>NC_142167.1:18152193-20709971 GCF_029865625.1 Vigna umbellata
CCTGTGTTGTTAGTTAAGAAGAAGGATGGCAGCTCTCGACTCTGCATTGATTATAGGCAACTGAATAAGCTGACCATCAAGAACAAGTATCCCCTTCCAAGGATAGACGACCTGCTGGATCAGTTGCAAGGTGCGTGCATATTTTCGAAGATTGATCTACGTTCGGGCTACCACCAGATTAGAGTGAAGGAGGGAGATATTCATAAGACAGCGTTTCGGTCTCGTTATGGTCATTATGAATATGTGGTGATGCCCTTTGGAGTGACGAACGCACCTGCAATCTTCATGGACTACATGAACAGGATTTTCAGACCGTATCTGGACAAATTTGTAGTGTGTTTATTGATGACATCCTGATCTATTCTAAGAACGTTGAGGAGCATGAAGACCACTTGAGAATTGTCTTGGGCGTGTTGAGGGAGAAAGAATTGTATGCCAAGCGTTCAAAGTGTGAATTCTGGATGAAGGAAATCCAGTTCTTGGGGCACGTCGTTTCTGCAGGAGGGATTGCAGTGGATCCAGCCAAGGTGAAAGCAGTGCTGGATTGGGAGCGCCCACGTTCGGTCACAGAGGTTAGAAGCTTCGTGGGGCTCGCGGGCTACTATAGACGGTTCATTGAGGGATTTTCTAAGATAGCAGCCCCTCTGACTTATCTCACCAGGAAAGATCAGCCGTTTGCATGGACTGATCGTTGTGAGGAGAGTTTCCAGGAATTGAAGAGGAGATTAACGAGCGCCCCAGTGTTGGTCATTCCAGACACGACCAAACCTTTTGAAGTATATTGTGATGCGTCGTTTCAAGGTTTGGGCTGTGTACTGATGCAGGAAAGGAAGGTAGTAGCGTACGCTTCTAGGCAGTTGAAGATCCACGAGAAGAATTACCCCACCCACGACTTGGAGCTGGCAGCAGTCGTGTTTGCATTGAAAATATGGAGACATCATCTGTATGGAGCAACGTTTCAAGTATTTAGTGATCACAAGAGTCTCAAGTATCTCTTTGATCAAAAGGAATTGAATATGAGGCAAAGGAGGTGGCTGGAGTTCTTGAAAGATTATGAGTTCGAGCTGTTATATCATCCTGGAAAAGCAAACGTGGTGGCTGATGCCTTGAGTAGGAAGGCTGTGAGAGTCTCGGCAATGATGGTGAAGGAGCTGAGTTTGGTAGAAAGTTTTAGAGATCTAAGGTTACGGTTCGATTTGGGAGCGAACGTGATTAGATGCTGTAACCTGGTACTTTCCAGTGATGTGTTTGAGCAGATCAGAGTGAAGCAGCGTGAAGATGAGGAATTGACTAAGATATTGAGTGCGCTCGGCACAGATCAGGCTAAGGAATTCAATATTGGTACGGATGGCTTACTGCGCTATATGGATAGAACTTGCGTTCCAAACGATGGTGAGCTGAAGAGGATTATAATGGAGGAAGGACATCATAGCCGTCTTAGCATGCATCCAGGCATGACTAAGATGTATCAGGATCTACGTTCATCATTTTGGTGGCCTGGAATGAAGAGTGACATTGCACGTTTTGTATCTTCTTGTTTAACCTGTCAACGTGCGAAGGTCGAACACCAAAGACCAGGTGGATTGCTGCAGCCATTGGAGATTCCAGAATGGAAGTGGGACAGTATTTCTATGGATTTTGTGACCCATCTACCGCGCACAGTCAGAAACCATGACTCGATTTGGGTGATCATAGATAGGTTAACTAAGAGCGCTCACTTCCTAGCAGTTAACTTGAAAATGTCAATGACGAATCTGGCAAAGTTGTACGTGAAGGAGATCGTTCGCTTGCATGGAGTTCCTTCGAGTATCATTTCAGACCGAGACACAAGATTCACGTCTCGTTTTTGGCAATCGTTGCAAGGCGAGTTGGGAAGTCAACTACGAATGAGTTCTGCATATCACCCTCAGACGGATGGCCAATCTGAGCGAACCATCCAGACACTTGAGGATTTATTGAGGACGTGCGTCCTAGATCATGTGGGAGTTTGGGATGAAGTTCTGCCGCTCGTTGAATTCACGTACAACAACAGCTTTCAAGCAAGCATAGGGATGGCTCCGTTTGAAGCTCTTTATGGAAGGAAGTGTCGAACACCTTTGTGTTGGTTCCAAGAAGGCGAGAACGTTTTCACTGGACCAGAGTTAATTCAGCAAACAACCGAGAAGGTGAAACTAATTCAAGAACGACTGAAGACGTCTCAAAGCAGGCAGAAATCCTATGCTGATAAGAGGAGAAGACCCTTGGAGTTCGCTGCTGGAGATCACGTGTTTCTCAGATTAAATCCAATCACTGGAGTGGGAAGAGTTCTCCGTCCAAAGAAGCTTTCACCCAAGTTCGTAGGGCCTTATCAGATTCTGAAGAAGATTGGATCAGTTGCGTATGAACTAGCCCTACCACCTCAACTGTCCAACCTGCATCCAGTCTTTCACGTTTCTCAGCTCCGCAAATACATATCTGATCCATCACACGTACTGGAGTTGGAAGACGTTCAGCTTCGTCCAAACCGAACCCTGGAAATGCAACCAGTCCGAGTGGAAGATAGTCGTATCCAGCTCTACAAGGGAAAACAAGTTAATCTGGTGAAGGTGGTGTGGGATGCGAGGACTGGAGACTCAACATGGGAGGTTGAAGAGGCCATGAAGGAGCTGTACCCTCAATTGTTTAACTGGTAAGTTTTAGAATTTTCGAGGACGAAAATTTTTGTAGTTAGGGAGATTGTGAAGCCCTAAATAATTAACGCACCAAAATCCACTCTTTAATCACCATTAAACACGTTTTGACACGTCAAAACCAATCTGCATGCGCCTGCCATGTGTCACTAAGGGAGCGTTCCGGAAAGCTTGGTGGGAAACAAGTGGCATGCAGTGGATTGGACGTTGGTTCTGCGTAGAGGAAGGAAATTTTTACCCTCTGCATGCGCTGTCACTCTACTGTCACGTCAGAAGCTTCTAAAACGTTAGTGGAAAACCATGTGGCAGTGCGTGAATGCATGGCTGGCTGGCGAGGAAGAGAAAATAATTTCTCTGATACGCTTCACTTCAATTCAAGCTTTCATCTTCTTCCTCACGAAACCCTAACCATTTTTCTCCAACTTCTCTCTAAACCCTTTCCATCTTCTCTCTACGATCACTCACCACCAGCACCTCTGTTTCCATTTCAGAAACCGTAGGATCATTCTCGGAGCTGTAAGCTTTCAATTGAACCGATCAAGTTTACATTCTGTGACTGGTGAGTTCTCTTCCCTGGAACGTTCTTCTCTTCTGTTCCTGCAAACCAAAATTCTGGTTGCATGCGTGAGTTAGGGGTCTGATCTGTCTATGGTTTCGTGATATTAGGTTAAGTGGATTTGGTTGTGTAAGTTGCTGGATAGAAATCTGTGAGAGCAAGAGCGAAACCTTAGCATTTGGAAGTCACTGCTGAACCAGGTAAGGGAAGCTTGAGTAATTTGATTTAATACTTGGTTGATGTTTATGACAGTAAGGAAGTGTGTTGGATGTGAATTGTATGAAATATATGAATTTTGAAGTATGCATGTATGTGTATGTTGTACTGGTTGTATATGACGGTAAATGCTTTGAACTGAATGTTTATGATGTTATTGGTTGAACTGTACGCAGAGAAGTAGAAGCATGATTTAGGATATGATTAAATTTTCTGTATGATTTGGAATGTTAATGTTTTGAACTGGATGTTGATGATGATATGTTAGAACTGGAAAATTTTATATTGATGAGATGATAATATGAATTCTGGAATGTATGAGAATTATGGTGGAGAGAAATCATAAGTTATGAAAATCTGTAAAGTCATTGTAAAACGAGAAGTCGGGAAAAATATTCTGTCTCTGATTGATCAATTACGCTCGTCCTTGTGCGGTCATTTACCGTTCGTTTTCTCTAAATTTGAATTAGAGTCAACTTCTTTCGTTTTGGAAAGGATGCTGTCTTAGAACGAGCGTCCCCATTTGAAATCCTAAATTTAGTGTCAGTACTAAGTGGCGTTCGGTCTTAGACCGAACGTTCGTTCACAAGAATAAATGATTTGCTAGCGTTCGACCTTATGTCGAGCGTGCGTCTTTGCTAGCGTTCGACCTTATGTCGAGCGTACGTCTTTGCTAACGTTCGACCTTTTGTCGAGCGTTCGTTGTTGATAGCGTTTGACTTTATAATGAGCGTACGTTCTAAATCACGCAAGGTCTCCTATTCAGCACGCGTATAAATAGCGTTCGTCCTGCTTTCTAAATAGCTTTCGTCCTGCTTTCTAAATAGCGTTCGTCCTGCTTTCTAAATAGCTTTCATCCTGCTTTCTAAATAGCGTTCGTCCTGCTTTCTAAATAGCTTTCGTCCTGTTTTCTAAATAGCGTTCGTCCTGCTTTCGAAATAGCGTTCGTCCTGCTTTCCAAATAGCGTCCGTCTATACAGTGAATTAACGTTCGTATTTTAAAGAAGTGTAACTAAGAATGAAAGTATGATGTTGAGGGAATTGTGAAGTATGCGAACCATATTTGAGATGAAGTTGTGAAATTGGAATTTGAACGAGCGTTCCAAGGAGGAACGTCTCTATGAATGATTATGTTGAATGGTAAAGTGTGACCAAGGAAAAATCGCTGATGGCTGATCATCCTGATATTCCGTGAGTGCTCTCCTCATGTAGAGGGAGTAGGTCATGCGTGGGAATGGCAGGAGGCCATTAGGGTTAACCTCGGTTGGCAGCTGATGGGAATGCCAGTTACTACACCAACCGGGTGCATGAACGCCTGCGGTTACTTGGATTCACACAGTCCGGACGGTCTGTCTTAGGGTAGTTGGATGATTTATATTTTGCTTATACGTATTGGTGCATGTCTTGTGTGTTAAATGCTTGTGTTAAAAATTGTATGTGATATGTATAAATTAAATTACCTAAGCTTACCCTTGCACTCTCCTTGTGTTGTCTACTGTTGATGTATGTCCGTCTTGTCAATGCAATGATCATCCGTTGTGGATGTGAGCAGATGGGGAGGCGCCACTTGATGCTATGTTGGAAGAAGAAAATTTGGAAGACGCCAACCTGGTCGAAGTGGAAGTTAAAGCCGAGCAGTAGCTCGCTCGTTCTTAGTAGCTGTTAGTAGTTTTATTAGCGTTTTGGACGTTCGGTTATTGTATTGTAAAACCGTTCGTTTTTAGCTTTCGTTGTTTACTTTGGGGCTCGACTTTGTAATCGCTGGAACTTATAGCCGTTCGGTTTCTGTCTCTTGTTTAGTTGTAAAGACTGATGACTGATTACTGTTAATTGTAATTAATTCTAATTAATGGTAGTTACTATTTATTGGGATGTTACATTCATATGGTATGCGCCAAAACAAAAATCCGGAATCAGGGATGTGTCTCTGAATTCCTGGAAAGTTGTCTAATAAAAAGCAAAAAAAAGACATCAAAAATCCGGAATCAGGGATGTGTCTCTGAATTCCTGGAAAGTTGTCTAAAAAAAAAAAAAAAAAAAAAGCAAAAAAAGACAAAACAAGAATCCCAGATTAAGGAAGATGTCTGAGGGGATGTGTCGGGCTCCTGAAAAAAACAGTGCAGCAAGTTTGGTGTTCTTTAAATATGTTTCATCATAGAACTTAGGGGGAGGAGGGATTTTCTAAAAAAAAAAAAAGACCTTACAGAGGAAGAGGAGGTACTTTATTGAAAAAGAGGGAGAGAGAGAATCATCCATTTCTAGGAGAACAGACCTCACGGAGAAAAGGAAAAGAAAAAAGAAATTTAATCCAAGAAGAGAGGAGGGAAAAACATCTTGAAGCTGCGAAGGTAAGTTTTCGTCTACTTAAACCCTTTAGTCATGCACGTCTATATGCTTATATGTATACTTAAAGCCTTTAGTCATGCACGTCTATATGCTTGTATATATGCTTCCCTTATACGTACTGAAACAATAAAAATAGGTGTGTACTCCTCAACATCAAAATTTCAATATCCTTTAACACCCAGGTAACGTAAATAAAAACATCAAAGCAAAACAGAAACAGAATTAGTTTTTCTATCTAACAAGATCTCCCTCAACCTGATTAACAATTTCGGCCGTAGCTATGCAAGATCATCCTTCACCTGTATCAAACCAAGTAAACAGATTAAATCACAGATCCCATGCCAATACACTCAAAGCTTGTCCTTTGGAATAAGCCATTTTACCCTCTACTATATCCAACGCATTAAAACAAGGGTGATTGACATTTCAAACTGCACACAACCTATCAGATTAGCCCACTCCTTCAATGTTTCTATGTTAGAACATTCATAAAAAAGGGGGCCACCACTGTTTCGGACACAATACACCATCGTTCTTAATCTCAGAAGTCGAAACACCAAACTAATCAATAAATAATAAAAGGGGAATGAGAAAAGGGAAGTGACGGCGCCGGTGAGGAAGCGGGCTCCAGCGAGGGCAGCGGGTTCCATTGCCGGCACGACCCTGGTTCGTGGTCCGAAAGGTGGCGACTGGGCGCGGTGACTATGGCAGACGTGGAGATCGGACAGAGCGGCCCTTGACGGCCTCGGAGGCTCGCGGAGGCCAACTTCGGTGGGGGTAGTGGCGGTTGCAGGGTGCAAGGCGAGAACCTCCCGCGCGCGAAGAGGAGAAGGGAAGCTTGGAGCGACGACCGGCGATGGGCTCGACGGTGGGCGGCTGAGTTGGCGACGACGTGGACGGCGACACGCGGTGGCCGGTCTCGACTGGGAAAGGGAGATTTGAGTTTTGTGCGTGGTTGTCGAGTGAGATAGAAGAATAAGAGAAAGTGGGGGTTTCTGTTTTGTGTTGGAGAAGAAGAGATGAATTTGGGGAAGAAAGTTGAAACTGCCCCCTGGCTGCTGGCTTCCGAAAAGGGAAGGAAAGATCTCCCTTTTTCTGGCTTTTGACAAAGTTTTACCCTAAAAAAGGAAGTTTGGGCTCCTGCCCGGTCCATGTTTTTGGAAGAAAGAGTATATGGTTTAACCCATCTTGCGAAAACGAGAAGGAAATTTGGGTTTGGTCCAAATCTAAAATTTGAAAAAAAATAAAATACGTAACCCGTTTTTAAAACTCTGGAAAAAGAGTTTGGACTTTGGTCCATTTGTTTTATGGAGATAAAAAATGGTTTAGCTTTAGTTTTTTTTTTCCTACGTTGCTGCAATCATTGTTTTAACAAAATAAAAAATTTGAAAGCATAAAATCACAAAAATAATTTTTAAGCTGTTATTATTCTCATGATTAAAAATTACAAAAAAAAAAAAAAACAATATTTATTAGACTAGTTTGCTTCATATAAAAATTACAAAATAAGAAAAATAACTAAAATATTAAAATTACCAATTTTATAAAATAAAATAATATTAAGAAAAAATCCTTTTCACATTCTTTTTCTCAAAAAAAAAAAATATATATATATATATATGAAAAAATATATATAAAACTTAAAAAAAAACATGTAATGTAATAAATATCGGTATGAGTACTCGTGCAATCGTACGCATCAGCCTAGTACTCGTTACCCAAAATATAAAATAAACAAAAAAAAGTCGTATGAGTGCTCGTGCGATCGTACGCATCAGCCTAGTGCTCATTACGCAAAACAATAAAAAACATCGAAAAAGTCGTGTGAGTACTCGTGCGATCGTACGCATCAGCCTAGTGCTCATTACGCAAAAAAATGAAAAACAAAGAAAAAGCCGTGTGAGTGCTCGTGCGATCGTACGCATCAGCCTAGTGCTCATTACGCACAAATTTAAATATTATACAAAAAATACCAAAAAATATAAAAGCTTCAAAAAACCAAAAAAAAAAAAAACATCAACATTTTCAAACAACAAACAGTCTTGCTCGCCAGAACTACGTGATCCTTGATTCTCCATCAAAAGTGGAGATACGTAGGAGCAAGGCCAGTCCTTGTCAGGTTTACTTTCCCAAAAATCCAAAATCATTTTACAAACAAAATTCTCAATCAATTTTCAAACAAATTTTCAAGCAGTTTTCTAAAAGAACTACGTAACCCTGATTTCTCATTCTAAATGAGAATACGTAGGAGCAAGGTCAATCCTTGTCGGGCACAAAAAACTAAAAAATATATTTTGTTTATTTAGAAGTTTTATTTTAGGGGATAGTTAAACATTTTGAAAACCACATCATATTCGCATATTTAGTTAAAGGTACTGCCTTAGGGCAGGCGTTGTAGGGTGCTAATACCTTCCCTACACGTAACCGACTCCCGAACTTAGAATCTCATTTTCGCAGACCATGCTTTATCATTTTATGGTTTTTCCGTAGTTTTCCAGAATAAACTATGGTGGCGACTCCAAATCTCTTTTTTTCAAAAACCGTTTTTATTTTTCATGGATCGTCGTCCTGTCGCGATTTCAGTTGCGACAATAGGCAACTGGACAGGCATTCCCGGCTTCCAACCAGGTGGCACTGGAGGCAGCATTCCTTGAAACGCGGACAAATTTGGAACTGCATTAGTATCCATCTGTGATGGAGGCTCAACAATAGCTTCAACAATTTTCTCCTTGGATTCGACTTCTTTAGGCAATCCAACATCAAGGTCGGCAAAATTATACAACTGAGAAGCTCTCATTTGCTCTTCTTGCGGTGCAGGTGGCAATGCTCCACGAAGAGGAGCTTGGCCGGCTCCAAATTCCGGTGGTGCAAAGGTGGTGTAGCTTATCTTGTGGGCATACGATAATATATCTGACAGCTTCAACTGAGAAGAGACAGTTGATGAAGTCATGGAATCATCATCTCCAGATTTCGATCGCTTGGAGCGGCGATAATCAGAGTAATCATCGACAAGTATGTCTAGGCAGCACTCAGCATCTTTGAGTTTGTTAGAAAATGCTAGTAGCATTGAATCTTGGGAACGAATTTCACGGTCCATCTTCTGCTTGGCATCTTGGAGGTCAAGAATCTCTTGGAGTTCTGCAACAGCTTCGAATATTTGGGTTTGGAGAACATTAAAGAGGGAAATTATTTCTTTCACAGTAGACGGAGAAGAGTCAAGAGGGGTAGATGAATTAAACGAGAGGAAAGTTGGAAGGGATCCACGGAAGGCAGTGACCCAAAGAGACCGGTTAGGGGAAACTTCAAAGATTTTGGAAGTTAAGGAAGCCATTTGGAGAAGAAGTGCTTGGGCTCTGGGAAGGGGTGGGAGGAGTGAAAGAAGAGCAGAAGAAGGGGTTGAAGAGTTGCGGTCTTGGGGTTGCTGGGTCTGTGTTGGAGGGAGCTTTGGAGGGGTAGGGTTCGGAATTGAAGGAGAGTTAGGGTTTGCGAGCCCTAGCCTAGCAGGGGACTGCACAATTTGATGTTGAATCATCTTGTGTATCTGGAAAACAATTTTCTATGAAGGGATGAAGAAAGGTTATTCTGTAGGTTGAAGAGTATTGTAACTTCAAGGCCCACACAACACTTTATCCATTCACCAAATCACGGGGCATAAAAGCATTACTCGCTGCAGAAACACAAGCGGGACACTATCCTCTGACAGTTACAGGAGTTTTACATGCTGACCTTTGCTAAAAATCCATAAAAAAAACATCACCTGCAAAAAGTTTTAGTACAGTCAAAATATAGGATAATCAATTCAATGTTAAAAAAGAAAAATTCATGCATCAGCTGTAACACAGCATCATAAGTTATAAGGAACAGGGATCATAACTAATGAACACAGGTACATCACATAGCAACACATGATATAGGCACAGCAGAACTCATTCAATCTCTCCAATTAGTTTCCCACAAAGATATCATGGCAATCAGAGTACGACTCTTCTACCTTGATGAGTGACGGAAAGGGAACAATGGAGAAATGACGATAACCTAAGCGTGCAGGGTAGCAAAGCGAAGGGAAATTGAAATTCTGCAAATCGTAAGGGTGTGTTCACTCAAGGGAGAGGAATTGGGGGAGGGTAAGTGGATGGATATTTGAGGGATTTGAGGCTGAAATAATTATTGTTTGTTTGAATGTATTTAGAAATAAATAAAAGTGAATTTGGAAATAAAATTTATGAAAATTGGTGGGGAAGGGTGAGTAGATGGATATTTGAGGGATTTGAGGCTGAAATAATTATTGTTTGTTTGAATGTATTTAGAAATAAATAAAAGTGAATTTGGAAATGTACCATAGGATACCCACTATTCACCAACACACATCTGAACTGATGTCGACCACTTGACGATCAACCGCTTAATGTCGACCACTGTTCACCAACACACATCTGAACTGATGTCGAGCACTAGTATGTCGACCATTGATGGTCGACCGTTTACGATTTAACGTCGAGCACTTGGCAACTGTCGACTTCCACTGACATTAGTATATTTATATTTCGATCATCTGATGATCGACAATTACTAAACGATCGACCGTTTGATATCGACCACTGAGGATCAACTGTTCACGATTCGATGTCGATCATTTGGCGATAGACCACTTATGGTCTGATGTCGCGACATAAAATTCCCCCACAAAGGTCAAGCGGTTTACCAGATACGAACAAAAAGACACTGTCTTAATCAAAGACCACGAATCAGGGAAATAATTGATCCAGGCAATGATAAAGGTCCTAATAATGGCTAAAGCACTAGAGGTGGAGGGACCTACCACTCACGTTTGCTGCCCACTTCCAATAGATCCAGGTAAAAAGTAACGGCAAGCACTAGAAGTGGAGGGACCCACCACTCACTTACGGCCCACTTCCATAGATCCAGGTAATGGGTAAAGGGACGGAGGCGGTAAGAAGGATTCCATTCATTTTTTAGTTAAGAAAAACATAGACAGAGAGAGTTCTGATCTAACTTGAGCGTCGGAGTGCCTTTTTCAGGTGCCCAGCCCACTTTCCTCGAAGGATCAACAACGTCAAAGGCAAGATAGCATGGAGATGGTCTCATCAGAAGAAAGAATCCAGAATTGTTAGGTTGATATCTTGGTCCCCATACCTCATACCGAAACAACAAGTATAATAAGTTAAGCTAAAATAGATGTAATTTTGCCTTTCCTTTCTGATTTAAATTTTGGCTTATTTTGTTTAAACTATTACTTAATAAAATAAAATATACGATATATTTAACATTTATGTAAACATGTTTTTAAAATGATAAAATAACTTAATTTTTAATAACAGAACATAAACTAGTACTTATATTATTATGTGATCGATTCCTTTTAAATTTGATAGAAAAATGTCACATACTTAATTCAACTTGTTTTGTTCTTTGGATTTTGATCACATAAGTTCGATTAAAGTTTATGAAAATTGGTGCAAAATTTGATTAATGTAAAGGATAAAAGAAATTGTTTAATTGATAAAATTTGAAGATTATCAAAATATCTCTAATTATTAAAGTAATATAGAATGATAATAATTAATGTTATATTTAATTGTAAAAATATTTATAAAGAGTAAAAATTTAACATTAATTATTAAAATTAATTTTAATATTGTACAAAATTTTATTTTAGTAAAATGAATTTATTTTTAATTTTAATATTTTTGTAATATTATTTACACTAACGTCAAATAACCATAAGATTAAAAAAAAACTATCAATATAATTCCAAAAATAAATAATAAAACAACAAAACTTTAGGATTCATTTTGGGCATGTGCATCAGGAATAGCGAGGAAACTCTGTTTGGCGGCTTCGAATTCAAAAGCGGATTTTTTTTCTGCTTCTACTATTAGTTTATTGAACAATAAAAGGCATGATAAGAACTACTAGGTAAAAGTCAAGAAAGAAAGTGATGATGGGAAAAAGATCTTGGTGGAGTAGAGAGGGTGAAAGCAGCGTCCTCTGAAGAATGAAAGAGAAAATTGAATGAGTGTAGTTGAAGGAGAATGAATGAGAGCAGTGTAGCTAAGGATGGCAAAATAAAACCGTACTCGCGGGTATCCGTGGATAAAATTCGTTACGGGTATTTAGTACACGCAAGTAAGATGTATCTGTTACCCCTTAAAAAAATTAAATTACAATTTTATCTTTTAATTTTGTTTTTCTAACTTTTCAATTATTGTTCAATCTGTTGGGCCTAGCCCAAATCCCTTTTAGGGTTTTGTTTTTTCAAATCATAATAAGGATCCCTTTTTAGGGTTTCTTCTTCAAATCAGAATAAGGAAAGCTGGCCTCATTCCTCACCGAGTTGGCCGCCTTCTGCCGCTCTAAACGAACCTGGATGCAGAGTACTAAGAAAACGGACCAAAAGGTTCTCTATGGGAGGAGATCTCGTCCTCGATGAGGAAGCTCGATACAACTGAAACAAAGAGAAGTGGGAGAACATTAACAAGTACTTCAAGAAAGTGAAGGAAAGCAACAAACGGAGACTGGAAGATTCGAAAACGTGCCCTTATTTCCACCAGCTGGACGCGTTGTACAGGGAGAAGAGTAAGGTAGAGGGCGTGGTGACGACGGTGAAGCTGGAAAGCACGGTGGCGCCACTGATCGTGCGGCCGAAAAGCACGAAGAGGATGAAGAAGGTGGTGGTGGTGGGAAATATGAGATAGTGGCGAACAAAACGAGTGGTGATGGTAAGTCATAGAGAGTGCAGGGGTTGTCGGATAATAATGCACAAAATGACAACTCTTTTTTCATTCTATGAGTGATGGTGAATACAAATATCTATTAGCCACATTCTCATGGTTTTTTTTTTCAAGTTTTTACTTGTGATAATTTAGTTTATAGTTTTGACTAGTTCATACAAATTTGAAAATAAGTTTTTGATATATGAAATGCCAAAATGGACTACATTTGCTGGTTTTCTACTTTCAAGTTTGGTAAAACTGTAAAAATGAATTACTTATAAAAAAACACCAAGGAATGATGTCAAAAAATGCATTTTTTGATGTCATTTGACTAATTTGACATCCGAATTAACCATTTCTGACAACAATTAACATCTAAAATGTCTAATGTCAAATGACGTTAAAGAAATGTACATGTACTTTCAGATGTTAAATTTTTTGCATTGCCATTTTCAATGATCCTACAAACTTTAGCGCTCTCCTACAAGTACAAGGACGTTCGAAAATGGACATATTTTGGGTTGAAAATACCGTCAAAACTCATTTTTGTACTAGTATTTATATAAGTTGTGTGTATTAATGTTTATGAAAGAGTGACTATTTCGTTAGAAATACTATGTGTATTTATATAATCAATATAGGTCATCGGCCTATGTTTTTATTAGAATAATATTTATCTGACGCATATAATAACACTATAATAAACAATAACAAAATAGTAAATAATAATCAACATACCAAACTATTCAAGATTTAATTATAATAGGTTAATATAACTCAAATAAATATAGATTTGAACAGTTCTATAATAAAGAGACTTAAACGGTCTTATTCAACTATACTTTTTAATATACCTATTGGGCCAAATAGAAATATATAAGAATATCTAAATTATTTGAATTTTTTTAAATATTTTCACTCTTTTACAAAAGTATAATCATATTAAAATAAATATTTATCATATCAACATATTGTAAACACGGTTTTATTAAATTAACATAATTTTTCAAATATTAAAAAACATTTAATATAAGTTATTTTTAACATTTTATATGAGTTTAAGAATTAATCGTAGATGTTATTGATGTAGAAAATAAATAATTTTTTAACATCAAATTTTAACCAATGTAAAAAGTAAGTTGTATAATATCAATTAGTATTGCTATTGATGTATGACACTAAAATGACACAAAAATATTCAATGTTGATATGTCTTTTCATATCATTTAAAAATAAAATTGATGTAAAATTGTAGATGTAAAATTGGTTATATGTTGTATCTAACCTTACATATTGATTTAAGTTTTAACTCATGCATGTGACATTTAGTTGCTTCCATTATGCATTTCTAACTTATAATTTAAATCAATGTCAAAATACATTTTACAAACAAATGAGTTGACATAGTGATGTGTTAGTATGGTTAAGAGACTAATGATATGGTTAAGAGACTAATGATATAGACATGAGTTTTACAATAACTTTGTGGTAAATGTGAAATAAAAACATTTTGTGAAACACAATAAAATAAACATATAGATATATTTTATAATGTAAAATATTATAACACTAATTACTTAACCAATTGAATCCGAATTATTTAAGCATAAGGTATTTTTAATTAGTACATCTCTTAGGTTAGTGTTTATGTATATATTTGTATACGGTTGAAAGATATACCTCACCGTTGTAGCTTTCATGTTTCCTAATTTTTGGGACACTTACTCCGCACACTTCGACTTCAGGTTGGGGGAAGATACCTTTTCGTTGTAGCCTTCCTGTCTTCTGATCTCTAGGACACCTATTCCACACACTTCGACTTTAGACTGAGGGAAGGTACTTGCAAGACACTGCGACGTTCAAGTTAGACATTGCTTAATGAACTTTTTCTCACAATTGAGTATTAGAATTCTGTAAAACATCCTTACTTTTATGGGGTAACCTTGTATTTATTAGTTATTTCATGAACCTTAAACTGTCACAGGTTCAATAAAAACGAACTTACCTTCTTAATTGTTATGTTATTTATTCAGGTATTATTTGCCCAAAGAGAGTTGCTCCCTCCACCACCACCAACCGCTCCCTGCACCACCCTATACCTAATTTGCCCTTCTATAAAACGGATGTCAACATTCGTTTCACTTTCAACGGATGTTGACATCCGTTTACATATTTTATATTTTACTTTATTATTTTTATTTAAAAAAAAACTTCAACGGATGTGGCACATCCGTTTAATAGACTTTTAAAAAGTTTTTTATTTATTATTTAAATAATAATATATAAATTAAATTAATAATAATTATTTTATTAAATAAAATAAAATTAATTTATAAATAATTAAATAATAATTTTAAAAAAATTAAATAATATTTCTATATTAATTTAAAATATAAAAAATTAAAAACTTAAAAGAAAAATTCAACAGATGTAGATGTGACACATCCGTTTTAATATATATATGTATACTTTTTTTTAATTATTATTTAAATAATAATAATAAATAAATTAAAATTAATAATAATTATTTTATTAAATAAAATAAAATTAATTCATAAATAATTAAGTAATAATTTTAAAATAATTAAATAATATTTATATATTAATTTAAAATAAAAAAATAAAACAACGAAAGTATTTGACTCAGTGCGACACGTCATCCACTTAGGTCGACACGGATGATGATCGACATACAAGACGCGACATCATGATCTAACGGTTAAGCAGTTACACACCTTGACTAAATAACGCCGCGAATCACGGCTATATATCATGGAAGTATTTGACTCAGTGTCAACACACGAGTTGACGGTTACAACTTCTAAACAATCAACTTCAGTAACTGACCGGATATTCAGGTAAACGGTTTTATTATGCTGATTTAAATATACAAAGCACACCAGAAAAAAGGTACGTTTTTCCCCTAAGAGAAAATTAAGAAAGATTTTTCTTATTCTAACAACACCCTTGTTGACTTGAGCGTCGGAGTGCCTTTGCAGGTACCCAGCCCGCCTTATCCAAAGGATCAGAGAAGAGAGAGAGAAAGAACAACACAGTGAAAGCGGTACAAGGAAGAAACAGAGCAAGTTTGTTAGGTTCGTATCTTGGTCTCCACACCCCTACTGCAACACTGGGACAATGATTGTGAGACTGCATTCAACACTGTCAAACACGTCCTAACCAGTCCTCCAGTTATGGCTCGACCGGACGAGGGATCCGACTTGCAGCTGTATATCTCAGCTTCCCAGCATGTCGTTAGTGCAGCCTTGGTACAGGAAGCACCCTCCCTCAAGTTAATATATTTTACCAGTCGTACATTGCAAGGGGCAGAGGAGCGATATTCTCGAATTGAGAAGTTCGCATTGGCCCTTCTCACTGCCTCTAGACGACTTCGCCCGTACTTCCAGAGCCATCAGGTGGTAGTCCGCACAGATCATCCCATAGCCAAGATCCTCCGCAAACCAGACTTGGCAGGAAGAATGGTCGCCTGGTCAGTCTACAAAAGCCTCTTCCCCATGAGGTATAGTGGTAACCTCGGGACATTCCGCCGTAGATGACGGCCCCGGCATATCGCCACCGATATCCTGCCCCCTTCCTTCCATTATCAACAGTAAGTACACTAAGACGAAAGAGATTTTAGGGTTACCTGGTGGATTCTCGTAGTAACGAAGGCAATGAAACTGAAGAAGAAACAATCTCGCTCGCAGTATACACTCTCAGTGTCTGCTCTTCTGCAAAAGTGAATAACCCTCTTCTGAATCGTGTTGAAGAAGCCAAAACGTTTAATCGTCAGACGCCGTAGGATTCATTTTAATCTAACGGCTACTAATTTGTGTCTCATCATTTCCCTAAGAGAGCGGGAAAACCCTAAATTTCGTAACGCCGCGCACAGCTGTCACATACGCCTCCTTGTTTCCTCCACGTCTCTTCGTTTTCTCCACGTCACCTCGTTTCCTCCAATAACACTCGAAAGTCCTTCGTAATTCTATCATCCGCTTACTCGGACTTGGGGGGCATGTACTATAGGAGGCTCAATCCTTCAACGACCGATTAGTGTAATCTAATGATATTATAGGACCATACGGTGTTGTCGACCACAAGGTGCTCGACAGTTGTAATGACATACGACCACATGGTGTCGTCGACCACTCGATCCTCGACAAATAAACAGTAATGTCGCGACAGGTAACGTTCACACGACACACGACAAGTCGCCTAGTCATGTCGACACATAGGACGATCGACATACAGGGCGCGATATCATAAAGTGCGGTTACAGATAAGCGGTTACACACGTTACACATAGTTAGCTAACCAACGCCGCGAATCACGGAAGTAATTGACTCAGTATCAACACACGATCTAGCAGTTACAACTTCTAGACAGTCAACTTCGATAACTGACCGGATTGTCAGGTAACGGTTTATTTTACTGTTTTAAATACACAGAGCAGATGAGAAAAAAGGTACGTTTTTCCCCTAAGAGAAAATTAAGAAAGATTTTCTTATTCTAACAACACCCCTGTTGACTTGAGCGTCGGAGTGCCTTTGCAGGTACCCAGCCCACCTTACTCAGAGGATCAGAGAAGAAAGAGAGAAAGAGAACATAGTGAAAGCAGCACAGAGAAGGAACAGAGCAAGGTTGTTAGGTTCGTATCTTGGCCTCCACACCCCTACTGAAACAAATAGTCATAAAACTTTCTTCGTATTATTGTTTTCAAACGTAACATAAATTTATTTGAGTAAAAAGCATGAGATTATAGTAACAACATTAACTACTATATTTTCCTAGGATCGCGATATTCCAACAACTATTTTTTAACACTTTTGACAACGTCACGTGTTGTATATTTATTGATTTGACTTAAAATAAATATTTTTTAAAAACCGTGGAAATGAAAGTCCGTGGAAAATCCTAAAATATTCTTTTATCTGTTTCATTGGGAACGAAAGTTCTGAAGATCTCAGTTTAATTAGCTAATACATAGAAAACATGCAGCGTTGTGAAATTGTTGTGAAAAAATGGTTGTCCACATACCATTTTCCATTTTCCTATACTATGTAGTTAACGAGAAGTATAAATTAATTTTTTTAAGATATTTTAACTTTTTGTTTATAATTATGTTTGTCGGTTTTGATGATATATTATGTAAGGAGATTGGATATTGCATGTATTAATCAGTATATCACATAGATCAATTAGTTATACTAAATGAATATTAACGTGTGATTCATATTAGTATCATAAACATAGTTTCAAACTTAGTGGATTGTAATTAGGTCTCTTCTAAAAGTAAAATATCATTCAAGACACTATAAATATGATGTTGATGTTCATATTTTTGCTCCAATGATATTTTTTTTTTCTTTATTTTTATTCTTTCAACTATTTTGATACCTAACACCTGAATTATACTTTCTATAAGGGAAAAATGCGTGTAAAATTTTTTTAGACGAAATTAATGATGGTGTACGAAAATTTTTATTGGTAAATAATTGTTCATTTAATTACCTACAATAACTAGTAATTATGGTTCTATTAATTCTTAGGGAGAAAATGGTACGAATTGCGGTTACGAACACTTGCATCCTATAGTATAGTTTGCGCAATCTAAACTTAGGCTTAGACGCACTTTGGCCTTGTCTATTTGGCTTCATATAAGAACATTTTTTAAAAACCTTTTTAAAAAATTAAGAATTTTAATATTAAAAGAATAAGTTAAATATATTATAGTCTTTATTTTTAAATATACAAAATTCCCTTTGAATATATAATATTTGTAGAAACATGTGAGAGCTAGATAGACCATTCATTTTCTTGCCCATGTGTTCCTATGCTCAGCCATGGAAAAATTTGTGCTCGTGATTTTGTTCTGAAAACGATTCTTTCTCATAACTATTCCTTTCTAGTTTTCATAATATTATGTTTCTCACCGTCATCTCATAATCCCATCTTTTGTACAGTTTTCCGAGTTAGTCTAAACTATTTTTTGATTGGTAAAAATTAATTCATTATAATTTGAAAATCGACTCATTTTCTCTCTCTTTAATACTATCATATTATATATACTACCCGGCTTAAGGTGTCAGGAATGTCAGGTAAGATTTCAACACGATTACAAAAAACAACTTATGCCCAGCATTTCTCACTAGATATTCTAAACATTTAGAAAACCCAAATAAAATATAATACAAAATAAAAAAATTAATGTCCCTGTTCTTTTTAGGTTCATTATCATAGGATGAAGCAGAATCAAACTACACTAAAAAAATGCCTTAGTAATCTTGTCAGGTGCATATCACGGGAAGGTAAAAAATTAAATAGTGATAACCAATTTAAAATATTTGCCATGTTGGTGATATTTTTTTCTCTAATTGATGTACGTATATGTCTGAGTATGTCCCATTATCCTATATTTTGGATATCAGGTGTTGAAATACCTGTCAGAGAGTCTGTGTTTTGTTGCATAAGCTGACTAAAGTATAGGCTATGGGTTTCTCAAAGTGAAGAAAGAGGAAATGACTTATTTTTTCTAGAAACATTAGTCACATTTACACTTTTATAAGTATGTCAAGTTTTGCACGTGAAAAATTTGATCACAATTTTGTCTATATATTACAACCAACGAATCAAAAGCTAGGAATTGAATATATTCAAATTATATTCTAAATATCCTATTTTTAGTCAATCCCATGCATTTTAATAAAATAGATCCACGAACCTTCCATGCTGTTTTCTTTTGTCATGAATGTTCTCAAAATCCCACAACGACTAAAAACACTCAATAAATACTTAAAAAAAACTGTCTTGAATAAAGAAGGTGAAGTAACTCAGTTGGCTTTCCATTTATAGCATTTATTGTAAGTAAAGATTCCTCAAAACATTTAGCTCATTTGTATAACAAATGGATTTTCACATTTTCTTTTATCTATCAATTATATTGCTAACATTGCAATCAAATCATCTGTCTCACATGTCTCTACTTATGAACTTCAAATATGACAATAAAGCAAGAGGGCAAGATAAAAGAGGTACCTTAAACGAAATATGGGTGGACTTCCAATCATTGCATAAATATCAGCTGCACTCAGAGTAGATTCCTGGGACCATCTCTGATAATTAAACAAATTTTCCCTTTGAACACCATAAGGAAAAAGCATTAATTCTCCAACTGCTATGCTAGAATGACCCCATTTACGGTTTAGATGTTCCAAAATTGAGGATATCTTCTTTCGAGTACTAAGTGTAAGCTCCAGGTGAGGATTATGCTTATCCTAAAAGGAAAAGAAACATATATATATATAATAGTTTCCAAAAGCTCTGTCACATTGCTACAGTAAGATGGACATTGGTTTTCTTTATACTCACCACTTCCAATGCTCTTCGAGTGGGTTCATCGATTGGGAATAACTGGAGCTTAAGTTTCATACTATTCACATTGTTATCAACAAATTGATTTTGCGGACATGAGGGTAAAGATGGCAGGACATAATCAGTTGGATCAGAACACTTTTCTCCTGGAATTAAAATCAGAGTGAAGTTACAGAAGATCTGAGGAAGCCCTTGATGAAGCAAGGATAAGATTAAAAAAAGTGTGATAGCTACCTGGATTCTCCTGGTCTTGTTCAATCTCTCTAACAGTTGCAGCTCGCTCCAAATGCTCCGCAGCATCTGCAACTAAAGAAACGCCTGCAATTGCAGCCTTCTCCCATTTTCGATATGCAGCAGTTGAAATCATACCCGAGAGAGACAGAGAACATTTTTTTTATTGTAAAGGAAGTAAAATTATGATTTATGACTTTAAATATAAACTATCCAATAGTCATGAAGGAAAACTAATTCAAAACAGAAAACAGGTAAAAAATATCTTGAAGGGAACCGAAAAATAATCACCAGATTTCTTTCGTTGCCTTGTCGATTTCATGGTATTTGAATCTCCCTTAGTGTTACTCCGGCTAACACCCACGTTTATATTGCGCTTCATTGATGATTTTGAAGGTCCCAATTTTAAAATATTTTGACTATCAACAAGAACCAGTTTAACTGCACGGGCCTCGTTTCCTGATGCTCTACCCTGATTTGAGACTGTGGTAGGCACAGGAGGAAGACAATTCCCCCCCTGCAGGGGTCGCTTCCTTACATTCTTCTTTCGGTCCTTCAATAGTTGATGCTCCTTTGAGACAAAAAATATATATCAGCTCCAGAACATACAGAAGATATTAAAAATCAGAACTTCCCTGAAAAATATAAATAGCTTTCACTAACCAAGGCTTCTAAAAATATTTTAAATCTCCGGGGCTTCAGGTGAAGCTTTGAGGCTTTGCAGCTATACTTTTCCAATAAAGACCACCTGCGTCACAGGTAAAAGTGAGAAGATTTAACGCTGAAAACTCTCACAAAAATAGTAGTATATCCCCTACTCTTATTCAGGATATTACAATAATATGATAAAACTATAGCATGCACTGTCAATGGAGCAATTGACTCGTTCTAACAGAATCAGTGAGGGGATTGTAAGTTGACAAGAGGATTCAAAATATAGCCAGCTGACTACATGTTGGCAAGAGAACCAAGAGGAAAAAAGGATGAAAACAACAGGAAAGATAAGGAATTGGTTAGGTGGCTAGGAGGTTAGGAGAGAAAAAAGGGATGAAAACAACAGGAAAGGGAAAGTGGAAAGCCCTCTAATTCCCCTCGTTATTTCTTTTTCCAACATGCCTCTACAATTTTATCATTAAGCAGAGGGATACCTCTTGCATGAAGCTTAGTCTCATTGATTTCTATGGTTAATTCCAAATTTTTATAGACTTCCATAACATTTAACAAGTTTGACATCTCATGCAGCTAACAAGTATTAAGTGATGTGACAATACATCATTGGAGCTGTAAAACTCTTTTCACTTAGTATATAAAAGTAAAACTCAAATCAGAAATCCAACTAGTTATCTTTCAAGGTATTTACTTTTTTAACATTCCCATATTTCCAAAGCACAGGATGTCTTAGTGGTTACATTCCTAATATACCTTTCAGTCACTTGAGAAGAGTTGAACACAAGAAAACAAAGGGTACGCAAAAATGTAATAATCTCTCATCATTTAAATTTTGTATATTTACAGGAGACACTATGAGGAGGGTAAAAAACTAGATAATGGATCCAGACAATTTCAGTCTCAAAATCAACTATCATTCACCAAGTTATTAAACAGTCCAGTCTAATCTCAAATTAAAAAGGGTCTTTAAGCAGGGAAGTTGTGTAATTTTAAGCACGTTAGTGAAGAATTTCACCCCTTAATATTTTCCTACTACCAAAAGTGTTTACCCTTATGGTCTAGGCTTGACACATTTCAGTACCAGGGCATGTTCCGCTCCCATTATCAACCTGTTCTTTCCATTATTTTCCTATATATATACAATAAAATCAACTGAACTCCAGTTCTTCACCATTCTCCATCATAAGCCCTTGAAATATTTAATAGAAATAACTTCTTGGTGGACAAATATTCTAGTCTTACACACACGTGCACATACATGTATATAAAGCCATTTAACGAACAACCACTCCAAGTAAATTATTACCAGCGAAGCATTGCAGCATTAGTATCTTTAGAGTTTTTGGCATCCAAACATAGTCCTGGACCAAGAAGTTTGTTCATCCGCCTCACAAGCTGATAGTAATAATGCCTGACCTGCAAGTAAACCCCCACACATAGAGAAGAGTGAGAAAATTAAAACAATATTGTTCACAATAAACTAAACATAATGAATGGGAAAATGCAAAGGGATAAGAAGCCACATGGAGTTGTAACGGATACCTGATCTTTGTTTTTACTTTGTACACGGGAAGTGATTTTCTCAAAATTCTATAAACAATAATATTTCAATCAGCAATCATTATGATACCATGTGAAACAAGCCTAGTAAAGTTTAAATAATAACGCCAAAGATGACGTACCTTCCCAACTTGTCGCAATGCAGTGAAGAAACTCTCCTCCTCTTGTCGAGTCCATGCTGCCCACTGCCTGGTTGGTTTTTTTGTAGCTATATATGACACCAAACAAATTAATCTTTTAGCTTCCCATCTCAATAACTACACGTATCAAACTCAACTGCTCAGTAAATTAAAAATAGGAATGATGCACAGAACAGACCTGGCTGCTGAGGGATAACAGCATTTGCCACAGATGAGGAAACACCAGGATCCCCTTTTTGAACTGAGACAACAGGCTCTGGCTGAAATTGAGTATTTGAATCGTGAGAGATTTGCGCCTCAGCCTCCATTTTTTTCCTTTGTTTACATGCTCGTCTTTCTTATGTTGTAGTCTGAAGAGAGAAATGGTATACATTTACGTGATACAATCCTCTTGTATTTCAATTAGCACAACTGAGGAACATATATACATACAAAAGCATTACATAGGGATGGGTCCAAGCCCATATTCATAATGTATCTAACAAAGTTCGATTTCTTATTCAAATTTACCATATCATTCAATTTCATTGAAATTAAAATTATAAAGTACCAAAATCATGCCTCAACTTCAACGCAGGATCATAAGTTATGAGGAAAATGGATCACAATTATTGAATAAAGATACATATCATAACGCACAATGCAGGTTAAAAGCACCAAAAAGATAATAATTCACACTTCAATTAGTTTTCCAGACAGATATCATCAGCAGACATTTAAATGATGCGTAAATAACATTTTATTCAAATTACGTAAAACTGCCGAACAGGAATCGAGTATGTAACACGAGGACCATAATCAAATTGAAGCACAAGGAACGAAATATTTTACCTTGTGAGCCGATATCTCTCGATTTAATGAGTCTCCCAAACGGAACAACGAGGGAATTGCGAGATGCTGAGGGTGGAGGGTAGCGAATCGAAGGGAAATTGAAAATCTGCAAACCCTAACGCGATGTCGAATGATGATAGAAGAAACAAGATCGACGAAGCTGAATCTTCTGTTCTTCTAAATCTAAACGCTTCGTTTCCAGTCTTGCAATTTTTTTAAGAAAATATTACCAATAGTCCTTTATTCCCTTTTTATTACACTATGGTCCCTTATAAGAATTTTGAAATTTTGATGACTTTTAAATAATATTAAATAACTCTAAGTTATTGATAATATTAGTAGAGAAAAAAAACCATTGCATATAGTTTATGAAATAATTTTACAACTTATTCTAGGTCAAAAATATGTGATAACAATATACAAATGTTGAAAAGTCATAATTGTTGTATACATAACAATATAAAATTGTGTATTGTAATGTTATATACACTATTAAAAAATGTATTCTTATTTTGTTAGTCTTATAGGGTTATGTTAGTAATATGCTTATAAAAATGTGTTCTTAACATTTTTATTTAAATTTCGACAAGTCATTAATTAATCTTTTATTATTTTTTCAAAAATTTTAAACTCTTTAATTAGTATATTTTAGGTGTTTATTCCTTTAAGACTAAGTTAAAATTTATTAATACTTTTGTCATATTGGATCAGGGTTCTCTAATCACGTTAACTATCAATTATTTTTCTCACAAATTTAAAAAGAAGTAATGTAACCTTTGTTGTGGTCATATATGCTTATTGTTAGTTGTCACTGGATCAATGTTGTCACTTTAGATTAGATTAAAATACTTAATTATGAATTGAATTGTTTTAAAACATTAAAATACTATAAAAGTTAATTGTATTGCTATAACATTATATGTTGTAAAGATATTTAAAAACTCTTATTTTCTTATACTTTTACCTTTAAACTTTAAAAAAGTCGATAATTTTGTAAATATTGTGCTCTCTCATATGAAAAGAGATTGTGTTTGTAGAAGACACTTTGACTTTCAATAATAAATGTAATTAATTTATCACGAGTATTGTGTTTTTTATATTATGATTATGGGTTATCCCTTGAATGAATCTTAGTTCATAAGCTTAATTACCTTAATTAACTTTTATCATCGTGATAATTATACTTTAGATATGTTCTTTAATTAATTAGCTTTGACTTCTATTAATGATCTGGTCACCTAGACGTTGTCTTTGCAAATATGTTATCATCCAAGTCTGCATACATGTAGGCCAAGTACATCTCTTTCTAGGTGGCTAAGGTGTAGTCGAAAAAATGTACTACATCAGTTCCCTAAGCTTTATATGTTATATGTTAAAATCTTTATAGTGTCGTTATGATCCTTTGGTTGTTGTCGTCCTATAAGTATAGTAGTCCCCTAGCCTCAAGAAGCATAATGATAAAAAGACTTGAGTTTGTAGTTATTAAGGATGCCGAAGTTAATGGGACATTTTTGGAAAGTAAAAAGTTATGACCTTTGACGTTAGATTTGTGGAGATTTGATAGTTAGGATTGAAGAGGTGAGAGACAAAGAGTCTCTACAATTTGATCACTTACTCTAGCATTTTTTTCTCTATTGTCGATATATATTTCAAGAGTCTTCAATGTCTTAGTGTCGACTAGTATTCGATATATCTTCAAGTAGTTCTAATATGTTTGATAGGGATAACCTAGAGGCGAATAGTAGTGAGTAGTAAAAAAGGGAAAATCATTATCTTACACAACTTTATTTATTTTCCTTCCTTTCTCGCATCATTTTACAAACTCACGAATTAGAAAAGGAATCAAACTACCCAGCATTCATTTCTCTCCTCCTAACCATAATCACAACAAAGCACTGCCCATCATCTAATTCATTTATTAGTAAGGTTTTTCATAAATGGATATTCAGTTTGTCCTTGAAATTATTTAAAAAATAAATAAATTTTATTACTATTTCAATCTTTTATTTCTCAAAAGTCCATAAAATACTGTCAAAAAATCTTCAATTCAACTCGATTCAACTTTACATTCACCAAATTATTTTTGAAGCCTCAAACAAAATATCTACAAAAAAAAAATTAGTCTCCATATCCACTGAAAAACCATTGTATTGGTCTTAAAAGATTCTCCATTTCACTTCATTTACTATGTTAATTTTTCGTTTGATCAAATGTTATTGTTTTTTTTTAAGTTTAGTAACATTTTGAAATATCTTTATAGTGTGTGGATAAAAAGTTTTAAGAATGTAATTAAACTTTATAGAAAATTTAAATTTTTTATTACAAAATATGTTGTTTGGATAGAATTTCATTAAAATATCTGAATTATTTAAAATTAAATAATTTTAAATTTCCCTTATAAAGTAAGAATATTCTTCATATTTGCATATTGATGATTTTCTCTTCATATATTTCTTTGACTCGATTTTGGTTGGGATATTATTAGCTTAATTGAGACTAAAACATTGTTGATATGACTACTTTTTAATTTGTCAACTATGATTGTTTTGTAGATGTTAATAGAAGTTACCTTGTGATTTAAATTGTTTGAATGATTTTTTTTTATTTTGTTATAAACTATTGATATTTCTTCTTCCATTGGTTAGAATTTTTTCCACCAATATTGATAAGACTTTTTTTTATATGTGAATTAGATTTTTTTTTCTATTGACATCTATTGTGACTATTTTTATGTGGATGTATATGATGATATTTTTTTATTGTTGACACATATTTTATTATTTATCAATAGTTTGGCAGGATTTTTTTTTCTAATGTTAACTTGAAAAATTTTAATCATGGATTGTTTCTTACTATTATAATCTGCGGAATTTTCAACATATATTCATCAAAAAGTTGAGAAAAAAAATCGCTTAATCATCAACATCATAAAAATAACCTTAATTGATGTCAACTTAAAACAATCACAGTTCAAGAAATTTTTTTGTAAATATAAATTTAAAAAACTTGACCAACTTTCATTGAAAAATAATATGAACCAATAATAACTAAAAAAAATCAGTGATGCAGAATTTTTGAATTATTTACAATTATTTCATATTTAAACATTTTTTTGCATTTGGTGGTAATTGACATTGTTTATTTAAATGAAAAAAAAAACACTAAATTTCAACAGTCTCATCCAAACCTTTTTTTTAAATACATAACTCGAATTCAATGTATTTAAATATTTTTAAAATTGTGAATATGTTAAAAAAACTAAAAATAAAAATAAAATGTTAACTATAAATTATGCTTTTAAATGTCAAATTAAAATTAAATGTTTTTAGCCGCTGCATTCAAAAAATACGTACAAAATTCTTCATTTAAAAATTAAAAACACAAAATTAAATGCATGTTATAAAATCTGTTTTTTAATATCATGTTAGAATAAAAGTATATTTCAAATTAAACGTATGCTCATGTTAAGAACGTAAATAAGTAAAAGTATAAGTATGGAAACATGATGGCTTATTGACTAGATAGATCTTCTTCGCTGTATTGTCTTGATTAATTTGATAAAATAAAAATGTGAAAGCGAAGTGATTTTGTTAGTTCTACAAATGTATCATGCATTTTGTTCAAATAAAACATTTGAAAGAACTATACCAAATCTCATAGTAGCATGTTTTGTTTGCTTGATTAAATGCAAGACATTGCTAACAAGATTCAATAAAGTTTCAAGTCAAATCTTTTACTCAAATATAACATGTATAAAAAGTTTAAAAACTACTTTTACAACTCATAAATTTAAAATCTTATTCTATTACTTGCATTTTAGTCTACATAATTAAATTTTATACCATGAAGCTCGTGCAAATGATGAAAACGAAAGTAAAGATGAATTACAATTACAAATTGTACAAGATAGAGATGGAAAACGTGAAAAATAAGAAATGTAAGCAAAAAGAGAGATAGTAATTTTTTGCTGGTAATCTATATATAGCATATCACTAAATTAGAAATTAATAACAATAAATTGAAATAGAAAACTAAATTAAAAATAACATAACGTTATATCCTGAGTCTTAAAAAAAGTTAAATAACAAGTCAACTTTTACTTAGCCATGTTAATTAAATTACTGTAAGTAACCCACATATACGAGAGTACTATTTTTCATTCCCAAGCGATGGTATAGTTTGTGTACATGCAAAGACAGAATTGATAGCACGTCACAATGACAAAACTGACTATTTATCCTAAATTTTAATGTTGAACTGCTCTTGATAAACTTTAAGTAAAAGTTAAAGAATGAGCATAAATGAAATTTTCTGCTGTGCAACTTTTTCTTCGAATTTCATAAATGAGGTTCCATCGTTTGAAATGCATATGTAACATAAGGTTGAAATCCAAATCATACAATGCCAACCTCCAAGGATTTGATTACACAAAATGCATCATAAAAATCCTTAACTCTGCTTCTGAATTCTAATTATCCAAAAACTCTTTAAATATTCTCCTATATTCTCTTAAATAGACTTGAAACCAATTTCCTAAAATTTCTCACTAAATACCTTCTCAATTCCCTCAACAAGACTGCAAAGCACATTCCAGTGTACCCACCAGAAAAAATAAAATTTAATCATTGTCTTACACAACAGATTTAATACAAACATGGGGGCATAGAATTGAAATTAAAGAACTACCCATACATTTTCAAGATATATCTGATCCATGATCAATGAGATACCTGAAAACAAAAAACAAATACAAGAATGTCAGCATGGAAATCAAGAGATACCAGAAAAAAAAAATATAAGCATGTCAGCATGGAAATTAAGATGGAAAACAAAACCAACTGCCCGCAGTGCGACCTTATCACTATGCCCTAGACATATAACTGCTTTATTTCATAAATACAGAGGAATCCACAATCTGAAATCAGCTTCACCTTGATTTTAGCAACAAAAAAGGGTAGTTTTACGAGGGAGAGAAGTGGAGGAGGTAAGCAACTGATACAAACTGTTTGTAGTCTTGTAGAAATTACCACAAGGAATTGGACAGTTAGAGTTACTGTGGGTTTTTGTGAAGGACCATACTATTGTAACACAAAATTACAAGGCATTCTTTCCCTACAAGCCTTATCCCCTTTTCCTCTCATTTCCGTACCAATAAGACAATCACCACGAAAGACGATCCCACCAGGATCATCATTTAGATCTCAGTCTGAACTGGATTTTCTCAGCTTTCACCCTCCCAACCCACGAGTATGCCCTCACCTAACATCCATGATAGACACGTTTCTCCCTCACATACATAGTAGGCAGATACTAGTACACAAACATAATACATAGGCATACGTATATACACACATAATACATGTATCACACATGATTTTGATGAAAGGTATAGAATCTTAGAATAGCGTTTGGGTTGGAGTTTGCATTGGCTAGCTAGCGTTATTATACGGGGCAGGGACCTTAGGATCAAAGAAATTGGGTTTGCATTCGCTAGCTAGTGCTTGAGAGAACATTCATTGCAGAACAAATAGGGCATGTTTTTTCATACGTGAAACTGTCACTGCCACCGGGTAGTTGTGCTGGTCCTGCCTAAAGGAAAACAAAAGTCCAGGACATAAAAGCAATATGTTGCTCAAGGATCTGAAATCTGAACTTGATTTGGTTAGAAGTACTAGTTAACAGGGTAGTTTCACCCTACACCTCCATGTGTTTATTCGTGCACCCCATATAAAAGAAACTTGCCGTTACACTCTTTATCAGGATTGCACAATCCAAAAGTAAAAAATGGTTAAGAAAAAACAAAAGCTTCCGAATTGCATAATTCAAAAGTCATTTGACTTCCGGATTGCACAATTAGAAGTCATTTTTGGCTTGCAAATTGTGTGATCTGAAAGTTGTTTTAAAGGAAATAAATGACTTCCAGATTGCACAATCCAAAAAGGGCAAAATGGAATTCGTTTATATAGGTGTGCTGGAAAAAAAAAATATGGAGGTACAGGAAGATGCTGCCCCTAACAGGTTGTTGTTTTGACATTTATATTATCGCTCAGATCGATCCACTGCAACATCTCATGGATTCATATATTTTCTCATTACTTAACAAAGGATGAAAATAACTAAATATGGCCACACAACAATATACCAAGACATCTGAACATGTACACTTTTTCATTTACGATTATTAAATTAAATTAGCCTTTAAAAAATATTTACCATTGATAACAGTTGAAAAACTGTTATTTTCATGCTTAAAAGTGATACTAAAAGCAACCTTTAGACTTAGAAACTAGCTTGAAATCATGCATTTTGTTTATATTTTCAGAAATAAGAGAGCTGGACAGGTTTATGCTTGATTTGAGTGTTTTTGTGCAGGTTTTGAGGTGAATTTGGTGAAAGAAGTGAAGAATGAGAGAGAGGACATTAGAAAAGACAAGAAAGAGTGCAAAAAGAGAAGTCGAAGGCACCGCTCAGCGGCAAACTACCGCTGAGCGGCACTCAAGAGGTGGCGTTGGAACCGCTGAGGGGCAAATGGCCGCTGAGGGGAAGAAAGAAGACGCGTAACCACCGCTGAGCGGTAAATGGCGCTGAGCGGCACTTTTTGGGCTTGGGCTTTTGTAATCTTTTGTAACTCTAGATTAGTATATAAGGGCTTGCACGTCCTTTAGTTAGGGATCTTTGGCAGAAACGAGGCAAACACTCTCTCTTTCACCCCTTTGAAGGAGGATCTTGGATGCTCAGGCTACCTCTTCCACTTTATTGGGTTTATTCTTTCATACTTTCATTGTTATTCATCTAGGTTCACCATGAATATGGTGAACTAAACCTTGTATGTTTGTTGGGGAATCAAAGTAATCTCTTGAAGCTCTCATATATGGATTTGTTGAGTACATCTTTGAATTAAGACATATGCTTTCTTTCATCATTAGTTAGGGTTTTTCCTCTTTGCTCAATGCTTGCATTGTTTAACTCATTCTAATGCATGATTATTGGTTTTGTTGATACGGACACGTACGGGGAAATCTAGATCCGGGGAATTTCTCCCAATATTATACTGACAATATTATATTGGTTGCCTTTAAGCTCCTGCACTCATGAACTAATCATTAGGAATGCTAGGAATTGTATGAACTATTTGATTAGGGAGAAGCCATCTAGAATGGTACATTAGAGAGTGGCATTAACAATGATGATTTGAATGTTGAATTCCTAAAATATATGAGAGTGGATGAGATGAAATTGACCCCCAACAACATATTCATTCATATATTCCATTGAAAGTGTTTATCTTTTGTCTTTGCCATTGATCAAAACCCATGCATACATGTTTATTTTCTGTCTTGCATTTTAAACCCAAATATTTCGTTCTTAAGTCTTAGCTAATCAACAAATCACATAACTAAACTAGGCCGTGAGTCCTTTGGGAGAACGATACTTGGTCTTACCAAGTTTATTACTTGAAACGATTCGGTCATACTTGCCGATTGTGAAACAAGTTTGTGACATCATATTTTGGTGCTTACAAATTTGTCCATCAACCATCGCTTCTCATCTACCCTAATATAAAAAGAGATGAAGGATGGTATAGATCTCTACCAAGGAGATGGAGGCTATTCTATCAAATAAAAAGAGACACTGACAAAAACAAGTATACAGGCATGTCTCTTCCTTTGTCTTACACTGTAGAGTACACTAATTAATTAAAATCTCAATCCATGTATCATATTCATTCGCTGTTGGGAATGATATAGGTGCCCCGGGAATGATTTCCGGTTATCCCAAAGAAGAAAACCTCCGCAGGTTTATTATAGAAAAAGGAAAGGGTAACTGAGGAAAGGGTGAAGCTTCTAATTGTTTGTACACAGGGTAGCTGAGAGCTTTTTAAAAGGTTGATGTAATACCTATAAAAACAGGCCATATATTTTAGAATTGGGAGAGTTTTGGACATATTAACCGTATTTACTTGACTAAATGTCTAGTGTGAAAAGAGAAGCTTACTTGAGTATGTATGTACTTTACATGTTTTTCTTTTCAATGGAGTTTTGGACATATTAACCGTATTTTCTTGACTAAATGTCTAAAGTGAAACGAGAAGCTTGCTTTTCTTTTCAATAAAGAGGTAACTTCAGATATTCAAAGTTTCTTCACCTTATTCTTTGAGCTGTTTGAGTTCTTTTGTTAGAGTTTCTCTCTACTTTTGTATTATAATTTGGTCATATAATATATATATATATATATATATATAGTCAAATGTGAGATCTCCAACACACTTTACACTAAGGATCAGGCATCTCAAGCACAGGAGTAGATATTAGTGACATGCTATGCCCAACAAACCTTATTATTAGGACAAGTTTTGATATCATCTCAGAAAGTGAATTTAAAATCTAACTCAATATTAGAAAATTGGATTGCAAAGTGACTTTTATACCCCCTTATGTATTATAATTTGACCATATCTTTGGTTGATGTAAGATCACCAACACTATTAAAAAAAAACTCAATGCAGAAATAGTATTCTGCAAATAATTGTAAACAGCCACTCAATCAAGAAGGCATCAGGAGAAGAGGAAATTTTAAGGTTATTTAAATCAAAAGTGATGACAGATATTTTCCATTCTGTACTACAAAGACAGAAACACAGACATTATAAATCAACATCGTGTTGCTTTGTACGCTAGTTTCCTTTTAAGATTTCTTCAAATCATTAGAGATAAGCAAAACAATACTTAGCAACTAGCATGTTAAGTGGGATATTATTTAACTTGAATATAGTTCCAGCCTTCCCCGCAAAAGAATAGAGCCAAAACATAATAAACGTCAAAGACTGATAAACTTTAAATCTCAACCATAAAAGACTTGTGAATAAAGCAACTAGCACGTTAAGTCACCACCACTTAGCACTAGTAGAGCAAGACAAAAAGGGAATGCTTGGTTAACTTCAATTTCAATGGCAGTGTCTCAACAATAATATGAAGAATGTCCTAATTGAGCAGTGTTTGGTAAACATCATTCAAACAAAAAATGCTGCAAATTAGACCGATGTGCAAGGAAAAACAATATCCTAAATAATTGATACTGAGACTCGCTCTACAATACATTAATTCTTAATGGTGTTGTTAGGGGTTGGAAAGTATATGAGAGAAGGAGGTATAGGAGAGAGAGAAGGGGACCGAACGGTAGACAAGGGGAGCAACCAGGCCAAACGGTAGATGAGGGGGAGCGACCAAGCCGAACAGTAGAAGGCGGGGAGCTAGTTGGCCGAACGGTAGATGAGGGGGAGCAACCAGGCTGAACGGTAGAAGGCGGGGAGCGAGTTGGCCAAACAGTAGACGAGGGGGAGCGAGTTGGCCGAACGGTAGACGAGGGAGAACGACCAACGGTAGACGAGGAGAGCGCCCAGGCCGAACGATTGGAAGCAGCGAGGCATCCTAACTGCCGCAACAGTTAGGATGGGCGGGAAATATTTAGTAATTATAGTAAATAAAGTCATATCCTAGGGAAATATTGTTAATTACGATAATTAGAGCAGTATCCTAGGGAAATATTGTTAATTACAGTAATTAGAACAGTATTCCAGGAAATATTGTTAATTACGGTAATTAAAGAAGGTAATAGAAGACCTGAAAAAGGACGCTAACTCGCATCCATCTTTTACTTTGGAGCATGACCGATTGCACTATAAAGGAAGACTTGTGATTTCAGCTCAATCGGCCTGGGTACCTAAGCTGATCGCAGAGTTTCACATGACTCAGACAGGAGGGCATTCAGGGGTTTATCAGACTTATCGTAAGGTGGCGCAATCACTTTATTGGATAGGAATGAAGAAAGCAGTGACTGAATTTGTTGCGAGCTACCTGGTATGCCAACAACAGAAATATCTGTCATCCTCTCCACAGGGGTTGCTGCAGCCTTTTCCCATACCCAACGCCATTTGGGAGGAAATAAGTATGGATTTTATAGTGAAGTTGCCTAAATCCCACGGGTATGATGCAGTATTGGTAGTGGTAGACCGTCTCAGCAAATATGGACATTTTGTACCCCTAAAACATCCTTATTCCGCCCGCACCATAGCTGAAGTGTTTATTAAGGAGATTGTTCGACTGCATGGGGTACCAATATCTATCGTTAGTGACAGGGATCCATTGTTTTTAAGTATCTTCTGGAAGATGAGCACAGCTTATCATCCTGAATCAGATGGGCAGACCGAGGTGTTGAACAGGGTATTGGAGGGTTACCTGAGATGTTTTTGCTCAAAACAACCAAAGGGATGGAGTTCAGTATTACTATGGGCTGAGTATTGGTACAGTACTAGCTACCAAGAAGCGGCGGGGTGTACTCCGTTTGAAACAGTGTATGGGAGATCTCCCCCTTCTTTGCACAGGTTTATACCAAGGGAGACCTTAGTGGAAGTCGTCGGCCAGGAGTTGCAAACAAGGGACGAAGCGCTAAAACAGCTGAAATTTCATTTAGCCAGGGCTCAGGAAATGATGGTGAAGCAGGCCGATAAAGCAAGGAGACCAGCAAATGTGGAGGTGGGAGATTGGGTGTACTTGAAGATCAGACCACACAGGCAGACCTCGATGCCGTCCAGACTGCATCCTAAGTTAGCCGCTCGGTACTTTGGACCTTTCCAAGTCACACAGAAGATCTGAGAAGTGGCTTTTAAGCTACAACTACCAGATACCGCACGGATACATCCAGTTTTCCATGTATCCCAATTGAAGAAGGCAGTGGGGGAAAGAAGTGTGGAGAAGGAATTGCCAATAGATTTGCAGGTGGAGGGACCGTCTTTCTGGCCGATCAAAATTTTGGATAGAAGACAGGTACAGTAAGGGGAGGACGAGGTGCAACAGGTGTTAATAGAATGGCAAGAGGGGGGCCGGATGGAGCAACGTGGGAAGATGCCCTGACCATTAGAGACCAATATCCAGATTTCAACCTTGAGGACAAGGTTGATCATCAGGCGATCGGTAATGTTAGGGGCTGGAAAGTATATGAGAGAAGAGGTACAGGAGAGAGAGAGAAGGGGACCGAACGGTAGACAAGGGGGAGCGACCAGGCCGAACGATTGGAAGCAGCAAGGCATCCTAACTGCCGCAGCGGTTAGGATGGACAGGAAATATTTAGTAATTGTAGTAAATAAAGTCATATCCTAGGGAAATATTGTTAATTACGGTAATTATAGCAGTATCCTAGGGAAATATTGTTAATTACGGTAATTAGAACAGTATTCCAGGAAATATTGTTAATTACGGTAATTAGAGCATTATCCTAGGGAATTATTCAGTATAAGTTAATTACAGTAATTAGAAGTATATCCTAGGAAAATAATAATTATAAATAATTCATTGACGCTATGGTTTAGGACATGCTTTTGATTTGTGAGTTTTGTAAGAGAGGTTATGCTCTCAGGTGACTGCAGGAGGTTATGCTCCCAGTTATTGTTTGTTTTCTTTGATTCAGTTATTTCTTTCAATAAAAGGAGACTTATTCAGCCATTATCTATTGTTCATTGTTTGTGAGAGTGTGTCAAGGCTTGTTCTAGTTACGTCTCCCACTCATAGGTGTGACTGCAAACTCACTTCTAAATGAACATGGCACTTATAATTAAGCATCAAACATATCAGCCTGTAACAATCACAGATTAAGCCTCTACAAAATATATCCACAACAAACTAAAGGTAAAAGCATTGCGTAGTATCTTTTAACATCTATCACTCCTTCCATACCAATAAGGAAGAACATCAAAATCAACGAGAACTAAAATACTCCACAAATCAGAAGACACAATCAAAATCATCAAACCCTAGGACCAAAAATAAGAAAGCGATGAGAAAGTTAATGAGTATTTTTAAATGTGAGAACTGAGTGCTAATAAAGGGTGTGAAAATGGGTGAGTAGAAAAATTTCATTGAGTGCTGCATTCTCAGAGGGTGGAAGAGTGAAAAAGGTGGTTTTGAAATCACTGGTGAGTATCTATGATGATGAAAGTATCCACAAGAGAGAAATGGTTACTACTTACAACTCAATACAATTTTATGACTAGTATAGATGAAGGAGGAATGGTTAACTGAGGAATGAGCAAGTAAAAGGTGGCAAATTCTAGAGATAGGATTTGCTTTATTTATCAAAGTAGTTACTTTTCATAGAGAAAGTATTTTTATTACACAAAAAGATGTTCACACGGTGCCTCATCACAATTTAGTACAAAAATGTCTTAATGAGCAATCCATTTGTCGTGGTAAAAAAGTAAATTAATAAAACAAGATAGTAGGCTGATATAAAATGTATATTCTTTTTCATAGTACTATATAGCAGCTTACATTACCGTATACGTGCAGTGCTTTTTTTTTTATAGGCAAAGATATAGGTGCAGTGCTTATTGAAATATTCGTGGTTACAAAGAACTGACATGGTTTGTGCTCTCTAGAGCCTAAAGCAGAAACACTAAGCATTCAGCAGAGGATTATATTAATTACACAGAAATACCAAAAGGAACAACAAGGCGATGAAAAGTTCTTATTAATTCTCGACCTGTCAATCCTGAAAACATCATGTTAAAACCAAATTCTTGAGAAACAACTGACAGAACATACATATAACATATGGGAGTGATACAACAGTCAAGCTCAAAATCTCTCACCTGTACAGTTATCAATTGGAGATTGAGCAGTTTAACAAACTTGTCAATCTTCATCATAAGAGCTGGCATCATCACTACTATAGTCACTAGTGTCACTTCCTCCAAGGTCCAAATTAACTGGCTGCACTTGAATAACTTCTGGTTGTTTGGGCTGAGGAATGTGAGGTTGCATTTGTTGCTCTGCAAATCTCGGTATTTGAAGCGAGTCCATAGGAGGCAATGGCACAGGATCTCCTGGTTTCCACCCAGGCGGGGGCAGTGGCAAATAAATAGGCAACTGGACAGGCATTCCCGGCTTCCAACCAGGTGGCACTGGAGGCAGCATTCCTTGAAACGCGGACAAATTTGGAACTGCATTAGTATCCATCTGTGATGGAGGCTCAACAATAGCTTCAACAATTTTCTCCTTGGATTCGACTTCTTTAGGCAATCCAACATCAAGGTCGGCAAAATTATACAACTGAGAAGCTCTCATTTGCTCTTCTTGCGGTGCAGGTGGCAATGCTCCACGAAGAGGAGCTTGGCCGGCTCCAAATTCCGGTGGTGCAAAGGTGGTGTAGCTTATCTTGTGGGCATACGATAATATATCTGACAGCTTCAACTGAGAAGAGACAGTTGATGAAGTCATGGAATCATCATCTCCAGATTTCGATCGCTTGGAGCGGCGATAATCAGAGTAATCATCGACAAGTATGTCTAGGCAGCACTCAGCATCTTTGAGTTTGTTAGAAAATGCTAGTAGCATTGAATCTTGGGAACGAATTTCACGGTCCATCTTCTGCTTGGCATCTTGGAGGTCAAGAATCTCTTGGAGTTCTGCAACAGCTTCGAATATTTGGGTTTGGAGAACATTAAAGAGGGAAATTATTTCTTTCACAGTAGACGGAGAAGAGTCAAGAGGGGTAGATGAATTAAACGAGAGGAAAGTTGGAAGGGATCCACGGAAGGCAGTGACCCAAAGAGACCGGTTAGGGGAAACTTCAAAGATTTTGGAAGTTAAGGAAGCCATTTGGAGAAGAAGTGCTTGGGCTCTGGGAAGGGGTGGGAGGAGTGAAAGAAGAGCAGAAGAAGGGGTTGAAGAGTTGCGGTCTTGGGGTTGCTGGGTCTGTGTTGGAGGGAGCTTTGGAGGGGTAGGGTTCGGAATTGAAGGAGAGTTAGGGTTTGCGAGCCCTAGCCTAGCAGGGGACTGCACAATTTGATGTTGAATCATCTTGTGTATCTGGAAAACAATTTTCTATGAAGGGATGAAGAAAGGTTATTCTGTAGGTTGAAGAGTATTGTAACTTCAAGGCCCACACAACACTTTATCCATTCACCAAATCACGGGGCATAAAAGCATTACTCGCTGCAGAAACACAAGCGGGACACTATCCTCTGACAGTTACAGGAGTTTTACATGCTGACCTTTGCTAAAAATCCATAAAAAAAACATCACCTGCAAAAAGTTTTAGTACAGTCAAAATATAGGATAATCAATTCAATGTTAAAAAAAAAAATTCATGCATCAGCTGTAACACAGCATCATAAGTTATAAGGAACAGGGATCATAACTAATGAACACAGGTACATCACATAGCAACACATGATATAGGCACAGCAGAACTCATTCAATCTCTCCAATTAGTTTCCCACAAAGATATCATGGCAATCAGAGTACGACTCTTCTACCTTGATGAGTGACGGAAAGGGAACAATGGAGAAATGACGATAACCTAAGCGTGCAGGGTAGCAAAGCGAAGGGAAATTGAAATTCTGCAAATCGTAAGGGTGTGTTCACTCAAGGGAGAGGAATTGGGGGAGGGTAAGTGGATGGATATTTGAGGGATTTGAGGCTGAAATAATTATTGTTTGTTTGAATGTATTTAGAAATAAATAAAAGTGAATTTGGAAATAAAATTTATGAAAATTGGTGGGGAAGGGTGAGTAGATGGATATTTGAGGGATTTGAGGCTGAAATAATTATTGTTTGTTTGAATGTATTTAGAAATAAATAAAAGTGAATTTGGAAATGTACCATAGGATACCCACTATTCACCAACACACATCTGAACTGATGTCGACCACTTGACGATCAACCGCTTAATGTCGACCACTGTTCACCAACACACATCTGAACTGATGTCGAGCACTAGTATGTCGACCATTGATGGTCGACCGTTTACGATTTAACGTCGAGCACTTGGCAACTGTCGACTTCCACTGACATTAGTATATTTATATTTCGATCATCTGATGATCGACAATTACTAAACGATCGACCGTTTGATATCGACCACTGAGGATCAACTGTTCACGATTCGATGTCGATCATTTGGCGATAGACCACTTATGGTCTGATGTCGCGACATAAAATTCCCCCACAAAGGTCAAGCGGTTTACCAGATACGAACAAAAAGACACTGTCTTAATCAAAGACCACGAATCAGGGAAATAATTGATCCAGGCAATGATAAAGGTCCTAATAATGGCTAAAGCACTAGAGGTGGAGGGACCTACCACTCACGTTTGCTGCCCACTTCCAATAGATCCAGGTAAAAAGTAACGGCAAGCACTAGAAGTGGAGGGACCCACCACTCACTTACGGCCCACTTCCATAGATCCAGGTAATGGGTAAAGGGACGGAGGCGGTAAGAAGGATTCCATTCATTTTTTAGTTAAGAAAAACATAGACAGAGAGAGTTCTGATCTAACTTGAGCGTCGGAGTGCCTTTTTCAGGTGCCCAGCCCACTTTCCTCGAAGGATCAACAACGTCAAAGGCAAGATAGCATGGAGATGGTCTCATCAGAAGAAAGAATCCAGAATTGTTAGGTTGATATCTTGGTCCCCATACCTCATACCGAAACAACAAGTATAATAAGTTAAGCTAAAATAGATGTAATTTTGCCTTTCCTTTCTGATTTAAATTTTGGCTTATTTTGTTTAAACTATTACTTAATAAAATAAAATATACGATATATTTAACATTTATGTAAACATGTTTTTAAAATGATAAAATAACTTAATTTTTAATAACAGAACATAAACTAGTACTTATATTATTATGTGATCGATTCCTTTTAAATTTGATAGAAAAATGTCACATACTTAATTCAACTTGTTTGTTCTTTGGATTTTGATCACATAAGTTCGATTAAAGTTTATGAAAATTGGTGCAAAATTTGATTAATGTAAAGGATAAAAGAAATTGTTTAATTGATAAAATTTGAAGATTATCAAAATATCTCTAATTATTAAAGTAATATAGAATGATAATAATTAATGTTATATTTAATTGTAAAAATATTTATAAAGAGTAAAAATTTAACATTAATTATTAAAATTAATTTTAATATTGTACAAAATTTTATTTTAGTAAAATGAATTTATTTTTAATTTTAATATTTTTGTAATATTATTTACACTAACGTCAAATAACCATAAGATTAAAAAAAAACTATCAATATAATTCCAAAAATAAATAATAAAACAACAAAACTTTAGGATTCATTTTGGGCATGTGCATCAGGAATAGCGAGGAAACTCTGTTTGGCGGCTTCGAATTCAAAAGCGGATTTTTTTTCTGCTTCTACTATTAGTTTATTGAACAATAAAAGGCATGATAAGAACTACTAGGTAAAAGTCAAGAAAGAAAGTGATGATGGGAAAAAGATCTTGGTGGAGTAGAGAGGGTGAAAGCAGCGTCCTCTGAAGAATGAAAGAGAAAATTGAATGAGTGTAGTTGAAGGAGAATGAATGAGAGCAGTGTAGCTAAGGATGGCAAAATAAAACCGTACTCGCGGGTATCCGTGGATAAAATTCGTTACGGGTATTTAGTACACGCAAGTAAGATGTATCTGTTACCCCTTAAAAAAATTAAATTACAATTTTATCTTTTAATTTTGTTTTTCTAACTTTTCAATTATTGTTCAATCTGTTGGGCCTAGCCCAAATCCCTTTTAGGGTTTTGTTTTTTCAAATCATAATAAGGATCCCTTTTTAGGGTTTCTTCTTCAAATCAGAATAAGGAAAGCTGGCCTCATTCCTCACCGAGTTGGCCGCCTTCTGCCGCTCTAAACGAACCTGGATGCAGAGTACTAAGAAAACGGACCAAAAGGTTCTCTATGGGAGGAGATCTCGTCCTCGATGAGGAAGCTCGATACAACTGAAACAAAGAGAAGTGGGAGAACATTAACAAGTACTTCAAGAAAGTGAAGGAAAGCAACAAACGGAGACTGGAAGATTCGAAAACGTGCCCTTATTTCCACCAGCTGGACGCGTTGTACAGGGAGAAGAGTAAGGTAGAGGGCGTGGTGACGACGGTGAAGCTGGAAAGCACGGTGGCGCCACTGATCGTGCGGCCGAAAAGCACGAAGAGGATGAAGAAGGTGGTGGTGGTGGGAAATATGAGATAGTGGCGAACAAAACGAGTGGTGATGGTAAGTCATAGAGAGTGCAGGGGTTGTCGGATAATAATGCACAAAATGACAACTCTTTTTTCATTCTATGAGTGATGGTGAATACAAATATCTATTAGCCACATTCTCATGGTTTTTTTTTTCAAGTTTTTACTTGTGATAATTTAGTTTATAGTTTTGACTAGTTCATACAAATTTGAAAATAAGTTTTTGATATATGAAATGCCAAAATGGACTACATTTGCTGGTTTTCTACTTTCAAGTTTGGTAAAACTGTAAAAATGAATTACTTATAAAAAAACACCAAGGAATGATGTCAAAAAATGCATTTTTTGATGTCATTTGACTAATTTGACATCCGAATTAACCATTTCTGACAACAATTAACATCTAAAATGTCTAATGTCAAATGACGTTAAAGAAATGTACATGTACTTTCAGATGTTAAATTTTTTGCATTGCCATTTTCAATGATCCTACAAACTTTAGCGCTCTCCTACAAGTACAAGGACGTTCGAAAATGGACATATTTTGGGTTGAAAATACCGTCAAAACTCATTTTTGTACTAGTATTTATATAAGTTGTGTGTATTAATGTTTATGAAAGAGTGACTATTTCGTTAGAAATACTATGTGTATTTATATAATCAATATAGGTCATCGGCCTATGTTTTTATTAGAATAATATTTATCTGACGCATATAATAACACTATAATAAACAATAACAAAATAGTAAATAATAATCAACATACCAAACTATTCAAGATTTAATTATAATAGGTTAATATAACTCAAATAAATATAGATTTGAACAGTTCTATAATAAAGAGACTTAAACGGTCTTATTCAACTATACTTTTTAATATACCTATTGGGCCAAATAGAAATATATAAGAATATCTAAATTATTTGAATTTTTTTAAATATTTTCACTCTTTTACAAAAGTATAATCATATTAAAATAAATATTTATCATATCAACATATTGTAAACACGGTTTTATTAAATTAACATAATTTTTCAAATATTAAAAAACATTTAATATAAGTTATTTTTAACATTTTATATGAGTTTAAGAATTAATCGTAGATGTTATTGATGTAGAAAATAAATAATTTTTTAACATCAAATTTTAACCAATGTAAAAAGTAAGTTGTATAATATCAATTAGTATTGCTATTGATGTATGACACTAAAATGACACAAAAATATTCAATGTTGATATGTCTTTTCATATCATTTAAAAATAAAATTGATGTAAAATTGTAGATGTAAAATTGGTTATATGTTGTATCTAACCTTACATATTGATTTAAGTTTTAACTCATGCATGTGACATTTAGTTGCTTCCATTATGCATTTCTAACTTATAATTTAAATCAATGTCAAAATACATTTTACAAACAAATGAGTTGACATAGTGATGTGTTAGTATGGTTAAGAGACTAATGATATGGTTAAGAGACTAATGATATAGACATGAGTTTTACAATAACTTTGTGGTAAATGTGAAATAAAAACATTTTGTGAAACACAATAAAATAAACATATAGATATATTTTATAATGTAAAATATTATAACACTAATTACTTAACCAATTGAATCCGAATTATTTAAGCATAAGGTATTTTTAATTAGTACATCTCTTAGGTTAGTGTTTATGTATATATTTGTATACGGTTGAAAGATATACCTCACCGTTGTAGCTTTCATGTTTCCTAATTTTTGGGACACTTACTCCGCACACTTCGACTTCAGGTTGGGGGAAGATACCTTTTCGTTGTAGCCTTCCTGTCTTCTGATCTCTAGGACACCTATTCCACACACTTCGACTTTAGACTGAGGGAAGGTACTTGCAAGACACTGCGACGTTCAAGTTAGACATTGCTTAATGAACTTTTTCTCACAATTGAGTATTAGAATTCTGTAAAACATCCTTACTTTTATGGGGTAACCTTGTATTTATTAGTTATTTCATGAACCTTAAACTGTCACAGGTTCAATAAAAACGAACTTACCTTCTTAATTGTTATGTTATTTATTCAGGTATTATTTGCCCAAAGAGAGTTGCTCCCTCCACCACCACCAACCGCTCCCTGCACCACCCTATACCTAATTTGCCCTTCTATAAAACGGATGTCAACATTCGTTTCACTTTCAACGGATGTTGACATCCGTTTACATATTTTATATTTTACTTTATTATTTTTATTTAAAAAAAAACTTCAACGGATGTGGCACATCCGTTTAATAGACTTTTAAAAAGTTTTTTATTTATTATTTAAATAATAATATATAAATTAAATTAATAATAATTATTTTATTAAATAAAATAAAATTAATTTATAAATAATTAAATAATAATTTTAAAAAAATTAAATAATATTTCTATATTAATTTAAAATATAAAAAATTAAAAACTTAAAAGAAAAATTCAACAGATGTAGATGTGACACATCCGTTTTAATATATATATGTATACTTTTTTTTAATTATTATTTAAATAATAATAATAAATAAATTAAAATTAATAATAATTATTTTATTAAATAAAATAAAATTAATTCATAAATAATTAAGTAATAATTTTAAAATAATTAAATAATATTTATATATTAATTTAAAATAAAAAAATAAAACAACGAAAGTATTTGACTCAGTGCGACACGTCATCCACTTAGGTCGACACGGATGATGATCGACATACAAGACGCGACATCATGATCTAACGGTTAAGCAGTTACACACCTTGACTAAATAACGCCGCGAATCACGGCTATATATCATGGAAGTATTTGACTCAGTGTCAACACACGAGTTGACGGTTACAACTTCTAAACAATCAACTTCAGTAACTGACCGGATATTCAGGTAAACGGTTTTATTATGCTGATTTAAATATACAAAGCACACCAGAAAAAAGGTACGTTTTTCCCCTAAGAGAAAATTAAGAAAGATTTTTCTTATTCTAACAACACCCTTGTTGACTTGAGCGTCGGAGTGCCTTTGCAGGTACCCAGCCCGCCTTATCCAAAGGATCAGAGAAGAGAGAGAGAAAGAACAACACAGTGAAAGCGGTACAAGGAAGAAACAGAGCAAGTTTGTTAGGTTCGTATCTTGGTCTCCACACCCCTACTGCAACACTGGGACAATGATTGTGAGACTGCATTCAACACTGTCAAACACGTCCTAACCAGTCCTCCAGTTATGGCTCGACCGGACGAGGGATCCGACTTGCAGCTGTATATCTCAGCTTCCCAGCATGTCGTTAGTGCAGCCTTGGTACAGGAAGCACCCTCCCTCAAGTTAATATATTTTACCAGTCGTACATTGCAAGGGGCAGAGGAGCGATATTCTCGAATTGAGAAGTTCGCATTGGCCCTTCTCACTGCCTCTAGACGACTTCGCCCGTACTTCCAGAGCCATCAGGTGGTAGTCCGCACAGATCATCCCATAGCCAAGATCCTCCGCAAACCAGACTTGGCAGGAAGAATGGTCGCCTGGTCAGTCTACAAAAGCCTCTTCCCCATGAGGTATAGTGGTAACCTCGGGACATTCCGCCGTAGATGACGGCCCCGGCATATCGCCACCGATATCCTGCCCCCTTCCTTCCATTATCAACAGTAAGTACACTAAGACGAAAGAGATTTTAGGGTTACCTGGTGGATTCTCGTAGTAACGAAGGCAATGAAACTGAAGAAGAAACAATCTCGCTCGCAGTATACACTCTCAGTGTCTGCTCTTTTGCAAAAGTGAATAACCCTCTTCTGAATCGTGTTGAAGAAGCCAAAACGTTTAATCGTCAGACGCCGTAGGATTCATTTTAATCTAACGGCTACTAATTTGTGTCTCATCATTTCCCTAAGAGAGCGGGAAAACCCTAAATTTCGTAACGCCGCGCACAGCTGTCACATACGCCTCCTTGTTTCCTCCACGTCTCTTCGTTTTCTCCACGTCACCTCGTTTCCTCCAATAACACTCGAAAGTCCTTCGTAATTCTATCATCCGCTTACTCGGACTTGGGGGGCATGTACTATAGGAGGCTCAATCCTTCAACGACCGATTAGTGTAATCTAATGATATTATAGGACCATACGGTGTTGTCGACCACAAGGTGCTCGACAGTTGTAATGACATACGACCACATGGTGTCGTCGACCACTCGATCCTCGACAAATAAACAGTAATGTCGCGACAGGTAACGTTCACACGACACACGACAAGTCGCCTAGTCATGTCGACACATAGGACGATCGACATACAGGGCGCGATATCATAAAGTGCGGTTACAGATAAGCGGTTACACACGTTACACATAGTTAGCTAACCAACGCCGCGAATCACGGAAGTAATTGACTCAGTATCAACACACGATCTAGCAGTTACAACTTCTAGACAGTCAACTTCGATAACTGACCGGATTGTCAGGTAACGGTTTATTTTACTGTTTTAAATACACAGAGCAGATGAGAAAAAAGGTACGTTTTTCCCCTAAGAGAAAATTAAGAAAGATTTTCTTATTCTAACAACACCCCTGTTGACTTGAGCGTCGGAGTGCCTTTGCAGGTACCCAGCCCACCTTACTCAGAGGATCAGAGAAGAAAGAGAGAAAGAGAACATAGTGAAAGCAGCACAGAGAAGGAACAGAGCAAGGTTGTTAGGTTCGTATCTTGGCCTCCACACCCCTACTGAAACAAATAGTCATAAAACTTTCTTCGTATTATTGTTTTCAAACGTAACATAAATTTATTTGAGTAAAAAGCATGAGATTATAGTAACAACATTAACTACTATATTTTCCTAGGATCGCGATATTCCAACAACTATTTTTTAACACTTTTGACAACGTCACGTGTTGTATATTTATTGATTTGACTTAAAATAAATATTTTTTAAAAACCGTGGAAATGAAAGTCCGTGGAAAATCCTAAAATATTCTTTTATCTGTTTCATTGGGAACGAAAGTTCTGAAGATCTCAGTTTAATTAGCTAATACATAGAAAACATGCAGCGTTGTGAAATTGTTGTGAAAAAATGGTTGTCCACATACCATTTTCCATTTTCCTATACTATGTAGTTAACGAGAAGTATAAATTAATTTTTTTAAGATATTTTAACTTTTTGTTTATAATTATGTTTGTCGGTTTTGATGATATATTATGTAAGGAGATTGGATATTGCATGTATTAATCAGTATATCACATAGATCAATTAGTTATACTAAATGAATATTAACGTGTGATTCATATTAGTATCATAAACATAGTTTCAAACTTAGTGGATTGTAATTAGGTCTCTTCTAAAAGTAAAATATCATTCAAGACACTATAAATATGATGTTGATGTTCATATTTTTGCTCCAATGATATTTTTTTTTTCTTTATTTTTATTCTTTCAACTATTTTGATACCTAACACCTGAATTATACTTTCTATAAGGGAAAAATGCGTGTAAAATTTTTTTAGACGAAATTAATGATGGTGTACGAAAATTTTTATTGGTAAATAATTGTTCATTTAATTACCTACAATAACTAGTAATTATGGTTCTATTAATTCTTAGGGAGAAAATGGTACGAATTGCGGTTACGAACACTTGCATCCTATAGTATAGTTTGCGCAATCTAAACTTAGGCTTAGACGCACTTTGGCCTTGTCTATTTGGCTTCATATAAGAACATTTTTTAAAAACCTTTTTAAAAAATTAAGAATTTTAATATTAAAAGAATAAGTTAAATATATTATAGTCTTTATTTTTAAATATACAAAATTCCCTTTGAATATATAATATTTGTAGAAACATGTGAGAGCTAGATAGACCATTCATTTTCTTGCCCATGTGTTCCTATGCTCAGCCATGGAAAAATTTGTGCTCGTGATTTTGTTCTGAAAACGATTCTTTCTCATAACTATTCCTTTCTAGTTTTCATAATATTATGTTTCTCACCGTCATCTCATAATCCCATCTTTTGTACAGTTTTCCGAGTTAGTCTAAACTATTTTTTGATTGGTAAAAATTAATTCATTATAATTTGAAAATCGACTCATTTTCTCTCTCTTTAATACTATCATATTATATATACTACCCGGCTTAAGGTGTCAGGAATGTCAGGTAAGATTTCAACACGATTACAAAAAACAACTTATGCCCAGCATTTCTCACTAGATATTCTAAACATTTAGAAAACCCAAATAAAATATAATACAAAATAAAAAAATTAATGTCCCTGTTCTTTTTAGGTTCATTATCATAGGATGAAGCAGAATCAAACTACACTAAAAAAATGCCTTAGTAATCTTGTCAGGTGCATATCACGGGAAGGTAAAAAATTAAATAGTGATAACCAATTTAAAATATTTGCCATGTTGGTGATATTTTTTTCTCTAATTGATGTACGTATATGTCTGAGTATGTCCCATTATCCTATATTTTGGATATCAGGTGTTGAAATACCTGTCAGAGAGTCTGTGTTTTGTTGCATAAGCTGACTAAAGTATAGGCTATGGGTTTCTCAAAGTGAAGAAAGAGGAAATGACTTATTTTTTCTAGAAACATTAGTCACATTTACACTTTTATAAGTATGTCAAGTTTTGCACGTGAAAAATTTGATCACAATTTTGTCTATATATTACAACCAACGAATCAAAAGCTAGGAATTGAATATATTCAAATTATATTCTAAATATCCTATTTTTAGTCAATCCCATGCATTTTAATAAAATAGATCCACGAACCTTCCATGCTGTTTTCTTTTGTCATGAATGTTCTCAAAATCCCACAACGACTAAAAACACTCAATAAATACTTAAAAAAAACTGTCTTGAATAAAGAAGGTGAAGTAACTCAGTTGGCTTTCCATTTATAGCATTTATTGTAAGTAAAGATTCCTCAAAACATTTAGCTCATTTGTATAACAAATGGATTTTCACATTTTCTTTTATCTATCAATTATATTGCTAACATTGCAATCAAATCATCTGTCTCACATGTCTCTACTTATGAACTTCAAATATGACAATAAAGCAAGAGGGCAAGATAAAAGAGGTACCTTAAACGAAATATGGGTGGACTTCCAATCATTGCATAAATATCAGCTGCACTCAGAGTAGATTCCTGGGACCATCTCTGATAATTAAACAAATTTTCCCTTTGAACACCATAAGGAAAAAGCATTAATTCTCCAACTGCTATGCTAGAATGACCCCATTTACGGTTTAGATGTTCCAAAATTGAGGATATCTTCTTTCGAGTACTAAGTGTAAGCTCCAGGTGAGGATTATGCTTATCCTAAAAGGAAAAGAAACATATATATATAATAGTTTCCAAAAGCTCTGTCACATTGCTACAGTAAGATGGACATTGGTTTTCTTTATACTCACCACTTCCAATGCTCTTCGAGTGGGTTCATCGATTGGGAATAACTGGAGCTTAAGTTTCATACTATTCACATTGTTATCAACAAATTGATTTTGCGGACATGAGGGTAAAGATGGCAGGACATAATCAGTTGGATCAGAACACTTTTCTCCTGGAATTAAAATCAGAGTGAAGTTACAGAAGATCTGAGGAAGCCCTTGATGAAGCAAGGATAAGATTAAAAAAAGTGTGATAGCTACCTGGATTCTCCTGGTCTTGTTCAATCTCTCTAACAGTTGCAGCTCGCTCCAAATGCTCCGCAGCATCTGCAACTAAAGAAACGCCTGCAATTGCAGCCTTCTCCCATTTTCGATATGCAGCAGTTGAAATCATACCCGAGAGAGACAGAGAACATTTTTTTTATTGTAAAGGAAGTAAAATTATGATTTATGACTTTAAATATAAACTATCCAATAGTCATGAAGGAAAACTAATTCAAAACAGAAAACAGGTAAAAAATATCTTGAAGGGAACCGAAAAATAATCACCAGATTTCTTTCGTTGCCTTGTCGATTTCATGGTATTTGAATCTCCCTTAGTGTTACTCCGGCTAACACCCACGTTTATATTGCGCTTCATTGATGATTTTGAAGGTCCCAATTTTAAAATATTTTGACTATCAACAAGAACCAGTTTAACTGCACGGGCCTCGTTTCCTGATGCTCTACCCTGATTTGAGACTGTGGTAGGCACAGGAGGAAGACAATTCCCCCCCTGCAGGGGTCGCTTCCTTACATTCTTCTTTCGGTCCTTCAATAGTTGATGCTCCTTTGAGACAAAAAATATATATCAGCTCCAGAACATACAGAAGATATTAAAAATCAGAACTTCCCTGAAAAATATAAATAGCTTTCACTAACCAAGGCTTCTAAAAATATTTTAAATCTCCGGGGCTTCAGGTGAAGCTTTGAGGCTTTGCAGCTATACTTTTCCAATAAAGACCACCTGCGTCACAGGTAAAAGTGAGAAGATTTAACGCTGAAAACTCTCACAAAAATAGTAGTATATCCCCTACTCTTATTCAGGATATTACAATAATATGATAAAACTATAGCATGCACTGTCAATGGAGCAATTGACTCGTTCTAACAGAATCAGTGAGGGGATTGTAAGTTGACAAGAGGATTCAAAATATAGCCAGCTGACTACATGTTGGCAAGAGAACCAAGAGGAAAAAAGGATGAAAACAACAGGAAAGATAAGGAATTGGTTAGGTGGCTAGGAGGTTAGGAGAGAAAAAAGGGATGAAAACAACAGGAAAGGGAAAGTGGAAAGCCCTCTAATTCCCCTCGTTATTTCTTTTTCCAACATGCCTCTACAATTTTATCATTAAGCAGAGGGATACCTCTTGCATGAAGCTTAGTCTCATTGATTTCTATGGTTAATTCCAAATTTTTATAGACTTCCATAACATTTAACAAGTTTGACATCTCATGCAGCTAACAAGTATTAAGTGATGTGACAATACATCATTGGAGCTGTAAAACTCTTTTCACTTAGTATATAAAAGTAAAACTCAAATCAGAAATCCAACTAGTTATCTTTCAAGGTATTTACTTTTTTAACATTCCCATATTTCCAAAGCACAGGATGTCTTAGTGGTTACATTCCTAATATACCTTTCAGTCACTTGAGAAGAGTTGAACACAAGAAAACAAAGGGTACGCAAAAATGTAATAATCTCTCATCATTTAAATTTTGTATATTTACAGGAGACACTATGAGGAGGGTAAAAAACTAGATAATGGATCCAGACAATTTCAGTCTCAAAATCAACTATCATTCACCAAGTTATTAAACAGTCCAGTCTAATCTCAAATTAAAAAGGGTCTTTAAGCAGGGAAGTTGTGTAATTTTAAGCACGTTAGTGAAGAATTTCACCCCTTAATATTTTCCTACTACCAAAAGTGTTTACCCTTATGGTCTAGGCTTGACACATTTCAGTACCAGGGCATGTTCCGCTCCCATTATCAACCTGTTCTTTCCATTATTTTCCTATATATATACAATAAAATCAACTGAACTCCAGTTCTTCACCATTCTCCATCATAAGCCCTTGAAATATTTAATAGAAATAACTTCTTGGTGGACAAATATTCTAGTCTTACACACACGTGCACATACATGTATATAAAGCCATTTAACGAACAACCACTCCAAGTAAATTATTACCAGCGAAGCATTGCAGCATTAGTATCTTTAGAGTTTTTGGCATCCAAACATAGTCCTGGACCAAGAAGTTTGTTCATCCGCCTCACAAGCTGATAGTAATAATGCCTGACCTGCAAGTAAACCCCCACACATAGAGAAGAGTGAGAAAATTAAAACAATATTGTTCACAATAAACTAAACATAATGAATGGGAAAATGCAAAGGGATAAGAAGCCACATGGAGTTGTAACGGATACCTGATCTTTGTTTTTACTTTGTACACGGGAAGTGATTTTCTCAAAATTCTATAAACAATAATATTTCAATCAGCAATCATTATGATACCATGTGAAACAAGCCTAGTAAAGTTTAAATAATAACGCCAAAGATGACGTACCTTCCCAACTTGTCGCAATGCAGTGAAGAAACTCTCCTCCTCTTGTCGAGTCCATGCTGCCCACTGCCTGGTTGGTTTTTTTGTAGCTATATATGACACCAAACAAATTAATCTTTTAGCTTCCCATCTCAATAACTACACGTATCAAACTCAACTGCTCAGTAAATTAAAAATAGGAATGATGCACAGAACAGACCTGGCTGCTGAGGGATAACAGCATTTGCCACAGATGAGGAAACACCAGGATCCCCTTTTTGAACTGAGACAACAGGCTCTGGCTGAAATTGAGTATTTGAATCGTGAGAGATTTGCGCCTCAGCCTCCATTTTTTTCCTTTGTTTACATGCTCGTCTTTCTTATGTTGTAGTCTGAAGAGAGAAATGGTATACATTTACGTGATACAATCCTCTTGTATTTCAATTAGCACAACTGAGGAACATATATACATACAAAAGCATTACATAGGGATGGGTCCAAGCCCATATTCATAATGTATCTAACAAAGTTCGATTTCTTATTCAAATTTACCATATCATTCAATTTCATTGAAATTAAAATTATAAAGTACCAAAATCATGCCTCAACTTCAACGCAGGATCATAAGTTATGAGGAAAATGGATCACAATTATTGAATAAAGATACATATCATAACGCACAATGCAGGTTAAAAGCACCAAAAAGATAATAATTCACACTTCAATTAGTTTTCCAGACAGATATCATCAGCAGACATTTAAATGATGCGTAAATAACATTTTATTCAAATTACGTAAAACTGCCGAACAGGAATCGAGTATGTAACACGAGGACCATAATCAAATTGAAGCACAAGGAACGAAATATTTTACCTTGTGAGCCGATATCTCTCGATTTAATGAGTCTCCCAAACGGAACAACGAGGGAATTGCGAGATGCTGAGGGTGGAGGGTAGCGAATCGAAGGGAAATTGAAAATCTGCAAACCCTAACGCGATGTCGAATGATGATAGAAGAAACAAGATCGACGAAGCTGAATCTTCTGTTCTTCTAAATCTAAACGCTTCGTTTCCAGTCTTGCAATTTTTTTAAGAAAATATTACCAATAGTCCTTTATTCCCTTTTTATTACACTATGGTCCCTTATAAGAATTTTGAAATTTTGATGACTTTTAAATAATATTAAATAACTCTAAGTTATTGATAATATTAGTAGAGAAAAAAAACCATTGCATATAGTTTATGAAATAATTTTACAACTTATTCTAGGTCAAAAATATGTGATAACAATATACAAATGTTGAAAAGTCATAATTGTTGTATACATAACAATATAAAATTGTGTATTGTAATGTTATATACACTATTAAAAAATGTATTCTTATTTTGTTAGTCTTATAGGGTTATGTTAGTAATATGCTTATAAAAATGTGTTCTTAACATTTTTATTTAAATTTCGACAAGTCATTAATTAATCTTTTATTATTTTTTCAAAAATTTTAAACTCTTTAATTAGTATATTTTAGGTGTTTATTCCTTTAAGACTAAGTTAAAATTTATTAATACTTTTGTCATATTGGATCAGGGTTCTCTAATCACGTTAACTATCAATTATTTTTCTCACAAATTTAAAAAGAAGTAATGTAACCTTTGTTGTGGTCATATATGCTTATTGTTAGTTGTCACTGGATCAATGTTGTCACTTTAGATTAGATTAAAATACTTAATTATGAATTGAATTGTTTTAAAACATTAAAATACTATAAAAGTTAATTGTATTGCTATAACATTATATGTTGTAAAGATATTTAAAAACTCTTATTTTCTTATACTTTTACCTTTAAACTTTAAAAAAGTCGATAATTTTGTAAATATTGTGCTCTCTCATATGAAAAGAGATTGTGTTTGTAGAAGACACTTTGACTTTCAATAATAAATGTAATTAATTTATCACGAGTATTGTGTTTTTTATATTATGATTATGGGTTATCCCTTGAATGAATCTTAGTTCATAAGCTTAATTACCTTAATTAACTTTTATCATCGTGATAATTATACTTTAGATATGTTCTTTAATTAATTAGCTTTGACTTCTATTAATGATCTGGTCACCTAGACGTTGTCTTTGCAAATATGTTATCATCCAAGTCTGCATACATGTAGGCCAAGTACATCTCTTTCTAGGTGGCTAAGGTGTAGTCGAAAAAATGTACTACATCAGTTCCCTAAGCTTTATATGTTATATGTTAAAATCTTTATAGTGTCGTTATGATCCTTTGGTTGTTGTCGTCCTATAAGTATAGTAGTCCCCTAGCCTCAAGAAGCATAATGATAAAAAGACTTGAGTTTGTAGTTATTAAGGATGCCGAAGTTAATGGGACATTTTTGGAAAGTAAAAAGTTATGACCTTTGACGTTAGATTTGTGGAGATTTGATAGTTAGGATTGAAGAGGTGAGAGACAAAGAGTCTCTACAATTTGATCACTTACTCTAGCATTTTTTTCTCTATTGTCGATATATATTTCAAGAGTCTTCAATGTCTTAGTGTCGACTAGTATTCGATATATCTTCAAGTAGTTCTAATATGTTTGATAGGGATAACCTAGAGGCGAATAGTAGTGAGTAGTAAAAAAGGGAAAATCATTATCTTACACAACTTTATTTATTTTCCTTCCTTTCTCGCATCATTTTACAAACTCACGAATTAGAAAAGGAATCAAACTACCCAGCATTCATTTCTCTCCTCCTAACCATAATCACAACAAAGCACTGCCCATCATCTAATTCATTTATTAGTAAGGTTTTTCATAAATGGATATTCAGTTTGTCCTTGAAATTATTTAAAAAATAAATAAATTTTATTACTATTTCAATCTTTTATTTCTCAAAAGTCCATAAAATACTGTCAAAAAATCTTCAATTCAACTCGATTCAACTTTACATTCACCAAATTATTTTTGAAGCCTCAAACAAAATATCTACAAAAAAAAAATTAGTCTCCATATCCACTGAAAAACCATTGTATTGGTCTTAAAAGATTCTCCATTTCACTTCATTTACTATGTTAATTTTTCGTTTGATCAAATGTTATTGTTTTTTTTTAAGTTTAGTAACATTTTGAAATATCTTTATAGTGTGTGGATAAAAAGTTTTAAGAATGTAATTAAACTTTATAGAAAATTTAAATTTTTTATTACAAGATATGTTGTTTGGATAGAATTTCATTAAAATATCTGAATTATTTAAAATTAAATAATTTTAAATTTCCCTTATAAAGTAAGAATATTCTTCATATTTGCATATTGATGATTTTCTCTTCATATATTTCTTTGACTCGATTTTGGTTGGGATATTATTAGCTTAATTGAGACTAAAACATTGTTGATATGACTACTTTTTAATTTGTCAACTATGATTGTTTTGTAGATGTTAATAGAAGTTACCTTGTGATTTAAATTGTTTGAATGATTTTTTTTTATTTTGTTATAAACTATTGATATTTCTTCTTCCATTGGTTAGAATTTTTTCCACCAATATTGATAAGACTTTTTTTTATATGTGAATTAGATTTTTTTTTCTATTGACATCTATTGTGACTATTTTTATGTGGATGTATATGATGATATTTTTTATTGTTGACACATATTTTATTATTTATCAATAGTTTGGCAGGATTTTTTTTTCTAATGTTAACTTGAAAAATTTTAATCATGGATTGTTTCTTACTATTATAATCTGCGGAATTTTCAACATATATTCATCAAAAAGTTGAGAAAAAAAATCGCTTAATCATCAACATCATAAAAATAACCTTAATTGATGTCAACTTAAAACAATCACAGTTCAAGAAATTTTTTTGTAAATATAAATTTAAAAAACTTGACCAACTTTCATTGAAAAATAATATGAACCAATAATAACTAAAAAAAATCAGTGATGCAGAATTTTTGAATTATTTACAATTATTTCATATTTAAACATTTTTTTGCATTTGGTGGTAATTGACATTGTTTATTTAAATGAAAAAAAAAACACTAAATTTCAACAGTCTCATCCAAACCTTTTTTTTAAATACATAACTCGAATTCAATGTATTTAAATATTTTTAAAATTGTGAATATGTTAAAAAAACTAAAAATAAAAATAAAATGTTAACTATAAATTATGCTTTTAAATGTCAAATTAAAATTAAATGTTTTTAGCCGCTGCATTCAAAAAATACGTACAAAATTCTTCATTTAAAAATTAAAAACACAAAATTAAATGCATGTTATAAAATCTGTTTTTTAATATCATGTTAGAATAAAAGTATATTTCAAATTAAACGTATGCTCATGTTAAGAACGTAAATAAGTAAAAGTATAAGTATGGAAACATGATGGCTTATTGACTAGATAGATCTTCTTCGCTGTATTGTCTTGATTAATTTGATAAAATAAAAATGTGAAAACGAAGTGATTTTGTTAGTTCTACAAATGTATCATGCATTTTGTTCAAATAAAACATTTGAAAGAACTATACCAAATCTCATAGTAGCATGTTTTGTTTGCTTGATTAAATGCAAGACATTGCTAACAAGATTCAATAAAGTTTCAAGTCAAATCTTTTACTCAAATATAACATGTATAAAAAGTTTAAAAACTACTTTTACAACTCATAAAATTTAAAATCTTATTCTATTACTTGCATTTTAGTCTACATAATTAAATTTTATACCATGAAGCTCGTGCAAATGATGAAAACGAAAGTAAAGATGAATTACAATTACAAATTGTACAAGATAGAGATGGAAAACGTGAAAAATAAGAAATGTAAGCAAAAAGAGAGATAGTAATTTTTTGCTGGTAATCTATATATAGCATATCACTAAATTAGAAATTAATAACAATAAATTGAAATAGAAAACTAAATTAAAAATAACATAACGTTATATCCTGAGTCTTAAAAAAAGTTAAATAACAAGTCAACTTTTACTTAGCCATGTTAATTAAATTACTGTAAGTAACCCACATATACGAGAGTACTATTTTTCATTCCCAAGCGATGGTATAGTTTGTGTACATGCAAAGACAGAATTGATAGCACGTCACAATGACAAAACTGACTATTTATCCTAAATTTTAATGTTGAACTGCTCTTGATAAACTTTAAGTAAAAGTTAAAGAATGAGCATAAATGAAATTTTCTGCTGTGCAACTTTTTCTTCGAATTTCATAAATGAGGTTCCATCGTTTGAAATGCATATGTAACATAAGGTTGAAATCCAAATCATACAATGCCAACCTCCAAGGATTTGATTACACAAAATGCATCATAAAAATCCTTAACTCTGCTTCTGAATTCTAATTATCCAAAAACTCTTTAAATATTCTCCTATATTCTCTTAAATAGACTTGAAACCAATTTCCTAAAATTTCTCACTAAATACCTTCTCAATTCCCTCAACAAGACTGCAAAGCACATTCCAGTGTACCCACCAGAAAAAATAAAATTTAATCATTGTCTTACACAACAGATTTAATACAAACATGGGGGCATAGAATTGAAATTAAAGAACTACCCATACATTTTCAAGATATATCTGATCCATGATCAATGAGATACCTGAAAACAAAAAACAAATACAAGAATGTCAGCATGGAAATCAAGAGATACCAGAAAAAAAAAAATATAAGCATGTCAGCATGGAAATTAAGATGGAAAACAAAACCAACTGCCCGCAGTGCGACCTTATCACTATGCCCTAGACATATAACTGCTTTATTTCATAAATACAGAGGAATCCACAATCTGAAATCAAGCTTCACCTTGATTTTAGCAACAAAAAAGGGTAGTTTTACGAGGGAGAGAAGTGGAGGAGGTAAGCAACTGATACAAACTGTTTGTAGTCTTGTAGAAATTACCACAAGGAATTGGACAGTTAGAGTTACTGTGGGTTTTTGTGAAGGACCATACTATTGTAACACAAAATTACAAGGCATTCTTTCCCTACAAGCCTTATCCCCTTTTCCTCTCATTTCCGTACCAATAAGACAATCACCACGAAAGACGATCCCACCAGGATCATCATTTAGATCTCAGTCTGAACTGGATTTTCTCAGCTTTCACCCTCCCAACCCACGAGTATGCCCTCACCTAACATCCATGATAGACACGTTTCTCCCTCACATACATAGTAGGCAGATACTAGTACACAAACATAATACATAGGCATACGTATATACACACATAATACATGTATCACACATGATTTTGATGAAAGGTATAGAATCTTAGAATAGCGTTTGGGTTGGAGTTTGCATTGGCTAGCTAGCGTTATTATACGGGGCAGGGACCTTAGGATCAAAGAAATTGGGTTTGCATTCGCTAGCTAGTGCTTGAGAGAACATTCATTGCAGAACAAATAGGGCATGTTTTTTCATACGTGAAACTGTCACTGCCACCGGGTAGTTGTGCTGGTCCTGCCTAAAGGAAAACAAAAGTCCAGGACATAAAAGCAATATGTTGCTCAAGGATCTGAAATCTGAACTTGATTTGGTTAGAAGTACTAGTTAACAGGGTAGTTTCACCCTACACCTCCATGTGTTTATTCGTGCACCCCATATAAAAGAAACTTGCCGTTACACTCTTTATCAGGATTGCACAATCCAAAAGTAAAAAATGGTTAAGAAAAAACAAAAGCTTCCGAATTGCATAATTCAAAAGTCATTTGACTTCCGGATTGCACAATTAGAAGTCATTTTTGGCTTGCAAATTGTGTGATCTGAAAGTTGTTTTAAAGGAAATAAATGACTTCCAGATTGCACAATCCAAAAAGGGCAAAATGGAATTCGTTTATATAGGTGTGCTGGAAAAAAAAATATGGAGGTACAGGAAGATGCTGCCCCTAACAGGTTGTTGTTTTGACATTTATATTATCGCTCAGATCGATCCACTGCAACATCTCATGGATTCATATATTTTCTCATTACTTAACAAAGGATGAAAATAACTAAATATGGCCACACAACAATATACCAAGACATCTGAACATGTACACTTTTTCATTTACGATTATTAAATTAAATTAGCCTTTAAAAAATATTTACCATTGATAACAGTTGAAAAACTGTTATTTTCATGCTTAAAAGTGATACTAAAAGCAACCTTTAGACTTAGAAACTAGCTTGAAATCATGCATTTTGTTTATATTTTCAGAAATAAGAGAGCTGGACAGGTTTATGCTTGATTTGAGTGTTTTTGTGCAGGTTTTGAGGTGAATTTGGTGAAAGAAGTGAAGAATGAGAGAGAGGACATTAGAAAAGACAAGAAAGAGTGCAAAAAGAGAAGTCGAAGGCACCGCTCAGCGGCAAACTACCGCTGAGCGGCACTCAAGAGGTGGCGTTGGAACCGCTGAGGGGCAAATGGCCGCTGAGGGGAAGAAAGAAGACGCGTAACCACCGCTGAGCGGTAAATGGCGCTGAGCGGCACTTTTTGGGCTTGGGCTTTTGTAATCTTTTGTAACTCTAGATTAGTATATAAGGGCTTGCACGTCCTTTAGTTAGGGATCTTTGGCAGAAACGAGGCAAACACTCTCTCTTTCACCCCTTTGAAGGAGGATCTTGGATGCTCAGGCTACCTCTTCCACTTTATTGGGTTTATTCTTTCATACTTTCATTGTTATTCATCTAGGTTCACCATGAATATGGTGAACTAAACCTTGTATGTTTGTTGGGGAATCAAAGTAATCTCTTGAAGCTCTCATATATGGATTTGTTGAGTACATCTTTGAATTAAGACATATGCTTTCTTTCATCATTAGTTAGGGTTTTTCCTCTTTGCTCAATGCTTGCATTGTTTAACTCATTCTAATGCATGATTATTGGTTTTGTTGATACGGACACGTACGGGGAAATCTAGATCCGGGGAATTTCTCCCAATATTATACTGACAATATTATATTGGTTGCCTTTAAGCTCCTGCACTCATGAACTAATCATTAGGAATGCTAGGAATTGTATGAACTATTTGATTAGGGAGAAGCCATCTAGAATGGTACATTAGAGAGTGGCATTAACAATGATGATTTGAATGTTGAATTCCTAAAATATATGAGAGTGGATGAGATGAAATTGACCCCCAACAACATATTCATTCATATATTCCATTGAAAGTGTTTATCTTTTGTCTTTGCCATTGATCAAAACCCATGCATACATGTTTATTTTCTGTCTTGCATTTTAAACCCAAATATTTCGTTCTTAAGTCTTAGCTAATCAACAAATCACATAACTAAACTAGGCCGTGAGTCCTTTGGGAGAACGATACTTGGTCTTACCAAGTTTATTACTTGAAACGATTCGGTCATACTTGCCGATTGTGAAACAAGTTTGTGACATCATATTTTGGTGCTTACAAATTTGTCCATCAACCATCGCTTCTCATCTACCCTAATATAAAAAGAGATGAAGGATGGTATAGATCTCTACCAAGGAGATGGAGGCTATTCTATCAAATAAAAAGAGACACTGACAAAAACAAGTATACAGGCATGTCTCTTCCTTTGTCTTACACTGTAGAGTACACTAATTAATTAAAATCTCAATCCATGTATCATATTCATTCGCTGTTGGGAATGATATAGGTGCCCCGGGAATGATTTCCGGTTATCCCAAAGAAGAAAACCTCCGCAGGTTTATTATAGAAAAAGGAAAGGGTAACTGAGGAAAGGGTGAAGCTTCTAATTGTTTGTACACAGGGTAGCTGAGAGCTTTTTAAAAGGTTGATGTAATACCTATAAAAACAGGCCATATATTTTAGAATTGGGAGAGTTTTGGACATATTAACCGTATTTACTTGACTAAATGTCTAGTGTGAAAAGAGAAGCTTACTTGAGTATGTATGTACTTTACATGTTTTTCTTTTCAATGGAGTTTTGGACATATTAACCGTATTTTCTTGACTAAATGTCTAAAGTGAAACGAGAAGCTTGCTTTTCTTTTCAATAAAGAGGTAACTTCAGATATTCAAAGTTTCTTCACCTTATTCTTTGAGCTGTTTGAGTTCTTTTGTTAGAGTTTCTCTCTACTTTTGTATTATAATTTGGTCATATAATATATATATATATATATATATATAGTCAAATGTGAGATCTCCAACACACTTTACACTAAGGATCAGGCATCTCAAGCACAGGAGTAGATATTAGTGACATGCTATGCCCAACAAACCTTATTATTAGGACAAGTTTTGATATCATCTCAGAAAGTGAATTTAAAATCTAACTCAATATTAGAAAATTGGATTGCAAAGTGACTTTTATACCCCCTTATGTATTATAATTTGACCATATCTTTGGTTGATGTAAGATCACCAACACTATTATTAAAAAAAACTCAATGCAGAAATAGTATTCTGCAAATAATTGTAAACAGCCACTCAATCAAGAAGGCATCAGGAGAAGAGGAAATTTTAAGGTTATTTAAATCAAAAGTGATGACAGATATTTTCCATTCTGTACTACAAAGACAGAAACACAGACATTATAAATCAACATCGTGTTGCTTTGTACGCTAGTTTCCTTTTAAGATTTCTTCAAATCATTAGAGATAAGCAAAACAATACTTAGCAACTAGCATGTTAAGTGGGATATTATTTAACTTGAATATAGTTCCAGCCTTCCCCGCAAAAGAATAGAGCCAAAACATAATAAACGTCAAAGACTGATAAACTTTAAATCTCAACCATAAAAGACTTGTGAATAAAGCAACTAGCACGTTAAGTCACCACCACTTAGCACTAGTAGAGCAAGACAAAAAGGGAATGCTTGGTTAACTTCAATTTCAATGGCAGTGTCTCAACAATAATATGAAGAATGTCCTAATTGAGCAGTGTTTGGTAAACATCATTCAAACAAAAAATGCTGCAAATTAGACCGATGTGCAAGGAAAAACAATATCCTAAATAATTGATACTGAGACTCGCTCTACAATACATTAATTCTTAATGGTGTTGTTAGGGGTTGGAAAGTATATGAGAGAAGGAGGTATAGGAGAGAGAGAAGGGGACCGAACGGTAGACAAGGGGAGCAACCAGGCCAAACGGTAGATGAGGGGGAGCGACCAAGCCGAACAGTAGAAGGCGGGGAGCTAGTTGGCCGAACGGTAGATGAGGGGGAGCAACCAGGCTGAACGGTAGAAGGCGGGGAGCGAGTTGGCCAAACAGTAGACGAGGGGGAGCGAGTTGGCCGAACGGTAGACGAGGGAGAACGACCAACGGTAGACGAGGAGAGCGCCCAGGCCGAACGATTGGAAGCAGCGAGGCATCCTAACTGCCGCAACAGTTAGGATGGGCGGGAAATATTTAGTAATTATAGTAAATAAAGTCATATCCTAGGGAAATATTGTTAATTACGATAATTAGAGCAGTATCCTAGGGAAATATTGTTAATTACAGTAATTAGAACAGTATTCCAGGAAATATTGTTAATTACGGTAATTAAAGAAGGTAATAGAAGACCTGAAAAAGGACGCTAACTCGCATCCATCTTTTACTTTGGAGCATGACCGATTGCACTATAAAGGAAGACTTGTGATTTCAGCTCAATCGGCCTGGGTACCTAAGCTGATCGCAGAGTTTCACATGACTCAGACAGGAGGGCATTCAGGGGTTTATCAGACTTATCGTAAGGTGGCGCAATCACTTTATTGGATAGGAATGAAGAAAGCAGTGACTGAATTTGTTGCGAGCTACCTGGTATGCCAACAACAGAAATATCTGTCATCCTCTCCACAGGGGTTGCTGCAGCCTTTTCCCATACCCAACGCCATTTGGGAGGAAATAAGTATGGATTTTATAGTGAAGTTGCCTAAATCCCACGGGTATGATGCAGTATTGGTAGTGGTAGACCGTCTCAGCAAATATGGACATTTTGTACCCCTAAAACATCCTTATTCCGCCCGCACCATAGCTGAAGTGTTTATTAAGGAGATTGTTCGACTGCATGGGGTACCAATATCTATCGTTAGTGACAGGGATCCATTGTTTTTAAGTATCTTCTGGAAGATGAGCACAGCTTATCATCCTGAATCAGATGGGCAGACCGAGGTGTTGAACAGGGTATTGGAGGGTTACCTGAGATGTTTTTGCTCAAAACAACCAAAGGGATGGAGTTCAGTATTACTATGGGCTGAGTATTGGTACAGTACTAGCTACCAAGAAGCGGCGGGGTGTACTCCGTTTGAAACAGTGTATGGGAGATCTCCCCCTTCTTTGCACAGGTTTATACCAAGGGAGACCTTAGTGGAAGTCGTCGGCCAGGAGTTGCAAACAAGGGACGAAGCGCTAAAACAGCTGAAATTTCATTTAGCCAGGGCTCAGGAAATGATGGTGAAGCAGGCCGATAAAGCAAGGAGACCAGCAAATGTGGAGGTGGGAGATTGGGTGTACTTGAAGATCAGACCACACAGGCAGACCTCGATGCCGTCCAGACTGCATCCTAAGTTAGCCGCTCGGTACTTTGGACCTTTCCAAGTCACACAGAAGATCTGAGAAGTGGCTTTTAAGCTACAACTACCAGATACCGCACGGATACATCCAGTTTTCCATGTATCCCAATTGAAGAAGGCAGTGGGGGAAAGAAGTGTGGAGAAGGAATTGCCAATAGATTTGCAGGTGGAGGGACCGTCTTTCTGGCCGATCAAAATTTTGGATAGAAGACAGGTACAGTAAGGGGAGGACGAGGTGCAACAGGTGTTAATAGAATGGCAAGAGGGGGGCCGGATGGAGCAACGTGGGAAGATGCCCTGACCATTAGAGACCAATATCCAGATTTCAACCTTGAGGACAAGGTTGATCATCAGGCGATCGGTAATGTTAGGGGCTGGAAAGTATATGAGAGAAGAGGTACAGGAGAGAGAGAGAAGGGGACCGAACGGTAGACAAGGGGGAGCGACCAGGCCGAACGATTGGAAGCAGCAAGGCATCCTAACTGCCGCAGCGGTTAGGATGGACAGGAAATATTTAGTAATTGTAGTAAATAAAGTCATATCCTAGGGAAATATTGTTAATTACGGTAATTATAGCAGTATCCTAGGGAAATATTGTTAATTACGGTAATTAGAACAGTATTCCAGGAAATATTGTTAATTACGGTAATTAGAGCATTATCCTAGGGAATTATTCAGTATAAGTTAATTACAGTAATTAGAAGTATATCCTAGGAAAATAATAATTATAAATAATTCATTGACGCTATGGTTTAGGACATGCTTTTGATTTGTGAGTTTTGTAAGAGAGGTTATGCTCTCAGGTGACTGCAGGAGGTTATGCTCCCAGTTATTGTTTGTTTTCTTTGATTCAGTTATTTCTTTCAATAAAAGGAGACTTATTCAGCCATTATCTATTGTTCATTGTTTGTGAGAGTGTGTCAAGGCTTGTTCTAGTTACGTCTCCCACTCATAGGTGTGACTGCAAACTCACTTCTAAATGAACATGGCACTTATAATTAAGCATCAAACATATCAGCCTGTAACAATCACAGATTAAGCCTCTACAAAATATATCCACAACAAACTAAAGGTAAAAGCATTGCGTAGTATCTTTTAACATCTATCACTCCTTCCATACCAATAAGGAAGAACATCAAAATCAACGAGAACTAAAATACTCCACAAATCAGAAGACACAATCAAAATCATCAAACCCTAGGACCAAAAATAAGAAAGCGATGAGAAAGTTAATGAGTATTTTTAAATGTGAGAACTGAGTGCTAATAAAGGGTGTGAAAATGGGTGAGTAGAAAAATTTCATTGAGTGCTGCATTCTCAGAGGGTGGAAGAGTGAAAAAGGTGGTTTTGAAATCACTGGTGAGTATCTATGATGATGAAAGTATCCACAAGAGAGAAATGGTTACTACTTACAACTCAATACAATTTTATGACTAGTATAGATGAAGGAGGAATGGTTAACTGAGGAATGAGCAAGTAAAAGGTGGCAAATTCTAGAGATAGGATTTGCTTTATTTATCAAAGTAGTTACTTTTCATAGAGAAAGTATTTTTATTACACAAAAAGATGTTCACACGGTGCCTCATCACAATTTAGTACAAAAATGTCTTAATGAGCAATCCATTTGTCGTGGTAAAAAAGTAAATTAATAAAACAAGATAGTAGGCTGATATAAAATGTATATTCTTTTTCATAGTACTATATAGCAGCTTACATTACCGTATACGTGCAGTGCTTTTTTTTTTATAGGCAAAGATATAGGTGCAGTGCTTATTGAAATATTCGTGGTTACAAAGAACTGACATGGTTTGTGCTCTCTAGAGCCTAAAGCAGAAACACTAAGCATTCAGCAGAGGATTATATTAATTACACAGAAATACCAAAAGGAACAACAAGGCGATGAAAAGTTCTTATTAATTCTCGACCTGTCAATCCTGAAAACATCATGTTAAAACCAAATTCTTGAGAAACAACTGACAGAACATACATATAACATATGGGAGTGATACAACAGTCAAGCTCAAAATCTCTCACCTGTACAGTTATCAATTGGAGATTGAGCAGTTTAACAAACTTGTCAATCTTCATCATAAGAGCTGGCATCATCACTACTATAGTCACTAGTGTCACTTCCTCCAAGGTCCAAATTAACTGGCTGCACTTGAATAACTTCTGGTTGTTTGGGCTGAGGAATGTGAGGTTGCATTTGTTGCTCTGCAAATCTCGGTATTTGAAGCGAGTCCATAGGAGGCAATGGCACAGGATCTCCTGGTTTCCACCCAGGCGGGGGCAGTGGCAAATAAATAGGCAACTGGACAGGCATTCCCGGCTTCCAACCAGGTGGCACTGGAGGCAGCATTCCTTGAAACGTGGACAAATTTGGAACTGCATTAGTATCCATCTGTGATGGAGGCTCAACAATAGCTTCAACAATTTTCTCCTTGGATTCGACTTCTTTAGGCAATCCAACATCAAGGTCGGCAAAATTATACAACTGAGAAGCTCTCATTTGCTCTTCTTGCGGTGCAGGTGGCAATGCTCCACGAAGAGGAGCTTGGCCGGCTCCAAATTCCGGTGGTGCAAAGGTGGTGTAGCTTATCTTGTGGGCATACGATAATATATCTGACAGCTTCAACTGAGAAGAGACAGTTGATGAAGTCATGGAATCATCATCTCCAGATTTCGATCGCTTGGAGCGGCGATAATCAGAGTAATCATCGACAAGTATGTCTAGGCAGCACTCAGCATCTTTGAGTTTGTTAGAAAATGCTAGTAGCATTGAATCTTGGGAACGAATTTCACGGTCCATCTTCTGCTTGGCATCTTGGAGGTCAAGAATCTCTTGGAGTTCCGCAACAGCTTCGAATATTTGGGTTTGGAGAACATTAAAGAGGGAAATTATTTCTTTCACAGTAGACGGAGAAGAGTCAAGAGGGGTAGATGAATTAAACGAGAGGAAAGTTGGAAGGGATCCACGGAAGGCAGTGACCCAAAGAGACCGGTTAGGGGAAACTTCAAAGATTTTGGAAGTTAAGGAAGCCATTTGGAGAAGAAGTGCTTGGGCTCTGGGAAGGGGTGGGAGGAGTGAAAGAAGAGCAGAAGAAGGGGTTGAAGAGTTGCGGTCTTGGGGTTGCTGGGTCTGTGTTGGAGGGAGCTTTGGAGGGGTAGGGTTCGGAATTGAAGGAGAGTTAGGGTTTGCGAGCCCTAACCTAGCAGGGGACTGCACAATTTGATGTTGAATCATCTTGTGTATCTGGAAAACAATTTTCTATGAAGGGATGAAGAAAGGTTATTCTGTAGGTTGAAGAGTATTGTAACTTCAAGGCCCACACAACACTTTATCCATTCACCAAATCACGGGGCATAAAAGCATTACTCGCTGCAGAAACACAAGCGGGACACTATCCTCTGACAGTTACAGGAGTTTTACATGCTGACCTTTGCTAAAAATCCATAAAAAAAACATCACCTGCAAAAAGTTTTAGTACAGTCAAAATATAGGATAATCAATTCAATGTTAAAAAAGAAAAATTCATGCATCAGCTGTAACACAGCATCATAAGTTATAAGGAACAGGGATCATAACTAATGAACACAGGTACATCACATAGCAACACATGATATAGGCACAGCAGAACTCATTCAATCTCTCCAATTAGTTTCCCACAAAGATATCATGGCAATCAGAGTACGACTCTTCTACCTTGATGAGTGACGGAAAGGGAACAATGGAGAAATGACGATAACCTAAGCGTGCAGGGTAGCAAAGCGAAGGGAAATTGAAATTCTGCAAATCGTAAGGGTGTGTTCACTCAAGGGAGAGGAATTGGGGGAGGGTAAGTGGATGGATATTTGAGGGATTTGAGGCTGAAATAATTATTGTTTGTTTGAATGTATTTAGAAATAAATAAAAGTGAATTTGGAAATAAAATTTATGAAAATTGGTGGGGAAGGGTGAGTAGATGGATATTTGAGGGATTTGAGGCTGAAATAATTATTGTTTGTTTGAATGTATTTAGAAATAAATAAAAGTGAATTTGGAAATGTACCATAGGATACCCACTATTCACCAACACACATCTGAACTGATGTCGACCACTTGACGATCAACCGCTTAATGTCGACCACTGTTCACCAACACACATCTGAACTGATGTCGAGCACTAGTATGTCGACCATTGATGGTCGACCGTTTACGATTTAACGTCGAGCACTTGGCAACTGTCGACTTCCACTGACATTAGTATATTTATATTTCGATCATCTGATGATCGACAATTACTAAACGATCGACCATTTGATATCGACCACTGAGGATCAACTGTTCACGATTCGATGTCGATCATTTGGCGATAGACCACTTATGGTCTGATGTCGCGACATAAAATTCCCCCACAAAGGTCAAGCGGTTTACCAGATACGAACAAAAAGACACTGTCTTAATCAAAGACCACGAATCAGGGAAATAATTGATCCAGGCAATGATAAAGGTCCTAATAATGGCTAAAGCACTAGAGGTGGAGGGACCTACCACTCACGTTTGCTGCCCACTTCCAATAGATCCAGGTAAAAAGTAACGGCAAGCACTAGAAGTGGAGGGACCCACCACTCACTTACGGCCCACTTCCATAGATCCAGGTAATGGGTAAAGGGACGGAGGCGGTAAGAAGGATTCCATTCATTTTTTAGTTAAGAAAAACATAGACAGAGAGAGTTCTGATCTAACTTGAGCGTCGGAGTGCCTTTTTCAGGTGCCCAGCCCACTTTCCTCGAAGGATCAACAACGTCAAAGGCAAGATAGCATGGAGATGGTCTCATCAGAAGAAAGAATCCAGAATTGTTAGGTTGATATCTTGGTCCCCATACCTCATACCGAAACAACAAGTATAATAAGTTAAGCTAAAATAGATGTAATTTTGCCTTTCCTTTCTGATTTAAATTTTGGCTTATTTTGTTTAAACTATTACTTAATAAAATAAAATATACGATATATTTAACATTTATGTAAACATGTTTTTAAAATGATAAAATAACTTAATTTTTAATAACAGAACATAAACTAGTACTTATATTATTATGTGATCGATTCCTTTTAAATTTGATAGAAAAATGTCACATACTTAATTCAACTTGTTTTCTTCTTTGGATTTTGATCACATAAGTTCGATTAAAGTTTATGAAAATTGGTGCAAAATTTGATTAATGTAAAGGATAAAAGAAATTGTTTAATTGATAAAATTTGAAGATTATCAAAATATCTCTAATTATTAAAGTAATATAGAATGATAATAATTAATGTTATATTTAATTGTAAAAATATTTATAAAGAGTAAAAATTTAACATTAATTATTAAAATTAATTTTAATATTGTACAAAATTTTATTTTAGTAAAATGAATTTATTTTTAATTTTAATATTTTTGTAATATTATTTACACTAACGTCAAATAAACATAAGATTAAAAAAAAAACTATCAATATAATTCCAAAAATAAATAATAAAACAACAAAACTTTAGGATTCATTTTGGGCATGTGCATCAGGAATAGCGAGGAAACTCTGTTTGGCGGCTTCGAATTCAAAAGCGGATTTTTTTTCTGCTTCTACTATTAGTTTACTGAACAATAAAAGGCATGATAAGAACTACTAGGTAAAAGTCAAGAAAGAAAGTGATGATGGGAAAAAGATCTTGGTGGAGTAGAGAGGGTGAAAGCAGCGTCCTCTGAAGAATGAAAGAGAAAATTGAATGAGTGTAGTTGAAGGAGAATGAATGAGAGCAGTGTAGCTAAGGATGGCAAAATAAAACCGTACTCGCGGGTATCCGTGGATAAAATTCGTTACGGGTATTTAGTACACGCAAGTAAGATGTATCTGTTACCCCTTAAAAAAATTAAATTACAATTTTATCTTTTAATTTTGTTTTTCTAACTTTTCAATTATTGTTCAATCTGTTGGGCCTAGCCCAAATCCCTTTTAGGGTTTTGTTTTTTCAAATCATAATAAGGATCCCTTTTTAGGGTTTCTTCTTCAAATCAGAATAAGGAAAGCTGGCCTCATTCCTCACCGAGTTGGCCGCCTTCTGCCGCTCTAAACGAACCTGGATGCAGAGTACTAAGAAAACGGACCAAAAGGTTCTCTATGGGAGGAGATCTCGTCCTCGATGAGGAAGCTCGATACAACTGAAACAAAGAGAAGTGGGAGAACATTAACAAGTACTTCAAGAAAGTGAAGGAAAGCAACAAACGGAGACTGGAAGATTCGAAAACGTGCCCTTATTTCCACCAGCTGGACGCGTTGTACAGGGAGAAGAGTAAGGTAGAGGGCGTGGTGACGACGGTGAAGCTGGAAAGCACGGTGGCGCCACTGATCGTGCGGCCGAAAAGCACGAAGAGGATGAAGAAGGTGGTGGTGGTGGGAAATATGAGATAGTGGCGAACAAAACGAGTGGTGATGGTAAGTCATAGAGAGTGCAGGGGTTGTCGGATAATAATGCACAAAATGACAACTCTTTTTTCATTCTATGAGTGATGGTGAATACAAATATCTATTAGCCACATTCTCATGGTTTTTTTTTTCAAGTTTTTACTTGTGATAACTTTAGTTTATAGTTTTGACTAGTTCATACAAATTTGAAAATAAGTTTTTGATATATGAAATGCCAAAATGGACTACATTTGCTGGTTTTCTACTTTCAAGTTTGGTAAAACTGTAAAAATGAATTACTTATAAAAAAACACCAAGGAATGATGTCAAAAAATGCATTTTTTGATGTCATTTGACTAATTTGACATCCGAATTAACCATTTCTGACAACAATTAACATCTAAAATGTCTAATGTCAAATGACGTTAAAGAAATGTGCATGTACTTTCAGATGTTAAATTTTTTGCATTGCCATTTTCAATGATCCTACAAACTTTAGCGCTCTCCTACAAGTACAAGGACGTTCGAAAATGGACATATTTTGGGTTGAAAATACCGTCAAAACTCATTTTTGTACTAGTATTTATATAAGTTGTGTGTATTAATGTTTATGAAAGAGGGACTATTTCGTTAGAAATACTATGTGTATTTATATAATCAATATAGGTCATCGGCCTATGTTTTTATTAGAATAATATTTATCTGACGCATATAATAACACTATAATAAACAATAACAAAATAGTAAATAATAATCAACATACCAAACTATTCAAGATTTAATTATAATAGGTTAATATAACTCAAATAAATATAGATTTGAACAGTTCTATAATAAAGAGACTTAAACGGTCTTATTCAACTATACTTTTTAATATACCTATTGGGCCAAATAGAAATATATAAGAATATCTAAATTATTTGAATTTTTTTAAATATTTTCACTCTTTTACAAAAGTATAATCATATTAAAATAAATATTTATCATATCAACATATTGTAAACACGGTTTTATTAAATTAACATAATTTTTCAAATATTAAAAAACATTTAATATAAGTTATTTTTAACATTTTATATGAGTTTAAGAATTAATCGTAGATGTTATTGATGTAGAAAATAAATAATTTTTTAACATCAAATTTTAACCAATGTAAAAAGTAAGTTGTATAATATCAATTAGTATTGCTATTGATGTATGACACTAAAATGACACAAAAATATTCAATGTTGATATGTCTTTTCATATCATTTAAAAATAAAATTGATGTAAAATTGTAGATGTAAAATTGGTTATATGTTGTATCTAACCTTACATATTGATTTAAGTTTTAACTCATGCATGTGACATTTAGTTGCTTCCATTATGCATTTCTAACTTATAATTTAAATCAATGTCAAAATACATTTTACAAACAAATGAGTTGACATAGTGATGTGTTAGTATGGTTAAGAGACTAATGATATGGTTAAGAGACTAATGATATAGACATGAGTTTTACAATAACTTTGTGGTAAATGTGAAATAAAAACATTTTGTGAAACACAATAAAATAAACATATAGATATATTTTATAATGTAAAATATTATAACACTAATTACTTAACCAATTGAATCCGAATTATTTAAGCATAAGGTATTTTTAATTAGTACATCTCTTAGGTTAGTGTTTATGTATATATTTGTATACGGTTGAAAGATATACCTCACCGTTGTAGCTTTCATGTTTCCTAATTTTTGGGACACTTACTCCGCACACTTCGACTTCAGGTTGGGGGAAGATACCTTTTCGTTGTAGCCTTCCTGTCTTCTGATCTCTAGGACACCTATTCCACACACTTCGACTTTAGACTGAGGGAAGGTACTTGCAAAAGACACTGCGACGTTCAAGTTAGACATTGCTTAATGAACTTTTTCTCACAATTGAGTATTAGAATTCTGTAAAACATCCTTACTTTTATGGGGTAACCTTGTATTTATTAGTTATTTCATGGACCTTAAACTGTCACAGGTTCAATAAAAACGAACTTACCTTCTTAATTGTTATGTTATTTATTCAGGTATTATTTGCCCAAAGAGAGTTGCTCCCTCCACCACCACCAACCGCTCCCTGCACCACCCTATACCTAATTTGCCCTTCTATAAAACGGATGTCAACATTCGTTTCACTTTCAACGGATGTTGACATCCGTTTACATATTTTATATTTTACTTTATTATTTTTATTTTAAAAAAAACTTCAACGGATGTGGCACATCCGTTTAATAGACTTTTAAAAAGTTTTTTATTTATTATTTAAATAATAATATATAAATTAAATTAATAATAATTATTTTATTAAATAAAATAAAATTAATTTATAAATAATTAAATAATAATTTTAAAAAAATTAAATAATATTTCTATATTAATTTAAAATATAAAAAATTAAAAACTTAAAAGAAAAATTCAACAGATGTCGTCAAATCTGTGATGTGACACATCCGTTTTAATATATATATGTATAATTTTTTTTAATTATTATTTAAATAATAATAATAAATAAATTAAAATTAATAATAATTATTTTATTAAATAAAATAAAATTAATTCATAAATAATTAAGTAATAATTTTAAAATAATTAAATAATATTTATATATTAATTTAAAATAAAAAAATAAAAAAACGAAAAACTTAAAAAAAAAATTCAACGAATTTTAATATATATATATATAAAATATTTTAATTATTATTTAAATAGTAATAAATAAATTAAAATTAATAATAATTATTTTATTAAATTAAATAAAATTAATTTACAAATAATTAAGTAATAATTTTAAAATAATTAAATAATATTTATATATCAATTTAAAATAAAAAAATTAAAAAAACTAAAAACTTAAAAAGAAAAATTCAAAGATGTCGTCACATCCGTTTTAATATATATGTATAAAAAATATTTTAATTATTATTTAAATAATAATACATAAATTAAATTAATAATAATTATTTTATTTAAATAAAATAAAATTAATTTATAAATAATTAAGTAATAATTTTAAAAAAATTAAATAATATTTATATATTAATTTAAAATACAAGAAATTAAAAAACTAAAAATTAAAAAAAAAAGAAACTCAACGGATGTGCCAAATCCGTTAAATAATTTTTTCTTCAATTAAAATATAAATAATAGTTTTAGAATTTGTACTGTAGGATACCTAACCCTCCAACGGTTAACCAATAACCCGAGAACAATTAAACAACTGAAGGTTACCGTAATGACGTTCGACCACATAGCGTGGTCGACCACTTGGATCACGTGGCGCTCTCGACCATTTGAGGCTCGACAGCCGCTTAAGTAATGTCGCGACATGAGGCATACGTGCGACACGTCATCCACTTAGGTCGACACGGATGATGATCGACATACAAGACGCGACATCATGATCTAACGGTTAAGCAGTTACACACCTTGACTAAATAACGCCGCGAATCACGGCTATATATCATGGAAGTATTTGACTCAGTGTCAACACACGAGTTGACGGTTACAACTTCTAAACAATCAACTTCAGTAACTGACCGGATATTCAGGTAAACGGTTTTATTATGCTGATTTAAATATACAAAGCACACCAGAAAAAAGGTACGTTTTTCCCCTAAGAGAAAATTAAGAAAGATTTTTCTTATTCTAACAACACCCTTGTTGACTTGAGCGTCGGAGTGCCTTTGCAGGTACCCAGCCCGCCTTATCCAAAGGATCAGAGAAGAGAGAGAGAAAGAACAACACAGTGAAAGCGGTACAAGGAAGAAACAGAGCAAGTTTGTTAGGTTCGTATCTTGGTCTCCACACCCCTACTGCAACACTGGGACAATGATTGTGAGACTGCATTCAACACTGTCAAACACGTCCTAACCAGTCCTCCAGTTATGGCTCGACCGGACGAGGGATCCGACTTGCAGCTGTATATCTCAGCTTCCCAGCATGTCGTTAGTGCAGCCTTGGTACAGGAAGCACCCTCCCTCAAGTTAATATATTTTACCAGTCGTACATTGCAAGGGGCAGAGGAGCGATATTCTCGAATTGAGAAGTTCGCATTGGCCCTTCTCACTGCCTCTAGACGACTTCGCCCGTACTTCCAGAGCCATCAGGTGGTAGTCCGCACAGATCATCCCATAGCCAAGATCCTCCGCAAACCAGACTTGGCAGGAAGAATGGTCGCCTGGTCAGTCTACAAAAGCCTCTTCCCCATGAGGTATAGTGGTAACCTCGGGACATTCCGCCGTAGATGACGGCCCCGGCATATCGCCACCGATATCCTGCCCCCTTCCTTCCATTATCAACAGTAAGTACACTAAGACGAAAGAGATTTTAGGGTTACCTGGTGGATTCTCGTAGTAACGAAGGCAATGAAACTGAAGAAGAAACAATCTCGCTCGCAGTATACACTCTCAGTGTCTGCTCTTCTGCAAAAGTGAATAACCCTCTTCTGAATCGTGTTGAAGAAGCCAAAACGTTTAATCGTCAGACGCCGTAGGATTCATTTTAATCTAACGGCTACTAATTTGTGTCTCATCATTTCCCTAAGAGAGCGGGAAAACCCTAAATTTCGTAACACCGCGCACAGCTGTCACATACGCCTCCTTGTTTCCTCCACGTCTCTTCGTTTTCTCCACGTCACCTCGTTTCCTCCAATAACACTCGAAAGTCCTTCGTAATTCTATCATCCGCTTACTCGGACTTGGGGGGCATGTACTATAGGAGGCTCAATCCTTCAACGACCGATTAGTGTAATCTAATGATATTATAGGACCATACGGTGTTGTCGACCACAAGGTGCTCGACAGTTGTAATGACATACGACCACATGGTGTCGTCGACCACTCGATCCTCGACAAATAAACAGTAATGTCGCGACAGGTAACGTTCACACGACACACGACAAGTCGCCTAGTCATGTCGACACATAGGACGATCGACATACAGGGCGCGATATCATAAAGTGCGGTTACAGATAAGCGGTTACACACGTTACACATAGTTAGCTAACCAACGCCGCGAATCACGGAAGTAATTGACTCAGTATCAACACACGATCTAGCAGTTACAACTTCTAGACAGTCAACTTCGATAACTGACCGGATTGTCAGGTAACGGTTTATTTTACTGTTTTAAATACACAGAGCAGATGAGAAAAAAGGTACGTTTTTCCCCTAAGAGAAAATTAAGAAAGATTTTCTTATTCTAACAACACCCCTGTTGACTTGAGCGTCGGAGTGCCTTTGCAGGTACCCAGCCCACCTTACTCAGAGGATCAGAGAAGAAAGAGAGAAAGAGAACATAGTGAAAGCAGCACAGAGAAGGAACAGAGCAAGGTTGTTAGGTTCGTATCTTGGCCTCCACACCCCTACTGAAACAAATAGTCATAAAACTTTCTTCGTATTATTGTTTTCAAACGTAACATAAATTTATTTGAGTAAAAAGCATGAGATTATAGTAACAACATTAACTACTATATTTTCCTAGGATCGCGATATTCCAACAACTATTTTTTAACACTTTTGACAACGTCACGTGTTGTATATTTATTGATTTGACTTAAAATAAATATTTTTTAAAAACCGTGGAAATGAAAGTCCGTGGAAAATCCTAAAATATTCTTTTATCTGTTTCATTGGGAACGAAAGTTCTGAAGATCTCAGTTTAATTAGCTAATACATAGAAAACATGCAGCGTTGTGAAATTGTTGTGAAAAAATGGTTGTCCACATACCATTTTCCATTTTCCTATACTATGTAGTTAACGAGAAGTATAAATTAATTTTTTTAAGATATTTTAACTTTTTGTTTATAATTATGTTTGTCGGTTTTGATGATATATTATGTAAGGAGATTAGATATTGCATGTATTAATCAGTATATCACATAGATCAATTAGTTATACTAAATGAATATTAACGTGTGATTCATATTAGTATCATAAACATAGTTTCAAACTTAGTGGATTGTAATTAGGTCTCTTCTAAAAGTAAAATATCATTCAAGACACTATAAATATGATGTTGATGTTCATATTTTTGCTCCAATGATATTTTTTTTTTCTTTATTTTTATTCTTTCAACTATTTTGATACCTAACACCTGAATTATACTTTCTATAAGGGAAAAATGCGTGTAAAATTTTTTTAGACGAAATTAATGATGGTGTACGAAAATTTTTATTGGTAAATAATTGTTCATTTAATTACCTACAATAACTAGTAATTATGGTTCTATTAATTCTTAGGGAGAAAATGGTACGAATTGCGGTTACGAACACTTGCATCCTATAGTATAGTTTGCGCAATCTAAACTTAGGCTTAGACGCACTTTGGCCTTGTCTATTTGGCTTCATATAAGAACATTGTTTAAAAACCTTTTTAAAAAATTAAGAATTTTAATATTAAAAGAATAAGTTAAATATATTATAGTCTTTATTTTTAAATATACAAAATTCCCTTTGAATATATAATATTTGTAGAAACATGTGAGAGCTAGATAGACCATTCATTTTCTTGCCCATGTGTTCCTATGCTCAGCCATGGAAAAATTTGTGCTCGCGATTTTGTTCTGAAAACGATTCTTTCTCATAACTATTCCTTTCTAGTTTTCATAATATTATGTTTCTCACCGTCATCTCATAATCCCATCTTTTGTACAGTTTTCCGAGTTAGTCTAAACTATTTTTTGATTGGTAAAAATTAATTCATTATAATTTGAAAATCGACTCATTTTCTCTCTCTTTAATACTATCATATTATATATACTACCCGGCTTAAGGTGTCAGGAATGTCAGGTAAGATTTCAACACGATTACAAAAAACAACTTATGCCCAGCATTTCTCACTAGATATTCTAAACATTTAGAAAACCCAAATAAAATATAATACAAAATAAAAAAAATTAATGTCCCTGTTCTTTTTAGGTTCATTATCATAGGACGAAGCAGAATCAAACTACACTAAAAAAATGCCTTAGTAATCTTGTCAGGTGCATATCACGGGAAGGTAAAAAATTAAATAGTGATAACCAATTTAAAATATTTGCCATGTTGGTGATATTTTTTTCTCTAATTGATGTACGTATATGTCTGAGTATGTCCCATTATCCTATATTTTGGATATCAGGTGTTGAAATACCTGTCAGAGAGTCTGTGTTTTGTTGCATAAGCTGACTAAAGTATAGGCTATGGGTTTCTCAAAGTGAAGAAAGAGGAAATGACTTATTTTTTCTAGAAACATTAGTCACATTTACACTTTTATAAGTATGTCAAGTTTTGCACGTGAAAAATTTGATCACAATTTTGTCTATATATTACAACCAACGAATCAAAAGCTAGGAATTGAATATATTCAAATTATATTCTAAATATCCTATTTTTAGTCAATCCCATGCATTTTAATAAAATAGATCCACGAACCTTCCATGCTGTTTTCTTTTGTCATGAATGTTCTCAAAATCCCACAACGACTAAAAACACTCAATAAATACTTAAAAAAAACTGTCTTGAATAAAGAAGGTGAAGTAACTCAGTTGGCTTTCCATTTATAGCATTTATTGTAAGTAAAGATTCCTCAAAACATTTAGCTCATTTGTATAACAAATGGATTTTCACATTTTCTTTTATCTATCAATTATATTGCTAACATTACAATCAAATCATCTGTCTCACATGTCTCTACTTATGAACTTCAAATATGACAATAAAGCAAGAGGGCAAGATAAAAGAGGTACCTTAAACGAAATATGGGTGGACTTCCAATCATTGCATAAATATCAGCTGCACTCAGAGTAGATTCCTGGGACCATCTCTGATAATTAAACAAATTTTCCCTTTGAACACCATAAGGAAAAAGCATTAATTCTCCAACTGCTATGCTAGAATGACCCCATTTACGGTTTAGATGTTCCAAAATTGAGGATATCTTCTTTCGAGTACTAAGTGTAAGCTCCAGGTGAGGATTATGCTTATCCTAAAAGGAAAAGAAACATATATATATATAATAGTTTCCAAAAGCTCTGTCACATTGCTACAGTAAGATGGACATTGGTTTTCTTTATACTCACCACTTCCAATGCTCTTCGAGTGGGTTCATCGATTGGGAATAACTGGAGCTTAAGTTTCATACTATTCACATTGTTATCAACAAATTGATTTTGCGGACATGAGGGTAAAGATGGCAGGACATAATCAGTTGGATCAGAACAGTTTTCTCCTGGAATTAAAATCAGAGTGAAGTTACAGAAGATCTGAGGAAGCCCTTGATGAAGCAAGGATAAGATTAAAAAAAGTGTGATAGCTACCTGGATTCTCCTGGTCTTGTTCAATCTCTCTAACAGTTGCAGCTCGCTCCAAATGCTCCGCAGCATCTGCAACTAAAGAAACGCCTGCAATTGCAGCCTTCTCCCATTTTCGATATGCAGCAGTTGAAATCATACCTGAGAGAGACAGAGAACATTTTTTTTATTGTAAAGGAAGTAAAATTATGATTTATGACTTTAAATATAAACTATCCAATAGTCATGAAGGAAAACTAATTCAAAACAGAAAACAGGTAAAAAATATCTTGAAGGGAACCGAAAAATAATCACCAGATTTCTTTCGTTGCCTTGTCGATTTCATGGTATTTGAATCTCCCTTAGTGTTACTCCGGCTAACACCCATGTTTATATTGCGCTTCATTGATGATTTTGAAGGTCCCAATTTTAAAATATTTTGACTATCAACAAGAACCAGTTTAACTGCACGGGCCTCGTTTCCTGATGCTCTACCCTGATTTGAGACTGTGGTAGGCACAGGAGGAAGACAATTCCCCCCCTGCAGGGGTCGCTTCCTTACATTCTTCTTTCGGTCCTTCAATAGTTGATGCTCCTTTGAGACAAAAAATATATATCAGCTCCAGAACATACAGAAGATATTAAAAATCAGAACTTCCCTGAAAAATATAAATAGCTTTCACTAACCAAGGCTTCTAAAAATATTTTAAATCTCCGGGGCTTCAGGTGAAGCTTTGAGGCTTTGCAGCTATACTTTTCCAATAAAGACCACCTGCGTCACAGGTAAAAGTGAGAAGATTTAACGCTGAAAACTCTCACAAAAATAGTAGTATATCCCCTACTCTTATTCAGGATATTACAATAATATGATAAAACTATAGCATGCACTGTCAATGGAGCAATTGACTCGTTCTAACAGAATCAGTGAGGGGATTGTAAGTTGACAAGAGGATTCAAAATATAGCCAGCTGACTACATGTTGGCAAGAGAACCAAGAGGAAAAAAGGATGAAAACAACAGGAAAGATAAGGAATTGGTTAGGTGGCTAGGAGGTTAGGAGAGAAAAAAGGGATGAAAACAACAGGAAAGGGAAAGTGGAAAGCCCTCTAATTCCCCTCGTTATTTCTTTTTCCAACATGCCTCTACAATTTTATCATTAAGCAGAGGGATACCTCTTGCATGAAGCTTAGTCTCATTGATTTCTATGGTTAATTCCAAATTTTTATAGACTTCCATAACATTTAACAAGTTTGACATCTCATGCAGCTAACAAGTATTAAGTGATGTGACAATACATCATTGGAGCTGTAAAACTCTTTTCACTTAGTATATAAAAGTAAAACTCAAATCAGAAATCCAACTAGTTATCTTTCAAGGTATTTACTTTTTTAACATTCCCATATTTCCAAAGCACAGGATGTCTTAGTGGTTACATTCCTAATATACCTTTCAGTCACTTGAGAAGAGTTGAACACAAGAAAACAAAGGGTACGCAAAAATGTAATAATCTCTCATCATTTAAATTTTGTATATTTACAGGAGACACTATGAGGAGGGTAAAAAACTAGATAATGGATCCAGACAATTTCAGTCTCAAAATCAACTATCATTCACCAAGTTATTAAACAGTCCAGTCTAATCTCAAATTAAAAAGGGTCTTTAAGCAGGGAAGTTGTGTAATTTTAAGCACGTTAGTGAAGAATTTCACCCCTTAATATTTTCCTACTACCAAAAGTGTTTACCCTTATGGTCTAGGCTTGACACATTTCAGTACCAGGGCATGTTCCGCTCCCATTATCAACCTGTTCTTTCCATTATTTTCCTATATATATACAATAAAATCAACTGAACTCCAGTTCTTCACCATTCTCCATCATAAGCCCTTGAAATATTTAATAGAAATAACTTCTTGGTGGACAAATATTCTAGTCTTACACACACGTGCACATACATGTATATAAAGCCATTTAACGAACAACCACTCCAAGTAAATTATTACCAGCGAAGCATTGCAGCATTAGTATCTTTAGAGTTTTTGGCATCCAAACATAGTCCTGGACCAAGAAGTTTGTTCATCCGCCTCACAAGCCGATAGTAATAATGCCTGACCTGCAAGTAAACCCCCACACATAGAGAAGAGTGAGAAAATTAAAACAATATTGTTCACAATAAACTAAACATAATGAATGGGAAAATGCAAAGGGATAAGAAGCCACATGGAGTTGTAACGGATACCTGATCTTTGTTTTTACTTTGTACACGGGAAGTGATTTTCTCAAAATTCTATAAACAATAATATTTCAATCAGCAATCATTATGATACCATGTGAAACAAGCCTAGTAAAGTTTAAATAATAACGCCAAAGATGACGTACCTTCCCAACTTGTCGCAATGCAGTGAAGAAACTCTCCTCCTCTTGTCGAGTCCATGCTGCCCACTGCCTGGTTGGTTTTTTTGTAGCTATATATGACACCAAACAAATTAATCTTTTAGCTTCCCATCTCAATAACTACACGTATCAAACTCAACTGCTCAGTAAATTAAAAATAGGAATGATGCAGAGAACAGACCTGGCTGCTGAGGGATAACAGCATTTGCCACAGATGAGGAAACACCAGGATCCCCTTTTTGAACTGAGACAACAGGCTCTGGCTGAAATTGAGTATTTGAATCGTGAGAGATTTGCGCCTCAGCCTCCATTTTTTTCCTTTGTTTACATGCTCGTCTTTCTTATGTTGTAGTCTGAAGAGAGAAATGGTATACATTTACGTGATACAATCCTCTTGTATTTCAATTAGCACAACTGAGGAACATATATACATACAAAAGCATTACATAGGGATGGGTCCAAGCCCATATTCATAATGTATCTAACAAAGTTCGATTTCTTATTCAAATTTACCATATCATTCAATTTCATTGAAATTAAAATTATAAAGTACCAAAATCATGCCTCAACTTCAACGCAGGATCATAAGTTATGAGGAAAATGGATCACAATTATTGAATAAAGATACATATCATAACGCACAATGCAGGTTAAAAGCACCAAAAAAATAATAATTCACACTTCAATTAGTTTTCCAGACAGATATCATCAGCAGACATTTAAATGATGCGTAAATAACATTTTATTCAAATTACGTAAAACTGCCGAACAGGAATCGAGTATGTAACACGAGGACCATAATCAAATTGAAGCACAAGGAACGAAATATTTTACCTTGTGAGCCGATATCTCTCGATTTAATGAGTCTCCCAAACGGAACAACGAGGGAATTGCGAGATGCTGAGGGTGGAGGGTAGCGAATCGAAGGGAAATTGAAAATCTGCAAACCCTAACGCGATGTCGAATGATGATAGAAGAAACAAGATCGACGAAGCTGAATCTTCTGTTCTTCTAAATCTAAACGCTTCGTTTCCAGTCTTGCAATTTTTTTAAGAAAATATTACCAATAGTCCTTTATTCCCTTTTTATTACACTATGGTCCCTTATAAGAATTTTGAAATTTTGATGACTTTTAAATAATATTAAATAACTCTAAGTTATTGATAATATTAGTAGAGAAAAAAAACCATTGCATATAGTTTATGAAATAATTTTACAACTTATTCTAGGTCAAAAATATGTGATAACAATATACAAATGTTGAAAAGTCATAATTGTTGTATACATAACAATATAAAATTGTGTATTGTAATGTTATATACACTATTAAAAAATGTATTCTTATTTTGTTAGTCTTATAGGGTTATGTTAGTAATATGCTTATAAAAATGTGTTCTTAACATTTTTATTTAAATTTCGACAAGTCATTAATTAATCTTTTATTATTTTTTCAAAAATTTTAAACTCTTTAATTAGTATATTTTAGGTGTTTATTCCTTTAAGACTAAGTTAAAATTTATTAATACTTTTGTCATGTTGGATCAGGGTTCTCTAATCACGTTAACTATCAATTATTTTTCTCACAAATTTAAAAAGAAGTAATGTAACCTTTGTTGTGGTCATATATGCTTATTGTTAGTTGTCACTGGATCAATGTTGTCACTTTAGATTAGATTAAAATACTTAATTATGAATTGAATTGTTTTAAAACATTAAAATACTATAAAAGTTAATTGTATTGCTATAACATTATATGTTGTAAAGATATTTAAAAACTCTTATTTTCTTATACTTTTACCTTTAAACTTTAAAAAAGTCGATAATTTTGTAAATATTGTGCTCTCTCATATGAAAAGAGATTGTGTTTGTAGAAGACACTTTGACTTTCAATAATAAATGTAATTAATTTATCACGAGTATTGTGTTTTTTATATTATGATTATGGGTTATCCCTTGAATGAATCTTAGTTCATAAGCTTAATTACCTTAATTAACTTTTATCATCGTGATAATTATACTTTAGATATGTTCTTTAATTAATTAGCTTTGACTTCTATTAATGATCTGGTCACCTAGACGTTGTCTTTGCAAATATGTTATCATCCAAGTCTGCATACATGTACGCCAAGTACATCTCTTTCTAGGTGGCTAAGGTGTAGTCGAAAAAATGTACTACATCAGTTCCCTAAGCTTTATATGCTATATGTTAAAATCTTTATAGTGTCGTTATGATCCTTTGGTTGTTGTCGTCCTATAAGTATAGTAGTCCCCTAGCCTCAAGAAGCATAATGATAAAAAGACTTGAGTTTGTAGTTATTAAGGATGCCGAAGTTAATGGGACATTTTTGGAAAGTAAAAAGTTATGACCTTTGACGTTAGATTTGTGGAGATTTGATAGTTAGGATTGAAGAGGTGAGAGACAAAGAGTCTCTACAATTTGATCACTTACTCTAGCATTTTTTTCTCTATTGTCGATATATATTTCAAGAGTCTTCAATGTCTTAGTGTCGACTAGTATTCGATATATCTTCAAGTAGTTCTAATATGTTTGATAGGGATAACCTAGAGGCGAATAGTAGTGAGTAGTAAAAAAGGGAAAATCATTATCTTACACAACTTTATTTATTTTCCTTCCTTTCTCGCATCATTTTACAAACTCACGAATTAGAAAAGGAATCAAACTACCCAGCATTCATTTCTCTCCTCCTAACCATAATCACAACAAAGCACTGCCCATCATCTAATTCATTTATTAGTAAGGTTTTTCATAAATGGATATTCAGTTTGTCCTTGAAATTATTTAAAAAATAAATAAATTTTATTACTATTTCAATCTTTTATTTCTCAAAAGTCCATAAAATACTGTCAAAAAATCTTCAATTCAACTCGATTCAACTTTACATTCACCAAATTATTTTTGAAGCCTCAAACAAAATATCTACAAAAAAAAAATTAGTCTCCATATCCACTGAAAAACCATTGTATTGGTCTTAAAAGATTCTCCATTTCACTTCATTTACTATGTTAATTTTTCGTTTGATCAAATGTTATTGTTTTTTTTTAAGTTTAGTAACATTTTGAAATATCTTTATAGTGTGTGGATAAAAAGTTTTAAGAATGTAATTAAACTTTATAGAAAATTTAAATTTTTTATTACAAAATATGTTGTTTGGATAGAATTTCATTAAAATATCTGAATTATTTAAAATTAAATAATTTTAAATTTCCCTTATAAAGTAAGAATATTCTTCATATTTGCATATTGATGATTTTCTCTTCATATATTTCTTTGACTCGATTTTGGTTGGGATATTATTAGCTTAATTGAGACTAAAACATTGTTGATATGACTACTTTTTAATTTGTCAACTATGATTGTTTTGTAGATGTTAATAGAAGTTACCTTGTGATTTAAATTGTTTGAATGATTTTTTTTTTTATTTTGTTATAAACTATTGTTATTTCTTCTTCCATTGGTTAGAATTTTTTCCACCAATATTGATAAGACTTTTTTTTATATGTGAATTAGATTTTTTTTTCTATTGACATCTATTGTGACTATTTTTATGTGGATGTATATGATGATATTTTTTATTGTTGACACATATTTTATTATTTATCAATAGTTTGGCAGGATTTTTTTTTCTAATGTTAACTTGAAAAATTTTAATCATGGATTGTTTCTTACTATTATAATCTGCGGAATTTTCAACATATATTCATCAAAAAGTTGAGAAAAAAAATCGCTTAATCATCAACATCATAAAAATAACCTTAATTGATGTCAACTTAAAACAATCACAGTTCAAGAAATTTTTTTGTAAATATAAATTTAAAAAACTTGACCAACTTTCATTGAAAAATAATATGAACCAATAATAACTAAAAAAAATCAGTGATGCAGAATTTTTGAATTATTTACAATTATTTCATATTTAAACATTTTTTTGCATTTGGTGGTAATTGACATTGTTTATTTAAATGAAAAAAAAAACACTAAATTTCAACAGTCTCATCCAAACCTTTTTTTTAAATACATAACTCGAATTCAATGTATTTAAATATTTTTAAAATTGTGAATATGTTAAAAAAACTAAAAATAAAAATAAAATGTTAACTATAAATTATGCTTTTAAATGTCAAATTAAAATTAAATGTTTTTAGCCGCTGCATTCAAAAAATACGTACAAAATTCTTCATTTAAAAATTAAAAACACAAAATTAAATGCATGTTATAAAATCTGTTTTTTAATATCATGTTAGAATAAAAGTATATTTCAAATTAAACGTATGCTCATGTTAAGAACGTAAATAAGTAAAAGTATAAGTATGGAAACATGATGGCTTATTGACTAGATAGATCTTCTTCGCTGTATTGTCTTGATTAATTTGATAAAATAAAAATGTGAAAGCGAAGTGATTTTGTTAGTTCTACAAATGTATCATGCATTTTGTTCAAATAAAACATTTGAAAGAACTATACCAAATCTCATAGTAGCATGTTTTGTTTGCTTGATTAAATGCAAGACATTGCTAACAAGATTCAATAAAGTTTCAAGTCAAATCTTTTACTCAAATATAACATGTATAAAAAGTTTAAAAACTACTTTTACAACTCATAAAATTTAAAATCTTATTCTATTACTTGCATTTTAGTCTACATAATTAAATTTTATACCATGAAGCTCGTGCAAATGATGAAAACGAAAGTAAAGATGAATTACAATTACAAATTGTACAAGATAGAGATGGAAAACGTGAAAAATAAGAAATGTAAGCAAAAAGAGAGATAGTAATTTTTTGCTGGTAATCTATATATAGCATATCACTAAATTAGAAATTAATAACAATAAATTGAAATAGAAAACTAAATTAAAAATAACATAACGTTATATCCTGAGTCTTAAAAAAAGTTAAATAACAAGTCAACTTTTACTTAGCCATGTTAATTAAATTACTGTAAGTAACCCACATATACGAGAGTACTATTTTTCATTCCCAAGCGATGGTATAGTTTGTGTACATGCAAAGACAGAATTGATAGCACGTCACAATGACAAAACTGACTATTTATCCTAAATTTTAATGTTGAACTGCTCTTGATAAACTTTAAGTAAAAGTTAAAGAATGAGCATAAATGAAATTTTCTGCTGTGCAACTTTTTCTTCGAATTTCATAAATGAGGTTCCATCGTTTGAAATGCATATGTAACATAAGGTTGAAATCCAAATCATACAATGCCAACCTCCAAGGATTTGATTACACAAAATGCATCATAAAAATCCTTAACTCTGCTTCTGAATTCTAATTATCCAAAAACTCTTTAAATATTCTCCTATATTCTCTTAAATAGACTTGAAACCAATTTCCTAAAATTTCTCACTAAATACCTTCTCAATTCCCTCAACAAGACTGCAAAGCACATTCCAGTGTACCCACCAGAAAAAATAAAATTTAATCATTGTCTTACACAACAGATTTAATACAAACATGGGGGCATAGAATTGAAATTAAAGAACTACCCATACATTTTCAAGATATATCTGATCCATGATCAATGAGATACCTGAAAACAAAAAACAAATACAAGAATGTCAGCATGGAAATCAAGAGATACCAGAAAAAAAAAAATATAAGCATGTCAGCATGGAAATTAAGATGGAAAACAAAACCAACTGCCCGCAGTGCGACCTTATCACTATGCCCTAGACATATAACTGCTTTATTTCATAAATACAGAGGAATCCACAATCTGAAATCAAGCTTCACCTTGATTTTAGCAACAAAAAAGGGTAGTTTTACGAGGGAGAGAAGTGGAGGAGGTAAGCAACTGATACAAACTGTTTGTAGTCTTGTAGAAATTACCACAAGGAATTGGACAGTTAGAGTTACTGTGGGTTTTTGTGAAGGACCATACTATTGTAACACAAAATTACAAGGCATTCTTTCCCTACAAGCCTTATCCCCTTTTCCTCTCATTTCCGTACCAATAAGACAATCACCACGAAAGACGATCCCACCAGGATCATCATTTAGATCTCAGTCTGAACTGGATTTTCTCAGCTTTCACCCTCCCAACCCACGAGTATGCCCTCACCTAACATCCATGATAGACACGTTTCTCCCTCACATACATAGTAGGCAGATACTAGTACACAAACATAATACATAGGCATACGTATATACACACATAATACATGTATCACACATGATTTTGATGAAAGGTATAGAATCTTAGAATAGCGTTTGGGTTGGAGTTTGCATTGGCTAGCTAGCGTTATTATACGGGGCAGGGACCTTAGGATCAAAGAAATTGGGTTTGCATTCGCTAGCTAGTGCTTGAGAGAACATTCATTGCAGAACAAATAGGGCATGTTTTTTCATACGTGAAACTGTCACTGCCACCGGGTAGTTGTGCTGGTCCTGCCTAAAGGAAAACAAAAGTCCAGGACATAAAAGCAATATGTTGCTCAAGGATCTGAAATCTGAACTTGATTTGGTTAGAAGTACTAGTTAACAGGGTAGTTTCACCCTACACCTCCATGTGTTTATTCGTGCACCCCATATAAAAGAAACTTGCCGTTACACTCTTTATCAGGATTGCACAATCCAAAAGTAAAAAATGGTTAAGAAAAAACAAAAGCTTCCGAATTGCATAATTCAAAAGTCATTTGACTTCCGGATTGCACAATTAGAAGTCATTTTTGGCTTGCAAATTGTGTGATCTGAAAGTTGTTTTAAAGGAAATAAATGACTTCCAGATTGCACAATCCAAAAAGGGCAAAATGGAATTCGTTTATATAGGTGTGCTGGAAAAAAAAATATGGAGGTACAGGAAGATGCTGCCCCTAACAGGTTGTTGTTTTGACATTTATATTATCGCTCAGATCGATCCACTGCAACATCTCATGGATTCATATATTTTCTCATTACTTAACAAAGGATGAAAATAACTAAATATGGCCACACAACAATATACCAAGACATCTGAACATGTACACTTTTTCATTTACGATTATTAAATTAAATTAGCCTTTAAAAAATATTTACCATCGCTTCTCATCTACCCTAATATAAAAAGAGATGAAGGATGGTATAGATCTCTACCAAGGAGATGGAGGCTATTGTATCAAATAAAAAGAGACACTGACAAAAACAAGTATACAGGCATGTCTCTTCCTTTGTCTTACACTGTAGAGTACACTAATTAATTAAAATCTCAATCCATGTATCATATTCATTCGCTGTTGGGAATGATATAGGTGCCCCGGGAATGATTTCCGGTTATCCCAAAGAAGAAAACCTCCGCAGGTTTATTATAGAAAAAGGAAAGGGTAACTGAGGAAAGGGTGAAGCTTCTAATTGTTTGTACACAGGGTAGCTGAGAGCTTTTTAAAAGGTTGATGTAATACCTATAAAAACAGGCCATATATTTTAGAATTGGGAGAGTTTTGGACATATTAACCGTATTTACTTGACTAAATGTCTAGTGTGAAAAGAGAAGCTTACTTGAGTATGTATGTACTTTACATGTTTTTCTTTTCAATGGAGTTTTGGACATATTAACCGTATTTTCTTGACTAAATGTCTAAAGTGAAACGAGAAGCTTGCTTTTCTTTTCAATAAAGAGGTAACTTCAGATATTCAAAGTTTCTTCACCTTATTCTTTGAGCTGTTTGAGTTCTTTTGTTAGAGTTTCTCTCTACTTTTGTATTATAATTTGGTCATATAATATATATATATATATATATAGTCAAATGTGAGATCTCCAACACACTTTACACTAAGGATCAGGCATCTCAAGCACAGGAGTAGATATTAGTGACATGCTATGCCCAACAAACCTTATTATTAGGACAAGTTTTGATATCATCTCAGAAAGTGAATTTAAAATCTAACTCAATATTAGAAAATTGGATTGCAAAGTGACTTTTATACCCCCTTATGTATTATAATTTGACCATATCTTTGGTTGATGTAAGATCACCAACACTATTATTAAAAAAAACTCAATGCAGAAATAGTATTCTGCAAATAATTGTAAACAGCCACTCAATCAAGAAGGCATCAGGAGAAGAGGAAATTTTAAGGTTATTTAAATCAAAAGTGATGACAGATATTTTCCATTCTGTACTACAAAGACAGAAACACAGACATTATAAATCAACATCGTGTTGCTTTGTACGCTAGTTTCCTTTTAAGATTTCTTCAAATCATTAGAGATAAGCAAAACAATACTTAGCAACTAGCATGTTAAGTGGGATATTATTTAACTTGAATATAGTTCCAGCCTTCCCCGCAAAAGAATAGAGCCAAAACATAATAAACGTCAAAGACTGATAAACTTTAAATCTCAACCATAAAAGACTTGTGAATAAAGCAACTAGCACGTTAAGTCACCACCACTTAGCACTAGTAGAGCAAGACAAAAAGGGAATGCTTGGTTAACTTCAATTTCAATGGCAGTGTCTCAACAATAATATGAAGAATGTCCTAATTGAGCAGTGTTTGGTAAACATCATTCAAACAAAAAATGCTGCAAATTAGACCGATGTGCAAGGAAAAACAATATCCTAAATAATTGATACTGAGACTCGCTCTACAATACATTAATTCTTAATGGTGTTGTTAGGGGTTGGAAAGTATATGAGAGAAGGAGGTATAGGAGAGAGAGAAGGGGACCGAACGGTAGACAAGGGGAGCAACCAGGCCAAACGGTAGATGAGGGGGAGCGACCAAGCCGAACAGTAGAAGGCGGGGAGCTAGTTGGCCGAACGGTAGATGAGGGGGAGCAACCAGGCTGAACGGTAGAAGGCGGGGAGCGAGTTGGCCAAACAGTAGACGAGGGGGAGCGAGTTGGCCGAACGGTAGACGAGGGAGAACGACCAACGGTAGACGAGGAGAGCGCCCAGGCCGAACGATTGGAAGCAGCGAGGCATCCTAACTGCCGCAACAGTTAGGATGGGCGGGAAATATTTAGTAATTATAGTAAATAAAGTCATATCCTAGGGAAATATTGTTAATTACGATAATTAGAGCAGTATCCTAGGGAAATATTGTTAATTACAGTAATTAGAACAGTATTCCAGGAAATATTGTTAATTACGGTAATTAAAGAAGGTAATAGAAGACCTGAAAAAGGACCCTAACTCGCATCCATCTTTTACTTTGGAGCATGACCGATTGCACTATAAAGGAAGACTTGTGATTTCAGCTCAATCGGCCTGGGTACCTAAGCTGATCGCAGAGTTTCACATGACTCAGACAGGAGGGCATTCAGGGGTTTATCAGACTTATCGTAAGGTGGCGCAATCACTTTATTGGATAGGAATGAAGAAAGCAGTGACTGAATTTGTTGCGAGCTACCTGGTATGCCAACAACAGAAATATCTGTCATCCTCTCCACAGGGGTTGCTGCAGCCTTTTCCCATACCCAACGCCATTTGGGAGGAAATAAGTATGGATTTTATAGTGAAGTTGCCTAAATCCCACGGGTATGATGCAGTATTGGTAGTGGTAGACCGTCTCAGCAAATATGGACATTTTGTACCCCTGAAACATCCTTATTCCGCCCGCACCATAGCTGAAGTGTTTATTAAGGAGATTGTTCGACTGCATGGGGTACCAATATCTATCGTTAGTGACAGGGATCCATTGTTTTTAAGTATCTTCTGGAAGATGAGCACAGCTTATCATCCTGAATCAGATGGGCAGACCGAGGTGTTGAACAGGGTATTGGAGGGTTACCTGAGATGTTTTTGCTCAAAACAACCAAAGGGATGGAGTTCAGTATTACTATGGGCTGAGTATTGGTACAGTACTAGCTACCAAGAAGCGGCGGGGTGTACTCCGTTTGAAACAGTGTATGGGAGATCTCCCCCTTCTTTGCACAGGTTTATACCAAGGGAGACCTTAGTGGAAGTCGTCGGCCAGGAGTTGCAAACAAGGGACGAAGCGCTAAAACAGCTGAAATTTCATTTAGTCAGGGCTCAGGAAATGATGGTGAAGCAGGCCGATAAAGCAAGGAGACCAGCAAATGTGGAGGTGGGAGATTGGGTGTACTTGAAGATCAGACCACACAGGCAGACCTCGATGCCGTCCAGACTGCATCCTAAGTTAGCCGCTCGGTACTTTGGACCTTTCCAAGTCACACAGAAGATCTGAGAAGTGGCTTTTAAGCTACAACTACCAGATACCGCACGGATACATCCAGTTTTCCATGTATCCCAATTGAAGAAGGCAGTGGGGGAAAGAAGTGTGGAGAAGGAATTGCCAATAGATTTGCAGGTGGAGGGACCGTCTTTCTGGCCGATCAAAATTTTGGATAGAAGACAGGTACAGTAAGGGGAGGACGAGGTGCAACAGGTGTTAATAGAATGGCAAGAGGGGGGCCGGATGGAGCAACGTGGGAAGATGCCCTGACCATTAGAGACCAATATCCAGATTTCAACCTTGAGGACAAGGTTGATCATCAGGCGATGGGTAATGTTAGGGGCTGGAAAGTATATGAGAGAAGAGGTACAGGAGAGAGAGAAGGGGACCGAACGGTAGACAAGGGGGAGCGACCAGGCCGAACGATTGGAAGCAGCAAGGCATCCTAACTGCCGCAGCGGTTAGGATGGACAGGAAATATTTAGTAATTGCAGTAAATAAAGTCATATCCTAGGGAAATACTGTTAATTACGGTAATTATAGCAGTATCCTAGGGAAATATTGTTAATTACGGTAATTAGAACAGTATTCCAGGAAATATTGTTAATTACGGTAATTAGAGCATTATCCTAGGGAATTATTCAGTATAAGTTAATTACAGTAATTAGAAGTATATCCTAGGAAAATAATAATTATAAATAATGCATTGACGCTATGGTTTAGGACATGCTTTTGATTTGTGAGTTTTGTAAGAGAGGTTATGCTCTCAGGTGACTGCAGGAGGTTATGCTCCCAGTTATTGTTTGTTTTCTTTGATTCAGTTATTTCTTTCAATAAAAGGAGACTTATTCAGCCATTATCTATTGTTCATTGTTTGTGAGAGTGTGTCAAGGCTTGTTCTAGTTACGTCTCCCACTCATAGGTGTGACTGCAAACTCACTTCTAAATGAACATGGCACTTATAATTAAGCATCAAACATATCAGCCTGTAACAATCACAGATTAAGCCTCTACAAAATATATCCACAACAAACTAAAGGTAAAAGCATTGCGTAGTATCTTTTAACATCTATCACTCCTTCCATACCAATAAGGAAGAACATCAAAATCAACGAGAACTAAAATACTCCACAAATCAGAAGACACAATCAAAATCATCAAACCCTAGGACCAAAAATAAGAAAGCGATGAGAAAGTTAATGAGTATTTTTAAATGAGAGAACTGAGTGCTAATAAAGGGTGTGAAAATGGGTGAGTAGAAAAATTTCATTGAGTGCTGCATTCTCAGAGGGTGGAAGAGTGAAAAAGGTGGTTTTGAAATCACTGGTGAGTATCTATGATGATGAAAGTATCCACAAGAGAGAAATGGTTACTACTTACAACTCAATACAATTTTATGACTAGTATAGATGAAGGAGGAATGGTTAACTGAGGAATGAGCAAGTAAAAGGTGGCAAATTCTAGAGATAGGATTTGCTTTATTTATCAAAGTAGTTACTTTTCATAGAGAAAGTATTTTTATTACACAAAAAGATGTTCACACGGTGCCTCATCACAATTTAGTACAAAAATGTCTTAATGAGCAATCCATTTGTCGTGGTAAAAAAGTAAATTAATAAAACAAGATAGTAGGCTGATATAAAATGTATATTCTTTTTCATAGTACTATATAGCAGCTTACATTACCGTATACGTGCAGTGCTTTTTTTTTTATAGGCAAAGATATAGGTGCAGTGCTTATTGAAATATTCGTGGTTACAAAGAACTGACATGGTTTGTGCTCTCTAGAGCCTAAAGCAGAAACACTAAGCATTCAGCAGAGGATTATATTAATTACACAGAAATACCAAAAGGAACAACAAGGCGATGAAAAGTTCTTATTAATTCTCGACCTGTCAATCCTGAAAACATCATGTTAAAACCAAATTCTTGAGAAACAACTGACAGAACATACATATAACATATGGGAGTGATACAACAGTCAAGCTCAAAATCTCTCACCTGTACAGTTATCAATTGGAGATTGAGCAGTTTAACAAACTTGTCAATCTTCATCATAAGAGCTGGCATCATCACTACTATAGTCACTAGTGTCACTTCCTCCAAGGTCCAAATTAACTGGCTGCACTTGAATAACTTCTGGTTGTTTGGGCTGAGGAATGTGAGGTTGCATTTGTTGCTCTGCAAATCTCGATATTTGAAGCGAGTCCATAGGAGGCAATGGCACAGGATCTCCTGGTTTCCACCCAGGCGGGGGCAGTGGCAAATCAATAGGCAACTGGACAGGCATTCCCGGCTTCCAACCAGGTGGCACTGGAGGCAGCATTCCTTGAAACGCGGACAAATTTGGAACTGCATTAGTATCCATCTGTGATGGAGGCTCAACAATAGCTTCAACAATTTTCTCCTTGGATTCGACTTCTTTAGGCAATCCAACATCAAGGTCGGCAAAATTATACAACTGAGAAGCTCTCATTTGCTCTTCTTGCGGTGCAGGTGGCAATGCTCCACGAAGAGGAGCTTGGCCGGCTCCAAATTCCGGTGGTGCAAAGGTGGTGTAGCTTATCTTGTGGGCATACGATAATATATCTGACAGCTTCAACTTAGAAGAGACAGTTGATGAAGTCATGGAATCATCATCTCCAGATTTCGATCGCTTGGAGCGGCGATAATCAGAGTAATCATCGACAAGTATGTCTAGGCAGCACTCAGCATCTTTGAGTTTGTTAGAAAATGCTAGTAGCATTGAATCTTGGGAACGAATTTCACGGTCCATCTTCTGCTTGGCATCTTGGAGGTCAAGAATCTCTTGGAGTTCCGCAACAGCTTCGAATATTTGGGTTTGGAGAACAGTAAAGAGGGAAATTATTTCTTTCACAGTAGACGGAGAAGAGTCAAGAGGGGTAGATGAATTAGACGAGAGGAAAGTTGGAAGGGATCCACGGAAGGCAGTGACCCAAAGAGACCGGTTAGGGGAAACTTCAAAGATTTTGGAAGTTAAGGAAGCCATTTGGAGAAGAAGTGCTTGGGCTCTGGGAAGGGGTGGGAGGAGTGAAAGAAGAGCAGAAGAAGGGGTTGAAGAGTTGCGGTCTTGGGGTTGCTGGGTCTGTGTTGGAGGGAGCTTTGGAGGGGTAGGGTTCGGAATTGAAGGAGAGTTAGGGTTTGCGAGCCCTAGCCTAGCAGGGGACTGCACAATTTGATGTTGAATCATCTTGTGTATCTGGAAAACAATTTTCTATGAAGGGATGAAGAAAGGTTATTCTGTAGGTTGAAGAGTATTGTAACTTCAAGGCCCACACAACACTTTATCCATTCACCAAATCACGGGGCATAAAAGCATTACTCGCTGCAGAAACACAAGCGGGACACTATCCTCTGACAGTTACAGGAGTTTTACATGCTGACCTTTGCTAAAAATCCATAAAAAAAACATCACCTGCAAAAAGTTTTAGTACAGTCAAAATATAGGATAATCAATTCAATGTTAAAAAAGAAAAATTCATGCATCAGCTGTAACACAGCATCATAAGTTATAAGGAACAGGGATCATAACTAATGAACACAGGTACATCACATAGTGTACTATAGGATACCTAATCCTCCATTGGTCAACCAATAACCCGACAACAGTTAAACCACTGAAGGTTATCGTAATGACGTTCGACCACATAGCGTGGTCGACCACTTGATAACCGACCGTAATAACATACGACCACGTGGCGCTCTCGACCATTTGAGGCTCGACAGCCGCATAAGTAATGTCGCGACATGAGGCATACGTGCGACACGTCGTCCACTTAGTTCGGCACGGATGATGATCGACATACAGGGTGCGACATCGTGATCTAGCGGTTAAGCAGTTACACACCTTGACTAAACAACGCCGCGAATCACGGCCATATATCATGGAAGTAATTGACTCGGTGTCAGCACACGATTTGACGGTTACAACTTCTAAACAGTCAACTTCAGTAACTGACCGGATTTTCAGGTAAACGGTTTATTATGCTGATTTAAATATACAAAGCGCACCAGAAAAAAGGTACGTTTTTTCCCCTAAAAGAAAATTGATTGAGATTTTTCTTATTCGAACAACACCCCTGTTGACTTGAGCGTCGGAGTGCCTTTGCAGGTACCCAGCCCACTTTGCTCACGAGAATCAGAGAAGAGAGAGAGAAATACAACATAGTGAAAGCAACATCGACAAGAAGCAATGCAGAGTTATTTGGTTCGTATCTTGGTCCCTACATCCCTACTGAAACACTTACCTTTTTAATTAATCATAGTATATGACGTATACTTTTTCTCCCAAAATTATTAACATTGCTTTTCCTCTTACGCAAAGTAAGTATTATTAATTAGCATAATAATTCTTTAACAATATATTTTGATAAATTTTAATATGATTTATGTATTATATGATTGGTTTATATTAATGTTTATAATTATTATTATTAATTATCACGTAATTTTGAATTAATCACGTAATAATACATAAATAATGTTAAAAATATTGTCAAAGTTAAATAATTCATTAGGTTTAAATAATTTTCTAACTCTAAATTGTAAAATATAAGATAAGAAAAAATTAAAATTGAAAAATTAGGTATATGGTGGGTAGGAAATTGAGGAGAAGTGTAGAGTTTTGAAGACGACACGTGGAATTGGAAACTGTAGAGGTATTGTGGTAGCAGTGCCACGCCTTGTTCGCATGCAGAAAGATGTAACCATAGAAGCTCACAATCATCACCGACACTGCCACCATTTCATTACTGACATTGTTGACATATAAAATTAGATATAAAGAGAGAGAGATAGAGATAATTTTATCTTGTCATGTTACATTAAACACAGTTTCTTTTTATAATATGAAATAGACGACAACAAAGAAAAAACAGTGCCTTTAGTTAAAACAAAAAATAGAATTTAAAGAAGTATGCGACATCAAACATATCCTTAAACTCTATATTAATTTAATATATTATACAAAAAAAGAAAATTATTAATGCTATGCTAGTAAAGTGAGCGATTCATTTTACTTAAGTATAATTGGTTAGTATTATTTTACTGCGGAAACGTTTCGGACTGGACTGTCTATAAATGGCATAGGAAAAAAGAAACATTTGATGATTAAAATTTCGTACAACTATATATTTTATCAAATAAAAAAGTATTACAATAGAATGTTTAATTATATAGGGACAAAAGAAAATATAAAAAAAAAGTATAATATTGCATATAATAGTATGGCTATAGTAAATGATTAATTCCTTTAAGAATGTAATTGATTAACGTTCTGTAAATACAATTACTTTCCCGCTTAAAATCATGATTCTTATTTCAAATATACAAATTTAAAATTATTTAAAATAGATTTAATTTGGATTTTGATAATAGAGTTCAGTTTGACATACCATGTTCATAATTTGTTAATTTTAGTTAGGTTTAATTTTAGTTTTTGGTTAAATTAATTTTTTTTTGTCTTGAGTTTTTAATTTTGAAAAATTGAAATAATTAACTCTTCCTATTAAATTAGCTTAATGATATTAAAAAACAATTGTTGTATATTTTCAATAACATGTGTGATTTAACATTTTTAAAAAGAAAAATTATAAAAAAAAATTGTTGAAGCCCTACTTAAATGGCATGTTTGATGTTGCTATTTTTCTTCTTCCGTGTTCTTTGTCTCCTTCAACATTGTTTAACTTAGTTGTTTTTCTTCTTTAATGTTATTGATATTAGTGGTTTGTTTCCTACAACATTTTTGTCTTCGTTCTTGTTTTTTTTTCGACTCTTCATCATGATTGTTGGTTTTGTTCAACATTATTGATCTTTGTTGTATTTCAGTGTCGTGGTTGGAGTATTTAAGGTATGTTAGTGGGTCATTCATGTTCGTCTTTCACATGTAATGGGTGGTTGATGTAAAATTCTAGTCTACTTATTGTCGTGGTGGAGGATCGAGAAGTTTATGCATATCACCCATTTGGTCATTATGGAGAAAAATTAGTTTTGAGAACTGCAAAAACTATTAAGAAGAGAGGAAAACAATTTTAAGGTTGTCCTAAGTATAAAGTATAATATTGAAATTTGTGTTATTATTTATGAAAATAGATTATTGTTGAAATTTTGAATTGTTGTCGTTGTTGTTATTTACAAAGTATAAGTGAAAATGTTGGTTGTAATTACTTCAGATGGTGTACTAAAGATGGATTGAGAAAAGAATTATCACTGTCAAATGCGAAGAAAGAAATATCATTTTCGTTAAGACTTAAGAAACAAAAGGTGATAGGACGATTATAAATAATTTGAAAAAATTAGTTAAGATTTTTCAAAAATGAATTAAGGTTATCATAGGAGTGACTTCTCTTTTCTATGTCATTAACATAATTGTACTTAATTAAGTTAACTTCATTGTAGTTAGGATGTAAATCTTTTTCACTGTACTTATTTTAAGTTAATTTGATTGTAGTTAAGATGTAATGTTTATGATATACAATTGTCAGGTCTAATGTTGGTAAATTGTTTAACGTAATGTTTTTCAATAAATTCAACAATTTCAGAACTATAAAAAACAGAGAAATCGATCTGGGACTTCCGATGAAAACTGAATCCTCACCTAAATTATTAAACCTTAACTTTAACATGGTTTAACTTCATAACAGTCCTAGTCTAATTCACAGTGGGGTTGAAGAAGGATCATAGCTTCATAAAGTTGCTTCCGAGTTAAAACTCGCTAACTACTTAAACTTCGTACTTAAACTTCGTCTACCAATTTCAGACTTGCTAGAAAGTTTTTGGAGACAGACAAAACGTTGGATGTTGGGAATTTTCTAGCTCTGTTATCCACTACATTCTAGACACGTGGCAAGTGCATCGGCTGAAAAATCTAAGCACATGAATCAAAAAGGGAACCCATTATGTGGAATCCACGGCACAATCTGGGCGAATTATCAGAGCCACCTGAATTGAGCACACCCATAGGAACCAAAAGAATTTAAAGAACAGTCTCTATTTCTTAATTCATCATGCAATTGACAAGTAGCACGGTGATATGAAGGGCAAGTGCTGCACAAGGTATTGGAAATTTGAAATTAGAGAATTTCAGATGAATTATGGTTTACAAAGCTACATAGAACAATAATTTAGATGATGCTGTTCATTCCAATTGCATCTCCTGTGCAGCATCCTCCTCCCATTCTCATTCAAATTCCCAATTAATTCAAAAGGGGTCACATTGGTAAAAACATTATGGTTCTGGGCTGCAAGTTGAAAGAAGCATCTAAAGATCACAATCCTTAAAGAATCTTCAGAAATAATGGACTAACGTAATATTATAAACAAATCAAATAATTCAGTCGGCGGGGAACGAAACATTAATCATGTTTCACATTGCCAGAGAGTCACTGGTGCCAACTTGATAGCACACAATGTTTGATCCACGTAACCAAAAAAATAGCACATTTCCAATACTAGTTTCCTAGTATTGGAAACTAGACTTTCTTCTATTGATGCAAGTTACATGCTATGTACAGTATGAATCTCATGACCCAAAGTTAAAACGATTGAAAGAGTATTGCTACTGTTTGCAAAATTGCCATCACCAATTAATCATCCAAAACAAAAGTTCTGCTATGTCTCCGTGAGCTTCTGCTGAAGACTGAACTCACACGACTACGGCTTCTACTCACGGAACCATGTTCAGAAGATGACAAAGACGAAGAAGAGTTTCTAGAACCGATCCTTCCAAAGAATGAAAAGAAGCTGCGAACAACCCTACCAAATCCTCGACTCTCCCTAACCCTACTGCTTCTCACCGACCGAGAAATCCTCCTCGGAGCTCCGTTCGTGTTCAGTCCCCCGTCCATCTCCGTATACACCACCGGAAAATGATTCTCTCCGGCCCTGCGTCCGCCAGAAAATCGACCCACGGCGAATCCACCTCCTGGAAGCCTCCAGATAGTCAACCCTATCGCCTCCTCGTCGATCTGACTCGGAGCCCTAGTTTCCAAATCGGAAGGAAGCTCGTGGCGGCACACCGGACACGAGTTTCGCATGGAGAGCCACGGGAGGATGCAATCGGAGTGGTAAATATGCTTGCAGGGTAACTCACGCGCCTCCGCGTGGAGCTCAAACGCCTCCTTGCAGACGGCGCAGTGCGCCTCGGTCTCGACCTGTGCTTCGCCGATCTCGACCGTCGGCATGGACTCGATCGCCGCCTTGGACGCCGGCGGGTTCTCCGGGCGGCCGAAGCCGTTCATCTCGATCTGCGCGAACTGCTCGAGTAGGCGGTCGAAGCCTGAGCCGAGGAGGAACTCCGACATGGTGGGCGGGAGAGGACGGAGGCCAGTGCCGTCACCGTCGTCGTAGAAGAGCTCAAAGGTGCTGGCGCCTTCGTGTTCGGCGGCGGTGTCATCGCCGGATCCCCGAAGAACGATAACGGGGTTAAAGGGGGAGCGGTTGCCAGCGGCATCGCGACGGCGGCGGCGGAATCCCTGTCGGCGGAGCGAAAGATGGTCGTCGGGGAAAGGGCTGAGACGGTGGCGCGGCGAGGCTTCGGCGCGGATCTCTTCGACGAAGCCACTCTGGCAGTGGGGGCAGGCGATGGTGGCCTGCGACGAGAGATGAACGAAGCGGGTACAGCTGTAGCACCAATACGACGGCGTTCCGTGTTGCGTGTCGGAATTCATGTTTTTGACGAAACGGGAAGAGAGAGAAGGAGAAAGAGTGCGTTTGGGGAGGGTTGAAGGGGAGAGCGTGAATATAAATGAGATTAGAAGAGCGTGTGTGAATGCGAACTGCAGAGGAAACGAGCAACGTTTGCGTGTTTCATTTCCCACGCGTTAAAACCTAATCTCAACATACATCCAAACTTCTCACTTCTTCTAACTTTTTAACTATTATTTCATTCACTTATTTCTTCCTACACTCTACCAACACTAATTTTCTTTCGCACTTCAATTCATTCTCTTATAAGGCAGTCAATCCTAATTTTCCATCCCTCTACCATTTTATAAATTAACTCACTTACTCAAATTCTATACTAATTTTATAAAATATTTCATTTATTTTTTCTTAATATTTATTTTTACTCTGTACTTTTGATTGTAGTATTTGTTTATTAACTTGTTAACAGCAAATTTTTTAAAGGTTTGATGAAATTAAGACAAAAAGGTAACACTTAATTTGAATACAAATAAAATTTAAATATATTCAAGTTGAGGCATTCTCTTAAACTCTGTATTAGGTTATTGTAAACCACATTGACTCTTGGAATCTAAAATAAACTATAAATAAGTCAAAATTACAGCTAGGAAAGGATTTTGAATGTTAAACGGAACCTGAGAGAATAGTTTCCTAAAATTAGGAAAGGTAGGAGATTGTTAGATTAGTGTTATTGGTGACTTGCAGAGGAAGATTAAGAATGGTTTAGCGTTCTGAAATTGACATAGAATAAGTATTTTTAATTATAATAATGACTGTGTGAAAGAGACAATAAGAATGACATTATAAAAATATAAGTATTTTGTTTTCGTTCATATGTAAAAATTGTTTATATACAGAGCATATTAAATAATTGGACTGAAAGGGGAAGGAAAGGAGGCAGAAGGAAAGGAAGGGCAAGAAATAAGAGTGTTGACCATTGACCGTTGACTGGGAGAGAAGAGACGCCCATTTTGATTTGAATGTGAAATTAATTATCATTTAATAAAATAAAATAAAAGTGTTTATTAAATGTGTTACTGTTGGCAGCAGAGTGGTTTATGATAAGATTAGATGCCTTAAAAAAAGGAAAAAGGTTGTGTTGTGGTGTGTGTGTCTTGTGATGTGGTTTGGTGTCGACACTTTTCCATTACACAACTCTCTCTTATTGACCATCGTGCCCCACCACCGTCGCATTTTCCATGTTCCCCACTTCCACGCTCCCTTCTTCGTTTTCTTACTTCTTTCCTTTCACTTATTTTCCATTTTTATTTTTCTTAAAAGTAATAATATTTTTACAACCATCAAAAAATAATACTTTTATTTTTGACCTTCTTGCTTTCTTTTTTTTCTTCTTCAAAACACGACTAACCACACCGATTTAAAATTAGTTATTTTGAGAATTTAGAATTTTACTCACGTGTTGAATACAACGGGTTGACCATGTCTGATTCTAGATCGTTTTTTCATTCCGTATGGCATAAGGTGTGACGATTTAATATCGCGTCTGACGTAAAAATACTTAATTTAAAGAATAAGAAAAGTCAAATGTATGAGTTGAGTTGAACGAAACCGTGGAACATGATTCAACAAAACGCAATGTTCAGTGATTATTAATCAGCGTTTAAGATGACCGTGGTGTACTTGGAGGAACAACACAATGCAATGAACCATGGTGGATCAGTTACTCATTATTACTTTCCAACACTTTCACGGATGATTAATTCATAATTAATATGTAAGTGATCGAATTTTAATTTATTAAGTGTATAGTATAAAATATTAACCGAGCGGTTACAAACAACCAACCGGATATTCAGGTAATCTGTTTATATCTTATTCTGTTTATATTTTATTGGGCTTATATCATCTTAGGATCCATGAGGTAAATTATAAATACAAAGCCAGGGTCAAAGGCCAGGTACGTTCTACTTACGCATTATTCACTCTACGCTACTCTAAAATACTCAATAGTGATAACCATTCACTAGATATTCAACCAAGAGCCGAGGCTCTTCAAATCACACGCCTAACTTGGGCGTCGGAGTACCTTTTGCAGGTACATCCCCTCGTCAAGAAGGAGACCGATCGGTTTGCGCCAACACCGATCGGCCAACAGGAGGAGTTTGGAAGCGAGCGAGCGGCCCAGACGCGTCAGCAGGTTAGTCTCTCGGTCCCTAAAAGTATCTACCGAAACATTTTGGCGCCCACCGTGGGGCCGAGCGTCAAACCCAACGGCGACCACGAGGAGCATGGAGGAACAACAAAGCTGAACGGTAAAGCCCATTCCCTATGAAGCACTCTACATGAATCATCATCTCTACGTGAAGCGTCGTCAACAAGATAAGTATTTTTTGAAATATGAATATTTCATAAAATATCTAATTGATAATAGATATTATAACAACTATTTTTATGTTAAATATATAGTATAATCCATAATATATTATATGATATATGATATATAATATAGTATATAACTATAAATATAGTTATTTAATTATTATAACCGAAACATTTTCTGGCATGATTAAAATAGTCAAAGAAATTGTTGTGTTAGAGATAACTATCAACAACAATATTATAAAATCTCAAGACGGTTTTGATACCTTGTTTATTATCTGTATTATTTTTTCGGTGCAATTCATAATATCTGGTAACCGAATCATTTATTATACGGTTATATACCATAATATATATCATCATGAGAATTTTAACAAGACAACATCTTGAAAAAATATATATCAAAATCTACGCCATCAACTATGCAAGTGCAGACTAAGATCTAGTCATAAACGGACTTCATGAAATTCAATTAACGAAGGGGAAGTCTCCTATTGCAAACACTGATTGCCAATTTCGTCAGCAAAGTTCATAATTAACAATCGTCCAAGACCGAGCGGTAAATCCCTCTCGGGAGAGAGGTAAAACCCTCTCAAAGTCGAACGGTAAAGCCCGTTCCCTAGGAAGCACTCCTAGGTCGAAGACCGAGCGGTAAATCCCCCTCGGGAGAGAGGTAAAGCCCTCTCAACGACGAACGGTAAATCCCGTTCACTAGGAAACACTCCTAGCCCAAAGTAGAGGTAAAACCCTCTCAAAGCCGAACGGTAAAGCCCGTTCCCTAGGAAGCACTCCTAGGTCGAAGACCGAGCGGTAAATCCCCCTCGGAAGAGAGGTAAAACCCTCAGACGAACGGTAAATCCCGTTCACTAGGAAACACTCCTAGCTCAAAGCAGAGGTAAAACCCTCTCCAAGCCGAACGGTAAAGCCCGTTCCCTAGGAAGCACTCCTAGGTCGAAGGTCGAGAGGTAAACCCCTCTCGGTTAAAGTCGAAGGTCGAGAGGTAAACCCCTCTCGGTTAAAGTCGAAGGTCGAGAGGTAAATCCCTCTCGGTTAAAATTGAAGGTCGAGAGGTAAATCCCTCTCGATTAATGTCGAAGGTCGAGAGGTAAATCCCTCTCGGTTAAAATTGAAGGTCGAGAGGTAAATCCCTCTCGGTTAATGTCGAGGGTCGAGAGGTAAATCCCTCTCGATTAATGTCGAAGCTCGAGAGGTAAATCCCTCTCGGTTAAAGTCGAAGGTCGAGAGGTAAATCCCTCTCGGTTAATGTCGAGGGTCGAGAGGTAAATCCCTCTCGATTAATGTCGAAGGTCGAGAGGTAACTCCCTCTCGGTTAAAGTTGAAGGTCGAGAGGTAAATCCCTCTCGGGTAATGTAGAAGGTCGAGAAGTAAATCCCTCTCGGTTAAAGTCGAAGGTCGAGAGGTAAATCCCTCTCGGTTAAAATTGAAGGTCGAGAGGTAAATCCCTCTCGATTAATGTCGAAGGTCGAGAGGTAAATCCCTCTCGGTTAAAGTCGAAGGTCGAGAGGTAAATCCCTCTCGGTTAAAATTGAAGGTCGAGAGGTAAATCCCTCTCGGTTAATGTCGAGGGTCGAGAGGTAAAACCCTCTCGATAAATGTCGAAGACCGAGAGGTAAATTCCTCTCGGTTCCTGTTGAAGGACGAGCGGTAAATCCCGCTCGGTTAATGTCGAAGGTCGATAGGTAAAACCCTCTCGATAAATGTCGAAGACCGAGAGGTAAATTCCTCTCGGTTCCTGTTGAAGGACGAGCGGTAAATCCCGCTCGGTTTATGTCGAAGGTCGAGAGGTAAAACCCTCTCGATAAATGTCGAAGACCGAGAGGTAAATTCCTCTCGGTTCCTGTTGAAGGACGAGCGGTAAATCCCGCTCGGTTAAATGTCGAAGACCGAGAGGTAAATTCCTCTCGGTTCCTGTTGAAGGACGAGCGGTAAATCCCGCTCGGTTACTGTCGAAGGTCGAGAGGTAAAACCCTCTCGATAAATGTCGAAGACCGAGAGGTAAATTCCTCTCGGTTCCTATTGAAGGACGAGCGGTAAATCCCGCTCGGTTAATGTCGAAGGTCGAGAGGCAAAACCCTCTCGACAAATGTCGAAGACCGAGAGGTAAATTCCTCTCGGTTCCTGTTGAAGGACGAGCGGTAAATCCCGCTCGGTTACTGTAGAAGGTCGAGAGGTAAAACCCTCTCGACAAATGTCGAAGACCGAGCGGTAAATTCCGGTCGGTTACTATTGAAGGTCGAGCGGTAAAACGCTTTCAGTTCCGCCAACGCATCCTCCCTCAAACTCATCAGTCCTATAGTTAACCACGGCTAAAGCCGACCGCTTAACTCGGACTTGGGGGGCATAATGTATAGTATAAAATATTAACCGAGCGGTTACAAACAACCAACCGGATATTCAGGTAATCTGTTTATATCTTATTCTGTTTATATTTTATTGGGCTTATATCAGCTTAGGATCCATGAGGTAAATTATAAATACAAAGCCAGGGTCAAAGGCCAGGTACGTTCTACTTACGCATTATTCACTCTACGCTACTCTAAAATACTCAATAGTGATAACCATTCACTAGATATTCAACCAAGAGCCGAGGCTCTTCAAATCACACGCCTAACTTGGGCGTCGGAGTACCTTTTGCAGGTACATCCCCTCGTCAAGAAGGAGACCGATCGGTTTGCGCCAACACCGATCGGCCAACAGGAGGAGTTTGGAAGCGAGCGAGCGGCCCAGACGCGTCAGCAGGTTAGTCTCTCGGTCCCTAAAAGTATCTACCGAAACATTAAGCAATTTTTTTTAAAATAAATTTTACTTAAATTCACTATCATCACATGTTTAATACATTATCAGAATTGTTTTGATGGATATTTAAGTCTCTCGTACTCATACTATTCATTATTGGATTTTTCTCCGCCTTTATTGAAACGTAAAATAATCTATCGAAAATCTCAAAGACTGATTTAAAATATATAATAATATAATAACGTCATCAATCACTAAAGCCAGAGAGATACTTGTCTCTACCAAGATTTTGTATTGGTAGAACATAGCGGGTAATGGACTATTCTGTATATTTGTTCAAATCGTTCTGGTAACAATAGAACAGAATAAATATATTTTGTAATTTGTGATTTACTGATATATTATACATGGCAAGTGATTTTTATATATCTAAATTTGTATTAAATATATATGTTTCAATGCATAAAATATAGTATAGTTAGAAATAAGGAGTTGGATGTGGAAATAAATAAGAAGCATGTGAACATGAACAGTATAGTCTATTTTTTGGTGTGTAAAAAAATTTCAATATTCAAAATTACGGAAGTTATATGATAACTTTTATATGTTAATTGGATTAAGATTAATATTGACAATATGTGTTGGAAGTTTTAGAGAAAATTGAAATAAATATGTAAATAACTTTTTTGTTTTCTTTAGTTGTGCAAACATATTATGATGAGTTTATAGGATAATTTATAATTTGGAGCACACTTAAAAATAGTGGTTTCAAGATTTTTGATGGAAAAGTAATTTGTTTTAGTTTGTCAAAAAATTTGTATTACGTGATTTTTTAGTCTTAAAAAAGGTGACACTGTACACACTTGTAATTTTGTAAGTTAAAAGTTTTTTACATTTTCTATAAAAAAAATTATTATGCTAATAAGTTGATTAATTTGATTTTTATTTATAGAGAATCTTACGAGTGATTTAATATTTTACTCGTGTATTTATTTCATTTTTTTTTAAAAATGTATAATTTGTCTATATATTTGTATGAAGTGTGATTATATTTTTGTGAAGTGTGATTTTTTATTGTGTGGTTTTCTATGATTTGTATTTTTCTCTTATTATTTTAATAGATTTTTATGTGATAATAAATAATAAACTAATTTTGAAGTGTCACAAATGATATCTAATATGAATTTATTTAGAAAAGTTACAATAAATAAATATTTTAAATTTTTAATAAATAGTTTAAATTATGATATATATTTTTAATTATTAATATTTTTAAAAAACATGTGCTGAAATTTAATTCAGAGATTATTATAAATTGAAAGTATTTACATAAAATATAAATAGAAGGAAGACTATTGTATACTACTAACTGAAATAATATGTAGAATTAAGCACTCAGAAGAAAGAAAAAAATATTATATTGCTTGACTTATAGATTGATAAAATCAATTAACATATTTATTTATCTTCATGCATTTATTTAACTTTTTTATAATAGAAATAGTTAGTCTTTATTTTGAAAATGTAATTTTTATCATGAGTATGTTTTATATTTTATTTTTTTTAATAAATTTTATGTAATGACAAATAATTGATAAATTTTGAAGAATTAATATAACTTATATATCAAATTTCATATGATGATATCTAATATACATTATTTGAACTTATAGAAGGACAAAATCAATTAATATATTTTAATTTAAAAGAGACTTATTTATAACTATAGTTTATCGATTTTTATGATTTATTACTTTAGTCTCTAATCTTTAGAAAAAAGTTTAAATATAAGAAATAATTCAAAATTATTCTTTTTTCAGTTTTAAATTAACTTAGTTAATTTTTTTTTCTTTTTTTTCTTTAATAGTACTATTTTCCAATAATCTATTGTCAGAACCCTTAAAATCCCAACTTAGTGAAATATATGTGTAAGCGAAATGGGTGTTTGAAATTTAGAAAGTGGAAGACGGGTGTGTGATGCAGATTGGACGAACGGTTTTGACGGTAGGAGTAAAACTAAAACTTTCAAATTTTCGTGTCACTTCTCTGCATGCACCATTCATCTTCAACCTTCTGAATCTCCTCCTTCTCTCTACCATCTCCACCTTCTCTCTAAGAAAATCTCATCTTTCCTTCTTCCGATCACCCCTCAGGCACCGTTTGAACTTCCCTGGCGTCAAGGGCTTTCATTTAAACCGATTGAGCTGTGGTTCTAAGCCGGTGAGTTACTTTCTCCTTAGTACATTCGTTTCTTTTCACATGCAAACTCATATTTCTGGTTGCATGAGTGGACCATCTTATTCTGAGTATTTATGGTCTTCAGTTTGGTTTAGTTTCTTAAAGTGTGAATGTCGAACATTAAGGTCTTTGGCAGTGGTGAGCTATATTCTGCATCTGTGAGCGTTCGGTTACGTTTAGAGGTAAGGGAAGCTTATATAATTTGATTAAGATTCTGTTTTGAATGGTTGTATGTTTGTATGATACTTTGTTTGATTATTTGATGAATATGAAATATTCGTGTTACTGCATGTTTGGATGTGTGGATGGATGATTGATAAATGGTGTGAACTGAGTTGAAATAGGGTTTGATCTTCAAACTGCAGTATTCTGAGTAAATTCTGTAAGTGTGGTCGAGCTTCTTCATGAAAGTGTATGGTCTTAACTGAATTCTCATGCTTTAGGGATCTTGTGTGAGAGTCATTCTGTAATACTTTGTAGAATTATGTAAACTGTAACCAAGAGTCAGTGTTGACCATTCGGTTTTCCTTTGAGCGTCCGTCTAAAATAAATTCTTCTTCTGGAGAGAATTTAGTTAATGACGATCGTTTTATATTATTAGATATATGTAAATGAGCGTTCGGTCTAAGTATAGTTCTTCTTTAGGTTTCTTAAAGAATTTAGTTAATGTATTCTATACTACTTAAAGTTGTAGATGTTATCGTTATTTTTCATTAAAAATAAGTGCGGCGTAATTATATATATATATATATATATATATATATATATATATATATATATATATATATATATTCCTTCATTTTATTTAAGTTTAGTAGTATTCGGTCTTAGACCAGCTCTCGTTCAATAGTGTTCGATTTCTACAGTACTCTGTCTTAAACAAAGCACTCGGTCTCGTCTCAGTAATCTATTATTACCGTTTTATTTAAATATTATATTGCTTGACTTATAGATTATCAATTAACATATTTATTTATCTTCATGAATTTATTTAACCTTTTTATAATAGAAATAGTTAGTCTATATTTTGAAAATGTAATTTTTATCATGAGTATGTTTTATATTTTATTTTTTTTAATAAATTTTATGTAATGACAAATAATTGATAAATTTTGAAGAATTAATATAACTTATATATCAAATTTCATATAATGATATCTAATATGACATTATTTGAACTTATAGAATGACAAAATCAATTAATATATTTTAATTTAAAAGAGACTTATTTATAACTATAGTTTATTGATTTTTATGCTTTATTTACTTTAGTATCTAATCTTTAAAAAAAAAGTTTAAATGGGTCATTTTTGTTTACGAAATAATTCAAAATTATTCTTTTTTCAGTTTTAAATTAACTTAGTTAATTTTTGTTGTTCCTTTTTCTCTTTAATAGTACTATTTTCCAACCATCTATATCACTCAACTCTCTTCTTTTAGGGTAAAACTATTAAGAACGGTGGTTAAATTATGTTTCTAGAAAAGTTTTATACTTAGTTTGTCACTTCTATAAATGTTTCAAAGTAAAAGAATTTAGGTAAAAAGAGAAAAAAGAAAGATTAAAGATTTTGTCTTGGTGACTAACATATTTACCAATGTTATTCCTCAATTGACCTTATGACTTACATCCAACTCTTTTTCTTTTTACGTATTTTTTCTAACAAAATTCTCTAAATTACTTTGCACAATGACTCAATACTCACTTTCCAATTATTCTTTCAGCGATAGTTTATTTAGGTTTTGTATACTAACTAGTATGCTATGTAATAAAAGTCTCTTTAAATTTTGAATTCTTACCGTTATTCTTAATTACATCATAAATATTTCAAACTTTGTGCTATATTTTATCTTTTCAGACTGAGGTTTTCTTGAACTGAGATCGTCTGAGTTGTTGGTTCGAAATAAGGTACTTGTAAAAATACTTCGACATTCAACCAATCTGGGTTCAATTTCAGAGGTCAATGCTCCTTATATTTTAGAAACTAACATTTACTTTAAGGAATTTACCGATTTATACTACTCAGTATCAGGCTTGACACTATCGATGTAGTTAAACAGGACCCAAGTATGGTTTAATCCTGATTTATAACATGTTTACTCTTAATCCCCACTTAAGTGGGTCTTCTGTCATTCTTGTCTTATTTTGTCCATGATATGGTCTGTTTGCGAATTTATTATGGGGAAATTTGGTGGGTTGGAGAACTGTGTCAGTGGTGGAAGGCAGGAGGAGGGTGGGTAGTAGTGGACGTTGTCACCGTAGGTGATGGTGGTGGTGTGTGTTGTCAAATAACAGAGATTGGAAGATTTTTCTTTTTTTCTTTTTCTGATGTTTCCTTTTTTAAATTCTCTGTATAGCATAATGTATATCATATTTATTGAGATAGCATGCTTTTTTATAAGTCAAAATTTGATTTTTAGAAAGCTAAATTTCGATCTTCAATTTCTCAAATATTGGAATTTGGTTATCTGAAAAACAACTTTGTATTTGTGTTCCAGGTTAGAATTCGGTCTTTGGAAAGCTAAATTTCAAACTTCAATTTTGTCAATCGGACTAGTCGAAATTCGATTCTTGAGAAACAGGTTTCCAAGTTGAGTTTCTATTTTCTTTTTGTTCATTATAAGTTGGAATTAAGTCCTCGAGCAGTCAAATTTTTTGTTTAATATTATGTTCAATTATGTCAAATCTTTTATGTATAATTTGTTTGGATTCAATATAAAAAGTTTCTATTCATTTGTACATTTTCAATTTCATTATTACAAATATATACGTCTATATATATATATATATATATATATATATATATATATATATATATATATATATATATATATATATATATAAAAATAGTTGTTTTGTTACTGAAATAAGTACACTAACCACCTTGTTGCACTTTGTCGAAGATTTCTAAGTAGACACTTAACCAATAAAGGTGTTTAAGTATTGTCTTTGCGTTAGAATGCATGTGAGAACATTCATTGAAAAGTTGGATTATTGGAACATCTCCTAAGTAATGTCAGATTAAACTATATTAAAAGAAAAAATGTTTTTGACACGTTTATCCAACAAAGTTGTTGTCAAGTAGCATTTACTGACATATTGAGTCATTAAAACATCTACAAATGTTAGAGCACTCTCATGCTCACCCGATAAAAATTATAAATGCTTTCAATTCCTCTAATACTAATATACATCTTGAAGATGGAATGTTTGCTTTGTTAGGACCATGAGAGGCAGAGTTAAGTCATTTATGATATCATGTCCCTCCCTGATTTGTTGAAGAATGAGCTTCTGACTTTGTTTTCTTAAGTTATGACGAAAAATGTTCAATATGTGATTAACTGACATTTAGTGATGATCCATTGGGAGACAATATCTTTTTGTATGAATTTCATGAAGGTTGAGAAGTCTAACTATGTTTGTGATTCATCATCAGTGATGATGATGGAGAGACTAATGTTAATCTTTTGGATGTTTTGTAAGTAAGTTAATGTAATATGATGGAGAGATTAATGTTAATCTTTTGGATGTTTTGTAAGCAAGTTAATGTAATATGTTTTCTTGTGTATTTGTATTTTATGACAACTTTGTAATGATTTAAGTTAGAATAATAGAATTTGTATTTGTGTTTTATCACAGACTTATAATAGTTTAAATAATAGTAATGAATTTTTTATTTGTTTCATGTACTTATGTATTTTTCATTTTTTAATTTTTATTCTGATATCTTATTGTTTAATAAAAGAAAGTCAAAAAAAGTATTTGAAAACAATAATTTATCAAAATTTAAAACTATAAATATTTTCTCATTACAAAACACACATCTTTTTCTTTCCCCTTCTTCATTTGAATGAAATAAAAAAGAAAAAAACAACAACTTGGAAATCAATTGCTTGATAATCGAGTTCATAGCAATAGGATGGCGAATGTTTAAGAAAAATGTCAGAATTCGACTTCGCATATACTGAATTTAGACATGTAATCATTAAAAAAAACACAAAAACTAACTTAAAACTCGGTCTCTAGGAACCGTTTTCCTACTGGTAGCTTGGTAGCTTGACCAAGATTTACGAACCCCACCTCAAAATTTGGCTATCTAATAATCGAATTCCTACTTGTAATGAACAAAAATAAAATAAAAACTCAGTTTGAAAATCGGTTTCTTATAAACCGAGTTTCAACTAACCCGGCCAAGATTCACGAAATTTAAATTTAGAATTTGATTCTCCAAAAACCAAAATCTGACCTAAAAAAGAAATATAAGTTTGGAACTCGGTTGTCGAAAAATGGAATTCCAACCTATACCCAGCCACACTCCTCTTTTAATAATGTATGAAAATTTGCAAACAAATTTGTTTTAACTGCTCTTGCCACAAATGAAATGTAAATTCACTCTCAATGTCAGTCCATCAGTGTCATCAACCCTCGTGGCATTACACATCAGACACATTGTGAATAATTTCCCAATAACCAATTCATTAATTTTAAGTTTGGTCTATATATAGTATCATTAAAAACAATCATTTTCTATCCTTAAAAAGTTACATTAAAATGTTATAAAGAGATACTTTTGGAGAGTTATTATCGAGATGATAGTCAAATTGTATTTGTTGAGAGTTGATTAATCATTATTAGAAGTAAAGAATGTTTTTCTAATGAATTTTTCAAATATTCATGTTATCTCTAAGTAGATAACTTTTTTTTGAACATACAATCATTTATTTATTCTTCTAAATAAATTCCATGTTACCTTTTTTTCACTAAAATAAAATACAAAATCTTTATTTCATTTATTGTTAAAACTCATAGTTATGTATTGTGATAAAAAAAAGTTTTATTTTGATCGTTAAGAACCTATTAAGATGGTATTCCATTTATTATTTATATTGTTATAAAGTTATGATGTAATATTCTTAATATTATTTAACTATTATAATTATGTTAAACTTTAAATGTAATTATATACTAATATTACCTTTTTAATATTGTTTAGATGGAAAAAAGAAAAAGAAAAAAAAAGAGATCAAATACAATAAAGTGTGCTACATTTCTTTGTTGTTTTGCACAAATGGTAAATCATCATTTCTGGGAATCTTACATTTGATAAATCTTTCTTTCCCTTTTCACATAAAAGACCTTTGCTACGAGCATGATCAGTTATTTAATGTAGTTGGACCAAGTTTAATTGTCAAATGAGAGTTATAGAAAAAAGTTAAATAGTTGAAAACTCAAATGAGAGTTCTATTATATACTATGTTACATAAAGAAAATCATATATTTCCTAATTTAATTTGTTTTTGTTTGGAGTATTCATAATACATTCATTCCATATTGGTGCTTTATAAAAAATAGTCTTTAATGGTAGGCTTGATTCAATCACTCTACAAGTCTTATAGTTCACTAGTTGTTGATCACATTTGGCAATTTCATGACTTCTAATAACAAAGAATTAGTTAATCTTTACACATGGTCCTAGTACTATAAAATAAATAATTTCATCTATTTTATAGCAATTCATATATTATTGTCAAATATATTCCCAATTCACTGTTGCAATAAATATTTTTTATATTATTGTAACTAACACAATATAATTCATTTAGAAAAAGTAAAGCTTTTTTATGTCACTTGAACGACCATTATAGAAAATTCAATTTTCATATTAATTTCAAAAACCCAACATAGGAAAATTGTTAAAATATGTCATTATGACGTTTTCCGATCACTTTCTAGGACAATTGTAGTAATAACTACAGTAGATATGACAACTGTAGTTCTAACCATATCCATTTTTTTATTGTAGTTGTAGTAATAACTGTCATAGATATGACAACGATAGTTTTAACCATATATATTACTTTTTATGTTAGTTAAAATTACACATTGTCATATAAAATGTATTAATGAAATAATTTAATCATTTTTATACTTATATAACAGATAATATGAACAATTCTCAGATACATATTTTCAAAATAAATCTGAATAATATAGTACATGAATAATTATACACTAGTAAAAGTTATACGTGTTCCATTGCACACAAAATCTATACAATATTGTTGATAACAATATAATCATTTACAATAGCTATTTAAAAAAGAGAATATGTTCATTGCCTCCCAACCTCTTACATCCATGTATGTGGATATAATTGTATCCATGACAATCACATAATCCTCTTGGTGATATGATTATCACATATGACTATAAATTCAAATATTTTTTTATTAATTTATTTCTATTGCAAATTAGTACTTATAATTTTGAACCTATATATTAATCTCCATATTCGAAATTCATAGGAATTAAATGAAATCAAATATGTTACATAAGAAATAAATAGACAATTTTTAAATGTAAAGATTGTAAGATAAATTTTATATACGTCACTATCAAATAAATAATTAAATCTAATGTTATGTAATAATACTTTAAAATCATACGCGCCATGATTTTGTTTAGACCATTTAGTAGAAACAATATGTTCATTTGAAGTTGGAAAATGATAAATTCATACTTAATTTATATTTTAAAAATAAAAAATTTATTTGATTAAGTTTTAAGTATCTCATACCTTTGAAAACTTTCAATTGAGTCTCTAATAAATTTTGCTTATCTTTTGAATATTCAATAAATTTATATTTTTAATTAAATATTTGTAATTAAATTTTTCTATTAGTTAGGTGATGAAGCTAATATGATTATTGTAAGGACTTATGAAATGATATTATAGAATTGATAATGTTTTAAAATAGTGAAATTTATTTTAATATTAAAATGTTTAAGTATAAATTAAAAAAATTATAAACGAATTTCATTACTTAAAAATATATTATCTTTCTAGAATCCATTTTTCTGAAGTCATCTGACTTCTCTCTAAGTAGTCTTACCTTTTGTTTACTGTTCAAAGATTTGAGACCGCTAGAATAATCTTAGTGGAAAAATCTTCCTAACCATCCAACCAGTTTCTCCATTTGAGTAAAACATTTTTCCATCTTTTCTCAGTCCAAATCTTTTTCTATCTGCATGTGGCCACTCTTGGTTTGCATGTGACTTCTCAGTATTCTATGTGATTCTCTATTAATCAATGATCACAATTATGTGATTTGATCATCTTTGTGATATTTCTATATGTAGATAGGCATCATGGTGTGAAAGGAATTTTGGTGTCTTAAAGCTTGTTGAAAAGTTGAATAGGTAAAGGAAGCTAGCCTTAGTCTATAAATTTGTGAGTTTTGACTAATTGTGTTACTGTATGCTAATGTTAAAATGAATTTAAACAATACAATTTTTGCTTAATCTAGTTTGACATGTGAAAATTGATGTGATAATCTATTAATTGAGTGCAAAATGTATGAGTTTTTGATGAATTGGGGTTTGATATCGAAATTGAGTAAGAGGATTCTAAATTGAAAAAAATGACTTGATTGAAAATAGTTAAATGTTGGTTTACATTTGTTTGAATTAAAGAAAATAGTATATATACCAATTAGAGTCAATTGATGAAGCCAAATTATCCACATTCAATTTTTGGTTTTTGTCATGGCACTAAGCGAAAGAAGAAGGCATTGGGTGCCAGTTAAAAATTTCAATGTCTGGAACATTTTTGCTATAGGGTGTTGGGTGTAGTATGACATTGTTAGACGTCACTTTAATAGTGGTTCTTTGACTCAATTCTTGTTGAGCTCACTAAATTTGTCATTAGGTGTCACTCTATATCACTAGACGTTAATTTTTAAATTTTTTTCCAAAGGTGTTCCAGGTGTTTTGTCGCTGGGCACTAACTTTTGTCACTGGGCGCCAATCCCCTCGAGCCTCAACTCTGGGTGTACCTCTGATGTTGTTGGGCGCCATCTGTTATGTATCTTTTCTTTGTTGCTATCTTTAACTTCATGATATCAATTGTGATCTTGATGTCATATTTGATTTGTAAAGTGAAACAAAGGTATGAATGAAGGAACTATAGGACAATTTTTGGGAGAAAATCCCATTGAATGTGTGTTTCACTAAGTTGTGCCTTAAGGGGATGACTTTTTATTTTGTTAAGATATCCTGAACTCTGATAATCATTCATACTCATGTGAAAACCTTGTATGTGACAACTCGGTAGAGTAGCTCGGTAGAGTAATATATACCATCACAGGTGCATGACTTCACAATTTTTACTCAAGTGCATGTATTCAAATAAATCGAGTCTAGAAGTTTTAATTATACATGTGTGAATGTTTGATCGTTATAGTTATATTCAATGTAAAAGTTAAATGAATTTAAGCATGATATGTTATCTATAACTATTTTTTAGCTACTTACTCTTTTTTAGCTATCTTATCATGTTATGTATTTTATTATTTGTTATGCTTGTTTTCTTCTTGCAATGATCACTTTATAGTGTGAGGAGAAGAGTATACCTGAGTTGATGTATCTTAGGATGTTAACAATATTTAATTTGATTTTTAAGATAATTTCCTTATTATCATGTTTAATTTAATTTTGTGAGAACTGTAATTTGTTGCCATTATTTTAAAATTTAATAATTTGATAATTTTATATTTAGAAAAGAAAACATAGTTAATAAATCTTTAAAATTGTCTTTATTTTCACGAGTCACATTTATCTTGATTAGTCATGTGCCAAGCTTGGTTATTTACTAGCTTTATTTCATTCATATTAAAAAAATGTGATATTTACGTGCCAGGCTTGGTTATTTATTAGCTGTATTTCAGATTTAAAAAGTGTGATATTTATGTGCCAGTTATTTACTAGCAGTATTTCATATTAAAAAATGTGAAACAAAATAGTTTGATTAGTTTCCTCTAAAACATTATTTTCCATTTAGTTATATTTGGAATTTACAAGTGAGAACTTTTGCATGTTATATCTATTTAAGTTTAATTTAGGTACATTGTTGGTATAAGTTTATATTTTATACAGGTAGAAACCAGAAGCGAATTTTACTGTCACGTGAATAAGATAGTAATAGATGTTTAAATCTCTACTAAATGTTTGTAAAAAATAAGTATATACTATAAATATTTTTAAATGCGTTTATAATCTTAACATTCTAAATTAAAAAAAAAAACACCTTTATAATCTTAAATAAATTGACATAATATTTAGTATTTAAATTACTAAATTGTTTCATACATCATAGTTCCATCACAAGCAATTATATAAATTAATTTGTCATTTTGGCTAAGATGTTTAATTAATATGGATTATTAAAAGAAAATTTAAAATATAGTTATTAATTATCTATTATACATGTCTCTCATATAAAATGTTAAATCGATTACACTCATTATATATTTTGCATCAGGATTATATTTATCTTACATGATCTTTTAAAAAGATCATTTGCTTCAAATTTGTAATATGAATCATTTAGTCGTATCCTTACTATTTTAAAACTGACATATTTAGTAAAAATATTCTTAAATTTTTTTCCCTTCAATATAACTAATACGATATTGATTTTTCTTAACTAAATGGTGAGTATGTTAAACTGAATTCTCTATTTTTTATGTATCTTAATACACATTGTTTTTGAAACAGATTTCCTTATTTAGTTCTAAAAACATACTTTGAACTACTTTGCAGAATAATCTGTGTAATGACAGAAAAAAACTAAAAATCAGAGTCATAAGCAACGTTGTAAGTAAACTACTATTAAGGAAATCTGTTACAATGTACACTAAATTTCAGGATACAGTATTTGTACATCATAATAAAAAGTAAATAGAATATAACAAGAGCCACTAAGAAACTAACAATAACTGGAAGAAGTAGTACTGTGTGTGTTGTGTAGTGGAGAAAAGAAACAATGCAAAAATTAAAATGATGATTCTTACTCATAATAAGAGACATAGAAGAAGAGTTTAACTGAACTGAAGAGAGAGAAAGGTAAGTGGTGCGAAATTTACTGTACTTTGGGCTATATTTTACTATGTAGCGAATCTAATACAATAACGTGTCAGTCATTGACAGCTTCTGGTTTGGGAAGTGCAGCAAAAAAAGGAAAATAAACTCCAATTCTCTTTCTTTGTAATGACATCAGTCGGTTATCACTTGGTCAATTACCCCTAATGTTTAGGAAATACATAAAATATATTTTGGATATTTCTCAGATTCACAGATAAAAACATAAGCTAAAAAAAAAGTAGAAACCAAATATGTTTAGCTTGGTTTGCTTCCTACCTTCATCTGTATTTAATCTGCCTCTAAATGGAACAAAACCCTAAGGGTTCTTGTAAGAACCAATCGCCGCCGGATTGATCTCTGTCACTGTTTTCTTTTTTTGATCTCACTGCACCATTTTCTCACTCCCTTCTCTCCCTTCTCCCCCTGTTTTTCCCACCTTCATTTTATTCTTCTGTATATATTATCCCTCAGAAAACATGTCTTCCTAGGAATTTCCTGTCTATAATTATGGGAACTAATTATGGGAAACATAGAGTGAATTTTGCTGTCTTGTTTTGTGTTTGATTCTTGGGTGGTTTTGTTTCAGCTTCAGAAATCGCTTCGATGAGGAAAGCTTGATTTTTTTTTTTCTTCCAGTAACTGCCAGTTATATTTTTGTGAAGTTGTTAACATGGGGCGTGGAGGTTTACGTTTTATGGTGGAAAAGGTTGAGTTTTTGGGTTTGTCGGGTTAGGGTTTAATTTCTGCTGGTGGGTAGTGATATGGTTTAACTGTATGAGGTTGGTGATTGGAGAGTGGTGATCAAATTGGGATTTTGAAAAATGCTGTCTGAATTTGAAAGAAGACCGATGATTGGGAGTAACGAGGGTTCTTTTGGAGATGAACTGGAGAAGGAGATAGGGATGTTGCTTCGTGAGCAACGCAGACAAGAGGCTGATGATCGTGAGAGAGAGCTTAATATCTTTAGGAGTGGATCAGCGCCTCCAACTGTGGAGGGTTCTTTGAGTGCTGTTGGAGGGTTGTTTGGTGGTGGCGGTGGCGCTGCTGGTGCTAGTGGTGCCTTTTCTGAGTTTCAAGGGACTAGAGATGTTAATGGGATTGTTTCTGAGGAAGAGCTTAGGTCTGATCCAGCTTATCTTACATACTATTACTCCAATGTGAATTTGAATCCTAGGCTGCCACCTCCTTTGATGTCAAAGGAGGATTGGAGGTTTCAGCAGAGACTTAAAGGTGGAGCTTCAGTTCTTGGTGGAATAGGAGATAGAAGGAAAGTGAACAGGACTGAAGAAAATGGTGGTAGGTCGATGTTTTCTACCCCACCGGGTTTTAACATGAGGAAACAAGAGAGTGAGGTGGACAATGAAAAAACAAGAGGTACTGCCGAGTGGGGTGGTGACGGACTAATTGGTTTGCCTGGACTAGGGCTGAGCAAACAAAAGAGCTTTGCAGAAATTTTCCAGGTGGATTGCCTCTTCTGCCATTGATTGACTCCACGCTGCATCTATTTCTATTTTTCCTGGATTGTGTGGTTTGGCATTTTGTATTTTCACTTTCATCCGTGACAATATGATCAATTTATGCTAATGTTGTGAGGTCGGGTCTGATCTTTGGTCGTTTATTTTAAGTGTGTTTTTCATGTTCTGATGTGTGGTATTGTTCAAACGTTTTGATTAATTCATGTTATTCTTGAGGAAAGTGAAGTATTGATCAATTATGCTAAATGATGTCATGAATCTGTTTGAGTTTTGGATTCTAATTCGTTGTTTATAGTGCTTTTTTGTGATGGGAAGGCGGCAGCTTAACACAGTGAATTCATCAGAGTTTTTTATTTTCTATTTTCATACACTTCTGTCAATCCTTAAGGATTGTCCTGTAGTAGTTATCCTGTGTTTCATACTGGCTCTAAATTTTTATACTGATTGTTTTGCTACATCTAATTGATTTGTTACATTCATCGTAAAATCTTTTAGGCACGTATTCGAAACAAATTTGTGTTTTAGTTTTTGTAATACTGCATACATAGTGCATATCAGTACTCTTACTGTAGTACTATTTGTAAATTTTAGCATGTTTGTGGTTCAGGTACCTTCCAGTCTCCGTTCAATTTATCATTGGATAGCATTATGGGAATTAAAGTTTAAGTTATTTTAGGAAATATAATCTACATGTCTGTTATAACCAAATTATAATATAATATATTAAACTGAAGTAATTCAGTTACAACAGTCTCTTCTATGCTATTCACTTTACATACTCAGAATACAGTGTGCCATTCATTTTATGTTCAGAATTTTTAGATACTCTTCCTGGCTAAATTTTCTCTCGGTGTCCTTCCTTTTCTCTGTCATTCTCTCAGTATTGGGTTATGTTTCTCCACTAGTTACAATATTTTACATAATTGCTATAGATTTTTAACAATTGGAGATTGAATTGGCTTTGCACCCTGTACTTTTGATCGATGTGATATATCACAGTATTGAAGTGGAATACATGTTGATTTCAATCTTGCAGTCTATGTTTTTTGCTTGATCTACATAAAGTACATCTAAATCATTATTTGTTTGCCTTTGTATTTTGAAAGTATTTTGTAGCAATTGTTGACATTTCTGATGTGAATTTAGCATATTTTTTCTATGATATCTTTCTTGGGTTTCTTTATTTTCATATATATTTTTCTTCTGCTCGTCATTTACAAACAGTTATTGTGCAGGATGATTTGGGGGGTAATACCTCTGTCACGGGCCCTCCTTCTCGTCCAGCCAGCCGTAATGCATTTGATGACAATGATATCATTAGTTCTGCTGAAGCAGAGTTGGCTCATTTACGCCGTGAGTCTACGACCATAGATGCACCAAGGCCAGGAACGAATGTGCAAGGATCATCTGCTTCCCAAAATACTGGTCTGCCAGCTTCATATTCTTATGCTGCTGCAGTGGGGTCTTCCTTGTCGAGAAGCACTACTCCTGATCCACAGCATGTTGCTAGGGCTCCCAGTCCCTGCATCACACCTATTGGTGGTGGCAGAGCCATTGCTTCTGATAAGAGAGGTGTTTCCAGTCCAGATGGATTTGATGGTGTTTCATCTGGAATCAACGGGTCATCAGATCTTATGGCAGCATTGTCAGTGATGAATTTGTCAGCAGATGACATGTTAGATGGTGATAATCATTTGCCATCGCAGGTTGAATCAGAAGTTGATAATCACCGGAGATATCTTTTTGGTAGGCAAGGTGGTCAAGATCATGGAAAGCAACATGCTTATTTAAATAAATCTGAATTAGCTCACTTGCAAAATTCAAGTAAGAGCAGGAGCGGATCTGAACCTAAAAATACATCCTTGGACAGGCAGGTTGAGCTACAAAAGTCTAATATTCCTTCTAATAACTCATATTTCAAAGGATCACCTACCTCCCATTTTAGTAGAGGAGGTAGTTTACCTACTCAGTACCAGCCTTTAGATGGTACAAATTCGTCATTTAGTAACTATGGTATGAGTGGATATGCTGGAAATCCAGCATTGGCATCCTTGATGACTAATCAACTGGGCACTGGTAATCTGCCTCCATTGTTTGAAACGGTTGCTGCAGCATCAGCAATGGCATCCCCTGGAATGGACTCAAGAATTCTTGGAAGTGGTTTGGCTTCTGGAGCTACTGCTCCATCTGATGTGCACAATCTTGGTAGGATGGGAAATCAAATTCCAGGCACTGCTCTCCAGGCCCCTTTTGTTGATCCCATGTATCATCAGTACCTGAGAACATCTGAGTATGCAGCACAACTTGGTGCTCTTAGTGACCCCTCTGTCGACAGGACCTACTTAGGTAATTCATACATGAACTTACTTGAGCTTCAGAAAGCTTATCTTGGGTCTATTCTCTCACCTCAGAAATCTCAATACAATGTACCACTGGGTGGTAAATCAGGAAGCTCCACTCCTCATGGTTATTATGGAAATCCTGCATATGGTGTTGGGTTGTCTTATCCAGGAAGTCCAATGGCAAACTCTGTTGTATCCACTTCCCCAGCAGCACCTGGAAGTCCTGTTAGGCACAATGAACTGAATATGCGTTTTGCTTCTGGAATGAGGAATTTAGCTGGGGTAATGGGACCTTGGCATGTAGATACTGGGAACATTGATGAAAGTTTTGCTTCTTCTCTGTTGGAGGAGTTTAAAAGCAACAAAACAAAGTGTTTTGAGCTTTCTGAAATTGCTGGTCACGTTGTGGAATTCAGGTATTTTTTTCCTATTGATCTTATTCTTATGCTTCCATCCCGAAAATAATAATGTTGATAGCTCTATTATCATTGACAGTGCTGATCAATATGGGAGCCGATTTATTCAACAAAAGCTTGAAACAGCTACTACTGAAGAAAAAAACATGGTTTATCAGGAAATCATGCCACATGCCCTTGCTTTGATGACTGATGTCTTTGGTAATTATGTGGTTCAAAAGGTAATCGTTAATCTTTTAATTTGTTATTGTCTTTGATGAATGTTTTTTGAGGAATTGTTTGTAATTGATTCAAAAGCTGTTTTTATGATGTCTATTTGACATCTAAGTGTAACGTTTTTCAGATTGGCTTCTCTGTATCTCTGATGTAAGAACTCATATATAGATACATGGATGGGCTGAGGGAAATCAATCTCTTAAGCATTTTTCTATTTTTATTCTAAAAGTGTAGTACCATATGGAATATTGCAGTTTTTTGAGCATGGACTTGCAGCCCAGAGAAGAGAATTGGCCAACAAACTTCTTGGGCATGTTCTGACACTGAGCCTTCAAATGTATGGTTGCCGAGTCATCCAGAAGGTATGGACAATGAAAGGTGGCATTTAGTCTATGTGTATATGTTTGTCTATCTAATTTTCCGAGTGTGTTATAATTGTTTTTGTTGAATTACGATCCCTCTTTAGGCCATCGAAGTTGTTGATCTGGATCAGAAGATAGAGATGGTGCAAGAGCTTGATGGTAATGTCATGCGCTGTGTACGTGATCAGAATGGTAACCATGTCATTCAGAAGTGTATTGAATGCGTCCCTGAAGATGCAATCCATTTTATTGTCTCAACTTTTTTTGATCAAGTCGTTACGCTCTCAACCCATCCATATGGTTGCCGTGTGATACAGGTTAGGCCTCTTCACTGGTTATGTCACTCTTGTTTGTATCTAAGATCATTTGTCATATAAGATGCCTTTTATGCAACAGAGAGTACTGGAGCACTGCAAAGATCCTACAACACAGCAGAAAGTTATGGATGAAATTTTAGGGGCAGTTAGTATGTTAGCTCAGGACCAGTATGGCAACTACGTTGTTCAGGTTTATACTTTTTTTCTTTTTAGACAGTTTGGGCTTCTTGTTGTCATGATACTTGAAGTGTATTTTTATGGCTCTCATGATTGTTTGGTTTACTTTAGCATGCTCTTACCCTTGGCTGCAAGCCTGATAGTTTACTTTTATTTTAGAGAAATAGTAATGACCTTTGACTGTAGTCCCAAAAATTGTAATTTCCTTGGTCAGGCTTCCTAACTTTGCCTACAGTGTTGTGATCAATAGGTTTAACGATGAACCTTTTTAACCAGAAACATTTTGTTTTTTCTTGTTTATGATTTTCAACTTAATTTTATGTGTATTTTTCTCGAACACATATAACACATCAGTGACAATTGTTTTCACTTATAATTCTTTGTTTTTGAAACTGACTTTATTTTATAGCTTCCTGCCCTGCTTATTTATGTTTCTGAAATGCCGTCAAGATTGGTTCTTTTTCACATGTGATAGAGGATTTTTGTCCATAATACTTCGTCTCTAGTGTAACTGTTTAGCATGTATGTGGGTTGATTTCTTGCTTATGATTTCTTCCCTCCCTGAAAACAGCATGTTCTGGAGCATGGGAAGCCTCATGAGCGTTCTTCTATAATAAAGGAATTAGCAGGCAAGATTGTTCAGATGAGTCAACAGAAGTTTGCGTCCAATGTTGTGGAGAAATGTTTGACCTTTGGAGGTCCTTCTGAGCGCCAATTACTAGTACACGAGATGCTTGGCTCCACAGATGAAAATGAGCCTCTTCAGGTTTGTTGAACTTTCTCTTTCTTATATATGCCTCTACCACTATTTGATGCATAATTACAAGGCAATGCTACTTTTAGGTTCAATACCATGATAAGTGATCAGAAATTATTTTCATGATTTCTAATGCAATTGCATGAACTCGGCTAACGACATCTGTAGACCTTTTTTTCTATCCAACGTCTCCTTAATGTGATCGAACAGAAAAGTTTTCACATTTCCAGTCTTGAACTTAAGTCACATAACTGCTTCTATTCTGGGACAATGCAGTTTATATCTGCTCAATAATTCTTTCAGTAAAATTGTAATGATATTGTTCTATGTACAGGCCATGATGAAAGATCAGTTTGCAAATTACGTTGTACAAAAGGTGCTGGAAACGTGTGATGATCAGCAGCGCGAACTGATTCTTTCACGAATTAAGGTTCATTTAAATGCATTGAAGAAGTACACCTATGGGAAGCACATCGTTGCACGTGTAGAGAAACTTGTTGCTGCTGGAGGTACCATGTGATTCCTTCGTGTATTTGTATTTTACGTTTCATCCAAAATGTTAGATAGTTTATGAAAGGTTACGTGTATAATTTGTTGCAGAAAGGAGAATTGCAGCTCAGTCTCCCCAACCTGCTTAGGTGGCTTAGAAAATTAATATTGTACAGCTAACTGAGGCTAGTGTGAGCTGCTGTTGCTGCTTCTTGTTCTTGTTCCTTTTTCCAAATGAAGAGGTTATGGTTCCTATCTATGAAGATGGGTTGTAGCCAGTTGGAAATAAAGTTGTCGGTTGTACTGCAGAACTGTACATTTTGTAGCTTTAAGTCTATACAAAGAATTTAAGGTGAGACGAGGCTCATGACCTGAGGCCCCTGCAGAGGAGATAAAATGAAATTATGACTATACAAGCCTTTTTATGGTGTAAAGATTATAAGATGGTGAGGTAGTTTATAAGTTGACGTGACTGTACAAAATCATGCCATGTGGAGACCTGTTCTTGTGTAGACGAGGACAGCTTTTTTCCTTCTCACTCTTTTAGTCATGTATGGTTATTTACTTTCTTTCCCCTTTCAAGGAGTATAGTTTTTCTTCAAACTTTACCTTTCCTTTTTCTCCTCTCATTTCGATGATCACTCCTACTCTTTATGTTTTCAATCAATCACGTCTAAAAATCATTATGGTTCTCCAAAAGTTGGACAAGCATATAGGAAAGAGTGATATAAAATGATTGTAGAGTTTCAACGTTCCTGGTGCAGATATATGCTCCATCTTAAAGCTCTTTAAATGAAATGATAAAGTTTAACTGTAGCTTTGTATTATTTTGGTGTAAATATCTACTGAAATCAAGATTTGATGGTAGTTTGACTTTTTTTCGGTGTTGGCAAATGAGGTTTTCTTCTTAATTGAAAAATATTGAAAGCATTTAAAGCATGGCCTTCAATATTGTTTTAAAAATCTGACTCTTTTGTCTGACTGAGATCTGAGTTTTATAGCGGACTCGGTCCAATACACTGTGTTTGGTTGTTTTAGTTGACCTTTCTTAAACTCAATGAAGTCTTGTTGATTTTCTCTGAAGCTTTTTTTGTGAAAATAGGAACAGCTAAGAGAGAGTGAATTGTTTCTTTTCCACTGGTTTCTTTTGATGTTTTAAAATAATTTTGAAAATTCTATTTTAATTAATTAACAAGATTATTATGAGATGGATTATTATGATTCAAATTAATAAAAAAAAAGACTAAAAGGAAATTTGTTATAAAAAAAAGAGTATATCATAAAGATTTTTACACTTTGATTTTAACAAATTTATATCTAGTTTTTTTATCAGCTTTAGGTAAAAATTTCACTAAAATAAAAAATTTAGATTATAAGTACATTTACATAATCTAAAAGTAAGATCTAAACAAAACCTTGAAGTTTTATTTAAGAAACAAAAAAATTAAATGATGCTTCACACAATCACCATAACCTTTTACACAAAGGTGAAATACAATACAGAATGAAAGATAAAGATATTACAATCAAAACTTATAGTTAAGAAAACTCCACTAATCTTTTTCAATAAAAATATTTTCTGCAAAGATGAAATGCTCAAAACTCTCTCAAAAACGTTCTATTTATTTTAGAATTTCAAAGTGTTAAAATGAAAGATACAAGATGTAAAAGAAAAAGTATGCATTAGCCATATTTTTTTAAACTTGCTAGATTAATCAATTAGGATTACTCGATTATGTAAGTAATTTAATCCATTAAAATTGTCAGGTTTCACATTTTTTCAACCACTTAATTCTTTCTATTTATTTTGGGAAATTCCCATAACTAAGTGCACTTTTCTTACAATTAAAGACAGTTTTTATGAAGTTTTTCTAAAACTTCTAAGTTAGTTTTCAAATTTTTATTTCATCCTCCAGTTATTTTAATATATGATCCAATCATTTGTTTTCCTCTTTATATCTAATATTTGAATATTACAATTTTCTAGCTTTCTCATTCATTGAATACATCAAGCAATTAATAATAGTTATTTTCATCAATAGTTTTAGAGCTTTACAATGCTCTTAGAAGATTCTGATTCTGCATCAATCATTAGACAAAAAATTGTCTCTTCTTCAAAGTCATGTCCTCCTAGAACATGTAAGCATTATTTTTCTTCTTGAGCTTATGGCTTCACTCTTTTCCTTTAATTTTTGTTTTAGCTTGAAGATTTGACAATTAGGCTTGATGTGACCAGTTTTACCACATCCAAAACATGTTGGGGGCAATAGGTTACTCTTGGTTCTTGAAATGTCTCCCATTTCTTGCAAACCTCACCTTACAAGCCGATTTTGTGGGGTTGAGTTAGGCTTAAAACCCACCTTCTAATGTGGTATCAGAGTCATAGTTGGAGTCTGTCCCAGCGAGTTCTAAGTGGATATTCTATTCTTCTATTTCACCCGCTATTGGGCCGTTATCGGACCACCCAATTTCTACTATCACGCACGAGATGTCTATGCCTCGGCATGAAGGGGGTGTGTTGGAAGTCCCACATCGAATAGAGATAAAGCCAAATTATAATATATAAATGAGGTGCAAACCTCACCTTACAAGCCGGTTTTTTGGGGTTGAGTTAGGCTTAAAGTCCACTACTAACATGGTATTAGAGCCATGGTTAGAGCCTATCCTAGCGAGTTCTAAGTGTGCATTCTATTCTTCTATTCCACCCGCTATTGGGCCGTTATCGGACCACCCAATTTCTACTATCACGCACGAGATGTCTATACCTCGGCGTGAAGGGGGTGTGTTGTATCATATTTCCATTTTATGATATGAAGTAATTATTGTGATTTTTAATTAATTTATTTATTTCACTCTACTATGTTTTTTTAGGAAGGATTAGTAAGGAAAGAGGAAAGTGAAACTCCTAATCAAAGCATTTTAAAAAATTAAGAATGAAAGGAGTAAAATAAATATTATTGTATCAAGTCTTATATGTCATATATCTATGGTTTAGACACCAATTTTAATAAGATAAACAATTTATTTTATGAGATATGATTATGAAATATATTAAATGTCAATGCATCACAAAAAATATATTAATGGAGTTCAAAAGATGGATTTACTTACTAGAACCCCAAATTTATTTCATGGAACTTGTACGGGAATAAATCTTTAAAGTTATATAAAAAAATTATGTATACACGAAGCTAATCCTATTGAAAAAAGAGAGGAAATGTGGTTTCTTGATTTTTCTTCAAAGTCCTTGTTAGATGCTTTCTAGGTGTCTCTATTAAATGTATAAATTTGTAAAAATATATTAAATGCATAAAAATAGTTTTCTGAGTATTTTTAAGATATTTAAAACTATTAAGAGTCATGTTGAGATCTTAATTTAGTTTATGTGAATTTTATGGTGATAATAATACTTTGGTAATAAATAATTATCAGAGAGTCAAGTATGAGTTTAAACTTTATATTTGATGGATAGGAGAAAGCTAAACATCTTATAATGACAAAGACTCACAAATTTATTACACTATATATTTGTTTATGTTTGTATTTTGATACGGGAACTTAATTGGAGTGCGAATTTAATTGGAATGCAGAATTATGGAATATTAGGGGTTATATAGTTATGAAATATTAGGATCACATAATAAATCCTGTATTTATTGAATTGAAAAAGTAATTTGCCTATTGTATTTATGTTAATTAATGATGCATTTCGATCAACAGTAGAGGAACAAGTTGTTAAATTTCTATACATCATGAGACATAACATCAATACTCAAAGTGTATACTTTTTTTTCATCGATCCATACAAAGTGTTAGTTGACATTTTCACAATATGATGAACACAGTTTTAATGTTGGAGTAAGAGTTTTTAGTTCAGTCATCATGGACGGAGATTGATCTATATATCCTAAAGAATAGTCAAGTTTATCCATACTTTAAGGTAACAATATCATCAATTATACTATATGTTTAGAAGATGTAAGAACCACACGATTTTGCTTTACACTACTATTTTTTATGAAATAGGATTGTTTAGGAGTCTTAATGGAACTCATGTATGGGTAAATGTCCTTAGATCAATGCATCATATCATGCAATTATATTCTAGCATATTGATTGATTGGTCACATCATATTATGCAACACATGCTTAAATGCATGACGAATAAGATATCACTTCCTTACCGTATTCTAATCACTTGCATCATGCAATATTATAGAGTTGATATTTCTTTCAATACACACTACTATAGGATCGACACACTATTTTTCTACAAAATTGTTAAAAACTTAATATGATCAATATCAACTATGTAGGCAACATGGACATGTATACGAGGATGAATGTCTTATGTACGAAGGTTCCATGTAGTCACAAGCATAAATTCTTTCACAAATTTAGTGGAGTGTACAAGCCATACAAATGCATGGGATGAAAGTTGTGAAAGTAAATGTGCAAAATATGATTTATCAAATTTGACCCTAAATATGAAGAGAAGTTTCCACCATGTGAATGTAAATGTTAACCAACTTAAGGAACAAACAGAAGAATTCATAGATTTTTTCAATAAAATTTTCCATTTTTTTCTCATGATTAATGTAATTGCACTAGTATGTTATGATGTGTTACTATCAATTATAATAATAATATTAATTGTAAAATAGACATTATTTAAACTTTAATAATAATCTATATTATTATACAAAGAAGATTAATTTTTTTTCCCATATTATTTTTAATTTTACTCTTACTTTTTTAAAATTTAACTTTTTGATTTAATAATTTTTTAAATTGAATAAAAATTATCTATGATTAAAATATAAAAGTTATTTATATATTTTTAATTATAATTTCATTATTTTTTATTATCATAAAAAAATAATAGACATGCGTTTTCATAATAATAATAATAATTATTATTATTAATAATAGTTAATAGTTATTAATAATAATCTTACTAATAATAATTAATTTAATAATAATATAAAATAATAATATGATCATAAATAGAAATAATATTAATTGTGAAATAAAAAATATTAAAAAAATCAATACTTATAATTACTGTTAATAATTAATAATGATAATAAGTATTATTATTATCATTATTAATCAATAATAATCATTATAAAAATAAAAATAATATTAGTGATAATAATATTGATAATAAAATATTTTATTATTTTAACTATAGAATAAAATTGTAATCTAAAAATTTTATCTATTAAAATATTTTATTTTACTATCATATTCATAAAATCATTTACAAACTTTATCTTTAAATTATTTAACTTTTATCTATGTATCATTTAAAAACATACAATTTTCTATCTGTCCTCTCAAATTCATCATTCAATTTATCTCAAATCTATAAAAAAAAAAGCAATATATTTTATTTTTTATTTCTACAACCACTCAACACTAATAGAATAATATTTTTATTTATAAGAAACATTGAATAAAAAAACAAAAATATTAGTCTTTTATTAACTGTTGAATAGATAGTAAAGAAAAATAAAAAGAATACATGTAGCATTTTCCGCCGCTAAAAGTGAGTAACATTTTGATAACATGGAAAAGACTCTGAATGCTACTTTTAGTAACCTCTGTTTCGATGTAAACTAGGTTATTTGTACATGAATTTAGTATTTGAAAGTAAATCTGAAGAACAAAAGTGTTTGATAAACCAATAACTGGACTTATTAGTACTTACTAACAGGTGTTTGGAATATAGTAGGAAGACTCAAACATGCTTAAAAACCAAACAGTGTCGTTAGTTCCATTGCATGTAAAGCAGGAAAGAGGAGTGTTAGAAGTAATATATGTTACAGAGGAAAGTAAGAATGTGAAAATTAAAATGATGATACTACTCTTAATAACACATATTGAAAGAGTTTAACTGAAGTGAAGAAATAGGGGTAAGTGGTTCGAAATTTACTGTATTTTGGGCTATATTTTACTGATGCAGAGAATCTAATACACTAACGTGTCAGTGTGTGAAAGCTTCTGGTATGGGAACAGGAGCAAAAAACAAATAAACACCATTTCTCTTTCTTTTGGCAATGGCATTAGTCGGTTATCACTTGGTCAATTACCCCTAATGTTTAGGAAATACATAAATTATATTCTGGATATTTCTCAGATTCACAAATAAATGGAAACTTTATAACTTAAAATACAAAAGCAAAAAAGCAAAAAATAGAAATATTTAGTTTGGTTTGGCTTTGCTTTGCTCCTATCATCAACTGTATTTAATCCTCCTCTAAATGGAACAAAACCCTAAGGGTTCTTGTAAGAACCAATAGCCGCCGGATTGATTTCTCTCGCTGTTTCCTCTCTTGATCTCACTGGACCATTTCCCACTACTTCTTATCTATTCTCTCCTGTTCTTTCACACCTTTCTTTTATCTTTTCTGTATATACTATCCACTGGGGAAACATGTTCCTTTAGGAATTTCTTGTCTATAATTATGGAAACTAGTTACGGAGAACATAGAGTGAATTTTGCAGTCTGTTTTTGTGTTTGATTATTGGGTTTCAGCTTTCGGTGCAGTTTTAACAGAAAGCTTGATTTTTTTTCTTTTTCCCATTTCTTCCCAGTAACTGACAGTTATAATTGTGTGAAGTTGTTAATATGGAGCGTGGCGGCTTACGGTATGCGGTGGAGAACGTGTGAGTTTTTGGGTTTTCTTAAGTTAGGGTTTGATTTCTGGTGGTGGGTTGTGTTATAGTTTAGCTGTGCGATGAGGTTGGTGATCATGTTGGGACTTTGAAAAATGTTGTCTGAATTGGAAAGAAGACCGATGCTGGGTAGTAACGAGGGTTCGTTTGGAGATGACCTGGAGAAGGAGATAGGGATGTTGCTTCGTGAGCAACGCCGACAAGAGGCTGATGATCGTGAGAGAGAGCTTAATATATTTAGGAGTGGATCAGCGCCTCCAACCGTGGAGGGTTCTTTAAGTGCTGTGGGAGGGTTGTTTGGTGGTGCTGGTGTTGCCGGTGCTGCTGGTGGTGCTGGTGCCTTTTCGGAGTTTCATGGGGCCAAGGATGTGAATGGGATTGTTTCCGAGGAAGAACTAAGGTCTGATCCAGCTTATCTTACATACTATTACTCCAATGTGAATTTGAATCCTAGGCTGCCACCTCCTTTGCTGTCAAAGGAGGATTGGAGGTTTCAACAAAGACTTAAAGGTGGTTCGTCAGTTGTGGGTGGAATCGGAGATAGGAGGAAAGTGAACAGGGCTGACGATACTGGTGGTAGATCCTTCTTTTCTACACCCCCGGGTTTTAACATGAGGAAACAAGAGAGTGAAGTGGATAATGAAAAAACAAGAGGTACTGCAGAGTGGGGTGGTGATGGACTCATTGGTTTGCCTGGAATAGGGCTGAGCAAACAAAAGAGTTTTGCAGAAATTTTCCAGGTGGCTTGCTTCTTCTGCCATTGGTTGACTAATTGATTCCGTGTTGCATCTGTTTCTATTTTCTGGATTTTGTAATTTTGGTATTTTGAGTTATCATCTTTGACATGTGATTAATTGATGCCTTGTTGTGAGGTTAGGTATAATCTCTGATAGTTTATTTTATGCTGAGTATAAATTTTTATATTCTGATGTGTGGTATTGTTTACAAGTTCTGATTAATGATTGTAATTTTTGAGGGAAGCCAAGTTTGATGAAGGGAATGCTAAATGATGACATGCTCCGGTCTTTGGATTTTAGTTCCTATTTCATTATTTATAGTGCTTATTGTGATGGAAGATGACGGCATAACACTGTGAATTCATAAAAAAAAATATTTCAGAGTTCTGACAATCCTTTATCATTGTTATCCTTTTAGTTGTATACTGGTTCTAATTATTTGAACTGATTGTTTAGCCACATCTGGTTGACTTGTTGCTTTCACCAATACATTTTTTAGGCACATTATAGCCTCTTGAACCACATTTGTGTTTAGTTTTCTAATGTTCAGCTGTGGACATGTATGTCATAAGGCATGCTGTATTGCATAGACTGTGTATCTCTGTACTGTAAACTGTAGTACTATATTGTCAACTGTAGCATGTTCGGTGTTGACATACCTTACAGTCTCCAGCCAGTTTATCACATGATGACATCATTACCATTAAAATTCTATAAAATATATTAAAATAGATTTTAATCAAAGTGACAGTCAGATTTTCAGTTGCAAAGGATTCATCATCAGCCTGTTAGTGCAGCTAACAGATTATGTAACTGCATTACCTATATCTGTTTTTGTTACAACCAAATTTGTGGAAAGTCTTTGTTGCTAAACTTTGTTCTATGAGCCCTTCTTTTCTCTGACAGTTACAGTTTCGTGCTCAAGCTTGACTTACACCCATTAATTTTGATAGATCGTTATATGATGCAGAGTATTTAGTGACTCGTGTTGATTTTGATCTTGCATTTTGAATTTTTTTGCTATAACTTTGAATTTATCTTATATTCAGATAATTATTTGCATGCCTTTGCATTTAAAGAGTTTTTGTGTCATAGCTTTTGTTTTTCTTGGTAATATCAATTCTTGACATTTCTGTATTGAATTCATATTATATTTGTTTTGACCACTTTCTTGGATTTCTTTATTTTCATATGCTTCTTTCTTCTGCCCGTACCCAGAGTATTTACATGACTTGTGTTGATTTTCATCTCGTAGTCTGTGATTTTTGCTATAACTTTGATTATTTTGTATATGCTGATAATTATTTGTATTTCTTGGCATTTTAAAAGTTTGTGTAATAATATTTGTTTCTCTGGCTAATATCAATTGTTGACATTTCTGTATTGAATTTAAATTATATTTTCTATGATCCCTTTCTTGGGTTTCTTTATTTTCATATCCTTTTTTCTTCTGCTCGTCATTTAAAAAGAGTAACTGTGCAGGATGATTTGGTACGTAATACCTCTGTTACGGGCCCTCCTTCTCGTCCAGCCAGTCGTAATGCATTTGATGACAATGATATCATTAGTTCTGCTGAAGCGGAGTTGCCTCACGTACGCCGGGAGTCTACGACCACAGATGCACCAAGGCCAGGAACGAATGTTCAAGGATCATCTGCTTCCCAAAATACTGGTCTGCCAGCTTCATATTCTTATGCTGCTGCAGTGGGGTCTTCCTTATCGCGAAGCACTACTCCTGATCCACAGCACGTTGCTAGGGCTCCCAGTCCCTGCATCACACCTATTGGTGGTGGCAGAGCCAATGCTTCTGACAAGAGAGGTGTTTCCAGTCCAGATGGATTTGATGGTGTTTCATCTGGAATCAATGGGTCATCAGATCTTATGGCAGCATTGTCAGCGATGAATTTGTCAGCAGATGACATGTTAGATGGTGATAATCATTTGCCATCACAGGTTGAATCAGATGTTGATAATCACCGGAGATATCTTTTTGGTAGGCAAGGAGGTCAAGATCATGGGAAGCAACATGCTTATTTAAAGAAATCTGAATCAGCTCACTTTCAAAATTCAAGTAAGAGCAGGAGCGTATCTGATCCTAATCCTAACAATGCATCCTTGGACAGGCAGGTTGAGCTACAAAAGTCTAATGTTCCTTCCAATAACTCATATTTCAAAGGATCACCTACCTCCCATTTTAGTAGAGGAGGTAGTTTGCCTCCTCAGTACCAGCCTTTAGATGGTACAAATTCGTCATTTAGTAACTACGGTATGAGTGGATATGCTGGAAATCCAGCATTGGCATCCTTGATGACTAATCAACTGGGCACTGGTAATCTGCCTCCATTGTTTGAAACGGTTGCTGCAGCATCGGCAATGGCAGTCCCCGGAATGGACACGAGAATTCTTGGAAGTGGTTTGGCTTCTGGAGCTACTGCTCCATCTGATGTGCACAATCTTGGTAGGATGGGAAATCAAATTCCAGGCACTGCTCTCCAGGCCCCTTTTGTTGATCCCATGTATTATCAGTACCTGAGAACATCTGAGTATGCAGCACAACTTGGTGCTCTTAGTGACCCCTCTGTCGACAGGACCTACTTAGGTAATTCATACATGAACTTACTTGAGCTTCAGAAAGCTTATCTTGGGTCTATTCTCTCACCTCAGAAATCTCAATACAATGTACCACTGGGTGGTAAATCAGGAAGCTCCACTCCTCATGGTTATTATGGAAATCCTGCATATGGTGTTGGGTTGTCTTATCCAGGAAGTCCAATGGCAAACTCTGTTGTGTCGACTTCTCCAGTAGGACCTGGAAGTCCTGTTAGGCACAATGAACTGAATATGCGTTTTGCTTCTGGAATGAGGAATTTAGCTGGGGTAATGGGACCTTGGCATGTAGATACTGGGAACATTGATGAAAGTTTTGCTTCTTCTCTGTTGGAGGAGTTTAAAAGCAACAAAACAAAGTGTTTTGAGCTTTCTGAAATTGCTGGTCACGTTGTTGAATTCAGGTATTTTTTTCCTATTGATCTTATTCTTATGCTTCCATCCCGAAAATAATAATGTTGATTGCTCTATTATCATTGACAGTGCTGATCAATATGGGAGCCGATTTATTCAACAAAAGCTTGAAACAGCTAATACTGAAGAAAAAAACATGGTTTATCAGGAAATCATGCCACATGCCCTTGCTTTGATGACTGATGTCTTTGGTAATTATGTGGTTCAAAAGGTAATCGTTAATCTTTTAATTTGTTATTGTCTTTGATGAATGTTTTTTGAGTAATGGTTTGTAAATGATAGAAAAGCTGTTTTTATGATGTCTATCTGACACCTAGTGTAATGTTTTTCAGATTACCTTCTTTGTATCTATGATGTAAGAACTCATTTAGATACATGAATGGGCTGAGGGAAATGAATCTCTTAAGCATTTTTCTCATAACTAAAAGTGTAGTACTGTATGCTATATTGCAGTTTTTTGAGCATGGACTTGCAGCCCAGAGAAGAGAATTGGCCAACAAACTTCTTGGGCATGTTCTGACACTGAGCCTTCAAATGTATGGTTGCCGAGTCATCCAGAAGGTATGGACAATGAAAGGTGGCATTTAGTCTACGCGTATATGTTTGTCTATCTAATTTTCTGAGTGTGTTATAATTGTTTTTGTTCAATTATCAATTTTGTTTGTTCAATTATGTATCCCTGTTTAGGCCATCGAAGTTGTTGATCTGGACCAGAAGATAGAGATGGTGCAAGAGCTTGATGGTAATGTCATGCGCTGTGTACGTGATCAGAATGGTAACCATGTCATTCAGAAGTGTATTGAATGCGTCCCTGAAGATGCAATCCATTTTATTGTCTCAACTTTCTTTGATCAAGTCGTTACGCTCTCAACCCATCCATATGGTTGCCGTGTGATACAGGTTAGGCCTCTTCACTGGTTACGTCACTCTTGTTTGTATCTAAGATCATTTGTCATATAAGATGCCTTTTATGCAACAGAGAGTACTGGAGCACTGCAAAGATCCTACAACACAGCAGAAAGTTATGGACGAAATTTTAGGGGCAGTTAGTATGTTAGCTCAGGACCAGTATGGCAACTACGTTGTTCAGGTTTATACTTTTTTTCTTTTTTTTAGACAGGTTGGCTTCTTGTTGTCATGGTTACTTGAAGTGTATTTTTATGGCTCTCATGATTGTTTGGTTTACTTTAGCATGCTCTGACCCTTGGCTGCAAGTCTGATAGTTGAAATAGTATATGACCTTTGACTGTAGTCCCAAAAATTGTAATTTCCTTGGGCAGGCTTCTTACCTTTGCCTACAGTGTTGTGATCAATAGGTTTTACAATGAACCTTTTTAACCAGAAACTTTTTGCTTTTTCTTGTTTATGATTATCAACCTAATTTTATGTGTATTTTTTTCGAATAACACATCAGTGACAATTGTTTTCACTTATAATTCTTTGTTTGTGAAACTGTGACTTTATTTAATAGCTTCTTGCCCTGCTTATTTATGTTTCTGAAATGCCGTGAAGGTTGGTTCTTTTTCACATGTGATAGAGGCTTTCTGTCCATAATACTTCTTCTCTAGTGTAACAATTTAGCATGTATATGGGTTGATTTCTTGCTTATGATTTCTTCCCTCCCTGAAAACAGCATGTTCTGGAGCATGGGAAGCCTCATGAGCGCTCTTCTATAATAAAGGAATTAGCAGGCAAGATTGTTCAGATGAGTCAACAGAAGTTTGCGTCCAATGTTGTGGAGAAATGTTTGACCTTTGGAGGTCCTTCTGAGCGCCAATTACTAGTACACGAGATGCTTGGCTCCACAGATGAAAATGAGCCTCTTCAGGTTTGTTGAACTTTCTCTTTCTTATATATCCCTCTACCACTATTTGATGCAAAATTATAAGGCAATGCCAATGCATCCTGTTAGGCCAGTGTAGCCTACTTTTAGGTTCAATACCATGATAAGTGATCAGAAATTATTTTCATGATTTTTAGTGCAATTGCATGAACTTGGCTCACGACATCTGTAGACCTTTTTTCTATTCAACGTCTCCTTAATGTGATCGAACAGAAAAGTTTTCACATTTCCAGTCTTGGACTTTGGTCACATAACTGCTTCTGTTCTGGGACAAGGCAGTTTATATCTGCTCAATAATTCTTTCAGTAAAATTGTAATGATATTGTTCTATGTACAGGCCATGATGAAAGATCAGTTTGCAAATTACGTTGTACAAAAGGTGCTGGAAACGTGTGATGATCAGCAGCGCGAACTGATTCTTTCACGAATTAAGGTTCATTTAAATGCATTGAAGAAGTACACCTATGGGAAGCACATCGTTGCACGTGTAGAGAAACTTGTTGCTGCTGGAGGTACCATGTGATTCCTTCGTATATTTGTATTTTACGTTTCATCCAAAATGTTAGATAGTTTATGAAAGGTTACGTGTATAATTTGTTGCAGAAAGGAGAATTGCAGCTCAGTCTCCCCAACCTGTTTAGGTGGCTTAGAAAAATAATATTGTACAGCTAACTGAGGCTAGTGTGAGCTGCTGCTGCTGCTTCTTGTTCTTGTTCCTTTTTCCAAATGAAGAGGTTATGGTTCCTATCTATGAAGATGGGTTGTAGCCAGTTGGAAATAAAGTTGTCGGTTGTACTGCAGAACTGTACATTTTGTAGCTTTAAGTCTATACAAAGAATTTAAGGTGAGACGAGGCTCATGACCTGAGGCCCCTGCAGAGGAGATAAAATGAAATTATGACTATACAAGCCTTTTTATGGTGTAAAGATTATAAGATGGTGAGGTAGTTTATAAGTTGACGTGACTGTACAAAATCATGCCATGTGGAGACCTGTTCTTGTGTAGACGAGGACAGCTTTTTTCCTTCTCTCTTTTAGTTATGTATGGTTATTCACTTTCTTTTCCCTTTCAAGGAGTATAGTTTTTCTTCAAACTTTACCTTTCTCTTTTCTCCTCTCATTTCGATGATCACTCCTCACTCTTTATGTTTTTACTCAATCACGTCCAAAATGGGAAAAGAAACGAGCACTTGCATAAAGGATCTCCAAAAGTAGGATAAACATCCGCATGATAGGAGTGCTACAAAGTGATTATAAAATTGTCGAATGTACTTTTAAAAACTTTTAAGTTCGTTTTCAACTTTCCTGGCGTAAGTTTTGTCCCTTTTAAGCTGATTTTAAGCCAAAGGATAAAATTCAAGTCTTTATTCACTTTCTTTTGTTATAAGTTTTCTATAAAAAACGTAGAGCTAAACTAAATAAAGTTTTAGTTTTAAAAGAACACGTCGAAAGTATTGTAAGGTATGACTTTAAGGTTGCTTGGTTTGAACGTGGCATGTTTAGTGTATTTTGTGTTGACCTTCATTCGGCTATCTAATTAAATTTAAAATGTAATCAAGATATTTAATTTAAAACAGTTAATTAAAATTAATTTTAGTTTTTGTAAAAATAGATTGAAACATGATGATTGTAAAACCCATATACATTAATAATGTAGGTGGAGAAAGTGTTGGATGTGGTTACCTTGGAAGATTGTACTCGACCGTAGATCTTGTGTTGATGGAAGATTTAAGATAGATTGGTTTGAGTAGAATATATTTGATGGTATGAGATTAAAAGTTGGTATCCTATTCCCTTTCAGTAAAAGATTTGAAATTATATGTGCGAGGTATTTTTATTTGTGGCAGTTGCATCTTCCACGCATCATCAAATAAACAACGTTATCTACTACTTTTTATTTATTTATTTATTTCAGATTTGATTAGTTTTATAATGGCCATACTTGGTGGCATTGCGCATACAATAATGCAAGTCTTTCACACTGACTAACCACTCATTGTTTTCCACGCATTTCCTTCATCACCCTCAAAATATTTATATATTAATTAATGTCTCAAATAAATTGTTGCAATAATATTTTATACTAAGAAGGGTCTTGAAAATTCATTACAATATGCTAAGACAATTTTAATTTAATTTAACCTATTAATAATTAACCTTTTAATTTGTTAACGTGTAAAAAAGTAATGTTTTTCGTTCAATGATTAAGGAACAAATATAAACCGCCTTTATTTACACATAATATAATTTTTACATGCATAACTGATAAAAGTGTTAAGTTTTAAAATAAATGACGATAATTTTAACATTCCACAAAAATTATATTGTTATGCTTTTAAATTAAAGTATAAAAGTTAAATAATTGTATTTTCAAAATTAAGGAGATCGATTGGATGTATTATTAGGGTTAAATATGTTTTTAGTTTCTAAACTATTGGTCGTTTCTGGTTTTCGTCCCTCTTTCAAAGTAAGGTACAATTCGGTCCCCATTCTTTTCGAAACGTTCGTTTTAGTCCTCGTAATTTTGGTTTTAGTCCTCATTTCTTGCTAAATGAGGATCAAAATTTTAAACAGTGTTTAGTTTTCGATGACTAAAACGAACGTTTCGAAAAGAATGAGGACCAGAGTTTACTTTGGAAGAAGGACGAAAACCAAAAACGGCCAATAGTTTAGGGACTAAAAACATATTTAACCCGTATTATTAATACAAAGATATTAGATTGAAAAATAATAAAGGTTAGACAATAAAAGGAGTAACGATGCTGATAAATTATTAAAAAGTATGAGTGTGCATTTTCTTAAGAAAACCATTCTATTTTTAAAATAATTCATACATAACATTCAGTAAGTTCTTTAAATATTCTTATCGAATTACTAGTACATACATCGTGATGAAAGAAAGTAAGTCAATTCGTATGTAAAATTCGTAATGAATACTAAATAAAATTTTTAATTAATACTTGTATATAATAAATATGAATATTTTATTTGTTGATGGAAAGAAAATAAATATTATGGTACAATACCGTTTATACTTATTATTTTTATATTATTTTCTAGATAATAATTATTAATTATTTTTGTTTTAATATTTTTTTCAAAACAAATAATCAAAATAAATTTATTAGTAAGAAAAATATTAATTATTAAATAATTATTTAAAATTTAATTTCGTATATTTCTTTTTTATTTAAGTTATAAAATTAAAATTATTTTTTAAAAATTAATCTTTTAAAATATATATTTTAATACAACTCATTTAAATTTATATCATATTAATATTTTAACGAATAATTGAATTTAAATTTTACTTTAAATGGTTTGAAAATACACACTAACTAAGTAAAGGATTTTTTAAAATAATATTAAACAGCAATAGCTATTTTAATATTTATTATATAAATATTTATTTATTATATATATATATATATATATATATATATATATATATATATATATATATATATATATATATATATATATATAGGTAAGGTTTAACAAGATTGAATTTGTCTAGTTACCTTCTGCGTAAAAGGCGGCATAGGCTGTCCTAGTCGTGTTCCATGAATCTCAATCATCACGGTCCATTTCATCATAGAAAAAAGCGCGTTCTGAAAAAATAAAACCAATCACCGCAGTTTCATTATAGAAAAAAGCACGTCTGAAAAAAAATCGAAACCAATCACACCGTCCGTTGAATCACCCTTCCAGCTGTTTGCCACCACGCTTTTGGAAACTTTACGCATTCTCATTCTCATTTGCCATGAAAGAAAAAAAAGTTCATAAACCTACTTACTTTCTTGACGTGACATGCTCTCACCAACAGCACAAAATTTTGCTGCGCAAATGCCCTTTTCTATTTATTAAGAAAAGGAAAATAAAAATATTTATTACATTAATTTAGTTACCATTATTATCATAAATACATGGATGCATAATTAAATAATTTAGTTATTATAGTAATTTACTTTGTATGTTAAATATTTATTGAAAGCCCTTGTTATCATGTTGAGGAGACACATTATTTGTTAAAATCCTAGGCAGTTACTATATAATTTAAATACGTTGATTAATATTTAAATTTGTTTTGGTAGATATTTTGTTGGTAGATATTTTGTGGTGAATTTGAAGAATTTTGGTTCTTAGTTGAATATTTAGTTAATAATTATCACTATTGAGTATTTAGAAGTGTGAGTCGGAACATACTTGGCTTTCGGTTTTGTATTTATAATTTACCTGATGGATCCTGAGCTGATACAAGTCCAATAAAATATAAACAGAATAAAATATAAATAGATTATCTGAAAATCCGGTTGGTTGTTTATAACCTGCTTTATCAATATCTTTAATTAGATATTCTTTGATTATTTTATCATCTACTAGACTGTTGATCTAACAATAGCTTAAGTACTGACCCAATTACGACCCAATCTTTGAACTGAGTAGATGGACCGAACGATGCTGATTGTTAATCGTTCGACCTTTACTAGGTACTATACTAAACTTAAGTGGTTAGTAGTTTAATTAAGAGCCTAAGGTTAATTTTGTTATACTATCTTCAAAATATTTGGAAATTTAATACATAAAAATATAAATTAGTCTGCTTTATTTATTAAAATACTAATATACACCAAAAGAAACTCAAAATTTTCTAAATTCTACTTTCACAGTACCGTGATATAAACTTGTATTTATGGAATATCATATTAGTTTATAATTATTTATTTATTTATTTCAACAGTATCTTTTTCTATTGAACGTAAAAGGCGACTGTTAGAACGTGAGTAATGAAATTTTACAATGATGTAAAAAAATAAAATCTTAAAAAAGGCAAATTAAAAATTAATGTAATAATCTTTATATTGAAGAACAGCCAAAAAGTAAAATACTCTTTCAATGAGACCTCTGGAGATTATTTTATACCGCAGTTGTGTTTTCTTAATTTCCGTCACTTCAAATTTATAGTTAATGTCGGTTTCTTGTTATCGTCACTATATTTAAGGTTGTGGATAAGCCAACCGTCCATCTCATCATGCCTAAACTTTAATTAGTGTATTAGGTCTAATTTTATTTTAGCTTTATACTTTAGATAAATGTTAATAAATACTTTTATTAGAATCAAAAGATAATTTTAAAGTTTGAAGTAAATAAGTAAATATTTTGCAGAAAAAAAGTCAATATATTTATAATATAAAAAACAGATTGTCATTGAATATATAAATTTTTTAAGGAAAAAACTTGTCATAATAATAATAATAATTAAAATATACACTACACTACACTTCTATTTATTTTGAAATCTAATATTTATAACTTTTAGGATTTGGATTTACATTAAATACGCCTTGCCATTTCAAACTCTTGCACGTAAAGTTAAACTACGTGCGTGATTTAATTTATTCTTAACCCCATTAAATTACGATTAACGGAATCAAAAACTATATAAAGTTACAATTTTAAAGATAAATTCAAGTTATAATTATGTTGTAAACGAAGATGAAGGATGAATTGTAGTTTATATTATATTAATTTTTTCAATTAACACATTCGTATTGATGTGTATAACTTTGTTAAGTACAATGCCTTCAAATACGGGAGAAATGAAGAATATTTATTTATTTATTTATTTATATATGACGTGGGCTGTGAGTGGTGGCAATGGCAGCACGAGGAGGAGGGCACTTTGGTGAAGGCGGAGGCACGTGTGTGTGGTTTCATTTGTGTGGTTTCATTTGAAGCGAGGTTAAATTTTAATTATGTACAAATAATAATAAATAAATAAAAAGAGAAGAAAGGAGGAGAGATAGATATTTAGAGGATCAAAAATATCTGGCTAAGTCGTCCACGTTGGCATCAACCCAACACCCATCTGGAATAAGATATTGCACTTTTTCTCTCCTTTTCACAATTTTTCTGAAATTAAAATTCATAAAAAATATAAGCAGCATTATTTCATTCATCTATATCATTATTTATTCATTATCCCTCTTCCTCCTCCCCTTCACTTTCTCTGTCGCCACCACACACGGCCGAATCTGCCAAATATCTTCACCACACAGTTGCAACTAATTTTCGTTTTCCTTTTCGGGAATCTTCTATCTTCTGTCTATTATCTAATTCTATCTTCTCAAATTTTTACTCTTCGGATCTAAATCCAATACACCTTTTTGGGTTTTCAGAGAGAGATATTTATATATCTGTGTTTGTGTTTGGGTCGGGGACATAGAGTGTGTCAGAAGCGGTTAAATTTGTTTTGACAGTTACAACTAACTGAATGGGGGAAGAGGTGAAGACGGGCGAGTACGACGAAGAGCGGGTCATGGAGTGGGAACTGGGTCTCCCCACCGCCAACGATCTCACGCCTCTCTCTCAGCCGCTGATTCCGCCGGAGCTCGCCACAGCATTCAGCATATGTCCGGAGCCCCACCGCACCGCCCTAGACGTCAACCGGGCCTCACGCAACACGCTCTCCACGCTGCGCGGCGGTGGGAGCGTGCACCAGGCCTTCTCCTCCTCCAACAACCACCAACACCACGAGGAGGACGAGGAGGAGGAGGACGAGGACACCGATCGCGACGGCTCGGGGTCGGATTCTCGGAAGCATCGGAAGATCGAGTGCGTGGCGGAGGAGGCGGACTCGGCGGTGCGGACGGAGAACTCGGCGGAGCGGACAGCAGTGAAGCGGCCGCGGCTGGTGTGGACCCCGCAGCTGCACAAGCGGTTCGTCGACGTGGTGGCTCACCTTGGGATCAAGAACGCGGTGCCGAAGACGATTATGCAGTTGATGAACGTGGAAGGGTTGACCCGCGAGAATGTGGCGAGTCATCTTCAGAAGTATCGGCTTTACCTGAAGCGGATGCAGGGTCTCTCCAACGAAGGTCCTTCTTCATCGGATCAGTTATTCGCTTCCACACCCGTGCCTCAGAGTTTGCACGACTCTGCTCCTCCCAGTGCCCATTCCCATGGTCAATCCCATGGCCATGCCAATGCTCATCTTCCTGTTCCCATGATGTCCATGCCCTATCCCCCTCCCATGATGTCCATGCTTGTCCTCGGCACGCCCCATGCCCATGGCCACATGGGAATCCCTATGCCTACTTCATCCGCCACCTCAGCTTACCATCCTTACAACATGCTGCACCAAAGGGATTGGACTCACCTTGCTCCCAATGATAAATGAGCCTCTAAGGTCAGCTATCACTGATTGAAATTTCAACACTCTTTATGGAACATGTTATGTGTTTAACTTGCATCTTGCTTGAGAGTAAATTGAATGCTCTGTTTTCTACGTGGCTTGTTAATTGTGTTAGAACTTAGCAATACGTGCGTTTGTTTGTGTTCTCCTCTGGAGGTACTGAATCTTTATTACATCAACTTCAAATCAAATGATTAATCGATGGCTCTCCCTCCATGGAGAAATTATTTTGTGATCTTGTACTACTTGCTGGAGAAATTATTACATGATCTAAGACTACTATGATCTTTAAATGATCTGCACATGGTTAAGTTTATTTGCTCTTTTTCATTAATTGAAATATTCAGTTACCTGTCACGTAGAGATTATGTGAAATCACAGAATGTAGTAGTTCTGGTTCATGTAATAATTTGTCCTCACAAACTGGCCATGAGTCTCGAATTTGTTGAAATGTGAACTAGCTTTATGGTGTTTGAACTTATTTTTAAGGGTAGAAATATGTACTGTGATGTGGGAAGTATATTTCGTTGGATCTTCCTGTAATACTTTCTTTTTCGTTTAGGATGTTTGATGTGCATATCTTCATTTCAATTTATATTGCACTGCTAGATTCTACGACATTATCAGTTGGTGGTGGTGGTGAATGGTTGTATTTTTAATACCATCAAATTTGCTTTTATGGCCATGAAATATACTTATGAATTTTCTTTTTGTAGATTGAACCGCTTGATTTTTTTCTAGTAGCTTTCCGAGAAGGAGAATAGCTGCATTGACTGTTACCCTGTAATTCATACAAATGGAATATTGAGGAAGTATATGAAGAAGACCATGTGGAGCTAGATTACAATCTGATTCAGTATTGTGTACCCTGTGCACAGATTTGCAAACTTCTTGGCACGCATATCTAATTCCTGTCACCTAATTACGAGAATTCTGGCTTATTTCTTCTGGTCTGCCTAGACAGCTGTTTCTAAAGTAAATTCTTAACTAGTTCTTGATTCATAAATTATAGGTTCTATTATTGTGTAATCCTGAATGTTTTAAATCTCTTTTTCAGAACCACTGAATAAAAGAGACTGAACAACAGACAGCAAACATTTATACCATGCTCTGGCATTAAATGTTTTTGCTTTATCTTAAAGCTCATGATCGTTATTTCGTTTGATAGAGATGTATCATTTTCTTAAATTGGGTGCTGTAGGTTTCTATGTTAAATGGTACACTGGGAGTAGAACGGGGATTTGTACCTTGTATATATATAGAGGCAGAGCACACGCATCCCAACCTGGAGAATTCTTGTTTAACCCATAACACAACTCACTTCTTGGGCACTCTGCTTTCTTTTTCGTGGTAATGGTCAAAGATTAACCATCATCTATGGTTTAATTGATTAAAGATTACGAGTAAGGCACAAGTCTATTTTGAGCAAAATAAATAGGTGTTTTGAGAAGAACCGAATTCTAGGTATTTTTATTTCTTGGGCAACTTATCATTTATATATTGAATCGTTTATCTTAAGAGGTGATGAGTCTTATAACTAAATTATACAAATTTATTAAGCTGCTTTATGAATTGAATTACTTAAGGAAAAGATAAAAAGTAGCTAAAGATTCAAAGCGCAAGGACACCTAGTTGGAGGTCAATTAAAGGAAACTTGTATGGATTAAGAGAAAAGGCATCCAATGGGGACATTCTCTTTTAAAATAGATAAAAAAAGAATACAGGGGTCTTGGAATCTTACACAAAGGCGCAAATGGCTTCAAGTGGATTAGGTTTCTTGGAAAAAATAGATTAAAGTTTTAGGGTCCCCAGTAATGCTTTAGATACAAAAAGTAGACCACAAGTCGTTTTCGCTTGAAAATAAAACTAGGTAAAGAATGAAGCAAATTATTCGTTACATGTTTTCAAGAACTAAACTTTTTCCGATCCCGTTGCAAGTATGTGAGATGCAATGGAAGAACTTGTGCTTTTGTTGCCCAAATAGCCTTTTGGGGATCTTTCGTTAGAAAAGGAAAGCAACATATCTTTTAGTAACACGTATTATATACTAGTAATTAGCATTTTCAAGAGGGACTTAATCCTGTCAATATTCCTGTCCTCCATATTAAATGTTGACAAATGAAATTAAATGAAATATAATGAAGTTACTATTTCGTATTTGAATATTTTTGGTTAAATATTATTAGTTTAAAAAATTACACTGTCAATTAGATAAAATATTTATTCAAAAATCAATAAATTCATCGTAAAGTTATTTTAATATTCTTTATAATAAAAAAAAAATAAACTACCTCTGTCCATACTTAAATTCATTTTCAGTTGTTCTCATCCTTTTTTACTATGATTCTAGATAGGGAAATGCCTAAACGATGAAAGGAGTGGAATGACACTTCCGTTTCAACACCTTTTCCTGCAAGGTATGCATGGAGCTATCTATTTCTTCGTAAATATCTAATCTAGACAATGAAATGGTACTCGTCTCCTTTTCCTTCCATCGTATTCAATATCTAAAAAGGATGCAACCATATGGACAGGTCCAACGGAGTATGTTAAGGAAATGTCGCCTCAGAAGAACACAAGACGATAGATCCAAAATTATATCTCTAGGTGCACCATTCTCTCAATGAAGCAAAACCTAAGGCCTCTACCGACCTATAATGTTATAAATTATTTATCCAACTCAAGCCTTGAAGTTTTCTGAGCTTTCCCTTCTTTATCCTTTTCTTGATCCTCTCAACCTTTGCCCATTTGCCTGCATCAGCATATAGGCTAGACAACAGAAGACGGTTTGCAGCACTCTCGGGCTCTAATTCCATCAGATGCAGAGCAGCGATTTCTGCAAGCTCCACATGCCCGTGATTTCTACAGCCAGCCAGTAATGCACCCCACACAAACAAATCAGGTTCAATTGGCATAGCCTTTATCATGCAATAAGCTTCATCGAGTTTCCCGGCTCGACCAAGAAGATCCACCATGCACGCATAATGCTCCAGCCGTGGCTCAATACCGTATTTTTCTTGCATGACCTTGAACAGCCTCTGCCCAAGTTCAATGTCTCCAACATGACTGCATGCAGTGAGAGCTGCCGTGAAAGTTAAATGGTCCAGCTTGGCAGCCCCTTCCTTCTCCATCTGATTGAAGAGCTCAATAGCTTCCACGCAATACCCATGATTCGCAAAACCAAAAATGATGGAGTTCCAAGTAACCGTGTTCTTCTCAGCCATCCTACTAAACAAATTCCTCGCTTCAGAAATGAACCCACATTTTGCATACATGTCAACAAGAGCACTCCTTACATATAAATCTCCCTCCACCCCAGTCACCAAAGCGTGGCCATGAATCTCTCTCCCAATTCTAACTCTTGCTGCAGTAGCACAAGCAGGCAAAAGGGTGCTTATAGTAGCTGAAGTTGGGCAGAACCCGTGACTCAACATTTGCTTAAACGCGTCAAATGCCTCGTTATTACGAAAGTTCTGCACAAAACCAGATATAACAGACGTCCACGATACCACATCAGGCTCCAACCCATCTGAAATCATTACTCTAAAAATCTCAGACACCATTCCTTGGTCACCCTTCTGCGAAAACCCAGATATCAAAGAGTTCCAAGTCACCACATTTGGCTTCAAACCCATCAACTTCATACTTTCCACCAAACTCAGTGCCTCATTTGCAGCACCCTGTTGAACATATCCAGCAACAACGGCATTTAGAGCCACCGTGTCTTTCATAACCATCCCATCAAACACCTTGCGCGCGTCCCCAACATTCGCACACTTGGAGTACATAACTATCAATGAACTGGACACAAAAGAATCGAGTTCGAAGGAACACTTCAAAATCAAGCCATGCGTCTTCTTTCCAGTGATTCGATCCCCAACGTGGCCGCAAGCTTTGAGAACGCTGGGGATGACGAATACGTAGTTTGGCGTAAGCCCTGGAATGGCCTGCATCTCAGAGAACACCGCCAGCGCGAGATCGTAGAAGCCGCAGCGAGCGCACGTGCCAATGAGGGCAATCCAGCGGCGAACATTTGTTGTGGGAATTTTGTCGAACAGTTTTCGCGCGTGGGAGAGTTGGCTACAGCACACGTAGAAGGTTACGAGGTTAGAAGCAATTACGTTGAAACGAGAGAAACCTTTGGTGATTAAGCTCGCGTGCAGCTTCTTGCCAAGGTGCAACGCTCGATCGCGAGCGTATATATCAATGAGTTCAGCACATCTTTGTTGTTCTGATCGGAAAAAGCGACGGTTGATGATGCCATTTGTGGCGGGAATCCTGAGCAATGTTGGGCTTCTGAGGAGACCATGCATAGCATAGCAGTAACTGGGCTACCGGAAATCAGTCCTAAGTTAGTACTCTGAAAACAAAGAAGATTTTTCCTTTTATTTTGAGAAATCTGCAAAAATACAGAACCAACGTTAAATTGGTCACAATTATTCAGCAAATATGAATTCTTCTTCTATCCTCTTTATCACTCTAAATCAAGTTTCTTCCATTCAGTCATGGTAATGGGGTGTTCAGGGTTTTACCATCTTTAGTTCCCAAGAGAATCACGTATTAACAACGGATCCAATCTCTTGTAATAGTAAAATTTCATATGTAATTTGAGTTGATGACGTAAAATACGTGTAATAAAAAAAATGTGAAAATAGAGGAAATATATTGGGAATATGAGGTTTTTTCTAAGTATCTAGGCAAAAATGCTTTGTTTTGTTTTTTTTATGTATAGACAAAAAAAAATTATTACGCAGGCAAGTGGTGGGTGAGAAGAATTCACATAAAGGAAAAAAAGTCGTGTTCCTTGTGTGACTTCTCTTTGGACACATAAGTTAAAGGTAAAGTTGTACCTTTCCAAAACGATTTTTAGGTCTTGATAATTTATTACTAAATCTTGTAATCAATTATACATGTTAAAGTGCTATCCATCTTGGTAAGAATCCAACTTTTCATTCTAAATCCAAACATATTGATGTGAGGTATCATTGGATACGTGATGTTTTGGATGCTAGGTTGTTGGAATTAGCTAAAGTTCATACAGATGATAATGGTGCTGATATGATGACCAAGGCATTGCCAAGAGGAAAGTTTGAAGTTTGTTGTGAGATCGCCGGTTTGGCAGATATCTCCACATAGTCGTGAGGGGGAGATTTGTTGGGTTATTGGACTCCCTTTCTATGTGGAGAATAGGTCCAAATAATGTGGACCTTTAGGTCCCACTAGGTCAAATTGAGATGGGTCAGATTAGTAGAGCACATTAGAGTCATTTGAAGAGAGGCAAAAACCAAGTGAGAGAAAAAGAAAGAGAGAAAGCCATTCCCGCATAACCCTAAACCAACACTGGTGTTTTATTCGTTGTGAACTCGTTCACCGTTGGATCGAGCTGATTTTTGGACACTAGGTTCCAGACATATGGTTCTTCATTCTGACCGTCTAGATGGTCAATCGGAGGTCTAGATTGGGAGAAATCGGTCCCGCACCAGCAGCCCTGTTTTGTGGAATTTTCATCTTCTTGGTTCTCATTTGTAAGCATTTGTGCTTATTTAAATTGGCTTATTGAACACATCATTTGGTGTTATTATTGGAGACTGTTTTGTACCCTATTATTGATCATATTGGATTTTTCTTTGGTCTGGACGACTTGTGGTTTTTACCCTTGTTGGTGTCTCTTTGTGCTTTGGATTGTATTTTTGTTTTATTTGTTTGGTGCTCCTCACAGATTCTTGCAAGAAGGGGGATTGAATTTCCGCTGCGTTATTACTGTTTGATAAATTGTTATATTTTTGGGCCCTTTCCCCATCAAAGTGGTGGGTGAGAAGAATTCACATAAAGAAAAAAAAAAGTTGTGTTCCTTGTATGACTTCTCTTTGACACATAAGTTAAAGGTAAAGTTCTACATTCCCAAAACGATTTTTAGGTCTTGATAATTTATTACTAGATCTTGTAATCAATTATACAGTGTTAAAGTCATGTAGGAAAAACACAAATTTACGTGTAATCGATTTTACCATTGCCATAATCGATTATATATGATGTGTAAATAGGTAAAAGCTTTGGTAATTGATTATGTGTATTCGAATAATGTCATCAAAAAACATAAACAACATACATGGTCAAGAACCAAAACAACTTTTTGTTTTAATACTAAAATCCTATTGTGATCGGTTACCAAAGGCTATAATTGATTAATAAAGAGTTTATCTCGATTTACACTTTTTGTAAGAAAGTTTTTACTCATTTACACTTTCTGTAATTGACTATGGCAAAGGTGTAATCGATTACAGGTCAACTCGTGCCCCCTTATACGACTTTAGCATTGTGTAATTGATTACAAGACTTAATTTATTACCCGGACCTAAAATTATTTTAGAGTGCACGACTTCACTTTTGATTGATGTGTCAGAGTGATGTCGTGACCCTTCATGACTTATCTAAATACCTATTTAAAATTTTGTTTTTGTCTGTATACATAGTTAATAAAGCATTTTTGCTTACATATGTAAAAAAAATAACGGAATATGAACTTTGTGAACTTTATACAAATCAAGACAATAGGGATAATAAAAAAAATTGAGGCAAAACTTATTTAATAATTTTTGGAACATTTAAAAGTCTTAATTTTTCTAATATATGCAGATATCACAAATTCATGAACAATTGTTCCACGTTTCTTTGGATCATTATACTCATGGAAAGGGGTGGGTAACTGAAAATGTAGCTAACAATGTTTGAACAATTCATTACAAAGTTCAATATTATCCATCCTAATTACTATAGCCCGACAGCCATATTTCGCTGTTTTCTTAAAAAAATTACGTTGTCTACGTTGATATCCATGTTCATCTTATGTTGTGACATGTTTAAACGAACAAAAATTCTATACTAATACCCAAAAATAATCCACATCAATATTTGTTTATTTAAATTTATAGTTGTTATTTATAAATGACATGAGTCAGTTTGTTTTTTCCTTATAATTTAAAAATTATTTAACTGATGAGTACTATAAAGTTACGTACTTTTACATTCATTATATAATATATAAGTAAAATAGTTATAAAGACGTAACTGTTTTTTAAAAAAAAAAAAGAAAAATGATGTTTTGATATACATATATTTTGAATTCATTTGATATTATTATTTCTTATTTTTTACTTTCTTTTTTTCTTAAAAAATACAAAAAATATCATTTTACATAATATATGTCAAATGAATATAAAAATATATAATTCTAATACTATTAAAAAAAAAAGAGTAAAAGTAAAAGAAAAGTTGTGTCAAATTAATATAAAAAATTATGTAAGTCAAAGAATTATTTTTCTTAATCGATTTGTTGATAGATCTACCTTAGAGTGGAAGAAGTTGAATGGTTTTTGTCGTTCTAGCCAGGTCAAATTACTAATTTAAGGAGTGGTTATTTGTGAGGTTTAGTATAGTAAGGAAAATTGTTAGTGTACACGTGTGGAAAGGGACTCCATAGGTGAAAGGGACCCCGGAAGCAATTGCATGAGCACGGTTCGTTTTCTGTGTTCAATTTCTGCCTCTTATTGTCCACGGATACACCAAAATATAAAAGCAGAGTTATAGCAAGGTTGAGGTAAATTGTGTTCCGGCTTTCATACACAGAAATGGCTCAACTCGAACGCCCCCAGAGACAACTTGAAACTACTTCAAAAGCTCCCCCTGCCATCCACACCATGGAACAACTCCTCCGAGGTAATCGTTTCCTCACAAAAAATTATGACTTCTCATACCATAATGTTTTACCATGCACGTCTACTCAAGGTATGAAAATATTTACAATGAAATTGATAGAAAGTAAAGTGTTTTGCTTATTGTTTATGGTTTGGTTTGAATATACAGGGGAGTCCTCAAAGTCTAGTAAGAATTCACCAACCTGCTCCTCTTCCCCTTCCTCCAACTTGTCTTCCCCCGGCTCCCCTTTCTTCCAAAGGTTGAGGTCTTCTCATGACTCAGAAGATGATCATTCCCAGAATCCCAAAAAATCAGTTCTCACCAAAGTCAAGGAGAAGGCCAAGAAACTGCGCCACAGCCTCAGCAAGAAAAAACATGAAGATGGCAACCTCAGTAGTCCATCATCTGCTACTGCCGCAGAAGGTGATGGAGCAGAAGAAGATGCTGAATTTCTCGGAGCTCCTAGTAATATACATCGTCATACAACACCTCATTCGTTGTTTTTCACAAACCTTTGTCTTTTCTTCCTCATCCTTAAAATCTAAAATTCTTGTCTCATTGTTAACATCTCAGTGTACGAATCAGAGAAGACACCTACTGGGTACAAAGCAAATGTAAAGCAGATTCCAAGTCCAAGAGCAAATCCTATGATCCCTGAGAAGCATGTTGTATCAAGCAGTGACAAACACGTAGTCGAACAAGATCATGAGAGGTCACTGTACCGTTCCTTATCCAAGAGAACAACGCACCCTGCAACAACAATAACAGCCACCACCCCAAATGCTACCACTGCTTCTGTTACTAATATTAACGTTAATACTCATCCTAGTACTCCTTCTCCTCTAAACAAGACAACCACTGAAACGGCAGCACCTAAACTGTCAACAGTTCAGACTGAAAAACCAGATGCTGCACATGCAACCTCCAAAGTTCAAGGTCTCACTGTGTCCAAACCCTCAGAGCTTCATGATCATCCTTCACCATCATCACCATCATCACCATCATCATCATCACCAGCAACATTTGCACCAAAATCAAGTCGCAGCAATTTGTCCTATTCTGCTCCTCGTACTCCCCTTGCAAGAGTAGCAACTTCCCAGTTTCCTACAACCACTCCGCGAACTACATCAGCTCCAATAACTTCAGCACCATCAGCTGCTCCTTCACTGAGTGGGAAGAACACAAGCCCCACCGCGCAAATATGGGATAAGGGTGTGTCCATGAAAGAGTACTTCTTGAACAAACTGGAGCCGGGGGAAGATGAGAAGGCGTTGTCTCAGGTGATATCTGAAGCAATGAGTCCTCGCAGAACTCCTGGTGATGCAGGCGTGATGGAGAAGGTGAGAGAAGCTGTCACTTCTTTGCTCCGAACTGAGGAACCTGCAAAATACGCAGACGCATCTAATGTTGCTACTCCGAGTACTACTCGCTTGTCACCTCAGAGTCCAGTATCTATCAACGCTTCACGCTCTTCATCTCTAATGCCATCATACTCCAATGCTTCTCGTGCTTCGTCTCAAATGCCAGCATCTACCAGTGTTTCTCGCACTTCATCACAAGTTCCTATATCTTACAACGCCCAGCAAGGTAACACAGCAATACCTGTTCAATAGTTATCTATCTCCTCTTCATGCAATTTTGTAATATGATATTGTCTATCTGATTGCGTTTGGTCTCTGTTCTTTTTAAAATGCAGACTATACAGAGGCCCAGGAAGAAAACCATGGCCGAATTCTTCAGGCAAATTGAAAGCCGCCATAAAGTATTTCCTACCCAATTTTGTGTTCAGCATTTTTACCTATGTATATGCATGTACCCGACAATCGTGCGTAATTTCAGTGTATTTGTAAATTTAATTTGTATGTGATAAATTGTGTTGTAAATTTGTATTACATTATATATTACACAATCAGTCTCATGTTCGCTACAGAATATTCTTATGAGAATGAATAAGAAAAGTATCCACTTTTTCATACTCACTTCACCAGTACAGGTAGTCATCAAGGATTCGTTTAATTACTATATATGAGAACTTCATTAGTTGTTTCTGTGAATTTAAGGAGGACTCAGGTAAGGAGAAGTACGTGTCAGACAAGTTTAGGGGATTTCAAAATATAATTTCTTTCAGAATCTACGTTTAATTTTAATTTTACATATGAAAATAGAACCTATGCTACTCAGGCTTAAATGTCAAACCATGCATAGAAAATAGAAAATTGAAGCGGACATGCACGCAAAAAGAATTTTCCACGGTATGTTTTCTCGCATGAAATTATATCCACCAACTACGCAAATGTTAGCCATGAAAATAAGGTGCATATATTCTGAATCATATTCGTATGTGCTAGAGCAAGTTAGCGTCAAACTGTAGCAGCATTACACAAGCAAACCAAAAAGCAGAGCCACACTGGACTTATCTTTCAAAATAATTCCCGAATCAAACCTGACCTCTAAAATTAGAGGAAATGCATGTGTCATCACAAGATTAGAAAATATTGATCAATTTTGTCAGTCAATTTTCAGAATAAAATTAGTGATGAACAATGTATCGAAAGATTAGTGCCGTGTTATAGGTGGTCCTCCGTTAGCATGGGAACCCTCATGGCGATTGAATCATGAATGCTAAAACCATAATTTGAGTATCTTGGTTAGAGATTAAAAATCACATTGTCTACTGAAAACGCTGTCAAGGTTATCAAATTCCATACGTACACAAGGTGAGAGAGTCAGCAAAATATCAGCAATCACATAAAATGATCTTAGATTAGCTGTCATTTCAAGATTTTGGATTCTATATCTTCTAAACTCAACCCTTTTGTCTCCGGCACAGAAAAGATAACGAACAGAAGTGATAGAATAGCAATAGCCCCAAAAAGGAGAAAAAGGTTTTCTGCTCCTAGAAACTCCTGCAGCAGAAATCAGTGCGGATTATAAACAACAAGAGCAGTCATACTAAAATGATAAGTTTATCCTGAATAGAAAAACAAAACAAAAGTAAAGAATCTAAAACCTTTAATGGAGAGAATGCAAAAGTGACTACAGCATTTGAAGCAAAGTTGGTAAGAACAGCCAGACTAATCCCCTTTCCTCTTGTGCGAAGTGGGAAGATCTCTGATACCATTAACCAACTTATGGGCCCAAATGATATCTGCAATGCAAATGCAATATGGCATAATTAACCACAGTATAAGGATCAGTTGAGTTGATCTCATAAACAATAGCATTACGCCAGAAATTTTATTTGTGGCTAGGAGCTTTTCTGGAATCAGAGGTCTCTCAATGCATGTCAACCTATGGTCGTTTTGTATCCAAAATGTATAGCTAAAATTAATTAATACTGTAGAAGAAGTTCATCTCCAGGTTGAATATGATAATGAAAGAAGCAGGACCAATGACCAAAGTTGGCCATGAGACATTTACCTGGTAGCAACCAACATAAAGAAGTAAAGCTCCAACAGCAACAAGTGGGAACCCTCCAAGAAATTTATAATATGCAGAAAGGAGAACTAAAGAGAGGGCCTGCAGAAATTAAAGAAAACCAAATAACCATTTGCATACGACGAGTTGCAGAGTATTAAGAATCTTTTAGTTTAATATGAGGTGGGATTCCTACAATGCCACTGACACCTCCAATCAGCAGAGGCCTTCTCCCCAAATCATCAACTTTAAGGACAGCAATCCAGGTCATTAGTAACTACATGCACATCAGTCACAGAAATTATCATCAGTGTCACAAAGTGATCCCATTCCTCGGTAGGACAAATCTAAATAGGTATACCTTGAATAAGCCAATAACAACTGAAACTTTTGTAGCATCAGATGCAGCAGAAAATCCAGCGCTCTGGATATTTATGACAAAATATAATAAGAAGTGAGCTAGATGGAAAGAACAGATTTCAGTCACAACAAAGTAGAAATGAAATGAGTATAAGGATTGTGTACCTGAAGAATTGGGCCTGCATAATATAGAACACTTGGTTGACCTGTTATCTATTGTAATAAGGTGACTGATCAGACAAAAAAATACAGAAAAGTTTCACCACATTTCCTTCAGTACGAAGAGACTCATTGCACTAAAATCGACCAACCTGTTGAAATAATACCAGTCCTCCACCAATTATGAAAGCTTTCAGATTGGGACCCTGAAACACCTCTAAGAAATTCCCCTCTGATTCCTGTTGTCCATAGGCAGACTTCAATGAGAGAAGGGTATCTTCTATTTGTCTCTCAGATTCTCTGTCACCAGGCGGTCGACCCCTTAGTTTGCTCAGGGAAACAATGGCCTTTTCCTTCAAATCTTGAAAAGAACCTTTTCCTTGCACTGCTCTGAGAAGCAGCCAACGAGGAGAAGCGGGGAGAGTCCACATTCCAAGCCCCATTAATACAGCAACTGGAGCACTAAATCCATACATGAACCGCCATCCCCCAACTGTATCAATCAGAAAGCTTCCCACAAAATAACCCAACTGCATAACAAAAAAGATGAGTTCCGTCTCACCACAGTAAATTCTTTAATAATAAGAGACATAAAAGACAATGCATTACCAGAATCCCCAGGACAATGAAGAGTTCTTTTAATGATACTAGGGTACCACGGATTTGTGATGGACATGTCTCTGCAATATACAAAGGAGCCCCATGCATGGCCTGTAATACAATGCACTTGTAAGATTGTGCAAGAATTATCCACATCGCAAAAACTATTACTGGTCAGAGTAGCCTACCAAACCTATACCAAGTCCATAAAGCAGCCTTCCTGCTAAGAGAACACCAAGTTCTGGTGAATATGCAGTAACCACACCACCAACTATATACAACAGTGCTGCAGCAATGAGTTGTCGCTTCCTCCCTAGGGTTTTAGCAGACATAATAGATTCAATAAGAAACAATTTAAAGAAGATTCAGTTGCCGGATATATAACTAATAAAAGCTCTTACCAAGGAAATCGGCTATAGCATATGCGAGAAGTGAGCCCAGAAGAGCCCCATATAGGGAACCACTAACCTATGTTTCATGGTAGCAATTAGTTTCTAATGTACTGATGAAAAAATCTTTTCCATGAAATTGCAAAAGGTTTTCGAATTATGATGCTGAAAACATACCACCAGTCCAAGCTGAATGGCAGAAAGATTGAACCATGTTATTCCGCTAAGGTCAGGTGACTGTGGATCCAAATCAACAAAATGAAAAATCATTGATTACATTTCTGCACTAAGAGTAGAAAGAGATAAATTTGATCCTGTTTGAATAAAAATTTCTATAAACAGTCAGAGAACTGAAAAAGTAAAGCGAATTGTGATTTTCGCAAAAAGCTTAAATTTTTTTAATTAACTTCTACGAAAGCTAAGATACAATAAAGGTTGATTTTAACAATGTGAAGAAGTTCAATGTATTTTACTTTCTTATCTTCTTCTTCTTCTACAAATGTTTATAGAAAAGTTTACTAAAAAAGTATTAAGTTGTAATTTAAGGACACTGAATAAAAAAATTACCTGCAGTGAGATTGTAGCACCGGAGGTGGCACCAATATCATAACCAAATAATAAGCCACCCAATGCGGGGAACAGAAACCTATATTTTGAAATAAAATACTGATTAATTGGAGCATGAAATCAGATTATTATACATTTTAAAATTATAAACTTTTGAGTATTAAAGTAGGATTGATATATAGTTTGCTTTTCTCTTCCGCACATTCATGGAGCGACAAAATTTTACTTTTCCCTCCAAAACGTCTCTCCTTTCCTCTGTAGAAACAGTGACAGAAAACATACGGAAGAATTACAGAAGACCAAGAAAATTCCTCTTGGTATGTTGCGTCAGAAACAAGCGACTCAGAGCTTTCCCCATCAGAATAATCTTTCTGCACTCCAACCTGCCCATATGAATATTTAGCCAAATTAGACTAAAAGCATCAAACTTCGATGAAAATTTGGGGGAGTCCTCACGTGGAATCTGCGCTTGGGAGTAGAATGAGACTGGAGTAGCGGATATGTGACACGTGTGAGCGCCAAATGATCGTTAATGGAAGAAACAAGGCGTGGATTGGTTCGAGAAGATGAGAGTAGAGATTTTGGCCTCTTTTTCCGTTGATTGTGCAGTGGGTTGAACTGAGAGAGCCAGAAGTTGGAGAGAGTAGTTGACGCCATGCGAGGTAGCTGGAACGAGAAAGAGTATAAGGCTATGGGTATGAATATGGAGTACGAACCGTGAAGTGATGATGTATGGAGCACGATCAGAGTTGCCAAGATATTTTTCAAATAATCAATGACTTTGGAAGCTTGCGTTCTAATTCACCAGAGTCAAGAAACCAAAAATTAATTGCTTAGTGGTTGCAGTCTTTTTCATCTTTAAGAACAATTACGAGTTAAACTTGAATGTTATTTTCCATATGTTTTTACTTATATTACACAAACATAGCCGTTCTAAGTATTTTCTTTTTAACTTTACTTGCATAAGATATGGATTTATTTCTTCTATTGCCAATTCTTTATAGCACAGAAATTAAATAATTATATACATCCATTATTAGTCCAAACATTATATCTTAGTGTGTATTTCGGGTGTAGGGTTAAACAACCTCCATAAACACACTCCAAACCTATAGGAGAATACCTACTAAAAATATTTTAATGTTTAAGTCAGTAAACAGTCGTACGAGTCAGAGTAAAGTCTTAAATACACAATAAATATGGTCAGATACATCTTATCTTTGATATGTGCCTAAGTAGGGATGGCAACGGGGCAACTCGATCCAACAAAAAAAAATCCACCCGCTACCCAGATATCCGCTTAAAAAATATCTGCAAATATTTTAAAACCCGCGGATATGCGTGGATACCCCGCAAATATTTAAAAAAATATATTTCTATAAAATATTATAATAAAATTTAAATAAAATTACAAAAAATATAATATATATTAAATTAAATATAAATTAAAATTTAATTTAATTATATTTAACTTTATAAAATATAAATTAATGTTAATTTTAATTAAATTTAACTTAATAAAATATAAATTAAGTTTTTATTTTTATGTTTTGCAGGTACGGATAGAATAATACCCACACCCGATCCGTTTATAAGCGAGTATTAAAAAATCCGATACTCGTAACCCGCGGGTAGTAAATATTCGCGGGTACCAACTATCTGTCGCAGATTTTTTTGTCATCCCTAGGCCTAAGATTAGTGGAATGTTAATTACGGTCCAATCTTAACCTATTACACTAATTAGTACTTAATCCTAGTTATGATTCTTGATGTTATTTGAGAAGTGTTTTGTTTATGGGATTGGTCGTCCAGTTGTCACTCATGTTATGTCGGATGACCTTCGTGTTATCTTTGTTCGGGATTTAGTGACATAAAGGGGCATCCACTTCTCTTTTGGTTGAGACCATACGGTTGTCTGACCAAACGGTCTTAATCAGAAAAGGAGTGAACAATCCTCTATGTCACCAAATCTCGAGCAAAGATAATAAGAATATCATCTAGCATAACATGAGTGACGACCGAACAATTAATCCCAAGAGCAAAAGAGTTCTCAAACAACATCAAGAACCACAACTAGGAGTGAGTACCAATTAGCGTAATAGGCTAAGATTGGACCGTGATTAACATTTCACTAGTCTTAGGTCAATCTAAAAAATTATAAATAAAAATAAGAAGTAGATGATCACATTTACCTTTAAGACTTTGCACCTCGTACAGACGGTTTACTGACTAAAGCATTAGAGTACATTTCACAGGCGCTCCCGCTCTCGATTACTTAGAATGAGGACGAAGACGTAAGACAAATACACGTCTACTCAAACGACATAGAAGAAACTGTAAAAATGTGTTTGTAAAAATTAGTTGATTCTACAACCAAAACACTATATAATCTTAAAGTTGAGTTACTTGAGAAAAAATAATCACAAAGTACTATATAAGTAAATGAAAATAAGTTATTAATCCGATAAAAAAACACGACACAAAATAGGTACAACTTTTAGAGTTTAGTTTTTGTATAATAAATATAAGTTGGCACTAGCTTATGAAATAACACTTCGATTATAATATACATTCAAACATATTTAAATTATTTGAAAAAACTACAACAAAAACAAATTATGCGTCATCATCATAATTCTTTATTATAGTTAAAAATCTAACAGTTTATATAAAAATGACAACGGATAAAGTATGTAAATAAAGATAATATTTATTTGTTATTCAAATCGAAACAGAAAAAAAATATTTACTATTCACTTTCTTTTATTGGTCAGATATTTATTTAAAAATTATTTGAGGATGTTTAAAAATTCACATGGATAAACATCCACAAATATTTAAAAATAAATATTTTATAATTTTTTAAAATAAAATTATAAAATATAAAATATAATAATATAAATTAAATTTTAATTTTAATTAAATTTAATTAATAAAAATAAAATATTTTTACTTTTAATTTAATTTAATAAAATATAAATTTTTATAGATAACGCTTTAATGTGCCTCCTATTGAATTCTCTCACTCGCGCGGGTCATACAATTAACTAAAAATATCAGCACTTATTTACGAAACTGTTATCAATACATAAATTTTGATCATTCCATGTAAGTTACTAAATTTCTGAAAATATATTTATTTGTTGAATATATTTCGAAGATTTTTTTTTTCAAATTTACGTTTGGTCATTGTATTTTGAAATTGATTAATTTAATACTTAAGTGTTTTTAAAATATTTTACTTTAGTTTTTTATATCTAAATTTACTATTTACTATTAAGTTGATATAAGGATTAATTTTATTTTATACATGTGAAAACTAATTAATTACTTTTTGTAGGATAGAATCGAAATCAAGTTAACAAAATTACAGAAACTGAAAACATACTTTTCCTTATATTTTCTCAGTCAAATAATATTTTTATTATCATTTACATTTGTTTTCATGAACAATAATAAGAAAAATAATTTCTTCCTCTGTAATTAATTAATTAATCATCTATCCGTACCTGTGGATCTAAAAGGGTGGAATTGTAATTGCACACTGGAGGGATGATTTTGTAATTGGGTCAGTGCAATTAGGGCACGCTTCGAGTAGGTTCTGAAACGCAACAGAGTTCCAAGATAGCGAGTCTGCGCTCCAACTCTGGAACTCGGTTCTCTTCTTCTCCTCTTCTCTTATTCTCTTCTTCTCTTCTCAACCACAGTGTTGAGAATCAGAACCTATCCATCTTCTCTCCCCCTATTTATATCGGTGTATGTGCCGTAGTTTAAACCTAAGTTCTGCTCCGAATCCGCCTTTCTCCGCTTGTGGGTTCTCGTTCGCAATCTCCGTCACACACTCTTCGCTCCGTACGGAAACGATTGCCATCAAAAGATGTCGGGAGGTTTCTTTCGAGTTAGTATAGCGGCACCTCTGAGCTTGCAATTAACTCTTTCCCCTGTTTAATCCTACCTAAAATATCTCAACATTTCTCAGATCTTCTCCTTTTTCCCATTAACTGTCATCTTAATTGCAGCGTGATACTCAGCTTTGTTGAATTTTGTATTCAGGGCACATCCGCGGACCAGGACACTCGGTTTTCGAACAAGCAAGCCAAGCTGATGAAATCACAGAAGTTTGCACCGGAATTGGAGCATCTGGTCTGTTTTTCTTGTTTAAATCTTTAGTTTTTAGGGTTTGTTGAAACGCTTTTGCTGTTTGGGTGCGACGAGGGTTATCGTTTGTGTGAACTTGATAAATAAAGTTTGCACTAGTTTGTAGTCAGTTCCTTTCCGTTTGCCTCTTTTTTGTTTCAATTCAGATATGCTTGATGGTTTGTAGGTGGACATGACGAAGGTGAATATGGAAGTAATTAAGCCTTGGGTCACCAGAAGGGTGACCGAGTTTCTTGGTTTCGAGGATGAAGTGCTTATTAACTTCATACACAGTCTTCTGGATGCTAAGGTAGTTTTATGTTATTAATCATGGAGATTAAAAAGCGTTTTCACCTTTGTAATTTGTTTTTCCCCCTCTTAACGTGTTTTGTTAAAAATTATATTTATATTATTTGCCTAACATCTATTTGCTTTTAGGTTGTGATTGAGAAGTCTTACTCCTTAAATTGAACTATCAGTAACATACATGTAGTCATGCATTTTTTTGTTGTATTACTTGGTTTTTTGCCAACTTTTTCACATATTTGTGCTTTAATTTTTCACCATTTGGTCACATTCTTTTCATTATGACGCAGGAAGTGAACGGGAAGGAAGTTCAAATACAAATTACTGGATTTATGGAAAAGAACACCGGAAAGTTCATGAAAGAACTTTGGACACTTCTTCTCAGTGCACAGAAAAATGCCAGTGGTGTTCCTCAGCAGTTCTTGGATGCCAAGGAAGAAGAACTTTTGAAGAAGAAGGTGCTATTGAAGTTCAATATGCCATTCATTTTTGTCTCAAAATGCCTTTTCTCTTTATTCTTGTGGGTTTCTGAAAAAAAAAGGGTTTTTCTTGTGAATGTTTTAGGCTGAAAATGATCGTATAACCAGTGAAATTCAGAGGAAAAAGGATAAGGAAGGTAGAGATATTTTGGAAGAGAGGTTTAAGAAACTGGTAATACTACTCTGTACATGCTGGAGTTACATTTTATAGAGCTGAGATTTTGGTTTTAACTTTCATTTGTGTTTCCATGGCGTTCAGCTAGCTTCTGCAATTATTTGGGTTCATGTCCTTTACCTCAAACTACTGTAGGACGGTGGATTTGATTCCAAGGATAAGGATACTGCATCAGCTCCAAATTCAAAGTCGAAGGATTCAGGATATGATCGAGATGGGAAGGAAACTGAAAAGAGGAATGGTGTCAGGGCAAGGAGCAGGTGAAATGGATTTTTTTTTAATAATTACATGTTATGTTATTTCTTTTACTTTTTAGTGGTTACCTATGGGTTAGGCTCCAGAATATGAAATGATTTCTTTTGGTTCTCACAGTCAGTGGATTATTATTTTGTTATATTTGGTGTATGTTGTTATATGACCTAGAACCCTTGCTTGAGTTTGCCCAATCGGAGATATAAGGTCTGTTTATAGTATAAGCTCGTCTAACTTGCCCACAAACTTAAAAAGGCATTCTTAAATCCTAATCTATATCCTATTAGAGCTCATTTTTTCATGACAATTGGCAACCTTAAAATTGCCTATATTAATTAAAATAAATCACAATGTAATCTGCATAAATTTGCTGAAACTTCTGACATTATGAATATTTATTTATGTGCGTAAAATGTGATGTATAAATATTACGTTTGATGTGGTTGGAATTACATATTTAAAGTTTATCAAGTAATGTCAATCACACCATGCAATATATTTTGAACTTTTTTTCTTTCTGAAGCTTTACTTGTTAGTTGAGTATTTGGTTGGTGTTTGAGTGTAGAGAATCCACATAAACATTACTGTGCTCCTTCAAACTTTAAAGATGAATTCTTATGTACTAATTGACTGTTAATTTATTATAGACTTTCTAGGTCCCCACATTCACCTGCAGTTTCTACTTCACCTCATCGGTAACTATTAAAAACTAACATTAAAACATATTTTCACCTTTCTTTTTTATATTGAATTGGAAGGTTATCAATACGTTGTGTTTGCCATTTCATGCAGAGGCTCACCCTCAAGGTCAATGAGCAAATCATTTTCAAATTCCCGAAGTTATTCAGGGTATGCTTGTATATTCAGGGTATCCAAATTTGATGCGTAATTAAATGCAACTTGGTCAGCTGTTGGATCTTATTTCATTCCCCACCCCATTAGTCTTCTAATAAGTACTATACTGAGCGTTATATTTTAATTTAGATTTGTCGTTTTGTATTAATGGGTGTATATTGTTTAGTGGTAGACACAGGTCAAAAAGTATGTCTAGGTCTCCAACAGCTCGAGGACGCTCTCCTTCTTTTGAAAAGATTCACCGTTCTCCACGAAGACGATCTATTTCTCCTCATCGGCATTCACCACGACGTTCTCCTCATAGGAGGTCACTTTATTTGAGGAGAAGATCTGGATCTCGCTCAAGCTACAGATCTCCTTCTCCTATACGACGTAGAATTCATTCACCAGTGCACCGAAGTTCACCTTCTTATCGACGTCGAAGGTCACCTTCACCGGTGCGACGACGAAGGTCACCTTCACCAGTGCGACGACGGAGGTCACCTTCACCGGTGCAACGGCGGAGGTCACCTTCACCAGTGCAACGACGAAGATCACCTTCTCCAGTGCGACGACGTTGGTCACCTTCTCCAGTGCGACGACGCAGGTCTCCTTCTCTTGGGAGAAGACATAGATCTCCTTTGGTACGACGACGTAGATCTCCGTCTCCTGATCATCATCATAGATCACCGTCTCTTGGTCGTCGTCATAGATCACCGTCTCTTGGTCGTCGTCATAGATCACCATCCCCAGGGCACAAACACAGATCCCCATCACCTCTTGGAATGTGGAGATCACCCGGTCACAGACATAGATCACCATCACCTCTTGGACCACGAAGATCACCTTCACCTAAACGACGAAGATCACCTTCACCTAGACGACGAAGATCACCTGTCACTCGGCATAGATCACCTTCTCCAGTCCGTCGAGTTCCACCAATCAGTGCTCGGAATAGATCAGAATCTCCCATGCAATCCCCCTCCCCAATACAACGAAGGTATGGTAGTAGAACTCCTCCACACTCACCATCCCCATTGCGACGCAGATCACCTATTCCTAGCAAGAATAGATCTCCAAGTATCTCCCCTCAGAGGTCTCCTCGAGATGAATGGAGTTCTCAGTCTCCAATACATGTTTCAACCTCTCCAAATAGGAAAAGTTCTCAAAGACAACAAAGAAGTCCCATGCAGTCTTCTATAAGGAGAGTCAGGTATAGTAGCTTTTGAATAAAATTGCCGTCTAGTTTTGTCTCTGGCCCTCTTAAATTTATTAATTCGATAATATTGAAGTGTTTAAGAAAGACATATTTCAAATACATAATTGCTTATTCAATTTTGAAGTAGGTTTGAAGTTTCAACTTTGGAATTTTATAATGACCCCACACCTTGTGAGGGACAACAAAATTAAGTAGTGATAGTTTGAACGTGATTTGTTCTGCATTTAAATTTAAATTTATAAAATATTCAGGAGTAGCCCTGTGGGGTCTGTACGAAGAGGCAAAGCTTTGAACAAAAAATCACAAGAGTCAATGTCCACTCCGGAGAAATCTCCAAATCGATCTGTATCTGCAGAAGCAAGGAGTGAGACCAGCAGTGAAGGTAGAAGGTAGTTTTTCTTCACTTTGAGCTATATTCTTACCTCCACCATTTTAAATGTTCACGCACACTTACTTTTTGCTCTTTGCAAATGTTTAGTCCTCATGGGAACACTATGAAACAAAAAGAAGAGTTATCTAATAAAAGAAGCTTGAGTCCTTTAAAGAAACAAAGAACCCAGAAATCTAGCCATGAAAGCCCACAGACTAGAGATGAAGCAGAAGAAACATACTATTCCAGGTTTGATATTGGATCATATAACTGTTTAGCTAGTTGGTTTAATTTTAGGAATACAAGCAGTGTTATTGAAAAGCAGCCATGGCTTTGCCATGGTGAATTTCAGTGGTGGACTATGTGCTGGTGGCAGACTTATTGCGGTTGTCACAGCATGGTGGTGGTTAATTGGGTCTTTCATGGCTCATAGAGGCTGTGTTGGCTGTCAAAGTAGTGGTTTGTAGCAGCCATGGTGGAAATTGTGAAGCATGTGGAAGATGCCTCGGACCAGCATGGGCCAATCTGACCCGACACACTCAAGAAGCCTAATTTTTTCTTTGATGTTGGATCAGTGCAGTAGTCTTTCTTTTTAAAACAAAAAAAAGGGTCATACAACCCGACCCAAACCCAAAAAACTACAAAAAAGTAAATTAATGCCACAGCCTCCTCTGGTTCACAGCGTCGCATTACAGCATTGTCACTGGCCCATTGCCGTGCCCTCCTGACACTTACCTGCCTCCACAGCCACCTCCAGTTCCTCTGAAAGTCCTCTCTCTTATTTTTTTTCCTTTTCATTTTCTATTTCCTCTTTGTTTAGTGCACTCACCCTCTCTAAATTATTTTTTTCTTCTTTTCCTCTAATTATTCTCTAATATCTGAAACATTTAATCATCTATTTTATAGCAACCCCAAAGGCAGCTGAACAAGGTGATTTAAGAACATAAAAAATATGACTAGAAATTTAGGACATTAGTATTTTGTTGTTATTTTAAGTTTAGAGTTCGAATTTCGTAATGTTTTTCATTTAATTTTGTTGCTATTTGAATTTCTAGACATGGTATTATTATTATTGTTATTATTATTATTATTATTATTAATTATATGGTTGTCTTTCATTCTTTTTAGCATTACAAATATATTTCTGCTTGTCTTAATTTTGTCAATATGTATATATCATATTTATTTGACCACAATGCTTCCACCATAACCCAATATGGTTTTTTTATATTTTTTCATAATGGGCTTGTTGGATCCCCTGTAGTTTCCGTTATCTAATATCAATCTCAACTAGAACAATGAATACAAGTTACTATTATTGATTCATTTATTGTTTTTCTTGTTCTTTTCTCATTTTTTTTACGTTTCTTTTGTTAGAGAAAGGAGAGATTCTAAAGTAAACTCATCACACAAGATAGTAAGACAGTCACCAGCTAGTACGAGAAAAGGTTCACCTGCAAAATATGGTCATGAGGATGAGTTCTCTCCTGAGAGGGATGCAGGTCATCCAGCTTCTGAACATAACAATGATTGGAGTAAGAAAGACCGGGAAATAAAAGGGTAATATGGTTGACTTACTGCAGCTGTTCTAACTATTGGGATGGTTGGCTTCTACACTACATTGAATACATATCTGACAATGGTAAACTTCTTTGGCAGGGATAAGTCTGCTGGAAAAGGCAATGAATTTCTTTCTCAACAAAAGCCCTCAGTTAACAAGGAAACTTTTTCGAGGGAGAAGCCTCGTGAATCTGTAGATATTAAAAAATCAGATGACAAGGACCAATCCCGTTCAAATTATGCCAAAAGTAGTGATCGGCACCACAAATCAGAAGCCACTCCATATTTAGTTGGAAGAGATGATATTGGCAATCAGAGTGCTTCACATGATTCTGATTCTGAGGAAAGTGGTAAGCATAGACGAGAGGGCAAGGACAGGAAAAGGCATAAAAGGTCTGAGAAAAAATATGCGTCTTCTGACGAGGATTATAGTTATGATTCTAAGATAGAGGACAGGAAAGAGGCTAAGAAGAGGAGAAAGGAGGAGAAGAAGTTGCGGAAGGAGGATAAGCGTAGAAGACGGGAAGAGAGGCGTCGCAGAAGGGAAGAACGACGTGCAGAGAAGCTGAAGCTGAAAAGTAAAACAGACAATATTTCAGATGACGAGGAAGCTGGACGAGATTATCATCAAAGTGATGGTGAAGAGACACCATCTGAGCAAAAGAAGCTTGAGATTGAATTGCGGAATAAGGCTCTTGAATCCCTCAAAGCAAAGAGGGGCATCAATAATTAAATGCATCACTTCTGAGTTTTTAAGTTGTTTTATTTAAAAACTTGAGAAATATCTTAGTTTGTTTAGGAACTTCCCATTTACAAATGTTATGTTTGTTTATTTTTTGGTAACTGTTTGATGTTATCTATCTTTAATGCTGGCAGCGGAAATGGATAAATGACGCTTACTGAGCAAATCTGTTGAGTACAACTCTATGCAGACATTGCCCTATATTTACTGGTAATATTTGTCTCCCCTTAGTTGGGAATTTCATGTTTTTTGGGTGGTGCATCTTGGTTCTATCTTCTACTGTTTTTTGGTTTGTTTCACGTTTCTTTTCTCTATTTCCCTATGGCTTTGATGTGCTTAGTAATGTTGACTAGTTTCCTATTTAGACCAGATTAATCCTGAAGGTCTTGGTAATATTATTAATGAGTTTTATACTAAATTAGCTTTCTGGTCAATTGGTAGATGAATTTTATGTCAACTCTAGATGACCTGGTGAGAAGACCATGTGCAGATCTTTATTTTGAACTTCAATTCAGGTGAAGTATTCATTCTTTTAGCCATTTTTCTAGTTCTAGAAGAGCATTATAGGTAAATCTGTTGTATATAACACAGGTGGTTCTTTACCGCTGTATATTTTTCATGATTAACGTTGGCATCTCAGGAGTTGTTTCTGGGCTGTTTCCCGGTATTATTCCTTGAAAGCATTTATTGGGTCCATTGAGTTTGATGTAGCTGTATGCTTTGTTGTACAAATATGTGGTCGTTTACCTACTTTGATTGTTTGCAAGAAGTTGGCGATATCTTTTAAAGTATTACTGTCTTGTGGGTCGTATGGTTGCTTCGTTGCGATGTTACGCCTTGTTTATTTTTACTTTATGTGATACGAGTGCTTGTTTCCAGGTTTTACTTGGTTGCGATTCAAAACTTATATTTTCGCCCTTTGCTTGAGAACTTTGAACGCCGTGTTCCCCGTGTGGCGTGAATGCTACGAGCACACTACAAGAAACAAATGTTAGTTTTTGAAAAAATGGGTGTGGGTATGTTAATGCAATTTGGTTTTTAAAATATAAATAAAAAATATTTGTATATTGCCGTGAAAGCATTTTTCGGCCTTCTTTTGAAGGACTTGTTTTAAAAATACTTGTAATATAAATAATGTTTTAAAAATATTTGTATTTTTGGCTTCATTGTGGAGTTATATCCAACAGTGGGTTGAATATAAATTTGAAGCTGATGTTTTTGATTAACCGTGGATTGTGATAGAGGATATTTCTAGTATTAACACGACCATTTTGGACATATAAAATTAAGTTTTATTTAGTATGTGTGTATTTTAAGTTAGAAATATAGTTTATAGTTTTACGGAAAATTGGTATTTCATACTTATTTTATCATTTTGAAAATACTATTCTGAAAAGTGAGTGAGTACTGGTTTTGGGTTAACGTTTTGAATGGCGTCATGTGTTTGGCTAGACTAAATCAGAGAACCGTAGAAGCACACTGTTGTCACACTCGTTTTGAACGATATTCGATATTAAGCTATTTATTCAAGTGAGTCTGGTCACAGCAGCTCGACACTCGTTCCATGCAGGGATGCCTATCGTGGCCTTTAAATAAAATTTGTTATGCTAATCACTTTATGCGTAAGTAATTAGCCCTCGTACTCTCTTTTAGTTTTATCCCATGTGCACGCATTTTTCTTTGCAGTTACTAATTGTGAAGTTTCGACTTTTTTAATCAACCATAGTATTGGTACTTATAGTCAAGGGATGGAGTCTCATACAATACTTTGTTCAAAACATACTACATACGTATATACTTCTGTTATTGTATGTAGGGCTAAAGATACACAAACTGTATTCTCTGTTCAACTGGCTATATCTTTCCTTTGTTTAGACATCTTCTCTCTTCCCTCCTATTGTGTGTCATTTTGTCCTTTCAAGTCAGCGGTTAAGACAGAATTTAATAAATACAATAGATGTTAAAATAATAATTATCTTACCGACATACTATATTTGTAAGTTTCTGAGTTTTTTTTTACCTTAATAACGTTTTAATTATGGTCCAATTACTCACGGTAGTCTTATAATTAATTGTTAGATTTGTTTTTTTATAACCGATCGACCATGGAACTTAACATCGGACGACACAAGGCTAACAAAACTGATCCGTGTAGTTCTTTTGTCTCATTTTTATATATGTTCAACTTCTGTTTTGTCTTCATCTCCAGACAATATTAATGTGTATGTAATAAGTAAATGGTTCACAAAGGAAAACAAGTTTCGAAATATTTGTTTTAGCCCACAGTTGTTTGCATACGAAAGCTTTTGCTACCATATATTGGGTTGGGACATTGTACCCTTATCCAAAGTTCAGTGTAAAAAAATTCCATAACTAGCACAGTGTTGCATTAATGGACGAAAACAGTGCTAGAGGGGATACGATTTTCGATTCACGATCGTGTTTTAAAAGGGAACGTCATTTTCTGTGCTGTTGGAACGCTTGGTGTTGGATATTTCCGCAAAGGATAAAGTATGAGTACGTGGCTGGAGACAATTGGCCAGACTGCGGTTTCCTCTCCCATTGGGATAATTGTGAGAAGACGAAAGAAAATCAGTGATTGAAAGGGCGAGGAGGTAGAGGTAAAGGTAGAGAATCCAAAAGACGTATAGTCCCTCCTATTGAAGGCGAGGGTGAGCTTGGAAATCCATCCATGACTCCCACTCTTACGTCCAATTCATCCCTCCTAACCACAACCCCCCATTCAAGGTTCACCCTCCGGAACCCAAGGCTCAGAGTCTTCGCCAAGAAGTCTGGATCATTCCCATCATTTGGGCTTGGCAAACCCAAAGATGATTCATCTTCTCCTGATGACAAAGATACCTCTTCCAATTCCAACCCTTTTCGTTTAGACTTTGGAAAGATACCCGATGTCACTTCCTTGATCCCAGTTCCAGCCAACAATTCTTCGCCAGGCTTTTCATTTGGAAATCCAAGGCGCAAAGATCCTTCAACCGTCTTCGTTGCTGGCGCCACAGGGCAGGCTGGTATTCGCATTGCACAGACGCTTCTTAGGGAAGGTTTCAGTGTTCGGGCTGGAGTCTCCGAACTTGGCTCTGCACAGGAATTGGCTCGTCTTGCTGCTCAATACAAGGTCAACCTCTCTCTTAATCAGCTTCCACTTCAAACATTAACCTTTTTAATTCTTCAAATTCTGAACGTCTCGAGGATCACTTACCAAAACAGTTAATCTTTTTTTATTCCTACTAAATTACATGTTTCTTTGTCATACGTTGCTGTACTTTTGAAAAGAAGAATATGATCAACTTCGCCATTACACGAGCCACCATGAAAAGCGAGATCTGTAACATGTTTACTGTTATACGGGTTTAATTAAACCATCTTAAAATATGGTGATCACTCAAATATTATAATAATTATGTAACAACATTCACCTCAAGTATTTCAACACTTTTTTAAGAACATCACGTCACAAATTCTGTTGCATGCCAAACACAAAAAATGATCAGCACCGTGTAAAGTTATACTAATAAAAAATGCAATTTGCAAATAAGATATTTAGATTGAAACACACTTTTTTATAAATATTAAGACTACTTAATGAACTGGATCTTATGTGGCAAGAAAGATTACTAATTCTAATTTCACGGTCTAAGTAACGAAAGTGCTAAAACTCCGGAGAAATCACTAGTATTACAGAAGAATCAATGGGACATGTGTTGACCATTTATGATAGGAAAAATATTTGTTGGCACTAATCTGTGGTGAATAGATAGGTAGTACATGAGCGACGAGGAGAATAAAAATATAAATGTGATAAGAGAGATACGGTTGCATATCATTACTCTTTATATAATTTCTATTTGGAGTGCATTTCGGAAACTAATTCATGCATGGTGAATACACAGATTATATCAAATGAGCAGGCAAAGCGTTTGAATGCTGTGCAATCAAGCTTTGACAACGCTGACTCAATAGCCAAAGCCATAGGCAACGCCAGCAAAGTGGTTGTCACCATTAGTTCCGCAGAGAACGGTCCAACAGCAGAGGTGTCGGCATCAGACGCATTGCAAGTGGTTCAGGCAGCACAGTTGGCCGGAGTTGGCCACGTGGCTGTCATCTACGACGAGAACGGCGTTGGGGCCTCAACCTACAATGTACTGGACGGTCTCTCCTCCTTCTTCAACAATCTCTTCTCTCGGTCTCAACCCTTGACCATACAAGAGTTCCTACAGAAAGTTATTGAAACTGACGTCAAATACACCTTCATCAAGACAAGTTTGACCGATGATTTCGCACCCGAAAGTTCCTACAATGTGGTCGTCTTGGGCGAGGGAAACACTAGTGCGAACGACTATAAAGTAATGTAATGTATGCGATGAATGATATTGTTTCCTTTTTTCCCCACCCTTTTTCTCCCCATACCGGTGGGTAATAATAGACTTTTAGAAAATGATGTAGGTAGCGAAGTCCAAGATTGCATCGTTGGTGGCTGATGTCTTCGCCAATACTGAGGTAGCAGAAAACAAGGTATTCTTTTACGGATTATGCATCCAGTGTTTGCTGAAATTTCTTATAAAATCTTTATACTAGTGCTTCTGACATCAAAGATCGAAGCTTTCGGTTTGACCAATACACCTCTCTCTTAATCTAATAGGTCGTGAAAGTGTACTCGGATCCGAATGCCCCTTTGAAGCGTGTGGATGAACTTTTTAGGTAAAACATGATGTATAGCTAGTTGTGTCTCTTTTTCATCTATAGCAGAACAATGATATTTTAGTAAGGAGGATCAGTATCTATTTCTATCTGATTTATGAGTTCCTTTGCAGTCCTATTCCCGAGGATGGAAGAAGGAAAGCCTATGCTGAAATGCAGAAGAAAGCAAAGGCAGAGGAGGCGGCAAGAGTGGCTGCAGAAAAAGCCAGTGAAGCAGCTGAATCAGCAAAGAAGTTGGAACAAGAGGTGAAAAAGCTTTCGCAGCAAGAAGCACTGGCTGCTAATCTGGCCCAAGAGGCACAAGAGAAGGCAGAGGCAGCTGGAGCCTCGGTGGAAAACCTCTTGAACAAGGCAAAAGACTTTGGTGCAGGGTTTTCCTGGGAAAAGTTGAGCTCACAGATTACTACTTCAATCCAAAACCCTGATGAGGATGAGAAACCAAAGGTTCAGCTAGCCACGGTAAGGGGACAGGCCAAGGCTCGGAACCTGGCGCCAAACAAAGCCGTGGTTAAACAAACTCCTCCGAGAAGAGCTGCTAGTAAACCAAAGGAGGAAAAACCAAAGAAGGAAGAGACAACAAAAGAGGTGAGAAATGTATTTGGTGGCCTGTTCAAACAAGAGACTATCTATGTTGATGATGACTAGAGGAAGTGGAACATCTTGCACGGCATAAAACTGCGTTGTTTGAGTATTTGTTAACGTAGATAATTTGATTGCTTGTGTATTGTCTTGTAAAGTTCTATGTTTTGAAGCAGGATATTTATGTAGTTGTACTGGTTCAGAACCCTGTTTTCGGGGAAAACAATAAATGGGTTTTCCCTTATCTTCTGCTTTCTCTTTATTCATTAACAACTTGTGCGTGTTTAGATTACACTTTTTTTTTATACTTTTCTCAAATCATAATTCAAAGGGGGAAAATTTATTTTATCTTCAAGTTGACATCTTTGGCAAAATTTTGAGAAGATCAACGAGATTTTGGTCTCGATTTATATTTAAACAGAGATAAAAAATAGTTGCGTTTAGGACCACATAACTTTCATAGTAGAATTATCTCTTCTAGTGTTTTGTTTTTTCCATTTTTATATGAGCAAAATTTAGAAACCAAAATTAGTATTTCTAGCTCATTTTTCTATCATTACCAAAAGCTAAAGTCATCCTTAGAACATTTAGTATTGTCATTTCCGAGGTTTAATCTCCTTTATTTATGATTGTTTTTTTTTTCTTTTTAAAAATTGCGATTACGATAAAACTCTGATTCGTTATTAATTAACATTTATTGATGAATCATAAATCTATTTTAAAAATAATGGTAGATATACAATATTAGAAGTTCTAAACTTCTCTTAGGTGTATAGGACCCCATAATACCTTTATTTTTTTTTATCAATTCCATTAATACATTGGTATTAAGTCTACCTTGTTAAACCGGGTAATGGAAACTAGTTTTGTTATCATATATTTATTTTCAAATAAAAGTTTACCTTCAACTCCGTACTCAAACATAATGGGAATAAATTTTTTGTCTTATCTCTATTTTCATTGGATAACTGGTATGATATCTTATTCGTGTTTATACATTTTTTTATGTTTAAATTAATTAATTAATTTTTATAAAATAATAATAATTTTTTGTAAGGAAAAAAATAATATTATTAAATATTCAATAATATCAAAATATTTATAAAAAAATTATAATTATACATATTTCAAATATAATATCAAATAAAATTTCATGAAACTAAAACATTTATTAAATTTACAAAGTTAATGAAACAAATGGATAAAATTTAAAAATACTTTTAAAAAATCATCAAAAAGAAAACATATAATCAAACTTAAAATATTTTAAATGTTTCTTTACTGTTATTCTTTAAATTATAATGAATTCTTTTATATACTAATAAAAATTATAATACACTTGAATGAAATTAAGCAAAGAACAAAGATTAAAATAATAATAATTGAAATTTAAGATAAATTTTTTATTTTTTTGAACTTCATTGTATAATTATAAATAAGATTCATCATAATGACATTAAATTATTATATTATAGTAATGATTTTTTTATAGAATTATAGTGATAGAATTATATTTATGATAATGATTAGAAAATAAAATAATTATACATTAAAAGTATTGAGACATTTTTATCATAACATTATTATTTAATGACATTTCTATATATCTTTCTTGTTCTAATGTGTCAAAAGTTACTTTACAATATTTTTAATTTTTTTGATTCACGTCCTCGACTATTTAATTGTTTTAAACAATTTATGTCAAGCCATGTGTTGTCATATTCGCAAATGCCTGTAATTAATTAACAATCATATATCGTTTAATTACTTTGACAAATATATCACAACTAATTGATGTGTCGTCTAATTATACTTTATTTGTATATTCTTGGCTTAAGTTATTACTTGTTATATAGTATAAACTAATCCAATGTTGAATGTTATTTCATTTTAATTTTTTGTCACTTAGATGAGTGCTTATATATACTCCATCAATTTTATTGATAATTAAAGAAAATGACATTTATAAGTTATATTAATTTTTTTTTTGTTTTTTTGTAAATAGTCTTGTAAAAAGGTTAAAGTATCTAGTACTTTAGTATTAATATATTTTTTTATCGATAAAGAAAATCTATACAAATGAGTGCTTGGACATTACATTCTCTACTAGACTCTTTATGTTTAAATAATGAGCTTCTTATAAGAAAAATATTAAACTTACTTCATATGAAGAAATATACATTTGATTTGTATTAGACAAGTGATAAATAAATGTCATAAAAAGACGTATTTATTTGAAAGAATATCATACTTAATGACCATTTGGTTGTCTTCTATATTGTATGATATTTTTGATTCATGACACTTTGGCTTGTTGTTAGGGTAACATGTGACTGATAAGACATCTAGTGAGATTGAATAGTTGTGGATGATAAATGTATTATAACACTTAATAAATTTTAATGTTAAAGTCAATATATATGAGAGATATTTTAAAAAATGAGTGCCTATATGTATGTTATAGAATGCGAGTTTACTACCTATAAGCTTCTTGACAATGAGAAAAAAAACAAAATTATCAACAAACAAAATTTAATGTAATAATACAAATTCGTCAATAAAACAAAATTATAGAACAAAAAGTTTATCAATATTAACAACAAAAGTTTGTCAATAAAACAAAATTACAACAACAATAAATCTATTAATAAAATGATTGTATTCAGTTCTTTTTCTTCTTTACCAATGGATTTTTTTAAAAATTCAATAAATCTTTACCAACAAATCTTTAAAAAATTCAATACATCGGCAAACTTATATATTAATAGATTTTTCCAATAAACTTAAAAAAATCATTTATTAACATATTTACTAACAAAATTTGAAAACAAAATCAGATAAAGATTGATTTTATCGCGAAATACGAAATGGTCACAACTTAAAACTAAAATTTTGATATCCATCTTATCAATGAAATTTATAAACAAATCCATCGATAAAAAAAATTTAAATTACTAATAAAAATATATCCATCAATAATAAAAATTAAAATTCATGTATGAAATTTATTAATAAAACAAAAGTTTTGTTCTACCAATCAAATTTAATGGATAATTACATAATTTATTATAATGTTGATGATGAATGTGAATGTAAAAAAATGTACCTAATACTTTGAGAAACTGCTATACATCATGAAATAGTTAGATTTCATAAACTTTTTTTCATACTACACTCATCAAAATACAAAGGCATCGAGGATTGGTAGATATTATAGTGAGGCAAGACATATGAATGATGAATATGAGATCTTCAAAGAGTTGTAAAAATTATAATATTAAAGTCAATATATGAGGAAACATTCTATGACTTTATTCTTGTAGGCTGTCGTCACGGAAAAGATATTTCTAACAAAGTCCAATAGTAGTATATAATGATTACATTATATTACAAAGACAAATTAAAAAATAGGGAAAAAAATAAATGAGTTTAATTGTTCTCTTGTTAGAAGAAAAAATGTCAAAGGGTTTAATCGTTGTCTGACACGCCACCTAGTTGAATAGACTTAGGTGATAATTGTTGTCTCGTATTGATTTTATTCAAGTTATGGTGATGTGAAGAAATAGAGATATTTGACTTATAAACAAAAAATGGTTCATGAATGTGAAGGTTTGCTCTTAGGAAAATAAAAAATTATGAGAACTGGAGATGACAATTCATAAATATAAATAGCATTTCCGGAATAATATGAAGATTTTGAAAAAAAAATTTTACAAAAGATAACAATATTAAGTTGAAACTCACTCCATTACTTTTTATAGATATTAAAAAAGAATATTTAAATACAAAATTCAATAAATGAATTTTAAATAAAATATATTTTAATATAAATTATTTTATTACTAAATAAAAATTTGTTTTAGGTTTTTCAAATTTTGAACTGCTTCTATGTTACTAATAGTTGAATATGAGGGTTGTAAAAGTTGAAAAACAAAAATGTTTAAAAGAGACTTGATTGTTATATGAGACGCTCATGATTGAATAAGCTTGGATGATGAATTTTCTCTCTTACGATAGAATTTATCACATTGAGAAAGGATAATAAACAGTCTTTAAGTCATAAATCATTCATAATAAAATTCTAGAAGAAGAAAAGAGTAATAATAAAAACCTTACAAATAATTATACTAAATCATTTATTTTAAAATAGAAAATAATTAGTATTTCTATATTACAAATTATAATAAGAGCATTTATGTAAAACAAGGAATATTATATAACTGTAATTGTAATGAAAATATTTTATGGAAAAACCAAAACAAGTAAAAGTTAAATATTTTTATTTAACTACAAAAATATAACTTATTTCTTAATATCAGTATATTATATATTATAACATAAAATAATTGAAATTGTAGTAATCCAAAGGAGACTAATGCTCCCAACTCTCAATGTAGTTGTGTCTCTATTTTTGTTGACTATCACATTAAATGACACCTTGACTAAAACTTTAGACCAAAAATATTAAACATTTACAAGAATTTTTGTGATGTGAGTGATGAATATGAGATCTCTAACAAGATCAACAATAATGTACAACAATCATCTCTGGACATATTGTCTAAAAAACCTCTTAAAGTCAATGCTTATATGAAGAAACAGTTATAATAAGTGGTAATGTTTCTTCATTTAGACTTGGTAGGGACAAAATGGTAAAGGGATTGAATAGACTTGAATGATGAATTTACCTTTTTTCTTTATATATATGTTTGTGTGTGTGTGTTTTTTTTTCAAATTAAATTTACCATATAAGAAAGCTTAATAAATAATATTTAATTCACAAATAATTCGTGACAAAATTATATAGCAAGAACAAACACATATCATCTCAAAATTAAAAATAATAACTATGTCAATGTTTTATGAGGCATAAACGAAATATAACATTTACGTAAAAAGTATAAAATAATTATCTTCACAATGATATATAACAATAATAAATATTAATGGTAATATATTTTATCACAAAATAAAGTTTAAATATCTTTGTTTAATTTTAAAATGCAATTTAAATTAATGTCAGTATATGATTGTTTATATGAACAGGTTGAAATTGTAAACTTTGAAAGAGATTAAAAGCCCCAACTTCCACTATAATATTTTTTCTCTGTTCTTGCATTTGCTGTAAGACATGAGACCTTAACAGATTGCCAACTTAGTAGAAAGGTGTTAAGGATTCAGATGTATTGTAGTGAAGTGAAACATGTGAAGGATAATGATCGATCCATCTTCAACAAAACTCAACAAGATAATCTCATATTACAATACCGACAAACTCCAAAGTAAATGTTTGCATTTGAAGAAAAATATTAGAAACTAAGTACTTATCTATACAGACTTGAGAAATGAGTCCTTCATATAAATGCTAAAAAGACTTCATTGTGTTGGATGTCATCTAGTTTTTTTATCTGCAAAAAGAATAATATTATTAAGTAGAGTATTTAGGATACTTCAATCCATATACTTCTAAATTTATATATGTATATAAAATTCTAATCTTTCAAGTCACAGTTCTATATAATGTTCACAATGGACTCCAACTGGTTTCTATGTCATCTAGTTGAATAGGTTTATGTGATGTGTTCCCTTTTTTTGTATCATATATTGGCTGTAATCATGTTAATAATCATATCTTGATGTGAAGAGACAAGGCAATCGTGTTTAAGGTTCATATCTAGTAACTTACAAAAATGGAATATTCTAAGCTTAAATGTATAGGTTTTATCATATACTATGGGCACCTAGAAACATTGTACGAAAAACTTACAAAAATGGAAGAAGCTGACTTAAAAGCTGTACGTTGTGGTAAAGTTACTTGTTGGTGTCCCTACAACAAGAACAAGGTTGATATCTCTAAAAGAATTCTCCAGTGCACATTGGCACTAGGTAAACTATTTCTTCATGCAGGTCAAATGTTGCCAAACAAAATGTGGTCACTGAGACATATCCTACTATTACACATATCAAAAATAAGAAAAGTGGAGATTACAAGATAGTTATTTCAGAGAACGAGAAGTTTAGCATTTTCTGGAACCATAAAAGATATAATGAAAAAGCTAGTTAGACTGAATGTTGAATGTCACAAAAGATAACAATTTGATTACTTATGGAAAAGTTGAAACCAATAATAGAGACCGTGGATGAAGAAAAAGTAAAATGGTAGATTAATTTAAGTATGATTGAAATGTGTCAATGAAGAGAATTTAGAATTTGTATATGTATAAATAGTTTGGTCAGCTAGCATTCTAAACTGTATATTGGATAAGTAGATTAATCCAAAGTATATAAGATACTGTAAAGTACAGCTAATAGATTGCCTTGTTCTTATCGATTCACTAAGTGGTCGATGAGAACAAGAACAAGGCTATCACCTGGTTCTAATCGAGAATAAAATTTTGTATGTAAACAAAAATACTCATTTAATTTGTTCTGAGGTTATCGACGATATTCATGTTTTAACTCCTTAATTACCAACATCATATTAATTAGAAAAGCATAATTTCCATACATCAGGCAAGGGTATCGTCAATTGCTGCTTGTGAACAGACTAGATCTATATAGGGTTTGAGGTAATATCTGGAATGTGGTGCAATGAATTTAGTTCAAGAACAAAGGAGAAATATCATATACATATTTTGCAGAAAAACAGAAAATGTTGTATAAAAGTAGTAAATTTTACAACCATGTATAAAATACAAGCAATGGTAAAAATCAATTCAAAGGGTAAACTCGCGAGAACAAAATCAAACAGTTTATGAGCTCTTTTCACCAAGAAAAAAAAGGGTTCGTGGACATCTTCAGACAATAGCGTGAGGAGGATCGAACTCAAAAAAAATTTCTTGTACCCGTTTCTGGTGACGAATCCTGTGGTTCAAGTCCGAGTCTGAGTTCAAGGTCTAACTTCAACGATGAATCTCGGGTAGATAACAAAGCTCCATCAGTGGTATTTTGACCTTGTGGCTTCAGTGTTTCACTGCTGGTTGGTGATTCTTCAAAGAGTGGAAGCTGTTGCCTTGTGTGAGATGCTCTAGAGGAGGCATGTTCTTCTTGAGACACATTCCAATTCCATTTTGGCGTGTTCCGTTCTTCACCAGACTTGGTCTGATCCTGTGGAGGGACAACCTTGTCCAAAGATGGTTGATTTGAAGATTGTTGTTGCTTGAGCTTGGCTTTGTCTTTTCTGTGGATGTTCATGTGCCCCCCCAGTGCCTGTGCATTGGAGAAGCCCCTCCTGCAGAAGTTGCACTCGTAGGACCTGGATGTCACGTGAGTTGCGCCTTGGTCCTCCCCATCAGAGGGATTTTCAGATATTGCTGCTTGCTGATCATGATCAGATTCCATTTGATCAGTTTCAACTTTGAAGAAATATGAAACAATGAAAAATACCAAGTATAGTGTGTAGATAGGAAAAGAGATGGTCAACAAAAGCAGATAACGGTGGTTTTATATGTTGAAGTTGAATGTATGTGGCTCATAGAAAGGCCTGCTTTCATGTAATTATTATTTTATGAAACTGCCATGTAGTGAGAATGTAACTTCCTGAATATGTTTTACAGCTTCAGTTGTTGCAAAGGACAAAATAGCTTAAGGCTCAAAAACTACTGGGTCAAGTATATATATATTCAAGACAACTTGCATTTTGGCTTCTGGCTTTCGGCCTACGTTAGATTCAAATGTTGTCTCACAAACTCGCAATTCATGTTACTGTCAAACAACTTTGTTTAACATTTATAAACTTGTACCATGTATTTAATTAACTATACGTAGCTTCGTCTAACCGTATATTCCTGTTATGTGACTTCTTTTCTAAGTTGTCTGATTTCTATCTTCTCGTGGATGTCGTAGTTTTTTATACGGATCAGAAAACATACTTCACTGCTTTTACTAAACTATAAATGAAATCAATTTTTAGAACTGTTTGTGAGGATCTGAAAGATACATATGAGTCATATTTTAAAGGATCGTGCAGTCTTTTTTCGTGTTTTTTTTCTCCAAGGGAAAGAAACAATGATTTTAGTTTCAAAATAGACTAACTTTTATGTTTTTTCTTGAAAAAAAATGATTCTGCCAAAGGAACTTCTCAGAATGTTGCTTTTACATGTAGAATGTGGAAGCGTCCTTTGTAGTCTACATAGATTAGTTTCTGACAGTGAAATTGACAGAAAATAATATTTTGCAGGAGTTTCAAAAATTCTGAGACATTAATTGGAAAGAAAAGTACACAATTAAGGACTCAACTATTATTTTTAATTTGAGAATCTCTTTAACAATTGTTAAATAGCTTAGAAGCTACTTAATAATTTAATTTTTTTTGAAATAGTAATTATTTAAAAAAATAATAATTGTTCTAACTTACAAAGATCCAAATGAAGAAAGTTAAGACAAAGAAGACAAATGTTGTGAGAAGAATAGATACGGTGAGCTGTGGGAGAAAGACTAAAATAATATTTGTTTTAAGTCAGATTGGTTTCTCTCCCAATATGAAAAGGTCACCTTAGAAATCACGCAATTGTCTATGGCATATGACCGTTTGATTAAGAAAATAGTCAGAAATTTTGAATATTTTATTCACCCGTCCCATATTAAAACTAGTTACTTTTATTAAAACTAGTAATACTATTTAGTTTGCAGAGATATTTTAAGTAAAATAGAAATCAGTGTGAATGGTGTTGTTGACAAGAAATGGAACCGGAGTCAGATTTTTTTCTTCTAAATATTCATATTAACAGAATCAATAAATATTTTACATTAACAACATAGCTAGAAAAAAAAAATAGAGAGAATGAGGGGTTGACTTATATAATATGACATAGATCAAGAAATTAAAATTATTGGGAAGGATATTAAACAAAAATGTTACCACTAAATTCTCACTAAAATCTCATATTATAGGCTGAATTTATAGAATTGAATTAGATATAAATCAAAGCTGTTAAACAAACTAGGAGAAGTGATTACAGTAATAGTAGTTAATTAATTTAAAATTTCATATTGGTGTTTGATAGCTTTAGTCAAACACAGTGTCGTATGTTGTGGTGTTTAGCCGTCCTGAACATTGAATTTGACTTGGGCAATGTAGAAGCAAAATAGTAAAGAAGCAGAGGATTATTCACAGCTGGAAAACCATACAACACAACATAGCCAGCCATGAACGTTATCATGCTAGCTCATCTAGAACCTTATTATCATTAATATTCCAATTACATTTCAAATTTTACGTTGTATATATCAATACTGATGCAGTACATGTACATGCATATGTATAGTTAGTTTGCAGACGAAATTAGGGTTACCTGGTAAGGTATTATAGGTTATTCTTTAATACACTGAAATGGAAGTTGTCAAAAATAGAATTCACTACAATTTATAAGTATTGTATCATCAAATTTTTATATATTTTTTTAAACTAATGTAAAATAGTTCAAACTATATCACAATAATTACACGTCATCACAAATAAATAAACTGTATAACTTTAATTCATTTTCACAAAAGAAGTTGTCTTTTTTCCATAGAATATACTATAATTTTATCTATCAATAACAATTGTGTTTATTGTTAAGTACAAAGTAGAAGGGTAATGAATTATGTTTTTATATAAATAGTATATTGAGGATTATTTGATGGTTTCCATGTGATGTGATCAATATAATATGTTTTGAAAAGAAATATATGATCAATATTTTCATAGACCATTTTTTAACAGAAAATATAAGTTATTTATTTTTAATATATTATATCTTGTTATTGTTATATATATATGTGTGTGTAAATTGAAATTGTAAAATTTTTAAGGAAATGAAGCTCCCAAACTTTCTATATAGTTTTGTTTCAGTTCTTTGTAGACGACATGATGTTTTAGGAGAAAGTCAAACTTCAAAATAGAAAGGTGGTGAAACAAAGATTGAATGATGAAGATAAGATCTTCAACAAAAAATCAATAAAGTATGATGTATAACGATTGTTTGCATATTGTCACTGTACACAATACCTTTGTAGACTTTGTCAAAGCTAGTAGTAAAAGGGTGTGTTCAGAATTCATAGGAATGTATAGCAGATATTTTATATTGGACCATTTACATATACTCTAAAGTCAAAGTCTACATCAGAGGAAATATCTGATTGATACTTTTTATTGAGTTAATTGAGTAAAATTTATTAAAATGATGAAGTCGCAATATTTTTATTAATTAAGTTTAAAGGTTTATAAATAAAAAAATTGTAATTGTTCAAATTTTATTTTAAAAAATCATTATTTTTACAAACATTTTTTTTAATTTATGAGATAAATCATATATATGAATTCATGATATATTTTAGTAGCAAGTAGAACACTTTTATTCTGATCCAAAGTTACTTTTTAGTATGTTTTTTTTTTAATTAATGTAAAAGTTTGAGTTTGCATATGATGTTTCTTGCATAAAGATCAATCTCTATTATTTTAAGAATAATAACTTCTTAAAATATATTTAGATTTGTTAATTAGAGACTTTTATATATAATAACTTCTTTTGTGATAGTTGTGATTTTGAGAGTTTAAGCTTGGCTAAACAAGTGGTAAAGGTAAAGAAAGTTGGTTAATTGTTTTTTAATATCTTAGAGTAGATAATATAGACTTTTTGGGAAAGTAATTTTAGTTTTGTGTAAGAAACTTATATTTTGGGAAAATATTCAAAGAGTTTGAGTTTGGATAGGAACAATATATATTACAATGACTTTTTTTTTTCTTTCATAAATTTATGATAGCGATTCTTGAAAATAAAGTTAATATATATTCCTAATATAGGTTACTTCCAGGTAATGGCACTACCTAATCCGTTGTCATTACTATTTTAGAAAAACTCATTCCATGTTATTTGTATTTGATTGAGATCCATAAAAAATTCAATAATTTAAAATTACTTATAACTATGATTTATGATAATTGAGATATTAGTTAATTTTATTTGTACAGGATGTATAAATAATCAAATACTTTTAAGCTAGATTGAAAAACACAAAAGTTTATGAAAACACTTTAAAATAATTCGCATGGAGCAGATTTGATTCATTAGAAAAGTTTTCAAAATAAAACTCTAGTTCACTTACAAACAGCATCAATGATAACACTAATCATGCACATTTTATATTCTTGCTGATTACAATATTTTAAGAATCTAACAACATAAAACAAGTATGACACCATTCAGTGTACTAAAGTTATATCATGGATGACGACTAGAGGCGAAGTTCGTATTTGATATTGCATCAACAACATACCAAGTTTCAAAGTTTTGACTCAGCAGGGAGAAAAAAAAATTCTCTACCACAAATAGAATACCACACAGAAAACAGTAGAAATATGACCTAATCCTTGCAATTATTAATCATATTTATGTAGCAAATTCATCATATCATGTCCTTCATTGAAGAGAGAAAAAACATGGGTGAGGGAAACAGTGGAAGCAAAAGCAGCAGGTGGTGTTTGCAGGGAATGACAGCACTGGTCACAGGTGGATCCAAAGGAATCGGGTAACTTTTCTACCTTCTTCTTCTTCCACTTTTTTTTTTTTTTTTTCATTTCAGTTTTTCTTCCTACTACGTATATATATACTATACTTAATTTCAAGTTTTTAACAAAAACAAAGGGGCTAATTGATTTGTAAGTCTTTGGTGATTTCTACAAAGCAAACATGGTTGTATCAATGAACTATAGTGATTAATAATTGCAGAAAACAAGAGGGTAGGTCTTGCATAAATTTTTGTTTTTGTTTCTCACTATTCATTCCTATCATATATATATATATATATATATATATATATATATATATATAGATATTCTATCGTGGAGCAGTTGGCAGAGCTTGGGGCCACTGTACACACTTGTTCTCTGAACCAAGCTGAACTCAATGAATCCTTGAACGAATGGACCGCAAAAGGATACAGAGTAACCGGTTCGGTCTGTGACATCACCTCTCGTGTTAACAGAGAAGAGCTCATAGCTACTGTCTCCTCTCAGTTCAATGGCAAACTCAATATCCTTGTAATGACATCTTCTTTTTTCATCTTTTCATACTAAAACTTGTCTAACTATGACAAGAATGAGAACCAATTTGGGATCCATCTTGTAGGACTAAAAGTTAAAACATATGCTTTTTCGTTAATATTTTTGAATGGATTTAGGTAAACAATGTGGGAACAAACGTACAGAAGCAGACCCTGGATTTAACAGCGGAAGATTTTGAATTCCTGATGAATACGAATCTTGAATCTTGTTTCCACTTAAGCCAGATTTGTAGCTACAAACTTAGCATCCATTATATATAGTGCAGCAAAAGGTGATTGTTCATTGCACTCCATGTGGTAGAGTTAGGTAGTTAGAAATTGTAGTGTGTAATAAAAATGAGCCAATTGTAGCTGGTAATTTGAAAATGTGTATGTGATTGGCATGCAGGAGCGATAAACCAAATGACAAAAAATTTGGCATGTGAATGGGCCAAAGACAACATAAGGACTAATTGTGTTGCACCAGGGCCAATTAGAACCCCTCTTTTGGACAAGGTAATATGTTTGTTGGCATTGTTAGTGTATGATTTTATTGTCATTTGTTTTGTTTTTTTCTGTGGACTGAGGACATCATGTTATTGTGTTGTGTTCTTGAAGCACTCTAAAGAGGAAACAGTTATGAATGCTGTAATTTCTAAAACCCCTCTGGGACGGATTGGAGAGGCAGAGGAGGTGTCTTCGTTGGTGGCATTTCTGTGCTCGCCTGCAGCCTCTTACATCACTGGACAGATCATTTGTGTTGATGGCGGCTTCACTGTAAACGGCCTCCATTTAGTTTAGCCTTGTTTTCACATTTTGTGTTCAGTCAATTACAGTCTAATTGTATTGGTTTGTGTGACATGTTAAGAATAAATCAACAGAGTGTGCTTTGGTAGTTGAGTCTCGCAGTGAGTGTGGTATGTTAAATGTATTTTGGAAGGGCTGATGTTTATTCTTTGATAGCAATAAGACTCATGCTTGTTTTCACCTTAAAACTCAAACTTCAATGTCAAATATAGTTTCAGTCACGCTCAACCTCAAGTTTTAGGTAAACACTATAGATTGTTAGAATGGATGAAATTTCTTGCTAATAAACCAGTGTAGATGGAAGTAAAAATCAACGTCAGTTAAAGTATTTCAAATAGCTTGGGTTAAAAATCAATTAAAAAACTTGTTGGCAGATCAATTTATCAGGAGAAAAGGTTCATGGTACAAATCATAAGAAAACTTAGCTTATGAAATATTATCATTGAGTAAAAATGGGTAGAGTTTTTATTTCAATAAAATCATAAAGAATAAAAAAGAGTTACTCTTTAAAATAAAAGGAATTATTTAAATGAATTTGAGTGAGTTCTCATTAATATTAAATCTTCTCAATAAACCAACAATTTAAAGTGTAGATCATTCACATAAATCACCACAATCATATCACCATACTTCATTGGATCTTCTTAATTTTCACATCATTTATGTGCTTTTGAGTTTGTTTGTTTCTCTTAATATTACAAAGAAATTATTATTTATATTTACTTATACTGATCACTTTATTAGGTTAAAAAGGTTTCATAAATAGCTTAAAGACGTCATTTTTTTTAGTAAAATAAACTATTATTAAAACTTAAATTAGATTTGGATTTTAAAACAATCTAACATATTTTAGCTCCAATAACAAATGCTTTGAAAACTATAGCAGCCTCTTAAGATTATTGTACCTGTTTACACGTTTTGTTTATTTATTGCTTCGTGTTTGGAAAAAATGTAGCATGCGTTTGTTATCCATACTCTAGTCATCACATCCTGGATGCAGAAAGAAAGTTAGTTACGCATGGAAAAATTTTCAAAGGATGCATTCTATTCGAATTATAAAACATTTAAAATATATTTAACAAAATTATTTAATCAAGATTTTTAAACATTAGATTATATGGCATTCAATTAAGAACGATACACACAAAACCCTTTCTTTGTAAAGAATTTGTGTTTCTTCCTATCTTTTCTTATTATATAGTAACTTTATAAATATTTTTTATTTATTCACATTTTTAAGTTTGGAAGAACATTTTGGGTTTTGATAAAACATTTTCAAAGTTTAATATATCAATAACGAACTTCCTTGTTACTAGGGATTATACGTAATATTGTTGAAAATCTAAATCTTAGTCTAAGTCCCATATTGGATAGAAATAAAAAAGTATAACATTATTAAAACCATTTTGCTTAAGGTTTTGGGTAGAAAGTGATGCCACTGTATAAAGATGAAAGACCCATTGCTTTAAGGTTTCCTCCTCGCTAGACCCAACAAATATATCTTCAATATTTGGGATTTCTACTATTTAATATATTTCTTACTCATTCTTTTTGTGTTCTATTTTTTACTTTAACTCTATAAATTGATTGATTGTATATATGTAGGTATCTCATTACTAGACACAATGTTATAACCTAGACTATAATAGAACAACTAATTGATTGTATATCTAAGCATAGAATTCATCATTAGTTATTCATAACACGTTGAACTTAATGTGAATTATAATAAAATTTACTAAGACATGATTTTTATTATTAAAGTTTAGATTTGTCGTCATGACATTAATTCTTGTTACATGTGTGAATATTAGAGTAAGAATTGGAAATATATTGTTTAGTGCTTTTGATATTGATTTGATACATGAAATCTAACCTAGTAAAGTCTTTACCGTATAATAATTTTATTACTTTCTCAATTTTAGATTTATTTTGTACACGTGAACAATTTTTATTCGTTCAAAGTTTTTAACCTTAATCAGTGAATAAACATAATTTTTTTGGACAACGCAAGTCTATGTGGAAAACAATATAAGAACTTATCCACTTTGTTACTTGTACGATTTAGTACACTTGCCAATTTTTGTTACAACAAGTATAGAAATATTCATTAGACGATTATCCATACACTAATTAGATGAGTTTCAAACACAAATCAAGTTTGTTTTTAACTGATTAGACAAATCTAACAATATACATTAGATAGGTTTGTCCATACATAGATTAGACGAGTCTACTATAATATATATTAGATTAGTTTATTCATTCACTGATTAGACGAGTCTTGCAATACACATTAAACAAGTCTAAACATATACTGACTAAATGACTCTATCCATATACTGATTAAACGAGTCTAACAACAAACATTAGACGAGTCTAGCTATATATATTAGACAAATTTGTTTATACATAAATTTATACATATTAGACGAGTTTTCCACGTACTAATTATATGAGTCTTACAATACATATTAGACAAGTCTGAACATACACTTATTAGACGAGTCTAGCAATATACATTATATGAGTGTATACACATGCTCATTAGATGAGTATAGAAATGCATATTAGACTAGTATGTTGATGTATTGATTAAACAAGTCTAAAAATATACATCAAACGAGTGTCTTCAAATTAGACAAATATGGAAAAAATACATTACATCAGTCTAAAAATACTCATTGATGAGATTGTCGATACATTATAATTAGACAACTATAGTTAAAAAATATTGAACAAGTCATTTCATAAGTTGATTAAACGGAGTCTAGGATTACACGAGTATAACATAAATCTTTAGACGAATATGTCAATGCATTGATTATACTAGTTTAGAAATATATATTAGATAAATCATTCATATATTAATTATACGAGTTTAGTAATATACATTCCACAAATTTATCCTAGACAAGTCTATTAATATACATTACATAAGTTTTTTCATTCACTAATTAGATAAATCTTGCAATATGATAAACCTCTTCATACATTGATTAAACAAGTATAAAAAAAATTATAAATATTATTTTTTTAATTTTGGATAAAAAAGATTTGTCTACAAATAAATAGATTTTCAAAGACTATTTACTTGGATGTTTTAATCAAAAACCTATTAGGTATTCAAAATGGTACTTAAATATTATTATGCTGAGTAATAGATTCTTAAAAATATTCGTTAAATTTGTATTTACTCAATAATTTTGACCAGACTATCCAAAAAGAAAATAGAAAAAAAGGAAAAAGGAACCTCAGCCATCTGTGAACACACAGAATCCTTTGAATCCCCAGTCCTATACAATACTGTAATGGAAAACCAAATTACCATAAAATGAACAGTGTTGGTGGCATGATTTGCCAGTGATTAGAACAAAATGCATCTGAATTCCCTCATAAATCCAACTTCCTATCGTCCATTACCGTCAAACCGCAGTGCCACCTCTTTCATTTTCTATCATGGAAGAAAAATATCAAAGTCCAATTGCATTAAAAGCCAGTCTACACAGCAAGGTGGACTCTTCAGAGGATGCCAGCTCTCGTCAATGGTGGAACTCGCGGAATTGGGTACTAAGTACCCAAAATTCCTACTTTCACACTCGTGTTTCATTTTAATTCCGACCCTTTTAATCTCATCAGAATTTAACTTGTGATTTCTATTGAGACATGTTAAAGGCGGGCCATTGTGGAGGAGTTGACGGGGTTTGGAGCCAGAGTTCATACCTGTGCCAGGAACGAACACGATCTCACTGAATGCCTGAAGAAATGGAATGATTCGGGCTTTGAGGTTACTGGCTCAGTTCCAAAGCAGAGGGGGCGCTCAATTTCTTTTTTCCAATATACTTTGATTTGTGTATTTTATTATTTTACATATTATTTCTATAAAACAAATTGATCTGAATTTTACTTGTTATTTTTATTATTTTCTCAATATATAAAAATGACATTAATACAAAGGTTAGTGTTTATTATCGATACTAATTAGTTTTAGATAATAATATCAATTTTTTATAAATAATCTATAAAAAGAACTTTTAATTTAGTGATGAAGTTTGAGAACAAATTATTAGGTTAAAAATTAGAAAAAAGATTATTTGACACGGATACTATTATTTGACAATTCTTTATATAAATAAAATGATTTTAATAAAAGAGATTTTTAGTATTTTTTTTTGTTTAAAATAGAAAAAGTGGTGAAAAATAACGTTAATTAGGAGTAAAAAAAATATTTTGATGTTAAAGCACCATTGTTCTAAAATTTAGTAAACAGTAAAAGTTGTTTTAAGTCAGACTGATATAATTTGACTTTTTCGTTGACGTGGAAAATTGAATTTTAATGGAATAGTGTGTAGAAATAGATAAGAAACAAAAATGTTTAAAATTAAGATATATTTTATTTGTCTGAAGACTATAATAGTATTAATAACTTCTCATAACTACTTTTTAATACGTATTATTATTTTTATTGGGTAGTTTGAATTTATATTAAAAAAAATATTTGAAATGAAATATAAAACGTTGTAAAAAATTTATAAAAAAAAAATTATTAAAAAATCATTTTCTTATTCTGTTAAAATATTTTACAGCTAAGATTTCATTATAGCTTTAAATAAGTCAAATTATGTCTGATTCTTTGGAGATAAATATTTTAAACTGATTTGATTTTGATGGGCATTTATAACATTTACACAACTAATTTTATTGACTTTACATTTAATAGATATGGTTAAATATATTTTTAGTCTCTAAATTATCATGCAATTTTAGGTTTAGTCTCTAAATAAAAGTTTGTTCTTTTTAGTCCTCTTAGTTTTGAAACTCTTACTTTTAATCCTTAAAATTGAACGACATTAAATTTTTTTTGATGTGACAAACATCGAGCCACGTGTTATGCTACCTTCCCTTGTTACTGTGTGTCACGTTGCTTTTCTTCTTTTTATCCTCCTACGACTCCATAGTCACCTCCACCTTCACCTTTTTCATCTCCATCCCCAGCTCCGTTCCTCCGCCGGCGACACCTTCTCTGCATATGTTGTTGGAAGAAGAAGAGAAGACGCAAGTAGAAAGACAAAAAGGTTCCCAAGTAGCGAGTAGAAAAAGAAAACAGAAGCAAAGAAAACCTAAAACCTGCCTTTGAGCTCACCATAACACTGACCTGATCTAGTTCTTTCAAAGTTATTCATCTATTTAAATTGTCGCCACCCAGATGCAGCTCCCAGCTTGGTTTATGTTTCACTTTTTATTTAGAACTTTATACCAGATTGTTGCTTTTCCTTTGACAGATACACTTGATGAGCCAACACTACTAGTGTCCTGGGGAAGTCAAAGAAATCCAATTTTTGAAATCTTTAAGATTTTGGTAAGCATATCAAGATTCTGGTAAGCATATTAACAAAAGCCGAGACAGATTCTATGGAGTTTCAGTCATGGATGCATTAAAAAAGGATACACAATTCAAAACCTGAACAAAATTATAAACTCAAGTTTCAATCAGAATATCATAACAATTTCAAGAAGCTTAGAACAAAAACTGTGGGATTGGGAACAAAATGCTAGTGGACTCATCCTGACAAAATGAATGATGTATATGAATGTGAGATAAGAAATTTTATTGGGATGATCGAGCAGGGAAGAGAAGAGAAGATACTGTCAGAACTTAAAATCCTAACTACCACCGCTCGGTCTCAGTCATGCACCGCTCGGTCTCGGTCATGCACCGCTCGGTCTCGGTCATGCCTCCGTTCGGTTGTCAGGACTCAATCCACCCACCGCTTCACCGACCGCTCGGTCTCGATCATGCCTCCGCTCGGTCTCGGTCATGTCTCACTGGAAATGCATCCTAATAGTAAAAGCTTCATTCAGGATGTACAACTCAATGCAATTGAAGTTTTCAAAATCAACAACACAACAAGTAGTCTCGCTGAACCGAACCCAAACCCTCTTCCACAAACCCCTAATAAACAAATCTCAAAGAAGAAAAATAGCGACACCAAGAGACCCCTAACTGCTGAAGTTGCTGGTGTAGTTTCTGGTGTCGTTTTCCTCTCACTTATCACCGTTTTGTTCCTCATCAAACGCAGAAAAAACGTCTCTGTCAAAAGGACCTACCAAGAAACCTCCAATCTCAGCTCCAATGGAAGTCCCGTTCACTATCTCATCGAACAAGTTTCTTCCTTCTCCTCTCGTTTTTCCTCGCTTTATTCCCTCATCGTTTCTTGATCTGTTAATTGCGTCAGTTGGTTGTGATTGCGAATGTAGCACTCCATTGATTATTGGCTCTAGGCGGATATCATCGCAAGCACCCTAATCTCGGAGAGGATCTTGAACAGTGTCATCAGGATTCACCAAGAGAAGGCAATCACTTTTTCCCAATTAAAAAATAAAATAAATTAAAAACCCTAATCTGATTTCAGAACCCAAAACGTCGTGGCACAGTAACTTGCATCAGACGTGGCTTGCCGTTTGCTACATCAAAAAAAATTTAACATCGTTCAATTTTAAGGACTAAACATAAGAGTTTCAAAACTAAGAAGACTAAAAGGAACAAAACTTTCGAATAGAAATTAAAACCAAAATCGCGTGATAGTTTAGGAAGGAAAAACATATTTAATCCTAATATATATTATGATTTTAAGTTAATAAACAATATTTTAATACACACAAATTTCTTACCGTTATTTAATATTATCTTTTTTATATTTTTTTAAAAAGAATATAAAATTATTATTTTATTTTTATAATATAACATAAAGATATATCATGTTTATTCTGATTATAATCAAAATATTATTATTTGACAGTGACAAATGAATTAATTTCTTATTTTACTCTGATTATAATATAAATATTATTATTTGACAGCATCAAATAAACTAATTTGTTGTTGTTATGCAGTATGATGATATCACTCCTAAAAGAAACAGTAGAGACAAGACAAGCCATTAATAAAAAAAAGAGATAAAACAACACTAATTACTTTTAAACTACTGTCGGCTGCTCGGAAAACCAATGAAAGTCAGCAGCATCACATTAACTTACAGAATTAGTTAAGTTGTGCTTATAAATACAAAATATATAATAAAATAAATCGATAAATTTTTTACTCATAAATTTTTAAATTAAAATGTTTTATTTAGTTTTAATTTAAATCTATATTTTATAATTTTAAAAATATATTTTAAATGATTATAATAAATTTAAATGACTATTTTATATATTTTAAAAACATGTTTAGTTAATTAAAAAAATTAAATATGATTTAACTAGTAACAAATTTCAATGCTTATATTACTGTATAACTTTTTTACATAAACAAACAATTAATTTATTAAAATTGTTTTATAAAATTTATATCAGTTTGATTAAAATATTTTTATACAACAATATACTTTAAAGAATTAAAATAATTATATTTATAACATATTAAGAATTAATTACATTTCTTTTGTTATTTAAAATGAATATTTTAAAAAAAATCTTATGAATTGACTTAGCTTATATAGCTTTCGTGAATATTTATTCATGTAACTTTTTTAACTTTTCAAATGAGAATTTTTTTATCATTTTTTTAGTTTTTCTAACCCCAATTTATTCGGATCCGAGCCAAACCTTGCCAATCACAATTTTTGAAGAATCTAGGATAAGACATGTATATGAAACCATTGAGTATGGTAAAGTTATATAATGAATGACGACTAGAGGCAAAGTTGGTATTTGATATTGCATCAACAACATACGAAACTTTCAAATTTTTTACACCAAAGTTTCAAAGTTTTTACTGAAAGCAGGAGAAGGAAAAATTCTCCACCAGAGATAGAATAGCATAAAGAAAACAGTATAAAACGCAATCAGATTCATGCAGCAAATTCATCATAATTCATATCATATCCTTCATTGAAGAGAGAAAAAACATGGGCGAGAGAAACAGTGGAAGCAAAAGCAGCAGGTGGTCTTTGCAGGGCATGACAGCACTTGTCACAGGTGGATCCAAAGGAATCGGGTAACTTTTCTACCTTCTTCTTCTTCCACTTTTTTGTCATTTCAGTTTTTCTTCCTACTACATATATATACTATACTTAATTTCAAGTTTTTAACAAAAACAGGGGCTAATTCATTTGTAACTCTTTGGTTATTTCTACAAAGCAAACATGGTTGTATCAATGAACTATAGTGATTAATAATTGCAGAAAACAAGAGGGTAGGTCTTGCATAAATTTTTGTTTTTGTTTCTCACTATTCATTCCTCTCATATGTATATATATAGATATTCTATCGTGGAGCAGTTGGCAGAGCTTGGGGCCACTGTACACACTTGTTCTCGGAACCAAGCTGAACTCAATGAATCTTTGAACGAATGGACCACAAAAGGATACAGAGTAAGCGGTTCGGTCTGTGACGTGACCTCTCGTGTTAACAGAGAAGAGCTCATAGCTAGAGTCTCCTCTCAGTTCAATGGGAAACTCAATATCCTTGTAATGACATCTTTTTCACCTTTTCATACTAAAACTTCTCTATGACAAGAATGAGAACTAATTTGGGATCCAACTTGTAGAACTGAAACATATTCTTTTTCCTTAATATTTTTGAATGGATTTAGGTAAACAATGTGGGAACAAACATACAGAAGCAGACCCTGGATTTTACAGCGGAAGATTTCGCATTTCTGATGAATACGAATCTTGAATCTTGTTTCCACTTAAGTCAGCTTGCACATCCTCTCCTAAAAGCTTCAGAAGCTGCAAGTATCGTTTTCATATCCTCCGCTGCTGGTGTTATAGCTTCAAACATAGCATCCGTTGTATACAGTGCAGCAAAAGGTGATTGTTCAGTGCACTCTATGTGGTAGAGTTAGCTAGATAGAAATTGTAGTAAATAGTAGCCAATTGTAGCTGGTAATTTGAAAACGTGCACGTAATTGGCATGCAGGAGCTATACACCAAATGACAAAAAATCTAGCATGTGAATGGGCCAAAGACAAGATAAGGAGTAATTGTATTGCACCTGGGGTAATCAGAACCCCTCTGGCGGAAAAGGTAACTCTTTTGTTGGCATAGTTAGTGTATGATTTTTGTTGTAATTTGTTTTGTTTTTTTGTGTGGACTGAGACATCATATTATTGTGTTGTGTTCTTGAAGCACTTTAAAGAGGAAACAATTAGGAATGCTGTAATTTCTCAAACCCCTCTGGGACGTATTGGAGAGGCAGAGGAGGTGTCTTCGTTGGTGGCATTTCTGTGCTTGCCTGCAGCCTCTTACATCACAGGACAGACCATTTGTGCTGATGGCGGCTTCTCTGTGAACGGCCTCTACATAGTCTAGCCTTAGTTTTCACTTTTTCAGTGTTACGTCAGTTACAGTCTGATTGTATTGGTTTCTGTGACATGTTAAGAATAAATCAACAGAGTGTGCTTTCGTAGTTGAGTCTCGCAGTGAGTGTGGTATGTTAAATGTATTTTGGAATAGCCGATGTATATTGTTTCATAGCAATAAAACACATGCTTGTCTTCACCTTAAAACTCATACTTCAATGCCAAATATAGTTTTCAGTCACGCTCAACCTCAAGTTTTAGGCAAGCTATTGGAAGTTACGACTAAAAATAAGATCAAGTTATAATATATATATATATAACTGGACAATAAATTTCATCTTACAAACTGGTTTTATAGGGTTGAATTAATCTTAAAATTCAATTTCTAATATGGCATCAGAACCATTATTAAATTAAAATAGTTTAAGTTAAAAATCAATTAAATAACTTGTTGGCATATCAATTTATCAAGAAAAAAGTTCATGGTAACAAATCAAAAGAAAACTTAGCAGTTGTTCCTCTCCCAAGAGTAAGTTCTTACGCCTTACTCACCTGTCCGCCGCTGGAAACACCATTTTTCGTCCGACTTGCATGTGTAAGGCATGCCGCTAGCGTTTATCCTGAGCCAGGATCGAACTCTGCATGAGATTCCTAGTTGCATTACTTATAGCTTCCTTGTTCATAGACAAAGCTGATCAGAATTCTTTTTCATTCTAAGGCATCACCTGTATCTAGGCGATTCATATTCGACTGGAGTTCGCTCCCAGAAATATAGTCCCACGCCTTTCGTGCAATCCCACGAACCTCTTATCCATTCTCCATTATTATATTATTCGATGAATTCTTATTTGATCACGGCATCCAAATAGAAAAACTTAGCCTATGAAATATTATAATTGAGTAAAAGATGGGTTGAGTTTTGATTTCAATAAAATTATACCGAATAAAAATTATTTACTTTAAAGGCAATTGTTTATATGAATTTGAGTGCATCTCATTAGTAGTAAATCTTGTCAATAAACCAACAATTTAAATTGTAGATCATTCACTTAAATGACCAAAATCATATCACCAGATCTTCTTATCTAATTTTCAGATCATTTATGTGCTTTTGAGTTTGTTTGTTTCTCTCAATATTACAAAGAAATTGTTATTTATATTTATTTATACTGATCACTGTATTAGGTTAAAAAGTTTCATAAATAGCTTAAAGAAGTCACTTTTTTTAATAAAATCAACTTTATTAAAACTTAAACTAGATTTAGATTTTAAAACATTCTAACGTGTTTTAGCTCCAATAACAAATGCTTTGAAAAGTATAGCAGCCTCTTAAGATTGTTGTACCTGTTTACACGATTTGTTTATTTATTGCTTCTTGTTTGGAAAAAATGTAACTTGCTTTTGTTATCCAAACTCTGCTCATCGCATCCTGGATGCAGAAAGATGCATTCAATTCGAATTTTAAAACATTTAAACTTTTTAAAAAATTATTTAATCAAGATTTTTAAACATTAAGTTATATTGCATTCACTTAAGAACGATACACATGTAAAGAATTTATGTTTCTTCCTATCTTTTCTTATTATATCATATATTTTATAAATATTTTTGATTTATTCTCGTTTTTAAGTCAAAAATATTTTGGATTTTCATAAAACATTTCCAAAGTTTATATCTTATTTCAGGATTGGATGTATCTTTGATCCCTTGTAATTTTTATTATTTAATATATTTTTTTTATTATTTTTATACTCTATTTTCAATCTTAATTGTATGAATTGATTGATTGTATATATGTGAATATTTTATTAGTAGATACTATGTGAAAACTTAAATTAGAATAAAACAACTAATTAATTGAACATCTATAAATAAAGTTCATCATTAGTTATTCATAATATTAGAATGTTGAACTTATTATGAATTTATAATAAAAATTGCTAAGGCATTAGGGTTTTTATTATTAAAGTTTAGATTTGCCACTAAAATACTAAGACTTCTTATTACATATGGTGTGAATGTTAGAATAAGAATTGGAAGTATATTATTTAATGTTTTTTTTATATTGATTTGATGCATGATATTTAATCTAGTGAAGTCTTTACTATATAGTAATTTCACACATTTATTATTTTCTCAATTTTAGATTTATTTTATACACATCAACAATTTTTGTTCTTTTAAAGTTCTTATCCTTAATTAGTTAGTAAATATACACAAGTTTTCTGAACAATGCAAGTCTATGTGGGAAATGATATATGGACTTATTCACTTTATTACTTGTAGGATTTGGTACACTTACAAATTTTGTAACTGAGCATAGGAATATTCATTAAACGATTATTCATACATTGATGAGTCTAACAACAAACACGAATCGAGTTTATTTATAAACCGGTTAGACGAATCTAATACATCCATACATAGATTAAACGAGTTTGTTCATTCATTGATTAGACGAATCTTGCAATACACATTAGACGAATCTGAACATACACTAATTATATGACTTTGTCCATATACTAATTAAACGAGTCTAATAATAAACATTAGACGAATCTAACAATATACATTAGACAAGTTTGTTCATACACAAATTAGACAAGTTTGTCCATGTATTGATTAGATGAATCTTGCAATACATGTTAAACGAATATGATCATACACTTATTAGACGAGTTTAACAATACACATTATAGGAGTATTTTCATATAGTGATTATGTGAGTCTAGCAATAATACACATTAGACTAGTATGTTGATACATTGATTAAGTGGGTTTAGAAATATATATTAAACGATGTTTTCATATTAGACAAGTAAGGAAAAAATACATTACATGAGTTTAACAATATTAATCATTATATGACACTATCAATACATTAATTAGATGACCATAACTAAAAATTATTAGAGTCATTTTCTATGTTGATTAAACAAATTTAGGAATACATTAATTAGACAAGTATAACAAAAAAAACTTTAAAGGAGTATATGAATGCATTTATTAGACTAGTTTAAAAATACAAATTAGAGAAACCATTAATATATTGATTATATGAGTCTAACAATACACAATTAATAAATTTGTCCTAGACAACACTATTAATATCCATTAGAAAAGCTTATTCATTCACTTATTAAATAAATCTTATCATACACATTAAATATCATACATTAATTAAACAAATATAACGTAAAAAAATTATGAGTATAATAATCAATATAATTTTTTTTTTCAATTTTGGATGAAAAAACTTAACAGATTTTTCAAAGGCTATTTATTTGGATGATTTAATCGAAACTTATTAGATGAATATTCAGATGGGTACTTAAATATTATCATGTTGAGTAATAGATTCCTAAAAAATTTCATATATTTAGATTCTTGATTATTCGTTCTATTTGTATAGCAGTCTATATATTTATGAGAGTTAGTGACGGTCATTACTTCTTAAAATTAGCTAATTTTAAATTATAATAATTTACTCTATTTTAGTGGCAAATGAAAATGAACCAAAGAGCGAGCTTGATCCTGAGAAAGGAAGCAATTTGATCTAATTTTGAAGGAAAATAGTTGAACCAAGTACAAATTCAGTTGGCAAAAGGAGAGAAAATTCCAGATTGGGCAGAAACTAGAAAGCAAAGTGATGAGATTTTTATGCTCCAGCTTAACAGAGCTTGCTTTTGGTCCTTTCTTCTATAACAATTTGATGAAAGAAGACATAATAAAAATAGGGAAAAATCAGAGTTCAGGAACAGAAGATGAGAGATATTGGCCAAGGGAAGTAAAAGAAATGATAACTAATATTAGTTAAGGGGATTTGAAGTTGAAGAGAAGAAGAAAAAAGAAAGGTAATGTAAAGCTAAGAGGAAACTTTCAGAATCACCGTCAATGGATTTGGCATAGCAAACTACATTATTTATTTAATAAGAATAATATATAAAAATTTCTAACATAAACTCATGAGGGAAATTCGTAAATTAGATATAAAATCCCTCATGATCCAATTTGTATTTCCACCAGACTATCCAAAAAGAAAATAGAAAAAAGATAAAAGAAACCTCTGCCATCTGCGAACACACAGAATCCTTTGAATCGAGTTTTCGCAGTCCTACACAATACTGTAATGGAAAACCAAATTACCATAAAATGAACAATCCTGGTGGCATGATTTGCCAGTGATTAGAACAGAATGCATCTGAATTCCCTCATAAATCCAACTTCTTATCTTCCATTACCGTCAAACCGCACAACCACCTCTTTCATTTTCAATCACGGAAGAAAAATATCGAAGTCCAATTGCATTCGAAGCCAGTCTACACAGCAAAGGTGGACTCTTCAGGGGATGACAGCTCTCGTAACTGGTGGGACTCGCGGAATTGGGTATCAAATTCCTACTTTCACACCCGTGTTTCGTTTTAATTCCGACCCTTTTAATCTCATCATAATTTAACTTGTGATTTCTATGGAGACATGTTAAAGGCGGGCCATTGTGGAGGAATTGACGGGGTTTGGAGCCAGAGTTCATACCTGTGCCAGGAACGAACACGATCTCACCGTATGCCTGAAGAAATGGAATGATTCGGGCTTTGAGGTTACTGGCTCAGTTTGTGATGTCTCAGTTCCAAAGCAGAGGGAGGCGCTCATGGAGTCTGTTTCCTCTCTTTTCCACGGGAAACTCAACATCCTTGTAAGTTGTCGATAAAAATAACCTATTGAATAATGGTACATGAGTAAAATGGTGCATAAAAGTGGAAACTAATCTTATGTTATGAACTAACTGTTAGGGATCAAGGCTCAAAAGAAACTCATTAGACAGTACCGGAGTTTGTTCTAGTAACTGTTAGGCCTATCGGTTACACGACACTGATAATTTATTTTACCACCCCTAGATGTTTAGTCCTGTTGCAACAGTGGTTCTGGATTACTTGGAGGTTTAGATTGGATCAGTAGGCCTTATTAATGTAGATGTCCCTGCTAACCTGATAAATTTGATGTATAGATAAACAATGTAGGGACAAACATTCGGAAACCGGTGACAGACTTCACAAGTGCAGAGTTTTCCACTCTCATTGATACCAATTTGGGATCTGTCTTTCACATATGTCAACTTGCATATCCACTTTTGAAAGCATCGGGAATGGGAAGTGTTGTGTTTGTCTCTTCTGTTTCTGGTTTTGTCTCACTGAAGTCAATGTCTGTTCAAGGAGCAACAAAAGGTAATTTGCCTGCTCGATGCTGTATTGCAGCTTGTTTAACTAATGCTGTGATGTTGATGAGTTTATCAAATTTTGAAGGTTGGTTTGTTTTCTGATATATAGGGGCAATTAATCAACTCACAAGAAATCTAGCTTGTGAGTGGGCAAAAGACAATATAAGGAGTAATGCAGTGGCACCTTGGTACATCAGAACTTCAATGGTAGAGCAGGTTGTTCTTCTGCTTTGTCCTGTAACCATTGGTTAGAATGAGCTACCTATGACACTCATTAATGTTATTTTAATGATGGTATAGTAATACCAATACCTTTTACTTGCTTTTTTTTTTTGTTTTAAATTTACTTGGGTGTGAAAATACTATTTCCAAGCTAAGCAGCTTTTGAAATTACATGCACACTTGCTTTGTAAGTTTCTATTTTATTAGAGTATACCATAGATAGTTATGCATTGTTATTCCTATCTATTTGGCTCATGCCTATGATCTCTATTCCTCTCCCTCTGATTAACAATATCTTCAAAAGAACATAATTGATTCTACATCTTCGTATTTGTAGATATACATAATCAATCTCTTTCCTCTACCTTATCTTAGGTAGATTGTAATGAATATATTGTCTAGTGAATTGCTACCCTAGCTACTTATCTTGAATCCAGTCGTCTGGAGCAGTAACTCTTCCACAAGCGTGTATGACATCCCAATGATAATCTGGATCTAAATGAACAACCACTGCCTCTGTTAGACGACACAAATTTAGACAAAATGGCTGATACAGAGACACAATAGATTCTAACTACATTCCAAATATCTAAAACAGGATTTTTAAGATATTTTTTTCTGGTCCCATAGTTGGACCGTCCTGGGATTTGATTGGGAGTCTAAATCAGTAAATCCCTGTAAGCACTCTTGCACCAACAAATTACATTTTCCTAGCATAGAGATCAAAGAAAAATGTGTCTTGGAAATTGTCTTTGGCTTTGTTACCGCATGAATTTTAGTTTGTGATTGTCCTTACCTAAAATAGATGCTGCAGATTAGCTCTGTGAAAAATTCTAACAGTGGTCAGCAGTGTTCCATTCCCTATCTAACAACATTGCAATTGGGTTTACTGTCTTCATTTGGAATCTTAGTCTTTCAGGAACATTCATGGTGCTCTAATAACAAAAGTCTAATGTAGTGATCATATATCTACGTTATCTAACTTTACCCTCTTCTTTTAGGTGCTCAGCAACAAAGACTATCTGGAAGAAGTGTACTCAAGAACTCCTCTTAGGCGCCTAGGAGATCCAACAGAAGTCTCTTCTATTGTTGCGTTTCTTTGCCTACCAGCATCAGCATACATCACTGGCCAGATTATTTGTATTGATGGAGGAATGTCCGTGAATGGTTTCTACCCAACAACGCAGTTCTAAGAGGTACTGCTTATATCATGCACTCTCCTTACTGATTATCCTATCCATCGCCATTCCTAGGAGCATCTGACATGGTTTTCTACTTTTCTGCCATGCTTGCAAGAGTTAGTCCTCTCAACAACCCCTGCTACGCCCTTCCAAGGTTTTGGAATCTGCGAATGCTTTTATTTTTGTTTACTAAACCACAATGAACTGGTTGGGCTATAATGAGACTTCCAATAATTTGTTTCCTTCATTCTGGTAACTCTATTTACTGATCAACACGTTTCTCGTTTAAGCAAAGTTTTGACGAAACCTGTCTTTGATGAGAAATTGTTTGATAGTTTCCAACCACTAGATGTCTATAGTCTCACTCAATCTTTCTGTAACTCAGCTGAACTTTTTATGATAAGAATTCATCTTTACAACATAATTTTGAATCATTTAAAATTTGGTACTTGTGATGTGATAATCTAAATAACATCAATAACAAATATACGTTGATATTAATTTAATGTAAAGTTTTATTTTAAAAGTTGTCAAAATAAAAATCTAATTCACTTAAAAGCAGCATCTGTTGTGTTCTAAAATTCAAGTTTACTCTCTTCAACGATAACACTAATCATGCACACTTTATATTCCCTTGCCAATCACAATGATTTAAGAATCTAAGATAACACAACTATATGACACCATTTAATTCATTTCATTTGGTACATGAGTTATAGCCAAATGCAGCTTTTTACGGTACATTGATTTTTTTACTTGTAATTAAAAAAGAAGTTAAATCTGTTCTTGAAATAAAAAATGTAAACCTTATTCTATAAGCAGCATCTGTCATGACCCCGTAAAAGAAATATCTATTTTGAATTGTTCCAAGCAACATTGTAGAGTGTTGCATTTTAAAAACGTGCTTTAATTAAAATTGAGCATTTAGTAAATTACGACTAGAGGCAAAGTTGCACTTGATCTTGCATCAACAACATACAAAATTTCAGAATTTTGACTCAAAACAGGGAGAAGGAAAAATTCTCCACCAGAAATAGAATAGGACAAAAGAAAACAGTAGAAATATGACAAGCGGTTAGAGAGAAAGGAAGAAATAGAGAAAATATCTGTCAAATAATTGAACAATGAGCTACTCGGAAAACCAATGGTGTTAAGCAGCCTTCAATTTAAGCTTACAGAACTAAGTTGTGATTATAAATACAGAAAACGCAATCAGATTCATGCAGCAAATTCATCATATCATATCATATTCATTGAAGAGAGAAAAAACATGGGTGAGACAAACAGTAGAAGCAAAAGCAGCAAGTGGAGTTTGGAGGGAATGACAGCACTGGTCACAGGTGGATCCAAAGGAATAGGGTAACTTTACTACCTTCTTCTTCCACCTTTTTTTTTTTTCATTTCAATTTTTCTTCCTACTACATATATATACTATACTTAATTTCAAGTTTTTAACAAAAACAGAGGGGCTAATTGATTTGTAACATGCTGGTGATTTCTACAAAGCAAACATGGTTGTATCAATGAATTATAGTGAATAATAATTGTAAAAAATAAAAGGGTAGGTCTTGCATGAAATTTTGTTTTTGTTCTCACCATTCATTCCTAACAAAATGTATATATATATATAGATATGCTATCGTGGAGGAGTTGGCACAGCTTGGGGCCACTGTACACACTTGTTCTCGTAACGAAGCTGAACTCAATGAATCCTTGAACGAATGGACTACAAAAGGATACAGAGTAACCGGTTCGGTCTGTGACGTGGCCTCTCGTATAGACAGAGAAGAGCTGATAGCTAGAGTCTCCTCTCAGTTCAATGGAAAACTCAATAAATATCCTTGTAATGATATGTTCTTTTTTCACCCTTTCATGCAAAAACTATATGACTAAAAAATATTCTTTTTCGTTAATATTTTTTAATGGATTTAGGTAAACAATGTGGGAACAAACATACAGAAGCAGACCCTGGATTTTACAGCGGAAGATTTCGCATTTCTGATCAATACGAATCTTGAATCTTGTTTCCACTTAAGCCAGCTTGCACATCCTCTCCTAAAAGCTTCAGAAGCTGCAAGTATCATTTTCATATCCGCAGTTGCTAGTGTTATAGCTACAAATTTAGTATCTGTTATTTATAGTGCAACAAAAGGTGATTGTTCATTGCATTCCATGTGGTAGAGTTAGCTAGCTAGAGTAGTTAAAACTAGCCAATTTGAAAACGTGTACGTAATTGGCATGCAGTTGCAATGAACCAAGTGACAAAAAATCTTGCATGTGAATGGGCCAAAGACAACATAAGGACCAATTGTGTTGCACCAGGGCCAATCAGAACCCCTCTCGGGGATAAGGTAACCATTTTGTTGGCATTGTTAGTGTATAATTATTCTTGTTATTTGTTTTTGTTTTTTTCTCTGGACTGAGGGCATCATGTTATTGTGTTGTGTTCTGGAAGCACTTTAAAGAGGAAACAATTAGGAATGCTGTAATTTCTCAAACCCCTCTGGGACGGATTGGAGAGGCAGAGGAGGTGTCTTCGTTGGTGGCATTTCTGTGCTCGCCTGCAGCCTCTTATATCACTGGACAGATCATTTGTGTTGATGGCGGCTACGCTGTTAAGGGCTTCCATATCTAGCCTTGTTTTCACATTTTCTGTGCTAGGTCAGATACACTGTCATTGTTTTTGTTTTTGTGCTATGTTACGAGTAAATTAACAGAGTGTACTTTCATAGGTTATGAATGTATTTGAATTCACAATAAGTTGTGAGTGACTCTCGCTGTGAGAGTATAGTATGTTAAATGTATTTTGGAATGTGTGATGTTTATTGTTCGATAGAAATAAAACCCAGTGCTTGTTTTCACCTTAAAACTAAAACTTCAAAGACAAATTATCATGTTAAAAATTAGGAAAAGGATTATTTGACACCGGTTACTATTTTTTGAAAATCCTTTATAGAAGTAAAATGATTCTAGCAAAAATGATCTTTTGTATTTCTAAAAGAAAAAAAGGAGAGAAAAAGATAGTGAAAAATAATGTTAAATAGGAGTCAAAAAAATTTTGATGTCAAAGTTTCATTGTTATAAAAGTTAGTAGAGGAAGGTAGACTGATATAATTTGACCTTTTCATTCATAAAAATATATGAGATAGAAGCTTAATAAAAGTAACGGATGTGATGTGGGAAATTGATTTTTAATGGGATAGCTTGTAGAATTAGACATGAAACAAAAATGTCTAAAATTAAGGCATGCCCTTATTCTAATAATAGTGTTAAAACATTTCATATAGTATGTCTAAAATCTCATTATAGTCTTAAATAAGTCAGGTCTGGTTTTTCCAAGATGAAGATTTTAAACTGATTTGATTTTGATGGGCATTTAATATTTGCACAACTAATTTCATTGACACCACATCTGACAAAATATAAAGCAGAAGGAAAAATTCTCCACCAGAAATAGAATAGGACAAGAATACTCGTCCTACCGTCCATGTTCATGATTTTGGAAAAAGAAAACAGTAGAAACATGGGCCATTAGAAAGAAAGAGAGAGAGAAAATAACAGTAACTTACTTTTAAACAACTGTGCAGCCGGCTAAAAACCAATGAGACTCAATACAAAAAACGCAATCAGATTCATGCAGCAAATTCATCATATCATATCATATCCTTCATTGAAGAGAGAAAAAACATGGGTGAGAGAAACAGTGGAAGCAAAAGCAGCAGGTGGTCTTTGCAGGGAATGACAGCACTGGTCACAGGTGGATCCAAAGGAATCGGGTAACTTTACTACCTTCTTCTTCTTCAACTTCTTTTTTTCATTTCAGTTTTTCTTCCTACCTTATATATACTATACTTAATCTCAAGTTTTTTACAAAAACAAAGGGGCTAATTCATTTGTATCAATAAACTATAGTAATTAATAATTGAAGAAAACAAGAGGGTAGGTCCTGCATGAATTTTTGGTTTTGTTTCTCACCATTCATTCCTCTCATATATATGTATATAGATATTCTATCGTGGAGGAGTTGGCACAACTTGGGGCCACTGTACAAACTTGCTCTCGGAAAGAAGCCGAACTCAATGAATCCTTGAACGAATGGACCACAAAAGGATACAGAGTAACCGGATCAGTATGTGACGTGACATCTGATGCAGACAGAAAGGAGCTCATAACCAGAATCTCGTCTGAGTTTAATGGCAAACTCAACATCCTTGTTAGTAATCAGACCATTCAATTGCATGGAAATGATGTTAAATTTTCAGTTTTCACAAAATAAAAAATCATCCTATGAGGAAGCTCGATAATTAACTTTTGCATTAATGTTTTATTAATTTATATTTTGGATTTATCTGTTGTGTACAGTGCAGCAAAAGGTAATTAGTTGTTTTGTGTTAAATTTGCAGTGGAAGTAACAGAGAGATTAATTTAGAAGTATGCATGTTTTGACATGCAGGAGCAATGAACCAAATGACAAAATTTGGCGTGTGAATGGGCCAAAGACAAGATAAGGAGTAATTGTGTTGCACCTGAGGTAATCAGAACCCCTGCGGCCGAAGAGGTAGTTAAATTTGTGGTGTTATTGTTAGTATATGATTATTGATTTTGATGTTATGATTAATTATTATCTGCTTGCATTGAACTTGAATGCAGTTCTTAAAAGAGGGAAACATTGTAAATGCTTACATTCCTCGAACCCCTCTTGGACGATTTGGAGAAGGAGAGGAAGTGTCTTCGTTGGTGGCATTCCTGTGTTTACCGGCAGCCTCGTACATTACAGGACAGACCATTTGTGTTGATGGCGGCTTCACCGTCAATGGCCTCCATATAAGCTAGACTCACTTAAGCTTATTGTAACATTTTCGGTGCTTATTGTATAATGAAATATATTTTATAGTTTAAGTTTTTTTTTTTTCAAAATATAATGTATTTAATAATAAACAATTAGTATAACCTGTTCGAACAAAAGTTTAAGAACAACTGTACACGTAAAAAGCCTTTCTTTCATGAACACTTTATGTTTCTTTGTATCTTTTCTATTGTTATATAATGTGTTTTATAAATATTTTTTATTTATTTAGTTTTTAAGTCTTGTTTGGAATTCCTTGAGAAGTCTCCATAGGGTTATTATTCTTGAATATTGGATTATTAGTGTCGAATAACCTTAAACGAACTTGAAACTAGTTTCGAATGCAATTTAAAGAGAGATCTACCTACATAAAACTATTTAATATTTAAATTAGTGAAAAAATAAAGATGTATTATAACGATGGAATATTAAATATGTGAAAGTAAGTGAATATTTTCTAAATACGGTGCAATATATATATATATATATATATATATATATATATATATATATATATATATATATATATATATATATATATATATATATATATATATAGAATTGTAAGTATGTAAGTCTGGACTTCGTAACCCATCTCTCTTTTCTCTTTCTCCATTTGTCTTCCCTTTTCCTTTTTCTCTAATTTTTCCCTCTCATAATCTTCACATAGTAGAACCCTAGAGGAGAAGAGCTCCTTCTCTTTCAAATTTATCTTCCACACACAAGATGGAGAGAGCTTTATCCTTTCCAAATTTTCTTTTACCACATAACAAGTCAATCTCTTAAACTTGGGGTTTTGTGTGTGGCAAACTGTTTTTAGTTAAGGAGAACTAATCATAATCTTCACATGTTTAATTTTATTGTCTAAAGATGAATTTAAATTGTGTCGTGGTTTCTAAACTGTTATAGTTGTTTGATTTTGGTTTGGATGGAGTGATATGTTTGATTTGGCGTTGTTTTATTTGTGCTAGAATTATCCAATATCTTATTTAAGGTCTATTTTGAACTAAACAATGATTTTTTCACTAAAGAGAAACTAAATGAACTATATTGAAAGATTGGATGTCCTATCGTAGTTGAATTGAGAATTTTTTTTTTTTGCTAATAGTGTCAAGCGGAATCATTTGTAATAAGAAAGTCTCAAAGGATCAAGGTGTCAAATGTTACTTCTTGGATGTCATCTTTGTTTTTCTAGTTTGAGTGATCTTTAAGAGAATTAAGATTCTCATTTAGTTAATCGTTAAATGGAGTTGAAATTTTGATTGTTGATCCTAAACATATTATTCTATACTTTGATCTTTGAAATCTTTAATTTGTGATGTGTTGTTACAAAAGTCAGTCTCTTAAGATTGCTTTATTTTTTTTTTCTCTTTTGTGAAAAGCATGATATTTTGTCAAGTTGTTATATATTTATTTGTAAGTTTGATTTAATCTTAGAAATAAAATAATATATAGAAAAGTATGCAACATCAAAATATATATATATATATATATATATATATATATATATATATATAGATACAGTATACATAATTATATTTAATTTCATGTATTCATAATTTTGTAGTTCCAATTTTTTTTCCTAATAATTTCATCAATTATTCACTATTTCTAAAAATTTTTAGCATGTCAATTTTATATTTTATTTTTATGTCTTCAAAATTTTGTAGCTCCAAAAAATTGTATATTTTTTTGTAATAATTTAATTAGTAATTAATTATTTCTAAATATCTTTAGCATCTCTTTTTTATATTTCATTTGATAATACTAGTTTAACTCACATTTTCCAACCTTTATAATTTACTTACTTCTTGTAATTTATAACTTAACTCACATTCAGATAGGTAGAAAATTATATCTAACTTTATGTGTTCATAATTTTGTAGTTCCTAAAATTTGTAGTTTTCTCTCTAATAATTTCATTAATTATTCATTATTTTTAAACATTTTTAACATATTTTCTAATATATATATGTGTGTGTGTGTTTTTAATTTTATCTTTTCATTTTTTAATACATTCAATTGTTTTATATAGAAATGAATATGTTTTTAGTTTCTAAAGTATTATATAAAAATGATTTTTAGTCGAAACTTGATATTTTGATGCCTTTTGGTCTTTGTATTTTTAAAAATATTGATTTTAGTCTTTATTTTTTAACTGTTGAAATCGCGTGTAGGGAAAAGGTTTTTTTGTAAGGAACATAATTGCAAACAGAGTTAGAATAGCATGCAGAGAAAGAACTTTTTGTGAAAGAAATTGTTACGTTGTTATTTTCCAAACCATATACTAAATGCAATATATTGTATTTAGCTTTGTACAGTGGATCATAGATTAAATAGATTGTATTGCAACAATTAGTGGAATTTAAAGGTATGTAATTGATAATGCAATGCACATGATCGATAAATTTTGTAGCTTTTAAAACTAAGCAATTGCTTCTTCCTTTACCTATGAAGAAAATTAATGCATTTTGAACGTCTATGAAGTTGACGCAAAAATCGACTAGAGGTTCATACAAGAAAAATCAACTTAATGGCTCAGGTTTACAACTTGAAGTACAAAAGTTGTATTTGAAGTTATATTATCACACCAAACAGCAAATTTTGGGAAGAAAAATGTGAATCAGCTTTCCTCAGCTTAAAGTCTACGTAATACCCTCAAATAAATTATTTTTTAATTAAATATATTTTTAGTTTCGAAACTTGAATATGAATTATCTCAAATTTTAATATATTTTAATTCTTAAACTTTAACCATAAATACAGATATAATTCCTTTTAATTTAATTACACTAAATTTTTTAACGTGTAAATTTGTTTGAATTTTTACACAATTTGAAATATTTTAATTTAAATGATAGTTTCAAACATGTCTAATAAACCCACCAAAAGTTAATATCATTGAATTAGAAAAATTATATTTATTTATTTTTTAAAGTCTAGAAACCATAATATAACAAAATTTGAGACAGAAACAAATTTTATTTTTACATAGTTTAAAAATTAAAAATATATTTAACATTATTTTCTACGTGAAACAAAAGACAAGCTATGTGTTTTCACACTGAAAAGTGACCATAACAACAAATAAATTGTTTTGAAATTACACTTAAACCAATTTTTTTATAAACTACGAACGGAAGCTGGTAAATTCGCAACTAAAAGTCATGGTCATCACAAAAACATTTAACACGGATCCTCCAAAAATCTCAACTTTTTTTCAATTGGGAACTTTTTTATCATTTGAGTTTTTTAATCTTAGTTGATTTGGATCCGAGCCAAACCTTGCCAATCACAATTTTTGAAGAATCTAGGATAAGACATGTATATGAAACCATTGAGTATGGTAAAGTTATATCATGAATGACGACTAGAGGCAAAGTTGGTATTTGATATCGCATCAACAACATACGAAACTTTCAAATTTTTTAAACCAATGTTTCAAATTTTTTACTGAAAGCAGGAGAAGGAAAAATTCTCCACCAGAGATAGAATAGCATAAAGAAAACAGTATAAAACGCAATCAGATTCATGCAGCAAATTCATCATATCATATCACATCCTTCATTGAAGAGAGAAAAAACATGGGCGAGAGAAACAGTGGAAGCAAAAGCAGCAGGTGGTCTTTGCAGGGCATGACAGCACTTGTCACAGGTGGATCCAAAGGAATCGGGTAAGACACACACAAACACAAACATGATTGTATCAATGAACTACAGTGATTAATAATTGCATAAAACAAGAGGGTATGTCTTGGACAAACTTTTGTTTTTGTTTCTCACCATTCATTCCTCTCATATGTATATATATAGATATTCTATCGTGGAGCAGTTGGCAGAGCTTGGGGCCACTGTACACACTTGTTCTCGGAACCAAGCTGAACTCAATGAATCTTTGAACGAATGGACCACAAAAGGATACAGAGTAACCGGTTCGGTCTGTGACGTGACCTCTCGTGTTAACAGAGAAGAGCTCATAGCTAGAGTCTCCTCTCAGTTCAATGGGAAACTCAATATCCTTGTAATGACATATTCTTTTTTCATTTTTTCATACTAAAACTTATCTAACCATGACAAGAATGAGAACCGATTTGGGATCCAACTTGTAGGACTAAAACATTCTTTTTTGTTAATATTTTTGAATGGATTTAGGTAAACAATGTGGGAACAAACGTACAGAAGCAGACCCTGGACTTTACAGCGGAAGATTTCGCATTCCTGATGAATACGAATCTTGAATCTTGTTTCCACTTAAGCCAGCTTGCACATCCTCTCCTAAAAGCTTCAGAAGCTGCAAGTATCATTTTCATATCCTCCGTTGCTGGTGTTGTAGCTACAAACTTAGCATCCATTGTATATAGTGCATCTAAAGGTGATTGTTCATTGCATTCCATGTGGCAGTGTTAGTGTTAGGTAGCTAGAGTAGTAAAAACTAACCAATTTGAAATGGTGTACGTAATTGGCATGCAGGAGCAATGAACCAAATGACAAAAAATCTAGCATGTGAATGGGCAAATGACAAGATAAGGAGTAATTGTATTGCACCTGGGGTAATCAGAACTCCTCTGGCGGAAAAGGTAACCCTTTTGTTGGCATTGTTAGTGTATGATTATTGTTGTCATTTGTTTTGTTTTTTTGTGTGGACTGAGGACATCATATTTTTGTGTTGTGTTCTTGAAGAACTTGAAAGAGGAAACAATTATAAATGCTGTAATTCCTCAAATCCCTCTGGGACGGATTGGAGAGGCAGAGGAAGTGTCTTCGTTGGTGTCATTTCTGTGCTTGCCTGCAGCCTCTTACATCACAGGCCAGATCATTTGTATTGATGGCGGCTTCTCTGTGAACGGCCTCCATGTATTCTAGCCCTTAGTTTTCACTTTTTCTGTGTTACGTCAGTTACACTCTCAGTTGCATTGCTTTCTGTTTCATGAAGAATAAATTAACAGACTGTACTTTCTTATGTTCAGTTTATTCACAATTAAATGTTGCATGATGTTTATTGTTTGGTCTTAAGATTCATGTCTCCATTCACCAAATTGTATTGAGTTCTCAAGTTATTAAATTATTATTTCTCTCTTTTAATTGTTTATTAATTACTTTGACAAGATTTTTGTAAATATATATTTTTTAATTGACAAACGTACTAAGGCTTTGGATAAATAAAACTATCATATTCTCAGGAAATTATCGGTTCAATTTTAAATTTTTATAATAATATGTATTTTTAATATGTGATTATAAACAACGTTTGTAATAATGATAAATTAAATGAATCTAAGTAATAACCATACATGATATTAAAAATAGCAATCATAGTTATTTGTGAACTCATGAAAAGCATCTTACAACCAATATTTTTACAATTATTTTAATTTTTAATCAAGTCTATAGTATAGCATGAAACATAATGTTCTAAACCATTAATTCATTATTATCTATTCTCATAAGCTTATTTACCTTCAAGGTATATTTACATAAAATATTTTTTCAAATATTTATTTTATTTGTTTTTATCCTGGATGCAGAAAGTTACGTTGAAGACTTTTCAAAGTATTCCATTTGAATTTTAAAACATTTAAAAGATATTTAAAAATATTATTTAATCAATATTTTTAAAAGTTAAATTATATCATTAGGTTTTATTTTCGAAGAAAAATCTCAAATTGTTCTAATATATTCTATGTGCTTTCAGTTTGATTTTTATTTTAAAAAATTTGATGGAATCATATTTTTTTTATTAGTAATATATTAATACAGTTAAAAAATGTTATACATTAGTTCGTAACTTTTTACTTTTTATCATTTTATTTTTCTTATTTAAAAAGTTATCACATTTCAAGCCAAAGTCATGCCACGTGATAAATGACGTTGATAGTCACAATGTCACTATCACACAAAATATTATTATTTTAGTTTCAATTTTTTTTTATTTTAATTTTTCTCAATTTAGTGCCAATACTTTCTAAAAGAAATAATATTTTTTTTCTCTAAATTGAAATAAAATTTAATTTTTGAATAAATATTAAAAAAATATTTTTTTATTAAAATTGATATTTTTATTAAATATTTTTAATAACATTAAGTTTATTTATTTTTATATTTTACATTCAATTTTATTTAAAATGGTTTTCAAATTTTAAACTTATTCGTTTTAAATTTTTTTGAAATTGTTTAAAATAAATTTTAGATTTTAAATTTGAATTTGTAAAATTATTAATTTTAAACTAGCTCAAACATTTATTTACTTTTAAAATCTAGAAACTAAAATATAACAAAATTTAAGATATAAACAAATTTCATTTCTCATGGTTTAAAAACTAAAAATATATTTAATACTATTTTCTTGCTCAAGCAAAGACAAGCTATGTGTTTTCACACTGAAAAGTGACCATAACAACAACAATAAATTGTTTTGAAATTACACATAAATCAATTTTTTATATGAACTACAAACGGAAGCTGGTATATTCGCATGAAGTACATAAATACTTAAAAAGTTGATGAAAAAGAAATGGGTGAGACGAACAGTGGAAGCAAAAGCAATATCAATTATTAGAAGGTAGCAATATCAATTATTAGATACCATAAATCTTCATTCATCATATCATCATATCCTTCGTCGAAGAGAAAAAGAAATGGGTGAGACGAACAGTGGAAGCAAAAGCAGCAGATGGTGTCTGCAGGGGATGACAGCTCTGGTCACCGGTGGATCCAAAGGAATCGGGTTCATATCATCTCTCCTTTTTTTCACATTTTTCATCACTTTTTGTTCCTCAATTTCAAACTTATTTCTAAAAAATACCTATTCATTTGTTAGCTATCAGTTACCAACGAAAGCTAGTGGAAAAAGTTGTTCATTTTAGTGTTTATATGTAAGAATGTTTGTACCAATAAAATATAGTAACAAGAAGGAGTATAATAAGTGGATATTGCATGAGAATTGTTTCTGCTTATTAATTTCTCTCATGTTATTATTTTGACTATCACATAGATATGCTATAGTTGAGGAGTTGGCAGAGCTTGGGGCCACAGTACACACTTGTTCTCGGAACCAAGCTGAACTCAGTGAATCCTTGAAGGAGTGGACCACAAAAGGATACAGAGTAACCGGTTCGGTCTGTGACGTGACCTCTCGTGTTAACAGAGAAGAGCTGATAGCTAGAGTCTCCTCTCAGTTCAATGGAAAACTCAATATCCTTGTAATGACATCTTCTTTTTTCACCTTTTCATCATACTAAAACTTGTCTAACTATGATAAGAATGAGAACTAATTTGGGATCCAACTTGTAGGACTAAAACATATTCTTTTTCGTTAATAGTTTTGAATGAATTGTAGGTAAACAATGTGGGAACAAACATACTGAAACAGACCCTGGATTTCACAGCGGAAGATTTCGCATTTCTGATGAATACGAATCTTGAATCTTGTTTCCACTTAAGTCAGCTTGCACATCCTCTCCTAAAAGCTTCAGAAGCTGCAAGTATCATTTTCATGTCCTCCATTGCTGGTGTTGTAGCTACAAACATAGTATCCGTTATTTATAGTGCAACAAAAGGTGATTGTTCATTGCATTCCATGTGACAGTGTTAGGTAGCTAGAGTAGTAAAAACTAGCCAATTTGAAATGGTGTACGTAATTGGCATGCAGGAGCAATGAACCAAATGACAAAAAATCTTGCATGCGAATGGGCCAAAGACAACATAAGGAGTAATTCTGTTGCACCTGGAGTAATCAGAACCCCTCTGGCGGAAAAGGTAACCCTTCTGTTGGCATTATTAGTGTATGATTATTGTTGTCATTTGTTTTGTTTTTTTGTGTGGACTGAGGACATCATATTATTGTGTTGTGTTGTTGAAGCACTTGAAAGAGGAAAGAGTTGTGAATGCTGTAATTTCTCAAACCCCTCTGGGACGGATGGGAGAGGCAGAGGAGGTGTCTTCGTTGGTGGCATTTCTGTGCTCGCCTGCAGCCTCTTATATCACTGGACAGATCATTTGTGTTGATGGCGGCTTCTCTGTGAACGGCCTCCATATATTGCAGCCTTAGTTTTCACTTTTTCCGTGTTACGTCAGTTACACCCTCACTGCATTGCTTTCTGTGTCATTTAGAATAAATTAACAGACTGTACTTTCCTAAGTTCAGTTTAGAATATATATGACAGAAGTATGATCATAAATTATAAGGCGATATAGATAAAATAAATATGTATAATGTGTCTTATTTTATAACGACTCCTTTTTAATCAAGTCTATAGTATAGCATGAAGCATCATGTTCTAAACCATTCATTCATTATTATCTATTCTTATAATCTTATTTACCTTAAAGGTATTTACATAAAATCAATTTTCCAAATATTTTTCTAAGACGTAAAACTGTAAGGAATTTTCTCGTAATTTCAAAATAAATCAATATATTAAAATATGTACCTAACAATTTAATATATTTTAAATTAATTTAATTAAAGATTATTTTCGAAATATTAAAAACAAATTAATATACTTTCCTTTTGTCTAACTTAAACTCTGATTTATAGTCATGTATAATTAATTTCTTGAGAAATCATAAGAAGTCAAACTACATTAAAGTTTAATGAATTTATGATATTTTGTTTAAATTTTTTATTTATATTCAATTTGAGGGTTTATAATCACATTTAAATTCTCTAACATTTTTTTTCAAATATAAATTTATTTATATTGATATACATTTTTTTGAAATGTATTTTGAATCACAAGTATTTTGATAGGGACATATCCAAAAGGAGGCAGGTGTGGATCTACCTTTCCTCATTTTTTTGAAAAAAATATAAACTATATATATAAAATAAAAGTTAAAACTTGTTTGAAAAGTTAAATATAAATTTTTTTCTTAAAAATTATTGTCTTTCTGACACTTCTATTTTATTTGCACGTTGCAACCTTTTATTATAATAAAACATGTTTGTTTGAATTTTCGTCATAACACTTTTAATACAAAAAATATATTGAATTCGTCTAAGTAGATTGGTAAGATGAGTTTTTGACTCTAATATTATATTAAAGAATTTAAATACAATTCTAAGTTCACATTAAATAAAAATAAAAAATTGAAAAATATATAAAGAAAATTCTCAGAGACTCGTTTTAAGATTTTGGTGTGAGATTAAATTTTAGTAGAAATAATAAAACTCGTCAACGTAACAGCATATAACAAAGAAAACTTACAAATCTATATTTTTATATGGAAATTAATATAAATTCATCATCCTAATTTTGATCAAGTTTCATTGAATCATTCTCATAAATTCTCCTAAAAGGATCTGACAATTTGAAGTGTAAATCATTATGTGATTTTGAATTTGTTACTTCATGCGAGCGTTACAAAGAAATTGTTTTTTTTTTTATATTTACTTATAGCAATCACTTTATTAGGCCAAAAATTGTTGAAGTTGGGTTTCTCGCTTGCCGAATCAAATTGCTTCACAAACAAAATGGATTGCAACCAAACAAAGTTCCATTTCGAGAGACAATAAAAAAAAGAATACGGTGACATGAGAACTAAACAAGGATCCATGTTCGATTTTGGGTTGAAATACTATAAAAGATACAAAAGACGCAAGTTTTTCTTACAAGGAAACTAGCAAAGGGAGAAGGTGCTACTACGCTACCCAAAGACACGAGAAAAACTGCAGGAAAACAAAACGAAAACTCATTTTAATTGGTTCAAATGGAACATAATCCATCAAAGACTAATTCAATCGGAGTAAAAGTAAGTTTAAACGGTTCAAAAGAGATAAAATGCACCTGAAAATGCAATGTCGCGGAGAGAAAAGGCAAGGAGAAAGACAATGAAGTGTGCATAACCGCGGGTTCGCGATTTCTGATTTAACAGGAATCAAGACGTCGGTGTCCCCAGTGTCCGACGTCTATTCTCGACTAGACGTCGAGGACCTCACTAATATGACGTCCATTCGATTTAAAAATTAATATTCGCGATGTATATAGATGTCGGATGTGGCGTGATCCGACGTCTAAATGGCGAAAAAAAATGACTTTTCACAGTCTGGCGCATATAGATGTCGGTTAGGAGGGTGCCCAACATCTAGGTTAACTTTTCACCTACCCTGTCAGTCATATAAACGTTTGTTACAGGGGACCGACATCTATAATCGCATATAGACGTCGGTGATGGCGGATCAGACGTTTATATAGCAGAAAAAAAAATGACTTTTCACCTACCTGTTAGGCATATAGACGTCGGATAGGGGGGTCCGACGTCTATAAAGTATAAACGTCGGGGCTCCTCCTAACCGACGTCTAGATGTCTAACTTATTTATGAAAATGTCGTCCATCAATAATTTAAGTTAGTTATTTTGTGATCCAACATTTACGACGTGACGTTGAAAACCAATTATGCTCTATTGCTACGAAGATAGTGAATGCTTTGTAGAATGTCTATGAAGTTGACGGTGGCTGATCATATAAGGCAAAATCGACTAGAGGTTCAGCAAAAGAAAGATCGACTTAAAACATCAACTTAATGACTCACAGGTCTACAAACTTGAAGTAGAAAAGTTGTATTTGAAGTGATATTATGCACCAAACAGCTAAAGCAAATTTTGGGAAGTGAAATGCAAATCAACTTTCCTCCAATTTCGTGCCCATTCAAACCTTAAACATCAAAAGTTTATATAATACTTTCAAATAAATTAATATTTTTAAGTTAAATATATTTTTTTGTCTCTCACAAAATTATAATTTTGTTTTTGTCTCAAATTTCAATACATTTTAATCCTTAAATTTTAAAAATAAATTGATATAATCTTTTTAATTTAATTAAATTAAATGTTTTTGACGTATAAAATACTGTGTTTGAAATTTTATATAATGTACCATATTGTAATTTAAATGTTAGTTTCAAACACATTTAACAAATTAAATTTTTTTTTATGTCATTAAGTCATGTAAGTCATGTGTTTAGGGTTTAGGGCTCTATCAATTGATTAGATTTTCTCAATCCTTTAGCTACTGAACAAAATGTATATAAACCAAACATGCAATCAGACTTTTCCTGCACAGAAATTAAGCAAGGGAGTTTGGAAAAGAATTCCTTTAGTCAGTTGGGATAAATGTCAAACTATTCTTTATCATGGCTTACGTTTAACTCTTAATTTTCTCTATGAAGATAGTGACTATAAATTAAGCCACTTAGAAGGTAACAATATCGATTATTAGATTCGATAAAGCTTCATTCATCATATCATCATACCCTTCATCGAAGAGAAAAAGAAATGGGTGAGACGAACAGTGGTAGCAAAAGCAGCAGATGGTGTCTGCAGGGGATGACAGCTCTGGTCACCGGTGGATCCAAAGGAATCGGGTTCATATCATCTCTCCTTTTTTTCACATTTTTCATCACTTTTTGTTCCTCAATTTCAAACTTATTTCTAAAAAATACCTATTCATTTGTTAGCTATCAGTTACCAACGAAAGCTAGTGGAAAAAGTTGTTCATTTTTGTGTTTATCTGTAAGAATGTTTGTACCAATAAAATATAGTAACAAGAAGAAGTATAATACGTGGATATTGCATGAGAATTGTTTCTGCTTATTGATTTCTCTCATGTTAACTATCACTTAGATATGCTATCGTGGAGGAGTTGGCAGAGCTTGGGGCCACTGTACACACTTGTTCTCGGAACGAAGCTGAACTCAATGAATCCTTAAAAGAATGGACAACAAAAGGATACAGAGTAACCGGTTCGGTCTGTGACATGACCTCTCGTGTTAACAGAGAAGAGCTTATAGCTACTGTCTCCTCTCAGTTCAATGGAAAACTCAATATCCTTGTCAGTAATTCATTCAATTCAAGTGCATGTAGTTAAAGTTATTTTTCAACCTTCTATTAAAAATTAATATTGTTAATATTTAGTTTTACACTTAAGTTACATATATTTTGTGTACATTTTCCTTTACAATCTAGTTTTTTGTAATATTGAATCAGTATACGACGATATTAGTGTTTTTATTTGTTATTTGATTTCGGGTTACATTTCATACGGATTGTAGGTAAACAATGTGGGAACAAGCATACTGAAACATACCCTGGATTTCACAGCGGAAGATTTCGCATTTCTGATGAATACGAATCTTGAATCTTGTTTCCACTTAAGTCAGCTTGCACATCCTCTCCTAAAAGCTTCAGAAGCTGCAAGTATCATTTTCATGTCCTCCATTGCTGGTGTTGTAGCTACAAACATAGTATCCGTTATTTATAGTGCAACAAAAGGTGATTGTTCATTGCATTCCATGTGACAGTGTTAGGTAGCTAGAGTAGTAAAAACTAGCCAATTTGAAATGGTGTATGTAATTGGCATGCAGGAGCAATGAACCAAATGACAAAAAATCTTGCATGCGAATGGGCCAAAGACAACATAAGGAGTAATTGTATTGCACCTTGGGTAATCAGAACCCCTCTGGCGGAAAAGGTAACCCTTTTGTTGGCATTGTTAGTGTATGATTATTGTTGTCATTTGTTTTGTTTTTTTTGTGTGGACTGAGGACATCATATTTTTGTGTTGTGTTGTTGAAGCACTTGAAAGAGGAAAGAGTTGTGAATGCTGTAATTTCTCAAACCCCTCTGGGACGGATGGGAGAGGCAGAGGAAGTGTCTTCGTTGGTGGCATTTCTGTGCTCGCCTGCAGCCTCTTATATCACTGGACAGACCATTTGTGTTGATGGCGGCTTCTCTGTGAACGGCCTCCATATATTCTAAACTTAGTTTTCACTTTCTCTGTGTTACGTCAGTTACACTATCATTGCATTGCTTTCTGTGTCATTAAGAATAAATTAACAGACTGTACTTTCCTAAGTTCAGTCTATGGGTGTGTTTGAGTTAATAATTAGTTATCAATCTCGTACTGAGTGTGGTATGTTAAATGTATTTTGGAATGCATTATGTTTATTGTTTGGTTTTATGTTCATGTCTCCATTCACCAAATTGTATTGAGTTCTCAAGTTATTAAATTACTATTTCTCTTTTTTAATTGTTTATTAATTACTTTGACAAGATTTTCGTAAATATATATTTTTTAATTGACAAACGTACTGAGGCCTTGGATAAATAAAACTATCATATTCTCAAGAAATTATTGGTTCAATTTTAAATTTTTATAATAGTATGTATTTTTAATACGTGATTATAAACAACGTTTGTAATGATAAATTAAATGAAACTAAGTAATAACCATACATGATAAAAATAGCTATCATAATTATTTGTGAACTCATGAAAAGCATCTTACAACCAATATTTTTACAATTATTTTAATTTTTAATCAAGTCTATAGTATAGCATATGAAACATCATGTTCTAAACCATTAATTCATTATTATCTATTCTCAAGCTTATTTACCTTCTAGGTATTTACATAAAATATTTTTTCAAATATTTTTCTATGATGTAAAACTGTATGGAATTCTCTCCTAATTTAATTTTCAAAACAGAATAAATCAATATATTAAAATATAATATGTTCCTAACAATTTATTATATTTTAAATTAATTCAATCAAAGATTATTTTTCTAAATATTAATAACAAATTAATATATATACTTCTTCTTAACTTAAACTCTTATTTATAGTCATGTATAATTAATTACTTGAGAAATTAAGAGGAGATTCAACAGTAATAGTGAGTCAAATTGCATAAATATTATCTCTAATTCAAAATTTAACGAAGTTATGATATTTTGTTTATATTCAATTTGAAGACATTTAATTTTTTTAATAATATATTTTTTAAAATGTGAATTTCTTTACATTAATATATATTTCTTGAAATATATTTTGAACACAAGTATCTTAATAGGTGTAACATCCCAAAATTATACAGTCATCAACTATATACTTAGAATAATTACACGTATCAATAACCCAAAACAGTCTTAAAACACAGGGATCGACAATAACGAAAGAGGATGAACGACCGCAAATGAAGAATAAATTAACGAGCGCTTACAAAAGATAAGGACGAACGGTTTACAAAACAAATACCGAACGTCCAACTATAAACAAACCATAAAAGAGCGCTCGCTCACAGCCGCTCGCTACTCTAACTACACTAACTAGAACCGAACGCTCACTGTTCGGCCTTCACTTCAACTTCTACCAGATTTTCTTCAGCAAGCAACCCTTCTTCAAGTCTTTGTTCAAGGGATGCACCACCATCTGCTCACACCCACAACGGATGATCATCGCATTTTGACAAGACGGAAAATACATGGACAGCAGACAACACAATGGAAATGCAAGGGTAAGCTTATAATATTTAATTTATACAATCAACACATACATTTACATTTCAATTCGTACAAACAACATGTGACTTATCCAATAACAAACATAAAAATACATATATATAAGACAGACCGTCCGGACTGTATGAACCGTGTAGCTACAGGCGTCCTTGCACCCGAGTGGTGTGGTAACTGGGAAACTCTCAACAGCTGCCACTCGAGGTAAATCCTTCGCCCCTGCTAAGTGAGGGATACGAAAGACCTCCTGCCATTCCCACACATGACTACCCCCTTCTACGTGAAGATGAGTATCACGGAATATCAGGATGGACCAAGCCAGCATTAGCATGCCCACAGTCATACTTTACAAAACTTCAATAATCAATCATATCTGAGACGTTCCTCCTTGGAACGCTCGTTAAAATCCATTTCCAATAATTCGTTCAAAATATCATTCTCCCATAATAACAAGTTCCCTTTATTCACATTCTCATTCTCTGTTCCATTCTCATATATTAACAACAGGCATCCTTTAATCAAATAAGAACGAACTTATTACAGTGCATTTGACTTCACGTTTCTGAACAAAAGAAACGAACTATAGTCCACTTACGGACGTTAAGAATACTAAAATAGTTTAAATGGGATTGAGTTTAGAAAATCAGAGTAATACTTAGAAAATATTGAGTACAAGGACTTTAGGTTGAATTAAGAGAATAAATATCTTACAGAATAACTTAGATAAAGAATAGCTTAGATAAATAACCAGAGAAGTTAAAGTACAGAAAACAACTCTTACTGTAAATGAACGAACATTCAGAAATTTACTTTGGACGAACGTCAATTACGTTCGCTCAGAATTCAATAATAAGGACGAGCGTTCAGTTTGAAACCGAACCCTACTTTGGACGAACGCTAGGTCAATGACCGAGCACAAATCAGAACGAACGCTGGATACAAACCGAGCGCTAATTAGGACGAACGCTTCGGTATAAGACCGAACGCCAATTCAGACGAACGTTCAGTATAAGGGCGAACGCTCTATAGAACGATCGTTCGACATAAGGCCGAACGATATTAAGGACGAACGCTCGACATGAGGCCGAACGTCACTGAGGACGAACGTTCGACTTAAGGCCGAACGTCACGTATTTATAAAGTTTCAAATATTTATCTAAGCTGAGCTGAAAAGAACGCTCATTCACTAAATTGGGGACGCTCGTTCTCGAGCAGAATTCATTCCAAATGAACGAATTCCAACTAAGTTATTTTAATGAAAAACCGAACGGTCTATGACCGTACAGTGACGAGCGTCATTCATAAAAGGGGAAGATTAAAATTCCAGATTTCTCAAACTTAACAGAATTTTCCAGATTTCATTTTTCCAACTTTGTAACATTCATTCCAGATTTAATTCACCTTCAACATCGTTATTATACAGTTTCAATATCCAAATCATTCCAAATATATCATAAACATACTCCATTCATACATAATCAATTCAGCATGCATTTTAACCAAGATCAACAACATATATCATACATAAAAGTCAGTGTTCATCCATAACAGATCAATCAAAACCAGAATTCGTATCAGATCTCAGTAACCATTCATAACAGCTCAACTTCATAAAATTCATACATGCACAATAACAGTGATCATCCATACAACTCAAATCTTATATTCTTCATTCATGCAACTCAGATCATTCAACATACAGTATAAATTAAACATATAAGCTTCCCTTACCCGGATTGCAGTGAACTTTTAACAGTATAACTTGCTTCTGTCCAACTAGGGCTTTCTACCCGCTACGCTCTTCCTTACGCTCCTCAACTAGGTTTAACCAAAGACAACTCAGAAACTCAGATTTTATTCTTTGCATGCAACTGAAACAGTGTTCCTAGAAATTCTAGATCTAGGTTATGGTTTGGAACTTTCCAGTTACAGGATCAAAAGAGGTTCGGATCAAAACGAAGCTTACTGGCCCGTGAACGTTTCTATGGTTTCAGAAAACTGATTGAAGTTGAAAGAAGTGAGGAATGGTAGAGAGAAGATGAGAGTTCTTAGTGAGAAGTTGGAGAAGATGGAAGGTTCCTAGAGAGAAGGTGGGGAAGTCGTAGAGAGAAGGAGGAGAGAAAGAATTTTCCAGAATCAAGAAAGGAGTGTGCGTGTAGAGCGAGGGATGAGTTTTTCTGAGAATGCATGCCTTGTTTCCAGTGCCGAACGAACGTCCGCTCCTCGTCAGCCACGTGCATTCCACTAACGTTTTCCAGATTCCTCTCGCAGTGACACCTGGCGTTCTCTAGTGAACTGTCGTGCTCTCCGAGTGACACGCAAACTGCGCTGCGTTTTCCCCACTCCAAACTCCATGCAGCGTGACACCTGGCGCAAGCTGTTGGAATGCTCCTCCCTGCTGCCGCCACGTACGCTGTTGAAGTGTCTAGTTCTCCAGTTGCCACGTGTACTCCAATGTACGTTATTTTCCAGGGTCTTACATTCCCTCCAACTACAAAAATTTTCGTCCTCGAAAATCTAGGTATATTAAAGTGTAGACGGAGTACTTTGTCCATGCTAGCAAACCTTCAACTTATCTTGTAATGTCGTCATTCTTCTCATTCCAGACCACTTTCACCCATCTGATGGATTTTCACTTGAACACTAGATGGGGTATCTCCAATACCTACTGGTTGGATTTATACAATCGTTATCCTTAAATACGAACGTGTTCTAGTCCTTCTAGTCCTAGCACATCAGACGAGTCTCCAATATATAACCAGAGTGACGATGCGTGAAAACTAAATGAGGATTAGCCAATTGAGAAGACAATGATATCTTCATACGCTACCGTCCAAAAACGTCTACAATCCAAGAACATTCGGCAGCAGCTTCCTAGGACAAGTGACTTCGTCCCACACACATGTCTTTAGCAATTCTTCAATGTTGACTGGTTCCAACTATAACGAACGGTTATGTTTGGGTAAGGACTAAAGATTTATGGGAAGATGATAAATTACAAGGGAACCGTGAAATAAGGAACCAGTAGATGATTTTGAAATAAAGAGACATTGGATTCGAAAGGTTAATGGATTGGTAACATCATACCGAACGAGAGAAATTATCATTAGGAAGAGTCACAAGTTTTCCAAGAGGAAAAGAATTAATATTGAAGTATTTTACTATTGGATTAGAATGTTGAAAGGATAAACAGAAGCAACAGATGAGAGAAAACATAAAAGATTAATCTGAATATTCCGGAATAAATTGATTATGGAAACTAAGACAAGTAGATATATATATATATATATATATATATATATATATATATATATATATATATATATATATATATATATATATATATATAGCAAATTCAAGTAAAGGGTATAAATGACGAACGTTAAAGGACGAACTAATCCGAGCAGTCAAAGAACCCGACCCTTAACAACCTAGTATAACGGATTCAGAATAACCTTGGATATAAAGATCGTAGACCAACTTTAAAAGGAACAGGATATAATCAAACGAATATTTAGTGCCCTGAGAAAGAGTGTTAAATAAGACCAAGAGTGAACATTTATTTACTGGTAATTTGGGACGAACGCTATTTACGTACGTTCTGAAATTCAAAGTATGGACGAGCGACCGGTATAAGACCGTACGCTCATTTCGAAACCGAGCGCTTGTTACGAACGAACGCTCGTTTCAAGACCGAGCGTTATTAAGACGAACGTTCAGTGTCGAACCAAACGATATTTAGGGCGAACCCTAGGTAGTTGACCGAGCACAAAAATAGAACGGACGTGCTTTTAGAACGGACGTTCGGTGTTAGACCGAACGCTAACTTAGGACGAATGCTCAGTCTAAGATCGAGGGTTCACTTGGACGAACGCTCAGTATAATACTAAGCGCTACTTATGACGAACGCTGATGAACAAAACCGAGCGGTCTAAATACACTTCAATTTATTTTCAATCGTTGGACACGCTAGGCTGAGCCGAACGCTCAAACCTAACCCTTCACACAAAGGGCGCTCGTCTCAAACAGAATCCTTTCCAAATAAAAGAATTCTTATTCTAAGTCATTTTCATGGGATACCGAACGCCAACATCCCATTCACATTAAATCTCTCCTAAGTTAGTCAATTCTAGAAAATAACACTCTCACTAATCATAGTAATAAACATCTATCTCACTGGTCGGATATCTAAACTAACCCAATTGTTGGTGTTTACACTATCAGACCGAACAGCTTCCTTATCACAGTAATTAAAACAGTGTACAGCAAGGCAGTTCATACCACAAGAAAGTGCGGTGGATGAATATACCTGAGCTAGCCGCCTCCGCTCCAGTTATCGCATATACACGCCCAACAACTTGGGCTCGTCCACCTCTCCCTTGCTGATTCCTTCCAGCGTTCGGTGGTCTCATCACCACTCGACCACTCATGTTGCACTCGTTCTCCAAATGTCCATTTCGTCCACACCGGTTACAGTATTTTCCTCCCACCAACTGAGGACATGACGAACGGTAGTGTGGTCCTCCACACTGGAAACAAGTAACGTTCCTGTACTGTCCGGCTTGTCCAGTAGGAACTAAAGCTTGAGAACTGCTCGTGCTAGATGGCCGACTAGGACGAGGGTAAGGTGTCCTTCTCGGAACGGTACCTCCCCGGGATACTATAGGTCCCCTACTAACTTGTTGTTGCTTCTTGTGTTGTTCAGCTTCTGCCATATTTTTCTCCAAAACTTTGGCCCTCTCAACCATGGCAGGAAATGTTCTTATGCACAAACTTGAAATCATAACCTTCAAATCACTTCTTAGACCGTTCTCAAACTTCCGACACTGCCACTCCTCACTGGTTGCCATAGTATTGAACCGCACAAGATGTTTGAATTTATTGGTGTATTCTGAAACTGACATACCCCCTTGAACCAGCTGTAAGAACTCAACTTCCTTTGCAAAACGAACGCTGTCAGGGAAGTATTCTTCATAAAATTTATTCCTGAAAACTTCCCACGTGACTGGTTGTTGAGCGTCCGTTAAGATGGCTCTAGCGCTCACCCACCAGTGGCTTGCTTCTCCCGTCAACAAGTACTCAGTGTACGCTAAACGGTTCTCATCCGGACACCTCTTAGCATTGAAGATCCTCTCCATATCCCTTAGCCACTGGTCTGCCTCATCAGGAAGACCCTTTCCATTGAACTTTGCCGGATGATGTTGGAGAAAACTCTCCAAGCTCCATTCTGTAGCAGGCTGGGCAGCGTTAGAAGAGGACGCTCCTGGCGCGCCTCGGGTAGCAGCAAGAATATCCATCAGCTGCCTCTGAGTTGATTCTGAATTCACCCGCGAGGCCTCCAAACTTTGCATTGCATCCTGATTCTGCCTCATCAAAGCAGCGTTTTGCTCGATCAAGGTCGTGTTCTGTTGTTGAAGTCTATCAATCACAGTTTCCAACATCCTAGTGTTGTTGGACGTGTCAGGTTCACTTGGTTGGGGTGGAGGAGGTAGCCTAGGTGCCATTCGTTCTCTGAACACAGAGGAAAACGAACGTTAATTATGTTCCAGAGTTAAAATAATAATAACTCATTAAACATACAGTGAGCACACAGCAAAAACGCAGTGCACTCATAACCCTACAGCGTCCTTTAAGAGAACAAAACTGCTCTGATACCAATAATGTAACATCCCAAAATTATACAGTCATCAACTATATACTTAGAATAATTACACGTATCAATAACCCAAAACAGTCTTAAAACACAGGGATCGACAATAACGAAAGAGGATGAACGACCGCAAATGAAGAATAAATTAACGAGCGCTTACAAAAGATAAGGACGAACGGTTTACAAAACAAATACCGAACGTCCAACTATAAACAAACCATAAAAGAGCGCTCGCTCACAGCCGCTCGCTACTCTAACTACACTAACTAGAACCGAACGCTCACTGTTCGGCCTTCACTTCAACTTCTACCAGATTTTCTTCAGCAAGCAACCCTTCTTCAAGTCTTTGTTCAAGGGATGCACCACCATCTGCTCACACCCACAACGGATGATCATCGCATTTTGACAAGACGGAAAATACATGGACAGCAGACAACACAATGGAAATGCAAGGGTAAGCTTATAATATTTAATTTATACAATCAACACATACATTTACATTTCAATTCGTACAAACAACATGTGACTTATCCAATAACAAACATAAAAATACATATATATAAGACAGACCGTCCGGACTGTATGAACCGTGTAGCTACAGGCGTCCTTGCACCCGAGTGGTGTGGTAACTGGGAAACTCTCAACAGCTGCCACTCGAGGTAAATCCTTCGCCCCTGCTAAGTGAGGGATACGAAAGACCTCCTGCCATTCCCACACATGACTACCCCCTTCTACGTGAAGATGAGTATCACGGAATATCAGGATGGACCAAGCCAGCATTAGCATGCCCACAGTCATACTTTACAAAACTTCAATAATCAATCATATCTGAGACGTTCCTCCTTGGAACGCTCGTTAAAATCCATTTCCAATAATTCGTTCAAAATATCATTCTCCCATAATAACAAGTTCCCTTTATTCACATTCTCATTCTCTGTTCCATTCTCATATATTAACAACAGGCATCCTTTAATCAAATAAGAACGAACTTATTACAGTGCATTTGACTTCACGTTTCTGAACAAAAGAAACGAACTATAGTCCACTTACGGACGTTAAGAATACTAAAATAGTTTAAATGGGATTGAGTTTAGAAAATCAGAGTAATACTTAGAAAATATTGAGTACAAGGACTTTAGGTTGAATTAAGAGAATAAATATCTTACAGAATAACTTAGATAAAGAATAGCTTAGATAAATAACCAGAGAAGTTAAAGTACAGAAAACAACTCTTACTGTAAATGAACGAACGTTCAGAAATTTACTTTGGACGAACGTCAATTACGTTCGCTCAGAATTCAATAATAAGGACGAGCGTTCAGTTTGAAACCGAACCCTACTTTGGACGAACGCTAGGTCAATGACCGAGCACAAATCAGAACGAACGCTGGATACAAACCGAGCGCTAATTAGGACGAACGCTTCGGTATAAGACCGAACGCCAATTCAGACGAACGTTCAGTATAAGGGCGAACGCTCTATAGAACGATCGTTCGACATAAGGCCGAACGATATTAAGGACGAACGCTCGACATGAGGCCGAACGTCACTGAGGACGAACGTTCGACTTAAGGCCGAACGTCACGTATTTATAAAGTTTCAAATATTTATCTAAGCTGAGCTGAAAAGAACGCTCATTCACTAAATTGGGGACGCTCGTTCTCAAGCAGAATTCATTCCAAATGAACGAATTCCAACTAAGTTATTTTAATGAAAAACCGAACGGTCTATGACCGTACAGTGACGAGCGTCATTCATAAAAGGGGAAGATTAAAATTCCAGATTTCTCAAACTTAACAGAATTTTCCAGATTTCATTTTTCCAACTTTGTAACATTCATTCCAGATTTAATTCACCTTCAACATCGTTATTATACAGTTTCAATATCCAAATCATTCCAAATATATCATAAACATACTCCATTCATACATAATCAATTCAGCATGCATTTTAACCAAGATCAACAACATATATCATACATAAAAGTCAGTGTTCATCCATAACAGATCAATCAAAACCAGAATTCGTATCAGATCTCAGTAACCATTCATAACAGCTCAACTTCATAAAATTCATACATGCACAATAACAGTGATCATCCATACAACTCAAATCTTATATTCTTCATTCATGCAACTCAGATCATTCAACATACAGTATAAATTAAACATATAAGCTTCCCTTACCCGGATTGCAGTGAACTTTTAACAGTATAACTTGCTTCTGTCCAACTAGGGCTTTCTACCCGCTACGCTCTTCCTTACGCTCCTCAACTAGGTTTAACCAAAGACAACTCAGAAACTCAGATTTTATTCTTTGCATGCAACTGAAACAGTGTTCCTAGAAATTCTAGATCTAGGTTATGGTTTGGAACTTTCCAGTTACAGGATCAAAAGAGGTTCGGATCAAAACGAAGCTTACTGGCCCGTGAACGTTTCTATGGTTTCAGAAAACTGATTGAAGTTGAAAGAAGTGAGGAATGGTAGAGAGAAGATGAGAGTTCTTAGTGAGAAGTTGGAGAAGATGGAAGGTTCCTAGAGAGAAGGTGGGGAAGTCGTAGAGAGAAGGAGGAGAGAAAGAATTTTCCAGAATCAAGAAAGGAGTGTGCGTGTAGAGCGAGGGATGAGTTTTTCTGAGAATGCATGCCTTGTTTCCAGTGCCGAACGAACGTCCGCTCCTCGTCAGCCACGTGCATTCCACTAACGTTTTCCAGATTCCTCTCGCAGTGACACCTGGCGTTCTCTAGTGAACTGTCGTGCTCTCCGAGTGACACGCAAACTGCGCTGCGTTTTCCCCACTCCAAACTCCATGCAGCGTGACACCTGGCGCAAGCTGTTGGAATGCTCCTCCCTGCTGCCGCCACGTACGCTGTTGAAGTGTCTAGTTCTCCAGTTGCCACGTGTACTCCAATGTACGTTATTTTCCAGGGTCTTACATTCCCTCCAACTACAAAAATTTTCGTCCTCGAAAATCTAGGTATATTAAAGTGTAGACGGAGTACTTTGTCCATGCTAGCAAACCTTCAACTTATCTTGTAATGTCGTCATTCTTCTCATTCCAGACCACTTTCACCCATCTGATGGATTTTCACTTGAACACTAGATGGGGTATCTCCAATACCTACTGGTTGGATTTATACAATCGTTATCCTTAAATACGAACGTGTTCTAGTCCTTCTAGTCCTAGCACATCAGACGAGTCTCCAATATATAACCAGAGTGACGATGCGTGAAAACTAAATGAGGATTAGCCAATTGAGAAGACAATGATATCTTCATACGCTACCGTCCAAAAACGTCTACAATCCAAGAACATTCGGCAGCAGCTTCCTAGGACAAGTGACTTCGTCCCACACACATGTCTTTAGCAATTCTTCAATGTAGTAATTACCATAATTGAGAATTAATTACAATTAATAATATAAACAGTGCAGTCTTTGCATTAACTCAGATTTAAAAGCCGAACGACATCAGTACAAGGGAAGCGCGCATAAACGCTTACAAGGGAAACTAAAACGAATGCTTCAAATATATACTAACGTACGCTAAACAGAAGCAAAACAATAACTAGGACGAACGGCTATACAAAAACACTTGGCCGAACGTTCAATCGAAGCTAACAACTTCAATCCTAATTTAACGAGCGTGTTCAGGCTCGGTCTTTACTTCCACTTCCACAAGATTTGCATCTTCCAAATTTCCTTCTTCCAGCATTTCTTCAACGTACGTACCACCATCTGCTCACATCCACAACGGATGATCATTGCATTTGACAAGACGGAGATACATGGACAGTAGACAACACAAAGAAAATTGCAAGGGTAAGCTTATAATATTTAATTCATACGTTCAACATTCACATTCAACATTTCACATGCAACGCACAACATACAATTTAACATAATATAACATAGAAATTTATAAGTATAAAAGACGACCGTCCGGACTGTATGAACCATGTAGCTACAGGCGTCCTTGCACCCGAGTGATGTAGTAACTGGGAAACCCTCAACAGCTGCCACTCGAGGTTAATCCTTCGCCCCTGCTAAGTGAGGGATACGAATGACCTCCTGCCATTCCCACACATGACTACCCCCTTCTACGTGAAGATGAGCATCACGGAATATCAGGATGGACCAAGCCAGCATTAGCTATCCACGGTCATACTTTACCAATTCAATGTTCAACATACATGATACGTTCCTCCCTGGAACGCTCGTCCAATATCCATAATCCCATATTCAATCCATATAGTGTTCACACCGTAATTCGTTATAATGTAATATCAAATTCATCTTTAACTTTAAGAGAATAATAGAACGAACGTTCAGTCCACTGAATAATCAGGACGAACGTCCAAATGACTTCACTGGATACTCAGGAAAAATACTTAGAACGAACGTAATCTCTGTTGATCCAGTTAAATGAACTGGCTCGACTTAAAGCGTACTGGTACTTAGAAAATAATCATGATAGAAACTTGAACCAGATTTAATGTATAAAGGAGGGTCAAGAACACTTAGAATTATCTTTCAAGAGATTTACATATGAAAAACCAATTCCAGGAATGGAACGAACGTAAAGAAATGAATATTTGAAACTTTGAACGAACGCTATTTCATCAATTGAATATTCAATTAGTACGAACGCGAGGTAGGAGACCTAGCGAGATTTAGAACGGACGCTCGTGATAAGACCGAGCGCTTATTAAGAACGGACGCTCGACATAAGTCCGAACGCTATGGAGGACGAACGCTCGACATAAGGACGAACGCTATCAAAGACGAACGTTCACCATAAGGACGAACGCTATTTAGGACGAACGCTTCGGTATAAGACCGAGCGTTACTTATTCATAAAGTTTTAAATATTTAAATACTGCTGAGCTAGACGAACGCTCAGATATTCCATTGGGGACGCTCGTTCGCGAGCAGAATTCTTTCCAAATGAAAGAATTCCAAACTAAGTTATTTTAATGAAGACCGAACGGTTTAAGACCGTTCAGGGACGAGCGTCATTTATCAGTGGGAAAGAATAAAATTTTCAGATTTCTCAACCTTAGAAATTTTCCAGATTTCAACATTTCAGCTTTATACTATATTAATTCAGATGATTCTCAAATTTATGAACTTTTAACATGAATTCCAGTAACTTCATATTCAACATCAAGATTCAGATTTACTTCATACAATTAAACATCAATTTTTCATACGTTCCAAACCAACATGCAGATCAATAAAATCAGAACCCAGATTTCATAACAGTGGTCAATCATACAGCTCAAACATCATATTTTTCATACATACAACTTAGATTATACCACATACAGTATAAATTAAACATATAAGCTTCCCTTACCTGGATAGCAGTGTACTCCCTATGCAACCACTTGTTAACTTGTCCAAATAAAATTTCCTACCCACAACGTGCTTTCTCAAGCGTTTCACTAACTCTATCCAGAAAGAACGTAGGAAACTTAGAGTATATTCTAACATGCAGCTGCATTAAGGTCTGCATGCAACTTAGAAAAGGGTTTCTAGGGTTCGAGAGCTTACCAGTCCAGATCTTGGTTCTGTTCGGTTCAGAACGCTGCTCACGGTGCAGGGAACGTTTCTGCAGTATCTGAAATGGATTAGGAGTAAGCTTTGGTAAGTTACAGAAGAGAGAAGCTTGGGAGTTCTTAGAGAGAAGTTGGAGAAGATGGAAGGTTCCTAGAGAGAAGGTGGGGAAGTCGTAGAGAGAAGAAGGAGAGAAAGAATTTTCCAAAATCAAGAAAGGAGTGTGCGTGTAGAGCGAGGGATGAGTTTTTCTGAGAATGCATGCCTTGTTTCCAGTGCCGAACGAACGTCCGCTCCTCGTCAGCCACGTGCATTCCACTAACGTTTTCCAGATTCCTCTCGCAGTGACACCTGGCGTTCTCTAGTGAACTGTCGTGCTCTCCGAGTGACACGCAAACTGCGCTGCGTTTTCCCCACTCCAAACTCCATGCAGCGTGACACCTGGCGCAAGCTGTTGGAATGCTCCTCCCTGCTGCCGCCACGTACGCTGTTGAAGTGTCTAGTTCTCCAGTTGCCACGTGTACTCCAATGTACGTTATTTTCGAGGGTCTTACATTCCCTCCAACTACAAAAATTTTCGTCCTCGAAAATCTAGGTATATTAAAGTGTAGACGGAGTACTTTGTCCATGCTAGCAAACCTTCAACTTATCTTGTAATGTCGTCTTTCTTCTCGTTCCAGACCACTTTCACCCATCTGATGGATTTTCACTTGAACACTAGATGGGGTATCTCCAATACCTACTGGTTGGATTTATACAATCGTTATCCTTAAATATGAACGTGTTCTAGTCCTTCTAGTCCTAGCACATCAGACGAGTCTCCAATATATAACCAGAGTGACGATGCGTGAAAACTAAATGAGGATTAGCCAATTGAGAAGACAATGATATCTTCATACGCTACCGTCCCAAAGCGTCTACAATCCAAGAACATTCGGCAGCAGCTTCCTAGGACAAGTGACTTCGTCCCACACACATGTCTTTAACAATTCTTCAATGTTGACTGGTTCCAACTATAACGAACGGTTATGTTTGGGTAAGGACTAAAGATTTATGGGAAGATGATAAATTACAAGGGAACCGTGAAATAAGGAACCAGTAGATGATTTTGAAATAAAGAGACATTGAATTTGAAAGGTTAATGGATTGGTAACATCATACCGAACGAGAGAAATTATCATTAGGAAGAGTCACAAGTTTTCCAAGAGTAAAAGAATTAATATTGAAGTATTTTACTATTGGATTAGAATGTGGAAAGGATAAACAGAAGCAACAGATGAGAGAGAACATAAAAGATTAATCTGAATATTCCGGAATAAATTGATTATGGAAACTAAGACAAGTAGATATATATATATATATATATAGCAAATTCCAGTAAAGGGTATAAATGACGAACGTTAAAGGACGAACTAATCCGAGCAGTCAAAGAACCCGACCCTTAACAACCTAGTATAACGGATTCAGAATAACCTTGGATATAAAGATCGTAGACCAACTTTAAAAGCAACAGGATATAATCAAACGAATATTTAGTGCCCTGAGAAAGAGTGTTAAATAAGACCAAGAGTGAACATTTATTTACTGGTAATTTGGGACGAACGCTATTTAAGTACGTTCAGAAATTCAAAGTATGGACGAGCGACCGGTATAAGACCGTACACTTCTTAGAACGAACGCTCATTTCGAAACCGAGCGCTTGTTAAGAACGAACGCTCGTTTCAAGACCGAGCGTTATTAAGACGAACGTTCAGTGTCGAACCAAACGATATTTAGGGCGAACCCTAGGTAGTTGACCGAGCACAAAAATAGAACGGACGTTCGGTGTTAGACCGAACGCTAACTTAGGACGAATGCTCAGTCTAAGATCGAGGGTTCACTTGGACGAACGCTCAGTATAATACTAAGCGCTACTTATGACGAACGCTGGTGAACAAAACCGAGCGGTCTAAATACACTTCAATTTATTTTCAATCGTTGGACACGCTAGGCTGAGCCGAACGCTCAAACCTAACCCTTCACACAAAGGACGCTCGTCTCAATCAGAATTCTTTCCAAATAAAAGAATTCTTATTCTAAGTCATTTTCATGGGATACCGAACGCCAACATCCCATTCACATTAAATTTCTCCTAAGTTAGTCAATTCTAGAAAATAACACTCTCACTAATCATAGTAATAAACATCTATCTCACTGGTCGGATATCTAAACTAACCCAATTGTTGGTGTTTACACTATCAGACCGAATAGCTTCCTTATCACAGTAACTAAATAACGTACATCAAGGCGTTTCATACCGCAAGAAAGTGCAGGTGATAAGCGTACCTGAGTTAGCTGCCTCTGCACCAATAATAGCATACACACGTCCAGCTGCTTGGGCTCGTCCTCCTCTAGACTGATTCCTGCCAGCGTTTGGTGGTCTCATCACTGCTCTTCCACCCATGTTACACTCATTATCTAAGTGTCCTTTTCGCCCACAAAGATTACAGTGCTTCACTCCCACCAGTTGAGGACAGGACGAACGGTAGTGTGGCCCTCCACACTGGAAACACGTAACGTTCCCGACCTGACCAGATTGTCCAGTAGGAACTAGAGCTCAAGAGCCGCTCGTATTAGATGGTTGATTTGGACGAACGTAGGGGGTCCTCCTTGGAGTAACATTGCCTCTGGAAACGATAGGTCCTCTATTTACTTGCTGTTGTTTCTTGTGCCTTTCTACTTCTGCCATGTTCTTCTCTAAAACCTTGGCCCTCTCAACCATGGCAGGGAACGTTCTTATACATAAGCTGGAGATCAAAACCTTCAAATCACTCCGCAGTCCGTTTTCAAACTTACGGCACTGCCATTCTTCATTTGTGACCATTGTGTTGAAACGAACCAAGTGTTTGAACTTGTTCGTATACTCAGAAATAGACATCCCTCCTTGGACCAGTTGAAGAAACTCCACCTCTTTTGCAAACCGGACGCTATCAGGAAAATATTCTTCATAGAATTTACTCCTAAACACTTCCCAAGTAACAGGAGTTTGAACGTCTGTCAAGAGAGCTTTCACGCTCGTCCACCAGTAGTTCGCTTCACCAGTCAACAAATACTCAGCGTACGCCAACCTGTTCACATCTGGGCAGCGTTTGGCGTTAAAAATTCTCTCCATATCTCCCAGCCATTGATCAGCCTCATCAGGGAGGCACTTCCCACTGAACTTAGCTGGGTGATGCTGCAGGAAGCTCTCCAAACTCCACTCGGCAGCAGGTTGAGCAGCGTTTGAAGAAGATGCTCCAGGCGCACCTCTAGTTGCAGCCAAGATTTCCATCAACTGCCTTTGCGTGTTTTCAGAATTGACACGCGAGGCCTCCAAACCTTGCATAGCAGCTTGGTTTTGCTGCATCAGGGTGGCGTTTTGCTCCAGCAACGTGGTGTTCTGTTGATGCAGTCGTTCAACTACGGTTTCCAACAACCTAGCGTTGCTGGACGTATCGGACTCATTCGGTTGGGGAGGAGGAGGAAGTCTAGGCGCCATTAGTTCTCTGGATTAGAGAAAAACGAGCGTTAGTAAAGTTCGAGAGTTAAAACAATAACTCATTAACACATAATAAGCACACAGCAAAAACGTAGTGCACTCATAACCTACAGTGTTCCTTAAAAGAACAAAACTGCTCTGATACCACTAATGTAACATCCCAAAATATAGTAATTACCATAATTGAGAATTAATTACAATTAATAATATAAACAGTGCAGTCTTTGCATTAACTCAGATTTAAAAGCCGAACGACATCAGTACAAGGGAAGCGCGCATAAACGCTTACAAGGGAAACTAAAACGAATGCTTCAAATATATACTAACGTACGCTAAACAGAAGCAAAACAATAACTAGGACGAACGGCTATACAAAAACACTTGGCCGAACGTTCAATCGAAGCTAACAACTTCAATCCTAATTTAACGAGCGTGTTCAGGCTCGGTCTTTACTTCCACTTCCACAAGATTTGCATCTTCCAAATTTCCTTCTTCCAGCATTTCTTCAACGTACGTACCACCATCTGCTCACATCCACAACGGATGATCATTGCATTTGACAAGACGGAGATACATGGACAGTAGACAACACAAAGAAAATTGCAAGGGTAAGCTTATAATATTTAATTCATACGTTCAACATTCACATTCAACATTTCACATGCAACGCACAACATACAATTTAACATAATATAACATAGAAATTTATAAGTATAAAAGACGACCGTCCGGACTGTATGAACCATGTAGCTACAGGCGTCCTTGCACCCGAGTGATGTAGTAACTGGGAAACCCTCAACAGCTGCCACTCGAGGTTAATCCTTCGCCCCTGCTAAGTGAGGGATACGAATGACCTCCTGCCATTCCCACACATGACTACCCCCTTCTACGTGAAGATGAGCATCACGGAATATCAGGATGGACCAAGCCAGCATTAGCTATCCACGGTCATACTTTACCAATTCAATGTTCAACATACATGATACGTTCCTCCCTGGAACGCTCGTCCAATATCCATAATCCCAGATTCAATCCATATAGTGTTCACACCGTAATTCGTTATAATGTAATATCAAATTCATCTTTAACTTTAAGAGAATAATAGAACGAACGTTCAGTCCACTGAATAATCAGGACGAACGTCCAAATGACTTCACTGGATACTCAGGAAAAATACTTAGAACGAACGTAATCTCTGTTGATCCAGTTAAATGAACTGGCTCGACTTAAAGCGTACTGGTACTTAGAAAATAATCATGATAGAAACTTGAACCAGATTTAATGTATAAAGGAGGGTCAAGAACACTTAGAATTATCTTTCAAGAGATTTACATATGAAAAACCAATTCCAGGAATGGAACGAACGTAAAGAAATGAATATTTGAAACTTTGAACGAACGCTATTTCATCAATTGAATATTCAATTAGTACGAACGCGAGGTAGGAGACCTAGCGAGATTTAGAACGGACGCTCGTGATAAGACCGAGCGCTTATTAAGAACGGACGCTCGACATAAGTCCGAACGCTATGGAGGACGAACGCTCGACATAAGGACGAACGCTATCAAAGACGAACGTTCACCATAAGGACGAACGCTATTTAGGACGAACGCTTCGGTATAAGACCGAGCGTTACTTATTCATAAAGTTTTAAATATTTAAATACTGCTGAGCTAGACGAACGCTCAGATATTCCATTGGGGACGCTCGTTCGCGAGCAGAATTCTTTCCAAATGAAAGAATTCCAAACTAAGTTATTTTAATGAAGACCGAACGGTTTAAGACCGTTCAGGGACGAGCGTCATTTATCAGTGGGAAAGAATAAAATTTTCAGATTTCTCAACCTTAGAAATTTTCCAGATTTCAACATTTCAGCTTTATACTATATTAATTCAGATGATTCTCAAATTTATGAACTTTTAACATGAATTCCAGTAACTTCATATTCAACATCAAGATTCAGATTTACTTCATACAATTAAACATCAATTTTTCATACGTTCCAAACCAACATGCAGATCAATAAAATCAGAACCCAGATTTCATAACAGTGGTCAATCATACAGCTCAAACATCATATTTTTCATACATACAACTTAGATTATACCACATACAGTATAAATTAAACATATAAGCTTCCCTTACCTGGATAGCAGTGTACTCCCTATGCAACCACTTGTTAACTTGTCCAAATAAAATTTCCTACCCACAACGTGCTTTCTCAAGCGTTTCACTAACTCTATCCAGAAAGAACGTAGGAAACTTAGAGTATATTCTAACATGCAGCTGCATTAAGGTCTGCATGCAACTTAGAAAAGGGTTTCTAGGGTTCGAGAGCTTACCAGTCCAGATCTTGGTTCTGTTCGGTTCAGAACGCTGCTCACGGTGCAGGGAACGTTTCTGCAGTATCTGAAATGGATTAGGAGTAAGCTTTGGTAAGTTACAGAAGAGAGAAGCTTGGGAGTTCTTAGAGAGAAGTTGGAGAAGATGGAAGGTTCCTAGAGAGAAGGTGGGGAAGTCGTAGAGAGAAGAAGGAGAGAAAGAATTTTCCAAAATCAAGAAAGGAGTGTGCGTGTAGAGCGAGGGATGAGTTTTTCTGAGAATGCATGCCTTGTTTCCAGTGCCGAACGAACGTCCGCTCCTCGTCAGCCACGTGCATTCCACTAACGTTTTCCAGATTCCTCTCGCAGTGACACCTGGCGTTCTCTAGTGAACTGTCGTGCTCTCCGAGTGACACGCAAACTGCGCTGCGTTTTCCCCACTCCAAACTCCATGCAGCGTGACACCTGGCGCAAGCTGTTGGAATGCTCCTCCCTGCTGCCGCCACGTACGCTGTTGAAGTGTCTAGTTCTCCAGTTGCCACGTGTACTCCAATGTACGTTATTTTCCAGGGTCTTACAATAGGTAACATATTTAAAGAGTGGTAGATGTACCTCTTTACAAAATATAAATTATATATATATAGTTTGTTAACTTATATAATCTCTTAAGTGTATCAAATTTTAGTTAACAAAAATATTTTATTCATAAAAAAATATATACTTTAAACACAGATATATTTTAATAATTTTTATTTTTAATTTAAAATAAAAAATAAAAATTATTCAAGTCTTTTAATTTTAAAACCTAGAATTCATAATATATAAAATTCATAATATATAAAGATATTTTTGTTAATTAAAGTTCGGTACACTCTTAAGTTAGCAAACTCGTATACGTGTACTTTTAAATGATTTGTAAGTTCTAACTTTTTATCTTTTTTCAAATTTCTTTTTTTGAATTTCTGTATATGTTCCTTCTTATTAGTATATCTGGGTTCATCATAAAAAAATATGTTTATTTAAACTTTCGTTAATAGGAGTTTTAATATAAAAATCAGATTGTATTTGTTTAAGTATTAATAAGAGAACTTTTTATTCTAATATCATTCAAAATTTAAATACATGGCTAAATTCACATTAAATAAAAATAATAAGGTTAAAAAGGTAAAAAAGAAAATCCTCACAAACTCGTTTAAGATCTTAATATAAACTTAAATTCAATGTTGAGTAGAAATGATAAAATTCAGCAAGATAGGAGAAACCTCACAAATCGCTTTTTTATATGAAAGTAATATAAACTCTTCATCTTAATTTAGATCAAGTTTCATTGAATCTTTCTCATAAATTCTCCTAAAAGGATCTGACAAGTTAAAGTGTAAATTATGTGATTTTGAATTTGTTACTTTATACCAGCCTTACAAAGAAATTATTATTTATATTTACTTATACTAATCACTTTATTAGGCCAAAAATAATTTCATAAATAGCTTAAAGACGTGACTTTTTTTTAAATAAAATAAACTATTATTAAAAGATAAATTCGATTTAGATTTTTAAACAACATAACATATTGTATATTTGATGTAAACCAGGTCATAGGTGGTTGGTGAATGACGTAACTAATTTTATTTCTAGGTTTAAACCCTCGGATTGTCCTCGTATTTATATGGAAATCTCAAATGGGTCATCGTTTTTTTTTTCGGTCTCAATTGGGTCATATTTTTTGTAAAAAATGAGTCAATTTTACCCTAACCGTTAAGTGCTCTCAGACGACGTTAAGTTTAGCTGAGCTGTATTTTATATTTGATGACGTGGCATTGTTCATTAAAATTGAATGACTGATGTGTTTTAAATCACCTTCCACGATCATGGTGAGAACAAGGGTTGAGCAGTCCCTGCAGGGTTCAGCGAGGTGCTTCCCGGTGGCAACGCCGAGGCAGGCGGAGAGGAGCTGGATCAAGAGACCCATGGCCGTTGCCCACATCAAAAGCCACAGGCCCATGGTCGTTGCATACTTTTGATCTGTTATTGAATATTGATACATTTATACTACTAGTTGGATTCAGTTCTTTAATACTCAAAGTATTTTGTCTTTATCTTTTTTTGGTGTCTTTTTCCGCGGACTGCTTCCAGAATTTTTGTTTAACAATGTTACCCATCTTTTTACTTGTACTTTGAACATCTTTTTACTTGTACTTTGAACATGCAGCATCATATCAAAATCCTCAAGGGGTACAGAACGAGCATGATCCAAATAATACAACTGTGCGTACTTCTTTGCAATATAGAAAATGCTCTTTTTGTTCTTGTTCATGACCCTAGTTTAATTGCAGATTTTTGTCGGCAATTTGGATCCTAATGTTATCGATGACCATTTGAGGGTTTATGCATCAGGAGCTGTGCAGAAGAAGCTTTGCGGGTTTTAAACGGCACACTTTTGGGTGGACAAAATGTTCAGCTTTCATGGGATATATCTTTGTGTCCTTACCACCATCCTCTATAAATTGCAGTTATGCAGAAACATACAAGTTTTAATTTTTTTTAAGCTAAACAGGGGCAGTTTTGAAAGCACTGATCTTTATGACCTTGTTGACATTCAAAGGAGAGAATGGAAGATGAAGTGCTTCGTCGGCGGAGGAGAAGAGGAGTTCGACAAACGTGCCCCCAACGACGGCTTTTTTTAGTTTGAGAGGGAGAAAGGGTGTGTGTCTGGGGAGCGAAGGTTTAAGGATGGGAGTGGAAAGAAAGCAACTTGGACGGAGGAGGAGCGGAAGAGGTGAAACGTGATCGATGGTTGGAGGAAAGAAGAAGCGGTGCCACTTGGATTTGATTTTAAAACACATCAGCCATCAATTTTAATCAACAATGCCACGCCATCAAAATATAAAATACAGCTCAGCTAAACTTAACGCCGTCGGTTAGGGTAAAATTGACTCATTTTTACAAAAAGTATGACCTAATTGAGACCGAAAAAAAAACGATGACCCATTTGAGATTCTCATCATATAAATACGAGGACCATCCGAGGATTTAAACCTTTATTTCTAATAACAAATGCTTTGAAAATTAGCCTCTTAAAATTATTGTACCTGTTTACATTGTTTTTATTTTTCTTATTTCATGTACAAAGTTGGAAAAAATGTAACATGCGTTTGTTATCCAAACTCAGATTCATCACACCTGTTCTCTTTACTTTATTTGTTTTCATCCTGGATGCAGAAAGTTACGCATGGAAGACTTTTCAAAAAGAATGTATTCAATTTGAATTTTAAAACATTTATAAAATATTACTTAATAAATATTTTAAAAGTTTAATTTCGAAGAAAAATCTCAAATTGTGCTAATATCTTTTATTTGTTTGAATTTTACTTTTATTTTAAAAGTTTTGATGTAATTATGTTATTTTCGTTAATAATGTATTAATATCGTTAAAAAAATATCATGATTTTTTTATTTTTTTAATTATTCTTATTTTTATTTTTTATTTTAAAAAATTGTAACATGTTAAATTCACGACAGTGTCACTATCACTCTAGATATTATTCTCTTATGCTCAGTTTTGTTTCTATAATGTTTCAATACTTTTTAAAATAAAACAATATTATCTCTTCCTAAACTAAAATAAAATTCATTTTTTCATAAATGTTATATAAATATTTGTTTATAATATTGAACTTTATTTTAAATTGTTTTCAAATTTTAAATTTATTTATTTTAAATTTTTATAAAATTGTTTAAAATAATTTTTAGATTTTATATTTGAATTTTTAAAATTATTAATTTTAAACTAACTCAAACATTTGTATAAAAATTATTGAATTTTATAAATTTTAAAAGTATATAATTTTTTAAAAAAATTGACAAAGTTGATAAATTTATTTTATTTTATGAAATGTAATCGATAAATAAGATTTTAGCTGAAATTAATTTTGATTTTTTTTCTATTCACATTATTTTATATTAAAACCTTTAAAACAATTTTAAATAAAATTCAAAGTAAAATATAAATATAAATAAACTTAATCTTCTTAAAAAATAATTAATAAAAAATATCAATTTTAATAAAAATATTTGTATAACATTTATATAAAAATTAAATTTTATTTTAATTTTGGAAAGAAATCAAATTATTTAATTTAAAAGAAATAGGATTAATTGAAACAGAATAAAAAAAATAGATGAACTAAATTAAGACTAAGGTAATGACAATCGATGACACTATCACTGTAACATCACGCTCTAACGGTCACATAGTACAGTTTAACATGCGACAAATTTCTAAAAAATTAAAAAAAATTCAAAAATAACTAAAATATATTAAAAAAACTGGAAATTGACATATGACACATTCTAACAAAAAGTACCTGATTGCATCAATTTTTAAAAAATAAAGACCAAATTAAAAAACATAAAAAAAAATCAATTTGAAATTTTTCTACAAAAATTGAAAGGAATGGCATGATTTAACAATTTTTAAACATTAAAAAATATTAGATTATGTTTCGGTAGATACTTTTGGGGACCGAGAGACTAACCTGCTGACGCGTCTGGGCCGCTCGCTCGCTTCCAAACTCCTCCTGTTGGCCGATCGGTGTTGGCGCAAACCGATCGGTCTCCTTCTTGACGAGGGGGATGTACCTGCAAAAGGTACTCCGACGCCCAAGTTAGGCGTGTGATTTGAAGAGCCTCGGCTCTTGGTTGAATATTTAGTGAATGATTATCACTATTGAGTATTTGAGAGTCATGTAGAGTAAGTGGAACGTACCTGGCTTTTGGCCCTGGCTTTGTATTTATAATTTACCTCATGGATCCTGAGCTGATATAAGCCCAATAAAATATAAACAGAATAAGATATAAACAGATTACCTGAATATCCGGTTGGTTGTTTGTAACCACTCGGTTAATATTTTATACTATACATTATGCCCCCCAAGTCCGAGTTAAGCGGTTGGCTTTAGCCGTGGTTAACTATAGGACTGATGAGTTTGAGGGAGGCTGCGTTGGCGGAACTGAAAGCGTTTTATCGCTCGACCTTCAACAGTAAACGAGAGGGATTTACCGCTCGTCCTTCAACAGGAACCGAGAGGAATTTACCTCTCTACCTTTGACATTAACCGAGCGGGATTTACCGCTCGTCCTTCAACAGTAACCGAGAGGGATTTACCGCTCGTCCTTCAACAGGAACCGAGAGGAATTTACCGCTCGGTCTTCTACATTAACCGAGAGCGCTTTACCTCTCGACCTTTGACATTAACCGAGCGGGATTTACCGCTCGTCCTTCAACAGGAACCGAGAGGAATTTACCTCTCGGTCTTCAACCTTAATCGAGAGGATTTTACCTCTCGACCTTCGACATTAACCGAGCGGGATTTACCGCTCGTCCTTCAACAGGAACCGAGAGGAATTTACCTCTCGGTCTTCAACCTTAATCGAGAGGATTTTACCTCTCGACCTTCGACATTAACTGAGCGGGATTTACCGCTCGTTCTTCAACAGCTCTTGGTCTTCAACCTTAATCGAGAGGATTTTACCTCTCGACCTTCGACATTAACCGAGCGGGATTTACCGCTCGTCCTTCAACATGAACCGAGAGGAATTTACCTCTCGGTCTTCAACATCAACCGAGAGGGCTTTACCTCATTAGCCGAGCGGGATTTACCGCTCGTCTTTCAACATGAACCGAGAGGGATTTACCTCTCGGGCTTCGACATTAACCGAGCGGGATTTACCGCTCGTCCTTAGACATTAAGCGAGAGGAATTTACCGCTCGTTCTTCAACATGAACCGAGAGGGATTTACCTCTCGGCCTTCGACATTAACCGAGCGGGATTTACCGCTCGTCCTTCAACATGAACCGAGAGGGATTTACCTCTCGGCCTTCGACCTAGGAGTGCTTCCCAGGGAACGGGCTTTACCGTTCGGCTTTGAGAGGGTTTTACCTCTGTTTTGAGCTAGGATTGTTTCCTAGTGAACGGGATTTACCGTTCGTCTTTGAGAGGGCTTTACCTCTCTCCCGAGGGGGATTTACCGCTCGGTCTTCGACCTAGGAGTGCTTCCTAGGGAACGGGCTTTACCGTTCGGCTTTGAGAGGGTTTTACCTCTGTTTTGAGCTAGGATTGTTTCCTAGTGAACGGGATTTACCGTTCGTCTTTGAGAGGGCTTTACCTCTCTCCCGAGGGGGATTTACCGCTCGGTCTTCGACCTAGGAGTGCTTCCTAGGGAACGGGCTTTACCGTTCGGCTTTGAGAGGGTTTTACCTCTGTTTTGAGCTAGGATTGTTTCCTAGTGAACGGGATTTACCGTTCGTCTTTGAGAGGGTTTTACCTCTGCTTTGAGCTAGGAGTGCTTCCTAGTGGACGGGCTTTACCGTTCGTCTTTGAGAGGGCTTTACCTCTCTCCCGAGAGGGATTTACCGCTCGGTCTTGGACTTGATCGTTAATTATGAACTTTGCTGACAAAATTGGCAATCAGTGCTTGCAATAGGAGACTTCCCCTTCGTTAATTGAATTCCATGATACTTTAAGCATGAAGTTCGTTTATGACTAGATCTTAGTCTGCACTTGCATAGTTGATGGCGTGGATTTCAATATATATTTGTTCAAGATGTTCATTGCTGAAATTCTCATGATGATATATATTATGGTATATAACCGTATAATAAATGATTCGGTTACCAGATATTATGAATTGCACCGAATAAATAACATAGATAATAAACAAGGTATCAAAACCGTTTCGAGATTTTATAATATTGTTGTTGATAGTTATCTCTAACACAATAATTTATTTGACTATTTGAATCATGCCAGAAAATGTTTCGGTTATAATAATTAGATAACTATATTTATAGTTATGTACTATATTATATATCATATATCATATAATATATTATGGATTATACTATATATTTAACATAAAAATATTTGTTATAATATCTATTATCAATTAGATATTTTATGAAATATTCATATTTCAAAAAATACTTATCTTGTTGACGACGTCTCACGTGTAGTTTTTACTTTGTCGAAAGTTTCTCGTGTTGATCCTGAAATAGTGATGTCGAGACCGAACGCTCGTCTTGGTTTCTTGTGGTTTCTAATAATCTTTCTGGTGCTTTGTTGTTCCTCCATGCTCCTCGTGGTCATCATTGGGTTTGACGCTCGGCCCCACGGTGGGCGCCAAAATGTTTCGGTGGATACTTTTGGGGACCGAGAGACTAACCTGCTGACGCGTCTGGGCCGCTCGCTCGCTTCCAAACTCCTCCTGTTGGCCGATCGGTGTTGGCGCAAACCGATCGGTCTCCTTCTTGACGAGGGGGATGTACCTGCAAAAGGTACTCCGACGCCCAAGTTAGGCGTGTGATTTGAAGAGCCTCGGCTCTTGGTTGAATATTTAGTGAATGATTATCACTATTGAGTATTTGAGAGTCATGTAGAGTAAGTGGAACGTACCTGGCTTTTGGCCCTGGCTTTGTATTTATAATTTACCTCATGGATCCTGAGCTGATATAAGCCCAATAAAATATAAACAGAATAAGATATAAACAGATTACCTGAATATCCGGTTGGTTGTTTGTAACCACTCGGTTAATATTTTATACTATACAGATTACATTTTGTTCAATACAATACAACACTTAAGAAATATGATATACATAAAACATTTTTTTAATCCTTTATGTTTCTTCCTATATTTACCTATGTTGGTCGAGTATGCCTTGGTCTCTAGAAGGTTGACGACACCTCAGCCTGCACCAAGAAGCCAATGACTTGTATGTTACTACTGCAGTACAGATCCATGTAAGCAAAAGAACGAATCACAGAAGGATTAAGGACAAGTAAACAAATTAGGAAACTCTAAAACAAGGTAATCCTGTGAAGCCTAGTTCCAACAAACAACGTCCATCTTAGAATTATATATAAATAGTCATTGTTATGTCAACGATATTATTTGTTGCAATCTCATTATCTTACTATTAATAACTAACTTAAGCATGCATTTGCAGACTTCCCCACTAAGATCATGTAATCCTCGTCAGAAGAGAACATCTCAACATCCATAACGTAACGAAGAAGACTTGTTATTTGAAGAACAGAGAAGAATGTACACTATATTTTCCTAATACATCTTGGCTAAAATAGAAGACTAGTGTACCTTTGGATATACATGGCCTAAGAGAAACATTTGACACCCATCACGGGACCGAGTTGAATCTGCAAGCATGGTATCTATTACGAACATGGCAAGCAAATGACCTAATGACACGAATAAAGGATCGAATCCCATGTCAATGATTGCCAAGTTGTAGGAAGAACTTGCAGAATTAAGGAAATGAAGCACCAAAGACATTGAGGCAATAATTGAAAAAGAATTGAAAAAGTTCAAGAATAAAGTCAGAGTCGAAAACATGTCATACAAAAAATCATACAGGATAACACCCACGAACTAATGTCCTAACCTCTACTATCGAAAATGTCAAAATTCACCACGAACTAATTAACAATCTATTTTTTTTATTATATTATCATTGCGCAAATTATCTTTCTCTATTCAGTATATTTTCGAATTTTCTACGAAAGAAAAGTTTTCGTTTTGCACAGGTTACATAGAAACCGAAAACAAAAAATAAAGAAGAAAATTTTACATTTTCATGAATAACATATATTTTTATAGGAAGTATATTTATGATTAAAATAAAGGTTTTTCTTTTTTAATAAAAGAATATAAACAGAGATAGAATAAAAGTGTTGACATACTAACTAATATGATACTTTTAAGGAAAGGAGAATGATAAAAGCGTTCTTAATTATATTTATAATCTTCATTTTAATTTCATTTATTATTCAATTAGACTTGCTCTCTCTTTTATGTTTTTAATTTCTATATCCTATCAATTACACACATATATATAACATGAAAAAAATTACAGAGAAATATGAAATTTCTAAATATGAAAACTAAAACGCAAATAATCTTTTATCCTTTTCTCCATAAAAACACTAAATAGTGTTCCTCGGTTTTGTCAAGTAATAAAATTATGTTATATGCTTAAATTTTTGAAATGTTATTTATAAATATTTTCAGAAAATACAAAGTAAATATATCTATAACTAAAATGATTATATGCATAGATTAATTTAAATTTATTTAGATAAAAAAAATGCTTAAGCACTTTTAATATAAAAAAATAAGAATATAAAGTGAAATGAACTTTTTCGGTAAGTTACAACTAATTTATATATATAGATCCAAATAATCTTTTGAAATAAGTGGAAAAAATTCTGCACACTAAAAAAAATATCACAGTTACATATAATCAAAATTCAAAATTCGTATATAAATTTCAAAATTCGTATGTAAAATAATGTTAAATACATATTACAATCATTTATCTAAAATTTAATTAGTTAATGGAGAAAGAATACAATTTTTTTATGGAATTAAAGTCATTCTTAACTCAAAATCTCAATAAATTAAATTTATTGATCTTTTTATCTTATATGAAATATAATTTTGTCATCTTTACGTGAAATTTTTAGACTCACATCTAGGTTTTTCCAACTTTGTACAGATAAAATTGTACATAATATGGTCAAAGAAAATCTCAGAGTAGTGGAATGCATGAATAAAAAACTAGCTAAGCAATTTCACAAGAGTGACTATCACAATAACAATTAAAAGGTTTTCATGAGACCAACCATTTTTTTTATCAACTAAACAGACGAGAGCCAGTACATTCGCATGAAAGAAATAAGCACTTAAATCGATAAAAGTATAATTTAACATAATGTGTCGATCTACAACTAAAAGTGATGGATCTCACACCAAAAAAATTGATGTTGTGCAGTTAAATATACACGTGTATCTATATATCTTTTTATTAGTGAGATATTATCCATTTTTAGCTAAGTTATCAGGAATTTATTTTTTATATCACTCAAAAAATCATTTACCAATGGAAGTATTTTACATTTATATAAACCCATTTATATATTATTTTATCCGTGGAACTTTGTATCCAACAAAAATCTCAATCACCGATTACATTAAGTCAACTTTTGCTGCACACAAAATTAGGAAGAAAAGGATAAGTTTTGAAAACTCAGCAAGTTCAATATTATCAAATTAGTTTCTGTGTACACAGATAAAATGAAATTTCATGACTATAAATAAAGTTCTTTAGAAGTAATCATATCAGTTATTATATATTAATCTTCACTCATCATAACATCTCCTTCGTTGAAGAGAAAACAATGGGTGAGACAAACAGTAGTAGCAAAAGCAGTAGGTGGTCTTTGCAAGGAATGACAGCACTGGTCACCGGTGGATCCAAAGGAATCGGGTTACTATCATCTCTCCTTCTTCTTCCATTTTTTTCATTTCATCTTTTGTTCCTAAATTTCAAACTTCCCTCTGAAAAATACCCATTAACTTGTTAACTATCAACAAAATCTAGAGGAAAAAGTGCTTAACTTTCGTGTTAATTAGTAAGAATGTTTTGCATCAATAAAAGATGGTAACAAGAAGATATACAAAATAAGTGGATATTGCATGAGAATTGTTTCTAGTTGTTAATTTATCTTATGTTTGTACTACATCCTAGATATGCTGTTGTAGAGGAGTTGGCACAACTTGGGGCAACTGTACACACTTGTGCTCGAAACGAAGCTGAACTCGGCGAATCCTTGAACGAATGGACCACGAAAGGATACAGAGTAACCGGTTCGGTCTGTGACGTGACCTCTCGTCTTAACAGAGAAGAGCTGATAGCTAGAGTCTCTTCTCAGTTCAATGGAAAACTCAATATCCTTGTCAGTAATTCATTCAGTTCAATAGCATGGAGTTAAAGTTATTTTTTCAACCTTTTTTTTTTTTTAAATTAATACTGTGAGAAATAGTTCAAAATCCATTTTTTAGTTAGGAACGATTTTTGCGTTAGTGTTTTTATTTGTTATTTTATAGGATTCTGCTTACATTTTGCGCGGATTGTAGGTAAACAACGTGGGAACAAACATACCGAAACAAACCCTGGAGTTAACAGCGAAAGATTTCGCATTTCTGATCAACACGAATCTTGAATCTTGTTTCCACTTAAGCCAGCTTGCACATCCTCTCCTAAAAGCTTCAGAAGCTGCAAGTATCATTTTCATGTCCTCGGTTGCTGGTGTTGTAGCTACAAACTTAGTATCCATTATCTATAGTGCAACAAAAGGTGATTGTTCATTGCATTCCATGTGGCAGTGTTAGCTAGCTAGAGATTGTAATGGATAGTAAAAAGTAGGAAACCGTAGCTGGTAATTTGAAAAGGTATATGTAATTGGCATGCAGGTGCAATAAACCAAGTGACAAAAAATCTGGCATGTGAATGGGCGAAAGACAACATAAGGACTAATTGTGTTGCACCAGGGCCAATTAAAACCCCTCTTGGGGATAAGGTAACCTTTTTGTTTGCACTGTCAGTGTATGATTATTCTTGTCATTTGTTTTCTTTGAGGGCATGATATGATTATGTCATGTTCTTGCAGGTCTTTAAAGAGGAAAAAGTTCAGCGTGGTCTCATTTCTGAAATCCCTCTTGGACGGATTGGAGAGGCAGAGGAGGTGTCTTCGTTGGTGGCCTTTCTGTGCTTGCCTTCAGCTTCTTACATCACAGGACAGACCATTTGTGTTGACGGCGGTTTCAGTGTTAATGGCCTCCATATATTCTAGCCTTAGTTTTCACTTTTTCTCTGTCAAGTCAGTTACACTCTCATTGCATTGGTTTCTGTCTCATTTAAGAATAAATTAACAGACTGTACTTTCCTAAATTGTGTTTGAATTCACATTTAGTTGTCAATCTCGCAGTGAGAGTGTAGTATGTTAAATGTATTTTGGAATGCATCATGTTTATTGTCTGGTTTTAATAAAACACAGCGCTTGTTTTCACCTTAAAACTCAAACTTCAGTCACTCATCCTCGAGTTGATGGAAGTAAAAATCTTCATATAACAATAATATTCTGAGAGAAAAGAGAGTATAGGATTTCTCTTCCTTGGTAGCGGCGGTGGCCTAAGCGGTGGTGCAGGTGCTTGCTGTTTTTTGTGCGAGGGTGGTGCATGTTCCTTGTGTTGTGTTGCGTGAGCTCTTCTTTCAACGCGTGCAGGGTGTCAATCGGTGCGGCGCTGTTTTGGTGTGGCTTGTGGGCTTAATGGTTTCATTTCTCAAACCGCTCTGGGACGAATTGGAAAGCAGAGGACGGTCTTCCTTGGTGGCATGCGGTGGTAAAAAAGTTGTAAAGCATCAATTATTTCTAACAACAATTTTTAACAATTTTTGGTATTTCATGTCTCACTATTTTATGTGTCACTATTTTCACGAATTATCACATAAGCAATAGTAAAAAATGATTAAAAATACTTTTTCCTAAAAAAAAGTGAATTTTAAGAATAAAACAATTATAAAAAATGTATTTTTATATGTTTTAAGAAATATATATATAAGAAAAGATGATACAAAATGAATATAACAAATTTATGCTACAAGATGAAACCATTTATGTGGAAGACCGCGTCATTACTCAAAACCAAGGACAGAAGCACTCCTGTTGCTAAGAATAAATAGAGGGAGGTCTTTATTTATTTATTTTCCTATGTAATTAGTAGATAATATCCAATTATAATTTTAGTGAATAATCATTATGACAATTATATAAATCTTATATTTTTTGAAGTTAGAAGTAAATCTCAATGAATTTTCTTACAATTATAAAATATTATTATAATTAAATTTTAACCATAAAAAATTATCATATTAAAAGATGTGATATCATCTTAAAATTCAAGATACGAAAGCAAAAAACCTTTTATTCCTGAAACAGATATTTTTTCTATTATAAGAAAAGACAAATCCAAACTATTTACTGGCTTTCAAATCATAAATAAAAGTAAATAGCATTTTCTGGGCGAAGCAATTACATTCGAAACGTACAAATTATTTAGCAAAATAAAACTAACGTATGGCATGGTATTGGTATAATGGTATCTGTTCTAATTTTGTGAGGGACGGAATCTACATAAGAAACATGTTGTTTGGTTCTTCTGTACATGGTTATTGCCGGCTATTGAAAAGCCTCCACGGAGAGACTTTTCGCACGGCAACATCAGGTTAAATTTGTGGTCACCATCATCAACATCAACATCTACGTCAAGTTTTTCTTCATTTCTATACCTTTCTCTTTCCCTTCCAATCTCTCTCTCGCCTCCTCTGACCTAAGCCCTCAATTCCTGAGACGATTCTTAATTTCCAATCTATTTCCTCGGTTCCACCACCGCTTCACTTCCACTGGTACGGTTTATTTATTTCATTAATTTACCTCCGTTTCTTTTCTGCAAAATCAAATTTTGTCACGTGCAAAAATACTCATTCCCCTTATGATGTAATTGGCGTTTGGCTTCGGCACTTTCAGTGATTTTCCCAACAGGCCCCTTAATAAGTAATGCCATCTCTGTTTATTTTATTTTGATTGCACACTTAAGATTGAAGAAGTCCAATTTATCGTTGACCCGATAATATGTCATTTTTTTTATCTTATTGCTTTAGTTTGAAATGGTAAAATAATGTACAATTTACCTAATTCTGGCTGTTTCTACATAGGAATGTAATTTTGAATGCTCTTTCTGGTGTTGGTGTTGGCAATCTAACAATAGACTGAGCCTTGGGTGACTTTTTCTAAATGGTTTTCTTGTTTTGATTAGGGTTTATAAGTACCCAGATTCCTGGAGCAAATGGAAAACGGGGAAGCCCCAATCTTGGTGGAAGAGAGGATAATGCAGGAAATTGAGATACCCATTGCATCTGAAAGACTTGATGTTCTTCCTATGAAGGCAGAGTCATCGTGTTGTTCTGGCTGTCCTTTTTCTGGACATGAAAATAGTGTTGTGACATCAAAAGAGTCTTCAAAGTCGGCAAAGAAACTTTGTGGTCTTATTGTTTTCTATGGTATTGTCATGGTTGTGGAACTTATTGGTGGAATAAAAGCTCACAGCCTAGCTGTCATCGGTGATGCAGCTCACTTGCTTTCTGATATTACTGGATTCTCTATCTCTCTCTTTGCAGTGTGGGCTTCGGGTTGGGAGGCAACACCACATCAATCTTTCGGATACAATCGTCTCGAGGTTTTGGGGGCTCTTATATCTGTTCAGTTAATTTGGTTGATATCTGGTTATTTGATATATGAAGCAGTTGGTAGAATTCTTCTACAAGAGGCCAGTGTGAATGGAAAGGTCATGCTTGCTATTGCAACATTTGGATTTGTTCTTAACTTTATCATGGTTGCATGGATTGGTCATGATCACGGTCATCATCATCATCATCATCATCATCATGGTTGTGAAGACTCTGGTCATGATCACAGTCATCATCACTGCCACACAGACCATGATCATGGGAATAAGGAGCTATCTATGATAAGTGACGAGGAGAGCGTTACCCTGGTTTCAAGTAATCACAGAAATACAAATGTCTTGAACCTAAATCTTCAGGGGGCGTATTTGCATGTCATGGCTGATATGATTCAATCTGTTGGAGTGATGATTGCTGGAGCCATAATATGGGCTGAACCTAAGTGGTTTATAGTTGATCTTGTGTGCACTCTTATATTCTCTGTTTTATCTTTAAGTGCTACCCTTCCCATGCTTAGGAATATTTATGGCATTCTCATGGAAAGGACCCCAAGTGAGATAGATATCAGCAAGCTGGAAAATGGCATTAGAAATATCAAGGGAGTGCAGGATGTTCATGACTTGCACATTTGGGCTATAACTGTTGGAAAACTTGTTCTTTCTTGCCATGTAGTGGCTGAACCTGGCATAAGTTCCATTGATTTACTAGGCATGATTAAACACTACTGTGAAAAAACATATCAAATACAGCATGTAACCATACAAATTGAGTAAGGCAGATATTTTTCCTCTCCTTTACTAGTGAATAATTGGTTGATGCATAGTCATAAAATTTTAAAAAGTGGGGTTTATTCTTTAATGTTTTGACTTAAGAGTGAATTTGATATGCTAAAAGTTTAAGACAGCACAAAAAAATGTTTCATGTTTGATTTTAAGATTGCTAAGAATAGACTAGTTTGAAATTCTGTTACTCAAGACTATTATGCACAAAATCATCCAAAATTAAATAAGTCTCAATTGTTTTCCCTATCATTAATATCCCTGCTCGTTATATGTGAAGAGTGAATGAACTCATCAACCTGTCTCTCAATTTCTCCATCTATCCTTTCTTTCCCTATTCTCTTTAACAGTAAAAACAAACTCCATTACACCGAAGAGCATAATGTAGATGAATATGAAGAAATCACCATGATCCATTTAAAGCTACAACGTCGAAAGATGAGGATTTGCTTGCCTGATGTCAAGTTGGGGGTTGTCATTGTAAGCAAGAATGTAGAGAAAAGTGTAATAATTACAAGTTTAACACACAATGATCAAAACAATCTTTGTTAATGTATTGTCCTTCCTTGTCTCTACAAGCAATTGCATCTTTTATTCCTCTTTCCTCGTCACTGGTCTTCAACTCCAATGGATTCCTTATCTTATAAACATTTTTAAGTACTATTAAGCCTTATGGAGGTTAAGTTTCAATCCTTTAAGTCTTAAGTCCCTTTGAACTAACTGTTCCTGGACTAAAATGCGATCACTACGATCAAAAGTTTACTTGATCAGAATAGGATAGTCTCTGTCATAGAGAATCTTAAATGGAGTGATCCCAATACTATGATGATAAGAAGTGCTATACCAATACTCTGTCTCTGGACAAACAAAGCAAGTTTACACAAACTCCTTGACATCTTTATGGATATCCTTACAATGAAATTGAGCAAGATTCAAGCCAATGTTTTTCTAAATCCAGGACTACCTCCTATTAGTGAGCTATAAAACTCCTATACATTTAACCAAAGCTTACGAGGGAATAACCAATTTGTCTTTCCGTAAAGCAACTAATCTTGGAAAAATAAAGTGTTCACTTGTCAGTTTTGAAAATATTTGTGATAAATTAGTGGTACATGGAAAATGTCATCTACATATCACCCTCGATTGGATGGCCAATCCGAGATTCTCAACAATGTTTCACTTTTGACTCTCCAAAAGAATGGTCCAAGTTTCTTCCTTAGGCAGAATAGTGGTATAACACAACATACCATACAAGTGCTGATATGACACACCTCAAAGTTGTTTATAACTGTGTTCTCCCCCAACTACTAAAATATGTCCTTCATGGAAGATCCCATTGCTGTGAAAGGACAATTGTTGACAAGAGATGCTATATTGTAAAAGTTGAAAATGAATTTGCAAAGGACACAACAGATTCAAAAGAAGTATGCTGATAAAAAAAGAAAGGATGTGCAATTTGAAGTGAGTTTGGTCCCTTTGCCATCATTCAGAAAGTTGGGAAGGTTGTTTATAAATTGAAGCTTCCGAATTTAGGAAGAATTCATCCAGTATTCTATGTTTCTTAGCTAAAATTGTGTCACATAAATCATGATCAACCTTATGCGTCCTTGCCATCAATACGTGAGGCATTCCCGTTAAAAAATAGAATAATATTCTTGCTCCAATCACTGCTATTGTTTTTTGTGTGTTTCATTATATATATATATATATATATATATATATATATATACACACACACACACACACTTTAGTTAGAAAATTTAAAGGAGTGTCCATGAAACTACTAATGTTACTAATATTTATCAATTTATCCAACAGAAGACAAGTACACCGCATATATCTATTATAAAAACCACTAATATGCTGATATTTTTTCTTGTCCAACTACGTATTTTGCAATAAATTAGATTTTGTTGCAAGAAATTAAGATTCTTTCTTGCATTAATGAATTATCTCAAACAATATGGAAGTGCATTATTCTTAACCGTTATATCCACTCATCGGTTAATATATATTAATGTGAAGATTGGAATGTAAAAAGTTGAAATAAAAAGATACCAAAACAATTGTATTAAGATCAAATTCTTGTGTAAACACAGACATTGCACTGAACAGATAATATTGTAATAAATTTTGTATTGCTGTAACCAACACTGTAGCTCGTGAACAGAATACGACCAAAGTGTCCCTAAATTTGCAATAGAGCAACGTAAAACAATCAAAATACAACTAAATGTAAATGTTTTAAGGTCATAACACCGCTTTAATTATTAAATGATATTAGTAATGGATGCCAATTTCCAACATCAACCTTTACTACGTGAGTTACCAATGTGAAACTCTGGTTTTTCAATGGAAAATAAGAACACTTAAGATTGACGTTCTAGAAAGCAATCTGGAGTTGCATTCTGTTTGATTGCAGTACGGATTCCACAACACAAAATTCCAAATTCATTGCAATTTTAATTATAATGACAAAAAAGTTGCTTTCCCCCATAAGCGAGGTGCTTGATTTTACCTCCTGAATCAGCCAATGAGTAGAAGAACTTGCAAGAGAGATTATTATACACTGCCAAGCAGGTCACAGGTTTAGCCTTGTAACAACAATGTATCGACAAAAACCAGACAGAAGGTGTATATCTTACATGACCTCTCTCTGAAGTGTTAGATTACCGTTAACCATCACATTTTACAATCAATTTCTGTCCGCTGTTCAAATATTACATTAACTCGTTAGAAACTATCACATCACAGAATAGATAATCCAAAGAAACTAGCAAGAGTATTGTTTTATAAATTTCACAGACTTCGTTTTTGCAACTCAATGGAGTAAATGTAATCTACATGTGTCTCTCTCACCCATAAAGAAAAAAAAATTAAAAAAGATAAAAAAGAGAAAAGGGCAAAACAGAATTGGGGGAAAAATACTATCTGCTACCAACGTTTTTCCCTCAAATGTCACCACTAAGTGGAGCAGCAGCCTCTCTTTGTGTTCCCAGATGCCTCCCCAACATTGATGGTGGTACCTTGACCAGGAAGTGTGGTACCACCAGCTGCTTCCTGAGCTGCGAGTGCCTTTTTGCTAACAATATGATAAATCTCTGTCAAAATGGTTTGGAATGCCTTCTCAATGTTGGTTGCCTCCAGTGCAGATGTCTCAAGAAACGACAAACCTTCCCTCTCTGCCAAGTTCTGACCATCGTCCCCCGAAACCGCTCTTAGATGGTTCAAATCAGATTTATTTCCAGCCATCATGATAACTATATTAGAATCCGCATGGTCCCTCAGCTCACGCAACCACCTTTGCACATTGTCAAAGGTTTGTCTCTTAGTAATGTCATATACAAGTAGAGCACCCACAGCTCCTCTGTAATAAGCACTGGTAATGGCACGGTACCGCTCCTGACCTGCTGTGTCCCAGATCTGTGCTTTCACAGTCTTCCCCTCTACCTGTACACAAAGAAAAAGCCATTAGTAATGCTGTAATGCAAACAAGCCTTCATGATCAAGGTTTTCAAAAAACCTTCTGCAACCGTGATTAAGACAGCAAGATTGAGGTTTCGTGAGCCTCCAAATGCAACAGGCATTGCACCAGCATTGAGTTTGTAATTTTCAGGAACATCAAAATATCATGACAAAAATACAACCTCTGACTGCAATTTAAAACCTTGTTCATTCAATTGACAACCATCCATCCAATTAAGAAAACCATCAAACATAAATAACCAAAATATTTCCACAACATTACCATATAATATTAGTCCTAAGTTCAAAGATATTTTCTTGACCAATTTTTAACTGAGAAGCAATCATCTCATCTGAAGGTACAAAAATCAGGCTAAAACAACTGTTTAGTTATTATGTTACATAAAATATTAATCCAAATCCTCATCCACTTGATCGTAACACCGAAAGCTAAAATCATTTCTCCAAAACATTATATTCATCAGAGGTTTTGAAAAACACTCTGTCATCGTAATTTTGATCACAACATCAAGGATTTTGTCCATAAACTCATGAAACGTCAAGACCACAGCAAAGCCACCAGCGCAACTTAAAACCTTGATATTTATTTCCTAAGAAAAGGATCTGAGATATAAATAAGCTATTCAATCAATCCTTTCAAGCAAAGACTAAAAAAAGACCATAGTCGAATACATATACATGCAAATAACGGGCAGAAATCCAAGCAGAAAGAAGAAAATAAAAAGACAAAATCAAGAAATACAATCAATCAGGAAAAACACACGTGTCCATTACGGAAAATCAGCAAAGAAAAAGGAGGCAGAAGTACCTGAAGAGTCCTGGTAGCGAACTCGACTCCGATAGTGGATTTGGACTCCAAGCAGAACTCGTTTCGAGTGAACCTGGAGAGGATGTTGGATTTGCCAACACCTGAGTCTCCGATCAAAACGATCTTGAACAGATAGTCATACTCGTGGTCCACTCGATGCGTCATGGCTCCTCTCCCCTCCGATCTCTCAAACCTGCCAGATCCAACACCGAACACCACATATTATTCATCCAGATCCAAAACCTAACCGTTAGGAGAGCACAGCGGCGCGTGGCCACACGCGCATAAAAAACACATTCTCGAAACGACGAAACGGATCTCTCTACGAACTGAATCGGAAAGAAAAAGAACTCACCGCAAGACCGCGACGAACTGGTAAACGAAATTCGTTTGGTGAAGTGTGTTTAGTTGTTAACTAAGCGAAGTAGAAAAGTTGAGAGAGAGAGAGAGAGAGAGGTGGGGAACCGGAGCAGAGCGGAGCGGTTCGGATAACCGGAGGAACCGCAGGGGATTTTGGTGGAGATGGAAAAGGAGAGTGGCCGAATTGGCCAACTGGAGAAAACAGAAATGTCTACGGGTGAGAAAGCAACGCCAACGCAAATAAATATGTTCATTTTTTAGAAAGAAAAGAAAAAGAAATATATATAATATATATAAATAATGTTTAACTATTATTATTAATTTATAATTTGTGGTGTTGAAGAATGTGAGAAAGACAAAGTCTGTGTGATGAAGTTGTAGGGTGTGGCAGGCTGGCTGGTGGAGGGTGGGGTGTGGTGCGTTAAGGACAGGGTGTCCCTGTTACACTGCCTTTTTGTTTCTCTGTTCTCTTTCTCCTCATACTCTTCTGTGCTCTCCCTCCCTCTTCTAACCAATCACAACCTTTTTAATAAGGCTAATCTCAATTTCAATTATTTTCTTTTCATTCTTTTATTCTTCAAATTACTTTCAACTTTATTTCGATTCGACACTTCATAAACTTTTCAACAAATAATATAATCGGAAGAGGTTGTATTAAACTGAAACATTTTTATTTTAAAAATGTCAAAATACATTACCATCCAAAATAAAAAAAGTACTTAATAGATACAAGAGCACTTTAAAAAATCAGATTACTTTTTATTTTAATCACTAAAACGAAATCCACATTTCTTTTATACTTTTTCATTTTTTACAGTAAAAAGTGTTTCATTCAAAATAAATAAATAAATAAATAAATATATATATATATATATATATATATATATATATATATTAGATAAATTATAATCCATTTCAAAAATTAGATAGATTATGGTTTAGTGATGATTTTGAAAACAATTTACACTATATAGCATTTAAAATAGCTATAGACATTTGTATATATTTGTACAGACATGGTATGTACTTGTGTATATATATCTGTTCGCTCGTACGTACAGATAACATGTGCTCCTGCCTCAGTCTAAGTTTAAGAATAAGTGCCTATGTATGTCAAAGTTAAAGCTTTAGATACACGATAAAGAAGACAACAAAGAACGTTATTTTTACTCTGAAATATATATATTAATAATTAATAATTTGAATATAGAAGTTTTTTACCGAATTATTTAAGTAAATTTAATGTAAGGTTGAATAGATTAAAACCGTAATTTTTCTATTTAAAACATTGATGGAAAAATATATTGTTTATTTAAACTTTATGAGCTTAAGGATTAAAAATTTAATAAAATGAAATATTAACCTCATATAATACTCTTATTTCTTTAAATGTTATTTTTAAAACTTTCTGTATTATTTACCGTTCTAATTGTCTATCATTATTTCATAACTACAAAACTAATAGAAAATGGTAATTTAATTTGAGAAGTTTAAGTAATTAATAACATTTACTTGCCGACACTAAGCCAAATTCAAGATTTGCATTACATATCACTACCAAGTATTTATATACAGGGATCAATGAAATGTCTTGAATTTGTTTCTGAAAAAAAAAAAACCAACAGACGATTAAATTGAGTTAACTTTAAAAATAAAATATGTTTATTATCTTGATATATTAAAAGCACACATAATTTAACTAAATGAAATGTTAGAAAGGAAGATGAGAAAGTGGTTAAGAGAGACAGAAAAACACTGTTTGTTTTCCTCTTAACTTATTGTTGTCAAAGCCAAGAATGTCCAAGGAAATAACCAACCATTCCTTTGGTAAAAACAAATTATTTAAGTTGGTCTCCTGTCTCCATTTTCTGCCATAAAATATGTCTAAATAGTAGTTGTCCACGAAATCAAACTTTGAGTTTTTCTTTTCTTTTTTTAATGTCAAGTTACATGAAGTTATCTGTCATGACATAAGTGTACATGCTATTATAGTTTGTATATTTATAGAACGTATTCATAAACTTATTCAATAGTTGACTAAATCAATAGAGTTTGTCAAAATATAAATTTATTGTTATTTAGTCTGCCACTATACCAGACCAAATGATTCCAATTCCAAAGCAGTTGGGTTTTATTTACTAATTTCTAAGTGGTTGGAGAAGAATGAAACGATGAAAATGAGAGTTATTTATGTTTACATTTATTTATTTTTACGATAAGTGTTAAGGCAGTGTTTGACCAGTGTCCCCCACCCGTAACTGCAAACTGGGCTAGTCCAAATCCTTATGGGTGACCACCGCTTCAAGTGTTTATGTATTTTTTTACTATTTTTTTTATTTTAAAAATATTTTATATCTCTCTATTACTTTTTTTTATTCTAAAATACTCTACACTTTCTCATTATTTTTAACAATTTTTCTCTTTCTCTTTCTCTCTGCATTAATGGAGCATTCATATGCATTAGATTTAAATTTGTGATATATTGTAAAATATAAAATTCAGAGAAAACTTCAATATTAGTACTTTTACCACTTCCATTTTATAAACTTAAAAGTTAGATGCAAATACAAAATAATAAACATAATAATATTAATAGTAAATAATAATAATATATTATTATTATATACTAACTTTATAATGACAAAAGAACTAAATAAATTTTAAATCTTTAACAAATAACTTTTCTTTTATATTTTAAGTATTTAATAATATTTTTATATTATTTATCTAATAAATTAAATACTTTATTAAATTATTTGAGTCAAACATGTCGGTAAGTTAAAACATAATATAATGTTAAAAATTATAGATATTAAATGTAAAAAAGAAAACACACACACACACACACACATATATATATATATATATATATATATATATATATATAAACATTTTTCTAGAAATTTAGAACAAAATTTTAGAATTTATTAAGTAATTTGAAAAAAAAATATATTGAACCGTGAAAATAAGATTGAATCAAACTTATTTAAGAGAAAGTGTAAATAAAATTTTGCAATATATCATAAGTTTAAATCTGAGCCTGTCAATGCTCCATTAATATAGAAAGAAAAAGAGAAAGATTATTGAATATAGTGGAGAGGTGGAGGATATTTTTAGAATGGAAAAAAATAGTAAGAAGGTGTAAAGTATTTTTAGAATAAAAAGAAGGTTTAATAGGTTCGGAGGTCCCTATATTTGGGGGTTCGTTTCAATTGGGTCCTCCAATTTTGAAAGTGATCAATTAGGTCCCTAATTTGGTAAATGTGATTCAATAATAGGATCTCCGTTAAATTGATCACTTTCAAAATCATGTTTTTCGAGGATAATTGATATCTGCAAACCTTACCAAATCATGTTTTTCGAGGATAACAATTATCCTCAGCTTGCCACTTCATAACAAAGTTAACAGAGTTAACTCAATTTAACGCAGATCCTATTATTGAATCACATTTACCAAATTAGGGACCTAATTGATCACTTTCAAAATTGGAGGACCCAATTGAAACGAACCCCCAAATATAGGGACCTCCGAACCTATTAAACCTAAAAAGAATAATGAAAAGCTGCAGAAGCACTTGGGGTGGGGTGGTGGAGGGAGCAACACCTAATCCTTATAGGTTAGTTGGTTCAGTGGGCCCAAGTCTTAACGCGCCGAAACGGCGTCGCATTGATTTCGAAACGGAATTTTAGAGTTTCAATTCGACTTACTAACGTTGAGAGTGTAATGCGGCAATGGAAACAGTTGGGAGAGGTCTTGGTGGCGGCCTCTATCACCAACACGCTATCCCACTCTCACTCTGCAACGCTCAATCTCCCACGCGCCGTCGCTCTCGGACTCACCCAGCCCCTTGTTCTGAGAATCCTTTCCAACCAATCGATTCACCCTTCGCAAAAGCTTCGTTTCTTCGAATGGGCCCGCTCCCACCACAACCCTTCCCCGGCCGCGTACTCCCTCGTCCTCCGCTCCCTCTCCGGCGGCGGATTCTTCTCCGACATCCCCTCCGTTCTGCATTCCATGACGCAAGACGGCGTCGTTCTCGATCCCCACTCCCTCAACCTTCTCCTCCACTCCTTCATTCTCTCCTCGAACTTCAGTTTAGCTTTCCAATTATTAGATTACGTGCAGCACCTTCACCTCGATGCCACCACAATCTACAATACCCTCATCGCTGCTTTACTCACAAAACACCAACTCTCTTTCGCGTTATCCATCTTCTTCAAGCTCCTCGACGCCGTCGATTCGAAGTCCATCGTGTGCAACCAATTGTTGGTTTCTCTGAGAAAAGCAGATATGAGGGTGGAGTTTAAGCAAGTGTTTACAAAATTGAGGGAGAAGAAAGGATTTTCGTTTGATACGTCGGGTTACAATGTGTGTATTCATGCATTTGGTTGTTGGGGTGATTTGGCTACTTGCTTCGCGCTCTTCAAGGAGATGAAGGACGATGGTAAGGGGTTGGTTGCCCCTGATTTGTGCACCTACAACAGTCTCATCACTGCGCTTTGCAGGCTTGGCAAGGTGGACGATGCGCTTGTTGTGTGGGAGGAGCTCAATGGCTCAGCTCACCAACCTGATCGCTTCACCTACACAAACCTAATTCATGCCTGTTGCAGAACTTTTAGAATGGGTGATGCCACAAGGGTTTTTAACCACATGCAGAGCCATGGGTTCCGTCCGGATACGCTTGTTTATAATTCTCTGCTGGATGGACATTTTAAGGCCACCAAGGTTGTTGAAGCCTGCCAGCTGTTTGAGAAAATGGTTCAAGAAGGGGTGAGACCTTCTTGCTGGACTTATAATATTCTCATTCATGGGCTGCTTAGGAATGGCAGGGCGGAAGCTGCTTATACTATGTTTTGTGACCTCAAGAAGAAGGGCCAATTTGTGGATGGGATTACCTACAGCATTGTTGTGTTGCAGCTTTGTAAGGAGGGTCAACTGGAGGAGGCGCTGCAGTTGGTGGAAGAAATGGAAAGCAGAGGTTTTACTGTTGACCTTGTCACCATAACATCCCTGCTGATTAGCATTCATAGGCACGGTCGCTGGGATTGGACGGACCGGCTTATGAAGCATATCAGAGAAGGTAATTTGGTACTTTCCGTTCTTAAGTGGAAAACTGGAATGGAAGCTTCTATGAAGAACCCTCCTGGAAAGAAAAAGGATTACTCACCTATGTTCCCTTCCAGAGGAGATTTTAGTGACATCATGAGCTTCATGACTGGTGCTCAGGATACCACCAACATTAATGATGGAGAGGAAGCTTCCTTCGATGGGATTGACGAGTGGTCATCATCACCTCACATGGATAAATTGGCCAATCAAATGTGCTCTACTGGCTATTCTTCCCAGCTTTTTGCTCCTTCTCGCGGTCAAAGAGTCCAAGAAAAAGGACCGGATTCTTTTGATGTTGATATGGTGAATACTTTCTTGTCGATATTTTTGGCAAAGGGAAAGTTGAGCTTGGCTTGCAAATTGTTTGAGATTTTCAGTGATGCAGGTGTGAGTCCAGTGAGTTATTCTTATAATTCTATCATGAGTTCTTTTGTCAAAAAGGGTTATTTCACTGAGGCTTGGGCTGTTCTGGCTGAAATGGGAGAAAAATTTTGTCCTACTGATATAGCTACATACAATATGATACTTCAAGGTTTAGGAAAGATGGGACGAGCTGATCTAGCTAGTGCTGTTCTTGATAGGCTACTGAAGCAGGGAGGTTATCTTGACATAGTTATGTATAACACTCTCATCAATGCTCTGGGGAAGGCAGGCCGAATCAATGAGGTGAATAAGCTCTTTGAGCAAATGAGGAGCAGTGGAATAAATCCCGATGTTGTCACTTACAATACATTGATTGAAGTTCACAGCAAGGCAGGGCTATTGAAGGATGCTTATAAGTTCTTAAAAATGATGTTGGACGCTGGATGCACCCCTAACCATGTCACAGACACAACTTTAGATTATCTTGGGAGGGAAATTGATAAATTGAGATTCCAAAGGGCAACGATTTTGAGTGAAAAAGATGATCCTTCTTGAGGAGACACAGTTGTAACTTAAGTTCTGGGGAAGGGATGAAATTCTAGCAGTCTATGAAATTGGAATCTGTAATTTAGTTTTTGTATTATCTGAATTGTGCTGTGATCACAGCTGGTGTACTCCACGATCAGTTCTGTTGTTGTATTGTCTTGGCTTCTTAGCTTGCAAATGGCTAGTCAATGTTATGCATCTTCTGTTTTAAACCCAATTAACCAAAATTTTATGTCCTTGGAACAGTTTCGTTCTGATTCAATGTTTTAAAACACTTTAAACTTGAAAGTACTTCTTTTAGAATAGATTAAGAGAATTTGATCTGTAAATTAAAGAAACACTATAAACCATCATTCTTTCTATTCAAATCGTTGCACCTCTTTCCCCCTCCTTTTCATGGATTTTGAGGTGTTGTCTACAAATTAAAGAGGGATTATGATCATTATTGCTCCCTGCAACAATATTAAATTAAATGTATATTTGCTTTCGTATTCAGTGAAACCAAACACAAAATTTTTATCCACTGAAATTATTGTGATAATATTTGTTTTTTTATATTTAAAATATGAATTCGAAACTACAAACGTGAAACATATAAGAGGTTACATTAACGGTAAGAAGAATAAGATTACTATGAATAATGCATTGTGATTTCAAACATTTATTCGTTGCAGTTTTTCTTTCTTACACAAAAGTAAAGGTTCATCTTTTAACTTTTATTTTTTATTTTAACAATGTTACCTTTTGCACAGTTTTGAGAAGGAAACAAGTTAACTGGGTTTGGTTCCAAACGTAAGCTTATACGCCACTCTCAACACACTGTAACGCATTCGTTAAATGGTTGCTTGCAAGCAATACAAAACACAATCCTTGAGTTGAGAAAACAAAACCACATTTGCGGTTTTATGCGAAGAAAAATATAATGTTATCTTTCTTAGGTTTGGTTTCATCACCGGAAATGTCCAACGTGTCTCGCCGGAAGATGACGACCACCAGAATTCACATAATGGCCTTAGATGGCATCGTCAACGTCAACTCGCTCTTCACCTTAGCCCTCTTCCTCGGCATCACCACCACCAGCACCACCAACACCCTCATAGACGCTGACGACACCGACTGCGCCGCCGGAACCTCCATTTCCGAAGGCCTCATCGCATTCCACGTGTACTCCTTCAGCTCCTTCCTCTTCTCAAGCCTCATCGCCTTGGCTCTCAAAAACGTGATCAACTTCAGCAAGGAAGTCGATGATGGTGACGTTTTGGGAGCCAACAACAACAACAGCTGGGTCCACAGTGTTGCGAAAATTAACACCGTGGTTTTGAGGTTGGGGACTCTGGTTTCGGCTTTTGGGTCGGTTTTCGGATGCGGGTTTCTGGTGGTGGCTCTTGTGGATTTGGTGCAGATCAAGTTGGGAACCATTGCTTGTGGGAGTCCTCATACTTTCGCTGCGGTGGCTCCCTTGCTCGTTCTTGTTCCCTCTGCGCTTCTTATCTACGTTTTTCTCGTCCTCTATGCCTTCACTCGTTAAACCAATAAAGAAAATATACATGATTCAATTCAACCATGTTTAAGGTGTCAAAGTGAATGATGTTATCATTAAGGATTCAAAGATCGTTGATGGAAAATGCTGATGAAATGAAGAGATCGAATTCAAACGAATTCCAAGTGCTTTATTCAATTTTGCTTTGCTATCTGGCTTGCAAATTGTTTTCATAATTCAATCTTTTTGCATATATCAAATTATAGATATATATTTTTAATATTATCATAAAAGAAGGGTGCAGGTTACTGAAAAATTGTGTCTTGCTCTGTTTGCTTGAGAGTGAGGAACAACGCGAAGTGATATTAGGATTATTTTTTGAGGAGCGAAAATGTTATTCAGTAGTAGAGAACACGTTGCTAGGACTCGTACGTTAGAACTTCTCTCTCATTTCCATCTTGCCAGAAAGAAATGGCACCTTTTCTAACTAATTGTGTTTGGTTTTCACAACCATTTTTGGCTTAAAATTGCATTTTTCAAATATTATACTGTAATATATACCCAAATGTAATAATATTTAATGAATAACGATAATTTTTACAATACTTTTTTATAATATTTTAACACCATTTACTTATTATTCTGTAATTGGTTTATTTTAATATTTATGATTATTATTATTAATTATGAAATAATTTTGAATCAATTATATAATGATATATAAATAATATTAAAATGTTTGTGAAAAAAATTTATAACACACGAACCAATTCGGAGGTGTTTTAAATAATTTGTGTTTTTATTTTTTGGTCATTAAAAAAAGGGGTTTGATACCCATAAAAATACATCATTTAATAATATAATTATACATATTAAATTAAAAAAGTATAGTTAAATATTATTATTTTAAGTTGATAAATTAAATATTTTTTTAGTTACTGTGAAAATATCACCTAATTTTCCTTTATAGCTTCCTCACGAAAAAAATATAGCGTTGTTTTGAGTATCGAACGAACTGATCGGCATATCTGTTTCCAAACCCAAATCGCAGAGTGAGTTATCTGTGTTAGTATTTCAGTGGCAGTGCAGTGTGATGGCCAGTTGTTCCTTCTCGAAAGTTCGGAAAATCTATGATTTTGGTTCTTTATTAGTGGGACAGCTTACGAGAGCTACTAAACTTATCGAACACGGTTCAGCTTCACTGCCCTTCGTTGAATCTACTTCATTGAAAACGGCGTCGTGTTGGAGGCAGTACCACGACGGAAGGCCCAGAGGCCCCCTTTGGAGGGGAAAGAAGCTCATTGGCAAAGAAGCGCTCTTTGTGATATTGGGCTTAAAGAGGTTTAAGGATGACGAGGAAAAGCTTCACAAGTTCATCAAATCTCACGTTCTCAGACTCTTGAAGATGGACATGATCGCCGTTCTCACTGAACTTGAGCGTCAAGAACAAGTTTCTCTCGCTCTCAAGGTTTTCACTTTTCTAATTCTTCTACATTTTTAATTTTCATGTTTTTAGCCCATAACCTGTTTGTCATAATGCTTCTTAGTCCGAACCTGTTTGTTAGTATGACAATTATTATAAGGTTTAATTCATCACTGTCTCTTGAACTTTTTGGAAATTTTTAATCAGGTCCTAAACTAAAATAAATTATAATTGGATCTAACTCTTCTGTGATATTTGTAATTAGGTTGTTAGAAATCGCTATTTTTCTGCTATTTGAAATCATCATAAACTAACTTCGGGGACTCAGATATAATTTTGTATAACAAAGTACCTGATTGCAATTTAAGGACCTCATTAAAAATTCCCAAAAAAGTTTTGATGTATTAAACTTTCATATTATAGCTGTGCATATTATAGCTGTGCAATTCTTATTGTACGGAGGTTACAAGTGATTAACTGAATGAATTTTCAGATGTTTAAGGTTATGCAAAAGCAAGATTGGTACAAGCCTGATACATTCCTTTATAAGGACTTAATCATTGCATTGGCAAGGTCCAAAAAAATGGACGAAGTGTCCCAATTGTGGGAAAGCATGCGAAAGGAAAATTTGTTCCCTGATTGTCAGACTTATACTGAAGTCATAAGGGGCTTCTTGAACTATGGATCTCCTGCGGATGCGATGAACATATATGAGGACATGAAGAATTCTCCGGATCCACCTGACGAGTTGCCGTTCAGAATTTTGTTGAAAGGACTCCTGCCACATCCTCTTTTGAGAAACAAAGTGAAACAAGATTTTGAGGAGATTTTTCCTGATTCAAATATCTATGATCCACCACAAGAGATATTTGGCGCGCGCTGAGTTTTGAACTCTCTTCACTCTGTCATCCCGGGAGTTCGGTGATTTGCTTTAAAATATAAATGGTATTTTTGTTTTGCTCATAAGCTGTCTTACGGGCACAGTAAAACGTAAATGAGTTTAATTAAATAGAATGTGGGTCAATAGGTTCTATGTTAGTGTAATCGGGTAGTCAATTTTTCCATCAAATCGGGTAGTCAAGTTTGATAGCACGAATCTGGCTTATTGAATGAAAACTGTGCGGAGAAATTTAAGTGAAGAATGAGTGGATTTTAACTTAGGTCATTAGAAATTAGAAATATGACAATGCCATCGAATTCCAGTTATTTTCCTCTGACATGTTATGACGTTACTATGCATCATCTGTTCATTTTTTAAGGATCAAACTTACTTTGTTTTAGATAAAAAGGTTTCATTCATTAGTGTTTTACTTAAGTTTTAAAGGAGTTGCTGAATAATTTTTGCATATTTTCATCTTCTCCTAGCATAGTAGTAATTTCCCTAGTCAAATTTCGAGGTAGTAATAATGCTTATGAATAGTCTTATAAACTCTGTTAATATTTTGCTGGCCCCATGATGTATTCCTGAAGGAGCTGGATCATCAAAGGACTACAGTTCTTGTAGGATTTAAGGATCGAGGCTGCGCTCATTCTTAAGATTTGTGCTCATTGTGTGGTTTTGGGATGATTAGTTGACTGAGGGTTTACACTGTTTACCGAGTCCTTGCGCAATGGAGATAAACTTCTGGTTATTGAACTTTACTGTTCAGCTTGAAATATTCCAATGCTCTTTGTTCAGCTTCATCATCCATGTCCGCAATGTACCAATTGTTAACAATTGTTCAGAAGCAAGTAAAAGAATGAAACTTATGATCACATTTTCTCCGCCCTGCTCAAGAAGATGGTAAAAATTGATAATCTAACGATTCACTGGGAAGATTAGGCTTGCTTGCAGCGTTGGGTAATTAACGAGTGAAAGGCATATAAAAGTCTATATTTTTAAGAGAGATATTAGAGATTCATGACTCTCGTAAACAAATTTATATAAAATCATTAATCTAAAACTTAAAATCATTGTATTTAAATACTGTCCATCAAGTGAGAATTGCAACTGTACCAGGGAGTGCCGGGCGCCGTACAAAGGACGCCCGAAGTGCCGGGCGCCGTACGAAGGACGCCCGAAGTGTCGGGCGCCGTACGAAGGACGCTCCTCAGAAAGGCCGTCCGCTTAGCTCGGCGCCCATGCCACACCCGGAGGGATAAATGCTCGACCACCCAAGTAGGCACGGATTGAACCTAGACTCCGTATAAACTCTCCTACACCAGCAAGTGCCGGGCGCCACGAACAAGGCCGTCCGCCGATCTCGATGCCTACGTCGCCCGAATGGGCGGAACCTCTGTTTGTAAGAAAAACTTTGAAGAACTCACTTGGAATTCCATTACCACGGGATAGCCCCGTACTCTCTATACTCACAAAGAGTGTTCCACAGGAAAATGCCGAGAGAGACGAAAACGTCTGGTACCAGGGAGGGCCGGACGACCTCGTAGAGGATCGTCCGCCCAATTTAGTGCCCGAGTCATCCATAGGTAAAGCGAACGCCCGTATCGTTTGGACGGACGCCCATATCGTTTGGACGGACGCCCGTATCGTTTGGACGGACGCCCATATCGTTTGGACGGACGCCCGTATCACTGGGGCGGACGCCCGTATCATGATGACCGGCCAAACCACTGATCACTGCGACCTAAGCAAATTAACCTGGTTTAGAGGTAATTAACTTTTCACTAATCCCAAGCCCATAGCGAAAACTATAAATACAGGTTCACGGTGAGTGGTAGATAGGTTACATTGAATGCACATTTATTACTACTACTGAAAATAGCCACCGCTCTGAAACTGACTTTGGCATCGGAGAATCTTTTGTAGGTCTCCACCCCTCCGGATCAAGAGGAAAGATAAAATTCGAGAAGAGGATCCGCCGCTGAGACAAGATCGTCGGAAGACTCGGAGACTTGGAACAAAACAGCCCTACACATCCGAAACAGCAACTAATTATAAATTTTTAACATTTCCAATGAAGCTTAATCAAAATCTCGCTACCAATCCATTGAAGCTGCACAAACTCCACAAAAGCCTGAACAAAAAAATCCGCAACCAATCGATTAAAATGCATTGACCATCAACTTTTTTAAAACAATCAATTAGAAACTAACTTTAATAATAAAATTATAAATTTTTAATTCAAATATAAAGTAAATTATTTAATAAACACAAGTGTAGGATAATACTCATAAAAAAATCCATTGTCAAAGGATCCAACTCCCTATTATAACTAAAACATTTAAGTAGAGATGTCTTTTTTTTATGAAAGCAAATAACTAGTGTCATCACAATTGACATTAACTTCTAATAAATTCAGTCACCCACTATTGATTAATGTTTTTTTTTCAGATTATATTATGATGCAATAGATAAGTTGGATACATATAATGCGTGACTTTCCATTTAAATAATTTAAGAATTTCATAACCCACATAAAAATATTAATTTTTCCTCGTTTAGTTACATATGCATTTTACATATTTATTTAATACTTTTTACATTTAAAAAAACTCGAGTTAAATAAGAGAAAGTATATAAATATGTGATGAATATTGTTTTATGATAATTAAATATTTTAAGTTGAATAGCTTTAACCATAATTTTTACTTAATATTCTAAAAAAACTTTTTTAGATAGTAGCTGCTACATGTTTGAATATTTAATTAATGATACATTTTAATTTTATATGCCAAAGCTTCTACAAATATACAAATTAATTCGTTGAACGGAATTTTTTTTGTTAGTGTGAGATGATTTTAAAGAAAATAAATATTTAATTGAGATTAACGTATTTAACTGGATGAAAAATACTTTCTAGTAAAAATAAAAATATTAACAACGGAGTATTAACTTAATTAGATTATATATTCTTAAATATCTGCTTTTACTTAGTATAAGCGATAGGAAGAAGTTATTCATAATAAAGTACTTCAAAGTATATAAATGTCAAATAAACTGTGATATTAAATCATACTTCCTTTGTTCAAATTGAAAATGAGGAAAAAAAATATTACATCAATAGGTTTATCAGGTGAGATTATAAGAAAAAAATCATTTTAACCGTGAGCAAATTAGATTTAGCATAGAATTCAATTAGAACATGCTGATTAATATAAATATTGTTTTTATCTTGTCATCTACTCGTAGATTATTATGTATGATAACTTTATTTACTTTTCTAATCACTGTGATTGTTGTTTCTATGATAAAATCTAGTTTTTTATAATTTAAAAATTATAAACTAACATTTGAATGATGGATATGACAATTCTAAAAGTTGTCTTATAAACTTGCATAAAAAATTTGGTATATATGGAGTCCTCTAACAGGAAGTGCAAGGAATAATTGCTTAAACGAAGCAAGAGAATTTTCCATTTTCCATTTTCCATCAGGCAGCATTCACTTACTCAGAAGCAACATTACATTTTTTTTTCCTCTCTATGTTTCTTTGCAGTTGTTATTTGATCCATGTAATGCTTTCAGACCCATTAGTTCAAACGAAAACAAGCAAATGTGGTTGAATTCTTAGGTAAAACAGAATGAATAACTGTGTTTAAGTTGATTGACAAAAGTAGGGGTGAATATGCAGTTAAATTAAAGAAAGCTACCATATTAAAAATCACCACTAACACATCATTGTGATGCAGCAAAGACAGCAAGAATCAAATAGAGTATCAAACATTTAACACCACCACATCATCATTTGCACTTGTAAGTTCAGTACAGATCCAACACAAACCTTATTTATAAGCACAATTTTGGTCATAACCAAGCACTTAAAAGAGAGTGCTAACAACACTAGACATTTTGCTTGGCGAATCCTTAACTTCAAGTGTGTTCAAAATCCCAACTACACATGTGTAAGACGAAGGAGGAAAACACAGTCTGGTCACTGATGAAGATGGAACAACCGATTGCAAGACCAATCAAGTTCAGTAGCATATCAGATAGTGGAAGGGGCAGAGTCTTTCACAATCGTTATAGGGCAACTTGCATTTATGGTGACATAGTTGGTCACACTCCCCAGCAACACCCTACGATCAACCAATTTTGAAAAACAACATCATTAGATCATCACTGTTCTGTTCATCAATACAACTTATAAATTTGTAAGTATGTTTTGTTTTCTGTTTTATATGTTTGGGAATACATTTTTTCAATGGCAATATTTATACTATTTGTAGTTAAAGACAAAAAAAAAAGATCCTCCCTCTTTCTTTTCATCCAAAAACTATCTCCAGAACATTAAGTGTCGACAAATCTATGAAGCCCCTTATTTTTGGAGTTGACTCAAGACTACCACTAGAGCCAAAACATGAGTCAAGATGCATTTAAGATGGGACAAAAACATAGATGCACTTCTTTGGGAGCTTTTATTTCATTAGTGTTGATCCCCCATTACAATTTGGATTTCATTTCATTAACTAATGTAATAAAGACATGCATTAAAGGTAAACATGTATTATAAAGGTGACATTTCAAATTCTAATTAGAGATCAACAGTAAATGAATCTAAGAAACTGCACTTAATTTAAACAATTAAATCATTATTTCATGCACTTATCTCTAAACTAGAGGGAAAAAGAAAAACCACCTCTGTATGGCACCTAAGCCTCTGCTACCCATGACCAAAGAGTGAAGCTTCAAATCCCCAACAGCTTCACAAATTTTCTCCCTTGCATCGCCCCAGTACAGCTTTGCAATCACAGCCACCTGTATCCAAGGAAAATTCAAACACATTCAACAATCAACGTATGACTAGAACAACCCTAACAAAGTCAAATCAAAACCTAAGAACTCAATCCAACAACACACGACAAGGTAGTACACTAGCAGAGAAATTAATTAGTAAAGTTAAACAGTAAAAACCTGTTTCTGCTTAGAAGCGGTGTCAAGCAGGTCCAACACCTCGGCATCAGAATCCACCTCATAATGATGCATCACATCCTTATCACGAAACTCCGACAACGGAATCAGTGCTTCACCCACATCACACCACACCACAATCAGAATTCAAAGATCAAAATTCTAGAAAAATTAATTGAATTTATTATAAGGGTAGAATCAAAATAGAAGCTTACGTGATCCAGTGGTGGACCATAGAAGATTTCGGGATTCACTGCCTTGGCCGTGCTTGATGTGGATGATGAATAGTGTGTCGCCGTTGCGGAGAAGATTATCAATAGCCCATTTGAGAGCGATCTTACTTCCCTTAGAGAAATCCAAAGCCACCCCAATTCTCCTTTCACTGCTCATCGTTTCAACAAATTCTGGTGTTTTTTATTGTTAATTCACTGTTTACCTTTGAGCTTCCGAAATGTTTGTTGGAGCTTCACAGTTGGGAGGAACTGTCCAATTTATGAAAACGTTTATCTTTTGTCGGTTCACGCGTGTTGGAAGTCAAAACATGTGTTCCATCTATCAACATCATAAATATTTTGTTTTTATATAATTAAAATGATACTTGTAATAAACAAATATTTTAGGTATATAGATTATAGAAATAATTTAAATTTTAATAAAAATTAATTTTATCATTGATAGATTTTAAAAGTTTTGTCTATTAAATTTAGAAAGAAAAATAAAGTTGTAAGTTAAAGCACATAAACAGTTAAAAAGATATAGTAAAAATAATTTGGGTTGATTTAGGAGAGAATTATTTGCTTGTTGCAAGTTCATGAGCAAGATAAACCATCAAACAAAACTGAGACGATATTAAAAATAATGAGAAAATTAAAGCTTTATTTTGTATGATTTATGTTATAATTTACAATATAATCATTTTGGTTTTATGAAATATTGAATCATGATCAGTGTTGATAACGGTGGTAAAGATTATTTTATTTTAAAACAGTATTATATTTTCAATGACAACAGTTTTCTTTTGATAAATCTCAAATGTACATCATTATTTTTTGTAAATTAATTAAATATATTCCTTTCTAAAGCTTCTCAAAGACATTAAGTATTTATTTTAAAATTTATGATTAACTTTTTTTTCTATATAAATTAGATTATAATATTTTTTTAATGTTTAGTTTCCAAATTTCAAACAAATTATACAATAATATCTATTAATTTAATCCATAGTAGTGTGATCTAATTAGTTATGTTGTCTTTATAACCATTCGATAAGCGTTTAAGTTTGTATGACTTCAAATTAGTTGATTGAGTTATTTATAAATGATCAGTTAGTATTGCAAGCAAGCATTTAAACTTAAAAAAATACATGAACACAAAGCGTCAAATCAATCATGTTTAAGAATGATTGTGTCATGATTAAGTCAATAAAAAACAAAAACTATAAACATGAATAAGGCATATGGTACTTAGGTTAGGTTAGGTTAGGCTAGGTTAGCACCATCCTAAGTTAGTTGACATAATTAGATCGACAAATAAAGTTTAGGTCAAGGCAAGGTAGGTCTTGGCTAAGTGGAACTGATCACAAGTTAGGTTGGATTATGAGACTCATGTTGGCATAGATGGGTAACACTTAGGTCAAGTCAAGTTGGGTAGATAATAGATCTATTATGAGTTAGTCATAGTCAAGATAATAAGATTGAGTCGAGTTTAAGTAAAGTAGGTCATTCAACTTTGATCCAACCGGATTCAAGTGAAGCCAAGGTTGATAGAGTTTACATCTTGATGAATTTCTTTGAGAATATGTTGGATAAAGTTGATTTGAACACAAATTAAGCTAAGTTGAGTCGAGCCAATGTAGAGTCATGTCCAATTGACCCACAAAGGGTCAAGTTCATTTATATCCACCTAGGGTCAAGTTAGGCACACCTCAAATCAAGGCAAGTTAAATGCACCTGAGACAAAGTTGAATAGGGTCACTTGAGCCCAATCAATTCTAATCAATCAAGTCAAACTCATGTTAAATCCAATCAAGTTAGATCTACATGAGGCATATAGAGTCAAACTCACATTGAATTGAGTCAAGTAAAACCCATATTTGACCCATGTTAAGTCGAGTCAAATTGGCTCCACTATGAATTGAGTTGTTTTAGGTCCACATCGGACTAAGTTGAATTAGGTTTATCTTTTGTCGAGTCAATTTGAACCCTTTCAAACACAATTTAATCAAGTCTACTCTTGATCAATTGAGTCAAACCTACTAAAGCAAAGTAAAATCAACTCCATCAAGAATTAAGACAAGTTGAGACTATATCAAACTAAATTATGTTAAGTTTAGACCTACATCTAATTAAGTTATAAGATATCCGTAAGACTACAATCAAAAGCTTATATTACGTTTAGGATTGATAGTGAATTTTTATTTATAAATCTTTTACTATGAATTTATATAAATAGTGATAAACTTAAAATTTATATCATGTCGAGATTTATTTATTATATTTTATATAAAAAAAATTTACAGTCAAAAGTGATACAATGGTAAAATCTTTATAAATGCTAATTTAGTATAAAGAAAAAAATATTTGTATTATTTATAATAAAAAGATGTTCCAAATTAAATTTATATATTTTAATTACATTATAACCTTTCAAGAGTTTTCTAAAAAAAAGGTTAAATTAACGTAATTAAACTCGAGTAAATCAATATAAAATAAGTCTTCAATGATATTTCGTTATATACTTGTACTATTTTATATCGTTGTACATATTTGTGAAAATATTCTATAGACATTTATAAATTAATGACGATTGCATATGGCTATTTACTCATATCGATCTTTTAAAAACTTTGCAAAAAAAGTATTAATATTTTATTCAAAAGGCTCATATATTATCTCAATTTCCACAAAATTTATTTTTATTTATGAAAATATTGAGTCGTGTAAATATAAAGATAAAAATGTGAAAATAATAATCATTATTATTAAACTTAAATTAGAATAGCAGCAGATGATTCGAATATTTTCTTCCTGCAAGTTGATTCTAATCCATTGGATCATAAGTTAATATTGTTTACAATATAATTTTTGCTCATTAGACACATTTTTATACATAATAGAGTGAATAAAAACAACTCTCAAAGGAGTACACAACACGGCCAATCCACCATAGTACACGTTTTGTCAACTAATTGAGACTTTGTTAAATTAAATACAAGCCTTTTAGTCTTAACAAGTTGGTGATTTTGTCACCTTAAACTTAAACCTTCTGTTTAGTGCCAAATATTCCACCATGGCTTAAAAGTCAAAACTACATAATGAGTAGTAAGTATATCACATCGTGATATATAATATTGAAGCACTGAATAAGAACCTTCGATAATGGCAAGAATAAACGCCGTTTTGTTTACTTCAATTTTCTGCAGTTGGAGGTACGCTTAATAAAGTCCAGCATTAATTAACGCCGAAACATTTGAAATAATGTTCCTTAATTTCCCTCTTGGTTGCTTCGTTTTCTTTTTCCACTGCAGACGTCGACTTATAAACTTTTAACTCTTGCACAATATTCTTCGATTCCAACTGCTTCAGTATATAACTCTTTTTATTGAAATTAAAGTTTTTATTTAGTCAACGCCCAAAACAAAAGGAAACGAAAATTCATCTTAGTACATCGATTTTAATCGGACAGAAACATAAACACACATCAACCTTTAGACAACCTTATTCGTAGCAAAGACGGCATCAAAACCGTAAGTACCTTAAGTTGAGAGTTTTCAGCTTAATTTTCTTCTAAACAAAATAGACTCAAATTCATTCGTATCTTTCTTACTGTATAGAGAATTTTAGACCTAATAAAATAAGTATTATACCAGAATCTTCTCTTAATAACATTGGAATCTTTGACATAATATTAAGAAAGATATATCCATCGCCACGTTCTCCTTCAGTGGTTGCAATTTGGAGAGAAAGGAAGAAAAGACAGATAAGACTCACAGCTGGTTAAAAGCACATCCCACTCATAGAACCCGACCTTTGAGCCTGAAATGGCTGTACCAGAAGCTCCAACAGTCACTGGGCCCACCCTTCACCACCATTCTTAACCTTTAACCTAAAACTCGTCACAAATTATGTTGCCTCCTCAAGCACCCCTTTTTAAAACCATTTTTGTGCCATTATTTGGGGACACACACAAACACAGAGTCTACTCTTCCCTTGTCTGAGTAATCATTGAATATCTCTTCCTTCCATTGACAACCATAATTGCAACTCATTAAAGTCTCACCTTACCTATCTTATCATTTTCATTCATCATCCTCCTGCACAGCTACAGTCTCTCCCTTTATCACATCATGGCTATTCTCCCACCATCACGTGACACCCATCACACCAACTGCAACATCGTAAACGGATCAGATTTAAAGCCACGCCTCAAGCTCATTCCCTGTGAATTTCCATCCTTCACGATTTCACTCCCCTGCTCCACCCACCCACACACCAAGCACAGCACAATGCTTCAAGACCAACCCAAATTAGATTTCTCAGGCATTCGTTCCCATCATTTTGATTCGGTAAATTTCCTAATTCTTCTACTATGCCAGCGTCTCCAAATTTTAAAAACTGCCTTTTATTTTTCCCCCGGTTTCTGGCTATGGCCTTACATTCTTTTCTTTTTGGCTTTTACCTTTTTCTCTTGCTGAAGCTGTTGGACTCAAATACTTCGCCAAAGTCAACGTTCTCGTCTACTTTGAGCTCGATTCAGGGGAGTCCTGAAGGTTCCTCTTCTGCTTCTTCCCCTTCTTATTCTTCTCAGGAACCGTCGCCTACCGGCCATGAATTTTGTTGGGAAAGCGACTATCATACGATGAAGATATTAGAGAAGATGAAGCTGGACGAAAGGGACAGTTCCGAATACCATCCTGGTTATGTGAATCAGAGGTTGGAGACCTCAAATGTTGGACACCATTCACTCCTTCAGGAACAAATTCGAGCTATTCAAGTGAGATAACATTAACATTGATTTTGACACCCTTTTTCTATTTGTTTTGGCAAAGCCATCAAGAAATTAAAAGCGTTAATCTTTCAGTTAAATTTAATCCATCCATTTCCTTATTATAGTTGTCTGGGATCAGACAAGAGGAGATTCTGTCTCAGAAGCAAGACCCAACAGCATATGTAGGAAAAACTCAAAGGCAGATATCACAGCAATTTGAAAAGAAAGGTAAAGGAGTTAATGTCGGGTATGATTACGAAAGAAGGATTCGTCCACCATGGCAGCAGGGTCGTTCACACCAGCAAACTGGTTCGAGAGGCTCGTCATATTCTGGGACTGGTGTTTTCTTGCCACGTGGAGAAACTAGTGCCCCGTTGGAGTCACGTAAGAGACCAGGTATCGTTTCAGTTCACGTAACATTTTGGCGCTTCTTCGTTTGAGTCACACGTTGTATGTTCAGCGGTCGTTGACTTAGGTAAATCCTGACGTAGAAATTCACCATACCCGATTGTTTGTTTCCAGTATTTGGTTCAGATGTTTGAGACTTTTGGGTTTTTCTTTTAATTTGAATTAAAAAATGAATATTTTTGTTTGATGGTTTGTGATTTGAAAAGGTAAAGGATGCACCACGGTTCTGATACCGGCAAGAGTAGTGCAGGCTTTGCAAGTCCACTTTGACCAAATGGCTGCCACGTGTGGGCCTACTAAACCTTCTGCCTTCCCTCCCCTGCATGGTACCTCCTTCTCATCCTCCTCTGGGACAAAAACACTTATATAAAATTTGCACACTAATTATTTTTATACAAAATTTCAAATGTCTTACCATAAAAATCAAATTCTGATTCAAAATTTTAAAAATATAAGAGAGGAGTTTCATTATTTAAAATTCAATTTTTGGTTAAAAATTAAGAATTGTTATTGTTATAGCTTATTTCTTTTTTAAATTTATGTTTTTTTCTTTTAAATCTGGATCAACATCTCACTAGTTCAACTTTAATTGATACGATGTTCGATTGGATTAAGGTCAGGACATTATTAGCATTTAATTGATATGCTGTCCGATTGGATTAAGGTTAAGACATTATTAGCACGATTTTTTCTTTTATGTTATAGAAAAGTTACTCTCATATTAAAGTTGATTGTTTTTATTTTTTTCATCATTATTTTTAAGATTATTGTTTTTTAACATACGTATGTTACTCTTTAACTAACATTACTTGAGAGTCCAACTTTTCTTTACTAACGTATATTAGTTTATGTTAATTACGATCTTTTTGGTTAATATATTAAATGAGATTATTTTGAAACTGATTTTCAACCGGTTTCTATCAACGTGTAGGCTCTGATTATTTTTAAGTCAATATTAATAAAAATTTTATGAATTTAATGAGTTCTATCAAAATATATTTTATCTAAATAAAAATATTAAAATTTAATGAATTTAAATTACGATGACCCGAAATAAATATTTCAAAATGAAAGTAACTAAAAGTTAATATATTTAAATTTTCTAAACATTGTAAAACTCTTTATCAAACTTCACTTTAATAAAGTGTAATTCTATTGGGTTTTTAAGTACACATAAACATATTATTTATTAGACAACAATTATAGTTGACTGCAGCTATTAAATATGGTGCAGTTACTACTACATACAAACATCCAAAAGTTGTGTCATAGTTATTGATTAGGCAATTGGAATATGCTGATGAATGAAAATTGAGTGTTATGTTTGCAGATGTTTTAGTAAGTACCAGTGATGGCATGTATTCACTACAGAACCGTCAATCACAAAACCAACAGCGACATATGCAGAATGAGATGCTTCTGCCTCAAGAATGGACCTATTGATTACTAAAGTCACAGACCAATTTGTAGATTGACGTGCCTTCCAAAGTTTCTGCAGGAAAACAAAGAGAGATTGAAGACAGATCAGTAAATGGGAAATTCTTCTTACAGAGATTCAATGACGAGTCAACACTGATTTTATGCATTACAGATATAGTTTTCTCTTCTTTTATGCTTTGCTTCTTTCTTATAAGTCTGATAGTCTGTTATACAGTTCTTAGTGATCAAGAATCATACCGAAATTAAAACATAACAATAAAATATGCATCACAGGGAACCATACCCTCAATAATTTGGGCTTAATCTCTCTTTTTTAATGACATGATCTTTCTCTCTTGTTTTGATTAACCCTTTAACAACCTCATAAACACGTCAACTCGATCTGACAAAGTAATTTCTCCTTAAGTTTATGTTGGTTTGAGTAACTCTGGTTTTGATAATAGATTAAAAAGTACACTTCAAATCTAATTTAATCTCACAAAATGAATTTCTGAGATAATGTTTGAATGTTAGATTTTCTATTTATCATCATATTTGGACGAATCATAATAAGAAACCCAAGAAAATCTACAGTTTGTTTAGAGTTTTGTCACCTTAATTTCTTTTTATGCTTTCAAAGTTTAAAATAAGGAATCATCGGAGTTTAAATCAATTAATTTGAAAATGCTACAACAACTTAGATACTTTTTAAAAGACATTGAGACTTAAAAAATATTTCATTCTACGTATTACAGTAATCACTATTTTTCAACTGCTGCATCCATCTCGTTCTTCAACGACGATTGTCTAAATCCGAACTTTGATAATCAATGCAAGCCTCCAACAATAAATTAGAACATTTGACCATCAACCATGATCTCGAACAATGCTCTCTGTTTCAGATTCACCTCTGATACGATGAGATTTAGATAAATTGTGCTATTTTAGGTTTATTTGGGATTAGGGCTTGAATATAATAAGAAATAAAGGAATTTTTTTTATTAATACGGCTTTCATACGACTTCCATACTTTTTGTAATAATATATATTAATTAATAACTTTTTATTTGTAATAATTAACATATAAAACAATAGCCTCAAAAATAATAAATAGTTCAAAAAATCAATTTAAATATAACTAATAAGAATAGTTTTAATATTTTTAATAACACTTAAATGGAAAAGAAAAAAATATTGTGTTAGTTAAATGTTATTTATAATTTTTAAAAATTATATATTAAATATCACTCACAACATAAGTAAAAAATTATGAACTTATATAATAATAAAATACACTCTCAATATTTTGTTAACACATTGATAGCTCATAAATTCTTTTAAATAGATTTATTCTTTTAATTTAATTTTTAATAAAATTTGTGATAGAATTGTGATAAATATATTAGTGTGGGAATAACTTAGACATCATTTTCATGGCCAGATAAAAATTTCATTCATTAACCGTTGATTAGTCACAAAATTATCTCGTAGTTAAATAAATTTGATTTTTTTGTAAGGAATCAACTCAATGATGTACTTTCTCAAACTATAGTTAATTAATTTCAAATTAGTTACGCTATTTGTTTATTGTTAACTCCTCACCAAATAGTGAGAAATTAAGGAAAAGGATTTTTTCCACTAATTTTCCTAGCAAACCAACAAATTTGTTATGATGTACCAAGAATAATTATATCAGCTGATTATGCATCAAGTTCTTAAACTTAATAAACATCAACTTTGTTGTTTTCTATGAAAGGAATCATCGGCGTATAAACTTATAATGATCATGTTGCCCTCAATGTTTCATTTCATTATTTATACACTTAATCACATTTTTTAAAACCTTCCATCATGAAATATGTTTCAATATCGATGTACCAAGGGAGCTTGTTTAGACCTGTGAACAACTTTTTTTAGCTTGTACACTTTCTCTTCCTTTCTCTTTTGAATGTAATTACAACATTATTCAACAAAAATATTTATTAGCTGACTCTTCATCTAAAAAGAAAGATTGTGCATATAATTAATGAATAATATATCCTTTTTGTGTTGCTAAAGCAATCATCAATCAAACAGTTTTCATATGAACTATCAAAGCAACCAGTTCTGCATAATCTATAACAGATTGTTGAGCACATAATTTATCCTCACTTTAAACTACAATTTTCCCCTATTATTTAGTTTAGTCTTGAAAACTCACTTTACTCCAATTGTTTTAACACCTTTGATTTGATTTACTAGTTCTATGTGCCATTTTACCTAATCACCTTAATCTTAGCATCCATGACATTTCTCCATCTTTTAGTTTTCACAACTTTTTCGCAAGTGGATCAACAACTTATTTATATATATATATATATATGAAATAAAACAAAATTGTTGTATCTTCATAATTCCTTCCCTTGATCCATAATCTTTTAATCAAGATGGTTGCTTCCTAATCATCCCTTCAAACTATCTAGATAAGTTTCTTTATTAGTGGCAAGAGACTTAATTACTTATGATCAACAACTTGTACGAGAGACTCTTTATTCACATTCTTTCTATCATCTTCAATTTTAGCTCGCAAATAATACCATGTATATCATGTTAAAAAGTAGACTTTATGTTTAATCTTCAATCTCACCGTCGATACCGATCAGAATCACCGGCGGCATCGCCTTCGTTGCTGCCTCACAATCAATGTAACTCTGATCGAGATTCGAAACATCGTCGTCACTCTTCTCCTTCTTCCACTCAACTCAACATTTTTACTCTATCCTATCTCTTTTTTATTTTAATTTTTGTTCTATTTCAAGATTTATTATATTATGTATTGGTCTGGATTTGCTTTTCGTGTGGAATTAAGAGAAGAACATTTTCCTCTTTAATTGAATATTTGAGGTTCTAGAAATCAAATCTACAGAGTAGTGGTAACTATGTTAGATAACAGTTTTTCTTTCCTTTCTTATTCTGTTACTTGTTTAATGATTTATAGATAACATTTATATTCTCGACCTCTATTTTTTATATCTTCATGCTCCGTATTTGGCTCATGATCCACTGATAATTATTTGGCCACACCCTTCTTGCATAAGACAACCCTAGAATCCCCAATGTTGGCTACTATTAACTTTTGACAATTGACTAATATGGTTGTAACTGCAATTGAACCTCCTCTACCTAATTCACCCGACATCTCTAAAATATTAAAATTAGTTTTACTGTAAGCTCTCTTGACAGCATTTGCAGGTTCTTTTCAGAAGTCAGGCTACACAAGACAAAAAATGATTCTATAACAAATAGTAATCATATTCATTTGTGATGGGGGAGAACGGCGCGACGAAGTGAAAGGCGTAAAGGTAAGGAATGGTCATCTCTGGGATGTTGACGAATGTCCCATTGCTTTAGTTCCCGATGGACCAATATGAAGCGGTGCCATTGAAGACGAGCTCGAACTAGCCTAAAAGGATGGTTTCTCAAACGTAGGGTGTAAAGCCCCGGGGAAGAATAATACTTTCCACGTCAATCTTTACTCTTTCACCGTCAACTTCTAATTCACTAACACGTCAGCACAAATACATTTATAAAATAACATGTTAGCACTGTTTTCTGCCAAATCATCAAACTCTTAACACCGTTTGTTTATATTTAACATAAGGAACTAATTTGACTCAAAATTTTAAAAGTGATGATTCATTTCAAATACTTTTAAAACGAGAAACTAAATTACTAAAATAAACCATATCTTAAATGTGGTGATTAACAGTAACCAAAACTAAACATTTCTCGATCCATATAAATGAACATACTTTATTAATGTTTTTTCTTGGTATTTTTATTTCATAAATTCGGAGTGACTTTTTTAATGATTGTCTCCCAATAAAACAATCTAAAGCTATTTTTTTGTTTTTAGAAATTTGTTGCTTTTATAAAACTCTAATATCAAATAAGAAGTATTAAATCCAAAGTATTAATATAGTAGCTTTTGATTTAAACATAACAATACGATAAATTTATTTCAAACTATCTCTCACTCAAACTTTTGGTTAAATTAAAATATTCTTTTGAAACCAGTGATAAAAATATTCTTCTCTTCTCTCTTACCTTCTATAATATTTTCAAAAGACATTTTTCTTGGAGAAAAAAGAGATCTCTTGGAATACAATAACACTATTATAGTAAATAAAATTGACAATGGCAATAAAACTAGTTGAAAATGGTATATCTGTTTATATACGGCACAAGATGACGAAAATAAAACCAGGAATATCTGTTTTCTAATAATTTTTTCCCATGCCCATTAATACTCATATTTATATTTAATGTTGATATTAATTATCTTTATGTTGACGTGTTATATCAAGTAACATGCCAAAAGAAGATACAAAATGAAAACAGGTTATTTTATTAAATAATAAAATTATCGATGGTAGAAAAAAGTGTATCTTTTATAACACAGTAGAGATAAAGAGTGAGATGGGAAAGATAATCAAACACTAATAAAAAAACAGTGAAAAAATTGTTTAGATGCTACTTACTGGGTGAAAAAACTCACAAGTTTCAATGGATGGATAGAACAGAATCATCCAAAATAATAAAGGTGTGGTACCACCATGGTTGTCACCATCGTTGATTCCAGTGGTAGCGTTTGACGCCAAGTGAATAAACAAACACAAAATAAACAACATTCGCATAACCACAAGTACTCCAATGTAATTTAGATATCAACACAAAAAACACCTCCAGTTTCATTACATATGCAAATGTTACAGCCAATTAAGAAAAGGGGGAAAAACTTAAAAAAAAAAACCAGAGAAGATAATCTAATCAACAAGAAACTGGAGGAAGATCGAAACCCTCGTCATGGGGCGATTTGTTGAAAGCGAATGTTGTAATGAGAAACCCCAAGGTCTGACCTAGCACAGCAACCAAGAAAACACCACCATTAAAAGACATGATTGAAAGCATAACCAGATAAGCGAGACCAACCCTGAAAGCGAACAAGAGGGTCTTGAACAGACCGGCCGCGACATGGTTTGAACCGGGTTTGATGAAACGGGTGTGCGAGAGCAGCTGCACGAAAACCGACATGACGAAGACGAAAACGAGGGCCAAGATATACATATCCGATTTGCCTCCCGGCCAGTTTTGGAAGAGAATATCAGTGTCTTTGCCCCAGAAGAAGGTCATGTGCATCATCATCTTGTGGTGCATCATGGTGCCCATGGTGTCGTTTGCGGTTGGCGGCGACGGTGACGGCGGCGACGCCATCCCTCCCATCCCGTGCATGTGTTCATCCATCTAAAGCTTAGGTTTTGGAATTGATTTGTGAGTGTGAAGAAGAGACAGATGTGGTTGAGTGTGTTGGGAGAATTAAATGCAATGGAAGAAAGTAGTACAACAGTCTGGTACTACATATTATTACTCGATTACAAAACGTTATTTCAAATTGTACTGTAACACTGCAATTTAATTCATTCCATCTTAATTTAATTTAATTAATTACTTTTCAAAAACACAAAAAAAAAATTGTTTATTTCCCTTTCTTTGTCATTTAATGAGAAAACAATGTATAACTGATTCCAATCTATATAAGAATAAGAATATTAACAAAATATCATCCGGTCAGGTATATTTTTTCTCTCTTATATAACTGATTAAATAAATAAAAAGCATAATTTTTCTTCGATTTTAAATTTGAAATATAAACAATATTTTTCGACAAATTCAACCTATCTCGTCAAAGCCTTAAAAAATATTAAAAAGTTTAATATAAATTTGTAGATTTATTTTAAATCAAATTTTAGTTAAATATCTAGATATATTGATAGGACAATTTTTTGAAAAAAAAATCTCTAGAGATAGGATTTAAACATGATTTGGACTGGGCAATGTTGGGGTGATACTTGACTGTACGTGGACGTGAAGGGACCAACGCTATGCGTGCAATTTTGTATCTACTCACAGAATTATTTATATTTTTCTAATTTTACATTTATGACGTTTTTATTTCTAAAATATGTGTGTTCTTTACTATCAGAAGATAAATCTTAGGCAGTTTTTTTTACTAAAAAAAGACAAATTTATTTCAATATCTTCTACCATTTACTAGAAATGCATTCCCCTTGTTACTAACGAAAAAACCAAATACGTTTCTCTCTCAAAAATATTCTCCTTTCTACATAAGATAAAAATGTTTTCAATAACTTCGACTCCTAAAAAGTATTAACTGTTCCCAACAAGAAAATTCTTTTTTCACATTTAAAAAATATTCTCCATTATATATATATATATATATATATATATATATATATATATATATATATATATATATATATATATATATTAATTATGATTTTGACTCCTAAATTATAAAGGTTTTTAAAACTATTTTAAAGTTTAATCATATTAAGTTCTTTTACTTAAAAAATGTATAAACTCTAATTTTGGATAAAACAAATAAAAATTGTTTCAATAACTTGAACTAAAAAAAAGCATTAGCTTTCTTTTTTCAATAAAAAATATATTTTTCATATATTTAAAAAATATTCTCTATTTTTTAATTAATTATGTTTTTATCCCTATCTTTTTTTAATTTCAAAGCACAATACACATGATGGATTTTTTCAGGTTTTCGTTTCCCTTTATATTTTTGTTCTTTTTTTCTTTCTCGTATTCTCCAACTACCTTCTTCTCCCTTCTCACATCCATCTTCCTTTCTCTATTTTATCATCTGAGCTTAGAACGTTGTCGTCGTTCGCTTCTCTGCTGTAACCAGGATCGAGCCTGACGTCGAGACTTGCAGCTGAGAGCACTTCCAGCACCACTGCGTCATTTGCCGAAGTGTTCACTGGCGACCCCATTTTCTTCCTCTGATGCTAATAGCGAGAGGGTTTATCCATTCGCTTTTTCACCCAGCATGAGCACCACCCAGTTTGGGTTTTAATGAGAAAAGAAAAGTGAACGAGTGAAAGGTGAAGTGAAAAGAGAAGGGTGGGTGTTTTGGGTCCTAAATGAAGAAGAGAAATGGAGAGAGGGAAAAAGATGAAGGATTGAATTTGGTTTGAAAAAGGAAAAGAAAAGAATGAGTGTGATTAGTTGGTGAAGAAAGGAGTTTCTGGAAAATGAGAGATGTGTTGGGGTGCATGGGAGGAATAGGGTTTGTTTATGTAAAAGAATGGGAAGAAGAATCAGAGATGTGGGTTGAATTGAAAAGTCAAAGTAAAAAAGAAAAAAAAATAAAGAAATTAATTAAATGATCGTGGGACCCACTTGCAAAGTAGGTGATGGTGTGAACTTAGTAATTACAGGTGGTGTATCAAAAATTTTGTTTTCTTGGACAGGGGTGTGAACCTTGTAATTAAGGCTACGTCAGAAATTTTATTTCAATGGATAGGGATGTGAACTTAATAATTTCAGGGGTTGTTTCAGTAAAAAACCTATTTTAAACCATTATTGAACTTTTTGGTTATTTTGTTTGATTTACGCTTTCGGTTGATTTTATACATGTTATTAAGAATGTGTATAAGTTTGTATTGTGCAAGTAAACTATGTTATTCTTTTGTAATTTCGTCGAATGTGTGAGCTTTTTGATACGATAGTAAGCTTGAGGAGTCGGGGAGACAAGTCTGAAGTTGCGATGACAGACGACTCGAATCTTCTGTTATTGAGAACACGTTGTGACGACGAAATGCAAGGAAACGACATTGGTTTATGAAAGGCCTGATTGTGATGTATTATTCTATCTTGAGATATGATGTTATGGATTGTTCTAGTCTGTGTGTAATGTGTTTATATTGTGTTATATAATATGATATTTTTGGTTGTTCACCCTTACATTTTGTGGTTGTGATTCCACCTATAATGATCGTACTTGTATGAGAGTGAATGGTAATGGAATGATGTTGGATTTAAGTTAAACTTGTCCAGGTTTTTATGTTGCTTTTTTTTATTTACGTATGTTTGATTTTGGTATTTTAAAGAACAAGTAAGATTTGTTTGTTTGTAATGCACGACATAAGTTATGTTTATGGTTTTGCTTCCACGTTTTTAATAATAATAAAAAAATTGGACAAAAATGTTTTATACAATTCGTATTATGTGATTTGACATCCTATTAGGGATATTACAGAACCAGTATAAAAAGTAAACTTTCTATAACTCCTATATTAGTAAAAACTGAAATAAAAATATTTTTCTAGCATAATATGCTCTATGTAATAACCCTTAAGCATAATAATACTAGCTTAAGCGTAATAAAATAAACATATTAATAAAATAAACATATGGTTAATAAAATAAAGATAATAACAATAAATAAAAAAAAATTATAAACACCTCACCAAAAAAGTAATAGTAATAATAAATAAGTAAAGATGAGATTATAAACATCCCACTAATAAAATGAAAATAATAAAGATAAAGACACCAAAGTAAATAAATAAATCAATAAATATAGATAAATGAAATATATAAAATAATAAATATTTTATTTCTCTTATCTTATAAATTCTTTTAAAAGATGTAATGATGGATGATGAAGAAGATGAAATAAGAAAATAAAATTTGAATTTTGTCAATTTTGTCGCTTTAGCAAAATAAACTGCTAAAATAAACTTATTAAGTATGTGAATTTAAGTCTATTAAAAAGCAAACTTAAATGTGTGGTGTCAGTTTTATAAATAAAAGTAATATTTTTACATATATTAATTTTCTAATTGACTTAAATTTGTATTTTTACATATGTTACTTTTCTAACCGACTTTAAAATGTGTTATTTTTACTAGAGTTGTCAAAACGGGTAATCCGACCTGACCCAACCCACCACGGGTTGGCCATTTAGTGATTCAACCCAACCCGACTCATTTATTAGTGAGCCAAAAAAATTCGAACAGGTTGGTGGGTTAAACTGGTTGACTCATTAGCTCACTTAATTAACTTTTTTTTCACCATCTTCTTCTCAGATTCTTATAACATGTTACTTTGATCGATCAAATTGAAACTGTAATAATTGGACCAATTGATATAAAAGAAAATGAAACAAAAGAAATATATTGTTATATATATTATAAGCTATCAAGCATAAAATTTTGTCAATTTAGTTTAATGAGACATACACAACCGTTTGACCAAGAAATCGTTAAATAAAATATATAGCACAAGATAAAATCGTCATGCTTGTAGATAGGTCTAAAAACAAGACAAAACAAATGATATATTCTTGAATTATCCAATCTATAATATTATCTATCTATTAAATTGGAGTCCTGAATGGATAAATTCACATAATTATGGTCTCTTGAAGCATCTTCTTCTTTATCTCCATCTATAATATTATCCAATCTATAAACTTAGGGTTTTATTTGCAGAGGAGAACTTTTGGAAAGACAACAACGCGAAAGGCTATGTTGCTAAGTAAAGGTTGTGCATTTTGAATAATTAATTTAATTAATTTGATTTCAATAAAAAAATAGGATTTGAATAATTAATTTAATTAAAAAAAATAGGTAGGTTGGTTAGCCCACCCAACCCAACCCACCACGGGTTCAACCCGTGTGAGCCAAGTTCTTAGTGAGCCTCGTTAAAATTGGCTCGCATAAAAAAAATTGCATTTTTTTTCAACCCAACCCGGCTTAAACATGTGGTGATCCGGGTTGGCTCACGGGTTTTAACTCATTTTGACGACAGTAATTTTTACATCTCTTACTTTTTTTAATAGACTTAATTTAATACTTTTATATTTGTAACTTTTATAACAAACTTAAAAGGCTTAATTACCTACTTAGTCCCCATGTTCGGAGGTACTTTGCTGTTTAGTACCCGGTTTTAAAAATGTAGGCATTTGATACCTATGTTTTGAAATTTGTATCAATTGAATCCTACCCACTTAACGCCGTTATAAATCTAACGTTTTTCTGACATCAACTTTGAATTGTGGACGAACGGTAGTGGACGAGCGTCCGAGCATCGTTGGACGAGCGTCCTCTTCTGTTGGACGAGCGTCCTCCTCTGTTTGGACGAGCGTCCTCCACTGTTGGACGAGCGTCCTCCACTGTTGGATGAGCGTCCTCCTCTGTTTGGACGAGCGTCCTCCTCTGTTTGGACGAGCGTCCTCCACTGTTGGACGAGCGTCCTCAGCTGTTGGACGAGCGTCCTCCTCTGTTTGGCGAGCGTCCTCCACTGTTGGACGAGCGTCCTCCTCTGTTTGGACGAGCGTCCTCCAGTGTTGGACGAGCGTCCTCCTCTGTTTGGACGATCGTCCACAACCGCTCGTCCACAATTCAAAGTTGATGTCAGAAAAACGTTAGATTTATAACGGCGTTAAGTGGGTAGGATTCAATTGATACAAATTTCAAAACATAGGTATCAAATGCCTACATTTTTAAAACCGGGTACTAAACAGCAAATTACCTCCGAACATGGGGACTAAGTAGGTAATTAAGCCAACTTAAAAATGTCTTTTAAATGGATTCACGTTTTCACTTTCATTTGTTAATTCTATAAAAAAAAATTCATTTTTCAACTTTTCACTACTCCATTTAATCTTAACAACAACCAGCAACAACAACATTTTTCACGTAACAACAACATTTTTCCTGTAACAACAAGATTCTTCCAGCGACAACATGATTCTTTCGGCAACGACAACAACAACAAGTACAATAAATCAATTTCTTTTTGGGTGAAAGATGTCCATATTTTGTTTTAAATGATAGGTTTTCTTAAGAAAGTGAAATGGTGGATGTAGAAGATGAGTAGATATAAAATGGAATTAGAATGATAAGAAGAAAGAAGTTTTCAAAGAAAGATACATTGCACCATAAAATGCTTAGAGATATTGTAGGTTTGTTGGCTTCTTTACTCACGCAGATGGTGTAGTTTTCCTCACAGTGTTTCTGCAGTTTTAGAAAATATGGGTCAAAAAGAAGTGTGAAAATGTGAAGGGAAGAAGATGTTTCGATGAGTGATGGGTAGTCCAAATCAACTTAAATAATTCATAAATCAAATTGTAAACAAACGTAGCAAATCATGTATAATGGTACATGAGATTGAATATATAAAAATTCTTCACGACAATCGTGGAAAAGAAATCGATACACTTCATTCTAAAATCAAAAATTTGGATAAAAAAAAAAAACAATTAATTTATTATTAATTGTTGTACGAGTAAAGAAAAGAGTGATTGTATTTGATGCCTATCAATTTCTTTTGGATTTCTTTATATTTTTTATAAGACAATTGGTAAAATGGGAGTATATCCTTAGCCATACATGTACTTGCACAACATAATCCAATCTTTCTTTTTTTATCCAGTATACTATCGGTCATCTTTTGCTTTTCATTTTAAAGCTTAATTTATAATTATTTAATTTTTTTAATATTATAATTAGTTTACAATATTTGAATATATATATATATATATATAATATATATATATATATATATATATATATATTTATCCAGTATACTCTCGGTTATTTTTTTATTTAAAGCTCAATTTATAATTATTTAATTATTTTAATATTATAATTAATTTATAATATTATATATATATATATATAAATATATAATCACTATTTTTATTATTTAATAATTGAAGTTTTTTAATATTATTTATTGTTGAAGGGTCAATCTTACCAAATCTAGTTTTCTTTTTTTAAATTTATGGTAATTACTTACATGATCATTTATCTTTTCATTGTAGGTAAGAATGACAAAAAAATTTGTGCGCACGGGGGGTATGCGAGGATAAAATCCGCGACGGGTTACTATCCGCAAATATTTACTACCCGTGAGTAATGAGTAGCGGGTATTTTAATATCCGCTTCTAACTGGGTCTGGTACAGGTAATATACTACCTAACTCGCGGATACCCGTTGCCCGCAAAAAGTATTTAAACAAATTAATTTATATATTTTTAATTAAATTTAATTAAAAATAAAATTATATTATATTTTATTAGGTTAAATTAAATTTCAATTTATATTTAATTTAATTTATATTATATTATATATAGTTTTTGTAATTTTATTTACATTTTATTTTAAAAATGTATTAGTTTTTTTTTTTTGCGGGTACTCGCGGGTTTTAAAATACCCGCAGGTATTTTATAAACACATACCTGCATGGTTAGCGGGTCGAGTAGTGGATACAGTTTTATCCGACAGGTTGGGTTATAGGTAGGCATTATCTGTGTCCGATTCGACCTGTTGTCATCCTTAATTGTAGGTCCCATTGACAACTAATAGTGATCATTCTAGAGGATTGCGTTGTTGTCTGGTTTTATTCTCTTCTTAAGAAACCGAGGAACAAACTAAAGAACTTAATCCAAGGGTAATGATACAACTTTCATATCATCTAATAAGTACATAACAATTATGACTAATGTGTCATCAATTTAATTAGAGCTGTGGGTGACACAAACATTCTACGTCAAAGGAAGTTCAATTATATATCCTATGGTGAGATATCATTTAATTCTTAAATTAATTATTTTGTGTACAAATTATACGATATGAATTTTCCTTTCTTTTATTGTAGTGCAATAGACATATTAGTTCATGGGAATGTGGGTACTACGTGATGTATTGGATCAAAGTTATAATCGAAGCAGGAATTTATGATAGTTGGACAACGCTGAGTACTTATAACTAATGCATGGGTTCTACGATTTTAGGTACGCCAAACATAATAATATTGTTTGTTTTAGGTGTTCAATGATTCATCACCAATATTGAAGGAGACTATTGTCGAAATAACACATGAATGGCAAGTTACCTTCTACAACGTGGAGATTAGATTTTGATTAGGTGTTGTTTAAACTTTGATTTGGGTTATGTTTATACTTAAAAGTTTAAATTAGACTTTCTCTAAGCTACAAATTTTAAGTTAGACATATTATTGTTTATTTTGATTTTGGAACTCTTTATTATGTATTAGACATGAACAATTGGAAATATATATTTTGTTCTGGAAATTTTTTTATATTTTAGGTTTTGGTTTAATGATTAAACAAATAAAATAAAATAAAAATATAGCAAATTTAAGTTTTTTTATGATCACAATATACTTAAATTCGTTGGACAATAACCGACTTAAATTTAAAGTTTGTTGGTCAGACTTAAAATTTAAGTTTGTTGGTCAACAACAAACTTAAAATTTAAGTTTGTCAAATCTAAGTTTATTGTAAAAGATTTAAAAAATCCAAAATAACAAACTTAAAATGTCTATTTTGTGATACCGTGTGATGGAGAATTTAGGTATAGAAGAAGAATTGGTATCTTTAAGAGAAAATATGTTAGTATTTATAGAGTGATGAAAAAAAAAATGTAGAAAAATAATAAAATATAGGGAAATAATTAGATAAAAATAATAAAAATTATAGATGAAGTAATTAGGTAAAAAATAATAAAATAATATAGTTAAAATAGGTTGAGGTTGTTCAAAAATTTAAAAATGAAAACCATGAAAAAACATTAAGTTAGTTGAATCATCAGAAGATGAGATAAAGATGGAAAATTAGTATTTTCAAAATAGTAACAATAGTGGTGCAATCAGTAAAACAAATATAATAATAATAATAATTTATTTTTTTACCATATGCATGTATAGGATAACATTAATTTTGAGATGTTATAATCATCATGTCCCATGCTACAAAGATAGACTTTGCAATTTCAATGATAATGTCAGAAGTGTGGAGAATAAAAGTTAATTAGGAAGCCCAAATCTCATCTAATTTTATGAAAGTGTATTTTAGATATATTCTCTAAATACACAATAAGATTGCATTCTTCCATTTAAGAAATATAAAATTAGTTTGATAAAAACTAACAATACACAGTGTAAAAAGAAAAATTGCTTTCTCCGACTCATATAAGTCAAATGTTCTCTCTTAGAATATCTACAAGTAACACTACAATAATGAGAATTTCACACAAACAGTAACACTATAAAAAACATTATCTCGAGCGATAAAGAATGATTATCTGATGGCCACGTGAGCATTGTCAAAAGATAAAATAATGCTTTTTAGAAAAGTTCACTGACTTTCATTCACACTAAAAAAATGAAAAAGACAAGTTAAAATGAGAACATTGAAGTTACCTACATGTCATGTTAGTTTCTGTGGGTGTTCTTCATTAGTTTCTGTGGGTGTTCTTCATGAAATATTTTAATTACAATAAACGAATTTTAAATCTAATTTATTTCTACAATAAGATAAAATTTACACTCATTTATATATTATAAATTAATTTTATTTATAATTCGTGAGACTTTAAGTAACAATTTATATAGTTAAAATTTTAAACAACGTCTTTTAAAAAAGTTAAAATACAAAGATTTATACAAAAATTCATTTAGATAACGTGGAGAAAGTCGAACATAACTTTTATATTTTGACTAAGGAACTCAACAGATTTGGAACATGTTATTGACCTATTTGGTACCTCTGATTGTTACAGCAAGGATAAGAATTGAGTGGGACATCAAAGAGTTCTTTTAATGCATCTTATCCTTCTATTATTTTTAAATATTAGTTTATGATATTTTTAATAAATTAATTAAATGATTTGATAAATTTAACATGGTATTAAGCAGTAAAACCAGTAGAATGGTCCCTCCTAGGCCTAGAGATTATAAAGCTTTTGGATTGAAAGAGAAAGTTAATAAGGTGACTATATTTAATTGCTAATATTTAGAAGAAATTATTATATGCTCCAAAATCCCGCATAAAAAGTACTTATAATTGATATTGACATGTTAGGTGGAGAATGAAAAAAAAATGATGTTCTTTGTTAGTGTATGCGATATAGTGTATATCGAAAGGTTATTAATTATTAACCGATCATCATCTACATTAACTAAGGTCATCAGGTCACATGAATTTTGGGCCAGCGTTTAAGTTATTGGACTAAGGGTCCAACAGAAGAAGAAGGTAAAATAATGAAAGGAATAATCAAGAATATTTTATTGAAGATCTCATTAAAGATATTGATAAGCAATCAAGATATTTATGAGTAACTAACCGGATTTTCAGGTAAAGTTGTTTTTATTTGACTTATGAAACACTTATAAATACAATGACAAGGCCAAATGCTAAGTATGTTTTACTAAGATAAACAGTTCATAACCGCTCCTAACTTGAGCGTCAGAGTTCCTTTTGCAGATACATCCCCCATTAAGAGTACAATCGAATGACTAGACCGAGAGTAAGCTGAAAAAACCCAAAGTAAAATGTCCCTGGCCTTCGACTCTGTCATTAAGTGTTTCATAAGCCAAATAAAAATAACCTTATAAATCGGGTTAGTTACTCATAAATATCTTAACCACTTATCAATATTTTAATTAGATCTTCAGATATTCTTAATTATTCATTTGATTATTTTATCTTTTGCTGGACTCTTGATCCAATAACTTAAAACGTTTACCCAAAAGTCATTCGGCCTGATTAACCTTAATTAATGTAATAGATGGTAACCAATCGATTAACAATTAATAATCGTTCAATAATACACTATCCGATACAGTCAGTAAAAGGAATCTTAAATCAATTTAATCACAATCTATATTCTAATGAAATAGTTTGCGCATATTAAGGTATTTAAAATTTTAAAACGTGAAGATTGATGAATCTATAATGATTGCTTTTATTATAATATTTTTTATATTTTCTATCACCATAATTTGTTATTAGTGTTACAGTTTTCACTATACCAAAATCATCATGATAATACTTGTTAAATCATCTGCATCAAAGTATTGTGTATGCTTTAAGCGATCTTTATCCTAATTTTGTTCTAAAAATAAATATGGAAGATTCTTTTATTTCTGAGTCAAAAGAAATATGGAAATTTACAGTTAGATATACATAAATTACTTGAATCATCCCTAATCAATTTAAATAAAATTATTTTTATGAAAAATCTAAAATTTAAATTTAAAAAAATTAATTATACATTATAATTATAATAATTGTTATTGTATCTATTGTTGTTGACATCATCATTGCCACCCATCAATATATTGCTACTCATTTCAATAATTAATGTATTACTTTCGGCTTCTGTTATTACTGTATTTCATATATTGTTATAATATAACAAGTAATTTAATCGTGCATAAAAAACTAATATATTATATTTTAGATATTGATATTCTTATAAATATAGTGCCCAATAAATATAGTAAATTTACAACACAAAGTGTAATTTTTTTAGACTAACAAAATAAATAGATTTTAAAAAATTAGTTATATGAATGAGTCATACTTCCAAAAGTTTCAATCCAATGATTTTAGCTTTTTATTCAACATTCATTTGTTCATTTTTTTATTAAAGTCATACTTGCAAGTATATCTTCAACTTTTCTTTAAAAATTGTACTTTGAAAGAAAAAAAAACGTGCAAATATAACAAATTAAATAAGTAAAACAGAAATAGTACATGTAAACACAACTTTAATAAAAAAAAAATTAAAAGTCGTGCACAACTTTAACATAGTTGAAAAAAAAAGTTTAAAGTTATATCCAAGAGTATAACTTTTTCATTGTAACCTCTCCATCATTATTTCAAAATCTACATACTTTAATAACTTAAAAGAAAATAACCTTTGTATGGTAAATTTGTTGAAATTTGACAAATCGTTGTTAGTTTTAGCTATCAGAGGTTGTAATTAGGTTCCTCCAGTTGAATTTTCTACTACACGTGGTGAACCTAATTTCTATGGCTATTAAAATTAACTAAATGAAATGTAATTTGTAAAGGTTTGAGTAATCATACTTTTACGTACATTACATTCATTTAATAACACATTATAAGAGTAAATAATCATAAAACAATAATTTTTTTCTATTTATAAAAGGTAAAAAAATTATAACATATTAATACTTTAATTTGAATCACATATTCGTGTTTAACACATATATGTGTTCGATATTTTAAGATACATAACCCATACTTATCAATAAGTATTAATCTATGAAATAATAATATTTTTATAATTATAATATTTTATGTTGTTAATATTTGATAAACGATTTTAATTATTCATATTTATCATATTTTTAAGAAAATATAAACACTTTTCGATATTCATATATTATATATTGTATTTTATTACTTTTAAAATAAACGTATGGGTGTTCTATAACCATTCATGAATCTTTTCGTGAATATTAGGAAAAAGTAATGAAAGTATCAAATATGGGTGTAAAAAGATTGTGAGAAAACATGATATTTTAAACATAGTGATATTTGATAACTTTTTTTTATAATATTTTAACATTATTATTCAATAATTAGTCTAAAATTACTTTACCATCAATAATAATATTCATAAATACTAATCTGAACCAATCACACAATGACACGTAAATAATAAACCGTATTAAAATATTATTAAAAAAATATTGTGAAAGTATGATTATGCAAAATTTTATAACATATGAACGTAAGGTGATTGTTGTGTGTTCGCTGGAAAGCTCTACGAGCAATAATGGATAGAGAAATCCTCGTCATATCCCGAACATCATTATGAAATTAACAAAAGTAAGGAAACACCCTTTACTTTAAAAGAAAAACACCTTAATCAAAGTAATTATGAAGGGCTAACTAAGTCGGTGGAAAAGAGGATGAAACCAAATGGAAAACAGACACCTGGAACACCAGAAAGAGGAGTTCATGTTCACATACATGCATGTAAATTATATTAATTAAGATTGAAAGCCAAATTAATTAATTAATGTGTTATAGCATAAGTACTAAAATGCCCATGTAAGAATTTGGTTTTCCAAACACCTCTCATGAGACAGAGGGTCAAACATTGGGTAAATATGGGATTGATGTGACCAGAACTTGAATGTCAATGTCGTGTACAAGGTCTTTAAATAAATGAGTCATGATGCTACTTGTACCAGTCTAGATGGCAACAACTCAAGACTAGGTTTGGTCAAATAATTTTAATGAGTGAATAACATGAGTTTTCAGAGTCGTACACCTTCATAGCATAGGCTCGTTGAAACCAAGGTGATAGGTGTTGCGTGTCAAAACCATTCTGTGGAATTCGTAATTAAAGTATCGAAGTCGTTGATTACAAGTCAATACAGACACTGAAGGGACAATGTTTTCACTATGTGAAAGATACATGCCCCTCTCAAATTGTTTATAAAGAGGTACTACCCATATGTTTCTTCACACCAATTTCATAGACACATAGTAGAACACAACACTCTTGCCCGAGTTAGGAAAATGATGGAAATTCAAAGGCACCGTTTGGTTCTAATAACACCACCATTTCAGGGCCACTTAACTCCAATGCTTCACCTAGCCACCGTTCTTCATTCAAAAGGGTTTTCCATAACGGTGGCACATGCCCATTTCAATTCCCCCGATCCTTCCAATCACCCTAACTTTTGTTTTCTTCCCTTGTTCTATGGTTTATCCGACACTCACATCTCCTCCAAGAATGTTGTAGATATTACTGCAACCTTAAATACAAAGTGTGTGTCTCCAATCAAAGAGGCATTGATTGATCAGATTGAGAAAGCAAATATAAACCATGAAAAGATTGCTTGCGTCATCTACGATGGATTAATGTATTCCATTGATTCTGTGGCCAGAGAACTGAAACTACCCAACATAGTCCTCAGAACCACCAGTGCTACTAATTTTCTCACTTATCATACATTTTTGCAGAGACAAAGCAGTGGCTGGCTGCCCTTGCAAGGTATTCATCATTATAAACTCCTATGACTTTGCCAAATGATATGTAATTGAGCTAACGTGGAAAATAATTGAATTGATTTCATGTTAAAAGTAGTATTTTGCATAAACATAGATAGAAAAAACTTTCAGTAAACTGTAACTCTACATAGAAAAATATAAAAATTGACTTTTCTCCAAACAATGATTCCAAAATTTAAAGAACCGATGAAAAGAAACTCTTTTCCCTTTGTCGATGAGCACCATGGTTTTAGTGGTAACGAAACAAGAACTACCACGTTGCATGCAGATTCTATGTCGTTGGACTTGGTGCCAGAACTCGAACCACTCCGATTCAAAGACCTGCCGATGTTCAATTCGTGTGATATCCAGAAACAAATTGCTAAAACAGTGGCAGTGAGACCTTCTTTGGGTGTTATCTGCAACACAGTGAATTGCCTTGAAGAGGAGTCCTTGTATCGGCTACACCAGGTGTACAAAGTCAGTTTCTTCCCCATAGGCCCTTTACACATGATCGCCGAAGAAGATTCTTCTAGCAGTAGCTTTGTGGAAGAAGATTATAGCTGCATAGGTTGGCTCAAAAAGCAACCAAAAGAATCGGTGTTGTACGTGAGTTTGGGGAGCATAGCTAGTTGGGAAGAGAAAGAGCTGACAGAAGTAGCTTGTGGCTTAGCAAACAGCAAGCAGAAGTTCCTTTGGGTTATTAGACCAGGGACAATCAGTGATGTTTCAGAATGGCTAGAATCACTGTGTAAAGATGTTAGAGTGGCAATAGCAGAAAGGGGTTGCATTGTGAAATGGGCACCTCAGGGTGAGGTTTTGGCAGACGAAGCTGTTGGAGGGTTTTGGAGCCATTGTGGTTGGAACTCTACGTTGGAGAGTTTGTGTGAAGGAGTGCCAATGATGTGTCAACCTCATTTTGGAGATCAGAGGGTAAATGCAAGGTTGTTGAGCCATGTATGGAAGGTAGGCCTAGAGTGGTCGAATGTCATGGAAAGGAATGAAATAGAAGTGGCAGTGAGAAGATTGATGGTGAATTCTGAAGGAAAAGAGATGAGGCAGAAAGCATTGAAACTCAAGAATGAAATTAAGATAGCTGTTAAAGATGGTTCTTCCTATGATGCCTTAAATAGGTTGGTCAAAAGTATCTTATCAATGAATCTCTAACTTCATATTAGTGAGATATAGCTTTAGGGCATGTAAAATCACCTTCAGTATAGCAGAGTAGCAGCTGTGAAGTAATTAAGAGTGAAAAAGTTTGAGTTGGTTCTGTGATGATGGAGATGATGGGGATAAATACCTACGTATGTCCAACATCCAATTCATCGTGTTTGTATGGATAAACTCCTATTTATTATTTTATTATATTTCTTGTGTAATTAATAATATGATAAGCTTCTTATAAATTAAAATTAATATTTGTTCTTACAATAGAGATTAGATATAATCAATATTTTCATAAATTTCATTTGAATTGTTTTTTATCGTAAAATTCTTAAAAGGCATCGCTTGTTAAGATAAACTATAATATATATATATATATATATATATATATATATATATATATATATATATATATATATATATATATATATATATGTGTGTGTGTGTGTGTGTGTGTCAAAATAAAAATTAAAATGAAGGCATTTTATATATTTTTTACCTGAGACTATTATTTTTTACATGGATATACGAGTTCTCATATGAGAATATTCTACGATTTTTTTTTTCAAAGAATAATTTTTCATTTAATAATTAGACTGAAGAATTTTATGTTATCAGATAATATTTTTTTTAAAGAGAAACATCATTATATTCATTTAAAATATTAAAAGTAAAGTTTGTTCCCACAGAATAAATGTAGAGACAGATGAATTTGATTTAGGAAAATGATACTTCAACAACCATTTTTGACAACATTTAGACACGCGCACACGTGTCAAAATCTGAGTGGTCCAGTTGGAAAAATTAAATGAAAATGGACCACTCAGATTTTGACACGTGTGCGCGTGTCTAAATGTTGTCAAAAATGATTGTTCAAGTGTCATTTTCCTTTGATTTACTATGATGAATTAAATGCATTGCAAGTGTTGAGGTTGTAGCAGTTTGACTTGGTCAGATCAGTGTCTTGTTGATGAGAAGGTGAAAAAACAAACTTGCTGTTTCATTTTAGTCATACTAGCATAAAGCAAATAACAGAAATATGAGTCTGTTCTTCTGCCAAAGTTATGGTAAAAGATTACCAAGTTTGAAGGGAGAATTTTTTAACATTTAAAGCTAGCAAAGGGTAATCTTCTTACTGTGTTTTCTCAATTTTGTCATGCAGTATGTATAATTTTAAAAACAAATACATCTATTTCATTCCAGTGCGTGTGTGTGGAACACCTTTTGGAGGTGTTTATTAAAGTTCAAAGCCTAGTTAACAAAAATTGTTAACTTTCAAATATTATTAAAATAAAATATAATAATAGATTAAAAATATTATATAATAAAACCAAATTATAATATATGAATAAAAATAATTATTATTTTATTAAATTGGTTTTATAAGATTAAATTCTGATTAAATTCATTATTTTAATATATCAAGTTTATAAAGGATTAAATATATTTTAAGGTTTAGAGTTTAAATTATTAAATCTTTAAATTATTTTAGGATCGTTGAATTGTAATAAAAAGAATGAAATTAAAATCTTATGTTTTCAACTTTGCTATAATTTGATTTTTAAATTTTAATATTGAATAGATATAATTTTCTTATTTAACTGTATTAAATTTTCTTATGTGTTAAACAAAACTTTATAATGACGTTTGAGATGTTAATTTCTAAGCTTAAATATTAATCTAGAAAACTATTTAAAACATAAAAAAAATTATTGTTATTGAATTAAGAGAATTATATATATATATATATATATATATATATATATATATATATATATATATATAATTAAAAAATACAGTATTGTATCTCAGTAACAAATTTCAATTTATTTCACATATAAATGTAAATATTATAAACATATTTAACTTTTTCTTTAATTTTTATATATTTTCAACCTGAAAAGATGGTTGAAAGATCCAATAAACCCTAAAACCAAATTAAAATAAATAACACAGCTCAAAGATTGCATGGTGTAAGTGAAAAGTACTATCAGAAACAATTTCCCATAGAAGGCAACATGAAGATAAAGTTTGCCTTAAAAACCCTACTTTCGTAAGAAAACTGTGCAATCTTAGGAGTCCCTTTCTTCTTCGTGCCTGATTAACATCTTTGTGATGCTATTATTGGAATTAGGAGTCGTAAGAATGAAGCAACAGTGACAGGATTGGTGCAATCGATCCAAATCGAATCTTAAATATTAATTAACATTAAATTTGGATTAGATTTGTCTACCATCTGTACTTATCAAACAGTAACACTTACTCCTTTTCAATCATTCATTAATGCATGATAATCAAAGGCAAATGTAATACTACTCCTTCAAATTCACATATAAGAACTATTTAATCTTACAATCATTAAAGATGTTAGTTTTTTAAATTCTATATAAAAATATATATCTCACAATAGTTCTAATCATACTTTTAATCACATTAAAAATATTTTTAGAATAATAACATTGAATTGAATTAATTAAAATTTTAACCCATCAAAAATGTATTTTTATTCTTTTGTTTAGTTAAGAAAAAAATATATGAAATAAAAAGAATTAGCTGACTTTTCAAAATGACCAATATATGAAAAAAAAAAAATAAACCACTTTAATTGTTCGTGAAAAAATGAACCCATGCACATCAATAATAAATTATCACAAATTCATTGAAAAATTAATTATAAATTTCTTCTTCAACAAATAAAATTATTCCAACCTTCATTTAGAGAAGTGAAATCCTCTGAAGGGATGTTAGTATATTTTTTCACCTTCAAAAAGACTAGAAAATGGAAATAACTAAAAGTGAGGTCTAAAATTGTAATGTTAGGAAAGTTGTAAATTAATGTTTTTCCTTTTACTGGAGTCAACTACAACTTTTATGGGAATTTTCTTCTACTTCAACTCTCTCCAATCCCCTTTTCACGCAGGCTTATCCTAAAGTCCACACGTTCATCAATGGCGTCTTGTTATGCAATACCGTATTCCATCATTATCAATATCAGTATCATACTCCCTCATTTGGAGACATTATAGGAAACACGATTTTGAGTGAACAAGACCCAAGTGCATTTTTCTATCAGGACAAACCAGACTATAAAAAAATCACCAAAAATGAGAAAATAATGTTAGTTACGTTCGTCCAAAAAGTTTATCAGAATAAAGATAACTAAAATTCTGATAAATAAAAAAAATATCAACTCATAAGACTAGAACTGATTGACCAAGCTAAACACCAAAATCAACCGGCCAAGTAAGCAACTTTGAGATGATTTTTCTCTGTTTTCGACAGTAATTTCACCACAACTCCAACAATGTTGCCAAGATCCATGATTCCCAACACATAAAAACAGCTATTGATTATTAGACTTAGACTTGTTCAAGAAGTTTAGAAACATTTACAGATGAGTCGCATTAACCTTAATGGAAAAAGACAGCAGCTAGAGTGGAATCTGAGCAATATCCAACAAACCATTTGGGTATGCTAAAATCACTGGAGGCTTAGGATTGCCACTTCCAGGTTAATTTAAATAAGCCATTTTTAGGGACATAAAAAAACTATGTTAATTTGATAAACTTTGTCTGCAAAGTTAAGCACGCACTAACCATATAGCATCGATTTCCAAACTTTCCAAACAGGCGCACACATACATATAATATTTACATTGGCTTAACATAACAGAGCAGGGTATCGCACACGTCTTACAAAACAGAGTTGGATCCGACACATACACCACACGATACGGTTAAAGATAACGAGAAAGACAGCTTTTGGACTTTAGAGTGAACAGATTGAAGAGACAACAGAGTTTGCTCACTGAGGCTGTCTTTCGAAGGGTTCAGTCGGTGCCGTCGATTTCTACGACCCTGATATTCCTACTAGGCGGTGGAGGAAGGGGTTGGTTAACCTTGGGAACGGTGACAACGAGAACCCCGTGACGCATGTTGGCTTTGAGTTGTTCGAGGTTAGCGTTGTCTGGGATCTTGAACCTGGTCGTGAAGTTGCCACTCTCCACGCTCACTTGGAGCACCCTCTCGTCTTGGAGCTCCACCAGCACGTCTTCGTTGGTGAAGCCGGGAAGCGCCACCTCCCACACGTGCGCTCTGGGTGTCTCCCTCCAGTCCACACGTGTGTTCACCGACGACCCGGATCCGAATCCGAAACCGGGGAAGAAGTTAGAGATGGAAGGAGGAAGAGGAAAATCAAGGAACGGATCCCACTGAGCCAATAGATTGAAAGCGTTGCCCTCGTCCTGGTTCATTGGAACAATCGACATCTTTCACCACTCTCTCTGCTCAAACCACACTATTCTAGAACCTCATTCCAATTAACGCTTTTCTCATTCTTCTTTTTTTTATTCAAAGAGATAACTATAATGTTCTTGGGCCGGGCTAACTAAAACAATTGGGCCAACCCAATTTCTTTCTAAACTTTCAATTAAACTTCATGACTTTAAAATTATGTCAATTTATTTGTCATTCAATAAAATTCACCTCATAAATATTAAAGTTAAATAGGAAGAGTCTAATTTTACATATTTAAAAAATGAATAATTATTTTTTCATTTTTTGGATAATAAAATGTTGCCGACATATTATTGGGGTGAAGACATAATCAAGGAGCATTTGTTTTGTCATATCTGATGGATGGATTTGAAAGTAAAACATTATAGTAGCTGTTACGATCCTTGTTATTATGATCAGATCAGTGCGTGTCAACATGTTTCTTTTCTTTTGTCTGGAGAATGTCGTTGCGTGGTTCAATTAACTGTTTTCTACTTTGAGTATACTAACGTTTTACGTGTTTTGCATGTGTTAAAGACTTATAAATTAGTCGGTCATGGTATTATGTATATGAAAACATTCTTATTTCTTTAAAATAACGTTGTTAATACTGTCAAATATGTGCGTCCACGACATACATTAACAATTACATATGGATAAACAATTCAATAGTTTATTTAAGCAGAGGGCACATAATTAAAGTTTAAAAGTTTGGTCAGGATGTGATCTAACAGCATTGAAACTGCCATCACAATTTAAAACCCTTATTATAATACTATTGGCTTCAGATTAGTAAGAAGACTAATATTAAGTTATCCACAAAACATTCTCATCAAAAAATTGGGTATAAAGTGTTACTCAAAACATTGTCAAGAAAACGTAATTTAATCTTATTAAATTATTTAATGAGATAATAAATTAAATATTTTAATTATTCTTTTACATCTATACAACTTTGCATAAATATTCCTAGTTATATTTTTTTTAGTAATAAAACAGAACTTAGTTTATCATTATATCAGGTTTTATTGTTTTAAGAAATCACTATTCCCAGATATCAAACATTTCATAATTTTAGTTCAATACTAGGCTTTCCTCAAATTAAACATAACCAATTTTTATAGTCAAACATTAACCAATTTCAATAATCAATAAAACTTAATGTTAGATCACACACGTGTATACAAATAAATTTCAACAATATATATCTAATGGTTGCCTTTCGTTTCTAAAAAGACCCTTTTAGAAATTGGATAAGAAAAACGTTTTGGCCTACGTGATAAAAATTCTATTGTTGTGAAATGGATCAAATAAATAATATATTGTTTATTTTAAGTTAGATTAAATGAGTCTAAACGTTATCGAATGTGGACTCATTAGTTAGTATAACATTTAGGTTTTGACTATGGTTTTTATTAAAGATTTTGTGGATAATTCGTTAACGATTGAATATAAGTTTTACTAAAATAAGTTTTAATAATATATTATAAAATAATTATTATGGTGATATTTATATATTATAAATTAATTTTATACTATTAAGAATACTTAAAAGTTTAAATGTGAGTTTAAGTTTTACATTGAATTAAAATGAAAAAATTGATTATTACAAGAATGCAAATTTATAAACTTATTATCTTAAAGTTTTGGATTAAATGTGTCAATTATTTATATGAATTAGGTTCATGCATGTTTCACCAGTATTGTATTTTTCTAGTAATTAACTTTCGAAATATACTTCTTACTTATATTAAGTAAGAGTACTCGTGTAGCATTTATATTGTTTGTGTGATGAAAATATATATTTTGAAAAATCTCACATCATATAAGATAAGTAATGAGGTGGATTATAATGTTTATATTAAAGTCCATGATATTTATATGTCCTGATAAAAAACATTTTAAACTTACATTTATCTTGTATTTTATACTTTTATAATAGTGTTGGGAGTTTTGGTTTAAATTATTACTTTACAAAGTGTAAGTGCATTTGGTGTCAAATAACATGAAAGAATAATTAATGTGTTTTAAAAATTTTCACATGATATTATTTTCGAGTTATTTTGTGATTATCATGATACACATGACTTTTTATTCAGTTTTGGAGTTTATTATGTTATGTATTGTTTTGTTGATTGTTTATGTCTTATTAATAGAATAATTTTGAAAGTTTTACATTTATAACAACTTTTTTAATAAGGTAAAAGAACGAATGCCTATAATTTTTTACAAATGACTATTGATGAAAGAGAATGAATAACTTTGGATTAATCAGTTTTTTCAAACTATTAAGATTAAGAAATGTTTCGATAGGAATTTGTGCAAGACCGAGAGACTAACCTTTTCAAAACGTAACACCTGGATCTCCTTCTTGACGTGTTCTCCTTGCCTCCAAATGCTTGGACTGTCTGGACAGCTCGAGTGTCCCTACTCCACTCGGTTGTACTCTTTCTCCGCTCGGTTGTACTTTTGACTAGAGGGAGAGGTACTGTAAAAGATGCTCTGACAAGTTAGGAGCGGTTTATTAAAATGTTTATCACGGTCGAATATTTGAGTCTCGTAGAGTGTGAATTGAACGTACTTAACATTTGTCCCTGTCATTGTATTTATAAGTGTTTCATAGACCAAATAAAAACAAACTTACGTGGAGATTCAGTTAATTATTCATAAACGGCTTATTAATATCTTTAATCAAATATCTTTGGTTATTTTACCTTCTTACTTAGACCTTTGACTCAACAATAATATCTTAAACGTTGACCCAATTATATCCCAACATTATAGAGATGTACCGAAGAGTCCTGAGCGTCCATACTCATACAAGAAACAAATTTACGCTATATTTACATTCGTTCGTAAATGAAAATGTTTGTTTGTTACTTGAAAAGAGTGAAAACTCGTGAAACTGAGTTGATGTGCAAACGAAGGTGTTGTTAATCTAACAACATTTATTCTTTATTTTATGATGATCATTTTCCGAAATTAAATGGTCTTGGTGGTGTAGGAGCAGGGACAGGGATTAAGCAAAGAGCAAGCATACATATGCATGGTTTGTTACATCACATGCCTTTCTCGATTTATACTTTGCTATGAAAAGCCACTGCTGTTTTTACCATTTCTATTAATCTGCATTAATAACATGCCATGTCCTATGTCCTTCCCTTTCAACGACAAAGACTCAAATTACACCACACTGCGTCAAACCACGACATCATTAGTATTACACATGCCTCTGTACTTTTTTCTCCACACTACCAATTCCTGCATCCAACCACCCATCACCTTTCACAAAACTTCCCATCTTTTCATACCTTTTACTCATAAATCCTATATGGATCAAATCAAACTATTCTTGTGTAAACCTCTTGTCTGGATATATGAAACTTTACATTTTCATTTATACCAATTGTCACCTTGTATATTTACGTATCTAAGACTCCAACTTATAATCATTAGTTTTAAAACAATTTTATGAAATAAAATCTATCTACTCGATGATATTTATACGAACACGTGGGTTTGGATTTGTGAAAAAAAGAACAGAGATTCCTTTTTCCTAGACTAATCCGAAAGGTGCAGAATTTTGTTCAGAGGCATGTTGGAGATTTCTCTGGCAAATCCGAGAGGGTGTCCACAGTGTCTGTGGTGAAATCTTGGGAAATTTTATAAAAATGTGTGAATGATGCAGAGGGTTGCTTGCAAGTTAGTTTTGTTTATTGTGAGAAGATGAGTGGGATATGGTGTGTGTGGCAGTGAGAGGTGGAAAGTGGATGAAGAAAATAGGGTTTGATGGAAGATTTTTTGCTTTACCATGTAGGGGTGTGTCTCCCAAAGAGGTGCATTATTAGTGGAGGTGTTAAAAGAAAAATAAGGGACCATTGGTGTCAAATGTTCCTCCACCAACAATTATGAGAAATCTTATAGCTGGATCAGGATATCCTGTCCAGATAAAAATAAAGCATAATGCCTTTTTTCCACCAATTAATAATTCTCACTAATTATTATTTCTGTTGCCAGATAAATTACTATCTATTATTAATTATCTATTTATTTAATTCTTCTAAATATATATATTTTATGATCTTACACAGGGGATAAGGACGATCAGGTGGATATTGTTTATCCTTCTTCCAAACAAAAAAAGAAACTTATTTGTTATTTGCCTGATATTTACTTAAAAGATATCACGAGTGTTTTAAAATATGTAAATATTCATGTATATTTATGAATATTTTAAAAAATACATCTTATAAATTTTTAAAATAAATTTAAATAATATTATAAAAAATATAATATATAATATAAAATCAAATTTAATTTTAATAAAATATAAATTAAGTTTTAATTTTATTTTTTTTAATAATAAATTTTCACTTAATCTTATAAGTATATTTAATCTATTATAAACTGATATTAAAATATATGTTGCATTCCAACTTGATATAGTAATTATTTATCACAAATTTATCTGTAAATACTTGTAGACAAAATTATTTATTATTTTTGTTGTTCTTAATCTTATATACGATACAACATAAAAAGAAATTAACTTTACATAAAGAGTAATTATTGTTTCTAAATATAAATTCTTAAATTAATAAATTCATAAATATCCTTTTATACCTTATTTAACTTTTTCATTTATATAATTTTATCAATATCAAACTTAGAATCTCGCATGTAATTCTTATCACGATAAACTAAAAATAAATAAAAAGAGTGCATGAAAGTGACATAATGACTAGTTTGAACTGAATGTCTTAATTAACTATCATAATCCCATGAAGAATCAGCAGCCAAAGCTTACAAAAGAAAACTACGGCCACTTCTGTCTCATTGAAGACACGACACTTTCATTTGCTTTCGCGATTCATAAATTATTGGGGGAAATATGTCCTTTTCAAAAGGTTAAATATGTTTTTAGTCCCTAAACTATTGACCGTTTTTGGTTTTCGTTCCTCTTCCAAACTAAGGTACAATTTGGTCCTCAATCTTTAAAAAACGTTCGTTTTAGTCGAAAAAACGAATGTTTTGAGGACTAAAAACAAAATTTTGAGGACTAAAACGAACGTTTTTCTAAAGAATGAGGACCAAATTGTACCTTAGTTTGGAAGAGGGACGAAAACCAGAAACGGCCAATAGTTTAGGGACTAAAAACATATTTAACCCTTTTCAAAATAATATAAAACTCACAAGCATAACAAAATTAAATTGAACTTTTTTTTTCATTTAGTTTAGGTTTAATGTCTCAATAGGTCCTTATTTTTGTTCAGAATTTGAAATAGGTCCCTTTATTTTTTGGCGTCTCAATTGGGTCCTTATTTTTGTTAATTTGATGCAAATAAATCCTTTTCGTCAATTTCATCAAAAGGCGTTAATGAATGTGTGACGTGGCCTTACACGTGTCAATACTGTCCTCAGGCCACGTCACACATTCATTAACGTCGTTTGATGAAATTGACGGAAAGGATTTATTTGCATCAAATTAACAAAAATAAGGATCCAATTGAGACGCCAAAAAATAAAGGGACCTATTTCAAATTCTGAACAAAAATAGAGACCTATTGAGACATTAAACCTTTAGTTTATACAAACTGAATAGTTCTTAAATAAAACTTTATAAACTAACCGATAGTATTTGAAATTGAAAAATATATTTGACAATGAGTTCACTTATAATAGTAAAGTGATTAAGGTAGTTTAAGAAATTCAGTTAACTTGATTTGCAATGCAGTGTAGTTCACTCTACATAAATAAGTATATAGTTTATTTCAGTTGAACTGCTTTGGAAATAAAATTAGTTTTATTTAAATTTAATTTAACCATTTTCCGGAGCTTAATTACTTAGTTATAATAGTTAGAGATAAAGGAAAAAAAGATATTTATAACTTCCGTCAAATCAAAGTGGTTCCGCGTTTGGTAGCACATCAACGATGTCTTGAAAAACAAAATGTTCTCCAGTGTATAATATATATTTAGATTAAACAAACATAATATATTATTAATAAATTCAATATATTTCAAACATTAAATTCATTGAACAGTATAACAATGGGATATTTCACAATAGTATGAAATTTTCTAATACCGATAATATTGTACATAATAAATATAATATTATTATTATTTTGATATATGTAAGAAAAAAAATGTTCACGATTTTTAGGAGTCGAAAGAGATAATGTATATTTTTTCTCTTTATTTAATTATGTTTATAAAGGATAGTAAAGTAAGTAACTCTAAAACAAATAATATTGATTTTAATAATATTATTTGAATAAAAATTAAAGTTAAAACATTAATATTTTTATAAAAAATAGTTAAAGTCACTCTTGTATTTTAATCTCTATGTAAATGATATGTGTTTTTACACTCAAAAATTGTTTAAAAATAAATGTTATTTATAATTTCTATATGTCTTTTCTCTTTTAATATATTAAATTTTTTTATATAAGAAAAAAATTGCGATAAAAAGATAAAAACTCCAAAAACACCGTGCTTAAGTGAATTTATTGACATAACATCTTATTTGAGGATTTAAAAAATATATAATGATAATAATAATACTAATATAAAAGTCTTCACACTATAAGAAATAACTTTTATTATATCAATTACATATATAATTAAGCTTATGCTTTGAAAACGTTGAAAAAAATAATTTTCTCACACGTAAAAAATATTATATGATAACGAATTGGATTGGCGGGTAGTTCTATTTATTATCTGTCTGGTTTAAATTATATTATTTTACTATTTATTGTGTTATTCATTGAATATTTAAAAAAAATCCACATTTTCTTTTGCATGTACATTTGAAGATATTTTTATATTTAGTTTTTTTATTATTTATATAACTTTATTTAAAAATAAATCTTTAAAATGTAAATTTAAATAAAAATAACTTTTAAGTATAATTCAAATTAAATTACTCAATAAAATATTTATGTTAATATATTTATTTTAAAATAAATTTAAATGAAGTGTACCAAAATATAAAATTTTAAAAAATTATTCTTTTATAAAATAACTTCAATTTTATAAGTTTAAATAGAAGATAAAAATATATGAAATCAAATTTTAAATAATTACTTCATGATTAATATTTTTTTATTGGTAATTTTACTTTGATACATAAGTTGATAAATGATAATGTACTTACTTACACCTATTACATTCGAGTATCTATTATATATATATATATATATATATATATATATATATATATATATATATATATATATATATATATATATATATATATATATATGATTTGCTAACGAGCGTCCTGTTTTTTAGTGGGTATATTTAGTACACGGTTTTAGTAGACAAAAATACCTTTATATATCATCTATTCTAAGTTTTAAGGTTAAGGATATTTTAATAATTTTCATTCTCAAAACTAAAAAAAAACTCGAAACCCTTGTTCACCACCTCCCTCGTTCCTCTCAAATCTTTATTTTTCATCTCTCTCACTCCACCAACATTTTCCTATGGTAGCCCCAACAGAAAAAAAATCAGAAACACTGGCTGTTAAACAATCTTACAAAAAATGATTTTATAATGAGTTTTCATTTTATAATTTTTGTCTTATCTAATTTTATCCAATTTTCACAAGCATAAAGAAATTGGTATAGGACCTGGAAAAAATTAGAAATACTCGCGGTTAAAGAATTTCTTACAAAAAATGATTTTATAATGGGTTTTCATTTTATAATTTTTGTCTTATATAATTTTATCTAATTTTCACAAGCATAATGACATCAAAGGAATTGGTAATTGGCCTGGAAAAAAAATCAAAAACTCTCGTTGGTAAACAATTTCTTACAAAATAATGATTTTATAATGAGTTTTTATTTTATAATTTTTGTCGTATATAATTTTATCTAATTTTCACAAGCATAATGACATCCGAAGGAATTGGTAATTGGCCTGGAAGGTTTTTTCAGAGATGATTATTCAACCTATGTAGATGATGAAATTAGAGAGGTTAGTGAAGATGGTGAAATTGAAGACATCTTGGATGAACCTTTGCCTGAAAGTGAATATGTCAATGACTCAACTCTTTACAAAAGCTTGTTTAACGACAAGTATTTCTGATTTTTTTAAAACTTAGAATGCATGATATATAACAATAAATATATATATATATATTTGTTTCGTGCATATTTTATCCATATTATCTTTACATATCTATACAGTGAAATGACTTTAAAAAATTAGAAAGATACTCAATCAATTAATTGAAAAAGTTATTAACATGCGTAATCAAAATTTAAATATGAATTTGCCATGATAATTTTTAATTTAACTTAATAATGTAACGTTTTAACTGCCAGTTTAGAGGGCATCTAATTGGTAATTGCGATTATTAATTATAGCTTTAAAATTCATTGATGTTTGAACACATGAATATTAATTTATTTGGACTCTTGTATCGAAATAAAGTGTTAATTGGGGGTGTTTAAGTAACCAATTGCCAATAATCATAAAGACAAGCATAATATAAATTAACATAAGGTCACTAATGAAATTAATGAAACTTCTCAATCCTTGTGACACTACTGTATATAAGACAGGAGAATGTTGAAAGTGACTAGATAATTATTAGGACAACAATAAATGTATCTAAGTATCTGTAATAATATGCAACTAATGTTTTTACTTTGATAGTGACCCTTTTACGTGGCATACTTCAATATATAAGACATCAATAAAATATATATAAAAATTCCATATCGTTTATAAATAAAAAGTTTAATAAACAGGATTAGTAAGATGATCAATTAAATGCCTATTTTAAATTAGTCATGGAAAAAGTTGTCCTGATAAAAAAATAAAATAAAATTACCAGTAGTTAATAATGATTAAATCTTCGTCTTACTATTATTTATAATAATCCTTTTCACCGTAGCACCGAAGTTTAAAATAAAATCTAACATACGTTTTAATCTCATTAAACAAGTTAATTAATTACGTTAAACATAACTGTATTTCTATTGTTTTTAATAAAGACAGTTGGTAACTTTGCATCTTTTACAAGGAATTATATGTAAACTGATAAAATTATTACTAATTAAAAAAGTTATTATTTTTTAGTTGAAAAATTAAATATTCACTATCCAAGTTTATTTTACACTTTATTGATTAGAATCAGTTAGTTTTAAAAAAACTATTGTCAAAACACGTTGTGTTTTGACTGATATAAGTTTGAAATATTGCTGATGTCTCTTTAACTGTGAAATAAGTAAGGTTAGAAAGAAAATAAAGTATTTATAAATGTTTAAGGTCCTCGATAAATTTATATTTACTTCTCACGAAAAATATTTTATATCAATATTACCCGATAAACGATTAATAAAGTAACATTAATTTAAGGCAAGTAACTTGTTTAACTAAATTGTAAAATCAACCTAAATTTTTAATAAAAGAATTAAAAAACTGATAAAAAGTTAAAGAAAAAAATAAGTGTATAGTAAATCATCATATCAATGAAAATGGTTGATATAGTATCATCTAATTTTTAAATAAAATAAAACAAACTTAAAACATTTTTTTGTCTAAATAAATATAATCATGTTATTGATAACATTAATGTCAATTACTAAAACTTTTACTTAAATATTATATTTAATATTAATTTTGTGATACATTTTTCTAATATTTTCAATTAAATTATTATTATTATTATTATTAATTAAATATTTATTGTTTAATTTTTTATTAACTGATGATAAAACTATTATCTTATTTTATCATCAGCTTGTTTATTTAAATTTATATATTAAGAAATGTGAAAATTTGTTGTGAATATAAAATAATTTTGAAATTAATAAAACAATAAATAATTTTATTATTTCCAATACAAATATTTTGATAATAATAATAGTAAACAATAATTATAATGGTAAACATTTTCTTTCGTATTATACAATTTTATTATTCAATAAATTTGAATTAAAAAATTACTTAGGATTTATTTAAATATTGTTTATATTCATCACAAAATTTGAAATACTTAATAAACTAAAATAATGTATCAAGATTCAATTAATTTTTTTTGAAGGGGTGAAACTTAAAATTAAATATTATGATATATTTATATTAAATTTTTATATTTAAATATTCAAAATTTATACTGTCAATTAATATTATTTTTGTCATTTTATATTAAATTAATTTGTATTAATCATTAAGAAAAATGTAAATGATTCTCTTTATCGGTTTAATTTTAAAACTAAAAAACCGGACCAAGTTTATGAGGTATAATTTGCTTGATATATTTTGGAAAAACTATTTATTGTACTTTTTAACCTTTTGTTTATTTAAAAAAAATAATTAAAAATAATAGTGGTTTATCAAAGTACATTAACGTAAAATTATTTTAAAAAATACAGGGGATATATGAAATAAAAAGTAATGATTATAATGATAATCATATATATATATAATATTTATGTTTTATAAGAATGAGTTATTTTTTATTATTTTAATATGAAAAAACATCTTATTTTTAAAGTTAAAGAAAACCATCCTGTAGAGGAGATTTTATGTATGGTTGTGTCTCCATCCAAAACAAAGAAACCTTAAAAAGTAAAAATGTTAGAGACTAATAATAATGAAAATAATAATTGAAAAGGGTAAAAGCAAGGAAGTGCAAAGGTGTGTGAGAAGAAAGGAGGAATGATGAAGAGAAGAGGTGACTGATATCATTCATTCACTGCAGCAGGAGCAGCACCACCGCAGCAAACACACACCAAAGAAAAAAAGAAAACCTTTCGATCCCAAAAAAGTCATCTTTTTTCCCACCCCACTTTCTCTCTTCCCAAACACCGCCGTATTTCGCTTTCTCCTTTCTTTTATCCCTTCCATGCCATACTCCTCTTCAATTTCCCTTTTTTAATCTTATCTTTCTTCTCTCTAACCCCTTCTTCCATTAAACTGACACATCAAGACCTGTTGCTGTTGGAGAGCAAAAGGGTCTCATTTACTCTCTCTCTTTCTCTCTCTTTCTCTCTCTCACACACAACACACATACTCTTTTTTCTCTTCTGTGATTGCACTCTCTCCGATGGGAGCTCGTTGCTCTAAATTCTCTCTCTGCTGGTGGCCTTCCCACGTCAAATCAAACCTCCATGATTTGTCTGATAATGGTGACTTTCCTTTTCTACTTCACTGGGGACATACTAAAACAAAACCAAGAAGGTATTTTTAATTTGAATGCTAACTTCATCTTTGCTTTTGATTTGTGGGTAAAGATGATGATGGGAAGAGGAATGAGAAGGATCCTTGGGGAGGGTTCAGTGAGTACAGTTTGGATCAGCTGAGAGTTGCCACCTCAGGATTCTCACCAGACAACATTGTCTCGGAACACGGTGAGAAGGCTCCAAATGTTGTCTACAAAGGGAGGCTTGAGGACGATAGGACGGTTGCTGTGAAGCGCTTCAATAAGTCTGCTTGGCCTGATTCTCGACAATTCCTAGTTCGTGCTGCTGCTTCTGCTTCTGGTTTTTGCTTTTTCTTGCGGCGTGTGGTGTGAATGGAATTTTTATGTCTGATTTTGGTCTCTTGTTTGGTTGGACCTTTCAGGAGGAGGCACGTGCTGTGGGGCAACTGAGGAGTGAAAGATTGGCTAACTTGGTTGGGTGTTGCTGTGAGGGAGAAGAGAGATTGCTTGTTGCAGAGTTCATGCCCAATGAAACTCTCTCTAAACACCTTTTTCATTGTGAGTTTTCCATTTATTTTGTTTATGTGCTTTATTTTTATTCTGCAATCAACATAAGATAAGATCTAATGTTGATCTCATTTAGTTAAACCCTTTGTCATTTTCAATATTTTGCTTTAGAAGCTACATCAGGAGTCAAATTTGAGTGATGTGCTCTCTCAAATCTGTCCCCGTGTTTGTTGAAATATCTTTCCCATTTCATGCCCTGATTTTGTGACTTGAATGAACTGGTCTGCAGGGGAAGCCCAGCCTATGAAATGGGCAATGAGGCTGAGGGTGGCCTTGTATTTAGCTCAAGCTTTGGAATACTGCAGCAGTAAAGGAAGGGCATTGTACCATGATCTTAATGCTTATAGAATTTTGTTTGATCAGGTACTTCACCTTTTAACCTCTTTTTGTGCCTCTTTCGTTATGTTTTGACAACTTATGTGGTACCATTGGTGGACAGGAAGGCAACCCTAGACTCTCTTGTTTTGGACTCATGAAAAACAGTAGGGATGGCAGAAGCTATAGTACAAATTTAGCCTTCACACCTCCAGAGTACTTGAGGACAGGTGATATAGCCTTTTCGTTAATATTGTATTATTTGGGGCTAAAGGACCTTTTTTGTTAATTTCGTGCCTTCTGGTTTTTCAAATTTGGCAGGAAGAATCACTGCTGAAAGTGTAGTTTACAGTTTTGGCACCCTATTACTTGATCTTCTCAGTGGAAAGCATATCCCACCGAGTCATGTACATTCCCTCTTTCCCATTTGGTGTTCATTTTAATTTACGGCGGCATTTTTGTTTAGTAAACTTTGACCTTTACAATGTCAGTTCTTTACGGTTGGATTTCACCAGATTTGCAGTAACATCATTGTTGTTTTGGTTTAAAATGATTATATTCTATGTAATGTTTCATAAACAAAGAGGTATAATAACCCCTTTACATGCAGGCACTTGATCTTATACGAGGCAAAAATTTTCTGTTGCTAATGGACTCATGTTTGGAAGGTCATTTTTCAAATGATGATGGAACTGAGTTAGTGAGATTAGCTTCGCGCTGTTTACAGTATGAACCTCGTGAGAGACCAAATGTTAAGTCGCTCGTGACTGCTCTGACCCCTCTTCAGAAAGAAACTTCGGTATGCCCTTCTTTTTCCCTCCTGCTGTTTTTTTTCTTTTCTCAAGTTATTCTATCAATTCAATCAAGGATCAAAGCTTACTTGGCTGATATGTATATATCAATGAAGGCATTTGGAATCGTAGAAACGTACTTGGTTTGAAGCTTGTGGTATTTTGCAGGTACCGTCATATGTTTTAATGGGCATACCAGATAGGAGTCTGTCATCAAAGGAAACAGTTTCATTAACACCTTTTGGTGACGCTTGTTCCAGAAGAGATCTGACTGCAGTACATGAGATTTTGGATAAAGTGGGCTACAAGGATGATGAAGATGTTGCTAATGAGGTAATTCATAGGTTCAATTTCTTTCTCTACTTAGACTTCTAATCAGCGAGTATAGGGGCCTTCCATTTTTGTCTACACAATTTTGAAACTTGCTTGATGCAGATCTAGTTGTTTGACGCTGGTCATGGGTAACTAAAGACATCACGTTGTAAATCTTTCATATCCATGACAGTTTACCTTTTGCATTTCTTCATTCTAATGCCAACTTCTGGTTTTGGTTCTGCTTTTCCAATGCCAGAAACAAATTCTGTAGTATGACAAACAAAGTGTTTTTTGCTAATTCTTTTGTACTTCATAGCAGAACTGGACCTCCCTTGTATAATGAGATTTATGGATTTGTATTTTGTCAACTTTCATGTTGTCACAGCTTTCCTTTCAAATGTGGACAAATCAAATACAAGATACTCTAAATTCTAAGAAGCAAGGCGATTCTGCTTTCCATGCTAGAGACTTCTCTACAGCCATTGACTGCTATACACAAGTAAGTCAGCTTGAAAAATAAGATCTTCAATGCATCCAAACTTAAACACTTTGTAACGTCAGAGTGTCTACCCTTTAACACTGCAAGATTGATAATTACTTTGTTAATGAAGTATTTACTGGCATGTCTACCAACAGTTACTTTTCTAGATTGAATGTTTTGGCTATTACAATTTTGGTAGAATAATACTTGGGGAAATTTAAAATGATACTTTATATCTTCGAAGTTGCAAGAAGAGGGAGGCATTACCCGCAAAGCATTGAAAATGAAGATTCATCTATATAGTTAATGGATATGCATGCCAACTTTCTTTTGCTAGACCGAGTTTCACTGTTCTTGTTTTGTGTGTAGTTCATCGATGGTGGAACCATGGTATCACCTACCGTGTATGCCAGACGCTGCTTATGCTATCTGATGAATGACATGGCTCAAGAGGCACTTGGAGATGCCATGCATGCTCAATCAATATCTCCAACCTGGCCCACTGCATACTATCTTCAAGCAGCTGCTCTCTTCAACCTTGGCATGGACAATGATGCACAGGAAAGTCTTAAAGATGGAACAACACTGGAAACCAGGAAGTATAGAAACTGAAACTGTATAGTCTTTTTCTCTCTTCTACTTCCCCTCATTGATCAAGCGAAATTTTTACATATCACTGTTAGTTGTATGTAATTTATATATGCTTTTTAGACTCCTACGATGACTCTATGGCCTCCCTGCATTCTCTTGTATTTTTGGTCCAATGATGTGAATCTCATTGCTCAGATTCTCATTAAAGATTTCCTATTTCCAACCTAAATACTTAACAAATTCACGAACTAGTAAATATTAGTATTTGATTCACGTCTTCACCACTATGCGCAATTTGGTCAGTAACTAGTAACTAGCACACTACATACTATTATTATCTGATATGATGTTTCATAATGAATAATTGTATAACTTGGATTAGATACGATATTTCTCAGAAGTTTCAAACAAGGTGATGGCTCTTTTTAGTTTCACACTTTAACCCAAGAAGACTTTGTAGCAGATATTATGCATCAGAACTTAAAATGTTTTTTTATTATGAATTAGTAACATTCTAACAAGCATAGCTCAGCACAAATTTGTTTTGGTGGTAAAGTAGTTTAGTACCATTCAGAACAAATTTAAAAACAACGGAGAATTGTAGCATGAAGAAAGCATCATTAGTACTATGATAATATATATTGAAACACATACACATGATAGCCTGCTGATGAACCCACAAATAAAATAAACTGTCATTGGTAATTGTGAAATAAACATACATTTGTTTTCCTCCTTGACAACATAAATCATGGTACGAAATTAAAAGAAAAGTTCTTAGGATATAACTAAACAGCATAACCTATAAACTGTTACATATCAATTATGCCTGAGTTGGTTTATGATGTTCACTGCTTCAACAGGTGTCTGTTAAAATATACCATAATTGTTGAAGCCAAAATACAAATTCAGAAACAAAAATAATGCGTGAAGAAATTCACTGCGAGAAGATGATAATAAGTATAGATTTTGAGTCAGACCATGACAAATGTCTCAGCAGAGCACAAAGTCTGTAAAAGGAAAATTATTCAATGTCAGAGCCAACTGACAAACGCGAAAAAACATGTGAAGGATACTTACATTCATGTAAGGCATTCCATATTGACCAACTGAACCGATTTTTGTCCCAGGGCCTATTTTTTCATGTTTAATGTTGCTGAATCAGAAAAGAAATAAAAGATATCACAAAAAAGGATGAATTAGTAGAATTAAACCTGTCTTGTTACCTAAAGATGCAGATTTAATTCCTCGTTCTCAAAATGATGCCAGTCTTTTCTATGAACCTTGAATCTGGAAAATTTTCCCATCTCTACCTTCTCAGCCTAAAATTCAGGTACCAAAAAAGGATTACAGAAATAGATAAAATTATGTCTTTTGCTTATATTTCTGTACTGCAGATGTAGCATTTTCGGTTTTGAAACGAACCCTGTTAGGCCGAATTATAAGGACACCACCTTACATGTTTTCATCAAAAACATAATCTTTGTGGGAGTTTGTTAATAGGCTATCTGTGTCGCTTTTTATTTTATAGTTGTATTATTTTAATTAACAAGAAAAATATTAATATTAATATATAGTACACTTAATGGCCCTCATAACATAATTAGTTAAATTTGTTCTTTCTCTTAATTTTGAGTATTTTCAATTAAGTTTTATTAAAAGAAATTGCTATTAAATACTAAAAAAATTATTATTGTTCAATTCAATCACTTATATTTAACTTTTTGTTAATTAGGTGACAGGAATGATATTTTGTTCATTCATCTTACTTTTTCCCATGATATTTTGAACTTAATAAAATAATTCATATAAAACGATCAATAAATTTTATTATTTCAATATTATTTTACATTAATTATAAAATTTTACATTTAAAAAAAATAAAAAAAATAAAATAAGATAACAATTACATCACCTATTAATAAAACAAATTAAACGGTAAAGATTCATTTGAAAAATATCAAAATTTTAAATATTCAGTACATAAAAAAAAGTTAATAAGAAGTTAATTAAAAATAGAAAATTTTATGACAAACTTAAAACCTAATTAACTCTAAATTTATTATACTCTTACAATCTTATGCTCTTAAAAACATTTTAATACTTAATTTTGTTTCATTGATGCCTTTAATTCACATGGTTTTTAATAAAACTTACATTGAAGTGGCTTTTTTCAAACATAATTTTATTTGTATAAGTATTAAAATATAATTTAGAATTAAAGATAAGTATGAAAACCGAAAGGAATAGATTCTTACCGTAATTAAGTATACTAAAAAAATGCACTTTGGGATGAATGATTGAAATGAACTTTAGAATAATAGAAGAGAGAGAATATTAAAAATATTAAATTGAGAAAATATTTATTTTTGTGACATAGAAGTACATTATTTTTAGTTTATATACTAATATATATATATATATATATATATATATATATATATATATATATATATATAGGGTTAAATATGTTTTTAGTCCCTAAACTATTGGCCATTTCTGGTTTTCGTCCCTCTTCCAAAGTAAGGTACACTTTAGTCCTCATACTTTTCGAAACTTTGGTTTTAATCCTCCAAAACTAACACCGTGAAAAATATGCTGACGTGGCTAACGGTAGACTGACACAGTTCTTTCTTTTTTCAGAGTTTATCAGCTTTTCTTCCTTTCTCTCTCCCTCGTCTCTTCCTTCAATTTCTTCCTTTGATTTTTCATTTTCCAGTTTTCTATTTTTATCAGCATTTGCCATGTTGGTACATGAGTCTGTCTACAAATCCTTTTAAGATCAGTCCTACGAGCAATTGAATGAAAACTTTACTTGGAATCTAGAACCTGAAATTGAAGTAATATGTAACTTTACTGGAAATTATGTTGTAAATGTATAATCTTGTGGACCAACAAATATAGTTCCATACTCTGTTATTCCAGGTGCGTGAAAGGAATATGGGAGAACTTAAACATATATATCTTTATAAAAAAAAATTTAAGTTCCTTGTGGAAGTTTTATGCAGTAGAATATCTTTTGTTTCTGTGCGACATTTGCATTAACTCGTGCCATATGTTGACAGACTAGTGAAACTCCTTCAAAAATCTTTCTCATTAACTGCTTGTGTGCTATTCAACAACCTCTATCTGGATACGAGGCTGTCGCTGATTACGTGAATAGACTTGGAGCAATGATTGATAATCACTTACGCGTTCTTGTGGAAAAAGAAGCTGAAGCAATCTTAAGAAGATGTAATTTGTCAGAAAAGATGCGTCTCTTGCAGAATTCAATACACAAGGAAGGGGAGAATGAAGTCGGTACCCCATTGGCTGAGAGGGAGGACACTAGTCCAGCCATTCTTTCGGAGTGTTTGAAAGCTCTGTTTGGTCTTATTTTGGGAAGTGAAAGTTCCCTGCCGGAATTTGAGCAGATGCAGGTTCCAAGATTGCGTTCTGAGGCTTCTATAGGCGTGGCCAGGTCATTGGCCGAAGCTTACGAGCTTATTTATAAGGCTATTATGGATCCCAAAAATGTTTTGTGTTTTGAAACTGAAGGAAGAGACGAGGGAGAGAGAAAGGAAGAAAAGCTGATAAACTCTGAAAAAAGAAAGAACTCTGTCAGTCTACCGTTAGCCACGTCAGCATATTTTTCACGGTGTTAGTTTTGGAGGACTAAAACCAAAGTTTCGAAAAGTACGAGGACTAAAGTGTACCTTACTTTGGAAGAGGGACGAAAATCAGAAATGGCCAATAGTTTAGGGACTAAAAACATATTTAACCCATATATATATATATATATATATATATATATATATATATATATATATATATATATATATATTTGTATATAAACTCTCCAAAATATAAAAAAGGTAAAGATTAATATGGTTTTGTTGTAAGAAATAGCATATTTCCTATAATACCTTCTTTCTTTCATGATTTCATTTTCCAAAGTTTTTTGTCATTGAAACGCAAATAAAGGGTTTTTATTCACAATCAATATAAAAGCAACAAGTTTATATTCTCACGTTCCCATAAAGTGAAATACAGAGAATTCAGCAAATTTCAGAATACTTAATCATATTGGGTTTATGTGTCTGTTTTTAAAAATAAAAAATAAGTTACAAAACATGATAGATGAGTTAACTCCTTAAATAAATAAATATATAAAAATAAATCAACCACATATGATCTTAAAACTTTAATTAGTTCATAAGAATATCTAAATAAGTAAATCATCAAATATGTATTTGATCAAATACTTGTATTAATAACCTTTAAAAAAACTATAAGTTCTAATATGTTACTTTATTAACATTAATAAGTTCATGACAAATAAGTTAAGTTTTAATTATCAATTTATTAACATTAATAAGTCCATGACCGCAAATGAAGTCTTAATATAGGTTACACAATAAAACTATTTTTTTAAATGATAAAAATGAAAACCAACTCTATAAATCTACCAAATTAATTTACGTTCAACCTATAAAATAATTAAATTCAGCTAAATTTGTTTTTAGTGTGAGTAAGAACTCCATTATCATCACTTTTACTAACTTTTTACAATTTTCTGAAACGACTTTGCTTTAATATTAGCCAACTTTCTTGACCATCATTTGAACATATAATATTTAACTATTTTATTTAACATCAATAATCTATTAATATTATCATATTGTTATAATATAATTATTAAACCGTCACTTTAATTATCCAATGCATTACTTTTTCTGTTTCTTTTTTTAATTATAAAAAACAATATTTTTTAAGCTGTCATTAAAATAATATTAATTATTACTCGATAAATTACGAGAGAAATATAAGAGAAAAAATAATAAAATAAATAAAGAAGACAAGCTTTGCAAATGAAACTAATTGCTTTTACGTTTCTCTTATTTGGTATATTTCTTTATATTCTGAAAGTATTCTAAAGTTCAAACATTGCATTTCAACTAATCCACCATGCACACTGAAATTATCAAATCTATGGGTTGATGCTGTCGTTGTTAGCTCCTAATCATCTTCCAGGGTCCTGATCCAGTTCCAATCCTGCATCAACGTGATTCACCTTAATTCATCAATGTTCTAAGAATAAGAAAACCATAAGAAGAAGAAATCACAGGTGAATTATTACCTCAGAAGGCCCACAATTGCTCTAAGAGCCATATAGATGGTCAAAGCAATCCAAATTCCTATGAAACCGCCAGCAGATGATAAAAAATGTAGACAAATTATGCTGAAAATTGCCACCACAACCTGTGAAAGTGAAAAGATTGTAATGAGTAAGAAAATCAGCTTCTATTGTAGCGATTCTTTCTTTCATACATAATACCATACAATAATATGAAGCAGTTTCCAATATTGAGCCTGCATTGTTTATAAGAAGTAGTGCATTGTAATCTATCTCATGACATGAAAGAAAAATACCCACCAAAGAAATGGCTGAATATGCAAAATCAGATGCCCCGAAGTTGATTCCATCAATTACAAAGGCCAAAGCGTTGAGGGGTTGAGTGGCTGCTACAAACTGATCAGGATAATCATTATGAACTGAGTTCCATTGGAGTTGAAAAAATGAGGTAGTGATTTGAGGATTAGTTACCGGGATCCCAATTTTGATGAGGTGAATGACATTAACATCTTTGGTAAATAGTTTAGCTCCAAAATGCAGTCCTGTTCCGAGAATGAATGCAAGAGCCAACCCCAGAAGCAAACCCAGCTGCAGGATAATTGCTTGTTACATTGCAACTAATCAATTTCTGGCAGAAAGATAGGGAAATGTTTTCACATTGTAAAGAACCTGTAATACTCGATATGCAGTTGCTTGGACCTTCTCATAGTCCTTGTTTGCAAATGCACCTGCAAGAATTGCCTGAAACAAGCATGATATCACCGTAGAAGTTATGAAGGTTTTGGTATGAAACATGCAAGATTAATGGACAGTGTGATTGTGTCTAACCTGTCCAGCAACAGCGAGACCATCAGCAAGAAGGGACACTGCTAACCAAATCTGCAAGCAGACTTGAAATGCAGCCATGGATGTTGGTCCCTTGCGTGCAGCTAATGATGCTGCCAGTGTCACACAGAATGTTACAGCAATTACTCTTACGAATAGTAGAAAGCCTGGGTGACAAAATTGAAACAGGAAAGCACAGATGTAGTGTCAAATGTCAAGGATCAAACGCTAGGTAACCTTAATCCAAGGGAAACATTTAATAATAAAAGTGTCAACTTGAATGCAGAAGGAAAGATGAAGAGTCGGTTAGAAAGAAATCTTAGAAGCACCAAAGAAATGCACATGCCATTCCCTTTTCAAGGCTTTGGTCTTGCAAAATAAATCCTTACCATTTTTAAGAAATCGATGAAATTGTAAATGCTTGATGCTTGGTGGTATAAGATCAACTTTTTCTATCAAGCTCCACAGGAGTATAAGTGAAATTAGGTACCTAATTACCAGGTAATTAGAAAATAAGAGATGACTTAGGCCAAAAGGAATACAAGGAAAATAAGAGACGAGGGACATGATAATGGTGCCAAAAGATGTTTGCAGACTCATCCATATTTGAATGGCAGTTTAATCAGTTAAATGAAATAAGACTTACTGAGATATAACATGAGCAATAGCTGCACCACTGACCCCCAAGCGGAAAACATATATCAATAAAGGATCAAGTGCTACATTGGTTATATCTCCTGCCACTAGACCACATCAGATAGAATCAGATAACAGCGGGATATTGCTACACTGAAAATGTAACAATACAATTCTGTTAAGGCATACATGTGGCATATAAAGGTGTTTTAGTGTCTTTAAATCCTCGGAAGATTCCCTGCATTGCTAACGAGAGAAGAACTGCAGGAGCACCGAGGGACCTCAATGTCAGGTATTTATGTGCATGGTTTAGCATAAGAGAGTCCTGCATAAATATTATGTACTAATTAGCAATCATCCATCATGCTGGTACAAAAGGTTGTACCACTGAAGGAACACGTTGAAATATATGGCAACTGCTAAAAACTACAAGAAACATTCTCAATATTTCAATGAAGCACTTACTGAGGTTATTCCCATGAAGTTCAATAAAGGTTTTGCAGCAACTATGAGGAACATTGTTTGGATGATTCCAAGAATGCCACCGATTAGTAATGCTGACGAAGCAGAAGGGATACGCCTTCTCTTATGTTCAAACTTAACTATATTACAGTCAGTAGCAGTCAAATCTGAAAAAGGAAGGGTTTAAAATGTGCCATGTATAAAACTTTCTTTCTTGGCAGTTCTGTGCAGCAATAAGATGTCACTCCAGAAGATGATACCTTTGTTAAGTGGTACTAGTTCTTTCATTTCAGCATCTACAATCGGACCTGCCTCCGACCTTTCATTCTTCTCTACTTGAGGACTGGTTCCAGAAAGGGTATCTTCCTCTGCCACAAAAGAGGTAGTGACACTGACAAGTGGGAATATTGCAATTCTTGATATTTGATTGAAGAGTGCTATGGCCACCCCTACAGCTGCAAGCTCCACTGGACCTGTAGATATGAACTAATAATATTCCACAATAGATAGCCATGTCTATGCTGAGCTCAAAGCTGGTAAAGTAGCAGAAAATACCTATTTGACCAATAAATGCTGTGTCAACCAGTGAAGCAATAGGGTCAGCTATCAAAGCCATTGCTGAAGGCAATGCAATTGATAATATTTCACAACCAAGGCTGTCAAATTTGAAAACTAGTCTGCATTGAGATGAAAATCAGAAACTGCATCAGAATTAGGAGTGTAACAGAACAGCTATTTAGAATGAAAAACTAAAATCAAGTCTTTCAAGAACCAACCACTCAGCACATACCCTGTATTTTGTTTAATGAACAAACTAAACATTTTGGATTTTGCTGGAAAACAAAAGAAGATATTTTCCTTGTACGTGAGGGGAAAAGAAGGAGAAAGATATAAAAACAAGGGCAGATAAAATAAAAAGAAACAAAAATATACAATGAATATACATTTTCCCACCATTAATAATAATTTATGTATCTAAAAATGGTCGTTCCATTCGTCTAGATTTTCTAAATTAAGGTACATAAATTGATTTGAACTGCAAGAGAACTTATCAAAAAGAGTATCTAAATTTACTAATTTGAAATGGTGTTAAATCCTACTTAGCATCTTTAAAGAAGCTGAAAATTGGAGCCCTCCTCGCAGTTTCTTCTGCATAAACGCTGTCTTTGTCAGCCATCTTATCTTCTCAAGAAATCACTGTAACAAAAGTAACAGAGAAATTCAAGTCATAAAAAAGATATATGATAAGCTCTAATATGTAGAAATGCACTGTCATTTTAGTTTTCTGGTGTGGATTAAGGTTGTTTCTCCATAGCAAAACGCTTTAAAAAGAGAAGTATTACCTATCTCACTTTCAGAAGAAGTTCAAAGGAAATTTCCTCTGAAACAGCTTTAAACTGTGAAACCTTAGAGTGAAAGCAATTGCCTTTCAGATTCTATTTGCTAAAACAACATCAATGTTATCTTTGAAATCTATGTTCCCATCATTAACTCCACAACAAAGGCTATAGAGTATCTAGCATGCCCCATGCACACATTATATCACAACAGAGTTTTGATGCGAACATGAGCAAGAAGAGTAGGAAAAGAAGAAAAGAGAAAGAACTCCAGAAGAGAACAAAAACATTTGAGTTGCATAGGTGGCAGTAATACCAAATATAGACCAAAACCACAGAAGAAAATCACTACCCTTTTGAGAGAAAAAAACGAAAGAGAGAGGACAGTGACAGCCACCTTCCACAGCAAAGGCTTCCGTGATTGTTTTACTTTTGGTATCTAGTAAGTTTAGACTGAGAGAACACACACACGCACACCCTTTTATACTAACAGAAGGAATCACTTATCTGAACAAAGATTTAGAAGGAAATTCACTTATTACTCGGTAGAAATGAGAAAATCCAAGAACCAAACTTTTAAGTCACAACCTGACACTCCTCTGTTGAACTTCCGTGATGGTATCTTGGAGCTATGTGTAAGTGCATTACGTCTGCTTTCACAATTCTCTTTGTTTTCTTCTTATTGCCAACTTGTTGCTAACACCAAATTTTGTGCTGTTGGATCGTCATCATGTAAGGTGTCAATTAGTAACTCGTGAAGCTTCAAGAAAGTGATCATGGTTGATATAAAACTGAGGAGATAAAAGGTGCTAAATTTGATTATCTGACCATATATGTTGATTCATCGAGATAGTTTTCAAATATCAAGTTAAATGCACAGTGAAAGAGAATGACAAATACATGAAAAGGAGAAGAATAAAATTTCCAGAAATAGAAAAGTTAAAGTTATTGTTTGAATACTTGAAAAATGAATTTGATTTTATGAATAGGTTATCTACGCAGTAGGTCATGGAGAATATGAAAATTTTCAATTATTTAGAGTGTGTATAGGCAAGTGAATTTCAACCAAATTTAGTGTACTTTTATTAGAAATTTAATGATGACAGGATGATAATGACTTTTATCAACTTTTTGTTTTACTTGGTTAAAGTTTGGCACATTGAGAATTTGTTTCTTCTTGTTTACAATCATTGCATTATTTGTTCATGTATGATTGTTTTATATTGCTTGTTTATTATCCATTGAACCATTTTTCTACTTTAAGCTATCATGTGAAAATATTGTTTCTTAAAATCTAAACTAGTTGTTTAATTGAAATTTATTGTTGTTTTTGAAAGTATAAACTATTTTTATATCATCTTCATTTCGCTTAAATTGAAAGTTTTAAAATTATTAGTCTAAATAAAAATAGGTTAAAATTTATATTTATTTCTTTTACTAATGGAATTCAAAATCCAATTTTCAAGGAAATCAGGATACTGATAGGCATTAATAGTCATTCTAAATCTCTTTTAAATTACTTTCTCATTAATTTTCTTACTTAAAAATTAAATGCATTTTACTATATATTTTTAAGGTATTTAATATGATTGTTTTCTATTTAATCCTTATTTTATTTATATAAAAAATTTAATAAAAAATTATAATAAAAGTATATTAAGAGCATATTTAAATTGACCAAAATAAACCAAAAGTGAAATATTTACTCATGCCAACCAATTCATACAATCTGTTTAAAATACCTAATGTTAATCAATAGTTTAATTAAAACGAAAGTTTAAATATTAATTTGGTTTTTATTTTTTTTTATTTTGTTCAATTTTGTTCAATTTGATCTTTATTGTAGTGTTTAATCAAGTTTTAATTTTTGTTAATTTTATTTAATTTAGTAATTTTCATTAACACTATTTAAATAATTAACTATAGAGTATACAAACCTATTCCTATTATGTGACACTCCACCTCCTTCGTCAGAGTTCATATTCACGCATCATCATCTTCTTCACCTTCATCATCGAAATCCATTCAACACCTTTATAATTTTCATACATAGATTTTTAACTTTTGTTTTTGCTCCTCAGTTTTAACAGTTTTGGACTGTGTATTTAGGACGAAGAAGAAGAAATCGAAAAAAATGCTACAAATCCTAAAAGCACAAAAAATATGCAAATTCTGCTTAGGAAGAAGCGATATTAACATCAAATTTTACTTCACTAAATCACTCATAATCACAACATTCTATTCAATCACAATGATTGAAAGTGGAAGGTATGCCTTGATTGGAAGACGAAGTGGAAGGTGTGCACCTGGTTTAGTGTTTTAGGTGTGTCCATATTTTTCTATTAAATCTCCAAAAGACCCTGTCTTATTAGAGTTCCCTGGTGCATTGATTGAAAGTACAGAAAAAATGGTGGTGATGATGAATGGTTGGGTAGAGATAATGGAGTGATTGGGAAAAATGGGTGATTGAGAAAAAATAAATAAGAGAGAAAGTCTACGTGGAGGGATGAGGATAATGGAGGTGAATGAGGTGATAATGAAGGAGATGAATGGGGTTTCGATGATGGAGGTGAAATGATGATGTGTGAAGGTGAGCGTGTGACGAAGAAATGAGGGAGGTGGAGAGAGTACTTATCTACTACATAATCCGTAACAAAATATTTCATCTGTTATCTACCAAATACTTGCTCAAAAAATACTCATGAGTATTTTAAAACCCGCAAGTATCCACAAATATCTGTAGATATTAAAAAAAATATTTTATAAATTTTTAAAATAAAATATAAATTAAATTACAAAAAGAATATAAAATATAATATAAATTTAAATTTATAATATCCCAAATTTAGTAATATAAAACTACTAAACTAAACATTACATGTATAATGACAGAACAAGAACTATAAATTTGGTGAATAAAAATTTTCACCTGAAGAACAAAAATAATTACATATCCTATAAGCTTCACTTCCCACCTTCAGCTACTCCAACTAAAAAGATTGCATCTCTAAGCTCACACCATTAAGGTAATCATCGCAAAAGAGAAACAACATACAAAGAAAAACCACAGAAAAGCAAGGGTATGCTAGATACAAAACAATACATCATAAGTTTAAAGCATTTAACATAAGAATCATATGTAATTTAATCCAATCCAAACATCTTAACATGCAAAGACCTAAACCGACTGTCTGGTATGGCGGGTTGTGCACTTGTGGTAGCCTCTACTAGTACTGCTTTGCAAAGTCATTGCCATGGGTTTCACCCTACCACACACACAAGGTTAATCTGTTACCGCGCAATAGGCCTCCAAGTAGTGTCTACACTAGGACCTCCTACTATTCTCACCACATGTATCAATCCTCTCTACTTGAGAATGAAAGATCATTAGAGTGTTAGGATAACCCCAATACTGAGCTCCATGTATTCATTCTAAAACACTTGAACCTAACCGAGAGCATTCACTTTGGAACTTACTTTGAAACCATATACTTTCACTTTAAATCAACCATTATGTATTTCAATTCATATTACAATTCAATTCATACTCCACAGCAAGTAGTATAAACCAATCATTCAAACATTCACATACATTGTACACACTTTAAGAAAACATATAAAACTTAGTTGAAAATATAATATTTTTCGCTCAGCGCATGCCATTCGCTAAGCTAAAGTCCTCAAATAGACAACCCACCTCTACCATCACTCGTTGAGCGAATCCATTCGCTCAGCGAATAAAACTGATAGTGCTTCCTGACCTCTGAAATTCGCTTAGCGAAATTACTCAAATAGCAAACCAAATTTTTGACCTTTCGCTGAGCGAATCCACTCGCTCAGCGAGTCTGCATAATTCTGCAGCACGAAACTGTAGAATTATCACCCCAAACTGCCCTAGTCCAATTTAATATAATTTTCCCAACTTCTAACCTTCCTAGATTGTGTTATACACCTAATTAGACTTGAACAAGTGTTCCTAAAACTTACTAACATCATTCTAAAGAGTTTTCTAATCCTATTCCACTTCAAAATCTCCAAAACACCAACTTATAGACTCAATTCCCAATCTACCACTTTTTTCACATTTTTGATCAAATAAGTAGTTCTCACAAGTCACAAATGACTTAACTAAGCTATTACAACTGACCATTTGAACCTCTAACCCCTAATTCTCATTTTCACTACTCCACTTCCTATAATAAGTCCTAGACTAATGTAAACTATGTCTACACAACCTCGTACCCTTTTATAACAGATTTCCTCCCACTTTGACACTTAATTATGATCCAAAATAGTTCCTAACTAAGACCAACTGCAGCAAAACAATATATCAACCATTTCTCACTATTTCCTTATCAAAATCTCTAATTTGGACCAATTAACCTACAACCAATATTTTTCTTCCAACCATACAATCCGCATCAAACACTTTCTCAACATAATTTTCACATCTCAAATACGCATACACACATATTCAAACAATTATACAACATACATCATTACACAAAACATCAATATTACCCAATTAACTCAATTATCACTAACAACAAACAACATTTTCATTCAAACAGTTTAATACTCATATACTATCAAACTTTCACCACATACTTTAATTGAAAGTAATTATCTACCTTCCCTTACCTTGACTCAACAACTCCAAAACCTCTAAACGCTCCACAGGTTTCTTGCGGCACAAGGAACTTCTAGAAAACCTATAAACCACCGGTTGGTGATTGGAGACCAACGAACCAAGAATTTAAAAAGAGTTCTTGACCCATGCAAAAAGAGAAAAGATTTACTGAATCAAGAACCCTAAAATATCAAAGAAAGGGGTTTCTAACTTACTTGCTCTAAACAACAAATTGATCGGTTGGATTTGAAGACCTTGATGCCGTGATCGTCTAGGCACCTCCTGATCGTCAAATAGATGACTTGAGATCAAGAACTCTTAGAGAGAAGGTAGAGAACTCTAGAAAAATGATTTCTAGAGATGGTATGTTTTAAAATAATGAAAATCGCTTATAACAAAATATTTATAATAAAATCCTTTAATGTTAAAATAGTCGAGTCTCACTATTTTTAGACTACCATCACTTCTAAAATGTCATTTTCAAGGGTTTTACAAAATTTAATTTAACATAACCTAATAAAATATAATTTCAATTTAGTTTTAATTAAATTTAACTTAATAAAATATAATTAAATTTTTATTTTTATTTTTTGCAAATAACGAATACTCACGAGTAAGGATACTCACGAGTAAGGATACTCACGAGTAAGGATACTCATGAGTAAGGATAGTATGATACTAGTAGGTACGAGTATTGTTAACATTAAATGTTATATTTTTATAATATTTTATTCTCAATTATTTTACCACTAATTACTTTAAAAATAAGTATTAGAAAAATTGTAAATAATATTTGTAATTTTTTTTAGTTTCCTTTTGTTTTAGTTATTTATCTATGCTTCAAAATATTTGATAGCATTCTTTCTATCTCATATTATCTCTTGACTTATGTGTATACAAAGGTCTTTTTTTTTCTTTTTTTTAAGAAGGGATGGCAAAAAGGATGAGGCCCGACGGGCTAGTCCATCCATCTAGTCATCCCATAATCCCGTTCATTCTGGTCATCACGTGAGTCTGACTAGCAGGTCAACTCGTCCATCCGACTATATCGTTAACTTGTCCATTCCAACTATCTCAATCATCTCGTCAACCTAGTCAATCTCGAACATCTTGTAAGCATGTCCATCCCACACATCTATAAACTTGTCCATCTTGACCGTTCAGGTCAGTCCGGCAAGACCAACCAGCTTGTTGATCCCTATCATCCTGTTAGTTCATCCATTTTGTCTATTTTAGCTATTTTGGACATCTTGTCAATCTGTTCATCTCAGCCCACCTGGTAGCCTGGCCACACTGTCCATCTAATCATTCAGGCCAACCCGACCAAATCGATTAGTCCATCCATTCTACCCATCCAATTAGTCTAGTCCATCACGTTCATTCTACCATCTCGTCCATCCCCATTGACTAATCAACTTATGAAACAAATATACACCTAATTCGTTTAATCATCTATTTGTGGGAAACAAATATACACATCATTCGTCATTCCATTTGCATGATACAATGGAAACAAACACAACATAAATGTAATAACAACCTTTTTTTCTATAAAAATTAAATTTTCAAATTCTCCATAATTTTGTTGTCAATGGTAGAAATGCTTGTATACTGAAAAAAAAAAGTTCCTGGAAAATTTTCAAAAATTATATTCGCGCAAGTATCAGTTTTAATTTAATATTTTATTATTTTTCTTAAACATTTTGATTTTAATCTTTTTGTATCTTATCATTCGATACGACCAAAATAAGGTAAGTTTTTTTTTAATCTTTATTAGGAAAATTAGTTTTACATAAAAAAGGCACACTTCTGTCGAAATTTTATTTGATCCTATTCAACTTTTTCAAAAGTAGTGAAATTCAAATTTAATTGAATTAGAGACTGTCGATATTTCGACCCAGTAAACGATGAATCTTTCTTTTTACAACTTTAAAAAACTTGAGCATCTTCCATTAATTTTCAAAATGTTAAAAAAATTTCCGAAAGGTGTCAGAAATTTACGGGGTTGTGGAACGAAAAAATAAATCCAAATAATTATTAAGCGGCCCAGTGAAAGAATGCATACAAAATTTAATTATTTGTGGAAAAACACATTCAATGCATACAACTACAACATATCCTGAATGGCAGGATGTCCTTACACTTCAGAAATGAAATAAAATGTTCTACCCGGGTCTAAAATGACCAACTGTATTCATGTCCCACCTAAATCTCCATCAAAACCTCCCAAAAAGATTATTTTCGAAAGAATCGGAAAAAAAAAGATTAGCAGTTTGCTTCAACTGCCCATAGTAAGGAGGATTAATACATGAACGTATACAAAATTCTTAGATTAGAAATTCTGTGTAGGCAAAATTATATAATAGGCCTCTTACCATAAGCCAATGAATTTCCACCAAACCCCTCCAAGTCCAAGCCAGATTATAATGTTAACAATACTAATGAGGAATCCATAACCCCACCATTTAGCAAGGGGAACATAGTTGGCACCGAAAAACACCGGAGCTGATCCGATTCCGTAATGAGTAAGGCCACCCATAAGGTTGGAGAGGAACGACAGCACTATGGCTCCGAAGAATGGCGGAGTCCCCAGAGCAGTGGAAACAGACAAAAATGCAGTAAACATGGCGCCAATATGAGCAGCTCCACTTGCAAAGAAGTAATGAGAGTAAAAGTAGAGAAGAACCAGAATCCCAAAAGATAGTTGCCATGATAGACCCAATCCACCAACAAACTGTATAAATAAAGGCATCAGTAAATCATTTCATTGAAATAATCAAGACAATAAATAATTGTAATGCATGTTCTCTTTTGCTGAGCCTTTGACTATGAAGGTGATGTTGATAAACTGAGAAATTGGAACAAAGCAGAGGAATGAAACAGGATGCATGATGATGAAGACTTCATTCCAGGAGATTAGACAAGCAAACTGATCAGTCATAATATCCTAGAGGCAAGTATGTCCAATTGGTGGGGAGCTTGATCAACTCCAGCATATTTCAAAACACTAAAAAGGTTCATGTGCTTTTTAGGTTTGGTGGAACAACTAAAACAATTCAGTAATGACAAATGAAACTAACTGTTTAATAGATTCACAATTTCACACCCAAAGAAACAAGATAAAAAAAGTAACAAAATAACCAAAAAGCAAATTATCTTATGTTAATTGAATCTTAGCTAGCAGAGTAAACAGACAAGAAAATGAAAAAAAATACCTTGACTACCGTTTGACTGAACCAAGAAATGAGGCCATATTTGTTCAAATACCCAGCCATTGCTATGAGGGCAGCAAACCATGTGAGAGTATCCCAGGCAACTCCTTCCCCTAAGCACTCCTTCCATGTAACAACCCCTGTGACAAGAAGTACAGATAATCCAAGAATTGCAGCAGATACAGCATCAATATTAAGAAGTCCTCCAAATACCCAAAGTCCCACCTGGCAAGTGAGAAGTAAAAAGTTAATAAACAATCAAAGATTCTTAGACGTCTAAAGCACCACGTTAAGTACTCACGTTGTCAAGCCACAAGACATACAACAATACAACTACAAAATGATTACTTTCACATACTAATAAGGTGCAAGCTTCTGTGAAACTCGCAAATAAACAAAATTAAAGATGGAATGACTAGTAAACCGATGTTTCATATTTCCACTAAAGTCCTATGATCAGCCTAACACTTAAACTGAATATTCACTTAACCACCCACAGAAACCCCAACAGCACAGTTTAAAAACACATCAGGTTCAAAATACATACTAACAAAATAAGCAAAAGTTAGCAGGCGAGTGACGAAATGAGTTCATTGGCGCCAACTGTGCATTCAAATACAGTTCTCCAAGAAGAGAATAATAATGCGCAATCACATTTCAAAAAGAAAAATTTGAAATAATGCGCAATCACATTTCAAAGACTTATCCCGGTGCAAAATAACAGAGTTCCTAATGCCGTCAAAGTAATCCACAAACTTAGATCCAAATTAGTTGATTAAATTTCACCACCCTATTGCACAATGCACGTTAAGTGTAGTGTTTAGTACACACAAACAACAGAAAGATTGACCTATGTCACTAAGAAAACCATCATTTTTAAAAAATATCACTTTTTTAACTTCATATCTCTCAAGTTCAATTTAGTCCTAACTACAATATCATCCCCACATGTTACATTCTACAAAACACTACTTAGAACACCAAATGAAGGTAAACTATGGAAATCAAAATTCATTAGATTACCGTGAGAAACAACGTAGCAGTCATGATCTTCTCATTGGTTGTCATGGGCCCCATTTTCTCCAACTTCTCTCTCGCAAGCTTAGGAGCATCAGGACTACTCTTCAGAGTCGGAGGGTATATAACATACAAAATCAACGGAACCAACACCAGCGACACCAGGCCAGGGACAATTGCAGCTTTGGCCCAGTCCAACCACCCAATCGTCTGGTTAATGGAACTTTGCGTCAGCGTCGCACAGAGCGGATTCGCCGCCATCGCCGTTAGAAACATCGCCGACGTAATCACCGAAGTCTGAAAGCACGTGAGCATGAGCCACGCCCCCAACCTGTTCTCCGTCCCGTCGCCAACGTTGCTCCCGCACGCCACGCACAGCGCCTTTACGAGCGGAAGGAATATCCCGCCCGCCCTCGCTGACACTGAGGGGATCGCCGGCGCCAGCAGCGCCTCGCTGAAGACAAGGCTGTAACCTAACCCGAGCGAGGAGCTGCCGAAGAGCTTCACGAACTGGTACGCAACACGGTTCCCGAGGCCAGTTTTAATGAATCCCTTGGCGAAGAAGAAGGCGAGTGCGATGAGCCAGGGGATCGGGTCACCGAAGCCAGAGAACGCGGCGGCGAACGTTAGGGTTTTGGTGAGAACGGAAACGCCCAAACCTAATATCGCAACCGCGCCGAGGGGCAGTGGTTGGGTTATAATGCCGACGATTGTGCCTAAGAAGATCGCGAGCAATTGCCACGCGTTACGGTTTACGCCCGCGGGAACTGGTGTGAACCAGAGGATCACTCCCGTGGCGATGGAGGCTAATAGTGGTTTTATTGCGGCACCTTGCCATGGCTGAATCGGCGCCGGAGCCGGCGCCGGTGTGATGGAGGCTGCGGTAGCTCTAACAGTGAGAGAAGAGTGCTTGCGACTGAGAACGAGGTTCGTTTTTTTAAGTGAGATATTTGGGAAGGAGGAAATCGAAGTTCTGAGGTTTGGTTTGAGTGAGGAAGGTGGAAAGGAAGTCAGACGGTTGGGTTTGAGGGCGGCGGCGGCGGTGTTGCGGCGGAGGCGGAGAGAGGGGAGGGTGGTGGTGAGTGCTACAGAGGCCATGACGGTGGGAGTGGGATCTTGTGAGGTGGCGGTGGTGGAGCTTAATAGAGCGGCAACATGTGATGTGATTAGGAGGGGCTTGATTACGGGGCGTTGGATTCGAAATGGACGGTGGAGATTGGAAGTGGAATATGCGGCTTTGTTTGTTGGTGAGAAATTGGTGGCTTGGGTAGGTTTTAGCTTTGTGATTGACGTCTGAGATGTCGATGTCTCCGCCACACGAAAGAATGAGGGAAAGTAATGAGATCAGATCTTGTTTTGTTCAATTGTGTGTGAAGATTCCCACGGCGGAGCCGAGGGACACGTGGCGAGAGTGAATGGGTGTGTTACCACGTCAGATTGTCTCTTTTGGTGAGATGGAACGGATGAACACGTGGCGATTGAGACATTGCATGCATGAAAAAGAAGATGAAGATATAATGTTTTGGGCTTTTGGAACGTCCAAAAGGCCAAAACTTCTTTGAAAACAGAAAACCCAACTTTCAAAGGTCACTCTACTACTGCTAATGCATGTAACACTGAGTAACCCTTCTCTTCTTTCTTTTTGTGTAAAAATATTTATTTTGTTTTTTTCTATTTTCAGTTAGATATAGTTTTTCATGTATATGATTTCAAATGAATGAATCCTATTTTAAATAAAAATTTAATTCAATATATCTTTTTGTATGTTTTTTTAAGTAATAACTTCTTCAATTTGAAAATAGAATGACTAAAATCAAAAAATTATTAAAATACATTTTGTTTTTGTCGATGAATGATGAATTGGTATGTCCCGTATGCGATGTATAGCTGGAAGAAAAGACTGTGTTGTGATAAATATAAGAAAAAAAAATGAAAGACAGTGATATGCATTAAAATTAAAAATCATGTGATATTAAATATATCGTTGTCAGTGTTTTTTTTTCTTTAATTGTTTATTATTCTTCAAAACAATCGTCAACATTATTCTTTAGATCTTTCTGTTTTAATCATTTTAAAGAAATAGAATTAATGGATGATTTTATCTAAATAACAACCTAATGGAATGTGGTGAAAAAATGGCTTATGATTTTGTAGGTGAAGAGAGATAGATTAACAATGATATGATTTTGTAGGTGAGAGAGTAGCATTTTTAGATTTAGATGATTAAGAAAATTTTAAATGCAATAAATGCCAGCATTGTTTCTATATTTTCATCATTAATATTTTTTCTTGCTTCCATTTTATTACATTTTGTTTATATTTTCACAATTTTAAATAACTTATTCTTACATTTTCGTTATTTATATTTTATCTTCATATTTTGACATTACTTTACAATCTGTTCTCGATTGACATGTTATCACGTCAATTCCGTATCATTTATGTTAGAATCAAGATACCTCGTTAACGAGAATGTTTAATACATATATTTTACAATTGTTTTGGTTAATTTTTACGAAATAATTTAGTTGTTATTTTAATTAAATATCAATTTAATATTTCATGACTAAAAGTTAGTTATTATTCCGTTATTTTCTTTACAAAAATTATTCTTAATGTATATTTTTCCTAGGTTAATATCGCATGCAATGATCAACTCTTTTTAACCGATAAAGTAAAAAAAATTCACTATCTACGTAGTGAAACAAAATTCACAAGAATGTGAACCTTTGAAAGAAAAAATAATAATTAATAAATTTCAATAATGGATTTTAAAACATTAGAACCTTTTTTTTTCACTTTAATATATAATCAACATATGTTGTGTGTTATTTTAATTTTTTGGGTTTCTATCTATTATAATTTATGAGTATTTCATTCTACATTTCCAACATCTCATCCTATACCTTCAAAAATTTAATTTTTAACCTTTTGAAACTTGCACTTTCAATTTTTCTAAAAATTTTATTTTTTAATAAATACTTTTTTATTTTCTTCTCTCTGACACTTTAATAAATACTTTTTTATTTTTTTCTCTTATTAAAGTCACTCTACACTACTTTAATAATAATCTAATTTAATTTAAAATTTAAATATCATTTAATATAATTTATATTTTAATAATTATTAAAATATGAGTTATATTATAATAATAGTTATATTACAAAAATAATAAAAATAAAAAATAAAAAATGAAATAATAATAATATAAAATTTGATTTGATATATTAGTATATATTAAAATATATTAAAATATTAAAATAAATTAAACAATTATTAAATTTTAAATAGAAACAAAATTTTTAAATATGCTAACAGTTTTTTTAAAATTTAATAAATATTTAATTTAATTGAAAATTATAATATTATTTATTATATTTTAATATTTTAATAATTATTAAAATATAATATATATTTTTATAATAGTTTTATTAAAATCACTAAAAATAATAATAATAATAATAAAATAATAATAATAAAAATAAAAATAATATTTAAAATCAAATTTATATATTTAAATATGTTAAATTATATTAAATTTTTAAATTAAATTAAATAATTATTAAAATTAAACAAAATTAAAATTTTAAAAAATTTTCTGATTCATCGAATCTCTGTATCCGATTAACAAATTTTAAATTTATTTTTTATTTAAATGTTAATAATTATTTAATTAAATTAATATTTTAATATAATATAATATATTTAAATATATGTGATTTTGAATACTATTTTTATTTTCATTATTATTACTTTTATTTTATTTTACTTTTAATAAAATTATTATAAAATATAAATAATATTTTAATAATTATTAAATTAGAAAAATATAATAAATAATAATATTATTTTTAATTAAATTAAATATTTATTAAATTTTAAATAAAAAACTATTAACATATTTTACAGTATCCAATAAATAAGTTTTTAAAAATTTTGTTTTTATATAAAATTTAATAACTGTTTAATTTATTGTAATATTTTAATATAATTTAATATATTTGAATATATTAATTAAAATTTATATTATTGTTATTATTATTTTATTTTTTATTTTTATCATTATTACTTTTATTTTAGTTATTTGATTTTTATTTATTTAATATAACTATTATTATGATATAAATCATATTTTAATAATTATTAAAATATAAAATTATATTAAATAATATTTAAATTTTAAGCTAAATTAGATTATTATTAAGATGGTGCAGAAGGACTTTAATAAGAAAGAAAAAGAAATAAAAAGATATTTATTAAAGTGCCTTTAATAAGAGAGAGAAGAAAATAAAAATATATTTATTAAAAAATAAAATTTTTAGAAAAGTTGAAGATGGAGATGTCATAAAGTTAAAAATGAAATTTTTGGAGATGCAGGATAAAATGTTAGAGGTGTAGCACACTCTTCTATTTGATGGGTTCAATACAATAAGCCCAAAAAGCATGTTTTAAGTTAGGCTACATTAAAAATTAAAAAATTTCAAATTTATTATATTTATGGTTTGATTTTTTTCTATAACTTTCCCATAATAGGTCTCATGTCATGTTTTCCATATTTTTTTTTATATTATTCTTACTTATGCTTAAATATGATAAATAACTTTGTCATATAGTTTGTGAAAAGACGACATGTCGTAAAAAGCAATGACCACTAACCAGCATGTGGTCACGACCACTCCAATAAGGCAATGACATAACATCCTTTTAAACTTAAAGTTGGAGCTTCACCATTAAATCACCATAAAAGGGACCATTTACACCTTAAAAATATCTTAAAAAATGTTGAAATTAACTACAATAAAAATTTGATAATCGATCGCATTAGTAATATATTATGTATACAATTACCACTAAATTACGTGTTTGACAACATGTAAATGATTTTGTAATTCTGTGTGCATTTAAGCTGGTGTGGTAATTTTTTTACTATATATGTTTTCTTACAAAATAACCCTATTTTTGTTATATGATGGACGCTTTGTAAATGGTCCATGCAAGCCAAGTTGAACTTCACGTTTTTCATTTATTAATTTTTCTTCTTCCATACAGCATTATTGAACGAGGAATGATATCTACCTACTTAATCCTTCCTTCATAATGTTCCAATCTTTGGATATTTATTTACATATGCACACATACGTTGAAGACGACAATGAAGAATGATGAGAAAGCAATATGGAAACTAAATGGCAATGTGCATACAAAATAAACATGTCATTCTCGTAATAATGAAACCATGCATTATTGAACTTCGTAGACCCACTCACTCACAATATAGACTGAGAGGTTGTTTTCTTTTGGCTCTTTTGCAATGTCGGAAAAATTAAGGTTAAGAGATAAAAAAAGATACCATAACCAATTTGAATTTTCCACATATTATATAAATGTTTTGATACATAAAACGAGAGGATAAGAAACTCGCTTGCCCTTGTTACTTTTATAATAAGTTCAATTACGGTATCTTTTTAATAAAAATCCAATAAATATTATTGTTTTATTCTGAAACGAACTTATAGCTTATAAATTATAATGTTTCTGCTGGTTTTAAATTTACATATATTTAAATGAAATTGAGCGAGATTTCAACGAAGTCGCTTTGGCCGAGTGGTTAAGGCGTGTGCCTGCTAAGTACATGGGGTTTCCCCGCGAGAGTTCGAATCTCTCAGGCGACGTCGTTTTCTGGTTTTTTATCCTTTTTTTTTCTTTAAATTTTTCATATATATTAATGGATTTCAAATTACAATGTTGATGTTTCAAAATTCTTGAACACAATAATAGCCCACTAATTAAGGGCCCATTTATAAGCAACGTAGCCTCCATCATCGACATTCATTGGACAATAATAGCAGCATTTGTTTTTTTCTGTAGAATTTCATCACCACATATGATGTAACATTTTCAATAAAAGTTATGAAAACATTACTTTTTGGGAGATGCTTGTTTGGGCACAAGAATTCTACAATGTGCCATAAAAATTACTTAAACAAGTTTTTATGCAATAATTCTTTGTATGCATTATCACTCAGTTATATATAGCGTCATTAGGGTTTTAAGAATATTGGCACAGAAACGTTTTAAATACTATACATTAAATTTTTGTAATACTATTTTGGCATAGTAAATAATATAGTTTTGTCAGTCTTATGAAAATAATTTAGTAATATTTTTCATTTTTTAGTTAATAGATAAAGTTGGCCTCAAACTCAGAGGGAAAAGGTTGAAAATTGGAACTTTTTATTTTTGTTTGTGCTAATATAATTGACTAAAGTTGGTTGAAAACAATGTCACGTTACCAAACCTTAATATGTAGCAATTAAATGAAAAAGGTAATGATTAATGCTACAGTATACATTCTGGCCATTCTCTCATCTTGCACCAGTAGCCATTGAATGTGTCTGGAGACGTCACATCGACACTAACATAATTCTATGCAATAATTACAGTGCAAATTTAGAAAGTAATGTTACATCTTACCAATTTTTTAAATATTTTATAAACTATACTAATTAAAAAATTACCTATAACTTCCAATACCACCATTTTTAACTTTTATATATATATATATATATATATATATATATATATATATATATATATATATATATATATATATGTGTGTGTGTGTGTGTACGTATGTGAATGATTTCTTGTGGATAAAATAGTATTAAATATGTATACTTTTACAAAAATGTTATGTATATATAATATGTTATTTTGACTAGTCGGATTTATTCTGTCATCTGAACTTAGCATGTTTGTTAAGAAAATTTGTAGGAAGTTCAGTTTGAATGACCTAAATTCTTTTATTTATTTTTGTATATGTTCTGGGTTGTGTATAAGGATTGAAGCATCTTATGTGTTTTTTATATTCTATTCTTTTCTATTGAAAAAAGAATGTAATTATTATAACTCGTGATATATTGGCTGTTTATATGCAATGAACTAACTAGATAATTAATATATTATATATTTATTTTTCTCTGTTATGTCTTTTCTTTTTATCCTTTTGACCTTTTTGTATCAATCTTATTGAGATATTCCTGAAAAAACCTTCTTGATTCCAAATATCTTCCATTACATTCAGGTTTCTCTTTATCAAAGTTTAAATATCTATCACAAAACCTTTATCTATTATAGAGTTAAATTTCTCACTCTTCAACTATATTTTTATTTATAAGATTCCTCCTTCAACCCTATTTTATTCCTAATATCTTATAGAATTCTCTTTATTTAGAAGTTTTCTAGCTACTCAACTCCTCTTTAACCATCATCATTCTTAGGTTTGTATATTTATTTATTGTTATTTTAATTATAAATATTATTTATAGTGATTGCATCAGGCTTATGAATAAAACGAATTTTAGGTTAAGGGATGCATTTTAAATTTAACCTAATTTTAGAAAATTGATTTATAAAATAAAGTTTCCCCTTACTTATGTATATTTTATGTGAATGGTATCCAAATGGACTCATTATATGATGTAAAATGCATAAAAATAACTTCTTTTAAACTCACGATAAGAGCATTTTCTTATTCCTAACACATGAAGTAGCAGAGGCTAAGGTTTGATTTCGTAAATTTCTGGGTTAAAAAAATATGCAGGACCAATTAGGTTTATTTACCGTAGCAGCCTTAGTTCGTTATGATGATTGATTTTGATTGTTTGTAGGTTAAAATAATTGTGAAACACACGTGATAATTATGGCATGGGGGCGTTCATATTCCAATTGGAAATGATATCGTAAGCCACTCTCATTCGCTATCTTCTCGTCGGTAAACCAACTTGTCATTTCAAATTAAGTTGCTTTAAATTCACTTCACCACACTCTTCCACACACAATACCAAAATTCTCCTTCCACTGATTATTTCCCATCTTCAAAAGTTCAAAACCAAACCTCCACTTTTATAATTACTGTTTGAATTCAGCAGCTTATTAGATCAAACCAACTTTCCTATTATGATATCATGAAAACCCACAAACTAATTGAAAATAATTCTCACTAAGTACCCATTAACCATCATTCATTCACCAACAAAAATCTGATGCTTCTCTGCAAAATTCTCTCAGACTCGTTCCTCATTCTGATCTTAATCACATTAAATAATTATGATCATTCTGTGTGTGTATATATCAGTGTTATTCTGTGTTATAAACATATTAAGAATAATGTGGTTTGCTTGAACCAACATGCAGCTATCAGTAAACAATATATAAGTATTATTATCCACTCAATAGTTGAACAGAAAAATAATGTTTTACAATCTATTCACATCTAATTCACAAGTATAACAGATTATTATTGTAAATAACTACAATGGCTTCCCCGGATAAAAGTGACCTCATCAATGCCATCAAGATGACGAGTAATTTAATTACACATGATCACCAATCCTGCAGATATACATGATTTACTTTTATTTTTTGACCTAAGTACCTTGTTAATCAGTGAATTTGCTCCCCCGGTATAATGGCAAAAGTACAAATTACAAGGTTTTTAGGAGATCACCAAGCTTATCTAATATGAATGGACATATATGTTTATATATATATATATATATGGAGGTGCTGATTCCAATGATGAGTGGCTAGCAGCCAATGGGATCCTCAGAAGACTTTGAAAAAGGGAAAGAGAGAGCACTTATTGGATATTTGAAAAATCAAGAAAGGGAAAGGATGAAACATCGTTCATCAACTCCTCCAAGTCCCACTCTCCCATGGTTAACTCTTGTTGAAATAAATTCTCCACTCCAGCCCTATTTTCAGTTCTCTTGTTGCTGCAGTTATTAAGGATGATGCTGTTTATGTCATCAAAGTAACTATTGTTAGTATCTGTGTTGCAGGTGCTCTCCACTTTCAGGTTATGGTCAGAAGTAGTGCTAACACTCTCTAGAGGAGGAACATACATATCCCCTTCTGCCCCAATATTTACACTCCCAAATACTCCTCCATTTTCCAAATATAAACCTTTGTGATCAACTCCACTTTGCGTTGAGAAGCATGGCCCAGTAGTATTGAAGAATCCACCCGAAACTGGCACGTTTAGTCCATGATCTAGCATAGGCAACCTGTCAATAATGGAATTGAGAACTGTGGCATGCATGGATGGTGATGGAGATGATGATGAATTGAACATAGGCATAAAATCAGCATGTTGATCTTGATGGGTATTAGAAGTAGTAAACCCTGCCATGTTAAGGTCTTTGTTAGGCTCATATGAGGACTCGCTTCCGTTTGGTGAGGTGTTGGCTGACATGTTCTTCAGTCTTTTCTTTATTGTTGAATTCCAAAAATTCTTAATTTCATTGTCAGTTCTCCCAGGCAAGCGCGCCGCTATTTGAGACCATCTTTAAAAAGTGGAACAAAAATGAATATTTGTCAGGTTAATACATGGCACAAACTAATTGTGTTTGGTGGCTGTGTCCGTATTAAAAACAGTGCATGCTTTCATGGAGGCTAATGTATATGTAGTCTTTTGTTAAGTTGATTCAAATTATAGAGTGCCTTCAACTCGAAGTCCACATATAGATTTATGTTATTTTCATATGTCCTTTTGTCATCTACAAGGAGCCGCCTAGACTTATAAATATGTATGTATATTATATTTATGCATGTTTTGTGCATGTATTTTTTAACTTTGAATATTGGTGCCATTTCTTAGACAAGGGGAAGTAGATTTTAGCAACCAAAGTCTTAATGAAACCATTTTAAAATCTTGTCGATCATATTGTAAAGGCTAGGTATCTTAGAATTGCTACTGTTTCAAATAGTAAGTTTGGAATGGTATATATGCATATGTGTGAACTTTCTTGCATAGTTTAAGTTACAGCCATAAAGGCATTTTTTATAGGAGATTTTGGCACATGGCATTTGATTATTCTTCATAAATTTTCATTTATATTGACCCCATCCAATGGCTGCACCAAGTAAATAATTTTGAAACATTAATCATGTCTCTATCGTGCTTTCCACCTTTCCAATAAAGACAACATAGCTAAAGTTAGAAGGAGCTAGTGGGTGTAACATGTCAAACATTGATTTGCTTGATAAATATTTGAGATGTATGCGTACATACACACGCTGGTATAAGTATGTTTGGATTCAGAAATACATAATACACGTACAAAAAGTACTACAGAAGTTCTTTAAGATCATATATATAGAATCAAGTTTAAAATGCATTATGACATATTTCAGTTAATAACAGCACTTGGTAATTCTAATGATATATACTTTGATCAGTTCAAATTAAACATGGCATAGAAAAGAAGGAAGAGTAGGTGAACCTGTTTCCGAGAAGGGAATGCAAATGGACGATGAGTTCCTCTTCTTGTGGAGAGAATGCACCTCGTTTGAGATCAGGCCTCAAGTAATTGATCCATCGAAGGCGACAACTTTTGCCACACCTTTGAAGGCCAGCATTTCTGGCTACATCGCTCCAACAACCTTGTCCACTGTTTAGCATGTAGTTCATGAGCTTGTCATCTTCTTCAGGTGACCACAAGCCCTTTCGAAGCTTGTTATTAATGTTGGAGCTGTTTTTTGCAGACACCTCGGGCTTCCTCATTGTGCACTACTGTATGATCCGGACCCCAGAAGCAGTGTTCCACTGATGAGCAATTTGCTCTCCAACGGGTGTGATGTAAGATAAGAGAAGGATTTATAGAGAGAGAAAGATAACAAAGAAGCTTCATAGGGTGGGAATGATGATGATAATGATGGTGATGGTTGTGGGGTTTGCTTACAAAATAGGGAAGAGTCAGAGAGAGAGAGAGAGAGAGAGAGAGAGAGAGAGAGAGAGAGAGAGAGAGAGAGAGAGAGAGAGAGAGAGAGAGAGAGAGAGAGAGAGAGAGAGAGAGAGAGAGAGAGAATTGGTTGATGAGTCAGTAGAAAACGGTTTGGAGAGGGACATGAGAGATTGAGAAAGATGGTGTCTTCTTGTCTTTGACTCCATGGCCTTGTCTTTTTTCTTTTCTAATTTTTTCTTCACTCAGAAGGGAGTCATCATACGTGAACCATAGGATGCCACACACACATACGCACCAAAACATAAATGAATAAACAAAAAATGTAGATACAAGAAACTTTGTTTTGTAACCAAGCCAAGATATTTGCTTCCACTTCACATAATCTCTTCCTCTCTACCCCCACACGTGTTCTTGAAGATATTATAAAACTAAGCTTTATATATGACGGCACATTCTGGGAAAAATAATGTATGTAAGTTATATTTTTAATTACTTTTTCTGCATAACATCCACATGCCTAAGTTTCATTATTACATAAAAAGAAGTAAAACAGACTCAATATATATGTACGAATATATATTATATACGCTTTTGAACATTCGTGAAAAGCGACGAAGGAAGAATTTTTAAGTCTCTTTCTCTCTTAACCTTTTCCCTATATAGTATTGTTAAATCAACACATCTTGTATAAAAAAACACTGGATGTACGCTAACATCAGAAGGAGTCCATGATAATCAGCTGATGAGGGAAGGTTTTATCAGTGCCGTTTGATGATCTGATAGAAGTGACTTTGATCTTAATTGATTTTAAGCCAAATACTATGTAGCTGTTACTTTCACCAACCAAATAGAAATAAAGATTCGTTAATAATATGTTTAATTATATTGTTTATAAACTTCCTAGCAAGGGACCCAATGACAATTAGTTGGCCACAAGCCACTAAAAAAATTGAGTTTCATTCTTGCATAATACACTATTGAAAAAGAAAATGAAAATCTTATCAGATTAAGAGGTAGTAAAAGTGCTTCAAAATTTCCTGGTAGACTAAAAATTTCTAATTAGAAAAGTTACTTGAAATAATTCATGTCAAGGTATTGTCCGAGTATATGGCTGCGGAATGGTTAAGAGATATATATACAGCCAAGGGGTTACTATTTTTGCAGAGAAATGCTGACTTTGATTAATAGTAAATGAAAAGATGGAGATTAGTAAATTGCAATTGAAGGAAGTGTTCACTTTAGCCTTCTTTGATTTTGTCATGCATATTCCTCCACATAAAGGTGAATCATGCTAGAAAAAGAAGAAAGAAATGGTGCAACAGATAATTGACTTTTTGGACCATCTTTTTAAAGCAGCAAGGACAATTTCATACATATGGACAGTAGCAGTTTCCTTATATAATAAACTAATTAACATTACAACCTTCAAAACAAGTTGACATGGAGACCCCAAATTTACCTCGTTTTTTATTTGGAGGTTATAGCATTCTGCTGACGTACCTGTGATAATATCTTAGCCATGAGGGTTAATTAATTAATTAATTAATTAATTAATCTATTTTCTTTATTTTAAAATGAAAGCTTGAAGCAAAACCATGCTGAGAGGAGTTGTGGTAGTTGAAGTGGTGGAGCATGTAGGAGCCTAAACACTTCTCAAAAGCTCGTTCGATGATTGGAAGAAGCATAGAAAGATAAATTGCGAGCTGCTTAACTGGTGTGAGCACTAAGATAATCGTAATGCATCAAATCAAAACAACGAAAATCTTTTCAGTATAAGGGATAAAGTAGAGACCCACTTCTGCACGAGGAAAGAAGATCCAATTGGAATAGGGATAATGGCTACCCTTTCTGTAGTCTCATTCTGTACACATTTATTATGATTGTTCTTTTTCATAGTAAGTTTTTGTTTGTAACCACCCTATACAAGTTCTACAAACTCAAAAAGGCTTGAAAGATTGTCAAAAAGTTGCAAGACAGTACAAGTAAAAGTTAAAAGAAGCAATCAATTTAACAAATCGGCATCCCTCAGAGGGACCAAAGTGGGTGGATCACACATTTCTGTCACAAAATCATGTGTTTATGAAACTACGAAAGTGGCTACAGATTCGCTAGGTTATTCAAGAAATGTTGCAAGGGATATTTGCCGGAGAGAAAAAGAAAAAAAAAACATCAATTTTTCCACCTCACAGTTCCAATTTAGGTCGTTAACAACACATCATATTGCTTTGACTTCAAATAATATAATGATTAATCACAGTTTTAGCATAATAGTGCAGCAGCAGGGTGTAGAGAAAATGCGTGAGGGTTCGTGTCCACAAATCGAAAAACCCTGACACTAAATCACATCATAAGAAATGACCCATTTTCTCAAGTTGCTTCGAAATGCATTCTTAATGAAGAAAAATAAAGTGTAGAAAAGTATGATTAATGAAAGTAGAGAAGGAGGAGAGAAAGAAGCAAGCGAAAACCATGAACGTAATGTCTTAATCGGTGTTTGAATATTATTAAGTACGGAAAGAGTATCTAGATAGCTAAAATTGGTGAGAGAAGTTGTGAAATGTGAAGGGTTGAGGTTTTCCATGCTTTGAGAGTACTGCATGTTTTAGAGAAAGTTTTTGCACTGTTCATGGTGATTACCTCATAAATAAGCAAGCATGACTTTAGTTAGATGAGAGGGAGAGGGTCCTACCAACAACAAACTTGCCATTAAAACCCTAGCAATAAATTAAGAAAGTGCAACCACCAGATGAGTAACGGACTATAGCTATCTCCTAAGGCAGTGGACATATGATACGGGGAATGTTTTCTTAGGATACATGATTCTCAGAACACACACCTACAAACAAAAACAGATGATGGTAGGTGTCAAATTATGAATCATCCATATCAAACTCACTCCTGCTCTTCGATACCATTCCACACACTAAAACTAATCCACCTCCATAAGCAATGCATTGCACTACTTTCTCCTCATTTTTCTTATATTTCATTTAACTATCTTCACTTTATAATGCTTCATAAGAGAAATTCAAAGTCACCAGCTTCCTCAATAAATAAATAAATATATACATATATATTTTGAGGAATGATAGAATAATATAAACATATTATAAATATAAAATAGTTATTAAAATAAGAGTGGTAATAGGGTGTCACACGTTTACCTTCATTTGATAAACAGAGTAAAATAATTATAAAAAAATAAATTTTTATATTTCTTCAAAAAAATATAATAAAAAGAAATAAAAGATATATAGTAACACATAAATATAAAAATTTTGTATATGTCAAATTAATGTAAATTTTTTTGTATGTGAAAAATGTATCATTATTGTAAAAGTAGAATAATGGTACACTGACGCATTTTTATATTTATTTAACACACAAATTATCATAAAAGAGCAAACTTTCATGAAAAATAATACTTTGACAAATACAATTTTTTAAAATTCATTTGACACTATTATTTTTTACATTTTATTTTCTTCTTTTTAAAAAACTACAAAAGTTTATTGATTTAAGATCATTTTATTTTTATTAAATGTGTCAAATGAAAGTAAATGTATATCATGCTACTTTTACTCAACTTTTATATATATAAAAAAGTATAAAATAAGAAAAAGTAATATTTAATGAAAAAGTTCATGTATGTTATATTTTTCATAAAAGTATGAATTTTTGTACTTAAAAATTATGTGTATGAAAATATCATTTATGATATATATATATATATATATATATATATATATATATATATATATATATATATATATATATATATATATAATACTTATTTTAAATTTTTAAAAATTCTTGTATTATTTTTCATATATTAACAAACCTTCTTCCTCCACTAATAGCAATAGACAAGCAAGAGAGTAATTTCTCCAAAATTTTGTTGTGCCGATATGTAATTATATTTTTCGTATTAAAATGGTATGATGGATTTATGCTTAAATAAAAAATTCAGTACATATATTAAGATTAATTCTAAAATAGAATATGGCTAACATTAGTAATAATAGTAATAATAATTATTATTACTATAACAGTAAGATTTTAAAAACAGTAATTGTTGGCCTACTTTGCGTTTTGAGTCAGTTTATGCAAGTCCATTAATTATACATTTTATTTAATAATAAAGAGTGTTATAATAAGTTTTTTTAATAATAATAAAATATTCAAAATCACTTTTCTGACAAGTATATATTAATTAATGTCACGGGAAACAAAATGTGAAATTTTTTTATGGCAAAAGAAAATTATTGTATAGAAAGAGAATGTTATTATATACAAATTTTTGAGTAATAAAATGTTGTATATTTCATATTTCTTAATATTTATTCTTCGGATCCTTATTAACATGAGTCCATCTTCTTAATAAGTTCTTCTATTTAGTTTTAGTTAACTCACCGTGACTCGTTGAATATTTTTCGTATATGATGCTAAATATTTTAAAATACTATTCTATTACCTTACAAATTTAAAAAGAAAATGTTTAAATTCAATATAGCTAAAATAATCACAATTTTCGCATAAATACCAAAGCTGTTTACTAAATCAAATTATTATCTTTAAAAAAGAATATGACCGAACAAAAATAATAAGAGAAAGTAACTCCATTTAGATTTTTTTCATATGTACTGATTAATTAGTAAGAAGATCCAATTACTTCGATGATAAATTTTATCAAAAATTTTCTTTTAAATAATTTGTTTAGACGTAAAAGCTATTGGTTGAGCATTAAATTAAAAGTTTATGCCTATAGTTCAGCCCAAATTAATAAACTCTCACAAAAACAAAGTTTACAAATGTTTACTATAATTTAAAAACCATATGGTATTTCACTAAATCCAATTATAGCTTGACGTGTAACAACTTTTTTAAACTGTGAATAAAGTTTGAACATAAGATTATTATATCACTAAAAGTCACCAAATTATCTCAAATTTGGTATGCAAAATTTAAGTCCAAGAATACTTGTCTTACCTTCATCCAACTTCGAACAAAAAAAGAAATTAATTTGTAGTCAATCATCCATATTTATTTGTCATAGTATATATAATTAATAATGTGGATTATTATCATTTACCCATTGCTTTACTCTTATAAATACATCGAATCATAGTGATTCAACAATTTGTTGATAGAAAATTCGAAGTGTTCTGTTATATAACTATAACATACATATACTTTGCTAGTTATATATTTGAGTAGTTTCTTATATTTATATTTATGGAAATTATTACTAATTTAAGACAAGTATTTTAACTTTTTTTTATTTTTCTCTTTGATCTTTAAACTGCTGTTGACGCACCATATGAAATAAGGCTTTATTTGGAAAATATTTTAATCAGTTAGGGTTCTTACAATACTCAAAAAACCAGGAGCTGCAAATCACCTGAGTCCGTCTAGAACTTCATTTCACACTTATTACATGGCATGTTTACTTTTTTAGTTTTGTCTCGTTAAAGTCAAATTTTAATATAAAATTAGTTTTATTAAATTCTTGTTCCTAGTACATTATAATTATTTTCATTTATTCCTTTATTTTAATTTTAAAAAAAATAAGTTTCCATAAAAATGTCGCAAAGCGATTTTTTCCATTTTTTCTATCCAAAACCTCTTAAAGTTTTGGTTGGTGAAAATAAAATAGAGAGAAAAGAGAAATATATAAAAATAACGGTAGTTTAAAAGTGATAAAGTGAAAACTGTTTTTTAAATCCATTTAAATAAAATATATTATTATTTTTGTTTATTATTTATGATAAAAATAAAACTTGAAAAAAAAGATTAAATCTCCCATTTTTTTCATTATACTCCTTAAGAACAATTTCAAAGAGATGAAGTTTAGACGCATGATATGATATATGCTTCCAAGTTCCAACATCTAAATTACTGTAAACATTTCTTGCATTATGGCTAACAATTTCAAAGAACATTACTTCCAAGAATCTTATGCCACATGTAACAAGAACAAATTTATATTTGATACAGTAGACGCGCGACTATAAATTAGTAATACTCAAGTTCCTTTGCTAGCTATGTAATTTTCACCTCTCCGTTAACCACCTTAGTTTCCAACAATAAGGATTAACAATATCAATCTTTATGTTTTGAAAATATTAAATGATTATGATAATGAGTGCTGCTAGGATTACACTAACATTAATTGGTCTCCAACAGTTTATCACTACCCCTCCCCCCTTTTTCTCGACAACCAACAGGGTGTTATCCTATCCTTTTAAACTGCTTCGTAAAAATAATTGCTCGCGACCAAAATTAAGAAAAAATATTTTATTCCTCGAATTTGAACAAGACTCAAAAAATAATGTAGCATTCGCCACTCTAAAATTTGATTGAGACAATTATAAGCACTTCTTTGTCCTAGTTCCAGTCCCGTGCAAGACTACAACAGAGTACCCCACATTTAGGAAATTTTAGATGAACGACTCAATAAACTAAAGAAACCTTCCAATAGCAGCACTCAAGGTTGAAGCATATGAAACAGATGCTCAATTGTTTGAGCATGTAAATACACATGAAACAAAACTCTGTTGCGACTCAAGCAATTTAAACAGTACCTCTTTCACAGATGTCTCCAAAATTGAACCAAATAAATAAATAACAAGAAAGTAAGCTATAATGCTGCAACTTACAGAATAGCAAGTTCAATAACAGTAATGATAAAATGAGACAAAAACAGTATAATGTAAACTTAACTCAATTGCCATCATGGCACCTTAAACTCCAACGAAAACTAATAAATGAAACAACAAAACTTTAGGCAGCTGCAGAAAAATGACAACAATTGCCCCTCTAAATTGCAGAAAACTGCATCCCCTGCACAGAAAAATTAATGTGAGATATGAATCTGAAATTTATCATATAAAAAAACAACAAAACTTGAATATCTATCTATAATTAGGTCACTCTTAAATGTCTAGCTAGAAAAATCAGCTACAATTCAATTCCTATGAATCAATAAAAAAGGTGAGAAAACTCATCACAGACAAAAATCAGCATTCAAGTGCTTGAAACACGAGCAATTAGTAAAACTTCAAACATCATAAATAAGGCAAGATGCACACGCGAAAACATACCAGTCCTAGCGTCTATCAGTTTTGCCACTGGAGCGCTTCCCAGAATACAAGTGCTTGGGCTTCAGAGTAGGTATGACTCTATCAGCTTCTCCGCGACGGGCATCCTTGTTTCTCTTCTTGACAGATTTCTTTGCAAGTTTAATTGCCTTGACCTTTTGAGCAGAATCCTTGAAACCTTCACCAGGAACAACTTCATGTGGTGGGCGTGACAGTGACCTAGACCGTGACAGTGATCTACTCAGTCGCTGTTTTTTGCTAGGTGTATCTCCATCAATATCCATACCATCTCGGCCATCTGCACCTCTATCAGGTGATCTCTCCCTTTTCCGTCCTCTTGTAGAGACAGATCTGCTGCGCATTCTCTTAATTGCCAAAGTGGGATCAAGCCCCAAAGATGACAGCTGTCTTCCCATTCTCTCTGACGTGAACTGTTTGTCCTTGTCAAACTTTCTAGGAACAGTTGGCCTACTCTCTGCATTGCTCTTTTTAATCCTGTGCTGCTGGATGAGCAAGCTTTTCTTTTTCCTAATCTTAGCTAAAGCTTCTTGCTGTTCAGGAGTCAACTCAGACCCATCAATCTCAAAATCATCATCCTCAGCTTCTGCCTCTCTCATCCCTTCTTCTCTTTCCAACTCTTCAACCCTATGAAGAATATCAGGATCAATGAAATCATAAACATTGTGTCCATCCAAGATTTCCGGCAGTACATCCTCTTTCCATTCATCATTGGCTAAAATGTAACTCTTTCGCAAATTCATTGAGTATACACCAGCCCCACCATTCTCATCCTCCAGATCCTTTTCAGTTTTTCTCTTTTCCTTCTCAGCGGCTTCCTTAGCTTTAGCTTCTAAAACTGCTGCAGGAATACATGATGGTCTTTCCTTCTGGTCACGAGGCTTTGGTAGTGCAACATGAAACCTATTCAAGCAGTCATTCATTTTCTTTGATTTCATCTTTATTTCTACCCTCTGATTCAATAACCTTTCACATGCTGCATTTTTTACAGTAATTACCCCTTCTTCTGTCAAAGTGCTCATGGTCAACAAGACACCGTCTTCATTTGTTGCCTCACCTCCTTGACCAACTATAGTCTTCATGGCTTCAGCTTTCATCTCCGTAACCAACTTCATATCTTCCTCCGATATCCCATCCAGCGGTTGCAAGTCGGTCTTGTTGCAAACTATGATCAGTGGCTTGTTCATGAACAATGACTTAATGCTGTGAAACAGAGCGGCCTGCTGAGCAATACTGTAACCACAAGACCCAGAAATATCCAAGAAAAACAATATTGCCGCCCTCAAATGTGCTAGAGCAGTGATACTGCACATCTCAATAATATTACGATCTTCAAACGGCCTGTCCAGAATCCCTGGTGTATCAATTACTTGGTACCTCAGGTATTTATAATCTGTGTGACCAACAAAGAGAGACTTTGTAGTGAAAGCATAGGGCTGGACATCGACATCAGCTCTTGTAATTTTGTTAATAAACGAGCTCTTGCCAACATTTGGATATCCACAGATCAAGACAGTCCTGGTATTAGGATCAATTGAAGGGAGCCTAGCCATGTGCTGTCTGACTTGTTCTAGATAAGCCAAACTCGGGCCAATCCTCTTGATCACAGTGCACATGCGGCCAAGAGCAGCCACCTTAAGACACTTGCACCGGTACAGTGAGTCACCATACTTCAGCAATTTCACATAGTCTTTGGCAATCTTACTGATAAGATTCCTAGCAGTGTTGATTTGTCCAAGTGCAAGCTTGTAATGGTCTTTGTTGTAGAGCACATGGAGGAGATCCCCATAGAACGGATGAATATCATCAAGCCGGGGGAACTCATCAATTATGGTAGAGAGCTTATCATAAAAATTCTGCTGAGTGTACTTCACCTTGCGCATGTAGAATTGGCGGAGCCGCGAAATTGCATATCCCTTGTGCACAACAGTCGGTGTCTGCCGCTGGGTACGAGAGAGGATGATATCAACAAAATCCTTCCCATTTGGCACCACAGTAATCTTCTTAAAATTATACTGAACCATCGCACCCTATCAACCTTCCTGCCACACAAAAAGTATAACAAAAATTAACAAAAAAGAAATCGTTGATTCAAAGAGGGGCAACAAAAATTAAACAAAAGACGGTTAATGCAAACATCAATTTTCATTCAGAAAACAACACTGCGTGTTAATATATGCTGAATATACCATTATACAATTTAGATGAACACAATCAAATTTAGAACATATAATAACAGCCCAAAATGAATCTTAATAAACCAAAACAATAACACATAATAAACTCAATCGAACATTTAAACATGAAACCCCATGAACAATCCTGAGAAATCAACAAGACAGTGCATGGAAAACGGGGCGATACGCGAGTGACGGATACTTAGGAAGAAGAGACTTACCCTAAAACACGTTCGCTTCTAGGGTTTGTGTTGTATGCGGCACAGAAGGTGTTGCCGTTATGCTACCGATCTTCTAGACTCTGTTTTGGTTGGAGGCTGCACACAGTCTCAAACATATACATAAGGTAGAACGAGGGTTTTATTTTGGAGAAGGTGGCACAATGTCGGTTTCACTGGAAAACGGGCCAACCCGGCCCAGTGTAAATTTACATAAGTACCAGCCCAAACTCGATTTATAGTATTTCTGATCGTAAATAAAGACACAATGTTAGATCTTTTAAAAACTACTTCAAGAATTTGAGCACAATATAATGTGTCATAAATACTTTTTAAATTTAATTTATTATTATAAATATGGTTTTGTGTATTTTTATGATAATATCTTAAAAAATCATAGTAGTATTTGAAACCTTTTCTTGTATTTTTATGATATTAATTTCAAAGGAATATTTGAAATTATATTTAGATAATTGATAACGTGAAAATTATCGTTATGATATTTACCATCATTTGTCATTTATAGATAGATAATTAAAAATAAAAAGAAAATCTAATTAACAGTATGAAAATTAAACTGATAATTTGTTGAAAATTTCAAAGAAACTAAATGTATTTTTATCTGGATTTGAGAAAGCTGGTTTTGCTTTTTTTTATTATTATTCAATAAAAACATAAATTATAATTTAATGCAAATAAGATATCGGATTCGGTGTTTTTTCTTTATGAAATATTATGCAGGTTGTAATATTTTTTATTAATTTTGTAAAATTAAATTTAAAAATAAAAATTATTTAAATGATTTAATTATAATTTTTGAATCCAATAACAATGTTAATATAGTAATTAAATAAAGAAGTCAATTTTAATGTGAATTATATTAAGATATGTATTTATTGAGAGTGTATGTATATTACAAAAGATACATATTTAGTACTGGAACCATGTTGTAAAATAAGTCAATTCTTTTCTATATACTGGAACCATGTTGTAAAATAAGATATGTATTAGTTGGAATTAACACTATATTGATATTTAATGTTTAATACATATTTAGTACAATATTTTTGAAATGCTTATTTATAACTATATCTAATTTCACATTAATAGTAACATAGGTATAACTTTACTTTTAAAATTTGAAGATATAAGGAAGAACATATTGTTATATCTTGAAATTGTGGATTTGAAATGTTTTTTTTTCCCGTATATAATAATACAAAATAATGGAGCATGTACAAAAATGTAGAATGGACTCTAAAAGTAATGGGAATAGACTATGTAGAAATATCTATAGTAGATTACTAAAAATATTAAGCATAAACAATGCAGAAAAAACATAAAGAGTGTATTTTTTTTTAAGAATAATACATACACACACATTATATATATATATATATATATATATATATATATATATATATATATATATATATATATATATATATATATATACACTTTTACTTCTTTGTGTGTATTTTAATAACAACATATTTTTTGTTCTATTATTTATAAATATAATTTAAAGTAAGATGGTGTTTGTCATAATTTATTTCTTTTATTTGTAAAAGTAAAATGTGAAATATTGAATTACGTATATCTAAATAAATGATAATTTAAAATTATAAATTTATATTGGGTAAATCAAAACTAATTTGGATATTATAATTTAAAATAAAATAAAAAAGTGATTTTATTACCCAATTTTAAATCCATATTTTATGCATTAAAGTTTGAATGTTTATAATTTTATTTATCTAAGTTTAAAATTAGATAGTTATAACCTTGCCCTTAAACATAAGATTATAACCCGTCAATATAGTATATTTTGCATGTATCACTTTAAATACTATTACATACATAATAAGCTGGGAGATTCTTGTTTATAAAATACATTAAACACAATTCAATAATACAAAAATGTGAAATTTAAAAACCTCATTACAAAAGTTAGTCATTATTCATTCTTCTTAGATGAAATTATTCAATATACATTGTATTAAGAAAGATTTGAACTATATAATTTTGGGATATAGGAATTATTAATCCGGTGTAGTTAATTTACAAAACTCTCTGTTTGTAATTATCAATTGATTAGAAATAAATCAATAATTGATTAGAAAGAAAACTACACAAAATTCTTCAAAATTCAAACAAAATAAAAAATAGAAAAAGAAAAACCCCGAGCAAATGTGTTTCCTGAAACGATTTCTTCTGATGACACGCTAAACGGATGAGGAGATACGCGTAAGTGATGTTGAGGGTGGCCGTACGATGGAATCTGAAGCCAATGGCTTCTCTGCCACTAACTGCCTTTACATACCAACAGCAACAGTTCCACGCTCTGAGCCCTAGGCCTCCATGTCGCACCTTCAGGCTTTTTTGTCGACCTTCTTCTTCCGCCGTTGCTCACACCTCGCTTCCTCTCTCCGCCGACTTGCACCGCTACCTCCGGTGCTCCTTACCGCAGAATTCGCCCCTCCGAGTCGCGGTTCTCGTTAGCGGAGGCGTTGATAGCAGCGTCGCTCTGCGGCTGCTCCACGCCGCCGGCCATTCCTGCACCGCTTTCTACCTCAAGATATGGTTCCAAGTACGCCTTCATTCTTCGCTTTAAAATTTAATTGCGTGATCGATTTTGCTGCTGTTGCTTTCTCACGCGTGGTTTTTTGTAGGAAGATTTCGAGAACTTTTGGTCTGAGTGCCCCTGGGAAGAGGATTTGAAGTATGCCAAAGCTGTTTGTAGTCAGGTTGCTTTCTTATCAACGCCTTTGTTGTGTATTTTGCTGATCAGAACATTAGTAATGGAAGTGCATATGGTGTTTGTGTTTCTATTTGCAGGTTGATGTACCGTTAGAAGTTGTTCATTTAACTGATGAATACTGGAACAATGTGGTATGCTGGACGATTCAGCTATTTTTGTCCAATATTTATTCACTTTCCGTTTAATGGGAATCTTCAATGATCAGTATAACTTATAATTGTAAGCTATTTGTTTTTTCCTTAACATAAAATTAGTTCATGTATAACTTATAATAAGCTTATTGAACAGTTAAATGCGAGAATTTCTATACATTAGTTAATAGCTTAGTTAATTTTAACTCATGGGAGAAGTTTAATTCATTTTACCTTACTCTTTCCTCTTACAAGTGCTTATTAATAAGTTTATCTAGACAAGACTAAAATGTAAGTTGCAATAGTGTAGGTATCTTCTGCCTCGTGTTTGACTATTACTTGTATATCAGGTTTCTTACCTCATTGAAGAGTATAGTAGTGGCCGAACTCCTAACCCCGACGTTCTTTGCAATACAAGAATAAAGTTTGGTATACATTCAGTCCTATGCAATAAACCCCACCTGACCATGTAGTATGTTTCGCGTACTTTCTTTCTGTTTCATTGATAAAATATTTGTTGTTAGGTGCATTCTTGGATGCTATTGGTGGCATGGGCTTCGATTATGTTGCCTCTGGGCATTATGCAAATGTTATCCACCCTTGTGCTGATGGCATGAATGAGCCTTCTGTTCTAGAACTATCACAAGACATGGTACTCATGAATATTGGTTCTGTTTGTCTATTATTATATGTAGGTGATATATTTGGGTACTTTCAGCACTGTCTGAAGAATCTCAATGATCAGTATTAAGTTTTGCATATTTCTCTACTTTCCCATTTATTATGCGGGAAAATAGTAGATATTGTTTTCTGATAAGTTTTTGATCCTGTTAGAATCTGATTTGATAGTTTGTTATTCATCTGTACCAACTTTCTGTTACACTACTTTTTGTCTGTGCATGTATTATGCACCTGACTAGTTGTTGCCTGTATATAATGTACTCGTTGAACCCTTTGAAAAATATCAAGAATTAGTTTCATTCTCTCTTTACTCTGTTTGCAAGTTTGCATTCTCTGCAAAATCTATTTCTTCTATACTCTGCAGATCACATTCTATCAGATATTAATGTGCTTTCGGAATTTTAGGTAAAGGATCAAACATACTTCCTTTCACACCTTTCACAATCCCAGCTGAAGCAACTTCTTTTTCCACTTGGTTGTATTCCCAAGGTTTGTTGTGAATTTGTATCATTATCAATGCTTGAATTGTGTTTAAATTTGTCTGCAATTCAATCCTTTTTGATGTCTATCTTCAGAATTCAGGCAGTATGTAGGCAGAATATATTTATCAAATTTGTGTGCCTTTAATTCTTGTTTGGGATTTAAATTTGGATGCTGCACTTCAGTAACCATTAGTACGGGCCAACAAATTATCTTGCTCTATATGAAGTTTTTTCGTTTTCCATCTTGCGGCTTTAAAAGACAATTGCTATCCTTTTTTCTATGATAGCTGACATGAGAATTTGGGCATGAAATTTTCTGAATATATTTATTAAATAGGTTTTTAGTGCCCTTAATTGTAGGTTGATATTTGGATGCTCTTTTGAAGTAAACCATTTATAAAAGCTATCAAGTTATATTTTTCTGTAGCACTGCATGTTGTTTTGAAGAAATATTAATCTAATTTTCATCTACTACCACATCATCTGCAGGATGAAGTTCGCAGGCTTGCGACAAAATTTGATTTACCAAATAAGGATAGAAAGGATTCCCAAGGAATATGCTTTTTGGGCAAGGTACGTGCAGTGAACAGCTCCTTACATCATTTCTATTTCTTGGTGATGAGAAGTATTTACAAATTACTCCTGAGGTTTTAGAGGTTCTAAAAGGGAAAGATTAAAATATAAATGAAGTGACTTACGGCAATGTCCATATGAATTATGATAACCATTCTTTAATTTTCTATTTTAGAAAATCAATGATGCCATATTTGTTTGGAAGCAAGTGTAGAAGTTTGATTTCTTGTTTCTGTTTCTGTTCACTTTTTGAGTTATAGATAAGATTCAGTGAATTTGTTGCAAGACATATTGGGGAAAGAGAAGGTATCATACTGGAGGCTGAGACAGGGGATTTCCTTGGCAAACATCGAGGATTCTGGTTTTATACTATCGGTCAGCGTCAGGGTCTACGACTACCTGGAGGTCCATGGTTTGTTATCTTCGTGTTTCTTTCTAACATTAGTTGTATTTATGTGATAAGTTTCCAATCATGTAATCATACAATTCATTTTGTATTGAAGATATATTCACGTTGTAGGTGCAGAAATATTAGATTATTAATACGATTTGAATTGTTCAATTTTTTCAATCATTACCTCGATTATTTCTCCACATTGAATGATTTGAAAAAAAAATCTTTCGATTCATTCCTGTCCAGATGTCATATTTGGGCTTGTATTAAAAAAAAAAATCATCCCATTTTTTTTTGTCTTATGCAGGTATGTTGTCGAGAAGGATGTTAAAAACAATGTAGTTTTTGTCTCAAGAAATTACTTTTCCTTTGACAAAAGGAGGCGTGTATTCCGTGTTGGCTCTTTTAAATGGTTTAGTGAGGTGCCCCCAGGCCAGACAAGTCAGCTACAGTGCAAGGTGGTACTTGAAGATCAAGTTCTCTTTCCTGTTATTTAAAACAGTTTCTCATTTTTGTAGTACTGAGTTATGGTATCTTGACCTTTTCAGGTGAGACATGGTCCAGGATTCTATGATTGTAGCTTACAAATGGAAGTGGAAGGAGATGGCCAAGGTCACTCTGCAGTTGTCCGCATATCTGAAGATGATCAAGGCCTAGCAGCTGGGCAGTTTGCGGCCTTTTATGAGGGAAGAAGATGCTTAGGTTCTGGTGTGATTTTGGAGTTTTGGGATGATCATAGTTTTCCAGTTTGTACAAAAGCTTTAGAAATTGCTAGAATGGAAGATAAATCAATGCTCGGAAATCCAGTAAAAATAAAAGTTAAACCAGATAGTCCGCAAGAAGTATGTGATTCTGCCGAGTTAGCAAGTAAAATATCATAAGGTAATAAAAATTCTTGAGTTGTTGACGCTGAACAAAACAGGCAGACATGCAGCTTCCATATTCCCTTTTCAATTGGCTACCAAATGTTACTGCTAAATGTGAAGTTTATATTTTGAGCTTTGGTTCTGTAACATTTTATACAAATGTTCAGGAAGTAGTTTTTATTGGGAATGATGGGTACTTAAGTTGAAATATGAATGTAAGATAGGCGACAAAATAGTAGCTTCCTCACTACTGGATCGGATTGCGGATAAAGTTGAAATGGAAAAGGAAAAGGAAAGAGATTGAGAAGTATAATTCTTAATATTAAGAGAAAAAATATAGAATAGAGAGAAATAAGTGTAATGTTTGTAGTATATTTTATTGATGTGGTAGAAAAAAATTTAAATAATTGAATAATATAATAAATCATCTTTAGTATAATTTTTATAAGAATTAATATAAATTATAAAATAAAATTTGCAAGTTGATGCAATTACAATGTTAGTGTTAATTTTTATTTGGTCTTCCGCTACAAAAAGTATATTTTACAACTTCTGCAAATGTTCAAAATTATATATGAAAACGTCTTTAGTGCCATTTCATTATTTATACTTACTCTTTGTATGCTATATTTTTTTTTACTTTTTTAGTGACTTGAACATTAAGTGTATTTTTTTTTATATGGACTGTCATTTTATATTCATACGACTTCTTTCCAAGCTTTGGATTTAGGGATCTCAAGGACGAGTACGGGCAGTAATTCTTAGTATTCTTTCGATTGGAGTTAAGGATCTCAATGGGACGAGTATGGGTTAACAAAAGCCTTTTAAGTCTTTGTTTTTATTGTTAACATATCCTCTTTGTCTCTTCTTGCTAAAGTCATGTTAATTTCCTATTTATTATTTTCATAAATCCAAAAGTAAAATCAATTTCAGCAATGAACTAGTTGTTTTACATTTTCAATCTCAACAATAAATCTAAAGTTGATTTATTTCATAATACAATAGAATAAACTCTTTTCCTTAAGATATAAATGCACGTGAAAGAATGTTAAAGGTTGTACGTGAAAGACAGGTTATTTGAAGAATGAAGACGAGACGTACATCTATAGAAAAAAACTAAGTCTTTCACTTCTTTATATATATCCATGAATATGTATATTATGACACTAGTATTTGTCCTATTAATATGTTGGTATACAAAAATACTCATATCCATTACTGGCTAGTATCTATTTATAATATTTATTTCCTACTTGTTACAAATTTGTTACAAATTTTATACGTAGATACTAGTGGATTTGAATTTTTATGACATTCCTATTTGAAATTCATATTTTGGTACAAATATATTTTTTTTTAATAACTTGTTCAGAGAGACTTTTATTTTCTAGTAAGAACATTTTATCTTTCGGGAAGTTTTGATAAACATTTTCCAATCAAAAGAATAAAAGACCTAAATTCTCTTCTAAATATTTTGTTAGAGTAAAAAAAAATCAATTTTTATTAAGTAGTCTCATCTTCATCATTGAACCTCTAATTAGAGATGTTCAAGTGAGCTAACTCAACTTATACATGTTGACTTATAATAGGTTGAGTTAAAATTGAGTCAACTCAACCCAATTTACTTTTTTGTTGAACCAAAAATTTTCTAATTCAGTTTGATCTACCATGGGTTGGTGGATTAGTAGATTGACTCACTTATGAAATGTTTTTTGTAATTTACTTATATATTTATTACAATACAATGGAAATGGATTGACTCAATTAATTTTTTTTATAATAATGAATCAAAGTGTTTATCCAATTTTTCAAATATTATTATAAAGATGATAGTTGAAAATTAAAATATTAAGTATATAACTTAACAAACAAATAAATTAAGTATTTAAACTATTCAAACATTATTTGACAACATTCTAGTATTTAAAAATATAAAACTGTGAACCTATATATTAGATATAGTAAATAATTATAATAAAAAAATGGTAAAAAACTAATAGAGTGTTATTGTTGGTGGGCTCTTGATCAACCTACCTTCAATTCCATTGAAACATGTTTAACGTTTGGGTTAAGTGGGTTGGATTAAGTTCAACCCCACATTTAAAAAAATTAAAATTTTTTCAACCTAACTTAGCTCGAATTCGTGATGAGTCAGGTTGGCTCATGGGTTATAACATATTTTAACAAACACTCCAATTTTATATTCAAGTCAAAATTAATTCACCAAAATACTTAAATCCTATTCCTAATGACTTTGAACCTTCATAATTCATTAAGTTCCAATTTCTAGAATCCTCAACCAACAATCATGGATTCAGTTCAAAAGTCTTATGATTACTGATGAATCATGTTTTATTTCTAGATACAAGCCCCATTAGGCATTCAATTTAAGTTCAAAGTTCAAGCCATATTTCCCAATACATTAAGAACCAAAAATTAAGTGATGGGTGATCAAGCCACAACAAACATTAAGCATATAAATCAAATAATAAGTTTAAAATGGAAAAGCATTTGTATTAACATCATAAAATACACAATATTTAGTTTATTACATCTAATATTGACAAATAGGAATAACCATCATTGGTGAAGAACTCAGGGTTTAACAAATTGAAGAGATAGGAAATAAATGGAAACTATAGAGAAGATGCAAGCGCTATCCCAATGTTTTTTGTAGCTCCATCTTCTTATTTAACCCCAAAAGGGGAAAAACCACCATGGATGAAGGAAGAAACCCAAGGAGGAAAGTCAAAGCTTCCCAACACTCCAAACGGCCTTTAAGAGCTCTCCCAAACACCCTAAGTGATTCTATTTGTGTAAAAATGTGAAATCCTTAAACCCATTGTGAAAACATGATTAAATACTCACTTTCATGTATCAAAGTTGACATACTTGTCCAACGAGGCCTAAAAAATTATGCTCTCTAACTTGTAACTCCTTGGCGCGAGCCAAATTTTTGCCCAGTGACTTGAATACTACATGTTTGAGCTGTCATTCTCGCGTAATGAGCATCCAACCCACCTAACGAGTTAATCTAGCCCAATGGTGATTTTCTGGTTGTCTGAGGGCGATCCATGGCAATATAACCCTACAATTTAGTCTTTTTTTATGTTTCGAGTGTTGGGTGTGATTCTAGTGCTCCTAAAGTGGGTATTTGTCTAAAAATAAAATTTTCTTGTCCAATCATGCTTCCTTAAGTTTCAATTTGTTTTCCTCCATCAAAATTGTTTCATATTTTCTTATTTCACACACTAAGAGAGAGATTATAAGTAAAACAAGCATATACCAACTAAAATACAAGAAAAGATAAAAACACATTAAACTTGGAGACAAAACAATGTTAAAGTTATGAAGAGTTAATTTATTCATGAAAGTATACACACAAAAACATATAAAATCAACGGTTATCACATGTTTACCTCTAATAATATTTTTTACAAATGTATTTCTCTATTATGTTTATATAATTACACCATTATTGTAATATACACGGTACAATTTTCTATATATGTGTGTTTGACACCTAAGTGGACATGGTCACACTCTTACGAAAATATTACACCTAGTACATTATTTTAGGTGTGTGTTTTCATGTAGAGGCATTCACAACCTTATGAGTTAATCTCTAGTGCAACTTTTGAATATGTTCATATTTCCCCTGTCCATGCATAAGTAACTACACTATTGTGGTTGGACTTTTAGTGCAATTTTTTTTAAATGAGTCTATTATCTCACACACACATATATAGTTAAACCTTTGATATTGTCGAACCAAAAGTTGCCTAGTGATTTTTACTAAGAGCTTGTTTGTTCACATTAGACTAAAAGTTGTACGATGATTTTTTTATAATCATTAATAGTTGTACTAATATTATATATCAATATATTTGAGGTTTAATTGCTTGTTTTGTCCCCAGTTTGGCTGTAACGTGTCAAGTTAGTCCACAATTTTAAGAAAGTTTCAATTACGTCCAAACTTGGTTTAAAAGTGTCAATTTCGTCCAAACGTAGTAAAATTTGCTTCAATCAAGTCCCTTCCGTTAAATCCACATAAACGGACGTTAGTTCTTTTTCTCTCTCCTCTGTTGCTCTGCTCCTCTCCTCTGCTCCTCTGCACAACAACAAACCCTCTCTTTCTTTTGAATATTTGCATACACTAAATGAATAGTTATAGTGATCATAATGACAAAGTGAAGCAACGGTTATAATTTTTGTTATAGGGATGAAAATAATGCATTGCACTAAAAGTTGTCTATCATATTCTATATGGTAGTGTCTAATTTGGTCAATCAATATTTTAAGAAAATAAAAAGGTATAAACAAATAATCATTTCAATGAAAAGTTTGAAAGAAGGAAAAACTTTTAAATAATTTTCAATATCTTTTATTTTAATAAAATTACTTTCTTTATGTTTTAATAAATATTTTTTCGTATTTTATTTATATAAAACATACGCTTATATTTTTAAAACTTTATTTTTTACCTTTTTATATTTTTATTCAATATTATATCTTTAAATAAAATAAAAGAAATGTGTTGTTTACTAAATATATCAGGTAGATTAATTTTATTTTTATTAAAATTATAGTTGAGACGAATGTGAATTCTAAATCTAGAGGACATATAAATGTCACACATAATATTAAAATCTTCTTTAACATCATTTTAAAGAAGGTAAATGATATTTCTGCAATTATAATTTTTAATTTAATTGGTCTATACATAACTCTCCAAACTATTTAAAACATGTTTCTATTATAATTTATAAATACAGTTTAACTAAAAAATTATTGTTTTATAATAATCAAGTTCAGTTTTAACTAGTAATTAAATAGTTTGTTAATAAAACTTTTCTTTTATGGAGTGGATCCTTCTCTTTTGACAGTAAATGGAGACTCTTCCATTCCAGAAATGTGAACCATTTGATTATCTTCCTATTTTAATTAACCTCTTTATATATAACAATTACATTATATGTATCTCTTAATCTAAACTATTCATTTAAATTCAAATATTAAAATAAATTTTAGTGTATGCAAATATTCAAAAGAAAGAGAGGGTCTGCTGTTGCGCAGAGAAACAGAGCAGAGGAGCAGAGGAGAGAGAAAAAAATTAACGTCCGTTTCTGTAGAATTAACGGAAGGGACTTGATTGATGCAAATTTTACTACGTTTGAACGAAATTGACACTTTTAAACCAAGTTTGGACGTAATTGAAACTTTTTTAAAATGGTAGACTAACTTGACATGTTGCAGCCAAACTGGGGACAAAGCAAGCAATTAAACCTATATTTGACGAACATAATGGCTATGGTGGTTTATATTACAAATTGCATAAAATCTATGCGATGAGCTCAATCATTATAAACTTTCTTTAAAAGCTCTTCAAATGTCAAATTATATTTAAATCTATTTTAAATAATTTTTTATGTAACTTGTATTCATATTAAGTATTCAAACTTATTTTTGTTGGTCCTTTTCTTCTTTGTGAGATAAAAATATCGTTTAACAAAAAAATCACTTCCAACTTTCAACAAATATTTTATTATTGTAATTCTTGATTCAACAAATAAAGTTGTTGAAAGTTTACAAGTAACAACTCTAAAAAATAAAAAAACATGAAATAAACATTATTGCTAATAATAATTTAACAAAATGAAAGATATATTTTATAAGGCAATCTAATGATGCACACTTCATATTTAAAAGAAAAACTCATAATTCATGTTGTAATTATATGATGAGTGAAAAATGGTTAATATATTCAACTCATCAGAAAATTAAAACTCCTACCTAATATCATCACACTTAATTTTTGTTAAATCACCCGAAAACAACAGCACCTTAATTTTTTCTTACAAGATTTCTTTAATTGATAAAATTAAACTCCAAATTTAATTGGAAATCTTGAAAGAAAAAAAAAAGACTTGTGTGTGTACCGAATAAGATATTTGGGGTGAGGAAAGAAGGAGCATAGAGATAAACCCCGCCAAATGTTGAATCCTGATAATTGAGATATAGTTACTTCCCAATCTATGCCATGGCACGCACTCTGACACTACCACCCATCTCTTACACTCTTGCTAAAACCCTAAATCCCATTTCTCCATTCCACAAATCTATTCCCTTCTTCTCTTCAATCCTTTCTCGCCCAAAGCTCACTCGCCGCTCCCTATCTCGTTCCGCCCTGCGCTCTACCGTCGGCAAATTCTCCGGCAGTGTCGATGATGAAGAAGAATCAGAAGAACTGGACGAGCTCGATGTCATCGCCCTCGAGCAAGAAGCAAAGGACGCAGCCCAAGCTTATTCAAACTCTCTGTCTCAAGTTCTGAGCATAGGTGAATATATACATATTTTTATTCGTTTTTGCTTCACTTTGCAGTGAGATTTCATTGACCATCTCTATGCCTTTTTAAATTCAGAAGACGAGGAGAAAAATGATCGCAAGGAAACAGCTCAATCCCGCAGGAGGAGTGCACGTAGAACAAAATCTGTTAGTATATAATTAAGTTTTTATTGTTAAATACATACATACATATATGTAAGGCTTAATTAACTTTTTATTCCATTGTTTGTTTATTTTATTCAATTAGGTTTCATTACTAATAAAATATTCACTGTTTTAATTGAGGCGTAATACAATTTATAATCAATCTATAATAATAATTTATAAAACTAACCACCATATTTCAAACTCACATTGTTTCATTTTTAAAATTGAGAGACTTGATTGCTTTTTTTAATTAATTGAAGGATCAATTGAATAAAATAAAAAAGATAAAAGAAGGTAACTAAGCCTATATATTACAACGATAATGTACTTGGCAAGTTCTGGAACTCTACACAATGCCAAAGAATTCAAGCAACGAGTCTTTTTTAGTTATATGAATCGGGAGATTTGTCACTCAGGCTTGAATTTACGACATTCTCCAGCTTAGGTGCGAGTCACAATAGCTATGAACAACTATTTTTAAGCAGATACTTTTTCTTTATTATTTGTAACTAGTTAGCAGTATTTCTTTTAAAGAGATTGAAGTAAACGGAGACACTTACTGAAACTCGTCTAATTTGAATGGCAGATCCCGGACAATCTTCTCCAAAGGGTTGCAATTGTTGGAAGGCCAAATGTTGGCAAGTCAGCATTATTTAATCGTCTTGTCGGGGTATTGAAGATTTCTCTAAACTTTATTTTTTCTTTATGTTTTCATGTTTTAGGGATATAACATTGGAAATTTTGATGCATCCAAAACCTGAATGTTGAGATTGATTTGTTATAATATTCACCTCTTTGATGCTTAAATTGTAGGGAAACAGGGCTATTGTAGTTGATGAACCTGGGGTTACCAGGGATCGTTTATATGGTCGATCATATTGGGGAGAGCATGAGTTCATGGTAGTGGACACAGGCGGGGTTATAACTGTTTCAAAGTCGCAAGCTACTGTTATGGAAGAGCTGGCTATTACTACTACCATTGGTATGGATGGCATTCCACTTGCTGTTAGAGAAGCAGCTGTTGCCAGGATGCCCTCAATGATCGAGAGACAAGCAACTGCAGCTGTGGAAGAATCATCTGTTATTATTTTCCTGGTCGATGGTCAGGTATTTTGTATGCGATGTCTTTTAATTTTCCTTGTCTTTAGCCGTATGTACTGCTTTGGTTATTCACGGTGTCTTAGGCCCATACCCCACGTTTGCAAAAGAGGGTTACATAAACTGAGAGCGGTGCGAAGAAAGAGAGAGAGAGAGAGAGAAAATGTGTATATGAAGATGGATGGTACTAAATAAAAGGGTGAAAATTATTCTGAGGTTGTGGGTGTTGATTTTGAGTAAAAGCTGGTGCTTAGTTGGGAAGTCTCGCATCTCCTGCGTCAATTATTTGGGTGCCACTTATATATCTATTAGACAACTTTACTTAGTGGCAATCAGTTTTAAGATGAAATTTGATATGGTAGTTTCCTATTCTGATAGGCTTGCCTGGTTTGATAGGTATCTGTGGATGAGTGTGTTGGGAAAGTCCCACTAGTGGTTATTCCATATTTGTACGGAGGTTATTTTTATCCAGTACTGTTTCTCTGTTTGATTTCTCTAATTCCACTATATAGAGAAATTTTATTATGACCGTGATACATATTGGAACCAGTTTATTTCTCTTGTTATATAACTTGGTTCCTATAATGGTGCGATCTGGCTACAGCTGACAATATACACCATCAAAATGGGGCAATCTAATTTTGTTGTTTCAATACCTATTTTAAAAGCATGATATACCAACTGTTTCATATAGCGCTCCAAATCATGATCCAAAGGCAGTAATGACACATATGTTGAACAGGCAGGACTAACAGCAGCTGATGAGGAGATTGCTGATTGGCTACGTAAAAACTACTCAGATAAATATGTCATTCTCGCAGTTAACAAGTGTGAATCTCCTCGCAAAAGAATTATGCAGGCATCTGAATTTTGGTCCCTTGGGTAAGCTATTTCTGTGAGGATGCACTCCTGAGTGGGTGAATATTGCATGCCTAAAGTGTTGCCAAAAACAGTGGAAAATGGTCAGGACATTTAACTGCTTTATAAATAATGTTTATAATCTAATGTTTTCATGGCATGAAGATCTAGTCCAAGAACATCTATAGCATGATTACTTTTGGAAATTCACGGATGTGATTTTGAATGTGCCTCAACAAGAATTGATTATTTGTATTGAGGTCAAAGGTGTTATTGATACTTAAGTGGTTAACCAACCAAAAGCAGTTAAATTAAATTCAATGACCACTAAGGGGAATCAGATAACTTGAGTGGTTAAACTAACCAAAAACAGTTAACTCTTTAAATAAATATACAGCTCAGGTGGTAGTAAGCCGATATTTTAATTATGATGTGTTGTTGTAGTGTTAAACGAAGTTTGATTAGATAGATGTGAATATTCACTTTAATCCCAATTATGTTACAGAACCACCTTTTTTTATTTCAATTTATATTTTTTACCATGTGCAACTTCTTGTTCCTCTTATTGGTTCACATGTGAGTAATTTAGAGTAAATAACCACGGTCAGGTATAAAATATATGTTGTTATGCATATTCTATTATTGATGCGAATAAGATATAACAAGTATACATTTATAAAGAAACTTAATTTCTATGGATGAGATGGACCTTTTAGCAATCATAAAGATGTTCAGGATTACATCATATTAAAAGTATAAGAGATCAACAAAAATATCCTTGATAACTTCTAAATCACCTCCCCCCTATCATATTATTCACTGATCTTTCTAAGTGTTTATATTTTAATCAGCTAGTGTTGTTCTGTTGTGTTGTGGTTACTACATCAGATTTGAACCACTTCCAATATCAGCAATCTCAGGGACTGGAACTGGAGAGCTTCTTGACCTTGTTTGTTCTGGCTTACAGAAAGTTGAGGTTTGTTTCTATATACGTTGCATTCTCTTCTGTTATATCATTGACAATTGGTAAATTTGGGTTTTATTTTGTACTTATAATGTTGCAAGCAAGTTGATTTGACTATACTTTGCATCACCAACTCATGCTAAGTGATTAGATTAAGGTGGTATTATTGTTGATCTCTATACAATTTAGGATCTTAATATTTATTCTTATTTCTGAGACCCTTAATTTTTCAATTTATACTTTACTCTATGGTGAAGTATAGGAATCAAATATTATTGATGAAGAAGAAGATTATGTTCCCGCAATTTCAATTGTTGGTAGACCAAATGTTGGCAAAAGTAGCATTTTGAATGCACTGGTTGGTGAGGACAGAACAATAGTTAGCCCCATCAGTGGCACTACTCGTGATGCTATTGATACTGAATTTACTGGACCAGATGGACAGGTGTGATTCTTTTGTTGACTAACTAGTAAACACTTGATGCATGTAGCACCACAAAAAAAATCAAGTCTTAATTCAAATGTTTTAGTACATTTTTGTAAGAATTGTTAAAAATGTCACATCGACCTCAAATATGACTAAATTATTAAACTAATTTTGTGAGATTAAATTAGGTCTAAATTCATTCTTTTTAAGGTCGAATGGTATGATCAAATTATAATATAGAAATTGGTACAAATTTTATTTTGCATGTTAGTTTTGAGATTGAGTTAGGTCTAAATTTATTATTTCTCAGAAAAGTAAAAATTTCGAACGACTAGTTAGTTATAAGGCTTTCCCAACCACAATTTTGTTTAAGGCTGTAGATTGTCATAATGACTCGGTAATCTTTTATTATTTTGAGAAAGCACAATAATTATTTTGTTATTTTCCTTTCTGTAGAAGTTCCAACTTATTGATACTGCTGGAATCAGGAAAAGAGCAGCCATAGTATCAGCTGGGAGTACAACAGAGGCTTTGTCAGTGAATCGAGCATTTCGTGCTATTCGTCGTTCTGATGTTGTTGCTCTTGTCATTGAGGCCATGGCTTGTATCACAGAACAGGTTCCCAATGAATGTTTTTGTTTGTGGCATGAAAACTATATTGTCTTTCTTCTGGTTATAATAAAGTAATGCTGCGGGCTGGAGGTAAATGGGATACTGGTTGTTTAATGTATGCTTTTCCCCTCCTTAAACTATTTAAATGTCTTTTGAAGGACTACAAAATAGCTGAGAGGATAGAAAAAGAAGGAAAAGGTTGTGTGATAGTTGTAAACAAGTGGGATACGATACCAAATAAAAAGCAGCAGACTGCATTACACTATGAGGAAGATGTCAGGGAGAAGCTTCGCTCACTTGATTGGGCTCCAATTGTTTATTCTACTGCTATAGCTGGTCACAGTGTTGACAAGTATGTTTTATCTGGAAAATTATTGATTTATGTTGTATAGCATGCTAATTCCATGCTTTGAATTCCTCCAATTTTCCTTTTAAAACAAGTTTTTATTTCATGGGGATGTGCAATAAATATTGTATCTCCCGTGGTGAATGAGGAGGTCATGCTTCATATATTTTGTTGAACTTATCTGTTGTAAGGCAGGGATCTTGGTAGATCTCAAGTAGTAGTCACATTATTGGCCGATGATGATTCTGTACAATTTTGTGTGTACTGGTGTTTCTTGATGTGTAGTAAAAAAGTTCTTAGTCATTTCTTGAGCTTAAGCAATGCACATAGGAATGGACTTGAGAAGCTAGCTCTTTTCAGAATAATTTTTATTTGGATATGGATTAGCTTTGTTTTTTCTGGATGTAGCAAATTATTTGTCACAGATAAATTTTAGTTGTAAATAACTTTTCATGGATGTAAACACTAACACGGTGTCATATATTGAACTTATTGCTTATTCAGGTTTGATAATTTTCGTTGGAGTTGATCTCCTAAGTGGATAGCTGATTGCTTATTGTTGTTTTGCCCAATAGGATTATTGTTGCAGCTAGTGAAGTTGAAAAGGAAAGATCTAGAAGACTTGGCACTTCTATATTAAATCAAGTAGTTCTGGAAGCAGTAGCTTTTAAGCCTCCTCCTAGGACACGTGGTGGAAAAAGAGGGCGTGTTTACTATTGCACTCAGGTATCTGTATCATGTTATGATGTTAGTTAATGGTTTTTTATTTTGTCTTTTAGTTTACTGGGAATGTTTGGATCAATTCTTGTTATGTCATTTTATTGTTCATGATAGAGATGTTCCCATTGCATTTATTAGGATGTTGTGCCTTGTTGACCTATTGGTCATGAGTTTGAATTTGGAAATAGCCTCTTTTGCATATGCCGGTAGGACTACGCACATTGCTCCCTTATTGGCATAGTGAGGAGCCTTCTAGGGCCGGGACATGTTAGTTTTTGTAATGAATAATATATTCTATTAGCAAACATTTATTACTAGAATGATTGAAATTAATAGTGCAGAAGGAATACTCAATAGCTCCTTTGGTTATACTTTTATGTACTCACAAAAACAAAACGTTTAATTACTTTATAGTCTAACGGGATCTCCTCTTGCAGGCTGCTATAAGGCCACCTACATTTGTGTTCTTCGTCAATGATGCAAAACTTTTTCCCGAGACTTACAGGCGGTATATGGAGAGGCAGCTGCGTTCAGACGCAGGTTTTTCTGGAACACCCATACGACTTCTATGGCGCAGCAGAAGGAAAATGGGCAAAGATGAAGGTCAGTATTCATTGTATCAAAATCAATATTGCTACTATGTCCCCCTCATTTTGCTTTCATTGTTTTTCCTTTGCTTCTCCTACCTTGAAAAAATGTATAATGATGCTATAACCATGCCTATATGGTTTGCTCACAGGAAAAGCAGTAACAAGGACCCAAGAGAATCTTACATCAAATGATCCAAAATTGGTACCAACTGCATCATAGGTCAAACAATTGATCGTGGCAGAACTGACTGTTATGTTTGTGTTGGAAGGAAGTGAAGAGGCTTTTCACCCGGGGCTACTTGACTACTCAAAAATGGTAGTGCTTCTTGAAAATCCATGCTTCTTGAAAATCCATTAAGGTTAGTAAAATCTCCACAAGGACCGGATGGGTGCGGAGAGTTTGGATGAGGATCTGTCAGTGATCATGATCATTCTGTAATTCTTGAGTGAGCATTTTGTATTCATGGGGTTGTAGCACAGTCTCTCTCAACAACTGCATTGTAAATTTATTTTTTGTAGTAGTTGTTGAAGCAAAAAGTGAGTTCTTGGATTTCTAAGTCTGCGACTCCTTATATTCAAATATTTAAGCTGCACATCTTCCAGTGATCAGGTTCTCAGTTACTATCTGGAATGATGTTTTTTATTTTTGCTAAGCAGTTGCAGGTAATTTTTGTCGTTGTTACATATATATACGCTGATAGTCATCTGCATTTACCTGCTTGATAGGTTTAACACACTGTTCAGTTTTGTTTTAAACTGTTTGTTTCTGTTTCAGAAAGAACGAACATTTTCGGTTAAATCTATCTCGTAGCTGTGTTGTAGCTGACTGCCTCCTTCTAACGCACATTCATTTTTACCCGTCACATTAGGCAATATTTGTCCCTAATTTCATTAATCACAACACAACTATAATCACAAGATATAATCATTATTAATACTGCTTCCGTCATTTATATATAAAACTATTTTTAATGAATTTACATTCATTGAAAATTGATTTAATAACATTATATTTTAAACATATATATATTTAAATGATCGACTTCGAAGATTTGCGTTTGAGTGTGGTGACATCACTTGAACCAAGCCTGTGTTATTTCACATATACGGGGTCACGTGTTTGATAAGTCACAAAATTCACTAAATTTCTATATAAAAACACTAAGATATATTGAGTGTGAAGATGTGATTCTGAGTGTTATGATAATTTTAGTGATTGAATTTCCATTTCTATACCAATTTGAAGGAAAAAAATCATATAAATTAATTTATACATAAAATAGTTTTAACTGATAAAATAAACTAGTCTATTTTTTTTTTCTTTTTTACAGTTTGTTATAGAAAATTAACTTGCATAGACTTTTTATAATACATTCTTATTCAACACATTCTATTAAATTTATTGAAAATTTACAAAAATGCCCAATAACTTTCTTATTTCTAATATAATTAACCAATAACAAAAAAATATTTTTAGAAAAGACATTAAGAAAACTGTCACCCTTTCCTTTCTAATAAATGTTTCCTTATGGAAACTGGTTGTAGCATGGGCAATATAAAACTGAGATTCCTCTCTTTGGAATAAGTATTGAAACAGTGGTGACGTTGCTGGATTCTTATCTCAGCCGTGTCTGTGAGTGTGTAGAAGGTGATGACAATGCTTCTATTTAATGCAACTCTCATTCCTAGATGATGTTGAGATGCCTACAGCTTTCATATATAGTTGTAGTTTTAATTGCTAGGCTTTTGCCTAACCTGTTTTACTTCCATGCATCCATATATCGACATATAATACTTGTAATACATTATAATTTTAGAATTTATATTGTCAATGTGAAACATTTTACATCATTAATTATTAAAAAAATTTATTATTAGTACGACTTTCATGAAAATCACAGCAAAATGTGACATTGTTTCACATCACGATTTCTAATTAGATGCTGGTGTAATAACTAAATTTATATATAACGAAGTTTAAGTTATTTCTTACTCTAAAATATTAAAATTGAATTTCAAAATAACGAAGAATGAGAATGATAAACTGGTAAAATAATAAGTGGTGTTACTTTGCACCATTCTGGTGTCATTGTCAAACATTTATGCCAATAATGGTTGCCCAGATGGCCAGTACTACGCGTCACTCTTCTGAACCGCAAACTTTATTGCAATCTAAAAAATAACGACTAATAATGGTTAAACACAGCAGTTTCTTTAGGTATTAGCTTGATTTAGAAGGGTTAATGTACATCTTTTATATTATATTAGTTTTAAATTTGTGTTTATTATAAAGATATTTAAAAATTGATAAGAAAATAATAATTTTTTTATAATTAACTTTTAAATAAAATTTATATGAAAAATTATTCATAAATTTTAAAAGTCAATATATACATAGAAATACAAAAAATAAATTTTGTAAAAATACAATGAATATATAATATGTGAATAAATATAAAGTAAAGTATAAAAATATAAGGATAGATTATGAAAAAAATGCATTGAGTATATTCCTTATAGATACAAATAAGTGTCCCAAGATATTAGTTTAATGTATATTGGTAGACTTGTATAATTAATGCATTAAGAGATTTATCTAATATTTAATGCTAGACTTATCTAATTAGTATATAGACACACTCATCTAATGTGTATTACTACACTTATTTAATGTGTATTGTAAGACACGTCTAATAAAAAAAATAGATAAAGTTATTTAATGTGTATTAATAAACTCATATAATATATGTGTATGAATAGAATTGTCTAATGTATATTTCTAAACTCATTTAATGAGTGTGTATGGATAAGACTCATTTAATCAGTGTATGAATGCACTCACCTAATGCGTATTCTTAGCCTCGTCTAATTAATGCATGTAATGACTTGTTTTATGTTTTATGCACAAAATACTTGTCTAAGTAGTGCATAGATAGACTAGTTGCTAAACTCATTTAATATATATTGTAAGATTCATCTAATCACTGAATGAACATACTCGTCTAATGTATATTAATAGACTCGTCTAATATGTGTATGAAAAAACTTGGTTAATGTATATTGTTAGACTCATCCAATAATATATGAATGACTTGTAATGTGTATTATTAAATTGGTCTAATCAATTTATCGACAACTCGTCTAATTAAAGTATTCACAAACTCATATAATCAATATATGGAATGACTCATCTAATATATTTTTGTTATATTATTCTAATTAGTGCATTTATAGTCATATCTAATGTGTATTGTTAGACTCGTGTAATTTTTTTGTAATATTCGTTTAGTATGTGTATGGACTTGTTTGATTTGTATTCCTAAAATAATCTAATCAATGCATTGAAAAATTCCTCTAATATGTATTTATGGACTTGTTTCATAAGTATATAGAAACTATATGTATTTATGGACTTGTTTCATAAGTATATAGAAACTATCGTATAATGTGTACTGTTATACTCGTCAAATCAATGTATGTCCAAACCTGTAAATGTATATTACTATACTTGTTTAATCAATGAGTGAACAAACTCGTCTAATGTGTATTAATAAACTTGTATAACTTAATTATGTATGAAAAGCCTTAGTGTAATTTATTTTGCTAAACTCATCTTATCAATTGGTCTAGTATTTTTTTATAGACTTGTCTAATCCATGTATGAACAAACTTATCTAATCAATGTCTGGAATGACTCATCTAATGATTTTTGCTAAACTCGTTTAATTAAGGTATGGACAAAGTTGTCTAATTAGTGTTTGTTCAAACTTGTCTAAAGTGTATTGCAAGACTCATCCAATTAGTGAAGGCACAAACTTGTATTGCATTAATAGATTTGTCTAATTTGTGTATAGATAGACTTGTCTAACGTATATTGATGAAGTCATCTTATCAATGTATGTTATTGGTAGATTCGTCTAATCGATGTTTGGACAAACTTCTCTAATGAATATTCTTAAACTTGTGTAATCAATGTATGAAATATCCCGTTTGATGATTTTTGCTATACTTGTCTATTAATTGTATAAACAACTTGTTTAATTGTATTTTAAAGTTATTTGATAAGTGCATTGATAAACTCATTTAGTGTTTTTTGTTATATTTGTTTAATCAATTAATGAAATGACTCATCTAATTTTTTTACTATACTTGTCTAATTAGTATATGGATATAATTGTCTAATGTATATTGCTAGATTTGTCTAATTTTTTTATTATACTAATATAATCAGTGTATGAATAGATTTGTCTAATATGTATTACAAGATCCATGTAATAATTTTTGTTATATTTATAATTAATGTTTTTTGTTATATTCGTCTAATTAGTATATAGATAGACTTGTCTAATGCATTGATACATTTGTCTAACTTTTTCCAAGATTCATCTAATTAATGTATGAACAAAATGATCAAATATGTATGGTTAAACTCGTTTAATTTTTTCTATATTCATATAGTATGTATTTATAGACTAATGTTATCCACGTAGGTTTAATGTATATTTTATACTAATTTAATGATAATATAAATAATTAATGGTAAATTTTAAGACAACTAGTATGTTACTTTTTACTTTTTTTTTTGTTTCGATCTTACTAAAACTAAAATTATAAGTTGTTACATTTTGTTGAAAATAATAAAAAATGAATTAAAAAAATATAAAATAAAAATTATAATATTAAGACTATGATTCTTTTATTTATTACAAATATATTTTTTAAACCTTTAAAATGAACTATTAAGTAACATAAAAATCATAATATTAAGTATTGTAATTTTATTGCTACAAAAATATATTTTAAGCCTTTTGAAATAATTATTAAATATAATATTTTAATTTATTTAGTTTTAAATATAATTATTTAAAACTTTATATAAAATTTTATGCATATTTAATTTTTAGTAGATAAAATAATATAATTTTTCCATATTCAAAAGAAAAAAATATTCAATAATAAAAATATTTATATTATTATTTAATATAAAAATGATAAATATAATCTTTTATTGAATTTTTTTAAGACAAAATTATTTCATAACATTTATATTTTATTATCAACAAACACATTATTTTTTAAATAATATTATTTTAAAAAATAAAAGTAAAATATATTTTTCTAAATTTAATTTTATTAAATGATTAAATAATTAAAAATCATAAAAGAAAAAAATAATATAGAAAAAATAATACTTTAAATATAAGTCATTCTTTAGTCTAATAAATATGTTGAAAATATATTAAAAAAACTTTTAATATTGGTTAAAAGGTAGGTAAGGACATACGTTAAAAGAATTATTTTTTATTTATCTTAAAAGTGATTTTACTTTTAAAATAATTTTTAAGAACATGATATGGATTAAAATATATATTTTAAATTTATTATTTAAAAGAAATTGGCATAAAATATTCTATTTTTTTATAATGATCAATAATATTGATTAACAAAAAAAGTTTAACATTAGACACAAGTAAGTTGTGCAGAGAAGATTAGAGTGTCAAATAAAAAAAATATTAATCAAAACAAACAATTAAATTGTTTTAATTATATGATTAAGTTATTAATTTGGCATATGAAATTTTGTAATATTAAAAATAATTATGAGTTTATTTTTAATTTAGTACATTTAAGAACTAAATTTACTTGCTAACCTTGACATATATTTCTAAACATATATTTATCATTATTATTGCTTAAATTAAATTTTAAGATATAATTGACGTTTTAGACATTAGTTTAAAGATTTTAAATTTTATAAGCTAATCATATTAATAAAATAAACTAAAAAATATATAAAATAAATTTTATAATATTACGTAGTGTTTTTTCTATTGCAAACATATATATTTTGAATCTTTAAAATGAACTATTAAATATAATCTTTATAAGAAATTTTATATTGACGTGTAATTATTTATTAGGTAACAATAATTTAAATTTTACATACTATAAAGAATATTCAAAAATAAAAATATTTATATCATAACTTAACATAAAATAAATGGATAAAAGAAATAAAACAACTTTCATGCACATGTGACAGCAAAATAAATATAAATAAAAACATTTAAAAATAAAATAAATGAATAAAATAGTAAAATAAATATAAATAAAAGAGAAATAAATAATATTAAATGACTAAAAATCTAATTTTTAGGAGCTTGTCAACAAAATAAAATGAGTGTTACAGTAAATTTCCTAATATCTTTTGTTTTATATTATGATAGGTTTCTAAATTAGTTATCATGAAAATATTGAAAATCTTTCATAAAAAATGTTAATTTATAATATATTTTGATTTTGGTGGAAATCTTATTTTATAAATTAATTTTATAAAATTGAATTAGATTTTTAATTTACTTTTTAATATAATATCATAACAATAAGTTAAAAATAAAATTTTTAATTTGATGAGTTTATTTTTTTTTCATTTATTATAAAATCACTATATTCATTAATAACTAGTGGCACAAAACATATACTTAATGTTTGTTATAAATTTTACATTAATTAAAAATAAAACTAATAATATATAAATGAGTATAAACATCACTTATAAATCAATTTTATATAATGTCAGATTAAATTTAAAATATACTTTTAACACATTTTATAATGTCAGATTAAATTTAAAATATACTTTTAACACAAACATACATACTTTAAAATAAAAACTGTGTACTTTACAAATTCTTCAAACATTTCTATCAAAAGTAAATTTTCTTACATGCTTAATTTAAGTAAAATAAATTCAATTAAAGGAAAATACACTTCTATTTACATGTTTCTATTAAATTAGACTTCCTTTAGGTATATGTGTATATCCGTATATCCAACCGTGAGAGAGTATACGTATAAGCCATGAACAAGACTTTTTATACACATTTTCCAGAATTATTTCTGAGAATGCATTTAATGATCTTAGATACGAACTAGAACCAAATTCATTTATTTCACTTAAACAGGACCACACTACATGGTGACATTCAACACAAAATTTACTAGATTCTATAGTCTATGCCCACCACCTATGTATATATATATATATATAATACATAATTCAGTATTATTACTGTCATTTCATTTTGATTTTAATAAAACTTAAATTCATGTCACCTAAAAATAAATTTCACATAATATGTAGTTAAGTATTGCTAATTATTTTTTTAATTTAATAAAACATAAAAATACATGTACTCATAATATTCAAAAAATTGACTGAGATTATACATTGTATTGTCTAGAACAATCTCATAAATTTTGTAATATGATCCATTTTACCAAGACACGTGAACACATCCATAGACATGATGAGAAGGAAGGAGTTGATGAGAATGATGAATCCTATGCTACCTTATAACAGCTTTCATTAACTGCACCATCACCATCACTTTTTTATTAACCACCAACTACGTGTGCTGCATCTTATTAATCATTTTCAAATTTAAAATAATATATTTAAACTAAAAATAATTTTAGTCCCAAATATTCATACAAAATTATTCAAATTCATTCTTTATGTATATTATAAGATATACGATTTATAAAATAACTACTATATATATATATTATACTATAATGTTTTGTTTTCTTTCTTGAGGGTGCATGTGATAGATATTATATAAATGTGATATCATTCCAACTCAAATAAGAATTTGATATCACTTTAAAATATTAAATTTATAAGTTTTTTTATCTGTATATCTACATATAACTTTGTTATCTTTATTTATTATATGTGAGATTTATATTCATATTTATATTATTTTCAATAAAAACAATATTTATTTATATTAAAACACTATTTACTTGTGAATTTTAAACAAAAGAAATTTAACTTATTAAGAACAACTATTTAAGCAAATTCACTGTAAACAATAACAAAAAATAACAAAAAAATTTCTAATCTTAATACATATAGAAGTTATATATAGAAAGAACAAAAAAAATCCATACAAAATAACATGACTCAATTGAAATATTATTAATGAATTTCAAAGTACAAAGCTGTGATATAATTCACTATAATATGATATAATCAATGACATGTTTTTTTTTCTCTTTCACAGTGTACTCTTATTCAAGTTGTAAGTCAAATATTAATCACAACTAATAATACAAAATTCCTATTTATATAATAATAGCAGTATAACTAATTCACTAAAAACGTACTTAACGAACAATGAATAAGACACATGAACAATATTTTTTATTATTGGGCCTAAGAAATTACACAGTCTAATCAGACTAACACATATACATGGTAAAAGACATATATCCATTATTCAACGGTTTGGTATAATTAGATATTTTAGAAACTTTTTACACCAGATTTTTCCTGAGCATGCGCGCACATATATATATATATATATATATAAATTAAGAAAAAGACTTTTGAATTATGTACTTAACAAATCTCCATCTTGAAAGAGTTAAGGAAATGATTTACTTTGATATGATAATTTCTTTTAAACCATTTGAGACTACCTCTTATTTCCTTTACTTTTTTCTTTCTTTATAAAAATTATCCTATTTTACTTTTTATAAAATTGGTTAAATGGTAGCAAAATGAGATAAAAGAAACTTTTTTTTATGACTGATCAAACTGTGAATCACCAATTAAACTAAACAAATTTTGGTAATTAAGTGCAGCACGTACCAAGGTTTATCTTATTTTCTTATAAGATATTATCTAGCAAAAGCTTTCTGGGCTAAAATTAAACCGTGATTAACTTTTTTATTAATCTTAAATCTATGACGAAAATTATAAATACAAATAAACACGTTGTGTATTTATTATACTGTGCATTTATTACACTTGAAAAGAAAGACAACAGAGTTTAGAACGAGACTGTACCAAAAAAAGGTAAACTGTGAAGGTATCGAGTCACTCAACCAAGACCGAAACACAACCCTTAATTGATCTGACAAAAATCATGTGAATGACAGAATGCACAGGGCCCTTCCCCTTTATGAAAGCCAAACTAAGTTTCCATATTGAAGTGTTGGAGTTAGTTGAGCAAATATAAATACTGGTTGCTGAGAGCTTAAGCAGCTGCACCCCAAAGGGTCATGGAGATCATGTCAAGCTTCGACAGAGACCTCAATGACATGAGGGAGTATTATGAGAGCGGAAAGACTAAGCAAGCATCTTGGAGAGAATCTCAGCTCAAAGCCTTGCGTTGCTTCCTCATGGAAAAACAACAACATATCATGGAGGCCCTTATGCAGGATCTTGGGAAACATCAACTTGAAGCTTTCAGAGACGAGGTATCTTTTCACGTGTTCTTCTCTTATTATATTGAAACCTATTTTGGCTACGTGGAAGAAATGGTTGCAAATCATCAATCAGATATAATTTCTTAGTAATAAAAACCATTCTGGTCGCAGATAGGGACTTTGATCAAGACCTTAAATCTGGCATTGAAGTCTTTGAAAGCTTGGATGTCAGGCAAAAAGGTAAGATACATGTCCATACATACATCCTTCCAAATATTTGAAGATGAGCCTGTGAGAATATACATATGAAGTAACTAGCCACCAAATTGATCATTTTGATAGGCTGAATTGCCACAAGTAGCATTGCTCACCAGTGCAGAAATTGTTTCAGAACCACTTGGTCTGGTCCTCATTATTTCATCTTGGAATTTCCCATTTGGTGAGTTAACCTTTAAACCAATCCCTCAAAACATTTATGAGAAAAATATGAAGATATTATTGTGGTGTGCTCATTCTGTTGATTTATGCAAACGTAGGACTATCCTTGGAGCCACTTATTGGAGCAATAGCTGCGGGAAACGTGGCAATCTTAAAGCCTTCAGAGTTGTCTCCAGCTTCTTCTTCTCTACTCGCTTCCAGTCTCACCTCTTATTTGGACAATAAAGCCATTAAGGTGATCCAAGGAGGACCACAAGAGACCCAACAGCTACTAGAGCAAAGATGGGACAAAATCTTTTTCACAGGTAAATGGGTTATGTCTGTCTTAATTAGGTGACTCTATTTTTGGACAAAATTATTAATCTATAAGCAGTGATTTTAATCTTGTATTGTTTATAGTATAGCCAAAACCATTTTTAACGAAGAAGACAAACAAATTGTACTATTTCGCTCTCTTTTAACAGAAGAAAATGTTGTCTTCAATCGTTGTAAAAACTAATTGCAGGAAGTGCACGTGTGGGGCGGATTGTTATGTCTGCTGCTGTGAAGAATTTGACTCCTGTGACTTTGGAGTTGGGTGGAAAATGCCCTGCAGTTGTTGACTCCCTCTCATCTTCCTGGGATATAGAGACCACTGTGAAGAGAATTGTTGTGGGAAAATTTGGGACTTGTGCTGGTCAAGCATGCATAGCCATTGATTATGTCCTGGTGGAAAATAAGTATTGCTCAAAACTGGTACGTTCATCCCTTGAACTTTTTCATGTTCACTGATCTTTGATCTTTGTTTCCTATGATGTTTGGTGTTAGGGGTTTTTCTGGTAGCTTATTCTTGTTTCTTTTAGGTGGAACTGATGAAGGTCTGGATCAAGAAAATGTTTGGAGAGAACCCTCAACGGTCCAAAACTATCACCAGGATAGTTAACAAACACCACTTCTCTAGATTGAACAACCTTCTTGCTGATAAAATGGTCAAAGAATCAGTGGTTTATGGTGGCTCAGTGGACGAAGAAAACTTGTAATTAACTAACACTCTTCCCTTTCTCAACTACGTTTTCTTCCACAATAATTGTATTTCTGCTAAAGTTGGGTTTTCAATAAATTTAATTAATAAAAGAAAAATATCAAAGATTCTTACTCATTTTCCTGCAATTAGAATAGACCAGAAAAGTGCATCTTTACTTAGCCCAAAACTGTTACCTGTGAATTCGTGCAGATTTATTGAGCCAACCATCTTGGTGGATCCCCCACTGGAGGCAGCAATTATGTCAGAAGAGATCTTTGGACCATTACTTCCAATTATTACTGTAACTTTCATGCACACAACCCTCCCAATCACCACATGCTTGAATCTAGAAATATTTTCCAACTTGGCCAATGTCATTTTCTTTTCTTTTTTTATGGCATTAATTTGCAGGTAGAGAAGATTGAGGACAGTATTAGATTCATAAGGAGTAGGCCTAAGCCTCTTGCCCTTTATGTCTTCACCAAAAACAAAACCCTAGAGAGAAGAATGATATCTGAAACATCATCTGGCAGTTTAACTTTCAATGATGCAATACTACAAGTACAAACAACACTATCTACCATCATTCCATTGGAAATCTCTTTGCATGGTTTCATTAATCTTGTTATTTTTGTTTGTGCAGTATGCAGCTGATTCTCTTCCATTTGGAGGAGTGGGAGAAAGTGGGTTTGGCATGTACCATGGGAAGTTCTCCTTTGACACATTTAGCCACCAGAAGGCAATAGTAAGAAGAAGTTTTCTCACTGATTTCTGGTTTAGATATCCTCCATGGACACTAAATAAGTTGCAACTACTTGAAGAGTGTTACAATTATGATTATCTGGGGATGCTCCTTGTCATGCTGGGCTTGAAGAGATCATCAAAACGCTTATTTGCAAATCATATGTAGCTGTATAGGATCTTATTAATATGAGAACAATATACACTGTCATTTGTTTCTTGTGAAAAACCAGAAAACTGTAATGTTTTCCTTTTCTTTTCTTACAAAGTCCAATAAAAAATTGTTCCATGTGCAATTAGTCTTCCGTACAAAATTTGCCTATTAAAGTCTTATGCAGCTTTATTTGACCTTATCTGGTTGTCACTGAACTCCAATTAGTTTATGAATAAAATTCACATTCAGTTCTTTTAAAAAGAATTTATATTGTTGTTAAATTTAGTATTAGTGTTGTAGTTTTATTTAAATAATTTATATATAATAATGTATGTGTTATTGTTCATTTTGTTTTAAAGTTTTGTTTTATGGATTTTATTATTACAAAGTTTATTATTATACTTCTTCTAAAGACTGGGAGACGTGTCAACAAGATTGACCAATATAATCATTAAATAATATTCTTCTATCAAAAATTATATTTTAACATACACAATTTTTATATTTATTTCACATTATTTTTTTCATTCAATCTTTTATGACTTAAACAAATCTTTTACATTTATTTAACGTTACTTTTATTTACTTTTTACATTTTTCTTTTTAAATTATAAAATTTCATTTTTTCATAACTATTTTATTTTTATAATATATATAAAATAAATGTAAAATCCTACTATTTCTCTTTTTTTTCTTTTCTTACTTTTCCCCCTAATTGCTGACAATATTGTTATTTTTGTCTATTAGATTTATCCAACGTATAATATCGTAATTTTACTAGATGAAGTTTGTCTTCTTGTAGGATCTCAGCAATCATGGTTACAAGATTTCTGCTTTTCCCACCTTTCAGACTTATGGTACTTGTATTTTAAGTTTGTACCTGTGACAGAGAGAAAAAAAAAACAGAAGAAACTTACTGATTTGAGAGACAGAAACAATGACATTATATACTTAAAAAAGGAAAAAAAAATCACTTCTTTTTTTATAAATGTTAATTTGATTAGCACTATCGTTTCAAAATATTTGTTACTTTTAAATTGTATTTATTTGAATTATTCTCACATAATACTCACCAACCGTATCAATAATTGAATTCCAGAAAAAAAGGGCGTCTTTATGAGCATTCAAACTCAAAGTTTGGACCTCGCAAACTAGTGGCAGAGAATTATGATGGCATGGTAGTTGAAAAAATACACCGATTGCTGCTGCTGGAAAATAATTTTTAGCAATGTGTTCTTTTATATAAATTTCTTTGCACCTACACCATTGAATCTACTCTATGTGAGTGTAATTAAATACACCAACTTTCTTCTTTACCAGCACGCACATTTATTTTCATCATCTGAAACTGCTTTTTCCATGAGGTGTCAGCTAGGCAAATAGAAAATATAAATATTAAGGAAATAAAAAAGAAAGAGAAAAACAAAATGATGGAAAAAAATATATAAAAGGTATCAAATGAGAAGTGATGATTAAAAATTAAAATAAAAACTTCTCAATAAGAACTGATAACAGTGATTCAGAAAACAATTAAATTGAATGGTAGAAGTGTCTTTTCATACACACCCCAATCTTGGTTCTCGGTCAGAGTAGAATAACGGAGGCAGAGAACCACATGAAAGCGAAATTAGATATCTTGCAGGATCATCTCGGTATTGTGTACGAACGAAAAATATCAAAAATTTAAGAAACGATATTGAGTATGATGTGAAATCTACAAAAAATTATAATTTTTAATAAATTTAACCAATAAAAAAATAAGTGTGATTGAGAGATACCAATTTCCATCCAATCAAGAAAATAAACACAGATATGAGCAACATCGCTGCCTCAGACTCTACACAGACTATTAACCAAGTGTACTGAAATTGTTGTTTTGTAGCTGCGGTGGGAAAATATGGAGAAAATAAGCATGCAAATTTAAGAAACCCAGATTGATGAAAATGACCTATAATACAAGTTCTGAAAATCATGACACTAATAAAACTCATCCTAAACTAAAATCCAAATGCTGAATATTCAGAATTATCTCAAATACTACCATTAATCACATGCTATTCCACTCATTGAAACAAACAAAAATTTTTAAGACCCGCAATACGAAGCCTTCGTGCATAAAATTGACCAGGCAATACAAACAGATCCTATGCTTGCTGTAAAGATTTCGAAGTTCTCTGCCAAAGGGACCGTCCTAAAATGGAATTTCCATGCGTCGAAAGATATGCAGCATTCAATCTGGAAAAGCAACCAAAGATCCGTCAGAAACACATAATGAGCCAATATATGCAATTTTTTCTTTTGGTGAAAGCAAATATATCTTCTTTTTAAGGTTTTTATAGCTTTTAAATTGAAAAGGAAGAGAGAAGGGGGGCAAGAAGCTTACTTGTCAACATCAGGCAATGCCAAGGGATCATACGACTCCTCCACAGGCATAGATACTGACATGTCTTGACCACCTTCAACCTGAATAATAAGCAACCAATATGTATGAGAAACCCCAAAAATATTCTCTTCCGTAACATTTATATATCAATTTACCTGTTGAGGGTATTGTGCAGTATAACCAGCGTATGCACCATAAGCGTACAAGGAGGGATCATGAGCCGCACCATAAACATATGCCTCGTAACCCTGTCCATATCCATAATAGGCATTCCATTGATTTGGGTCCATCTGAGCGCCCCAGCCACTGGGTACATCCTAGAATTGTTTCAACTTTTTTTGTTAGAGCTATAACATAATTACACATCTAACTAACAATAAAAATGAATCCATATATAAGTTACTAATAGAGCAGATCAGATAATCTTATATTTATCACCAAGAGAATCCCAAAATCATTAATGTAAAACTTTATAAATATTTCAGAGTGATGAAAGTTCATTAAGGTATGGGATCCAGTACAAAAAGCTAAGCCACCAAAGCAGTACAGTTTCTTCATTATATTGTTTAAATATTTTTTTTAGTCTCACTTTAAATTTCTATTAAATTTTTGTGCCAACATGTTTGACGTGCAGCTGCTTTTCTTTCTTCAATTGAGTTGAATCCAACTCGACTTAATTTCCTAACTGAAATGCAATCATACTCTCGGTCTACAAACAGAGCATTCACATGTAACTGCTACAGCTATCATTAAATCATACAGTGTCACCTTAACTTTAACTAAAACCACCGAGCTTTGAGTCAGTGTTTATATTTCTCATTATCTTTCCTTGTCTCAGCACATATAATCACAATGTCCGTACCTTTTTCCTTGGGTGAATGATAGTATGGGGAGGGGAAGGGTCGGGTATGCAATTGTGGTAACTTACTGATGAAAGACCTCGGACCATACCTTAATTCCTTGTTATTGAAATTCCCCAAATCCTACCAGCTGAACCGACCTTCATAGGCATCATAACATCATGATTGCCCAATTAGGCAAGGTCAATTACATGGATCACACCATACCCATTGAGCTCGGCCAAAGATTAAATTTTGAGGGTCAATAACCCAAAACATACAAACTAATAAATGCCATAAAAAATCTATATCAGAACTGAGTTTGGAAGTATACACGTGTGTTACCAACATAGAAATTTCGGAAGACTTAATAAGTTGAATACATTGCCATGATTTTTTAAATTAAAATGAAAATGAATTATGTATGACAAATGTGCCACACAGGCCAGTGTCACCATGACAAGCCAAACAGTCATTTTGTCAAAAACATGAATCATTTCCAAATGAAAAATCACCTGTCTAGCTGTCAAGGTACTAGCCCAAGAAATTTGGATCAATTGTTGACCTATTATCTTTCCCTGCATCCTCTGAATCGCATCTTCAGCAGAGGCTCTACAGACAAAAGCCATGGAAGAGGTTAAAAGGCTAATCAATAACAAGAAAAAGCAGAAGGAGAAGAAACTAAGATTGATGAAAGACCTCATAAGATGCAGAGTAACATGACATCAGGCCACATGAAACTTATTGCCTTGGAAAGGGGTAGCAACAATCAAAATCATATCATTTATCCTTTGAGTTTCGAAATATTAGAGCAACCCCATAAAGATTCACATGTTAAAGTTTAAGGGTAAAAAACAAAACCTAGTTCCAAATTGAACATAACCGTATCCTTTGCCCGCATAAATTTTGACCGACACAATATCTCCAAATTGCATAAAGGTTTGCTTAAGCTCCTCCTCTGTCACATTAAGATCCAAATTACCAATACAAACCTGCATTACAAACAGATATCTGTAAGAGTACAATAAATCACATACATTCTTGTTCCAGAAAGTGTGTAATGCTATCTCGTCCGTCCCTTAAGTTAAAGAAATTTCAAAGAAGTCCTTAAAATTTCCAGATGTCTCGTTAAAATTCATAAACTTAACGACTAATTATTATTTTCATCCTCAAACATATCATAATATTATTATTCAAGTTTCACATTTTTAGAATTTTGGACTATAATGAGACCTTCGGATTGCACTTTCAAGGACATGTTAGAAGTTTATGTGACAGCACTATATGCTTTCAGGGATAAAATGTGTGGTGTACTCATCACATAAATTATTGGTCAACGAGAATCCAACTTACAGTGGTATTATTCACATCATTTTCTGGCTCAACAGTAGTCACCGGAGCAGTATATGCAGGAAATTGATACATTGCTGCAAAGTAATCCACAATTAAGAGTGATTTAAGTGATAATTGTGAACGGAACGAAGGGTTGTATGCTTGTACTGCAGTACTCACCTTTAGGTGGAGCATATTGGTTTTGAAAAGAAGCGTTCTTTTTAGGAGTAGCGGCACTGATACGCATAGGGCGCGTGGAGCAATAAACACCGTTCATTTCAGTCATGGCGCGGTTCCTCTGCGTCTCGTCGGTGAACTTAACAAAGCCATAGCCCTTGGAGCGGCCAGTGGCGGGGTCGGTGACGACTTTGGCCCCTTTGACGGAAGGATAATGGGCCCGGAAAGTTTCCTGAAGGAGGAAGTCAGTAACGTCGGGGGCGAGATCGCCGACGAATATGGAATGGTCGGGCCCAGAGTCTCCGAAGGAGGCCCAATTAAGCCGGAAGGTCTGTTCCGTACCGGGCATTTGGGTGCCGTTGTAGGTGCGGAGAAAGGCCTCCGCCGCCGCGTGAGAAACGAATTCCACGAAGCCGTAGCCCTCAGGCTGGCCCGTCATCTTGTTGCGAATGATTTTGATGGAAACCACTTCGCCGCTGTGGGCGAAGCACTGCGAGAGGTACGACTCGTCGACCCAGTACTGCAAATCGCCAATCCAAAGAGTTCTTACTTCCTCGATCGCCGTCGACGCCATCTTCCACAGCCGCGCTGCTGATTATGCTTCAACCTCCCTTTGGTATTTCCCGATGGTACGAGATTAAGGCTGCTTTAAAATTCAAACTGTGATATGGGTGTGGGCCGGATTATGCAGAGGCCCAGCTAAATATGGGTTGTAGAGTAGCCCATATTCTGGCGATGCGTCATGTCATATTGTTCGTCTCAAAATAAATAAAATCTAATTTTTTTTACCAAAAAAATATATGTTATTTAGTAAAGGTTAAAATACTAATTTAGATTCGATTTTTGTCAATTCAGTTGTAATAATTTGTCTGTTTAATAAGGTTTTATTTTTTTTCAATTTTGTTTAATTTAGTTTTTTTAACGTCATTTAAATAATTAATCATGTATGACATGTATCAATTTATGATTTTTTTAATTATTTTAAATTTATTTAATTAATTTTTTAAAAAATATTCATGTGTCAAGTCATCATTGTGACAATAACATTACCATGTGTTTATATCTTATAATTAATTTGGTTGATACTAAATTTAATTTTTATATAAATGATATATTAAAAAAGATTAAATTGAAAAAAATAATAAGTATAAGAACCAAATTGAGTATAAGATACATATAACAATAATAATAATGATACGTGTTTATGTCTTATAATCAATTTAGTTTCTATATTCATTAATTTTTTTAATTTAGTCAATATTTTTTTAAATAGAGAAATTTTGTCTTTTTTAAAATTGATATCAAATTTAATATTTATATAAATGTTATATAAAAAAGGAGATTGAATTGAAAAAAAAATAATAAGAACAAAATTGAATATAAAATACTTATACTAACACATGTCATTCACCCTAACATCTAACGTTTACTTGACACATAAATATTTTTAATAAATAACATATATATAATGAATCTTTAAACAAAAATGACACGAATAATTTTAATAATGATTATTATAATGAAGTGTAATTTTATATAATTTACTGTTAAATTTTAACAAAATAATATCATATTAAAAATAAATTTTAAAAATTTAAAACATATTTATAAATTTATAAATATTAAAATATATTGATATGAAGTTGAATATTCATCGAGTTCTAATTGGCTATTCAAAGTTGACCACAGTTATTTATTGTAGTCAATCTTATTTATCTAACATAAACAGTTTATCTAATCTGATGCGATACTTTTGTGGTTTTTTCAGTTATAAATTTCAAATGGTGCTACTTGGGTAAGTTTTGGCGGAATGATGCTATCATGCGGAAAAATTCTGGGACAGTAATCTGTAGGAAAACTATGGCTTCAAACCCTCACTGTCAACTTTTGTACTTTTCCTCCCCTGCATTCTCACCAAAACTTTCCCTAGATACACTTTCACTAAATTCTTCACCTTAACAGTGATAGCATGTTTGGTTACATAGGAAATAACACAACTTATTGCTTTCTTATTTAACAACTTTTACGAGTATTATCTCATAGAACTAAAAGCAGTTTCAAACTGCATTTAATCTTATTTATATTATTATTTTTATTAGGGCTTGAGTTTTTTTGCAACCTACTCTTCAGTGCTATTTGACTTGACACGTGTTAAGAGGAGAATGGAAAATTTAAAATACGTTCTGATGCCACACCGAAAATGGAAATAAGAGAGAAACACGACGTGTTTTTCTTTTATTAATTTCTGTTTATTTAAAACCATCCAACCTAGATAATATAATATCATTTCATCCATATATATATATTTATTTATTTTGTAAGCATTTCATCTATATTTTTTTCCAAAATGTTATTTAGCACTGTCAGCACAAGATTCGTGAATTTCACGGTGATCGTAATTTTAGAAGGAAAAGAGAAAATGCAATCGAACATCTGTGGTAATAATTAATGTATATTTATAAAAAGAGAATATTACACACTTCTCAATTAAAACCAATACAAGCTCATGGGTTACACTACAGTCAGAATGCAAGTCCAACTTCAGTGTAGACCCTATTATTAATGAATGACTAATTACAAAACAACTGCAACAATGTTCAACGTGATTTATTGGAAAAAAAAAATTGATTTAGCCAGAAGCTTAGTATGCTGGAGGCGGGGGTGAGTTATACAAGTAGGGGTAGTATGGTGGAGGAGGAGAAGGTGAAGGGGGAGGTGGGGACTTATAGTAATATGGTGGAGGAGGTGAAGGAGACGGAGGAGGTGGTGACTTGTAGTAATATGGTGGAGGAGGTGACGGAGAAGGTGGAGGGGGAGACTTATATACGTATGGAGGAGGTGGTGAAGGTGAAGGTGGTGGTGGGGACTTATAATAGTATGGTGGAGGAGGTGAAGGCGATGGTGGGGGTGGGGACTTGTAGTAGTATGGAGGAGGAGGTGAGGGAGAAGGTGGGGGTGGGGACTTGTAGTAATATGGAGGAGGTGGTGAAGGTGATGGTGGGGGTGGGGACTTGTAGTAGTATGGAGGAGGAGGTGATGGAGATGGAGGTGGTGGTGACTTGTATACGTATGGTGGAGGAGGTGAAGGAGATGGTGGAGGTGGAGATTTGTAGTAATAAGGAGGAGGTGGTGAGGGTGATGGTGGAGGAGGGGACTTGTAGTAATATGGAGGAGGAGGTGATGGAGATGGAGGTGGTGGTGACTTATAAACATATGGTGGAGGAGGTGAAGGAGATGGAGGTGGTGGTGACTTATATACATATGGTGGAGGAGGTGAGGGAGATGGTGGGGGTGGAGACTTATAGTAATATGGAGGAGGTGGTGAAGGTGATGGTGGTGGCGGGGACTTGTAGTAGTATGGAGGAGGTGGTGATGGGGATGGAGGTGGTGGTGACTTGTATACATATGGTGGAGGAGGTGAAGGAGACGGTGGAGGTGGTGACTTGTAGTAATATGGTGGAGGAGGTGATGGAGAAGGTGGAGGAGGAGACTTGTATACGTATGGAGGAGGTGGTGAAGGTGAAGGTGGTGGTGGTGACTTGTAGACATATGGTGGAGGAGGTGAAGGAGATGGTGGTGGTGGGGACTTGTAGTAGTATGGTGGAGGAGGTGAAGGAGATGGAGGTGGTGGTGACTTATAGACATATGGTGGAGGGGGTGAAGGAGATGGTGGTGGTGGGGACTTGTAGTAGTATGGAGGAGGAGGTGAAGGAGAAGGTGGGGGTGGGGACTTGTAGTAATATGGAGGAGGTGGTGAAGGTGATGGTGGGGGTGGGGACTTGTAGTAGTATGGAGGAGGAGGTGATGGAGATGGAGGTGGTGGTGACTTATATACATATGGTGGAGGAGGTGAAGGTGATGGTGGGGGTGGAGACTTGTAGTAGTATGGAGGAGGAGGTGATGGAGATGGTGGTGGTGGTGATTTATAGACATATGGAGGTGGTGGGGATGGAGAAGGTGGAGGTGGAGATTTATAGTAATATGGAGGTGATTTGTAATAATAAGGAGGTGTTTGTTGTTGATACGGTGGTGTTGGGCGTGGATAATTGTTCCATGGTTGGCCATTGTAGGGCTTATAGTCATCAGCACCAACACTGATAGCCATTAGGCAAATTGCGAATGCAAGGATCAAACGAGGCCATTGCCTCGTTCCCATCTTCTCTGAATGTGAAAACGTTGCTGTCTTCAGAACACTTATTGTGCCAAATTTACTTTCTTGCTTCCCAAAGTATTGATTATAAGCCTTTATATAGTGTTTAGCTTCGGTGATGGCTGGTAGGATATCTTTGTTTGATGACACACAGCCATAAAGTCTTAAAATATATATTTATATTATTTTAACATTTCAACTTGATGTTATGGTTTGCCATTAAAGGAGTTCTTATTTTCCTCAGGATGGTGTGAAGAAAGTCAAGAAGAGAGTAGGTGATGGCGTGGTTGAATGAGCTCCTGTACATTTTCCTTAAACAAATATATATACAGAAGCGCGTCACAGCAGACAAAACTGATTATTTCGTTTGTCTTTTCACCAAGAACTTATGCCTGGAGTGTGAAACAGATGATAAAGTCAAATGCAATATCACTTCTTGCAATTCTCTCATATGTCTTTCTTTATCATTAGCTTTAGTTCTTTCTTCCTGATCATAATGCCTTATGTCCGGATTATAAAAACACGAGCTTATCTTTGTTATCTGTTGCTCTTCAAAGTATGCTTTTATCGTCGGTGAAAATTGCTTCAGGTTACATGACATATTTTCTTGTTATTGTAAACTAACGCACTTGACAAACGTTAACTCCAGACTTAAAAAAATATATATTTATTTTGACTCGGTATAATTACTTTTTAAGCCGGTAAACCTACTTTGTTTGTTTTAATCAACATCTCGTGTGTATACTTTATGCCTTTTTTTTTTCACCACGACAAGTTTGTTCCGACATATTCTTTGATCAATTCCACCCTGCAACTGGATCCTTTTTAAACTTGAAAGCTGTAAATGAATTAGCGAGTTTTTGAAAGCTGGTGTATATATCCTAAATAAATAAACAGAGAAAAAGTCTAGGCGGCGAAATTTTGATCGATTTTAGGAAGATATGTTGTAATCCTATTTATTTCTTTATTTTTAGGTTGATCGTTCAATTATTATTATTTAATGTGTTGTTTATTTTTTCTGTTAGAGCAACGTATTGTTTATTTGATTTGATACATCAAGGCAATAAAAATACTTTGATTAACACGTTTCTTGCTTGATCGAAGCACCTCTTAAGAAAATCTGATTAGTCTCTTTAACTACCAGATAATTCACTTTTTGCTATTTTCTCTCTACAAATTTCATCAGATTAATTAAATTAATCCCGCTTGTAATCTTCAATTACCACCATTTGATTCGATTTACATTACGGTTCAGAGGACAGCACTTACCTTGGAAAGATAACTCATTATTATCAATTCGTGCCACAGTTAATTTTTAGTTACTTATACACAGTGCAAAGTTTCTGTAATAAATGAAAAGCATTCACCAAGAAAACAAAAATGGTGGATCTGTGTTTTCCCTAGACTCATGATCACTTCCAAGGAAAATGGTCTGAAGAAGAAGCGTTGCAGAAGTCCTAATACGTTTTTCTCTCAACTTGTGTATTTATTTTGCTTTTGTTGATTGGAAAATCATGCATAATATATACTATTTTGCGAAGAATTATTCATCCCAATGTACAAATATATATACATGCACAAAATTGGCTTTGTTTGAGATGGAATTTGTCCTTTTCTCACTGGCCAAAATAATAATTATATAATCATATAGTTCACTTTATAATTATCTTTGAATTTGAGACATAAATATATATTCTATATTTGTCGAAAGCTAAATTAATTTGGTTGGCACGTTGTTCTGTGCACTGTATCCAGATCATTTTTGAAGACTTTCTTTGACATATCGTGCTTAAAAACACTGTTTGTGAGTTGTGAGTAAGCCATCGTGGCCCATTTTGCTTGATTTACTTGCTCATACGTTCACACTTTTGTTTTGTTGGCAAAAGCTTCGAGATTTTTCTAGGTGTTTAAAGTGTAGTAATTTTTCAAGAGGCGAAATATGAACTTCTTGAAGGAATATTCATAGATTATGTTATCCAAAAATCTTGAGGAAACATAGATCAAAGATGTTTTCAAAGGAATATTTTAAATATGTTTTTAAAGTTTCAAAAAAGATAAAGAGAAATTCCCGATAAATAAAAAACAATGTTTTTTTGTGTTTATTTGTGTTTCTGTGATTCTGTCATATGGTTTATGTGATACAGAAATAACAATTTTTTTTAAATTATATACTTTAGACCGTGGTTCTGGTAAAACTGAAACAAAAAAGGGTCTATTGGCTCGTTATGGATCCAATCGAGACAATAGACTCTTTAATTAATTAACTTTAAGGTTAAAACCGAGGTAATAGACCAAATTTTTTAATTTTATAATCGTTTTACTGCTTCAGGTTTTTTAAACCGAGATAAAAGTGTAACCATTTTGTTTCGATTTTTGAACTGAGATAAAAAGTCTTTTTTACCTCGTATGAATATACCTCGGTTGTAAAATCGTTGTCATAAACTCAAAACAATCGAAACAATATTCATTCGTTGCACTAGTGTAAAACTTATCTTGAGTATTTAGTATATACTGTTCACTTTTCCAATCCAATCACTTTTCCATATTTCTGTAATGGTGAGACTATACGTCTTTCTGATAGTCGTAAAAGATTGACTTTATTCTGAGTTAGTGTGTTCATATCTCTCTTATCCACACTCAATATCTAATTTAAAGATTAATATATATATATATATATATATATATATATATATAAATAACAGTTTACTTCGAGTATTAATTAGTGTTCTCATTACAGAGGTCACAAGAAAGATATTAATTTCAAGACATATGTACGTTTTCATGCGTATGAAATTGGGGTGAAAGACACATCTTACATGTCAAAGTTATGTGCAATTACATTATTTACAAGTTTAATATATAATTTTATTTTGTGGAAGTTAAATTAATAGTCAGCCAGTTTTTATTTGTTACTGTGTTGCTATAAATATAAGAGTAGTTATTTTGAATGGTAATTGTGATTGCTATAAGACTGGTTGTTTACAAAATGTGAAAAAGTTAGAAAAGATGTTGAAAGAGTAATCGATGTGCTACAATCTCAATTTGCAATTATAAGTAGTCAGGTGAGTCATTAATTAGATACATAAAAATGATGAATAATCATGTATACACATCCATTATACTGTATAATATGATTTTTTAAATGATTATTTCAATATTAATTATACAATATGTACTCATCGTACCTATTGACACAATAATGCGAGTGTTAAGGAGGACTACTAAGAAACAAAACATTTGAATGAATGGAATGTGTTATACAATTTCTTCAATCAAGGAGGATGAAAAATATATATTATCTGAGTATTTGGGACAAAAAATGAGGGTCCAATTGTCATGTCATTGGTGTATATTTTAAAATGAAAAATGACAGGCTTTATAATTTATAAAATAGCTAAATATTTAAGATTTTACACATTGACAATGTGAAAAAATCTCTTGAAATAATTTTGCGAGACAAAGGAAACTATAGACAAAAACAAATACGTTGACAATGTTGGAGGGCATTTTGTTTCTTATGTTTCATTTTTCTAACTAATAGTTTTGTAAGTGGGAGGCATACACAGTTCGAAGTCTTGTATCGACTAGAGATAAGATCAATTCTTTGTTTATAAGTGGGTGCAAACCTCACTCTACAAGTAGGGTTGAGTTAGACTTAAAGTTTACTGCTAATATGCTATCAGACTTATAATTAGAGTCTATCTTAGCGATATTTGTTGTGTGCTGGACATATTATTTCAACCGCTATCGAACCATACACTCAAAATGAATATATCTCGACGTGGGAGTATACACCCTATAGCTGACTAAGTGAAACTATATATATATATATATATATATATGTATATATGCTCTATGATTCTTTGGTTATGTCTATACACAGTCAATACTCTTTACATTATGTTAGCGCGTTTGAGAAGGATGTCTTATAAGATGAATCAGTTTTCAGAGACCATATATATATATATATAAGCATAAAATATGGTGATTGGGAAGAAAGAAACAAAACCAATTATAACGAAAAGACATTTTAAATAATTCCGGCAAGTTTTGCATTTGACTTTTTCAGTTGTTTCACACTTATTATGCAATTCGACTGTATTTATTAAAAGATCTTTCCCTTTCTCTCTGTAATAACGTGTCTGATAAACAACGAGAATTCTCAATAAATTTGATGAATTATTCTTTAACATCAATTTTATGTCACTTTTTAGTAAGATATATAAAATACTTCATTAGTGAAAGGATTTATCATTTTAAAGGCAATATAGACATTCGTCTATAGTTCATAACTTTTTTTTTCGTGAATAATGTTGTTCTGATGAAATTTTTTGTTGTTCAAACTTAAGAAAAAGAACAAGATAATAATGTATACAAATATTATACTGATTTAAGAACATTATAAATATTTACTAATTTATTTATTGAGTTTTTTTTAATATTATACTGATTCTTTAACCTATTAGACTATACATAGTATTTAGTTTATTAATCCACTATATATTTGTAACTATGTCTTGAATACTTGCAACAACATTGTCTTATTTCTTTATTATTATTTGTTGTTTAATTATGTGCGCGTGTAGAGAGGGAGAAAATTTCCATTTGTCATTGTGATATAGAAAATATTTTAAGACTTGCAACCTCTTTTTTTCTTTTTTTTTTCTTTTTAATAGTGTAACCAAAAGAAGATAGAGAATAACAAAAGACATATGCATATTGATTTTCATCTTCTTTGAAGTTCACCTTTAAATAGAGAATACTGAAAAAAGAAGTAAGAAATACAAATCCTAACAGAAGTAAAACAACATTATATTCATCACATTGATTTATTCCTTTTTTTTATTTAAAAAACGTAATTAAAAGAATACACACCAGTCCTACTGATGATGCAGTAACTTAATAAACACTAATTACTTTGAAAATGTCAATAAGCAACAATAAAAATTTAATTTGAAACCAAAATAAAAAAATTAAGACAAAAATAATAAAACGTACAAATTTATTAAAGACCATGAGCAAAACAAAACTAAAAAAGCTTATCTAGCTACTCTAATCTATTGTTTAGGGTGCTTCTTCCTGCACCCTTATTTTTCTTCTTGTACTATCACAAAAAAGAAAAAAAAAATATTCTCCAAATTATTCCTCCTTAAAAATGTAATAAAAACTCATATATTTTTTTATTTTTAATATTTTCTAGAGTGAATATTTCGAAAGTAATGATTTGGAAAATATCTTACGGAACACAAACACCGTTGACTTCCCGAGAGCCTTCTTCAGCGTGGCGGCACCCTGAGTATCGACGCTATGAATGACGTCGCAGTCCATTTTAATACATTTTATTCCATGGTAAAATGAGGATGATACATTTTATGGGGTGCAGGAAAAAAAATGAGGTCGGAGAATTATTTAATAAATATATGTAAATGGTAGGGAAAGAATAGCAATAATATAAAAACTTAATTAATATTTTAATATTCTCATAAATTTACGTATAATTGAATCCATATTAAATTTTTATTGAGTACTCAACGATTTTATATTTTTAATTAAGTATTTATTATCTATTTTAGTTGATTAATAATGTGATTATTATTTTTACTATTTTACTTATTTGTTATCATGTAAAATTTTATAATTAATATAAAATGATATTATAATTAATATAAAACAATAAATAGTTTTTATTATTTTAATTAAAACACATTGGATAATGCATATATTTTTTAATGTTATTATCTACAATAACAAAAAAAAACTCTTATCGTCATATCTATTTTTCAACGTATTTTCAGTGAAAACAATACAAATTATTTATTATTTTACATTAATCACAATATAATTTTATATTAATTATAAAATCTTTCATCTATTAAAATATACAAAAATTTGAAATACTTAACAAAACAAAAAATAATAATTAACAGACACTTAAATACCTAATTTTATAAGGAAATATAGAATTTAATTAAGCCTAATAACAATTATATGAAGAAAAAAAAAGAAATTTCTTTTATACAGTATCATGACCAAAATTAGCATACTTATAAGAAACAATAAATCATTTTTGTATCCACAATCCTGATTTATCAAGTCTTGAGACTTTGTCTCGAACTAATCTTGCTTAACCACGAAATAAATAAAATCTGGTCAGATAACCGAAAAATCTTATTAAAGCTGAAAGTAAAATTAAATCTCTTGTTAAAATACTAATTACATTCATGTAACAAACCTTACTTTAAAACAATGGTAACGCAATAATGGAGTACATATTTTCTGTATAGAACTGTTAAATTGTTAAATTATAAGGTAGATAAAGAATATGTATACTCTTAACATTATAAGTTGAATGAGCCCTTCCCAAAAAGAAAGTCTAAATAGTAATTTTTGTTGTAAACATCGACCAAAACACAAACAAAATTTTATTCTGAGAACGTATAGATTCAAGACTTATCTACGGTATATTATACAAATTTTCTAAAATACAATAAGAATTTTCCTAATTTTTCAAAATTATCATAACTGCTCTAAAATACAAGAATTTTCCTAATTTTTAAAAAATATCAACTAGCAAGAAATTCTAAAAGAAATAATTAACAAGAAACTCTAAAAAAAAAATGTACTAAACCTAAAATAATAAATTGAGAAAAGAAGATGAAAAAACAAAAGATTAAAAAGTTGTACTATAGATCTCTTCATTGCTCTCACGGATTTGTTTTTGGTACTATTCCAAAAAATCTCTCACTAAGAAATGTATCTTATGTGTATATAAATCCATGTATATTTCATATTTCGGATATGAAACTTTATTTGTACTCAAACATTCTACACCCTTGCAGCTAAAGTTAAAAAGAATTGCTCCTGAGGAATAGGACTCATTCGAATAAGTTCAGCCAAAAAAATTGAAATAAAGGATATATATTTTGCAATATATTTATAACAGTTTTTATAACAATTCTTATTATGCCATTCGATCTCCTTTATCAATTAGACCATAACTACGAATTACGTATACGATAAAAAGGAAACTCAGTGCACCTTCCAGAAACTAAAAAATATTTAACAAAAATGAATAGCTTCAATTCCATTTTGCAACTAGTTTGAACCTCCAGTAAGAATTAAGTTAGAACGACAACATATGATTCATCTTTCTAGAAATTGTTTTAAATCATACATCAAGTTGATTTTCGAATTGAAAGGTATTGTATGGCATTCGACACCAGCTTGAATCCGCTCAATATGCCACGGTAGAGCAGATTCCCGGTTCATAACAGATACCATATCAGCAACAGTAACAAATATTAGAAGACAAAATAGAAATTCAAACCAATGGATTAGTAACAAATAACTTTCAGCTTTACATAACCAAAAACCTTGTACACAGAAATGACGGAACCCGGTGATATACAAATTACACTTCATGTCTGACGTGCTAAAGGCCTGTGTGGCTTTGGAGCTGAGAAGAAATAGAAAGAGCATAAGTATTATTTATTAATATGGGCTATATGGACCACACATCAACAATATCATAAAGCTTTAGAAGGTTTTGTGTGCTAGTGAGAAAGGACCAAAGTAACTTGCCATTGGGATTTCCTTGCTCATAGAATGTTCGAAAGAGAAAAACAGCTTCTGATGCCATTATACCTCCAGTAGATTTGAAATTCTTTCCTGATGGAACTTCACTGTTTATAAGAAAAATAAGAATTATTTGTTTACATACATTAGTGGGTGTAGCAGACAGATGTAAGAAAGAAAGACAATAAACAACAATTAATAATTTTCCTGACAAAGTAAAAATTATAACAGTAAATGACATGCCCCTACAAAATAATAATGAATAATAATAATAATAGTAATAGTAATGATAGAATAGATCACGACAAGGCTTGCATAGATGGTGCTGAATTAAGAGACATACTTATTGACTGTTGTGGTGTTACTTGAATGCAAGGACAGTATCGATCCACACCCTCCAAATTTATCATTTGAACAGCCATAAAATACTTCCTTTATACCTGAAATAATACACAAACCAATGAATTAGAAATGACAATATAAAGAGTGCAACTGTAATGGATTGTTCAACTCGAGACTAGAAGAAGCATACCTAAAATTGATAAAGCAGATGCGCACATTATGCATGGTTCACAGGTAACATAAAGACTGCAGTTTGAGAATTTTTCAGCAACTTCAGACATTGAATGTCCATTTTTCTGCCACTGCCCAAGAAGCACGTCTATAGCTTCCATTTCTGCATGCCTTGTAGCCTGATAATAACAAATGCATGAATGATAAAACGATTACTGTAATTCTTAGAAATTTCAAAGAATCTGCAGCAATGTGTTTGGTGCACTCTTTTCCCTAACAAGGCATCCATAGTTGATTATGATAAAAGAAGAAGCATGAACAGAGAAAAGAAAGGAACGAAAGAAATATTATTTCTGAATCTTGAAGAAGTTATGTACTGAATGTCAGAACCCATTAAAACGCACCCCAAACCCCAAGTAGTGGGATCCATGTGCCAAGAGGGGAGGGAGCATCTCAGTTGCAGAAGAGTGACCGTTCGTTTTGGGCGACGGCAGTATTTAAGGCCAAATTTCAAATAACGTGTCACTTCTCTGCATGCCTTTCTTCTTCTCCAAACTGTTGAAACTCTTTTCTCCTCCTTCTCTCTAAAATCTCCTCCTTCTCTCTAAGAAAACATGACCATTTCTTCTTCCGATCACCTCTCAGGCATCGCTGGAACACTCCCAGCGTCAAGAGCTTCCACTTAAACCGATCGGTTTGTGATTCTGAGCTGGTGAGTTCTTTCTCTTTAAGCACGTTCATTTAGACTCGCATGCAACTCTCTAGTTCTGGTCGCCTGAGTGGGTAGTATTATTCTGAGCATTTCTGGTTTTCTATGTGGTTCAGTATTCCTAAAACGTGGCCGTCGGACATTAAGTCTTTGGTAGTAGGGAGCTCTAATTCTGCATAGTTGAGCGTTCGGTTACGTGTCGAGGTAAAGAAAGCTTATATAATTTGATTAAATTCTTGTTTGAACGTTGGCATGTTTGCATGATACGTTGTTTGATTATTTGATGAATATGAGATATGTGTGTACTGCTTGTTTGGACGTGTGGATGGATGAATGATGCATGTTGTGAATTGAGTTGAGATAGGACTTGATATTCAAACTGTAGTATTCTGAGTCAAGGTGGTAATCTGGTCGAGCGTCCGTTTATATTAGGTTCTCTTATACAAGGAATTTCGTTGATAATGATCGTGATAGAATAGTAGATATGTATGAGTGAGTGTTCGGCTTAAGTGTAGTTCTTCTTTAGATTTCCTAAACAGTTTAGTAAATGTGTTATATATATTACTTACATTCGTAGACGTTATTGTTCTTTTTCATTCAGAATAAGTGATGGCTCAATTATATATATATATATATATATATATATATATATATATATATATATATATATATATATATATTCATTCGTTTTATGTAAGTTTATTAGTGATCGGTCTTGGATCAAGTGTTCAGTCTCATTAGCGCTTGTTCCTGATAATCACTTGGTCTTGGACCAGCGCTCGTCCAATAGTGTTCGGTTTCTACAGGGCTCGGTCTTAAACCAAGCGTTGGGTCTTGTTTTTTGTAATATATTATTATTGTGCTTAGAATCAGAGTCTTCATTCAAACTAGATAGTGTTCGTTACTCAATAGTTTCTCATCAGTATTAGTATTTAGTGTAAATCAGTGTTGGTCTTTAAAAGGTGTTCGGCCTAGAGTCTTAGTACTCGGCCTAGGCTTCGTGGCGTCCGGTTTGAACTCTTAGGAGTCTGTTTATTGAAGTAGATGAGTAGCGCTCAGTCTTGTTAGCTTCTAAGAAGTGTTATACCAGTCGTACTTGGGCTATGATAAGAACGTATGATCTTATTTCATTTTGAATATGTGGATGATAAAGTATGAGAGAATTTGAAAAGTGGTGTGTATGAAATAGTTTGATTATGAACGAGTATTCCAGGGAGGAATATCTCAGAAAGTGGTTATTGATTGATAAAGTATGAATGTGGGCAAAGCTTGGCGGGCATTCATCCTGATATTCCATGATTACTCGTTCTAATGTAGAGAGGAGTAAGTCACGTGTGGGAATGGCAGGAGGTCCTAGTCCATAAGGTTAACTTGGACGGAACGAATCAACCTCGGGTGGCAGCTGTTAAGGGTATCCCAGTTACTACATCACCCGGGTGCACGAACGTCGTAGCTACACAGGATTCATACAGTCCGGACAGTCAGAGTCATGTGGTCGTTAATTGCATGCATGGATGTATGAATTATGATGTGGTCGTTGTTGGTTTTGTTATGAATGTTGTATGTTGTGATTGAATAAATTAAATTACATAAGCTTACCCTGTTTATCATTTTTTCTGTGTTGTACGTCCTGTCGTTGTCCTGTTGCAATGATCATCCGTGTGGATGTGAGCAGAAGGAGAAGAGCTGCTGGAAGAAGTATTAGAAGACACAACGGAAGTGAAGGCCGAACCTTGAGAGCGTTCGGTCTGGTATTGGCTTTATCTTTTGTAAAGACTGTGTGGTATTAGTATATTTTGGTAAACGTTCGGTCTATTAGTAGCTAGCGTTAGTTTTTAAATCCCATGTTATTGTGTAAGGCCGTTCGGCCATAATCGTATCTCGTTCTGTGTAGAACTGGGCTGTAGTATTATTAATATGTGATGATTCTCGTATATGGTTTTATACTGTATTTTTGGGATGTTACACTGAATAACAGAAGAAAAGGGGATATATATATAGAACAGAAATCATGGGAAAAAAAACGGAAATAATAGAAAACACACCGGGCTAATAAACAGTTTGGCTAGCTTGGCCAACCTAGCCAGCATAGCTGGCGCTATTCAATCATTTGATTATTCTTTGACTTCCAACTATAGACGAGTGTTAAAGATAGATGATGAAGCCTATGATAGATTTCCTTATGTCTGGACACAGTCCAGTCAGAGTCACTGAATCTAGTGATTTTAGTATCACTCTTTGCATGAAGTAACAGACCTAAACCAGGAGCTTGTTTTAAGTAACAAAGCACACGTAAAGCAGCTTGATGATGATAAATATAAACCAACTGATCGAAAATATATGCATGAAAACAGAAAAGAGATCATTGATCAAATTACATTTCGTGTCTCAGTAGTTCGGTTCCTGCCTGTGGCTATTACTTTGCCATCCTCAACAATTACACATCTGCCAACAAATACCGCAGTTTACATAAAAGAGTAAACCAAAACAATAATGATCCAATGAAACGATAGACATGGTCTCTCCAATTGATTCAATGCAGAATACAATCAAGATGACTAATGAACAAAGATTTACTTCAGCCAATTTTACACTCAACAAATGATAGGAAGCATACCAGGAATTACAAGAAAATGTTAAATGCTCCATGTTCTCAAGGTTACTATGATGTTAAAGGAGAAAACAATAAGCCATTATTACTAAATAAATTAATCTCGGAATATACATGCTAATCCAATGTAGATGCCAATAGCTCAATTTTTTTTTCCTATTTTTTCTCCAAAATAAAAAGACCAATGAAAATGGGCATCCATATCTAAATTCAAAAAGCAGTTCAACGGATTGGATTTGGTACAATACATAAGAGATCAATGATATTCAAACATTCCCGTTTAGAATAGATTGATTTGACCAATCCCGTAGCATGTTTCCAGTTAGGACTTAAAGCATAAGAGGAGAGTTCAATCAAAATGATTAGTAGTCCATTAAGTGAGAGAACCTAAAGGCTTACGTATCAAATCAAATAGTTTAGCCTACTCGATGTGGGCACCTAACACTACATCCCCTTTAAGGCTGACATCCACGAAGACTTCATTCTATCAACATTGACCCGATGGTACCCTTTTTCCTATAAGGGATTTAATCACCTATCAGTATTCAGTTTGCACCTTAATCCAACCCATAGGTAGCCCTTTTCATAATCCAACTCTTAATTAAAACACCAACTACTAGGATTTAAGTACAAGAGGACAGTCCAACCCAAAAGACTAGTTCACTATTGGGAAAACCTTAAAGCTTAAGTATCAAGTAGCTTATCCTACTCAATACCAGACTTCTAACATTTTTAGTTGAGAGTAATTACAACTCTGTTTTTGATTCATTAAATCCCATTGGTATTGACTTGAAATGACTTTAAAAACTGATGCTTATGATTAACTTTCTGTTTAATCAGCACCTTGTCTTTTAAATAGGAGTCATGCAAGTCTTCTCACATTTCCAAAATCCAATCAAAAGTTTAAGAAACTTCTTATTACACCCTCTTTTGTCACGTATACAGTCATCACAGCACCGACACCCATTTAGCTCACACTCTCCTATGCACTTCTTTAGCTATGTTTATTTATCGTCCAAGGAGGACAGTCATCTTCAACATTAAAATCAGTATCACCCTCTTCCTTCTTCCTGACATTAGAGAAAAAAACTAAAATATTTTCTGATTTCAACTATCTAACTAAATATCCTATTACCATAGAATGCATTTCATTGTCTTAATGTAATCAACCAGCACCAGTGATGAATGTGAACGACGGTCAACACCTTTATCAATTACAAGTTACACTTCCAACGATATTCAAGTAACATGAAATTGTGAAGGTAACTTACCCAACAGGTACTTCAAGAGCATCCAAAGCTAACCTCGCCTGTCACATAAATCAGAGTAATTAAAAGAAATAAAAACAGTTAAATCCAATGAAATGATAATAACGATAACAACAACAAAACTAGTGTTCCGCAATGCTAGAGGGCTCCTCGCTATGAAAAGGTACAGGGGAGGGTCGCTGTACGCAACCTTACCGCTGTGTTAAGGCTCGCCTTCTTATAAATAATAATAATAAAAGGGCAAGAATATAAATTTCCGCATAGATTACATGGTGAACGTAAGGAGAGCAGAATCAACATAGTCAGGGAGATAGATGGCTTAAATTGTCAGTTTGAACGCAAGAACTACGGTCATGAAGAAGACAAACACTGTGTTCCACTAAAAGCCAGCACCGACTTACTCCACCGCCTCCCATCATTTCCAATTTGATGAGTCATAAAGATCAATAAGCAAAGAAACCACATAGGCAACTATTGAATATACAGTTAATTTCTGAAAAAAGTATGAATGGTGTTTATCGCCTACAGAAAAGAAAACAACCCTACCTACAGGAGGCATACTTGCAGAAATTAATGGCGCATATAAAAATGTTTGCAAAGCATTACCTGGTGTATGGCTAGCTCCATGAACGAAAGGATCTCAGGAGAGGTCATCCTGAGCCAATGCAGAGAACAGGGATTCGAAGGAAGAAGAAAAGAGAGGCACAACGCTTAGTGACTCACTTCACACCTTCTCTCTCAACTGTGACAGAGGAGAACGGGTGATTACTGACTTAGATATAAAGTCTCTATTATTGCTTTATAAATAAATATTATTTTAATGTGAGTTTCACTACCATAGTTTCATATAAACGTCTTCTAACATCTATTATATTCGGTATATTCAAAGTATGTAAGCTAAGAATAATCTTACTTATGCTAATTACTAATCCAATATTTTAAGTCTAATGACTGTAAATAGACTTTAACCCTCTTCGGCGATAAATCTTCTTCACATGGACAAAAGTGATATCTGTAACAATGACCTCGTCTCATTAACAATGAAAAAGATCAACGTTGGTGAATTCAAACACTCACGAAGATAAAAAATCACTTAAAAGTGATATTCACACACTCTCAAGAATCTATTTAATTTCTTGATTGATTTTTTTTTATGATTTGTCTCTGATAATGGATTTATCTCTCTGCTTTTTGTTTATGAGTTTTTCCTATTTCTTACTATTTCTTGTTCATTTTGTAATCAGGAATCAACAGAATGATATAACAGAATCAAACCATAACTTATCACAATAATGCCAAGAAATTGTGCACCAGATTTGCAGGAAAGAGGACATTAAAGCAGAGGAGGTAGCATAACTAATAAAATCAAGTATGACTAACACGCAGTGATCAAACAATTTGATTAAGGAAGAAGAGAATTAGGTAATAAACCTTCGTCGTGAGAGGCCAATCCGATTCTCGCTTCTTTCTTTCTCTGCCTTTCTCAAACTTTCTTCCCGAAACTTTTTTTCCTTTTTCTTCTTTTTCTTCAGTTTCCCTTCATGCTCTCTCTTTTTTCAAAATAATCCCCCAAAATAACTAAAAAGCAGGTTTATATAATACTAGAGAGCTAGTTTTTCACGGTGATCTGACTCTCATTCCTTGTGACACACTTCAGCTGCTATGCTTAAAACCCCCATCTCGTGCCTCCCGCTTGATAAATCGCGGAGGGAAAAAAGAAAAAAATGCCACATGGCCACCTATTGGAAACTTTTTTATGAGAAATGCGTTAATCGTCCTTGTTTTTTTTCTTTTTTTTGCTTTTTCCTGTCTTCTTTTACTTTCTTACCTTACCCCTTTTTTATTTTTAATAATTCTGAATTTTGCTATATTAAAAAAATATTATACAAATATATTTTAACTTAATTTATATTTTATTCTATTTTTTATTTTGTCTTTTGATTCATTTATTATTATTATTGTTATATATTTAAAAAAAACTATAATACTTATTTTCCACGTATTTATTTTTTGAAATCATTTTATATTTATTTAGACTAAATCAAGTTTTGACAAATAGATTTATAAATGCAGTTAACATACTACGAATCAAATCATCGTGAAATTAAGAAAACATAATGTTGGAATAATATCTTGGAAGGTGGGAGAAGTAAAGTAACTTACAATGAATTCTTTAGTGAGAGATGGAAAATAGTAATATGGTCGTGAATACAACTATATTTACTAAATTGTTAAGAGTTGATGCGAGTATCTTTAAGATTAAGGTTAATCAACCTCCCAACTCATTTTTTCACCAAAGTTTGAGTCTTTTATATGAGTTTAGAGAAATGTAAAGAGAACTTAGTCTAGATGATTATCATATGAAGACAATTTGTGGTGATCAATTTTTAGTGGCAGTGGATAGAGATCTTAGTGACCAATATTTCTTATTAACTTTGTTGTGATTAAAAATAAATGCAAAAAAAACTTGAAAGTGATTTTTAAGATGGTTGTTAATTATATTTTGAAAACATTGATTATCAACTCTAGGTATTTATTAAAAAAAAGATAAACTTTTAAGTTTAACTAATTAATTTAAGCTCATTTCATTTTGATTATTTAACAAAGTAATAATCTTCTTTGCAGAAATTAATCACCATGTTTGATAAGATTTTAAATAAAATAAAGCATAAGTTCTCTTTAAGACATTTATACAAAAATTAAAAGAAGAAATTGAATGAATTAACTATCATTAAATATCTTACGATTGGGCCAAGAAAACAACATTCTATAAGAAGTGAAAAAAAAAGGTGAAATTAAAAAATATTAATGATGATGTTTAGGTTGTTTGCATTTCCAATTAAATCTTAACTAAATTTGAGTAATTATCTTGATGTGATTTCTTGATTAATAATTTATTTCAACCATTTAATAATACAATTTTACTAACAAGTGACAATCTAATCATTATCATGATACAATGGATTAGATCACACCTCATTAGGTAATGTGACAACCGATATTGCAAGGTTACGGTGAAAAAGTAAAACTTTTATAAAAAGACAAAAATATTAGAAAACGGACTCAACGTAGCTTATTATGCAAAACTATGGAAAACCCTGCGTCAACCAAAGTCACCGTCAACAACCATCATAGCGCCGTTAAACCTCCGTGTCTGCATCTTCCTCAACCTCGCGACGCACCTGCAACACTGAATTCCAAAACCTGCAGTGAAGTCGCCGTCAACCATGAAGCACCACCGCGTCTCCATGAACCTGCGATTCAGAATCCAAAAAATCATTCGTTGTTCGTTCTTTCGCGCCTCCGTCATTCACAAACGCAGAACCCCAGATCGAACCAGAAGCGAAAACGCAAAACCCTAACCACTATACTCCATCGCGCACCAATGTCATTGGTGCCAACAATGCCAGTGGCCACCGGAGGCATCGTAGACGCTCCTCTGTTTCACTGTTTCTATTTTGAATTCCATTGCTGGGGACTGCTTATTCAATCGATGTAAGTTTATTTTGATGGTATATACACTTCATTTCCCCCCTGGTTATTTAGGGCATAATTTTTAATGGTCATTGTACGATTTGTTCATTTTCTATAACTAGAATTTTATTGTGCTTTATCATATTCCAGTGAACATTATGCAGTAAATGTTAAACAACATCTGTACTTACACTTAATTTTCCTGTTAGGAGGAAAACTTTGTGTATTGGAGGAAAGCTTTAAGGATTGAAATTATGTGACACTTTTTTTCTTTTTCAGTAGTTGTATTTGAATTAAAGCTTCTCTAAAGCCTCTGTTCAGAAACTTTGTTTGATAGTGACTACATTTATTTTTCCATTACTCGTGTATCTAAAATTTCGCCGCTACCCCTGTTGAGATGGAAGAGAATTGCAGTGCTTGCAGCCATGTGCATTGTAGTTGTTCACATAATAATGTTTCAACTTGCCTTTTTTCTTCATATGCAGGTGGTTTGTCTTTCTAAAAAGTGTTCTCAGTTGTAATGCATATGTGCATAAATTAGCTTTTGCACACATAATTGCAGCAACAAATATCTAGCAGCAAAGAAACCATCCTACAAAGACAGATGTTTTTGGCTGCTAATATGTGTGCATAATATTAAATCTACAGACCTCTGTGTTCAAGAGACCAACTATGCTTCCTAGATCATTGATTTTTTCTACAGCATTATTGAGTTTCTTCTCTTTAGTTTTAGCATTGTTCAAGGTAAAAGGATAAAAGCTTCCTGTTTTCTTAAGTTATACATGTGTTAATGTGAAAGTAAAATTACTCTCTGTCGACTTTCGTAAAGGATATACCTGACAATGAAGGAGATTGAAAATTTGGCATTCAATCTTTGTCAGTGCATTTGGATCAGAAGAGGGGACGTTCTTCTTATGTATATTCTCAGAGGACTTGGTCTTGTATCCTTGATTTATCATAAATAAGTTTCTTTAAGGTATTCTGGATTTGTGTTTCACTTCTTAAAGAGTGTTGCTCCTTAACTGATGCATATATGGTGTGCATCAGGTTTCTAAATAAGGAAATTCCTCCCTTGCAAAAGTAAACACTGTTGCATGGAATATATCCTGTGTTTTATATATGTATTGACATTATGTTCGAGTATCAAGCTCAGTCTGCTCCAAAATTTATCAAATCGTCACATACCTCCAAGACTGATATATCTAATGAATGTGAACATGGTTGGTGATTTGATATTCTTGTTGAAGTTTGATGTTCATTCTCACTTTCTGTGATAGGTTTCTGCACATGCTGTTCTTGCTTCAGTCCTCTGGTATCATTCTAAGTCTGTTGATGTGAAAAGAAACTCTGCCATATGTTTCTCAGGAAGGTAACCATTGACCAAGTTTTTTTCTTCTTTTTAATAGATACACAAACCTTGTAAATTATTTATCAGTTGAGAGTAACTTATTTTGAAGATTAATAATACACGTGTCGCTAAGTAACAAATAATATGATCAAGAAGAGAGCCAAAGAAAACTATTATAAAAATGAATAGTTGATTTTAGATTAGCCATCAATAAGTTTGGAACAAATGTGTAAATAATGTCTTTCCATATTATATTTGTGTTCGTGAAATGAGAATAAGTGTTATATGCTTGATTATTGTTTAGTTTAGGTGATACTGTCACAAACTATACATTCAAAAGAGATAAGTAGGGTCAACAATATTATCACAATCAAATAATTGAAGTTAGGAAATATTGGTGTTTTTATCTCATTACTAAATGCTGATTATAGATTAGTATATTATGCCTGTATATTGCCTTATAACACTAAGTCAATAAAAATATTTACTAATTTATTTATTGAGTTATTTTTAATATTACACTGATTCTTTAACCTATTATACTATACATAATATTTAGTTTATTAATCCACTATATATTTGTAACTATTTCTTGAATACTTGCACGCACAATGTCTTATTTCTTTATATTATTTGTTGTTTAATTATGATCAAGACTCACATGTATGTGTGTGCGTGTAGAGATGGAGAAGAAGATGTGAATGAGAAAATTTCCACTTATAAATGTTTCACGAATGCCATCATCATAACTTCAAAGTGCAAAGAGGAGAATGAAAACCAAGAATAGAGATGGACAAGAAGATGTGAATGAGAAAATTTCCATTTATCAATGTTTCACGAATGCCATCATCATAACTTCAAAATGCAAAGAGGCGAGTGAAAGCCAAGAATAAAGTATGATAGTAAATGTATATTGGAGAAAGAGATTAAGGCACACTTCTGAACTGACAACAATAAACAAACATGGCTACAGTATATCCAAAAGAAGGATTACTTTGGTGCAGGCCTTATTATGAAGAAATTCATAGCATTACAAATTAATGGCAACAATGTTGAACGTAATGAAAAAATTGATATTGATTTAGCTGCAAGCTTAATACATAGGAGGCGGGCGTGGAGACTTGTAGTAATATGGTGGTGGTGAAGGAGAAGGAGGTGGTGGTGACTTGTAATAGTATGGTGGAGGAGGCGCGGGAGAAGGTGGAGGAGGAGACTTGTAAACATATGGCGGAGGAGGAGAGGGAGAAGGTGGGGGTGGAGACTTGTAGTAATATGGGGGAGGTGGTGAAGGTGATGGTGGGGGAGGTGACTTATAAACATATGGAGGTGGAGGAGGGGGAGATGGTGGTGGAGGGGATTTGTAGACATAAGGTGGGGGAGGTGAAGGTGATGGTGGAGGTGGGGACTTATAAACATAGGGAGGTTGTGGTGAGGGAGATGGTGGTGGTGGGGACTTGTAAACATAGGGAGGTGGTGGTGAAGGAGATGGTGGTGGTGGGGACTTATAAACATAAGGAGGTGGTGGTGAAGGAGATGGTGGTGGTGGGGACTTATAAACATAAGGAGGTGGTGGTGAAGGAGATGGAGGAGGTGGAGACTTGTAGACATAGGGAGGTGGTGGTGAGGGAGATGGTGGTGGTGGGGACTTAAAAACATAGGGAGGTGGTGGTGAAGGAGATGGTGGTGGTGGGGACTTATAAACATAAGGAGGTGGTGGTGAGGGAGATGGAGGAGGTGGAGACTTGTAGACATAGGGAGGTGGTGGTGAGGGAGATGGTGGTGGTGGGGACTTATAAACATAGGGAGGTGGTGGTGAAGGAGATGGTGGTGGTGGGGACTTATAAACATAAGGAGGTGGTGGTGAGGGAGATGGAGGTGGTGGAGACTTGTAGACATAGGGAGGTGGTGGTGAGGGAGATGGAGGTGGTGGAGACTTGTAGACATAGGGAGGTGGTGGTGGTGGAGACTTATAAACATAGGGAGGTGGTGGTGAAGGAGATGGTGGTGGAGACTTATAAACATAGGGAGGTGGTGGTGAAGGAGATGGTGGTGGTGGGGACTTGTAAACATAGGGAGGTGGTGGTGAAGGAGATGGTGGTGGTGGGGACTTATAAACATATGGAGGTGGTGGTGAAGGAGATGGTGGTGGTGGGGACTTATAAACATAAGGAGGTGGTGGTGAGGGAGATGGAGGTGGTGGAGACTTGTAGACATAGGGAGGTGGTGGTGAAGGAGATGGTGGTGGTGGAGACTTATAAACATAGGGAGGTGGTGGTGAAGGAGATGGTGGTGGTGGGGACTTGTAAACATAGGGAGGTGGTGGTGAAGGAGATGGTGGTGGTGGGGACTTATAAACATATGGAGGTGGTGGTGAAGGAGATGGTGGTGGTGGGGACTTATAAACATATGGAGGTAGTGGTGAAGGAGATGGTGGTGGTGGGGACTTATAAACATATGGAGATGGTGGTGAGGGAGATGGAGGAGGTGGAGACTTGTAGACATAGGGAGGTGGTGGTGAGGGAGATGGTGGTGGTGGGGACTTATAAACATAGGGAGGTGGTGGTGAAGGAGATGGTGGTGGTGGGGACTTGTAAACATAGGGAGGTGGTGGTGAAGGAGATGGTGGTGGTGGGGACTTATAAACATAGGGAGGTGGTGGTGAAGGAGATGGTGGTGGTGGGGACTTATAAACATAAGGAGGTGGTGGTGAGGGAGATGGAGGAGGTGGAGACTTGTAGACATAGGGAGGTGGTGGTGAGGGAGATGGTGGTGGTGGGGACTTGTAAACATAGGGAGGTGGTGGTGAGGGAGATGGTGGTGGTGGAGATTTGTAGACATAGGGAGGTGGTGGTGAGGGAGATGGTGGAGGAGGGGACTTGTAAACATATGGCGGAGGTGTTGAAGGAGAGGGAGGGGGTGGTGACTTATAAACATAGGGTGGAGGTGGAGATTTGTAATAATATGGAGGGAATTTATCTACATAGGGAGGAGGTGGTGGTGATGGTGAAGGTGGAGGTGGAGATTGGTAGTAATAAGGACGTTTTTGGTATTGATACGGTGGTGTTGGGTGTGGATAGTAGTTGGATGGCTGGGCATAGTAAGGCTTATCATCATCAGCTTCAACACTGATAGCCATAAGGCAAAATGCAAATGCAAGGATCAGACGAGGCCACTGCCTCGTTCCCATCTTCTCTTGTTTGATTGTAAAAACTTAGCGATCTTCTTTTAAAACAGTTATGCTTTTTTCCTTTCTTCCTTCCCAAACCATGGATTGGATGCCTTTATATAGTGTTTGCCTTCGCTGATGGCTGGTAACATATCTTTGTTTAATCACTGACTGGCATCAACCTTGGAAAAATATATTTATATTATCTGAACATTTCAACTTTATGTTGTGGATTGCCATTAAACGATTTTTTAGTTTTGTATAACAGGGATTGAGAACAAAGTCAAGAAGAGAGTTGGTGATGGCATGGTTGAATGAACTTTGTTAGATTTAACCAAAGAATTTTGGAAGCGCGTCACAGCTGAGAATGCTAATTACTTCCTTTGCCTTTTGCAGAGGGCTGATAAAGTCCAACGCAACAGTTTCCCGAGTTCTTTGAGATGTCTTTTATTTATGATTGGCTTTGGTTTGTTTCTTTCCAATTGCCATTTTTTATGCTTAAATCGTCAGTGTAGATTCAGCTTATAAGACATCCTTTTGTATAGCTTAACTAACATGACTGGGTTAAAATTATATATGACTGTAGAATATTCTGATTGTGGCTTAAAAGAATAACTTAATTTCTGACTTGATTTATAATTACTCTTTGCATTTAAATGATATTAAACCTTTTAATTTTAAACAATATGACACTTTTGTCACCTATTGCCTTGCCTGGGATAAAAGATTAGTTTTTTAATGGATGAATTTAATATTATATTAAGAAATAAATTTTATAAAATCAATTTGTAAGAAGTTTACACATTCATTTATATATAATATGAAATTGTTTTATTTTTAATCAATGGAAAACTTCTAACATTCTTATTATTTCTATTTTCAGTTTTGTTGTTATTAATCTCATAGTATTCATTAAATAACTTTGTTTTTAATATGACAAGAATGTCTCAAATGTTTATGGTGAGTTATATTTAGAATATTTATCAATCATGCGACTTATGTTAGACATTTTAATTTGTCAAGAATGTCAAAAGATTCTTGAAATAATTTTCCGGGGAAAATATAAAAAAGGAATCTCTTTTCTTCTCTACATAAGATTAAAAAATCATTCATAATATTTTTTTCCGATTAACTGAACATACCCAAAAAAGCTAGTTTATACATGGACTATTTGCTTCCTCTGCGGTGCATGTTGGAACGTCTGTGTTGACATAATAGACATGTTGGGCATTTTGTTTGTTATCTTTCATTTTTCTAATAATTTTATAAAGACATATAGGGAGACAAAACATCATTTTATATTTGATATTTGTGTACTCCTTAACTGTCAGATTAAGAAAAAGAAATAGCTATGGCTGGGAAAGATGATAGACAATTTAATTTAGGAGATTATTCAACAAGTACTGAGATGTTGAATTTCAACAATATTGTTAGGCTAATGGTGAATACTGTCAATATGGAGATGAAACTTGTTCTTATTCATCTGATGTGGAACAATCAATTTAATAAATTATCTCATGAGAATTCATATACTCACTTGACTACATTCTTAGATATTTTAACACAATTAAGATCTACCTTCTGATGAAGCAATTTGTCAGAGTTTGTTTTCTTTTTCATTAGCAGGCAATGCAAAAGTGTGATTACACTCTTCTTTTCCTAATAATAGTCTAACTATATAGGATGAAGTTGTTACAAAATTTCTACACAAATTCTTCCCTCAGTCAAGTCAAGGGAAACAGGAAACAGGAAACTACTTCATTCTGCCAACGAATGTGATGAAACATTTATTCAAGCATGAAATAGATTCAAATGAATCATTATAAAAACTCCTCTTTATGGATTTGATGAGCCGCAGATCAATATCTTTTTGGCAAGATTGAAAGCGCAAACTTTTTCTTCTAAATATTTAAGAAGAAATTAATGCAAAAAATTATGTATTATTAAAAAAGATTGAAGAAGTGAAAGCAACAGTAAAAGGGACAGCTATTATCTGGTGGGGAGAAGTAATGAAATTATGAAGAAACATGCATAATTAGTTAAGCGAAGTATTCAAAAGTCGCATACATCAAATTTCATAAACAACACTTATAATCATACAAGTTCAACAGAAAATCGAAACACATTACAATCAACAAAGTTTTCGAACTCGTCATTTTACTTTTTCAAATCCAGAATTTGTTAAAAAACGAGACCACTATCTCAAATAAATTTAACTCGACAATATATTTGTCTGCTATGTTTGCATAAGAGAAAATATGGCCATGCGGTGGAACTGATCAAATTTAGAAATTCAAACAAATCCATAGGCAAGGCAATAAATAGGTGACAAAAGTGTCATTGTTTAAAATTAAAAGGTTTAATATCATTTAAATGCAAAGAGTAATTATAAATCAAGTCAAAAATTAAGTTATTCTTTTAAGCCACAATCAGAATATTCTTCAGTCATATATATAATTTTCACCGAGTCATGTTAGTTAAGCTATACAAAAGGATGTCTTATAAGCTGAATCTACACCGATGATTTAAGCATAAAAAATTGCAATTGGGAAGAAACAAACCAAAGCCAATCATAAATAAAAGACATCTCAAAGAATTCTGGCATGTGTTGCGTTTGACTTTATCAGCCCTCTGCAAAAGGCAAAGGAAGTAATCAGCATTCTCAGCCGTGACGCGCTTCCAAAATTCTTTGGTTAAATCTAACAAAAGTTCATTCAACCATGCCATCACCAACTCTCTGTTATATAAAACTATAAAATCGTTAAATGGCAAACCACAACATAAAGTTGAAATGTTCAGATAATATAAATATATTTTTTTCAAAGTTGATGCCAGACAGTGATCAAACAGAGATATGTTACCAGCCATCAGCGAAGGCAAAAACTATATAAAGGCCTCCAATCCATGGTTTGGGAAGCAAGAAAGGAAAAAAGCATAATAAGTGTTCTAAAAGAAGATCGCTAAGTTTTCACATTCAAAGAAGAGATGGGAACGAGGCAATGGCCTCGTCTGATCCTTACATTTGCATTTTGCCTTATGGCTATCAGTGTTGCTGCTGACGATGATAAGCCTAACTATGCCCAGCCATCCAACTACTATCCACACCCGACACCACCTTATCAATACCAAAAACCTCCTTATTACCACCAATCTTCACCTCCACATTCACCATCACCACCATCTCCTCCCTATGTAGATAAATTCCCTCCATATTATTACAAATCTCCACCTCCACCCTATGTTTATAAGTCTCCACCACCTCCATCTCCCTCACCACCACCTCCTTATGTTTATAAGTCCCCACCACCACCATCTCCTTCACCACCACCTCCCTATGTTTATAAGTCCCCACCACCACCATCTCCTTCACCACCACCTCCCTATGTTTATAAGTCCCCACCACCACCATCTCCCTCACCACCACCTCCCTATGTCTACAAGTCTCCACCTCCTCCATCTCCCTCACCACCACCTCCCTATGTCTACAAGTCTCCACCACCTCCATCTCCCTCACCACCACCTCCTTATGTTTATAAGTCCCCACCACCACCATCTCCTTCACCACCACCTCCCTATGTTTATAAGTCCCCACCACCACCATCTCCCTCACCACCACCTCCCTATGTCTACAAGTCTCCACCTCCTCCATCTCCCTCACCACCACCTCCTTATGTTTATAAGTCCCCACCACCACCTCCCTATGTTTATAAGTCACCACCCCCTCCCTCTCCTTCACCACCTCCGCCATATGTTTACAAGTCCCCTCCTCCACCATCTCCCTCACCACCACCTCCCTATGTCTACAAATCTCCACCACCACCATCTCCCTCACCACCTCCTCCCTATGTTTACAAGTCCCCACCACCACCATCTCCCTCACCACCACCTCCCTATGTCTACAAGTCTCCACCACCTCCATCTCCCTCACCACCACCTCCTTATGTTTACAAGTCCCCACCACCACCATCTCCTTCACCACCACCTCCCTATGTTTATAAGTCCCCACCACCACCATCTCCTTCACCACCACCTCCCTATGTTTACAAGTCCCCACCACCACCATCTCCTTCACCACCACCTCCCTATGTTTATAAGTCCCCACCACCACCATCTCCCTCACCACCACCTCCCTATGTCTACAAGTCTCCACCTCCTCCATCTCCCTCACCACCACCTCCTTATGTTTATAAGTCCCCACCACCACCATCTCCCTCACCACCACCTCCTTATGTTTATAAGTCCCCACCACCACCATCTCCTTCACCACCACCTCCCTATGTTTATAAGTCCCCACCACCACCATCTCCTTCACCACCACCTCCCTATGTTTACAAGTCCCCACCACCACCATCTCCTTCACCACCACCTCCCTATGTTTATAAGTCCCCACCACCACCATCTCCTTCACCACCACCTCCCTATGTTTATAAGTCCCCACCACCACCATCTCCCTCACCACCACCTCCCTATGTCTACAAGTCTCCACCTCCTCCATCTCCCTCACCACCACCTCCTTATGTTTATAAGTCCCCACCACCACCATCTCCTTCACCACCACCTCCCTATGTTTACAAGTCCCCACCACCACCATCACCCTCACCACCACCTCCCTATGTTTATAAGTCTCCACCTCCACCATCACCTTCACCTCCCCCACCTTACGTCTACAAATCCCCACCACCGCCATCTCCCCCTCCTCCACCTACATATGTTTATAAGTCACCTCCCCCACCATCACCTTCACCACCTCCCCCATATTACTACAAGTCTCCACCCCCACCTTCTCCCTCTCCTCCTCCTCCTCCACCTTCTCCACCTCCTCCCTATGTATATAAGTCTCCTCCTCCACCTTCTCCCTCGCCTCCTCCACCATACTATTAGAAGTCACCACCACCTCCTTCTCCTTCTTCACCACCACCATATTACTACAAGTTTCCACCACCATATTACTACAAGTTTCCACCCCCGCCTCCTATCTATTAAGCTTGCGGCTAAATCAATATCAATTTTTTCATTATGTTCAACATTGTTGCCATTAATTTGTAACGCTATGAATTTCTTGATAATAAGCCCTGCACTGAAGTAATCCTTCTTTGGATATACTGTAGCCATGCTTGTTTATTGTTGTCAGTTCAGAAGTGTGCCTTAATCTCTTTCTCCAATATACATTTACTATCATACTTTATTCTTGGTTTTCATTCTCCTCTTTGCACTTTGAAGTTATGAGAATGGCATTCGTGAAACATTGATAAATGGAAACTTTCTCATTCACAGCTTCTTCTCCATCTCTACACGTGCAGACATATATGTGAGCTCGATCATAAATGTAGTCACTATCAAACAAAGTTTCTGAACAGAGGCTTTAGAGAAGCTTAAATTCAAATATAACTACTGAAAAATAAAAGAAGTGTCACATAATTCCAATCCTTAAAGCTTTCCTCCAATACACAAAGTTTTCCTCCTAACAGGAAAATTAAGTGTAAGTACAGATGGTGTTTAACATTTATTGCATAATGTTCACTGGAATCTGATAAAGCACAATAAAATTCTTGTTATAGAAAATGAACAAATCGTACAATGACTATTAACAATTATGCCCTAAATAACCAGGGGGCAAATGATGTGTATATGCCATCAAAATGAACTTACATCGATTGAAGAAGCAGTCCCCAGAAAAAAATGGATGGAAAGAGCCCACAACAATGGAGGAACCTACAATCCATCCAATCCCAAAACTCTGTAAAAGAGATTAAAATGATAGTTTTTAATAACCATTACATTAGACAATTCTGAAAGAGAGTATAACTTTTTGAAGGTTAGATCGACATTTCAGAGAAAAGAAAATCGAATTCTAACAACGGTAAGGCCATAGACCAGATGAAATATATATTAAAATGAAATGACTTTGAATTCTTACTTTGTAACAATCCCAGGCAGGGGGGAACTCTAGTAGTATCACAAAAGTACATACACATTGAAAGAAAGCAGACTGTTTATGAAAAATTTTCATTGATTCTCTTTCTATTTCAGATATTAAAAAGAGAATGGAACAAACAAAAACTGGAAATAAATCCAAATACATATCTAAAATTATACTGAATAATTGACTAATATATTAATGTAGAAACTAATTGGTTCCTTGAACATACTATAAACGAGGAACATCAAATAGGAGTCATGTTGTGCATTACAAAGAGGACAATGTTAGATATAATACAAGAATCAAACATGATGCAGTGAGAATGACATCAGCTCCAAAAGAATACTCTCTTGATGCCAATGGGCGATATGGTTTGTTTATCTGCAATACAACATTTGGCAAAGATCAATATTCGTTCCTCGAACTAAAATTTGGTATGCATATTATGTATCCTAATACCACTGTTGAATATTTTTGACTGAGATACACCAAAGAGATTGAGCATCTCTAAATTATGAGTTTTTTATACAAATGTAACGAGACTTTCAACTCATAATTAGATTCCTAACAATAATAACATATGACTCTGATATTTCTCATGTTTTTCATCACTTATCAAGTTGAATAAGAAATATTTCTAATTTATATTGAAATTTATAAAAAAAATAAAAATATTATGGAAGAAAGAGTTGCATTGGCTCACTTCAAAACGCTTAATTTAATTTTTAAAACTCAAATTTAGTATTGTTTGACCAAAAGTCCTGAAAGAAAAAAAGTAGTGATGTACTACTTAGCATATTGTCCATTAGTGTTAATAAGTTTCATACCTTGTCTATTTCAACATCAGTTAAATGATTCAAGCCTATAACCGCTCTTGAAGCAGCAGCTACTTCGGCCTGAAATAGAATGATAAAAAAATCTAGTTATTATGCTCAAAGGTACTAGTAAATTTAAGTAAAGTAGCAAAAATCATGCATTAATAAGGTCTTTTTAAGACCAACAGAGTTAAGTTCCCACCTGGAACAAGCCAATGAAATATGTTAGAGAAATATCTCATAACTTCTCTACTGCAAGGAGAGACATAGAAGTTATGCTTATTGCCCGTAAAAACAAAAAACAACTTAATTAAGTAAAGTGATTCAAAAAAACATTACAAATTTTCTTTTATAGAATACGAGGTTCATGCAAAAGAATTTATTGATATTATTTGACTAAATAATTTCACAGGAGAAAGAAAAGGATTTGATTTAACTGTGCCAATGAGTACGTATGGATTGGAAAACCTGGTAAATACATCCAAGTAATATTTGACAGAGTACCGAAAGGGTTTTGGAAAATGTTGAGGTTTAGCAGATTGAAATGATTCTCCAGAGTCGGCGTTCGCAACATGACTCCTTGCACGTTGGTGAAATGTGGATCCAACTTGTACGATTGAAGATCAACTGGTATCTTCAACTCTTCCTTCAGCCAAAGCAAAAATTTCAATTAAAATCAGAAACCCTGATGCTAAGAAGACGAAAACGAACACATCAAACTAATACCTTAATCGATAAATATAGGGTTATAGAAATAGAGAAGAGAAGTTGTATAGAGTCATGCTCCATTCAACAAAACACATGGCAACATACCTTAACTCAATCACGTTGCAGCTTTCACCGGCACCACTCGAATGAAACAAATTGCAAACGGAAAAGAAGATCTGCACGATTGCAGAAGAAACGCACCTTTGTCGTTGAGAGCTACGGTGATGGATGCAGATTAATGAATGGAGCTATCGTTGAGAGCTATACGTGATGAATTTCAGAGCGTTATGCGATGGATTTTAGAGTGTTATTTCAAAGGAGAAGACGAAAGAAATTTGCTTTACATGGGCGCCAATTCTTTTAATTTTTAAAATAATAATAAGCCATAGATAATTTTTTTTAAGTAGAAGTGATATCTCAAAAAGGATAATAATAATTAGGGAACATTTTTTTTATAATATTTTAATATCATCTACGTGAATGATCCAAAATTATTTTATAATCAATAAGAATAACCATAAACTTCAACATGAACCAATCCTCGAACCACACCGGAATGAGAGGGATCTGGAGACTGTGTAGGTATGGGACTATACAGTTGAAGGATAGCTTAAAAGGGATTGATTTGGCTACTCATATCACCAAAATGCATTTACTTTTCAGTAGCCTGACTCATAAGAACTCCATAGTTAAGCGTGCTTAGCCTGGAGCAACGGTCCCTGTGAGTTGCCGGGACGTTACAGATGCACACGTAAATGATGTTAAAATATTGTTAAAAAAATATTATTAAAATATCTATTTAAATATAAAAATGTTTTTTTATTGATCAGTCCAAATATAAATAACTTTTTTTTAAAAAGAACTTATCTATTAATACCTTAATAAATAACATTTAAATATAAAAGCACTATACAACATCTACTTCCTACTTATTTAATCATGTTTGATTTGAGTAGCATATAATTTACTTTTGGATTATTTTTGGCAAAATTCAAGACTGTAAATAAATGCATAACACATCCACAGGAACCCTAGATGTTGAGAAGCTGAGATTCCAAAAAAGTTTATATATTTATTGTACATATCCATGTTGTTTTCCGTTTTCACTTTCTAAAAGATAAAAACGTAAACAAAATAATTCATGTGTGCATGTTGCATAAGCATAGACTTTGACACAGTAGACAAGCCTGCAAGAACACTCTAACATAATATATTTCTGTTTAAAAATAACTCATGAATATTAACATATTGGAAGGCAGAAGAACTATGATAATATATTTAAATTGATTATCAATGTTTGATGGTGTTTTTCACTTAGATTTTTTTGGTTTTTGCTGATGCAAGAGGGATAAGTATTTGCTCTTCTTTTCTAGATTGGTTATGCAAACAGCAATTGGCCTCTTGTTCTTACGTTGTTTGGCAACTTAGACTTCTATAGTTGTCAATCCCAGTAATGTTTTCATCTCTTTTTAAAAAAAAATTGTTGTATTTGACTTTTCATGCTGGAAAATGACATTGTGCTATATGATGTACCCTTCTTTCTTAACAATATTCATTTTTCTCACATGGTTAACCTTTTATATTTTTCTTATTATAATAATGAGTTTCACCAAATATAATATTTTTATTTTGTTAACCTGTGAGAAATGTTCTTTTTAGTACTTGTATTATATTAATTTTACTTTTTCTCGAGATTAAGATATAAGTACTTTGTAATAACATATATATATATTATTAAATAAAGTTTTAGGATATTCTATCCTATATATAAAAGTACGTAGAGAGTATTTGATTAAAAATTTAAAGAATATATATGAAACGATTTATTTAGATAAAAAAATATTATACAACTTAAACAACACTTTCCAATAATGTTAATAAATATCTTGGTCATGAGTTTTTTATAATAACAACAAAATTCGATATTATTTAATTAAAAATCTTATAAATTATAAAAATTATATTGACAGTAAAAATTTATAAATTTTATTGAACCGTCTTAGATTTTCCGTTACGGATTTAATCAGTAAATCAAAATCCTGATCAGGGTTGTTGTTATATCTTTAAAAACATATTTAAGATAGGTAATTTGTTCAATATGTAAGCTTGTAATAATTCTACGGTGTTTTGTTATGAATGAAAACATTTCATCTTTGCAATCTCGTTTTCCTTTTCTCTTCTCCTCTATAATTTGACTCCCAACTTTATATTCACCCCGTTAAATCAATAAAAAAAAAAATCCAATACCCACCTTTAAATTCATAGAATATATAAGAACACAGAGAAGGAAAACGGAAACAGCAAGAAGAAAATATGAAATTGGATAAAAGAAATTAAAACAAACTTAATCATTAAATAACACAGATCACTGATACATATATATATGAGTAAAACACGAGTACATCCATAACATGCAACACTGATACATATATAATTACTGAATGGAAAACTTGAAACAGCTTAAACCCCTAGCTTAATACACAAGTGGCAGGGATCAGACGTAAAATAATAATAGTTGTTGAAGACTGGCAGTAATGGATGAGGTGAAGGTGACAGAGGAGGAGTTGAATTATAGACGTAACGGGGGAGGCGGCGAGAGAGATGGTGGGGGTGGAGATTTCTATTTATAGGGAGGAGACTGTGGTGGTTTGTATTCATACGGAGGTGATGATGGGGGCTTGTATTCTGGATATGTGGGTTTATAATAATACGGTGGTGGCTTGTATTCATACGGAGGAGGTGAGTAGTTGTTGTATGGAGGTTTGTAGTAATATGGAGGTGGTTTGTATTCGTATGGAGGAGGTGAGTAGTTGTTGTATGGAGGTTTGTAGTAATATGGTGGTGGCTTGTATTCATACGGAGGAGGTGAGTAGTTGTTGTATGGAGGTTTGTAGTTATATGGAGGTGGCTTGTATTCATATCGTGGAGGTGGTGGAGATTTGTAGTAATATGGAGGATATTTGGGTTCATAATATGGAGGGTATTTGGGTTTATAGTAAGGAGGTGGAGATTTGTAGTAATATGGATCATAATTAGGAGGGTATTTGGGGTCATATGGTTTGTAATATGGATTGTTGTATGGTTGGCCTCCACCATAGTAAGGATAGCCATCAGCAGCAACCATGGTAGAAATTATGCAGAAGACTACACCATAGATGAGTGCCTCACCTGAGATTTCCATTCTCTACTTCCCTAGTCTGTGCCTTTTCCAAGATAGACTAATGAATTTCTGTTTTACTTGGAATTCGAGTAAGGATTGTACTCCCTTATATAGTACTCGTACCAGCTTCTATCGAAACTGGGATGATTTCTTTATTTGGATTCATTGCTTTATGTAATGTATAAAACCAGATTTCTGTCAGTTTTTTATTTCAACTTGAACACAACAAAGTCAATAAGCTTGAGGATGTTGGTGATGTCATATCTGAACAAGTACTCGAAAGATTATCAAAGGTTAATTAATATATACCAAGTGATTTTATATTTTAAGCCATTGTAGTGGATTTCAGACTGAAAGCTCAGGCAGGTTTATTGTAACACAAAATTGCCGAGTCTAGAAATTTAGATTGACTGAGTAAATTTCTGTGATGCTATATTACCTATATATTAACTTGTTTAATTAGTTTACTTGTAACATACATATCGGATTTTGTTAATGATCCAATAAGACTAAGGCAACTCGTTGATTACTTAAATTAACATATTGCTTGCTTGACTTGTGTTTCTTCCTCATTTGATTAGCCTTTCTAACTACCAGATTTGAATCACTCCCATTCTCCTTTTGCTTTTCTCAGTTTTAGTAAATTAGCTATATTAGTCAAAACTCGTGTGATTAATTTCCTGTTACATTGTGTAGCTTGTCATTTTCTTCTGTAAACCAGATTGCAAATTCATAAGGTAGAACTTCTTTTCAGAGTGTTTGATCAATTCATATGTAGTAGTTATATTGATGTTACAAATGTTAGTTTATAATAGGGAGGCAAGACATTTTCTTAGATTATGAAGGTCGTGTGATTTTGGAGCTCAACGCTTGCACCATTGCTGCACTTGCTGACTTAAATTCCTTACATCACAAGGGCAATATATCATTACATTATGGGACGAACGAGCATAATGGTTGAAAAAGTCCTTTAGTTAGATTTTCAACTTATTTGCCGAAAACTAAAAGGGACTTATTATTTAATTATATATATTTGCCGAAAATCGTTGAACAACTAGGGATTTTATGAGAAGTTATTGTCAGTAGTGCTTCTGTGGAAGCAACGTACGAAAATGATTTACGATTCTGATAAAAGAAATTTTAACAAGAAAAATGAACTTTTGGAGCAAACAGTGAATGATTGTAGAAACACCGGTTGTCAGAAGAAAAGAGGAATGCACCTAAAATCTTCTAACAATGGAGGTTTGTCCAAATCATACAAGTTAATTTTAGGGTTTGAGTGTATAACTTGGCTGTTTCTAAGTTATTTTCATGTCTCAATAAACGATTGATAATTCTATTAAGGTGAGCTGAAATTCTTCCATCCATTAAAACTGACAAAATTCAGTAATATATTAAAAGAAAATACAGTTACAAACATTAAATTTTAAAATATTTAAATTTGATTTTTTTAAACTATTATACAAAAATTATGTTTTGTAACAAATGTGGTATGAGAAGTATTTTTTATGTGACAAAAAAGAATTTCATATTGGATAATATAATATCTGTAGATCATTTGCCGAGAGGATTTAACATCACTTTCATAAAGTTTAGGATAAAATAGTTTATAATTTAAAATAGGAACAAAACACACTTTTTTAATTAATGATAATTTGAAAATAAAAAACATACTTAATTCATTTTAAAATTGTGTTTAAATTGTATCGCGTATCACAATTTATACCAACATAAATATCTTAAGTGTATACCTTATATATATATTTCTCAATTATTCTAGTATTAAATATATGAGGGTGATTTCGGAACAACATACAAATTATGACAAATTTATTGTTTTTAATTAATTTAACTAATTTTCTAAAGGTTGTGAATTGGTTGAAAATATTGTAATCTTTGATGTCAGTGTGTCTTGCTAGTTATAAATAAGGTCACCGTTGAGAGAAAAATAAATTTTAAATTATAATGAATTTTATTTCGATTTTTTAATGATAGATTTCCTTATATATGAACCAAATAAATAAAAGATAAACAGATTATATTACCACTCCGGATGAGACCATTTCCAAAATTGAACCGTGCTATAGAATCAGTGAAGTTATTCTGTTATAAATTAGCTACCTGATTAGAGAGAGTGAAAGTTCCGATGTCTAACCTTTAACTTTCTCTAAATCTTGTATTGATAACCCAGTTTTGTTTGCTATTGTCTACGGGGCTACCACTTACACATACAAAGTAACTATCCAAGAGCTTCGTTGATCCTAAAGACTTCGATTATGTCTCATGAAAAGAACGGTGGTTACTAAAAAGTGATTTTAAGCCTAACTCATCCATACAAAATCAGTTTATATGGTGAGGTTTGTACCTCACTTATATATTATAAATTAGTTTTATCTCTAGTCAATGTGAGATATCCAATACAACTTCTTCATGTCGAGGTATAGATAGAGCAGTCAAAACGGGTAACCCGGCCCGACCCAACCCGACCTACAACGGGTTGGTCACTTAATGAGCTAACCTAATCCGGCTCATTTATTAGCGAGCCGAAAAATTTGAACCCGACCCGACCCATTACGGGTTGGTGGGTTAAACAGGTTGACTCATTGGCTCACTTAACTTTTTTCACCCTCATCTTCTGAGATTCTTATAATATGTTATTTTGATCGATCAAATTGAAACAGTAATAACTAGACCAATTGATATAAAAGAAAATGAAACAAAAAAACTCTATTTGTTATATATTCTAAGTTCTTAAGTATAAAATTTTGTCAATTTAGTTTAATGAGACATACACAACCGTTTGACCAAGAAACTACATATAGTCGTTAACAAAAATATATAGCAGAGGGGAACTTTTGGATAGGCACCGTAGCACGAAAAACTCTACTGCGAAGTAAAGGTTGTGCTTTTTGAATAATTAATTTAATTAATTTGATTTCAATAAAAAAAATAGATGGGTTGGTGAGCCAACCCGACTCACCACAGGTTCAACTCGGGTGAGCCAAGTTCTTAGCGAGCCGGGTCAAAATTGGCTTGCATCAAAATTTTCATATTTTTTTCTAACCCAACCCGGCTCAAACCCGTGGTGAGCCGGGTTGGCTCACAGATTTCAACCCATTTTGATGGCATTAGGTATAGACATCTCGAGCGTGAGAGTAGAAATAATGGGTGGTCCGATAGTGACCCGACAACAGGTGGAACATAATGCCCACAAAGATCTCGTTAGGAAAGACTCAAACCATGACTCTGGTACCATATTAGAAAGTGATTTTAAGTCTAACTCAACTCCACAAAATTGATTTGAATGGTGAGGTTTGCATATATATTATAATTTGGAACCCATCAATTCTACTCACGCTCGAGATGTCTATACCTCGACGTAAAGGAAGGTGTTGAAAATCTCACATCGATTAGAGATAAGACCAATTTATAATATATAATTGAGGTGGAAACCTCACCAAATATATCAAAATTTGAGATGAAATCTAATTTTGTATCAATAGGAAAACTAAAAATATATTTAACTTAATTAATTAATTAAACGTTTGACTTGTGTTACTTTTGAATACTCTAATAATTTTGTTTTCTTTTTATTTCTCTTACTTTCGTTAAAAGATAAATACGAAATACATTTTATATTTTTAAAGTATTAATTATATTTGTTTTATTTAACTTCTTATAAATATGGCTGAAAATATAACATTCTCTTTCAAATAATTTTCATAACCTAACTTGGTTGGAGTTAGTTATTCCTTTTGTATGTGTAATCAAATTTTCTTTTACATAAATAATAAATGCATTTTTTCTTAATTTTAATAAAATATGTATAAGATATTATACTGTACCTTTTTAACTGTCAACTAATTAACCAAAGATTAAATGAATGATAAAATAATAATTAATTTTGTTTTCATACATAAAAATATTTTTAAAAAAATACTATAAAGGAACATAATGAATATAAAATAAGTATAGAAAAGTTATAAAAGAAGTCATGCTCTTATACTTAATAAGAATAAAGATATAATTTAGTTCATAATAGTAATTATTTTAAAATAATTCTATTTTAAAATTATCATAATTTTTTTTTACACATTAAGATTAACAATAAATATGTTATTTTTTTTAAATAACCATACACTTTCAATAAATGTGACTGAAAATAATTAATTTAAGATCAATTTGGGAAAAAAACAATGATTGGTCACACATAGTCCATTTAATGTTTAAAAAAAGTAGAAAGGGAATAAGCACTTTAAAATAAATGTGTTTTCAATGATACTCATTCTCTTTTAATAATGATTAATCATTATAACTTTTTTTGTTCAGTTAAAAATATCCACTATAAAAAATAAAAAATGCAAAACATATTAAGAAGAATAATATACATTTTTAATTTATGTCTTAAATAATAATTTGTGTATATTTTTAAACTTTTTTTATTTTAGTTTTTTCTTAAAAAAACTTTAAATTTATTTAAAAATATTTATCACTATATAAAATACAATTTTAACTTTTTAAATATATTTTGAGTTCCTTAACTTTCATCTCAAATAGATTTAATCCCTAAATTATGATGCAAAATTAAGTTTAGTCTCTGTTCTAAATTTTGATAGTGTAGTCATCAAACTTTAGAAATAAATGTTGTCACATGTGTAACATATAAACATAAATGTGTCAATCCATATTAGCAAATCATTAACATCGTTTAATAATAAAAATTATATTTATTATTTTTAAAATTTAGAAACTAAACATTATCAAAGTTTAAAAAGGAAACACTATCAAAGTTTTGAAACAAAAATAAAATTTAATTTCACGTTATAATTTAAAAACTAAATATATTTTATTCTTAAAATATTAACTTCAAGTACACAAGAGAAGTCACTGCACGTAAATAGCATAACCTAAAGTTAAAGGTTCCTGTGTGTATAACATAACTAACTTCCATAAAATACATACAAATTAACAAAAAAGAAGAAGAGACGCGAACAATGTTTATCGTTAACCTAAAGCGACAACACCTAAGTAACAACTCCAAATAATACTAATTTCAGTCTAAGTTGAAAGAACTAAACGTTTTCTAATAGTATTCATCACAAATACAAACATTAGAAGATACATATCACCACATATAACGGAAAACACATCCTCATGACATTAAACGATCTACAAACTTTAACAAAATTTGAATGATCAGATTTTTCATAACATTTATACTCCATTCTCATTGAATTCATTCCAAAGATTATTTGATGTAACTTCTTCAAACATTAAGTTACACAATTTAATGTTTCATTTTTACCCTATTAAGTGTTCATTAAATTTTGTACCCAAACAACATTAATTTTCTGGTAACAAATATTTGCCATGATAAGGTTGAGAGTTACTGCTTGTGTAATCATAAGCGAAAGTTTGTCTGAGCAGACAGCATTGATTATTTCCGTCACATTTGTAGTATGGCACAACTCAAACATCAGGAGTAAATGCCTATTTGTCTACAAAGATGGTTTGCGGCTTTTCTTGTAATCTAAATAAACGGTGGACTTATTTAAAGCAATCCACTTCATCACTATTATAATGGCCAGGTGCTGCAATGTCCAATGACCTGACGCACTCGGTAATTCTCTAAAGAAGCTTTCATAAAACCGGCGAATGCCTTTCCAACAACACTGTATCAGTAGCATGAGGGAATAATTATGTGAAATCATAGCACACTGTATTAAACATTATGAAAACATACCGTAATCCAACCTCTTCAGTACAACCATGATAATTGATACATGTTCACTCATATTCTTTTATAACACTTTAGGATTCTCTCTGTAATAATTTTTCTAAAACCCAGGGCTTACTTACCTCACTAAGAAAAGGTAAAAACAAATAAAAATGTATTTCTATGAAAGACCTCCACATTAAAGGAAAAACAGAAACATATGCAGGTCACTTATCCGCTGCTAGATTATTTGTGCTTTGACTTGTCGGCAAACACTTCTGTGTAACATATTGGGCAAGCCTGAAAATATAAGCCCAAGAGGAAAAGCAAAAGAATATCAGCAGACGTGAAAATTAGCACTAAAAGCACTTACTGAGTTCATTATAAAATGGTAAATATCTTACCTTATTGATGCTGAGCCATCTGTTCCCACAACTAGCGTGATAAAGATGTTTACATGGCAAGGTGATACGCTTGTCCCCTCTTTTATATTCCATCTGGCAAATCACACATCTAAACAAGAAGAACAAGTCAGATCAATTAGCTAGGAGAACGCACGTTCTAACTTCAAAGCACGCAACAGACATAATACACGTAATTTTTAAGTTAATTCCCATCTGGACGTTTCCATTTCCAAATTATACTGCTGTAGCTGGATTCCTGAAGGAAGATTGCTGTACGATAGTCCACCATTTATTCATTTTATTTTACATAGACTTGGTTCTCATTTACAGATCATGCCAGACAAAATTCTTTGATAAGCTCAGTAGCAACAATCTAAAAGTCCTGAATATCAATTTGGACCAAGAAATACAACAACTGTTTATAAAAATTACTCAATCATGTACAAGTGGAATTCAAGAATAACAAGCAGAAACAAGGATTTTGAAAGCTAGACACTCGACAATATATATTAAATCATAGGAGAATAAAACCAACAACTGCATTAAAACATAGTGTCCATAAACCAAATATTACCTCTCACCCCGAGACTTCTTCCTCAAGAAGAACCCACATTTGAACTTCGACACTGGGAGTGAGGAGATCTGTTCTTGGGTGAGACCACGGCTCTGAGTTCCGACAGCTTCACCTAATTCAAGTAGTTCCTGCAATAAATGATACCATATTGATGTTGAAAAATAATAAACTCAAAAATATGAGGAGTGTTTTACTTCCACCATTTTTCAAATTGCCATCTAGAAAGATGTTCACTTACTATAATGATTTATGATCACACAACCATTTGACACATTTAATTGAAAAACACTTTGAACTGATACAATTTTCTATATAAATGTTACCTCTTTTAGCTTTTACGAATTGCAATTAAAATATGTAATGTAATCAGCTCATAAGGACACATAATTAGCTGTGAGAATTTTATGAAATGATTTGGCCTACCAATACTTTCCAAGAGTAACAATCTCCACTTAGAATAATGTACCGTGAAGCATAAAATAACGGAAGACATAAAAATAAATGAGTAACCTATGTCCGACTCCTTAGACAAATAATTACAAGATTGACTTTGTATATATTTTGAAGACTGACTCCGAAGTAATCAAATATATAGTAGCTGTACTTAAGGAAACACTATATAATGCCAAGAAAAAGAAGGAATCGGGGACTCTCAATCCAACCTCATAGGTCATGTTGTCGGGATCAATATTGTCTTGCCAAATGACCTGCACAATTTCACAAAATGCCTAGTCAGATAACCATTTATTGTGCTTCAAACTGATGAATGGCTAAAGTTACTGTATAAACTTCTTAGATGTTCGTAGCACTAAACCATTTCAGGCACCAGGAATCTTGAAGGCAAAATACCTGATAATCACTTGAATTACTGTGATGTCTTCGAGGACCTGAACCAAATGAAACATTGGTTTAAATTGTGAGCGGACATTTTATATGTAGGATGAAAGGACTTGACTATCAAATGACAGATCTGCTAAAGGGGATTTCCATGGATATAAATGAAGAGGCCATTAAAAGAATCTGCAGCCTTATCTTTGGAACGTAAAAAAAGTCCTACAATATTTTTTAAGGGCAAGAGCTACCGTATTTGGATGGCTAACAACACGGGGCTTCTCATTTAACTGATTTGTTTGTCTCTTTAAGGAGTAGAACAAAGTATGGATAGAGGACCAGAGAAAGATCCAAGGAGGTGAGTCTCATTAGTTTATTTAAACTTTGTATGTTATGTAACTAATGCTTACTAGACTTTTGTCACTAATACTCAGTCTCATACTTTTATCCCTTCAATTTTAGGCTCATCATTTTTTTACTTCAATTTTAGGCTCATCATTTTTTTACCCATAGAGGACCCAAGTCCATATTTTCCTTACAACAATAGTTAAAAGTTTCAGCATTTTCCTTCCAAGACTTAATAAAGCGTTGTATAGGAAATTTGAAAATTAAATTAGCCTATAATTTAGAGAAATATCCATAGTCTAGTTTTGAAAAAATCGGCTAAATTATGGCTAATTCTAAGGATCATATAAAGTGCAGAACATCATGGCATTGAGATGACTGAATTAATTACTGTACTTCAACAACCAGTTAAGTTTCTACATATGATGCTCACAATAAAGAATCAAGGTGTAGCGTATGAAGTAAGCAGCAATGCCCAAAAACTGCTATTCATCACTAAGGAATTTACAAAAAAATATTTTTAGAAGAAAATCACAAACGTACATTCAATAGAATTGTCTCGTGTGTCAGTGTTGCCACCTTCAACCCATTCTGTGTTTACTGCTGCTGTCTGTTCGTTGATTGTCAATGAGTTCTCTGAAGGTCTCCTATACTCATCCACCAGTGGTTCGTGATGATTTACCTCATAACCATGACTGTAACGATAGTATGATGAATTATCAGGTTCAGATAGTCCAAACTTGTAAAAGCTTGAATTTGAAGGGTATGAACTCTCCTGCGTATATGATGGAATGTCATTTCATTATCAGAATATTTCCAATTTCTCAACATTAATATTTAAAGAACAACAAAGTTTCGGATAAAATAATGAAAAACAGCTATAGAAGCAGATCTACGTTAATAAAACAAGAAAATAAGAACATGTTCCATTAAACTAAGGCTTACAAAAACTATCTCAAACAGGATATAAATGACAATTTTTGCAGGCACCTGAGCATGTGATGCACCAGAAAAAATGAAGTTGACATGTTCATAGGTAAGACCTTCAAAATATTCGATAAAGCTTCCTGCTGTATTATAGGGATAACTAATGCTATTGTAATGGACATCCATGTGTGGGTTCCAACTCATTTTGAATCCTTCTGCCAGACAAGTAATCTGCAGTCTGCAAAGTCAATTCAGAGCAAATTAAGTTATAACAATCAGGGCAAAGAAAATGAAGCACACAACAGGAAAAAAAGGTTCAGCACTAACCTATGCAAATCTATTCTTCAATCTTAACAGATTCACGAAGGCAGATTTGTCAACAAAAGTTGAAGTAATGAGCACAAGACCATCCGCCTCATATGATTCAGCTACTCCTAAAATGCAAACCTGCAAAAGAGCAAATTACACAGATGTTATGAGGGCAATTCCAGGAATTCCACCAATTATGGTTTTATCTTCTATCAGTAATTGCTTAAATCCGTGCAGTCAAAAAGCAAGAGAAATCCAGAATGCCTAATCTAGAATTTCAAATCAAGAATAAAGCATGTTCAGAACTAACAACTGCAGTCAAAAAATGACTAAAACAATTGAGAGGCACTGATACCAAAGCTTACAAAATGTTAGCCAGCAATCTGCCATAACAATAATGCAATCATATCAAAATGAGTTTCACAGTTTGTATCAGCTGATCAGAATAATGAAGCCTAAGATCACATAAAAGTAAAAATAAAATAAAAATAAGTGAGATCTCTAGGGAAGAAACAGAGATTCAATGATGAGGATAAGAATCAAGACCCTCGCATCTGAACCGATGATTTGACCTTAGCCAATAAAAATTCAAAACAACGCAATGAGGTGTATTCCTCAACAAACCAGAAATCCTTTAGTTCTATTTATTTTAATTTTTTCCGAAACCAAACAAGGCACAAAAAACGAAGTAGTAGAATAGTTGGTTATATAGAAGGAAAATCACATGAAGTGCGCAATCCAGGCAGAAGAATCTCGCAGCTTCAGAGATCGCAACCGCAGAGATAAATGTAAGAATGAAAACAAGAAAAACTAGGAGTGTGAAGATGAGGAATGAGAATCGATTTAAAGAATGGAATGAGAAGGAGAAAGAGAGAGAGAAGGATTGGATTCGAAAGGTGAAATTGAAGGAAGAGACTGACCTAGAGCTTCATTGCTTTTTGCGAGAGAGTGATAATGGCGAAATGGCTTATTCACTCTTCGTTTTGTAACTCACTCATCTCTCTCCCCCTTTACGCACTGCTCTGGAGCTGGTTTCACCTACACGCAAACTCCGTTAGATAGACCATGATCAGCTGCATCGCACCTTTTCACCAAACGGTACGCATTTTTATTTTTAATTTTTTTTTCCAACCCCTGATAACTGGACAAACGGATTAGGTAGGTAGATGGAGCAAACAGTGTATTTCTCATCTGACACTCTCAAAATCATAAATCTAAACTCTCATATATTATTTTAGGTATGTTGAAGCTAGAAGAAAACTTTCTCTAAAGTGATTTTTTTTTATAAAACTAATAAATTATTAGACATATTAATTTATAATCAAACCACAGTACAAAACTATGTGCATTACTAATGTAAATTATTTTTTTAAATAGTCTATAAACTGAATCTACATGTTATTTTATTACCATGTGTTCTTTATTAGCATATTGTTAGTTTTCATAATAACTACTTTATTCATGTCTAATATATTTTTTATTATTTAATATTGTAACAAAATTTGTTATAAAATTCATCATAAAAATATAAGAAATATATATATATATATATATATATATATATATATATATAGTATAGTTTATTGTGATAAACATTTTTAATTAAAGCATTATTAGTTAACTAAAATAAAATTAATAAAGAATATAGATACTTTTATTTTATGCAATATTTTTTAGAGTGAAAAAAATCATTATGTTTAAGTGAATTATAAAAAAATTAAATAAAATGTAATATTGTAATGTTTTGTTGTTGTCTAGATGGTTTGAAATAAAACAACTAAAAACGTGTTTGATATTTCATTTTCAATTATCCAAATCAAGAAGTACAGAACAGAGTGGGGTTTTTTTTATTAGTTGTGACATTCTATTTTATATAAAAATGTCTCGAAAATCAAATAATATTGTTTTTATTTCTCTTTAACTCACCCAATATAAGAAAATAAAATACATACGAAGACTGTTTGACGTTTTTCTTGATGTATTTGAAACTGAACAGGAGTAAATAATAATTAATGTATAATTAGTTCTGTTTTATTTATAAGATTATATGTTTTGATGTACATATTTATTTTTTTATTTTCATCTTTTAAATAATTAATGTTTTAGATTAAAATAATTATTTTGCAATTTTATTTTTTATTATCATAAAAAAATATTATGCGCATATATGTTTTTTCAGTGGTATGAAAACAAGTAAATTAAGTGGAATTAGAGTAATTCTTACTTGTTGAATAAGAGAAGCATCAAAGAGAAATGGATAGAAAGAGCTTTTGTTTGGTTTTTTTTAATATTAAAGAGGTGATGAGATGCAGACATCTAAAAAATTAGACGTGGAAAGGTTTCACATGGGAGGGTACGAAGTCCTTGAGGTTCTTTGATAGGGACATCCTTAGTTGTTGGCCAATGTTGACAAATCGAATAATACGAAACATAAAAATGGTTGAAGAGAGGTGGCCAAACAAAACTGGTCTGATTAAGTTGGTATCAGTTATGGTTAGTTAGCAATCAACCAGGTTTCTTTACCCTCTCTGAGTAATGTTAAAATAAAACTACATCACCATTTCTTAACTAGGTACCATTTCAAACAGGGACTTTAGTTGAAAACATAAAAGCCTTATAAAACATCATTTTCAGGATAAAATGTATTTTTTAATACAATTTTTAACATAGTAAATATGTTTTTCAACAATTTTTTTTTATCTAAAAGTCAAATGTATTTTTTAGGTTTTAACACTGTTGACAAAATTAGCGTGAATATAACAATTTTAACATTGAATTTAATAAATATAATTTCATTCAAATATATAACTAATACTATGGTAAGACAGTTATTTATGTAAACTTTCTTTCTAACATTATTATTATTATCAAATATTTAAAAGAACCTAAATATTTTTGGCACGAAAATATGAAGAAATTTTTTAAAAACATATTTTATATTGAATTTTTTTTTTACAAATATTTGTGTGGTTCCCGCCGGTCACAAGACGGCTGTCACTTGTTTTTAATCTCTTAATTTTTTAATTTTGTTAATTTTGTTTATATATATATATATATATATATATATATATATATATATATATAAATATTTAAAATATTTTTAATTATATAAAAACTTTTAAGCTTTTAACAGATTAATTAATATTTTTAATTAGATAAATTAAAATAATTATTATAATTACATGTTAAATTATTCTATTAAAATTAATAATTAAATTAAAATAATTATTATAATTACATATTAAATTATTCTATTAAAAATAATAATTGAAATTTAACTTGTAAGCATTAATTTAAATTATAATAATATGTATATTTGCATCTTTAAAAAATATATATAAAATTTAATTATTTTTTTAATTTAAAAGTAAAAAATGAAAAAACAAAAAGAGCTTACAAGTTAACGGCGGGTTAATCCGTCTCTTTGGTATGTTAGATCAAAACAGGTTAACGGAGGGAAAATTTCAACCCAACCCGTTCATGAATAGATTAATCCACAAATTATAGTCCATTTGACATCTTAAAATCTATCAATCATTTATTATTATATAAAAATTTATTAAAAAGAAAAAATAAAATAATATACAACATTTTAAATCACAAAAAAATTCATGATAAAAATTATATTTTAAAAATGTAAACAAATTATATTTATATAAAAAAAGTTAAATAAGTAGGTAGAGGTAAAACATTAAATCTTATTCAATATTTGAAATTTTTTTATTTAACTTATTGAATTATAAATTGATAGCTTGATAATTTTTAAACTACTTTATTAAATTATATGTATTTAATAAGTATTTATGTTGAAATAACAGATAAATTTTAAATAATGGAAAATAAAAAATATAAGTGGCTACGTTTAAATAGTATTTTTATATTAAATTTAGTTTTATTTCTCTTTATTTAGAATTCGATTTAATTTAATTAGTTAAATTAATTAATGAAATATATTTTGAAATATTTACAACTTATTCATTTTAATTAATTTAAAGTCTTCTAATTTTTATTTTCAAAAATGCATTTTTACATTGTATATTGTATTATTGATTTTACACAATATCTTTAAAATATTTTCAGTAAATTTAAAAATAAAATCTCTTGAATTAATATTATATCTTCGTTATTAAAATTTATTAAATATAATAAAAAGCAATATATTTCAAAAGATAAAATAATAATAAATATTATTACAAAAACGTAAATAAATATAAAAAATAAAAACTAGAAACTATACAGTTACTTGAAAGAATAAATAATACTGTTTTTTTTAAATATTTTTCTACACTAAACAAAAGGTTTTAATTAATAAGAATATAAAAAAACTAATTGAATTGTTGTCAAACATAACCTGACCAGAACAACAAGTAGCAGTTATTTTGATACCTTAAAAGTCTTTACAAAAGTTTACCCTTTAATTTTTTTTTCTTTTATAAATATAAAAATTACTTTATTTTAATGATTATTTTATCTCTGGGTTGTCAGGTGACTCTTATGATATTAAAAATCAATTTTGCAAATAGTAATATGAACTGAAGAAAATTAAGAAGATATATTAAGATTTAAGAATGGAACATGGTTGAAAAAGAGAAAAAAATAAAAATAAAGCTGAATTAAAATTTAAAAATATTCCAGTTAGAATTTAAAAGTATTTTTATATTAGTTATTAGGATTAATAATTGTGAGAATGAAGAAGTGGAAAATGAGCAGCATGTGAGGGAATCACGCTGAGAAACACGCACATCATAATTGAGAAGCGAATGATACAAAAAGCCGGCGTGCAAGTGAAGTGAGGAAAGAAAAAGGTATCATTATATTTACAATAATTATACTTTATACACAAAATATTTACATATTATATTTTGTTTTTTTATTTTTCAAAAAAAATTATAACTAAATTTCAAACTTTAAAATAGATAATTCTTCCATCACCCTATCACATGCTAACCTAATATTTAAATTCACTTAAAAACCAAATTACCATTAATGAGCTTTTCGGTACTGTGTAGTTTTCACCTATAAAGAAGATTAAGGTTAAAAAAAAAATATTAGTGTGCGCATGTGTAATTTGATGCTAACAATACTAATGACACGTTGTGTTCTTTAATACTACATGTCGCATACTCCAATGTAACACGACAAATGACACGTCACTATCAAACTAGAATAATCATTGACGATGACTAGAAATAAACAGAAAATATTTCAAGAACTAAAAGTGTCTGAAATAATTGTATTTGTTAAAAGAACAATTTGACTAATTATTGTGGGTATGAAAGTCGAGATTGCTAATTAGTGAAATTAGTAAAATCATTTAACTTTTTATATTCTAAGGCTCAAGATATTGCATTCCTGTAAGTACCACCAGCCTATATATATATATAAAGATTGTAAGTAAAATCTGAACCCAATAAGCTCTAAGCACCACCAGCATTAGAGAGTTCCCTCCACCGCCACTAAATACTCCCTACACCTCTTCGTGACAAATTTGTTTCGGAGTAAATTTTCACCAATATTAACCTATTTCATTAATTACTGATCCCATCTATAAGAATGCACCCCCACACCACAAACTTTCACACAAAAATCATTTATTCGTTTCTTCTTCTTCTTGGCAAGATTGTGGTGGTGGTGTGAGTCTGTGCGTCGTGTGAGATTGTGATGGTGGTGTGAGTCGGTGTGGTGGTGGGCTGTGCTGGTGGAATGTTGCAAGTGGTGCAAGGAACCTCGATGGTGAGAGCTCGGGTTTGTGGTGGTGGTTATCGGAGCAGCAGAGGGAGCTTCGTCTCAGGTACGTGAAAAGAGTTATGTTAATCCTTCAACGGATGTGATGATCCGTCGACGGATATCAACATCCGCTGAAGGAGTTACGGATGTCAACATCCGTTCTCCCTTCAACGGATGTTGATATCCGTCGATGGATCGTCACCATCGACACATCGTCAAGAGTGATCGACATCTCCCCTACAGGGAGATGGAAACTACTCGTCTCAAAATGTCATCTCTCTATGAAACCAAGCAAGAAGCCCTTATCAACATAATCATACCAAATCTCTATGAGAGGCATCAAAGAGGAATTCAACACAATGTGTTGAATTCCCTCGGCGCACGATCCTAACTTATTCACTTTTTTATCGTGCGAGATCAACTTCAGCATGTCCCCTCGATCCTACAAAACAATATTTAATATAATTTGTATTCGAAAACAAATTAATAATTCAAATTTAAGTTCTGCACTCACCCGGCCTTGCGAAATACCATAAGCAATGAAGCATCACGTGGACCTCCAGGAAATCACCGATATCCTCTTCTATGGCACCAACATCCGCATGCTCTTCCTCATCATCATCGTGGTCAGGGGCTTCAAATGCCTCCTCCTGAACATCACCCTCATAGGCCTCCTCCTGAACATCATCCTCATAGGCCTGATATGCCTCCTCCTCAGTCGCTCGATCCTCAGCAATAGGGTCATCATGAATAGGAGCTCCACGCCTTCTTCGAGCCGAAGTTGTAGGTCGTCTCCTAGCTTCGCCTTGTGCAGAACTCTCCTCTCAAGAACTCTCTCCACGAGAAGTATAAGATACACCGCGTGTTCTTACCATTTCTGATAAAAAATATTTTATTTAAATTAATAATGATTTCATTAAATTATAAATCATTATTTCATTAAATAAAATAAAATTAATTTACATATAATTTCGTAAACATATTATAATTAAATTTTACATTTTAAATACTGTATAAATTATTTTAAAATCTAATAAACTAATAAACTAAAAACTAAAAACAAACTTAAATAAAACCATATTTAAATAATCAATTCAATTAAACTAAAATTAATTTAATTAAATTTATAATAATAATTTCATTAAATAAAATAAACAACATTTACGTAATATTTTATAAATAAAATATTTAAATACTAAATAAATTAAAAAAATGAAAGAAAAACCGCCCACAAGCACGACGGATGGTCCACATCTGTTTCGCCTTCAAACGGATGTGCGACATCCGTCCACGGATATGTGACATCCGTTTCAGTGCCAAACGGATATGCGACATTCGTTTCAGTGTCAAACGGATATGCGACATCCGTTCTGGCGCTCCGGTCATCTTCTTCACATACACAGCACAACACAGTGAACACTAAACGCACACACAACACCCATCCACGATCAAAACAATCCAGCAAACCAAACATACAACACACATTCACATTCAATTCAAAATATCTAAACAAAACTAACCTCCACCAGCAACTTTCTCCACCCACGAATGATCACCGCACCATCGGCGTACCACCACCGCCACACCACCACAACACGAACACCCACACCACCAACGAATCTCCAACGGATATGGACGGCACCAACCAGATCTGGATGATGAGAAGAAACGGTGAGAAAAACGGATCTCACCGCCAAAAGAGAGAAGAGAATGAGAGCACGGATGTGAGAAGAGAGTAGACAGAGAGGGGGGTGCGGCTGAATGAGGGGAGAGTGAAGAATTATTTAGAGTATTAAGGTTAAAGTAAAAAGTAAAAATTTAAAGGATCATTTTATCATTAAAAATTTTATGGGGAGGTGCAGGGAGTATCAATGGTGGTGGAGGGAGCAACCTTCGCAGCCTTAACCCAATATACCTATAGTTGTTTAATGGGCTGATACTTGAAGCCCAGAATACTGCACCCTTGGGCCTTCCCTCGAGACGATGACCATAGTCTATATTTCCTTTTAGAGTAGTAATATATATTTTTGTAAGGGTATTTTACAATTTAAAGCTTTATGTTTCAAATTTTGAATATAAAATAAATAAATTTCAGGGTAAAAAATTAGGTAATCTAGAAATAGGAATATGTCATTTGAGATACCGGTGCTATTTTAGAAAATAATAATATATAATGCTATATGCTTTCAATGTTTGATTAGGATTAAAATTGAATTATCACTAATAACGTGGCAACCATTGATGTCTTTTGTTGCACAAAAATAAAATTCTAACCCAAACTACTGTAACAATATCTACAAGTGTCTCTTCCCACATAATATTCTTCTTTATGCATACAAATGAAACCCAGTATCTATCACTTATAAATTATTGCTTTGAAGCTTCAAGAAATAGAAATTTAATATGATTTTATAAAAATCACTTGTAAAATAAAATTTATATTTGTATACTATAATTTTATTTTTATCTTTAGTCAAAATCTTTAACACATTTTCTTTATAATAATGTATATATATTTTGAATGTAAAATTAGATATTAATTGGTGATTCAATAACAATTTAATAAAAATGACATAATATAATTTATAACTTAAAAAAGTTTAAATTAAATACTATAATAAAAAATAAATTTTAAATCGATTTATAAAATAATGTTTATATTATTTATATCTTTATGCCACATGAAAATACAAATATAATTATACAAAATAAATTCAACGTACCTATATAAATACATAAGTTCAGAAAAACGAAAGAACAAACATTTTTGGCCATTTTTAATATAGTAATACTAATTCGAAAAAGCTTGCTTTAGTGTTGTGAACGAGGAAGACATGGTTGATGGAACAGTGAACAATTGCATGCAAGAGTATTGGAGACAGACAAAACCTGTGTGCTTTGAGGACCCAAGTCGACCACAGCGTGCAAGCCAAAGCAAATGCTTCTATTCAAATCCATTAAAGTATTTTTTTTTTTCCGATGATGTCAAACAAACAAACTATGTTTTCCTCGGAAATACTAATTACCAGCACTTCTTTCAATTGCTTAATATCATACACACGGTTACATTCTCAAACTTCTTATTTAATTATTAACATAACATAATACTTTTTCATAGTAATTCTCTTAGATAATTTTAAAACCATAGTTACTTTCAAGTAGTGTAACAAAGTACAGAGCATGAAAGTTGACTGTGATCTATCATTGAATTATTGAAATTCAAATATGATTCTAAGTTTCATGTTAAATAAAAATAAAAATAAAAATATTATATAAAGTGAAAAATTCATTAATTTATTGTCTTAATATTTTGAATAAAAAATAAAATTAATTTTTTTATGTGATTAAACTCTGATTTTATTAGTATTTATATTTCTTTAATAAACCTCTGTTATAAACTCAATATATATATATATATATATATATATATATATATATATATATATATATATATATATATATATGGGTTTGCTAACGCGCGTACGTCTATTTTTCAGTTGGTACATTTTAGCAATGTGTACCGGATTTTAGTAGACAAAAATATCCTTATATATTATGGATTCCAAGTTTTAAGGTTAAGGGTATTTTAATAATTTTCATTCTCAAAACTTAAAAAAAAAAAAGAAGAAACCCCCCAAACCCTTACTCACCTCTCTCATTCCTCTCAATCCTTTCTCTTTCATCTCTCTCACTCCAACCTTTTCTTTGTCATCTCTACTGTAGTCCCAATTGAAAAAAATCAGAAACACATGCCTTTAAAAAATTTTCCTTTGTAAAGAGTTAAGTCATTGACATATTCACCTTCAAGGCAAAGGTTCATTCAAGATCTCTTCAATTTCACCATCTTCACTAACCTCTCTAATTTCATCATCTGTATTTGTTGAATCATCATCTCTAAAAAACCCTCCAGGCCAATTACCAATTCTTTCGGATGTCATTATGCTTGTGAAAATTAGATAAAATTAGATTAGACAAAAATTATAAAATAAAAACTCATTATAAAATCATTTTTTGTAAGAAATTGTTTAACAGCGAGTATTTCTGATTTTTTTTCCAGGTCAATTATCAATTCCTTTATGCTTGTGAAAATTGGATAAAATTAGATAAGACAAAAATTATAAGATGAAAACTCATTATAAAATCATTTTTTTGTAAGATTGTTTAACAGCAAGTGTTTCTGATTTTTTCAATTGGGGTTACAGTAGGGATGACAGAGAAAAGATTGGAGTGAGAAAGAGGAAAGAGAAAGAGTTGAGAGGAATGAGAGAGGTGAGTAAGGATTTGGGGGGATTTCTTTTTTTCCTTTTTTAGTTTTGAGAATGAAAATTATTAAAATACCCTTAACCTTAAAACTTAGAATCCATGATATATAAGGATATTTTTGTCTACTAAAACCCGGTACACATTGCTAAAATGTACCAACTGAAAAACAGGCGTACGCGCATTAGCAAACCCCATATATATATATATATATATATATATATATATATATATATATATATATATATATTTTGGTAAATGAATGTTAGTGAATGTTAATTTGAAATATTAAAACGAAGCATGATTATGAAAAGCTAAATGACAAGTGCATATTTTTAATAAACCAAATTTTATATTGAATCTGTTGAACTTTTTTCCAAGTGATTTCTTGTCTCCCTCAACTTTATTGGTCTTGCTTTACCAACATTGAATTAATTTGTTCACATCCTTTAACCCTTCACCTAACTCTTTCATTGTAGCTATTTTGCTTGTTAAAAACTGAAACTATCTTCTGCACATCTCAACCCTCACTCCACTACCCTTTCCCTTTATTCTGTGCACTCAGTTGGGTATAATTAATATCACAACCCTTTCTATAGCTGATCATACACCTTTTTCTTTTCACCCCCTCATCATGACCAATTCCTACAGATCCAATGACCTTAACTTTTGCTTGGACCTCAATTCACCATGTCTTCTCTCTTCTCCTTCTTCATCTCCTCCTCCCATCAATCCATCATTCTATTTTCCTTCCAATTATCATACCTACACTTCTCCTCCTCCTCATCAAACAAAACTCCTTCCTTTCCTTCATCTAAGACATCAACAACAACAACAAGACGATGATGAAGAAGAAGAAGAATGTCTTGAATCTTCATTCAGTGCCATGGAAGTAGACAAGAAAAAGAAAGAGCTGAGTACATCATCATCATCCAAGTGCTTAGACGAAGAGGATGCTGTCACTGTGGCTTTACACTTAGGGCTTCCAAGCACTGCTGCATCTGCTGATTTAGCTTCAAGCCTATACTCAGCAGAGGTTTCAGACAAAGGAGAAAAAACCACTGATGCTTCGGGGTTACCGTCAGATAGAATTAACAGAGGACAATATTGGATCCCTACTTCTGCTCAGATTCTGATTGGTCCAACACAGTTCGCATGCCCTCTTTGTTTCAAGACGTTCAACAGATACAACAACATGCAGGTTTGTCACCTTTGGTCATTTTGATGATCAATTCCCTCGATAGAGGAGAATAATAAAATATTCAAGATATACGATAATTAACTGTGAATAGAATTATAGAAAGAAAGAGAATATCTTTCCTTTTCCCAGCTTTTTCCTGTTTTTCTTACTCTCCTATACCCCTACTTTCACAGATCCCGTTTTCAGAAAAGTTGTCCCAAAGAAAATCAATTCTTCTCAGTTCTATCTATAGTATCACTTCAAGTTTTCACCTGAAATATTCCTCAAAGGAGGAAGATTTTATCCGCAGTGTGCATTATAATTTAGGGTTTTCCTGGTTAGCCTGTTACGTTTCTTTTCCTTTTATTTGAGCTTCAAACTACTCGATCTATCACCCTTTTTCTGCTAAGATAAAAATGAGATCTCTCACTTCTTCTGTGAAGATCAGTATCCAAATATATGGTTAATGATATTCCTTTTTGCATCTACAAGGTTTTTCTCTCTCTCCATAAGTTAATTATAAGTGTAATTAGTTTATACCAAAAAACATAAACACACCGACAAGGGAGACATAAATTGAAACGACATCAATTGAGTTACATAAAAATGAATATAAATATATTTAACTGTACAAATATTCTCTTGCTGGGCTCCTGAACTTTTTCTTTAACAGGATGCCCTACACTGGCACCTATTTCTTTAATCACACAGAGCGTTGTTGATGAACAAGCTCTAAAACTTGTTAAAAGGAAGCAGTTCCTAGTTAGCACGTTTCGGTGTTAAGATTTGTAAAGAGAGAGAAGATAGTACAAAATTTTCTTCTTTGATAAATATTCCAAATTTAATGTTTTCTGAAAAATGAGCATTATATTTATTTATTTTATATAATTGTACAATCCTCCTTTCTCCATCAAATTCCTACTGAAAGACCTGGCCGACATATGGTAAAGTAATTCAAATTCAAATTCTAAATTTTTTCATAACAACATGCAACAAATTAAAGACCTAGTTTCAGGTTTGTCTTTTATAGTTTATTTTTCTTCGTTTCCTTTCCAAGTATTGACTATTTGGTGTTATTATTACATCATAATAATATTGGTGGAGGAATTTTCAGATGCATATGTGGGGGCATGGATCTCAATATAGAAAGGGACCAGAGTCTCTAAGGGGAACACAACCAACAGCTATGCTAAGGCTCCCTTGCTATTGCTGTGCTCCAGGATGCAAGAACAACATCGACCATCCGAGAGCAAAACCACTCAAAGACTTCAGAACCCTTCAAACACATTACAAGAGAAAGCATGGGACAAAGCCTTTCGTGTGCAGAAAATGTTGCAAAACCTTTGCTGTGAGGGGTGATTGGAGAACTCATGAGAAGAACTGTGGGAAACGCTGGTATTGCTCTTGTGGCTCTGATTTCAAGCACAAAAGGTCCCTCAAAGATCATATCAAGGCATTTGGATATGGACACACGGCTCATGGAAATGACTGCATGAACCTTGACCAAGATGATGATCAAGCAGGTTCTGAAATTGAACAAGAAAATTAATGCAGCTTTTCCAGTGCGCAGTTTATATGATGTCAATCTATGTAACTATTGCTGGTTTCTCATATCTCATCACCTTTATTAATTTTCTCATTGCGTCTTGGTATTTCATATCAGACTGTAACAAATGCTCCTGTCGTGTCATTTTTTGTTTTGGTTTAAATTTCTATCTCTCTGTAAACATAAACGAGAAGTAATTTGTATTACATTATTCAATATCCATGATCTGCGAGGATCGTACGTCATTGGTGTAACTAATACCAGACAGAATGTTCCTTTAAGACAGGCGTACGAGGAGATTTTTCCAAGTTCCAACACATATGTCCTAATCTTGTCGTTCCTTTCCAATTAACCTTAATTAGATAGGTATAACTTTCAAACCTGTCTTCGCGAGAGATAGGTAAATGCACACTCCAAGAAGGTGTGTATGTGATAGAAGATAAAAGAAAAACGACATATGTGAAATATATATAAAAAGGAAAGAAGTTAAATAAAAAAAGAAAAGAAGATGATGGATGAAAAAGTAAACTTGAAACGTATTTTGAAAACGATAGGGATAACCTATTCTAAATGATACCTAAAGATAGAACGAGAGAAAGAAATAAGAGGTGAAGGGTTTAATTAATAAAGAAATGCATGATTAGATTCCTTTTTGTTTAGTTTCTAATGGAGAAAATTTTTGTATATATTTAAAGAATCAAGTAAAAATAAGAAAGTTGAATAATATAGAAAGAAGAAAACAACTTGTCTTGAAGTTTTTAATTAGAAATGATGTATTTTTGGATTCATATGTTTTATGATGAATTAGTTTGACATTTAATATTTTCAATAAATTAATAGAAAAAAAATGTATAAAAGAATAAACAGCTTCTAATAGCATGAAGTTACGATGCAAATTGCTGAGAGACTCCTATCAAACTCATAAAACTTCTTATATATCCACGTTACGGTGAATATATAGTTTTAAACCTAAGTGCATGCAACGGTACACGAACACGAACAGCTCATGTAATAATATATGTACACGAGAGAGATTTGATTTATAGAAATAGAAACCAAAAACAGCTGAAATTAGTGAGAGGTGAGAATTAATATAATAATATGTTGGAAGAGCAATGTAGGTTCGGGGAAGCTTTAGAAGCTGTCATGGTTCAGCCTTATGAGTCGCATGATGCTGCTATCCCACTTTTGTTGTGTCCTTCATGATGGACAGATGAAATACTATGTTTAGACTGACCGTAATGATTTCTATACGAAAATGATTAGCTTTTGAAGCGAAGGGTTTTTAATCACACAGCAGCATTAAAAAAGTTGATTAATGTAATGATAATAAGATTGGTAGCAGAAGGTATCTAAAATGGAGGTTTGGGAAGAATGCGTGAATCGACAGAGAAAGAGAAAGAGAAAGAGAAAGAGAAGAGCTTGAAATGTCATTTCAAAGTAGCAGAGATGCAGAGTTTGAATCATACACTCTCTCGAGTCCATTCCCCTGAGCCAACAAAATCGGGATTCCACGTTCATTGTCCCCACTTGTTCTGCTTTTTTTTGTTTATTTATATATATTTTGTTTTGTTTGGGGTAAAGTGTGTTTGAAGGTTTTCCCATGGAGTTGAAGATGTTAAATAATGGTAGTAGTGTATGACTGTTAACAGGGTTTCTTTTTATAGCTGCACTATAGTTGTAGATTTAACGTAACAGTAAAACAGGTGATGAAAACGATGGCTAATTATGTGATTCTTTGCTTGGTATCAATGGAATCCAGTGTAACGTCAATCTGTCACAACATCCCCAACCTGTCAACCAGAGATGTGATGGAACATTGTAGACTTTAATATATAACAGTTTTTTTCTTTTTTCTTTTTTTTCTAACTTTTCTTCAATTTCAATGGATCTGCGCAGAATCAAATAATGAACTACATTCCACACTCTTCATACCTGATATTTTTTCTTAAATAAAAAATAATGTTTTCGATGCTTTTTATACAATGAAATTATTTATTTTTTTCCTTTAACGATTTATATAAATTATTGAAATAGTATAAAAGAATATATAGCGTTGTTTCTTAATCCATTAAAAAACCCTTATAATAATACAAATAAAGCAATGCCTATGGAGTATTAGTTCGCCACACACGTGCGAAAAGAAATATACTTTGTTTGGTAGATTTTTCAAAACACAGTTTCATGCAATGATGACACTCATATCACACAGTTCAAAAAGTGTTTGCTGTTAAAGTTGAACCTGTGTCTTTTATCTTGATAAAATTTGTAACCCACCACAGAATGAACAACTTTTCTCAATCAAGAAACAGCAGTTTCCATAAATATTGTTTTTTCATAAAAAAAAGTTAGCTAAGGTAGTTAGATATATTATATCTTTATCTTTTAGTTAGGTTATTATTATTTTTTATTTATATTTTTGGCTTAGCCTATATTTCTTTTATTATAAATAGACAGAGAATTCTATGTGTGTATTTAACACAAGGGAGATTAATTCCATATATAATTTTTACTATATTTAACATGGTATCAGAGCAGGTTTTCTGATATCTTTCGATGGTCTTTGCTGTCTGTCGGCGATCGGCCGACCAACCGTCATGGCCGCCGGCAACCCTTAAAAATTTCATAAGATTCATCGTCTACCGCTATCACTATCGGAGTTCTTTTTAAAGTTATGGATTTGCTCCCTTGATCGGAGTTCCTTTTAAAGTTATGGATTTGCTCCCTTCATCGGAGTTCTTTTTAAAGTTATGGATTTGCTCCCTTCATCGGAGTTCCTTTTAAAGTTATGGATTTGCTCCCTTCATCATCGGAGTTCTTTTTAAAGTTATGGATTTGCTCCCTTCATCGGAGTTCCTTTTAAAGTTATGGATTTGCTCCCTTCATCATCGGAGTTCTTTTTAAAGTTATGGATTTGCTCCCTTCATTGGAGTTCCTTTTAAAGTTATGGATTTTCTCCCTTCATCAGAGTTCCTTTTAAAGTTATGGATTCGTTCCCTTTTTCGTTGTGCATTGTGGCATGTTTAGTAGTTGTTTAGAGCATCGATGTTGCTCTTTTTCATTTTTCAGGTGTCTTGATTGGAGAATTTTGGATTTTTTATGGTTTCTCTCTCTTATTCATCCATGGCTCCTTCCACTGTTGTTTCTTCTGACCTCTCTTTTTGTCAATATTATGTTTGATCCGTCTATATATGTTTTTTTCCCATGGAAAAGATGGTTCTTGTTAGTTTATTTATAACCATGGTGGCTCTTCAACAATTACCACTAGTGGCATTCTTCAACGATGATGTGCAAGAAGAGATTTACATGGAGCAACCTCCCAGATTTGTTGCTTGAGGGGGAGTGTTAGATATATTATCTTTTATCTTTATTTTATATTTATCTTTTTTCTTTTAGTTAGTTTGTTATTATTTCTTATTTTTATTTTGGGCTTAGCCCATATTTCTTCTATTAGTCTTTTTGGATTATATTAGTAACAAACATACCATTTGTATGCACCAGCTTGAGGGGGTTTATCTTTTATCTTTTAGTTAGTTTATTATTATTTCTTATTTGTATCTTGGGCTTAGCCCATATTTCTTCTATTATAAATAGAGAACCCTATGTGTGCATTTAACACAAGGGAGATTAATCCCATATATAATTTTCACTAATATTTATCTTTTAGTTAGTTTATTATTATTTTTTATTTGTATCTTGGACTTATCCCATATTTTTTCTATTATAAATAGAGAACCCTATGTGTGTATTTAACACCAGGAGATTAATCCCATATATAATTTTCACTATATTTAACAAAGGTCATATAGTAAATAAACAACGAGTAAGGACTTTTTTCTTTTTTTTTTTAATTTAAATATTCTCTTTTTATGAATGTGGATTGTGAATTATCTATTAATTTTGGCAGCACTGTCTTCATCCTATTAGCCAAGACATTAAAGATTACCTTGTACACACACCCCACAATAAATATAGACCTGAATTCATCTAATTAAATTGTTATAAAACTTATCTTTTGAGACTTGCTTTTCTTGTTTATCTAAAATGTCGTATTAACTAAACGTTAAATAAAATTTATAAAAACTATATAAAATTAAAAAAAAGTATAAAGAAAATAAGTATAATTTTATTATAAATAGAAAATAGAAGTGTTATTTATTAAAAATACGATGAAAGCGAATGTTTATTTAACAATTACAAAGAATATACATGGAGTTTAAGAAAAAAGAAAAACTTAACTAATTGTTTTAAAATAAAATAGAAAATGTTAGTATTATACAGTATAATATACTGGTAACTGTAATTTCTGTGGTTAATTATTGTTTTAATTGTCTAAACAAAATTATCATAATGTTTTCCTTTCTCTTAAAGTGTGCTCCTTTACATAGAAGGATTTGAAGAAGAGTTTGTAGATGATAAGTGTGAAAAAGAGTTGTTTCTAAAATTAAAAATGAACTCAATCTTGAAATTATTTATATTTTTCTCATTGAAAAGTTGTAATAGGTAGTAAATTGTTATTTAAAATATTGTACAGGAAAGGATGTATTGCTTAGATTCTGTCAGCCAATTTTCACAACAAATTGTGATAGAAGTTCCGGACAGAGCAAAGAAACGAAAACATATCAGGAACTTCCGGAGACTACTTCAAGGAATCAAAACACCATTGTTACAAGAGATTGCTTCAAATGTGTACGTTCTATATGTCTAGGAGTAGTTAAGTTTTTATTTTGTTGGAATTGGATGTAATGAACTGTGATATAATTTTCCTGCTCAATATATCGTTGTTCTTTCATATGCTATTTTTTGAATTTATTATTTGAATGTCTTTGATTACTGGAAAGTAACTTTGAACATAAATAGAACACTTAAGTGATTTGGGATCTAAAGATAGACTCACTAACTTATCATTTTTAACCTGAGACTTAATGCAAATTGTATGTTAAATTGACTAAGGAATTATCATTTTAATATATTAATTTAGAACTAGTTGCTAAGAGATTAGGACTAGTATTCCTTGATGTGAATGTTTGAATGAAGTAATGAAATATTGAACAGAGTTTTATATTTATATGATTCATGAAACCCAATTCCAACGAAGTTTCTTCTAAATATAATTCCTTGCACACAGTTTAATAAAATACCAAAAAGAGTTTCTTGTGTTGTTTTGTGCATTTTGATGTCTAATTGAGTTATAAAAGGAAGAATTGTTATGTGTTGCACAAGTCCGTTGGGAGAACGATACTTTTAATTATTCACTGTATTACTTAGAACGATTTGGTATGCTTGCCAAAAAGTTATCAGTAGATAAATTTAGATGAATTTTAGTGGATGAATTTATGGTGTTTCTTTGAAGGGATTTAAATATAAAAGTGAGTGAGTTTGAAAAGAAAGTTTGTGAATGATTTAGTTGATATTGTTAAGATATGCCAAATATTCTATTAAAGAATATTAGGCAATCAAATATTATGTTAGTTATAATTTAGATATTATTATAATTTGTGCAGATTTGTGCACCTGTCATTCCTTTAATAGATGAAGGATTATAGGATCCTTAAATGTATATATATGGTACTCTACTCTTTCAAATAATATATCAGAATTATTCTTTAAACCTTTTATTATGGTATCAAGAGCCAGATATCCTCTAAGATATAGGAATCAGTGCCTTTTTTCATTGAATATTTTTGATGGCTTCTTCCGATGACAATCAATCGAAGAAACATGATTCTGGAACTTTCGCTGCTTCCAAGAGTTATATTTCTACTGCTGTCAGATTTGTGACCAAGTCAGGTGTATCTATCTCTGCCCTTAATCTTTCTGTTGTTACTAAGGATAGTAATTGGATAATTGATTCGGGTGCTATTGATCATATGACTTGTGATCCTCATATATTTACTAATTTTTCCTCTAATTGTTCTAAAACTGTTATTATTAATGCCAATGGGGTCTCATCTTCTATTGAAGGTATAGGTACTATATCCCTCTCACCCTCCTTATCGATTCCTGATGTTTTATTTGTTCTTACATTAAACTGTAATCTTATCTCCGTCAGCAAGTTAACCAAATCACATTCTTGTGTTGTCTTATTTTACCCAACCCATTGTCTTTTTCAGAACATCCATTTCAAGGAGAAGATTGCTAGTGGTAGAGAGAGTGAATGACTGTATTATCTTGAAAATGTCTCACAATCAAACCATAAGAAAGGATTGACTTGTCTTGCGAATGATCACATACAAGATAAAAACAAAAAAGAAATTTGGTTGTGGCATAGACGGTTGGGACATCCCTCTTTTGGTTATTTAAAAAAACTATTTCCATCACTATTTCATAAATGCAATATTTCTGATTTTTTTTGTGAGACTTGGGTTTTGGCAAAAAATCATCATGTTGTGTTTCCTTTAAGCAATAACAAAACTAATTTTTCTTTTTCATTAATTCACACAGATGTTTGGGGCCCTGCCCCGCAATCTACACATAATGGAAAAAAATGGTTTATCAGTTTTGTTGATGATTGTACTCGGGTAACCTGGGTATATTTGCTTAAATATAAAAGTGATGTGTGTGATGTGGTTCGTTCCTTCTATCATTTGATTGTTACACAATTTAACACATCCATTAAGGTCATTCGATCAGACAATGGAGGAGAATATTTTAAGACTGAATTAATAGAGTTCATGAACTCTAAAGGCATCTTGCATCAAACTACATGTCCTTATTCACCACAACAAAATGGAGTGGCTGAGAGGAAAAATAGACATATATTAGAGGTGACAATATCACTTTTGATAGATGGTAATGTACCATCTCATTTATGGGGTGAGGCTGTGAGCTTTGCCGTTTATTTAATTAATCGAACTCCTTCTAGTGTGCTTAACTTTCGAAGGCCTTTTGATGTGTTGTCTGATCATTGTATCCTTCCTCCCATAGTTTATTTACCACCTCATATTTTTGGATGTGTTATATATGTTCACTTACACCCACATCAACGTACAAAGCTTGAAGAACGAGCGATCAAATGTGTTTTTGTTGGGTATGGATCAACTCAAAAAGGTTATCGTGCTTACCATCCACCATCAAGAAAATTTTATATTTCTATGGATGTGACATTTAATGAGCATGAATTTTTTTATGTTGATTCTCCACTTCAGGGAGGCAATGAAAGTGAAGTGCATAATCATGATGTTGGTATGTTTGATTGTGAAGATAAATTATTGTGTGAGGATCATTCTGCAGGAAATGAGCCAATCCTAAATATGGACCCTTCTTTTCTGGATAATACAGTGTCTTCTGATCATAACCAATTGGCTCAATCTTCTCCACAAGTTCAACTTGACTCTTCAGAGGTACCTTCTGATACTATCTCTGATAATACCAATGAAATTGATCATGAAATTTATTCTTGTCTGCGTGAGACCACCAGCACACCAAACACTGAGTCTACTACTGTTCAATATATTCTTCCACCTCGTTCTAACCGTGGTCAACCTCCAGTTAAATATGAACCAGACCTCCAAGCCAAAGTTAAATATCCCATTAGTAAATATGTGTCATCTCACAGGTATTGAAGTAGCTAGATCAAAACATGGTATTTTTCTATGCCAAAGAAAATATACTATTGATTTACTATCAGAAACTGGGCTGCTTGGGAGTAAACCAGCTGATACACCAATTGAACAAAATCATAAACTTTTTCAATGCTCAAATTCAGCAAGCATAGACAGAGGAAGATACCAAAGGCTGGTAGGAAAATTAATTTATTTGTGCCATACACGTCCAGATATCACTTATGCAGTGAATGTTGTTAGTCAATTTATGCATGACCCACGGAAGCTTCATATGGATGCTGTTGAAAGGATTTTGAGATATTTGAAGTCCGCTCCTGGAAAAGGAATTTTGTTCTCAAATCATGAAAACTTAAAGGTAGAAGGATACACTGATGCAGATTGGGCAGGTTCAAAAGATGATAGAAGATCTACCTCTGGATACTTTACTTTTGTAGGAGGGAATCTTGTAACTTGGAGGAGTAAAAAACAACCTGTAGTAGCAAGATCTAGTGCTGAAGCAGAATTCAGAGGCATGGCACTAGGTGTATGTGAACTTTTGTGGATTAAAAATGTGCTATCAGATTTGGGCTTTACACAAAATGAACCTATGAATTTGTACTGTGACAATACTTCGGCTATAGCAATTGCTCACAATCCTGTGCAACATGATAGAACAAAGCATGTGAAGATTGATAGACATTTCATCAAAGAGAAGCTTCAAGCTGGAATAATTTCATTTTCTTTTGTAAGATCAGAATTGCAGTTGGTTGATGTTCTCACCAAAGGAGTATCAAAAAGATTGTTTAATGAGTCTCTATTCAAGTTGGGAATGTGTGATATCCATGCACCAACTTGAGTGGAGGTGTTAAGATATGCCAAATATTCTATTAAAGGATATTAGGCAATCAAATATTATGTCAGTTATAATTTAGATATTATTATAATTTGTCCAGATTTGTGCACCTATCATTCCTTTAATAGATGAAGGATTATAGGATCCTTAAATGTATATATATGGTACTCTACTCTTTGAAATAATATATCAGAATTATTCTTTAAACCTTTTATTAGATACGATAGATAAAAAAATATTTTAGTAAATTAAAATATAAAATTTGTCTTATGATAAAAATTGATATATTATTATTTTTACTGTTATTATTTATTATTATTATTATATATATATATATATATATATAATATTGTTATTAATAATATTATTATACATATAATATATTATTATTAATATTAATATTAATATTATATATAATATTAACATTTTTAGGTCATGTGAATGATAACATAGAGAGAGAAAAGCTAACGTCCAATTCACAAACACCACGAATGGTGAGTCAAAAAGTTATCTTAAAGATGCAGGAATTCTATAACAAAACGTGTAAAAATTTCTCAAATCCTTTCTAATCAGCGCGCCAGATGCATGTGTTTGGCTAATCTCGCAAATTCGTCCTGGATATAACTGTCAAATCAGTCCATACGAACACTAGATATCACTCATTTCGGTCTTGGTAAATCTGAGTGCACAGGATTATCCACTCAAACAAACACAACTTTTTTTGTTAAAATGCTGTTTTTGAATTGTAACATGTTTTGTCAAACTCCCTTAGAGTTATAAATCTAGCTCACTGTAAGTAAAATATATACTGTAAGTAATATATATCCCCTTTTTATTTTAAGTTCTCCACTAATTTCGGGTCTGGATGAAGAAATAATATTTTTTTTCTGTATGACATAAGAATGCTTTTTCCTTTTTTGATCTCTCTTGGTAAGAATTCGAACTTTGGTGCATCACATTGTGAATTTTTCTGTCATAATCGTAGGATAATATTCTTGCTGCTAAATAGAAATGTAGTGAAGATACAGAGATTCATGTGAGAGTAGAGGAAGCAAAGTGAGTTGTGAAACGATTTTTTTTCAGAAAATGAAACTTTTGTCCAACGAATGGTGTGTTGTATAAGTTCAAGAACTAGTAGTAAATAAAGAACACCAGTTAAGATAACAGAAGAACATTAATTGCAAGTTGCTTTTGTTTGTACATATGTATTGAGGGGAACCATCATTACAGATGAATGGCTCCTACCTGCTTCATGTTCAACTGCTATATCTTCCTGCTGTACATTAATGTTACTGGAAATTTTGGAGTTCGTCTCTGAAGGCATCTTCCTGATTACAGCAGCAAGAAGACAGCCCATAATGATAGTCTGAAATGCATCTCATTCAGAAAAGAAAGAGATTGTTCCCAGTTACATGTCCTCTGGTAAACTCATACGTAGAAAATACAAGCTGCACAGCCAGCAATACTCTATGTTATCAACTCTTGCTCACATAAAATGTGGTAAAATCGGGGGGCACTGTAGTAAAACTAGTATGCAGGACGCTAATAATATGATAGAACTGCTAGATTGTTAGAGAATATTCCTGAGGATGTTGTCCATGAAATGAGAAAAGTGGTGTTGTGAAATTGAAAATCAGATAAAGGTAAGAATTGTTGTTACCAGTTTTTTAACCATCTATGTCAATCATCTACACTTACTTTTGTCACCTTAATTTGCATTAAAACAGTTACCATCAAAGTAACAATAAAAACTAAATGTTGCATGTCTTTCAGATGTTTTTTCAAGTACCTTGCAGACATGAAAGCCATCCCACAAAAGACGGCCTTAACAGATTGTTTTTGTCCCGCATACTCAAAAGCTAGTGGTATCATTTCGTGAAGGGTTAGAAAAGCCATAACTCCACCAACTGTTAATCAAAATAGAACCATCAGAAAATATAAATAAAAAAGTGCCCACAAACAAATTCTAGAAATTGTGTTTGTGCTAACCTGATCCAAGAATACCTTCAAGAATCTCAGGATTTAGGCTGGTAGGGAATAAACAGGCTACAGAGAAGGAAGAAAAATCATCGCACTAAGTTCAAAATTATTAACTCACACACATCTTTAACTCCAAGAGTGTTAAAAACATATCTTTGCATGGAAACCATTAAACAAAATATCTCTCTCTGGAATTGAGAGAGAAAGGGATCCAATGTTAATATGCCAAATTATTTGTATGATGCGAAGCAAAGAAAGCAGATCATTTACCTACAATTATAACGCCCAGTGGCTCAGCAAAGCCGGAAAGTGATGCCAATTTGAATGCCTCCCATTTACTACGACACATTTACAAATGAACAAGGAAATTTATCATTCAAATTTCCAGTGAAATACAAACATAACAGACAACAGAGATTTTATGATCAATAATTGTTGTGTATCAAAAGAAAGAATTACACTGTTTCAACTTCGCAATGACATCATGTACATATAACTTCTTAAGCATCTGATTTGTATTTAATACTCTTAGAAATAAAAAATAAACTTATACAATAGAGTATATAGAATCCACGAAGGTTCTTACCTTTCTGTCGCAAAATAGACGGGAAGTGCAACAGCAACACCCTGAAAAACAGAAGATTGTCATAAATAATTGTTTATGTGAAACACAAATGATACTACAAAAATAAACTATAACATTGAGAGAGATGGCATGAAATTTTATAGAAAAAAATGACATAAAACTATATAAGAATAAAGATTCATAATTTTTGTTTTGTTTTAAGATTTTAGATTGAAAACGATTGTTAATTCCTTACATAAGTTAGATTCGAATCTCTTTGATATCGATTGATAGACTCATGAATTACAGCATATAGTCAGGAGACAAATTCATACCTCAGGGATGTTGTGCAGTGCAATGGCCAGGGCAAGGTTAAGACCAACACGAACTCCCTATTAAAAGAAGAAAATCATAAAAAATGAAGTGGAATTAACAATCATATTAGATACTAGAATATAAGTCTTTTAGAGAAAGGTTACCTTCATGGATCCAAGGTACACTGCCATTCCTTCTGGAAAATTATGTAGACTTATACCTGTGTGGTAAAATCCAAATGAAAAGTTAGAAATCAACTTATATGATGAAAAGAAAAATTCAAATTTCCTCCACTCTCTATTGGAAAGAGCTGATGCAATTAACCGTACCTATGGCTGTGATAACACCACTGAGTAAAACTTGACGGCGACGCCTTTTCATAATGCCATTGTTTCCTTCATTCCCAGATTTCTATTTTCAAGAGTGTTACACATTTTAGTACTTTTTATCTGTGGAAAATAACTCAGAATCTGCAATGCCATTGAGCAGTGATTGAGCAGGTAAAAGTTCATTCAAACCTTGGTACTCTTATCATTTGAAAAGGGAGGAGCAGGTGTCGGTTCTGGTATAAATTTGGCAACAACAGCAAAGAATATGACACCAGCAAAGAACTAGAGAAAAAGAAGTGAAAATTTATGGTGAGAAAAAGTTTGAAGGAAGATGGTAGATTAATTGAATTATGATGGAAGATGACAGAACAGCATACCCAAAGGTTGCCTCTAAGGAAGCCGAGTGAGTTCAAGGCATTATGAGTGAGATCAAAGAATGATATACTCAGCATCAAACCAGCAGCAAAACCCTTCATGGAATGATATGCTTTTAGTTATTATGCTTAAGCATGCAAAAATCAAAGAATTCAATCATACATTTTATAAAAAACAATCATAAACATTAAATTACATGATTTTATGTTAGATTTTTTACGTATAAAAAAATAGTAAAAGTGAGTAAAAAGATAGTAAATGATTTTATTAATATAGTACAATAAATTTATATTAATATATTATAAGTAATTTGTAAAATTATTTCTAAAACTAATTTAAAATATAAATTTGTTTTTAAAAATATAATTAAAATAAAATTTAATATTTTTTATGTTAATTTATTATTTATTTTATTATTTATTGTATTATGAAAAACATAAATATTAAAATGATAATGGATTATGTAAAAAATATAATCCATTATCTTTTGCAATACCCAATAATTCTTCTCAAATCTTCAGGAATGTCTTAGTCATCAAATTCTTCTCAATTCACGTGATTTTTTACCTTCTAAGTCCTTAATTTTTGCACTTAATTTTTATGTTTTTCCGTGCATCTTTCTACCCTTTTATATATATATATATATATATATATATTGAATATGACGTTGAATATCATATAGAAAACTTAGGGCTGTTTTTGAGTGGATTTTGAGAGGATTTTTAGATAATTTTTTTTTTCGTTTTTTTAATGAATTTAAAATTAAATGAGAATGAATTTGAAAATAATTTTTTTAATTGGTTACGTCAATATAATTTTATACTAATTTTTATAAATTTTATTTTTTATTACTTTTAAATTCGCTCAAAAGAACGACAAAAAAAATTATTTTCAAATCCTCTCCAATTCTTTCAAATTCATTTCTTTAAATCCACTCAAAAGAACAAGGTCTTGAAAGAAAAACTCACTAAACTTATGAGATTTTATCTTGAAGCTTCTCTTAAAACCCGACTTAGATAGATATTTTACACCCAAAAAAAATAGCACAAAATATATCTAAATAACTTCGTCTTTCAAAAGACATGGAATCTGAAAACAGATAAAACGTAGTTTTGGAGTTGGAAGGAGATAGAAAATCACCTGTAACAGTCCAAGCACCTTCAAACTTGGAGCTTTACTAAGGATTACGAAAAGTGCACCTGTTTAAATATGAAGTAGAAATATAGAGGGTTGCATTGAAAAGATATATAATGGAATGATGAATGAAAGTACCGATGGAAGTGCTGAAACCACCGACAGATGAAAGTGCAACGCCGAGCAAGACTTGAGAATCCATGAAGATGACAGTAATAGTAAATAAGGAAGATAAATTTGAAATGGAGGGAGAGCAGTATTTATACATTCATGATTGCCAATAGTGGAAGGAACTGCAACTCAAATAAATTAAGAAAGAGATGAATTGCGTAATTGGTCCACGAAAAGTACTTTTTATCTCTCCCTTCAAAATATCCCAATTCTTTCTTCCTTCTCTTACACTTCCCTCAGAGATTACTCACTTTTCTTAATTTCTTATGGAATCACCTCATAATGCACTGTATCTTCTTATAAATACTTCTAGGCCCATGTCTTCTTGGCCTGCAGCTACGAAGCAAGAATATTATATAAATGTTTCAGCTTATAATTTTATATTTTAAAATATTATATAAATGTTTAATATACCATACCTTATAATTTTATATTTTAATCTATATTTATCAAAAAAATTGTTGAGAATTTTATTGATTTTTGTCATATCAAAATTTGTTTTCCTTTTTTCATTTTTTCATTTAATGGGTACGAGAAACTTCTCCGTTACGTCGGGTTGTTGAGTTTCAGCTTCAGCCATGGCGGCGGCTTAGTCTAATTCAGAATCCTAAACCCAACAATCATTCGTTACTCCCTTTCACTTTACCAAGGCAAATGGCTTCGTCACTCGCACTCCGATTCAGATCCCATCTCCTTCGCACCGCTTCACTCCTCCCCTCTTCCCTCCGCCGCCCTCCGTTCCAACCCTCGTCGCCACTCCTCTCCGCCCAACGCCTCCTCTCCACGGCGCGCCGCTCGGCGCCACGCCCGCGGAAGTCGGTCGACATCGGCGCGCGCGCCCGGCAGCTCCAGACGCGGCGCCTCTGGGCCTACGCCCTGACTTTCAGCGGCCTCGCAGGGTTCGTGGTGATCGTGCTCAACAACTTTCAAGACCAGTTGGTGTTCTACATCACTCCCACAGATGCGCTTGAAAAGTACGCGACCAATCCCTCCAAGGCGCGGTTCCGGTTGGGAGGCTTGGTTCTCGAAGGCAGCGTGGTTTACCCGGCGTCGAAGCCGGAGGTGGAGTTCGTCATCACCGATCTGATCACTGACATCGTTGTCCGGTACGAGGGTTCCTTGCCGGATTTGTTTAGGGAAGGGCATTCCGTGGTGGCGGAAGGGATCGTGAAACCGTTCACGGAGGAGATCAAGAAGGAGGTGTCGACAAATAACGTGTCCGAGAAGGCCAGGAGATTGGAGTGTTATTTTTCTGCCGTGGAGGTTCTCGCTAAGCACGATGAGAAGTATATGCCGAAAGAAGTTGCCGCCGCTATTGAGAAGAATAAGAAGATTATTGAAGAAGCTGCCGCTGTCAGCGTAGCGGCGGAGGTACCCAAGACCACCTAGATGGATATTCACGGTATTGATCAATTTTTGAATTTACAGATAGAGTGTCGTCATTTTTTAGAGATGAGGATGGATTATTTAACTATAGGATGAGAAATTTTTTAGAGCAATAATTAGGATGGAATATGGATAAAACAAAGGAATTTTGATTGCTTATTACATGGGGCAATTGTTCCCTGTCGTTGTAATACATTGTTGTGCGATTATGTTTCTTAATAAATGTTTAGCCCAATGATAATGTAGCTCTTTCTAAACTCCGCTCTGAAAATAGTTTTAGCTACTGCTGGTTGTATAATTTGGGTAACATGTTTGGTCCGGAATGGGGTTTAAAGCTGTGCCCTTGGATTGATATGGTTTAACACTGGTAATGGATTTGTGCTTTCATTCCCCTCCTGTTAGAGAGTTGTCTCAGAAGGGCATCTGATTATGCTAAGCTGAAGTTTGTGCACTGTTTTGGATCATGATGTGAATGCCTGGAAATGGTGTCTAGTTACATAAGCCAAGACTGTGTGGATCTTGAACTTAATTTGATGATTTTAACCCATTGCAATTTAGAAATTTGAATTCCACTTGTGGGTTAAGCCCTTAACCTTTGTAACTATGTGATGTGACATAGTTTATTGATGGACAGAGGCCTGACTTCGGTTTTGCTGGTCGTAGCGTGTTAGAGCTTTTTACTTTGTAGGATCCAGATTGTTTCTGGAGTATATATAGTGGAGAGCAGTACAAGGCATCCTAGTTGGGCAAATAACCTTCTTTGTATGCAGGAAAAGAGATAAGGAGGGTGTGCAATGTTAAAATATGTAGCCATTGTTAACTATTCAAATTTCAAAACATCCTATACAACTTTGATATGTACGGCCTTGTTATTTTAATTTTACATCTTGTCCTCAGAATGTCTACAATGATAAAAACGATAATTAGGGCCTTAAAGCAATAGATCATGAATGAATGGCTGGGCAACCTTAAAGCAATAGGGTAACTGGGCAACCTTAGCATTGCATTTGGCTTTGAATAGTACTGCAATGGACCGTATGCAGTGTATGTATCTAAGAAGCATTGATATTTCACTGGCACTTTTCCTTCACCTTTGGACGCTTCTATCTTGTTTCTTTTTATCATTTCTAAACTTCCATACAAATACAAAATGGGATGCCGCAATGATTAGATAAATAATGGCATTAATTGCATCTATACTGACTAATGCTAACTTGCAGAATATGGATATCTGTATTTTAATTTAATTTAGCATCTGTGTTGTGTTTTTAGTTAATAGTATATCAATTTTTATGTAACATAGAGGTTACTTGTTATTTAATAAATTTGTTGCATCCACGTTTTGGTGTCTAGTCCTGTTCTGTATCTTTGCTTCCATGGTGTTTATAATCTAATGGAGCTACTATCGTACTAGGGTCCATGTTAAACCCGTATATTCACCACTACTTAGGCCTACATCAGTGATCACTTCATTTCACTCTGCTTTTTCTTTCGCAAAATGTGACAGGAGCAGTCTTTCTATTCTCCCTTGCCTCGTCTTACAAAAGTCGGTTGGCGGTAAAGAAAAAATAAACAAAAACGAAGCTTTACCTGTTCCAGTCTTCATTTTTTTTTCCAATTTATAGGATTATTAACTTGTGATACGTGTTGAATTAAAGTTTCCAGCTCTCGTGGTAAGTGCTAAGTGCCTGAAGATGGATCCTTTGGGTGGCAATTTTCATTTCATTAAATTTGACTTAAATTCTTGTGTGTATAATGGGCATTGTTGATCGGTTGGGGCGGCCTAGTTTCTACCACATTCAGCATGCTCATTTGCAAACCTGCATAACTTTTTGGAAGTTCTTTTTAGATGTAGCACTCAGTGTAAAATGCAAGTCGGATATAAGAATTTTTGTTTTAAAAAAGGTATAATGGACTTTACGTTATAGTATGCGCAGTTTAGGGGACGATGATAGTCATTTCCTTGCACAGATGATGAACCCCCCCCCCCCCCCCCGCCAAAAAAGAAAAAAACTGTACTTTTGAAATTCAGGATAAGGCTTAAGCTTAAAATTCAAACAGTAAGCTGAAAAAAAAAACTGAGTATAGTTTTCTTGATAATACTGATTGGGGGAAACATTAACTGATGCACGAACTAATGAGTTTCACAAAAAAAACTAAGGGGAACTGTTCCCATTCAATAGTTAGATGGCTACCACGATATTCTTAAAACAAGTTACCTTAAAATTAACGACCTTTGAGAAACAAGTGTTATAGAAAGAAGTGCTTTCACGAGCAAGATTTTGATTAGTTTCTCAGGATGTCAATCATCAAACATAAAGTGTTATAAAAAGGAGTCAGAAGACAACCATAAAGTGTGTCGTGTGATGAAGAATGACCCAGATTCCATGCAATACTAGGAATCAAATTGGCCGAACCATTTTGAACTACGTTTACAACATACATGCACGCATATCTTCAATGACAAGAAACTACTCAAAGCTAATAACATTCTATAACCATGCCAACAAAGTTATCGTCGCCAAAATCACCACAACCGTTTGCATCAACTTGGTTGTTCTACCAATATAAGCATCGTTTGCATGATTATTATTTTGAGACTGCTGGTTGTCGGAGGGTGTTACTGACGCAGGTGGAGGTGGAGAAATGGGAGGAACATCACAAGTGCCAAACGTAGCGTTTGCCTGCGCGTCATTGATACACAGTTTAATAGTTCAATCTCTCTACATTTCGTAATATAGGATCAATTTCGTTACTTTACATAGGTAAAAATGCAGTAGTAAGCAGTAACTACACATGAGGTGAAAGAAAATCGAAAACAAACCTTGCAATAGGCAATGTTGCCACAGCCACAAGTGAGATGGCCGTTTGCTTCATCAACTGCTTCTGGTGCTCCTCCGCCATCACTCCTCTTTAAAACATCATTATTATCATCAATAAATTTCAAATATTTTTTAGGCTAAGTGGAGAGTAATTAATGATTAAACTGACGAAGGATTTGATAAAAAGTCAGACAAGTATCTACCTGGTAATAATCAACAGCAATGAAATTTGGCCAACGTTTGTCGGCTGCATCATGACAAGTCTCCATCATGCCAAGCAGTGGAGCCGAATTATCAGCACAGGCTTGACTTCGATTAGGAGCAGAATGAAAATAATTTACCAAAACTAACGATCTAGACTTTGTGTTCATTGCAGGAGATTCTGCACGGCTTGGACAAGAACCAGCTTTCATCCCCTCATCTCCATCTGTAATTCCCACGCATATCAATAATCAACATTCAGAAAAAATGTGTTTTTACTGTTATACTTTAAACATATGTAAATTTAGATCATCACTTCCCTTTTAAAGTGGGAAGGTGTTAAATTTATGTATAAGCTAAATTTTAAAACTAAATTCATCTTTAGTACTTCTGAGTCAAATTACAGAAGTAAAACATGTTTCATTGCAGAGGCAGGTAGGGAACTTACATTGGTTTTCTACAACGTAAGTCCACTGATAAGCGATGCCCTCGGAAGCTTCCTTGGCTGATTTGGAGGTGAAGACCACTAGGCGCTGATTCTTCTGAACCATGTCATCAACAGTTGGCCAATCTCCGCCATTCTTGGGCATGCGAGACACTGGGAACATATACTTGCTTAGCCCCGAAGCTTTGAACAAGTTTGTTAGACCCTGAGAGGATTTCACGTAGTCCTCTATGAAGATGGTGATAATTTCAGATGGATTTGCATCTAGAAACGATCGCATGTCTTTAAGCACGTTTACGGCAGGTTGCTGCACATTCGTATGGAAATTTCAATGTTACAACACGACAAATATTTTCGACCAAACTTCTATGTCGCACATTATAAATTGAACAGAGCAGGGTCACTTTCCACGCACTTACAAATGCAGTGAAGTTGTAACATGTGCCTTGGGCGGAGTGACATAACCACACATCGTTTAGGAAATCATACATATCTAACATGAATCCTCTCACGCCGTTCTGTCGTAGATCCAATAGAAAAAACATCAAGAAACAAAGAGATTGTGAACAAAATTTATAAAGGATTCATAATCGTATATTAAAACATCAACATTAAACAATTCTAATAATGTTAGTGCTTTGTTTTTACACTACACCACTAAATTTAGAGGAACAAAATTATAGTTGAATTTACAAATGATGCCGGGCAATTTGAATTTCACATATTTTTCTCTCAAATTCATCAAGATCTTTATCCTTGAATTTAACCGGTCGGATAATTCAAATGTGATTAATTCATTCACCACATCAGAACCTAAACTTAAAGTGTCCTACTTATTTGTTAAAAAAATGCATAACCCTCCAAGACTTTTTCTCTCTTTTATTTTTCTCTTAAAAAAAGAGTCAAAAAAGACAAGACAGAGCTAGTGTATGTTTGAAATATTATGCAAGTGGCACATGATTCAGACAGACCATCTATGTTTTTCAAATAAAAAGGGCGACTGTGTTTAAAAGTTACAAAATTAATTTACTCAATTTAACAAAAATATGATTAAGATTAATATTAGTTCACATAAAACTTTGAAATTGAATTTGTTAAAATCAATACTGCCGTAAGCAAATAAGCACTTAAAGCATCCATTTGTTTATACAGGAAAACTGAGTGGCAGTGATTTATTTTCTAATAGACAAACGGAGGTTGAGAGTGTCAATTCCCAAAGTAAGCTCTATATATGCTTTGTGATAATTGTATATTTTTTTTATATCCACAAATAAAATATTCGATGTTTAAATTATAATTTATATATACAATACAAATTCAAAATTTGTAGAATACAAGTTGATAACTTTATCCAAAAACTACTGGCTAGTTTGGCTTCTGTACTATACCAATTAAAAAACGTTCGTTCACATGGTAAACTAATGCAAACAAAGACAAAAACAGTAAAGGGATGGAACCCGCCCAATGCATGTCGATATGCCTAAGAGCTTAATAGTCCTTCCAAAAAGCATAAATTCCTTTCAAAAAAAATTTGTTAGTTTGAAGGAAATTAAAAAAAAGAGAGTCAAGATTACTACTTTTAAAATAAGCCTCTTAAAATAAATTTAAAACAATTTTTTTTTTTTTGAAAGAAAAGTGTTAACAACATAAATTTTACTAACTTTATAAATTTATTATTATTATTTAATTCAGAGCTTTACCACGTAGGTTTGTTATTCACCTATCTTCCCGTTAATATTTTTTAACTTTCACAAATTTTATAAACAGGTTAAATTTCCAACATATTACTGATGTATCCCAAAAAAAAAACATAATTTTGGCGTCAAATTTTACAAAACAATCTTGTTAACTTTATATTATTTTTATAACACGTCATTACTTTACGAGAAATCTAATATCGTATGGATAAAATATGAGATACAAAACATAAATAGTAAAATTCATAAAATGGTGATAGTTTACATATAAAATGTAAAATTGAGGTAATTATTTATAATTTCTTAATAAGTATTTAAAGCAAAGTTATATATACGCAATCACCCTTTGACAATTTCGAAACCCAAAAAGATACCCTTTTGAAAATTGGCAGTATAATCTTTTTCTTGGTTGTCGTATGCCATATTCCGAATTTACAAATTAATCAATAAATTAATACCTGCTAAGTATAATCAAAGGTTCAATCCTTGAGCAATTAGCAAGCGCAAGCAAATAATCGCTATTCTCTGTTTTGTTTAATCGATGGCTGCACATTACTATTCCTATTCCCATTTCCAGATTATTATGATTAAAAAACAGGGACAGAGAATCTTACTTTGAGTTGTTCTGCAACAGTGTCTTCTTGGTTCATCGGTGCTAAAATGACGGAACCGGTGGCCGATCTAGCTCCGGCCAGAGCAAAAGAATTATGAGTTGTGAGCCACGAATACCGGTTAAACGGTAATCCATTCACCTGAACGGAATCCAAAATCCAAAACCCAAAACCATTAACATTGATTCGAACTCTGAAAAAAAAAATTGGGAAAAGGACCCCTAACCTTAGAAGTGGGATGCAAGGGTTGTATCCGCGAACATCTCGGTCGGGTATTTCCATTCGCGGGACATGTCTGGCAGCTGAGTCCTGCATCGCATTTGTTGTCCGACCCGCAAGTTTCTCCGATCTGCTACCTCGGACTCAGTCACAACAACATAAAAAATAAATCTAACAATTTTATTAGAATTTCAGCGTTTATTAGAAAAACAACCTTGGAGCCGAACGAAGAGGTGAAAAGACAAAATGCGATTAGCACAAGCTGCGGTCGTAAATCAGGGATGCCAATGCTACTGTGTATCCCCTGCAGAAAATGAAACATCATATGGATTAATGTGCGAAATTGAAAGGATTGAGAAAAAAGATGAAGCAATATTTTGAATATTTAATGTGGATATAAATGTAACAAAGCTAACCAAGCGTAGAACTTTTCGTTACCTTCATTGTTGTGTTGTCGTCTGAGAAAGTTTTTGAGCAGAGAAACTTGTTTTTTGAAAGAGGAAAGTTCTTACGTGAATAAAAGGACAGTGGATTCGGTAGAGGGAAGGTGAGGGTGGGAAACTAACGAGTTAAGCTCTGATATTACACAACAACTCAATTAGGTATTATAGTGCAGTCTATCTTACTATTCTATTCTCCTGCGTTGCCTTTATGCATTCTTTTATTTCCTTTTTCAATTAGGTTTTGAAAACGCGTTTATAAATTGGCATAGAGAGAAGAAAATCAAGTGACGAAAAAAAAATGAAAAAAATAAAATAAAATGTATTATAGAATCTGTTTATTTTTAGTTTTTCTTTCTATTTTCTTTATCAAACAATTATAATTAAATTCTCCTGATTTATTTTTGCCTGGCCTTCTTTTAACCCAAGAAAGTAATGGTCCTGTAGTTGTTAATAATAATCAATTAGTGGAGAGGGCAATAATTGAATGAGTAAACTTTAGAAGATTAAACCTGTTGGATGTTTCAAATAATTTTATGCTGACCAAATCTTAGTGCCTTTGTTTATTCAACGGACGATTTTTACATAATAATAAAAAAAATATTTTTAACAATACTGGGGACATCTACAATTTTGATGTGATTAAAAATTTAATTTCAATTCAGTCACACGGTACTTGAATTGTAGGATATAATTAAAATACATTGGAAATTATTTATTGTTTTATCTTCAAATTATAAACGCTTGTGTGTTTATGTATGACAAGTTTATTTAATTTCATAATAATTAGTTTCAAATCATACTTAACATAACTTCTACTTCATTAATGATGTAAAAGTCATGTCCTCCTAACCATGCATTAAAAATAATTTCCTAAAATTTATCCTCATATAAAAATTACTTTCGTTAAAAAAAAAAATCAATGGTTTGAATTTGAATGACGCGTTTACAAGGGATTTTTTTTATACTTTTAAGACTGTATTTAGGTTTAATTTAATATTATAAAATTAGTTTAGGTAAAATTTGTATTTATTTATCTGTATAGATAATTTGATAGTTATCTAGTAGTGTCTTATATCATAAATCCAAAAAATTAAATTTAACTCGGATAACTTTTTAATGATAATATTATAATACCAATGTAGAAATGGATTTTGATGATAGTTGAAAGTTCTTTTTATTATGACTTTTGAATAATCATTGAAACAGTCGTTTTTAAAAGTTTTTAAAATTCCAAACCACAATGATTTATAGGCATCGTCGTTAAAAAAAATTAAATAAAAAATTATGTAAAATTTATAATGACGGTTTGCACTATAACTATCATTAAGCCCATCTAAAATTAAAAATTAAAAATAAAAAAATGAGATGTGACGAGGTTATAATCATCATTAAAAATTGATCCTGTTTTTTAAATACATTTTTTACAATTTCTTTCTAACACAATCTTATTAGAATATTTCACAAATATAATTATTTCAAATAATTCAACTTATATAAAAATTTAAAAGTTCGTTAGAGAAAAACTGGTATTAATAGAAGCTATTTTTTATTTTAATTTACAAATTTTTTTACCTTTCCCAAAATGATTTCCAAAAATTTTTCAAACGTACATTAGTATTGTCGTGTAATCGATTTGCAGAAATTTTGATAATATATTGGGAAAGTTCTTTTTTTTAAGTGTTAACCTTTTCTATTAATAATTATTATTTTGTAAAAATTTTAAACCTCATTTATTTATGATTATCATAAATTTAAATTTGGTGTAATCCTTCATATTTTATATTTTATATTTTATTTTATTTTAATAATTTGATAAATATCAACATAATTAAAATGTAAAATTTATAATAATAGTTAACTTGAATTTATTTGTAATTTACTTTATTTTAAAATAAAACATTTTCGTTGGTTATAAGAAAATTAAGATGATAGGATTACAAAGTAAAGAAACAAAGTGAAATTATTATTTTCTAGTAATTATTTAATAAATCAAAAAGCAAGTACACTTTATCTTGACAGAGTAAATACTATTTGATTATTACTCAATGATTTGAAAATTCATAAATTGTTAACGTACGTCAAACATCAAAGGCACACGTTAAGATAATAAAATGCATTTAAAATTACGTGTAACATACCATGAAAAAAAAACAACTACGTGGAACATTCTTTGAAAAGAAAAAACAATTACGTGGAACATATACAAGTTCTCTATACAGTTGAAGAACTAAATCACGACACGCATATATATATATATATATATATATATATATATATATATATATATATATATATATATATATATATATATATTTATTATACTATATAATATTACATATTAGATTTGGAGTATAACTATCTGAGTTACTATAAACAAAAATTCAAAGTGAAACTGCACTCCCTGGAACATTCAGAAAAGTGATATGGTAATAGACAGAGAATTATATTACTACTACTAAATTGGAAGGGATGTCTCTAATAGTTCTATGTTTGTTATATGTTTGTTATATTATATATGTTTTAATGTTAAAACTTTTGTTCTCATCACTGTTTGTTTTGGGTTTCATTTCATTAAAATGAAAGATTATCTCAAACTTTTATTCATAGTTTTCATAATGAAGTTTAGATTAACAGTGATCTAATCACAGTCTAATTATTGATAATCATATTTTGTTCTAATCTAATTAGTATTATTAGTAATTTTGTGAAAGTTGAACTGTTTGACAAATTGTGATAAATAAATCGTCCGATTTTTTGCGTAAATTTGATCATGCAGTTATACGATACAATTTACTTAATTAAAATGAAAAGATTTATAATTTCAAACTTTGCTCTCACTTGAATCAATATTCAAAGCTCTGAATAGCCATGGAGAATATTTTAAAACTCCGAAGCAAGAATAGTTCAAAGCATGATATCTCATAATGTCACGTTAATGAAGAATTGTTAAAGGAAAAAGATAGAACAGTTCAAAGCACGCTATGGATTTACAAAATGTTCAACTGATTGATGAGAAAAAGTAATTTAACAAAAAATTAAGAATGCAAATTATCAGAAGATTAGAAAGAAAATAAAAGCCTGTGGAGAAATTAAGTTGCACCAAAGACTAATAGTAGTTTAAGAATTAAATGGAGGTGGAAAGATAGAGGGAAAACAGCTAAGTGCACGAGCAAAGTGAAATCAAATTAATTTAAAGCATGTTAAAGTATAAGAATATAAGGTGCTTTTAGATTAAAATGAAGGTTAAACACAAAATGGTAAGGAAATACAAAGGGGTACAATGGTAAAAGTGAAATAAATGTTATTGAATTAAATTTGCATTAAACATTAAAAGATAAATTTAAGAAATATAAAAAGAAGGGATGGATGTGGAATTGTTCTCTCTTTTGACATTTGTAATGATGTTGAATGCTCTAATGGAATTCAAAATGATCTTGGACTTTCTGTGGTATATTTATATACTTACCACTAATAATGTCCTTAATTTATTGCCACTTGCCCTAAATAACTAAATAACAATTAATTTAAAAATACCAAAATTCAACGTATTAATAACTATGCAAGAGTAGGTAGTTTTTCCAATAACCCCTTTCTATATGTTTAAATTGTGGCAAAAAACTTCTAATTATTAGATAACAGACCGTGAGTTAATATTTTGGCTCATAAAAACTAAGCTATTAACAATTAACATGCATCTATATTATAAAAATAATTGTACTACTAAATTAGGGATCTAATTCTTTTTTCAGAGAGAAAATAAAAGGTTTTTTCATTGATCTAGCCCATAATTTTTTTTTACATCAACTTGGTTCCTTCTTGTCAAGCGACCAATTATAGAAAACTTTTAATCAAAAAGTTTCTCCTTTGTGATGGGTGCTAATGAAGTCCAAACAATTTATCAACTACATTAAATGAATACTATATTGTATATTTTATGTAATGTCTATTTGTCAACTAGCAAAGATAACACTTGGCCTTTCTAAAAGTTTTTCAAATTTGTCTTACGTTAACTACCGGGTACGGATGCAAATATTGTTAATTGTTAACATTTATAGATTGACTAATAAATTTTCAAATTCTTAAGAAGGTAAATTCACATAATCTAAGTAAAATTTACATTTAGTTATATATTGTATATTTATCTTATTTTTAACTGATGTATGATCGTCGATAATTATTTTTTTAAAATTGTATATATTAAATATAGATTAAATATTAAAGGATAGTCTAACATAATGATAGAATAGGTCCGAACACATAACAAATATTTTATACAAAATTTAAAATGACTTTAATATTTTCTTAAAACGTGTATTTATTTAACTCAATTCTACAAAATAAATTTATGAGATTAAATTTTTATTTTTTATATATTATTAATTCATCTTATTTATAATTAATATCAAATTTCTAATAACGTCTTAAAATAAACACTTACACACACACACACACATATATATATATATATATATATATATATATATATATATATATATATATATATATATATATATATATATATATAATAGAGTCATTTCTTTTAATTTGTAACCATAAATGTTTTTGAAATGTTCTGAATATAATTTTTTATATTTCAAATTATATATTTCGAAATAAAAAAATAAGAAAATATATTTTAGATTGGATAATCTTGAATATAAATTATAATCTAAAATATAATTTTTATATTCCAAAATACAAAAAATAAATTTTAAATAGTGTATTCTAAAGTATAAAATCAATTATATATTCTAGAATGCAGAATTTAGACTTTTGAATCCAATTTATTAAAGTGCTGGAAGAAATTTATGAATATATTAGACAAAAATTTTCAAACGATATCTATATCTTTATTTCTATATATCCTAGTCATCTTATCTTTGACTTTAATTTCACATTTTTATAAAATAGATATTCGAATTATTTTTGGATTATAACTGGAACCCCCCTTTTTTTGGATCCATCTCACATCAATATCTCAGTCTCTGTCGTCTATAACTAGACAAGTTTTCTTTAAAATGAATACTTGAATGCCAAGTATAGCTCGTAATAATCTATCTTCGGGGGAATACGAGGATTCTTTTACTATTTGAATATTAATTTATCTACTAAAACATGATCTGTTTCAATCAATGACTCGAGAATAATAGTTCTATTTTTGTCTAAATTTTAAAGTAATTTAGCTTCAAAATATAAAATTTTATTAGTGATTCTTTCAGAACCATATGTAAGACCCTAGAAAAACGAGCGACATTAATCTCTGTCTCATCCTCATTAATTTCCCTAAAAACCCTTCTGCCGTGCATTTAAAACGCACTTCCAGACTCACTGCCTTCCTGCCAGGTGTCGTGATGGAATGTTCCTAAATCAGTAGTGGAAGACAAGTGGCAGCAAGAGAACGGACGTTGGTTTTTAAACAAAAATGAATTTTCTGAAGTCCGCATCACTCTTTGCATGCACTCTTCTTCTTCCTCAGATTCTAACTTTTCATATTCTTCACCTTCTCTCTAGAAACCTCTACCTTCTCTCTACTGAAACTTCTTCTTTCTCTTCTCCGTTCACGTTTCAGAAACCGTAGAACCATTCCTGGTGTCGTGAGCTTCGTTTTGAACCGATCACCTCAACGTTCTGATACTGGTAAGTCTCTCTTCTTCGTCGAACGTTTTCTGTCTCATGCAAAGCCAAATCCTGGTTGCATGAAGGGTTGAGTTCTTAGTATTTCTTGGTTTTATGGTTAGATCGGGTTGGAAGAATTAAGTGATCCTGTGTGAGTAGAGAACTGTTAGCGGACGAACCAAACACCTTGAGTTAGAACGTTCACTTCTGATCCAAGGTAAGGGAAGCTTATTAAGTTTAATTCTTGAGGTATACTGTGATGCATGACTATTCTGTGAGTTACACTGTGTCGGATGCCTGTTCTATGAATTTTATTGAGTATGACCTATGATATTAGACTTTACTATATGATTTTGATGATGAGGCAATGTACGAAAAATATGGATTATGCTATGTTATGAGTAAATTAATGTATGAAAGTTTATACTGAAAAATGTGTTTACCGTAAGTTGAATTTAAGTATGAAATTCTATGATAATGAACGTTCGATATCGAAACGGTCTTTGACCGATCGGTATTTTCAGTAACTCCTTTCAAATAGTTGAACTCTTTCATTTGGGAAGAATTCTGGTTGAGTATGTGTTGTGTCGGTCTTCTACTTAGAGCTCATAATGAATAATGTCGAGTACCATTGTCAATACAGATCATCCATCTGTGTCGACCGACAGTATCAAGTACCATTGTTAATACAGATCATCTATCTGTGTCGACCGACAGTGTCGAGTACCATTGTCAATACAGATCATCCATCTGTGTCGACCGACAGTGTCGAGTACCATTGTCAATACAGATCATCCATCTGTGTCGACCACCCTTCTTAATGTAGGTCGTCCATCTGGGTCGACCGACCGTGTCGAGCCGCCTTGTAATATAGGTCGTCCATTTATCTTGAAGCCGGTATTACTTTATCTTGGAAAGGGGCAAGTTCTTCGGTCTCGTTCCTCACATTAGTTCTCGTTATAAAGAGGTAGTGATTTTATGTACTTGGACTGAAAGACAAAAAGACAAAAATGAAAATAAAAGTGAAAGATTAAAAATGATGAACATTATATGAGGTGAACTATGGTTGTGAATTTTAGACGAGCGTTCCAGGGAGGAACGACTCATGGTTGAATATGGAATTTTGTAAAGTATGACTGTGGGCATGCTAATGCTGGCTTGGTCCATCCTGATATTCCGTGATACTCATCTTCACGTAGAGGAGAGTAATTCATGTGTGGGAATGGCAGGAGGTCCTTAGTCCATAAGTTAACATGGGCGACGTAAGAAACGGACTAACCTCGGGTGGCAGCTGTCGAGTGTAATACAGTTACTACACCACTCGGGTGCAAGGACGCCTGTAGCTACACAGATTCATACAGTCCGGACGGTCAGTCTAGTATTAGGAATTGATTTGAGTTAAGGGTTGATTTAATTATATGTTGTGAAATACTTGATATGTTGAGATACTATGAAATGAATGATTTTACTTGAATTAAATTCAATAAGCTTACCCTGTGTTCTCTTCCTTGCGTTGTCGATCGTCTCTGTACATCCGTCCTGTTTATGCAATGATCATCCGTGTGGATGTGAGCAGATGGTGAGGCGTTGCTCGAGGAAACACTGGAAGAAGAAAATTTGGAGGAAGCAACCCTTGTAGATGTTGAAGTGAAGGCCGAACAGTAGACGTTCGGTTAGCTGTTTGGACTAGATGTTTCATTGTACTAATTTTTGAATCGACCTTTATATTATTTGGTCGATCGGTTTATATCTGTGCTTTTTAACCATTGGTTGGGTACGTTGATGTCGAGCGTGTTTTTCTTATTTAACTTCTTGTAAGGCCGATCAGCCAAAACCCTTGCTTTCGTTAATTTAAGACTGATTTGTTTATCATTAAATGTAATTAATTCTACTATATGGTGTTACTGTATTTTGGGATGTTACACCATATATTATATATGGTCACATATAAGTATGAATTTCATATTTTTTTTTCGTGAAAAGAAGTAAAAATATCTTCATAAACCAGGCGCTCACTAATGAGTACAGCATCTTCAGAATTGTAACCTTCTTTTTAACATAAACTACTAATATGTTTTGGAAACTACTAATACGTTTTTTCCCAAAGCGAGTTCGCCGCCAACTGTAGGCCTTACGGAGTATAGAAGCTATTATGCATCGGTTGACATGGTGAAATTAAGACGGCCCAACATCATGTCTTTAGGGACTAGTTTGATTGACTTTTTCCACCACCTAATAATTACTTCTTCCACTCCAATATCTTATAAGAAAAGCTCAATATATCTCATCATAACAACGTCATATAATTAATGTATTAACGTCATATAATTAATGTATTAACGTCATATAATTAATGTATTAATGCGAAACTATACTTTAAAATATATAATATATGACATTTTCATTTATGTGATTTGAAATTATCTAAAATTGAATTGCGAGTAATCTAAAATTATTTTTTCATGAATTACATCGTATTTTAATCATGCAATCTATAATATTGTTTTGAATTATTTAATGCAGATTGTAAACGTCTGTTTTAATTTTTATTTCAAATTATATAATCTAAAATATTTTCTGGAGTACACTGTAACATCCCAAAAATACAGCAATAAACTATAATATAGAATGATCACATTAATAATAATCCAGATCAGTCATACATTAGAGTCGAGCGTACACTCATGGCCGAACGGCCTTATAGAAAGAGTTGCAAATTTAAACCGTACAAGATAAGCAAACCTGACCGAACAGTTTACAAAAGAAAATACCGAACAACCATTCTTAACAAAAGGGAAGGTGATCGAACGACCACCTTACTATAACTAGACTATTGACTGAATGTCCTACTCTTCGGTCTTGACTTCGATTTCTTCCAAATTTTCTTCTTCCAGCGCCTCTTCCAACAGCTCGTCTCCTTCTGCTCACATCCACACGGATGATCATTGCAATGACAATGACGGACGTACAAAACCAGACACGACAGGAAACGCAGGGTAAGCTTATGTAATTTAATTCATGCATAAACATATATTTCAAATAATCCAACACCAGATAAGTTCAACGTACGTATTATACAAAGCCTATCACTAGACTGACTGTCCGGACTGTATGAAATCTGTGTAGCTACAGCCGTTCGTGCACCCGGGTGATGTAGTAACTGTAATACTCTCATCAGCTGCCACCTGAGGTTAGTCCTATCTGTCCAAAGTACCCCTAAGGACTAGGACCTCCTACCGTTCCCACACATGGCCTACCCTCCTCTACGTGAAGACGAGTACCCACGGAACATCAAGATGAACAACCAGCTTAGCAATTCCCACAGTCATACTTTACAAATTCAATATTCAAACATGAGTCGTTCCTCCCCGGAACGCTCGTTCATAATTCCAACAAATTTCATTCATATCATATTCTCCTCATCTTCCATTATCAATAATCTCAGTTTCATCTTTCATTATCAATCATTTTAATTTCATCTTTGTTCAAAGTTTCATAACGACACCAGATACCGAACGTTCAATCCTCACTCAGAACGAGGACGAACACTTGGAACGAGACAGAGAGGTCTCCAGTTCCAGAATAGAATAAGACCGAGAGGGTTACTATCGGATTACGAAAGAAACCGAGTTCAAACTGCATATCGCAAGAATGACTAGAACGGACGTTACTTACAAAATGAGTCAATTAGATGAACTGACCCTTGAGAGTTCTAACCAAACACAGAAAGAACTAGGCCAAATACTAAAGCTCTAAGCCAGAACCAAATGGACGTATACACTTCGAGACTTTCAGAGAAGAATACTTAGAAGGATTCACCTGAAGAAACCGAACGCTTAAGAATATTTAGCTTATGTGAGTTTACATCAAGAAATCCGAATGTCGGTCAATGACCGAGCACGGTAAATAAGGAAATTCTATTGAAGTTAGGCGAACGCTATTTTTCATCCAGATAGATTATATAAGAAACGAGTAAGAGCGTTTGGTGTAAGATCGAGCACTACTCAGTACGAGCGCTAGGTGTAAGACCGAGCACTAATGAACTTATAATAAAAGGCTTGATAAATATAGTCAGATACTATTGAAGTAGTGTTTACGAACAACGAAAATATACCATTACATATATATAAAAATTAAGTTATCACAGGATACCCAGATACAACTATGCTTGGCCGAAGAACGCTCAAGCATAGTATTACCACACGAGGACGCTCGTCCTCAACTAGGATTCTCTCTAAATGAAAGAATCTCATTTCAACTATGTTTACCAGAAGAACCGAACGGTCGAAGACCGTTCAGTAACGAACGTACACTTTCATATGAGATATTTCATATCCAGAATTCATTTATATCTGTCTCATTTCTAAACATATAGTTTCATACCTTTATACATTCATATTATAATCGACTTTCATACTTCATACAATCCATATCATATAAGTTTCATATATTTCATACATTATAACATAACTCAGCCATATTTCAGTTCCACTCATTAAATAAACGAACGTTCATTCAATCCAATCATATCAACCATCATGCATCAAAATCATTCAGTCAACTAACGAACGTTCATACAATACAACAACATACAAATTAAATTAAATAAGTTTCCCTTACCTCTGAGCGTGAACGTACGTTCCAGACGCAGAAATACAATTTCACCACTACAGATTCTTCTACCGCCAACGCTCGACAATTCAAACTACACCAAATGAAAACCCGACACTATCAGAACCGCTCATTTTAAGAATGGTGATCAACACACGAACCCAGAACTGGGTTTGCATGTTTAGGAAAACGAACGACAGAGCGAAAAGAAGGTCTTACCAGCCCAGCTTCACAAACCGAACGGTTTATCTGGAAGCTCTTGACGCCGGAAGTGCTTCTACGGTGCCGGAATAGTGATCGGAGAAGAGAAAGTGAGTGTTTTCTCAGAGAGAAGATGAAGAGGATGTAGAGAGAAGAGGAGAGAATGAGATTCTTCAGAAATCTGAAAAGAGGGTGCATGTAGAGAGTGGGGTAGATTTTCTGAAAATCCAAGATTTGCTTCACACTTCAAAATGGACGTCCCCTCATCTATCCACACCTGTTGTCCACTAACTGATTTCCGAATTCTCTTCGCTTGACACCTGGCGTCCGTCATCTGAGTGTCGAGCCTTCCTCTTGACACGTGAATTCCACTAAGCGATACGTGCATGAATTTTACTGGTTCTGACATATACAATTTAAAATAATACAGAAAAAAATTTATTTATTTAAATAATATTATTTTATAAAATAAAAGTAAAATATATTAAATAATCAAATGATTATATATTATATTAAATGATCAAGTAATTATATAAAAAATTAATAATCTAACTATAAATCAGGAATAGAAACAAAAATTATCTTTCTAAAATCATGTAACAATTTCTAAAAACATATAACAGCAAAAAAAAAATTAAAAAAGAAAAAAGTAACCATTAACCGACCTCTGCTTTTCATTACATGGCTGAACTCTTAGACCGACAATTATTTCAAGTTATAGGTTTATAGCTGTTCTGTTTGATGACTTTTGCTAGCTCTGTTCTGAATGTGTACTGTTGGTAGTTAATCAGGATTTATCAGTCTTCTGTTTATCATTAATTGTCTATTAAGTATGCAACTTGTGTTGATTTGATCTACTGGTTATCATCTATGACATGTTTGACCATTATAATTATCCGTGATAAGTGCAATTTAATGTAACGTCTGAAAATATGGGTTAGATTTAGTTTTAATTTAACGTCAGAAAATATAAGAAAAAGATGACAGAGAGAAAATCAAAACTCAAATGCTGTATATTTGTCTCATTTTTAGTAGAGAAGCTCAAGTAATAAATCACACCCTAACCGATCATTAGGGAAGAAGATAATACAACAATATCAAAGTTATCAATCAACAAAAGCACTCACTTGCAGAATGAGGATAAATGTGAACAGAATCTGAAAAAGAAAAAATTGAATACAGATTGAAGAATTAATGGCATAGAAGGGCAATAAGAGAGAGGAGCAGTGAGGAGCAAACAAATGCTCGAGAGTAAGTGACCAAAAATCCAGCTCCGGCGTCCATGGTGGGTGCCGGCGCCGGTGCTTGAGGAAACTCACTGGTTTGTGCTCCCACTCCGGCAGCAAGCGCAAGCCCAACCAAGAAAAACATGAAAAAGAACATCGTTCTGCTCTTGCTAATGCATGCCATTTTTCTGAGACGAAATATGTGGAGAAAGAGAGAAAGATAATAATGAAGTAACTGGCAGATAGCTTGAGCTAGAGAGGTGGCGGTAGGGGTAAGTAAATTGCTTTGGTATCTTGTGGTGTTAGTGAGAAACAAGATCACTGATTTATAGGCTCTATTTGATTGAAGATTAGCGAATAATTAGGTTAATTTGAGTTTAGTGGCAACGTCTATGTGCTTTGAATGATTTGTGGTTGGTGTAGGTCCCACTCAGACATTGGACAGAGCATGTTGTGGTCCCTTCGAACAGCAGGCTTCAAACGGCTATTCCATGCTTTTATGTTTTCTGAAAACTCAGACCGCTATCAGGACATGTGTCGCCAACATCCAGCGGTGTGACCCTCCATAGTTTCTTTTCAAATTATGATTAAATTATTGTTGGAATCAGCGAAAGAAAAATTCAATAAATTATAAGCAAAAAGACAGATATAATACGATAAACAATTATAAGATGAGTACAATGAACGGAATAATAGTGTGTAAATATTTTTTTTATTCTTAAAAGGTTCTGCATGGCCATGTTGGCTAAGGTTTCGCAGATCTTATCACTGTTTGACAGTATACGAATAATTTATCCTGCACTGTATAAAACTTATATTTTCGTTTTAATTCGACTTTTGACCGTCAAACAAAGAGAGAGAATAAAGGGTAAAACACAAATGAACGGACATTTTTTCAAACTCTGATCAAAGTTTAACGCATTGAAATTTTTAATATTCATAATAACTTTATCTAATTCGTCTAAGCTGGGAAAATTCCTGCTGGTTTCATGTAAGTTAAATCTTTAGATGCGATTCTTCATTTTTAAATACGATATCGACATAAATAAATTATTACTTTTAGTTTAATTAATTGTGTAGGTGTTATATTTTTATTTCTAGTTCATTTAAAACAATGTTTTTGTTATTGACAAGTAGTATATAACTTGGGGTCGTTTGTTTTGTAGTTATAATAAAAAGTTGATATCCATACTTTTCGATTAAAAAAATAATACGTCATAACGAAAAAGATATGGTTCAAGTTAACTAATAACGTAGCAACCTATTCAATTATTTAAAAATAATTTCGTTAAAATTTAAAACCTGTTCTATTCAACATAAAATCAAATGAAGGGTCGATGATTGGGCAGTGAATATTCTAAAACAGCTCGAAAAATGCTGGAAATGAATGTGCACCCGCACCTTTCTCGATCACAAATCAGACATACTAATAAATCATGTTTTAATCCTCTAAACTCTTTCTATATAATCCACATATAACATCGTTTTCCTTATATTGATGCCACAGATTTCATCATCTACCAAACTCAAATTCTGGTATCTATATCAGCAACTTTCTCAGAATATGGAAATGATAAATATCTCGAGCACAACGATCAAATTGTTGAAACTCCATTCTCGTCTTCCTTCGCCTTTTACAAGCAGAGTTGCAGTAAATTGCTAAATCTATGAAAAAGAAAGATACCAATTTCACATTATTGCATATGTTCCTTTCACTATTGCATATGCAAACATTAGAAGCCAACTTGCACTTCGTTCTTTCTGCGACATGTATTTTGTTCATATAAATGTTGAAATCCCATATATCAACTGCAGAGAGAGTTAAAGTATAATATATACCGTTAATTTTAACATATAAGTGAGGTTAAATCTTCTCTTACAAATTTATTTTTTTAATGTTGAGTTAAATTTAAATTCATATTCCAAAATGATATCAAATTCTATCTTAATTATGTTTGTTAGTTTCTTATATCATCTACTAAATATTAGTTACTTATATAATCAAATAAATATTTATTTTAAAATTTAAGATATCTGACTTTTTAAATAAGGAGTTATATTTAAGACAACATAACATTAAAAAAAATAGCTAATTGACGACATCTTTTAATTTATTTAATTAAATTAGTAGAAATAATAAATTTTATAAGTCTTAAGTAATATTAATAATTTTAAAATTTTTAATTTTATAATATAAGTATGTTGAAAATAGAGATGACTATGAACTAGATTGAAATAAGGGGAAAAAAATTGAATGAGGGGATTGCTTTTGGATGTACTAAAAACAAATGAGTTAGCTACTTTTGGATGGACTGAAGAAAAAAAATAAATGATCAAATTGATTAAAAGAAACACACATGTCATGCTTTGTTGATACTGTTGGATTTTAGGAATTTAAATTAAGGTGGACTATGCGCTCCAAATGTAGACTCTGAATTTACGCGATAAAATAAATTCATTGATAATAAGTATTATAAATCATCAACAAATATATTATAAAAAAATATATTAGTAGGTAATACAAATTCTAATTTTATTATTCGTTGATAATTAAAATTTTAAAATATATTGATAAATTATAATTTACGATAAATTTATTTTATTAATAAAATTTCGTAAATATTATGAAGATTATTGTAGTATAAATTCAGTTTTTATGAATATATTTAAGAGGAGGAAAAATAATCATATGTACTTGGGAAACAAACCTATTTTTCATTCACTCTTCTGATTTATCAACTTTCTTTGCTATTCTATTGTTTTATTTGCGTGCTTTTACACCTCAATAATTGATTCCTTCATACTTATTCTCTCCAAAGTTATTTGAATTTCACGATAAGTGTTCTATGTAGTAGTTTAAGAAGCCTTTATAGACAAAGTATATAACAAAGATCTTTCTGGGCATAATGCTTCATCAATAAATTTATAAGGTCTCATAGTGTTTGCTATCAGTTAGTTGTTGGGTCAATTGAACGAGATCAAATTCTATAGAACTAAATCTTTTGGTTTTATGTAAAAATATGTGTTATTGAATAGAAAATTAATATAAAGCAAAATAAAATAAATAGTAATTAATATTGACTTTTTCAGTTATTAATAATAATCTAATATTTAAATAATATTGTGATAAATAACAATTAAAATATTTTACCTAAATAAGAAAAATAAATTTTAATTATTTTACCAAAATAAAATCTTTAAAAAATATCAATTTAAATTTAGAATAATATTAATTCAAATTTAATATACACGTGATAAAATGAGTGCAAGTGATTGGAGAAGGTATTGCAACAGATCCATATGTCAGTAACTATACAAAGTGACATGCAAGGCAAGAGCCCTCCATTGCAAATAGTATAAACACGTGAATTCTTTATAAAATTAAACAAAATATTATACTTGCAAAGCCTTATACCAAAGGATGATGATTTAGCTCAATCATAATTTGGACTACTTATTCTCATTGTTCTCCTTATTATTTTGGAATTGTGTTATATATATCACTTTTGATTTACGACATACTTCACAATGCCTATTGTTTGGGTTTGATCTTAAACCTTTTTATACTTCTTAACCTAATATTGAGCTATAAATCCTCATGATGTTGTTTCCAACCAATATATTTATCCAAAATTTAATATTCTTGTCAAGCCCACTTTCCAGGACATATATATGTTTGTCAAACCAACTTGTTTGTGATTTTGTTCTACATAACTTATTCATATCCTGCCACTACCAAGAGTCATATTGTGACTCTTGTTAATATTTTAAACAAAGCCAATTCCCATATTTAGATTGTAATACTTCCTTTGAAGACTGTGGTGTTCAGTGGCAAATCTCCACTTCCATTTAACAAGCTAATATTGAATATTTTTATATTGTTTTTATCCAAATCTACATCTTTTGTTTTACATTGATTCGACCATTTGTCTAAGTCAATTTCTTCCCCTCGCTCTCACAACTTCATACAAAGTTCTTTAAATTTATTTTAAAAAAAACTACTTTGAAATTCAGGTTAAAAATACGTTCGTTCACTGTAAATATAAAGCAACATAGTAGGGGTTTGTTTCAAGTGGTTTCAAAAACGTATGTCGATAGTTTCAGTACAAAACTGCAGTTAAGGTTTTTTATAGAAATTTTTCGACAGTTTTAAGAAAATACATTTCCAACGTCTTGTTTACCAAACTCCTGCTGAGTGTCTGAATATTTGACACCAAAACTTTCATTTCGTTATACCTTTGGTACTTTGTTCTCCAGCTTCGCATATCCTTTACCTCTGCACAACTTTCGTGTTTTGTCGTTTTTTTTCACATCCTTCACTTCTTCTCCATCTTGACAGTCCTAAAAGTTGTCTATCAGTTAACAAATAAAGGTAATTATCTTCTCTTATCTTATAAAAGACCAAACCGCTATACAAAGTTTAAAATGACTCTATAAACATAGGAAGTCTTATACGCTCCTACGAACCATAGAAAAATGATCAGGATACACCGTTAAGACCAATGATCAACAGAGAACCTTATAGAAGATTCAAACGTCACATGTATCCATAACACACTCACATACAAAGGAAGACAAAATATACCAAAAAAATGAAGCACAAAACGAACTTACTCTATCTAAAAAACTGATCCTTCCAAAAAGAGGGTGATAACTCTTAGAAAGAAATAAAAGAACTCTAGAAAAGTGATTTCTAAGGAGATTATGTGTTTTAAAATTATGAAACTCGTTCACAACAAAATTATTTATATTAAAACCCTTTAATATTAAAATAATTGAGTCTCACTATTTTTAAACCACTATCACTTTTAAAATGTCATTTTCTAAGTCTTTACCTTTCTGTCACTCTAAAATATAAGTAGGAAAACAAAATAACCAAAATAGATTGTATGACAAAATTTTAAAAAACATCAATTTTATTTTTTTCTTTAACTAATTTACATTAACCTCTTTAATTTTGAAGAGTTTAAAAGAGAAAATAAATGTAAAAAAAAATATCTTAGTGATACAAATTTTAATGAAATAGATTAATTTAACTGTTTTATTATGAAAGTAGTCATGTTAAATATCCATTGCCGATTCTATTAGTGATAAATATATTTTTAATATATTTTTTTTCTATAACTATCCAAAAATTCTAACCACCATATAGCAATATTTAATTATTATATGGTATTTCAAAATAAATTCTTACTACAAGTTTTAAAATAGAAAAGTAATACTTTAAAATACATTTAAAATAAATTGAAAAGTAATTCAAAATATAAACTAGGAAACTTAGTATGATCCTCTTTTATAAGATATCGTTTATTTTGTGAAGTCTTATTTGACTTTTATCTCCTAGTTATCTTCCTCATTAGATACTAACAGAGTCAAAATAGTCAGTTCCACATAACAGGTCCTCTTCAATACATTTAGACTCAACCTAAATTAACATTTTACTTGAAAATAATTAATTTGACTACCACAAGACACTAAGAACTCCACATGTACATATACATTATCAAACATATATTCATACAATCATAATTATCTTAAACAACAACCAAGGAGAATCATTCAGAAGAATTATAAATCACTTCTAGCATGTAAATAATTTCACAAAGTTACCACCCAACGCCAACAACTACTACCCAGTACCACAAGTTTAGAGCCTCATTGCCTCGCTAATGCTCGACACCACTCCAACGCTACTCGACGACAAACACTTGAACTTATCACGCCTAGCAATAGCTAGGCATCGCCCAACTAAGAAACCCTTTTAAAGTGGAGTCCAATGACGAAGGTTGTCGCCTAACAATAATGAAACATACAAATGTGTTTTTATGCAATTTAAGCATTTCTCTCATCTAAGGTTTTCACTATTAATTTTCATGTTATAATGTGCATATTACATTCTTAGAAATACAAATATAATGCCACGTTCAATATCACCTTAATCAATGCATTCTCTCATATCTATTCTTTACACAGCACAGGAATTCAAAGTTTAGCCATGTCCTTAAGTGATTTTTCAATCCAACGTATTCTAAAGATCCCAATACAAGATCTAAGGACATTTTCATTATTTAAATATAAACAATAACATCACCAAAATTACATTCATTCTATCTCATATGGGCAACATTATCCGTCATAACTAACATCTCCATTTAAAGAATTTCAACATATTTAATCTTGGGTTAAATTAGAAATTTAGAAGAAAAAAACTGAAGATTCTTTAGAGAATTAGGTTTAAAATAAAGAAGGAGTTTTCTCTATTTTCTAAGAAAACATTCTCTCCATGTCTACTTATATAAGAAACTTACTATTAATCCTTTTAAATTAACCCATGAAAAAACCATTTGATCGACATTTTTTTTAAATATTTATGTTATTGTTTCGAGTATAGGGTCAAGTAACTTCTAACACCTTCACAATTTCCTTTTCAAAGTTGTTCGGGTACTTAAGTTCTCATACTGTCTTCACCTTCACCTCAATCGTCTAGAGGGATACCTGTCAAAAGTTCTTCGATACTTAAGTCAGAAAATAATTCGTACGGGAGTCAGAGCAATAGTATTAAATGCATAGTAAATGTCATCACCTACATCTTACATTTGACCTTTATTTTAGTGACACCTTAATCTCAACCTATAATCTCAACACATTGTTCTTAATCACTATTTACCTTAATCTTTGCGGAGAAGACTATTTGTCAGGTAAGGTCGTTCAATACTACTAGAGTCGTCCGATCTTGTTTGTTCATATGTCTCTTCGCCTTTAAGTTGTTTAGGTGTTCTTTATCCTTCAGGATCATCCTACCCTTCATGGGCCCTCCATTATTGTCCGACCCTTACCAATTAATATTTTACATATCTTGATTAAAACTGACAATAAATAAAAACTTAACAAGTTACACTAGACATATAACACATTCAAGTTAAACATAGCTAGCACATCTGAAAAAATAAATTATTAATTTTCTCTAAAATATTTAATAGAATCGGGTTGCTGGATATACAAATGGTCAACTTCTTCTTTCTACTTAGTAGTTATAGTCCTAGTGCTAGTAGTAGCCATTCAATGAGTTTGGCTGCTGGGTTGTTCTTTTTTTGTTGATAGGAATTAGAAAAACGCACAAAGAAAATGATTGCAAGACATTGGTAGTGCACAAACCAATATAAAAATAAAATTATAAAATTGGTGATCATTTTAGATATGGAATTTTTATTTTTTTATTGGTTATCCAAATGAACATAGAATGGAAATTATATATCAATAATCAGAATTCAAATTATATATTTTTTAAATGGCGTCAGAATTCAATTTATGGAAAATTAAATTTTGACTTACTTTTTCATCATTTAAAAAAAATTGTGAAAATTTTACTTACACATATATATTTGAAAAATCACATAAAACTTGGACGATTTTTTTTCTAGTAATATATTTGTATATGGTACAAATATAATTTAAAATGACATTAAATTAGTTTCTATTATTAATATTACGAATAGTATAAAAGTAATCTAACATTTAAATGAATATGAAACATTGTTAATATAGAGTAGCCCTAAGTTTATACATGGACCATTTAAGTCGGTTGCAAATATGATGTGATTTTAAAGTTTACATAATGGATTGACAGGGCGACAAACAAATATCTTTCCATTATACTATTGGTCAACAAAAAAATTAATAACACACGACATCCCACTAAAGTGTTTTTTCCCTATTCCATGTATGTATGATAAGAAAAAACCAATGAGCTAGTGGCTTGCTTTGTTTGCAAAGGCTAGTTTGAAAAATAAAATAAAATAAAACAATATTTTAACCTTTTGTTCTTGAAAATGACATGCTCCTACCTCATTGATATTTCCCTTTCTGGCCAATGAAAAAACTTCCTAGAAAGTTCATGTTAATATGCAAAATATCATTTATACCTATTTATTAAGTTTTTTAACATACCAAGGCTTAGGAAAAATTACAAATTAAAATTGTTAATGAAAACTTTTTATTTCTTAATCACCTGATCAATTTCTTTTATGAAGTGTTAATGGAATATAATGTGAATCTGCACATTTATGGGTTTATAATATACGATTTTTCTACCAAAAAAAAGAAATACGACATCTACATCATCGTTATCATCGTATTAATAAAAACAATAAAAAAACAAGAAAAGATATAGTGATCAAGTTGTTAAAATTTAGTATAATTTAGCATTTTACTTTATTTGACATTTTGCTAATAGTCTGGGCTTGAAATAAATTAATCTAACTATCAAGATAAATATAATTACAATCTAATTGATAGTTTATAAAATCACATAAATAAGTAAATATCAAGTTAAATGTTAAGTTTTTGAACCAATTATGTAAAGGAATGATTTAAAAAAAACACTCATTTGTGTAATATAAAGGGTTGACGGTAGGCTAAAGACTATTTGAACCTTTGAATAAAAAAATATACAGCACACTTTCAAAATATTCAATATAACTTAAAGATTGAAAAAAAAAAAACTCTTTTTTAGAATTTGATAAAAAATATTTCTTCAAAATTTAGTGATAAAATTGAAATCACGTAAATCATTTGGAACATTAGTGAATTTTCTTTTTACTTATATTTGAGCGTTAAATAATTTTATATAGATGTTCCACTATTTTTTTTTTTGGAGTTGGAATAAATTTCGACAAAACAAAAACAACTTAATTATTAAGAGTTCACAATTTATCTGAAAAACTATTTCGATGAAATCCGGTAAGAAACAGTATATTACCATATATTTAGTTTTATTTATCATATTTTTTACAAACTAATTTTATACTCTATTTTATTGATGTATGATGGTGAGTTTTCTTAAAACTTAATGCACCACATCATATTAAAAAAAAATCAAACTCAATTTGTGTATAATTAGAAAAGAAGATACCTAGAGTGATGTATTTCTGCTGGTATTAATAAAGTAACTACATATTTTATATATGAAAGGTAATGCTATATTTTTTACTAAGTCCTTCTGTTATTTTACTAAAAATACTAAATTATTTTGGTGGAGACTAAATAATTTCGAAACAACTATTCAAATTTATATTATAGACTTCGTATCTTCTAGACAGTAACACTCTGTACTGATTTTTTTTTCATATAACTCAATTTTAGTAAAAATAATTTTAATATGAATTATATCAGGTTTAAATTGCAATAACTATTCTTTTAATATATAATTTTAGTTTATATTTATGATGATTTACACTACTATACAATATATCTTTAGTTATTATAATTTATTTTTCAAAAACATTAAAACTTAAGTCAAAAGTATAAACATTAAAAATAATGGACCGAAAAGGAATAAGATATTAAGAAAAGCAGTTAAGGATATTTTCGATAAAGAAAACCAACTAAAGATATTTCTATAAAAATAATTTCCTTAAAAAGATATTGTACAAAATAATTGTTATTTTAGACTTATATTAGAGAAAAAAAATCGTAAGGCATTCATCTCATTCTATTTATGATAAAATATTAAATAAAAAATAAAAATATTTAATGTTATTTTGTTTTGGTATTTTACAAATAAATACTGGTTGAAAATATTATTATTGTGATAGTAGCAGTGCACCAGGAAATGTTGATTAATTAAGCTAATAGTGTATGGCTCTTCCTATTGGAGCGTGACATAGCTGTGAGCATGCTCCCTGAAACGCAAGGAGATGTTAAAATAAAACATTTTAATGAAATAATATTGGGAAGCTGGCAAAAGTGTTAATAGTAAACGAGAAAGGGACAAAATAGGGAATGTCAGAGTAACACGCGCAGCCAATAGTAACTTCCCACGTCGCCTCAATTCTCAGTAAACGGAGTTCGTTGGTACACACATAGAGAGAAGCAACAAAAGGACCTTTTAAATACCAAACACTGACACACACAAACGACGCATCTCTCTCTCTCTCTCTCTCTCTCTCTCTCTCTCTCTCCCTTTCTCTTTCTCTCTCCCTCTCTATCTCTCTCTTCTTCCTCCTTCGGCTTTGATTTCTCTCTCCTCATTCACGATCCCAATTCCACTAGGGTTAGGGTTCCATTACCCTTATCTCCTTCTCAATTCTCGTTTTTCTCTGTACACAGCTATTGTATTTGATTATTAACCATTCTTTTTCGTTTTGTCTTTTTATTTGTCATTCGGTGAATCCAGGATTCATTTCCGATGCGATTCTGAGCTTGTTAGATCCACGACAAGGTTTCGTTTCCCAGATTCTTTTGTAAAAAATTCTTCCTCTGGCCAACAGGTTAGATTATCATTTATATATTTCTCTTGCAATTTTCACTTCTGCGACGTGTCTCTGTGTAGATTAGTTCGTGACGATTTCGTCTCGCTTTAATGGTTTCTTGTTTATCTTGTGAAGAAAATTGAGTTATAGTTTAGAGGTGGAAATAGTTAGTTGTATTTTTGAAGATATGTACAGCGAATGGCTTTTTCCTCAAAGGCCATGACTATGATTTTGTTGAATTTTCATCCAATTTATTAGAATTTTCAGTGACGAGTGTCAATGGTATCACGTATTGATTTCTGGCCATATCATATGGTGGTGTGTATTACTGTTCCGGCTTTGGCTTCTGTTTCCTAATTGTAGAGGCTTGAATTCTCTTGGGGTTTTTATTTTTGTTCTATTTTTTGTATTTCTCTGTTCATGTTTATGAGCTTTTGGTCAAAGTTTGGTGATTAAATGATGTCAGGTTCAATGTTTTCGATATTTTCTTAATTCTAGTTAGATGTTTCGCTTTTTGTTGCGATGATTAGTTATGAGGTAAAACTTTTTCAATATATACAAGGATGTGACCACTTTAATTGTGTATTAATTTCTGGGAAGATTGTGGTGTGATGCATCGACTGAGCAGGTATTGGACACTAGTTTAACTGAGGAATCATGTATGCATGTTTAAAAAAAATTCTAATAATGCTGAAAACAGGGGTAGCTGCTAGAAAGGACCGTTCTACTCCTCACTGCTATGACATTACAACTTGAGCATCTTCAACTATCTTAATCTTTTAACAATTTTGAAATGAATTTATGATTGTGAATATATCTGATAGTAAGCCTTGATATCTTTCACATTGTGTGTGGTTCATTTTAATTGAAATGGATATGCAGTGGGACTTTTACACGCCTATTACGTCAATTTGTATCTCTAATTGGTTAAAATTGAATCAGTGCTGTAACTTTTTCTATCAGGGCTAGGGATAGGGTGGTTGGATTGTTATAAATTGCTCTTTTTAAATGTCTATGAAAGCATTTTTTGCAAGATTCTGAAAGTTCATAAGTCAAATATTGTTTGATAATGTTACTGCCTGGTTTGTGATTTATTTTCAATTTGTGCTTGAGAAGTTGACAAAGCATATGATTCCTTACCATTTCTTTACGGGTTCATTTTGAAACTTTAGGATTTTTCGGTTTATGCAACCTGGCATGTTCATGCCTAAAGAGGAACAATGCAACATCTCTCTGTTATTTCTTGTTTAAATGGATATGCTCAAAAGCTTGTTTCGTCAATATTTTACTTTGGGAAAAGGTTTTATATTGTTGCCTTACATAAGTTTGATAATAATCATAGTTGCGTTCTGGGTTTGCTCTGATGTGGCTTTTTGTTTATAACGAAATTTGTGATGAATATGTATTTTGAATATCTTTGGTACAGGAAAGTTGAAAAAGATGGACCATGACAAGACTGGGTGCCAAGCTCCTCCCGAAGCTCCTATACTGTGCATCAACAACTGTGGATTTTTTGGAAGTGCAGCTACCATGAATATGTGTTCTAAATGCCACAAAGACATGTTGCTGAAACAGGAGCAGGCCAAGCTTGCAGCATCGTCCATTGGGAATATAATGAATGGGTCATCTAGCAGCACCGGAAATGAACCTGTTGTTGCTGCTAATGTTGAAATCCCAGTTATTTCAGTAGAGCCTAAAACTGTCTCTGTGCAACCTTTATTTGGTTCAGTTTCAGAAGGGAGCGAGGAGGCAAAGCCGAAGGATGGTCCAAAACGTTGCAGCAGCTGCAATAAGCGAGTTGGTTTGACAGGGTTTAATTGTCGATGTGGCAATCTTTTTTGTGCTGTACATCGCTACTCAGACAAGCATAATTGCCCGTTTGATTACCGCACTGCTGCTCGGGATGCGATAGCTAAAGCAAACCCAGTGGTCAAGGCTGAGAAGCTTGATAAGATCTAAGGTTTAAAGTCGAAGTTTCATACTTGAGATGAAGTTATGCACAATTTCATCGTGAAATGACCCGGGTTTCCTTCACATTTAATTGGTGTTCTTATTATATTGTTATATGTGGTATGTGACTTGGAGTTATAGGACACATCTCTGCAATTTGAAGGACTCTTTCATGTGATTGGCGAAAATATATATGTTGGCCGCAGTGTTTAAGCTTTTAAATTTTTGCTGGTTTGGTGAAAGTTGTTGTTAGCTTTGTAATGCTTCTATCCTGTATCAGAATGGTATGTGCAATTTGAAGATGATACCAAGAGCATTCGTACACATGTGATAGATTGTAATTGTGGTGGGCTTTCTATGAATTTATTTCGCATAAAACTTTGGACTGCTTTTCATGTGCAAAAATTTTTAGAATTTATTCTACTTCATCACTTATTCAATATAGTAAGTACCAAATAAAAGGGAAAAAAAGTATTAAGTTGGGTTAATATTTGTGAATTTGGCACCGACCATAAAAATTAATATTGGGAGTAAATGCAGCCTTGAACTAACATTGAGTTCAGAATTTGTCAAAAATGTAATAACAAATATTTCTAGAATAAGTTAAAAAAATAAAATTGATCAACCCACAAAAACTGTATTAAAACATGTATTGGCATTGGTTCGTTTACAAGCTTAATCTTAAGCTTAAATATCTTATTAAAATCCAAAGGGGACCAGAAAAAATCCCGTTAAAAGCTCATGTCCCAATATTTATTCTTCTCAATTCCTTATCGAAACTAAAAAAAAATCCCGTTTTTAAAGCTCAAGTTGCATCAAGATCCTTCTCATTAGGCAGAAGATGGTGTTGGTGTTGTCAGAAGAAAGATAGATGCTTCAAATCTGGACTCACTTGGATTATACAGAGCCCATTTGGTTACACTTTTGGCAACAGCCCGACAAAATGGACATGTCAAAAGGTCATGGAGCTACATCAACAAAATTTTGGTTTCATCAAACTCGGTTATGCCAGACAGTTTCACCTTCAATGTATTTGTGCAATGCAACTATGCTTTCACAGAGCCCAGCACATTCATATACGATACATTTCCCAAGCCCACAACCTAACTAATAATCCAAGCAAAAATGGAGAATTGAAACGGACATCTAATCATTGAAAACAAAATATTCAAAAAAATTTCTTAAAAAAGAAATGGACATATCGTAACTATAATATATTAGGTTAACATAGTATTTGTACATAATGTATCGATCATGTAATAGTATTCGTTATTTTATTTATCTATATCTGGGACTAATGTTTGTAACCGTTTTATACAAATTTCCTCTTTAAATAACTGATATTTTAAATTAAAATAAGTATATTTCTATTTTTACTTTTTAAATAATTGTTAATCTAAATTTAGTTATTTTATAAAATAAAATAATTATTTTACTATTTTATCCTTGTAATAACTATTTTTTTTAAATTCAATTAATTATTTATAATAAAAAAATTCTTTCATAACAAATAATATATAAATTATTTATTTTTATAATTATTTTTAATAAAAATTATTCTATTATACATAATGCCTGTATTTTCATTAGTTTTTCTAAATAATATTATTTTTGACAAGGAATTTGCTTTTGATGCAAATATTAAATAACAATATGGATTTCAACTTGTAACATGACTACATGGGAAAATCATACTTCTTATGTTACGAAAAATAGAACTTAAATATTCTTGAAATGTAATTCATATTAAATAAAGGAATGGATTTTCTCTTCTTTCTTTTCAAGATCTTTGTCAATGCAATAAAGTTCCAACTTAATAGTTGGACTTGTATACGTTATTTATTTTTATTTAATGTGGAATTTAAACAATCTCTTTAGGTTTTTAAGAAAATATATCTTTTTAATCAAAACTTCATCTATCAAAAATAAAAATAAATATAAGAGGTCACAAAATATAAGGAAAAATAACGTTAAGAAAATAATTTTGTAAATTTTTTTATACCCTATTAATTGTTATATAATATCATACTCAACACCATAAAATCAAATTAGAAAATATAATGGATGCATAGATTCAACAAATATATACAAAAAAATTATATTGGCAAAGAAAAATAAAAGAGTAGAAAGGAATAACAAAGTCATTCATTAACCTAAAATAAAAATCATCATGTCACTCTCACAAAAATCACATTTAACTATGCATAGGTAACGATCATAAAAAAAACCTAACATATATAAAAGGTGATAACCTTTTTTAAATTATTGGCAAAGAAAATTTTAGGACAAGTAACCGTAAGACGATTTCTTAATTTCCTTTATAAAGATCATTGAAATACAATTACTCATATATTAAAGTACATAAAAACAATTTCATGAAAAAATGGTTGTTATATGATTCTAATAACCATATAAGAGTGATTTATTATTAAGATACTGATTGTGTAGGATCTTTTTCTGATTAAAAAGTCTACATCCAAATATTGTGTCTCCGTTGTGGTAATCTAATTTCTTGAAAAAGTAAAAAACTGAATATTGTAATAAGATCTAGTGCAAAAACAGAATATATAGTTGACCTTGGACACTTGTGAGCTTGTTTGACTTAAACAATAGTTTTGAGAATTAAAATTTGGAAATGTTATTCAAATGACACTTATATGTGGCAATAAAGCTGCTATTCATATTAGTTTTAATCTTGTTTTTTTTATGAGAGGACCAAATAATACATTGAGATTGACTGAGTTCGTTAATTCAAGTAATCAGTTAATATATATTTTCACTAAGTCTTTACAAGAGTGGATAATTGATTATATTTGTAACAAATTTGGTACATACAACGAGTTTGAGGAGAAGTGTTAGATATATTAAATTATTAGGTACCTTGTCTTATTTTTATCTTTTATTTTAAGTTTGCTTGTTATTATTTCTTATTTGTATTTTAGGTTTAACTTATATTTCATCTATTAATTATAAATAAAGTATAATGTGTATATATTTAACATAAAAAACATATTGAACATTGAATCATGGACAGTACCTCTTGAATTAGGTAAATTTTGTGAAATTTTGACTTGTTTTCTAGTGTCCAGTTGCATTCCCGTTGTTATGAACACACTTTTCTTTTCTCCTCCACCAAAGAAAGACTTTTTTTCCATTCGTTCCTTCTCCCTTGATTGTGTTAAGGTTCAATTCTTACTTCATTCTCGTTTTTTTTAGTTGTGGACAAATACTCGTTGAAGAAACTCAATTTGGCGAAAAGCTTGGCACGGGGTCTTCTAAAAGTTTTAGTTATGAAAAAAAATTAGTCTCTATTTTTAATTAGAGACCAATTTTGTGACTAATTATTTTGGTAGCCAAAATCTTGAGAGTCTTGAGAGCTAATAGTAATAACTACTTTAGAAATCAATTCACAAATTATATATAATTTTTTATTTATAACAGAAATTATTTTAGTTATCAATGATTTTTAATTTATAAATTAGTATCTAAATGGATCACTATAATAATTAATTATTTTTTATGATTGAAATTAATCATTATTTAAATATTTTCTTGTAATAACGTTCTACTATAATGTCTTGTACAATCAATCAAAATATATAAAACGTGAAACTGAATATTATATTACATTATAAAAATATTAGTTAAGCATTTAACTAACTCTAATCATGTTAAGGTAAATAACGTGAAACTGAATATTTATTAAAGCTTAAATATTTTTTGGAATAGAGCCATTAACTAACTCTAATCATGGCAGACAGATTAATTAAGCATAGTGAAAAACTTTTTGGCGTGAAAAAAGGGTGGCACCGATGCTAAGCGAATAGAACATGAGTCGGTACTTTGAGTAATTTACCTTAATCAAGCAAAAGTCTCACAAACATTGGGCATAATAAAAGACATGAATAATAGATATATTTGGTCTTTGCTCACTTCCTTAGTGGTCAAATGTCTCAGAAAATCAGCACCTATTTTCTTTTCCAATTGCGAGAATAATAAAAACCAAAGTAAAAAAAAAAAAAAAAAAAGCATAACAAAATTGTATGGTGACTCGTACGTTGTCTTGTCCCATACACTTGGAACTATCTTCCCTTCCCTCACTCATTCCACATTGTGAACACCCCACCATTTGACGTCTGCATGGATTCCGCCGCCCCCGCCGACCAACCGCCGTAACCTCCGGCTGGCATGTCATAGTCAACCTTCACCAAGCCAAGTTCCTCCGCCGCGCCCACTGCGTTACCCGACGATGGATTCGAAGCCATACCAAACCCACTCCCTGCTGCAAACCCACCAACACTGCTATTATTGTTGTTATTATTCTCCAACACAGATGAAGAAGAAGAAGACCCCATGTTCATCATTCCCTGAAGCAATGCAGGGTGGTTCTGAAGGTAGCCGCCGTAGAACTGAGGATTATTCTGGAGGTAAGAAGAAACACCACTCTGCTGGTGCAACTGAAGCTGCGTTTGGATGTAACCCTGGTGTAAAGGGTCCTGGTGAGAGAAGTGAGAGCTTATGTCATGGTTTTGCAAGGTTAGCAGAGGTTGAGGTTGCTCGAACTGGTGGTGCTGCATTAGAGGGTAAGCGTGTAGCCTGGAAGAGCTTGAGGTTCCATATTGGAAGGTAGATGAGCCCAGTGCAATCATCTCTTCACGTTTTCTAGAAGATTCTAGAGCTTGAGCTTCTTTCAGACGTTTTGCAGCGCCTCCTCCTATCGGGAGAGTGTTGCTTTCGAGAATAGCTTTCACGTCATAACGGCTCATGTCAAAGTTTGTGACAGCGTTGAGACCTCTGAACTTTATCGCTGCTATGTCGTAAGCTTCTGCAGCCTCTTCCTCAGTACCTGCAACGAGAAATAATGTATATTTCACCTATATATATTTGTTTTTCTTTCATGAATCTAATAAGACATCCGGGTTCAAAATTCAAAGACTTTAATCGTTCGAGATACTATAACATATGGGGTAATGTTTTTTTCCTAATAAATATTGTTTCACGTTGGTTAATTTGAAAATCTGATTAGTGTAACTTTCAATGTTTAAATTTATGTGGGTGGCTTACTGAAAGTTCCCAAGTAAAGATCTTTGTTTCCTGCAACTCTACCAATCCTTGCTTGCCATCTTCCGTGTTGGTGATGCCTGATCAAAGAATAATAATATTCTGCTAAGAAAAGAGTAGAAAGAAAAGGATCGAATGCATGGGATGAGAGGAAGAAGAAGAAGAAAGCATGGCTGCTCCATTTGAAACCTTGTAACTCCGCGATACATTGATGCACCTCTAGAGAAACCACTACTTTTCCTGCAAATCACCACCACAATATGCCTATTAATAAGCATTTGAAAGAGTTGTAAGAATATTATGAAATGGTGTTATAAACTTTTTAACCTATTTCGATAACTATCAGATACAAACTCATCAAAACGAAGCCATGTTGTGTATTTTAATGTTTGCCACAATCAAGTTCGTAATTTAATTGCGTTCTCAGTTGTCAAAAGTTTAGCAAGTGACTCTAATTAAACTATGCTAGTGTGTTTGTGTAACAAAGTGGACTGGATTCAAAAATTAATTTTACTTGTCTCCGTTATTGCACTATTGTAGACTTGTATTGTACATGTTTTATGCACGCTGTCTTTGAATTAGTCACCTTCTTATAGCGGCAACAAATTCTTGTCTGGTCATGTGTTTCATTTCATCCAATTCCTTCTCGTAGTTGCTAATCTGTGGAAAAATTAAAGTAAAACAAACAAGATTTCCTTGAACTAGATAGAGTCTGAGAAGCATTGAGAAAGTACACCATTAACTTACTGGAAAGTTGGTAGTGGTGGATGTTCCCCAGTACTTCAGTGCTGCTAAATCATAAGCCCTAGCTGCTTTCTCTTCTTTATCATATCCACCTGACATTATAAATAACAAAAGGAAAACAATACATTTTGTGGTTTGATTTTCTATCTCCAGGAACTTAGAAAATGAAAAGGGGCTGGAAAATAGACTGAAATGGAAACACTTACCCAAATAAACTGAAGGAAAGTTGATGAGAAGTATGAACAAAAGCAAAACATCAAGAGAAATGTGTTAATAGAACTCTCAATCAATAAATATCACCTAAAAAACTTCAAAAATAAAACTAAAAATGAATTGATATGAAGTTTAATCACCTTGGCGTCCTTTTCTTGATTGTCCTTCCCTTCTACAGCTATTATCCCAAAGGTGAGCTTCATACCTTCCAGTCCATCTATGTCTGTTTATATATACATTTAATTAGAACAATAAATAAACAAACCTTGCACACACAAAAAATATTGATTAAGTGAAACACAGAATGAGTATCCAACCGTGTTACTCCACGATATATGGATGTTCTCTGACCGAAAGTATCCAAAGTTCTTCTAGGTGCAGCTTCGACAGTGTTTGTACTATTTTCACCACTGGTTTCACATGTAGAATCCTTACCACTTCCCATGGATAATGTCAACGATTGCAAGTTACTGTTAGCATTTTCTTGATACTCATTGCTTGGTGTGTCCACCACGGGGTTTTGCAAAGGTACCAGACTGTTGTTTGTGAACAGATAATCTGAATCATTTGACTGAATTTCGTTTAAAGCAGCAAGCTCTGACTGATTTTCAGACTTGCTCACTCCAAGAAAATCAGCCACTTTTGGAACTTCGTTGCTGCTATGAGTGTTAATCAGATTCCAATCTGTGGAATTAATTAAATAGATGAAAAGAAAGATTAGCAAGGCAAATAAATATAGAATGAGAAGAGAGAGAAGAGAGAGAAGGTTACCATGATTTTGGAAAGGGTTTTCCATGCTTTCGTTCACCAGCCCAAGGGAAAATTGGTGGTACTGAGTTGCTTGAAGATCATGGGATGGTAAGGAAGAATGAGTGGGAGAAAGAGGGAAAGAAAGCCAGTTGTTGTTCATCGAGCCCTTATTTGCTTGCTTTACCTTTCAACAAATCAAAAACAGCTGCATCTAACACATTAGATATGGAGAAGATATGAAGAATATTTGCAAAAGGGAAACCAAAGATGTGGAAAATAAGAGAAGAGCAAAGAAACATATATAGGTTTACCAAGGGTTCTAGCAATGAACAGTTTGTATCTCCCAAGCCTTTCAACTTCCAAGCTTAAGACAATGGAAGAGGAGAAAGGGCTAAGAAAGGAACATTTTAGCATTATTTAAAGCTCTTCCCTTCTTCCCCGTTCTCTGTCCTACCAGGTATAATAGTTAAAATGATGTGTGACTGTGACACCCTCTTAGCTATGGTCGATTTTGTAGACTCTGACTCTTCTCCACCAGTTTCCAACACTAGCAAACAAAGTTAAAATCTGCCTACAATCATTATTAAATAATTAATATCTATCTAATAAGATATTATCAGGGACACGAGTGTGTTATTAAACTATTATCCTTCAAATCCTTCAGTCTTTGACCAGAGACAATACCACCATTCTAACTGGAAAAAATACAATGCCATACACCTCTTCTCTTTCTCTCTCCACCCACTTGGTTTATTGGAACTCTCGTCCTCGTTCTGTGAAAACAATGACTCCCAAAAGCCCAGCATTCCCACACACTACAAATCATCTCTCGGTCTCAAAATCAACGACTCTACGTAAAGTTAGACTACCGACCTCTCTCTCTCCTTGTATATTCAAGCCACATGAATACATACATATATATATAATGAAGGAAACCAAAATAAAGATCTGAAACGGGATATTTAAACATCAGGTAGAAGATCAAGTCCATTGTAGAGAAACTCTGGAATTCGGTATATAAATTAAGAAAGAAAAACCAATCTATGGATTCCCGAGTCCTGCATGTGTTAAAGATGCATGAGTACGGTCATGCATTATTATATGGTGAAAATCCGACATATTAAAAATTAAAAGTACTGAATGAAAGAGTAAGAATTACTTTTTGTTCAAAATGAGACCAAGCTGTATTGCATATTAATATTATTTAATTAACGTGATTCAATTGAGCAGCATTTAAGAAATATAATTTGAAGGGTTTTTTTTGTTCCCCAAGTAAAAATATGTTGACCACCTACTCGATTTCCTCACCCGTCAAAAGCCCACTAGCTTCAATTAGTTTAATTTAACTTAGACATATGCTATCATTTATCTGCACTAACACCAGAAGCTTGTATTCTGCTTAGGTTAAGTTTCCTCCTAAAAACACCATTTATAGGATATATACAAATTATAAAAAGATCTGCGATCTGCCCAACCACCGTTTATGTACAGTGGCTTAACTTGCCCGCACTCACCATCCTATGTTAACCCTAATGCATCTTCACGTATCCGAACGAATAATCATTACTGAACATGGCACAAATATTTCATATTTTATGGAATGTCTAAGTTATCACTCAATAGTTTATAGTATATTCAGCTAGTAGAGATAGGGAATAATATAAGTTACTAGCTTGGCAAAGCTTGGATCTCGTAATATACCGCAATTACAGCACAACACACGCACACGCATATCTTTTATGAGCATATATTTGGTAGCTTAAGCACAACGTTAAAATGTTCAGTACAATTATACACACAAACAATGATTTTTATATCGCTGATATCATGTAAATGTGACATACAATAATGTGTTGTTGAGAGGGATGAAATTACAATGCTAGAATAATATTATACATTTTGATTTATTTAAAAATAAAAGGAACATCTCGTGAGAGAGCTATAAGCTATCCTTGTGTGGACATGTAGCAAATCAACAAGCTGAGTTATAATATTAAAGTAACAATTTTTTTTCACATAAACTTTCCTGTTATATAAGGTATACCATGGCTACACATTTGTTTGATGCATGGAGACAGAAGATTAAAAGCGCAGCTATATTTATAGAAAAGAACGACTCCGTAATTGAATATACAATTTTCAGAGCATAAACACTAATCAGTTAGTCAGTGCAAGAGCGAGGGAATCCATGCATAGTTTCTACTTAAAAAACTTAATTTTAATTTCTGCCAAATAAATTAGAAACCTTGGACCAGACAATCTCAGATATAATTCACTATTAGCTAGTCATGAGATGAATTAGAAGAATCTAAACTGAAAAATAGGATTACTATATATATAAGATATTGATTAATGTAGCAGCGATATTACCAAAAATAACACTGAGAAGCACTGGCAGTGAAGAATAAACAATTCCAAATACCTGCCAATGTTGATGATGCACTGCAACCGCCAAATTTTTGTGCATAAACAATAGGCGATTTTGACCGAAGTGAACACAATAAGGGAGCAAAACCCCACGTCTCTCGCTGTTATAATTTTTATACCTCAACAACTAAAACCAAACCTAGAACTAGTTCTTGCAATTGCAAGCGATGAAAAACACTCTCTATTCCAAACGTGAAAACTCTGTTGTCCATATATCTAAATCAAGCATTTCTTAAACATGCAAGAAGAAAGAAAACATAGGTATGAAGCATAAAACAGAAAGGGAATAAATAGGAATGAAAATGGAACTAAAAGAAGCAAAGAAAGTGGATGAATTCATTAGGAATCTGTTACTCTCACAATGTGAACAGTCTTAATTGATTTTAATTTTTTGTCTTGAAAAATGTGGAAGAAGAAGGGAATAAATAGAGTTTAGCGAATGGAAGGAAGAAAGGGGTGCATGGTGGCGTGGTGCTGATTCGTCACCGGTCATACGCAGTCAACCAAAAATTAATCTGGTTGTCACGCCGTTTCAGGTTCTTGGACCAAATTCAGAGTCAGGGGAATGTGACTGACACGTGTGCATTATCCCTTCCTGCTTAGGGTTCTCTTTGTCTTCAGGCTTTCACTTTCAAACTCTGCAGCCAAACCAGCCAATTATCCGGTTTGCATGCCTGCACTAAAAAACATGTATAGCTAAAGAACTTTGACCACGTTCTCACCACCCTACCCATAACTATCCCTTCATTATTATCATCCCCCTCATTACCTCTATATCCCTCATATATCCCTTCAACTTCATACATACATACATACAACTGTGTATCTATAGCCATGATATCATGCATTTTTTTCATTTAGTAGAATCAATCTTAAGATTAATAAATATTTATTTCTTTAAATGTAATCTCTTTTATAATATATTTTACGGATATTAAAGAGTTTTGAATATTTATCTGTCTGTTTGGCATGAGTTGAAGGAGGAGTTGAGGGTAATTGAACGAAGGGTTGAAGGGCATTTGAGGAGAAAGTAGGTCACGAGGATCCATAGAAAATTTTGAGAATTTCCAAGAGATGGGAGGAAATGCCGGGAAAGTGCTCGTGTCGCCTCGAAATGAAACACTGGAAAAGGTTGGTTGATGTGTTATGTTTGGAGTGAGTCTCTCTTCTCCTAAATTTGAACCACACAAGGCAACCTTAGCTTCCTAGGTAGGTTTAGGTTTGTTTCTAAAGCATGGGACTGATCCAGATACCATAACCAATCAGACAAAACACACATACCATATTGTAAACAGTAAAATCAAATTCCCTGCATATAAGCAACCACTTCTTGTGCATGTATGTGTGCTCCTGTGGGATTTCCAAAACTCCCAAGTTCGATCTCATTTATAGGAACTTGGCTTTTGAAAATATAAGGGAATTAATTCAGTGCACACTCATTAAAACATATACACTCAATTCTTACATGTATTTCTGAAAACATGCTCATAATAATATGTTTTCTATTTCATTCAAAAAACATAAAAGGTTCTTCCATATTTCAAAATATTTTGTTTTCCTTCCAAAATATTTCAGATGCATATGTATCTGTGACATTCACTTTTCATCTCTGAAGGTTAACGAGCTCCACATCTGCATTCTAATTATACTCATTCTTTTAAAAATCACGTTACCACGTTGTGTAATAGGAAAAATCTATCTCTCTACAAAGTTTTTTTAAATAATGTGAGAAATTTAATTAGGGTATGAGAAAAATGTTTATATGTAAAAAAATTACCATTTTATACCATTTTGGGTATCAATTAAGATACAATAAATTAACATTAAATTAGAACATATACAAGCATAAAGCATCGTGGTGTATACACCCACATAATTTCATTATATATCATGATGCATAAATTGATAATTATTAATGTAGAAACCAATTCTTTTGGTAACTATATTAGTGATACATTTGAAGACCAATTTATGATTATAGTGATGAATTAGATATTATTTTACTTACTAATAATTTTTAGTTTATAAATTGATTATAATGACTAGTTTTTTTTTCACTAAAATTAGTCATTATTTAAAGATTTCCTCGTATTGTATTACATAATTACTTTTTAAAATTTTTTAAGTAAGTAAATTTTTATTAATTTTTTTAATACTTCTATTTACCTTTTAATATATATATATATATATATATAAAATTTATAAATTTAAATTTTATTTATTTTTTAGAAATTTAAATTGTTTTTATTTTTCAATCTAAACTGCTATTACTTTTTTTTATTATTTTGTGTAACTTTTATAAAACATATGTTACTTTAATTTGTAACGTTAAATCTTTTTTAACTTGGACTGTATAAAAAATTAAAAAATAAAACATCAAATGCTAAAAAAATGAAATAATTAATTTTCATTATAAACATAAGATTATAAAATGAAAATAGGTAGTGATAGGTAAAATGGAAATTAAGATGATAAAAATATATATTAAAATATAAAGGATACAGAAAAACAAAAGAACACGATTTTGTATTAAAATATTGTCGATGAAAAAAAAAGTATATAAACATAAGATAAGTGATGAGAAATTTTATCTTGAAATCTACTTGGGTCTTGGAAAAAGTTCCTATACCATCTATAAGTCCAACTCATATGTAAAAAATAAATATATTTGATACTATTACTACGTTAAATATACACAAATTAAAATGTTTTGAATAAAATACACGTAAATTGTGTCAGAAAACACGATTTCAGACCAAGAATTCATGCTTGTAACCACGATTTCGGTCTGTAATTTTTAACCACCTTGTCCTATTTATTTATTGTGTTTTATACCTCGTTTTTTATTTTTAAAGTTTTTTGGAAGATCGAATTTAGAAGCACTTTAGTATTTTTTTTATTTTAAATTTTTCTTAAACCATGATTATGAGTACAATTTTAGGATTTAAGATCTGTTAGTATTTAGTTTTTTATTTAGGTTTTTTGGAAGTGTGCACGTTTTCTATGTTTTATAGCTTCTTCTTTTTAAATCCAGCTAAATAAAATTCTAACTAAATCCAATTGATTAAAATTCCAGAAACATATTCAACCAAAAAATATATTTTTAAAAACGCTTTATTTTTTTAAGTTAAGAAAAGAACAACAACAAAAATTGAGTACAATTTCAAAAAGAAATAAAAATAATAATAAAAGGATAAATCTTACTCTAAACATAATTTAAAATAATAATAATAATAAAAGTATGGTTATAAGGACAACTCTTTATAAAAACAAAACAATGTGACATAAAAACACTCTTAGAAAAAAACCTTCAAAGAATGCTTAAAAGCACAACAATGGGCTTAGGCTACATCTAGATGGCATTAAATTCAGAAGGGTGTTGCTCCCTCCACCTCCACAGTCTTCTCCCTCCACCTCCCCAATTATCTTTAATTCCAATTATATCCTTAAAGTTAAAATTTTTTATTTTTATTATTTTATTATTTTAATATTTTAATATTTAAATATAAACTAATATAAATATACATTATTAAAATACATTAAAAAGATATTAAAAAATAATAAATCAAAATATTAAAATATCTAATAAAATAATAACAGAAACATAAAATTAAAACAAAGCTTAAACGGATGACATCCTTCAACGGATGTCAACATCCGTTTAAGGCAAAACGGATGTCGACATCCGTTTTGCCTTAAACGGATGTTGACATCCGTTGAAGGATGTCATCCGTTTAGGCTTCGTTTTCATTTTACGTTTTAGGGTTAAAGGATTATTGGAAAGATTATTGGAAGGATTATTGGAAGGGTTTAGGGTTTAGGGTTTAGGATTATTGGAAGGATTATGACTACGTACCTGGAGAGGAACCACGACAAGCACATTACACCACAAACGCACTGCACCACGTACTGCACCGAAAGCAAGAGGAAGATTGCTTGATAATTCTTTTTACGATCACTGAGCTTTGCAGAAAAATATTTTACTCATACAAGGAACGACGTAGGTTATCAGTGAAATATGTTATAAATGAGTAAAATTAAAAAACAATAATTCTAAAAATAAAATTTTACTGAGGGGCAAAATAGTAAAGGAGAGGTGGAGGGAGAAGGCTGTGGTGGTGGAGGGAGCAACACCCAATTCAGAAACAATTTGGACCTAAAAGTAGATTTGAGGCCCAAAACCTACAGTTAAAACGCTGAAGAGGGTTTCATCCTGTACCTCCAAGCATTTTATTCTGTACCTCTAATTTTCTAATATTCGCTTAATTAAGTTAGGTGGTTATTTAATAATTTTTTGTTTATTAAAAATTTATGTGTCCAGTTGACTGCTACTCCATTTTTCTCCTATAGCCAAACATGCATTTTGCATTGACTATACCCGTACATTGACTACACCTCTGCACCCCTTATTGCCTACACTCTTGCACCCCTACACTTCATTTGAGTTGGAACTCTGTAATAACTTTTTTTTCTCTTGACTATTTTTCTTTCTAGTTCATATCAATAGTTATATTTGAGTGAGTGTGATATTGAAAATTAAAGAAATTTGAAAGGGGTTGGTAGTGTTTGAGTGCAGTTTGGAGTGGTGCATCAGGAAGCTTAACTTGTTTTGTGTGGTACATTTGGAGTGCTTTGTAGTGGTGCATTGATATTGTCGGAGAAAGGTTAATATTTAATTTTTAGTTAATCTGTTGCATGTTAGTATTTTATTTTTGGTTTTGCATTTGCATGTTAGTATATTATTTTTGTTTAATCTCTTGCATGGTTACAGTAGAAAACTAATTGATTTTATAATCAAAAAATGTACACATTGGTTATTGATAACCGATGCAAGCCTGATAGGATATAGACATTCTATGTGAGTAGCTTCGGATATTCATATCTGATTAACATTTTACTTATATGAAAGATTTAAATTATATTATGTATAAATTACTTGTTTATATTAGTTTATATTTTTTTTAATTTTATGTATTAATTTATAATGTATTATATAATTTTTAATTAATATAAATTAATTTTATGAATTTACTAAAATTAATAAAACTATTTTTAAATTAAAATAAATTTAAGATCAACCTATATCATATATGGAAATTCGAATATACCAAAAATCAGATGTGATATCCGATGCACAAGGATGTCAAAATCCAATTCAAGTTTAATATATTATATAAAATTTTATTATATTACTTATTTATTTATTTTATTACTTTTTAATTATTTTTAAAATTATGTATGATTTTGTATAAGTATATAATGTAAATATATAATTTTTAATTAATATAAATTAATTTATATTAATTTATTAACATTAATAAACTGTTTCTCAATCAAATTAAGTTAATATCAGCATATGTAAACCCGAATGTATCCAATCTGGATATCCGATTTGTACTATTTCGGATGTGAACATCGATTACATTTTAATATGTTATATAGAATTTGATTATATTACTTATTTAATTATTTTCTTAGTTTAAAATTATGTATAATATATAATGTAATTATATAATTTTTAATTAATATAAATTAATTTCTATGAATTTATTAATTTACATCGGATATGAAAATCTGATTTTATATAAGAATAATACCTGTGCATTTACAGTGTGAATCTTTGACCACTTTTACTTTTTCTAAAACAAATATTAAAACCTTGTTAATTAGGATAGTTTAACCATTTTTTAAAATTTGGAGGTGTAGGATGAAGGACTCGGAGGTGTAAGATGAAACCTCAACTCTGAAACTAGCGTCAGTTTCTTATCTTTAATCATGGGCAAAGCAGGCCCAAAATGCCTAGTGGCCCAGCAGGGAATGTTTGCAATTTGATTTTCCGTGATATAAGAGCGGGCTGAATGACTTCTCCAATCACTAACCAAGAATAACTCTTGATTAAATTGATAATATTCTGATTATTATTGAATGGTGATGATACTATTAGTTATTCAAAATATACTGAAACATTTTAAGAAAGAGTGTAGATTCTCTTCGGTGTTCAACAAACTTCCATAAGAAATATTATAATCAAATAGAAAAAGAAGTACACTATATAGTAACTATGCGTAATATTTTTACAAGTTTAAATATGTCATAGGTTTGTAGCTATTTTGCGTTTAACTTCTGTAAGAAAAAAAATGGTTTCTCACGTCTGAAAATTTTTACAGATATCAATTCGTTTTTTCTTAAACCTATTTCGTTCAAAGACACCTCATAAGATTAAGAAAGATTATAAATTATTTAAGAATTAAGGTGAAAAATAATTTAAATGTATCTTTTTATTTCAGTTACTTTTTAAAATTAAAATGGTAATGGATAAAAACAATACCGTGAACCATTTATCGCAACGGACTTTTAGTTTGAGTGTTCTGCAAATATAGCATATCGGATAATGATACTTTGACAACATTTTTTTGACAACATTTTAACACTGTCTACGTGTCATTCTGTGATTGGTCTATATTGGTGTTTATGATTATTATTATTGATTGTGGAATAATTTTGGATCAATCACAGAATGACACGTAGACAATGTTAAAATATTGTCAAAAAAATGTTGTCAAAGTATCATTGTCCTAGCATATCTTTTAGTCCATGCCATTGTGTTTTTTTCTATTTGATAGAAACCAAAATAAATAAAAAGGAGTGTTTCAGAATGAAAAAGTCTTTAAAAGGATAAAAGAGTTTCTGTTTAAGATTTATTTGATTTCTTTTGGGAAATTGAATAAGAATGTAAATACTTTAAATAAATAAAATTAACCCTGAATTATGGAACCCAAATCTCATCGACCACACCCCGAATCCTAAACCTCATCAAAACCAAATCTCCGACAAGATTCTGACATAGATCATCAACCTCGGTTTCCTCGAGCACCCTTATGATATGGATTCATCTTTTTAATCAAATGCCGTTTTACATTTCTCGGAGAATGTTTCGAATCTTCATTATTCACAGTTCATTTCATTTCTTCAAGGTCTTGAAATGCAAGCAATTAGTCTCCCCTTAATCTTCATTTAAACTTGATTTTTATATAATCATATACTATATCAAACAATGAAACGTATTAGAAACGTGGACCTTTTATAAGTTACGAGAGAATAACTGCGGAACAATAAACAGCAGATTTGAAAATAATCAAATGCCTGTTGAAATAATTTAAATAACCTTGATGGATACATAATGATCTCCATGTTGTTATAATGATGGATGATGGAAAGATCGTGTTATAATGGGTAGAACATGTATATAAAGCAATTAATAGACAGCAGTGGATTCGCATGCTGACATGCATGGGATACTGAAATCTGAGATGATTAGGTTTTAAGTGTTTAACCAATACCTGAGCTTATAAATGTTCCAAGATATCAGATTCTGATAACCCTGCATCTTCAAAATAGCCTTGTCCCTAGCATGTCACAATGACCACACCATCGCAAACCATAAGACATTCATTCCAACTTTCCATGCTGTCCTTGTCTACCTTAATTAATCCATGCAACTGCTGATTTTGAAACGATCCATATGTATTTGTTGACTCATTCAGCTCAAGTTATTTCCATTTGCTTAACTTTTCTACCATCATCTATCATCATAATCTCTTCCCGTATTGCAAGTTAGAATAGAATTTAACTTCAAAAAGTTTTTTACAATATATCTATCCGGTCAATAGTTAGATCATATAGTCAACTATATTAGACCAGTCAGTCTAAACATGTGGAGAACGATTGGTCAAACTAAAATAAATTAACACCAAAACTATTTCTTTTAAAGGTTGAATTATGATTAGTTATCTTTAAACTGTAATTACTGACCTTAATCAAAATACATTACAAAGTTGATAAATAGTTAAGTTGTTGGAGGTAAAAAGGTAAATTACGTATTAATTACTTATTTATTATTCATACTCTCTGAACTAAAAGATTAAAATTTGTTAAAAAAATTTCATTCAAATATAACTGAGTAAGCTACTTAAAAACTGTGTTAATACAATAACAATAACAAATTATAATTTTCAAAGTATGAAAACAACACTCATGTGGGTTGTTTTTATTGAATGCTAAAAACAATCATTATTTATAGAAGATTGTTTGGCAAGTCCAAACACCGCATCAATGCTTCACTAAAATACTATTTTTTTATAATTTTTTGTGGATTTTCCTGATGATTTATATATATATATATATATATATATATATATATATATATATATATATATATATATATAACTAAGTAGGTGAGTTATTTGCAAATTTTCACGAATTTTGAAAATTCCACAAAATATTCCCATTGTAATTTATTCAATAAATTTAATCTTTTAAGCAAATTCTAATATCCACGCTTATAAAAGCTTACTAATATTTGATAATTAAATTTAATTATATGACCAATTGACCATCTCTTACTTTATTAATTAATAAACTATCATTGAACGACTTAAATGTTAGTATAATAATATTATTATAAAAAATATTAATTAATTATATAACAATGAATTATCAAAAATTGTTTCTCTCTTCTTAATCCTTTGTTGCCTGCACCTTCTGCTACCTACAACAAAATAAAAAATAAACTCTTCAGCATGAAACTATAATGTAGTAAGATATTGACTCCTATGTGTAAATATCTAAAAAGACTGGGTTTAATTTCAGTTGTGTGTGTGTGTGTGTTATATTATATTTGATTTTTTTTTTCATACCCATTGCATACTCAAAATATTAATTAAATCTATGTAGTCTGTTACATTCACGTCAAACATAAATGTTTAGTTCCTGATTCTTTTTCATTCTTTACATTTTTTAAAATTTTCATCTTTTAAAATTGGGTCACTGTTCTTTTGTAACAATTATCTATCTCAATTTTACTATAATACAATTGCCCTTTTCACGATTTAAAAAACATGGAATTTTATCACTCTATATATGTACTTACTTGAAAACATGTCCAAACTAAAAATAACTCTAAAAATAATGGAAATCTTATACAAATTACCAAGCAATCAAAATTGAAAAATGAAAAATAAGTTTTCTGTGATTACCCATAAAGTTTATCTAAGTAAAGAGAAATTTCTTCTATTAGTCTCTTCAAAAGCGTTTTCCTGGTATGTTACGGATCAATGATACGTAATGAAGAAAACAAATAGCTACAGGCAATCATTTACTTTTGACTTAATAATATACTCACTTTTAAGTAGAGCGTATGTGTTATCTGAATAGATTCGAGATAAAAACAAAAATTATCTTATGTTTTTAAATTATTGTGTGGAATATTTATTTTTTAATCCAATTGGCTTTTTTAGTAAATTTTTTACATTAATTCTTTTGTTTGTACAGAAAACTTAATTTAGTTAAAGAACTTAACTCCTTTGTACTCAGCAACATGTTGATAAACATCCAATTTGATTATAAAAGAAAACTTGCAGAGTTTAGTTTGAAAAACGTACAAAGTTCAAACCAATTTAATATTATCTAATTTTGCAGTTCAGTTTACTAATTTAAAATGGTCTGGATAAGTGATAGTGCACTCGTACTTACGTGAGAATTTTCAAATTATTTGATCATGAAAAGTTGTTTTTTACGATATTACACAAAACTTTCATAACAAAAGCTAAATAAAAATAATGGCAAAATGCTTCATCTTATCCCACTTTGCTTCCACTCTATATATTTGTCCTTCTTGTTAGCTTTAATATATATATATATATATATATATATATATATATATATATATATATATATATATATAGATATAGATAGATGGATAGATAGATATAAAATACATGTATAGCTCATTATGCCAACCAGAATGTGTAATGATAGTATACTAGAAATTTGTTTATGCCAGCAATATATAATAAAGAGGCTGAACCCAGAAGAATATATAAAAGAAAGCTGAAGAGATAAAATGCAAAATGAGAAGTTGAACAATTTACGGCTCTGCTATATGACAACGTATAAAGAGAAACGTTGCTTTGTATCTTCTCCATGATGAGATGCAGGTGAGGCTTCCAGGTGGATGCAACCATATATGAAAATGCAAATCATCAACATCATTCTAAAATAACTCACTTCTGTACCCTTTTCTTTTTCTGACAAATGATACATAATTGCTTCTCATGAAAACTTAGGGATACCTTTATCAAAGAAAAGATACACAAAAACTTAAACGCAGTTAAGCTTCAATGATAACAACCGTGTGCAGGCCTCACAAAAATATCAGAATAACACAGGTAATAATTATATAATTAATATATCATCATGCTAACAATTTCTTATTTATTTTTCTCTTTCTTTTCTTCATTGCAGAAAAGCATGACAGAGATTTATTGTATTCAATAGTTTCTGTATGTCACCCACCATCAAGGAGTCAGCTTTTCGGTCTTGCTTTTCATCTACTTGGACAAGGTCCAGTAAGAAATCAAAATTTCCTTATAAGATCTTATTAATATTTAATCATCACTAAATTAAGACCATTGAACGTGGAACTGACTACACATGCATAAATGTTTGTCCCATATATTTCTGATACGTGAATGAATTTGTGCGTATACAAAGCAAAAGCATAAGCATTAGCTCAATTATTTATTTGAAAAATCTGAGTTTAGTTGATTTTAGTTGAGCTGCGCTGAGATTGTTGCATCGGTAGAAAAGTAGGTGAAACTAACAGAAATTTATGATGTTTGATACATAATATATACATAATTAATGAATCGTATAAGCTAGTGTATTTTTCATTCTTCCACCTAACATAGTAATTTTTAATAACCGTATGATGTAGATTTAATTTACAAGGCACTTCGCATATTAATAGAAGCCTAAAGAATTAATTTTGTAAAGGAATTCTTTTGGGTGGTTGGATGATGGCCGACAATGGCATCAACAAAGTGTAAAGAGCTTTTCTCTTTAAAGTACAGAGATGTTCCAAACTTTGACATGGGTGGAGGAATATAATTACTACCAGTACATTTTTATATCTCTGTTTCTTTTTCTTCGCTTTACTTAAGCTTAGGTGGAAGCTTATATTTTCTTCCTGCGAATGATGACCGACAGGAAAGCATATGGTGAAACTTCAAAGTTAATGTAAAGTTATGTTTCAAAATTTGGAGTGGGGCTATTGTGTCTTCAACATGTATGAACTCAAACGATAGACCAAAAATAAAATAGTATAAGATTTCTCATGTAACCTAAAGTTGTATTATATGGGGTTTTGGTTGTGGGGTTCTTTTCCGAAGAGCTCTTCCTTAGGTTGCATACTTTGTAACACCTAAGTCTTATATAGGACTAAGCTCCCACAAATTGCCCTACAACATCACATGACAACTTGCTTAGCTTTCTAATAAACAAACTAAAAGCTATCTTCTTTACTTTAATCTAACCCATTAGAGTTTTCATTAAGCATAGAAAATATGGTGAGTATAGAAATTTAGTTTATCTTTTCGGGTAGTTTGTGTATGTTTATATAGAAACTTAGTTATTGGTAGGCGTTTTAAGATTTATCGAAAATACACGAGTCTAATTTATAATAAGAAAATCTAAAATTTTAAAAAACTAAATTAATAAATTTTTTACTTTATAAAATATTCAACCTTTTCATTTTTTCTAATTACTAAATTTCAATATACTACATTAACTTCAAATTTGTAAATAAAATCCCTATATGGACATGGTACTTGTATGAAGTTTATATAATTATAAATAAGATGAATTAATTTTCTTATAAATTATGTGGTGGCTTGCTTTAAACTGTCTATACTTATTGTTTCAAATTATTATAATACGAAACAGGTCAAGTAATTAATAATTATAATTCATTTAATTCTTCTAGATATCAAGATAATGCAAAGGTGTTTAATTAATGAATTAGGTAAAGAAAGTAGCTAAGCTATACCTATCTATCAAATGATGATTCCTTGTAATAATACAAGGCACTTTCTATTATATAAACAACATAATTAATTATCACTATTCAATACGACATCAAAGATATTCATGAGATGTATCCAAGATTTATAGACATTACAATAATGGATTCATCAATCCATCAAGATTTACACGTGATTTCAACTACTATATATGAAAAGTATAATTGAATATATATATATATATATATATATATATATATATATATATATATATATATATATATATATAAAGGATACTGGGTAGTACCTATAATGGTTTATCCTTGAAGGAAATAATAAGAACGTTTTAAAGTAAAAATGCAAGAACCACAAAGTTTATTTAAATAACTCAATAAATAATTATAAACGCACTGTGAAATATCTTGAAATTACCTTTTTAAAATATTAATTCAGAAAATGAGATCTTACTGAGAATTATTGTCTAGATTTATTGCATGTTAGCATATACAATTAATTTTTTGGGAGGGAAAAACAACACGTGTAGCAGAATTATAAAAGTAACAAAAAATTCTACGTCGCTGCTCTCTTAAACATATATTAATTTGGTTTATAAAATAATTTTTTAAAATGCAGAACTTGCTTGGTAGTGTTACACAGAAGTCATGACATATTCACATATGAAATAACTAGTATAGTTTTTAAAATTTTCACTGATTAAAACAATTAACTCATTCATAATTAAAACCACATTGGATTACTTCATTGTGAATGTGTATCTAATGGTTGAGGCCTACAGTGTAAAATTTTTATTACGAAAATAAAAATAAGTTTTGGACACACTTATATAAAGATATATATAGATGGACCCATTGGAACACTGTGTGCTACTCAGCCTCCAAACATTCAATAACACCTAATTTTTTTTCCTCATTTTAGAAACAAAATAATGCATAGTTCTTTTTTATATAAACTTGAAAATAGATTGGAACACTTTACATTTTTATTGGAAAAAACAAAAATATTTTATAACTATAATAAAGTATTTAGGGTATTCCAATCCATTTATAATATTCTTTTGTGATGTATACATTGTAAAATTTCACCCACATTCTATAAAATATATTTTTCATGATATTGGGATTGACCCTTACATTAGCTCTCTACAATTTATCTAATAAAAATTATATTTAAATAGTGATTGAAAAATTTCTTATATTCTTCGTTATGAACCTTCGATGAAGATTTTTTCAGGTAAATTGCTTCCTGTCTTCAATCAAGTATGCATATAAATTAGAAATATAGTATCACTTCCAAGGTCAATATATATATATATATATATATATATATATATATATATATATATATATATATATATATATCATAAAGTTGTATTTCTTTTTAGCTCATCATCTCTTTAAATGAGGTGACTATAGAACGGTGTCTAAAGTCATGTGTATATAGAATTTTTTTTTTCTATAAGTTGCAAATATAAGCACATAGTAAAAGGTAATAATGTGTGTTTTTCTATAAATAAATTGTTTTTATAAAAAATTGAAATAAAAAAATATTTTTTAATAAAAGAAATTAAAAAGAAAATGAATTCTAAAAAGTTAGGATGGTGATTTTATTATTAAAATTTAATCATTTCAAATTTTATTTACTTTTTTTAAGTATTTATGGTGGCTTGTAAGTTCTTATAAGTATATGTACATTTTGTTAGTGTTTTGTACATTGTTTAAGGTTATATATAATTTTTTCCAATATTTATATATTTAATGTTTGTACGTTTTTGGAAAAGGCATATTGCAATGTGAATAATTTGTTTCAAGTGTCTACAGGGAGAAAAATGCATAAAGCCAATACATTTCTTTCGTAAAAAGGAAAGTTAACCTTTTATGTTGTTTTTATGATCTCAATTGCCATTAATACATGTCCTTCTTAAAAAATTTAACTTTTTAAGTTGCGATTATGATCTCAATTGAGATTAAGAAAATACAATTTCTATGACAGTTAGAGTTATAAATCAACATATATAAATTCAATCTTGTAATGTAAATATCTATGTTTCAAATATTTTATGATAATTGTATTGGAATTAATATAAAAAAGTACTAGTAACTTAATTGTTTTAACGACACATGTTCTTGATTGAAAAAACAATATAAAAAGCTCCTATATGCCTATGTCAATTTTTCAGTTCAAATAAAATGAAAAAACTTAACATAAAAAGTATTTATTACGATATTTTATTATGTGATTAAGTTTAGGGTGATAATAGATAAAAATAAAAACCCGAATTCAAGTACACACCTACCCAAAACAATCACATCATATTTTGAATTTAAAGTGAAATATAAATAAACTATAATTATATGTTTATTGTTTTTTTTTCTCTTTCATAAAACTCCAATATATGTGAATAAAGTTGCATGTTATAATAATGAATTCTTTAATAATAAGTTAGATTTTTTCTTTCTTTCTATCTAAAACCCACAATTTGAAGAGGAAAGTTTGTAAATCAAAAGGTTTATCAATTTATGTCAAAGGAAGCATGATGATTATGTCCTCCACTTGTCTACAAAACTATTAATCTCTCTTTTACTTAAGCACAACTTAAATTTAATTTATCTTTTATGTTGGCATAAAGCCCACACTTTTGACAAAGGCATCTCTAATTCAGAACCCACCCAATGCATTATCAACATGGTCATGGAAAATCCAGATTAATTAGTGGCTTTTCATATCACCAATTGTAATTATCATTCTGAAGTGCAATACCAGTTGTCACGTAAATTCTAACTAATGGAATATCAAATACGTGAAACTCCATTGACACTGTTGTCTTTAATTAGTCTCTTCAAATAAAGTGAATTTTGTTTTTATCTCCAAAACTAATTTCTTATAATTTTTCATTTATAAAGTATCGAATCCTAAATATTTTATTTTGAAGCTCAACGTGATGGCTGAGTAGCTCATTAGCATAAATATATATATATATATATATATATATATATATATATATATATATATATATATATATATATATAGTGTGTGTGAGTGTGTGAAAACGGCGAAAATAAGGACAAAAACAATGAATTGGTAGCCGTTTTTGTTGTACTAATGTTTAAAAGCAATTATATGTTACTGTATTTTATAACTATATGTATTCCTCCGAGCTAAACCCTAAGATGATTGATGAAACTGATTGAATGAAATGGTATAATAATATTAAATGAGGACAAATTTATGTGTTAGTTTAATATATAAAGAAATGGAAGACACATGGCAGAGAAATAATTGAAAGGTGTAATTTATTAAGGTGATTATAATTTGGAGTTTGTTTATTAATTGGTTGGAAAGAAAATGGAATTAAGTATAAATGGTGTTTTATTAATTGATAATTAAGGAAAGAAGCAGTGGTGAAATGATATCGGATGCACGTTCCCTTAGATTAGGGGAGCCCCCATGTGATAATCGTAACACCAATCTGTGTTTATCATTTTTGTTTGGCTCTATGCATCTTTTTCTTTTTGTCTTGCACGTGTGCCTTTTCTTCCTTTCATTTCTACAAGTGAAATCATCCTCTCACGCCACCCTGCGTTTCTGCTTTATCTTACTCCTATTCTCCACTCATGCTTCTCATTTTTTTTTCATCTTATTACTGTATTTATGTATTCTTATCATTAAAAAACAAAATCTTTTTTTCGCTGGCTTCCAGAACTATTGGTAGTTAGATTTTAATTGTTTAGTTAAAATTAAGCTGTCATATCTTAATTAAGTTATTGAACTCTATTTCTTATTTGGTAATAAAAGTTTCTCATGTGTTAATTAAACCCACAGTTTGCGTTTAACATCTACATCAAAGTTGTTTTTTTCTTTTTAGTCAAAAAGAATTTATAAATGTCAATATACTTAGGATACATCAACCAATTTAGAAGCAAAATATAATATACACAATCAGTTTAAAGAAACCACATGTTATAGGAGATAAAGATAGCAGTCCATATAATAAAAAAGTATCTTCCATCTAAAATAACCCTAGAAAAATTCAGTAAACTAACTCTTTATACTGTTTCAGCTGGATTTAGAACCCTAATCCGAAATATTCAAAAGTTGTCTGCTCTGATGTCCAGTTGTGATGTCTTCTCTCTTCTCCTGGTCCAAGCTGCGGGGGAGGATGCCTGCAAAAGACACTCCGACGCTCAAATCAGTGACCTTACATAGTAATCTTGTAATCAAGATTAGTCATCAGAGCTCTAAGTTTAGTTCAAGTTCAAGTTACCTGTACTCGACAATAAATGACAATTATTTTTCATTAACTCTCCGACAGTTATTACTTATTAATTACCTTAACGGCTGATTTAATCGATCGGTTCACTCACCTGAGAGATATCATCGGTCGGGCTGATTTTACCGATCGATTATTGACTTGAGAGGTATCATCGGCCCGAAAAGTATCATCGGTCGAACGACTCTTCAGCACCTTCACCGTTCGGTCGGCTATGAGCCATAGTAACATTAACAAAATTATAAAGTATCTTCAAACAAAGAATTATCCCGATTATTGTTATCTTATAGAATTCCATTATAATTTTATATAAAAAAAAAAAAAAAAACCCATGAGTTAACTAGTTTAATTCTTCTTCGTCTTCTTTTGTACGCTCCTTCTTGGAGGTTCTAGTTAAGAAACATGTGCTGAATATTTTGAATTGCTTTATGTACTGAGTCCATCAAAAGTCTTTTCAATTGCTTTACATTTTGAGTTCATTGTCGTGATAGTAAATCAATCAATACATTTTTATGTTTTCTTTATATTTTATCATTAATAACAATATTATCATTATTATTACTTTTGTCATTATTCTAATTGATATGTAGCGCATTATTATTCAAATAAATTAATTTAGACGCATCTGAATTACGTTACTTAAATGCCATGCCACCCTAAATATTTTTAAAAGAATTAGGGCCCTTGAGTATTGTAGAAGTGATTTGCTCACCTCATCTGCAAGAAATCCGCAATACAAAACAGTGTTTGTGTTCTACAATATATTATCAAAAAAATGTTTGAATTAAAAAAAAAAAATCACTTATTTGACATTGTCTATTTTTTATTTCATGTATATACTTATATGTTTCAACGCTTTACGTAACCTTGGTGTATTCATGAAGGACATATATATCTCAAAATAATGTGTAACAACCAAAGACAACGAATGTGAGGAAAGGAAAAAAGAAGTTGCATGGAACAGAACCATTTTACAAATGACCAGAATTAAGGTTAAAAATAAAAGTAATTCTGTTAGGGTAAAGTTGACCGGAAATGACTTTGGTGAGATGAATAAGATTTGAGTAAAGTGTGATTAAACGCATAATAATGAGAATAAAGAAAAAAATAATAATAATGGGGTATATCTATAAAAAAGAAACACCCCATTCTTGAATTCACAACCTGAAGCATTAATCTGTCTTCCTTCCATTCCCGCTAAATGGATTCGGCGACAACAGCTCCTCCCCCGTTGCAGGAGCTGGAGCTCGACAACCTCAAAGCTCTCAAAGTCCTAGGAAAAGGTGCCATGGGTACCGTCTTCCTCGTCCACGACACCACCACCAACAACTTCCCCTTCGCCTTGAAAGTCGTCGACAAAACCTGCATCCACGCAAAGCGCGACGCCGAACGCCGCGCGCGTTGGGAAATCCAAGTCCTTTCAACTCTCTCCCACCCCTTTCTTCCTACCCTCCTGGGATCATTCGAGTCCCCACAGTTCTTAGCCTGGGCCCTACCCTACTGTCCCGGCGGCGACCTCAACGTCCTCCGCTACCGTCAAACCGACCACGCCTTCTCCCCCACCGTCATCCGCTTCTACGTAGCAGAAATCCTCTGCGCGCTCCACCACCTCCATTCTATGGGCATAGCATACCGTGACCTCAAACCAGAAAATGTCCTCATCCAAAACAACGGCCACATCACCCTCACCGATTTCGACCTCTCCCGCAAACTCACCCTCAAACCCAAACCCCTTCTTCCTTCGATGCCCGTGCCCAATCCCAAGCTCAAAGAACCCCGCCGAAAACACCGCCGCAACTTTTCCCGCTGGATCCCCCTCCCTGCCCTCGACGGGAACCGTAGGAAGGCCAACTCCAACGCCCTCAAGAAAGCCAAGTCCGCGCGAGTCAGCCCGGTGAGTAGACGAAAACTGAGTTTCTCCAACGGCGAGCGCTCCAACTCGTTCGTCGGCACCGAGGAGTACGTCTCGCCGGAGGTCGTTCGCGGCGACGGCCACGAGTTCGCCGTTGATTGGTGGTCCCTCGGAATACTCATCTACGAAATGCTCTACGGTACGACGCCGTTCAAAGGCAAGAATCGTAAGGAAACGTTCCGCAACGTCCTCAACAAGGCGCCGGAGTTCGTCGGCAAGAGAACCGCGCTAACGGACCTTATCGAGAAGCTCCTGACGAAGGATCCGACGAGGCGGTTGGGTTACACGCGCGGCGCTGCGGAGATCAAGGAGCATGAGTTCTTCCGAGGGGTGAAATGGGACCATTTAACCGAGGTTGTGCGGCCGCCGTTCATTCCGTCGCGGGACGATGGCTCCGCGGAGTCGATGGAGAAGCTTTTCGCCGGGAATTCTGGCATGGATATTAGGGGTTACTTTCAGAATCTTAGATCGGTGCCACCGTCACCGTCAGGGTCACCGTCGGCGTTCCCATCATCGCCGCCGTGGCAGTTAAAGAGAAATGTTTCTCTAACGGAATTCTAACCCACGTGCATGCGCACTGTAGCACGTGCGAGAGTTTGTTATTCTTTTGAGTGATATTGTAATATTGTGTGTATAGAATAACGGTAGATGGTGAAAAACGGAATTAGCAATGTTAGTTAGTACAAACTTGAAACAGTAAGAGTTGCAGAATACGATTTTTACGAACCTTTTTCTCCCCTCTCATTGTCCTGTCTTGTAAAACATCTTTATGAATTACCTTAAAAGGGGATACGAAAACAATCTCAGGTAAAATAAGAACATCTTTTTTTAAGCACTCGTGATTCTTTTATTAAAAATCACAGGATGATGTGTCTTAGTTTTGTTCTTATCAAAGTTTCGTGAAGATAAAACATTATACAACATTTTTAAAATATAAAATTTGTTATAGAACAATTTGTAAAATCATAGATATTAGTTATTTTTGTCAAAATAATTTGTTTGGCCATATGAAAAAATGTCGTGGTTTGGTTGTTGCGCGTAGATAATGAATGGTTAGAATGTTTTGGGTGTGGAGCGTAATGAATGAATGAATATTGTTCAAAAACTGACATCATTACAGTGATTTTGGGCGGTAAGAAAGTGGTCATAAAATTAAAGAGTTTAACTGTAATGTTCAAGCTGCATCGAGTGCCAATTATTACAAATCATTGCTTTTAACAAGTTTACCCGTGTAAAGTTTATATATAAAAAATACACGAAAAGATTTGACAAAAAGGAAACTAATAATGAAACATACAAAGTCCAACATACAATATAAACACCAAAATTTGTTGAGTATATTGTCGTGTATTCGATTTATGGCCCTGTATATAAAGAAAAAATTTGCTATAAAATACAACGTTTACTTCAATAATCTCAAAACAAGTTTATGATTATCTGTTGAGAGATATTTTTTGGTGAAAATAAGAAAAGCAGTAGTAATATTATAAATAAATAAAAAGGGAAATTTATATTATATTTTAAATAAACTAAGCTTAATTTTAAAATCTATTGACTAAGGTACATAATGTTTTTAAATGAAATTTAAACTTCAAGCATTTATATTACATGAATCTGTTTACAATGAATGAGTATGAAAGTGATAGAAAATGTCTTGAAAGAAGAAGTGGGCATATGAATTAGGAAGGACATAGCCAATGAGATTGGGCTGTTACTTCTTGCACTCCATATTTCAGATTTTATTTTTCACAATGCATGAAATCACTTCCAGGAAGATTTTTTGGGAAGAGGTGCTGGAAGAAAATTGATACGGTGCAGGAAGTAACATCCATAAGATTGCAACTCAGACTTAAATTGTGAATGGGCTTGCCGACCAAAAAACATATGTTGTTCTTTTGAGAGTTACTCCCTCCATCACCCCATCTTCTCCCAACACCTCTCCCATTTTTCTTAAATTCCAATCCTACCCTTTTTATTTTTACCTTTGCCTATTTTACTTTTTAACTTTTAAAACCCAAATCCCCTCTCACTTTCACTTTCACTCCCCCGGTTGGTGCAAGGCAATTAGCGTAAGGTGCAAGCCCAAAAGAGAGTTTGATTCATGTTGAGCACCGTAAGGGCCAGAGGCTACGACCTCTACAAGGCAATCGTCACCTCTAATCTTCAAATGGACTTTCTCTCTCACCAGAACGACAACAACACCACCTCGCGCGCCTTCACCTTCTTCGCTCCCACAGGCGCATCCCTCTTTGCCCTCAACATGACTCAGATCGCCTCCACTTACACCGACACGCTCCGTTTCCACGTCGTCCCTCGCCGCCTCTCTCTCGCCTACCTCCGCCTCCTCCCCGACGGTTACACGCTTCCCACGCTCCTCCCTCAATGCCTTCTCCAACTTACGCGCCGCAATACCTTTGCCATCGCCGTCAGCGGTGTCGACGTTGCTTTCCCCGACCTCTATTACGACCACTACTTCTCCGTTCACGGCCTCGCCGGAATTCTAAGTCCCCGATCCAACATTTATCCTTCTCATTCTCCTTCGCGTTCGTTGGTGTAGTTGGCTCCTCCGATTCGTTAAGAAGTTGTCCTAACTCGTCGTCGAACCAACCAGTTATTGCTCCAGTTCTGAAATTCGCTTCCTTACGCGTTCCCCCGGTTGAGGCTCCAACATCGGCCACTTCGCTGATTGGTTCTTCAGAAGAGGAATCTGAGTGAAAAGGTTATACTCCGACAAGTTTGCCTCTAAGATATCCTGGTTCAGCAATATCACAACCACCAGAGGGATATTCCGACACTTTGGCTTCAGCTCCAGTGCCCGAAGCATTAGAAGGAATGAGAAAGTGTCTGGGGTTGGAAGAATTTGACATTTCAATTTGAGTGACACTCACATTGTGTGCAACAGATGTGGATATCCTTTCACGAATCTTGACATGCGTTTAAGAAGCAACTCATATCCACATCTGTTAGACTTATATATTTAAACTTGTGAAACTTGTAGGACTACCTTCAACCACCACCTCCTACCACTGCACCTTCTTGCACCACTACTAAGCTTTGCCACTTCCTCTAATCTAATCACTGCACCGCAACGAAGCTTTGCTATCTCCAACCAAACACACCACAATAACCCCACACTACACCACCATACTTTTCAGCAAACAAAAATCATAGGAAGAAGAAAATTGAGAGGAATTTCATTCAAGCGGAAGTGGTTGACTGTTGTGGAGGTGCATATAATGGTGGGTGGGGACATTAATGAAGTGCTTGGTTGTTGGGTAAAAAAATAAAAATAGAAATTAAATATTAGTGAATGACAAAAGAGGAATGGGGGAGGTGGAGGAAGTTGTGTGTGGTGGTGGAGGGAGTAACTCTTTCTTCGTTTTTTTTTTCAGGCCCAAAATTGGAATTAGAGTTGGGCCGAGTGGTGACCCTTTCGCCCAAGCAGTACTAAATGAAGTCCAATATTAACAGAAGAAAAGGGATAAAATACTTTCTTTTACGGTATCAAATCACTGTGCTTCGGTTGTTTCCAATATTACGGCAGAGGAATAAGAAGAGGAGAAAGTCAGAAAGTCATTTTGAAAAACTCATGTGCGAAACCTTAAACTTAAATAATTTTATTCTCGTTTTTCTAAAAGTAATTATTTTAGTTTCTAAAATGTATCAGCCTTAAAATTTTGCTAATATTTTACTCTACACACTCACGTTTGGCCACGTGTCATTAAAATTACTAATTTTTAAAATATTAAATTAAAAAAATGAAAACTTTAATTATGTTGGAGTGTTTTTAACATTCAATTTTTCCAAATTCATCCTCTTCTCCAAAACAAAATGTCATCTAGGGTTTCATTTTTCCCTCTTTGCTGGTCACTCAACTCCATCACGTCTTCCACCGAACCAAAGCCACCGCCGGTGACTCCAGCCGTCACTGGAAACCTCATTCATAAGAAAAAGAAGCCCCTAAGTAATAAGACGAGATTATTTGAATAATTACTATGTTTTTATAAGCAGTATTTAACAGTGTTTTAGATTTAATAAAAATTATATTATTGTCACGGTTAAAGAATAAGATAGGAAATACTGACTGTTCTTTTTTTCTAATGTTTGTACTAATTTGCTTCTTACCTTTATTTATCTATCTGATTTAATCTTGTTAGACCATTGTTTAGTCGAGTTAAAGTGTATATTTAATAAAAAGTAGAATCCTTATTAGAAATTAAGACCTCAATAATTTAGATATAAAATATAGCACAATACTAAATTTAAAAAATATTCAGAACTAGCCAAATATTCAACAACTAGACTGTTTTGCATTGATTCAATGAATTGTACTGAGTTATATGATTGATCAAAGTCATCAGTTACTTTCAGGAAAATACACTTATTTTCTCTCATGAAATTATATTAAATAATACTCGTTTAGTTATAAAACAAGCAACTATATTTCTTAAGTTTAAATAAATAGCGATTACATCCCTTATAGTTTTAGAAGTCACTCACTTTCCTTATATTTTTAATAAAATACCATATATGTTTTACATATTTATTAAAATAATACTACTTTTTTTATTTCATATATGTAAAAATAACATAGAAATATTAAATATATATATATATATATATATATATATGTAAAATTAAACTATTTAATTATTATATACTAACAATATCTAAAAGAAAATTACTCAGTTATAAATTGTTTCATAAAATATGAAAATTTATATTTTTTTAAGGAAATATGTTCTTAATACAACATATTGGAATAGTATTAAATATATGATTAAATTTATTACCTTAGTATTGTATTTAAATTTTGTTTTAATATAAGTGTAAATATGTTGTACAAAATATAAATATTTACTCATAAGTGAAAATGAAAATTAAGAATATACCATGTATTATAAGTTGCCAACGAAAATCATATATTGATTTTTAGATTTTCTTCTCCATAATAATAAATATATAAATAAATAAGTAAATATTTGGGATGTTAGTTTCTTTTAAGTTTTCATTCTAAAACAAATTATGATTGTGATGTGTAATTCTAAGTTCTTAAAATTAATTTCTTAATATAGTATCAGAGGTCAAAATTTATTTTTTAAAAGATGTTTATTGAATTTATTGTTGTTTTGTACATGAGATGTATTTTGACACGAGAAGTGTGTGTTGAAATTTCTATATCAACTAAAAATAATACTAAATTATAATATATAAGTAAGTACAAACCTCATCTTACAAATTAAATTTATAAGATTAAGTTAAGTTAAAAGTTTAATTTTTAACATTTTCTTTAAAAGAAAAGTAGTAATGATCATAAAAAGACTAAAAACAAAAAGGATGAAGATAAATTAAATATACTTAAAAAAGCTAGAGTTCTTGAAGTTGCTAGTTTTTGTCTTAAAAACCATATTTAGATGAATTATTTTTTCACCAATGAATCAGTTTAGTATTAATTTTGTTTGCATATAGAAGGGGAAATATGATGGGATTTTTCTAGAGTAGGAAAAAGACAAAGAAAGTCAAGAAGAAAATGATGCATTTTACAGCATTAAGCCAATGGAGTTTGCATCATTCTTCCACAAAGAAGTGGTTGTTTGCACCACAATTTATATACATTTCAATCACTTGAGAAAAAGATAAAAGTGGAGAGAGCAAGTTGAGTGATGGATCTACAGGCCCTCTCTGTTTTCTTCTGTTTGATTCTGTCCATAAAATAATCTGCATTATTCCTTCCCTTTCTTCTTAAAAGGCCTTGGCCCATTGCAGCCCTATTCATATCAACCAGTGTCTCATGATTAGGGTATTGAAATCGTTAGACAAATCTTCGATCATGGTAATAATTTGAACCGGATGGAATTAATTACTTTCAAAGTTGTGATGTTGTGTTCCTCTTGTGGAGAACATTCAGATGTTTGGTCAGTCTGCAATAACATCCAATAAGAAAACCATATCTTTCATAAACTAACCTTTTAAATACATTTGTGATGAATGAAGATGAAAACACTTCATCGTTTTCTACCATAATTTATGTGTAGAATTTGGACATTATAAAATATAAGATTATATAACACTATCCCAATATTTTAATTATTCTTAATTTCTTCGTATGTTTTACTCTTACTTGCAGTTTTATGTTCAACTGTAGTTTTGTTCTCCTTCAATTATTACATGCAATTTGGATCTTTCTTCTTTTTTTTAGTTTAATTAAAATTCAAAAATTTTGTAAGAAAATAGTATGATAATGTTTGTAAGAAAAAATGTTGGATATTTTGTTGATTTTGGCATGGGATGTATAGAGAGAAAAGGGTTGGGTAGAAATAGGAAATGAGAAAGTTTGTGTAAGTAGAATATGTTGAAATGGTAGAAAATGGAAGGCTAATTAATGGTGTGGGGGTGGTTCAACGAAATTTGGATGAGTGCAAAGTGCCATCCCACTTGCATATCGACATCATCGTATTAATTATGCGAAAGCAACATACATTGTTGTACAACCCAAATCCTCTCATCTTTCTAAACAAGGAATTCTGTCCGTGTCAAATTCGAAAACTATTAACTCATTCTATCACCATATGCCTTATGCAACAAACCAATCATTCCATCATCACTCACTTGTGTTTCCCTTCAAGCAATCAACTACATGCCATCTCTTACATATCTTTTCTATGTTTTCATGAATTTATTAAGAAAATATGAATTGTAAAACTTTCAAGCCCTATTAAGCTAAACGAGACATTTATGGTTAATTTGCACGAGAATATAATTGAAGCATATACGCAGTTTTTCTTAAAAGGTACCATTTTCTGTAGTGTTGCACGGATCAATCATGTGCCTGACTTAAGCAAGAATTGAAGTTCCAAGGCTTAAGAAATTCAGAGTGATTCAGATATCAAAACGTAGCTATTTCTTTCGCACACTTTTTCTTATTTATTTATTTGCAAGTAACGAAGGTGCTCGGTAGCAGGGTCTCTTTATTGATCATTAAACTTAATTAGTAAAAGTTATTACTAAATCAATCACACTATATAAGCTCTAAAATGGGTCCACACAGCAATGAAATGTTAATGTAAACAGCTGCTTAAATTAGTTTCTGATTTAGTTATTAATTGATTCCATAAACTTCACAGTTGATTGTAATGAAACGTTCTGACATGTATGTTAGGTAATTCCTTATTGAGTTCACGAAAGGTATGTGCTTGTACGTTAGGTCGGAGTCGAGTATGCCATCAGTTTTCTAGTTTATATGAAGAAACCAAAGTCTGAGCCTAATTTCATCGTTTTCCTGGAAATTCATTTACGAACAAAAAAAAAGTTGTTTTCCACAAAGTATTCCTTTTCTTGCTATGAGTTGTAGTGTTACCAATAAAGCAATCACAATGGACATTATTTCATGCGTTAGTAAGAAATAGGCATCCCAATAGTCCTAAAGTAAAACATCATCCAATCTTTTCTCCACATGTCAAGATGCTCCTACCATGCCTGAACTCAATTAGGCTTATTAGGTTTTTTAAAATTTATGTTTATTTGTAGATATTCAATGATATTTAGGAAAAATATTTTATAATTTTTTAAAATAAAATATAAAATATAATATAATATAAATTTTAATTTTAATTAAATTTAACTAAATAAAATAAATTAAATTTAGTTTAATAAAGTATAAATTAAATTTTTAATTTTAACAAAAGTATGATTACCAGTAGTATGATACTTACATCTAACATGTTTATAAAAAAGTATTAAAATACTTTATACTTATGGGTAAAAAATTTCTCAAGATATCAATTATCTGTCAAGATTTTTATCTACGAATGCTTACATATACATATATTTTTGTCATCTCTAATTAGACCTATGTTTGGTTGTGCATCCAATATACTCATTTACTATGTCTTTATCTCAAAATTAGAAAATTTCACATTCCCAAGTATATTATTGAATAATAATATAAGGGATACAACTTTTATTTTAGAAACTGATTTTGTGATATTGATGTGTAAATTTATTTTATTTACTATCACGTTACATTCATTCAAATTTTATTAAATTGTTGTATAATGTATTATTAAATTTATACTAAACTATCAATAAATATTTAATTTTATAGTTAATATATTCATTTATTAATTGATATTGACATACTATTATGAAATCATAATATATAAATAAATTTATTAGATAAGTTATTTTATGTGTACGTTGAGAATTTAAGTAAGTTTAAGTTTTACAATATAAGAAAATTAAGTAAATTCATTATCTACAAATTTTAAATTGGAAATGATGCCAATTTTTTATTAAAGTTAAATTCATATATCATTTTGATGTTATATCTCTCAAATCTCAAATGAAGAGACATATAAATGATATCAAAGTCGATGGTTTATATTAATGACTAATTCTGACGAGCTATAATATAAATAAAAGATATTAAATATAAAAATTTCTTAAATCAAAATTTTTTCTGCAAAAAAAATTCAATAATTTATTATTATAAGATTTTGAATTAGAAGTAAAGTCAATCCTATGTTAATTGAACTTATATCTCATTTCAGTGTTATATTTCTTCTTTTAAGTTTTCTTGATATGTCGATTATGAAATCATAATATAGTCCAGTTTATCATATAATTATTTTAAGCGTATAAGTGGGAAAATGGAATATTAACGAAAGTTTAATTGGAGAGTCGCACTAACCAGGTTTGGTACTTGAACTTAATTTAAGCAGAAGAACATTGGACTGTGTTTTCACTTTTCCTTCGTGTTGGAAGGTACAAGAGTGGGCTTTACTTTATATGGACACAGACAATCTTAAATTAAATTAATTGGAACCAAACGTAATGCCTAGTAACTTTTGTTAACGTTCACATTAGTTTTTCTCACATCACTTGACTTTCCTTCTCAAGAAAATTCTCCTGTTTTTTCCTGAAATCTCTTTAACATTATATCTGGGTGGATCACTAAACAAATCATTGATTGAAGAAATATTCATCATCACAAAGGACATATCCTATTCAATGAAAATATATATATAACACAATGTATCCATAAATCTTTCTCATTTATTTGTTATCAAATTTATCTACTTTTAAAAAATTTAAGTGTAGCAAAATTTTTAATATTAAGAAAATATCACTATTTATTTCACTATCATATTTATTGTTTTTCTAAATACGTCATTTCAATGCTAAATAATTAAGACCATACTTTTCTTCTTTTCTTCAATTGGTCTGTTATGCTTTCTATAGAGTTCAACTCTGTTATTTCTTCTTATCCCTTTTGTGTTATCTTCTATATAATGACAAAATTATATTGAATTTTAAAATATATAATGAAACAAAACCTATCTTTATCACAAATTGCAAAACCCAAAAGAGATTGGGAGGAAGTTGAAGGAGAACAATCCGCTATGAGAATGTATGATTTGATACCATGTGGAATATTAAGTCATCTAGTTTTAAAAGAAACAAATATAATAACGTTATTTTAATTAAAAAACGGATGAATTTGACAAAAATGAACAGAGAATATTATAATTTACAGTGTAATATAAAAATATAATTTATTCATTTGATAAAAAAAAATTATCACATTGTTAAGCATATTTAAAAACACATGTCTAATTTTTAGCTTAAAATTATAATCTAAAAAGTTAGAAATTAATAGCATTATTGTAACATGTGGGATACTTCTTTTAATTTATAAGATTGAGTGAAATAAAAACTTAAATTAGATGTTTAAAGTCAAATTTAATTCGACATGTAATACATGAAATGAAATTCAAAATTACAAAATAAAGATAACATGCTTATATTGTACTCTTGTCATTGTGCCTATTACATATTTATACGGTTCTTACATAACCAAAACTATCTTTATTTATCTAACACAAAAATAATAAAGAAGGAATATAAACTAAACTAAATAAAACATAGTTTAAATATAATTTAAACAGTCAATTTAGTTTATTATGTTAAATCGATATTAATACAGATTGAAAGCTTCACTTATCAAAATTTAAGACATTTTTTTATCTTAAATTTCTATGGATTTTAATTTTTCTAATCTCTCCTTTTCACATTTCTTCACCTACCACCACCTCTCTCCAAATCTAAAGCTTCGAGAGAAACACTACCTCAAACCAACTTTCCACCTCACATAATTCAATTCTGACATTTTTAAAATATCTTCATTTTGGGCATAGCTTGCATAGAATGTTTTCTTCAATTTCTTTATTTAAGGAGTACCATAATGCTATTATGGTCCTAATTACCTTGGTTACTTTGTTTCAATGTTCAGATTTTGGTTTTGAAGAAATCTATACTGAGAGGTGGAAGAAGGTTTTAAGAGTTGGTGAGGGGCACGGAAAGTAGAATAAGGTGAAAGTAGAAAAAGGTGAAGGTGGAAGGAGAAAAAAAATCAGAATTCTTTTTTAGATTATATAAATTTTGATATTTGACATTTTTAAATAATATCAAGATTAATTTAAATGATAAAATTCACTATATCCAACAAATTTGTTACTCAATTATATATATATATATATATATATATATATATATATATATAAATATAAGTTATTATTAATCTTATTATACACAATTTTGTGATTAGATAATTATATAAAGCATATATACATTGTTACTTACATTTGTGATCAGAAACATTACAAAAATGACATATTTGCATGCCTGTTATTGTTTTACCATAAAAAAATAACAAAATTATTATGATTATAATTATAACAATAAAAATAAGTATAATTTTCTCGTATATTCTTTAACCAAAATAATCTTATCTAAAACTTTTGGCATATTTGTTTCAAGTGTTCTCACAAAAATTATATATATTTTTAGCAGAAAAACAACTTCTGAAATTTTTTACCTGTTAGTTATAGTTTTCGCATAAAAAGATAGTTTTTTTATAATTAAAATAGTCACTTCTAGAATTGTAGGTTTGTTAGGTTTTCAAATTAAAATAATCACTTCTAAAATATGTGGTATGCTTGTTACAGTTTTCTCATTTCAAAAGATCCTAAATGGAGTTTTGTATACTCCACTTTCACAATAAAAAAAACATTATATAATTAAAGGTGTATGTGGAAATTCTTAGAGACATACCTGCTAATATTTTAAAAACAGAAAAAGACAAACTGAAATTCTTCTCTCAAAGCCTTGGATAAATTAATGATTTTTTAGACTAATAAAAAAGTAATCCCTTTTTCACGCATATTTATGCGAAGTTGGTGTATTCGTGTGTACTGTAAAAAGACTAAAGTAGAAGCAGAGGTCATTTCTGCAAGAAAAAAAAAACTTGAAGACTTGGTAGGTGACTGCAGAAAAAGAATTACTCTTTATAATAAAAGTAAGAAATGTAAAACAATATTATAAAATAGTAAAATATTTAGAAGAAAGTTGTTATGTGCGTGAAAGCAAGACAGGCGATTGGGCCATCTGAAGTGTAATCTTAATGTGCAAATGCACAAACATGAACTTCAGCTTAGACATTTTTTCACTAATAATATGAATTGTAAAATTTTATAAATGGAGATATCCTTACATTCTCTAACAAAAAACTTTCCCAATTTGAATATTACTGTTTATGTAAATTGTTTGTTACATTAATTGTAAGTCCTTAGATATAAAACAGATTTAAACTTAAACATTGTTTTCCAGATCTATTGTGTTATCCGTTTGTTTAATTCAGTTTTGTAAACTTAAAGTTAAATTTTATCTTTTTCCTACATTAATTATCTTAGTCCTAAATATCCTTAATTAATTTAGTTATTATTGGTTTTGCTCTTCTGGGTAATTATAAGTGTTAAATTGCATTGAAAGTTGTCGAAAACATGGTGAGCAACATTTGATGAGATGTATTTGATGGGCATGTGACGATGAATAATAGAGGGCGGATGGTTGGTGTGAGTGATTAGCATGGTCATGGCTGATTGAAGGGGAAAGCTAATAGGTTATCTCAAAGGTCATATACTAACTCATAGCTTGGTTTCTGGACCTACTTTTTCTGCATCCTTGGTCACGGGACACAACATAAGCTAATTAAAAAAACAAAAAATGTTCACTAATACTAAAATACCAATATTCTAATACCAACGCTAATGCTAACACTATAAAAAGCATACATACACACACTTCAAGTCGTGACTTGTAAACCAACTCCACCTCCAAACCTTTTAACACATAACATTGTTCCATACTTTCACTCCCATTGTTCATCCGTGACATTTGCATTGTTGAGATGTGTTTTGTGGGGTGCGTTACCTTTCTCTCTCTCTTTGTCCCTATAGTTAAGACATGTTTTCTAGTACTATCATAGCTCATTCATTGTCTAACCTTTCTCTCTCTTCACTCTCCCCTTCTTGAATTCCGGGTGGTGTTGTGTACCACCTTGTGAATTTAGATTGCTTTCTCTGTTTCCAAATCCAAACCTTGCCTTTCACGAGATGAGTTTCAGTGTCACTTTGTTGGCTGCACCTACTGGACTCTAACCTGTTTTGTTTTCTAGTGGCTAAACGCACACACATATATATGCAGTCTTCTTCACATATCTATGCTGTCTAAACTATATCTTCCCTTCTTTCTCCTCCTCTCTCTCCCTCTGTTTATGTTCAACACTCTATTCATTAAATCTTAAGTATATCACTACCTTTTCCTTTGTATTTCTTATTCAACTTATTAACTTCTGGATGGTGTTCTGACTTCCTGGTGTAAATGTTTATTAGACTGTTAATTATTATCTGTTGTTGAATTGAGCTGGTCTGCTGGCAATGTTTAATGCTTTTTGGTTTTACTGTTGTTTGATTTTTGTTGGCTTACTCTGAATTTTCCAGTAGGATGAAGTGTTTCTTGTTTCTGTTTGCGGCCCTTACTTTGTGTGGTGGCTATACTGTGTCTAAGGAATGTACAAACATTCCGACTCAATCTCATTCATTCAGATACGAGTTACTGACATCGAAGAATGTAACATGGCGGGAGGAGGTGATGTCCCACTACCATTTAACTCCAACCGACGAAACTGCTTGGGCTGATTTGCTTCCGAGGAAATTATTGACAGAACAGAACCAACATGATTGGGGAATGATGTACAAGAAAATTAAGAACATGGGTGTGTCGAAGTCCCCAGAAGGATTTCTGAAAGAAGTGGCTCTTGAGGATGTGAAGTTGGATAAGGATTCAATCCATGGTAGAGCACAGCAGACAAACTTGGAGTATCTGTTGATGTTAGATGTTGACAGATTGATCTGGAGCTTTAGAAGGACAGCTGGTCTATCCACTCCTGGTACCCCTTATGGAGGATGGGAAGGTCCTGAAGTTGAGCTTCGCGGTCATTTTGTTGGTTAGTTTATTCCATTAATGCTCTTAACTCTTCCTATTTTCTTATCTTTTCCTTTTCTCATGTCTACCTTGTGTTTAATTTTGTGGGAAAATTTTCAATATGTTACACTCAACTCTCATAGACCCTTGCAGGGTTTCGATTTTCCTACACCTAACACCTAAAAAAAATAACATTTTTATTTTTTTAGTCTATTGATTCATCTTAAATAGTTACATATTTTAAAATAAAATGTTATTTTATAGGTGTTGAGTAAAAAGTTGGTGTTTGTGTACTATCACTCTTGTTTATACTCGCCTCCCACATGCTAATAATTAATTCCTACAAGGGGTGGATCCGGATTCCTCAACCATTAGATGAAAGATCTGACGACTGATATTTTGTGTTGGCAACTAAGACTTAAACAACACATTTAAAATTCGAGTCATTTAGTCTTTGTCAACAGTTACAATGCATTTACAGCATAAATGCGGGAAAAATCAACTGTACTGAATCCAATTGCCAAGGAGGAAAGGCCTTAAATGAAATCAAAACTTAATAACTTCTTAGTTGATTGATTACTTTCAAAGATTAAAAGGAAATAACGGTTGAAGGCTCTTTTTCTGACAATGTTTTTCCACCTTTTGGCTCAGAGCTTGAGAAGATTAAACTTTTTGTTGAATAAAAATTGGAGTGGAATTTAGACAATACTTCATAGGCACTGTTTTGCTATCCACAAACAGCAACAAATGTTTTCTGAGTTTTGTAAAGGTTGTCTTTCGATATCTAATGCTTATTCTAAAGGTTGGATTTCAATTACTGACTGTATTTGTTTACTAGGATTGAGGTTTGTTACTGACTTCTGAATACTGTCACAAACTGATGTGTAAAGAAACACACAAATGCATGTTTCTTTTTCTCTAGACTTTGGTGGACTTGTAACTTACCGAGCACACTACCCCTGCCTACAACTTTGAGCCTCTGCAATTCACTTTTGAAAGTTAATTTATGATTGTTTGTTTTTGACACTGTGAAGGGCATTACTTGAGTGCATCAGCTCTGATGTGGGCCAGCACACAGGATGATAGGCTGAAGCAGAAAATGTCATCTGTTGTTGCTGGCCTGTCTGCTTGTCAGGAGAAAATAGGGACTGGGTATTTATCTGCATTTCCATCTGAGTTGTTTGATCGATTTGAATCTGTTCAACCTGTTTGGGCTCCCTATTATACCATTCACAAGGTACAATCAAAAGTGGATTTTATTATGAAAGTACTTTGTTTTGACCTTATGTTGTGGTATTTCAACTGTTCATATTCGACAGATTTTGGCTGGCCTCTTGGATCAACACACATTTGCTAGAAACCCTCAAGCTCTAAAAATGGTGACATGGATGGTTGACTACTTTTACAAACGGGTACAGAATGTAATAACTAAGTCCACTATCAATAGGCACTATCAATCGCTGAACGAGGAAACAGGAGGAATGAATGATGTGCTTTACAGATTATACAGCATAACAGTAAGTTAACTGGTTTGCATAATTTCTTTAACTCTGTTGTTGATTCGTTTGTATGATGTTCTTGACCTGTATATTTGTAATACTTAAGCATAAGCGTTAACAAAATTGAATTATAGCACAAGGTACCTGTAAATTTCAATTTGGAAGTAAATGTGTCTTGCTTTTCTATGCAGGGAGATTCTAAACATCTATTGTTGGCTCACCTTTTCGACAAGCCGTGCTTTTTAGGGTTGCTTGCAGTGCAGGTAACGCTAAAAGTTTTCTTCTTGACAGAATTTCAATTTGTTTTTAAATCAGTTGTATTGAAATTTCAAAGTAATGTTGATTTTTAAATGAGTACCTATATTTGTATAAGTTTCCATATGAAATTTAAGGGTTGCTTTTTTCCAATTTTAATATTTTTGTGGGAAAACCTTAGTGAAATTGTATTTTTGCTGACTTGTGCTTGGAATTAAAATACTAAAAACTGCTTCGCATCTTGTGGGAGGCTGAGTCACCCTTTGTATTTCAAGTTTAATTTGTAGGAGAACAGATCTTGTGAAGGAGAAAATAGAGTCAATTTTCCACTTTTATGCATAGAAGAATTTTATTCTGCTAGAATGTTATTTATAATGTTGTGCTACCTTTGAATGAAACAATGAGATATTTGAATGTTGAACTCAGGACTTTTTTATTCTAGTACATAAATCGTGTTTAACTTTGCGTCATGCCCAAGAGTTAATTTTGAAGCTCTTGTTTCCGATGTAGGCTAATGACATAGCTGATTTTCATGCTAATACACACATCCCAGTTGTTGTTGGATCTCAAATGCGGTATGAAATCACAGGCGATCCACTTTATAAGGTGATTTGCTTCACTCACATTGTAGATTACAGTTGTATATTCATCAAGTTTAATGGAATAGTATTTATTAGCTATTTATTTCTGTAATATCATTCATTCTGTTCTTTAATTTTTATATGCAATTTATACTCTTGTTATACGTTTTCAACAATCTAGCATAAGTTGTCAATTTCTTGCCAAATTAACCTATTCACTTGCTAATATAACATGATGATAAGAGTCATTGAGACAACTCCATGAGCATTCGGTCTGTCCTTTTAGTTTTTACTTTTGGTCTTCATTTTGAAAATTTTCATATATTGCTGTGTTGCATTCCTTTGTATGTGTGCAGCATATCTGTCAAACTAGAGCATTTTTTTGTTTGGTCCCCTTTGTTGGGGTAATGTTTTGTTCAGTTAAACTGGAAGCAAAATTTAAGCCCGTTATTACTTAATATTCGGCATGTCTTTCAACTTTGTGAAATTTGTTCGTTTATTGGTCATAGGAAATTGGGACATTCTTTATGGACCTCGTAAACTCTTCTCACAGCTATGCAACTGGAGGGACATCAGTCAGCGAGTTTTGGTATAAAGATTTTGCATTTTTAGTTTTAGTTTTTGGTATCAAGTGGAACTGTCACGTTCTTAATTAGCAGATTACAAACTCTTTTACTTCAACTTTTACACAGGAGTAACCCAAAGAGAATAGCAGACAACTTAAGAACGACAGAGAATGAAGAGTCATGCACGACTTATAACATGTTGAAGGTGCAAACCAATCATTCATAATTTTATTTATCAGCTCGTCACGTAATACCTGGGAGGTTAAAAACGAGTGTATGAAAGTTTTTTCATAGTCATTTTAACTGTAAGAAGAGAGAAAACTGATTATCACATGGCAATTCATCATTAGATGTTCTTGATTCATGTCTTTATGTGTGTTTGTGAGTGTTTCCATTTTCTCGGCTCTCAAAAATACAATGATTTCAGGTTTCACGCCACCTCTTTAAATGGACCAAAGAAGTGTCTTATGCAGACTATTACGAGCGTGCCTTAACAAATGGAGTGCTCAGCATTCAAAGAGGAACAGATCCTGGAGTGATGATTTACATGCTTCCACTTGGTATTGGAGTTTCCAAGGCTAAAACTGGACACAGTTGGGGAACACCGTTTGACTCTTTCTGGTGCTGCTACGGAACTGGTATACGATTGTTTTGTTTATATACTTCCCAAAATGCATCATACTGCACCACGATCTTATTTCAATTGCCTTTTCTGTTTATTAGGAATTGAATCATTCTCAAAGCTGGGGGATTCTATCTATTTTGAAGAGGAAGGGAAAGGCCCTTCACTTTACATCATTCAGTACATATCAAGCTCATTTAATTGGAAATCTGGCAAAATCTTCCTCAATCAGACAGCTCTTCCAGCTTCTTCATGGGATCCTTACCTACGAGTCACATTTGCGTTATCTCCTGTTGAGGTAAATGTGACATTGTTTTATAGGATGTGGCATCTCATTTAGCTAAATATTCATCTTTGATACCTTTTAGAGGACAACAGGTTCATTATAACTGGTCCAGTCTAGTGTCTTTGTGCCAAAAAGATGTCTTGAATCTGCTTCAGGTAGTAAAAAGGGTAAAAATGTTTCTTCATCATGTGAAGGTAGGGGCCTCCGAACAGAACTGGGTGGAGAAGGCCTATTTGAATGTCTAAATTACCTTATGAATACTTTGTCAGTTAGACTTATTTTAAATTTTTAATTGCTAAACGAATAAGCTAAAGTATGATGGAAGGGTACAATATTTGTAATGAAATGTAATAAATTTGTGGGACTTACAATGCAAATTTTAAAACCATATTTGAGAACAAACTAACAAGATTTGGAATGAAAGATCCTCTGCATTTTTCTTCTACAAGTTTTCAGATCTTTTTACTTCTGCAGAGTGCTTCGTCTACACTGCACTTTCGACTACCAAGTTGGACTAGTCCAGATGGTGCCAAGGGGGTATTAAATGGTGAATCTTTGTCGCTGCCAACTCCAGGTGTGAATGTGTCTAACTTCCTTTTCATTATCCAAACTCAGATATTCCTCCGTTTGTCTTATTTCCACATTGGTGGCTAGAACGATTAGCCACAAAATAATAAATAGGAAAATTATTCATGGGCACATATTTTGCAGCAAATAATAATATTTGTGTACTTCTTTAACAGAAAAAATGAACACTTGAAACATTAAAGTCATGTTTCTCATGTTTTATTTTGTGCACCTCCAGGATCTTTTTTGTCAATCACAAGACAATGGAGTGCTAGTGACAAGCTCACTCTTCAGCTGCCCCTTACAGTAAGAACAGAGGCCATAAAAGGTAACTTGATGAGATAATCCATGAGTGTTGAATACTAGAATTTCTAATAAAAATTGGTAAAATTACTGACAGTGTTTCTGAACCAAACCTAGATGACAGGCCACAATATGCTTCTGTTAAAGCTATTCTTTATGGCCCTTATCTTCTTGCCGGTCATATAAGTGGTGGTGATTGGAACGACCTTAAAATTGAAGCTAACGATGCAGACTGGATCCTTCCTATTCCTGCCAGTTACAATAGCCAACTAGTTTCTTTTTTTCAAGATTTTGAAAAATCGACTTTTGTGTTGGCAAATTCAAACCAATCATTTGCAATGCAGAAGTTGCCTGAATCCGGCACTGATTTGGCTCTTAAAGCAACCTTTAGACTTGTCCTGAAAGAGTCATCCTCAAAGTTTTCAACATTAGCAGATGCTAATGATAGATCAGTGATGTTAGAACCATTTGATCTTCCTGGAATGAACGTGGTTCACCAAGGAGCAGATAAACCTCTTCTGATTGAAGATTCTTCCAAGGGCAAGCCATCTTCTGTTTTTGTTGTGGTACCAGGATTGGATGGAAGAAATGAAACCATATCTTTGGAATCAGAGAGTGATAAGGGCTGCTACGTGTATAGTGGTTTGAGCTCTAGTGCAGGAGTCAAGCTCAGTTGCAAATCTGATTCTGATTCTGATTCTTCATTTAACCAAGCAACAAGCTTTGTTGCTAGGGAAGGATTGAGCCAATACCATGCTATCAGTTTTGTGGCTAAAGGGGTTAGCAGGAATTTTCTTTTGCAGCCATTACTCTCCTTCAGAGATGAGCCTTATACAGTATATTTCAACATTCAAGATTGATACAATTTTTTCCCCTTGGAAATAAACAGTATAATGTGCTTCATCTATAAAAAATCAAGCTTCATCTATAAAAGATCAAGCAATCAATAAGCAAATGTGCAAATGTAGAAAGAATAGTTGATAGATATATCTTCCTGTGACTTGACCTTTCTGTGTATTCATTTATATAAATGAAAAGAGCCGAGAGGGGTAAGAGAAGTGATGATATATCTCACTACTCAGTGTAGCTGTTTTTGTTACTTCAGTGTATCAAAATTTAGTTGGCGTGTTCTATCAATTTGATGTGTGAATTATCTATATTAAACTTATTTATTTATCAGCAGAGAATTAACTTATGAATTAATCAACACATGCATAATAATGCTATATCATTGATAATGTGATTTGATAGAAACAGTCCAGAGAGTTCAAAGATTTTTTGAGATGGTTGCTAGAATATTAAAAATAATATTTATAATATCTTAAAATGAGATGATGATACTGGCATGATCATAATTTAGCTAATGATATGGTTTTAAGTTTATTCTTCTCACTTATCTATGTAAAGGAAGAAAAATATCAATATTACCTTTTTAGTCTTTTGATTAGAAATTTTATATATTATAGAATAATTTAACTCTTCTTTCTTATCATGATTGCCTTCAAGGGTTGAAGTAGATGAGAAATTGAGACTTCAAAATAGAAAGCAAATTGATTGATGATTTTCTTTTGATACATTATGTAGGCTTTATTATAAGATAGATTTTCTTTATGTCACTAAAGCTACCGTTACATATGCTTTTCTATTAAAAGTCATTATTTTAAAATAAATATCTATTTTATATATATATATATATATATATATAGGGGTTTGCTAACGCGCGTAGGCCTGTTTTTCAGTTGGTACATTTTAGCAATGTGTACCGGATTTTAGTAGACAAAAATACCCTTATATATTATGGATTCCAAGTTTTAAGGTTAAGGGTATTTTAATAATTTTCATTCTCAAAACTTAAAAAAAAAAAAAGAAACCCCCCAAACCCTTACTCACCTCTCTCATTCTCTCAATCCTTTCTCTTTTCATCTCTTTCACTCCAATCTTTTCTCTGTCATCCCTACTGTAGCCCCAATTGAAAAAAATCAGAAACACATGCCTTTAAAAAATTTTCCTTTGCAAAGAGTTGAGTCATTGACATATTCACCTTCAAGGCAAAGGTTCATTTCAAGATCTCTTCAAGGTTCATCATCTGTATTTGTTGAATCATCATCTCTAAAAAAAATCCTCCAGGCCAATTACCAATTCTTTCGGATGTCATTATGCTTGTGAAAATTAGATAAAATTATATACGACAAAAATTATAAAATGAAAACTTATTATAAAGTCATTTTTTGTAAGAAATTGTTTAACAACTGAGTGTTTCTGATTTTTTTCCTGACCAATTACCAATTCCTTTGATGTCATTATGGTTGTGAAAATTAGATAAAATTAGATAAGACAAAAATTATAAAATAAAAACTCATTATAAAATCATTTTTTGTAAGAAATTGTTTAAGAGCGAGTATTTCTGATTTTTTTCAGGTCAATTACCAATTCCTTTATGCTTGTGAAAATTGGATAAAATTAGATAAGACAAAAATTATAAGATGAAAACTCATTATAAAATCAGTTTTTTGTAAGATTGTTTAACAGCAAGTGTTTTTGATTTTTTCAATTGGAGCTACAGGGATGACAAAGAAAAGATTGGAGTGAGAAAGAGAAAAGAGAAAGGGTTGAGAGGAATGAGAGAGGTGAGTAAGGGTTTGGGGCCGGTACACATTGCTAAAATGTACCAACTGAAAAACAGGCGCGCGTTAGCAAACCCCATATATATATATATATATATATATATATATATATATATATATATATATATATATATATATATCATGGATTCTAAGTTTTAAGGTTAAGGGTATTTTAATAATTTTCATTCTCAAAAAAAAAAAGAAACCCCCTAAATTCTTATTCTCAATCCTTCTTCTTTCATCTCTCCCACTTCAACTTTTTCTTTATCATTTCTTTCTCTTTCATCTCTCTCTCCAACCTTTTCTCTGTCATCCGTGACTTAATTTAAAAATGAAATTTAATAAAATATATAACAAGAGTCCTCGAATCAAAAATCAACATCAATATTATCAATTATTTTGCTATTAAAGTGGAAAACAAATGAACGAACAGAGTAAGAGTAACAAATTAAGGTGTCACAGATTGTTGTGTGTAGGTGAGGGAGAGTATGGAGATGGAGAGAGTATGGAGATGAGAGAGAAACAAATTGTTAATTTTTTTTTTTGTTTACATGTAAATTATTTATAAATAATAGTATTTAAAATAGGAAGGAATATATTTTAAGGAATATAATTTAAATCTAACAAAACTTTTATTTATATATTTTAAATTGGTTTTATAGTGAGATTTTAAGCTATTTTTAAATAGTTAATTTTACAAACTCTACATCCTAATAATTCTTCAAGAATGAATTATATTTAATAAATAAATTTATTATTAATTGATCTTATAATTTTAAAAAATAATATATTTTTAAAATTTAAATTAACATACAATTAATTCAAATTTATGACTAAAAATGACAACACATTATATTTAGCATACAAATCACAATTCTTTTAAAACTCTTAAATATTATTTTTTTTCTAATAGATAATAAGGAGTTATTTTTTATTATAAACATATTTAAAGCGGTTTTAATTTAAAATTTTAATAATTTATTTTCAATTATTCCATTTAATTGTTGTATCATGTTTAAAAATGATGAATTTGTTTAAAAATAAATTAGTATATATTACTCCAATTTTAAATCAGTGTCAATTATTATTTTTTCTTATATATATTGAGAAAAGAAAAATGTACTTTAATAGCCTTTTAAATAAATAAAAAATATTTGTTAATGGTTTCTTGTTAATTTTCATTTTTTTTAAGTAATTTAAATTAGATAAATATTTCAGAAAATAATTATTGTCTTCAATATTACTTATATCCTTATAGGTTTTAATATATAAATTAAATAATATATTAGAATTTGTATTAAATTATTATTACATAATTTTTCCAAACTTCTAAATTATAAAATCAATTTATGTTATTAAAAGAAAAGAAAATCAACCCATTATTCATTATAATAATAAAAATAATTGTAATATTTTTCTTTGAAAAATGAGAACATGGTAATGTTTATTGTATTAGGAAGAAACAGTTTAAGGAGTAAACAAACCGTATGAATGAAATGAATAGAAGCATCATATTTAATGGCGTATATAACATATTCTAATGTGAAATGTACGTACTAGAAAATTAATGTGCCATAACTTATTAAAACTAAATTTAATTATTAAAAGAAAATCGTTTACATTAATACTTATACTTTTTTATTGCATAAATTATATAGACAGTAATGTCTCGTTTTATTAGTTATAAGATGCTAAAATTGAAATCTTAGTAAAATTTTCTTTTTGAAAAATGTGACTTTTGAATGAAAGTGAAATTTTGGAATTTATAAGAAAAAATAACTTAATTATTAAAATTAGGAAGAAAGTTAATTTCACTGTTTTATTTGTTCTTAATATATTTTTCCTGAAATATTCTTATTAGTAGTGTAGTGAAAAATATATATGATAATAATAGTGTTGTCAAATGTTGGATATTAAGAAAATGGTTCAGTTTGAGAAACAGTAAAAAAAATATTAAATTTATAAAAACGATCATTTAAAAAATTAAATTGATAAAATAATTATTTTAATTTTAAAAAATTATTTAAAAAGTAAATTTAAAAAATAAAAATGTACACATAAATATTTTTTTGTTTGAATAAATTATATGAACATTAATTTATTTGTGTTTGCTTCTTCTAGATGAAGAAGCGAGAATTAATCACCATTAGCAAATGTGTTATAGAAAATATGAATAGATAAAATAAAAAACTAAACTTTAACTAAAGCTAAAATATTTATAAAAATATGAATAGAACAAAATAAAAACAGTTAAAGTTCATAATAAAATGAGTTTATTTTTGTGTTGATTAAGAGGTGTTTTGTGGTTTTTTAGATAAATTACTAGAATTAACTTATATTTATTTATAAATATTATAGATGAGAAAATGAGTTAATATTATATAAATAACAGAATCAAATTCATTGAATCAGAAACGAAACCTTAACTAAAGCTAAAATGTTTATTAAAAAAATATCAATAGAACATTTAAAAAAAGAGTTTTATTTTTTATGTTCGTCAAGAAATGCATTATAATATATATATATATATATATATATATATATATATATATATATATATATATATATATATATATATATATATATATATTCATTCTAATAGTTCTATGGTAATCTAACTATTTTAATTATTTCGGAAATATAATGTTAATATATTTTTATTTTGTTTTCATACTAATTATTTATAAACAAATGTTTTAAAAATTGGAAGATATTTTTTTCTTAAAAAGTAAATTTAAGCATAACTCTTTGAAAACTCAGTTTGTATGTAAGATGAGGTAGGTAATCATTTATATATTCTAGATTGATGTTATCTTCAATTAATACAAGACTTTCAACAATTTTTAAATAGTTAGTTTTATAAACTCTACATTCTAATAAATGAATTTTCTATTAATTGACCTTATAAGTTAAAAAATATTATATATTTTCTAAATTTAAATTAACATACAAGTAATTCAAATTTATGAATAAAAATGGCATTACATTATATATCTAGAAATCATAATTATTAACTATTATCTTGTTGCTAATAGATAATAAGGAATTTTTTTTATTATAAGTATATTTAAACGGGTTTACTAAAAAGAATTTTAAAAATTTATTTTCAATTATTCTATTTAATAGTTGTACCATGTTTAAAAATGATGACTTTGTTTAAAAAGAAATTACTATCTATTACTCCAATTTTAAATAAGTGTCAATTTTTTTTCTTATATTGAGATAAGAAAAAATATATTTTAATAACCTTTTAAATAAATAAAAAATATTATTTAATAGTTTATTGTTAATTTTCATTTTTTTAAGTAATTTAAATTAGATAAATTTTAAAAATATTTAAGCAAATAATTATTGTCTTCAATATAACTTATATATCCTTATCGGTTTTAATATATAAATTAAATATTATATTAGAATTTATATTAAATCATTATTACAGAATTTTTTGAAACTTCTAAATTATAAAATCAATTTATGTTATTCAAAGAAAAGAAAATCAAAACCCATTATTGTTCATAATATAATAAAAGTAATTATAATAATTTTCTTATGAAAAATGAGAACATGGTAATTTTTATTGTATTTGGAATAAACAGTTTAAGATTTAAAAAGAAGTGTGAATGAAATGAATAGAAGCATCATATTTAATGGCTTATATAACATATTCTCATGTGAAACTAGAAAAGTAATGTTTCATGCCATAACTTATTAAAACTAAATATAATTATTTTAAAAAAAATATTTTGCATTAATACTTATACCTTTTTGTTGCATTTATTATATGGACATTAATTAATTAACTTGCTTTTATATTTGCATAAAATTATAAAATTATATGGGACATTAATTAGCTAACTTTCTTTTTGCATAAAATTATAAAATTAGTTAATTTGTGTTTTCTTTTTCTAAATGAAGAAGGATATAATCAAAAGTCAAATATCCAAAATATTTATAAAAATATGAATAAAACAAAATAAAAACTGTCAAAATTTATAAGAAAATAAGTATGTTTTTAACAGAAAATTTCTGTTGCGAAAAAGTGAGTTGTTGTTTATAGACCTTATATATATATATATATATATATATATATATATATATATATATATATATATATATATATGTGTGTGTGTGTGTGTGTGTGTGTGTGTGTTACATTCTTATGCTATTAACTATTTAATCTCATTTGGAAAACCAAAGTCCAAGTTTTCGATTTAATTTGTGAAAGGTTGGAATTGTAGTTGGTTGTACACTTTAGTAGTACTTGAAGGTTAATGTTTTTGACTTTGATTTGATGATTCTGTATGTTGTTGCATTGCTTGGTTTTAGGTTCTTTAATGGAGTTGGTTTTGACTTTGAATTTTTCAGGAAGATGAAGGCTTTTGTGTCTGTGTTTGTCGTGCTGGTGTTGTGCGGTTGTGCTGCTGCTATTAAAGAATGTACAAACATTCCTACGCAATCTCATACCTTCACGCATCAGCTATTGTCATCCAAGAATGAAACGTGGAAGGAAGAGGTGATGTCTCACTACCATTTGACGCCAACGGATGAATCTGCGTGGGCTGATATGCTGCCGAGGAAGTTCTTGTCGGAACGACAACAACATGATTGGGCGGTTATGTATAAGAAAATTAAGAACATGGGTGTGTTCGAGTCACCCCAAGGTTTTCTGAAAGAAGTGCCTCTTGAGGATGTGAGGTTGCATGAGAATTCCATCCATGGCACAGCACAGCGAACAAACTTGGAGTATCTGTTGATGTTTGATGTCGACAGGTTGATTTGGAGCTTCAGGAAGACAGCGGGTTTACCCACGCCTGGTACTCCATATGGAGGATGGGAAGAACCCAAAGAAGAACTCAGGGGTCATTTTGTTGGTTAGTTTATTTCATCAATCATTCTAGATTTTGCTTTTGTTTTTTTGCTAATTTAACTTTTGGTTTATTTATATCACCAATAATTATAGGGGTAAAATAGTTTTACAGAAGTTAATTTTTGTATTTTTAAAGAAGAGAGTGAGGGGTAATTCAGGAGTTAGTGTGGAATGGGTGTAAAATAATTCTGGTATCAAAGTACTACTGTCTTTTGGATTCTGTGGAGTTTTCTCTGTTTTTGTCTACATAAGTGTATTTCTCATACTGTACAGCACCAAAAAATCAGCATAGAATTTGGACTATGTGGGAAGTGATGGGGGACCAAATTCATTGATTAATGATAAAAGAACCAAAAGAAAGATCATGTCTTTTTTTTTTGTGTGTAGGGCATTACTTGAGCGCATCATCTCTAATGTGGGCCAGCACACAGAACGATGAGCTGAAACAGAAAATGACATCTCTTGTTGCTGGTCTGTCTGCCTGTCAGGAGAAAATTGGAACGGGATATCTATCTGCATTTCCATCTGAGTTTTTTGATAGATTTGAAGCTATTCAAATAGTTTGGGCTCCATATTATACCATTCACAAGGTACCCTCATAAGTTGATTTTGATAATGAAAGTGCTTTCGACCCTATGTTGTTGGATTTCAACTATTCAGCTTTGACAGATTATGGCTGGTCTCTTGGATCAATATACATTTGCTGGAAACTCTCAAGCTCTAAAAATGGTAATTCGGATGGTTGACTACTTCTACAACAGAGTGCAAAATGTAATAACAAAGTACACTATCAATAGACACTATCAATCACTGAACACGGAAACTGGAGGAATGAATGATGTTCTTTACCGATTATACAGCATAACAGTAAGTTAATTGGTTTGTGTAATTTCTTTGGCTCTATTATTGCCCTTTTTATTTGTTTGTGTAATTTCATGTTATACCACAAGTTACCCGCAATTATCAATTTGTAAGTGAAGTTGTTGTGTTTTTCTATGTAGGGAGATTCTAAGCATATATTTTTGGCTCAACTTTTTGACAAGCCGTGCTTTTTAGGGTTGCTTGCAGTGCAGGTAATGGTAACTGTGTTCTATATGTTATGCTGGCCTTCAAATGAAACAATTAGATATTTTAAAGTTGAAATTAAGCATTTTTATTCTGGTCTAAAAGTTGTATCTATTTTTAAAATTCTGCTTTCCCATGTAGGCTAATGACATAGCTGACTTGCATGCTAATACGCATATCCCAATTGTCGTTGGATCTCAAAGGCGATATGAAATCACAGGCGATCCACTTCATAAGGTCAATTGCTTTACTTACAATGTAGATTACTGATATATGTAATTTTGTTTTCCTTAAATTGCTTCACTCATATTGAGTTTAAATGAAATTCTGTTTTTTGTTCTTTTTTTCTATCGCTTTGTGTTGTAATACGTTTTTCAGTTTTTGAACTTTCAATATGTAATGCCTTGAATATAACCATGGCTTTCAACTTTCTGAGATTTTGTTCTCGTTTATTGGTGTTAGGAAATGGCGACATTCTTCATGGAAACCATAAACTCTTCTCACAGCTATGCAACTGGAGGGACATCTGTCAGCGAATTCTGGTATTAATATGTTTCATTCATTTTTAGTTTCTGCTATTCCGTACAAATTTTAAATCTTTCATTTAATAATTATTTGCTGCTAGGGCGTCAAGCAGAAGTGTTTATATCTTGCAGTAGTTCATAATCAACTCCATATTATTGCTTAACTTCTTTTTCCTTTTTTTTTCATAGGAGAAATCCTAAGAGAATAGCAGATAACTTAAAAACAACAGAGAATGAAGAATCCTGCACAACTTATAATATGTTAAAGGTACAGCCATTCATTCATCATTGTATTTCCTCGTTATGAAATGCTGGAGATGTTAAAAATGTGTATATTTGTGATTGTTTCGGTTGTCTTAATATAAGTAAATAATTTCAGGTTTCACGCCACCTGTTTAGATGGACCAAAGAAGTATCTTATGCAGACTATTATGAGCGTGCATTAACCAATGGAGTGCTCAGCATTCAGAGAGGAACAGATCCTGGAGTGATGATTTACATGCTTCCACTTGGTCCTGGGGTTTCCAAGGCTCATACTTACCATAGTTGGGGAACACCGTTTGACACTTTCTGGTGCTGCTATGGAACGGGTGTGCATCTGTTTTGTTTATATACTTTCAAGACTGCTTCATATTCTTCTTTTAATTCACCACTCTTATAGCCATTTTTGTTCTAAATTTACCTTTTTTATTTGTTAGGAATTGAATCATTCTCAAAGTTGGGAGATTCTATATATTTCGAGGAAGAAGGGGGAAATTCTACACTTTACATCATTCAGTACATATCGAGCTCATTTAACTGGAAATCTGGAAAAATTTTGCTCAATCAGACAGTCTTTCCAGCTGCTTCCTGGGATCCTTACTTACGAGTGACATTTACGTTTTCTCCATCTGAGGTAACTGTGAAATTGTTTTATGGGTTGTGACATCTATCATTCAGCATAATATTCACCTTAGATACCCTTTTAGATTAAGCGTCTTCATAATATGGGCATGATTCGCACTGTTACTGTGATGATTTTATTTTTCAATGTGTTAAATCCTTTTCATAATGCTTTACTTCTGCAGAAAACTTGGACTACATTGAACTTTCGAGTGCCTACTTGGACTAGTCTAGATGGTGCCAAGGGGATATTAAATGGTGAAACTTTATCTCTTCCAACTCCAGGTGTGAATCTTTTACTATCCTAAAGCAGAGATTCTATTTCTTATATGATTTCATGCACACAAGTTGCTAGAATGTTAGACCACCAAATAAAAATGAGTGCTACCAAAACATTTTCTAACACATTAACAAATGAAACATTGAGAGTGTTCTATTTTGTTGCCTCCAGGAAATTTTCTGTCAATCACAAGACAGTGGAATGCTAATGACAACCTGACCCTTCTGTTCCCCCAAACCCCAAGAACAGAGGCCATAAAAGGTAGCTTCGCAGGATAATCTGTGTGGTGATATTTTTCTGTCGGAGCATATATTTCTAACAATTAAGTTGTCTTATTACTGATAGTGTTTCTGAACTGAATTCAGATGACAGGCCTGAATTTGCATCTACTCAAGCAATTCTTTATGGTCCTTATCTTCTTGCCGGTCATACCCTCGGTGGTGATTGGCACCTTAAATCTGGGGCAGACTGGATTACTCCTGTTCCTGCCAGTTACAATAGTCAACTAGTTTCTTTTTCCCAATACTTCAAAAATTCAACTTTTGTTTTGGCAAATTCAAACCAAACTCTGGGTATGCAAAAGTTTCCTAAATCTGGAACTGATATGGCTGTTCAGGCAACTTTTAGGCTTGTCCCAAAAGAATCTTCCTCAAAGTTTTCATCGTTAGCAGATGCTAATGATAGATCAGTGATGTTAGAACCATTTGATCTTCCTGGAATGAACGTGGTTCACCAAGGAGCAGATAAACCTCTTGTGATTGAAGATTCTTCCAAGGGCACGTCATCTTCTGTTTTTGTTGTGGTACCAGGATTAGATGGAAGAAATGGAAGCATATCTTTAGAATCACAGAGTGACAAGGGCTGCTATGTGTATAGTGATTTGAGCTCTAGCGCAGGAGTGAAGCTAAGTTGCAAATCTGATTCTGATGCTAAGTTCAACGAAGCAACAAGCTTTATTTCTCAAAAGGGACTGAGCCAATACAATCCTATCAGTTTTGTGGCTAAAGGCGTAAACAGGAACTTTCTTTTGGAGCCGTTATTCTCATTCAGAGATGAGTATTACACAGTTTATTTCAACATTGCAGGTTGATACAACTTCTCATTTTCCTTTAAATTATAATGTCACATCGCTAAGGTGAGACAGTATTTGTTTCTTAAATTGTTTCATTTTACTATTTTTATATTAATTCAAAAGTATTTATTATAACAAGTCATATTTGTGTGTTGGCAATACCTGAATATTTATGTTATAATACAAGTTATTAATATTTATAAATTGAATAAGTTAATATATATAATATATTTAATGTAAAAAAATATTAATAAAAAAATATCATTGATTTACATTCATTAACTTTCTTTAATTGAAAAGCCAAATAAAGATTGACATTAAGAATGTGTTTAAGGTTTCTGTCATTTATAGAAAATAAATATTTTTGTCAATATATATACAAATATCATAAAAATTATGTAACAATTGAATTTAAGTAGAAATAATAAATAAAATTATTATTTACCTCTCAAGGAATTTTATTAATTATTTACGGAAGACATAGTCTATAATTTATTGAATTTAAAAAATTAAAATTGAATAATGTGATGTACACAGAGACCTTTATTATAGTGAATATGAATTGATAATGTATTCGGTTGTGTTATGATAATTATATAATATTATATTTCAAATAGTAAAATTTAATTAAATACATTAAAAAAATTCAATTTTCTCGTATGCATTTATTTTAGTTTGAAACCAATTTTAAGCGGGACAGAGATAATTGACTATTGTCAGAACACATGCTTGTGTTACTTTTCATGTGTGCAATACTGAAAGTAGTACACTCGTTTGTTATTTGATTATTATTCTGCATTCTTACACTTGGATTTGAATGATAAAAAAGTTTGGAAAGTCTCCAAAATGCATTTTAACAGCTAAATTCATTCATTCATGTGGCCACTGCTACTTCACGTGTACTGTCTCCAAATTAAATTTTCGAACATGCATTTAAATTCAACTGCATTCCATTGTTCAGAATTAATAACTCTGCTACTCTCTAAATAGAATGGTCAACCTCAGTGTGATTCGTTTTGCACACATGATAACAGAATATAATAAATTCCCCAAATCACCTTTTCAATCTAAAAACCATACACAAAAACGCAACTAAATGGAAATGAAATCCAAAATTAGAGTTAATAATCACTTCTAATTAAACATGGGAGCCTTCTGCTTTATTTTACAGAACGAAATAAAGTGACACAGTTAAGAATGGAGATGGGTGCATGTGAATGAGTGTGGGAAGTCGATAGCAGTAATTAACAAGCTTTGAGTGGCTTTCCACAGAGGCAATCGTTGTAAGCGAATGAGGAGGCATCGGTGTTACCGTAGGAGTTAGGAATTGGGCCGCAGAGGTGGTTATGGCTAAAGTCCACATACCCAACGTACGAAGCAGAAGACATAGATTTCGGTATTGGCCCTTTGAGGTTATTATACGATAAGTCCAGTAACGTGAAATAGCATGAAGCCCCAAAGGCGTCAGGTATGATACCCTCTAACATGTTGTGGCTCAAGTTCAGCTCGTTAATACCCGACGCCAACAGCCTCCCTGGTATGCTTCCCGAAAGCCTGTTATTATCCAACTTCAACGTTGACAGAACCGACATCCGGCCCAAACTTTCAGGAATCGGCCCGGATAAATGGTTATTTGACAGATCAAGATCCACCAGACGGTATATATGACAGATTGAGCCCGGGATTGACCCGGTTATTTGGTTTCCGCTTAAAAAGGCCCGACTCAACATCTGAAGCTGGCCCATGTTCTGCGGAATGGGCCCGCTGATCTTGTTGTTACGAAGGTCCAGATGCGTCAAACCAGTCAAGCTCGTCAACGTCGCCGGGATTTCGCCGGTGATTAGGTTATCGGCGGCGCTTAGGAGGCTCAGATACCGAAGCTTCCCGATGTCTGCTGGGAGAGTGCCAGAAATGCGGTTTCCGGTGAGGTCGATGATGCGGAGGAAGGAGAGCGAGGAGATGCAGCGCGGGATCTCGCCGGAGATTCCCTGCCAGTCGCTGATGATGAGGGTGGAGAGGTGAGTGAGCTTGCAAATCTCCGGCGATATGTAACCGGACATGTAATCCGGACGGTAAGGCTTCTCGAACGTGGTGTAGACTGGACCGGCGCGGAGGCTGATTTCGGCGACGCGGCGAGAGTCGCGGTCGCAGGAGACGCCGAGCCAGTTGCCGCAGCAGTCGGTGCCGGTCCAGGAGTTGAATATTCCGTTGCGAGATTCATGGAGAGCGGATTTGAAGTGTAGCAGCGCGGCCAGGTCCGACGGCGAACACGAGCGAACTGCGGAGGAAAATGCGAGTAGTAACAGCAGCGTTAGCGGCGTGAACCAGATTCCAGCCATTGTGGTTTAGGAAGAGAGGGAAAGAGAAAGTTCAGAGATGCGCGATGCCTGCATGCATGAGAGTTATCGACCTGACATGGGTATTTATAATGTCAACTTGATCTGTTTACTGAATCTCGCCATCCTGTTCCTTTCTTAAAACTTTTTATTTATTCCAAGTTCTAATTACAAAATAAAAGAATGCTGCTACACTGCTCATCAGCAGAATTTAATAATTGAATAGGGAAATCCTGCTCGTGCTCCTGCACTCTTCGCCTTAGTCAACTTCATTTTTCTCAGCAAAAATTTCAATAATTGAATCAAAACCCTTTGGCATAGTCAACTTAATTTGTTTTCTTAATAATGGCTGAGCATGCTAAACACAAGGGACGTGTCTGAGTAAAATTTAGATTTTCTATTGAATTTTTCTGTCGTATCCCTATTCCGCTGTAAATTCAAAATATATCTATAATATTGATTTTCATATTTTAAAATATTAAAAAATATTAAAATATCAAAAGACAATACCAAAAAATTTAGTAAAAATATGAACTCTTCTAAGTACCACATTTAAAAAAATAAGATATAAATTTTGCTACCTCCTTTAAAAGACACTGAAACTATTTATTTAATAGTGGTGTTTGTAGAAAATCAAATTACCAGTTGTTACTTACAGACTATCTTAAGCCAACTTAATGAAAAACAATAACTTTGAATTCAGTCTACAAAGACGTGTCGGTATATACATATATGTAGTACAATTTGTTCCATTAGCTTTTTCTCTTGTTTTGTATCATTGAGGAAAACTCGGATCATCACGTATAGACTATAAATTTTGTGTAAGACCTTGTCTGGAGATTCTATTTCAGTGTTATTTAAATAACATTAATGATAATGAATAAATGATGAAAATGGGAACGCAAGTTGACATTTTAGGATGACATAAAATTTAGTAAACACTTAGACTACCACTTAAGCCAATATTTTGGTCAACGTGTTTGATTACTGAAAGAAGTAGGAAACTTCCAAAACCCTATAGCAATGGATCCCTGTTTAAAGGAAAATTAATTTGTACTAACGTTCCTAGTAACAGGATTTGCTCATTTTCTGTACTTTTGGAGTCACAATCAGAATTCAAAAAGACTAGCCCTACTCATCACACAAATGAATGTGCAATAGCTAAAACGTTAAATCCAAACAAAACAACCAAATTGAGCCTTTTCTCACAAGGAAAAGCAAGGGAAAATGCAAAAATAAGAGAAAGAAGAGCAATTAAAATAAAAATAATATAAAACAAAAATAGTGTGTTAATGAACAGATACAAAAGAAATTTGTTACAATCAATTATATCTTTAAATAATGAATCACAATATAAATATTGTATTCATATATATAACATTTTTTTTCTATTTTATGTGTAAAAATCTAAAAAAATGACATTTCAAGTGGTTTGAGACTCGATTATTTTAATATAAATAGTTTTATTATGAACAAATTTCATTATTTTAAAACACATCGTTTCAATAAACTATTTTTTTTAATTCTCTAACTTCTTTCTAATGGTTCTTTCTTTCTATTTGTCTGATTAAATCGAGATTGTAGGATTGAACTTTGATATGAACTTTTCAATTTGGATTTATTAGTTTCTCTATTTTTATATTTTATTGATCTTTTATGCTATTTGTTGTATGTGAGCTTTTTTTCACTTGCATAATCCTTTTAGTCATCTTTCTGAGTCTATGTTGATCAATGATCATAATAGTATATCATGATCATCCTTGTTATGTTTTTATGTGTAGATAGAGTATGTGCAAGTTAGAAAGAGTTTGGCTAGTTATGATCTTATGAGCTATTGGTCAAGTAAGGAAAATCAATTTCATCGCTTTTAAATTATAGATATCTTGAGATTTGTTATTTGCATGATTGAGTCATATGATAAGTTTAATATGCTCATTTTGGTTTATTTTCGATGCTACCTAGTTGAATTTCTTGGTTGTGTTTATGTTGATTTGACAAATGGGGATTTGATCATTTGAGTTATTTGGTATGTGTTTTGACATTTAAAAATTGTTTTTGACCCAAGTACTAAGAAGGGAATACCAATTGGACAATTTGAACAAGTTTCATTTTCACAATTCACAAAAAAATTATATGATATATGATATAGTGTTGAGCAATCGCAAGTTAGAACTTAGTGTCAGTTCATTGTCCAAGCTTGAGAGCATTTTAACTCTATACCGTTGGGTACCAGTATTATACCGCTAAACGCAATAAAATTTCAATGCTTTAGCTTTGATCAATGGTAGGGCACCGTTGAGAGTCATGTTTAACAACATGTCTTGATCAATATTGGTTTCGGGACACCAAGTGACATGAAGGTGTCGTTGAGCATAACATTTTGCAAAAAGAATGACGTTGAGTGCCAGAAGTGTCGCTAAGCGTTACCTTTTGTGAAAGGTTTAGGTTGAGCGTCACCTTTTGTGAAGAGTTTGATGTTTGGCATCACTTATAAGCATCAATGTGTATATTATAATTTTCTTATGCTATGAATTGTTTTAGATTGATTTACTATGGTTTTCTTGTATGTTTAAGATGTACTATGATGTTTTTATTGAGTGATAACATGGTTGAGAATATGTTTGAAAAAGTTATTAAAAGAATTTCAATGTGAAAATTTGTTTGGTGGTAATGTTTAGTGTATGAATTGTCATATAGGGGTCATAAAGGAAATATCCTTAACTTTATTAACTATTCACACAAATAAAGTAAAATGAGTTATGTGGTGAGAGTCGCATAAAATTATAATATGGACAATGTTTGGTCTTAGACGTAAATGAGACTAATCTTGTATGTGGTAGGGAGATAACTCACTTATTTATGATTATGTAAAACATATACACCATTACAAGTACAGGCCTACATTGAAACCCTATACATGTCAAAGACATGTATTTGAATAATAAGTTTAGTGTCAACTGTTTGTATGAATATATGACTAGTTGTAAGTTATACACGTCAAATTTATAAATTGATATTTTTATGATTATATTAGGCCAAATCTTTTTGCACATCAACTTACCTTAGCATTTCTTTTGGTGTTTATTAAGTCTTTTGTTTGTTTCTTTTGTCACAATCACCTCATTGATGTGAGCATATAGAAGATAGTTGTTGAAACATCTCTTATAAAAGATAGAGATGAAGTAAAATTTTGTTTTTGTTCATTTATTTTTATCTGTAGTTGTTTTAAATATATTTATTATTATGTTGTTTTTTTAGGTAATTACATTAATATTATATTTATAAGTTTAAGATAAAATTGTTTTGTTTTATCAATTTTAAAAACTTCTATTTTATTAGTTATAAGATGTTAAAATTCTAATGTTATAATATGATATGTTAGTTGTTAATGTACATTGATGACCACTTGGGTTGATTTTTTATTTATATTTATGTTATGTTATATATATATATATATATATATATATATATATATATATATATATATATATATATAAGTTTTTTATTTTCGGTGTTCATATTTAATTTTTACATTTATCTTTTAAATATATTTTCTAAATTAAAATATTGATTTTATTAATTTTATCATTTCTTTAAATTTAACTATTTTTAATTGACTTTTTTAAACTTAACCATATTTTAATTATAAATATACTTATAAAATGAATAAAAAGTATTTATAATAAAATTATAATAAAATTTCATTTTTGATTTCATGATTATAATAATAAAAAATAGTTATTATTATTATTTTATTAGTTTTTGAAAATAAAATAAATAAATGCACTAACACTCTCACGTGTTTTCACTTGTTATAATAAAACAAAAATATTAATTTCAACTTAAATTTTTTTCATTTTTTTATTTTGCATTCTTTTACTTTTAATTTAATGATACAATCCAAACAAACAATTAATGCATTACAATAAGATATTATTATTCTTTACTTCTTTTAATTTATTATCAATATTCTGAAATTTTTGTATAATAAAGAAATCCTTCTACCACAACGTTGACGGATAATCGTACATCAATAATAAAACAAAGCGCAAAATAACGTTGATAAAATGAATACTATACTTGTTATATTATTTAAGAAATTAAAAATGAAAAAAATATATTAAAATCATAATGGTATTATTTGAAATTTTAAAACAGCTAAAATTAATGAAATATGTTCAATAAAATATATATAAAAAATTGAACAGCATAATCCAAAAGTTTGTAAAAAATGTTGTTTTCAAATAACCCTTAATGGGCTGGATCCTACAATGCACGCAACTCACAAGCCCAATAAATTGATCGTGGTCCCATTATATAGATAGTAACTACGACAATGATTGATATATGAAATTCAGCAATCCAGAAACTTGGGAACAACGTCATTACTCAATAAAGGAGACTATGAGAAAATGGTTTATCGTTAATTTGTCTGGTTAAATTGATTTCTTAATTTTCAACATCTTCCAATCTCTTATAAATCACATACAATTAAGAAAAAAAAATCATGAAAAAAAATGGATTATTTATTTTTATATATGAAACAAACAAAATATTGAATATCACACAAAAATAGTTAGTACAATTTTCAGAAAGAAAAAACTACTAATTTGGGTGTTAATTTTTTAATTCAAATGTTAATTAATGTAAATGAAAGGCGCAATAAATAAAGGTTGTAGTTAGCTAGCTAGGTTGGGTTTCATGAATGTAAATGGCATGTGGGGTCACTTTCAGAAATCAGAGAGCAGAAAGTCCTCATCGTGAAATTAATTCTCAAACAGTACTAATCTTTCTACCTAAAAGTAATATCCGTAGAATTCAGATATTTTAATAAAAAATTCAAAAAATATATTTATTTATTTGGCTGAAGAATCTTAAATTACAGTCACAACGGGAGAGTAAAAAATAATAAGAATAGTATTAACCGGTGAAAGAAAAATCCAATCTATCTAAATATTAGATCTCATATCTAACAATTATTTGTACAATTGTTTACACAAGAGAACATGTCCTTTAACAGCTAGTTTCTCGTGATTATCATGTTGTATTCATATGTTACAACACTACAAAATCTCATTAGTTATAATAAATTCCCTTGAGTGTGGGAAAGTAAACTCTCGATGACACCACAGTGATGTACTTTTCTAATATTCTTGTTAACTTATCTCATCAAATAATTAATAATAATTTTTTAGTTGGTTTATCAACTATATTTTTTTTATTAAATCTCACTTAATTTAAATGAAAAAAAAAAGTGTTTTATCAGTCAAGAAAGAGTTTTAGAAGAAAAATAATAGATATGACAAAAAAAGTGAGTTTTCATTTTTGTAGAAGAGCTTAATTAAAATTACTGTTAGTATTTTAATTATTTGTATTTATGTGTTATCCTTGTAAATTTTGATTGATTATCCCTATAGATCATTTTACTTTAAAAAAAATTCTCTTACATTAAAAATACTTTTGTCTAATCAATATTTATGCTGTCAATTTTTTGTGTCTTTATCAATATTTGTGCTGTCATTTTTTTAATGCACCTTATTGATTCTTGGACGTTATAAAAGTTATTTTTACTGTCTTATTGTATTCATCAAAGTTTAATGTAATAATAATAATACTTCATATTCTTATACTTTTTTATTTGAACTTGTTTCTTCTTCTTTTTGGCACCTTAAGTAAGTGTTATTAGTACAAGCAGTGAATTTTCATGTAAGTATTGAGTTTTAATATAAGAATTTTCATCTTATATTTATTCATCTTGTATAAGAATAATATATAGTTATTAGTACAAGCAGTGAATTTTCATCTTGATGTGAAATTAAAATTGGTTTTATCTCAAATTTTTATATAATTTGATTCATAATAAATATATATAGTCTACTTAATTTAAGTGTAATAAATATATTTGAATTTTTTATATTATTTAATACTTTTAGCTAAAAAAATTAAAAATTAAATATATTTATTTTTAAATTTTGAAAACAAAATATATTAAAGTTTAATATAAAGATAAATTACACGTATAAGTTTAGAGAGTATATATATATATATATATATATATATATATATATATATATATATATATATATATATATATATATATATATATATATATATATATATTTAACCCTATATTATTTAAATATTATGTTTAAAGAAAATAAATAAATAAATGTAAACTAATTTTAACAAAATATTGTTCAAAATGTTTTTTCTAAATTGTGAATGTTCTTGCTCCTGTTATTTTTGCTGTTATGGTAATTGTAAGAAGACTTTGGCGTCGAGAAGAAACAGAAAACGAAGAAAATGACGCAGGTAGGGTAGGTTGTCCTTTACGGATCCCAAATTTTCCATCACTAAATAAATAATGGTCCCACTCATTATGTCTGCAATACAAATAATTAAAATTACCTCCAAAAAGCAAACAACTGGACTAAAAAGAAAAAAAAAACTACTTTCATTAGTGAAAGTTAAAAAATATTAAAATTAGTTTTGTGCTCGTATTCATTAATACAACAATTCCTTTTATAGGTTAATTATCCATGACGGAAAATATACTTATAAAATAGTTAAATGAAAGTTTATAATCTCATCTTTCTGATAAATATTTTTATAACATTGAATTAAAGTTTTATGATACCGTATTTTTCTCTCTTTAAATAAAATAAAATTGTATTGACGATCAATTGGTTATACTTTTAAGATGATCAAACTATCACAAAGCTTAAAAAGTCTCAAGTATTATTTATAATCAAATTTATAAATAAAGAGTAATTAGTAAATTATGATCATTGTATACTAATTATAAATTCATATCAAAATTTATAAATATAAATACAAAATAAAGAAATAAATAATTATAATTATTGTGACTTTAAAATCTTATTATAATAATTAATTGATCATTTAATTTGAGTGTTAGAATATCTTTTACATGTATATGCACCGATTTAAAATTAAATATAAAAATTTAAAAACACTTTGTAACGGAAATAATTTGAAAAGACTTAAAAAAAATGTAAATAAATATTTTGACTGTAATTTCCTAATCTCACACCCCCAAATAAAAATAAATCAAATAAAATAAAGAGAAAGAAAACCTTAATATATGAAACTGACTCCTAAAATATAGGAAAGGAAACAACTTAAATGAAACAATAACAGCTGTTATAGAACACGTCATAAAATATCTTAACACTTTATTCAGTGATTTTAGTTTTAATAAATATTTTTTAACAATTTCTTTTTATAATTTTCTTACAACCACCGTGGTAACTCGTGATAGATGTATTTAAAATATACAGATTAATAATTTATAATTTATTGTCAAAAATTATTAAAAAAAGTTTGTTAACTATTCATAATCCTTTAGTTTAATATAATAATTACATAAGGAAGCTTTAAATAATTTGAGTGACAGAATACACGACCCAACGAGACAGGTGTAAGCAAGTATATTTGTTTTTACCTTTTGCCAGCGCGATTAATGATCAAACATAGACAACAGATATTAAAAGAATAACTAAAGGAAAGGCCTTTACATATCGGTTTTATTTTACCTGATGACAGTGGCACATGGATGCAGGGAGAAATTTAAGAACAGTTTTGGTACTTTGTTTAAACAATGTCCGAAAGATATATTTATATGTAATCGTCGTCCCAGAAAAAGGTTTTTCGGTCTCACTGAAAAAGATTTTGTCTTTTAGCAGTGTGCAATGTGAAAAGATATGGGGTATCATGGTGTGATTAAGTTGCAGTACAATAGCACATTATATATACTGTAACACCCAATCAGCCTTGTCTCACAGTATTTCCCTGTTTTGCCATAACTACGGCACAATTTCATGGACAAACACGTGCCTTGACACCCTCTTCTGCATCAATTTCTGGGATGCTTATAACATTTCTTCATTCTATTATATTAAATTCAATTATTCAAATCTCTTACTCAATCTTACCAAATCTCCCACGTGAAGTCAAATTTCCCTCTTATTTATATGTTTTTCTCAATTTCACAACGTAATTACAGTTTTTTCAAATCGATGCATAAATAATGCGGTTGATATATAACTTTTTTATTATATTTAAGATAAAGTATCAAGTGTTAGAAATTAATATCATACTTTCACTTTCTGTGTTAATGTGATATTAAATTCAATTTAAGTTTATAAAATCAGGATTTCTTTTTCAAGTTTGGTAGGGGACAGAAACATTATATTCTTTATATGATTTCTTTTTTCAGTTTGACTCTTGAGTCCAGATGTTTTGTATGTTAAATATTTTAAATTTATCTTTAGCTGGTAATTTTGTTTGTGAAGGTCTTGAAAACGTGTGTTGTTATTTTTATTGTATGTGTGTTTTATTCTTTGAACTGTCCTACCATTAATTAATTATAATAAAATATTGTTTGATAGTTTGGTAGCACTATAAAACAGGGTTGGCATAATTGATTATTTTAATCCTTACACATCTTCATTATTAGTTTTTACTGCATACCTTTTTTTAAAACATTTCATACTAAAACTAACTATTTTACTCTATATAATTCAATTATCATATATTACATAAAGATTGCATGATTAGTTTTTTAAAAGATATACAGTTTATATCATAACTGTCTCTAAAATTTATAATGTCATTTATTTGTATATAAATCATGAAAAAAAAATCGACATATCTAAGAAATGTATTCTTAATATAAAACTTCACCAAAAGAAGAAGTATGTAATAAAAGAAAAGAAAATATATAAATATACAATTCATTTCCCACACAAGTCTCATTTCCACTTGCATCATTTTTTTTTTCTCACATATAAAATGTGATTATAGTATATGAACAAACCACAATCAATAGACAATAAAATAAGTTAGTATAATTAAAAATAAAACATATTTATTTTCTCATAACAAAAGCAATTTTTACAATCACAACCAATCAACTACAATAAACAAAAATTAAATGTCTACACGATACATATATTTACTATAAAATATAACTCAATTAGCTCAGTTGTCAATACTCTCAAAACCAAACGTTTGACTCTATTTCTAGAAAACACATGTATTGAGTATATTTTACTATTTTGTACTCTTCATAGTATCTCTTGCTACCAAAGAGTAATAATATCATAGGACTAATGTCTCCCTGATAGGATAAATTTCTTGAAATTTACATGGTTTGATCTTTAATATACTCAAAAATATAATTATTTTATCTCAATTTGTATTTACAGAAAGTTATATTCAATAAGTTAAGAGACCTAATGATACAAATAAAAAAAATTATATTTTATTTTAGTTAAGTTGTAGTATGTTTTCACTTAAGCAAAAATAAGACTAAGAATAAGATTATTTTTAACTCTACTTTCATTTGAGTGATAAAATTTTGCATAAGAAAAAAATAGGACAAGGGGTATGATTTAGGTCTCTATTATATTTCTGCTTAAGAAAAAAATAGGACAAGGGGTATGAATAAAAGTATTATAATTTTTAAACGATTTTCAGATCTTAGCCATACATAAATTAGTCACAATTCAAATTTGACAAAAAAAAAATATTTTTTTTTCATTTTAAAGTTGTATTTATTCATAAACTTCAATTCAAATAGACAAAGATACAAATAACACATTTATTTAATAATTGTATAAAGTATGTTACACATTGTTGACCAATTATATACAATATTGGTCTACACGCAAACCTCAAATTTATAAAGTAAAGTAAATGAATATTTTACAATTGAACGTGTATAACATTAATGGAAGAACTCTCTAATTTCTCATCATTTGGTGAACTCATATACTTAATATAGAGTTTACATAATGAGTCAATATATCATCTTACATGTCTCACATAAAATAAATCCAAATCCCACGTATCACATTCAATTAATACACTACACTTACATCTACTTATTCAAATATAAACTTGTAAATCTCATGTTAACACGTATATTAATTTTATATATATCACACATACGCACACATATATAAACATTCACGGTGATATAAAACTTATGTATCTCAAATATAATAAAATTTTAAAAGAAGTTAAATCTGATGAGCAAGTTATAATTTGTTAAGCAAATTTGAACAAAACATTATTTTATTGTTCTCGATTTGAAATTATTAACTGAAATTTTATTTGTTAGGAAAAACTTTTGTTTCTACTAAACAAAATATTATTCATTTAACAAAATCTTATTTATTAGGTGAATTATAAATCCAATAAAATATTATGAAAAATATATAATTCAAAATTAAACAAACTTAGACTAAATTAAATGATGTGAAAAAAAGTTATACATTCATAAAAGTGGAAAGTTAAGAAATAAAATAGATGACAAAACACAAAAAAAGAAAATGAAAAAGAAAAGAGAAAAAGAAAATTCAACCCTCAGTCTTACATGTTTGGTATGTCTTTTTAATTTATTATGTTGTAACAATGCTAGATTGGTTTTGTATTAATTCTTATAATGCACTCAATCAAGTTTGACACGGTATCTACTTTTATTTAAAGGGTTTGCATTTTTTTTAACTTAATGAAAAAAATATTTAAGTCTTAAATTTATAACTAATTATTTTCTAATATTATTGTTACATTATTGTTTAAAGCAAAAGCATGACAGGTGGGTCTGGAGATACTTAACAATATAAAAGTGGTTCTCTCCCTAAGTTTAGTTACACAATCACAAGTAACATTATTTAATTTAAAATAATTAGTATAACTTAATTTAAAATGAAAAATGATCTGATTACCTTTGATCGAGAGATGATTTATTTAAATTTACAATACTTAAAATATGATTAATTCATTTTTATTATTGATTTCTGTAATATATAAAACTTGAGAGTGAGATCTTATTAAATTAAATTATGTATAAAGTTTTATTTGATCATTTAAAGTTTTAAACAATTGAAAGTGATGCTATAGAAAGTATAAAAGTAAAACTGATGAAACTTATATATTTAACAGTGACTTAATAGAGTAGTAAAATAAAGCTTACACATAATTTTTATGTATATATAGTACTGTTGCTTATGCCATGCTTATCGTAAAATGGATCGAGTAATTTTTTTATTCTTTTCGTTTGATCAGGAGTTTCTTGCCGTAGGGTTGTTATCGTGATTAATTTTTTTTATTTTAAGTAACCCCACACATCTATATAGAAGAGTTTCAACGGATTACAATAAGGGTTTATAATCTTAATTTTTAAGGTGAAGATAAAATTTATGTTTATTTCAAATTATGATATAATCTTCGTACTTATGAATAAATATAATTATTTTAATTTAAATATGTTAAATTTTTTAACATATAAAATATTATTTTAAATTAACGTTTTAATTATTTAAATCATTTGATATATTCATATATCGAGAATGTCATTTTTTATACATAAAAAAATTAATATCTCTAGATTAAAAATTATATCAAAATTTTGAGTAGAAAAAAATTATAATTTCATATTTATAAACACTAAAACATATTATAAATTAAGCTACTAAATAATTTGAGAGATTTATTGCATGGGATAGGAATATGACAATTAAGTTATTCATAGGCATCCCACAAAAAAGGAGGGTGGTTAAGTTTTTGTACTTTTAAATAAAAAATTGATAGAAACACTCTATTATAATAAGTAAACAGTATTAAAGATAAAAACTGTACATTAATCCTAGAATTAAATTCCAATCACGTAATGGACTAAATAATTCTAAGAACATAGCTCTGTTGTCATGTCTGACAGGCGTGCTGAATAGGACCTAATTAGTTTAAAATGAAATATAATATACGTGCTGTGTTCTGTTCAATGAATTTTAAATTTTAAAGTTGGGCAGAGTTAAACGAAAACATTTTCTTTTACTAAAAGTTTATAATAATTGAATAACCTTTTCAGTAAAAGTGTAAATCCTAAAATATAATAGTTCTGATACACTTTCAAAAATGGAAAGATTATGTTCTAAAAATTAAAAACGAAATAAAGTGTTAGAGGTTTATAGAAAAATTTCTACAACACCAAATACCTAAATTTAATTAAAATCTTAAGACAGTAATTAATATCAATAAAACTTGAATTTAATTACATAAAAAATTAATATCATTTTTAACTTAAAATTTTAACACAATAAATTATTGTATTTTTATATGATATTTTATTTCTTATTTTTACTTAACTAAAATTTTATATAATTAACTTCACAAACTTAATTTATAAAATAAATTTTACATGTATTTATATATTATAAATTTTTCAAAATTTAATTGATTGGTTACTTCTAATAATATGAAATTCTAATAATATGAAATACAGGGTGTGATTTAAGAAGAAAAACTGGAAATTTGAGTTGGGTCAACTTCTTCTGTCTTCTTGAAAAACTTTTGTTTGTTGTTATAGAATAAGAAATAATTTATAAGAAAAATGACACATATATTAGGGGTCCATGGAAATAATATTTTAACGCATCTTTGAGCACGAACGTACGCGTGGAACCATTGGTCCCCATGCACAACAGAGAAATATTTTCTCTTTTTCTTCCACTCCCACCAACACCAATATTCCAAGTACATCTGTTGCGGTTATCTTTTTTTTTTTAATCATTCAGATTTGTCTCAGATATTGTGTCTTTATTTTATGGACTTCATTTACCTTCCTTTCTGATGTAATTCGTGACGACCACTGGCTAAACTATTACTACTCCACCTCACATGCTACGAACCCTAGCTGGACAACATCTTTTTTTTTTTTTTTTATCTTTTCAAGACTATTTATTACATATAAATTAAACAACACGTGATCTTGAATCTGATTTATTAAATATGGAGGTTCAGAATTCACTACAAAACTAAGATGGTAAGAAAGTATACAAGAAAAAAAAATGCAGATCACTTCTTCGTATATATTCGTTTTTTGTAGATGTGCTATGTATTTTTCAAGAGAAAAACAATCATTTTTTTTATTGGAATATTCAGAGGCACTGATATGGACCAAAAGAATCATAGAACATTACCCAAATCAGAGTGTCGATGTCTAATATTTGTTACTTAGCTAGTACATAATATTCATGGATTAAAAATACTATAGGATTTAGAATTATTCTCATGTTCTGTTGGTTTAATCCAGTTAAATCCTTAGTATTATATATGTTTATTTATCTTTGTATAAATAGTAATTAGTACGAGACATGTTAAACACTTTTAAGGGATAACAAATTAAGAAAAATGTGTGGCCGAAAATAAAATTAAAAAAGGTGGTATGAAGGCGTTGACAAAACAACACACACGACTGGAAAAAAGATAATGTTTTCTATAAATGGAAAACGATGAAACGTCATGTGAAAAGTTTAGCAACATATAATTGGAGTCTTTTTTACATAAATTTGGAAAAGAAACATTTGTAGTTTATTGAGTGACTCAATTATTATTCTTACTAAACATAAATACAAGCAACCTTAAGCCAAATGTTTTTATGTTACACCTTAAACCGAAGGGGTTGTACTGTAGCCATATTTACCTTTTTACTGAACACTAGAGCAAAACTACTGCAACCCTGACATCCACATATTGACAAAAATTATTTGAATGCTTGAAAGATAAGCGAAGTGATGTCAAGTTAAGAAATTTTAAAGAAAGTCAATGGAGAGAATTAAAAGTTTAATCTGTGTTGATTTTTATTATGTAAATAGTTTTTACTAATAAAAGAGGAAAAATATAAGATCCATCCATCTATTATGTGTGATGTGTGTTGGAAATATTTGTGCTGGAAAATGAAATGATAGTTAAATGATTTCATTGATGATGATGACGACGATGTGAATGAGAGATGAGGATGCGGTGGGGGAGAGGGAAGGCAATAAAGTCATTTCACCTCGTATATTTCCCATTTTATCAAAAACCTACCTTTTACTACTAAATATAGGATTAACTTGAGTTCTTTCTCCCTTTGGAACCCCCTCTGCCATCTTCCTCACCCCTTTGGTTTCACCAAAAAACTGAGGGTATTTTCGTAAAAGTCCAACTCAACACGCACCACAAATCTCAGAGCTGGATTTTTGGTTCTGTTCACTTCCCATTGGCTGCACCTCTTCACAAACCAACTAAATCCATTGCTATTACTTTTCTAATCGCTTTCTCTTTCTCTTTCTCTTGAACCTTCTCCCACCCATCTCCACCACCACTCCATACAACCTTAAACACCCAAAACAACACACACAAACACACTCACACACCAACACCAGGTACATACATATGTTCTCTCCAAACTTCCTACTTCCATCCTTTGCTCTTTTTTTGCCTGTCTTGTCCCCGTGAGCTGACTTGTTATTTTCACTTTCAGGAACAGAAAAACCGGTTACCGTTAGTTTCTATGACTTTCGATGTTATGTGAGTGTGATAGATAGAAAGTAGAAACTACAGCTCATATTATTTCTTTTTTATTTTTCTTAGCTTGTTCCTGATTTTGAGGCAGCCCAATTAGAGTTCTGAGAAGAATTATCTTTCTAGATTTGGTTTGAGGTGGTTTGCTTTGTTGGGTTTAGATCTTTGGAATTGTTCTGCTAAAAGCTGGGACAAAGATTCTGTTTTTCTGTGGAAATAGAGGTTCCAAGAGGTTGGTGTGATCTGATGAGAGTGGTTAGAAGTTAGAAGAAAGTCTAAGGGGAAAAGGAAGGTTTGGTTGTGATTGGGGGCACGTGTGGATTCAGAAGTTAAGAGGGTAATGGAGTCAGATCTTCAGCAGCACCCTCCCATGTTTTTGGATCACCAGCAGCCGACGAATTCAGGGTTGACACGGTATCGATCGGCTCCGAGTTCTTATTTTTCGAGCATCATCGACCGTGAGTTCTACGAGCACGTTTTCAATCGACCCTCTAGCCCCGAAACAGAACGAATGTTGACACGCTTTGTGAATAGTCTTGGTGGGGGCGATGCTGATGCTGATGCTGCTGATGCTGCTGATGCAGAGGATGCGCTTCCTACTCAAAATCCCTCTACCGTTGTTGCTGTTAAAGAAGAGGTTAATCAACAGCCTAAGGATATGCCTTTACCACCCATCAATAATGAGCCTCTTGTTCTCCAACAACATCAACAGCAGCAACAAAGTAATATCAATAATTATGGCTCTTCTGCTCCTCAGAATTTTTACCAGAACATTGGACGACCACCTTTGCCAAACCAGATTGAGACCGGTCGTAGAAGTGCTTCAAATCTTATCAGACATGGTAGCTCACCTGCTGGATTGTTTTCAAACTTTAACATTGAAAGTGGTATGTCCGATTTCTTTTCCTTCCTTTTTTGCTATTTATTTATTTATTTCATTTCACCTTTTTTTCCCTTCCTTTTTAAAGAAAATGGAACCATTTTTTTCATCGAGATTTTATTGTTTGTTTCCATCCCGGTTTTCTTTTCTTTTATTTATTTTTAAAATCTTCCCATGTTCGCGTAAGGGAGAAAAATCTTCTGGGAAAAAAATTATATCACTCCTTGGCAGTTCAGGTATAAATACCTTCAAATTTGTTGTTTTGGACACATTTTGCTGCCAGAGCAACTGGCAGATAGAAAAGGTCGGGAGAAAAGAAAAAGCAAAATTTCACTATTTTAAATGGATGGATTTTCTTTATAGATCAAACAAAGGAATTATAGCTATTAAGAAAATGCAGTTTTAAAAACGTAAAATAAAAAATGAGAGTAAATGCAAGTGTATAATAAATTATATCATTCTTTTTGTGGGTATGTAAAAACATGATAGATACTTATATTTGATGTTTTCCTCTGGTATCTCGTCAATTGATTTTCTAAATGAATTTCTTAAACGAGGTAAATCCTTGAATATGTTCTCGGTAGAATTTGGTGGGAATGTCATCATTTTGTAAAGAGGTTGGTTGAGCTAAACATGGGTACAGTGATCGATATTTCCTGGTTTAGGCTTTCATATTTATTACAATCTTCATTTTCTTACTCCATGAATAGGTTGTCATAATGACGCTATGCTAGATTGATTAACAGGTTATGCTGCTGTAAGAGGCATGGGGACTATGGGAGCTGCTAATAACAGTACTGAGGAAGCAAACTTTTCTCCCGTAACAAGGATGAAGAATGCACCAAACTACTCTTCGGGATTAATGTCGTCAAGGGCTGAAATTGGAAACAAAAACAATACACAGAATAATGCAGAAAATGAAGGGTTTGCTGACAGCCAGGGCAATGAATTCATCCCTGGTTTCCCCGTTGGTTCATGGGATGATTCTGCAATCATGTCTGACAATATGACAGGTCTGAAGAGACACAGAGAAGAAGATGTAAAACCATTTTCTGGTTTAAACCTACCGGAAAGTCAGGTATGTACCATCGGATCGTGGTAATATATGGTGTGTAGTTTTGAATTGTAATGTCACTCTGATCTCTGTTTTGTTGCATTGATCAGAACGATGCAGGAGGCCAACCTTCCACTGCTTTGGCTCATCAATTGAGTTTGCCAAATACTTCTGCAGAAATGGCAGCCATTGAGAAGTTTCTACAGCTCTCAGATTCTGTTCCTTGCAAAATTCGTGCAAAACGAGGTTGTGCCACTCACCCAAGAAGCATTGCAGAAAGGGTATGGTTTGGTTCTAGTTCTAGCCAAATTATTGGATTAAGTACTCTCGTGTGATGCATGTTTTTTTCTCGTTGTTTTTGGAAAATGCTTGCCTGTTTTTGAAAATTGTTTGGGAGTGATTATTTGTTTAATATATAAAGAAAGAAAGATACAAGACATGATAATAGGACCCACCATGATTTGTGTTGGTTCCATTCCATCAATGTTTTCTCTCTTGTAACAAGACACTGTTGCTACTCAAGCTTCCAGATCCCAAATTATTTCCTTTTCTTCTTCACTCGTACCTGGCTTCTCAATTCTAAAATAGGCAGCCGAAACTTTTGCTCAATAATTTTTGGTGACACGGAAAGGACCAAACACTTTGCATTGTTGAGTTTCGGTTTCATTGCATATGCCTAGGCATAATTGGGCAAATTTCAAATAGTCATCTGTTTCAACTGCCCTTCAGGTTAGAAGAACTAAAATTAGTGAGAGAATGAGGAAACTGCAAGATCTCGTCCCCAACATGGATAAGGTAACATTTTGACTTGTTGCACACAGTCACACGCGTCACCTTTTATGTGTGAGTGGTGGAGGACGCATATACCAATGTTGTTTTCCTCTATCTGCAGCAAACAAACACGGCAGACATGTTGGACTTGGCTATCGAGTACATTAAAGACCTTCAAAAGCAAGTTGAGGTATGTTACAAACCAACCTCTATCATCTATCACTCCTATGTCTGCCCAGGTGCACCCCAAAATAAAACGATTTTGTTTGAAACAAAAACAGAAAAACCATTTACCACTTTGAGAAAACACCAAAACTACACAACCGTTTGCATCACCTCATAAATATACGTGTGGTCAAAACATTTACAGACGTTCAGGTACTCATTTTGTATATATGTTTGTGTATACTTGGTTAGACTCTTTCAGAAAATCGCGATAAGTGTACGTGTTCACACAATCAGCAGCATCAGCAGCAGCAGCAATAACGGAAAAAGGAGATACCCGCGTCATTCCGTGTACATACAGCTTAGTAATAATTTGGTCTGGAAACCAGTGCATCTTTCCGATAATCATGTAGCCACAACATTTCTTCAGCGGTTGGTTCTTTAGGAGTGGTGGCAAAATTACGCTTATAAAAGTTGACTTTATGATCAAAATTCGGTGCCACATATTCAAAGCATGGTGTACAATTTTTTTTCTGATATAGTCTATATGCCTTTAATCTTAGGGGGACCCATTACTCTTAGGGTGGGGGTGGAAAATGGAAATTTGCATTTTTGCAACTTGTTCGTCAATAACGTTAAAAGGGGATGTTATGTTATGTATGGGATTGAGTCCACATTGAATGACATGGGAAACATGGGGGGACCCAAGCCGACATCGTTTTGTTGGTTATATATAAACCCGTATGAGTATGAGCAGTGTGTTTTACTTTTTATTTTCATATTTTGCCCTTTATTTTTCCTCCGTGGATCTCATAAAGTTAATTCCGTGGTGGTTATCTCGAATTTTGGATTCGATTACATGGGTTTTGCAATTGAAGAAAACGACGATAGCTTAAAGAAGTTTTATATTTGTTAGGATACAAACATATTTTTTTTGTAAGAGGTATTTCGGAACTATATAAAAACAAATTGTCTTAATAAAATTGTAAACTGTCTTAATAAAATTGTGGTATAGGTGGGCATAGAAAGGTAGTGAATGGGTTGAGGCCTTTGGGTGTTGGTGTTGGTGATATGCTTTTGAGAGGGAAAGAGCACATGGATATGACAGAGGTGTAGACAATGGATTGATGAGTCAGGATCTTTAATGGGGGATTTGAGTGAAGGGCGTGTCATAAATGATGTCACAAAGTAGATGTTGCCCTAAACGTTAAGTAAATGTGTGGATTGTTTTGGAAGGTAGAGAGTGGTGGTTAGTTGAGAAGAATGAAGAGGAGAAAGTAGAAAATGTTGTGTGGTGGGTTTAAACGAAAAAGGTTGGGTTTTGGAATAAAGAGTGGTGCATGGAAAGGGAAAAAGGTGAAAAAAAGAAATGGGATCGGGAGGAAATGAGGGTCACGGATTGAGAGTGGGAGAATGGAAGACGATGTGGGACTCTTTCAACTTTTGGTGGCAGTAGGGACATCTCCTGCCACCAGCTATAGCTACGTTACGTGCATTATTTATTCGTCTCTTTCACCCTTTTGTTTGCTACTCATATCAAAATAAATACACTTATTACCAAACAAACAACAAATAAATCATATTTTTCACTTTTCTAAAACCATAAAATCAAAAGGGAAATATAGATAAGGATAGCTCACATTATCCTTTCACTTCTTTACTCTTTCATGGTGAATTAAAAATATCCTGCTCTTTCTGAATAATTTGTTAGGATGCCTGTCCTTTCTCCTGCTTGATTTAATTCTCCAAAATAACATTTTTTTTTCTTTATTCCATGTCGATATTGAAAAATTTTACAGTTCGATATAGCTAAATTAATTATAAAGTTAAGTTAATGATGAATTTTAATATTTTTTAAAAAGTATATTTTTAACTGAGCTCTCACATTGTTTAATTTTTGTCTTGGTTGGTGATGCGGGTGATTTTTTATATTCTTATATTGCTTACTTCTTTTCAAACATTAAAAATTTGAGTTCATTATATTAATATGAAATAATATTACCGTTAATAACGTAAAACAATGACTCGTTTTTATTTTTATTATTGAAAACGTGTTAGATAATAGTATTGGTCTCATTAATAGCAGTTATGGAAGACACTTTCTTAATGGTTGTATATGTAGAAGTTATTGGGAGCATGACAACAATGATGATAACAAGTACAGATCATTCCTTATTGCATGTTTAATATATAAAAACACTTTAGGAGGAACTCAATTAAAAATATTCAAATTAATCACGAATTTTAACATTTGACTAAATTTAAAATTATTTGTTTAAACAAGAACAAAACCAACCATTGATGTAATCGTGGAAGAGGAAATCAAATATGGGTGTTCAACATAGTCTTTTAAGTTTTTAATCTGACCTGTATTCAAATAAATTATTATTTAATATTGTTGTTAATTGAAGTGAGTTTAAGTTTATATTGAGTAAAAATGAAAAAGTTTAATTATATGACAAAAAAAAAATTATTGTCTTAATATTTTTTATTGAAAGTAGTGTCAATCTTTTATGTCTATTGAACTCATGTCTAATTGATATTGTGTTTCTTTAAATATTTCTTCATAAAATATTCATTGGTAGTATTAGAGTCGATATCTCAGTGACAAGTTAAAACGAGTTGTAGTATCGAAATTCTTCGTGACAGAGGGTCAAACAAACATGTCTCGTTGAAATGAACGAAAAGAGAGATTGTTAGAAATTTAAGTGTGAATACAAGTGCTAACACAAGTAAGGAGTAATATTGTTGTTAGCTTGAGGTATAAGTACTAATGTGAAATGACTAACTTTAAAAGAAGATTGTTCATATTTAAAGTGCGAATCTAAGTCTCAAATTGGATAAAAATGAAAAAATCGAACATCATACAAGAAAGAAGATCCATAAGCTCATTATCTTAAGTTTTTGAGTTGGAAATAATATTTATTTCTCACGTAAGATTTTAGTTTATATCTTATCGGTGATGTATTTCCCAACAATCTTTTCTCAAAAGACCCATCAATGATATCAAAACTTGTAATTAATTTTGATAATTAACTCAAACGAGTCTTTATATCAAAATTCTTTTTAATATGGAGTCAAAACAAGTGTCTTATGCTAATATTGAGATTTTGTTACTTAAATACTTAAAATGACTTGAATCTTTCAAAAAAAAAAGTATTGTAGACACCATGATTGAATAAAAGAGGAAGTGGAGAAATAAAAACAATAAAGAAAAATGCTTATAAATTTTTCTCATATTTTAAATTTTGTTTAGATGGGGTAAAATAAATAAACGAAATAAAAAAATATTTATTGATGAGGTTATTTATTTAGTCTACTTTTGTGTCTGTTTAAATAATATTTGCAAACTCGTATTCATTTTGTTTATCTATTTGTATGATGTTCTCTATTTTTCTATTTTGTATTTCTAAAACTTATACTCGCATTTTTTAATTCATTTTAATTTTCTCTCTTTCATTTATTTTCAATCATTTGTATGCTCTTTTTCTGCTTATTTAAATGAATTTTGGAATCATCATCTTCATGTTTACTTGAATATGTGTTTTAACTGATTTGCATTCTTTTTATATTCTTTTGATTATTTTTCACTGAATTTTTTTTCTTGCTCGCTTGCTTTATTTATTTGTGTGTGTGCATGCATACATGGACATAAATTTTATGTTCTAGCCATTACAAGTATATATAGTGAATTTATTTAAAAAATTAAGCCATGTTTATAATATTATATTTTATGAAATAAAAGTATTTTTAAACAGCAAATATAACCGGAGAAGAAAGTGAACCAATTTCGAAATAAATAACTTTTACGTTTTATAGCTTAGAACGAAAATATGGCATAGGGAAGATCAATTAGCTTAACGAAGTGGCTTCTACTTGAATAAAATAAATTTTAATAATTATTTTCACACTTAATCTCTAATGGCATTTACTAGTTATTGTGAATCTTACTGGACTTGGGTTTACGAATGACAAAAGAGGGTTACTCCCTACACCACCCTACTTTGCTTACTGTATCACCACATTTTTTTAAAATTCCAAAACTATCCTTTATATTTTAAAATATCCTACACCCCACCTCTTTTCTTTAACGGATGTCAACATCCGATGAAAAAAAAATTCTTCCACGAATGCGACATTCGTTGCCTCTTTTTTGTTTTATAGTTTTTAGTTTTTTTATTTTTTTTGTTTTAAATTAATATATAAATATTATTTAATTATTTTAAAATTATTACTTAATTATTTATAAATTAATTTTATTTTATTTAATAAAATAATTATTATTAATTTTAATTGATGTGTTATTTTTTAAATAATAATTAAATTTTTTTTATAAATATATTATAACGGATGTGCCACATCCGTTAACGGATGTTGCCTTTTTTTGTATTTTAGTTTTTAGTTTTTTAATTTTTTATATTTTAAATTAATATATAAATATTATTTAATTTTTTAAAAATTATTATTTAATTATTTATAAATTAATTTTATTTTATTTAATAAAATAATTATTATTGTTTTAATTTATATATTATTATTTAAATAATAAATAAAAAACTTTTAAAAAATCTATTAAACGGATGTGACACATCCGTTAACAGATGTGGTCACATCCGTTGAAGAGTTTTTATTTTAAATAAAAATAATAAACTAAAATATAAAATATGTAAATGGATGTTACGGATGTCAACATCTGTTGAAATTGAAACGGATGTTGACCGCCATTTCATAGAAGGGCAAATAAGTTATGGGAAGGTGCAGGAAGCGGGTGGTGGTGGTGGCGGGAGCAACTCTCATGACAAAATTGATGGTGGGCCGAATCAGTATTGTTCGAGGTTTTTTCCTCTTGCAACCCAGTATTTCTAAGTACACCCTAATAATTATGATTATTTTATCCTTCATAAAAGTAACTTTAGGATTATCTATTTTCCATATCAAGCTTCTTGAAATTTCGGAACATGATTTTCAGAACAGGGATTTTGGAATAACCTTTCCATAAACACATGAAATGCATTTCGGCCCGAGCTTCTAGAATATAATTTCTGAAACACTTTCCAGAACGTATATGATGTATTTTGAATGGTGAAATACGTTACAGAACGAGCTTTATGAAATAATATTTTTTAAAATAAGCTTTTTATAACATAATCGATGACTTCTAAAATGAGTTTTTTTCCGCTATTACGGGCTTTTTCTTTTTTTCTTTTTTTCTCTCTTCTCTTGGTGAAATGAAGAAGCAGATGCTATAGCAACAACAATGATGTGGTGCAGTAAGAGAAAATACTTTAAACATTTTCTGTTAGTGTCGAGTGCAGTTATAAAAAAACAGAGCTTCAAAAAGAAAAGAAGAAACATTGTTCAATCGATTAATTCATTTTAAACAAGAAGAGAAGGATAATGGGCTAGAACGGATCAGTTTGCTGCTGCTACTTTCTACACCCATCAAATTTCTTCCTGCATCCATCATTTCGGATTTTATTTTTGCGAATGCATTAAATCACTTTTGGAAAGATTTTTCCAAAAAATACCCACTTTTCTAGAAGACACTCGTTCACTCTTATTACGGAAAAAAAATCCAAAAGTTTTGGTGGGCTATGAAAAAACACTGCCAGTTGTTGGGTCGATTGATATTTTAATTTACTAAATCAGAGAAAAAAAAAGTTTTGAATATTTATGTTTAGAGATGATAATGTAGATAGAAATATCTGTTCAATAATTATTTTTCGATTTTAGTATTGGAGACAGTGTAAATTGATTCTACTAAACATGATTATGTGTGCAAAAGATATCAATGAGTAGAACTGTAAAATTGTTTTCTTTGAACAGTTAGATTGATTTATTCATTTTCATTGAGATCATGTGAAGAAATTATAGTTGGCAATTAATGTTTTTAATAACGTGTCTCTGATTGCATACATAGAAAGTGAAATGATTGTATATTTCATTGACTTTCAATTATGACTTATTGTATTAACATAGTTTTAGTTGGTCCCTCATCATTTTTATTTTTATATATACTTGACATATTATAAATAACTAGTGGAGAATACTTAATTAATTATGCGGTTAAATATGATTTTAGTCCCTAAACTATTGGCCGTTTCTGGTTTTCGTTCCTCTTTCAAAGTAAGGTACAATTTGGTCCTTATTCTTTTCGAAACGTTCGTTTTAGTCCTCGGAATTTTGGTTTTAGTCCTCATTTGTTACTAGGACCAAATTTTTAAACAGTGTTTAGTTTTTGAGGACTAAAACAAACGTTTCGAAAAGAATGAGGACCAAATTGTATCTTACTTTGAAAGAGGGACGAAAATCAGAAACGGCCAATAGTTTAGGGACTAAAAACATATTTAACCCTTAATTATATTATTTCCAGTTGTAATTAGATAAAGAGTTAAAAGCAAAATCAATTACAGACCCAAATGTCTAATAATTTATTTTTGACATGTTGTTTTAATTAGGTCAAGGACGATACTAGATTTCACAACACGTATGCTTGCAAACTATAATTAATTTAATTTCATATACAAATTAGTCATTTTTTCATAATATAACCTATAAGATGTGTGGAGTGAACCAGAGCATTGAGATTAGATGTATTGATATGTAACAATGATTACTAATTTGAGGAACCACTTGCATTTTAATTTAAAATTGTTACGAATGGGTGATATATAACTCATACTTTAAGAACCCTTTGAACCATAATATGTAATCTACTAATCTCTTAAACACAATAGATTTTAGATTTATGCAATGACATTCTTCAAAACGTTAAAAACGAGTAATCAAATATAAATAAATTATGAAAAAAAACTATATAGTAAGGTTAAGATAAGTTAAAGCATTAAATTGATGTAATTTTTAAACAAACTTTTTATAATATATATATATATAAAATATCGGGATGAATAAATCATGCTTGAAGTAATACTATAAAATATAAAAGTCATACTTATTAACACATTAAAATCCTTTTATGTCAATTATTTTGGATATTTTTTTATGTCAGATATTAATACATATGTATATTTATATAGAATAACGTAAATTTATGTTAAGACTCGACGATATCTTACATAAATTTACGTGAGACATTTTTATAAGTTTTGTGTAAAAGAATTTGCAATCAATAAATAAAATAAATAAATAACATTTTAAATTTGTTTTAGTTATGCACAGGAAAGCCAAACTTAAAATATAAGTTAGGTCATATCGAAGGAAGATTCAAGGATACAAGTTTAAGATGGTTGAGTACCCTTTAAAATTAAAAATCTTTGAATATGTTAAATGTAATCTTCTTTTGGGTGACTTAACCTCTTTTCTGAGTTTGTTTTATGTGTTTATTAATTCTTTCTCAACTTTATTTAAAAACCTTTTATTTAATATGTTAAATGGAAACTAATTCATAAATACCCATTTTAATGTAACTTTTTTAATTGAGGGTATGAAAATGTAAAATAATTTTCTTTACTAAGCAAACCCTTAATTACTTAAGCATTGTTGTTGTTATCATACAAGTCCTGTGCAAGTGTGAGGATAATAATGTTGTAGCCGTTGTAATCTTGTTTCATGATTTGAAGCTAGAAGATTATTATTTTATCTGGTTGCATGATATTCTTGCAGATGCAGAATTTGTGTTTGGAATGCATTTGACGAAAGCTTAGTATACTCATTGACTGGGCATATTGAATCTGTAAGTGTTTAAGGTTGGTTTTGGTTTGTCTTGTTACTTTGGTTTGATATGATTTTCTTCTTTTGTAAATATAATATATGATGTCAGATTCTGGCTTTTTATGTGATATGTAACTGAAGCATCTTATCTGATGGCAAGTGTTGTGTTTAAGATTTTTTTTAAGAAGTTGGTCAGGATTCTATAGAAGCTATGAAACTGAAAAACAATGTGTTAAAGAGAAAATCTATAGAAGCCAGCTAACCAATTTATTCTTTGAGACTTGTGACATAGTTAGCTTATTAGAGCAAACTAAATCTATAACATCTTTGTCTGAATGATAGGGTTCTGAATGGTATCCTTATATCAGCCATCTTCCACAGCAAGGGGAGCAACACAATACAGTAAGTTTTATGAAAAAAAGTCTCTTCTAATTTATGGTATTTCTGTAGAATCTATTTCTCTTTTCTGGAATTAAAGGACACTTTGCTCATGTACCAATTTTAGGGTTTGAAATAGTTCTTACTATTAGTTTGTTTCCGCAATTATTCTTTTGAAATAGTTAATACCTACTTTGTATACAGTTTTTAGATTTGGAGAATAGTCATAAAGGCCTTTACTTACTGTGGGTTGATTTTTGAGCCTTTTTGTTTTGACCAGGTATTTTGGAATGAAAGTGAGTTGGAGTTGATTCATCCAAGTTCAGTTTATCAAGAAACTATTGACCATAAATCTCAAATTGAAAAGGATTTTTTGACAATCAAGCGTGTTAGTACTTTTTATCATTATCTACTTTTAAATGTTTAAGTTGTGACTCAATCTATTATTGTTAGAAATTTTAGGCTATTGTGTTTGCAACACTAGGTTTCTGCCATTTGTTGGAAATAAAACATATTTTTACCTAGGTTAGTATGTCATTTCATTTTTAATTTTAAGTATGCAGTTGACTCCAGTTTATATTTTTTATTTATTATTATTATCATCTATCTTGGGATAAAGCAAAACATATTTTGCTTTGGAGAAAATGTTATAGGACAAGAAACCTTGTTACAAAATAGAGGGGAATTAAAATCCCAAAAACTATACAGAAGAACATTAGCTTCTTTTGGTTTATGAGAAGTCATGAGATAATGAAGTGAGTACTTTTATCAATAGAAACTCAAAAGCTTTTATCTGTCAGATTAAATAACTTTATTGTTTTCTTTTACAATGCAATAGGTGTTCGGGTCAAAGTATTATTCTCATATGAGTGGCTAAATAAATTAAGTTTGCTGTTTTGGAGACTGATTATATTGAATTTGTCCTCCTAATTCAGGTTTTTGAATCTTTGGATGTGAGTTTTGAAGATTTTACCTTCAAGGACTTCATGCACGCATGCACACTAGGTAGATCAAACACTTGCAAGGTTTGTGCTTTCATTGTGTGTTCACTTCATAGGGTACAATGATTTTATATGATCTTTCATGTGTGGTAATACGAAGGAACTGCATGAAAATTTGACTTTGGTCAATTTGAGGGTTGTTAATTCAAGTTTGTTTTTATAGCATCAGCTATAATAAGTTTGATAATTTTGATAATTAGTTTTGAAGGTGGCTGTATGGTTTACTTTTTGTTGTTAAGATTTAACCTGTTTTGTAAAACACTCTCAACTATTGATGTTTTGCTTATTGTGTATTATTATTTCTTCTTACTCTTTCTTGACATCTCTCATTTTGTGTTTTGACTGTCTCATTCCAGATTTATCTGATTGTTCAACAATTAAAATGAGAAAACGACCCAATATTATCCTAGTTTCTGGTTTAATTTATCTTTCGTCAAACATTTGATTATACAATCTGATCAGAATAATCAACAACCTCGTTTATCAACAATCATTTGATTATACAACCTATTACTTCCTAGGAAATATCAACAACCTCGTTTCCCTCCCACCACAGTGACTACTTATAATAGCCAGTTTATATGAAAAAAAAGAAACATTTACAAGAGGTTATAACTGTCATATTCAGTTATACCTCTTATCCCTCCTCTTATAACCAATTCCAAACCTATCACATTTTCCTTTTGTATTCTTGATAGAATAGTTGTTTTGTGTTGTATTCATCTGTAACCTAAAATGGTAAACTCTATTGTATTTTTCTTTCTTTTCTTGAGCTTTGGTTCTTCTAAACCAGTGGTCCTTACACACACACATATGAATATAAATCAGTAAATCAGTAGAGAGATCTAGTCTGAAGCTCTTTTTCTCATATATACTCCAAGTATTCTGATCTGGTCTGCTTTGGTCAATACTGTTTATGCTCAGTTTTGTTGTGTATAAAGCTTGAGACAAGTTTCTTTTATGATTTTAAGCATGTCTCAAGTGATAGCAACTCCAATCAATCACAGAATTGAAAAATGAATGGTTGAGTTGATTAAATTCTGGATTTCAAAACTGTCACAATTTTAAATCAAGTGTTTGCACCGTGCTTGCTGTCTTTGTGTGGTTTTAGGTCACTTTAAATCTTGTAGCTGATATCCTGCAGTTAGATCTAGTGTTTAGGCATTCTTTGAGTCTTTATTTGAACCAGCCAGCTTTGAATCTACTGTTTTATTAAATCTGCAAAAGTTTTCAATGCATTTTTCGGCATTTTAAGCAACTGCTGCTGTCATATGAAGCCACTGGCTGTGTCTATGTATTCTAACCAATTGAGCAAGTGTATGTTGTCAATTGAAAGTTGTGTGCAATTTTCAAATGGTCCTTGAGAAGCCTATATGCACAATTCACCTTTAAACCATCACATTTTGCTGCATTTTAAGCTACAACTGTTGTGAATTATAGAATCTGATTGTTGGCATTTATTGAGTTGTTGTGAGATTCCATTTAATTGTTTGAAATGATGTTCTGTTTTCTGTCTAATGTTGCTTTCAATGTTCTGTTTTGTGTCTAATGTTGCTTGCAACTAAGTATCAACTTGGCATAAGGCCAAATGGCAAGCCTGAAATTAGGAACACAATTACTTTAGGGATAAGTTGTATTATAGTGTGTGTATATATATATATATATATATATATACTGTAAGGTATGATTGAGGAGGAGCATAGAGAGGTGAATAATTGAGGGAGTTGTTTTGGTATTGAAAAGAAAGTAAGATGATTTTTTTAATGCATTGATTGGACAATGCATTAATTCTCTCCCGTAGTGATGGTGCAACAAAGTACCTAGGAAGCAACTTCATTGGTTTATTGGAGCAATTTAACTCTCATTTTGGGCACATTAGAATTACAAAATATAATACAAAATAAAAAGCAGGGAAGGGGAAGGGATGTCTGTAAAACCTGTTACATTTTAATTAATTTCACGTGTCAATTTAGGGACTTGAGCAACCCACATCTATGGGACCAATTTAGAATGCTTTACGTAATTTTATAGGCTAAACAAAAGACCTAGGAGGGACATCTTAACTTGAGCAAAATTTCACCACCTTTTCATTTCAGTTTCATAGTCACGTGGAATTCACATGGTCACCATCTATCCTTTATATGGGTCACACATGTACCCTGCTACACTGACTAAGGTGACCCCATAACTCTAAAGACTTAGTGTTTGTTTTGGATATCACTTTTTGAATGGCTGACTTGGCTCTGTTCTTACTAGCAAATGGCAAGTTTCAAGTTAGTCTGCCCAGCTTGCTGCTAAATTTGAAGATGCCATAACACAAAAGTTGAGCTCATTAGTGGGATTTGTTAGAATCAGTAATAAACCTATCTGACTAAGCAATTATTGGGCTAGGACTTGGGACATATTCCCCTGTTGAAACATAGTGAACTGGTGTCGTGATGCGAAGAAATTGTTTGTAAAATGGGAACGTCCTCATTGTTAGTCAAGTATTTTGGCCTTGTTCCACATGCAGAGTTAATAGAAAATATTGGTCATGAAAACAACTTGAAGGAAAAGATTAAGCAGTAATGAGATTAGGAAATTGATCGTGTAGCAAAATGAGTGTCAAACTCAAATGATTGAAAGGCTGTTGGGGGAGCACAAAAGGGCTTTAGAAGATCATCTTATTAATCTTCTGAAGTCTGTGCATAACTCTCCAAAATCATAGTTTTTTTTTCTTGGATCATTTTGTGGTTTCTTATGTTTGCTTACTATTAGATCTTCTATTATTCCTTCTAATTGCTGTGAATAGTCAACCCTCGCTAAATTTTGCTTGAATGATGTGTAAAGAATTAATGTTAGTAAAAACTCAAAACTGATTAAAAAAGTAAAAGGAAACAGAAGAACTAAAACATAAAAAAGTAAATTGAATCTGATTTTATGCACACATACTAATATATATATACTACACTCGAATTTGTGGCTGTATATCCTCCTTGTCTCGTAGTCTTATCTGCTTGGTACTCAACATCTCCCAACTTATCCTCAGCTTTCAAATCCTTCAGTGTAAAACATCGCATTCAATTAACCAAATGAATAAACATCTAAGAGTGATCTGATTTGTTAATGAGCATGCAGAATCATTTTTGAACTATTTGAATGAGCCAAAGATAAACATATAACAAAAGGGATGTGGATAATGTATAATATATATGAACCAGAAAACTGTGAACCCTTATACAGGCAAAGTCTAAAACTGCATATTGCAGGCAATATGCAGATAGTTACCATGACTCTCGAATGGAATGTTACAGCTTGAAAGCAACAACAACTCTGAGAGAAATAGGAAGGAAAGCTTGCTTGTAGTGCAATCCGTTTGAAAAGTGTGCTTTATTTATAATGATCACCCAGTTGCTTTCATGGCAAGGGTGACACAGAAAACATGCTAATGAGTAATCATACAATGCTTTGTAAGAACCCAAAGACTCAGAAAACTAAAACTAAGAAACTGAAAGTTGTTGGAACGAATGAACTGTATCTAATGGAATGTGTTTCTGCCTTGTATACCCGTGAGTGGAAATCAGAAATGGGTCAACTGTCTATGACAGGTTACAAATGTGAGATTGCTAATCTGACTTAAAACCTACACTAGTTATATTTATAATTGCAAAATACAACACCAATTTAGTGGAAGCCACTTACCACCCCAATACAAACCAACAAATCCCATAGCAGAAGCACCTTTCCTTTTCAAGGCTTCAATAATAGGTTTTGCAATTTTTCCCTGCACATTTAATAGGTAATATCATAATAACACAAAATGTTCTTTTCTTACTTTTCCTTTCCATTCAATTGTAAAAATAAATTGACCGTACAATTTTGTTTTTTGTTCAAGAATATGGCATCAGATGGTTGTGACCCTCCTATTCCACCTTCAGCAAAATCAGAAAAGGAGAAGGGCAAGAAGAAATCTTATATGGTCAAGTTGTTAAACCGTTTCAGTAACGTAAATGCTTCAAGTAGTCAGCCATCTACACCTACGTCTACCTCCACTGCTAGATTTGTTCCACCACCATTACAAGTTCCTGGTTTGACACCTACTCCACCACCAATTCCACCTTCGTTGGAAGTTCCTCCTTTGACACCTAGTTCACAACAATTTGCTGCTGATCAATGGAGATCACCCTCCCCCCATGTTGGTTCTAACCCAACAACTCCCACAAATATGCCATCACCATCTCCTATAGGGGATAACCCTCCACGTTCAAGTTCAGCAGCCAATGACTTTGAAGATGTTTCCAACAATCGTCCAATCATTACACCTATTGGAGGAGGGTAAGAAAACATCAATTTAATGTTCCAAGCATATACTGTATTATTCTAATATTTGACTTTTATTTTGGTATAGCTTTTATCCAACAAAAACAGCATCCAAAGCAATCACAGCCACCATCAAGGCACAGTTTGATGAGCCATGGGTGACATGGGGACAAATACCTCAGACACGAAGAGATGTTTTCTTTGAGCGTTTTAGGGTACACTTGTGTTCATTTACATTATGTACTACACTTAATTTTAAATGTTAAGGTCCTCAATTATCTTATCCAATATTCATCTTTTTTGTCAACAGAGAAAGGTTTCATGGAGGTCTAACCATGAAGAAAAGGTGAAAAAAAATTTCCACACAAAAGCATCTCATAGATTATCTGAGATGTTTAAAAAAGCTCGAACAGAAGGAAAAAAACCTGATTGGATGGGGGATATTGTTTGGAATGGTCTTTTGGAGAAGTGGAACATGCCACTGTATAGACAAAAATGTGAAACGGCCAAAAAGAACAGGACATCTGACAAGGGTGGTTGTTTGCACACGGGGGGATCCATTAGCGTGCATGAGCATGCAATTCGTCTGGTACATATAAATTTATTTTTACATTTCTATACGGATAAACTTTAAAAATATTTGATGTTAACAACTTACATCTTCTTTGCTTGCAGTCACAGGAGCTTGGTCGGTCAGTGCATGTTGATGAAATATTTCAGCAGACACATATTCGAGCATCAACAGGAGAATTTGTCGATGAAAGGTCTAGGCGGACACATGTTAGTTTCTACTAACTTATTCTTTATTAGGTTATATAATTCTTAGGTCTATCTATTTAACGATAATCATGTATTCATTTAACAGGAAGAGTTTGAAGCCAGATTTTCTCAAATAAGATCTGAGACAGCATCCGTTGGGGCTTCAACATGTGCTCCCCTAGACCCTGCAGATGAGGAAAGATTGAGGAACCAATGTTGGTTGGATGTTGCTGGTGGAAGGTACAAGGGACGCGTATACGGCATTGGAAATGTCAGTGCTCAAGATGACTGTGTCGATAGTTACATACAACAGACACAGGCATCTTCTTCTCAGCAACCGATTGCAGAGGACATTCTTAACCTCCACACACGAGTATCAACCCATGATGACCAACTTCGACAGATGAACTCTCAATTGCAAGGCTTTATTGGTGTCATGATGCAGTATCTTCCACCTCCTGCAGCCGCAATTGCACAACAATTTCTTCAATCCCAGAATCAGCCACAAGCTAATGTTCAACCACAACAACCACAGCAACCAACAGATCAACCACAGCAACCAACAGATCAACCACAAGATGATACTGTTTATGGAGATTACTAGTTATGTTTTTAGAAGTAGGACATGTGTATGACTCACTTATTCCCTCAATGACTTTTTTCATGTTATTTGAACTTATTATGATTAACAGTTATGTAAACTTTCTTATTATGATTAATGTGAAATGCATGTTTGTAGGTTTTAAAGACCTAATTTATTTATCAAATTTGTGAATGGATATATAATGTCCAGGTCTTGTGAATTGTCTGTGTGGTATGGGCAGGTCTTGTAAATGGTCTCTTTTTGGATGTTGGATGACCAGGTCTGCTATTCAAGTCAAGTTGTATGTAACTTATATACGGAATATCCGTATATAAATTATATATGGATTATCCGTATATAAATTATATACGGATTATCCGTATATAAATTATATACGGATTATCCGTATATAATTTATATACGGATATTCCGTATATAATTTATATACGGATAATCCGTATATAAGTTATATACGGATATTCCGTATATAAGTTATATACGGATATTCCGTATATAAATTATATACGGATAATCCGTATATAATTTATATACGGATATTCCGTATATAAGTTACATACGGATTATCCGTATGTAATCTTATCTACGCCCTTTTTATATACGGATTTTTGACCGTATATAATCCGTATATAACACCACTTTTTATACGGATTTTCGATGTTATATACGGATTTTGGCCGTATATAAATGCGATTTTTCTTGTAGTGGAAAATAATACAACATTCACTCAATGTATTCTCACTGCATCCGGATACAAAAAAAAATACCAACATAAAAAGGCTATAAACACACTTTATAGAAGTCTTACCTATCGAGCTAAGCCTAACACAAATAAACATAATGAATATAAAACATGTTGCACCACAAGTGCAAAATTCCCAATGAAAGACATGCAAATCTTTTGGTTGATCACTTTTTCTCCCCTGGACCCTTATAGACCATGAAATTAGTTCAAAACAATGATTGATGCCTCCTAAATTGTTCTAAGATAACTCAGAACATGTTATTGTTTCAATTTGATCAATATCATAATGTTATGCTTTTTTTCCAAAAGAAATAAACCACGTATATATAGCAAAAACACACATTTGTCAATTTTAATCCATTATGTTATTTTTTTAATCAATTAAAATTTACACACGTTTTTAATTGGTTAGCTGCTTTTATTAATAAATTAAAATAGAGACACATTACACCATTTTAATCAATTAGATTATTTTCAAAATAGATTAAAATTTACATACAATTTTTAATCAATTAGTTATTTTTCATAATTGATTAAAATAGATAGTTCATTAACTTTTCACAATTCTGACTTTTAAGTATATATCATCAAACAACCAACTTATATTTATAACATATTTATTAAGTCAAAAACATTATTCAATATCATAAAGAAACAATTATTCTCTTATCATCAAACAAAGTTAAGAATCATCTTGACCATTTTTAAGTTACTTGGATTGAATGACTCTCATATCAACAAATTAAGTTATATGTATATATATATATATATATGTATATATATATATATATATATATATATATATGTATGTATGTATATATATATGTATATATATATATATATGTATGTATATATATGTATGTATGTATGTATGTATATATATGTATGTATGTATATGTATGTATGTATGTATATGTATGTATGTATGTATATGTATGTATGTATGTATATGTATGTATGTATATGTATGTATGTATGTATATGTATGTATGTATGTATATGTATGTATGTATATATATGTATGTATGTATGTATATATATGTATGTATGTATATATATATATATATGTATGTATATATATGTATGTATGTATATATGTATGTATGTATATATATGTATGTATGTATATATGTATGTATGTATATATATTATAATTTAAATTTAATTATTTTAATTATTATTTTCTTAAAAAAATTTAAAAATGGTTATAATTTATTTTTCATAAAACCAATTTTTAACTTATTATGTTTATAATAATATATCTAAACGGAATTCAGAATTCAGGTTTTCAAGAACAAAATTATAATTGTAAACAATAAATTACATTATTTGAATAAATATCATAAATAATATAGTATGTTATATTTTTGGGAACCCTTCGAGAAGAATTCCTAATTAGATGATATATTGTTTGTGTTTTGTTTGTTTTTTATAATTGAAAATTAACGAATAAGGAAAGATGAGCAGAAGAAGAAAGTGTCCCTTGCTGTCATGAAAAACACAAGGATGTCCGAAACTTTCCATGCCAAATCAAAGAAAAAATACAAAACAAAAAAGACAGAAGAAAAAGTAGATAAATAATAGACTGTATTCACTATATTGTATTTTACAATCTATTATGTGTAACATCTCAAAAATATAGCACACAACTATATATAGTTGTCAACATTTAATAATATGATAGAACAGTTACTACAATAAAAAAGTCAAACTTATAGTTATTACAAAAATAACCATAAAATTTTTCGTTTAACTTTACAAGAGCTTTCTATACTACTACCGAACGTTCAACATATAACCGAACGGTTATATTTACAGAACAAAAATAGTGAACGTTCGGTTCACCAAAACTATCTATACTATATGACCGAACGGTCATCTCCTATTTAGCAGGAGTCTCACCGTCCAGCTCATGTTCCAACGTAAGCTCTTCTCCTTCTGCTCACATCCAACAAGGATGATCATTGCAATAGAAAAATCGAACGGCAACATGGACAAAAACAAAAAATAAGGGTAAGCTACTATAATTCAATTAAGCATGCATTCGTACATGAAATAAAACTACAAATCATTATAGACCGAACGCTATAGCATACAAGAGCCAACGTAGATATCACACATAACTTGAATATCATAATTCACGTACGACTGACACTTGACTTGACCATCCGGATTGTATGAATACGTAGCTTGAGGTCGTTCGTGCACTCGGGTGGTGTAGTAACTGGAAAACCATCAGTTGCCACCCGAGGTTAGTCCGTTATAACTTATCCAAGAACTCATGGGCTAGGACCTCCTGTCATTCTCACACAATGACTTACCCATCTCTACTTGAGAACTGGTAATCATCAGAATATCAGGATGAACTCTGTGAATTTCACTATCCGTATTCATACTTTACCACAACATTATCCTTACATTGAGACATTCCTCCCCGGAATTCTCTTCCACGTTACTTGAAACATAAACTTTTACTTGAATACCAAGAATATTTCTCATACATAATAGATCATTGTTGTAATAAACAACCAACACCAAGCCATAACATCAGCATTGAAAGATCAAACAACATTTCACATAAGAAGACCGAACGCTCAAATAACACCACCCTTAGTTACCAACGAACGGAAAGGATCTAAACAACAGACGTTTATTTAATAGATATGACTTTGACATGAGCCGAACACAACTTAAGAATAGAACACCCTAATTAAACCAGATACTTAATATAAGACTGAACCATATTTATCTATCCTCAATACTCGAACGAACGATATTTCAATATTCTCAAAGTAATAACGAACGATATTCTACTATACTCAAAACAAGAACGAACGCTATTTCACTATCTGACAAAACCGAACGCTTAGAGCTTATATCGAACACTTATAATTACTCCTACAAACTATTCACCAAACCTAGTACTTTTAAGGAAATCAAACATTAAGACATTTTAGCTGAAATACCCATAAACTTGTATCTGATCATAAACGAACGTAATTTAAGCCTAGTCTAAGTACGAAGTCTACTAATAATAATATATGAGCTATCACAAACTAAAGTACCTAATTCAATAAGACTGATTATAAATGTATGTAACCATCAACACGTGATATATTAATCATTTCCTATAAATCGAACGATTATACCATGGTAAGGCTAAAATGCTAACTCTATTGATAACTTATTCCCTGACCATAATCAAACGATTGAGACCGAACACCCAACTATTCTACATAAATTTGCAGAATCCTTATAGACTTATACAGATCCACCCAAAACCCATAAACATGCATTTCATACACTCATATACAAATCATCAATCAATTCATTCCATACATACACAAAATCAATTTAATAGCTTCCCTTACCTCTTAACAGACCGATCGCTCACAATACCAACTTTTGTACCACGACCAAACACTCAACCTCCCAGATTCACTGTTTGAGGAAAACAAACCACCCAAAAGACCAGAAACGTGATCAGAACCTTAGAAGAAGAAGAAGATAAACACATGCAACGAAAACTTGGTTTGCATGTGCCCCAAACTAGACTTTATTAGAATCAGGAAAACCTACAAGTTCAAACCACTAAACGATCAGTTGAAAGGAGGATCCTTGCCACCAGCAACCTTACATACACTCTGATGGATGATCAGATGGAAGAAAACGTGAGATTTAATGGAGGAAAAGATGATAATTTTAGAGAGAAGTTAGAGAGAAGGAGGAGAAACGAGTTCAGAAGGTTTTGAGGAGAAGATTGCATGCAGAAAGTGGAACTAACTTTTGAAATTTTAGCTTATATATTCTTTCAGAAAACCGATCGTCCACTCTCTTGCAACCACCTGTCTTCCACTTCCTGAATCTCGTTCCGTTCTTGCAGACACACGTTTCCCACTAAGATGGGAAGTTTAATGGTTCTGACATTATGTATCTGTCGTAAACCTTTTAAAATTATTTCCTTATATATATATATATATATATATATATATATTAATAATAATAATATAAACAAGAAGAAATTAATTGAAATAACACTTTGATTAAAATATACTTTCTTCTTATTTATTTAGTTTTCCTTTAATTTAAACAACTCAATTTTACTCATTACATCGTTTTCTTTCTTTTTAACCCCTTACTTTCCATCAATTAATTAATAATCATTAAATAATAATGTTTAATACAGATACATAAAGAAAAAGTTCAGTCATATAAAATTAATAAATACTAGTATTTCTTTTTAACAGTAGTTGCATCCACATTTTTTTCCTCGTTTTTTTTTCTTTCTCATTAGAAAAAAATATTTATTAAACACGATTTTAGAGTAATTTAAAAAAATTATTAAATCAACTAAAAATAGAATTTTTCTTATATAAGATATTTTGTGATAAGGAAAGCTAAACATTTATTATCTTATATATTTTTATTATTTTTTGAATTTTTCTTATTTATTATTATTCATGGATCCTTATAAATATTTTAAAAAGTCAAATAAAATTTATAAAAAAATTATTAAAATTCATGGATCCTTATAAAATTTATTCATTGTTTTTCTCAAAAGAAAAAGCCTGTGTGAAAGTGAATATTAAATGAGAAATATATTTCAAACCGTCACAATTAACTAGTCAATAAAACTGGATAAAAAATATAACTCTGACTGTACACGTTAAAAAATAGTTACATGAAACTCGAAATTAAGAATATTAAGGCCAAATATAAAGAATCTGCAGACACGTGTTCACATTTATTAACCAACCAGAAGTTCGTTTGACTTTTCATCTCCTGAATATCAATCTTTCTGTTCTTTCTTTCACTCATATTTCCGTCACCAAAAATGATAAAAAATTTACTTTCTATGTATAATATAGCAGTTAAAAATATCCAATTAATACAAAATAAATTAAGTTTTTTTTTTTTTTTTAAGTTTCCTTATATTTTTAACATAAATTACAGTAAATTAATTATTCTTATAGTATTTATAAAAAAATTACTTAAAAAGGCCATTGCTGAAGAAGGATGGAGTACTATTCCACGTCTCCTAGTTTTTCAACAATTGGTTTCTTCATAATCAAGTACCACGATTATTAAACGACAACAACAGCACCAGAATCCGAAACCCTTTATGCAATATAAAGGTTGTGTCTGTCAAAAACACGAGCTTCTTTCTTCTTCCCTCACAAGTGGGTTGTTGTGTGTGATCATACGAAGATACAGACATACACAGATGCAGCGAACAGCATAAAGAAGAAGAGAAAGTGATAATCACACACAATATGACCATGGATCGGCTTTCTCAGAGCAGTTCAGACTCACCTAACAGAGACACCAAAGTATTATCCATAGAGTGTTTGAAGGGAAGTTCCAAAGCCGACGAGTGGACCGGTGACATGCTTCAAACCGGTGACATCGTCGAAGAGCTTCGAATCGGAGACTCCCCCAACGCCCTTATCCGCTTCAAATCGCCCTTCAAAAACGGCAAAACCGCCGTCAACAAAATCCTCCAAGACTCTTACAAGAAGAAAGAAACCTCAATCCTCGTTCGAGTTCGACGTGGACCCAACGACTTCGCCGAGTTGCAGGCCTGTATCGTTCCCAATGATTCCTCCGGGAAGAAGCAGTACGTTCTCCGTTCCATCACCGACCCTAACTACGTCGTTGGCTTCCTTGATCGAACCGAATCCGAGTGTTTCCAACTCCAAGGTACCCTTTTCGTTCACCTTTTTCATCATGTTTTTTTCTCTCCTTCTCTTAGTTATTCACATGCTCCGAGATTGAGTTCGGTTAATCCTAAGTTGTTTTTCGGTTAATGCTGAAAATTCCCACAGTTGAGCGCACGGTTCCCTGTAAATTTCACTAACTAAAACTGCAATTTTTAAAAAATGGAATGAATGGAAAATTAAGTTAGGTGTTTGTTCCCAGGTTCAATTGAATGGATGATGAAGAATGGGTAGATGGGTTCATTTATTCGTGTACTGTGTTCTGGTAGCGATGGATTTATTATTTAATGTATTAAGGACAAAAAAATGATAGGAGAGAGAAGGTGGACGGTGTTACTGTCATATTCCGTTAATGCCGGCAGTCACTCATGGTAAAAATTTGGGTCTGGTGGTAAGAAGTTGGTATCTTTACGTAGAGAAACGAAAACTGATCAATATTTACTACTGTTTACAATTTGGCACCAATGTAAGTGGCAACTCTAGCCACTTTGATCACACAGATCTATGCCTTTTGGCTTTTGTATTAACTGCGTTTTGGAAGGACATGTTCGGTGGAGTGAATATCCATTTAAGATATTTGAGGCATTGACTTTTAATCTGAAAGCTACAACTTTTGCTAGATTTAGGCACCAAGTTGCGTGACAGACATAACGTCCTTCTGTCAATGATATCGCCATTATTATCATTTTCGTTATAGATCATTTTAAAACCCGGATTTTTCACATGTAGAACCAGTTTAAAGAGATGAGTAAAAAAAAGCTGTGTTTATTGTTGTTGACGGCTGTAATACGGAATAATAGAAAATGCAGATTTCATTCTGATATATGTCTTCATCCAATCTGTTGACATAAATAATTGCACTTTGCAGCTTCGAGGAACACCAGAATGGTAAATGCACTGACCAGGACACGGTTACAAGATGGATATGTTTCGTATCCATGGGAGAGGAAGATGCAGGAGTTGCTGCCAGTTCCCACTTCTAGCAATTTTCTTTCCATATTACTTCTTCCCAAAGTTTCAGATCGAATAGCTTTTCGCTACAACGATGTAGAAGACACGCTAGCCAGGGCAAATACGTGGTTGAATGCAGCTCAGGCCTCAGGGGTGCCTATTGTCTTTATGAACGTCCAAACCGAGTCCCTACTTACTAAGGTAAACGATGAATTCCCTCGTTGCAACAGTGTACATTCTGTTGTGGTATAGTAACTGTTGTTTCTCTGATTTGTGTGACAGATATCTGGAGAGACAGCTTCTTCCACTGTAAATGCAGGGTCATTATCTGACTTGTCTAACCTTGCAAATGTAAGTCTTTATGGCTTTGAGGATTATCACGGAGTAGACATTGGTGTCGTTAGAGCAGTTCGGCTCTGGTATGCTCCAATTGGAGGAGAGTTCACAGTTGAGATTAAACTAAAAGAGGATGACACAAAGCTTGGCTTTGGCATTAGTCGAACAGAAGAGGTATCTCTCTTTTGATAAATATACCAAGAGCTCATACAGTCAAACAGATTGATAACAATACTTTTCTATGTGATCAACAGGGTTTTATTTTCATCTCAACAGTTACTGATGAGGGCCAAGAAAATGTACCTGCCACGCGTTCAGGACTGAGCAATCTGTACAAAGCAGCAACAGATGCATCGAGGTTGCTGGTAGTGTCTAGGATTTCAAATCAGAGAGTCCTTCCATGGATGGTATCTTCAACAGGAGCCATCAGGTGTTATGACACTGTTTCCTTGAGCCAGAAACTCTCCTTGCATAGACACACCAAAGTTCCTATTCTCCTTCACGTCTTCCTTTGGGACGGAGCATTGGCCTCATCAAGTGTAGCAAGTACAAGATTGAGTAACATGTCTACCTCAGTGTTGCGCCGTCCAAATGAAAACCAAATTTCTGATGCAGGTGGCGGTGTCAGTGCTGATGGATCCCTCTCAATGCAGCTTGGGAGAGACACAGTTGGGGATCTCTCATTCAGATTCAGTAACTTCTCCACTTTCAACAACTGCGTATGAAATTAACGCATTATAACATCATAGGAACTTTTTCCATGTTGTTTCTATTATGAGCCTCTTTTACCTGTTGTACATAGACAATGATACACACTGTTGCTTCTATATTCAGGGCTTTTGTAGATTTGAGAGCTTGTTTTTGCTTCATTAGTTTGTTCACAGAAACAATTAAAGAATCTAGAATTGGTAGTTGAAATGACGAGCTTTGTTTTTGTCTTTCATATGAATATGTGACTGCTTACTAAACACGTAAAAACCAAGGAATTTCTTCACTTAGCTGCTAACTAATTACACTCGTAGTGATTACCACATAAATACGTAGGAATTTCCAAAACAAGCAACCAATTAATAAAGAAAATAGAGGATTGGTCTGACGGCGCCTACCTACAACATGTGTAGTGTACTCATTGAGATAAGTCATATAGTGTGGCAATATATATGTGAGTGTGAGTTTATGGTTGTCAATTGTTATCGTCTTAGCTTGCAATACTTTCTTTGGAGGTTTATTATTGTTCTTACTATTTTTTATTTAAGTTATTATTATTATTATTATTATTAGTAGTAGTAGTAATAGTAATAGTAATAGGAGTAGTAGTAGAATGACAAATGCTAACAAAGGTCATGAGAAAGTATTATCCAAGGATAAACGACACAAACAAAGATTGATTAAAAGTGTTTTTCATGTATATATCACACCCCGATTTTATCCTCACGATGATAGGTATTTTCGGGTTGAAGGGTATGATTTTTGACAAATATATTACTCAATCCGCAAAAAAAATATTAGATTGGTTGAGTTTCTACAATTTTTTTTAATGTTAAATCCAATATACTTTGGAGTAAGTGTTAGATTGATTTGGATTAATTTGAAGTTATTTTTTTAATTGTATTTTTTAACTATTAATGTAATTAAAGATTAATACAATTTTTACAAAAAAATAATTCAAGACCTCAAATGAATTAATTAATAAAATCACAGTAATTTTCTCCAACTTAATTTTAAAAAAATCATAATACAAATTGTTAATAACACGGATATAAAAATGAATGTTAGATCATTTAGACTAAACCCATCTCCCAATTTATATTCATATAAATAAAGTCGAATTGAATGTAATTAGATTATATTAAATTCAAATTAAATCATCAAACAACCTAACCCAGTGAATATTAGTAAGTAACACTCTAAGGTAGATTCTCTTACGATCATTTATCAAAAAGGACAATTTGAAATATATCAAACAAGCATTTTTCCCCACTGAACTATTGAAAAATAGATCTACGTATACTTGAATTTCTTAAAAATCAACACAGAAAATACATAGCAAAATTTAAAAACAGTAATTGCATGCTCAACATTTTATAATATTATCACGAAATTTGAACGCAACGCACTGTAATTAACTTAATATGACATTATATCCTGTCTAAGCATGAATAATAATATTTTAGATTAAAGTTGAATAGATATTTTAGTAAAAACAGCATATATTTTACATGAAAAACCACTGTATTTGAGATGGATAGACCAAAGAAGGGTAAGCTAACAAATAATCTGTCAAAAATAAGCAATACGTCCACTTATATATGCATATATTCTCTTATCCACAAATGCTCCTGTCTGTAGATTGAACTTTTATCCCACATATTCATCTATAACTAATTTTATAATTATTAATGTAAATTTAATTTTTTTTACAATTTTTTTATCATAGATAGTTATTTTTGTTTAAAAGTAATTAAATTTAAAAATAAACTCAATTAAAAAATAACATTATTATTTTGATTTAAAGAAATACTTAAAGATAAAATTAGAAATAAAACATATCTTTTAAATACTCTTAAAAAAGCATTATTCTAAATTGATCTGGTAGACCACAAATTAACTTTTTTATTTTATTTTTCCTAAGATAAATAAATATAAATAAAAATTTAATAAAAAATATTTAAATAGATCTGTATCTATTATACTTTAACTGCTTCATATTTTATTTTTTAATTATAATTCACACCCAAAGATATAAATTGTATTTCGGCTCATAAGGGAGAAAATACATGAATTGAAGTCAATTATAAAAGGAAAAAGAAAAGCTCATAAGAAAAGCTAAAATAATAAGACGTGGCATGTAACCATTGGCTGTTAAGGAGTGTCGCGGATCACTATCCGTGCCATTGATTGAGGAAGTACCACATCCGTCGATTCCCAGCCTCATAATTTAGCATCTTCCCGGTCATATCGAAATTTCGCAAACTTAAAATAACATTACAAAGATTCCCGCTCAACCATTTTCACGGTGCCCTATAAATACTCTAATCTCCCTCACCCAAATTCACAAGTTCTCTTTTTCCCTCGCTCTATCTAATACATCTCTATTTCTCTCCGTGCTTGAAATGGCTCGTACCAAGCAAACTGCAAGGAAGTCCACCGGAGGAAAGGCTCCAAGGAAGCAGCTAGCAACAAAGGCTGCTCGTAAGTCTGCTCCGGCCACTGGTGGTGTGAAGAAGCCTCACCGTTTCAGGCCCGGTACGGTGGCTCTGAGAGAGATCCGCAAGTATCAGAAGAGCACTGAGCTTCTCATCAGGAAGCTTCCATTCCAGAGGCTGGTTAGGGAAATTGCTCAGGATTTTAAGACTGATCTCCGTTTTCAGAGCAGTGCTGTATCCGCTCTGCAGGAAGCCGCTGAGGCCTACCTTGTTGGGCTGTTTGAGGATACCAATCTCTGCGCCATTCATGCCAAGAGAGTTACTATAATGCCTAAGGACATTCAGCTTGCACGTAGAATTAGGGGTGAAAGGGCTTAGGGTTTATTTGAATTATGTATAAAGCTTTTGCTTTTGTAGCAGTGTTGGACTTAATCAGATGCTTATTGTTATTTGTAGTGTGAAACTTCTTGTTTCATTGTGACTTAATTATGCCAAAAGTATTATGTTAAATCTTACTTGTTTACATATGTTTAATTATCTTTTCTGCTATTTTAGGTTTTCTATTAAATTTAAGGTCTGAAATATTGTTTGATTTTAAAATTAATTGTAGTTGTCATCTAAAATTTTTTGCCTAGGTTTCTTTCTAATTGCATAATGTGGGTAAAATAAAATGAAATGCTGTCTAATAATTTATTGTTATGATTATGTTTACAGTAAAATGTTGTTTTCGTTCATGGACCGTGCTAGTTTGTTGGGCCCGATTCGTTTCATTTATTTTTGAGCCCAATTATTTTTGGCGGGAAGGAGTGGCGGAAAATTTTCGTTTTGCCGTTGATTTTTATACTAATACTAAAAATGCGTCTTCTTAGCGAAAGAAGCCCGGGAAAATGGAGAAGTACTTGGTTTCGCGTAAACCCCCGATTGAAAGTGTTCGGTCACTTCCAAGGTAAATTTGTCCCCTGTTTATCCTTTCTCGTTCAGTAGATATTTGAGAGTTCTTAGTGATTAAAAATGTTAAAAGAAGGCTGTGGAAGAGGAGTTCGGTGGAACTTAATGGGAGATTTGAGCGTAACTATCGTCATGAGATGTTGGATCTGCTAATTCGATCGTATTCTGAGGTGTGTCTGGCTTTTCTCGGTCATTAGGTATTTGGCTGTGCTCTTTTTTTTTGTGTGCACTGTGTTGTTTAAACTGTGGTTAATTTTTGTAAAGGTTGCAGTGTTTCCGCATCTGTATCAAGTGGATGGTTTGCCATGCCAGTCTCATGTATGCACTGATAACTTTGCTTATTGGTCATATGACTCCACTTCGGTGATTTAATTCAATGCAAAAATTTTTGGGCATGTACAGACAAATCGACTGGTTGGTGAGGCAAATGGTGATGGCCATCTCCCACTTAGAAAGTTAGTATTCTGGCTTCTTTGATTTTTATGTCACGAATGAAGATATTAACAATTATTTTAATTATTATAGTTGAGAGAATATATGAATTAAAAAAATTATTATAATCATTAATGTGTCAGAGTTTGTTCTATCTATCTATATATATATGCATGTGTGCCCTCTTGTACTGATTTAGAATGACTTAATTAAATTTTAGATCTTTTTTTCTTCTGAAATGTATTTTTTAAGTTGGTAGTTCTTGGACTCTGCTTCTGCATTCAAAACCTTGCCGCTTCATTGTGGTTCTGTATTTAGGCGGCCTGATGTGCTCCCAAATAACTTTGTCAACTATTGTCACTATTACCGTCGGCAGTGTTTCAGTTCTGACTGGCTATATTAACCACATTTAGTATCAACCAAAAATTTGGGTAGTATCTAATTAGATAAATTTGTTTTGGGTTCCCACATCCCTTCATGAAGCTCTACTGATTCTTTCTGATTCTTTCTACATTTCAATTAGTTTAAGGCATGCTCATCATGGTTGGAAATCTTGAATGCTAAGAATTGTAAATGCAAAACTTGTTCGTGTCCATTTGCTATGAAATTTCAGTTTGGATAACTTGGCACGATCGTTTTATCTCAGGTTGATCTCTATTGTAAGATGTTTTATTTTATGAGCATAAGAAGCTTTACTTTTTTCTTTGCTTATTTTTATTTATTGGTAATTATTGTTATGGTTAGTGTATTTGAAACTTGTTCATGTTTTTCATGGAAAAGGATTGAATTAGTAGTTAGCAATGGCGTGCACTTCTAGACATGAAATGTTCCGGTGTGTTACTTTTCGTGGCATTAATGATTTCTCTCAACAAATAGCTTACACATGTTTGTTAACAGGCAAGGCATCTCTGCAGTAGATTTTGACAAGAAGGTAAGTACAAATTAATATCGAAATGTTTTAGTTGAAATGAGAATGTGCTTTAACTAAATGTTGTTGTGATGCTTCACAAGTAAAAAATCCATGCATTATACTAAAATAACATAAAGCATCTCATCCGGAGATATATATAAATTTAAATCGACCTAGCATTTGAATTAATGTCATAGTTTCTATGTTATGCTTATGCTAAAAAAAATTGATACATAAATTTTTGCGAAATTCTTTTAATCGAAAGCTTTGATAGAAGGTCTCCAAAAAAGAATCTCTAAATTAATCTATCCCGAGCTTGATTGGGCGCTTAATATGCATAATTTTTTGAATAATGGATCCATTTCTTGTTCCACTCTCCACGTGAATTCTCCACACCAGTGAATTTTTGAGTATCTTCTTGTTTACTGTGAGAAGTACACAAATTTGATTAACGTATTGTTTTTATAATCCCTTCGTCTTATTTTTTTTATTCCATTGCTTTGGTGATTTAAATATTCCATCCATGTTTTGAATTGTACTCAGGGAATATACTTGGTGTCCGTGACAAAATCGGGTTGCTTAACAGTTCATGACTTTGAAACACTTTATTGCCAGATACCTGAGTTAACTTGTAAGTTCTGTTTTGGTGGTTATGTTTTGCTTATTTTGAAAAGCTGCTGTGCTTGTCAAATTTGGGAGACTAGATAGATAATGTTTCATAGTCAATATTTAATTAAAGAATGATAAGAATTATTAAGAAAAGTCCTATAAATTTTCTTGCCAGACCAGCTTTTATGTCTGGCTAGATGTATGAAATTTTCCTTACTTATGTTCTTTTTTGAAAATCTAATAATATGGCATTATCTTTGTTACAGCCTTCCAACTGAGAATTTTTTTCTTCCAAATTTGTCCAACTTATTTTTATCTTGCAATGATTATATATTTTTAACATAAATAACTAATTTGGTTTTGATTTTACTTGTTTTTACTGCCTTATGTCTTTAGAATGGTAAGAAAAAAGTGCTTAACAACCTTTGATGCTGCGTGCTTCATATTGAAGTAGCCTTATATTTATTTTAGTCATAGGAGAGGATGGAACTTCATATGAAGTGTTGATTATCATTTCTACCTGCTTTTGTATTAATTTGATGATAGGCTTGCGAGAAGATGAAAACAAACATTTAATGCACCTCTCCCTAAATCGACAACTTGATGCTGTCAGATGGAATCCTCTTAATCAGGACGAGGTTTAATTAAATTGCCTTTTCACTCAGCATTTTACCATGGATTTTTATTAATCTTTCATTATTTCTAAATGATGTCCATGATATGTTCCATGTAAAATGTTTTGGTTTTATCTTTTGAAGTTCTGTATGTCGTAGCTTGTCTATTGTAAGTCAAGGATAATCTTGTGATGGTTTGACTATTTCAAATGAAGTTACCAGATTCATAAGTCCTTGTGCATGTTTTGTGAGACTGATGGTTTGTCGAATTCATTAGTAATAGCTTTATTTTTATAGACTATTCAATATTCTATTTGTACTGCTCTGTCTTACTATTTCATTTCAGGTTGTTTGTGCATCTGTCAAAAGTAATGAACTGCTCATATTCGATATTGGATATGTCTCATCCGACCCAGTTGAAGTAATTTCCGTTCTTATATGTTATCGTACTTGTTAAATGTTGTTTACGTTGACTTTATAGGACCAGCTCTTTTCTTCCCAAAATCTCAATGTTTCTACTATCTACTGTTGATATTTGGCACAACTCCAAATTCAGTTGATATGAATTTCTTTTTCCATTATTCCTTTATTGTTAAGCCTTGTCCAGTGTTCTGAAATTTTTCCAATTATTTATTAATTAAAATATATAAAGTACCTTTACCAAACTTCATCAAATCATTACCCCTAATAAGGTTAACCGGATTAATATCTTTTACCGATTTCTTTTGGAGGCATTATACAAAGAACCAGGAAGTGTAGATGCAAATGCCTTTTGGAGGCGACATATAGCATGAGATCTTCTATTTACTTTATCAAATCACACATTGTTCTTATAATTTAAAGTAAACTGCAAATTTCATCATAATTTTTTTTTGACTTTGTTTTATTTCCCAAAGAAGTATTTTTTGTCATAGGCAGCTATACAGATGTTTGCTTTTTTCTTCTTGGCTAACTAATTTTTGGTCCTTCAATTACTTAATACAGGTGTTAAGAACAAGACGTACAGCCACAGTTAATGGATCCACCTTGCACAAAGGTCTCTCTGATGTCACTTTTACGTCAAATGACACAAGGTTGGTAACGTACACCTAATTTAAAAGAATAATTGTTTGTCTGGAATAATGAAATTCCTAATACTGTGTCATCCATTCTTTTATTTATGACGTCTAAATATGTAATAGAAATATCTGTAAACAGAAAAAAAGAGAAAAGCATAAAAACTAAACTGCTGCGTTGGACAGACTCTTAGAATGTGTGATTATTTAACAACTCCTAAAATTTATATAGGTGGAGTTTGTAAACCAGTTTTTTTCTGTACTGTGAATCTGATAGGAACTGGAATTCGCTACAGGGATTAAAGCATAATTCAAAGAATAGAACTCTAATTATAGTAGGAAAATTGCAAGAAAGTACAGAAATATAACTGAAAGTATCAGAGAAGTGTGGTTTCTCTGCCCAACGACAACAGCAACCCTCGACTTCCTAAATGATTACGCCCCTTCTCTCTGTTTTATCCTTTCCTGGAAGTGTTTCCCCTTCTTTCTCACCTTTCTTGCCATGTAAGGAAGGCTATTACGGTCAAAATATTTCTTCTGTCCTTTATTCATCACCGGGCCTGGCGTATTAGTGCTGTGTAAAACTGTAATTAAACATAAGATAAATATTTTAAAAATGCATTCGGCCCAAGAAATGGGATATTTACAGTCATTTTACTAGTTAAAATCTGTATCTATTATCAGAAACTTCACCATGGGAACGTGCAATGTGCTAATATTTGATTTAAGGCTCAAACTTGACCAAACTCCTGGACTTGTGGGTGGTCGCTTTTTTTTTAATAAAAATGGAAGTACATATTTGTCCAAGAATATCAGATATCGGCTGGGACATGCTTAGATCCTGAAGGCTAGGCAAAGGTCCACCGTGAGGCTTTTATCTTCTGAAGCTTACAAGTCTCTTCCTGTTTTTCCACACACGAAAGTTATTTACCCATAATCCTTGTGCGCACCAACTCACCAAGAGATCTCCTCAAAGATTGTCTAAGAGACTCATGCACTCTCTTTGAAGTTACTATTATTATTTTCCCTTGACCAATCTGTTTGACAAAAATGGCAACGGCACTAGTGTATGGTTATTGTTTGGTAGTACATATTGATTTCAGGTTTTTAATCATTCATCTGGTATTTGTTGTCGAACTAAGTTTACCTTTTAGTTCATATGCTTAAAATCATCCCTTTAATTCCTTATACGTGCTATTTTTAATCTCTTTTAGTGTGTAGGGAGTAGAAGGTATTATGTGTAGCATTAAAAAGAACGACGTTTTAAGTATGAGGACTAAAGGTAAAATATGTATAACTATAGGGATTCAATGAGTTATTAAATACGCATTTCTGCAGATACTTTAGTTTGATTAACAATCAACACATTTGTCAATCTTTTAATTTTTTCCATCACTGTGCATTTCTCAATTTGCTGGCAAATTTCAACAGGATACTTGCTTCTGATACACATGGTGCAATTAATGTGTGGGATAGAAGAGTGAACTCTCTACCTTGTCTTGAGCTTGCGTCTGCTTCATGTGGTACGCTTAACAGCATCCAATTAAATGCAGATAATCAGGTTAGGAATTGTGTATCTAGTCTATAGAGTAATTTTGTAATTCTTTTAGGAGTGATGCGTTTTTAAAGCTCAGTTACTACCTTCCCTTTTTTAGACAAAGGTCAAATGAGTCCTTAAACAAGTTAAGGATTAAAAAATATAAAATCAAAATCAATTGAATAAAATATTAAACATTTTAAGCATTTAAGTTCCTGATAGACTTTTAGTAAGTTAATGATTAATACTGAAATATCCTCAAGATTGATACTTTTGTCCCAACGCGAGTGTTTTTAATTTTTAATGCAGTGGTCCAAATCTCCTGGTCCACTTAACCTTGATAAAATTGCTGTCACTAACATAGTTTACGTGCTGTTGAATCGGGTTTTGGTTTGACCGAATTTTAGAATACACCTTTACTTTGTTCAATCAATACATGAGAATTTGCAAACAGTTATTACTCTATCCTTTCCAGATTATTTTTGGTGCTGGAAAACATGGGCTCGTGCATGTATGGGATATTCGTGGTGGAAGAGCATCTGCCACTTTTCAAAGTCTCAAAGAGGTATGCATAGTGTTTTTTTGTTCTATTATGTTATGAAAAGCACACATAAAAATTATGTTAGAAGTCAAGACTACTGCTTGGACACTATCTCCGCAATGCATCCGCTTCTACGTGGTGGGCTAATTAAAGACCAAGCTTGCTTAGGCTTAGGACCAGTTCATTCAACCTGGCTCCTAGTTTAATGTCTTATATTTGCTTATTTACTAGTTCAAGCCTTAGTCTTAAGTGTATTTTCATGAATCAGCTATCTCAAAAGTCTAAGTTGCTAGTTGAAGTCATAAATAGTTCTATCTTATGTCTTTAACGTTTCTTTACACGCAAGAGTCCTTTGGGCTTGTAGTACTAAATTTCTTAATAGAGGAAGGAAGGGTGGGGGGTTTGACTAAGAATTGAACTCAAGACCCCCTTGATTTAATGTTGAACTAATTATGCTGTTAGGTGAACACACATTAATTTTCTATTGTATCTGTAACAAAAAATGTTAATAAAATTTTAGTAACAGAGTTTTAAGCATTGATTTTTTAAACTGTACAAACAGTATTGGGCTAAAGATTACCGGGGAAGATAGAAAGTAGTTTTACTTTGAATTTGGGTATTAAAATTTGTATTTGGTAATATTGAAGTGTGAGAATCTTGGTCAGGAGGGGGATAAATTACTTGGTAGACACATTAACATGGTCCAGCAGTTCCGTTGAAGTTAATTTGTTTGACCGATATTGCAAATATGATTTTATAAACTGTCTACCTACTGATATATTTATATATTCTACCTAAATACCTTGGATACAAATTTCGTAAATAAACATTGATGCGGAAGCTTGTGACTTCTTGATGCATGCCTTCTACAGCTTGATTTTTGGTCACACGAACTTCGTCTCCAAGTTCCTTTTGCTTAAGAGAACGTATCTACTTGCGACATACTTTTAAATGAAGCATGACTAATTGGTAAATGTTGTAAAATATATTAAAACTGCTTTTAGAAATCTTATTCTTCTTTGTTTGGTATTGTAGATATGCCATCCACCTGTAAAGTCAGTGAAGTTGGCAACATTGCTAGAGAAGATTGGATCTTTGAAGGTGCGGTTATCCTTGCTTCACCTATCTACTACCTTTACAACTACTTACTCTTGTGTGGTGGCTGTATAGGTTTGTAAGTTGAACTACATACGAATGATTATTTTTAGTCATAAAAATTTAGCCCCAGTAATTTCAACAACATAATTTTGTCATATCTTTATTTGAAGTTTGGTGTTCCAGTAAGACTAGTTTTCACTTGAGGCTTCTCTCAAGACATTTAAGTATTTTGGGGGTTTTTCTATTCAACATTTAGTTTTACATTAATCTATTTTTAGCTATGGTTTTTTTTCTAAACTTCGTTGCAAGGTTCATGTCCTTCCCTGACTTTCACGTCACATGCATGCTTTGTTTTATCTGCTGCAGAAGAATCCTCAACAATTTCTTTTTTTCTCCCCTTCTTTATGGTTTCTCTCTTGAAACCTTTCGCCTGTGATATAACTATATTATGTTGTGATGTTGTTCTTTATGTATATCACTTATACAAATTAAGACAAAAATTGACAGTATTTATTGATGATTTCCCTATATTTTTCTCAGACAATGTTGTTCATAAATATACTCTACCATGATTTTGAAGTTGTTTGCTGGCTCTATCATCTTGAATTGTTTCTTTAGATTTCCTACCCTTTTCATATAGGAGTGTGTTTGAATGAGTTTCTCCATAAAAGCTTTTAGGAAACAAATATATGAATAAAAATTAACTTATATACATTTTAAAATAAATTTTTGGAGAAATTGTATCACAAGACGTACAAATTACTTTACTCAAAAGCTATTTTTAACATACAAAAAAGTCAATTTCATTTTTTTATTCATTTAGAAGTTCTTGTAGAAACTCTTCCAAACAAAAGTCTAACTCACTAATCTGTATTTAATATCGCTTAATGTCAGTATGTGCTAAGTTGGTGTCATACTTGTGACCTAGTCCCCACCTTAGATATCTGTATTTCACCATGTGGTAATTGTCTTTTGCATACTAGCTGGGGCAAGTAGTTGATATGGTTACCCATTCTCATCTATTCAGGCACAGGCAAATATTGTTCCCAAGGAGATTCACTCTATTAATATTAATCCATCATGCCCATATCAGTTAGCATTCCATCTTGTCGATGGCTGGTAAGTTGCCAAAATGTTTCTTCAGAGACTGTTAGTTAATAAGGAAAATTTCCATGTATTTGCTTAATCATGTCCTCTATAAGTTTCTATCATTAAACTATAAACTGAAATTACGACTGAATTGCCTGTCACATGTTCGGCTAATATTGTTTCTAAATGGTCTCATTTTCTTGAATTTACTTCAATGTTGGATCTGGAATTTTACAGTTTGTACTCAGTATCTACCTTTAAACAGTGCCATTTGATATCGGTAGGGGTTATGTACATAAAATATTGGTGTGTGCTGCTTATTGAATCTTACTTATCAAGAAAAATGCTTCCCTAATACTCCATTGTGGTTATTTTTTCTCAATGTTTTCACGCAGGTCAGGCGTTTTGGATATTAGTACTTTTGAAGTTACCCATATTCATTGCCCACCTCCTGCTTGGTTGTAAGTTTGTCCGTTTTCATCTGGAATCGCTTTTTCGTATTTGTGAAATGGCTTCTTGAAATGTCTAATTATTTGTTTACTGTTTATTTTCTTTTGTTAGAAACGATTCCTACGTTCCCGCTGATCTATCGTACTTAAGAAAACCTTCATGGTTATCAACTTGTTCGGTGAGAAGTTTATTGAATATAATGCACCTTCTTATTTTTACACTTGGTTGCCTACAAAATTTGCATAAGTTTCTCAATAAATATGTCTTATAACTTTTTTATCTAATATATCTGAACATAAGCTTTATTTTATATATCTAAATATAACAATCATACATTGATAATTGATCAATTATTGAAATAATCTTTAAAAATAATCCAATTTACCCCGTTTATATGTTTGGTTTAAATAAAATATTGATCTTTCGGACTTTCCAATTAGTGGGCTCTTGATGCTTATATTCATCATTATTTTTTTTTTGTGGATAATCATTTATTTTATTTGTACACGAAATAATTATTGTAATTTATGACAGATCTATTTGGCCGGGTCATCATCTGATTGTGGTATCCATCTTTTGGATTTTTATCCCAGCACCAACTCACCGAGCCATGTTGATTACAAGTAAGACCCTCATTTACTAATTGGAACACTCTATTGAGAAAGCACATGTACACTAAAATCTGCTGTACTCAAATCAAATTAACCACATTAGTATACAGTGAATGTCATGTGTTCATAAGCGTAAGTTTACTTATGAAACTGCATTTCGCAATGTTTTTTCTATGCAGTTTTAATTTACATATTTTTACAGGGAGGATATGCAAGAACTTTCAAGGCGGAAAAACCGAAGTAATCAGAACAGATTTATTTCTTTATCTGAAGGAGTTATCTCATGTGTTGCTCACCCTATGTATAATGCCATCGTGGGAGGAACCAAGGTTTGTGAATTAGAAATTTCTGTTATCGTCATTTTCTGTTTGAAGCTAGCTTTATGAGTTCCCTGTCTGACATCTCGAACCGGTTTTATATTAGTTCCTCCTAAATGAACTTATTTTCCTTCTTCTATAATCGAAGTATATTTATTAGTTAGATATAATTTCTTCATAACTAATTTTTGAAACAGAAAAAACTCATTTATTTCTTATTAATTTTTTAGAATCTTATTTTTAATTTATATATAAGTCAATTTTAGTTTATGATATATTTTATTTTATTTTTATTAATGTTTGTCATAGAAATATTTACGTAGTAGTTTTCTATACTAATATTTCCTTTGGTAGAGTAAAGAAATAGAGGTTGTGAAAGATAAACAAAAAGGTAAGAAATTAGTGGAGAAAGATCTTTGGTTGGAAAGGAATGAATAGAAAGAGAGTTTATTTCATTTACTATTAATTTTATTTATTATATTTTATCTTTCTGAGTATAATTATTTATTATTTATAATAATATATGGTGAGATATTTTTATTTAGTATGTGTTACCTTTCAATAAATATTAATATCATAAATATTATTTTTGAATTACTAAGTTAAACGTTTGCATTCACAAAAGTTATTATACATTCAGTTTTCATTATTTCATTTGTCTACTAATTAACCAACACCTTTATTTTATTTATAATTTATCTTTAATGGTGAGTTTTCTCCAAACTCAATATATTGTGTTAATAACTATTCAATTTCAATCCATGTGTCACTTGACATCCGAAGCCTCTGTTTTTATTAAAACGATAAAAAAATAGCAAACAATTATTAATTATAGAAATTAGAATAATTATAACATGACTATTTTTCTTAAACGATCATTTCATAACAACTTTTTAATGTACATTTCCAAAGAAAGCTTTTATTTTTGGGGTTCACGAAACTTTTTTTCTCACACCATTTGTCAGATTACTCTCTCCCCATCTTTCTTTCCTTTTCCCCGATCTCCTCTTAGTGTAACGAGGCATAAAAACCTTGTTTTTAATTTGAGGATGTTTGGGAGTAATCAAGGTAACATTGTTAAAGCGGGCATGCTTGACAATAATATTTGCTGTGTTTGTTACTGAGTTTGATTGATTATTGGTTTCAGAAAACTTCTTTGCTCGTGATTTCTCAAAGGCATGAGTCATTCAGAAGTGAAGATTAGTTCCAAGCTTTGACATGATTTTCTATTTACTGTATTCCGCTAGTCTGAATTTATAGATGAGTTAATGTCTAATTCCGTGTTAATAATGTTTTCGTATTTTAAAATTTTAGACGTTCACAAATTTTAGTTGCCTGTGGGCAAAATTGTAGATGTTTATGCCTGTCTATGTATGAGAAATTTGAAGGGACAAAGTCTTACATTATCTGATTTTACACCTTTTCAAGTTTGCATGTCTTCTGTTGTACAAACCGTCTGTGGTACAGGCATGGGTTTGGGGCAATGAATTGCACCTCCATAAATTTCTCCTTACACTCTGATATAACTAAATTTCCATTTTGCCCTTTTTTGTATTGTGTAATTCGAAAATTGGAACCAAATACTAGATTTTAACAGTGGAGAAGAGTGTCGACTGATACATGACATTATTTGGGGCCTTAATTTGATGTCACAACTCTTGTCATGACAGACTTCTGAAAAATTAATCATTTTTTGTATATTTTAATTTTGAGCATAGCTTAATCATTGGAGACCAGAAAAATGTCACAAATCCTTTTCAATCAATCAAATGTGAGGTGGGTATAAGATAGGAATATAATACCACGTATGCATATAAAATACCATGTATCCCCCATATAATTTCCATAATTATAGTGTTGGTACATTATTATTTAATCCATAGAATAGAAGGATTCACAGAATGCCTAGACTAAATAAATGGGCTGACCCATCCTTGTGCTTCTTGTGTCTCATCTTCTGTCACTGCTTCATATTAACACACCCCAAATTTAGAAGCAACTACTAAAACTTTCGGACATTACTCTACTTCAATTTTGGACATAAATAAATTGTTAAACTTTTTTATGTTTCAATTGATTCTAAAATCGAATCTTAATAATTTGTTAAACTTTTTTATGTTTAGATTGATTTTAAAATCGAATCTTAAAATATTTAAGAGTCATAGTCATAAAGAAATCGAGGTAAAACACTATTTTCACTGCTACTCCACACGTGAGGTGCCATGCATGCATGGTAATAGACAATAATATATTTCTTCTTTAAATTTTTACTCCTTTTAGCTGAGTGAAATACACGTAATAAATAATAATAAAATAATACACTGACGTGTCATACGATGAAAATCACTCCAATTCTTCAAGTTTTGAAAAATAGTTTCAAATTTAGTCTAAATTGGTCAGAGGGTTGCTTTACGACATTATTATATCATAATATCACATGCCTCTAACAGTCACCTTTGGAATTATAAATAGTTAATTGTTGTTGTGTAGATTTTCTTATATTATGTTATTACGTACACAGTCATAGATTCTCCACATCGAAGCCACCGGAAATAAAGGATAAAAATAAGAAGAAGAAAGAAAGAGAAGACACATATAAAAAGGTGAGTTGAGGTGGTGTTGTCATTTTATATACTGAAGAAAGAGGACCACATTCGGTTTGGTTCCTTTCTTTACAACTTCCTCTTTTGTTCCCCGCAAGAGACGCGGAATTCATATCACTTGTATCTTTCAGCCAAGGCTGTGTGACCATCACTGATAATGAAAGAGAAGCAATCCTCATGCACACAAATCTACAAACCAGGCTCATGCTCATCTTCTCTCTGCAAAGAAACAAAAGAGTTTCCCAACTATGTTTTCAGAATTCTTCTGCAATAATGCTAAATGGATTCCTACTGCAATGCCACATTTGTCTAATGCTTTTGTGAGCCCGTGCCACATAACATCACCTTAGTGTGGTCCCACATTTCCTTCCTTTCATAACAAATAATCTTGCATGATAGAATGGAATCAGTACATAAACTTAAATGTGGTTTCACAAATTTATGTAACAGTATGTAAAAATCAGTAATATACAAGTAACAGTTATAGACATCTACTAAAACCTAGGCATTGAGTTTTAGGTTGTTGTTGCTATTATGGCTGTGTTACTGTCTTGTTGATTTTATCCATTATCTAAATTTATTGATTTTTTTTTTCTTATAAGGTGTTTAACTTTATCATTTCTATCAAATGAAAACTTACAGTTTAATTATTTCCAACAAATTTGAAGAAAACAGAACTTAAAAAATAAAAGCATTATTAAAGATGACAGTTCATTTGTTAATATTTAAGGTAGTTGTGTGTTGAATTCAAGATTATTATTAAAGTAGAAAAATTTACCTGAATTGATTACATGATGGTTAGGTTTGCTCTTACAAGCAAAGCATGTAAGGGGTATGCTGTGATGGTAAAGTTGTCTGCATGATTTAAATTATGAAGAGAAGTTAAAAGATGCTTAAATTGATTAGCAGTGGTTCCTAGGGCTTCCCTTATCTTAAGTCATTTTTGGAGACTTTGGTGTCCCCTACCTCCTTGCCAATGAAGTCAATTATTGACACAAGAGACAGAAAGATACCTTTCCTAAGCAAAATCTTGCACCATAATTACTCCCTCTTTACTCTGATACATCTTTAGGGGGACCCATCTGATGGAGAAAGAAATGTACAATTTCTTCAAATATGTGCTATCTACTTTGCTGGGGTATGTCTGTATTATCAATGCAATTTCTTAATATTGATGAGTGAGACTGCACACCAGTGTAGGTTTAATTAGTGTCTAAAAAACATTGAAGGAATGGCTCAAAGATATAATTAGACAAAATAGAAATAGATATGCACGCTGAATATAAAAAGAAAGAAAAACTATGACATTTTGGTGTTTATATGGTGTGAAATACTAAGACATGTAACATGCTAGAAGATTATATAGCTTTGTTTAAATGAATCTCTTTCTCTTTTCTTGGGGTAGTTTTTCTGATTTCTTATTTTGTTTAAAATGATTGTTTCTTATCTTCTTTTCACTTTTGTAATTTTCTCTCAGCATGTTATAAAGTTTTCTTCAGCTGTCAAAACCAGTTAAAATGAAAAAGCTAAACCGTGAAATATGATTTTGTTACATTCTTTTGACATGTTTAACTTTTTTGCTCACAATATAAATGTAATATCATAATTTAATTCAAGTATCGTGTTCTGATGCTGTCAGTTAAGTAAGAAGAGTGGTAACCTTGACAAGGAATTCCCATGAAAAAATTTAACAGGTTCTGAATCAAATAATAATACCTCAGCCTAAACTATCCTGTTTTCATGGATATTGAAATTTGTGCTTGAAGTTGCTCTTAAACGGTTGTATCTTACATAAATATAAAAGTAGTAGATACCAATAAGAATAATAATAATTAAAATGATAAACAGATCATAACCAACTATGCTTACATCATCACCTTGTGAAAATAACTATGTTAGCAACTTTACCTCCACTAGGTTTAAATAACTGTTCTAAACATTTAATATTAGGGTCAATATCCCCCAAAGATTCTACTTTCCTGTAGGAAATTATAGTTGCAGTTATGAAAAAGATACCAGGTTGAATGATAAAGATTCTCAGTTTTCAAAAATACCCTTTGGAGTAATGTTCATATATGGCACATGACAGGATTTTTTTTGTAATTTACAGAGCTTCCCAATGGCCACTTGATCACTTGATCCCCACTGTGACACTCTGTCTCCAATATATGATTCAATGTCTGCTAAGTGTCAAACTTTTAGAACGTTTTGGTTATTTTTCTTTTCCCTTTTGGCCAAAAGAAACTGCACCTTTCACGCCTCAGTATCGTTCATCTTCAGTTTTTTTATTAGCAGAATATGGTCCTCAACCAACATAATTGCACGTTAGGGATTTGCAGAAAGAAAAAAAAAAGAGTTACTTTAGCAGTTGGAGTAAGTTAAAAGCTTCTAAATCGTCCAAAACGAGATTAAATCAATGAACTTTAAAAGTGGGTTTCTTCTTAAGAATTTTCCCAGTGACCTTACTTGTCAGGACATGTTTAGCACTTAAAACTTCCATTTGATTGAAGAAAAGGAACCTTCTATGTTAGGTCTTTGGCTGAAAGCCAAGTAAGGAAGAAATTGGTGAGAAAACCCTACACACACACACGTTACGAAATGGGTATATGAAAGTAGCATATAGTGGGATCTAAAATATTACCTTATCACATATGAACATGTTCTCATCATGAAAAGGAAAAGCCGCCAAGGTGAATTGATGCCTTTGTGAAGGAAGTTCTGCAAAGGAACATAACATAACCGTGTTATTATTAACTGTGATGATTACACACGAAGTATGAATTAGAATTAAAGCAACATCTAGTCCAAAGTATTCCTAAATTGAAAGCAGAAATGGTTGACCACATATGTGAAAGTGGAAGATAGTGGCATGGAACTTCTCATGTTCGTACTAAAGCAATCATGTGAAACAGTGGTACCACCACCTAATGCTGAATTCTGGTAAATTTTGGAATCTGTGGGTAAATTGGTAAACTTGCAACACACTGCTGATGTGTTAGAAACATGTCAGAGTTAAATTCCTTCTCTCTTAAACTTACTCTCTTCTTTTCACATCATCACATGGACTTACTCCATTAGTTTTTCCTATGACAATAAAAACAAAACTCTTTGGACTTAGGGTGCCCCTCTCTATCTCTCTTCCTATTTTCTGGTTCTCCAAGGTTCCACTTTAGATATAGGCTTAAAATCAAGTCCAACCATTAAATACCACTTGGTCATCCCTTTGTTCTTCTGGCCCTTATAAATTAAAGTTTCTAATTTCATCCGGTGCCCATATTATCCTCTAGAAACTTGCATGTTCCACTCTGTTTCTTTCTCTGTTCTGCTTCATGGCTACAACAGCAACATCAGCACAGGTTTTCAAAGACTACAAGGACACAAGTAATGGAAACCCTGAAATTACGAGGCAGGAAATTCAGGCGGCCATAGCCAAAGCAGTGGAGCTGAGAGCTCTTCATGCGGCTTTGATGCGAGGAAATAGCCCAGCCAATGCTAGATTCCCATCCCCTTCCCCTGCTTCGCGCCCTGTTTCTCACTTCTCTGCCCAAGATTACCCTGTTTTCACTCCAGTGGGTATTGTAATTTTTTCTTGAATTTTGGCTTGAAAAATTGTTTTTTACTTATTTTGATGAAATGGGTATCCTAGAATCTTCGTAATTCATTGCAAAGCAGCGATTTTTCACTAAGAAACAGAGTACTTTTGCTGGATTATCTGTTGCTAGATTATGTTTGAATTGACCGTTGCTGTTAATCATGATAAAGACCAAATTTAAGATACTTGAATTTGTGGTGCTCCCTTTCGCTTGAACGCTGCTATTTATTACAATTGAAAGAATTATGAAACTGCTGCTTTCTTATGGCTGGTTAGGTAGATGTCATTATTAGTGCGGTTACATCCTTACTCGCTGCTCCTCTTTTTTTCTTATCTAATCTTGAAGAAACACCGACCGTGAATGAAAGTTTTGACTTTTTTGAGCATTTTGGATTTTCGCTTTAAATTCTGTGTCATGGAACTCTTTAATGTTCATTAAGTCAACTGAGCTGAGCCTGAGGCAAATCGTGAAACTTTTATATTTATTGTCTTAATGATTCTTTAATTAGAAGAATAATTTAATGTTTTTTTCAGTTTTTCATTATTTTCAGATTCTACCAATATTTGCGGCTGCAACTGCAAGGCCCCCTCCCCTTTAGTATATTTTTCCCTTTTCAATTTTGATTGATGGTAAGTTTCTATTGACAGAGCTATGAAGATGATCCACTGGTGGTGTACCATCAAAACTCCATGAAAAGCCTAACAGTATCAGAAAGTTGGGATGGGAGTCTTCTAGAAGGAGGAAACAGCAGAGAAACCATTGTAGCAGATTACAAGGAGAAATCAAGTTCAAGAAAAGGACTATATTCTGGTTTTGCCAACGTTGATTCTCACACATGCCCTACTGAAGATGCCAAATCTGTGACTGGCTCTTGCGCAAATCAAATAACTGTTCTGCAAACATCACCTGCAAATGATTACTCCAAGGGTAGGAGGAGAAACAGCATGGAGGATTTCAAGTCCGTATCCTCCTGCAACAAATGCAACCCTGCCACCATAACTAGCGATTTTGAGAATGCAAGGAGCAGCAAGAGCTCCAACATTATTGTCCCAGTTACGGATTCACACTCATCTCTTCAATCCCAACCCAAAAGCAAGGGGGTGATTTCTTGGTTGTTTCCCAGGTTAAAGAAGAAACACAAGAACGAGAATTCCCCTAATAGAGCAGAATCTGAGGATGTTTCTCAGGTTCTCAAGGACTTGGGAATAATGTCAATGGAGACATTGAAGAAGGAGCTGGTGGAAGCAAATGAGAACCGAGATGTGGCCTTAATGGAAGTTTCTGAGATGAGAGGTTCATTGGGAGAGCTGAAACAGAAGCTGGAGTACTTGGAGAGTTACTGTGAAGAGCTGAAGAAAGCTCTAAAGCAAGCCGTGAAGACAAAGGATTCTCAACTTTGTGACCAACTTACTGATCTTCCTCAGAGGGGGAAACTATTTGAAGGAAATGGGGAAAATAGGATGCCCGTGAGTGAAGAAGTAATGGTAGAGGGATTCTTGCAGATAGTGTCAGAGTCCAGATTATCAGTGAAGCAGTTCTGTAAGACCCTTATTACTCACATTGAAGAGACTGATCATTCTTTGACAGAAAATTTGAACTTGCTTCTCCAACCTTACAAGTTATCTCTGAGTTCCAAGTTCTCAAAGGCAGTTCTATACCATTTTGAAGCTTTTATAAATCAGTCTCTCTACCAAGACTTTGAGAATTGTGTTTTCCAAAAGAACGGTTGCTCAAAATTCCTAGACCCGCAGCAGGATCGTCAATCACAATTCTCTTCTTTTGTTGCCCTTAGAAATTTGAGCTGGAATGAGGTACTGAGAAAGGGAACAAAATATTACAGTGAAGAGTTTAGCAAGTTCTGTGACCAGAAAATGAGTTGTATCAATACTACTTTAAAATGGACAAGGCCATGGCCTGAACAGCTTCTTCAAGCTTTCTTTGTGGCGGCAAAATGCATGTGGCTGCTACATTTGCTTGCCTTTTCTTTCAACCCTCCGTTGGGAATTCTAAGGGTTGAAGAGAATAAACTCTTTGATCCTCACTACATGGAGGATATGTGTCCAAGGTCACAAGGGCCAAGCAGAGTTAAGATCATGGTGATGCCGGGATTTTATGTTCAGGATAGGGTCTTGAGGTGTAAAGTTCTTTGCAGGTACAAGTCTGCAGCCTAAGAAAACTAGTAATGAGTTTTATATGTACATTTTCTTTTACTTAGACTTTTCCACCTGTAACTCAGTAACTAGCCGTATTTGATGATTAATAATAGTCGTAAGTGATTTAATTTAGTGCATGTTCAATTGTGGGTGCCTGACATTGAATAGATAAAGATTCAAAAGTTTAGAGAATTGTCGTTAAATAAAATTATGTTTTGTCACTCGTTCTGTCATTGCGAATACCTCCAATTTCATGTAGTTCAGAACACAGAAAATGCATTAAAAAACCATATATTTACAGCTATTGGTAACGGTGGTCTAAAATTACATTTCTGGTAGGACCCCCAGAAACCTATACGGACAGTACCTGTTTAGCTTAATTTACTGATCACTGCATGATTGTACTCTGTTACTTGATTTACAAACTTATATAGATTCAGATGGTCTTTATGCAGATTACGACAAAAAGAGGAAATATTTTTCTTAGTTAAAATTACTATAACTGGGAAAATAAACTCGTTAATCAAGTAGCGATAATTGATGTTGAATCGCAGTGTCACGTCTCAGATTTGAGATAAAAACGGGTGAGTACTACAGAGAACTGTAGAGGTAGAGTTACATTATATATATATATATATATATATATATATATATATATATTATTTTTGTATGGATTCCATATTCTCCACTAATTTACTTATCATACAAATACAAACTAATTTTTAACAACTGCCTTGGTTAAGACAAGAAATTAAGACCAGGACTAAACGTGGGGAAAATTTTCCCAATTGCTAGAGACAGGTACTCGGAAAAGAAACCCTTTGATTTACATTTTCTTTCTAAATTTGCAGAGTGATGTTTATCAGATTTTTTTAGAACAAAACGAGGGAGTAGCAGGGAGAACTGTTGAGGTAGAAAGAAATTGAAATCTTTATCTTCACTCCCTCTCTGTAGAGACAATCTTGTCAGATAAATCGTCCATACGCATGCGGAAGCAAGAATACCTTGTTATGATTTGATATCAATACAAATGGAGACTGGTAAAATTCAAAAATAGAGTACGAATAACATTACTTAACTGTTGGGTAACGCGTTTGACAAATCTTTATGATCAATAATTAAACAAGAGTTTCATAATCAAATTCACAAAGCTTTATTGTGATGAGTAATTAAAGGACGTGTGTCCGTCACGAGAAACAGTGCCAAAAAGGATGTTTATGCACGAGAATTATACTATCACTGGTAAAACGAGTTGCCACATAGATATTAGGAACATTACTTAGAACACGCTGAGTTCTCAATTAAGAAAGAATGAAAAGTAGAGACGAAAATGATGGCATAGGATTAGGATGCATCCGAATTGTCACCCTCACTCCACCAAAAGCTAACTGAAAAACTTGTAGTCAAAGACCTCACATAGTGCCACCATTTTGGCGGGATATATAACATTTCGCCTTCCTCCAAAATACAGTCTACAAATTCCAACTCTTGCACCTTGGGAAACTTCCTTTCATCTACGTCATCTAAATCAACCTTAAGACAACAATTCTAATCAACATGGGCACACAGATTTCAAAATATCAAAAGAAAAAATAAATATAAATCAACAAATAAGGACAAGTTAAATGAAAACACGAGAACGGATGGCACAGTTTTTGCCGTATCAATGAAATTGCAGTAAAGCTAAACAAAAATCAATACCTCCCATAAAGTTTCCACTTTGCAACATATTAAGTTCATAAACCTGTCACATATTGTATATGTAAACTGCAAATACACTATCATATTCCTTTGAATTCTACTTTCTGTTGGCAGCTTGTATAGACAATAATAAGCATTGCATCTGCTGAAGAATCATTTTCGTCACAACAAAATTACTCTCATATGTCATGACAGATCTAATATGGAATCTTTTAGGTTCGTTATAAGTTTAAAAGACTTGATCACTTGGCTGTCTAGAAAATTTGTAGCAAGTGAAAGGATAAAAAAGCCTAGGCTTACATTGAGTAACACAGTGGACAGCGCAAATTAATGAAGTGCTACTAGAGCTCTTTGGCCATTTAGATGAGATGTATTAGATATTATTACGCTTTTAAGCAAAGGGCACAAGTAGACAAAACAAGCTGTCCAATCATATAGTTCAGGAAACTAATTACCTGGCTGGAATTGCTGAGCATGGTACCAGAGTGGGGGGAAAGTTCCTCAGACAAAGATGACGAGTAAAGCCTAATGTATTTTTTTCCAACAACCTGTCAGTGAGAAAATGATTTCAGTGAAATAGATTATTCCATGGTGCATAATACATGGCTATTAGTATAATGTAACTATAGGCAATGTTCTACAAAAAATAGTATAGGCAGCATCTTCTACGCAATTAAAAATAACAAGGATATAATATTAACGACAATGTCATCTTCATGTATTAAAGGTCTCTTGAAATAAGCCACAGTACATCCAAATTTCATATTTTGTCTATAGCTTGAATAACATCAACTATGCTACGCCAGCTATTGGCTTGGTAATAGCACTGCAAAAAGTAGGAGTCACGGTACCTCCATTATTTCAGTAATAATTACTTGGTTTACATATATGCTCAAAAACCGAGTTACATAAATGAATTCTGTATGGTAGGGTGGGTGTAGAGAAGCTGATTTGTAATAGACAGCTCACTTCTGTACAGCTGAGTTACCTGAGCTAGTATGTTATGATGCGGATCATGGTGTAATGGTGTCACTGTTCCTGCTGGACCAAACCAAGCATTGAGAGATCGTAGCTCCCCTCCACCAGCAAAACAATAGTCAGGAATAAAAATATCTTTCCGCAGCTCATTTATCTGCGATTTCAATGATGCCAGTTACTGAAAGCAGTACAAGTCCTGCACTTGCAGGCTAAAATGAAAAAGTTGATTTGGAGACAACATAAATCTAAATTATAAATACCTGATCAAATAATGGATGCTGAGCAAGATAAGTAGGACCACCAAGAGAACAGGCACCAGACTTTATCCGCTGAATAAATTCTGAAAAAGTAATCAGCTCTTGCTTCCATTCAGCACATAAATAGTTTTTTCCAACCTGGAAAAAACGCTGCAAGTTACCCTTTTTTGTAAAATTTATCTAAAAATAAAAACAATATATAATACCTACAAAACCACTCCACCCTGTTCACCTTGTGTGTGTTTGAAGGAATTTCATGTATACTGCTAAACAACTTCCAACAGCCTTGCCATGACAAAAAAATCTACATGAGGTAAATGCTATGTACATTCAAATGGTACTAGATGTAACTAGAGGTGACAATAGATTGGATAAATTACTTCAGATTAAAATGAATCGGATGAAAGAAATCCATATTGATTCATTAAAAATCTGATCCAACCATTAACATTTTTTTTCATAGATGGATATCCAATCTGGGTATAGATAATATTTTAATTTTTTAAAAAATATATTTTGCTTAACTTTCAAAAATAAATTCTGTAAAATAAATTTTAAATGTATGTTTCTAAACGATTTGGAAACTTACTGTTAAGAAAGATTTAATTATGAAATTGTTAGGCTAGGAAATAATGACAGAAAGTGGAATGTGTATTATAGAAGGAAACTTTAAAATATAAGGTGGTTATGCAGTTGGTTGTTTTGGTGGGAGGGAGACTTTCTGAGAGTCTATATATAGTTGCCTTTAGGGAGGTGTTGGGGGAGCTTTCGAAAACGGGGAGCCTCTGGCTTTGTAAACAGGGAATACCTGTGTGAAAGAAAGTACCTTCCTTTGTATGCAAAAGTTATTGTAAGTCTACGTCTTTTTGGTTTGTGTTCTTTCTTTCTTATCTTAACGAACCTAACAGAAACACTAATTGGATTAACTATGACCGTTAAATATTGATAGGAGGACCAAAATAACGAGTAGATCATTACTCATCTGTGAAATTAAATGGATGCACTTGATCTGATTCATTTGTTTTATATCTTGGTAATAGATGTATTCACTGGTGGATGGACTAAATGGACGATGGATAAATGAATTGATTTGCCATCCTTAGATGTAACATATATGTTACAATGTTTAAGAATTGACAGAAAAACTTATGTGAATCATAAATTTCATCAACTTTTGTCTACGTGACCTATTTTTTATTTCAGTTTTGAGAACTTAATGGGAGAAAAGAACCTATAATGGAATATCAGATTAAAAAGAGGAATGGAGGGGGAAGTCTTCACTCACAAAGTGTTGCAACCAGAACAAAATTTATTCACTTGTTAGATCATTGACACATGAAAAGGTCTAGGATTTTTTACACAACATATTTAGGCCTATAAACCCAAAATATTTGAAGGGAATATTATGCAATGCAAATAAACTAACTACATTATAGTACGTTCCAATCTAACTGATGAGTAGATGGCCAACTTTTAATGCCTGTAGGCACAAATTGAGGAAATATAAAGAGAGGACGAGATATAAGTTGCAACGCAAAGACAATAATGTAACACAAGTGCATCAAGTTTGTGTTTTGTCAATAACTTTCCATGTTGGACAATGTTCCATTTTTGCTTAAACTTTGGTCTCAAACTCTAAATATTATATTTTCAACATCAGTAGGCTTGAACATGTTTCACACATATATTCCCACTGAGTTAGGTTACAGTTTGGTACTTGTCAATTAGTAGAGTTAAATTTAACTCACATACTGAAAACAATTGTCAGCCATCCAATAACCTTTTCTCTTTAGAAAAGAAGAAAATCAAACAAACACATTCAGTTTCAGAAAATCAAACAAACACATGTAATCTCAAAAAATCAAACAAACACATTTAATCTCAGAAAATCAAACCTTCATCCCTCTCCCTTTGCTCCTCAGGGAAGTGCAGGTGTCTTCCCTTATAATCACAAAAAGACCATCAGAGTAATTACCTCAACCGGAACTGTGCGGTCACCGGCAACTCTCAACAAGTAATCTTCATCATTCCATTTCGCGCTGGCTGGCCAGTGAGCCATACAATCTCTGATAATAACCGGAGAGCGAGACAGGTAATGATCCTTTAGGAATTTATCCAACGACAGCGCTGATTTCTTGACCACAAGCGTAGAAGAAAGAGACTTAATTGGTAAAAGTTGGAGCACCTACAGTGTAAAAAGCTATAACATAAACGTTAGAGCAGAACAGCCTTGAAGAAAACAAAATCAAATGCAACCAAAACAAAAAGTAAAAAACCTTCCAATTCCAAAATTAATAAACAACTAGTATCACATCATCCCGGATAGTTACACTAGCACACTACATGTTTGGATTAACGTGAGTATTTCAGCAATTTACTGAAGCTTCACGATTAAGATTTCCCAAATGCAGATTAAAAAACGATGATAAAAGCAAACAAAGAGGAACGGACCTCACCTCTGCCATATTAAAGTCCCGATCGACGAACCGGTGTCCCGAGTCTCCCAGTTCAGAAACCCTAACGGTCCTTCGAGCTTGTTCCGACACTTTCGCGACGGCGGAGTCCAAATCCTTGCGAAGGAGCGTCCCTCCCATGATGATTCCCAAATCTAAAACCCTAAGCGCCTCCCTGAACTCCCCGTTGCCATAGTGGTGTCGAGCCACGTGGAGGCAAGCCATGGAGTACGCGTCGCGCCACACCGGCAGCACCGAGTGCCAAGGCCCAGAGTGCAGCTGCTCCCACGCCATCTCACACGCCGCCTCCGCCGCGCGAATGTCGCCCCCGGCCGCCAGCGCTGCCATGCTCACGTACGCGTACCCGCCGTGCTCGGAAATGGAGTGGAGAAGCGCCGCTAACTCCCGGTCCAGCGTCGGCGTATCGAAGTGGAGGGATGGAGTGCCGTCGCCGGATGCGGTGGTGGAGGACATTGCTGCGGCGGCGCAAGGAGAGAACTCCAGCGACTGAACTGAAAAAGTGAAAGTATGTAATAAAAGTGTTGGATGTTAGAGACACTCTCCTAGAGATAGATATTTCTAAGTATCTTAGCTTAGGACCCAAAGGTAAATAATGATCGCTAATCAATCATTATTTATTAGGCAGAAAGATATTTTTCTCTTTCCTTTCCAAAAGGTATATTCAGATATTTTTGTCTTTCTTTTATGATATTTTTTGTCCACACTATTACGTAGTTTTTTTATTTTTATTTTATTCCACTATAGCCTCCTATGATGCCACGTTTTCTAGCAAAAGATTAGAAATTGAGCTTTTCAATTAAAGGAAGCCACGTTTATCACCTAAACGTCACATAAATTTTGAAACTATGCATTAAATAAAGAGAACTACAACAGCCCAAAAAGAAGGAAGGTCCAATCACACTTGTTAACACTTTTCCATGCTCACTATTTTCATACATAAATTAAAAAATAGTTAGGTCATATTCATTCATTTTATTGTATAAGTGAGAGATATTTTGAATATAAAACTACGGATATTTGATATTTGAATCTTGCGCTGTGCATTGAATTGATATCAAATATCCCAAAAGAGAATATTGTGTCTCCTTTCATTTTCTTAGGTGCCATAATTATTTGCAAATAAATCATTTTGGTTGATTAGTCATTAGAACATAACTCTTTGCTTATATGACATTATGCGAAGTTATCACAAGTTCATGAAATCATACATATGTGGTCCAAAAATCTAACTCTAAAAATTCTCTCTAACTCTTTGCTCTCTTTTTTTAATCTGTTAAACTTTAATTTTGATTAATATTCATTAAAAAAAAACCTATCTATCTAAGGTTGTCCAAAAGTCTTGGCATTTATAGGTGATGAGAGATGTTGGCTAGAATGAAAAATTCAAGATCCTTGATTTGCCACTAATATTAAAATTGTAGCAATTTGTTAGACTGATGGCAGAACTTGAAATACAGTAAGCATCAAAAGGAAATGGTTCCACCACTCTGAAAATTGTACCACCAATTTGCTATGCAAATTGGAGGAGCTCTTTGCATTTTTTCCTGTAAAAGGCAACAAATGGTTCCACTTTCTGTTCCAGTTGTTTTGTCTTCTTGGAAGGGTGTAAGAAATAATGACCAATATGGCCGGCCAACACCACACATAAAAGATGAACAGAATGGAAAACAAAAAAGGGTTGCAAAAAGATTAACAAATATATCGATCCCAATTGAGTATAACCGTTTCTGATTATATACAAAAGTAAGCACATTGCAGAGGATACATATACATATATATATATATATATGTATGGCTCGTACATCAAAACCATAAGCACTTAATTCATGATACGACATTGAACCATTGATGGAAATATAAGATAAAAAGAAAAGGTGGAATAAGCAGGAACCTAACATGTACTAAAATGTATATTGGAGAGTTTTTCAAGGAAGGTAACTCAATGGCCTATAGGGTGATTATTGTGATGAAGAGGATCAGGTCCCGTTGGAACTTCTCTTGCCGAGTCTTCAACCATGCCAGTAGAAGGAGCTTCATTCCCGAATCTTTCAACCTAAACGAAAAATCCCATGTTACCAACATAAAAAAAAAAAAACTAAATAGCTTGTAACGATTTTATTTGCATTATCATATATATATATATATACCTGTGTGTTTGCTTGAGACTTAACAGAGCCAAAAACAACCTTAAGGAAATGAAGAGTGGTTTTCTTGAACTCAGTCGAAGTAGAGGATTGAACAAATGGCAGTGAAACAAGGAAAATGAAGAAAACAAGGTTTAGAGGTTTCTTGATGGCCATTGTGTTCGAGGAGTAGAGACAGAGATGGAAGCCCAAAGAAGAGAGGAATGACATAATAAAGAATAATTTTTTTGTAATTTGTTTTTTTTTTTTCCACTTTCTCTTGCTTTCTTCCTTGGTTTCTGGCCAGAAATGAGGAAGCTTTTCGAAAACCCTTCCAAGGAAATTGATGGGTAATAGTGTTTGTTTGAGTGATTTGAAACGAATTTGACAAGGTGGGGTGTGTGAGAACGAAGAAGAGTGAATAGTAAGGAAAAGAAGAAGGGAAAGAGAAAAAGACAAGGAGAGGGGTAAAGTGGGGAAGGAGAGACAGCGACAGTGTGACGCGCACACTATTCCGAGGTAACAAGACGTTTGAGGGAACGGCACGTGTCCAGGTGGACATCGTCGTAGGTATGTTGGCGGCGTCGTTGTCGGGACGCGTGGCTCTTAATTATTGGTGGGAAGCAAGAAAAATCGCGTAAAGAAAAGGTGGTGACATGGGCCATCCAATCATTTTGGGTGGGGCCACTTCGTGACTCTGCTGCCGTGCCATGCTTGTCATGCAACCGCCAAGATAGGCCGTTTCATGTCCATGTCTTTTCTTTTCAAAGAGTGATTTTTAATTGTGCGACGATACAAACACCCTATTTTGTATTAAATATTTATATTTATTTAACATTGAGGGATGTAAATAAAAAAGTTTCCTTTTTTTTAATTTAGGTCTGATTTAAGATGGGTCTCTCTGAAATGCACGTTGATAAATCTCCATATCCAAACGGTAGTAATTGGACTTTCTTTAACAATTTTATTTTTTGGTCTTAGTATGGTAAAGCATTACGGAAGCTTCTGTGGGAGAAACTAATATGATAAAGCCTACACTTACGAAGGATTTTTAAGGCCTATTTCTCCATGCCGCCTTATATGCAATTAATCCTTGAAAATAGTCTGTTAGACAGGAAGCTTTCCATCTTTAACTTCATTAAACAAAGAATTTGGCGGAAAAAAAAAATTCTTTACGTTGTAAGATGTTACTTATGGTTGTCGGAGATGTTTTGTTAGTCTCACACGAGTTGATTGAGATTGAGTTAAAAAAGAAAATACTAGTTCAATCAGTTTACTTTTTAACAAATCATAAATTTTGTAATTCTTTAGTAAATTAGATGAGTTAATTTTTAATGATATTTTTTATCTTTTAATTTATTTTATAAATTTATTGTAATATATTTCACTTAATATTATTATAAATTTTAAATATGTTTTCACTACTTTATATGATATAAAATTGAAATTAGTTTTTTTCTTGGTGTATTTTATTCTTCAAACTTTAAAAATAAATTAATATAATTTTTTTAATTTAACAAAGTTTAATATGACATTTGAATAAAAAACTACTAAAATATTAGTCTAAAACATCACTTAATATGTCTAAAAGAAATTTTACGTAATTGGTTATAAAAACTAAAAATATTCATTTTTAAAGTTTGAAAATCAAATTGTATCAAAGTTTGAAATATAGACAGATTCTAAATTTACATATAAATATAAAGACTAAAAATATATTTAACCCATATTTAAAAATTATAATATTAGCCTACTTAATTTAACAAACAAATAAATTAAATATTAAAGCTATTTATATATCATTGAACAATATTTTAGTTTTAAAAAAAACAAATTATCTACCTACATATTTAGAAGTAAAAAATAATTATAATATAAAATACTTATAAAAAACCATAAAAAGTAATAAAAAAACTATTATTGGTAGGTTACATATCAATGTGACATGAACTCATTTAACCCATATATTTTAACCTACATTTAAAAAAGTTATATTTTTTCAAGTTAATTCAATTCAAATATATGATGAACTAAAATTATTCATGGAAACCATTTTGACATATCTCTTTTCCATCACGAGTGAAAAAATTGAGAAAATGTCTAATATTGCTATGGTATAAATTTAAGGAAAATAATTAATTTTTTCATCAAAACTAAAATATTAATTAATATGTTGTTTGAGTAGAAAATTTAAAAAGTATTCAAAATAGTTATAATTATTTTTTTTAAAGATTTTTCAAATTTATGTTTTTTTAGTATTATCTTGTAAACTTGATTTTGATCGATGGTTTGACAAAGACTCGGAAACATTACAGGTTAGGCTGAGGTTTTTAGTTACAATCTCAATATTATTTTTTGATAAATGTTAGCAAATGTTTCTTTTATGAATCTCGATTGTGTTTATTTGTAGGTAGACATCATTGGAGCTCTTGTTGTTGATATTAAACCAAAATTATTTTCAAATCAATGTCGTCAGTCACAATGTTTTTAGTTTATATTAATTAGATTTTCTATACCAATAATATTCCTCACTCGATAACATTTTCTTAGCTGATATGGAAGATATATTCCTTGACAAGTGCAAACTAGTTTTTTTAATGACATTTTTCATAGTTATGTTTTTGTTAATGTCTACAGTGATTATAATTTTTTTATCATCGATATTAATGTTATTTTTTGTTAATAATTTATTAGGATTTTTTCTAGTGTTAATTGGGAAAGCTTTTGAACAATATAAAATCTGATTTTCTTTTTTCAACTTCGTCATGGAGAATTTTCAGCCAACGTTGATAGAAAAGTAAAAACAAGGTACGAGATACAAATACAGGCGAAATTCAAGTAGAATTTCACGGTATGATCGATGCATATTATTCTAATTGATTATTGAAAGAGTGCAGAAATGAGTAGAAATATTTGTCAGCTTGATCTAATGATTTCTTCTTTCATGGCAAGTGATAAAGAACCAAGATTGCTGCCATTCTGTAATTGCACACCTGGCATGGCCACAGCTCTACTCCCTACAAAACCATCTTCTCCTATTTTGATCTCTCCAAATTTCACCATTGCTCCTTCACCTTCATACACGTGTCCAAACAGCAAGGCTTCTCTTCCTACACAACCCCCTCTCTCAATCTTCACCATTTCTGGGTTCAATAAGGCTCCCATGCTATCTACGTAAACATCATCTTCCATATTAACATCTGCACCCATCAACTTCATCCACACCACAAGCCAAAATGACCCACTTGTCATGTCCATAAAATACTCTCCAACTAAGCTTCTAATGGCCTGCCATGTGCTGTCCAATATGATTCTTTGACTCCATATAGCCACTCTTTCACCTGCTTTCTTCCTTCCCACAAGAATCCATTTCGCTATCACACATGCCAATGATGCTAAGGCTCCTGACAGAACCCAAAACAATGGGAGCAACCAATATATTTGAAGTTTCTTGTCACTCTTTAGGCAAACAACACAGTTCAAGGGAGCAAAGACCGCTAAACCTAACACCATATGAGGTAACACTGTTTGTAGCAATGGCTGAGTGAAGAGTGCTGAGAACGTCTGAAACCATGTTCTGGTCAGGGTCAATTTCTGTGAGTCATTTTTGTGTTCTGCAGCCAAATCAACAACCCTTTTTTTGCTTATGTTGTCTATATCTTGTATCCATTCATCACAAGCATTCTTCATCGAGTTCCTTATGACAGCTTGGGACTTTGATCCAACGTAGACACCACCCTCTTGGAGTGTAGAATTCATTTTAGCAACTGAAAGTGCACCGAGAATGACATTCTTTTGGACTAGAGAACCAGGTAGGACTACACTTTGACTCCCAATAACCGAATTGTCCTGAATCTCAATTTTTCCACTGACAAATCCACTTGAAGAATGGAAACCTGTAATTATCCGGCTAAAATCTCCAAGATGGACGCCGGAACCTATTGACATTAACTCTGGATATGAAACTGAGTTGATGGCTCTGATGGAACAATGCTTACCAATTTTGGCACCCAAAAGGCGTAGATATATGCAGAAGGCTTCTGTTCCTGAGAGAAGCTTTGCACATCTAAGATGGCAGGAAGTTGTCAGTTGACATTGAAGCCATGTTTTAAATTGTGTCTGGTTTTGACTAGTTTTGAGGAGACGAGTAAAAGAAATGGTGAGAATGATGAGAATGAAACCATGAAGCAAATAGGCGCTGGTAAATGAAATGGCAAAGGTGATTGGGTTTGACGAGACTTCAGAAAACATGGTAGCATATGCAGCCATTGTAAACGGGATCCAATGGAAGGCCCCACCTATGCAAACAAAGGAAAAGTGTTGGGGTGATAGAGGTTGGTTGGAGAACCTAGTATACAAGAAGTAGGAAATGACCGCAGCAAGGGAGCTGAGAAAGCCAACAAGATATATTCCCATAAAGTGGTAGATAATATCACATTGAGTTTTTCTGGTATTAACAGAGAGCTCTGTTTTCTGAAATAAAAAATAGAAGGTATTAGTTAATGGTTCTAGCTTCACTTGACTTTGAGCTCACTCCATAATCAGAGAAAAATACTAGGCAGAGGATGTCACATATTAAAATAATGACCTAAAATATATCTTCAGAATATATAAAATAATTTTATAAGCATTTCTTACTTGTACATAACATACCTTAATGCCATTATCAAGCTTTGCAGGTTTAAACACATGTTGGTCTGGTCCAACCTTTTGCAAGGCCTGTATCTCAGCACCTTCTTCAATGACACTTCCCTTTTGGATAACTGCATAAGGTCCAATAGAAGAACATTTGCCAATCCTAATAGGATGGAAACATAAAATTCCATTCTTTACCTCGTGGCTTTGAACCAAAACACCTTCAGCCATGATAACTTCATCTCCAATTGACACCAAAGATGGGTCTGTGATGTCAACCGTGTCAAGTAAAACTGATGATCCGATCCTTGCGCCCAGCATCTCAAACCAGCATTTCAGAAACACTGTTCCTCTGAGGTGTACCGCCAGAACTCTAGAAGAAATTTCTTGGGCCTTATACAGTGTCCACCACTTGACAAAATCCATTGAATGTATGGAAATTTCAGAGGTAGGGTCATAGTTTGGCCCCAAGAAAGAGCTTCCAAATAATGATATGCAAATGCAAGTAGAAGCCATGCAAAGAATCCATGCAACAGGTGCAAAAGTCAGGGAAAGTAAGTAATGTAACCAGGGAAATCCATCTATCCATTTACTGGCACTTAAGATGAAATTTTGATAAGTAGTGACGGATAGATATGCAGGAGACACCAGAATGATAGAAATATAAATAAGGGATAGGAGTTGAAGTACACGGATACCAAACTGCCGAGACTTGGATACCTCCACAATCAATTCAGTGGAACCAGTCTGAGCTTCTGGAACATTGGATGAATTGCTAGTAAGTTGAGGCTGAGACTTTGATAGAAGATCTTCACAGAAGTTAGCCAATTCTAGAATGCAGGATGCAGTGAAAACATCTATGGCTGAAATCGGAGTTGCTAAGAAATCTGAGAGTTTTTGAGTTGCTTTAACCACACCAATTGAGTCAATTCCATATGAGGTCAAGTTGTCTGTGATTGAGATGTTGTTGATTGAGATTCCAGTCTGCTCAGATATTAGCCCTTTCAAGAACTCTACAATTTCATTCTTACTGATCCTTTTCCTTGGTGCAAGTGGCCCCGGTGTTTTTCCTTCTCTCAAAATTCCTGTAGTAAACGAACTTAACAATGACTTCTTTCTCAAAACAGGTGTTGGACCTATTGGTATCAAGCTCAGTGTTTCATCACTGAACTGTTTGACACATTCAAACCTCTTGATTTTTCCTGATGTTGTTTTGCTGATGGTTCTGGGCTTGACCAACTTGATGGAAGCAACATTGATTCCATGTTCTTCCACCACACGAGTCTTAATTTTCTCAATCACATCTTTGGTGACTGGCTTACCATCCCTTACTTCTGCAATCACGACCAAGCCTACCTGATCAGAGCCATCTGGGGTGGAAATCCCCTTTGCTGATAAGATTTCCTCAGGAACTCCAATGACAGCACAGCAACCAGGACGAAGAATGTCAGACGAGGTCTCAACTGTCTTCTCAACATCCGCTGAGTAAATATTTCTTCCAGCAACAATGATAAGATCTTTGATTCTTCCAGTGATGAATAATTTCTGATCAATTATTCGTCCCAAGTCTCCAGTTCTTGTGTAGCTGCGTCCAGGAAGGTTTTGAAGTTCATTCCTGAAAGTTTTTAGACTCAATTCTTCCCTTCCCCAGTATCCTATTCCTGCACTTGGACTACTAATCCAGATTTCTCCCTCCTTTCCATATTCATCAAGCTCTTCAAGAGTTTCTGGATTAACTATTCTAATGTCAATATCTGCATCCTCATGATTAACATAACCACAGCAAACTCTTTCTTGCCAATCAACAATGATTGGCTTACCTTCTCCATATGCACAACAGACAAACACACAATTTTCTGCTAAACCATATCCAGGCGCCATCACCTTTTCAGATAAGCCAAACGGACTGGTTAGCTCAACAAATCTTTTCAGGGTCTTCGGTCTCACTGGTTCAGCAGCAACCATAAGAAAAGTCAAGGATGAAAGGTCTAAATTATGAAGCTTATCGTTGTGAGACTCCAATCTTCGAATCACTAACTCAAAGGCAAAGTTGGGGCCAGCACTATGAGTTGCTCGGTACTTGCTCATAACTTCAAGCCATAAGAGCGGTTTCTTGATAAATGTCATTGGCGAAAATAATACTGCAGAAGCACCACTAACAAGAGATGTAAAAAGTCCTCCAATCAGTCCCATGTCATGATACTGAGGAAGCCAGCTTACTAGCATTGTCCTTGAGGTGCTCTTGTACCTTCTTCGCATCAACTTTACATTGTGAATTAGCCCACCATGAGTGATCATGACTCCTTTAGCATCACAAGTTGAACCTGAGGTAAACTGCAAGAAACATATGTCACCAGGCTCAGGTTCACCTTGTTCATCAAGATGTTCCAAGACCTGACTTTTGGACTTCTTGACCCATGTATCAGTGTGCAACCATGGGAGATTCGGCCACCGAGCCAAAGATTTCTCATTTTTTCCAACGAATGAGATTAAATTTTTCAATGAACCTGCACGGACTGCTGAGTGATAAGCAACTGTTGATAAAATTGCCACAATGCTACATGACTTAGCAATATTTTCAATTTGCTTTAGTGCTTGTCCATTTCTTTGCATGGGATCTGGAGGAAGAATTGGAACTGGTATGACTTTAGCTCTTAGGCATCCAAAGAAGGCATCAATAAAATCCAAACCGGGGACATAGACCAGGAGAACCTTGTCACCTGGCTTTATAACCGGCTTTTGGTTTGTTACAAGCTTATGAGCAATGCAAGAAGAATTAAAATACAGTTCTCCGTAGGTCCTGCGCCACACTGGAGTCCCTTCTTCATTAATCCAAGAATACAGAATCCTGTTTTGAGTGATTGGATGAGTTGCCCAGTGCTTTAAGTAGCTATTCAAAGTAGGCAAATTAGGAAATTGCACTTCTTCCAATTCACCTAATTCTTTAGGATTCTTTTTCTGGGACTCAGTTTGCAAGGGAAACAAATTCTGCAGAAAACATACTTTGTATGAAGTGCAGGCCTATTTGGAAAACATATCATCTAAGTTCAACAAAATCTAGACTTTTCTGTTGGATAAACATAAATTACGGTTCATTGATTTCACTTTTAAGTCTTATTTTTTATTCCTATTACTGGTTTTAGCTTTACAGATTTAGTTTCTGTTAGTGTTTTTAACTCTACAGATTTGGTTCCTGTCACTGTTTTTATACTAGTCCCATTAGGGTTATTGTTTTTATTCCTGGTTATTTAAGGCCTGCGACATTCTTCAATATCAGTGTGTGCGTGTCGTGTTTTCTATTTTACAAATTGGTACCAGAGTTTTATGTCCTGAGTGTTTGAGTGAGAGAAAAGAGAGAGAGAGAGAGAGTGAAACAATGTGCTTGAGTGCTTGAGAGAAAGATAGAGTGAGTGAGATGACAAATCTAGTAAACGATATGTCCCTACTATAATTGTCGGAGAAAGTCAATTATGATAATTGGAGTCTGCAGATGAAGGCTCTTCTTAGATCCCAAGACGTGTGGGAGGTAGTAGAGAATGCATACCAAGAACCAGTGGAGGACGAGGAGCAGACAGTGGCCCAGATTATGTGTTGAGAAAGATGCTAGTAAAAGACAAATCGACTTTTCACCTATTGTATAGAGCAGTGGACGAATCAGGCTTTGAGAAGATAACAAAAACTGCATCTTCAAGAAAAGCGTAGGACATCTTGGAGATTGCGTCCAGAGGGGACAATCATGTTAGACAAGTCCGACTTCAAACTCTCGTGGGTGAGTTTGAAAACTTGAAGATGGAGGACAAAGAACGAGTGACCAAGCTCTATACTTAAAGAAGCAAAAAGGAGATTTTTTGATCGTCTACCTATACATAGATGACTTGATCTTCATGGGAAGTAAAGCCGAGCGGGTAAGAAAATTTCAGAACGTAATGAAAAGAGAGTTTCAGATTATCGATCTGGGTGTCATGAAGTACTTTTTGGGTTTGGAGGTGGACCAAAGCACGAGAGACATTTATGTATCCCAAAAGAGATATGCTGAGGGGATATTATAGAAGTCGAAGATGATGAAGTGCAATCCGGTTTCTACTCTCATGGAACACGACACAAAGTTATCCAAACACGAAGATGGGGATCAAGTCGATGCAAGCAGGTATCGAAGTTTAATTGGAAGTTTGATTTCTTGATGTGCTACGAGTGATGGACCCTTGAATGGAGTCTGGGCTTGGGCCCAAGTTATCAAGATCTGATGCTAAGCGTGGAAATCACTAGTTACCTTATGGAGGAGCCAAGGTATTTTCATTGAAAAGTGCTGAAATGGGTACTAAGGTACGTGAAAGGAACTGTTTTATACTAAGTTGGACAATTACCGGCTTAATGGATACTCGGACAGTGACTGGTGTGGAGACATGGGTGACCGGAAGAGCACCTCAAGCTATGTCTTCTTTATGGAGAACACGACTTTCACTTATCTCTAAAGAAACAACCCATTGTAGCGCACCAAGTACGTGACAACATCATGGAGTGTGCGGCATGCAGTCTAGCTTAGAAATCTACCTAGTAAACTGGAGATGAAGTAAGAAAAGAAGGTAGTGATTCGAGTAAATATCAGATTAACAATTGAGCTGGCCCAAAGTAGGGAACAAAGAGATGTTCATGAAACCATTGCCCACAACATTGTTTTAGGAATAGAGGTAGCTAATCAGGATGAAAGCTAGAAGAATTTAAGTTTATGGGAAAATTTTGTTAGATAAACTTAAATTAGGATGTTTTTGTGATTTCATTGATTTCGTTTTGAGTCTTATTTTTTATTCTTATTAATGGTTTTAGCTTTAAAGATTTATTTTCTGTTACTCTTTTTAACTCTAGAAATTTAGTTTCTATTACTGTTTTTATACTCGCGTCATTAGGGTTACTACTTTATTCATGGTCCTACGGCTATACAAGGCCTGTGGCATTCATGAATAATATACACAGAATTTCAGAGTTCAATATAAGTATGTGCCGTGTTTTCTATTTTACATTTTCAAATCATCGATTTGTAAGAACACATATAAATGACAAATTACCTTTGTGTAAGGAAATATTGGCAAATCATTGCTATGTGCAAAGTTCTTGCAGATCAGAGCCATGGCATAAGATGAATTTCTCTCTGTTAGCTCAAACGCCATGAGTCCACCTACATAGTAAGTATTTCTTGAACCTTGAAGCTTTGATTCCAACTTTTCATAAAACCCATCTTTCATATCTGTATTGAAGCTTCAGAATTTAGAGTTCCTTTGTGGCAAAAAATATTGAACTCTCAAAAAAAACAAATCAAATAGACAAACAAATACCTTGGCTACCAACATGAGGAAAGTACATAAAGCGGCGTTGAAGAATGACATTCTCAACTTCTCCCCCCATGGCTTCTATTGTCTTGATCGCAAGCTCCGTGACTGCTTCTCCCTTAATATCAACAGAGTTTCCATAGGACCAGAATAAGAATATGTTAGTGCCAGCATAAAACTTTTGCATTGCAACTGGATGTCCTATTGTGCTGGGATCTTCCATATATTCACTAAAATAGTAAAATCCAACAGGCAAATGTTCTAGCCCGTTTATCTTTATAACAGTGGTGTAGTAGTCATTTGTCTCTACTTTGCTGAACAATTCCTTTTCAAGGTCACTTGCATCCATTACTTCTGTTTCACGCTCTGCCATAAGACTCGTTTAATCAGGTTTGAAGCTGGAGAAAATAGCACTACCTTACATAAATATGAAGCAGTAAGAATTTTACCTACCTATGCAAGTTGAAGGAAATGATCTGTAAGTTCTTCCATATTTTAATGGAAATGAGCCCGATATTATTATCTTATCAAATTCCAGAGTTTCAACTTGATTTAAGCTCTTGGTCTTAACAGTTACACCATCAGAGTTCCTCCTGATTGCCAATACTTCAGTGTTACAACAAAGTTTTAAGGGAAGCGATTCAGCAATCTTCTGCCACAGACTTGTATATCCATTTTTGAATCGTCGAATTTTTCCAGCCATGGACGTTCTAGTAAATTCATGAAGGTAGGCATAAGGCATGTCTTGGGTAAATCCATATCCTGAAGCCGTGTAACCATAAGCTACAGATTTGGGAACAGATTTGAGTCCATGATGCTTAAGATATTCTGGAGTTAAGTCTGAAGCAATGTCACTAACAGCATGGACCCCAATACGATTACAATTCTTCACCTTTTCCTGCCAATATCACAAGGACAATCGATTGACCTCATACAAATTTCAAGTCATAGAACTTGGAAAAACAACCATTAGGTGTCTATGAAAGACTGAAAGTAGAGAGAAAAAACTAACTTGGATTTCCAATGTAAGTGTCATAACTGATACATAATCATCAGCAACTTTAATATCTTGATATTTTCCAGTGGAATGATCAATGACAGCAAGCTTGTGGGAGTCCAATTCTTCTAGTTCAGAGGCTGTCTCTCTTGCCAAGTGAAAAATGACTGGAGCACTGTTTGCTGCAAGAACTTGCCCACCCAGATCATAAACTTTTCCTGCATAGACATTTACTAGTGGTCAAAACCTATTGTCACTTTAATTAGTCAAGACTTAAGAGAGTGTAATCAAGATATACCTTCAATTTCTACTGATTCACACATGCCACCAACCGTATGATGTTTCTCCAAGACTGTGATGTTCTTATAACCAAGCCTGGCTAGTGCATAAGCTGCCGATAAGCCACTTGGACCAGCACCAACTATTCCAATTCTGGTGTGTTCTGGCAAGGAAGGGTGCAATTTGGAGAACTGGTCCTCTATTGGTCTGTCTAGATCCATCTAGTACGAATTTGAAACCAGAAACCAGTAAACCTATTGAGATCAAGTGAGAAACTCAGTCCAACTACTATAAACTTCAGTAATATTATTCATGCATGATCCAATTCGGGAGCAAGGTCCAACCCAACTAATACAGAAAGATAAATTTCATAAGCCAATGCTTGGAGGCTTTCTCGCTCGAAACACAGAATAAATAGTTAGTAGTTATGACTTATCACACAGACAAATGTACTGATTTAACATGAAGTTCGTTGCTGTGATGTCATTAGTAACACAGAAATGGAATCCCAGATGCATCCTCCCTATAATAAATGCTATATAAGTACTAGATTCAGGAATAGGCTTTCAGCATTGGGCTACTATAGTGTGGTAGAACTCGAAATAGTCTGTTGGAGAACAATTCAAATTTCTAGAAGTCAAATCTTTCTGATGTTGTAGATATATTATTTAGACAAAGATTTAAAATTGAAAATGTGTGCTCAACATACTCATTCAGCATTTAGACTAGACTGGTAGAAAATTAAACTGAATGACGAAGAAACACCAAATGACGAGAAGTTTTCACAAGGAACTCGAGAAATAGTCCACACCAAAATAAATTCAGAAAAGCCAAACTGTTGGTAGTCCTTTTCGTTGATCATTTGGCAACAGAAAAACATTTCACAATTAACTTTACCTCAGAGGTGAGAAGTATGCAGTTTAACTTCAATCTTCTAGAGGACTTCTTGGAGATTGTATGTAGCACTTGCTGTAATTACACTTCATTGTGAGAACAAAAACACAAACTAAGACAACACGTGCAAGAATCAAACACATTAACCCATGCAAGATTTTCAGAACCAATCTTGTCCACTGCAAACGTTTGAGCAATGTGCTTACAGAATCAGACATGAAGCAGAAAGGTTAACAAAAGAAACTATCACGTACCTTAAGTGACCATGCAACACGTTTGGTCGTTAGCTGTACCAAGTGGATGCAAAAATGGGAAGCAAAGGAAGTTTAAGAGTGTTTGTGAGAGAAGGGTACGTAGCTCCAGTTCCACATACTCAACTGAAGTGGAATCTGCCGAACTCATTGTTATATATAAGTGTTAGCGTATAAACAATAGAGACAATTATGATGTGAAGGATAATTCAATATAGAATTAGAGGATATTCCAATTTGATTCTTCAGTATCATGTTAATTACGGCAACACTTAGGAGAATCCATCTGCATGCCAACAATTACAAATTACAATATGAACTTACTCGTCCACGCTCCTCAAATATCAGTTTTTTATAACTTACCAATAACAAAATTTTAGTCTTGTATCTTATTATTTACCAATTATAATGAACATCAGATAGATATATGATGGGTTGGGTTGAGAAAGAGACAGACGAAAAATTACATTGAGTAGTGTTCATAATCGTATACATACACATATATACTTATATATATATGAGTTGGTGATGTGGAATTATGCCTTACAAGATACGAATTTCTGCAGATTGCTAGTTGACTAGGGAGCACCATCGGATAACGGTGGAACTTCCAATGATTGTCGTTGGATTGGAGTGGACATTTTTTTGCAATTTTATATACCATGTTGTTACTTGATTTTTTTTAAGGTTAGCGTAATGATATATGTTTATACAGCGTAAAAAGGAATGTTTATTTAGTTATGTTAGTTGTGATTTACATTTTCTTGATTTCTTTTTCAGAAACCAAATTATTTATTTTGGAAGTTCTCTCTTCTCTTCACATCTTTCTCCTGAATCTGAAATTAATAACGAAAATTATTTATTATTTATTTTATCGTATGATTAACATGAAAGAAAGGGATCAATTATACACCCACGCATGTTTCTTACCATTTTTTTTGGTAGAACTAGAAGAGATAAAGTGGAAAAATGGAATAAATGAAAAGAGCAATAATGATTTATATAAAAAAAATACGTAGTTTGTTTAGATTATGGTGAGAATGAAAAAAAAATTAAAAAAAAGTGAAAAATGAGGTTATTTGAATTAAAAAGAAAGAGAGTAAAAGTAAAGAAAAGTGCAAAACGTTTATTTATTATTAATTTTTTAATTTAATTATTTATTTTATTATAATAAATAAATATTAACAAAAAGTAAACATATAATTAATTATGTTGAAAATATAATCCATTGCTATTTTTTATCAATATTTTTTACGATCAATTATGTTATTTTATTTTCACACAAATATTTTTTATGCAAATAAAATGAGGTATTAAATTTTATGGTTTTCAAATCATTATGTTTCAATTTTGTAATTTTCTCTTCTTTTCTTGGCTTGCTCCGTTTCCATCTTCAAATACATATAAATCTATAATGTATTTTGATTTTTTATAATCTTTAATTTGTACATTAGATTTTTTTTTTAATTTCATGAATTCAATCTTCAAATTTTGAAAACATGTGAATGTTAGGAATACAAACGGGATTGTCATACAATGGATAAAAACTAAACTAAAAAGGTGAGCATCATATAAACACAAGCCCATTCTCTTAATATTTTTGTAGAAATAAATCCTCTCTCGAAAAGGAAAAAAAAAACATCACTGAGTTCATTACTTAAATTAGAGATACATGGATTATAAGAAAGGTAGAGGTAGGACCAAATAATGTTTCATTGAACATCATCAATTGAATGATCAAAATAATATGATTGATCTTTACAAATTTTCTATCAAATTTAAACTAAACCAAACTAATAAAAATACATTCGTTTAGATTGGACCAACCAGTAAAAAAATTAAAAAATTTTAAATTTTTTTAAACTGTATTTTATTTTTAACTGACTTCTAGATATGACTTTATTATGCCAATTTTTTTCGTAAAATATAACAATATGCATTTTTATATTTGTTCAAAGTTCACAAGCCAAATTTTTAGACATAAGGAACTAACATAGCATAATGTACCTAAATTTAAACATGCAAATTAATAGTAACAAACTTACTCGAGTGAATCAGTTTGTAGTCAAAATGTCGAAAATTTAATCCAAGATTGTTTAATCGAACGAAATTATGTACTAGGCACGTGTTGTATATCAAATTGATACGAATTTTATTGCACAGGTAGATCTCGACGAATGCAGCATTCTTATTTATTGCAATGTTTCTCGACCAAAAGTGATCTGTTTTTTTTGTCTTTTTGGTTTTGATTCGTTCTCATAATGAAAATGACTGTTGAAAACCTGTTAGCAGGTAAAATATATGATGATTTGTGTGGTAGGGTCTTCAAAAGTTTGGTGTAATGAAATATTAGATCCACACTATTGCTACCTTTCTCATGATAATGACATTTCTACAATAAACGAACAATTTCACGTAGTTTACTCGCAACAAAACAACAGAGATGTCATGTCGTTTCAACATTTAGGTGATGCCACTTTACACAGGTAGGTCCTCTATTACTCTTGCTTTATTGTTCATCAGTGTTCTAGTTTTCTATATTCCTCAATCAACTAAGAACTGATATTTTGAGATATTTGAAGTTTACTTAAGAATCTCTTCTAACGAGTATTTTTTTCATGAATAGTAACATAACATTAGCTGGTAGCATAAATGGTTAAGAGAATAATAAAAAGGGTAGGAGATAAAGCTAATCCGGAAATTTTTTTCTTGGTTTGCAGAGGGAAATCAAGCTACCAGGACTATCTTATTCTAGTGACAGGTAAAAGTTGGCACATTGGTTAATTATTGAATGCAAATAAACATAACCGTGACATCATGAATATTCTCACTTTATGACCAAGTAGTGCATGAAAATTAAGGGAATTGAATCATCTGTGCTTACAGCATGCTGTCTGATCTAGCAGGCATCCTTCTGAAGAAGTTGAGTGGGACTGATGGAAGTCTCCTGCGGAATCTGGGGTGTCTAAGCATGTAGAAGCCAATGAGAAGTGACACAACTTGAAAGGGAGTAACATAGAGGACTATAGCAGCAATGAAACAGAATGTGACAAAGAGTGTGGTAGCCCTTGGATCTCTCCAGCTTAGCAGACTCTGGAACCTTTCTCCTTGTGTACCTAAGTCTCCTACAACACTTTGGACTCTCCCTGCAATGCTTCTTAAACGGTCATATCTCATCCTAACAATATCCGGTGACCGTGAAGTTGGGAATGAATCAAACTCTTCATCTAATTCATCAGGATGAGCAGCATCAGCATGAGACAGCCTGGTATCCATGTGTGGAGGGTGTCTAGGCCTCCATCTGAAGTTCCAGATTCCAATCAAGAACAGGTACAAGAAGATTGTGGGAAGTATTAGCTCAGGGTAAAGAACCAATATTATGAAAAGGACATGAATTAGAATGGTAGTGATGGGGTTTTTCCAGTTGCATATCTGATCAAACCACCTCCCAAAGGCTATCAAACCACCCAGAACTTTCATTATCCTGAAGAAATTGGCTTTGCTCCTTCTCATACTCCACATATGCGAATCCACATCAAGCATGTATTCTACAACCTCTTTCCTTAGGGGTGGCTCAGCTCTGCTCAACCTCATTGATACAATCTGCATGGCCTGATGCCTCAGACTGTCCAACTGAATCACAGATAAAGGATGGATGTAGTGCATCTTCGGCAACAGAGGCTGGGAATACATGTACACCATATTGATGAAAGATGAGCTTGTGAACCTCACGGCCAATTGCACTTCTCCTGTTTTCTTCAAACCCGAAGTTTGAAGTACTAAAAGAGGATATGAATGTGTGTAAACTCTATCAGCTTCAAGTGTGGATAGCCTGATTCTCACCTTCCCTATCCTAGAATCCTTTGTTTCACTAGCTTTATCTCCTCCTCCTACACGACCATTGTCGAAGACTCCTATGGTAATAACAGTGCATGGATCAAACACTTCCCAAGTGTATTGCTCATTCCACTTTGGAGTGAAGCTATCCACAATAGTCCTAGTGCGGATCCACTTCTGGCCATATTTTGCCACACAATAAGCATCCGTGGTTCCTCTGCCATCTCTTGTCTTCATCGGCATAAGCCCTAGTGCACTTATAATCCCCACTTCTAGAATTCCAATGCTAGGCTTCCATAGCTGCTTAGCAGTTGGTCTAAGATCACTGCTGTAATGAGTTGACTCATCCAACACATGGAACCCACCATCCAAGCACACCCTCAAATGTATCTTGCTTGCGAATTTACTCTCCTTCTCCCCTTCAACAACCGCATGCTTCTCAAGATTAAACCACCTGCTGTTCACAGGCTTATGGTCCAGCCTCCGTTGCACAATCTGCAAAGGGATCACACACCTTCCCAGAATCTCATCTTTGTTTGGTCCAACCCTGTCTTCCACGGTCAGAATCAAGGGATCCTCAAACGGCTCCGCAGCAACCAGCATCAAATCCTCGTTCCACATAGGACTTATGTTTTTACTTTGAGACACTCTTGTTCTCACAAACTTGCTCCCAAGATTAACCTTCACAAAAACTTCAGGATACCGGCTCTTGTCAATAGGAATCAAGTCCTGCGCTTCGATCACATTGACCCTGACATACCAGAGCTTGGGAGAGAGGTAAACTTTTGACCTTATGTTGGCAACAGCTTCGGAGCCAACCATGGCTGCATCAGAGTGCCAAGAATCAGGAAATGCCTCATCTGCTTGAGTCCCCATCCAAACTGCGAGCATTAATTCTCCTTTGGCCTTTACACCCTTGCGATCTTCCAGTCTGTACCACTGTGGAGCCAAAGGACTGTCTGGGGGAACACGTCTTGGGATCTCATTCAGATCAAACCACACCCTCCCCACAAAGTCATCTGAAATAACATCCTTATCTTTCACAATTACCTCCAACACCGAGGCTTGAATCCGGTCTTTTGAGAAGGCAAAGACCTGATTCCACTCAGGGTTCGACTTCTTCTCAAAATGCTTGGTCACTCCCTTGAAGTTTCCAAGCTTCACTTCGACGTAGGGATCGAGACTTCCAGTGACATCTTTTGCAGGTAAGTCCGTGGCTTTCACCACGCGAACATAGAGATACTGCATCTGTTCAACAAGGTCATAGGTGCATGATAGCTTGTCCCTTGTCACTGCCCCTGCCCCAATGTTGGGAGAGGTCTCCTTCAAGGCGAATTCATGGGAATGTGCAAGTGGTGCCCTCTGCATTTTCTTCTCTAGAGAGAGTTAACAGTTAACTGCATCGATTTGAAACAAACATGGAAATTATGAACACATTGTTGGATCTTTTTTCGAATAGCAGATCTTGCTTTGGTGAACATCACAGGAGATGGAACATGCAGAAACACAGATAAACAGCAAGACAAGGACTTAAAAAGTAAAGGAAAGCAAAGCCAAAGAAAGAAACTGCAATTCATTTACCTGCTTCAATTACTCAAACAAACACAATTTGAAAATGAAAACGAAATGAACAAGTACTGCATGTGTTGTTTGAAGTTCTCGCATACCTCAAATGGCACTGGGTGTGGGGAACTTCCTTCCTCAAGGTGCAAGTACCGAATAGCTGCATTGAAGTTTGCGCCTATACGTAGAAAATACACCAAAATCTTACGTATATCTAACGCACGTAGACACCCACGTACACATTGAACATGTCTAATAAGACTCACGTGGATACTTCAGATTATTTTAATAAAATATTATTTGTTAGGAAGTAATTAGTTTTAATCTAAATTGTAAAGTTTATTTGTATGATAAATAATAATGAGTGGAAACCTGTTCATAGATTTTACTGCGGAAACTATAATGAAAAGTAATATCAGCATGAGACATAATTTTTAATTGACCAACTTTAAAACGTGAACCACAAAGGCACATGCGAATATTCTGGTCGGTTATGGCACTCTGAAGAATGTTTTTCTTTTGAGAGAGGGACAAAACTTATAATCGTTATTAGATTTGAACTTTTTAAATAAGTTATATATAATATTTAGGTAATGTGTATGTTAGTCTTCTTTTTTATATAATATATAACTCTTTTTTTTTCAGTTCATTTTGATTTATATTCAGAATGTAGGATTTAAATTCATACCCGACTCCAATATTATTTAGAGAAAAATATAATAATATTAACAATATTTAAGTCAAATTATTTAAGAGATTTAATAGTATTTTTTAATATGTTTATCTTTCTAAATTTTCAATTTATGGAATTTCAACTTATATTTTTAATTTTCAACACTTTTAATAAATTATGCACACGGGACTTTATATTACATCCATTTTTTTCTTATAAACCATCAGTATGTATAGTACCATATATTAAAAAAATTGAGGACGGGTCAAATTGGACTAAAGTAGAAATTGTTCATTCAAATAACACGAAAATATAATAATAAATGCCAGTTCGTTTTTACTTTTCAAAATGGTAATAGATAAATAAATTTCTTCCTTGACATGGTATACTTAACGTGAATTATAAATATTTTTCAGTTTGCTTATTATTTTTAATGAACTTTTCTGTAATATTATATTTCTAATTATAAATATTAAATATCTCTCATCTTCTTTCAGATAGGTGAAAATTCAATTATAAATTATAAGTAATGTCAAACAAAATAGTTTAGTTTCATACTAAATGTATTACCAAGTTGTTTATAGATAAATACTGATATTAATTTTCTTCTCTTCTATGGGGACGATGATTAAGTAGATGATTATAAAAATACTCTGATAACAAATCAGGAATTTGTCTAATACAATGAATATAATAATATACAAGTAAACACTTTTACTTTCTAAGCAGTATACTTTTCAATACTTTTTTATTAGTCTCTTTTAATGGCCCTATATAATATAGACTGGGCTGTTTTTCTCTACACCTCTCACCATTTATATATGTACCTCTAAATTATCTTAAAATTCCAAAATTGTTCTTATAATTCAAACTTCCATCTTTTATAATTCAAGATATTTTGAAATATGTTGAAGAATTTTTTTTCAAAGCTTCAAATTTCGAACTCTACTAAATAAGTTTTTTTAATACATTTTGAAATTTGTTAAGATATTTTTTTCCAACAAATTTCAAAATCCATCAAAGTTTTTAATAAGTTAAAATAATTTGTCTTTAACAAATTACGGAATCTATTAAGAGATATTTTTAAAAGTTTCAATAAATTTCAAAATCTATCGAAGAAAAAAATCTTTTTAATATATTTTGAAATTTCAACAAAAAATTGTTAAAAAAAATACTTTAAACAATCTTGAAATCCTTATTTTAGAAAGTAGATAAAGAAAAATTTAAAAGTGCATGAAGAAACAACTACATATTAGGTCTAATCTAGATCTAGTTAGATTATCATGACCTTAATTATTAATCACTATATTATTTTAATTACGTCTTTACTTAGAATTAAAATAATTTATTGCAAAGAATAATATATATACCTCATAAAAAATATAAATTTAATGAAAATTTCAAATTATTTTTTCAAGGAAAGTCACTAAATTAATCAAGTTACCTTCATAAATTTATAAAATTTTCTTTTCTTTTAAAAGAATGTATTTTACCATAAAGTTTCTTTAAATTCTTTGTAAAGATAAATCAATTTCTAAAAATTAAATATTCAAGCACAGTGTTAAGTTTTAGCATTCACAAAGAATTATTACCTTTTTTTTCTCTAATGGTGTGTTTGTTTGGAATGATTTAGAGTAGTTAAGAAAAAAAATGTAAATGTCAAGACTGCTTCGATTAAGTGATTTACAGTTATTTGAATAAATACGAGGTATTAAGCTCCCTGAATCCGTGCATAAGTAAATATAATAGAAAAGAAAGTTAAGTATATTTTAAATTACAAGAATAAGTTTATGTTTTGCACTATACCATTTTTAATGATTGACAATTTAATTTAAATTATCTTCATCAATAATACATGTTTTTAGCATATAACTCTTATTTTAATTTATATTCACCTTAAACAATCACATCTCAATTTGAAATAATTTCATCAAATCAAATTACTACCTAATTTATTTAAAACAATCACTAACATTTTATTTCAACTTAATTTATACAAAACCCATTTTAATTTAATATAATTTTTTCAATCTTAATTTTCTCATTTTAAATACCAACTCACATTTTATAATAATAATAATTGTATTTAAACTAATCCCCCACCCACAATTTATTTGGAGTTAATTTCTATCAATCTCATTTTATTTAAAAAATAAATTTATCATTTAAATTTTTTTTATATTTTAATAATAACTCACATTTCATTTGAACATAATTTACATTTATTATATTTTATTTTAAATTAGTTTCATAATTAAGGATAAAATAATAATCTTTTAATTTTAACAATTAAAACATTTTTAAATCTATTATATCTTTCACAAATTTTCATAAATTTTTCTTTAAATTCTTTTATTTCTCATGTGTTTTCCATATTCAAATTAGTTTTGTTTTTATTTTTTCTTTCAAATCCACTTCAGCAAATTCGTTTTTAAAAACAAACTAAGCTTATCTAACTCAATTATATATAAGGTTGCCTTGTAAAATAAGATATATATATATATATATATATATATATATATATATATATATATATATATATATATATATTATATTTTCATATACTTTTATACATGTATAATGTAGGCTTAATACCTTATTTTGTCCCCAGTTTCGCTCGAAAATGTCAAATTAGTCCATCCTTTAAAAAATGCGTCAATTACGTCCTCACTTAATAAAATTTGCATCAATGAAATCCCTTCCGTTAAATCCGTACAAACGGCGTTAATTATTTTTCTCTCTTATTAAGTAACGCCGTTTGTACGGATTTAACGGAAGAGATTTCATTATGCAAATTTTATTAAGTGAGGACGTAATTGACGCATTTTTTAAAGGATTGACTAATTTGACATTTTCGAGCGAAACTGGGGACAAAATAAGATATTAAGCCTATAATATAATATGAGATCCCTTTAATACATTTATAATAAACTTTGATCTTAGTTAAAAGTCCAGATTTTCTTCTTATCTAATCTTATAAATCTTATTCAGTAACTTCTTTCAAATTCAATCTCCACGCATTTGAGTTATTTCAAATAACTTGAATGTTGGCATATTTAATCATAGAACTCAAAATCCACAGAAAGAAGACTGTCTGAAAGATATTTGTGAATTGCATGTGGGTGCGTTAATATGTTAATGTTGAGAATGTGGTCCAGCTGTACATATGTACTGTCATAAATCTTGGTTTGTGTTTTCTTTGTTTCTCTGGTAAGAGAACAAAAGAGAAAAACAACAAATGCAATTTTGCAGAACAATAAAGTGAGGTCGATGCTGTATTACATTTTCGATTCTTCCAAATGCCAACAATGCACAACAACAAACTCAAATTTAATTAATTAAATTTTCCTAACAAATTAAAATAATTGAATGATTATAGCAATAATAATGCTTTCTCCTTAAATAATCATGGAGATCATGTTTATCAAAGTCGTTACTTATTGTGACTTCATTATCTTAATAAGCCTTTTAAGGAAGTGAAGTCCATCTAACCCAATCTAATGGGGAAGCTTTTTTCTTGCACTATCCATTTATACACTTCCAAATGCTTTTAAAATCCTAAAATTATATTTTACAATTTTTTTTACTTGAAATAACCTTTTTCTCTAATTTTCTCTCTGAAATTCAAAAAAACCCTATTTCTTATTTTTTTTAACAGAGATTTTGAAATTCGTTAATTTTTTTCTTAAAATTTCAACAAATTTTAGAATTTGTTAAAGTTTTCAATATATTTTGAAATTTGCTAAAGGTATTTTTTGAAATTCATTAAAAAGATAAATTTAAAAATTTGTTTAAACCATTAATAGATCTCGAAATTTGTTAAAGTTTGTGTGAGAAGCAGAGTGGACCGATCGGTTTTTGACAGTAGTACTTAAGGAAAAATTTCAAATCTGGTGTCACTTTCTGCATGCAATCTCTTCCCTAACTTTCTGAAAACTCATTTTTTCCTCCTTCTCTCTAACTTCTCTCTAAAATATCATACTTTCCTCCACTGATTTCACGTTTTTCTTCATCTGATCATTCATTAGAGGGTGTTTGAGGTTTGCTAGTGGCAAGGGTTCTCTTTTCAAACGATCAAGTGGTGGTTTGAGCTGGTAGGTCTTTCTACTTTTAAGAAAATATAAGTTTCGGGCACATGCAAACCAAGTTCTGTTTGCATGTGTTTATATCTTCTTCTTCTTCTAAGGTTCTGATCACCTTTTTGGTTTGTGGTTGGTCTATTTTTCCCAAATCAGTGACTCTTAGGTTCTGAGATTTTTGGCGGTGAGCAAGATCTTCTTTGAGAGTGTTTCTTTCTGTTACGAGGTAAGGGAAACTATTTAATTTAATTGTTTGAGTGATGATTTTGTGTTTGTGTGAAATCGAATGGTTTGAGGATTTGGTTATGTTGTATGAAATGTTGTGTTTATGAGTTTGGTGATCTTGTATAAGTCTGTAGAAGTTATGCAGAATTATGCAGAAAAGCTATTTAATTTAATTGTTTGAGTGATGATTCTGTGTTTGTGTGAAATCGAATGGTTTGAGGATTTGGTTATGTTGTATGAAATGTTGTGTTTATGAGTTTGGTGATCTTGTATAAGTCTGTAGAAGTTATGCAGAATTATGCAGAAAAGCTGAGTGTCCAGTCTTGACTGCTCGGTCATGATCATTCAATAATTCATCAATGGAGTTGGATTTTAGTCTTACCAGTGCATGACCGTTCGATTTTTAGGTGAGTGATTGGTATTCTAAGTGTTTATGATTAAGTATTAATGATCAATTGTATCGGATTGGGTATTCTGGTCAGCAATAGTTCTTATATTAGTATTATATCTCCTCCTTATACTAGGCTTAAATACATTGATTATACTGAGATAGTAGTTCCTGTGCATAGTCTGATCATATTGTCGTAACGTTCGGTTTCATTAAAAAGTGTTAGGTTTGATGAATAATTTGTAGGATTAATCCTAAATATTCGGATTGAATTATAATTGTTCATTTTAGGTTATACTGTCCGGTTTCGTAGTAGTATTTTAGTTAGTTCTAGTAATCAACTAATTCTCATCCTCGCTTAGTATGAAATACCGTTCGGTCTCGTGTTGAGAATAGTTGAATATCTTTCGGTCCTGATTTGTGAATAGTTAAATATCGTTCGGTCTTACATCAAGGGTCTAGTTAAATTATAAGTGTTCAGTCTAAGCTATAGTGTTTGGTTTTGTAATAGTTAGTGAGTTTCCGTTCGGTCGTAATCAAGGGTGGTGTTGTTATCGTTCGGTCTCCTTCTATGAATGATTATTTTATATTTAAATAACATTTTCAAAAGTGTGACTCTGATTATTTGAGATAATTAAATGGATCTAAGGTATATGTTTCATGTAAATGTGAAAGAGAATTCCAAGGAGGAATGTCTCAGTGAAATGAGTATTGATGTGGTAAAGTATGAATATGGATAGTGAAATTCACGGAGTTCATCCTGATATTCTGATGATTACCAATTCTCAAGTAGAGATGGGTAATTCATTGTGTGAGAATGGCAGGAGGTCCTAGCCCATAGGTTCTTGGGTGAGTTATAACGGACTAACCTCGGGTGGCAGCTGATGGTTTTCCAGTTACTACATCACCCGAGTGCATGAACGGCCTCAAGCTACGTATTCATACAATTCGGATGGTCAAGTCAAGTGTTCGATTTATGCATGAAATATAATGTTCAGTTTGTATATGCTTATTGGTGTTGGTTTTTATATGTTGTAGTGTTTGATACTGTATTGTTTGTACTTATATGAATTGTATGTATGAATACCAATTAAATTGTAGTAGTTTACCCTTATTTTCTGTTTTGTCCATGTTACCGTTCGGTTTTCTCTTGCAATGATCATCCTTTTTGGATGTGAGCAGAAGGGGAAGAGTTCACTCTAGAACAGGAGTTGGACGGTGAGACTCCTACTGTTTAGGTCATGATCGATCAGTCATATTATTGTAGATAGTTTTGGTGAACCGTTCGGTCACTATTTTGTTTTGTAAATATAACCGTTCGGTTATATGAGTATATTTTGGTAGTAGTATAGGAAGCTTATGTAAAGTTTTAAATTTTATGATTATTTTGTAATAATTGTAAGTTTAACTTTATTATTTCAGCAACAGTTCTATTATATTGTTAAACAATGACACCTGTATATAGTTTTATGCTATATTTTTGGGATGTTACAAACATGGTGTAGGGAAAAATACCCTACTCACGAGAAATGAATTAAACGACTAAATAGTCACTTAAAAATTTTTATGTGTCATTATACGAATAATTTTCAATATATATATATATATATATATATATATATATATATATATATATTATTTATAATATTAACAAGTTATTTGACTCTAAAAAAATTTATCTATTATTTATTTTATTATTTGTTACATTCTTTTAAAATATATTCCAAAATATTCTAGAATTTGTAGATATTTATAAATATATAAATATTTAAAATATATATTTTATAAATTTTTAAAATAAAATATAAGTTTTTCAAAAAGAATATATAAATAATATAAATTAAATTAATGATAAATTAAAATTTATTTTTAATTAAATTGAATCTGATAAAATATAAATTCAATTTTAATTAAATTAAATTCAATAAAACACATTAATTTTTGTTTTTTTAAATAATAAATACTGCAGTATAAATTATATAATATTTACACCCAATTTATTTATAAATAATTATTAAAATACCAATACTTACATATAATAATTATAGTAAATACCAATCATTCAGAATCTATGTATAAGAGACGCAATTATTATATAAAGGGTAGTAAAATGGGGTAGCCGGCCCGTTTAACAGGGGCTGCCAGTAGCTTTCACAGATACGCTTTAGAAAAGAAGTTTAAATATTTAATTTATATATTAATTTAAACAATGAAGACATGATATGTTGATATTTCATTTAAATTTATGTAAATATTATTTTTAATTCTAAAATATTAAATATATAAAAAAAGTAAAATTAATAAGCATGTATTTTAACTTTTAAGATCAACAACTATTTTTAAAAAATAAATATACAGTAAACTTTTAAATTAAAATTTTTAATATAATTTCTTTTTTTCTTTTTGAAAAAAACGTAGTTGACATGCTAACGACTGAAATAATTAATCTACTCGATTGAGTAAAACTCATTTTTTTTTCTAGTTTAGTGAGGATGACTTAAAAAATCGTTAAAATCATTTTAATATAATAAAATTTTCTCTAGCTTTTTCAAATTATTTCATTCATCTTTTTCTCTTAATAGAAAGGTGATTTCAAATTCAGCCTCTACATGTTATTAGAATTGGAGTAAGTTCTTTTTCTCCTATCACTCTTTATGGTTCTACTGCATGTTTTCGATGGAAATCTGCTGAAAATATTCTTATTGGTCTGTCTAGTTTCTTATCATTACACTAAATTATTAGGTAATGTTGGAGATTCTGATAGTTGCTATTTCGGATAGAGTTCTTGTGACTTAAATTTAGGAAAGCTAAAAGAAAACTCTCAGAAATTTAAGGACTGAAAGTATTTTAGCATAAAATTATTTAAAATAAAAAGATCATATTTTTGTGTCATCTAAAAAATCGAAGTGTGAGAGTGTGTAGGACCAATGATAGCTGGAGTGTACAGGACCATGTACGAGTGGCTATTCACACTGAAGGAGTCACATTTCAAAAAGAAACAGGTAATAATATTTGCTTCTATTTTTCTATCAGAGAATCTCAATATCTTATCCGCTTTGTCTTTGCTTACCTACTTCAAAATATCATTTTCTATATTTAAAGATATCCATACATATTCATGATTTTTTTTTTTAAATATTCCAAATATAAAAATATATAAATATATGTTTAGATGATAAGGTTTCTCTTTAGTTGTATTCGTAGATTTTATCAGGAAACTGTGTAGAAATAGATATTTTTTCATTAAAAAATTATATTTTCAAATATACAATTTTTTTTGTGTATTTATTTATTTTTGAAATATAAAAATTCACTCATTTATAATCTATATTAAATAAAATGTAAATGCGTGTTATATTTTTCATTTACCTTATTTTCATTCTAACGTGTGATGTCTGTTCGGGACAGTGTTGATGCATGTGTGGGAAATTTATTTGATTGAGTTGGTTGCCATGTGAGTACCTCAGGAGGGTCGCGTCCACATGGTACCTCAACAGTACAATGCACGTGTTTAACGCGCAATGTGTAACCATAGGTTTTTTGTTTCTTCTTCACCTATTTTTGTTTTTTACATCGTTCAATAAAAATATCTATAAGATTAATTACGTTTCAAGCAACTAAAATTTTGCATTAAAACGTAAAAAAATTAAAGCAACCTTTTTAAAATTTAAAAGCAATTATTACATTTTTTTTAACTCGATGTAAATAATATTTCATAATACAGAACATTAATGGGTGGGTGGACTTAGGTTTTTTTTTTTAGAGATTAGTGATTATTTATTTGAGAATTATTTGCGCAATTATTGAATATAGATAGGATATGAATGGAGTGGAGGAGAAAAGATAGCGTTTATGGGACCCAGTTGATCAGATTTGTAGTGCACTAATTTAGTTTTGAAGAGACAACAGAATGAATAAAGACAGTAATTATTTAAAAAGATGACAAACAAAGTGATGAGGACAGAAGAGTCAATCCATTCCCCTTGTGTTTCATGTTTGGAACCAATCCACCACATCTCAATAATTCCTTTTCTACATAATTACCAATTATTTTCTTCCACCGTTCATAATTATATTGAATAAACTGATTTTAAAATAATTATTCATGATGTCACACTATTTTATTATTATGACAATTTTATCACTTTTAAAATAATTAAATATGATGATGTGACACTATTTTATATATAACGCATGCTTATTAAATTTATAGTTTGTTCTTATTATTATTTCGTATTTTACCAATTATGTTTTAGACAGTGATGTTCGTTAGATTGAATTATTCAATCAGACTCAATCAAAATCTATTAAGTTAGAATTAACTCACTTATATATATATATATATATATATATATATATATATATATATATATATATATATATATATATATATATATATAAATTGAGTAATGAGTTTAACACGAGTTAATAGAGAGTTATTTTAAGATTCACTTAAATTTTGTCGTGGATTTATCAAATTTTGAATTAGCTTTAAATATATAAAAGTAGTCAATGACAAAAAGATATAATTTTTCTTATTTTCAATGTTAAATATCAATAAAAGTTATAATTTTATAAATAAAAATGAAATAATTATAATAAAAAATAAACATATAAAATGTATGAATAATAAATAAGTTACAAATAATAAATAATTTGTTTAAATTAAAATAAATTAAAGATATTTTAATAATTTAAAATATGATGTATATTAGGATAGAACATGGATATAGATAGAAAAAAAATATACATACATATTCAATTCTAAATATAATTTATTTTAGTATACATACTTAATCCAATGTTTTTTTTTTCAAAATCGACACGAATTTAGATAATGTTTACGATTGAACATCCATTTTAAAAAAATTGCATGCTTCAATGTTATCTTTTTTTACGTTGGATAAGTTGTTTTTCAAATTATATTGAGGTACTTTATGATAATAAAATCATTTTATGTTCAATCAATAAAGTAATTAATAATGAATGTGTAATAAAAAGTTGAAACAATCATACTTTTGATTTACATTTATAGTTTTTTTTGTATAGATTTTTGATCAGGATAAACCTAATTACAATCCAATCCCTTTAAATTTAATTATTGACCTATTGAAACTAATGAAATGTTTAATTGATTTTGATTATAACTCATTGATTCCGGGTCCGACGAGTTTTTATCAGAAGAGTTGCAAAGACAATTTGATTAGGAAAGGAATGACTAAGAAACAAAATGTGTGGAATTAAAGAAGAATCAGTATCACAATTGTTCTTCGTTTGGTTGGTGACTAGTGAAATTTGGAACAAGTGTGACATTTGGTCTGAGATAAATTCAGTTCACCATAACTGTGCTAAGGAACACTTTTCACAATTTCATCTTATAGTTTGAATGTGTATCTGGGTGGTGATTATAAGGAATGTAATAAAAATAACTGTATATTTAGTTACTATAAAATTGATGCAGAGGAAGTGTTTACCCTAACATAAGTAATGGTTTAGGCATGAATCACATCTAATTATCCAAAAGCAACGTTTTCATATTCTGATTGGTGTTTTAGCCCAATCATGTGCCTTCAAACAATACACTTTTAAGTTGTTTGAGTTTTATGGGGTAAACTATCATAACAACTCATTTTTCATGTCATTTCTTTGATAGGTTCGGCCTTCACTTCCACTGCGTCTTCCAATACTTCTTCCAGTAGCTCTTCTCCTTCTGCTCACATCCACACGGATGATCATTGCAACAAGACAACGACAGGACGTACAACACAGACAAAAATGATAAACAAGGTAAGCTTATATAATTTAATTTCTTCCATAACAATAGGCAACATTCATAAATAAACCAACGACACTTAAATCATCATTCATACATTTAAGGCATGCAAAAACGACCACTTGACTCTGACTGTCCGGACTGTATGAATCCTGTGTAGCTACGACGTTCGTGCACCCGGGTGATGTAGTAACTGGGATACCCTCAACAGTTGTCACTCGAGGTTGATCCGTTCCGTCCAAGTTAACCTTATGGACTAGGACCTCCTGCCATTCCCACACATGACTTACTCCTCTCTACATGAGAACGAATAATCATGGAATATCAGGATGAACGCCCGCTAAGCTTTGCCCACATTCATACTTTACCAATCAATAACCACTTCCTGAGATATTCCTCACTGGAATACTTGTTCATAATCACGCTATTTCATTTACATCACATGTCAAACTCCATTAAAATCAATCATTAACACATTCGACTGAAATACGATCACACTCTCTCATTATCTCATAAATTCGACTAGAATAACACTTCAGAAACTAACGTGACTGAGCGTTACTTATTAACTTAAATAAACAGACCACTAAGAGTTCAAAACGGACGTCACGAAGCCTAGGCCGAGTACTAAGACTCTAGGCCAAATACCTTTTAAAGACCAACATTGTTTGACGCACGATAATAATACTGATGAGAAACTATGAGTAAGGAACGCTATAGAGTTTGAATGAAGACTCTTATTCTAAACACGGTAATAATATATATTATAGAAAACAAAACCCAACGCTTGGTTTAAGACCGAGCCCTGTAGAAACCGAATACTATTGAATGAGCGCTGGTCCAAGACCAAATGCTTATCATGAACGAGCGCTACCGAGACTGAACGCTTGGTCCAAGACCGATCGCTAATAAACTCACATAAAAAAATGACTATATAAATCTATACAATTAAACCACCACTTATTCTGAATGAAAAGAACAATAACGTCTACGACCTTGAGTAGTATATAACACGTTAACTAAACTATTCAGGAAGTCTAAAGGAAAACTACACTTAGGCTGAACACTCATATATGCATTCTAATATTATAACACGCTCGTTATTACCGTAATTCCTTGTATAAGAGAACCTAATATAGATGGACGCTCGACCAGATTACCCCATTTACTCAGAATACTACAGTTGACGATCAATCCCTATCTCAACTCAATTCACCACATGCATCATTCATCCATCCACATGTCCAAACAACCTATACACTCATATCTCATACTCATCAAAAATCAAACAATGTATCATGCAAACATATCAACGTTCAAACAAGAATTTAATCAAATTATATAAGCTTCCCTTACCTCGACACGCAACCGAATGCTCAACTATGCAGAATTTGAGCTCCCTACTACCAAAGACTTAACGTTCGACGACCACGTTTTAGGAATACTGAACCACATAGAAAACCAGAAACGCTCAGAATAAAACTACCCACTCAGGCGACCAGAACTAGAGGGTTGCATGCGAGTCTAAACGAACGTGCTTAAAGAGAAAGAACTCACCAGCTCATAATCACAAACCGATCGGTTTAACTGGAAGCTCTTGACACTGGGAGTGTTCCAGCGGTGCAGAGAAGTGACATGTTATTTGAAATTTGGCCTTAAATACTGCCGCCACCCAAAACGAACGACCACTCTCCTGCGGCCACTTGTTTTCCACTAACTGAGACGCTCACTCTCTCCTTGGCACATGGATCCCACTACTTGGGTTTTTGACTGTGTTTTAATGGGTCTACCAAGTAATACCATTTCTATTACAAAATACTACAATTTAATCAAAATAAAGATATGATTAATTATGTATAGTCAATTCAATTTAATAGAATTGTAAAAGAAATGATCGTAATTCTCTTTCTCTATTTGGTTTTATTGAAATTGACCTGTCAATGTAAACATAAAAGAAGAAAACATAAATAATTTACATACACAAAAAAAATTGATTAACTAACTTGATAAGTGCATCAATTAACATCATATCGAATACCACTGCTAGCCTCATCACGTGGGATTTTCTATTTTAAACAACTTTCTTTTCCATAGTAATTAAAAAATGTTTTGTCGTTTAAAGAGTCCCACATCGCTTAAACAAGACAACTAAAATAATATGATTTAATATATCCTAACCTCATGTAAAATAAAGTTTAGTTTTAGTTGATATAAGAGTTTTATCATGTCGAAGTATATAGATTTCAAAAGTAAAGATAAATACTAATTAGTGATTCAATAACGGCCGATGTGAGACTTTATTTGTACCCAACAGATAACATGTTAAGAAATAAATTTTAAACCTAATTCAATTTCATAGAACTAATTTATAAGATGAATTTATTCAATTAAGACGATATCGCAGTTTGAAATCATAATTATTTTTTATTTCTTTTTATCTATAAACTTATGTATACCTATTATTAATTCTTATGTGATATAGTTATTACATTAGTGAATTGGATATTTCACATGAAAATAAACTAAAAACAATATCACCTTTTGACACAGTTTTGTAAAAATAAAATAATTTTAATTCATTTTTTAATATAATATTAAAGTTTAATTTGATATAATAGATGATTAAAATTCGTCGGTAATGCATTTGTATATCGAAATTTTCAAAGATTTAGATAACAAATAAACTTAAAAAAGAATTAAATCATAATTCTAAATAACTAAAAAAAGTATTTTTTTATATTCGGGTTGATAAAATCGGGTTCTTAATAACTCAGCACAAAATAAGAAGACATTCAAAATCATGACTGAGTTTCCTAATAAATAGTCATGTGCACAAATGAAAATTCAAATATTAGAAAACAAACCTCACTAACAAAACAAAGCCAACAACAATGCACAGATGAATCTCCAAACCACCATCGTTTTGTTGTCAAAGAACAAATCTTAATTTGCAAGAGCTTTTTTTTCTGGTGTTTTTTGTCCAATATGGGGAATGAGGAGGAACTCTGGATTTGATATAAAAAAAAATTTAGGTCAAACTTTTTATTGTTCGACGTATAATAAATAATTTACATTGAATTTTGTAGTGTCCGATGTAAATGATTTATTTTACATTGGACAATAAAAAATCTAACACAAATTATTTTTACTTATTTACAAAAATATATACCACAATAGTTGACTCGTTTTTAGACAAAAATAAGCAATATCTGCATGTATCAATGTATCCGGTATAAAATCGTTCACAAGTAATTTCATGAACAAACATATATATGTCTCGACATAAAAAATATATTTGATATTTTACATTAATTAAATAAAGTTAATTTATAAATTTTAAATAATATTATCTTATAAATCAATTTTATAATTATAAATTAGATTTAAAGTAATTGTCTTTTGTATAAATATAATTTTAAAGTATTTATGCATAAATATTTGTAGTCATGATAGAAGAATATTTAAATAAAGAAAATCTAAAAAATTATTTAAATAAACAATCTAAATAATTTAAAAGTATTTATGCATAAATATTTGTAGTCATGATAAACCACGTGTGTAAAATATGAAATGAGATTTTGAATAAAAGAAAGGTTTTTTTGATGGAAAATGTTATTTGGACAACAAAAGTTTGACACAATTTTGACAACGGCGACGTGGCAGCTGTGCATTGGCTCAGTGAATTGAAAACAAACCAGAAAAAACCCAAAATACCCCTCACCCCGGTTCACTGAGCCAATGCACAGCTGCCACGTCGCCGTTGTCAAAATTGTGTCAAACTTTTGTTGTCCAAATAACATTTTCCTTTTTTGATAGCCTTTCATTTCCCTCCTTTGTTTATTTATAGGACAATCTCTCTCACTCAGCTCATGCTGTAAACTAAGAAGAAGGTGTGACACACAGAGAAGCAGAGAAAATGCAGATGCAACAAATTCATGCATCAAATTCAAGCCCAAGCTATCTCATCCCTCACACGCCAAGCGTCCGTGGCATACCTCATCCTTCTTTTCAGCTGTGGTCAAGGCCATCATCTTTCCCAACCCAATGGAAGCTAAAAAGGGTGAGCCATGGTTGCAGAAATGATGTCACCAAAATCAAAGCTGTGGCTGTAAACAAAACTGAAACAGCTGTCAAAGTTAAAGCCATCGTAAGTGTTCAGCCAACGATCGGTGGGATTTTCTCATCATTGGCCATAGACGCCGATGATCTAACGGATTTGCTCGGAAAATCACTTCTCGTGGAACTTGTTAGCGCTGAGCTTGATCCCAGTACGTATGCCACAATCATCACTTTCTTTACTCAACTTTTGCTTTTTATCATCTTAAAAGGACTAAGAATATAAGAAACCATTCAGAATTTTATATTTAAGTTAATCGTAAGATAAGTTTAATTAATAATTTAAAAAATTAATTATGAAAAAACTCTTTCAACTTCATATGTATTTGGATGGGTAATCCAACCAAACTAAAGGACAATGGAAACTTCAGATTTTTTTAGCTAAAACCCAAAGAACGAGGGACCACTTTAATTGGTAAGTGTTTATATTAATATTTGCAAAAATCTAAAATTTAAATGCTTGTATGTTGAAGATAAAATGTTTTTGTGAAATATTTGAAAAATTGAACCAGGACGAAGATAAATAACATATTTTAAGAAAAATGATTTTATGTGAGGTAGATTCATTTTACACTCATCATCACATTTATTTATTTTTTAAACCACTACCCATTAGTTAAACCATTGTAATTAATGTTTTAGTTAAAATGGTTAAATTCATGTACACGTAAGTTGTAATATATTCGAACATTTCATAATCACTAATTTTTTCATAAAGTCTTTATTATTAATTTTATAATAACATGAAAAACCAACGTAGACTAAATTTGATTGATTAAACAAATTGAAATAATTAATTAAATAATTCAAATTTTTAACCGGATTATTGTATCAATAGTATCACATGATAGCACTATATAAGAATTCTTAGATTTAATACCAAGAAAAGTAAATGAACATGATAAAGAAGCAAGATACTGTAATTTTTTATTTTTTTTAAGACTACAATACTTTAATTAAATCAGATTAATATGTTAAACTGGTAGTTAAATTTGAAGTAACTAATGTGAAGTTGGTATATTATTTATAGCTATCACCACTCATTTTGTGACTATACTTATCTATCTAAAGAACTCTACTCAGTCCTTTTGTCTGACTTGAGATAAACAGTTCGTGATTAGATTTCACTTTGAGCTGTTGCTTAATTGAATTAGCCAAAGAGAAGGAAGGTGATTAACGTTATTATTACTTGTGGTGTTGAATTTTGTTTTGGCAAAAAAGAGACTAAATTAGAGAAGAAAACCATCAAAGATTTTGCCCACAGGACGTTTCGATCAACGAAAGAAGTTAGGTATTTGGCTGAGTTTGAAGTGCCAGAAGACTTCGGAGAGGTTGGCGCTATTTTGGTGGAGAACGAACATCGCAGGGAAATGTTCGTCAAAGAAATTGTCCTCGATGGCTTCGAATTGGGTCCCATTAGATTTACCTGCGAGTCATGGCTTCATCCCAAGCATGAAAACCCTGTCAAAAGAGTTTTTTTCCCCGACAAGGTTTCATCAAAACCTCTTACCTATTTCACTGTTTTTATCCATACGTTAAATATGAAGATACATATGAATATAAAACAGTAACATTGTGAGGTTGAAACAGTCATATTTGCCATCAGAAACTCCAGAAGGAGTGAAGAGGTTAAGAGAAGAAGAACTACAACATTTGCGAGGGAATGGACAAGGTCAACGCAAGAAGTTTGACAGAATATACGATTACGATGTTTACAACGACCTCGGAGATCCAGATCGCGACCCTGATCTCGCCAGACCGGTTCTTGGTGGCCCAGAACATCCATATCCAAGGCGTTGCAGAACAGGAAGACCTCGCTCCTTAAAAGGTACATAAATCACTCATTGATATCTTACTATTATTAGAAAACATATCAGATTTTTTATTCTCATTTTTTACTCTCTCATTATTAAAATTTGTGTTATAATAAAAAAAAACTATGATACGTTTAACAATTTTTTTTATAATGGATTATGCGTCGTTATCATGTACACGGTTATAAAAAAACTGTAAATTTATTTCTAAAAAAACATTTTTCAATAAAAAAAATCAGTATTATCATTTCATTATCGTTTAAAAAGTGTTGATGGTCGAAAGAATTTAATGAGATTGTCTTATGACGGAATTCTCAACCATATGCACCTTAGCTTTTTCTCTGTCCCACATTTCCAGTCATTTTACAACTGTTCAGAGAAAAAATATGTTGTAGAAATTGTATTCCAATAAATAAATATATTAAATAATTTTGTATATTAATCATAAAGTTAATACAATGTTTTTATGCTAAAAATTTTAGTAAAATTCGTTTTCTATTTCGTATAATACAGAAAATGATTAAATATTAAAAAATAAAACGAAATTACATTTAAATTTGCATAGTTTAAGTGTAGTGGTGGTTGAACAGATCCGTTGTCGGAGGAAAGAAGTAGTACCGTGTACGTGCCTAGAGACGAATGCTTCTCCGAAGTAAAGCAATTAACGTTTAACACAAAGACGCTAGCTTCGGGATTGCAAGCGTTGGTACCGGCGCTGACGGCACTCATCACTGACAAGGAACAACCTTTTCACGTGTTCTCGGACATAGATTCTCTTTTCGACGAAGGAGTTAGCTTGCCTCCTGGAGAAGTCAAAATCAGCACTCTCTTGCCCAGAATCGTCAGTTTTATTAAGGAAAAAGGAGAGGACATTCTCCGTTTCGAGCCTCCCGCAACAATGGACAGTAAGATCCATTTCCATTTCCATCTTTATTCAGGTTACTACTTACTAATTAATCGTCATTCAACTGCCAGAGGATAGATTCTTTTGGTTGAGGGACGAAGAATTTGGAAGACAGACTCTAGCGGGTCTTAACCCTTGTTGTATCAAGTTGGTCACGGTACGTAGATTTCTTCCCTTCTCCAGTACTAAGTTTTTAATCAGAGTTTTATACCAACTAAATTTCTTTGTCATGTAGGAATGGCCATTGAAAAGCAAACTTGACCCTGAAATTTATGGCCCTGCGGAATCGGCCATCACAACTGAACTAGTTGAGCAGGAAATAAAAGGATATCTTCCAGTCGAAGAGGTATGTTTTGATGCAAGAATGAATAACACACATGCGTGAACATAACTACATGTCAGTGTGTAAATGTGAAAATGTGCAAAATTAATGCAGGCCATAAAACAGAAGAAACTGTTCATCCTGGACTACCACGACTTGCTATTGCCATTAGTGGAGGAAGTGAGAAAAATAGATGGCACGACGCTATATGGATCAAGGGCATTGTTCTTCCTGACAGGCAGCGGCACTTTGAGACCACTGGCCATTGAGCTAACTCGGCCACCAATGGATGGAAAACCTCAGTGGAAGAAAGTCTTCAAACCCACCTGGCACTCAACCGGTGTATGGCTTTGGAGGCTCGCCAAAATCCATGTCCTAGCTCACGACACTGGTTACCACCAACTCATCAGTCACTGGTAAAAACATCATTTTTAGTCATTACGTACTGACTCATGTTGAAGCTGAAAATACTAGTTTCTGTAAGTATAAATAGTGATCCATGTAGGTTTTGGCTTTTATCTGCAGGCTAAGAACTCATTGTGCAACAGAGCCATACATTATAGCAGCAAACAGGCAACTGAGTGAAATGCATCCGATCTACAGATTACTGCGTCCGCATTTCCGTTACACGATGGAGATCAACGCGCTTGCTCGAGAGGCTTTGATAAACTCCGACGGAATAATAGAGAGATGTTTTACTCCGATGAAACACTCCATTCTGCTAAGCTCAATCGTCTATGACCAAGAATGGCAATTTGATCTCCAATCCCTTCCCAAGGACCTCATTCACAGGGGCTTGGCCGTCGAGGACCCCACCGCCCCTCACGGCCTCAAACTCACCATCCAAGACTACCCTTACGCCAACGACGGCCTCGACCTCTGGGCGGCCTTCAAAACCTGGTTCACCGAATACATCGACCACTACTACGCCGACTCCAACGCTATTCAATCAGACACAGAACTCCAAGCCTGGTGGGAAGAGGTCAGAACCGTTGGACACGGCGACAAAAAGGATGAACCGTGGTGGCCGGTGCTGAAAACCAAAGAGGACCTCGTTGAGATTGTGACGACCATTGCGTGGACAACTTCGGGCCACCATGCTGCTGTGAACTTCGGACAATTCTCCTTCGCCGGCTATTTCCCCAACAGGCCAACCATTGCGCGTACCAACATGCCCACCGAGGACCCTTCAGATCCGGAGTGGGAGCTGTTCTTGAAGAAACCAGAGGTGACTATGTTGAAGTGTTTTCCGTCGCAGTTTCAGGCCACCACGGTGATGACGGTGTTGGACATTCTGTCGAATCACTCGCCGGACGAGGAGTATATCGGGGCCGCAGTGGAGCCGGCGTGGGAGCAGGAGCCACGTGTGAAGGCGGCGTTTGAGAAGTTCAAAGGGAGATTGATCGAGCTTGAAGGGGAGATTGATAGCAGGAATGCTGATGAGATGATGAGGAACCGGAACGGCGCCGGGGTTGTGCCCTACGAACTTCTGAAGCCGACGTCGGAGGCCGGAGTTACCGGAAAGGGTGTTCCTTACAGCATCTCCATTTGATGTTAATCCTCTCAGTAATTTAGTTACGTGACTTTAATATCAATTATTATAATTGAATCTAAGAGAAAATAAAATGTAGTTAAGTTGATTGAATAAATTCTATAATTTCCCTATATCCATCAATCGAAAATTATTATAATTGAATATAAAGAATATAAAATATAGATAATATAATTAATTGTTAATATGCCTTCGATAAACTCAAATTATTACCAGATTTTTACTATTATCAGTAAATTTTGTTCAACAAAAATTAAGGATTTTTTATAGTATTTTACTAATTTTTGACAGTATATTTAATTAAAAACATAAACAATACAATTAAAATATTAAAAACGAAAATATATTAAGCCTTAAACTTCTAGAAAAAGTATTAGAAATATATATATATATATATATATATATATATATATATATATATATATATTATTGCATAAATAGTAAAATTAATCAATTAATTTCATCTCTTAAGTATTTTCTATTTTTTATTTGTTGTCTAATGTGTTTTGTAATTTCTATTTTCAATATATTGCGTGCTTATAATTAATTAATTAATTAATACTGTTAATATTTTTATTAAAATTTTCAAATAATTTCTATGATCTAAAATTAGTATTATTGTTATAAACGTTTTTAATGATTTGAAATCTTTTTCATTGTTATTGTCAATAGTAGTAGTTACACAAACAATATATTATTAGGATTAACTGGTTCTTTAATAATTCAATTTAGTTTTATTTCAGGTTTTTTCTTTCTTTTTCTTTATTTAATGACTTATCACTATAAATTAATAAAAAATTCAATTAATTTTTATTATTTGAAAATAAATAAATCATAAAAAAAATTATAATCATTAACACATAAAACACATTCAAATTTCAATTTCTTCATTTTTTTTCTTTATTTAATGACTTATTACTATAAATTAATAAAACATTCGATTAATTTTTATCATTTGAAATTAACTAAATCATAAAAAAATTTATAAACATTAACAACACATTCAAATTTCAGTTTCTTCCTTTTTTTCCCCTTTATTTTATGACTTATTACTATAAATTATTAAATTTTTGAAATATTTTTTATCATGTAAAATTAATATTATATGTAATTAAATTATATAAAAAATGGAAAACATTAACACAAAATATCAAATTCACATATTTAAATACTAATTACTATTGCCGTTTACAAAAAAATTTAACATAAGAATTTTTAATTAACTTTTAATGATAATTAAAATGTTATTTATCAAGTAATGACGTATTAAGAAATTAATTTACTTTATGTTAGTTTTGAAAAGTTTTTTCATTTTCCAACTCATTAAACTTCTCAAATTCCTCCCAACCCTAATATATTCTCCATCAGTAATATTATTTTCAAAACCTTTTTTCTTAATGTTACTTCAGTATTACAAAATCAAATCAATAAATATAATACTTTTTTTAGTCAAATTACTCTACGTTGTCCAAAAGTATTTAATTTTTGACCTAAAATTTTATTCTTTCAAGATACATTTCAAATTCTAGTTTCTTTTTTATTTATTTAATAGCTTATTAAATGTTAACGTGTGTTAATTATTCACATTGGCATAACGTGAGTTTCTTTTACCGTGTTTTTCAGCAAAATACGCAAACCGAAGGGGAAAACACTGTGATGGCCGTCTTGGATAAACTTTCAACTCAAACTAGAATCACTGATTCATGAAGGAATCAAAATACAAAATTAAAGAACTGAATTTGCATAAAGACATGATACAAGAAATGTTTCTTGAGGATGTTCTTGAACCAATGAGAACATGTGTTGGATCTTCCTTTCGTTCTCACGATCCACAGAATTAGTACTCAACAGCACTGATCCTTAACTTGAATCTCATTCAAGAGCAGGATATATAGAGAAAAGTATAAAACAATTATAACAGAGATCTAGGAACTTGTTTAAAATAAAGAAATAAAAATTGTTGTTGCTCTTGATCAATGACCAGCTTCTAGTCTATTGTTTTCGAAGAAAATTCCTGAACCAATGCGCAGAGAGCTTTTGGTGTCTTTTCAAATTATCCTTGTAATCGATGAAGTTAATTCCAAATCGCAAGGTGTAGCCAGCACTCCATTCGAAGTTATCCAGAAGCGACCATGCAAAGTATCCATGTACTTTCACCCCATCCCTTCAAACCAAAACCCATCAAATAATAAACCACTTCAAATCATACAATTTAAATTATGGAACAAGTAAAGGCAGTTTCACTTACTTTAGTGCACTTAAAATGTAATAAAGATGGCGATAGAAGTAGTCAATTCTGTAAGTATCCATCAGTGCCTCTTCAAGTGATAGTGTTGGATCATTGGACTCGTCCATCCCTATAATTTAAGCATGAGGAAATTTTTGAAGTGGTATAAATGGAAACAAATAGGAGAATACTAAAGTATTACCATTTTCTGTTATGTAAATTACAGGGTTTTTATACTTAATCTTGATGTACAACAATAGTTCTCTAAGTCCCCTTGGATAAACATATAGCCAAGATGAAGCAGCCTGCACAGAGATGATGTTTCCTTGTTATTTCATCATAATACAAACGACTTCATTTTACTTATGAGGTACACTCAGATGGCTAATTTTTTTGATATAATAACATCAAATGAAGAAGAGTGTTACGTACCCTTGGTCCAATGGGTGACCCGTTACGTTCAGCTGTCATAAGTCAGAAGAATTTTGTTTCCATCAAAGACAGTTTCCATTTTTTTGAAATGCAGAATAAAAGGCAGTATCAGTAATTAATTTTCTAAGAAATTATCCATTCTTTAAGGTATTTTACTTTAATTAAAGATAAAAAAGAGAGGATATGATGTATAATTCCTGATTAAGATTTGCAGCCAAAGTGTTCTTACTTGTAAAATTGACTCTAGTATCTTGGAAATAGCTAGTATTGCCTGAGCTATTAACTGGATGGGGTATGTGAGCAGCATAATCAGTTGTGTAGTAATTGAGTCCAATAAAATCAAACGAGCCAATAAGTAGCCTGGATTGCTCTTCTGTGAAGTTTGGTAATCGGCTTCCAAGCAAAGAATGCATGGTTTTTGGATACTTTCCTCTTGTAAGTGGTTGCATATACCTGCAATGAAGCCAATTTAGAAACATCAAACTAACACAGGCTCAAAGAGAGTTTAACAACATTACTTAAACTTTACCATCCAAACATGAAATCAAGAGCTCGTTTGGCAGCTCGATCATCTAATGTGTCATTTGAGAACGGAATAAACCAGTGACAATTTAAGCTGATGCCTATCAAACCCTTTTGAAATGCCTGCTCACATTCAGAATGAACGGCAGAACATGATGTCTACTACTAACACATTCAAGCATATATAGAAAAGGGTTAAATGTTTATAAACTGGAATAAGCTTTTCTGGTAGTGCACCTGATAATTGGTTTTATAAACTTTGACAGCCGCTGCATGAGCTAGCAGTTGGTAGTGTGAGCTCATGTAGGGCTCTGAGCCCATACTGTAACTCCATGGCTCATTAAAAGTAATCCAATGTTTCACTCTATCTCCAAACTCCTTGAAGCATAGCTCTGCGTAGTCTTTAAAATCGTTTCTGCACATAGAGATATGACTATTCAACTCTGATGAAAATTCAATCTATATAACCAGCAATGATCTATAATTAATGTCTAATATTCTACATCTTGAATGCAAATCTATGTTTTGTAACTCACATAATACGAGGGCTTAAGAATCCACCGTATTCATCTTCTAAGGCTTGGGGAAGATCCCAATGGAAAAGAGTGACAAATGGCTGAATATCTGGATTAGTAACATTCTTTCTCATTATTATGAACATGTCAATATATACACACATGTACGAATACAGAATGGATAATATGTATGACCATTAGCCAGCAGTTCGTTGATGAGATTGTTGTAATATTTGATTCCTTCTTGGTTTATATCCGAGCTAATGTTTCCTTCTGCATATTTTCTCAGCAGTGTAAATGATTTTTTGACTTATTGAAACCTTTAAATACAATACTAATTCCAACTTTGCTTACTTGGCAATATCCTTGACCACGAGATAGAGAATCTGTACGCATCAGTGTTCATATACTTCATGATCCCAACATCTTCCTATATGAATTTTGTTTATGATAAAATATAAACAAAAACAGTAAGTACTGATGCAATGCTGTTTAAATTAGAGCCATTATTGCATAGTATGTGCTTATTAAACCCAACTACTCAATGCCTCAAGATAAAACATAACAGTTTTAAACAGGACTTTGACATCTCAAACAGTTTAAACCAAAACCAAAAATATTTTATCCACAAAATTAGACCAAAACAACCTATATATATATAAAGGACTTTTAACATCATACTCTCTTTTCCATACACTCTTTGATTGACTGAAATTCATATAGATCACGCTAGTTTGAGAACAAAATTTACTCATTTAATAATTTTTAGGCAATAAGAGAGATACTAATATTTCTGATAAAAACCAAGATAAAATAGAATTAACAAGACACTGAGAGTGCAGAACAAATCTCGTTTGGATTGTACCTTATAACGATGATATTGATCGACAGCTACATCTCCATTGCTTCTGTCAGATATCTTTTCTGTTTCCAAATACAACAATTTGTAATGAAAAAAACCATACATTAAAACTGCCATTGCCCAGAGGAAGTGAAAACAGTGGTTATCAGATCAATATGTTGATTGAGCCTTCAATTTTTTCTTCTTAAATACCTAATCAATTACAAATGTTTTTCTTAACAATCTTTCTAATCTTCACTTTTAACGGGGATTAGAAGAACCACTTTTCATATCATAAAATGACATTACAATACTACCAGTCAAATTTTACACACAAAAAGTGAGGAACTCCACGCTGTATGTTCCTTATCTTCAGCTAATACAAGCTTCGTACTGATATGTTCAAACAATCTAATCCAGTCACGAACTTATCTGATTTTCAAACACTTACTTTTACACTTAATCTTTAGTTTTCACCCATTACATCTACTCACATTTCTAAATGGCTAAACTAAATGAATATAGATAACAACCAAAACAGATAAGGTAAATCAAACACCTCTTCATCTTTCATCCAAATTATTCAGACAATCATATAGAGATACCTGGATGTTGATGAGAAAAGGTATCCCATATGCTTGGTCCTCTACCTCCTTCATTTGCAGCACCTTCGTACTACATTACAGACACAACAATTATTAATTATACCATACAAATCTAACACTTCTAACAACCTTAGGGAGATGATATGACATGGTTCTTGAGTCTTTTAAGGGATTCTAACAGCAATGAACAGTCAACAAATACGTATAATATTCTAGGATACTGATTTCCATAAGGTATTTATACTATAAATTTATCTTATTTTTAGTTGATATAGAATTGAATAAAATGATACCCACCTGGTAGGCTGAGGAGGCAGTGCCGAAGATGAAAGCTGGGGGAAAACTCGTCCTATTAAGAGAAGAAACATCAAGAATGGGCGGAACAGCTTGTGTGATTGTAATGGAAAAGTTTACAAGGAGAGTGAAGAGTCCAACATGGAGAAGAAATTGATAGCCACTGAATACCATATCCTTGTTCATATTCAGTGAAGTCTCTGTATGCGCTTAATTTTGTTGATTAAATATACTCATAATGATATTGAGGTGTGATTAGCTGTTACATACTGACATTAAATAATTCCAAAGAAAACTGATACGCAGGTTTTCAGTTTTACATTTTAAAATATTCATGTCCCCCACTACTAGTTGCAGGACACACTTTAAAACACGCACGTTTCAAAACATGTCTTCCTGTTTTAGAAAATCTTAAAAGAACAAATATATAAATAAAGTTAGGAGTTATTATAACATCATAACCGGATGTGTTTTATATTCATAAGTAACAATGAAACTAGAATTAGATTATACAACTAGCACAGAGACAGGAATGACAATAGGTTGCAGTACCAATAGTCTTACCATTATCTCTTACCCATCCCCCGATGAGATGATATTGGTTTAAAATATATCTGTTGATATTTTAAAAACATATCTGCGAATATTTTAAAAAAATATTTAAAATAAAATCTAAATAGAATTACAAAAGAAATATATAATATAATATAAATTAAATTTAATATAAATTAAAATTTAATATAATAAAATATAAATTAATTTTAACTAAATTTAACTATATAAAATATAATTTTAATTTTAATTAATATCTATGTATACGGATAATATTATATCATATTAAATATTTATTATAAATTTTATCTTTATTTATTTTGAATACGAGTATTTTTGTCAGTGACATATATATATATATATATATATATATATATATATATATATATATATTTCATGTCATAAATTCTAATAAATAGAGTTTATGTAACACACGTTTGAAATCCCTGTAAGTAGTATATCATTAACATCATTTTCACGGAGAAAGATAAATTTTATTTGGCAAAATAAAAAACCAACCAACTATAATTATAACTTCTTATGTTATTGCCTTGCAAAGTCATTATATAAAGTTATTATTTACTTTTGATGAGTCTCTTTATGTATATAACTTTTAAAACTTCTTAAAACTTTTACTATAAGACTCACATTTTTATTAATTTTATTTAGTTGTTTTTAAAATATAAAAAATATTTATTATAATCTTTTGATGGAAGGTTTTCTTTAAAATAAAAGTTTTAAATTTATGATGATATATGTATAGACTAAAAGGAAATTTGATTTACCAAAACTGAGAAACCAAAACCAACTATAATCATAATTATAAGAGGCTATTAAGTTCAAAACCTAAGACTTTCAATAACAATACAACTTTAAATTTCATGTGCACATCTTGACGATCATGACTTAATTGTTTTCTTTTTTCACATTTATGAAAGCAGACACATGGATTAAGTTTGTTTGGGTTCAGACACTAACCAAATGGGGCTTCTCTTTGCACCTCCAAAATTTATTCTGTCATAAAATAAATCATTTTATAATCATAACGAAATAAAAATTATTTTGCGAATAAGATTATTTTAGTTTAGAAAAAAAACTAAAATGGTTATATTTTGTAAGAAAAGAAGTTAAAAAAAATATTATGTAGTTTACAGTAAAGGGAGGTTTATTTTTGTTTTTTGATAAATAAGAAAATGGAGAAAAAGAATCTGAAAAGAATTTGGGGGTTGATTGTAAATGGAGAATGTAACAGATTTGAATCAAAGAGAAGGCTCACAATTAAAAGAGAATCTGAGAGGAAGAAGCAGGAAGGGAAGGGAAAGGAGATAAAGCAGCAGAATTCCATATTAGTTTCAGAACACGAATTTCATATCTCGTTTTACTTAGAACCATGCTGAAGATATTTGACTGACTAAGATTTTCTGAGAAAGTTCTTGAACCATTGTGCCGAGACTTTTGGGTATCTTTTCAAACCCTTTTCGAAATCCACAAAGATGAATCCAAATCTCACAGTATAGCCAGCGGCCCACTCCATGTTATCCAGAAATGACCATACAAAATATCCTTTCACATTCACACCATCCCTTGTATGCAAACAAAATAATAAAAACACAAAAAAATTATATCATCAACAATACTGTGAAGTAAAATGCAAAACCAAATAAATCAATCAAAAGAAAGAGGCCATGCTCCTCTGCTAAAACATTATTACCTGATTGCCATTTTAACATAATAAAGATAACGATATAAGTAATCAACTCTGGGTGTATCTAAAAGCTTTTCTTCAAGTGATAGTGTTGGATCATTGAACTCATCATAACCTGTCAATTTTGTTGGATTTTCGTTAGCTTTTTTCTGTAATGAAACATCATCAATTCGTTACCTGTACAAAGTAATGTATGACTGATTTATTACCATTTTCAGTAATGTAAATTAAGGGGTTATTGTAATTCTTCTTGATGTAAATCAACAACTGTAGTAATCCTCGTGGATAAATGCATACCCAGTCCGAAGCAGCCTGCAAATAATTGCAGTGTTCTCTAAATTTTTTCGACATACGTGATCTTTTGGAGTATAAAAAGTAGCAACTGTAACGTAGCAGTCAATGATATGATGAAATACATACATATGGACAAAGGATCCGGCCTTCACGCTGATCTGTCATTAAAGAAAGAGGTTTTCAAACATAAGTACTATGTAGTTTGAGACTCTGATGTCATCATGTTATGAACATAATTATGTTTTGCAAATTGCAACAGATGTACTCATAACATGTAGAGATTGGAGACTTAATGATCTCAGATCATCTAATGATTTCTTGTTTGAAGATTCAATAGAAATAAAGCAACTCGTGCAGATGTATAAAGAACTTGATAGTTACTTGTAACATTAACTAGACGATCATTGAGTGGGGATGGTTTGGAACCACTTAGATCAGGTGCATTGACAGCATAAACAGTTGCATAGTGGTTTAGACCAAGAAAATCAAACGACCCCTTAAGTTGTCTGGCTTCTTCTTTGGAGAACCTAGGTAGACGGTTTCTCACCAAATGTCGCATGCTTGTTGGATACTCACCTTTTGTGAGAGGATCCATATACCTAACCACAAATGCAAAATGCAGATGTCATCAAGAACAAAGGAAATATCATTACATTTGATTTCCGCAGGTTAGAGATAAATATGTATCATTTTAAATTTCACTTTCAATTGCAGATGTCAGAATACTATAATTTCTTACCACCCAAACCTGAAGTCAAGGACTCGAAGTGCAGCGTCTCGATCTGTTATGTCATCACTAGCGGGCAAGAACCAGTCACTGTTCAAGGTAATTCCTAGTAAACCCTTTTGAGATTTCTGCATACGCAATTTTCAAATATTTTGGTTATTTAGTCTCATATGGCATTCAATATAATTTCACATGAAAATAAAGCATTGTCCGAATATTGACTAGTGGTTTAACCCTTTGTATTAGAAAAGTTCAATTCTCATGTTCATGTACAAAGGTCAATATATAAATATTGATTTCTGGGTTTTATAAAGCATTTGGTGATATAAAACAGTTGAAGAGTGCAGAGAACCTGATACTTGGTCTTGTACAAGTTGGCAGCAGCAGCATGAGAAAGAAGTAGATTGTGCGAAACCAAATAGGGCTCAGTTCCTGAATCACCACCTGTGCAATTCAGTTTTTGCCAACCAGAACACCGACCTGGTGCATGCTCTCCAAATGTATAACCATTCAAGGCCACAGTGCTGGGTTCATTCAGAGTAATCCAATATTTCACCCTATCACCAAATTCCTTGAAGCACAGTTCAGCAAAGTCCCTAAAATCATCTCTGCATACTCACATGAATCATATAAGTTTATCAGTTTATAAGATTCACCAAACCATTTCCCTCAATAGTCACACAATGTTCATTAGTTAATTATACAGTGGAAACTGGGGTTACTCACACAATGTGACGACTTAAAAAGCCACCATACTCGTCCTCCAAGGCTTGGGGAACGTCCCAATGAAAAATGGTCACAAATGGTTCCATACCTGCATTATTCAAGATTATTATTATAATTTCTGACTAACAATTATATAGATGTGATATAACAGGGAAATGTAAAGAGGTAAATGATAAATATTAATGAATTATGACCATTCTTCAGTAGCTCGTTGATGAGATTATTATAGTAGTTTATCCCTGCCTTGTTTACTCCTGCAGAAAGCTTTCCTTCTGCAAATAATTCACAAGAAATTAATAAAAAGTTACTATGAAGCACGAACGAAGAAAAAGAACTTATAAACTTGACTTACTCGGTAATACCCTTGGCCAAGAAATGGAGAATCTATAAGCATCCAAATTCATGTCCTTCATGATTCCTATATCCTCCTAAAACATGTGAATCAGGTTGTCATGACTCTACCTATGTTATATGTTCTGGTATATCTACCAGTCTCTTCTATTTTCCGAAGCATCTTTTAAAAAGCTCTAGGTTCCAAAGTGAGTAGTGATCACTCATAACGATATTATTATATTTGTATGTTCTGATATAAATTAATGTATTTCTATTAAAACCATATATACCTTATACCGATGATATTGGTCTGTGGTTACATCTCCAGTACTCCGATCTTTTATTTTTTCTGCATGCCATTTCATCGATATAAATAAGTAGACATTAGACATGTAATTAGGCAATTTAAAGTTATTAGGTATGGCAAGTTTCAGACAACATACTCATCCAACAGGAAAAATACTTCCTTCAGTTTCCACTATGTATTTGAAAAAACAAATATTGACAGCACTGTTGGAGGAGAAATATACCTGGATATTTGTGAGTGAAAGTATCCCATATACTCGGGCCTTTTCCATCTTCCCTTGCAGCACCTTCATACTACACCACAAAATTATCTCTCTTACCTTCTCAATACATAACAATGGTAAACTAATAATAAAAAAAAAGAGAGAGTAAATAGCACATGTAACTATAGAATATTTATACAGTCATCGAGTGATACAAAAAACAATATTAAGACCAAGTTTATTAACTCGTACCAGAGTTACACAGTGCCAGTTATACTCCAAAAACAAATAAATCTTTATTTTTCAATTCATGCATATCAGAATGCGCAACGTTGTATTGAAATTTATAAATTGTGTCTTTAAACCAAACATGCAGTTGAAAAAATCATACCAGTTTTCAGCTCAGGAACATGTTTGCATATGATTAAGTTAAAATATGATGTACCTGGTATGAAGCAGATGCTGTCCCGAAAACAAAGCCTTTGGGGAAACTGCTCCGGTTGAGATAAGAAACTTCAAGGATGGGTGGAACGGCCTTGGATTGAGTGAGGGTGACGATGGATGAGGTAACAAAAACGCATAGCATCGGAAACATGTTCGTTGTGATCATCATGATTCACAAAGTGAAGTTAAGGTAAGTGATGTTGTGTTCTATATTTGTCACCTTTATATATAATTTCAGTTTCTGTTGTAATACAAACAAAGAAACCTGCGAGTTTGTTTAATTACTCAAGGATAAAGCTGAGGCCATTTTCCTATGGACACGAAAGTTGGAATTATGAAGTTTAGACAACGTCAGTTCTACCAATAATTTAAGACTGTGTCGTGTCGTGAGTGGCTCTGGACTCTAATTTTCTTCTCTCTACTTTTAATTGTCTTTGATGTTACATTATGTAAATTTAAACATGTAAATTTGACAATATTACATTGGGACAATTATGATAAACTTGTATCTCAGTCTGACTTTTAAGGTGTATATGAGTGATTGATTTTGATGTGAATAGCACCATTTAATAGTCTTTTTTCTTTTCGCTAAATCTATAGCTACAAACTTCCACATTCACCTTATATTCATCATCTTCCATCTTTTTCTAACAGTTAAGTGACAGATACAATCGATGTGAAAAATAATTATTCCTTCTTTCTTCTCGTTATTCCCTCATTTGGATAAGGTTTTGTTTTCTTTTTCCTTTTTGTTTCAAAGGTCACAATAACACTGTTGGTAATGTGGTTTGTTTTGCTTTTTCATTTTTCACTTATTATTGTTACATTTGATATATACCGTTTTTTTCATTTCAGGAGTTTTGGAAAATTTTGTTTAAGCTTCTTTTCTACAAGAATATTTTTCTTTTTTGCCTAACTTTTTTTTTTATGTGAAGTGTGTTAAGTATAATTCTTACTGTAATTTTGATTTCATCTACTTTACATTTTCATCTTTTTCACGTAACCTTGATTTGAATGTTTTCCTTCTCTCGTTTTTATTTTCTTTCATAGTTCTTAATGATAGTTTTGGTTTGTGTTACTTTTTCCTTTTGATCTTTTGCTCTTTTATTGCTATTTTTCTTTTATAACTTAAGTATGTTTTTCATTTTGGGAGATTTCTTTTTGTGTTTTCCCAATTTTTATGAGATAGGTTTCTTTTGGCTATTTTTTTTCCGATGCATATTAATTATAACTTTGGTTTTTTCTACTTTTCTTTGTTTTTTTCCCTTTCGTATGACCTGATCTGAATGTTTTCTCTTTTATTTTTTTGTTTAACTTCTCATCGTCTTTATTCTCCTCATCCATCACTGCCACTATGACCGTATGACCGTTGTTACCGTTGCTACTACCACTATCATTATTATCGTCTGTCACTTTTTCTTTTTCCTTTTCCTCATTCTCTTTCTTATTCTCTTTTTTTCATCTATATTCATTTAATTTATAACGAGTATTTCGTTAAATTTGATGAAAAAACTATTGACCATTTTACCAAAAGATTAATGACGAATTATATATACTACGGTTATCGACATATTTTTAAAATTATGATTACTGATACCTTCGTTATTTTCAAAAATATAATTACTAATAAATTTATTGATCGATTTTAAAAAAATTCAATAACTAATGAACTTTACTACAACATTGTCAAAGTTAAAATGAAAACTTTGATACTTATTGTATAGTATGATATCTAGGTCGAACGGTTAACATCCAAGACCGATCGCTCTATTTACTGTAACAGTGTTCATCAACAACACCGCTCGTCATCCAGGTCAAACAGCGACAGCGCTCGTCAGTTATATTTACCGAATGGACGTACACTCATTACCGTTCGGTCATCACTATAGCCAAAAAGGGCGATTGTTGTTATTAAAGCTGGGGCGACAACGCTCGTCAGTTATACTTACCGAACGATCATCACCGTTCGGTCACCTCTATAGCCAACAAGGGCAATCGGTCTGGGCCACAATTGGGCCAGCGCTTATTATTGGGCCAAGTGTCCAACGAATGATAAAATAGTCAAAGATATCGGATTAAAGATCTGATAGGCGGTTTATGAGCAACCAACCGAATTTTAAGGTAACCAACCGGATTTTAAGGTAAATCTATTTATATTTTATTGGGCCTGTATCAGATTAGATCCAGGAGACAACCTATAAATACAAGGTCAGAACCATCAGCCAGGTAGGTTCAATTCACACTTCAAAACATTCCATAGTGATAACCATTCACTAAATATTTCATTAAGAGCGGAGGCTCTTCAATCACAAAATATAGTGACAAAATATTCATTGAAAATAAAATTTTTGAATTATCGACATATTTACTAAAAGACCCATTATCAAGTGATATTTTCGTAAATAATTAAAATAATAGAATTTGTTGGTAAAATTTGTTAATAAATTTTATTTTAACAATAGATTTTTTTTTCCTTTGAATAAATTCTATTTTATTGACTAATTTTTTATCTATCCGTAATGTGGTATTTTCTTGCTGTGAGTTGTAATTGACAATTGTAAGTTGTTCTATAATATATTTCAATGCCCAAGCAAGCATTCATCAATTTGTATATTGACAGTGAAGTGTTATAAATATTACTTATAAAACGTTGATGAATGATTTTGAAGTCCATAGAAAGTGAAAATTGGCAAGTTATACATTAAATTTTAAAATTATTTGTTTTTCTGGATGGATTTTAAAGAAAGTTGAACATATAATCAAGAAAAGTCACGAATTCAGAAGTGATGTCGTAATCTGTTGTATTAGTGCTCAAGATACATTATATATGTTTAAACGAATCATTCATCTAACTGTACTGAATTTTATATAGCATATTTCAAAACCTGAGTTTCAAATCTCATATTCCTTTGAACCATGCTCCATATATATGTCAAACTAAGATTTACTAAGGAAGTTTTTGAACCAATGTGCCGAGTATTTCGGGTATCTTTTCAAGCCATCTTTGAAATCCACAAAGACGAGTCCAAATCGCACACTATAGCCAGAGTCCCACTCCATGTTATCCAGCAATGACCACACAAAATATCCCTTCACATTCACACCATCCCTTGTATGTATAAAAATCAACAAAAACAAAGGAATTAACCAAAAAAGTCACTCCTGTATTAGTTTTCTACTCTTTCACACTTTTTTATAATAAAATGAAATTGGAGAAAGAAACTATTTCCCCCCTTTTCCTATAAATGGTAAATGTAAAAGCAAGTACGAAAAACAAATATAGCTTCAATCTGTGAATCAAGATTCAAAAAACTCTGATAAAGCATCACTTACTTGATTGCAGTTTGAAGATAATAAAGATGTCGGTATATGTAATCAACTCTGTATGTATCTAGAAGGCTTTCTTCAAGTGAAAGTGTTGGATCGTCAAACTCGTCATAACCTATCAATTAGTTTTGCATAATTTTCGTTAATTTTTTTTATGAATCATTGGCTTTTTCAATATTGCACTATGTATGACTGATCTAATACCGTTTTCAGTAATGTAAATTACGGGGTTGTTGTAATGCTTCTTGATGAAAAGCAACAGTCGTCGGAATCCTCGTGGATAAATGCACAACCAGTTAGAAGCAGCCTGCAAATTATTATAAACAAGAGTTTAAATAAAATTGTATGATCTTTTAGAGTGAAGAAAGTAACAAATGAAAACCATTGATACGTAACATTGGTGCCAATGAAATTATGAAATACATACCATTGGACCAAGGAGCTTGCCATTATGCTGATCTGTAATTGAAAAATAAAAAAAACTATGTTTTCAAGAAATTTTATGAGTTCTGTATCATTCATTAGAAGAGAAACAACTAGTTCAGCCATATAAGCAACTTGATTATTACTTGTAACATTAACAAGAGAATCAGTTTGTAAGGCTGGTCTGACACCAAGTTGGTGAGGTGCATGGGCAGCATAAAAGGATGAGTAGTAGTTTAGGCCCAGAAAATCAAATGACCCTTTGAGTTGTCTGGACTCTTCTCTGGTGAACTCTGGTAGCCGGTTTCCCAACATAGATCGCATGCTCTTTGGATACTCACCTTTAGTGAGTGGTTCCATAAACCTGATAATATAAAGTGCAAAAATGTAGATGCAATCAACAAGTAGTGCCGAAACAGAACAAATGCTACATCACTACATTTGAATCTTGCTGGTTAGACTTATGAGTGTTTCTTTTAAACTCATGTGGAGTTAATTTGAATTCCTAAGTAATATACAATCAAATTTTTATTCATGTTTCGGAGAAGAGCTATAAGTTATGTAAACATCACAAATCAGCCACATTAAGATGAGTATCACACATCAAGTTTGATTACATCCACTAATGGCGATCAATGATGTGGAATGCTTTACAGTAACATTTCGATCACATAATTGCATAGCCATTAATGTTGTGGGTCCAAACTTTTCTTACATGATGGAGTAGTATACCATCATTCATGCCATGATCATATTTTCAATGATAAATATCGTCTCTGTCCATTTTAGTTCCCTTCAAGGTTTTAGTGTTGAGTATAACCTTACCATCCAAAAATGAAGTCAAGGCCCCGACGTGCAGCATCTCGATCTGATTTCTGTTTTGAAACCGGAACATACCAATCAGAATTCAATGTAACCCCTATTAAACCCTTTTGAGATGCCTGCATACAAATTTTCAAATATTTTGGCAATTTAGTTACTAACAGCGTCCAATATCTTTACATGAAAATAAAGCATGGTCCATCAGCAAAAAAGAAATTACGTGTGGGTATTGTACTCATTGACCCACCATTAGAAAAGTTCAAGTGTCATGTTATCTAAATTTCAGGACATAGTTGGTGATTCAACATTAAAACACTCAAGAATACAGAGGACCTGATACTTGGTCTTATACAGTTTGGCAGCAGCAGCATGAGCAAGAAGTTGGTAGTGTGAAGTCAAGTAGGGCTCGATTCCGGAATCACCACCTGTGCAGTTCAGTTTTAACCAATCAGAACACCGACCAGGTGCAAACCTACCATTTGCATAGCCATTCTTGCTCACACTCCTTGGTTCATTTAAAGTAATCCAATGTTTTACCCTATCACCAAATTCCTTGAAGCAAACTTCAGCATAGTCCCTAAAATCATCTCTGCATGTTCATATCAATTATTTATATGTTTATCAGAACATTATCTCTCGATAGTTATACAATATTTATCAGTCAATTATAACTCTGAGGAAATTGCAGTCACTCACACAATATGAGGGTTTAAGAAACCGCCATACTCATCCTCTAAGGCTTGGGGAACGTCCCAATGAAAAAGGGTCACATATGGTTGCAGACCTGCATGATTCACGACGATCATTTGAGTGATAACAATATGGACATGATACTAAAGCAATGTAAAGAGTTAAATTAATAAACAAATTTTAATCAATTATGACCATTTGCCATTAGCTCGTTGATAAGGTTGTTGTAGTAGTTTATTCCTTCATGGTTTACACCTGCACTAAGCTTTCCTTCTGCAGACAATTAGTTATAAGAAGTTAATAGTATGTTACGATACACAAACTAAAGAAATAAATTATCTGGGTGGAATATAAATAAAGCTTAACTTACTGGGTAGAATCCTAGACCAAGAAATGGAAAATCTATAAGCATCCAAATTCATGTACTTCATGATTCCAATATCCTCCTAAAACATGTGCCCCAATGTATCAAGATTATACATATTAGTAATATATTTCATTCATATGAAAAACACTTATCTAGTACAACTATTTGAAACCATCCATACCTTGTACCGATGATATGAGTCGTCTGCTACATCTCCAGTACTTCCGTCTTTTATTTTTTCTGCATGCCAATTCATTGATAAATAAGTTGAAATATACAAGTAATTTTTGCATTTTATAGTTATATGAAGTACAAGAGAGTACATTCAACTCATACAGCTGGAAAATTACTCATTGAGTTAGTTAGTAGTTATCAGCTATAGAATTCTCTACTATTCCTCTCCTTTAGTTTCATCTCTATGATATCTGGTCACATCCTATCAACCTTCTCTGAGTTCTGATTTCAAGTACTAACATTCTTGGTTGGTGTAACAAGGTCCAAAATTGCTCCCAATCTAAGAGACCCAAAATTCTAGAAAGGCTGGAGAAATTAAAAAGCGCATACTTTCTCCATTCCTTAACAACTGTGTTCTAAGGTTCTCTCTAAGTTCCAACGTTTTTGCAATAACTGCATTTACTCTTATTTGAAAAAAAAAATTAATAATACTATGAAACAGTAGTGAAGAAGATACATTACGTGGGTATTTATGAGTGAAATTATCCCATATACTGGGTCCTCTTCCACCTTCCCTTGCAGCCCCTTCATACTACACAGCAAAATCATGTCTCTTAGCTTCTGATTACATGAACGGTAACAATAACCAAATTGGAAGATAAAAATGATTAAAATTAATCGACAAAGTAATAATAACAAAAAAAAAAAGACAGACATATGTTTATAATGTACCTGGTATGCCGAGGATGCTGCTCCGAAAACAAAGCCTTGGGGAAAACTGCTCCGGTTGAGAAATGAAGCGTCATGAATGGGTGAAATGGCCTTGGAATGAGTGACGATGACGAAGGAGGTAACAAAAAGAGACAAAACGCAGAGTAACGGAAACAAGTCAGAGTGTAATGGCATCATCGTAATTCGGGTAAGTGCTTCTGCTCTCTCTGCTTTATCATTTAACCAATGATGGAGAGGAAAAGAAAGAAAGAGAAAAATAGAACTTATTTGAATAAAAAGAAAGAAGGTTGAAAATAAATTAAAAGATTTTAATATATTTAATTGATGTGATTGAATAAATTTAATATTATATTAATATATTTAGATAATATTTTATAAAATAATTTTTTTAAATTAATATAAAATAAATTTTAAAAGTATAAATTAAAGTTAAAATAAATTTAAAATTAAAATAAAATAAATTTTTAATACACTATTTTTAATATAAAAATTTAACCTCTTAAGTGTGATCTTTCATCTCAAGTATAAGTTTTTTAGTGGTGGGCTTCCTTTTAATTGTCAGTTTTGTAATGAGACATACTTTTCTAAAATAAAAAAACTTTGATAAAAAAATTAATCTTTAAGATTCATCATCTATTTATATCAATAGAGCTTTGAGTTATACGAAGATAAAAGTAGATTTGATATTTGTTAAGTTTTTTTGGTGAAAGAATGAAAAGATTTGACACCAATAAATAATTAAATCATTAAAAAAACTAATATTTTGAATCAAAATTTCTTAATACAAAGATTAATGAATCATTTTACTTGTATATTATTAATCTTACTTATTTTCAACTCATTATTATTAAGAATTTCGAGAAGAGACAATGAAAAGATAGAAATAAAAAAATATATTAAGAATTTTACTTATATATTATTAATCTTATTTATTTCAACTCACTTTAAAATATTGACACCAATTGTATTAGTTGAATACGGTGATATTGTTACTAAATTTTTCGTGTGTTTAATTTATATGGATATTTGGAAAAGAATGATAATAAAATAATTTATTTTTCCATTCGAAGTAGGAGTAAAGATGATATTTTAATGTAATTCATTTATTGTATTTAAATAACTAATTAATATAATTTTGATAAAGATGGTAATAAAATAAAATAATTGTAACAGTCTATAAAATTATGTCTTAAATTGAAAGTGCGTTTTAAATAATAAAATTTAATTATTTTAATATTAAAAGTTTAAGTATAAATATAATTTTTATAAAAAAGTTTTATTATTTTAAATAACATAATTTTTTTAAACTCTTTTTTTCGTATTTCTCTAACTTTTCTTTTAAATTTTTAATTATGTGTGTTTATGTGTTTGAAGATCAAATATCCTTAAAATAATTATTTAGATGAATTTTTCACTTTGATCTGATAATTTTTTCAATAAAATAAATTAATTTTCTGTCCCATTTCTTAGTTATTTATATTGTTTTTTCCAAAGTATTAGTGTATGCACCTAAGAGGATGGTAATCACCGTATCAATGGGTTAAAAGATAAAAAGCTACTTTGAAAAAAAACCTTTCTCCAAAACTTTTCCCCCACCTAAATCAATGGGAATATCTCAATAAACCATTTGTTTCCTGCAAGATTCTCACAGGTGCTCCTCAAAATTAAATTAACATATTTATCAAAATCCCACTACTATATTCTTTTTTTAAATAAAGTTATTAAATTCGCAAGAACCAACTTTATTTTATTTATTCCAACAAATATATCTGCTAAAACAATGAAAAAAGATATAAGCTTTCCTCATTATGTTAAAAGAAAAAAGAAGAAGAAGAAAGTGTTAAACTTTGTTTTATAAATCATTGCATATTTTTTATTATTTAGAGATGATTTTAGGAAATGTCTGTTTTTTAGTTTTAAAATCTAAATTTTATTTTTGAAATATAAAATAATAAAATAATGGACACAAAATCCTTTTTAACAAGTACGAAACATCTTATAGCCCCTTTATGTCTCTTAAATATATAATTATATTTATCAATAATATTTTAAAAAATAATTACTTAAGGTAATGAAACAAGTTAATATTGTTATAGGTTTTTTTATTTTAAAAATAATGTTATTAATTTATACAAAGTTTCATTTTTAAAATTAAATTTTAGGCTTAAAAATATATATTATTCAAATACGGTTCGACTGAGTTGGATTGGATTGAGTTGGGTTCGGTTCAGTTCGATTGGGTTGGGTTGGGTTCGATTGAATTAGATTGGGTTGGGTTCGGTTTGGTTTGGTTGGGTTGGGTAAATGGTTGACACTTATCTATATAACTATCATATCGGTGTTAGTGCATTGAATAAACTTTTGTTGGCATCCTATAAATTATGCTCTTCTTGTGTGCCCTGATGATATTGACACCATTTCAACCATTTTTTTTAGAAATACAAGTTTAAATGTTCACTAAGCGATAAATTCACTAAATGATAAACTCACAAAACGATAAATTCACTAAACGATAAACTCACCAAAGATAAACTCACGAAACGATAAATTCACCAAACGCTATATTCACCAAATGATAAATTCACTAAACGATAAATTCACTAAACGGTAAACTCACTAAACGATAAATTCACTAAACGATAAACTCACTAAACGATAAATTTACCAAACGATAAATTAACCAAACGATAAATTCATCAAATGATAAATTCACCAAACGACATAACCACCAAATGATAAATTCACTAAACGATAAATTCACTAAACGATAAATTCACTAAACGATAAACTCACTAAACGATAAATTCAATAAACGATAAACTCACTAAATGATAAACTCATTAAATGATAAATTCACAAAAACGATATATTCACCAAACGATAAATTCACAAAACGCTAAATTCACCAAATAATAAATTCAAAAAATCATATATTCACCAAACGATAAATAACCAAACGATAAATTCATGAAACAATAAATTCACTAAACGACAAATTCCTAAACGATAAATTCAATAAACGTTATATTCACTAAACGATAAATTCAAAGAACGATAAATTCACAAAACGATAATTCACTATACGCTAAATTCACTGAACAATATATTCACCAAACGATAAATTCAGTAAACGATAAAGTCATTAAACGAAAAATTCACCAAACGATAAATTCATTAAACGATAAACTCATAAAACGATAAATTCACTAAACGATATATTCACCAAACGATATATTCACCAAATGATATATTCCCCAAAAGATATATTTCCGAAACGATATATTCCCCAAACGATCAATTCACCAAACGATATATCGTTTGGTGAGTTTATCGTTTAGTGAATTTATCGTTTTGTCAATTTATCGTTTGGTGAATTTGGCGTATGGTTAATTTATCATGTTATGACTTTATCGTTTAGTGATTTTATCGTTTAGTGAGTTGATCCTTTCAGGAATTTATCGTTTAGTGAATTTATCATTTGGTGGATATATCGTTTAGTGAATTTATCGTTTGGTGAATTTATCGTTTGGTGAATTTATCGTTTGGTGAGTTTATCGTTTGGTGAGTTTATCGTTTAATGAATTTATCGTTCAGTGAGTTTATCGTTTAGTGAGTTTATCGTTTAGTGAATTTATCGTTTGGTGAATTTATCATGTGGTGAATTTATCGTTTGGTGAATTTATCGTTTAGTGAATTTATCATTTGGTGGAAATATCGTTTAGTGAATTTATCGTTAGTGAATTTATCTTTTAGTGAATTTATCCTTTGGTGAATATATCCTTTGGTGAATTTATCGTTTAGTGCATTTATAATTTGGTGAATATATCGTTTGGTGAATTTGTCTGGTGAATTTATCATTTTGTGAGTTTATCGTTTAGTGAATTTATCGTCTTGTGAATTTATCGTTTGGTGAATTTGGCGTTTCGGTTAATTTATCATGTTATGAGTTTATCGTTTAGTGAGTTGATCCTTTCAGGAATTTATCGTTTAGTGAATTTATCATTTGGTGGATATATCGTTTAGTGAATTTATCGTTAGTGAATTTATCGTTTAGTGAATTTATCATTTGTTGGATATATCGTTTGGTAAATTTATCGTTAGTGAAATTATCGTTTAGTGAATTTATCATTTGTTGGATATATCGTTTGATGAATTTATCGTTTGTTGAATTTATCGTTTGGTGAATTTATCGTTTTGTGAATTTATCGTTTGGTGACTTTATCGTTTAATGAATTTATCGTTTAGTGAGTTTATCGTTTAGTGAGTTTCTCGTTTAGTGAATTTATCGTTTAGTGAATTTATCGTTTGGCGAATTTATCGTTTGGTGAGTTTATCGTTTAGTGAGTTTAACGTTTAGTGAGTTTATTGTTTAGTGAATTTATCGTGTAGTGAGTTTATCGTTAGTGAATTTATTGTTTAGTGAATTTATCGTTTGGCAAATTTATCGTTTGGTGAGTTTATCGTTTAGTGAGTTTAACGTTTAGTGAGTTTATTGTTTAGTGAATTTATCGTGTAGTGAGTTTATCGTTAGTGAATTTATTGTTTAGTGAATTTATCTTTTTGTGGATATATCGTTTGGTGAATTTATCGTTTTGTGAATTTATCATTTCTAGAATTTATCGTTAAGTGAGTTTATCGTTTAGTGAATATATCGTTTAGTGAATTTATCGTTTAGTGAATTTATCCATTGGTGAATATATCCTTTGGTGAATATATCCTTTGGTGAATTTATCGTTTAGTAAGTTATGATTTAGTGAACTTATCGTTTAGTGAGTTTATCGTCTAGTTAATTTATCGTTTAGTGAGTTTATCATTTGGTGAATATATCGTTTGGTGAATATATCGTTTATGGTATTTATCGTTTGGTGAAATTATCATTTGGTGAATTTATCGTTTGGTGAGTTTATCGTTTAGTAAATTTATCGTTTAGTGAATGCATCGTTTAGTGAATTTATTGTTTAGTGAGTTTATCGTTTAATGAATTTATCGTTTATTGAATATATCGTGTAGTGAAATTATCTTTTAGTGAATTTATCGTTTTGGTTAATTTATCGTTTGGTGAATTTATTGTTTGATAAATTTAGCATTTGGTGAATTTATCGTTTGGTAAAGTTATCATATAGTGAATTTATCGTTTAGTGAATTTATCGTTTAGTGAATTCATCGTTTAGTGAATTCATTAAACGATAAACTCATCAAACGATAAATTCACCAAAAGATATATTCACCAAATGACAAATTCACCAAACGATATATTAACCAAACGATAAATTCACCAAACGATAAATTCAACAAACGATGTATTCACCAAACGATATATTCACCAAACGTTAAATTGACCAACCGATAAATTCATCAAAACGATATCTTCCCCAAATGATAAATTCATGAAATGATAAATACACTAAACGATAAACTCACTAAACGATAAATTCACTTAATGATAGTCTCACTAAACGATAAATTCAATAAACGATAAACTCATCTAACTATAAATTCACCAAATGATAAACTCACCAAACGATAAGTTCACCAAACGCTAAATTCACCAAACGATAAATTCACCACAAGATAAATTCACAAAATGATAAATTCACTAAACGATAAATTCACTAAAAGATAGACTCACTAAACGATAAACTCACCAAATGATAAATTCACCAAATGATAAATTCTAGAAACGATAAATTCACCAAACGATAAATTCACCAAACGATATATTCACCAAAGGATAAATTCACCAAATGATAAATTCACTAAACGACAAACTCACTAAATGATAAATTCACTAAACGATAAACTCACTAAATGATAAACTTACGAAACGATAAATTCACCAAACTATAAATTCACCAAACGACAAATTCACCAAATGATATAACCACCAAATGATAAATTCACTAAATGATAAATTCGCCAAACACTAAATTAAGCAAACGATATATTCACCAAACGATAAACTCACCAAACGATAAATTCAACAAATGTAAATTCACGAAAAGATAAATTCACAAAACGATTTATTCACAAAAAGATATATTCACTACACAAAATACTCACTAAACCATAAATTCACTAAACGATGAAGTCACTAAACGATAAACTCCCTAAACGATAAACTCACTAAACGATAAATTCACTAAACGATACACTCATGAAACGATAAAATTCACAAACCATAAACTCACTAAACGATAAACTCACGAAATGATAAATTCACCAAATAATAAATTAACTAAACGATAAATTTACCAAACGATATATCCATCAAATGATAAATTCACTAAACGATAAATTCACTAACGATAAACTCACTCAACGATAAATTCGCAAAACGATAAACTAACTGAACTATAAATTCACTAAACGAGAAATTAACCAAGTGATCAACTCACTAAACGATAAATTCAGTAAACGATAATCTCACTAAGCGATGAATTTACCAAACGATAAATTCACTAAATGATAAATTCACCTAACGACAAATTAAACAAACGATAAATTCACCTAACGATATATTCACCAAATGATAAATTCACGAAACAATAAATTCACTAAACGATAAACTCATAACATGATAAATTCACCGATACGCCACAAACTCACCAAACGAAAAATTCACAAAACGATAAATTCATTAAACGATAAACTTACAAAACGATAAATACACCAAAAAATAAATTCACCAAATGACAAATTCACCAAACGATATATTCACCAAATTATAAATTCACTAAACGATAAATTCACCAAAGCATATATTCACCAAAGGATATATTCACCAAAGGATAAATTCACTAAACGATAAATTCGCTAAACGATAAACTCACTAAACGATAAATTCACTAAACGATAAACTCACTAAACGATAAACTCGCGAAATGATAAATTCACCAAACGATACACTCACTAAACGATAAACTCATGAAATGATAAATTCACCAAATGATAAACTCACGAAACTATAAATTCACCAAACGATAAGTTCATCAAACGTTAAATTCCCCAAACGATAAAGTCACCAAATGATAAATTCACAAAACGATAAAATTCATGAAACGGTCAACTCACTATATGATAAATTCTCCAAACGATAAACTCACTAAACGATAAACTCACAAACGATAAATTAACCAAACGATAAATTCACTAAACGATAAATTCACAAAACGATAAATTCACCAAACGATAAACTCACTAAACGATAAATTCACCAATGATAAATTCACCTGACGACAAATTCATCACACGATAAGTTCACCAAACAATATATTCACAAAATGATAAAATCACCAAACGATAAATTCACAAAACGATAAATTCACTAAACGACAAAAGTCATTAAACGAGAAACTCACTAAACGATAAATTCACTAAACGATATATTCATGAAACGATAAATTCACCAAACGATAAATTCACTAATGAATAAATTCACGAAACGATAAATTCACGCAACGATAAACTCACTAAACGTTAAATTGACTAAGCGATAAACTCACGAAACGATAAATTCACAAACAATAAACTCACTAAACGATAAATTCAGTAAACGATAAACTCAATAAGCGATGAATTTACCAAACGATAAATTCACTAAATGATAAATTCACCTAACGACAAATTCAACAAACGATAAATTCACCTAACGATATATGCACCAAATGATAAATTCACGAAACCATAAATTCACTAAACGATAAACTCATAACATGATAAATTCACCGATACGCCAAACTCACCAAACGATAAATTCACAAAACAATAAATTCACTAAACGATAAACTCACAAAACGATAAATTCACCAAAAGATAAATTCACCAAATGACAAATTCACCAAACGATATATTCACCAAATTATAAATTCACTAAACGATAAATTCACCAAAGCATATATTCACCAAAGGATATATTCACCAAAGGATAAATTCACTAAACAATAAATTGACTAAACGATAAACTCACTAAACGATAAATTCACTAAACGATAAACTTACTAAACGATAAACTCGCAAAATGATAAATTCACCAAACGATACACTCACTAAACGATAAACTCATGAAATGATAAATTCACCAAATGATAAACTCACGAAACTATAAATTCACCAAACGATAAGTTCACCAAACGTTAAATTCCCCAAACGATAAATTCACCAAATGATAAATTCATAAAACGATAAAATTCATGAAACGGTCAACTCACTAAATGATAAATTCTCCAAACGATAAACTCACTAAACGATAAACTCACTAAACGATAAACTCACGAACGATAAATTAACCAAACGATAAATTCACCAAACGATAAATTCACAAAACGATAAATTCACCAAACGATAAACTCACTAAACGATAAATTCACCAAAGATAAATTCACCTGACGACAAAATTCATCACACGATAAATTCACCAAACGATAAATTCACTAAACGACAAAAGTCATTAAACGAGAAACTCACTAAACGATAAATTCACTAAACGATAAATTCATGAAACGATAAATTCACCAAACGATAAATTCACCAAACAATAAATTCACGAAACGCTTATTCACTAAACGATAAATTCACGCAACGATAAACTCACTAAACGTTAAATTGACTAAACGATAAACTCACGAAACGATAAATTCACAAACAATAAACTCACTAAACGATAAACTCACGAAATGAAAAATTCACCAAATGATAAATTCACTAAACGATATATCCACCAAATGATAAATTCACTAAACGATAAATTCACTAACGACAAACTCACTCAACGATAAATTCGCTAAACGATTAAACCACTAAACGATAAACACACCAAACGATAAATTCACCAAATGACAAATTCACAAAACGATAAATTTACGAAACGATAAATTGAAGAAACGATAAATTCACCAAACGATATATTCACCAAGTGATAAATTCACTAAACGATAGTATCACCACACGATAAATTCACCAAACGATAAATTTATCAAACGATCTCCACCAAATGAAAAATTCACCAAACGATAAATTCACGAAACGATCAGCTCACTAAACGATAAATTCACTAAACGATAAACTCATTAAACAATAAATTTACCAAATGATAAATTGAGTAAATGATAAATTGACCTAACGACAAATTCACCAAACGATAATTTCACCAAACGATATATTCACCAAATGATAAATTCACAACACGATAAATTCACAAAAAAAAATTCACCAAAAGATAAATTCACCAAATGAAAAATTCACCAAACGATAAATTCACCAAAAGATAAATTCACCAAACGATAAATTTTCAAAACGATATATTCACCACATGATAAATTCACTAAACTAAAAATTCACTAAACGATAAACTCACTAAACGATAAACTCAGTAAACGATAAGTTCATTATACGATAAACTCACCAAACGATAAATTCACCAAACGATAAAGTCACCAAACGATAAATTCACCAAACGATATATCCAACAAATGATAAATTCACTAAACGATAAATTAACTAACGATAAATTCACTAAACGATATATCCACCAAATGATAAATTCACTAAACGATAAATTCCTGAAAGGATCAACTCACTAAACGATAATTTCACTAAACAATAAACTCACTAAACGATAAATTCACCAAACGATAAATTCACCAAACGATAAATTCACCTAACGACAATTTCACCAAACGATAAATTCATCAAACGATATATTCACCAAATGATAAATTCACCGAACGATAATTTCACTAAACGATAAAGTCAATAAACGATAAAGTCAATAAACGATTAATTCACTAAACGATAAATTCACCAAACGATAAATTCACTAACGATAAATTCACTAAACGATATATCCACCAAATGATAAATTCACTAAACGATAAATCTGAAAGGATCAACTCACTAAACCATAATTTCAGTAAACAATAAACCCATTAAACGACAAATTCACCAAACGATAAATTCACCTAACGACAAATTCACCAAACGATAAATTCACCAAACGATATATTCACCAAACGATATATTCACCAAATGATAAATTCACCGAACGATAAATTCATTAAACGATAAAGTCAATTAACGATTAATTCACTAAACGATAAATTCACCAAACGATAAATTCACCAAACGATAAATTCACCAAACGATATATTCACAAAACGATAAATTCACCAAACGATAAATTCACCAAACGTTAAATTCACCAAACAATAAATTCATTAAACGATATATTCACTAAACGATAAATTCACCAAACGATAAATTCACCAAACGATATATCCAGCAAAGGATAAATTCACTAAACGATAAATTCATTAAACGATAAACTCACTAAACGATAAGTTCACTAAATGATAAACTCACTAAACGATAAACTCACTAAATGATAAAGTCACAAAACAATAAATTCACCAAACGATAAATTCACCAAACGCTAAATTCACCAAACAATATATTCACCAAACGATAAATTCATCAAACGATAAATTTACCAAACGTTAAATTTATGAAACGTTAAATTTACCAAACGATAAATTCACTTAACGATAAATTCACTAAACGATATATTCACTAAACGATAAATTGAGTAAAGGATAATTTCACGAAACGATAAATTCACTAAACGATAAACTCACCAAACGATAAATTGACCAAATGATAAACTCACCAAACGATAAATTCATCAAACGTTAAATTCACCCAACGATAAATTCTCCAAACGATAAATTCACAAAACCGTAAATTTACTAAATTGTAAATTCACCAAAGGATAGATTCATCAAACGATATATTCACGAAACGATATATTCACGAAATGATAAATTCACCAAACGATAAATTCACCAAACGATAAATTCACCAAACGATGTATTCACCAAATGATATATTCACCAGAGGATATATTCACCAGAGGATATATTCACCAAACGATATATTCACTAGACAATATATTCACCAAACGATATATTCACCAAACGATATATTCACCAAACGATATATTCACCAAATGATATATTCAACAAACGGGTTGGGTTTGATTTGGTTGGGTTGTGTTGGGTTCGGTTCGGTTGGTTTGAGTTGGGTTGGGTTGGGGTGAGTTGAGTTGGGTTGGATTGGGTTGAGTTGGGTTGAATTGGGTTGAGTTCGATTGGGTTCGATGCGGTTAAGTTAAATTCGATTTGGTTCAAATCTTCAAACTAGGATGAACCAAATATAGAAGGAGACCATTAGAGGAAAACCAAATGAAAGGAATCTAATCAAATTCTAGAGGAGTTCCTGCTGCACCTCCTAATTTTCATCATACATCTTCAAATATTCCATTATTATCCTTTTTACTAATAACCACCTTCTTTCTATAACATGTTTAGAATTAAAAATTTAATATATTTAAATTTAAAAATGAAATTAAAAAAATTATTTCTTTAAATTTAAAAATCAAAAAATTGTTTTAATGAATATATTAAATATTTAATTAATTTAGTATTTTTTATATATTTTTTTATTCAGTAATATTTAAATTTATAAAATATTATTATTTAAAACAAATAAGTAAAACATATCAAAAAAACTAAAAACAAAAAAATAAAAGAATAAGTTAATCGTTTTTGGAAATATGGTCAACATATTTTTTAAGTTTTTTTTAAATTTTGTAATATATTTTATTTAACTGTTTTTTTTTAAATGTTTATTTAGATCATATTTAGATAAGAGAAGTTTGGAAAAATAAATTGAAACAGTGTTTTTTTTCTTAAATATAGAAATTTACATGTCAACTTTATATTTGAAAATAGTCTTTTTTTATAATCAAACATTAAAAATATATTTAATTTTTATTATTTTATTTGATTGGGTAGATAAGCATGTTATATATGGATAAATTAATAAAATGATTATAACAATATTAAATATTTAATTTTTTAAATTACTTATGAAAAATTAAGGCTTAAGTATATGGTCCATGTAATATATATTCATTATTTTGGTCCTCATATTTTTTCTTTTCTTTTTACTCCCAGTATATACTTTAACATTTTATTCTTTTTGTCTCCACTGAAAGAGTAAAATTTTATATTGAAAAAATCACTAAAAATATAGAAAAAAAAAATAGTAAAAGTGAATATGGACCCAAAAAAAATATGAAAGTCTTTTATTTAGTTTTTCTTTCACTAAGACAACAAGCCTAATCAACACTTCAACATATGCATAGTTTGAACAACATGTTAGGTTTATAGCATCATTAAAATAAAAATGTTAGAAATTTATATATCGAGAGATTTATACTGTCTTGAAATATAATAAAATAAAACTTTATCTTATGTGTATATTAAGAATTTAAATTTTTAAAGATTTATTTTTTATCCGTATTCACCTTTTAAACATATTTAAAGTTGCCATTTAATCGAACTTTTTAAATAAAAAAGTTATATATTAGATCATAAGTCAACATGTTAAAAGTATAAAAAAACCATTGTACAAAATCATGTGATGCATAATATAGACAATCAAGGTACACGTTTTTGTACATGTTTTTATCATATATAATTAATATATAAATTAAAGAATGAAGTATGATGTCTCAAATTGCGTACAAAAGTATAAAAAATAGGTTAGGATGTAAACACTAGATTTTATAATTACCATACTAGATTTGCACACAAGAAACAGAAAAAACCTGTAAAGCCCATTAAAATATTTACCTTAAAAAATAATAATAATTTTCTCTTAGTATTTATTATTGATAGTAATAATTTTTGTAAATAGAAAACATGATTAATAAGTTTATATAAAAGAAATGTAAGTTAAAAAAAAATGGTAACTATGATAATGCTAATTCTTATGATTACTTTAACCATCAATTTAGTAATAAAATCAGGGGATTGAACACCACCTCCATAAACTACCAGATATATTGTATATGTCTCCCGTGCAAGTGAAGAGAGATAAATTTCAATGAAGTATACAATAGACAATTTTCTTTCTAGAATTATTTTTTGTGTGATAATTCTAAATTGTAGCATCTTCCTATGCATTAAAATTGTCTAAAAAAGCTTAATACCATAAAAACATAAAGCATAGTTGATCGGAGCAGGTTAACACGAAAATAAAAAATAACAATATAGTAGAAGAGACCTTTATTTTTTACTTATTTTTGAATTAATTTATGACGGAATGAATATGTATTTTTAGACATGAATGTCAATAAGTTTGGTTTTGATATTTATTTTTCATTGATGTCTAAACTTTTAACTATATATATATTCTACAAATTTTCATGTCTTCCTTTTATGAGTTGGTAACTACAACCATATTATTATGGTCTCATACTTCTTATATAACTATTCACATAACCTACCAAATCTTATTATTTTTTATATTAATACCAGATATATAAAATTGATTAAAATGTAGTAAAGTTTGATTGTGTTGTGTTATTATTACTCTTAAGTAAGATTTTAAGTAGGATTATATAACATACACTCAAAAGAAGAGATGTTAAATGCAACACACAACATATTATTTTGGAAAAATCCATTTGTTGCCCATTGCAATTGTTCTGTGTGATACTATAATTAAGTTGACTTAATAATAAAAGCTTTGGTATCTTTCTCTCTTCCATTCCCGTGTATTGTCCTTGAGTTGATTTTAAATATCTTGCTTGAATTTCTTAACCTGATTTAATTTCCATTCTCAAATTTTATTATTCCAACTGTCCATCTTTGAAATCAAAGTAACAATGAATTATTATATATTATAGAATATTTTTGTGTTAAAGATAATTCTCCATATTCCAATTATCGTGCCAAAAATGAACTTTTGTCTCCTTTCTTAATAACTATTGTCAAACTAATTTGATATTGCCTTAACCACGTTACTTTCTTTAAAGTTCGGTTTGGAATCCTCCAGCTAGATGAATAAAATCTAGAAAGAAAACCGTCAAAGGTTGTATGAAATGGATCAAAGAATCTAATAAAATTCTCACCACTAAACCAACTAAAATTATCTGTACCATGTAAACATGCACAAATTTTTAATTTCGTTAACAATTTTAATCCAACATTTAAAATTTTAAATCGATATCAAGTATAATAATTTATTTAAAAATTATTATTCAAACGATTATGTTGTTAATTCAACCTAAAGTAGAGTTTTGTGGCAACGCTAAAATTGGAAGAGGTAGATAGACAAGGCACAAAACTGGTGGGGTAAGGTGTCACTTCCATGTTGAACGTCACAAGTGCCACATGTCATACATAAACATGACACTTGGCAAGAAAATTCTTACAAAAATAAATTAAAAAAAAAACTAAAAGAATTTAAAAAAATTCACAAATTGACGTGACATATCATTAACGTCTTTCATGATATTTTTAAAGAAAATCTAATTAAGGCACTTCTAAAAGTTAAGATTAAATTATTTCTTTTAAAACAAGAATCAACTTAACACACTTCCATTAAGAAAGCAATTATTGTTGGCTACATATATAGATATTGTATATAGATGATGGATATGAAAAATGAAAACTTTATTATAATAACAATGTCTTTTTCATTCTGATTGTAACACCAGTGTTAACAGATCTACAACATATATGTATCTTTTTCCATCGACCGAAGTCCAATACAATATAATAGGACTTTAATTACAATGAAAGAATAATGAAAGAATGAGAAGAAAATCTCTATTTTTGAGACCTATGAACTTTAGAATAAAAGAATATGAATTAATTAGTTACAAAGAAAATGTAATAATTGAATGAATGAATTTTGGTTGTACTATTTACTAGAACTATAAAGTCTGGTTTCTTTTTTGAGGAAGTTCTTGTACCACGTTGCTGATAGTTTTGGATATCTTTTCAAACCATTTTTGTAATCTATGAAGATCATTCCAAATCGTGATGTATAACCCGAAGCCCATTCAAAATTGTCGAAGAAAGACCACACATAGTATCCCTTCACATTTGCTCCATTCCTATAATAATGAAATGAATATAAATTAAAAAAAAAATCAAACAACATATATAAGAATAAAATTTTAATATTATAAAAGTAAAAATTACTTACCTAATAGCGGACAGAAGATAATAGAGATGACGATAATGATAATCTATTCTGAAAGTGTCCATAAGAGATTCTTCAAGTGATAAGGAGGGTTCATTATACTCGTTGACACCTATAAAAATGAATAAGAATAGGTCAAAAAGAGTACGATGCACATTGAATTTAGCAAGGGAGAGAAACTGTGAAACTGATGTATAAAGAAGTATGAACAAATGATATTTACCATTCTCTGTGATGTAAATCAAAGGATTGTTATATTTTTCCTTGGTATATAACACGAGATCACGAATTCCTCTGGGATAAACGTATAACCAATCAGAAGCAATCTGCATGAATAAAAAAAATGTTAATTTTACATTTTATAAGATTGAACCAGTAGAGAATTTTATGTCTTAATAGGAGTATAGAAGTACCTTGATTCCAATAGGTTTCCCATCGCGTTCAACTAGAATGAATCAAAAAGAAAAAAGCACAAGCTATTGTTAGTCATGATCTTATTCAACTATTTAGGGTGAACTGATAGAATGTTAGAAAATAGATGAAATCCTCACATGCAGCAGTGACAAGAGAATCGGTTAAGTAGCTGGGGTTGTCATTGCTCAATTGAGGTGCATCGGTGGCATATGTTGTAGAGTAATAGTTTAGGCCGATAAAATCGAATGAACCAATAAGAAGTCTAGCTTGCTCTGCAGTAAACTTTGGCAACCTTGTTCTCACAAGTGATCTCATACTTTTTGGATAGTCTCCGTTAGTTAATGGATCCATAAACCTGAAATCATTTAGCATTCAAATCAGTTTTTTTAAAATTCATCAAACCATACTTATCAAATTGTTAACATATGCATTTTGTATAAAGCAAATTAATAGAGTGTGATAGAAAGTCTTACCATCCATACATGAAGTCAATTGCTCTTTCGGCAGCCTTTTGATCAGCTTTTGTGTCTCTGAGTGGCAAAAACCAATTAGCCACCAAGGTTATGCCTATCACACCCTCTTGAGATTTCTGCATATATATCATTCAAATATTAAAACAACCTTCGAGAATACTCAATTTTAACATAGCTAAATATTTAAGAATACTTAATAAATTGACTAACCTGATACTTGGTCTTGTATAGACGAACAGCTGCTGCATGAGCAAGAAGTTGATGATGTGTGACCAAATATGGCTCAGTTGAAGAATCACCACCAGTGCAATTTGAATTCATCCAAGAAGAGCAGCGACCTGGTGCCATTTGTCCATTTGCATAGCCATTCTGGCTGTAACTCCATGGCTCATTCAATGTAACCCAATACTTCACCCTATCACCAAATTCCTTGAAGCAAAGTTCTGCATAATCTCTAAAATCCTTCCTGAATAAGAAAAATATATGTTTGTTTGTCAAATTATATTCCTATGCAGCTGTTAATCAAACGTGCTAATCAATTATGTGTTAGATTTGAAACTTACACTATCAGTGGACTTAAAAAGCCTCCATACTCATCTTCCAGTGCTTGGGGAAGATCCCAATGAAAAATAGTCACAAATGGTTTTATACCTGTGCACGATTGTTAACATTATTAATAATCATCATCAAATTTTATAAAATTAAAAAGTCCAAATACGATAGCATTTAAGTCAAATATTCTAACCATTAGCCACCAGCTCATTGATAAGGTTGTTGTAATAGTTTATTCCTTCTTGATTTATTCCTCCACTCAGCTTTCCTTCTGTAAATATATAGTTTTATAAAAAGGGTTAGGTTAATTCAAAAGGAAGATTCAACTATGAAACATTTAGTCATTATCTACAAGAAAATAACTTACTGGGGAGAATCCTTGACCAAGATATGGAAAATCTGTATGAATCAAGATTCGAATCCTTCATCATTTCAACATCTTCCTGCAGACACAGAAAAATATGTTATATTATTTATAGGTAATTGACGCTTATGAACACCAAGAACTGTATGTTTTCTTTAAATATATATAAAACAAAGGAATGCTGTGATCAAACCTTGTAATGATGGTAGGAGTCAATGGCCACGTCTCCGTTGCTTCTATCCTGGATCTTAGCTGCATTTCAGTAATTCAGAATTAATTAGAACATATATTTTGTTTATTATTTAAGATCATTCAGAAAAGTATCATATTTGCTTTGTATTTGATCTGTTTGTACTGTGGAGAATCGGAGAGAGTGAGTTACGCACCTGGATATTTATGGGTGAAAGTATCCCATACACTTGCTCCTCTGCCACCTTCCGTTGCTGCACCTTCGAACTATATATATGACAAACATAAAAGAAATCAAAATCTCATTCAGGAAAGTAATTCAGTTTGGTAGATATTATATGTAGTTGTTAAGAGGTATATATATACCTGGTAAGAGGAAGATCCAGCTCCAAAGATGAAGCCTTGAGGGAAAGTGTTGCGATTGATTGAAATGTCAATAGTTGGTGAAACTGAAACTGTTTCTTCGCATGTAACTTTGGAAGATCTAACAAGAAGAAGAGCAAAGAGACCGAGAAAGAGAGAGCTGTAGAAGGCCATGTTATTTTTCTTAGACGTTTGATGTTTCTGTGAATGCTTCAATCTCTCCTTATATATATATGAAGGAATACCAGCTACCTACCACCTTCGTGCTTTGACCAGTTGATTTCATAATAATATATATAATATATACTATTTTTGACTAAGAGGAGTGACTGAACTTGTACTTAGTTTGTTCCATAAAACTATTATTAAAGAACTCCTCTCACGTTTTTATTCTTTGCCTACTTTTCCGTTGAATATCAAAATTGGCGGCTATATTTTATTCAGCAATTTTCTAACAGGAAAGCACAAATTTTACCATGCTTTTCTTCACATTTCTCTAGTGAGAGAAAACAGTATTTTTATAAGGGGATGCCTTCGATGTTCTGAACAGGAAGTCCAAACTAAGAAAACAAACTACTAGAAAATTTACTCAATTATCCATATCTAATTTGTTGGCACAAAAATTTCATGTTCTTATGCTTATGTTATTACTCCCAAAATTTGTGTTTTTCTATTATGCATTTTTGGATTACATTATTTTAGTGTTATTTTCTTCCCCTGCAAACAAAAACAGCATGAATATACTATAATTGTTTAATTAAAAGGTTAGAACTTTTTGTTTGGGTTTTGTCAGAACACAAAAAAATATGACTCTTCTCCTCCCTAACTCCTTTATGTTTTCTTCTTTTTTGCGTTTTCTGTTTCCGTTTTCTTCCTCTTTTCCTGGATATGTCATGTTTCTTCTCTGTATCATAATAATAAGAAATAATACCATGCTTTTAATACTTGTTATGATGTGTGGAACAAAGTCAAGAAAGTATATTCCAATGATGTTTTATAATGTTATTTTCAATCTTATCACAGCCATGCTCGAGAATCATGATATACAAACGTATCTTAGTAAGCTCGATCACTTAATTGCTGATTTGGAGTCACTTATGCCTTTAACTAATACTGAAGACAAACATGTTGAACAACGAGACAAGTTTTTGATGGTCCTTGCACTTGTTGGACTTCCTCTTCAATTTGAATATGTTTGCAATCAATTCTTATCTAACACAAGAGCTCCATCGTATGACATTATTAGTGAACAATTACTTCGCCTCTCCATTTCTCACGAGTTTGGTCAATCACCTATACCTCCCACTGATTCCTCTGTTTTTAACCCCCAATCTTCCTACCAATTTTACCTTTATCACATTTAAGGGGTATAAGAAGAAACGATGAAGGTGATCAACCAATTTTCCATTCTTTCGACCCGGTGGTTCCGAATTGGAGATCCATAAAGAAGTACATTAAAACATATAATCAAAATTGAACTTTTTCTGATGAGGGTATTAATCAAAGTGGAATCAACACTTTAAAATGCCACTTTTATGTTTTTCTCATCACCTTAAAATGCTCAATGAAACCTTTTGGTTACAAGGTTATAAATTATTACGTTGTATCATATCATACCATGGAGAAAATAGACGGGAAGAAACAAGCCTCACTTTCCAACTCAACACTTTACGTACTTAATATTGCCATTTGGAAGTCCCACACCGTTCAGAATATCAGACAAAATAATCTTTATAAACCTTCTGACGAACATGTCAGTTCGCCGAGCTGGGTAACGTCAGCTTGTGACCTGAGTGGGGGCATTAAGGTGGTTGGACAAGGCTATTGCTAGCTAAGCTGGTCTGGAGGCTGCGATTTTCTGGCTTGCCCACTCCAAGTTCGGAGTTGAGTCATGGGATCTATGCGAAGGCATGGGTTTCCTGTCTCTTAGATAGGAGGGCACAGCGTGAGGCTGGTTTCACAGAGCAGCGACAACCTCTGGCTCTTGACAGTGGAGGGATAACAGGCTGCTGCACCTCCATTCCCAATCAAGCTTGGTGAGCCTTGCTCTTGAACAATCACATTTTTTTATGAAATACCTGTTTTAATGCAAACTCTGCCATTTTGCAATCTTCCATGTGATTGCCAACTTATAAATAAAAAACTTGTGGGATGAGTTGGATGCTTGCAAAGCGTTTCAAGTGATGATGCTGATATCCAAATCAATATGATAGAATTGCATACTCATTAGGTGACATCTGAGGGGAAAAAATGATTCCTAGTCTCCCATAATATGTAACTTCACTTCCTATATATAAAGCAAAAGCAAACCACAACAAATAACTCTGCAAATTACTTTCTAAAGGATCTGCTTCTCAAGAGAAAAAAATGGTAGCTATTGAAAAGAAAACACAAAGTTCTCTGCATCATCGCAATAACGGTTGATGACTTACTGGAGGGGTCTCTTAGGCTCTTGGATATCTGTACTGCTAAAAGATTTCCTTCTGAAATCAAAGGAAAGCTTGAGTGACTTAAAGTCATCCATCCGCCGAAAGAAAGGCAGTGAAAATGGATTCGCAGTTGCATGTGTGACATACTCGGTCAGCAAATGAGGAAGAAGATGAAGAAGCAAATTCAAAACACCCTGAAAAGTTTGAAGCACAAAAACAACAACACTTCAAACCCAGCAGATGGTCAGCAATATCCAAGTTGATGAAGCCTAAAAGAGAAGTTTGTGGACTCTAAAGAATCAAACACAAATGAATTTCAAAAGGTGGATGCAGCCTTGAAGTCTCTCGTCAGTCACAAGCTTTCATCTATTGAGAATTTTCATAGTGATATGGAAAACTTGGAGCTGTGCATTCATGATCTCGAAATAGGTGTTGATCACCTCTCAAGAAAATTAATCAGAAACAGAGTTTCCCTTCTCAACATCTTCAACCACTAATGATAGTATCTACTTGATTTTTGTGCACTCAAATTTCCCCCATGAGTGTCACAATTGTACATGAATGTGATTGATTACATTTGTTTATAATTTATTAAATACATATCGATTGAGGATTGTTACTTCAACATCTATATCTTTTTGTACAGTTCATGTGTTTACCCTCCGCATCTCATCTTTCAACTTTCCTTTTTCTCCTAAAAGTTCACCGTTAACATGAATCATAGAACACTAACCAACCCAGATTGAGTCAGATTAACTTATTAAGTAATAATTCATAATAAATCGAGTCAGATTAAATAATTTGTTTTGACATATTTGATATTAATATTTTTTAAGTAGTCTCTATTTCATATCTTATATCTATTTTAAATAGATAAATGATTATGAAATAAATTAAATAGTTGGATATATTGAGTTTTAAGTATATTGTTTTTATTTGTAATCTTATATTTATATATTGATGTTATTTTTAATAACTATATATATATATATATATTTATATATTTATATATTTATTATATACATCATAGGGTAGATGATAGATTGTCGTATTTAAAAACAAGAACACCAAAATAAAATTACAAAATATAATAAAAATAAAAAATTTAATTAACGCAATTGACTTTCAAAATCTTATATATCTTTGTTTGATGGTTGAATTTCACATTATTCTTCATGGGCATTTTCATTGTTGCCAACCGTACTATATGGTCAGACGGCTAAAAATAAGACCGAGCAGAAAATACCACTAAGAGAGAACGATCGACCACATAAGTCTAAACCTAGGAAATCTAGATAAGTAGTGTGAGGAGTGCCTAGTTGAACATGATTAATAGGTAATGGGTCATGATTAAGTCGTGATTAGGGTTTTACTGATCTCAGGCCCATCTGAAAACTATAAATAGATGTCAAAAGTAAGAAGGTAGTGTTGGAAGTCTCACATGAGGTAGAGATAAGGCCAAATTATAATATATAAGTGGAGTGCAAACCTTAGCTTACAAATTGGTTTTGTAGGGATGAGTTAGGCTTAAAAACCCACTCTTGTATATGATATAAGAGTATATTGCATATTTTTTGGATTAAATATATAAAAAAAAAGTAATTTCTTTGGTGTTCAATTAAATAATGTGTTTTTGATTTCAACCATACTTATTGTTACATGTGTTAATTACATCTTAATCATAATATTCTATTTACCTTTATGCATATTCAAATAACATTGATATAATTTAATTTCATGTAAGATATCATTATGAACTTTTGACATTCCAACTATACTGATATCCTAAAGTTTATTCATCATTTGTCACTAAATGAAAATTTATTAAAAATAAAAAATAAAATAAAATAATACAAATCATAATGAACCACATCAAACCTATGATAAAAATTATTCTTCACGAAACATCAACAAAATTTACATATTATAAAAAAAATCTAAGTAATTACATAGATAAAACATTAAACTATTTATATTGTTTTCGGTTAATAAAGATCGACTTCCTCTCACGACCATCACACTTTATTCACACATCCAACATTGACTGTGCTCTAACCTAGTCCAGCTTACCTTTTAATTAAACAATTCTAGTATATTCAAGCTGTGTTTGTTTGCAGAGGAAAGAAATAACACTAAAATAATGTAATCCAAAAGTGAATAATAGAAAAAAGAACACAAATTTTGGGAGTAATAACATAAGCATAAGCATAAGAACATGAAAATTTTGTGCCAACAAATTAGATATGGTTAATTGAGTAGTTTGTTTTCTTAGTTTGAACTTCCTGTTCAGAACATGGAAGGCATCCCCATATAAAAATACTATTTTGTCTCTCACCAGAGAAATCTGAAGAAAACCTGGTAAAAGTTGTGCTATATCCTGTTAGCAAATTGCTGTATAAAATATAGCCGCCAATTTTGATATTCAACGGAAAAGTAGCCAAAGAATAAAAACGTGGGAGGAGTTCTTTAATAATAGTTTTATGGAACAAACTAAGTACAAGTTCAGTCACTCCTCTAAGTCAAAAATAGTATATATTATATTATGAAATCAACTGGTCAAAGCACGAAGGTGGTAGGTAGCTGGTATTCCTTCATATATATATATATATAAGGAGAGATTGAAGCATTCACAGAAACAACATCAAACGTCTAAGAAAAATAACATGGCCTTCTACAGCTCTCTCTTTATCGGTCTCTTTGCTCTTCTTCTTGTTAGATCTTCCAAAGTTACATGCGAAGAAACAGTTTCAGTTTCACCAACTATTGACATTTCAATCAATCGCAACACTTTCCCTCAAGGCTTCATCTTTGGAGCTGGATCTTCCTCTTACCAGGTATATATATACTTCTTAAAAACTACATATAATATCTACCAAACTGAATTACTTTCCTGAATGACATTTTGATTTCTTTTATGTTTGTCATATATATAGTTCGAAGGTGCAGCAACGGAAGGTGGCAGAGGAGCAAGTGTATGGGATACTTTCACCCATAAATATCCAGGTACGTATCACTCTCTCCGATTCTCCACAGTACAAACAGATCAAATACAAAGCAAATACGATACTTTTCTGAATGATCTTAAATAATAAACAAAATATATGTTCTGATTAATTCTGAATTACTGAAATGCAGCTAAGATCCAGGATAGAAGCAACGGAGACGTGGCCATTGACTCCTACCATCATTACAAGGTTTGATCACAGCATTCCTTTGTTTTATATTTATTTAGAAAATAACATACAGTTATTGGTGTTCATAAGCGTCAATTACCTATAAATAATATAACATATTTTTCTGTGTCTGCAGGAAGATGTTGAAATGATGAAGGATGCGAATCTGGATTCATACAGATTTTCCATATCTTGGTCAAGGATTCTCCCCAGTAAGTTATCTTGTAGATAATGACTAAGTGTTTCATAGTTGAATCTTCCTTTTGAATTAACCTAACCCTTTTTATAAAACCATATATTTACAGAAGGAAAGCTGAGTGGAGGAATAAATCAAGAAGGAATAAACTATTACAACAACCTTATCAATGAGCTGGTGGCTAATGGTTAGAATATTTGACTTAAATGCTATCGTATTTGGACTTTTTAATTGTATAAAATTTGATGATGATTATTAATAAATGTTAACAATCGTGCACAGGTATAAAACCATTTGTGACTATTTTTCATTGGGATCTTCCCCAAGCACTGGAAGATGAGTATGGAGGCTTTTTAAGTCCACTGATAGTGTAAGTTTCAATTCTAACATATACTTGATTAGCACGTTTGATTAGCAGCTGCATAGGAATATAATTTGACAAACAAACATATATTTTTCTTATTCAGGAAGGATTTTAGAGATTATGCAGAACTTTGCTTCAAGGAATTTGGTGATAGGGTGAAGTATTGGGTTACATTGAATGAGCCATGGAGTTACAGCCAGAATGGCTATGCAAATGGACAAATGGCACCAGGTCGCTGCTCTGCATGGATGAATTCAAATTGCACTGGTGGTGATTCTTCAATTGAGCCATATTTGGTCACACATCATCAACTTCTTGCTCATGCAGCAGCTGTTCGTCTATACAAGACCAAGTATCAGGTTAGTCAATTTATTAAGTATTCTTAAATATTTAGCTATGTTAAAATTGAGTATTCTCGAAGGTTGTTTTAATATTTGAATGATATATATGCAGAAATCTCAAGAGGGTGTGATAGGCATAACCTTGGTGGCTAATTGGTTTTTGCCACTCAGAGACACAAAAGCTGATCAAAAGGCTGCCGAAAGAGCAATTGACTTCATGTATGGATGGTAAGACTTTCTATCACACTCTATTAATTTGCTTTATACAAAATGCAAATGTTAACAATTTGATAAGTATATGGTTTGATGAATAAAAAACTGATTTGAATGCTAAATGATTTCAGGTTTATGGATCCATTAACTAACGGAGACTATCCAAAAAGTATGAGATCACTTGTGAGAACAAGGTTGCCAAAGTTTACTGCAGAGCAAGCTAGACTTCTTATTGGTTCATTCGATTTTATTGGCCTAAACTATTACTCTACAACATATGCCACCGATGCACCTCAACTGAGCAATGACAACCCCAGCTACTTAACCGATTCTCTTGTCACTGCTGCATGTAAGGATTTCATCTATTTTCTTCTATCAGTTCACCCTAAATAGTTGAATATGATCATGACTAACAATAGCTTGTGTTTTTTTCTTTTTGATTCATTCTAGTTGAACGCGATGGGAAACCTATTGGAATCAAGGTACTTCTATACTCCTATTAAGACATAAAATTATCTACTGGTTCAATCTTATAAAATGTAAAATTAACATTTTTTTTAATCATGCAGATTGCTTCTGATTGGTTATACGTTTATCCCAGAGGAATTCGTGATCTCGTGTTATATACCAAGGAAAAATATAACAATCCCTTGATTTACATCACAGAGAATGGTAAATATCATTTGTTCATACTTCTTTATACATCAGTTTCACAGTTTCTCTCCCTTGCTAAATTCAATGTGCATCGTACTCTTTTTGACCTATTCTTATTCATTTTTATAGGTGTCAACGAGTATAATGAACCCTCCTTATCACTTGAAGAATCTCTTATGGACACTTTCAGAATAGATTATCATTATCGTCATCTCTATTATCTTCTGTCCGCTATTAGGTAAGTAATTTTTACTTTTATAATATTAAAATTTTATTCTTATATATGTTGTTTGATTTTTTTTTTAATTTATATTCATTTCATTATTATAGGAATGGAGCAAATGTGAAGGGATACTATGTGTGGTCTTTCTTTGACAATTTTGAATGGGCTTCGGGTTATACATCACGATTTGGAATGATCTTCATAGATTACAAAAATGGTTTGAAAAGATATCCAAAACTATCAGCAACGTGGTACAAGAACTTCCTCAAAAAAGAAACCAGACTTTATAGCTCTAGTAAATAATACAACCAAAATTCATTCATTCAATTATTACATTTTCTTTGTAACTAATTAATTCATATTCTTTTATTCTAAAGTTCATAGGTCTCAAAAATAGAGATTTTCTTCTCATTCTTTCATTATTCTTTCATTGTAATTAAAGTCCTATATATATTGTATTGGACTTCGGTCGATGAAAAAAGATACAGATATGTTGTAGTTCTGTTGACACTGGTGTTACAGTCAGAATGAAAAAGACATTGTTATTATAATAAAGTTTTCATTTTCCATATCCATCATCTATGTACAAGATCTATATATGTAGTCAACAAAGTTTAACGTTAATTGCTTTCGTCTATTTGCCTTAAAATTTTAATTTATTAATTTCACTAAAAATCTCTTTTCTTTCCCACAATAATTAATAGATAATTTATTAAAAAATTCACTTGAAATATATATAAATATTTTTTTAATGTGAATTAACAACATGATCGTTTGAATTATAATTTATAAATAAATTATTATATTTGATATCGATTTGAAATTTTGAACGTTGGATTAAAATAGTTAACGAATTTGAAAAATTGTGCATGTGTGCATGGTGTAGGTAACTTTAGTTAGTTTTAGTAGTGTGTATTTGATTAGATTCTTTGATCCACCTTATGCATAGTTTTTGTTTAAGTTATGCTTATAGGATAGAACGGAACTATATATAGAATAGTATTCTTATAAACGTAGAAATGAGTGTCCGTAATGTGGAGGATAAGATGAAATTTTCATCTGGCTAACAAAAAAAAAACGACAATGGTATACATTTCAAGAATTGGTTGAGAGAAAAGAAAACGATAAAAAAAAACCCTAAACCTAAATTTTCATTTGGCTAATGATAAAAAAGCCACAACATGGGGTATTTCTTGTGTTGTAGGGATGTTTTTGTGTCTAGGTGTAAATTTGGAGGAATGATATATGTTTTTTGCCACAAGGTGTTTCTATTTTCTTCTTCTTTATCTTGCACCAATACTTTGTACATGTAAATATCATATATAAGATTTTTTTTTCTGTCTTCTTCTCTTTCTTCTCTTCTTTTTGTTTTGCCTTCTGGTTTCTTTGTGGTGGTCAAAAATCTTATTTTGAAGTGTTCTATCATGCATCTCTCGAATGAACAAAGTTGATGAGAAGATTTGAAATCCTCAAATTTATTAAAATTTAATTAAGCTAAACAACATATATAAATACTTATTGTAAACATCCTCAATTTATTTTATAATATAATGTAGAATAATGTTGACTTGAATGAGTGAATAAACTTTGTTCTCATTTATTTAAGCTATTTAACAATCTATTGAGCTACACGCTCAAAGATGGAAAATTAAAAAAAAAAAAAGTGACTAAACTTTGTGATAACCAAGTTTAATTATTATATTATTGTTAACTTTTTCCACGTTTTAGTCTTTGAGCCTTTTCCCGGCGAATTTGAATATCAGCAATGGTGGCATTGTTCAACATATGTAAGAAAGAAAATAAAACTTTTAGCATAGTAATCGTATTGTCTTAATTTGAATGGTCAAAAAGACCACGCATATTTTGAAAAAGGGGAATGTCTTTAGTCATTTCCGCAGGAAGTTACATGGAAAAGGCAAAGTGCGGGTGAAACGTTTTCTTTACGGAACTTTGAACCCGCATTTTAAAATACTAAAATTTCTCTTCCAATATATGAATTAAAATAAGTTATGTTTAAATTTTTATGAGTTTTTTGATTCGAACTTTCAATAATTTGGCTCCTCTTGTTCATACCAGTACTTCTCAGTCGTGTTTCTGAAAAAGTTTAATGTAAACTTTCATATACAACTAATTTATGTTACTGATTTATTACACCCACGGAAAATACCATGGGTATGGTTATCCATTTTTCAAAGGTGCTACTTTAAATTATCTATGTTTAAACCATATTTTATTGAGAAATAAGTATTTATGATTTTAAAATAAAAGTATTTAAATAGGTATATTTTTAATATCAATGTTAGTTTTCTTAATTGAAGATTTTTCATAGGTACATGTTACAACCATAACATCCAACAAGGGAAATCTTTTGCATCTGGAATTAATCCAATTTTAATAGTGAATATTAATAGTTTGCATGAGTTAATTGTACTTTTAAATACTCATCAATATTGCGATTTCCATTAGTAGCAATTAAAGAATGTTCAAAAAAACCTTCTGAAGTGGATAAACATTGTTGACATTCATGAATGTTGATAAACACAATTAGGGTTTGGGATGGACAGGAATGAGTTAATGATTATGTCAACGGAATGATGGTATGGTAGTGGTCTGGTAAGTGGCGGCCTCGTGCTGAGAAGTTGACGATTGCATATATTTGGTTGTCTCTGACTCAGTGGTTCATACTCTGACCAATTAACAGTAGAGACTTCAATTTTTTTATGTAAATATAAATTAATAATAGAACAATATTTAATTATTTAATAAGAATAATTCCTACTACTAATAAAATAATTCAATTTGTGACAACCACCTATATCTATCTATCTCTCTCTCTATATATTTTGTGAATTTGGCACAATCCATAATATTTGACTTGTAAGTAGGAATAAAAAAAATGTTAACTTAAAAAAACTCACATAAATAAAAGTCCACAAACATCAAAACCACAACAAAACAAGACTAACTATGGATAAATGAGACGATATTAGGTGAAGAAAAATCAAACTAACTCATATATATTGTTTAGGTTGGATTCACGTAAAGCAAAGATTAATAGAATTTAGTTGAGTCAGATGCACCTCATGTTAAGTAAAGTTCATTATAATTTAAGTTAAATTAGTCCAAACTAAAAAATATGTTAACTTAATTGAGATTGAAGGTTGAGCCAACTTGCACCAAAGATCAAGCTTAGTCAACCTAGTCAAAGATTAAGCAAAGTCGAGCCAAACTAAATAGTCGAATTAAGTTGGTTCAAACTGAAAAGTCAAGTCAAGTTAGCCTGGGATAAAGAATCACACCAAACATGACATATTGAAGGTTGAGCCGAGGCGAGTAGGTAGAAGGTTGAGGCAAGTCAACCCAAATTGGTCTAAGCAGAATGAGCTAGGTTGAAGGTGAAGTCAAGCCAATTAAGGTTAAAGGTCAAGCCAAGCTAGTTAGAACCGAAGGTTAAGGTGAGTAAATTTGGGCCAAAGGTCAAGCCGAATCGACCCAAGACGAAGAATCGAGGCAAGTCATCCCAGACTAAAGATTAAAAACGATTTGAGTCTTACCAAGTTGGGACCAAAGGTCAAGCGAAGCTAGATCGGTTGAAGGTTGAGGTAAGTTAACTCAGGCTAAAGATTGATCCAAGGGGCCTAGGCCGAAGTTTAACCTAGGTCAGCCTACGCTAAAAGATAAAGTCGAGTAATCTCGAATCAAAGGCGTCAACTTTAGGCACAGGTTGACTCAACTTGATCTTCAGGGCTAGATCGACTCGACTGAACCTTCAGCCTCGGTTGAAGGTCGAGTCGAGTCTAACCAAGTCAAGCAACCTAAATCAAAGATTGAGTCGAGGTAGTTAGAATTGAAGGTTGAGGCAAGTCCGTTCAGACTAAAGGTTGATCCAAGAGGTCTAAGCCAAAGTTAGACATGGGTCAGCTTAGACAAAAAGAAAAAAATGGGTCATTCTAGATTAAAGGCTTTAACTTTTGACGCGGGTTGATTCAAAACAACATTCGAATTGAATTAACTTGTCTCGACTTTCAACCTTAATTGAATGGGTTGTATTTATGAAAGTAAATAATAAAATAAAAAACTTATTTTAAGAGTGAATTGAGAACTGACAAATGACCTATATTTATTGAACAAATTACTTACTTACATATATATATATATATATATATATATATATATATATATATATATATATATATAAATAACAAGGTTTGAATCATTAATATTACACTTATTTAGTATTTACTAAATATAAAAATATTATAATATTACAATATGAATAGAGAAGTGGAGTAATGAAAAAAAATATCTACAAGGTACACTTTCAACCATAATTAAAGTTAAAAGTAGTGAATTTAGATAAAGATTGTTAATATTAATTACCTTATCCAAGACATTGTTCCGTAGCATGAAATTTTAGTTTTATCTTTTAAAAAAAATTGAATGGTTAAAAAAACATATATTTAAACTGTCTCTATCTTCAATTTATAAACCATTAAAACTATTTAAATGTATCAATTTCTATAAATAATTTTATTTCTTTAATTGTCCAAAAGTTATCAGTTTGGAGTTGGAGACTCCAGTTATATCCTTGTAAAACTATTGAAGGAACCAATTCCCACAACCGATTTTATTCCTTTAATTCCACGTATTCCATCTAAGATTCAAATAGCTATGGAGGAAAGCAACCCATCTCTTAAATTGAATCATAATACTTACTCGGAATAGTTCAAAATTGTACTTATAACAACAGTTACAATTAAATAATATTCACAAGTGGAAGCATGTCATTACTGAATGTTGATAAATACAATTAGGACAGAGTCGGATGAATTAGTCAGGATAGAGTGATCCGGTAAGTGATGTACACTCAACAATTAATAATAGATAAGTGGCTGAATTATTTTATTATTAGTAAATATTATTCTTACAAAAAATAAAATATTGTTCTAGTCCTGTTAATAACGAGACATAGCACCAATAAGATTTGGTTCACTCAGATAACGATTATCACTATATTTTAATTAAAAATCTTAAAATAATATGTTGATGATTTTTTTTATATAATGTTTCAGTTTTTCATTTTTATTTAATTTTAGACTTATTTATACTTGGTTTTCATACTGTCATTTTAAGGTCTACACTTGTATTCGTATGAACCGGTTTTTAAAACTAACTATCAATTTTGATATGACTGTTAAGTTTATAAAAGTTAGAGGTTTATTAGACAAATACAAAATCAATAAGAATTGAACTTAATTATAAGATCTCAATCTAAAACTTTAAAGTAATATATTGATTAATTTTTTGTTATGTGATAGTCCTTTTTTTTTATCTAATATAATGCTGGAAGTCTCATATTAACTAGATATAAAGTCAATTTGTAATATATAAGTGGTTCAAATCTCACCTTACAAATCGGTTTTGTGAAATTGAGTTAGGCTAGTTAGAGCCTATCCTAGCTATATTAGTTGGATATATTGTTTCACTCGTTGTCGAACCATCCATTAATGTTTAGCTTCACGTTCAAGGTTTAATTCAAATCTTTGTTTAAATTAATTAATTATAATAATAAAAATTTTACGTTAAAATAAGCATACTATCAATCTTGTGTTGAAAAAAAAAAAAGAACAAGCACATAGTATCTGCACACAAGCAGTTAAAATCAAAGTTGTAAAATCCGCATTTACTCGGTCCATTCAATCGATAAACACCTCTCCATTATTTAAAATGAAGATTAATTGTTTGTTTACTATTGTCGTAAATGGGTGGGTGTGAATTAAGTACAGATTACATGGAATAAGCTTCGATAATGATGAAATAAAATAATCAAAAATGTGATCGGCACTAGATCTTAAAATAATTACACCACTCTCGTTAAGTGGTTATGATGACCTTTTCAGTTTTTAATTTTAAAATCCATATTTAAAATAAAGTTGGTTTACATAAAAACAAATTTCGGTTAGTTTTTCTATCTTTGGTTGAATAAATTTAGTTTACCAACTATTATAATTATGTAATTTTTTATCTTGGAATTTTAATGGTGACTATTATTTTCAATTTCAAATTAGTATTTTCATTAAATTATTGACAATATTCAATAAGTTGGAGAAGTGGTTAAACACCAATTTATATTATAAGGGCAAAACCAATATAATAGGAACTCATGCCAAAACTAGTTAGACTAAAGTTTTTTTTTACGGCAAAACTAGTTAGACTAAAGATAATTATATGGTGCAAACGAAATTAATTTTAGACTTAGTACAATGTAAAGAAAAAACATCTTTAAAAGGACAACAATATTAAATAATGGCATGTGTCACTTTTCTTAGACAAATGCTTTTAAATACAAAAAAAAAAAAAAACAATTGTTGGGCAAATTAAATTTTTCCAACGAAATCGTAAGAGAAAAATATTGGGAATAAACTCTGAATTTGAACATTTCTTAAAAAAATATTTTCTTCAGAAATAACTCGAAAAGGAATTCACATGTTTTGAAATTTTGATCATATAAAAAGGATATTAATAGAAATTTGGAGCACTTCATGGTGAATCAAACTTTGTATGAAAGCTTCAAGTTTAAAATATTATTTAAAGAGGTAAGAAGTAATAGATTTATTTTCAATTCTTATATTATCATTGTGTTTAGTAAATAATTTATAATGTTTATAATACTTTTAATGCCACTATTATTTTTCCAATAAAAGAAAATTTAAGTACTTTGGAAAACCTTATGTTTGGTCGTCCCTTGTCTTAACATACGTAGTTTTTATTTTTTGTTAGACTGAAATAAAATAATAATAATACCAATCACTACTAGCAATAATTAATCAATTGTATTCATATCTTCATTTCCCATATGCTTTCTATATATATGAACAAGACTTGTTTAGAATAAATACAAATAATGATATACAAATATTGAACAAATGAATCAACTAATATCACTCCATCTTCTGAGCTCTAAGCTCAAAGATAGAAAAAAAAAAAACTACAATATCACTAACTGGAACTGAAAAGTCTGTTGTTTTTCTTGAGAAAATTCTTGTACCATATTGCAGAAAGTTTCTCGTATCTTTTCAAACCATTTTTGTAATCCACATATGTCATTCCAAATCGCACAGTATAACCCATCGACCATTCAAAATTGTCAAATAAAGACCAAGCATAATATCCCTTCACATTTGCACCTTCCCTGTAACAACATACGAAGCAAACAAATTAGAAAGAAATTAACTTGCATAACCAAAAACACCTTTCAGCAATGTAAAATACTACTTACCTAATTGCAGAACGAAGATAGAAAAGATGACGGTAATAGTAATCAATTCTGTAAGTATCTAACAGAGATTCCTCCAATGACAGTGTTTGGTCATTATTAAATTCGTTTACACCTGCAAATAATATAATGTATTTGTCTTGTCAAATATTGAACAAATATTTATATGTTTGAGAAACTAAACATTATACGTAAATTATTTTACTCACCATTTTCAGTTATGAAAATCAAAGGATTGTTATATTTTTCTTTGGTATACATTACAAGATCACGAATTCCTCTTGGACAAACATACAACCAATCAGAAGCAATCTGCATAATTATAAAATGAAAAAGGTTAATTAGTTTCATACTTCATTAAAGGGATTAAACTAAAGTAAATTTGCAAGCTCAGTGAGAGTATATATACACGTACCTTTATACCTATGGGCTTCCCATTACGCTCAACTGCAATTATATATTAAAACATAAGAAAAGCCAATGTTAACCATGATCGAACTCCAGATAAGCAATTTAGAAAGTTGATGAAAAAGTGTTGTAGATTGATTACTTACAGTCAGAAATGACTAAAGAATCAGTTACATAGTATGGTGGAGCATTGCTCAAACGAGGTGCATCAGAGGCATATATTGAAGAATAGTAGTTTATGCCAATGAAGTCAAATGAACCAATCAGTAACCTAGCTTGCTCCGCAGTAAACTTTGGTAACCGTGATTTCACAAGAGATCGCATACTTTTCGGATATTCTCCTGTTGTTAATGGATCCATAAACCTGAAATCAATAAGCTTTGATTTAGTTTTCCATTGGTAGCCTTTAACAAACTAAAGAGAAGAGGAACAAGAATTGATTTCTTACCATCCATACATGAATTCCACCGATCTTTCAGCAGCTTTTTGATCAGATTTGGTATCTGAAAATGGTATGAACCAATTACATACCAAGGTAATGCCTATCAAACCCTTCTGTGATGCCTGCACATGCACGTTTCAAAATATCAGTTTACTACCCCACTATCCCTTTTCTTATATATATATATATATACGGTGAAGTTTATCAAAATTTGAACTGATGAAAGAAAAGGTTCTTAACAAAGTAATAACAAACCTGGTACTTGGTCTTGTATACACGAACAGCTGCTGCATGAGCAAGAAGTTGGTTGTGTGAAACTATATAGGGCTCTGTACCAGAATCCCCTCCAACGCAATTTGGATTTACCCAACTAGAACAACGTCCTGGTGCCATTGTTCCATTTGCATAGCCATTAATGCTGTAAGTCCATGGCTCGTTCAGTGTAACCCAATGCTTAACTCTATCTCCGAATGCCTTGAAGCAAACGTCAGCATAATCCCTAAAGTCCTTGCTGAAGATTGATACAGGTGTTTGATCAACAAAACTAGCTATTGAATTTTCCAAGAGTAAAGTAAGTAATACTTTGGAATCAAAACTCACATTATGAGAGGACTTAGGAAGCCACCATATTCGTCTTCTAAAGTTTGGGGAAGATCCCAATGGAAAAGAGTTACCAGTGGTTTTATACCTACAAATATTCATATTTAATTGTCATATACCACCATTGATAACAGAAGAATGTGATGAGATAAAAGAAATCTGAGTTTGAACCTTACCATTAGCCAATAGTTCGTTGATGACATTGTTGTAGTAGTCAATTCCTTCTTGATTTATACCTCCACTTAACTTTCCATCTGCAATGAATGCATTGTTTGTAAAAATCAACTTTTATATTTTCAAAAGTCAAATTTAATCTAAAATCATCATTGTTCAGCATTTGACTTACTTGGTAGAATCCTGGACCAAGAAATCGAGAATCTGTATGAATCCAAGTTCATATTCTTCATAAATTTAGCATCTTCCTGTAAATTTATGTATAATGTATATGTTATTATATTGCATCAACGATTAAAATAGAATAAACTAAAAACAAACACAATACTCAAGATATAGTAAGAATTAATTTATCATATCTTAAGAATGACTTAATAAAATACTACTTTGAAGAAATCATATACCTTATAACGGTGATATGTATCTATAGCCACATCTCCATTGCTTTTGTCCAGTATCTTATCTGCAAGTCAATTCACACATTGTAAATTATATAATTCCTTTTAAGATATTAACCAAACCATAGATAAATATATCTGGGAAACAAAATATATACCTGGAAATTTATGGGTGAAAGTATCCCACACACTTGGTCCTCTGCCACCTTCTTTTGCAGCACCTTCGAACTATATTACATTTTACGATGAAAACATAATCAAGACCATGTCTTATTAGTGAAATGAACAACATTAAGTACTAATTAGTGGTTGATTACTCTATCTTGTCTTAATTAATACCTGGTATGAAGAGGATCCAGCCCCAAAGATGAAACCCGGTGGGAAACTATCCCGATTCAGATTAGCAACATCAATAATAGGATCAACTGCATCAGTTTCTATGCAATTAACGTTTGTTTTGCTGATTACAAGAACATAAGTAATGATGCTGAGAATGCAAAAGCTCTTGCGTGCCATTTCTAATGATTCTGCTTAACCTTTTCTTTTCTTTTCTTTTTTTCTGTCAACGATTGTGTTAATTCATTGCTTCATGTGGTCACAAGTGTGTGTTTATATAGGGAAAGTAGCCAGCTACCTTTTAATAATAATAATAATATTGCATGTGCAGATTGACAGACACAGTCTCGTATGCTGATGTTGGAAAAACAATATTAGAGCTTTGTCTTTGACAAATTCAAAGTTGAATGACAAATATGGCGGCATTTTTTTATGTTATATTTTCTTACGGAATCATTCATCAACTTTATTTATTTTTATTTTTTTAACGTCTGAACTACCAATTAATTACTAATTAGCACGAATGTCTGGTTTAGTGTTTATAAATTAAACACACATCATTTAAATCTCATTCATCATTTGTTAACATGTGTCATTAATTTAATAAGTGCTGTACGTGAAGCCTACAAGCTATGTGGTAGGTATAGCAACAACCTTTTGTTGGTTGGTGATAAGGTTAGATAGGGATTGGTTACGCGTTTAACTTCTAATTTGACCAATGTTTCTTAATGGTTAATTACTGGTTCAACTATTCGTCAAACTTAAATTCAAATGAAGCCATAAATCTGTCGTATTTGATATTATAAAATTTATCGGTGGATCATCTAATAATCACTTCACACACTAATGAAAACAGCACGATTTAATTCATGTAATTAAAATCATGATGTTAGAATAATACGTCAAATCTAAATTTAGTTTTCATTTTTTAAAACCAGCTCTCTGTATTTGAATTATGTTTGATGTATTTAATTTAATAATCTCTGTTGAATATATTTGTCAAATATTTACGCGTTAAACATTTTTTATTTTAATACAAATAAAATAGTATTTTAATGTATAAAAAAATAAGGTACATAATCTCTGTCGACAAAAGTTATATGTGGATGAGGTCTACTGTAACTTGTTGACTGGGCTAACCAAATTTTGAGGATGTTGAAGACAATCTTATCCAAATCAAAACAATGATGTTAAGCAAATGAACTTTCAAAATTATTCATCTGAGAAAATTCTTTACCACGCAATCACACAGTAATAATACGAGGCCAATTCCATGTTTATCTCTTTCTATAATTTCTGAGAAATTCGTTTTGATTTCAGTTCTCGTAAACCTTTTGGTATATTATGGACTTTGAACTATCCTTTTATGAACACATTATAGAGAAGAAAAATAAGGTGATTAACTTATTTTTATCATGTGCTGTATCGATTTGAGTTATCCTTTGAAATCTTGGATGACTTTCTACTTTGGTTCCAACAAATAATATATTTTTATAGGACTTTATGAATAAACAAAGAGCTGTTCACACTTTTTCTCAAACGACCAATTAATTAATATTTAATTTTGGTTTAAATAAAATGCTGCTATAAGTCAAAATATATTTATCCATAATTTGACTAAACTTTGATCCACGAGTAATTATCTAAATTTGACCTTTCTTATTCAAGCATTATGAAAACCCGTGTTTTTCACTAGATTTGAATTTGTTCAAAATATATAAATCAATCACCCCGAATCTTACCAACCTTGGTGGTTTCAAATAATTCAAAGGAATTTAGAAGATATAATATTACTTAAACAATTTTCAAAACGAATGTTGATCACATGAGCTTTTTTAGTAGAGTGCAAGAATTTAAATGAATTTTCAATATAAACGCATGATTTGTAAGGTAAATCGTTTAAATTGAGGAGACTTACTCTAAAAGTTATTGGATTTTCTTTTTTTGTATAATAAAAAATTTCTAACATTGCTCTCCTATAAATCTTTTCTTTTTTAAATACTTTATCCAAATCACTTTATTTCAATGTTAAAAGTACTATTTAAATAATTTTCACAACTTAAAAAATTAATTAATTTCAAACTAGTTTAAACAATTAGAATCAAAAATAAAATATAAGTAATTCATCATAAGAAAAAAAATATTTAATCTAATTGAAAACAAATCATGAATTCACTTTTGATTCTCAAATTTTGAAAATATGAAATTATGGAAGATAAAAAAAATTATTTAATTAGATTAAGATAGCACATTTATTTCGACATAGTTAAAACGCAAGTAATTAAATATATTTTTACTTAGAATTCATCTTGTTGAATAATCGTAATATTTAAAAATTCCGCTACGCGATCAACACATCAGCGATTATTGGTTTCACATTGTAGTTTTCATATTATCTCAAGCAACCAAATTCTTCATTCTCGTCAAACACATTGCTATAATAAAATATTATGCAATTCATAATTGACCACCCAAATTGTCAATATACATTCTTTTTAAATTTCTGAATGATAAAAATGTGTTAATAGCTAACCATTCAATTACGTGTTATGATATCGGAGACATGATCAACTAAAAATAAAAGTAGAAGCCAGTTTTTTTTTAACAGGGATATTGTTAATGGAAAAATTGATTAATCTCTTAAAGTATTTGAATTTATTTTAAGGGTTGATTTTTCTATAACAAGAGTTTTTTTCATCCACTTTAATTGCGAAGTTATTGTAATTTGGACAACGGAAATCACTATGTATGTTTGAATTAATTATGTGAAAATGGATATATTTTTAATTGATCATTGTTATATTATTACTGTTATTATTAAACAAAAAAAATATTTAGTGTAAGTCAACAAATTCAAGTCAATACTAACAAATCATATTAATATTAGAATTGGATTACACGCGTATGAAACTTTAAAATTATAGAGGCTAAATTCTTATTATTAGTTTTTGAAGACCAACTCTAAGTTGTTGCTAATTTAATATTAATTCAAAAATTAATTTTTTAATTAAACTAGTTTAGTGTTGACTAAGTCAAGGTTAATGTACTTTTTAAAAATTATTTAACTTAGTGTCAATTTAATCAAATGTTAAATAAAGTCTACTTTTAATACTAGTGCAAAAACAACGTATAACGTCACGCGTTCAACGTCCAATCACTAAATAACCCAACGTTAAAAATGATCGGTGACATTTTTTGTAAGTAAATGCAATTATTAGACGTCGTTTAGAATTGTAATTCGACGTCAATTTGTTATATTGGATAAATTTTGCGAAAATGTTTGGCGCGAAGGTGAAAATGTATTTATGTATGACGTCGAATTCCCTAGAATTAGACGTCAAAAAGACAAAAAACATTGAATACTCCAACGTTAAACATTAAAAGGCTAGTGAATTCAATAAAAATTTGAGCGGGAGATTGAAAATTCATTCACTTTATCTTAGCGCGTGAGATACCCTCTTCTCTGCTCAAACTTTTCTGGAACAAAGTTTGAAGACCATCACGTGTAATCTTTCTTTCATTTGTTACAAATGCATGTTAATTAACTACTTTAGATATGATTTTTGTTTGTTTTGACCGATCATTTTTGTGTTCTTGTCCTTCATAGGCGCATTCTGCTTTCTCTCTCACTGGTGACAATACTTTATTTCGACGAACTCACTTTTGAAGGTTAGTTTTCGTTTTTGTTTTGAAGAACTTATTTTGTTGAACTTGTTTTTTCTTTAACTTGTTTGTTGTTTTTGTTTGGTTGAACCTATTTGTTGTTGTTGTTTGATTGAACTTGTTTGTTGTTTATTATTATTGTTTGTTATTGATACTACACTACACGTTCATAGTTCATATGTTTTATAAAATATGAAAAACTGAAATTTGTTGTTTTGCTGCTTTTCAGGTCTTGTAAAGTTGTGAAAAAAGGATCACAGTTAATTAAAAAAAACAAAAAAATTGATTAACGTCGAATATTGACAAAATTCGACGTTAATTTGATCAACTTCAAATTGTTCTATGTTCGACATCAATTTAACGTCTCCCGATATGACTTCGATCTCGAATTCGACGTGAAAGACCAAAAACAACGACGTTATACAATATTTTTGTACTAGTATTAGCTACTTTACATCAGATTGACTGACAATAATAATAATAATAATAACTTAAAATAAATCTCATATAATATCTTCGTTTTTAATAAATATAAATGAAAAAATTAGAAAATGTACATTATAGTAAATATAGGATATGAGTATATATGAAAGAACAAATGCGGACAAAGGAGATGAATATGAACGAAAAATATAAAGAGAATAATTTAGATTAAGGAAATGAGTAAACAAAACGTAGATAAAGAATGAAGGTGAATGAAAAAGATATCAAAAATAATTTGAATGAAGGATATGAGGACAAAAATGTAAATGAAGGGAATGAATGTAAGTGAAAGAGTTGTGTAAATGAAATATATAAGTATAAGGAGAATTGTGAATACAAGTGAAAAAATGAGCGTGGTGGAATTTATATAGAAATTGAGAGAAGAACATAATGTGTGAGAAGATTTGTCAACATTAAATTTAAACCTTTAATTAAAATAATCTACTATTCATATCGTTATCAAGGAACAAAATTTATAATATAACTTAGTATCATTAACTTAAAAAATTATAAATATTCACTGGTGCATGACTTTTTATGTCAAGTCTATTAGACATATTAGGACAATTATTTTGACATCATAATTATGGGGTATAACAAATTTGTGTTTTCTATAACGAAGACTTGACATAGTAAATTTAACTTACTATTTTAGGTATACAAATATTCGTCATAGTAAGTCTAACTTATAATGACGACATGTGTAGGCTTGACACACTAAGCCGACTTACTATAACAAAGGTTAGGATACCTAACATAATAAGTCCAACTTATTATCACGTAACATAGTAAGTCCTCCTTCTCCCTGAAGGTAGCTACCCTTTCCTCTCTCCTTCCCCCACCGCCATACATGAATCACGTAATCCTCAAATTACTCACTAAATACTTTCCATCCAAACTACTCAAAATAGACACATTATGTGCTTGAATCTCTTAGCTCTTGTAAAGTGACGTCACCCTCTTTGATCCATGAAATGCCACGTTCCAATTGTCATTGGTGGAAGCGTTGGACTATCGATCGCCTTTTCCAACGAGGTGTCTATCCCATCATTGCCTATCAATCCCTATTACTGACGATTAAGTTTGTGACATTCTTGATACTCTTCAACTACTCCCCTTCTTTCTTCTTCACTTTGGAGCCACTCACATTGGAATCAACACTAGTCTCTTTTATGTCTTTGCATTAGCTCCTGAATGATGAGGGAGTGCCCCACCATCATCTCAAACTCCTCATCATCAAACGCTTCCCCGTGGAAACCTCTTGCAGATTCTTCCAATCGTTTACCCATAGAATGACTATAATAAACCCTAAGAAATTGAAGCGAGTTTGAGTATAACATTTTAGGGTTCAATAACTTTCCTCTACACGAGAATACAATCATGAAGCAAGACAACCACAATACAAGTTGTGAGAATGTAAGAAATGACAATGGAGTTGGTGAGAAGCAAGTTAAGAGAGGTAACTTAAGTTTTAACTACTTGAGAGATAACACAAAGACGAAAGTGAAATGCTTGAAAGAAAATATGAGTAAGGATTCAAACATATACTATGAGCATATCAAATTAATAAACATTGTAGACATATAGTATGACATATCACTCAATAACTTACATAATAACATTTTTTTTCTAATTACAATTATGTCGGAACATCCACTTATTATGACATATCTACTTGCACCAAACATAATAAATTTAATCTTTATTAAAGAAATGTCACTGATAAACTTATTATGATAAGTAAACATACACATGATATAATAAGTTTAACCTTTTATTACAAAATTGTTATCATACAACTTATTATAACAAGTGTAAGTCATCATTTATTTGTATTTTTCTATTAGAGATTAAAAGTAAATAAGACAAGATATTTACTGTTTTTCATTTTTGATACATTTTAGAAAATGTAAGACAATGTACTTCAAGATTGAAAATAATGGCCGACCGAATAAGAATTAAAAAAAATGATAATGCTACCAAAGGAGTGTATCTATGCATGATTTTCAATACATACACAGTCAATATAATGCATTTATATGCTTTAGGATCCAAACTATGTGCATGAATATATTATATATGTTTTTTTATTTGTTTAACCAGTCAAAGCTTGATAAGTTTTTCTAAAAACATTGTTTAGTGCAGGCCATGTGATATGATTAATACAGCAAGCATATATAGATTACGAAGGTAGGAAGAAAACGTACACCTAAGGTTGTGTATGTTATCTACCAACCCTGAAACTTGCCTTCTAATCAATAAATTTAACGTAATTAGTTTTACAAAGATTTGAAAAATTCTTCGCGTTTTATAGCTAATAAATAAAGTAAAGATAATTTAATACGCATTGTTTTTGAATGGTTGGTAACGAACAAGATTAGAAACTGACATTCAGACACCCATAATTATTTTATATTGTTGGGTTTCCAACAAAATGAAAACCAAACAGCGAAGAGAGGAGAAAAAAATATTATGTTCAAGATCAGAAGAGGAAGATACAATCATTTATTAAATACCTGCGTGGAGTATTAAATAAGATATTATATACAACACGTAATTAAGCATAATACAAAAAAATCATTAAAACATTATACAATTTATTCTTTATGTATTATCGATCCTGAACGAGATCTTTTGGATAGGTAGTATAATTGGAGTGAACTTTAATTTGTGACATATACTCCTTTGAATGTTTTATGTTTAAGTTAGTAAAAAAAATTAAATATATATGAACGAACATGAAAAAAAGATGCATAAGAATTGGAGTGATTGAGTATTTTCTAAAAATTATTAAAAATATTAGTTACTTTTGTAGAATTAACCTAAGTCATGAACCTATGTTTATGTTGAGATATCAAATAATATTATTAAAATAATATTTATTTTAAAATAAATAATAGTAATAAAGTTATGATTGTTATGAATATCATTAAAATAATACTTATTTTATTATAAATAACAATCATAATAGTTATGATTATTGTGAATGTGAATACTTTTTTAATAAATATATTTTAAGATATTCCAAAATAAAAAGAATTAATAAACTTTGTTGGGCTACACCTCTTCAGTATATTTATCTAATTGGATAAATACAAAAAAGATATCATGTACAACACTTAATCATAATAGAAAAAATTATTAAAACATTACACAATCTATTGTTTAAGCATTAATAGATAACCTAGCCTAAAGTATTGTTAATCTAGACTATTTTTTTAATTTTATTTTATATTATCTTAAACTTTTCTTCAGAGAACATGATTCAGATTTATCTTATCGATTCTCTACCTTGAGTGCAAACATGGAAATCTTCATCGTTGTTATTCAATTTCAAATGAAAAATTAATAAACTCCAAGTTATGTTGGAACGTAAGTCTTGGTATGAATTTTAGAAACACATGCAGAATTATTCTTTAAAGCTATCTTTTTAATATTAACTTCCTCTTATCCAACAACATTTAATAAAAAAATATAATATGATATCAACATTTCAAAACTTTCTGATGAACATATTTTCAGTTTACCTTCTAGTAAAATTTTGGGTGTGTTGATATATTGTTTTTATTTAAATTTTTAATATATTTTAGCATTTTAATGGGATCATAATTTTATAATTGAAGCCATGCACTCCTGGGCCTTACTCATTGCAAGGTGGAGCGGGCTTGGTCCACCAAGAGCCCTTAATTTATTTTCCAAAAACATGAGACTGGGCCTTCCCATCTTCAGATGACCCATTTGTTAGTTCCACCACACTTTTTCCATTTGAGTTTTGCTTCTCAGCAACTTAATTTGTCTTCAGCTTCCTTCTTGTCCCGAGTATCAGAAAAGCTTTTACTTGCTACACTCCAACAATTTCTTTCTGCACGCATTGAAATATTTGAAATGACCATTTTATCTTTCAGAAACATGACTTTTGATTTTCTTATTTTAAAAACTTTCTGAAATAAACTTTTTGGAATTTCTGGAACAATATTTCCAAAATAAATTTATGAAACAATATTAAATGCCTGTACATCAAATATATTTTGGAAAGTGATTTCCAAAACACATGAAAACAAACGTGGGTTTAATGTTTCAATAGATCTCTATTTTCACCCATAATTTCAAATAGGTCTCTTTCTTTTTCGGCATTTCAATTGAGTTCTTATTTTGAATCAAATAGGACCTTTCCGTCAAATTGAAATGACGCTGTTAACCTCCACTGCAGTGAAATGTCTTAACGGCGTCATTTCAATTTGACGGAAAGGTCCTATTTGATTCAATTTTACTGGTTTTTTTGTTATTCTAGTACAACCGTTATTTTTTTTTCATGACAATATATATATGGAATATATATTATAAGATTCATTATCTTATTGTAGCACTTTTTAAGTTCTATTATCATACACGTATTGATTTATTGTCATTTTCCTAAAATGACGAGGCATTGCATTCTAAGGATAGCTTGACTTAAATAAATATCATGGAGTATTTAAATTAAAAAAAAAACGTTTTATTTATTATAACTTCAACAATACATTTAAAAGAATTACAACTTCATAAAAAAATAGCCAAGAATAAAACAATCCTAGCAATTTCATATTTACAATATATAATTGTGAAAGAATTTTTAATAGTAATGAATTACATGGAAGAGTGAAGTTTGGTTTCTATTTTGAGAAAATCCTTGAACCACAGCGCAGAAAGCTTTGAGTATCTTTTCAAACCATTCTTGTAGTCAACAAAGTTCATTCCAAATCGCATGATGTAACCCGATTCCCATTCAAAATTATCCAAAAGAGACCAAGCAAAATACCCTTTCACATTTACACCATTCCTGTAATATCCAAAGAAAACACTTAGAAAAATTGAAATTGCGTGCAAACAAATTAAATAACCTCTTTAAATAAGTCAACAAAAATGTTACTTACTTAATTGCATCAAGAAGATAATAGAAATGACGATAATGATAGTCAATTCTATAAATATCCAAGAGAGATTCTTCAAGCGATAATGATGGATCATCATATTCATTTACACCTACATTAAAATGTAAACCATGTCACTAATTTTTAAAATGTATACATAATAAAATCCCATAGAGACAACTGAATAATAAATTTTATTATTATTTTTACCATGTTCTCGTGATATTGTTTATAACTTGTTTTTAACAACATTCAAATGGAAATAAATGTGGGAATAAAAGTTATTTACCATTTTCAGTAATATAAATTAAAGGATTGTTGTATTTCTCTTTAGTATATAGTAAAACTTCACGAAATCCTTTTGGATAGACGTACAGCCAATCTGAACCAACCTGCATAATTAAGAAGCATAAACATCATCATTATTAATAAAAACATTCTAAAATTTAAAGCATTTGCAATTTGGTCACAAGAACATTACATTTTCACCGATGAGTTTTCCGTCCCGCAAAACTGCAATGACAAAAACATAAAACATGTAATTAGCTATTGATGGAAATTTTCATATATATATATATATATATATATATATATATATATATATATATACATAAGTTAATAAAGAAGCCTTCTTACCTGAATAATTTACGAGGGGATCTGTCATATAACTGCCTCTGACATTTCTTAATTCTGGAGCATCAGAGACAAAATTGGCAGTGTAGTAGTTTATGCCAAGAAAATCAAATGAATTAATGAGCAATTTGGATTGCTCTTTTGTAAACTTTGGTAATCGTGATTTCACCAAGGAACGCATGCTTTCTGGATAATCTCCTCTTGTAAGTGGATCCATAAACCTGCAATAAATAAAGCATTACATGATTTTTACATAGTCATGTCTTTCTTATAGATAATAGTTTTGTTATAGCATACCACTCTAATTAATTAAGTAATGTTTAAGTTTAAGTTGTGCATGAACATATTGATGGAAGTACTTACCATCCAAACAAAAAGTCCATAGCTCGTTCAGCGGCCTTTCGATCTAGTTTGCTATCTGAGAGTGGTTCGTACCAAGTAGAATACAGTGTTATGCCTATTACACCATTCTGAAATCTCTGCATCCATAGTTTTTTCGTTTAATATATTAAAAAACATGTTACACTGTAATAAACATAGGAAGTAGGAGGTTGAAATTTAATAAGAGCTTACCTGATACTTAGTCTTGTAGACATTAACAGCAGCTGCATGAGCAAGAAGTTGGTGATGTGTAGCCAAATAGGGTTCTGTTCCTGAATCACCACCATTGCATTTAGGACTCCACCAAGATGAACATCGACCAGGGGCCTTTGTCCCTAATGCATAACCCCTGTTGCTGTAAGTCCATGGCTCATTCAAAGTTATCCACTTTTTCACTCTATCACCGAATTCCCTGAAGCAAAGATCTGCATAGTCCTGGAAATCTTTCCTGTATTAAAATATATGTGATTTTTAGAAAGCTTCCCAAACCATTTTAGCTAAGCATTCAAGTGAAAATGTTAATTGAATTGCAAAACTTACACAATTCGAGGACTTAAGAAGCCACCGTATTCATCTTCTAATGCTTGTGGAAGATCCCAATGAAAAAGAGTTACAAATGGTTCCAAACCTGAAATTATTTTATTATACACGATGATTAGTATTAATGTGTTATTATCATCAATAACACAAGAAGTTGCTATATGTAAAGCATAACAAAAAAATCCATAATAGAGTTTTTATTCTGACCTTTTGCCAGTAGCTCATTGATAAGGTTATTGTAATAGTCAATTCCTTCTTGGTTTATACCTCCACTCAGCTTTCCATCTGTGAAAATATATGCAGTTTATGTAGATAAATAAATCGCTGTAATGAAACACCCAAACAAGTAAAGTTTAGTCCAAATTAATCATTGATCTATATTTGACTTACTCGGAAGAATTCTTGACCAAGATATGGAAAATCTGTAAGCATCCAAATTCATATCCTTCATAATCTGAACATCTTCCTGAAATATAAGATGTAACAAAACATGTTTATTTCAAAACGATGGAAAACAAAATAAAACAACAATTCTTTAAATTTTTTAAATGTTTAAAAAAGCAACACTTTATTTTATATTCTATGATGTAAATATCTGATAAGCTTTCAGCGCTACTTTTCATTAGTGATGACTGTGGATAAATCACATCAAAAGAAACAAAAACATTGAATCGGCAATATATACCTTGTAGCGATGATACGAATCAACTGCAACATCTCCACTGCTTCTGTCCTCTATCTTTTCTGCATGTTAATTTCCATATATAAAAACTTGTATAAATTTTGGGAAAGATCTCCGGTGCAACAATAAGAAAATCACACATATATAAATACTTACCAGGATATTTGTGAGTGAAGGTATCCCAAATGCTTGGTCCTCTACCACCCTCATTGGCTGCACCTTCATACTGCATACATACATAATCATGTGAACCGAAAACCATAATATAAAGCTGATAGAAAGAACTAAAACATTTTAACTTGTATCATGGAACATTGATAAAAACATAATCATTTTGTTGTATTAGTGTACCTGGTACGCTGAGGATGCTGTACCAAAGATGAAGCCTGTTGGGAAACTGTTTCGATTCAACAAATCTATTTGTGGAGTAAGGGCTACGCTTTCTGTGACAGTAATCAATGAGAAAAGTAGAGCAATGAGAGGTAGCACTGAGTATTCTTTGTATGCCATTTTTGGTTATTTGTATCTAATTTTTCTCACCAAATGCGTTCCTTTTATAGAAGAAAACCTTTATCTACTGTCATATCCTTTCTAAAAATATCTAAATATGTCTTGCTATTTCCATCCTAAAAGAATATTAAATCAGACAGCGATGTTTTTTTAAGGGTATAATATATATGGTCGTGGTCATTGGTCAGAAAAGATTACCAACTCGGCAAGGATTTTGATAAACTTTACTATCACACGTAAACTAACATGATAATCGTGAGCACGGTCGGAAACACGTATATCATTATCATCACACTTAGTAAAGAATAAGATAATTAGCGTTGTACCATTAGCTCTTTTTGCATCATATTACATATGTATTTTCGTTAAAAAAGTAACGTTTTGTTTAAATTACACATTCACTCAAGTTTCTATATATATAATCAATTATATATAATGACAGCAAAGTAGTTTTTTTTTTTCTAAAATTTTATTAGGATTATATACTTAGATTAAACTCAAAACCGTTGTTAAAGTAATTATACCAAATTGGCTAAATATAGTATATTATCTTCTAAGAACTTTTGAAAGCTGTGAGTGAAAAATTTAACGGAGAAAGTGTCGTGGTCAACAAATTCGTCTTACGTAAAACTTTGGCTGTTTTCTGTAACATGCTATTTGCTGCAACTTTTAACATACTTAGTCCTCGCCCTCCAAAGCTAGACTTTTATTAGGAAGTTTTCATTCAGAAACTATTAAACTATATTAAAATCAAATTCATTATATTTTAAGGAGTAGATGCACAAGTAACTTATTAATTTTATAAACAAATAACCATTTTGCTACTAATAATTGAATTCATTTTAATGAATAACACCTTTTTATAATAATGATTTAAACTCGTTATTTCTAATAATATATTATTTTATTATAATGAATATAATGAATTCATTTTAAATATTTTATTACAAAAAATTCACTCAATATGTCAAAACTAATTTGCGTAAAAAAATTATAAAAAATGTTAAGATAATTTATAAAGAATTTTGAAAGAAAAATATAAAAAAAGTGGTAAAACAAAGCTGTTTCAAAATTTTGAACATATAATATTAGTGATTTCTTTTCAGTATTAAGTATCTGTAGAATATTATGACACTTTTCAAATTTGTTAAAAAACATAGTCCGTATTTAAAATAAATTGTGTACTGCTATTTTTTTTCACATGATAAGATTAGTACTAGAATTGAAAATACGATGAAGAGCCTGAAAAATTCTAAGGTTTGACCTAACCCAACTTGTGTTCCAAAAATGTGGTTAGATTATTTTCTGAAAGGTCTGTCAAGTAAAAATATAAGACCTAAGGTCTAAATACAACTAACCAACACAGTAAAAGATAAATAACAATCCAATTTATATTATTTTCAATTACGAAAAAATGTTAAACTATTAGTGAAAAACAAAACGATAAAACAGATTTTATTAACAAATTTTATATATGAATTATAAAATGTTAATTATGGATTGACCAAATGATAATAGAATCGAAATATTCATTGGTAAACTAAAATTTATATTATTATAATATCCTTTGGTAATGAATTTGTTATATTTATTATTAAGAGATATTTTTTCAAAAAAAAATCATTGGTAAAATTGACATTAAAGCTTTCGTTTTGAGTTTTAATTATATCGTGATAAAATTTGTTAATAAATTTATGTGTAATTGAATTTTTTTAAAATTGATTGATAATGAATTTTTTCTAAATTTATCAATAAATATGTTCGTAATTAATGATAAATTCTTTTAATAATTCAATTTTTGACTATATCAATAATTACTTTTTTTTAATTCGTCGATAAATTGGTTGATAAATATAATGTTAAAATGGATGGAAACATAATCTATTTAAATTTATCATTGTTTTTTTCATTTTACCATTTTTTTAAACTTAATAATTTTATTATTAAAATAAACAAAAACTATATATAATATAAAATTACAAAAATTATTTTATTTATGCTTATAATATTAACAATAATAATTTTATTATAGACGTAGGATTGATTCAAAATTGATTCTCTACTTATTTTATTCAATTTAGAATCCATTCCTCTTAATTAGAATAGATTATTCTCCTCCTCAACAGTCTTCCCTTACAAAATTGCATTTCTCCACGTCATATTAATTGATTCCCTCTTTGCTCAGAATCGTTAATCACAAAGGGTAATTGAGTCAATAATGTCCTGTCTTTCCCTTTTAATCCACTCAACTACCAAATCTTATCTCTAAAATCCTTATTCCTCGTACACGAACGAGAATTAGCAGAAATAAAAACATAGGTCAGTCAGTCACCATACGCGTATAAGCAAACAATGTATAAAATACCTCTACTAATGATAAATACTGGTTGACCATTTATTATCTTGATTAGGAATTTGGTCGTACCTTTATCCATTTTCGTGACTGTTTGTTCAATCGTTATCCGTAGGATATGTTTGATTAAGAATGGGGTCCAATATTCACTTTTCCTGGATTTCATAAGACTTCCACCGACGAAAATTGTTGCTCTAGAAGCATGAACCCTGACAAGAAAAGAATAAACTTTTATCTAAAATTTAATTAGAATTAAATATGTTTTTAGTTCTTAAATTATTACGTGATTTTGGTTTTCGTTTCTCTTTGAAAGGTTTCTTCATTTAAATCCTCTTAGTTTGGAAACTTTTATTTTTAGTTCTTAAAAAGCAACGACGTTAAGTTTTCTGTGAGGTGGCAAACGGCGAGCCACGTGTGATGTCAATTTCACTGACTACTTTTAATTGACGTGACGGTAGAGGTCTGGTGGTCGATCGGCCGATGGCCGACCACTTGGTCTGGTGGTCGGTCGGCCTGGTGGGTGGTCGGCCACTCGGTCTGGTGGTCGGCCACTCGGTCTGGTGGTCGGTCGACCTGGTGCGTGGTCGGCTTGGTGGTCGGCCTGGTGTTAGGCTTGGCATGTGGTCGGCCTGGTAGTGTAATCAGACCGCACGGTATTTAGAAACGAAGTCAAGCTGTATAAAACAAGCTGCATAAAAATGAAATCAATAAAGCACAAACAATGACATTCGTTCAGGCACCACCAGACCGACCATCAGGTTTTTATGGCTGACCACCCATCAGGCCGACTGACCACCAGACCTTTACTGCCACGTCAATTAAAAGTGATAAGGGAAGGTGGCATCACACGTGGCTCGCCGTTTGCCACCTCACAACGCCGTTGGTTTTTAAGGACTAAACATAAGAGTTTCAAAACTAAGAGGACTAAAATGAACAAACTTTTCGAAGAGAGACGAAAACCAAAATCGCGTGATAATTTAGGGACTAAAAACATATTTAACTCATTTAATTATAATACAACTATATAAATAAATTTATATTAAAAAGTATGGATTTTAAAATTTTTTATTATTCAATAAAATTAAATATATATCTTTCATAAACGGTGTGATCTTGATGAAATAAAATACTATAAACACGAGAAAAAATTGCTCAAAGAATTGTTAAAGGAAAAATCCCTATGACTGAATCTTCCTCTTTTGAACAAGTAATAGTATATTATCTGCTAGAATGGGTGGGAAGTTTTTCTATTTTTGGTGAGTGTTTGTTAACAGTTTTGGGTTCAGCAAAACTAGGAACGAACACGTTTGCTTGAATTATTTATAGAATTTATCACAGTTGAAAAATTGTATTGACTCATAGTTTGCAAAAAGCACACCAGCAGGCCTTCCTTAATCGTTTATCCACCCACGCTATGTATACGTGTGAAATCATCGTTAAAATTGAATACTTATCATATAAATTCCTTTTTTAACTCGTAAAATTACCTCTTACTTCCTTTTTAATGCAAATTTGGTTCAAAAATTCCACTTTTTGTTCTTATCTTCTTTCTCTTCTTTATTGTTGTTATTGTCACACTCAGTAATAGTTTCATGAGTTAGGAATCGAGATCAATTATAACTTAAACAGTTCTTTCTTTTTTCATGATAGATTTACATATTTTATGTGTATGATTAACTTTATCGATGTCACTCAACGTATGTAACACCTACAATTATTTTTTAAAATATTTTTGTCTTTTATTTCACACCTTTAAATAACCTCAAGAAATAAATATATGTAGTTTAATCTTGATTATACTTGAGATATTATAAATAATCTTGCACTTTTTATTGAAATATTATTAAAGATTATAAAAATTTATACTTTATCACATTTTGCTCTAAAACATGAATAAAATAAAATAACCAACTCCTCCATATAACATGACTTATGTCTCTTATATTTTCAAAACTCCTAAAAATTTCAATACTATCAAACTGATGTGAGCTAATAGGAATATTGATATCACTTTCGCATAATTACAACAACTTATTGCAATTTTGAATGTTTTCAAAACTAAGGATAGTCTTTATTTATGGTTAAAATAACATTTCTTGAATCGTACCTCATGTGATAGGTTGATAATATTACAAATATAACCATGGAATTGTTGGCTGAATGGGAAAGATGTCACCATTAAGAAGGAGGACAATGTGATTTAAGATGGTGGTTTGCAATTTGATATTGTCCTTTTTTGTCTCAATTAACTTGCAACTTAATATGTGAGTGTTATCCGAACTTTTTTTGTTTTGTTCAAAATTCCAAACATTGACAAGGTATAAGTATGGATATGGATAATATCCTATTTTTTAAATTGGGTATGAAAACGAGAATAGGTATGTACATATATTCCTCATCCTTCTTGTAGAGAATAGTAGACCAAATTTATGTATCAAGAGGGGTGAATTGGTTTTGCTTTATAAAAATTGTTCTTTTAAAACTATTTTCAAAATCTTTGAATCTTTCTTGAAATGCAAGCAAATAAAGAATGTAAGGAAATGTAAAAGTGAAAGGATAAAAAAATCAACACCAAAATTTATACTGGTTCGACCTCAACTGCCTACATCCAGTCTTCTTTCAATCAACTTGAGATTGAAAGGATTCCACTATATAGATTGAATTCTACAACAAGAAATACAAAGTCACCCTTTTAATGCACTCTCTTATCTAACTCCAAATCTACTATAGTATACACCCAGAAAGAACAATCATCTTTCTGTAAACCCCTTTGAGATACTACAATCAAAGTAACTAGAACTTCACAAGTTCTCTTCGTAGTCTCAGCAACATGGAACCAAAATCACAAATGATTGCAAACGATTATGATCTTCTAATAGAACACCTCATAATGCAGATTGATCAGACTTTGAAAGTACAACAACTCTTCAAGAATCCTTCATTTGATTTCTTTCAAAATGAAATTCTTCTTAATTATTGGAGAATAGACGCTCCTGCAATTAAGAACTCAACAAACTTTATCCGATATGAAAGTTATGATTCAAAAAGTTGTTTAATGCAAAGAGTTATGCGTCTATTCATAGATATAATAGTACTGACACATATTAATCGATTACGTTAATGTAATCGGTTAAGCAATTAATACTTCCTTAGCAGAATTACATTTTACACATTTAACAGATTAAGCGTTACATGTAATCGATTATGGTAATTAATGCAAGTCATAGTATTTAAAAATATGATTGTTATGGTAGTTATGACTTGTCAAAAAAACAAGTTTTCAATGCATACGTATATTAACTGATTAAGAAAAGAGTGTAATCGGTTAAGTATCATACTTAAGCAAATTTGAAAACTTTTTCATTCAAAAATTATCAATGCACTCGGTAATCAAGTATGAGCAAAGACATAAGTTTTAATTGATTATCCACGTAATCAGTTAAAACTAGCAGTTTACCACAATTAATCATGTACCGATATCAGTTGAATTGAAACAAATTATATAAACTATGTAAACAATTTATTCATCAAGATATATAGGGTGCAAAGAGTTTTATCATTCAAAATCAATGAATATGCATATCACAGATATAATCACAATGAATATACATAACATATAGTTCAAGTACAATCTAATATATATAGACAACTGTTTTGTTTAATGTGTGCAAGAAACTATTAAAACATTTATGTTGTTGCCATCATAAAAAACACATGAGATATATGGGTTTAGCTTTCACGTAACTCCCGTATATTAACACTTCTCATAATCATCTCAATGCTTGTCTTTATCCCATCTTATTCTAAATTACTAGAATAAATTATATATATACATTTTTTTCATCCTTTGTTCTATTTGTGTGGCTTATATCTCAAAATTCACTCATATCCAAATACTCTCTTATCATAATATTGATTACATTTTTTTTTCTTTGTACGGTTATGTTTAAATGGTGTATTAGCAATTTCAATGAATTAAATAATTTTTAGATCAAATTTGATTATTTTCACTCATTTTTATTATTTTTCATATAAAAATATTTGATTTTCAATTTTAAGTGTTTAATCACATTGCTAGGTAATACAAAAAAATTATCTTTTTTATTTTTTTTAATACTAAATTTTTGTTTTATTTGGAGAACTTTTTTCTCGCTAAAATAATTTTCACTGTCTCTCAATGGTTTGACTACTTTAATATCTGAAAAGCTTTCGTATGTCTCCAAGCTACTTTCCATCCTATCATATATATAATTATACATTTCTTTTTCCTTTTTGTTATTTCATTTTTTAGTTGTGTTTAATATTTTTATTTCTTATTTATTTTTATCACGTAGATACTATCTTTAGAATTTTTTTATAAACTTTTTTTTAACTCTTCCCACAAGTGTAATTTTATCAATATAATTGTCTAAAGATGCTTTTGTTATAATATAATAATTTAATTTCATATTCATGGATATAGTTTGTCATAATCCAATATAAATTTAAGTTTAAAAGATAAAAAATTTATGTTTAAATTCAAATTATTATTAGTTTAATTTTTTTTGTCTGTGTACAATTTCGTTTAAGTGATGTTTACCTTTTATATTGTATAAAAAAAGATATATTTAGATAAAGAAAGTAAAGAAACATTTGAAATAATCTTCAATAGTTGTTTCCTTTTTATAACTTTTTAAAATATTTTTTAACTCAACTTTATTTCATTAATATTTGTAAAATTAATAGATGTTTTGATTGTTATGAAGTTTTATGTATTTGTAATTATGTAATATTTTATATAATTTTTTCACTTTTATGGAATTATTATCTAATACTCTAATTAGAAATGTATACCATTATACTCTCTTTTTGTAATTATTTAACATTGAGGAGAAGAGAATATATGTTTTTGATATTTAATATCTAATAATGTTATATTTTCTTTTTCGTAATTTTTTTTTTAAATATTAATCAATTGGTATTAACACGTTAAGAAAGTGGGTAGGTACATGAATACAAGTATACATATTATTTGATGGAGATAGAGATGAAACAAAAATATTATACAGGTTGGATATAAGAATATAGATAAGAATGATTTTTTACTTATGTTCTTACATAATTATGACGGTAGATGACATTATTAAGTTAATCTCAAATGTGTATTTAGTGTAAATGAGAATATAAATTATTTTACCTTTAATGATTGCATTATTTATAATATAATTTATTATATTTGTGAATCTTTATTTGGATGGATCTGACAATGGGGTTGGGCGGTCGAATGGTATATCAGTTCTTACAAGTATCATCACTCATAAGAGAACTTCAACTACATAAGAAATCACTCAAGAATTAAATAATTCTATTTAATTACATATTTTCAAATAAAACCTTTTAAGGAATTTCAAGCAACACTACTGTTACAAGGAACTTTGATATTTGAATTCTTTATTGAGAAAATCCTTGAACCATAAGGCAGAAAGTTTTGGGTATCTTTTCAAGCCGTTTCTGTAATCTACAAAATTCAGTCCAAATCGCATGGTGTAACCAAAGGGCCATTCAAAATTGTCTAAGAGTGACCATACAAAATACCCTTTTACATTTACACCATTCCTGCATTTACATGGAAAAGCAAACAATTAAATGCCATAATAACTTCAACAAAATAATCTCTATAAGAAAACGAATACAAATTAACTTACTTCATTGCTTCTTGAAGAAAATATAAATGACGATAATGATAATCAACTCTATAAATATCCAAGAGAGATTCTTCAAGTGAGAGTGATGGATCATCATAATCATTTATTCCTATAACAAAAAGTAAGAAAAATGTAAACTGCCTCGTCGTTTTATTCATACTATAGTTTTTAAAGCATCAATTTAGAGGGAAATAAATGTGACACTTAAAGTTATTTACCATTTTCAGTAATATAAATTAAAGGATTGTTGTATTTCTCTTTAGTGTATAACAAAAAGTCACGAAATCCTTTTGGATAAACGTACAACCAATCTGTACCAACCTGCGTAATCATGAAAAGTATCTTTATAACTGAGAGAAACATACTAACTTGTGAACCATCTACAATCCAAAAACTTACATTTAGACCAATAGCTTTTCCTTCACGAACATCTGCAATAACAGAACCAAAAGGCATCAAATTATATATAGAGATCAGACTCAACATATATTATATATATCTCAAATTCAACATGTATTTATACTTACATGAAAAATTTGCAAGAGCATCTGTCGTAAAACTGCTTCTGACATTTCTTAATTCTGGTGCATCAGAGACATATCTAGCAGTGTAGTAGTTTATGCCAATAAAATCAAATGAATTAATAAGCAATCTGGAATTGTTCTTTGTAAATTTTGGTAATCGTGATTTCACCAACAAACGCATGCTTTTTGGATAATCTCCTTTTGTTAATGGATCCATAAACCTTCAATATGGAACAAATAAATTAAATAAATTATCTGATATAGTATTACACTTCATTGCTACACTGCTTTCCATCAATTTATTATTATCAGAGGTACAATAATCAAAGAGAAAACAAACCTTAATTACGAACTATATATAGCATTATCTTTAGTAAAGTTGATATTGCATTATCCTTCTGCTTACAATGATTTTTACCTTTTTTTTGTTTAGATTTTTCATGCACCTTAGTTCCAACAAACCAGAATGAAAGTAAGAACTTTATAGCACACCAATTTAACTGTGTAATATCAATTTTGAGGATAAGGATATGGAGAGAAGTATTTTACCATCCGAACATGAAGTCAACAGTTCGTTCAGTAGCCTCTCGATCAAGTTTGTTTTCAGAGAGTGGCACACTCCAAACAAAATTCAAAGTTATGCCTATCAAACCATTTTGAATTCTCTGCATCCACAGTTTTGCTATAAAAAATTATTCCAAAATATGTTTAAATTCAAAGGTTTGCCAAATTAATAATTAGCTAACCTTGTACTTGGTCTTGTAGACATTAACCGCTGCAGCATGAGCAAGAAGTTGGTGATGCGCGACCAAATAGGGTTCTATCCCAGAATCGCCGCCATTGCAACTAGGATTCAACCAAGAAGAACATCGACCTGGTGCATATATTCCTTCTGCATAGCCTAGCTCGCTGAAAGTCAATGGCTCATTCAAAGTTATCCACTTTTTTACTCTCTCTCCAAATTCCTTGAAGCAAAGCTCTGCATAGTCTTGGAAATCTTTCCTGTGTTAAAATATGTGTGGTTTTTTTAGAAATGTTCATTCAAGTGAAAATGTTAGTTAAATTGCAAAACTTACACAATGCGAGGACTTATGAAGCCACCGTATTCATCTTCTAAAGCTTGTGGAAGATCCCAATGGAAAAGTGTCACAAATGGTTCTAAACCTAAAATTATTTTAATATATATGATGATTATAGTATTAAGGTGTCATCATCTAACATGAGAAGTTGTTAATGTGTAAAGCATAATAATAATATTCACAATAAAGTTTTTATTCTGACCATTTGCCAGTAGCTCATTGATAAGGTTGTTGTAATAGTCAATTCCTTCTTGGTTTATACCTCCACTCAGTTTTCCATCTGTAAATATGCAGTTTATGGAAATAAATATGTCAAGTAAATTTAAATGAGGGTAATTGTGAAAGTGCAAAAGATACGAGTGCTTTTTAGTAATAATTATCAAGTTCATTATTAGTATTTTGGTAATAGTTTTAAGACTAGAAGTTCATTAATAATATTTTGATAGTAGTTGTGTATTAATTGTATTTTGGTATAGTTGTATTTATTGTATTTTGGTATAGTTGTATTTATTGTATTTTGGTATAGTTGTATTTATTGCAAGTGGTTGAAGGATTAAGACTACTAGTACTATTTCTAACGTGTGGTTGAAAGACAAGACTAAGGACCTACTAAAATATATCACAGCTAGCAAATCATAATATTGAAAGTATTTTCATAAAGAATTGCTGTAAACAAAATAAACAATTAAAATAAAGACCCAAATAGGTAAAATTTAATCGAGATTGTCTTACTCGGAAGAATTCTTGACCAAGATATAGAAATTCTGTGAGCATCCAAATTCATATTCTTCATAATCTGAACATCTTCCTGCAATATAAGTACAACATATCTTCATCTTTAATGGAATCCAAAAGATACCAACGTTTGTTTTAATTTTTTTTTTTGTTTAACATTTCTTTTCCAAGGGTCTAATCAGTCCTTATAATTAATAAATAATGAATTAATTTGGTTATAATGTTCCAAAGATATTAATCCGAAGTTTGATATAAGCATGTTACCTGTGGTAATCATTAATAGAAGTGTACCAATGATCGTGATAAGAAATTTAGAACTTTACTTTGTTTCATACTGTACTGTGCAAATATCTGATAAGCTTTCTTAGTGATGACTGTTGATAAATCACATCCAAAGAAACAAAAGCTTTGAATCGGCAATATAAACCTTGTAGCGATGATAAGAATCAACTGAAACATCTCCATTGCTTCTGTCCTCTATCTTTTCTGCATGTTAATTACCATACATAAAAAATTGTATAAATTTTGGGAAAGATCTTCGGTGAAACAAGCAGAAAATCAGACATATATAATATATTTACCAGGATATTTGTGAGTGAAGGTATCCCAAATGCTTGGTCCTCTACCACCCTCATTGGCTGCACCTTCATACTGCATACATACAAACTCATGTGAACCGAAAACCATAATATAAAGCTGATAGAAAGAACTAAAACATTTGAACTTGTAACATGGAAGGTGTTTCATACGGGGTTGAACATTGATAAAACATCATTATTGTTGCATGAATGTACCTGGTACGCTGAGGATGATGTACCGAAGATGAAGCCTGTTGGGAAACTGTTTCGATTCAACAAATCTATTTGTGGAGTAAGGGCTACGCTTTCTGTGACAGCAATGAATGAAGAAAGTAGAGCAATGAGAGGTAGCAGAACATATTCTTTGTATGCCATATTTGCTTATTTGTATGTAAGTTTTTCTCACTTTATAGAGGAAAAGCTTCATCTACTCTGACATTTTATCTGCAAATATCAAATACTTCTTGCTATTTAGAAAATTAATCAGACAGCGATTTTGAGGTATGATGGCCCAGGTCATTGGTCATTGGTCATTCGTTGTTTGCAGTAACCCTTCTATTTATTGCAACAGCTCACGTGCTGATTCCTCGCCCTCTAAAGCTACTTTTACAAACTTTTAAACTATAATAATTTTTATGGTGTATTGATACCACACGTATCTCATTAATTTTATAAATAACAATTTTGCTACTAATAATTAAATTCATTTTAACGAATAGCATTTTATAATATGATTTAAACTCGTTATTTCTGATAATAATTTTTTTGAACTTAATAATTTTATTTTATTACACCAACGCACTCCAATTTCTACTGTTATCTCATCACTTAGAAAGACTAACTTCAGTGGCAAAGTGATCACGTTGTGAAACTAATCAAAAACACCTCTCATGGGATTCCATCTATTGTCGGTAATATCCTTTCCTTTGGATACAACGTAGAGACAAATAAAATAAAAAAATACTTATTAAATCAAAATTAAAATTTTGATAATTCATAATAGAATTTGACAATTAATTTTTTATTTTTGCTTTTATATAAAAAGATATTACGGAATAATTCTCTCAAAATATATATAGAGAGAGATATATATGTAATTAATTTAGCCATCTGAGGAGGAAAACAACAGAAATTAGTTTTGTTGATTAACACTGGTTGAGTATTTATTATTTTGATCAGGAATTTGGTCTTACCTTAATCGATTTTCGTGACTGTTTGTTCAATCGTTATCAGTGAGACATGTTTGATTAAGAATGTGGTCCAATAGTCACTTTCATACTGGTTGTAAATTCATTATTTTGATTAGGAATTTGGTCCTACCTTTATGGATTTCCGTGACTGTTTGTTCAATCGTTATCCGTAGGACATGTTTGGTTAAGAATGTGGTCCAATATTCAGTTTCCTGGATTTCATAAGACTTGTCAACTAAAGAAAAGAAAATTCCTCAACTTTGAAATGAAATTTATTTATAATATAAATAAACAATTATTAGAGAAAATTATGTTTCAAAAACCATGTAATATTGATGCAAAATAAAAATAATATAAATAGAAGAAAAAATAGTTTAAAGAATTCATAAAAAAGGTGGCAATGGACGGTATCGTTATTGAGGAAGTAATATGTTATCGGTTAGAACGGTTGGGAAATATTTGTTTTTGGCGACTGTTTCTTAAAGGTTTTGGGTTCAGCAAAACTGAGGAACGAAGAGGTGACCTGAACTTCTTGACAAATTGGCATTCACTCATAGTTTGCAAAAAGCACACCACCGCCCACCTTTTACTTCGTTATCCACCCACGCTATATATACGTGTGAAATAATATCTAAAATTGCATACTTATCATCGTGTGTATATATATATATATATGCACTCTTAATATTTTTTTATTTCTTTCGTTACACAATTTTTTCACTTTATTCTTATTGTTTGACTAATTTTATATCTATAAAATGCACACATATCTAGGTATTTTTTTCTAATCTTTTATATAATTTTTTTCTGTAATATGTATAAATTGTGTATTATCAATTTTAGTGATTTAAATAATTTTTAAGTTCTATTTCTATGTATATACTAAGTAAATCAACTATTTCTTAATTTTTATCTTGTTTTATCCTCAAACTTTGTGTGTTTTGTATTTTAATTGTTTTATGCTTATTTTTATCTTTAATCTCTTTGTTTAAGTGTGTACAATAAATAAATAGAGAGTAATTTTAGTGAATAAAAAGCAAAATAGAATGCAAGAGAGTGTGTTTTGGATAAGAAAAGATCAATTTAAAGCAAATACATGCGTTGGAGCCACTAGGATCACCTCAGTGCTTCAATTACAAAGTGTTTTCAGACTACATAACATTAAGCACCACATTTGTAAGTTTGAGCGTCACCTCGCCCCTACACAAGTACATAAAGCCTTTTTCACATTTTAAATTATGACGCTCAACAGTGTTGAGATGATGCTCAACAATGGTGTCATTGACATGTCAAAATTGAGTATTTATTCATGTTTTTCTCAAGATTTTTGGCATTCTTTTCCTCCCACACTTTCTCTCCACCTTGAAAGATCATGATAGGCCCTTGGAGGTTATTTAGGATGTTGGGAAGCTCTCTCATTTTCTCATTGGGGTTTCAATCTTCATTTATGGTGGTTTCCCCCTTTCACGGTTGATGAAGGAGGAGATCTATGAATGGGAAATAGAATGCAAATACAGCTTGGAGTAGTTGCTTCATCTTCTTTCTAGTTCTAATTTCTTTCCTATCTCTTCTATTTGTAAATCATGGGTTCTCCACCACAGAGAGGTAAGTCTATTATCAAGATTAAATGTAATAAAATGAATCTTGTATATTTTGTGATGTTAATACATATATTTTTCCATTTCAATATTAGTATTTGATTTATATGCTTAATGATTTATTTGGTTTGCCAATCATATAATTAATGTTGATAAACTTGGTGTAGAAAATATTTAATGTTAGAACAAAAAGCTTTAATTAAAATAAAATTATATAATTCTGAATTTATCATGGTAATCATTAAAATTAAAGACGAAAACATACCTCAGTTTAAAATTATAAGAACGATCCGTTCTGTTTTTACGGATAATGGGATGTCACAAGAATTTAAAAAAGAAGGAATGCAATGTGATATGGAGAGATAACATATTTAGTGACATATGAAACTTGGAAGTATAAATATAATTACCTTTAATTGCAATACATTAAAGCTATATGATAACCATTTCAAATATCACTTTTAACTAGACATATAAATAACACTAGATGTATTTATAACTTATTCTTTAACTCCAACTTTCAAATAGCATTAGACCTTTTTTTTATAATACTAAACAACAACACCCACAATTAATAGTAAAACACGAGACAATGTCTTACCATTATTTTCATTTCTCAGGATAAACCAATGTAATTACAAAAGAAATGTCCACACTAAAAAAAAATAAAAGGTGTATAGTAAGATTCATAATCTTATTGTTTAAGTTCTATTATCTTTGTAACACATCATGCACGCATAATTTATTGCCATTGAGGCATTGAATTCGACAATACATTTATAAGAAAATACAATTTCATAAGAAACTACCCAAGAATAAAACAATCCTAGCAATTGGGTATTTACAATATATAATTGTGAAAGAATTTTGATAGTACTTGAATTATATGGAATCATGAAGTTTGGTTTCTATGTTGAGAAAATCCTTGAACCACAAGGCCGAAAGCTTTGAGTATCTTTTTAGACCGTTCTTGTAATCAACAAAATTCATTCCAAATCGCATGATGTAGCCTGAATCCCATTCAAAATTGTCTAAGAGAGACCACGCGAAATATCCTTTTACATTTACACCTTTTCTGTAATATACAAAAAAAAAACTGAAATTAAATGTATGCAAACAAAATAATCTTTTTTAATGCATTAAAAATAGCACTTACTTGATTGCATCAAGAAGATAATAAAAATGACGGTAATGGTAGTCAACTCTGTAAATATCCAAGAGAGATTCTTCAAGTGATAATGAGTGATCATCATATTCACTTACACCTACATAAAAATATAAACCATGCCATATTTTCAATACGTGTAGAAAATAAAATACCATATAGACAAGTCGATAATAATATTTTTTTAACATTTTCTCGTCATATTTGTTTGTAACTTTTTTTAACAAATTCAAATGGAAATACATGTGAGCGTAAAAGTTATTTACCATTTTCAGTAATATAAATTAAGGGATTGTTGTATTTCTCTTTAGTGTATAGTAAAACTTCACGAAATCCTTTTGGATAAACGTACAACCAATCCGACACAACCTGCATAATCACGAAACATAAATATCTTTATTAAGAAAACACTTTCTAAATTTTAACGCATATATAATTTGGTCACAAGAACATTACATTTTCACCAATGAGTTTTCCGTCACGCACAACTGCAATAAAAAAACAAAAAATTATGTAATTACCTATAAAAATCAGATTCAACATATATATATATATATATATATAAGTTAATAAACAAGTCTTCTTACATGAATAATTTACGAGGGGATCTGTCATATAACTGCCTCTGACATTTCTTAATTCTGGAGCATCAGAGACAAAATTGGCAGTGTAGTAGTTTATGCCAAGAAAATCAAATGAATTAATGAGCAATTTGGATTGCTCCTTTGTAAACTTTGGTAATCGTGATTTCACCAAGGAACGCATGCTTTCTGGATAATCTCCTCTTGTAAGTGGATCCATAAACCTGCAATAAATAAAGCATTACATGAATTATACATAGTGATTTTTCTTTCTTATAGATAATAGTTTAAGAATGTTTTAGCACACCATTCTAATTAATTAAGTAATGTTTAAGTTTAAGTTGTGCATGAACATATTGATGGAAGTACTTACCATCCAAACAAAAAGTCCATAGCTCGTTCAGCAGCCTTTCGATCTAGCTTGCTATCTGAGAGTGGCTCGTACCAAATAGAATACAGTGTTATGCCTATTACACCATTCTGAAATCTCTGCATCCATATATAGTTTTTTCATTTAACATATTAAAAAACATGTTACACTGTAACAAACATAGGAAGTACGAGGTTGAAATTTAATGAGAGCTTACCTGATACTTAGTCTTGTAGACATTAACAGCAGCTGCATGAGCAAGAAGTTGGTGATGTGTAGCCAAATAGGGTTCTGTTCCTGAATCACCACCATTGCATTTAGAACTCCACCAAGATGAACATCGTCCAGGAGCCTTTGTTCCTAATGCATAACCCTTGTCGCTGTAACTATATGGCTCGTTCAAAGTTATCCACTTTTTTACTCTGTCTCCGAATTCCCTGAAGCAAAGCTCTGCATAGTCCTGGAAATCTTTCCTGTAATAAAAAACGTGTGATTTAGGAACGTTCCAGAAACATCTTAGCAAAGCATTCAAGTGGAAATATTAATTAAATTGCACAACTTACACACTGCGAGGACTTAAGAAGCCACCATATTCATCTTCTAAGGATTGAGGAAGATCCCAATGAAAAAGAGTCACAAATGGTTCCAATCCTGAAATTATTTTAATATACATGACGATTAGTGTTGATGTGTTTTCATCATCAATATCATGGGAAATTGCTAAATAATAAAGCTTTTATTCTGACCATTAGCAAGTAGCTCATTGATAAGGTTGTTGTAATAGTCAACTCCTTCTTGGTTTATACCTCCACTTAGCTTTCCTTCTGTTGACAGTTTATGAAAATAAATAAATGATTAAAGCGAAAGATCCAAACAGGTAAAGTTTAATCCAAATTAATCATTGATCCTTATTGACTCACTCGGAAGAATTCTGGACCAAGATATAGAAAATCTATAAGCATCCAAATTCATATCCTTCATAATCTGAACATCTTCCTGCATAATATGCAACGTAACATCATGTTTACTTGAAAACGATAGAAAACAAAAGATAACAACAATAATTTTATAACTTGTCTTGTTTAACATTTCTTTCTTAGTTGAACTTCTAAGGTCTAACCAATTCCTTAATTAATAAATAATCAATTAATTTGGTTCGGCCAAAGATAATAATCTTATTTTGATCAATAAGTTACTAGTGGTAATCATTAATAGAAGTGTAGTAATGATCGTGATTAGAAAAGCAACTTTACCATGTTTTATACGCAAATATCTAATTTTCAGCATTAACTTTTATTAGTGATGACAGTTGATAAATTATATCAAAAGAAACAAAAACTTTGAATCGGTAATATATACCTTATAGCGATGATACGAATCAACTGCAACATTTCCATTGCTTCTGTCTTCTATCTTTTCTGCATGTTAATTAATTACCATATCAACAGTTGTATATAATAAGAGAAAATCAGACATACATACATATATATATATATATATATATATATATATATATATATATATATATATATATATATATATATATATATATATATATATATATATATATACCTGGATATTTGTGAGTGAAGGTATCCCAAACGCTTGGTCCTCTACCACCCTCATTGGCTGCACCTTCGTACTGCATACATACATAATCATGTGAACCGAAAACCATAATATAAAGCTGATAGAAAGAACTAAAACATTTGAACTTGTAACATGGAAGGTGTTTCATATGGGGTTGAACATTCATAAAACATAATCATTTTGTTGTATTAGTATACCTGGTACGCTGAGGATGCTGTACCAAAGATGAAGCCTTTTGGGAAACTGTTTCGATTCAACAAATCTATTTGTGGAGTAAGGGCTAAGCTTTCTGTGACAGTAATCAATGAAGAAAGTAGAGCAATGAGAGGTAGCACTACGTATTCTTTGTATGCCATTTTTTCTTAATTGTATTTAATTTTTCCCACCAAATGCGTTCCTTTTATAGAGGAAAACCTTTATCTACTCTCATATTCTTTCCAAAAATATCTAAATATATCTTGCTATTTCTATCCTAAAAGAAAATTAAATCAGAAAGCGATGTTTTTTTGGTCAGAAAAGATTACCAACTTGGGCAAGGATTTTGATAAACTTTACTATCACACGTAAACTAACATGATAATCGTAAGTATGCTGAGAAACACGTATATGAATATCATCAGTTAGTAAAGAATAATATAATAATATGAAACGTTGTACTCTTCACTCTTTTTGCATCGTAATATTGCATGTAGTATCCGTAATAAAACGTTCTGTTTGAGTTAAATATTCACTCAAGTTTGTTTAAACTATATAAATAAGGATTTATCTGACAGTGAAGTATTTTATTTTTCTAAAATTTAATTGGGATCATATATTTAGATTAAACTCAAAACCGTTGTTTCAGTTAATTATACCAAATTAGGTAAATATAGCATTATCTTCTAAGAAATTTTGAAAGCTATAAATGAAAGTTGAAAGGAACAAAGTCTCACGGTCAACAAATTCGTCTTACGTAAAACTTCAGTTGTTTGCTGTAAACCTGCTATTTGTTGCAACTGTTAAGATTCTGGTTCTCGCCCTCTAAAGCTAGACTTTTATTTTCATTTAGAAACTACTAAACTATAATAATATCGAATTCAATATATTTTAAGGTGTATTGATACCACACGTATCTTATTAATTTTATAAATAAAAAAATTCCACTAGTAATTCATTTTAATAAATAACATTTTTTAATAACAAATATTTAAACTCATTATTTCTAATAATATTTTCTTGTACTTAATAATTTTATTTGATTATTATATAAGGTGAATAAAATTCACACGCACTAATATCATTTTTTTCATAATAAAATTTAATTTTATTACTGATTATAATGAATGAATTTCAAATCTTTTATTATAAAACAATCACTCAACGTATAAAAACTAATTTTTTTGGAAAACAATTAGAAATATTAAGATAATTCAAAAATTCTTCTACAAATAAGTAAACGTATTAATCATGGTTAAGAGGTGAACTTTAAGTCTAATAATCTTACAAAATTCACTTATAAAGTGAGATTTATATCTACTTTACATTGTGAATTGACCTTATCTTCAATCGATATGAGACACTTCCAATACACTCCCTCGTGTTAAGGCATATAGATTTCGTTAGGCTAGACATTGATTTCACTATAGTACACAAAAGTGAATTTTATGTATAAGTCAATTTCACAACATTGTCTTGTGTGGTTTGCTGCAACTTAAATAGTATAAATCGGTCTTATTTCTAGTCGACGTGAGACTTTTAACACAATCTCCTTACGTTCAGATACATACATCTCAAGCGTGGGACTAGACATTAATAAGTGGATCAACAATGGTTCATAGCAGGTGAAACAATAGATCCAATAAATAATAAATTTCACTAAAATAGACTCTAACTCATGATTTTCATGTTAAAAAATAATTTTTAAATCTAACTTAACTTTATAAAATCAATTTATAAAATAAAATTTTTATTTGTATATTATTAATTGATCTTATATATTTTTATTTCACATTAAACTTCCAAGCATCTCTTTAAATTAGAAGATAGAAAGTTGTGTGCAAATGTACTCCTTGATGATGAAGATTTTTGAAGGAAAAACATATATAAAATTGGAAAGAAAAAAAACTTAGCTATTTCAAAACTTTAAACATATAATATAATGAGTAATTTTTTCAATATTAATTTTCAGAAATATTACCATACTTCTAATATTTGTTAAGAAAAAGTTAGTCCATATTTAAAATTATTTGTGTAATGCTACTTTTTTCACATGTTAATAGTAATACTAGAAATGAAAATGTGACAAAGAGTCTGAAAAATTTTACAGTCTGACCTAAATAAAGGTCTGATCTTATACCTAACTTCTGTTGAAAAAAATGAGGCCAAATTATTTTCTGAAAAGCTATGACCTTAGGTCTAAATATTAAACTTTATAGAGTAGACCTATATGTATTTTAAAGCAAAAATATATATAATTAAATAGTTTGTCTGTAAATTAATAGTTTAAATAATTTAGTTTTACCACTTTCAATAAAATTAGTAATTGGAAATAAACCAACACAGTGAAAGATAAATAATACTGGATTTATTTTCTCATTTTTTAGAAACACTAACTTCAGTGACAAATTGACAAAGTAAACACAATTAAGTTTTTCTTTTCAATTTTATATAAAGAACTCTTGTTGAATAATTAAATCCTTAAAAAACGTTGACCTGAGATTAGGAAGTTGGTCTTACCTTTATCGATTTTCGTGACTGTTTGTCCAACCTTTATCCGTAGGACATGTTTGATTAAAAAGGTGGTCCTGTATTCACTTTTCCTTGATTTCTTAAGACTCTTAGACTAAATTGTTGCTTTAGAAATATGAATACTGAAAAAAACTAAATAAACTTTTAAGTAAAATTTATTTATAATACAATTGAATAAATAAATTTATATTAAAGGGTATAGTTTTAAAATATATATATATATATATATATTATTGAATACAATTAAGTGCATATCTTTTAAAAACCATGTAACATTGATACAAAAAAAAAACTATAAAATACCTAAAAAATAGTTTAAAGAATTGTTAAAAGAAAGTCCTCATGACTGGATCTTCCTCTATTGAAGAAGTAATACATTATCTGTTAGAATGGGTGGGAAATTTCTTTTTTTATTTTTGGTGAGTTTTCTGGGTTCAGCATAACAGAAGAAGGAACACCTTATAGCAGAATTAATGATACAATTTATCACTGTTGACAAATTTGTATTTACTCATAGTTTGCAAAAAGCACATCGCCAGCCACCCTTTACTTGCTTATCCACCCACGCTATACATACGTATCAAATAATCGCTATAATTTCATACTTATCATATGCTTCTTTTTTTTAAATTCATAAAATTATGTGTTAATTTTGGTTTATATGTTTCATATCTATTTTACGTTTGGTTTTGGAGAGAAGGGTGGAGGATGGACTTTGTACAAAAGCGTTTCTCATACTTTGGATTTCATTATGTTAATAATTAATAACCCTAAAATGTGTCATTAAACTTATCTCAAACATAGTTAACGGATTTGCCACCTCATTTTGGATACGCTTTAAAAGTTTTTGTTCAATAAGGCAGATTAATTACAAAAATAATGTGATTGTAATTCTTTATTTCAAAAAGAAAAATATGTTGATAAACTAGATCAAGAGATATTTAAATCATATACGACTTCAAATGTATCTATAGATTTTTTTGTTAATTGATATTTCTTATAGATTAAAAGACCAGTCAAGGAAAAGGAAAAAGAAAACTCTATTGAAAAGTGTTTCTCGTAGTCAAACCATATTCTTCAACTTAATCCTCTAATGTCAATCCCCTTCACTGCAACCCCATAACATTAGATTTTGTTTTGAATTTTGTACAATTTGTTGTATTTTATTCCATTGTGTATTCAAGTTAAGAAGATAACAAATATAATAAATAGAAGTAAAATTCAGATACTTTGTTTTCCATATATATAAATAATATAGAGAATAATAACTTAACCCTTGTTTTTTCTCCTTCTCCCATAAGAATTTCCTTTAGATATTTTCTAGCTTTTGTTCTTTAACTTTAGATAACCTCAACAAATATAAAACAAGTGACGACAGAAAATATAATTATTTTCAGGAATTTCAAATATAATTCTAGAAATTTCATATTCTTTAATATATATATATATATATATATATATATATAAATATTATTTCAAGAATTTCAAATAGGAACTATTACAAGGAACTTTGATGTTTGAATTCTATATTAAGAAAATCCTTGAACCACATAGCAGAAAGTTTGGAATATCTTTTCAAACCATTCCTGTAATCTACAAAATTCAATCCAAATCGCATTGTGTAACCAAAGTTCCATTCAAAATTGTCTAGGAGTGACCATACAAAATACCCTTTTACATTTACACCATTCCTGCATTTACATGGAAAAGCAAACAATTAAAGAAAAGAAATTTCTTACCAACAAACAAAATAATCTCTTTTAGAAAAGAAATTAACTTACTTAATTGCTTCTTGAAGATAATATAAATGGCGATAATGATAATCAACTCTATAAATATCCAAGAGAGATTCTTCGAGTGAGAGTGATGGATCATCATAATCATTTATACCTATAACAAAAAGTAAGAAAATGTAATGTGTGACATGTTTTCTTCAAATATGTACGAGAAATAAAATTGCCTGTCTTAAGTTTTTTTCTCACTCTTTCATTGTTTTATTCATAACTAGCTGTAAAAGAATTAAAAGGAAAATAAATGTGATATCGAAGGTTATTTACCATTTTATAAATTAAAGGATTGTTGTATTTCTCTTTAGTGTAGAATAAAAGGTCTCGAAATCCTCTTGGATAAACATACAACCAATCTGAAGCAACCTGGATAATCATGAAAAATAAATAAATATCTTTGTTATTATTGAGAAAAAAACATACTAAACTTGTGAAGCAGAAACTTACATTTAGACCAATAGCTTTTCCTTCACGCACATCTGCAATAACAAAAGCAAAAGGAATGAAATTACCTATTAAACATCAGATTCAACATGTATATATAATAAATATGAGTTATTATATAACCCTGCTTACGTGAAAAATTTGCAAGGGCATCTGTCATATAACTGCTTCTGACATTTCTTAATTCTGGTGCATCAGAGACATATCTAGCGGTATAGTAATTTATGCCAATAAAATCATACGAATTAATAAGCCATTTCGAATGCTCCTTTGTAAATTTTGGTAATCGTGATTTCACCAACAAACGCATGTTTTTGGGATAATTTCCTCTTGTCAGTGGATCCATAAACCTTCAGTGGAACAAATAAATTATCGGATAAGTGTTATATATATGGATACTAACTCAATAAATTAAATAAATTCAGGTTCATCGAAGAAGAGGTTTATTGGAGATACTCAACAAATCTTTTCATTAATGGTGATTGTCTTCCATATTGATATATTTTATCTCCAGCGAAAATATTTTCAATCATGAATATCCTTCTTATAGATCCATTCATCTTAATGGCTTGGAACCCTAGCTAAAAAGACAGACTTTCATATTAGTACACTTCCTTTCAAGTATAAACGTCATTAATTAATAGTATCTCTCTTTGTAGGGTTATTCATCTTAATGACCTGAATCCTTATTAGGAAAACAATTATATTGTATTTGTTTTATCCAGTCACCAAGACTAACAATTGACTTTATATTAATATTGAATTTATTGAGAAAAAGGTTTACTGTGTAACAACAACAATAAAATCTGAGTCCAATTACAAAAAAATTAACGTTACTTTTAATCAAAATCTTAAAATAATAGATTAATGAGTTTTCATATTGTGATTTACTTTCTCATTTCTCAACTTATATTCATACTTGAATTTCTAACAAAAAAAAAAAAAAGAATATTATACATACGAAGGAAAGCACTTTACCATCCAAACATAAAGTCAATAACTCCTTCAGTAGCTTCTCGATCAAGTTTGTTTTCCGACAGTGGCTCGCACCAAATAAAATTCAAAGTTATGCCTATCAAACCATTTTGAATTCTCTGCATCCAGTATTTTTATTCAAAAATACGTTCGGATTTAAGAAACGTAAGATCTTCAAGGTGTGACAATTAATAATAACTAACCTCGTACTTGGTCTTGTAGACATTGACGGCCGCTGCATGAGCAAGAAGTTGGTGATGCGTGACCAAATAGGGTTCTATCCCAGAATCACCGCCATTGCAATTAGGATTCGACCAAGAAGAACATCGACCCGGTGCCATTGTTCCTACTGCATAACCATGTTGACTATAAGTCAATGGCTCATTCAAAGTTATCCAATTTTTCACTCTATCGCCAAATTCCTTGAAGCAAAGCTCTGCATAGTCTTGGAAATCTTTCCTGTATTAAAATATGTGTGGTTTTTTAGAAATGTTCCCAAAACATTTTAGCAAAGCATTCAAGTGAAAATTTTAATTAAATTGCAAAACTTACACAATGCGAGAACTTAAGAAGCCACCGTATTCATCTTCTAAAGATTGAGGAAGATCCCAATGGAAAAGCGTCACAAATGGTTCTAAACCTAAAATTAGGTTAATATATATATATATATATATATATATATATATATATATATATATATATATATATATATATATATATATATATATATATATATATCTACATTATCATCCGTCCCGTCACTAACATGAGAAATTACTAAAATGTAAACCATAATAAAAATATCAATGATTAAACTTTTGTTCTAACCATTTGCCACCAGCTCATTGATAAGTTTGTTGTAATAGTCAATTCCTTCTTCATTTATACCTCCACTTAATTGTCCATCTGTAGATATGTTATAGTTTATGAAAATAAATAAATAATTAAAATAAAACATCCAAATAAGAAATTTTAATTCAAAATTACTTGGAAGAATTCTTGACCAAGATATGGAAAATCTGTAAGCATCCAAATTCATATGCTTCATAATCCGAACATCCTCCTGCAATATATAATATCAATAAGATATCATACTCTTTACTTGAAAATGGTGGAAAAACAACATATTATCCGACTTTTATTTTTAAAATTTCTTTATTAGTTGAACTTACAATGGTCTAATCGATTTCTTAATTAATTAATTAATTTCGTGATAATGTTTCGTTGATAGTATATAGTTTAATAAACAAATATAGGTATTGATGGAAGTGTACTAATCATCGTGACTTATTACTAATCTTTACTCCAATTCATATTATAGTATGCAAATGATTAATGAGAATTTTTTAAATAATCAACAAATTAGTTAAAAGGTAAAAGAGATATATAAAACTAGAAATAGAAAAAAATGCAATTTGCCTTGATTTTTCATTATATATTGTCACTGAATAATAAATAACTATATCATAAATAACCTGATCAACCACACCTTAAATAATATATATATATATATATATATATATATATATATATTCCTTCCTAAATTAGATTATACATTCATAAAAAATCAATATATGATTTTGTACCAAACCAATAATAAAGTATAAAAACATATAATTAAATACAATTATTATATATTAGAATTTTTCTTTAACAACAAAATCTCACTATAGCTCGTTATTATAAATCTTCGTATCATATTAAAAAATAAATTTAAATCTAAATCATTGTTACGAAATCCAGTTGTAAAGTAAGGAAAGACTACACTTATATATTCTTTCCAAGCTTAGATTTCTAACAATTCACTTTATAATCACCCATTTCATTATATTTCTGTCAATAAACTTTCATCCTTGAACAACATCATGTAATTGTGTTAGATAATTATAAAATTTTATACCAGTAAAAAAAGAAAGATCCAACTACTAATTAAAATATACTGGCACCCATTGAATTAGTAATGACAACTGATAAATTACATGAGAAGAAAGAAACAGTTTGAACCGGCATACCTTGTAGCGATTATATGAATCAACTGCAACATCTCCATTGCCTCTGTCCTTTATCTTATCTGCATGCAAATTAACATACACGTGAACAATTGTCTAAATTCTGGATATGAAAGAACCAGACAAATGTGTGTACCAGGATATTTATGAGTGAAGGTGTCCCAAATACTTGACCCTTTACCACCCTCGTTTGCTGCTCCTTCATACTGCATGCACACAATCATATGAAACTCAACTGCACAAAATAAAACTTGAAAAAATAACATTAAAATCTTTTTTATCCTCTAATTTTTACGAAAAATTCAATTAGATTCCTAATTTTCATTTGATTCAATTTAATCTTTTAGTTTTTATTGGCATTAAATTGACACAACATGATTACCATTATAACATAACTTGTAAGAGGTAAACATGTTAGTGTACCTGGTATGCTGAGGATGCTGTACCAAAGATGAAGCCAGGTGGGAAACTATTCCGATTCAACAAAGGTATTTCTGGAGCAGCAACACCTTCAGTAATAGTAATAATCAATAAAGAAAGTATAACAATGAGAGGTAGAAGAACATGAAAATAATATCTGTTGTATGCCATATCTGCTAAGCTGCATTTCTTGAGTTCTCAGCAAATGCGTTACTTTTATAGATAAAAGCTTGTTCCAACCTGCACGTTTTATCTGCAAGCATAGAATATGTTTCTTATTATTTCTCTCCTCATATAAAAAATTGAATCTCAAACAGTGATGTTACCTTTTATTATTTAAGGTAGGGAAGTGATCATTGTCAAATACCAACTTGTATAAGGATTTATATATAGAAGTTTACATCATGTCAAAGACTTTACTATTGTTATGTTTATTTATGTGTAAACTAAGATCTTGGGGAAATCAAAATAATGTTAAAAGATATAGGCGTTACCAAATTTGAATTTTTTTTTTCTTAAACATCATTTTAATAATTAAAAACCCTATAGTTAATTAAGCTTAGGATTATTTTATTTATTAAGCTAGATTTGTTTATTATTCACGGTCAAAATTTAGTTCTAGAAAGTCAAATTCTCACCTACATTAATGTCTATCCTTAAGAACGGATCGAAATTCAATTTTCTTGAGAAAAAATAAATTTAAATAATTTAAATAATAAAATAATAAAATAAAACAATTTGATGTAACTGATTATTTAGTGTTGTTTAATTCAAATTTTAATATTATTTTTTATTATTAATAATCATTGATATAAAAATTTGGTAAAACTAAGAAAAAAAATAAATTACATTATCATTATTTATTAGCACCACCACATTCCATTGTCATCCTTTTTTTTTTGTGGCCTTATGTTTCTTTTATCCATGTTTACACATGGTCGAACATGTAAGTAAAGGTTATTTTTCTTATACAAATTACATTTAAAAAATGAAACTAAAATTTTAAGAATTTTGAGGTTGGATCATGTTTTCTTCTGGGACGTTCCGTTATTTTTCTTGTATTTGTGATATGTAGACCTTTTGTTACTTTTTTCATTTTTCTTTACAAGGCATAAATAAAAATAAAAAAATTCTTAGGCAGATAATAGAAATACATATTTAAAGCAAAAAAGATAGCAATGAGTACTTAAATATATAACTTTGACTTTCTTTCTTTTTTTTGGAATGAATACATAATTAACTTTTAATTTCTGGTATTTGAAATGCATGACGACGCATACTTACATAAAATTTATTTTAGTAGAATAGTAATGCTTACTTAAATTTGTTACTTTGTACTTGGAAGCAATACATACTTAAATATGTGGCTTTGACTTTTACTTAATATATGACAATTAGCACGAGTTCTTATCTAATTAAAGGCATTACATGTTGGCTATTGATGCGGTTGACATCATACTTTTTCTTTTTTAATTTGCTCTACTTTTAAATTTAATTCTATAGAACTATAACACTTTTACTTTTCTCTATTATTACATACGACTTTTCCTTTTGCATGATTGTTACGTGGATTATTTCAACTTAAAGTAGATAATTGATTTTTTTTCTTATAAAGAATACCATATATGGAACACTAATAAAAAAATTTCTTCCTATAGTAATTGAGCACCATAACAACATGAAACAATATAGTAAAAGAAAATTTAACCATTAAATCAGTGGTCATATTCTTACTACAATGAAGTCGACAATTGAGGATGATGAGTGTGATGAAACAACACCAGCATCAAATAATAATGATGAGGTGGATTAGCAACGTGAGATTGAGAATATGATAGCTGAAATTTGAATTTGTTAAAGATATAAATGTGAGTCTAACTTTTTTACATTAAGCAAAGTTAAATACTATTAAGAATGAATATTTATAAAATTATTGTTTTAAAATTTTAGATATAGTGTCAATTTTTTATGTGTCGGTTAGACTTATGTTTTATTGGCATTAAAGTTAATGGTTAGTTTCGATGACTAATTAATACAAATACAATATAGACTATGTAAATTTTCCTAACAAGATTTCAAGCAAGAGTCTCATTATCTTAAAGCTTTTGGTAGTTACAATTTCTTATACGAAGAATTAGATTTTCTACTAAATTCTTTTATTATATTTTTTATGAGTCTTCAAAATACAGTGATAGACACTAATTTTAATATCTTAAAATATATTAAAAACTTTTCTAATATACCAACATTCATTTTATTTTCAAGATTCACAAGAGGGATAGCACAAAAATAAGTAATCAGAGGATAGCAAAAGAAAAAAAGACTTAATTAATTTAAATATCATATCATTCTATTTTGAGCATGATTCAATTAGGTTATTTCTATTATATTGAATCTGAAACGATAAATTAAGTTTCACTCGATGCAATATTAAATTAATTTACGTATTTAATGTCAAATAAAACAAATTAATATATGCTTTCAACGAAGTGCAAACAATTATATTACATAAATCTTTGTTTTACCTAAATAAAGAGTTTACAAAATTAAAAAATTATTTCGAAATTCATAATTTCAAATTTACGCATCTTTTTCAACTTAAACAGTGTAAAAACTAAAATATAAACTTTTAAAAAATAAAATAATTTAATTTGACAGAATCAAATATTCTCCAATATAATATCAATGCATTAAAAATGTAATAAGACAAACAATCATAATATAATTCAAATACAAGTATATATAATTTGAATCCCCTCGTCTGTCTAGAAATAGGTGTGTATGTGCTTTTTTTCAAAATCACGAAAAACACATATTTTTTTTACCTCACTTATTATTCTCTTTATTTTTATATTTTAATTCTTCAATATAGAGACGTTTTTGTTATGTCTTAAGAAACTTGTACATATATTATGAATAAATTCGTAAAAACAATAATTATTTATTAATTAGGAAATCCATTATAAGTGGTGTCTTTATCAAATTGTAAAATAAATCAATCACTTGATTCACATCATTATTTGTTGGAAGTAGTTGAAATTGAAGGTCAATCTTAACACTGAATAAAAGAGTCCTACTAATATGATTAATATGAGTAATAGCCACATTAATCACTACATACCAAAAAACAAAATGAAAAATTAAATTTTCGTGTTAAATTGGTCCGTTTGCTTATATATTGATGATCTCTCATCTTTTCCTGGTTGTTGAACTCTTATACCAAATTTTGCTAAATATATGTTCAGCTTCTGATAATGTACACGACTCTTTCCAACTATTGGGATGTTGAGTAGTCCCCATCAAAATCATTGCTAAGTTTTCTTTCAAAACCTATTAAACTATTATTAATATATTTTAAGGAGTACAAATACAACAAGTAACTTATTAATTTTATAAATAACTTTTTATCAACCTATATATCCAACTCCAACCATTTCAGCTATGTTCCTATAAATTTCTTTGTAGCAAATAATATTATTATTCGAAGGATTGATATTCACACATATATTATTCGTTTTAGACTAAAGTTTCATGGATTTGTTTTTGTTATTACTCTAAAAGACCTCTTATCAATTGAGGTATCTTATGTGTATATAAATTCATATTTATCTCTTATGTTATCCGATGTGGGACTTTGTTTGTACCCAGCAGAAATATTTACGCTTTTGTCTTTGGCAAAAACTCATCGTAGCTCAATTCTTGTACATACAAATTCTCACACTTACCGCAATTCTTGTACATACAAATTCTTAAACTTAAACCAATTTTTCATTCGTTTATAATTTGTAAAATATTATTGAAAAATAATCGAATTGATCGAAAGTTTAACCCAATTTATTCAATTTAATATCTTAAAATATACTGATTGGATTAGTATCTTGTATATTATTTGAATTACGAGTTAATTTAAATAGATTATTTGAATTTGGCTTATATTCGAAATAAAATGTTTTCAGAAAACAAAATATTTTAAATAAAATGAAATTAATATTCTTAGATAATATGCTGACCATCAGCCACATCATGCTTGGTTATCCAGCCACGAGCTATATACGTATGAAAGAATTGTTAAAAGTATATGCTTATCATATATTGATTTTTCAATTCATAAAATTATTTGTCATTTAGTAATTGTTAATATATGAGTATTTTTTGTGGTCTGTTTCCGACCGACTTTGTACAAAGCGTATTAGTATTTAAGATGCTGAACGTGTATATTAACTGTTTACATTCATGAATTATTTTTGTTGTTACATTTTATCTGTTAATTTTAAGTTATCAGTTAAATTTACATATATATATATATATATATATATATATATATCACTAAAAATATGTTGCTACTATATTGTTTATTTAACAAAAATTAAATATATATTAAACATATATTGTTTAAATAGTCTGGCAATACACCATACAAATATAACAAAAAAATATTATATGAACTTAAGTATATACATATTACATGAGTGTGTTGGAAGTCTCACATCAACTAGAGATAAGCCAAATTATAATATATAAGTAGGATGCAAACCTTACCTTACAAATCGATTTTGTTGGGTTCACTTAAGCTTAAAATCACTTTCTAATATGGTATCAAAGTCATGGTTACAACTTTATTCATTCTATTATTAAGTAAGTCTTGCAATATATATTGTACAAGTTTGTTCATATACTAATTAGACGAATCTAATATGCACATTAGATAAGTCTAATAATACATATTAAATGTGTTTGTCAATGCATTAGACAGATTTAACAATTCACTTGTGTTTATACACTAATTTATATTTTTAGTGAGTCAATTTTATATATTTATGCATGTTTTTTATACTTTCAGAGAGTTTACTCTATTTTTTACAAATGTTTATCTTTTATATTTTTACAAAATCTACTATTTATATTTTTATATATGTATTGACTTTCAAAACCTATAAATTAATTTTGAATTTAATTCTATACAAAATTTAATTATAAACTTAAAAATATTTATTAACTATTTTATCTCTAATTTTATTTTAATAAGCACACAAGCAAACATCACATATTTAGAACTAGTTAAGAATTATAAGTATCACAAAAGGATTATAGAAATATAAAACATGAATTACTATTGTTTTTTTCATGAACCGTTCTACTATAAACTAAAATTTGTGGCTATTGTTTCCTGCACCTCCATAAATATTAGCTGAACCCCGTAATAATAGAAAAATATTAAAAGACCTCCCATCATTTTTACTGCTATCTTGTGTTGGTTATCGCTTTCACCATTGTTGTTAATGGTGTAGAGAAAGAAAAGGAGAGGAAAACGTAAAGGAAGAAGAAGAGAAAAAACACAAAAGAAAAACATGTTCCAAAAAGCTCTTTCCGAAACACATGTGGTCCAAAAAACTCTTTCAAACCCCTTTTCATATAGTAGTGTTCCAAAAAAATATTCCAAATTTACGTTCCTGAAGACATGTTATGGAAATCCTATTCTAGAAACAATAAATTTCATGCGTTTTAAAAAAATTTATTACGGAAATTTTATTCTAGAAATTCGGTAAAATCTTGTTTTGAAAAAATTTCAGAATATGTAATCGAGAAGTCACTTTTACAGAAGATAAAGCAATCATTTTTACAATTTGGGAGTACTCAGAAATTACGGAGGTGCATGAAGTAATATTTAACTGGTATGGACAAACCCATTATATTCAGCCCAATAATCAGTACTACGTGTCTCAAGTACGATGTTGGTTAGTAGGGCTTTTAAGGTTACTAAGTGTACCCCCATATTATTAACATGTGACTTCCGATTTATCCGTTTTGGAAATCTTTCAAAAATTTCTAAAATTCTTAGAGCTTGATTTTAGAAAAAAAAATGAATAGATTTTCATTACATATGAGATATTTTTTTAAATGAAATTTTTGGAGACAACCTTTCAAAATATATGAAATACTTTTCATAACAAACTTTCTTGAATATATAAAATAATTATTTTTTTTAAATGAGGTTTTTAGAACAAGCTTGTACCAAACCCAACATTCACAATATCTCTCTTTTCTTCTTCCTCTAAAACGTGCAGGAAAGAACGGAGGTGCAATTTGAAGGTACAATAAAGAAGAAAACACGGGGAAGGACAATAATTGCAGTGGTAACAACAATAGCATGTTACAGCAAAAAAATGTATTTTATTCTTTTTGTTGTTAATATATTATGTAAATAGTAATCATAACATGCAAGAAGTAAAGGTCAGCTAGTAGTTGCTTTCGATTAGTCACTATCCTAATTTTAGATGGGGCTATTTAAAATAGTTGCTATATTTTGAAAAGGGTGTAAAAAAATGAGGTTTAAAATAGATAAAAGATAAAAAAAAAACAAATTAAGTATTTTTTTTTTTAGTAAACTTCTTCTAAATATTCTTTTTGTTTTTTGAGATAAAGGTAAAAAAAAGTTTATTAATTTTTGTATGAATTGAAGTCATGCGCAAATTTATGTTATGCTAAATGAATGCATTATCACTAATTAATATTAAATGCTCAGTTAATGTTATCAATAAATGTTATGAGCACACATGGTAATAGTAATCACAGAGGATGTTCTTCAAAATAAAACTTCAATAAAAAATAGAGATTTAAGAGAAAAGAAAGTCATTAAATATATTTTTTATACTTTATTGTGAGACAATAATATTTTGACATTAATTTTTTTTATTTGGCACTATTTTTTATTTCTTACAAATACAAAAGAAAATTATAATTAATTTATATCTAACAACAATTTTTTTTCTTTATTGTGTGATATCTATGATATACAACCTGGTGCCCGAAACTTTCACCGTTTAATTTTCTATTTACACTCTTTTTTTTCTTTATTTATTCCTTTTCTACTCTACTCTCTGTCTAAAACAGACCTTTGTCTAGTTTGAATTTACATTTCATGGAAGAAATAAAAATTATTTAAAATAAATTATGTTTCTACATAGATAAGGAATTCATGGTTCTTTTATTTCTGTCTTTTATCTAGCTCAATTTTTGTTATTATTGAATACGCTAAATTATAACTAATCTTTTGCTAATGAAGAATCTAAAAGCAAATATCCTCTTCTTTTAAATGATAAATATCTTATTTTGATTTACCACGTAAGATTTTTAACAGCTGACAAGAGATAGTTTCTTACTATGACGTATCTTATTTAAAAATTATTCATGAACACTTAATATGTACTAGAGAAATAGATTTATAGATTATATTACGTGAAAAAAAAGGAAAAATAAATAATATATATAAATTATTGCTATTATTTTTACTATGACAGATTGAGATGCAGTCAAATCAATATCAGTGTACTTTGGTTGGAAGAGTAATTTTAATTATATATGAATTAACTTGTATGTAAATTAACTTTAACCTATAAAGAATTAATTTTAATTTTTATATCTTTTTCTGCAATAAAGTGAATTTGATCCAAATACAGAATAGCCTAAGGACTTGTAATTGGAATGAACTACAAACAGTTGTTTCCATATATAGCAGAAACCAAAAATTACATTTTAACAGAGAAACCTACAAGCATAGCAGTAAATTTCCCGATTCAATCTCAAAATATAAATAGAAAAATAGCAGCAATGAATCCTTCAAACCAAAAAAAAATGAAAGAAATGAGAAGAAAGAAAGGTTTTTCAAGCATAGTCTTGCTTACAGAGCACACCAGCTTCTGCAGCTCGTCGAGGCTTACTTTTTCGCCTGCTTCCATTCTGTCTAAATCCATTACACTTTGTTAAGCCATCCATGTTTGATCCAATTCTAACCCCACTTTTCTCCTCACCAGCTTCTACTTTTTCCTCATAATTTCGTTTTTTTTTTCTTCCTTGTTTTGTGGTGTTGGGATTCTTCATGCTGTCACCACTGCCATCATCTTCCATTTCCTCAATTTCTTCTTCATCAAACTCATCCTTCAACACTTTTTGTGGCCTTCCTCTTCTTTTTTGCTTCGGAACCCTCTCTTCCTCCCCACTTATAACACCATCTTCTTCATTGCCAACACTTAACTTTTTACCCTTTCCTCTGCCTCTCCCCATATTCTCCAAATCCAACAAAATCACCTCATGCAAACTACTTTCTCTGCCAAAAATTCAAAACAGAGTCAGTTTTTCTTCTAAATCTTACTCCTCAAAACTCACCAAACACTTCAATTGTCCTTGTTCTCCCAATTTCAGGTTTAGATTTTTTATTTTTCAGTAAAAGACTCTACAATTAAGATTTCAATTAGGTCAATATTCAAAATAGTAACAGACAGATTTCAGAGGATGAGAATGGATATATCTATGGTTGAAAAAGAAAACCTAAATCAGGAAACATGAATTAGACTATTCAGCATGGTAAATCAACCAACAAATTTGAACAAGCCAGGCTTCTTCGAATCCAATCTAAACACAGTTTTGAAACAAATGCAGAACAAAACACGAAAACAATACTAACGAAGTCATATATGATAGTCACATATGATATAAACAAAACGAATAGGATATTGTAATGAAAAGCAAGAAATACTGAGCAGAAGAAGAAGGTTTGACACATCCGAAAGGAAGCTGAAGCGATGTGAAACCTGGTAAAGAGAGTTGGTTGAGTTGGATGAACTGCAGTTGCAGGGAAGTGTAACAGTGCTGCTTCTGACAGTAAGAGGCCAAGGGAAACAGAAACAGAGACAGAGAAAGATAGTGTTTCTCTACTCACTAGATCTCTGTTCTCTCCACTCTCTCAATTCAACCCAACCCTATCATTTCCTTTATATATATATACATAAAAAAATCTAACTGTTTCATTTATTTTATATCGTTACAGTTTTTTTATTTTTTGTAAAGGTTTATTTCACATTTTAACAATTTCAATCTATTTAATGATCATTATATGCAAGGGGTATTTAGTATAGGTAAATAATGGAGTTCAGATTTTTTTTTTAGGTGTTGTTATTCTTCTAAAAATGCACGATATTGATATATTAAAAAAGTTTAAATGTTTATTATTAGTATAAATAGAGAAAAAAGTAAATAAAAAATGAAGAAAGAAAAGCGTGTGTGGGAAGTTTGAAATCCGTGGGCTGAGACAGGGTGGTTGTGTAAAACATAGTTGTGCTAGGTTGGATTCTGATAAGCAGCATAAATGTCAAACTCCAAAACGTAGAGTGCATTGCATCTGTCTCCCAATAACTAGACCCAAACCTTGACTCTCCAAAACTAGGCATTCTTTCGTCCACTCACTTTTCACTACTGTTCTTTCAAAAAAATCTTTCTATGAATTACATTCATTTTAACAAGGTTTAACAGTAAATTTTGTTTCTAGTTTCGTTCACAAATTTCAATATAGTTTCTCGTTTTAAAAGTGTTTGAAATGGATTCCCACTTTTTAAAGTTGAGTCAAATTAATCCATTCCGTTAAATATAATCAAACAGAGTTAATGGGAGTGATGATGTAGTAGTTGTTAGTGATTACGTGTTATATGTGCGTCCTAACGTTTGAATCTCAATTCAGAGAAGACAATCTCTCTCTCCCTCTTTCCCAAAACCCCAACTTTCCTTTCTTGTCTAAAAAAAACTCTCTTCTCTAAATTCATCACCTTCCAGAGACTTCCATCATCATCACCACCGCCGCTGCCGCCGCCATCATCGTCGTCATCATCATCCAATTCCCTTCAACCCATCAAAGACCTTCATCCGAAGCTTTAAGAAATCGTCCACCTTTTCCAATCCGTCCGCGAACCCAAGGCCAAATACGAACAACTCCTCTTTTATGGCAAAAACCTCAAACCCCTTGAGCCCCACTTCAAAACCAACGACAACAAGGTCCAAGGTTGCGTCTCCCAGGTCTGGGTTCGAGCCTACCTCGACCCCAACCGCGACGTCATCTACGAAGCCGACTCCGACTCCGTCCTCACCAAAGGCCTCGCCGTGTTGCTTGTTCAGGGCCTCTCGGGTCGACCCGTTAGTGAAATCATTCGGGTCACGCCGAATTCTGTCACGCTGTTGGGGTTGCAGCAGAGCCTGACCCCCTCGAGGAACAACGAGTTTTTGAACATGCTTAAATTGATGCAGAAAAAGGCGCTTATGATGTACGTGGAAGCTGAAAGGGGTGGTGAGTTCACTGAATTGAAGTCACCCGAGTCGAATTCTGATAGCATTGTTGAAAATCCTTCAAAGGGTGGAGAAAGTTCTGAACTTGGTGAAGGTGATGTTGGTTTGGATTCTGTGTTGTCCTTAGTTGAATGAAGGCATTGGGGCGCTTTTGCGTCGCGGCTTGTGCGAGGTGGTGCTCCTGTGAAGATGTTTCACGGTGGCGACGGCGAGTTTGGCTAGTGTGAGGATGATTTCGGCATGTTTTGTTCATTGGATTGAATTGGAATATATACATTATGGATCTCAATTATTAGAATTTGTGGCATTTTAGTGTATCAATTTTATCAAAATCCCCTTATTACCCTTCCGTCTTCTCTCGAATTCCCACCCCAAAATCCGACAATGACGACAACAAAGACGCTCTTCCAAAAAGCAGTCCGCCAAAAAATCTGAAGCTCTCTCGCCGGAGCAGCTTAAAACATGGTCTCGAGGGCTTCCCGTGGTCTCCGATCGCCTTCCCTACAGCGAAATCGTCGAGCTCAAGAAGGATGGGAAGCTGAAGCACATAATCAAACTTATTTCTGCGAAATTGAGGCAGGGTAGCTAAGCGGTTCAGGTTGTTTTGGATGATTCGAGAGTGTTGAGGACTAATAAAAAAAACCCAAGTTTTTAATGAAACCCTATTTTCTGTATTTAAGGAACACGTCAGAATGCACGTAAGTAAATTATGACACGTAACCACTAACAGCTGCCACATCATCACCCCATTAACTCTGTTTGGTTATATTTAACGGAAGGGACTAATTTGACTCAAAATTTTAAAAGTGAGGATCCATTTCAAACACTTTTAAAACGAGGGACTATATTGAGATTTATCAACGAAACTGGGGACAAAATTGGCTATTAAACCTTTTTAGAAGTATTGTACGTTTTAGAGTTTTTGTTTTTATAATTTTATTTTTAAAAGTAAAAAAATTAATTTTTAAATGATATGAAACTATTGTTAGGTCTATCGAGAAAGAGGTTCCATATGGGTTACACAAATACTAATAACATCTGAACCAACTATATAAGGGATCGACACCGCTTTTTATTCAAAACCTTAAACCAATGGGTTAATGGGTCTTTCACCTTTATATATTGTTCTATTTTCTCGTTTCTATCTAATGTGTAAATTATTCCCACTTGGATTCTCAATAACTATTACATGTAAACATAAATAATTTAATTAGATTATGTCATTTCTAATCATTTTTATATTTTTTAATTATGTAATTATTATTTTATTTTCATACTATATAGTTTTGAAATTTTGTAATGTGAGGAAAATCAAACATAAAATAATGGTGAAGACTGATTTGTGCATGAAAGCTGCTATTGACTCAAGGTTGATTATGACAGTTACTCCGTTACAGCCTGGTAAAGCAAGACACGCTTACACAAAGAACAAGAGAAAAACGGTGTTTTTCTTTTTCTTTTTCTTTTTGCATCAGATAATATTCTCTCATTTTTCCATCAATTTATCAAAAGATACGTGTTTTTGACTAATTACTAATGTAAGTTAACATCACTTTTAAGAAACATTTGAATGTTTAGTCTCCTGTTAAGAAATTGATTCTAACTTTAAAACTTAAGTTTGGGCTAACATAATGTTATGTAATTAAGGATGAAAATAACATGTCTTTTGTTATATATTATTAATTGAACTTGTCTCGATTTTAAACAATTTTTTATTAGTATGAACAATTTTTGACTTTTTTTTTTAAGTTGGTAAGAAGATAAAAATGTATATTTAGATACTCCTCATTCAATATTGGTCCTGATATCTTTTTTTCATCTTTATTTTATTAAGTATTAAGTATTTTAGTAAACATATCGAAGTTAATCTAAATAAAGAATAGGAAAAATTTGTGACTTTTCTATTATTTCATATTCACCTTTTCAAAAAGAACATTTTAAAAAACTACTTAAATTTAATATTCTAATTCAAAGATAATATATTTAATTCCTAAGTTAGCTTTGTTTTGTTTTTAAGTCACAAAAACAACCTTGGTAACATAATTTTGTAGTTGAGTTAACAATTTAATATTTTTAACTTAATATATATAATAATAATAATTTATTAGATAATCAAATATAATTATATTAAATACTTAAATCTCTTCTTCCTATTATTATTATTACTATTAATGATCGAATCAATATAAATAAAATTTAAAAATAGTATTAATTATTCAAGCTTTTATAACGTTTCCATTTTCAGTAAAGAACATGTCTGTTTAACTGAATGCCTAAGTCCGTTACAATTAGTTGAGCGAACTATACTTAATATTTTATTTAAATTATATATCTTATAATAAAATATAATTACAAATAACAATATACATAATTTAAATATATAGTTAGACAATACAAAGAAAACTAGACCAATAGTTAAACAATAACAAGATAAAGAAAATTCCATAAAAAATGTATATATAATATGTGTAGCAATAATATTTTCATTATTTATTATATTTTATTCTTTTAACTACATCCATAATTAACTACTTTTTCCTATCATTTCACCTTTCTATTTGTAACTAATTTTCCAATTCTTCACCATTTAACCTGTATATTTTTTATCTTCTTCAATTATTTTATCGATACAAAGAAACATAAAATGCCTCTTTCAAAAATATTCTCTTGTATTTTTTTCTCATTTTTTATTTCTACTTCAACTAATTAAAAAAAAATCTAAAAAAACACACTAACAATAACAATAACAAAAAGAAAAAGCAAAAAACAACACAAACCAAACAAGAGGCTCACACAAAGACACATGGTGGTGCAGGTACTTAATATTATAATTATAATTACAAAAGATATTTTCTCATAATATAAAATAAAACTTTTTTCTCATAACCAGTATACATAGGAAAAATATTAATGCATTTTCAAAATATAAGAAACATATTACCATGTTATAACACATTAACTACTAATTTTAATTTACATCCATATTTTATATTAATTTTATTAACCATGTAAATCACATTAATGAGTGGTGTTTTATTTATACAAGCATTAATTTTTTTAACATTTACAGAATAAAAATTAGGCAAAATATTTTTGTATTATGTTGGAAACTAAGTGACTTATTTAGCATAATAACCTAATTAGCAATTGCATTTAGGTTGGTTAAGCCCTATAATCTACTCTCTCTTTATTCTGTAGGTGACTTAACTGTCTGCTCAAGCTTCCTTTGGTTTGGATTGTTTTGATAGTTTCCTTGTCTTCTCACTTTCCTATTTTCCATTCTTCCTCTTCTTTTCCTCTCTCTTCATTATTCTTCCCCTCTTTTTGGGTCCTAATAATTAATTTCCCTTCTATATCTCTCCCTCTTCCTAATTTCTATTTTCTCACTATTTATAACCATATTTTTTCCTTTCTCCTTTTCTCCCTTTCGCTTCCCCCAAAAAACCAGACAAATATCGAAGCAAGGGGAACAACCGCATTCTTCCCTTTCCTTTTTCCATCTCCCAATTCTCTTGCCCTAGATTTTTCCCCTTTTCTCTGCACACCGATTATTGCCTTCTTGATTCTTCTTTCCCTTAGGTTTCCTCGATGCAGTCGGAGGATGACATGCACGACGCCAACGACATCGATTCCCTCGACGACGATTTCTACAGCGGCGAAACCGAGGATGCGCCCTTGGACTACTACAGCGATTACGACGATGAGGCCGATGATTACTTCGAAGAAGCTGACAGGATTGAGTCTCGTCGCCCTGAGGTCCCTCCCTCCCTCTCTCTCTCTCTCTTCTCTTTTCTTTCAATGCGAGAATCTTGTCTATCTTGATCACTTTGATTTTTTGGTTTTTTATATGGTTAACGGACGTAGATAACTTACTAGCCAATCAATATTGTTTTTGCTACAATAAAATGTCTGAAATTGTGATTTTGGAAATTGAAATGTCGATTTTCACGGCTCTGTATTGTGAGCTGATGTAGTATTTTTGTGATTTTGGAGAATAAATTGATCGATGTTCTTCCCAGTTTCATGACTATTAGGGAAATTGGGAGTGCAATTTGTAGTTTTTGGACTAGGTCAGTGTATTACTTGTTCAGTAATGGCGTGACAGAAATGTATGCTCAACTCTGCTTCACTGATTATTTTCTTCTTGTATATTGAGAGAAGAGGAGGTTGGTTTCAATTGGTAGATGATTTTCTTATTTCTAAGGTTCTTTTCCGCATATTCATGAAAAAAATGCATTTTTTTCGTTTGTCCTTTCTTGGTTTGGCATGGATCGAGGCTGAGTTCTACAATCTCCAGTTCAAAAAGCTGTGTTATTACCGGAGGCTCCCCTCTCTTTTTTTTTTCGCAATGATATATCAGTTTCCCACTAATTTTTAGATTTCGGTTTTCATTTCAGCAAAATTTTACCATTTTGAAGGAATCCGACATCAAACAAAGACAGGAAGAAGATGTCACTAGAGTAGCAACTGTTCTTTCCATATCAAGAATTTTTGCAAGCATACTACTTCGTTACTACAATTGGTAATTCAGTTTGTGTTAGTCCTCATTGGGGTACCTTTTCTTGTCGCTGTATTAACTGATCATACCTTCTTCGATTGTTCCAAACGTTCATTTCTGCACTATGTTTGTATATGTTAGATTTTCACTGCATTGTATATTAATATACTCAAGAGAGGAGTTGGTGTTGCAGGAGTGTCAGTAGAGTGCATGATGCATGGTTTGCTGATGAAGAACAAGTCAGAAAATCAGTTGGTTTGTTGGAGAAGCCAATTGTCCAGCATGATAATAATACTAGAGAGGTGAGATATGGATGCATGAGTTTCAAATAGGTCCTTTTTGAAGTCTCAGTGTTAGACATGTTTGTAACAAATACTGCCCACATGTTTAAGACACTTTTCATTTGGTGGCCAGTTAGCTTTTGTTTTGGTGATTCAGACACCTTAGCCAACACCTTTCTCACTAATTTCCCTAATAAATTGTTACATCTTTTTAACTTTTAGAAAAGTTAGCTTGAGATACAACAGAAAATATTAAAAAATAATGGCTCTAAGTTTTTATTATTGGTTAAGCTCACTATATAAAAAAGTGTAAAACATAGTAAGTTGTTTGAGAAAGTAAGTTTACCTCTTTTATAAGAGATTTCATATTGTTTATGGATTTTTATAAAGAGACCAAGTGCTTACCTTGTAAAATGATGTCTCTTGATATTTTATTTGATGCTCGTTATAGGAAAATGGTAATTATACAAGAATTACTGTATTATTTATCAATTTAGATACTTTTTTTGTTCATCTTGGTTATATTTCATTTCATTTGAGTATTTTTCTGTCGTCTCATGATGTGTGTATGATGCCCTAGTCCTATATTTTGGGAATTTGTTGCATTGGGTTGGGCAGTCTGTGTTGAGTCAAGTGGCCATGGCAGAGTCTGAGGCTATGAGCCTTATAGGTTTTAGTCTTGGTCAATTAGTTGTTGGATTTGATTTCATTTTCTCCTTTTTCTTTGGCTCTGTTTGTATTTAACTATTTTTATTTTCATTTTTCTGTGGCCAGCTTACTTGCGGTATCTGTTTTGAAAATTATCCTCGGGCTAGAATTGAAATGGCTTCCTGTGGTCATCCCTACTGTATCTCATGCTGGGAAGGTGCTTCTTGTGTGATATTACTCTGACCCTTTTGTGATCTCAGATATAATGTAGCATCTAGTGATAAAACGCATTTTGGCTTTGGTTACAATTTTCTTTATTTTTTTTTAATTGTGTGGATGGGTGTGGGCAGTGGCAGGCAGCTTAGAAGATTTACTGTATATATTGTTTAATGTCCTTCTGTTGTCATTTTTCTTTTTCTATCATATCACGATCTTCTGTGCTTTTTGACATGCTAGGCTATATCAGCACATCCATTAGTGATGGTCCCGGATGTTTGATGCTGAGATGTCCTGATCCCACTTGTGGTGCTGCTGTCGGTCAAGATATGATTAGTCTTCTAAAATCTGATGAAGATAAGCAGAAATATGCACGTTATCTTCTTAGGTCATACATTGAAGACAACAAGAAGGTGTGTCCTAGATATGGAATTATGAAGTGGATAGTGAGTGAAGGGGATATTCACTTTCTTTTGTACCGTCGACTATGTTTTTCTGATTCATTTTCATAACATGTTCACAATTGTGTCCATGTTCAATAAAGTGTTTGGCGTATTTATGTTACTCTAGCTAAACACAAGAGCCTGATTATCTCAGTATTTTTTTACGAAAAATCAGTTCAGAAGTTTTGGGTTGTTTGTTTAAATCTTTTTAGAAAAAAAAAATAAAACAGAATTTGAAAAGAAAACTTAAATTTCTGATTATTTTGAGAAGCTGTTTCGAGTTGTAGTTACAAGTTTATAATTGCCTGTTCATCAACAGTATGCTTTCTAGTTGTAACGGAATGGAAGAAAACTTCTGTTTTTTGTAAAATCTCTCTTTTATACATTCCTGAAAGAACTTCCCAAAGGTTTAACAAACGGACCCTAAATTTATAAATTATGTAGTTAATGGTTCACTATTTATCTACTGTGATAATATTCAACTCTACTTTTCTTAATCATTATTAATATATATCTTCCATTGTATGATTGTCGTAATAATTTTATTGGTTTTCTTTGTTCTGTCCAGTCCAAGTGGTGTCCTGCTCCAGGGTGTGAATGTGCTGTCACTTTTGATGCTGGTAGTGTTGGGAATTACGATGTCTCTTGCCTCTGTTCATATAGTTTTTGTTGGAATGTACGTTGTGTATAGATTTTTCAGATTTTCATAGTTTTGAGTTTTAGATTTTATTTATTTATTTAGCCAACTGATGTGTAATTGGATCGACAGTGCACTGAGGAGGCTCATCGTCCAGTAGACTGTGGGACTGTGGCAAAGTGGATTTTGAAGAACAGTGCAGAATCTGAAAACATGAATTGGTAGAGATTTCTGAGTTTTGATAACAATTTTTTTAGTAGTTTAAATAATGTGATGCTCTCTAGAACTATAGATATCTAATTTCAAAAAAATGGACACTTTTAATGTAGAGTATTTTGAGGGGTGAAAGTTGTCACAAATTTTATGCTTGAAGCAGGTTATATGATGGCTAAGGGGTGTGATTCCATCAATTGAAGGAGAGAAAGAAATAAAATACACAATAGTGTTTACTTAATAAATGGGTTTTCCTTGCAAATTGTCCAGAACAATTCATAATGTGTGGACTATTAGGAATTGGGATCGTATATGGGTAATGTTTAACGAACCACAGAGACTCTCCTAATATCCACCTGTCACATGAGGTTAATGGTTAAATATGATTGTATACAGCTGTCAATTTGTGCTTGTGACACTAATGGTTAAATATGTCTTGTAAGTAGTTAAAAATGTGTTCAGGTTATTGAAATGCTTAACTTTACCTCACAAGTGCTTGAAAGTAAATGAGTTTGTATGTGATTATTAACATGTACTTGTGATACTAATGGTTAAATAATCTTCTTCACAAGTGGTTAGTTGTGTAATGGTTAAAGTGGTTAACTGTCTGGGTGGACAATTTCCAACGGGATGAGTATAGTTTTTCATCTCCTTCATGATCCTCGAATTTCCTCTATGTGCTACATTTATGTAACTAGTTAAGAAACCAGTGCTTTTTTGGGTATTTGAGACCTCATAGATTAAGCTTTCTGTTGATATGATGAATTTCAGGATACTTGCTAATTCAAAGCCATGTCCCAAGTGCAAGCGACCAATTGAAAAAAATCAAGGGTGCATGCACATGACTTGCACACCGCCCTGTAAATATGAGTTTTGCTGGTATGCATTCTCTTCCCTTTTCCCCCTTTATAATTAACAAATTACATGCTTCATTCTTTTTCCCCTTCTAAGCATTCGACAAAAAACAAGGGTATTTTGGATAGTTGAGACTTGAGAGAACCTGTGCTTTTTGTTGATAGAATAAATTTTAGGACACTTGACAATTTAAAGCATTTTTTTTATTATCATTTTTGTTGAAGGTTGGATCATGAAAACAGTGGTGGTGTTTATTTTCTTACTGGGGAAGAGATATAAATTTAAATAGTGAGGGGGGCCTTGTTTTCAAATGGTTTGAGCATATATGAATTTAAAATATTTTATCTACACAGGCTATGCCTTGGTGTATGGTCAGACCACGGTGAAAGAACTGGGGGTTTTTATGCTTGCAATCGCTATGAAACAGCTAAACAAGAAGGAGTGGTAAGGGACATAATAGTACACTACTCCCAATTCAGGTTTCTGGCTATAATTAGCTCACTGTTCCCTCCACATATATTGGGATGATGGTATTTGCTTATGAGTTAAATTTTGTTCTGTGTAGTATGATGATACTGAAAGAAGAAGGGAAATGGCAAAGAATTCACTGGAGAGATACACACATTATTATGAGCGGTGGGCCAGCAATCAATCTGTATGCACCACTTACTGTTCAGTAGTCGCGTTCTAGGGATTTGACTTCAGCAATTTCTGAATTTATTCTTCCATAATTTATATTTTGCTTGTATTTCTGCAATCTTGAGAGCTAAATTATTAGTCCAGTGTTATTTCAGTATGTTATGCTTTATTTGTCATAATCTTCGTATTATGTCAATGTTGGATTGTTGGATTGTTGGATATTTAGATTAAAAAAGAAACCTATCAATTTTACCTACCTAACTACTTAAGCTTTTTGGAATATCAGTTTCTTAGTGTCTGTAGCCAAATCATCTAAAGTTCCATCCCCAGTGTTCTCTTTCAACTAAAAAGAAGTTAAATTTCAGCATTAGATAGGCGGGTTTATGCATTTTCTATGCTTCAAATCTAACTGAAGTTGTCTTGGGTGATTGGGTATGTTAGAGATGTAATACCAAAAAGACATCTGCTGTCCTTGACAGTGTTGTGCCTCTGACTTAATGAGGAGTGTTTTAAGAGGCTTTTAGTTTGTATGAAGAAGACTGCTAGCTGGATAATTTTAAGTGGTTTATACTTTATATGCTACGGACATTGATTTGTTCTCCATTCTCTACTTTAAGCTGTATTCTGTAGTATTGTTACTTTATCTGGGTATATGCATCTTAAACCCAAGAATATTTCTTACGTGATTATAAGTATTAATATAACAGTGCAATATGCTTTTTCTTGTGTACAGTCAAGGCAAAAAGCTCTTGCAGATCTGCAGCAGATGCAAACTGTTCATGTAAGTTATGTATATCTGTCATCTTCAGCCATATTGTTTGTAAAAAAAATTCTTAGCTTGCATGTAATTTTGGCACTTCACGTAGCATGGAGCCTTCACATTAGGTGCGTTAGAATGTAAGTTTTGGCAACTGAAAAAACATTGTTTGCACTTTTAATATATATGTTTTCATGAATATGCACTCTCTAACACAGTACTGTAGTAGCTCACTTTTCCATGTCATAAGCCTAAATCTATCTATAATATTTTTCTGTTATTTGCTCACAAGTCCTCTCTTTATTTTTGGCTTGCAGATTGAGAAGCTTAGTGACATACAGTGTCAGCCTGAGTCACAGCTTAAGTTTATTACGGAGGCCTGGCTACAAGTAATTTATTGTTTTTTTAATGTTTTGTTCAGTTTGATTTGTAGTATTATCTAAAGCTTTAACAGGGTTTTGATTGTAAAATTAGACCAGTTCATCTGCCCGTGGCAGATAGTTTCAAATGCTTCAGCTAGTCATTAAACATTTCAACAATTTTCTGAAACTGGTGATTTTGTGAGAACTTTTAGTGCTAGTAATCTTTTTACATTTTTCTTTGTTATTATTAGAACTGTAGGGAAATTCAATGTCAGCAGCCCCATTATTTCATAAAATTCATTTTGGGGGTGAAATAGATGGCTTCCTTCCTAGTAAGTGTTTCAATTTTTTCAGATAATTGAATGTAGAAGAGTACTGAAATGGACATACGCATACGGGTTCTACTTACCCGAGCATGAGCTTGCGAAAAAACAGTTCTTTGAGTACTTACAAGGTTCTATTTTTCAACTTGAATTTAGTTATAAATGTTTGTTCTGATTCCTCTGTAAAACATACTCAACTATAATTTGTTTTCAGGTGAAGCAGAATCTGGCCTGGAGAGACTTCATCAATGTGCAGAAAAGGAACTTCAGCCATTCCTATGTGCTGATGAGCCATCTAGAGAATTCAATGACTTTCGTACTAAACTAGCTGGATTGACTAGGTATATATTAAATATGTTTTGTTAAGCATTTGCCTTGAATTCGGGTTTTTATTTATTCATGATCTGTTTGGCTAAAGATTCATTTTCTGGTACAAATGTTTTGACAGTGTGACTAGAAACTACTTTGAGAATTTGGTAAGGGCGTTAGAGAATGGTTTATCTGACGTGGATAGTAATGGAGCTTCCTTCAGCAGAGCAACGAGTTCAAAAAATGCTGCTGGTAGCAGTAAAGGGAGATCCGGAAGAGTAAAGGGAACTTTTCGAACCAGCATGTCCAGCAGAATGAATGATGATAGTCATTGGTGTTGCGAGCATTGTACCTATGCAAATGTCAAATCTGCCACAACATGCCAGATGTGCTATCAACAGCGTAGATGAAAAATCCGTTCAACATTTCAAACATTTGTGTCCTGCCCAATACCTTTTCGCCAGAAGCTTTGATGGAGTTATTCCTCAATTTGTCTTAACATATGCGGTCTCTCCGTTTTATGAGGCTCTTTAACTATGTGAACAGGATGAAATGAGTTAGGCAGAAGAAAAATTACCCTCCTATTCAATACAGCCCCAATTTGATGTATATAATGTTCTATCTTATTTACTTAACGAGGTTTTCTACTACAGCCATTTGTAACTGAACATCGTAACACGTGCTGGAGATGAACACAAATATGTTTGTTTGTGCCCACCCTTTCAGGTGGTCTCTTGGCAGCTTCCAAGATACCTAGGGTTAGTCATGTGTAATAAGCTGAGTTTGATAACATTCTAAGAAATGATCAGGGACTACAATAAATGTTATACAGTATCACTTTAAATTTATGGCACCTTTGCGAACTCTTGTGGCTGTCATGTTTGATGTATGATGTATATCCAAACTAAGTCCGACCCAAAGTCGATGTGGTGCTACTGATGTTTGTATTCCCTTTTATGTAGGACGAGTATAAAATGTTAATAAAAACTGAATCGATTCGTTACTTCGAAGTTTAACGGTTAAATGTGTGGAGATTCTGTGATGTACTGTCAATTAAAAATTGGGTTAAACAACATAGCAGAAAACTAACAGGTGCGGTTAAAAACATCAAACTAACCATCTTGAAAACGGGGCTAAACATCATTGAGAAAGATGCTTATCAACCACCCTGTACATAATTACACTGATAAACCCTATATATAGAATTGCAATTATTTGCATCCTGGTCCAACCGATGGTCACCTTGGACAGTGGTCCCTGTTTGTTGGGGGAATGGGGCCATTGTGAACAGCAACACTAACAAAAAAACAGGGCCAAATGCTAACGTGAAGCACACTAATTTGATGTGGACTCCCTAACGTGCATTTTTATGACTTATATTCCATCTGTCTAGCAGCAGATTCTTACAGAGCACCGGGAAGAACCCTTCTGTATCAGAAATTAATATGGACACCACTGATAGCTTAACCAAGCATCTCCTATAGATATCCAATGCAACCACCTTCTTTTCACTCCGGTGCTAAAATCTCCAGGAATTCTTAGCTCACCCATGTGACCAAATACTCGATGAAATTACAAATAAATGTTCTCATTTTGTATATTTTTCTCATATACTTAGAATTATATGATCAATTATTTTATTATTATTGTTGTTGTTCACCTTTGCTGATCTACCATTGTCCTTTAAGTAGCAATTCAAGACCCCTAAAGCTAGCTTCACACAGTGGAACCAACATTCCCTACTCACCTAAACTAATGTAATTATTTTCATATATGTGTTCTCTCTAAAAATAAAATGATATTTTAAGAAGACTGTCGAATCGAATCTTTTTTAGATCACTAGACCACCAGACCAGCCAACATAGCACAACGTTTCAATGATAGTAACCATCTCCAACAGGCTAGTTCGTAATTAAAAAATGAAGAATTTCAAAATTGATTTTGCTGAAAACTTTAAAATGGGAACCTATTTGTGAAAGATACAAAATTTAAGGTTAGTTATTGTAGACTCTTCTTTGCTATTATTGTCATACGAAAGTTGAAAACAGAAAAAATAAAGGTTTATTTAGGAAATACTTCAGTTGAATCTAATCCACATTTTTTCAGTTCAATCATGTTCTTCGTTTGGTGTATTGGAAAGTTTAAAAATACATTTGGCGATTCCGAATGTCAGTTGTCTACGCCACTAAAATGTGTTTGGATTCCCTGCTACATTAGAATAGTAAAATAATCTATTAACTACACTGTGTTACATAACATGCAGCTCACCACACTTAACTGGGCTTCTCTATAAAAAGCATTACAAACATCAATTCATCACAAGCAAGCTGAATTCGATGTGGTGAAATACATCTCATATAATTGGTGTGGTCAAATAAACCATTTTTGCTGCACAAATATTTACTGTACATCTAATATCATATCTAAAACTTTCTTTGTTTTTACGCGTAATTGGAAAATCTTGATGTATAATGGAGGAAAAAACTCGACACCGCCTCTAACCAAAATGTCACTATTTCTGCATTTCATTTCTTATAATGTCCCATTTCCAAGACAAATTCCAATATCAGTTGATGATTTTCTGATTTCCACAACAATTAACCAATGAAAAAAAATGAAGTTAACAGAGATTACAACATGACAAGAGCTCATTTCTCTCTCCATGCTGGCTTCCATTGAGCAACCAAACTGTACACAGCTCAAAATATCACAGAAGGTCGCTTAATATATGATGTGATGTGAGTTTAGACCTGTTTCAGGATGCATTTAACTGAGAACTTTGGCCTACCCCTCATGAAATATAGTTGGTTTTTACACTCTGGTAGAACTGTCTTTAAACATCTTGAAGCTTAATGCATTCAGCAATGCTCTTGAATACTGACGAGAGGCCATTTTCCAATCTCCTCCTGTCTTCATCATTGCCTTAAACTCCGCAAAACTGATTCGACCATCCTTCACCAAACAAAGCAAACAGTTAGATGCATAACCAATGTTTAAGAAAGGTGAATATTATAACTAGGACAAGTTTTACTTGATAGCAGTTCTTACCTTATCCAAGTCAACATCATTTATAATGTCTTTGATCACTTGGTCGTTCATCACTTCCGACTCATCATCTGATAAGGCATCCTTCAACTCTTCGAACTCAACATATCCGGTCTGATTCTTGTCAAAGTAACGGAATGCTTGAGTGAGATGTTCATCACCTTCGATCTTTTTGAGGTGAACACTCATTGTGATGAACTCATCATAGCTAAGGGTGCCGTTTCCATCAGCATCCGCCTGTTGTCATCATGAGCAATATAGTCAAGAGAATTTTTTGTTAAGGTTATTATGAACTTTGAAAGAGTTATTGTATTTTCTTATCTATGTATACGATCAGAGTTCTTCTCCCACACATTTGCATGCATGCATGCCTTTTGATTTTTAGATATTGAAAATAACATGATGTGATAAGAAAAGGTGTAATAGAAGAGAAAATAGAAGTATCAAATAAGTGTTTATGCTGTTCTGATATGTTAAACACTTACAGCTTCCAGTAACATTTGGACATCAGGATCAGGAATGGCGTGTCCTATCATTGAAAGACCATCTTTGAGCTCTTCAAATGACAAGTTTCCGTTTTTGTCCTTATCCATCATATCAAACATTTTCTTAAACGCTTCAATTTGTTCATCTGACAGGTTATCCGCTACCACCTGAGGAGAACACCCATTTACGTATGCAATGCTTCTTTAAATTTAAGGTAGCAAATATTACTGACCTCTAGTTAAAGAGGCATACTCTAAAACTTACTCTAAGAACCTTTCTTTTGAATCTGTTCATCAAGGAGAATTGCTTGATCCTCATTCTCACTTGGTCTCCAAGAGAAATAGTTCGACCATGCTCCCTATTTTGTATCCAGGAATGATCTTATCAAGGAAGAACATAACTATCAGTACAGTTTTTCCATGTGATCAAATAAAAAACAATGCATTGCTTTTAAAAATATAGAGAAAACAGAATTATCTTTTGCCTGAAATCTGTAGCACATACCAAGAACTTCTTGAACTGTTATCCGTGTGAATGGACTTGGATCAAGCATGCGCTTAACTAGATGTTTTGCTTCATCAGAAACTTTAGGCCAAGGATCTCTTGTGAAATCTACTTTACCCTTAATGATCGCCTGTGCAATCCCTTCCTCGCTTTCTGTAGTAATAATCCCATCATCAGAAGGAACTCCATGAAACAATTAAACTTTCTGAAAGGAGACTTTGACTTTATTTTCTTGCTTAGTTCACATGAATGAATCAAAAGGGGACCTACCTGCCCAAAAGGGTGGAACTCCACAAAGTAAAATATAAAGAATTACACCTGTGCTCCAGACATCAATTTCTTGTCCATAGTTTCGTCTTAAAACCTCTGGAGCCATGTAATAAGGGCTTCCAACAATTTCACTGAATCGTTCACCTGTAACCAAATGGTAAAGTTTGGTTATTTATTTTGTTTGATATTAACAATGAAAAGGGCCATGCAATAATGATAGTAGTGGTAGTAGTACTCCCGTAAAATCATAAAGTAAACTATACCAGGCACATAGAAGGTAGAAAGGCCAAAATCAATTGATTTCAGTGCAGCATTCTCGCTTGCATCTGCAAATAAGAAATTTTCAGGTTTCAAGTCTCTGTGTATTACTCCGTGCTCATGACACACCTGCAAAATGTACCCAAAAAAGGCTTATACACTAATGGGAGATAAACAGAAAAAAAGAAATAAGATCGCAAGTTCTAGTTTTAGCTTCCAAGAAAGAAAGAAAAAAACAGGACAAAATAGCATGACACTTCCAGAAATCATGCTCATGAAATACTCACATTCAAGTTCAAGTATTCCCCACTCTGCGAAAGTGCATGCATGTCTGCACAAAAACTGAAGTGTTTCTTTCTTTAACTTCGTTATTTATGCAAGAATAGTTGAACTTTGCACCAATCCCTTAACCCCTTTTTAATTGAAACAATTAAAACAATCTTTTTATCGCTTTTCCCTCTCTAGGCGTCCAAAGATAATTTCCTGCTTCTAATTGTATTTTATCTTATTCAGTTATATTTCTAAAGCAAACAAAAAACCCATATGTTGCACTTTGTCTCAACACACCCAAGAAAACGCAGCCTATCTCACAAAGTACATGCAAGAAATTATTACACGGTGCAAATGATATGACAATTAAACCAAGTTCTTCAATTTATACGAATATAATAAAACTGCAACATGCGTGACGTGAAATCATGAATGGTGATCCTCATCATGCATACGTAATTAGTTTTCATTTCCATTCCAATGCAAAAAACCAAGATTCAGAAAAAAAGACAACATAGAAAAGAACGAAAGGGGAGGTAGGTACCTTGCAAACTTCAAGTATGGTTTTGGCAACATTAGCAGCAGCACGCTCTGTGTAATGGCCCTTAGCAACAATCCTATCAAAGAGTTCGCCACCTTCACAGAGTTCCATGACGAGGTAAACGGCGTCTCTGTCCTCATAAGCCTCCTTGAAGGCCACGATGTTGGGGTGCCGAGGCAAGTGCCTCATGATCTGTACCTCTCTTTTCACATCTTCCACGTCAATCTCCGTTCTCAGCTTCGTCTTCGCTATCTTCTTGCACGCAAACGCTTCGCCGCTCACCAAATCCACCACGCGGTGAGTCACGCCGAACTCACCACGACCCAGCTCCTTCCCGAACTGGTACTTATCGAATATGTTCCCCGGACTCGGGTTCGCAACCACATTCAGCGGACGCGCCGTCACGCTCGACCTAGGCGCCACCACGCTCGACCTCCGCGTCGTCTGTTCTGGCACGTGCCCGTGTCCGTGGGCTCGGGGCGACGAGGGTTTGCTCGTGTGCTTGACCCTCTTGCGTGTCCTCACGCCTTGCGTTGAAATGCAGCTTCCCATGGATGATAGGTTTCAATAACTTGAACAACGTTGGTTTGAAACAAACGAGAAGAAGAAAAAAACGTTGTTGCGGAAAATGTTCGGTTTTGGATTATACAATAGGAATGATAAGAAAAAGAATAGCAATATCGTATGCGTTTGTAGTAATGTATGATAATCCAAAGGGGTTGTGATGATTTTAAGTTACGTTGTGTTACCCAATCTCCATGGGAAGACAAGAGAAACGTAGGAGATTGGGAATTGTAAATTGCAAATGGTGAGAAATGGAGAATAGGAATGAGAAGATATTGCTATATTTGGATTTCAGGCATTGATTTTTGAGTTGGAAAATTGAGAACCGCCATTTTCTTAGGGCTGTTATTTCTTTTTCACGTTTTTGGTCAAGAAAAGGAAATGCATGCAAAACGACTACGTACAACGGAATATTCTCTTCCAGCTTCTTCTGCACATCATTTTCATCATCAGTTCTCCTTATTTTTGCTTAGGGTTTATTTGGATGTTCCTTTACCAAAAATAATTAACATAATAAAACGATAATCAATAATTACTTTATATAAATAAATGAAATGGAAAGTGGATTCAATAATTAGATTCTTAGACAATTAATTTATTCCCAACTCTTCTGCTACACACGTAATAAGTTTTTATTTAAAAATCGACATCAAAATAATTTAAATATATTTTTTCCATATATATATATATTGCTCACTATTTATTTTTACACAGTAAAATTTTTAATCTACTTTAAATTCCTAACAATCTTTCTCAGAGTGTTTCTAATTATTTTAGTGGTAACCATTCATCTACTTATACTTATAAAAGTTTGTTAGCAGAATTACTCAACAACTTTGGTACCACTAGATTTTTTTAGGATAGATATTAGGAGATTTGTTATCAACTAACAAGTTCATATAAAAGATTAGTACACATCTCTCGATCTAATTAATCATTTTACTTGTATACATTATTTTTTGTCATTTTATTGATATATAATATTCATTTTTAATCAGAATGAAACATTCTAACTCACGTTACAATTGAAGATTTTTGACACACTTAAATATTTTATATTCTACTTATTTACTTTTTATTCTTTTTTTTTAAACAATACAAAAGTTTACATTTTTTTTACCATTTTATTCTTGTAACATGTGTCAAATGAATGTAAAAGTGTGTTATGATTTCATTACTCTTCTTAATAATCTTCTCTCAAGTATCTTAGTGGCAACAAACACTTAGGGTTGTTTTTTTCAAAAAAGAAAATCAAAGTATTTATGAATTGGTTAAGTTTAATATCATTTTTATAGTGGAACTAAATTTTTTCATAAAATGATTTGATAAAACTGTTTCTTTCATTCCATCTAGTATTGTTTATCGTCTGGTCCTCTATTTATGATGCATGAAGTCGTTTGCTGGTTTTGCATGTTTCATCTGCTTGTTTTGTCTACTATAGTTGTGAAATTCATCTATAAAGGATCTACTGAAATTTTGTAACTCATCCCAAATAGTTCTTAATTTCGGTTTTTTTTTATGTCATATGCATGCTTTATAAGGAATACTTAAGGAGTAGAGAAATATTATCATTCTTTCAATGAAAAAAAAATATAATTTTATTATAAAAACTAAATGATCTAATAGGAAGTAATAAATTAATATAATATTACTAAAGCTTCCATCATTTTAAATAAATTTGAGTTTATTCTAAATAAAAAGTAGTGGTTAAGAAGAAATTTCCTTATAATTAATATCATTCATTTGATAAAAAGTAATTAGTAGTGATCGATGAATGCTTCACATCAATATAAACCAATATGTAAAATATTAAGTGTGAAATTTCAAAAAATCGTAAAACATATTTCCTTTCGATGTCAAAATCTTTAACTTCCATGAAAAAATATGTTTGTGCCTCGTCTATCCATAAATTACCTATTTTATGGTTATATTCATTTATACGTAACTTGTATTAAAATTTCAAATATAGGATAAAACAATATTTAATCATCTTTCCAAATGAAACTATAAATGATTCAAAATGACATAATAATTTTTAAAATTAAGAAGGGAAAAAGTATACAAGTGAAAACAAAAAGTTCATTGTAAAATGAAGATTGTTATTTTCCTTTTGAGGCATTTGGACAAAAACATGTAAATCAATTAGAAAATAATATTCTGTCCATGTTGTTTGGTTCTATGCACATGATTCAGCAGTGCCTCTGTTATCACAGTGCGGTGTCATTTGGTCGTTATTGGATACCAAAATTAGTTTTATTTTGGATTTTGATTAACAATAAATAAATAAATAAAATAAAGCACTAAAAAAAGAGGAAAATTAATACCACAAGTTTTTTTATTTGAATTAAGTACAGAAAAAAATTAGAAAGTACACAATTAGAGAAAAAAAGTTAAAAAGAACAGAAAAGCAGAGGATAACAATACAAAATATTGATGAAGAAGAAAATAAATGTTTTGTAAAAAAAAGGTGTGAGAAATCCCTGCCCCTTCTGGACTTGAAGTGAAGAATTAAAATAAAATTAATGAAATGGAAAATGGTCTGATCATAATCTTCAAGAATTAATTAATGGCCAACAATGAGTGGACCATTAAATTCACCAATGGAGTTTAACTGTGAGACATCAGCATGGCTAGTGAGAGCACAAAACTCCAAAATTTTCTCTGTTTTGTTTTTGGTTGAATTTCTAACACTACAATGCAAGTAAAAGACAGTGTTCTACCTTTTCATCTTTGCTATTTAAGTACTCTGCTCTATTCTCTCTGGGAATTTTCTTTCACCCAAATTTTTTATTTTTTTCATTTCTCTTTCTTTGATCAAACTCATAACATGTGGTGTGGTTTCCAGAGTAGAAGCAAGGTGATGGGTTTTATAAAAGCAGTTTTTTTTTTCTTCCATATGATGTTTTTTTCAGTATGCCTGAATCTGTCATGGGTTATAGTTTTCTGTCATCTAATTAAAATCCAAAGGCCAAAATCATTGCCTCACTAAAAAGTTGCTGCTGAGTGGCTTATATGATTTTCTTTCTATCTGATAATGTCTTTTGGTAGCTTTGATCCCTTTTTTGTGTGTTCCTTACATGAATGCGTTTATCAGCCAAAATGTTCAGTTCCAACACAGCCATATAAGCTTAGACCTTAGTTAACACAGCAGATCAGGCACAATTAGTTTGTGAATTATTTTCCAAATATCACACTCTTCAATTCAATGTAATTACACTATTGGGAAGTTTCTCTTCCTTTAACTTTGTGAGTTTGTTTAACTATTAGATTTAGTTACTTATTTGATGATCTTTCATAAAATCTTTATATTTCAGTCTCTACCTATGTTGAGTACTGTTAGTTTTGAAAGACAAAATTAAAGATCAAAACTTGTTAAAACTGTATGTGAACTGAGACAAGCTCAAAAGTGTACGTTAAAATCTCTAGTTTCTAAATTCAGAGATTAAAGTATAATAATTGCGTGGGAATACAAGAAAAATTAAACCTAATTATTATTGTTATGATGTATTCTTTTGGTTTATTTGGCAAGTTTTATATGTGTAATTCAATGGACTCAAGGAAAAAAACTTTTCATCTCAGTTCATAATGTTTGTAACGAGTGTTATCTTTTAACCTTGAACATTTTCTTGACTTTTCTCTTTCCTTTGTGATTTTTAAACAAAAATGTATCCTCAAAGGGCAATCTCTGATTAGTCCAATTTAGCAGTGAGTAACTGTTGTTTACAAGAAGAGCTACTACAATGAGTTTGACTGGAACTGTGAATGATGCAACTGCTACAGATTCTCCTTGTGGCTTCCATGAGACTTATTGTGGAACTTCACATAACAACAGGTCCACTCACATTTGCATCAACTGTGACTTCAGCTATGATGATTCTTTTCTCTCTCTTGAAAGTGAAGAGTCCGAGTGGATCTCAGATTCAAAGTCTAATCATGGATTCTCATCTGAGAACCCTTCAACTCCACTAAGCTCCAATGGAATAATACAGTGTGTCAGATCAGAAGATAACATTTCAGTGGAGCATCTCTTAGAAATTGAAGACATGCAAGAGTTTAGTGCTGATGGACCACTTTTTTGGCCATATGAAGGGAAATTCAGCTGGAGTTTTGAGGAATCTGGGAGCCCGTTTTGTATCTCACCAAGGGAAGGGCTTGTGTTTGGTGGTAGATCAATGACACCAAGGATAAAAGAAAGTGTATGCAGGTTGACATGTGCACAAAAGATGAATGATGAGAAAGTTGCATTGAAAGGCACAAAAGATGACAACAAAGTGTTATGTCTTGACAGGAATCTTGCTAATGAGGATCATGAGTCAAATTATGACTTTCTATTGGTTAGAGAAGATTTTTGTTTGGATGAAGAAGAGCCTGAGATTTCAATTGAGACACTGGTGGGGCTGAAGGAGTTTGATGGACGTGAAGGGCTTGATTCAGAGTTTAATGGTGATGTGTTCATGCTAGAGGAATCTCTTAATAACTCATGCACGGGATTGTAATTTCTCCAAACAGGGTCATGAGCAAGCTTGACCTTAAATATCAGAATGATAGAGTTACCATGACTTTTTCATAAGACCCTACCTACCATTTTGAATGGTGAAGCCTCCTACGGTAGACTTTCTCAAAGTACAATTGAAGAAGCATATACCTTATCCTTTTTTGTACAATACACATACCTTAGTGCACTTCACTTAATACAATATTTAAAAATGTATCAGTTCATTTAATACAATATTTAAAACTGATTTTCAAATTATCAAGCACATACTGTCTTTTTATTCCTAATTGTTAACTTTTTAATAAAAGTATATGATAATTTAATTCATTGGAAGGTGGACGAAGCATCCGGGCCACATGAATTTTCCAAAATTACTCTAGCAAATTGTTATTCAACAAAACCAAAGTTCAGTTTTACAAGTGCTTCCAAGCTAAGAGCTGGTGAGGTATTGCTATTTTTAGGTGCATCTTGGATGTAACATTTCCAGCTTAAAAATATATTTCATACCTGGCTGTAGCAGATTTAAATTTGAAACACATAACAAACTATCGGATTCATAAAGTAACTAAGAATGAATTCAACGAGATAAACACATACATACACTCAATGTTATATACCCAATTAACATTTGACAATGTAATACGTCTAAAATTAATTTCTATAAAATTTTATTTTTCGACTCATATACGTGTTAATTTTAGTTTATGGAGAGACTAATTTTAACTATTTCTTTAAAATAAAATAAAAAAGGTCATGAAGAAGCTAATTTTTATTTTTATTTTATTTTATTTTATTTTATTTTATTTTTATTAGAACTCATGGAGATACTAGTTTGAGTTTTTTCTTTTATTTTTCTCTTTTAAAAGGAACTTACGGAAAAATTATTTCACACATGTTCTTAATCTGGTAGACTTTCATTTTATAGATACTAAACGACCAATACTTCAACAAACTGGCTTCTGCAACCAAAACTTGAATGAACCTAATTACAATGACGATAAGTAAAACTGCCAAATATGAAAGAAAGGTGACTTTGAGCCCCGCATATTGTAAGAAGATGGGAGCATCAAGTCAAGGAAACACCTTTTGTGCAATATAACTTCTGCTATCTTACGTATTTAAACAGGTATAGTGAGCAATAAGCAACTATAGGGAGACTTTTTACAAAAACCATCAATTACTATGAGTGACCTGGCCTGATTGGGTTTTCTGTCAATCTTCTCCAAACCATCCTCCCACAATGAACCAAGGTCAAGATAGCAGTGAAATAAAGAAGAGGAATGCCAACAGCGCAACCACCAGGCGCCAAATTCACCAGTGTCTGAATAAGGAAACAGCAAGTCAAAGAAAACAGTGTAGTTTAAGCATTAATTGAAGGCAAAAGTCATAAAAAAACAGTTACATTCCAAAATATCAATTCATAAATATAATTCACAGTATAAACAGGAGACCTTTTACTGTTACAGTTCACATGTTTTCTGAAACCTACTAAAATTCAAGCAGACAGGCACCACTAATGAAAGATGGCTGGTTACTAGTTACAGTTGTAAATTTTAGGGTAAAATATAATGCAACGAGTGAGATTTTACCACCATTCCTGCAACAATGTGAACAATGGGAACAAAATATGTATCCACTTTGTTCCCCTCTGTGTATCCATTAAATGCGATGACCATTGAGAATGTGTGGATTGTGACAAATGCAAGAGCAATAGTTGCTGCAATGTATATAGAAAACGGTGAGCTAATTGGAGAAGTTAAATATTAAAAATATCATATCTCAATTTGGAAGAGAAAAAAAGATCAGAGCTATTGCTGTTAATATATAAAATCTGAGGATTAATGGGAGGAAAACGCTATCAAAGATTCTCAGGAAGCAACTCTAATCCAAACTCTATAAACTCACATAAATTATATGAATATGCAATAAATCCTTAGATTGCAAAGTTTTCAAAAGTTCGAAGCTGCAAAATACCACACTATTCATATACATGCTCACAACAACTAGCGGTGGGAAACTCACCATAAAGAAGGAAAAATGGAACTTTTGAACACCTGTCAACAAAATATGTTGCTGGACCAAATGCAGGAGTTAATAGGCTGATGCAGAAGAACACAGCATGGGCAACACCATGGCCCAACCCACCAGCTGTGAAACAAAACCAAAATACATTTTACTAAAAAATCACAGTTTATCATTCATAATCTAGATCATATACCAAAAGGAAAATATCTTTTTTCAGTAGCATCTTAACAAGTTATTCGTTTGATCAAACAACTAAATTAAATCAAGGATCCAGTTAATCAACAAAACAAAGGGATTATCATCAAGGTTAATCCAGCAGCTGACAAAAGAAAATAGCTAATAAACTAATCAAAGTTGATCAAACAAATGCAATCTTCATAGCCATTAAAGTCCCCGTATTCTTACCCAGAGCAATCAACATCTTATCTGTCAGGAGAAGATGGGGTTTTGATACTCTGTCAGCAAAGGCATCTAACATGTCTTCTAACCTCCTACAAAATATCAACAGGAAAATAAAATAGAATAAATAATCCATACACAAAAGCCAAACGCAACATTGGTATAGTAGATCAAATAAAACACTTCGTACAATATGGTCAGATACATCATATTGTCAAATAGTTTCCAAAAGCATCAAATAACAGCAAGGTTAAATTAAAAACTCTGCATTTATATCCAAAACTATTTTCGTTTTAGTCCCTGAAACACAGTTGTTCACAATTTAGCTCTTACTGTTTATCTTACAGTTTATTAAAGTTATAACAGTGTTACAATTTTTTCACATAGGGACCAAAGCAAAACCGGAAGGTACCAAAATATAGAATTTATAATAAAGGAAGGAACTAAAATAAGGACTAATTTTTTTCATGTACACTCTAAAATGTAAAAAAACAGTGTCAATTTTTTCGTATAAAGGGACTAAAATGAAAAACGGTGAACCATATTTGTAATCTAAGCTAACAACAATATCGTAGCATTGGAGAAGAAAACAACAGGAATATAAGCTTACTTGTATATTTTCCAGAAGAACAGCCTAAGAGCTTCTTGAAAAGCAACAGATGAGAATATAAGAATTCCAAAAGGCCACCAAGCGGTTGTATTGAGGGGCAAAAACCCCCTCCATATTCCAGACAGCACAATCAAACTAATAAGCCACAACAGTGTACTGCATTCACAAATTAAATCAACAGAACAAAATTTCATAAGAATCACACAAAAATATTTCATTTGGAGCCAATAGAATAATCATAAAACCCTAGCTGGCAACGAAGAGTAACTGATGAAGCAAAGAGTAACATGGCGAGGGTGAATTGCGATATTGCAAGACACAGCGTTTGTGGTTTGGTGAGATCGAGTGAAAAGAAATGGAGCGTGCGTACCTGGAGAGAACAGTGAGAATGAGGAAGGGCTTTTTGGAAATGACGGAAATGAAGAGGGAGAGAGAGGGCCCTAACGCTACCAGAGCGTAACCGATTCCTGCTGCTACCGTCATCTCTCTCTCTCTCTCTCAAAGGAACAGAATCTGAGAAGTCACCAAACACTTCCCAAACTCCTCTGCTCAGCTCCTCCACTCAATGAACACCGAGTCACTCATCTTCTGATCCGAATCGCTATTCGGGTCGGTTACCAAGGCACATTTCACTGTTGGGCCTGACTAAGTATATATCTGGGCTAAATCAAGAACAAAAAAGCCCATAATAGCATCTACTTCATGTAGAAGCCATAATTAATTCTGTCAGGTATAGTATAGGACAGGTATTATTCACTTGTTTTGTTTTGATTTGGTTGGTGGTTGAGAGAGAAAGAAAGGAAGGAAAAAAATTGAAAAAATGAGATTGTTTAATTTAAGGTAACTGAGTGGAAAGTTTAGGGTAGATGTGATGAAGGAGACTAGAAAAATAAAATTGTATTATAAATTAAATTATTAATTTGTCCTTAGTTTTATTTTATTGAGAATAAGTATAAAATAAATTTGAATAATTGATTTCTAAACAAATTATAAATTTTCACTTATTGTATTTCATGTAATTTCTAACACCCTTAAAATGTTTTCAGAAAAACTAAAAGTAATTTAATAATAGAATTTTGTAAATATATTTTTATGAAATGCAAAAACTATTTAAATCCATTTGAATTCAAAATTAACTTGCTAGATAAAATTGAACATAGACAAATTTTCCACACAAAAAGACAACGTTGATTACTTGGATTTAAAGTAAAGCATGCACTAAATTAAATCCTTATTGCGAGTTAATGGTTTTAAAAATGCAATAGTCGCTACTTTTATTTCTACGTGTAATTTCTTCATTCTTGAGAAATATCCAAATATATTACCAACCTTCTATATCCTTTATGTGATAGTGAATGTTTGAAATCTCAACTTGACTAAAATGATCAAATTATGATATATAATACGGAATATAAACCTCAATCTTAAAATGTCAATTTAGTAAGATTGATTTAGGTTTAAATACTATATAAGGAATTATTGTTTTTGCACACAATAAAAAAGATAGCAAAATATAAAAATCAAGCTTAATAAAACCCTTAAGTTTCATACCATCCAAAGGCGAATACATGTATTCTTACCCCCAAAAAAAATATACATCTCTAGATGTGGGGCAGCATGTAAAAAGTAGGCCCAACAATAATTTGGTCACAGCTATTGCTGTCCGGAAAAGAATTTCCGGAACTGTTTTTGTGTTCCGGAAAATAATTCCGGAAGTGTTAGGATGGTGGTGAAGGAAACAACACCCTACTTAGAATATGCATGTGCATGCCAAAATAGTGACCAAAAAAAGAACCAAATTCCACAAAAATTGGTTAAAGGTTAATGTGTTTTTGGGAATGTTGAATTTTAAGGCTTCTTGTTTAGCCCGGGCTTTTTGGGCTTGGAAGATGGGCTTGAGTTTGAGGTCTCCTTGAAGGCAGAGGGACACAAGTCTCTTACAATGCATTCTCCACAACGAGGTCTTAGAGGTGTACAAATTGTTTGTCCAAACCCTACCTGTTATATTCAAGCCATAAAAACAACTGTAAGTGTTAAAATAGCTACCTTACTCAATTTTACCATATAAAATTGACTGGTGAAACAAAAGATACCAAATTAGAACAAGAAATTGTGGGATAAGATGATTGATTTGGTGAAGAGAAACAAACATACCAAGAGAGGGTTTATTGGAACCCATTCTTCCTTTGGAAGCCACCGTTGCAGAGACTCTCTTGTCTCTTCAGGTGTTGAAGTTTTCTAGCAATTTCAAGAAGATTGGTGGTAACTTTCAATTGTGACCATTAGACACCACAGGAATTTGGACTCTCTAGTTGGTTTTTTGGTACTTGTCTTTAAAATATTCTGATTGACACTGATTTTGATGTGTTAAAATACATTAAAAGGAATTATAATATACCAACAAAAGTGCATTTTTATTGCTCAACAAAGGATAGTACCAAAAAAACCAGTAGAGAAATTGGACTCTTAGACACAGTGAGAAGAGAAACTAAAACCAAACCAATTGAAAGAGATTATGTGAAGATGTCAGCCTAAAGGAACCTGTTTTGTGCCCAATCTTGAGACCCACCCAAGCCGGTTGCAAATGCGGTGGACATGAGTATCTACACATATCCCTTGGACATTGTTCCATCCAGAATTCATAACCTAATGTGCAGTAACAAGATTAACTTCATAGATATAATGAAACATGTTGCTTGAATCGGAGAAGCGGTTACACATACCAAATGAGCCATCTTAGGACCGATGCCTGGAAGTAACAGTAGTTGGTCAATTGAGCTTGGTATGTCTCCATTGTACTTCATGAGACAAATATTTGCAATTTTTTTCAAGTTAGTGGCTTTTCTTGTATAAAACCCAACCTGGAAAAAATTGCACAAAAGTACAAGCATAATTACTTTCCAGAATGAAGCAAAACCAAAAAGGAATTGAATTGATAACAGCAAGCTAAGGACACGCAGGAAGCTTCACTAGTATTACATAGTTGCCACTTAAATTCAAATTATTTAAATCATAAGAGACGCTATAACTTCAAAAGAAACAAGGAACATACAGGGTAGATCAACTTCTTGACAGTCTCTTCATCAACATTATTGATAGCTTCAGCTGTAAGCAGATCACTTTGAAGAAGGCGTTGAATTGCTCCTATTCTTGAAAACACACTTGTAAGCATGACAAACATTTTCAAGCATCTACCAATTATGAACTACATACATTAAGATTGTTTAAATTACCAATTAATTTGCAATACAGAATTCAATCTATATCAACACATATAGATAATATCCATTTTTGCTAGTTTGCTCTATCAATGTTCATTAAAATTACTTCAAATGTGGAGAGGCTAATTTGCATTTAACTTATAAATCCACTTTTAACAGCCTAAAAGATGTTGGTAACCAGGTTTTTGTCACACATGCAAGCCTACCAATCTTTCAAGCTTTCTCAGAACATAAAACACCGTATTGCCCAAATTCAAGCCAACCTAAATTCAACCCATAACAAGCCACACAAAGTCATTACTTTCTAGACATTAATAATCTCATATTTTAACCGATATTCAGTTTCTCTATATTTTCCACCTCAATAAGTTGACATAAGAAACTTCTGCTACGATGAAATATTTTACTTGTGACAAGTCAATTCTTCTAACCTCATAAGGTAAGAATGCGCTGGGTATTTGATAAAAAAAAAAATACAGAACATTATTATCTTAGAAACGTACAAAAGCCAGCAAATTTATCAACAATACTTTTTCAACCCTAAACTTCAGACGGCATATATACTTACCATGAGTAACATGATCCTTTGTTTGGCTAGATAAAAGAGAAGATACCAGGACAGCAAATCTTCTCTCCTACACAAAGAAATTTTGATATGCGTAAACTTATTCACATCATGCTTCATACAAAATATAGAAGTAAAAGGGATTACAATATCCCTGTAATCACAGCAAAAATATGAGAAGGAGAAACTTATCTGACAAAAAGACCCTAGAAGTATGAGAAGCCAACCAATCAATTCAATACAAGATTACATAGATGACTAACTAGTTTGGTCATCAACTCATCATCATCATCATCAATATCTATTAATTGAATGAGTAATTGCTATGCTGGTTGATGATGAATGACTACTGGAATTGTCAAATAGAAAGCATTCACCATGTTGTCTTTTTCTACCCAAAAAGTTGTTTAGCAAGCCATATCTATTCAAAAATGTATATTTAGCAATCACTTTCCCTCGAAAGCAACAACACAGAAACCAATAAATAAATCTTAAAATTTCATCACAGATAAAACTAATATTCAGACCTTAGGAGGTAGTGTATCACCAGCTTTCTCACATCCCATAGTATCCACTGGTGCATCACCAGAAGACCTCATTTTGCGAATCCCCTCAAGCACCTTTTCCCAGTGGGCAGGTGATTCGCCTGTATCATACATGAACTAAATAACTTAAGCTCAACCGAAATAGATTGGAAGTAAACTAGTTTCAAATTAACATGCTAACAAAACTGTTTCAACAACTAAATTTTAATTTCCAGGTAAAAACTAAATGGTGTATACTTCATTAAATAAATTCCTGAGGAAAAGATAAATCTGGAATTTAATCAACAGGCCGAAAACAGAGTATTTGAATGCATACATAAGGAGACATGAAATAAAAATGGCAAAGTTCAGCTAAATCTCAGCTTTATATTAATATGTTTACTTTTCAATTGCTTGTGTATGCATTTAAGTACTCTGGCATACACAAAGTATTTGAATGCATAAATAAACATTGCTGAACTAGCGAGAGTCTGCTCGGCTACCTTAATATTTCTTAGACCCCCAGATTAACAATTTTTAAAGCAATGTATTTAAAAACTTTTTAGGGAAAACCCTGTAATTAGAACAAATTAAGCTTGATCTAAAGGGGAAAGAATATTATAAAAAGGAAGCCAATAGTTCCAACGTTCAATTTTCAGCGCTACTAATTACTGCTTCACAAGTTTGACACACAATAAGAACTTTTCTCGAGTATTAATGCATTGAAAACAAATTGATATCAAGGCGACAAAAGATGTTAACATAATTACCAACCTCATCATCCTAAAAGAAGTAACTAAATTTTCATATCGTTGTTGCTCTATGCTGAAATAAAAAAGAAAGAGGCATAGGTTGAATCTCTGTGAATGGACCACATATGGTTATGTATTTATAAATAGGAAAATAGAAAGAGATGAGCCTAAGCCTGTTGCATCTAACAGCTTTAAAACAAAAATATGATAAACTGAATGGGGGACATCTAACACTCTAAAATATTGATTTTGGACACAAACACCCAAATATTAATCAATTGAAGCATGTCAGATCTTCGTCACCATTTCTGTCCAGAATTGGATGGTTAGGAAATGTGGGGCTTGATTTTTTTTAATTCCAAACTAACCAGAAATTGTTGATGAAATAAAAATCTGGGTCATCAGAGTCAAAATTTTGTCAAAGATGATCTTTGGAATACTAGATGGAGCAAACGCTTAGTAAAGCCATCCAGAAGTAGTTCATGGATTCTCTCTAAACAAAACAGGGAACAAACAAACCATCGTTTCTCTCTAAAACTGTTTTCCCAATATAGAGGGAGGGAGGATGGAATCCAGATTATTTTCCTTAATAAGCAAACACCTAAAAAACTTGCATTAATTATTTCTAATTCTTACCACCAGGTCTAGTTGAACCAACTTCACTTGTCACTGAAGCACCGTCTGATTCCATTTCAGATTTCACTGGAAACAAAGAGCTAAATGTATGAGAAGTCGTTCCTTCAATCAGAATAGATGAACATGAGAATGTTTGGTTATACAGTGAGTAACTAAGCAGGCTGTGCAAACACATTCATGCAAACTTCTAATTCAAACCCTGGTTGAATACGATAGAAAAATTAAAAATAGCTAGTAATCACCTTTGTTAGTGTACACCAATATATCCGTAATTAATTCCAAGATAAAACAAAACAGCTAATAAAATAAACACCAGCATTATTAATTTGTTATATTTATACCTCTCCAAACTCATTCATATGTTCCTATTCCTTTCGGTAACCCCATTGTCTTTTGGTAACCCCGTTTTCTTCCTTCTATAATGCACCATGTTTCGGATCAGTTTATTCTCAGATCACTGTGAAACATTCATGATACTACTAAAAAGGGACCATGTAGCTGTTGTGAAAGTAAATATGCAAAGCACATAAAAGATAATGCTGTAAACAAATGGTTCAACATGGCACAAGGGAAAGCAGGTAATATCAATCAACATTGTAAACTAAAGGGAAAAAAAGGTACTGACCGCGCCGAGTCAATTTATTTGCTCCACAGTACGCAAATTCTTCAATTTCTGGAAGGCCAAACTTCTGTGTAGCCGGAACCTGATCATATAACTCATTGCAAGTTAGAAACTTTATTATAACAACACAAAAAGCCAAGGGTTCATAACTCAGACACCCATTGATCATATGACGCAGAAACAAAAATAAATGATGGAAAAGTTGATACCTTGTGATCCTGGGTTGATGGAAAACGGTCCTCTTCTTCAAGTTTGACAGCCATGCTTCTGGGTTTTTTATTTTTCCTGACAAAGACGCGAACTTTGGAGTGGGAACCTTCAAGAGAGGAAGTGGATGAGTTGGGATTGGGGGAAGATGCTTTGCAAAAGGTTTGAGTTTTCTCAGACATGATGACGCCCAAAGGAGAAGAAACTGAAACGACCAATGATAGATTTGAGAGTTGTTGTACCAGAGACATTTTCATGTGTGAAACTGAGTACATTCTTATTTTTGTTGATGAAAATATTTTTTTCTTCTACTTCAAGACTTTCTTATTTAAGTTTCTCTTATTTTTTAAAGGTTTAATTATTGATTGGTCTCCATTGAAAATATGAAAATCTTAATTTTTTTTATTTAAATTTATATTTTATATTGAATTTTATTCAAAATTTGTTTTATAATTTATATTTTATATTTAACTTTATTTATATTGACATTTTATTACATTATTTTTTAATGTTATTATTTATTTAAATTTACATTTCAAATAAATGTTTTAAAATACGTAAAAATCAATAATTTCTATACAAATGTTATAATTAATTTAGAAGTAATAATTTTATAATTTTAAATTTAAAAAAAACTTAATGAAATATATTTTTAAAATCGTAGTTTTTAATAAAATACATGAAAGATGTTAGAGTATTTCTTCTTGCACCTCACCGATCTATCCTGCATCTCTCAAATTTTTGTATTATTCCAACTGTTTCCTTGTCACCCTTTCAGAACACAAAATATTTTCAGAACACATAAAATATTTTAACTATTTTTATTTGAATGAGGGGTTACACAGCTGTTCACGCTTAAAAGTGCGGCTATAATTTGAAATAGTCTAACCATAAGGAGGTCCAGTAAATCATGCACGCAGTTTGAAATGTGGTTCTCGAACTGGGAAGTGTGGTGAAGTTTTTCATTCCACATTTATTATATTTAATTGTTTTTAAATTTTATTTGCTTTTTATATTTTTTTTATTAGTTTATTTAAATATTAAACATTTTGTGGTTAATATTTTGTAATTTGTATTTTGTTTTTGTATTTCATATTTATTTAAATTTTATTTTTAACATAATTATTTTTCTGAACTTTTAAAATTTAATTTGTTTTTTTAAGTTTTTGAATCTATAATTATTTATTAATATTTTATTTTTTAATATGAATTATTATTTAGTTATTTGTTGTATATTTTTTTGTTTTTATTCATTTATTAATTTAAATTTAATTTGTTGTATTTTGTGGTTTTCTTAAACTTTTTATATTGAATTGTTAAAATTTTTTAATTTTTAATTTTTATTATATTTGATATTTATTTAAAGATTATTTATAATGTAATTAATTTGAAATTTATATTTGTTTGTTAATATGTAATGTTTTTTAAATTATTTATTTATTTAAAAGATATTTATTATGCATAAATTTTAATTTTTAAACTAAAGAAAAATAAAAAACAAATCAAATTCAAAAAATAGTAAATCAAAACAAAAAGAAAGAGAATAAGACATTCATTCATCACACTTTTAGTTGTGGCTTAATGAGCTGCACTTCCAAGTGCGGCTACCGCAGTTTCAACTGTAGTGCGGTATGAACCGTATTTCCAATTGCGACACGATATGAACTGCACTTCCAATATCGACGCGATTTGAACCGCACTTCCAACTACGGTTATGGTCGACGCTCAACCCAGTTTTCAAGTGCGGCAACTCCTGCAACCGCTCTTTCACCGACGTGCTCTCAACCACTATGTCTTGACTCGACCTTTGTCGCATCCAACCCAAAAATGCATCCAATTCAGATCTTCGTCTCATCCAACCCATAAATGCATCCAACCCAACACCAGCGTCCTCTCAACCACTGTGGTTAAGGTCTCGACCTTCATCCGTCCAACTCAAAAATACATCTAACCCAAAAATGCATCCCAACACATACAAACAACATATACAAATACCACATACAAACAACACATACAAACAGCAGTCAAAAGATTTTGTGATTATGTCGTTCTGACACGGGTACAGTTGGAATAATAAAAAAATAGGGAGGTGCAGGGTGAGACTAGTGAGGTGTAGGCAGAAACACTCAAGATGTTAGTTGGTAAAGTTCAATAAACATATATTGAATTGGTATGAAATTTGGCTGAAACTTTTAATTGAAAATATAGGTTGAGAATAGACAATTAAATGATGTGTGGTTGGTGGTTATGATAATGTAAATGCTTTATGTTTTAAATAATTGGAAATTGAATTGGTAAGATATGATGTGATTGTTTTGAGGAAGCTGTTAAGTGATTATGTACTCTCTGCTTGCAAGTGTTACCATGTTTGTTTGGTGAACGATGGTTTTGCTTGATTTGTTGATTGATTAAGAGGGTTAGGTTTTGAGCAATTGGCTTAAATGATACACTTTGATCACTGTTTTGTATTCATTTGAGTTAAGAGACCAATTGATCAAGATGAAATCCAGTGGGTTCAACAATGGACATGATTCGTATAGTTGGACTTGACAATGAGCTTTTGGATATCTAAGAGGGTGTCAATGTGTTGCTAGTGCTGGGCACACTCACTCTGCCATAAGTGCCACGCTGTTTTGTGTAATATCTTTGATGTATTTTTTGAGTCTTAATTGTGGTTACTCTATCTGTTACATTGATTTAAAAGATGAAACAAAGGTAGGAAGACAATGATTAAGAATGACAATGGTTTAAAAGATATCTGCGAATTTTAAAAATCTCATAGTATTTTAAAAAATTATATATTTTATAAATTTTTAAAATAAAAAATAAATACAGTTATAAAAAAATATAAATATAAATTAAATTAAATTAAATTTTAATTCTAATTAAATTTAATTTAATAAAAATATAAATTAAAATTTAATTTTAATTAAACTTAAATTAATAAAATATAAATTTAATTTTAAATTTGACTTTTTACCGACAACATATATCAATAGGTATAAATAATATGATACCGTACCTGAACTGTTTATAAATGGATACTAAAATATTCGTTACTCATTGGTAATAGATACTTGTAAGTACCAATTATCTGTTACACATATGTAGTTTTTTCTTCATCCCTAAACATTATATGAGGTGATTCCCATAATGAAGTTTTGTTTATGTTATTTCATTGGGATGTGCATTAAGGTAAGAACGTGAAACTATATTGAACTTTGATAATCATTCATATTCGAGTATATGAGAATAATTAAGTGACAAGAGTGGTAGAAGGTCCTATCACAAGAACAATTCTAGAGTTTATATGATCGCAATAGTTATTAATCTTGTCTTGAGGGACGAACATTAGATACCACAAGTGTATATTTCATAAATTTTACTTGAATGCATTTATTCTAACAAATTAAGTCTTGAAGAGTCTAATTACATACATGAACGGGTGTGATGTTAATGATTGAATTTGTCACATTTATTAAAATGATTGGATGTTATAATAACTACCTTAATTGCTGTGAGAAAATAATCTCTATAAGGATAAAATTAAAATTTATTTATTTTAAATCATCTTTGAAAACTTGTAAAAAAGCTCATACCCCTTTGTTTATGTTGTCTTCATGGCTCCTCCAGTCCTCCATTCCTCCCTCATATATTGTCTCGCTGAGTGATCCTTCCTCCTCCCTGGTTTAGTGTGGTGAGTTGTAGCAGCAGGGATAATTGTTCTCACACATTTGGCATTTGCGTCTAGGTTGGCTGTTGTCATTTAAAAAATATTGTTAAAAAAATGCTTGCTCTTGCTCATTTAAAATGCTTGGTCTGCTTCTGTTAAAAGAATGGTTGCTCTTGCTCTGTTAAAATGGTTGATCTGTTTGTGTTAAAAAAATGTTGTTATTGCTCTGTTAAAATGCTGAGAGGTGTATGGAAAACCTCTCAAAAATGCTTGGTTTGATTCTGTTAAAAAATATTGGTATGCTTGGTCTATTCCGCTGGGTTTGTGCACAGTGGAAGTGAGGATAGGGGTGCCACAGTTGGATCTACGTCAGCCGCAGTTGGATCTGCGTTCGCTCTTAGCCGCGCTTTTATCTCTGTTAGCCGCAGTTGGATATGCTTTTGCTGTTAGTCACAGTTAGATATGCGCTTTAGGTTTTGTTTATTGCTTTATTTTTTTTTTATTTTTTGCTTTATTATGTTACGTTAGTATATTAAAATTTTTTGTTAATATTTTGTATATTTTTTTGTTAATATTTTATACTTTTATATTTTGGAATTTTTTTTATGTTTTATTGTTAAATAATATTTAATATGTTTTCAGAGTATGTTTAGAATTTTTTTTATTTGTTTGTTAATTTTTTTTAATTAGTAGTTAGTCTACAAAATGTTAAATAACGCTAACAGATAGAGTTTTGTATTTGCTTTTTGGCGAGTAGGTACACTGGAAATGTAGTTAAAGAATGACCTTTACTCTTGTAACCCTTGAAACCTTTTCGGCGAATACAACCATTTAAACTAACCTGGATATGCTCTTTGTTAGTAGCTTCTTCCTCCTCCTCTCCTCCTCTAATGTGCGCAGCAGCAACACTACCACTCTATAACTCTCAACTCAGAAAACAAATAATAGTAAAAATGAAGTGAACAAAAGACTACTGAAAGTAAAAAACTGAGAAAAAGGAAGGAGATGCATGATAGGGTTTATAAAATTAGAAAACATTCAAAATTGTTGGTGGTTGGGAGAATTGTTGGTGGTTAGGAAATCATTAAGTCATCATTAATTTTCTTTTGACTTAATAAATGAAAGACAAATATGTAAAATTGGAAGTGCAGGTGAAACAAAATCAGTCTTACATATTTATCTTTAAACTTTTAGAGGATTATAAACTAAATGACATTTTATTTAATAATGTTATATTCTTATATGAGATTCACTGTATCACTAACACACCATTGATAATATCGCTTAATAATTTTTTAACACAACTTGAAATTTTAACCGAGGAAAATAAAAAATATTAATATTAACCTATATTCACTTATTTTATTGAAAATAGTTGCATATTTGAAACTCTGGTTTGGTTAATTACTTTACAATTTCCAGGGCAGATTTTTACATTCCCATACACTAAATTTTTTAACATGAAGTTATTGCTTTGGCGTGGAATGAAAATAACTTAAAAACAACACATTACATTAGTAATTATAACCACAACGGTCTTAAACCAATCAAAACACACACATTACAGTATTAATTATAACAACAATTCTCTTAAAACAAGCATAATGTACACCAAATTTCAGCTTAATTTTTTATTCCTTTTTGAAAGGAGTTACTATTTTTTTTTCTAAGATCAAATGAATGCTGACAAACATGTACACTAATATTATCAATATTACAACTAATAAAGTACATTTAATAGTATTTTTTTATATACAATTAATAATATTAATACTATAGAATTCATTTAAGATTATTACCCCTCACAATTAACAGTATTATAACCAATAAATATATTCAATATATTTAATACTATTTTTTTAATATTTTTTGAAAGAAAGCTAATAAATTATAATTACAATTATCTTAACTGTAGATATATAACTTTTTAACATGCTCTTATAAAAAAATAAATTAATATTATAAATATAATTTAATTTAACCAGTAAATTACTAACCTATATTCGTCTGGAATCTTAATTACAAAAATATGACGACAAATCCTGAATGAAGTTTTCTTTTTATCTCAAATTCTAAATAGCACACTTAAGTACAATCTCGAAATTATTTAATATGAAAAAGTATGACTTTAGTTGTAAGATGTAAGCAAAATATTTTGCAATTACAATAATTCCAGAAATTAGAAAAAATCATTTTAGTTATTTTAGTTTTCCTATTATGCTGCACTCATAATTTTATTCACTATTTTTTTAAAATAGAAAGTTTCCATTATTAAAATATCTATGATTTTGGTATAATCCTTAATTGTACTGTATTATGGAAATTCTAAATCTAACATTTTTCAATATGGCGTAATTAAATATAAAATATAAAAATAAACGAATTAAACTATAAAGAGAAAAAGAAAAATATTTAAACCAAAATTATTTATTTGCGAATATGCGAAAAGACTATTATGTATCTTTAGTACGCTGATGGGTTTCTCATATATACTTCTGCCGAAATCAAAATAGAAAATGCTCTCATAAGGAAATTGTGTGCAGTGTGGAATGTATGAGCCAATACTTTGAATTGAGCATTCTTCACCCTTCGGCTCACTGTGAGTTCTCTTTTGATCTGCATTTTCTTTCTGCATTGCGACTCCTATGAGATTCTGTCTGGCTTTTGGAATCAATTAAATTATTTTGTTTTCCATTTTTTTGTTATTTTTGTTTTTCTATTAGGGTATTCAATGCGCAAAAACTACAAAATTATGTGAAAAAATGGGGAAAAAATTTCTGAAATTTGTGTGAGTCTAATTTTTATGGTTGATAATCATGCATGTTCAATTAAAGAGTGTTTCTTTGTTGTATGAATATTTAACTACTTGTTCAATTTGTTAAGGTTGTGTTTGGATGATGATCCTTATTTAAGATAATTATTTTTATTTAAAATAAAATAAAATTGTATTTTCTTAATATAAATCTTAGGGTAATAAAAACTAGCTTAATTAATTTTTTATGCATGCACTGTAATTAATTATTATTTTTTTAAAAAAAATCTTTTGAGATATTTTTTCATAAAATTTGATTGTAAATATGCAATTTTGGTGTAAGATGTTTGAGTTATGTTTCAATAACCATAGCTTGTGTTTTTTTTCTTCTTACACTTGAACACTTATTCACAAGTTAATTTTGTCAGCATCAATACACTAATACCACATTCTGAAAGTAGGTGACAGACCTTGAACATGGTTCCATCCGATGTTTGTCCGACGGAAGATGCAATTAAGATATTTATAGAGCACTTGGTAGACCCATTGCTGCCAGCAAAGTCTTCTGTTCAGGATTACCCATCACCATCTCAACAGAAGTTAGTAGCAAGACAGGTGTTTATTTTGTTTACCTCTCTTTGTGTTTTTATAACCATCCAACCATTAATCTATGAGGTTTTTTTGGACATTTTTTTTATGATTTGTTTTATTGGTTGTTTTGAGGAAATATTGACTTTAGGAATTGTTCAACATACTAGAGATTGTTTTCACTTATATTTTCCTTATTCTTACTTTCTATTTAGATTACTTTCATGTTTTGGTTGCATGGAGTATTGAAAGCATGTTTGTACCTTGTACATTATGACTACAATGCTATTTCATTTACTTTTGTCCTTGTGCATCTCATTAAAAATGGAAATAAACAATCTATGTTCATATTACCTTATGATTTATAAACTACAATATGAGTTTAGATCTATAGGAGAGCAGGAGGAGGATAATTGTTGGGAATAATCCAAGTGTGAATCAAAGTCTCACATTGGGTAAAAGAGACAAAGTTAAACACTATATAAGATGAAAAACCTATAAACTCATTGCCTTTAGGTTTTGGATTAAAAGTGGTGTCAAATATCTTATATGTGTTAAGACTATATATATATATATATATGTAACCTCCCCCTAATGATATCCCTCCTATAAAAATATAAACCAATCAATATCATCTCTAGTTACTGATCTTCCTGTTTGATTGTTTTTTCTGTTTCAGGTGCGATCGGTTGTCTTACTTTACAATTACTACCAAAGGAAACGACATCCACAACTTGAATATCTTCCATTAAATGAATTTTCCAAGTTGGTTGTGGTTTTGAGGCCAGCTTTATTAGCATATATGCAATTCATGCAAAATTCACATGAAGAAGAGCTCACTAACGTGGAGAAGCAACTATCATTGACAGAAAAGATGATTATGGAAGCTTGTGATGTATCTAAATCTTTAGATGCATCAAAGAATGTTCCTAATATAGAGGGATGGCCCATTACAAAAGTAGCTATCCTTTTAATTGACAGTAAGAAGGAGAAATGCTTTTTGCTGTTTGGTTCCATTACCAGTGGGGTATGGTCTCTGGTAGAAAAAAGTTTGGACACCTCCAGCCAAAGTTCTCTGATTTCGAAAGATCTGGACACCTCCTGCCAAAGTTCTCTGGGGTTGAAAGGTATGGTTACCTCCAATCAAAGTTCTGAAGTTACACCGGGAACAAAACAATATAAAAAGAAAAGAGTCCTTAAAAAATCTTCAAAGGATGAATTAAAAGTCAACGAAGATGTGTTTCTGCAAGTTGGGTATTCTGCTATAAAGGAAGCCACAGGTAATTATTGCATTTTTTTATTTTTAATATTTTAATTTTATCATGTGCTTCTGAGACACAAATAGCTGAGTATGATTCGTGTACTATGGTACAGGTATCAATAATACTGATATTTTTCTTTTGGAGAGTGGCACTATGTATTCTGAGAGTAAAGAGAAGGAAGCTTCTCGGTTTTATATAATGCAGTGCTCCGAGACGATCAATGAAGAAGTTTTTGAAGTTCCTATCCAAGATTTAATTAAAAGGTTTGTTTTAATTACTATTGTGTGATGACTCAGATTCTGATGACAGGGAAATGGATCTTTGTTGTGTCCGGCATTCAGGTGTAGTCACGTGTTTTCTACCTATTGCAGTGAAAAACGTACTCATGCTCATACAGTACTGCACATTAATGTCACTATCGAATCAAGTTATGAACTATTTACAAATCTTTGAGAATTAAATGCTATATTAGCCTTCTGTTTTGTTATATATAAGAAAAATATAATTATGCAAAATGTTTTTGGGTAGATGAATGATTAATTGTTAGCAAAAAGTGTTGTAATCTTATTTAAAGGATGTGTTTAGCTGAACAGAAAACGTTGTACAGTCTGTTTCTTCTGCGGTAATATATTTATTTATTTAATTCTTAGACATTTGTCTCTTTGCATTTATATGACCTTCACAAAGAAGTAAAGCTGACTCTGTACATGTTTCTGAATAACGTTTGTGTCTTCATTTTGCATAGCTTGCAGGGACCTTTGGTCACTAAGAGTTCTGGAAGTTGGATGATCACTCCTGTAATGGACTACTTCCATGTGCTTCCATGCTATGAAATAATATCAAAGTGGATATCCAGGTTGACATGTTCTCCTTTTTTTTAAAAAAAACTGTTTTTTTAGATTTTAGCAGCATTTTGAATTCCATGTTCCTTAAGGAATGATATTTTACTTGATGCTTAATGATTTCATCAAGTACACTTTACTTGAGGTCATAAGTTTAGCAACTTGGGAAAAAAAGTAAAAAGTATAAATATTGTTCTGCTTTTCAAATCTCATTTCAGTTACAATGATTGTGCTTAAACCACTTGCTCATTTATGGTACTAATTTCAGTTGCACTTTTGACCGAGTCTGTTTTGGTACCTTTACAACATCAAATTCATAGTGGGATTTACTAATATTCTAGCATTTCCAAGCCTTGATATCATAGAATTTAAAGAGGTTCTTTAGTGTTAACATATAGTTTTTCTCAGAATTATCATCTGTCACAACACAAGTAATAATGTAGAGTTAATGTATGAGATTTTCAAATATTTGCTCATGGAGTTCCTACATGCTTATTGGATTATTTTTGGAAATTTTTTCCAAGATCCCCTCCATTAGCTGTCTGAAATCCTTAATACAATGTTCTTCTATTTTTAGTCATTTTCACTTTTTTTTTTGTCCTTATCTCCATTCACTTCTTGTGTAATATATTCTATCTTGGCAGAGAAGCATTCTCAAATACTTTGCAAGATACAAGGGTAACAGAGAAAAATATAAAGGTGGACACCCCTGAAGTAACAGAATTTTATGTAAATGAGGACATGTTTACCGCTCATGATAGTAAGCCAAACAATGATAATATTGATTCCCCAAAGCAGAAAGAGAACACTGGAAGTTGCACACTTGCATTATCTGATTCTATATATGAGCCCATGGAAATGACCATGAATGAAAATTCAATTTTAAAATCAAAGATCAAAGAAAAATATCAGTATATTATTGACAATACTGTACAAGTAGATGAAGATCTTGAAAGAAATAATCCATGTGTGAAGTATAATTTTAACGGCCCTGCAAGTACTGTCAAGGTTTGTAACTTGCTTACCTTTCTAGTTATTGAACTTATCGATTTCATTAAATCATGTTCATATGTGCTTTCTTTGATTATCTTTCCTAATAATTTTTGTGTTTGGACGAGTTTTTTTGGATTCGGGGAGCAATTTTACATCTAAAATTATGACGATTTTGGCTAGATTTTCTTTTTACTCTGAGAAAAGATCTTTTTCAAAACACAAGCTTTGTGATCTCTTAGTTAACCTATATTTTAGCTATTTAAGTATCCTTAAATTTTCCAAGATTGAAAACTTCCTATCGTGTGCAAATCATATAGCTGCCATATTTTTGGCATATGCTCCCTTAGGTAATCTATAATTTATCTATACAGAAATCCTTAATGCAAAAATACTAAATAATTGCAAACTTCCTGTGGTATATGCAGATACTTAAATTATGACTATTTTGGCTTGAGAAAAGATTTTTTTCAAAACACAAGCTTTGTGATCTCTTAGTTAATCTATAATTTAGCTATTTAAGTATCCTTAATGCAAAAATACTCCAAAATTGAAAACTTCCTATTGCATACACATGATATAGGCACCATATTTTTGGCATGTGCTCTCTTAGGTAGGCAATATTTTATCTATTCAGGAATCCTTAATGCAAAAATACTCCAAAATTGGAAACTTCCTATATTATGCACATCATACAGCTGCCATACTTCTAGCATAGCTGAGATTGTTGTTTTGGATGTATGCAAAATGTCTCGATGGCAATCAAATTTACTTTCAGAATCATTGTTTTTGTCCAAAACCATTTAACTTCGGACCTACTAATCAATATATATATATATATATATATATATATATATATATATATATATATGAACCTTCTCTGACCCTAATTTATGCACACTTGTACAAATGGAACGAGAAGCTGGGTTAAATAATTTAGAAAAGTACTTGAAAAATAAATCATCTTCATTTTTAATGAACTAAAGCCCTTGAAAATAGATTCAATAGAGGGGCTTCTGCTAATCTTGAAAAAGGTTGGCCAAACACTACCTAAGAGTTGCATTTTGTGAATAATTCATTACTGCAATGAAGATTGTGATTTCATTATGGTATCTGTCCCTATGAGCATAACAGCTTAGATATATGCCAAAGTCCAGAAGAGGAGTCCCCATGAGTAATTATCAACTTATGATAAAGTTATAATAGTCAAATTTATCGAATTGTTTAGAATATTTCATTCATTAAATTCTTATGTAAATGTACCAAAATTCGTTTTGTGAATATTAATTTAAGCTTTGTAAAATTGTCAAACGGTCATGTTTATTATTCATGAAATATTTTTAATACTATTATTCTATTGATATATAAATATGTTGTTGCTTGTCATGTAAGTTCTCAAAATAAGTTTTTTTTCAAAGTTTATGAACTCAAATAATAATTATGTTTCTAAATGAGCTGCACCAATCTGCCATCCATGATTGTTGAGCTTAGTTCAGCTGTGTATCATCTGTAACCTAACTAAATGCCATTGTTTTGTTAGGCCTTAAATGTTGATTCAACAAATATGCTCGTTACTGAAGGTGGAACCAGCAATCTTGCTTCTTTGCACAATAGTTATGCCAATAGGCCCAATATCTCACCTGAAAAAGGCACTGTAGATGGCCGTATTCTGATTTCAAATCATTCTGCGTCAGATCAAGAGGAGCTCAAAGTTCTTTCAGATTCGAAAAAGATATTGACTCAAACTGCCCTAGCTACTTTGATACGAAGGAGGAATGAATTGGTAAAACTTCATTGCGTTCTTCTATTTACAATAATGATTATACTCTATATTCATTCTCAGTAGCCATCAATGGGCACTGAGAACACACACTCGTATCCTAGGAGAACATATATACATGTAATCTTAAGACATATATATAGTTCTATACAAATGTAATAGTAACTTGGTTGAATCCGTACGCCATTTGTTTTCATCATTTTTGGCTTACCTACCACTAAGCTTTTAATTTTAGAAATAACTAACGAGTAGCACATATTACCCGATGTACATGCTTGCATGTGTTGTTGTGACTATTAAAGCAGTATTCTGCTTCCATAGCCATATCTACTATGCTGGTTTTACTTAAATTTAAGGATTACATTGCTACTGCTTTGAATGTTAAAAAATTCTATATTTGCATATATCTGAGATTTAGTTACTCCATTCAGGCCCTTCAGCAGCGCAAGATAGAGGACGAGATTGCTGTTTGTGATGGAAATATCCAGAAAATATTAAGTGGTGTGTTTTCCTTTCAGTGTCCTGCGTTTTTCTTCTCTGGTATTTTCAGTATGACCCCCTACCCCATTGGTGATTCTCATGGTTTATCCTCTCGTAATTGTTATTTTTGTTCTTATTATTAATACTGTTATATTTCTATCTATCAAACTCTAGAGTAAGTCTGATACTGGTTTAGGCAGTGATTATTGGCTTCTTTTAGGCATTTTTATCACTTTGTATGATTTTCTGTCATTTGCAAGGTATTCATTAAACTCAATATTGTTTCTATTCAACCTCTCCGCCCCTGTTTTTCTAGGGTCTGCCCATGGTGTTGGGATCTTCCAAATTCAACTTACGTAAAAAACATTTCAAATAATACACACACATAAACATACATATAGGGAATATGCTGTGTTGCCAAGATATTGTGAATTCAACAAGCATACTCAAGCTGCTATGAGGATCTCTGATCTGCTAAATGAACAATTTTGTTAATGATCAGCTGCTCTTTTTCCTTTGCATCTGATTGTGATGGCCGATATATGCTATATTTGCTGATGAAGTCCTATTATATACTATGCAGAAGATTTTTTAATGGTAGAATTAGTTAGAGCCTGAGAAAATAATTGACTTCGAGCTGTGAACCAGATATACTAGAACTAAAAATGAACTGTGAACAAACACTGATTTTTCATGTGTCTTTTGGACAAATGTAGACGGGGAAGATAACTTTAGATTAAAGATTGAATCAATTATAGAAGGCTGCAATGGTACATGGCTCTGGAATCAAGAAAGGGTGTGTGGACAGCAAATCCCACCTCTTAAGAGGAAAAAATTGTCAGAGGCTGTCTTTATCACACAAAGTTCATGCCAGGTAAGCAATGTTCTATTTACATTCTTGGAGTCAAAGGTGAAAATGTTATCTCTTATATGATGCTTTATTATTCAATTTAGTAGTGTGCACACAGGATCAAATGATTGTGTTGCTAATTTCTTGGAAGTACTGAAGCTAGAATGAAATGGTTTAAAAAGTATGTAGGGGTTTAGGGTATGTTAATTGTAAGTTAATTTGAACAATGCCGCTCATAGAATTGTTTATACGCTGCTTGGTTTCATCTGTACAACCATTTTTACCACTCGCCAAAAGCTCATTTTTGACAAATGACTTATTTTCATTTTGTGCTGTGTACATCTCTGTGAAGCACCTCAGTTTGACTTTATCACCTACCTTTGTTCTGTGATGTTTTCTTTTCTTCTGTGGCATTTTTCAATTATACATTTTGGTAGTGATCTATCACCTTTAAAAAATATATAAGAACATTACTTATCAATTAGCTGAACAAGTCCCCTATCCTCCTTATTTTCATTGAAATAAAGTATTTAGAACTATGGAAATCTTGCAGGAACTAGATGATATATGTCGCACAAACAATTGGGTCCTGCCAACTTATCATCTATCTCAATCAGAGGGTAAGGCTATCTAACCTAAACTTTAAGCACAAGCGGCATAAATTCTCTTTATGAATCAAGAAATAATTAAGATTTGATCATTGTGCTTTTTGTTCACCTTATTAATGGCCAATAGTTATTCATGTGTCTACGATGAGAAAATATGATACACCCTAATCTGACAAATCAAATCTAACTGGTGTTTCTATTGAAGGTGGATTCAAAGCCAATGTAACTGTTAAAGGAGTGGAGTTTCAGTGTTCATTTGAAGGTAAAATGGGTTCCAGTCCTTCTGAAGCAAGAGAATCAGCTGCAGTTCAGATGATAACGAACTTGAGAAGTATAGCAAAATTAGAAGAGTGATATTGGAAGATTAGAAATGATCTGTTTCCCTTTTTGTTACTAGTCTTTTCTAGAATTACATCAATCTGGCAAAATATCATGTCAGTCTTCGATCATTTTTACTGAATTCTGTTAAAATGACTGCATTTTCTAATCTCTTCGGTTCTGGGATCTTGCATTTAACACAAATGATATTGATATGCGATTAATTCTTGTCAACTATGTTGTTTATTATTTCAATTTTTCTCTCACCTTTTTTCGTTTACATAGTTGCTAAGTTAGGTCGTGCTCCATCTTATTTTTTTTCTTCGGAATATATCCTTAGAATGTATTTATCAAATTATTAAATGTGTTTCATATTTCCACATCTTAACTGTTCTTTTACTCTGTAAAATCGTGTTGTACATATTTTTGAGTTTTCTCTTGTGAGAAGTAAACACAACAACAAAAAGGACCATCTAAGAAAATAAACTAGTGAGGAAGAAAACAGATGGCAATGAACTTGGCAACTAAATAAAAATATCAAAAGTTTGATAGACATGCAACACATGTTTAGAAAGCTAACAAGGACAAATTAGCTTATTTAAACTCTTTTTGGTTGATAGAAACAACTCAATACAATAGTAGACTAAAGGTCACCAAACTTGTGTTTCTCTCTGTTTATAGAGAAAAAGAGAAAGTATTTTCATGTGAAAAGAGATGTGTGGATTAGAGAAACTTGTTTGAAGGAAGTTGCTATGAAGAAAATAGAAGACGTGGGTTTCACAATATTCTTGTCGTATCTTTATAATGGTGAGATTTGGAAAGATAGCGAACTAGTATATGCAATTTCAAAAACAATGACCAAATTTATGATTATGTTGTTATATAACATATATAATAGATTTTGTTATGTTATATACCATAATTAATTCTAATTTATAATTTTTTTAATGATACTTAATATGCTGTAAATATATTTTTGATTTAAAAACATAAAATTTAAGTTTTGATATTATATGAAATAATTTTGATTTGTTATAAAATACATTTTTTTAAAGATTTTATAATGATTTTTTTTCATTTTAATTTAACATTTATTCTAATTTTAATCTATATTTTCAACATATTTTTTAAAAAGTAGTTATATTTTATTTTTAATATAAGAGTACTTTGATAAATTTTAAATATATCAATTTATAACTTTTTATTCTATCACATTAACTAAACCTCTTAAATTTTTCATTCATTTTTCTTTATTTTTTTTTACTTATTTTCCTGTTTAACCAAATAATTGTTTTTTTTTTGTTTTTTTTCCGCTAATTCATTTTCATCCCTCACCTCGTTTCAAATAAAACATATAACAGAAGCACTGTGCAGACAGAAGAGTAGCAATCACCACAATCTACAAGAGATATTTACCTTGCATGTAAAGTGTTTAGAAAGAGTTCCTCTATAACAACCTGATAACAGGTCCCAATACTTTATCTTGAATGAAAAAGCAAAAAACAAACTGATTTCAACTTCAAACTTAATAATCACATATATTTCACCTTATTAAAGTTACAGAAAATATCTTATCTTAATTTTGATTTACAACACTTGCTGCTAAAAGACATTCAACATGAAAGAAAAAAAACAATACTAAACTAAATGCATGATTGTCAGTTGACATAGAATAATTATTATAGTTGCTAGTGGTTGACAACAGAAAACAAAAGTTCTATCCTCTGAGAGCATAATGATAAACATGCTGTTGGCATAATATCTAATCCTAATATCCTACAAATACAATCATTGAGAATGTAGACTTCAGCTTTGGACAATTGTGGCTTTTGGGGGTAGAAGGAGATGGAAGAAACTTCTGTACTCAATCAAATGACACTGAAATTAAAAAAAAAAATCCCGACTTTACAGTAAAATTCTTTCTTTTTTAAATCATTAAGGAAAATCCCAGTAGTTAGAAATTTGCATCATCCTCTACAAAATTCAACAAAAACTTCAAAACCGAAGCCTTAAGATCCCCATTCACTCCTTTATTTTTTGTTTCAAACACACCCTTCATAATTCTTGTGTAAAGCCTTTCAAGTTGTGGAATGCTGAAACTTTCACTACGCTTCACAAAAAGCTGCTTGACAGATTCCACTTTTCTCAAAAATTCACCATCTAGCACTGTGACATCCTGGGGACTGTTGCAATCAGCAAGGTTGTGTTTACAAGTTCCATGCAAGTTTTCTTCAATTGACATAGGTTCAAGCCCTTTAGCATTAGTGTCATTAGGTTGATGCTCCCGGGAAGACTTTGGCGGAACAGAATCTTGCGACTTGTCTTCTGCTATCAACCCAATTTGAATGAACTTTAAAATCACTATTTGAACTGAAGTTTGCAGGTATATGGAAACAAGTGAAGAAGAAACTAATTTGAAACCAAATCACACAAATATAATATTTGTTTTAAGCATAACCAAGCACATAAGTGTGTTAAAAGCAAGGACTTGAAAAGCAAAGATGTCTACCCACTCATGACTATCATGCCTTATACCTGCATGCACTTCGGTGATCTTCTTAGCTCGCTTCAATGCCTCATAACTCTGATCCACGTTAACCTCTGGTTGGACATGACGAAGTCGAGCACTCATTCTAGTACCAGTACCCAGCTGCACAACAGGAGAAGCAGGGAATGTTGAATCCTCTAATTCATCAGACAGTTGAACTGGGCCACCTTGGCTAGCAATCTTGTCACAATAAGCAACCAGTGCTGGATCCATTTGTGAGAGCATTCCATGCACCTGAAGAAGTACAGAAAAGAAAAAATAAGATACGGAGGAGCACTTGCTAGACAGCAGTCAACATCAAGATGTAAAACTTCAGTCCAGAGAAAGTCCATGCACCGCATCACGCAGCTCACAAGCTCTACTGACAATCCTAGCACCGTTGTAATCCTCTCCATTGTAGGCCTGAGTTGCAGAAGAACCAAACTTAAGACATGCTTTGAATATTAGAATTAGTGTATGAAGCATTTTCAATATATATAGCCCATCTGCCCCCGACCAAAAAAAAAAAAATTAAGGCACAAATACATGCCTTTGCATTGGATACAATAAGATTGATATCCTGCATGAATGCAGTACATGTAATATATTGGCCATTATCAACATGCTGCAGGATGGTAGCCATGTCTATTGGGTTCTGTATAATTGACCGGTAATTTGGTGCATCTTCGTCTGACACTGGATAATGGAAGGCATTAAATCTTTTGTCATACAGTATCCTGTAACATGGACAAAAATACATATATGTATTGAGAGAGGATGCATCCAGTTAATTAAAGGTATTAACGAGCCATACAAAGCCAACAACAGTACATTAAGCATAAGTTGACATACCGGTTGCAAATATCTCTAAGGCACATTCGTAACCTGCGAAGTGCATGTTGCTCAGCTTCCACCTTTGCTTTTAGCTCAGATACTTTTGGACCAGTAGCCAATTTTGGTGCCTTAGGAAGTTCAGGGAGGTATCCCGTATCTTGTGACTTCTTGTTGATTCCCTCCAACAATATTGACATAACAGCTTCTATTAAAAGATTGAAAAACAAAGTCCTATCTTTGGCACCTGGCATATTCACTTGATAACTGTTGCAAAGAGAAAGAGGGTGAATGGAGAACTAGAAACAAAGGCATGGAGAGTACTTTCAGATTCAAAGAAAAAAATATTACTCAAAATTTTCAACCTTTGCATTTGAACAAACCTACAGTCATTTAACTACTTTGGGAATAACCAATCACATAGACTTCAGTAACGTGATAGGGCACTGAATACTGACGGTAAATATTCTACTACCTCCCTTAAACTAATTTCCCCCATACAAAACCATCCATTTAAAATGATATAATTACATACATAGTACTGGTAAAGAAAAAGCCATTTTCTTTGCCTTGGAGCTAAAACAATATACTTGCAGTAAATTATATCATGCATACATTGTGCGATGAGGGAAAACTGAAGTAGGCACTTCCTCAACTTCAGCAGGTTCAACAGAGGATGTACCAAGCAGTAAGATAGGCAGGTCAGATGGTAATTCTTCCAGCAAAGTCAGGAGAACAGCCCTGAGCTGCTCATGAGACTGCAGGATAATTTAAAACAATCAAGCTCAGTTCATATTAAAAAGTAATTTTGGGCATTAAAATCAGTTCATTTATCATATATAATTACAGGTAACCAAGATATACTCACAGTTTCCCACCAAACATCAAACTGTGGTAAATAAAGAATTGATGGTGTTGTTCTTCTAGCTTCACTAAATATATGTACTAATGCCTCTTCTGGTGTCTTTGCACTGGGATCTGACAGAAGAGATGGGAGTCCTAATGAATGCACAGGAAACTTTTCCAGCTCATGTAAAACCGCAGGGCCAAGATGATCCTGTTAAACTAGAGCAGTAAGTATATTCAATATTAAGTTGCTGTAATGAATAATTTATCAACAACAACATAAGGTTACAAGATAATTACCAGCCCTGTACCTTCACCACCACAAAGTAGAAGCCTAGGTCGATACACAAGTGGAATTGCAGACCCGTAGGACAGCATTGAAAGTTTAGTCAACTCAGATGCAATAGAAGCTGCGGGGAAAATATCAGATATAACACTCATGGCTTTCTCTAAATGTCGCTGGAGACATGGTTGAACTACTAGAGACAATGGCCTAGAGTGCACAATGGCTCCTCTATGAGCAGCAGGAGTAATAGTAGACATTGCTTCAATAAAATGAGTCTTTTCTACATTGACAGAATCAACATCTATAACAAATTTGTCATCACTTGTATAAACTTGTGGATACTTTTGCCGAAATGCATGGATGGCAGCTTCAGTACAAAGAGCTTTCAGATCAGCACCACAGTAACCTACACAACTGGCTGCAAGTTCCTTTTTCAGCTCATTTGGAGGAGGATGTTTCCACTTACGAGTATGAATGTCTAATATCTCAGCACGTGCCTCACAACCAGGTAAGGGAAAGTTAAACTCTCGATCAAATCTACCAGGGCGTCGTAAGGCTCCATCAATAGCATCAATCCTGTTGGTAGCTCCAATTAAAACAACTTGCCCGCGAGAGTCAAGACCATCCATCAAAGCAAGCAAAGTGGACACAATTGAATTGTGAATTTGTTCCTGCTTGCTAGACCTCACAGGTGCAAGTCCATCTATCTCATCAAAGAAGATAATAGAAGGTTGATTCCTTTGTGCTTCCTCAAAGAGTAGTTTCAATTGTCTTTCAGCCTCACCAACCCACTTGCTTAGCACATCTGCTCCTTTGCGCATGTAAAAGCTAACCTTTTGGCCAGCTTTTGAAGCAGCACAAGCCAAAGCCCTTGCAATCAATGTTTTCCCTGTGCCAGGGGGCCCACACAACAACACTCCCCTAGGTGGAGTTATGTGGTAACTTGCAAAAAAATCCGGATATAGTAATGGAAAGAAAACCATTTCCTTTAGAGCATCAATGTATTCAGAGAGCCCACCTATATCATCAAAACTAACACTATCGTCAACCTGTAAGGGTTGGATATCTGCTCCACCCTTGGAGCTTGGTCCAGCAGTTTGAATCCCAGATGTAAGAGTAGCCAAAGCATCACCCTGATGACCCCAACCTGATGCAGCAAGATTTAATCCAAAAGCTGTTGTTCCATGCATGTCTAAGCCTCCAAAAAGCCAAGGTGGACCAGATCTGTTACCACCTCGCCCCCATGAAATAGCTGGGCCTTGGTCCAGCTCATCCACAAGAAGTGAGTCATCAGAATCTTCAGGCCTCGCTAAACGATGACGCTTATGAACTCGTGATCCACCTTTCCTTACATCCCTGCTGACCTTGGTACCCATACCTTGATGTAACACTCTTCGAGGAGACCTAGGCCGAGCCTTTCTTTCCTCCATAGAGAACCTCCGAACATCTGAACGATTCCGAAGATCATAGCGCTTTCTTCCATCCTGCTCTTCTTCACCCTCTTCATCATCGCCATCTTCATCACCTTCATCCTCACCTTCATCTTCACCCTCAGCGTCCCCCTCAATCTCATTTTGGCCATCATCTGCATCATTTTCCTCAGCATCATTTCCATTTTCTGTTTCATCTTGATCAACCTTTTCCTCTGACAGGTCTTGCTCATCATCTGACTCTGAAATCAATCGTTCTATCACAGCACCCTTTGAACGACGAGGACGTAAGCCTTCACGTCGAGGTGCTGGCTTAGTATCGTCTGCTCTTTTGCGCTTAGAAGACATCAAACCATCCCGTTTGACTCTATTTTTAATCTGGTTTCTCAATGAGGGATATGCAGGTCTCTGGAACACAGACACATACCTTCAGCCCAAATTATAGCAAATTCAAGTTTATTAAACAAAATTTTGTATTATTGAGTATAAAACCTCACCATTAAGTCTTCGTCTTCAGCTCCAGAGCTATCTGTAAAATCTTCAAGATTTACATTAATCCTTCTCTTCCTTGTTGAACGGCGAAGGTTGGCAGAGCCAGACTAAGAGAAGTACAGATAAAACAACCCGAGGATTTAGATACATCCCATGTAATACTGATGAATTATAGTAAGCATCTAATCAAATTCAGCAAATGACACAATTCAGAGTAATGGGTGAAATAGAATGCAGAGTCCAACATTAGAAAAACAATAATACCCACCACTACCTACTAAATTCACACCCTTCGATCTTTTTTAAAGAATTATACCAATTCATAAAAACAATCAATTGCGTTTGCCTGTCAAAAATATCTCAAAAGAAGGCAAAACAAAGAAACAGGGAGAACAGTTATTGTGCACAATCATATTCAGCAAAGCAGAGACCAGAGGTTGATGAAGTTAAGGTATCTGATTATAGATCAAGCAAACTTGGTTGCTAAAGTAGAACATTTTGTTAAGTTATCAGTGAAGGCAACATAGATTGGAAGAAACTATTACATCTAGAATTTTATACATAGATAGTAAATAATTTAGTGCTTGGTTGCTATAATCAATTGTCAATATGACACTTGTTATATTTGAATAGTTCTATATTAAAATGGACACTGCAGAGCAGTTATTTCTATAAGCAAGTACAAACTACTTTGCAGTAAACTTAAAAATATTATGCAGGATTTTAGAAAAAGCTCTCTGCCAATCCCAAATTTTGCTAATAATAACCCCCAAATGAGTACGAGTCAGAACCTGGTGATTTACAACTAAACACATTTCCAGCACATTTAGAGGAAAACTTCTTTGAAGAAAATAGTATACAAATACAACTAATTAATTGTGAGTATTCTGAGCAAACAATTGTTTTCGTGTTTGGGTATAATTCTTTTAAAAACACAAACAGAGACTACTAACAAAGACACAACATCATCAATTGTCCACAGCCTTATCTTAACTTCACGAGAGAAGAAAAGATAGCAATTTGTTTTTAAATTCTAAAAAGACGACATAAACAACAAGAAAATGAGTCTTGTGAAGCATTCATACAAACACACATCAGTATACAGACCATTTGAGCTAATTACATCAAATACCATTGTCCACATAAAAGCCTTGACAATTAGTTAGAGGACCTTTGAAAGAAAGAGCCAGGTAGGGAAACATTTCACACAAGAGGACTGTGAATCAACAAAACAGAATGACACCTGGATAAGATGCAAATGGATTCAAAGATCACAGTCAAGTAACAAATAACAATGGAAAGCACAAAGCAATATTATGATAAAGCAATTGTTAGGATCTAGGATGTTAGGATAGATTGGGTTGAGGACTGAGCGATTAAAGGTGTGAGGGTGTCAGTTGTAAAGGGGGAGTGGGTCAAAGCTGCTATAAATAGAGCTCTTGTAACTTTGTAGAGGATATCAAGTATATTTTGTTGTAAAGACAAGATTCTAGCCTGTAGAGGGAGGTTATGCTCCCAACCAGGGAGGTTATGCTCCCAACCCATTCTTTGTACAGTGCCTATTCGTTCTAAAATAAGAGAATTTTTTTCATTCATCTTTGTATTCTGTTGGGTGAGAGCGTGTTTGGTTAGGTTTCAGACATAGTATTAGAAAGTAGACTTTAAGCCTAACTCAACCCCACAAAACCGGCTTGTAAGGTGAGGTTTGCACCTCACTTATATATTAAGAATTGACCTTATCTCTAGTCGATGTGGGACTTCCAACACACCCCCTTCACGCCGAGGTATAGACATCTCGTGCGTGATAGTAGAAATTGGGTGGTCCGATAACGGCCCGATAGCGGGTGGAATAGAAGAATAGAATGCCCACTTAGAACTCGCTAGGATAGGCTCTAACCATGGCTCTGATACCATATTAGAAAGTGGACTTTAAGCCTAACTCAACCCCACAAAACCGGCTTGTAAGGTGAGGTTTGCACCTCACTTATATATTAAGAATTGACCTTATCTCTAGTCGATGTGGGACTTCCAACACATAGAAACCTAACAAATTGGTCCGACCTGCCGTTTCGAGAAGCGGTCGGATCATCCAGAGCGCTGCCATATCAACAGGAGAACTGTTGGTTGTCCTTAGGAGAGGGGTGCCGGATCAAGAAGGGATCAAGACGTTATCAAGAAACTGTCGGATCCAAATTGGGTGCGAAGCAAAGATGGAGGAAGCACGGAGGGACGATTGGAGGCTATGGAGATTACGATGGAGCGGATGAAGGCGGAATCCGCCGTAGTGCGCCGGGACTTGCAAGAAATAATGAGGATGATAGGGGCGCAGACTCACAACAATGAAGAACACTCAGATGGAAGTCAGACTTTCGTAAACGAGAACCAGCGACGGCACGAGGAGGATATTGGAGGGAGAGTGGGTGGCGATCACCAGGAGGTGCAGAATCAATGACAGAAAAGGGTAGAACTACCCACTTTCCAAGGGTTTGATCCGTTGGGGTGGGTCTCTAAGGCAAAGAAGTTCTTCGAGTTGCAAGGTGTGGCAGAGGAGGAAAAGGTGCGCCTAGTTGACATCAGTATGGAGGGGAGCGCTGGCTACTGGTTCAGAGCCTGGAAGGAGAAAGCCAAGAATTGTTCTTGGGAAGGTCTGAAGGGGGTAGTAGTGCTGCGATTTGGAGAACGGAACGGGGGTACCATCTTCGAAAGGGTAGCGGCCAGTAAGCAGTCGAGAACCGTGGAAGAATACGTCCCAGCATCGAACGTGAAAGAATTGACGAAACTGAACGGTCGAGGACTGCCAGAATCGAACGGGAAAGGACGTCCGGAAGCGAACGTGAGAGAATTGCCTAAACCGTACGGTAGAGAACTGCCAGAACCCAACGGGAGAGGACTGACGAAGTCGAACGTGACAGGACGGCCGGAACCGAACGAGCTAACACTACAAGCTGTGAACCCGAGAGGACTGAAGGAACCGAACGGTCGAGGACTGCGAGAACCGAACGGGAGTGGACGTCCGGAAGCGAACGTGAGAGGACTGCCGGAACCGTACGGTAGAGGACTGTCGGAACCGTACGGTAAAGGACTGCCGGAACCGTACGGTAAAGGACTGCCGGACCCGAACGCAATAGGACGGCAGGAACCAAACGGTCTAGGAGGGATGGATCAGTGGGAGAGAAGCGTGATGGAAGAAGGAATGAAGGCTTCGGAGGGAAGAGTGGATGGAAGAATCAATGCGCGGGAAAGAAGAATGGATTATGTGAGGAGGTGGGCCAGCCAATAGAAAAGGGGGCTTGCAGTTTGTGATACACTGACAAAGGGGAGAGAGCGGCTTAAAGCAACGAAAGACATCGAAGACCATTCTCTCAAGGCCTACGATTCTGGAAAAAAGGTGACCAGAATTCTGGGAGCTAATAGAATCCAGGAAGAAGGGAAGTTATTGGAGGAGGAATTGCCACCACCCAAGCCTCCAGACCTGAATTGGAGGGCAGTAGCCAGTGGGTTCACTTCATATGATAACAAGATGATGAAGAGGAGCCAAGAGACCAAGCTTTTCGGTTCCAACCTTGAGGACAAGGTTGTTCTGTAGCGGGGTGTAATGTTAGGATCTAGGATGTTAGGATAGATTGGGTTGAGGACTGAGCGGTTAAAAGTGTGAGGGTGTCGGTTGTAAAGGGGAGCGGGTCAGAGCTGCTATAAATAGAGCTCTTGTAACTCTGTAGAGGATATCAAGTATATTTTGTTGTAAAGACAGGATTCTAGCCTGTAGAGGGAGGTTATGCTCCCAACCAGGGAGGTTATGCTCCCAACCAGGGAGGTTATGCTCCCAACCCATTCTTTGTACAGTGCCTATTCGTTCTGAAATAAGAGAATTTCTTTCATTCATCTTTGTATTCTGTTGGGTGAGAGTGTGTTTGGTTAGGTTTCAGACATAGAAACTTAACAGCAACTTTATCAGCTCCTCCATGATTCCATCATTAGAGTTTCCAGAAAAAACATGGAGGACAAGTTTTAAGAAACATTGAAAACTGGTATGGTGAAAAAACAGAAACTTGATGCTGAATTCCAAGCCATGTAGAGGTACTAAAATTGAGCCTTTTGTTTGTCAAAAGGAAAATTAAATTAAATTGACAAAAAAGGAAAAATAAATACATAAAAAAAGTGAAAAACAATAAAATAGCAAATGTCTTTAGGGGCTGTGTGGCATTTTTTTTTTCACTGCTAATAAGAGATATGCAACCTAGTTTTCCTTTTGTTTCTTGTTTTCTAAAGTTCACCCAGGAAATAACGAAAGCAGTCTTTTGATGTTTATTATTTACACTATTTCCAACATAAACTTTTGAAAACAGGGAACAGGGTGACAAGAGAAAATGTTTTCTCGACTCTAAAGCCAAACAACCCTGATAATTTCATAGATATGTCCACATTTTCACGTAATGAATTAGAGGGGCATGGAAATTTCATTGTCAATATCATATATGATAATATGAGTGACACAGAACCTATGGGATTTAAGCAACAAATAGAGTCATCCCCACTAAGAATTTTGCTTCTATAACTGATTTGGTATACAGACACTTACATTAGCATTAGAATCTTGTGGTTTCCGATTCCCTGGACGCAACATTTTGGCAATCTGAGAAGCTGCAGTCCTTGTCTTGTTCTTGTTTTTCCTTGTGCGCCTAAGATTTTGGTTATAAAACAAGTATGGTCGGCCATAAATGTTTGGCCTTGTCTTGATCCTGTCACTTGAGCGCACTTGTCTCAAATCAGGGCCATCTTGGCCTGACCGTTTTGGATACATGAAGCAATGCTAAATTTTGCAAATAAAAAATCACATAAATAGCATATCTCAGCCAGCAACACCTGCAGCAGAAATCAGCAGAATCTACAGCACTTAAAAATTTTCAAAGAGAAATGCTTACAAACATTGCATACCAAGGTAATTATCAATTAGAAAGTCTTCTTCACAGCATCATACTAAACCCTTTCCCACTTACATGCATAAAAATTTAAACACACGTTGAAGAATCATAATATTAACATTGTTATATGAAACTTTGAGAAGTCAAACATATGTTTAGGATTATTTAGACGCAAAAAAAAAAATACATAAAGATGAAATTAAAAAGTTCAATTTGATTTTTTACATTAATACACAAAGTAAGTCATCATATAGGTACAGACAGGGAAGCTGCAGCTAAAGTCAAATGCAACATTCAACATCCTTGCAAGTATCAGGCCTAACATGCAATTCTCAAACTAACATAGCCATAAACACAGCATTTATAGTTAAAAAATAAAAAGTAACATAACAAATAACAAATAAAAAGAAAAAACATTGCATCAAACAAACAAGAAGGAACCAAATAACCCAAATTCCATAAAATCAAAAAACAAAAGCTAATCAGTGAACTTGGGTGTGAAGGGCGCGAATAATGGTGATTAGACAGCAGATACAGAAAGTGAAAAATCAGAGCACACCTGATCCCAAGGAATGAATGCAATAAGTTAGGGTTTCGGCGAAGGTCGCAGAAGGAAGAATAAAAGCATCACTTTGAGTTTCAGAGTCCAAAACCCTTTCTCTTGGTCCCTCCTCCTTCTCTCTTGTGTGTATTTTTCTCCTCTCCCCGTTCCCACTTAGCTTCCATCCAAATGCCGAAAATATTTCTCTACTGTCAAACTAGATCCGGGTTGACCCGTTACATACGACCCACATAGAAAAACAGAATTTATAATTGGGCCGCTTCAGAAAATAAATGTCCAAACATTTATAAACATATAAACAGTTTATGGCAACCAGTTTTTACCAATAAAACCGGAACATGATAATTTATTAATTTTATTATGATTAAATTAGTGATGATTATAGTCATAGTATTATTTGATGCATTTATTAATGAGGTAAAAATATTAAAAAAATTAACTGTATGAAAAGTATTATTTCAAGATGTGACATTATTCTCAATCAACTTATGTATTATTTTAAAAAAAACATAGAATCTTCTTTCATTGGACAATAAGAAGATACACTAATTCATTCATTACTTATAACTTAGTTTTGTCGCTGTAATTTACATGTATTCTTATATCATTAAAAAAATCAAAAAGTAATTAAAAAATCAGTGAATTAAAATTTCGGACATTTAATTCACTGATTAATTATTACAATGTCTATAGTTAAGCATTTGTGCTTAAGTATTTCAAATTTTCTAAATAATACAAAGCTAAAAAAAATCAGAATTGATTATAATAAGTTATTTAGAATAATTTTCACAAAATAAACTATTTCTTACAAACAATGATTTTTTCTATAGTAATTAAATATGAATCAAATCTTTTTTTTTTAATTTCTAGAAATTTGATTACTAAATTATTTCATCTCAAATTAACTTTAATTTTAAACAAATGGACCCTTGTTTTATTCTGTATTTTTTATCTTTTTATTTTTTCTTTAATTCTATAAAATAGTTCTTTGCGGAACACACAAGCAACACTAATAGAGGTGATTAATCTAAATATAGTTTTCTCTTCACTATCTTTCCTTTTTAACTTATTACACTTAATTCAGTATATTTTATAACTATATATATAAACATATATCATTATTTTTTTAATGATTTAAAAAAGTAAAAATAGTATATATTAGTTATTAAATTAATATAATAAATTTAAAAATTGTAACAGTTATTCCGTTTTTTTAAAAAGAAATATATTTAACTATATTAATGTAGAATTTTTTTTATGAAAATTCAAAATTAAAGATATTATGGATACTTTATTTTTAAAATAACTTTTACAGTTACAAAATAAAAAAAATATCGTAAAAATATGCATTATAAAATAATTACAGTTTTATATATTGTGATAGATAAAAATAAATAAACAGATGCAGGTAAAATCATATGTAAATCATATGAAGACTAAGATTTACTATGAAAGCAATTTGATGAATTTATTAGTATGAAAGCAAAGTAAATTGGTCTAAGATTTGCTAATTAAGACTGAGACTTAGAAGGATCGCTTTACTGACCTTTTGAGAATAAGAAAAAAGGAATAATAATTAAAATATTATTTTTCTAGAATTTGTTAATTCATCATGCAATAATGGAAACAGTGATGATAAAACAAAATAACCCCCTTAAAATATTAACAATTATTATGAAAAATTACCAATGTTAAATGTTAGAATAATTAATCTATATATAATCATTAAGTCTATTTAGGATGTAGTGTGCTAGCTTTTATGAATTGTGTCTATAGTAATACCTAGTTCTGTATCTAGATATTTAGTGCAGTTCCTCCATGTACTCTTGTATTAATTATTTATTATGTAATAAATAAAAGATTGTGAGAGTAAGCCCACTAGAATTTCTGTTTAAATCTCAAGTACCAACAAAATCATATATTTGCTGGAAGAAACTTGGTTCTCCCCTGACAAAAATAATAGACTAGAAAGACATTTACCGTGGCACTATGAAGCACATTTTACCCATTTTGGAGACTGAGGGTGAAAGACAGCTAAAAAAAATAGGAAGTTTATTGCTACAAAAAGAATGAAAAAATACCAAATGATTGAAAAAGAGACAATTAAACTAAACAAAACAAAAAAAGGGGATGATGTTTCCATCTGTGTATAATTAAAATACATATCTATTATGGCAATCTTGTACACCTAGCATCCAGCAGCTCTCAAGAATTTATCAAAGGGGCTTGCAGGTGGTAGCTTTAAAGAATGATGCTGTCCAAAATCAAATGAACAGGGGCGAACTTGATATTGTGCTTGAAATTGTTCCTGATTCACCAACTTCAGATCACCTTCTGAATAATCCAGTGTCTACACAATGGCACGGTAACAAATAATAACCCTTTCAATGTTAAGGAACAACTTTATGTTTAATCTGAACTTTTGGTCGATTATGATGCATCATGCAATGGTGTCCATTACATAAATTGAAGCAGTAAACAAAATAAATGAACTTTATATATGGTTTAAGCTAGTGAATGATTTTTATTGGTTCTGAGTGATTTTCCTCTTTCCAGATTTTATTTTCTAATGATAGTAATTTGATCATTGCTTAATTCACTGGTTACCTAAACTGGGACATTGATACTACGACAAGCAATTGACCAGTATGATCATCTGAAAAATAAATTATTCTTTCACTATATACTTTTCTTTTGTTGTAAAATGAAATTTTCATGTTAAGAAAGCATACTAACCTTAATTGGCAAAGGGGAAACTTTCATTTCAATTTCACTTGAAAGAACTATTGCCCTAGTTTCCTGCTGGTGCTTGAAACTGTGAAGAACTGACATCTTCTTTTGTTTTCCTGTTACAAGTGCCTCACACTGGTTCTTCATTTGGTCATAAGGCACAGGAGTTGATGAAATGGGAAAACTAGCCACCTGTCGTGCAGTTTCCAATACCTATCCATACAATGATCCACGAAGTATCTTTTAAAAACATAATTTTCATCCTCCAACATAAACAAACATTGATTTAAAATACAATTACATAGTGAAGCAACCTGAACAAATATAAAATAATATTTTTTAACAGAAAGAAATCCAGTTTTAATTCTCCAGCTGAAACATCTAAGATGGATTTAAAATATAATCACCTACCCAAACAGCTAAAACTAAAAATAAAAACATATCATAATTTTACCGATTGTAAGAGTTCATTAACACTTAGAATGTCTGGGTTATTGCTAGATAGTGATGATTTACGATCTGACTGACTTCCACTAGGTTCAGGCCGGGCCTCTTCATCCATCAAAGCTGCCGAAGCCACAATCTGGAAACATGTCATAGTACTGAGACAGAAAAAAGTTTCTAAAACCACTTAAATGAAAATAAAATTTTGAGGAATTTTACCTCATCAAAATCTGGGAACTCAATCTGAGCAAGGGGAGAAGACTGCACTGGTGTCTCCATAAACAAAGGAGGTCCCAGTGGATAGGCATCATCAGGGGAAAACCCTTGTACAAGTTGTTTTTTTATGGTCGACAACTCATCCTGGTTAAAATTGAAAAGTCATTATTTACACTTATCCACTACTGAAGTTTTCCTTGGCAAGCAACTCAACTGCAGCTATTTTTGTATGACATGCTACATACATAATATAATATTTGCAAGTATCTTTTATACATAAAAAACATTGGTTTGAGTGATAGTTTTTAGAATACATGCAAGTGCATAAACAGCTGTGAGTATAACTTCATAAGTAGAAAAATGAATCAAGCACAGCCAATTAGCCCCTTATAATAATTATTTCAAAATAGCAAATCAAATCATGATTGTCAAACCAACTAAACCTGATGCGCAAACTTTTCAATCTGAGAAATTATGTAGCTCATCTCATGATGATGGCTTATGTAACTAGTTGGATGTTTGTAATTTCTAATAACAAGCAGAAAGTAAGTCGTTATCTACCCTTAAACTAGAAGTGCAGTATATGTTAAAAAGCTTGAGCAAAACATTTTCACCATTTAATCCAACAACTATGCTGTGATTTGTGTTTGATATGTTTAACCAATGGAAAACTGAAATACAGTGGTGTCTACTTCATCCTCCTAACCCTGGCTACTTCCCAACCATGAATCTAAGCAATTGAAATAAATTCATATTACCTCTGATAATTCTGAAAATTTAGTCAGGAAGAATGATATTACAGTCTCTTTCAATTCCTTATCATCCAATTTAATTGCTGACAGTGTCTTCATAGCTGAAACATCATCTTCCTGAGATCCATAAACTATCTTCTCTGATTCTGTATAAACAGCACACAGCTTGACATCATCGACCAACTCAAGGAAAGGATCTACCTGTGGGTTTAAAACACTAATTAATTTACCTTATTATTACTCAAAACAAACATGTAGTAAAATTCAATTTTGAAAAGCAAGCTGAATAATGAGGTCATGCAATGGGGAACAAGTGATTAGGGGAAGAAACTTACAGTTAAATTTGTCAAGGATGCTTTAACTTTTGGAATTAGCTCAGGGAAATTCCCTGCCCTGGCTGAGAATATAAGCATGTATGATGCTAAAGTGAAAAGAGACCTCCTGCGAGATGGTTGCAAACCTCCTTTGAAATGCATGAAGACAACAAGCATGTCAGAAAATTCCAGCATAAAACCATTATCTTATATTTAGTCATAATAAAAAAAATTATGCCATGCATAGTCATAGAAAGTGGATGTATTCCTAACTCTTATAAAATCGGTTTGCAAGTTAAGGTTTTTACCCACATACATACCCTAATTTGAACATATCTCTAATTAATGCAGGATCTCCAACACATACCCTATGCTATTTAATATTTGTGGTTGGTGATAACAGCCCACGATAGCGGGTGATACAGTAGATCCAACTAATATTTTTAAGATAGACTCTAATACCATCTTATAAAGTAGATTTTAAGACTAACTCAATCTTAAGTTGACTTAAAATGTGAGATTTGCACTCACTCAAGGCTTTGGGCCCAACAATGGATCTAAGATAGGATAAGATACTAACTATTTTGAAAGCAAAGATATTATACTATCTTGGAATTTCTGTTTAGGGTCTAATTCAGCTCACAAAACCAGCTTGTAAAGTGAAAACTCTTCACCTCTTATAAGCAATATTTAGGTCATATCACCATGCAATGAGAAATAAACAACCCCCCACCCCATGCAGCCCAAAGTGGCTGCAATTAAGGCGACTTTCCAATTATTTAAACTGCACCTTAAGAAGTTGAGGCAAGTGGTGTATGAAAATAAGCTATAGGTTTGGATACTATACTAGATTTAATCTTAAAAATAACTGAAATTAAGTTCTCCAACAGGTATTTAAATTGCACCACCAATAATTGAGGCACCTAATCTGGACTTTCCATCATTAGCCAATTTGTATTTGTTCCAGATCAAATTGGATATAGTAATAATTGTGTAAAGAAGGCAGCTCGTCAAGATAAGATAAAAAAAATCACTTATATGTTCAAGTTCAACTGACCTTCTTGATCCAAAGAGAGGCTCATTAGGGAAAATGCCAGTTGGAAACATCTTACTAAAGCCATGTAACTGGATGTCTGTTGAAAGTAATTCACATCATCACCATGAATTTAGACAAATTAATTAGTTAATTAAATTATTCGGTTCATATGTTATTGGATTAATAGAAGAAATTAACAAAAACATGGTGTTTCTTTTTTTTCATTTCCAGAAGAGAATAAAACAGTTAAAATGCTGGTCACTACCACTAAATATAGTTAATTTCACACCAAATTGAAATACCCATTGACAGCAGTTCTTGACTCAGGCAATGAGGTAATAGTGTGAGAATATTAACTAGTCTGCTTTATAAAAATATAAGATTAAGATATAAAGTGACCCCAGCAACAGTCAACTGATTATTGAAAATGTACACTGTTATAAATAATTAACAGTTAAAGAAAATGAACAAAAACATTAGTGTATTGTATTTAATGACATTAAATATAAAAAACCATTATCTTTACATTTTAGTATTTTACCAATCTCACCTTTGAACGAGTGAACAATAAAGCAATGCTATAAGTGTGAGCCATTGCCTCAAAATTTGCAGGGCCACCATCCATAGAGGTTGCCTGAATCCAGATTGAAGAAAGCAAGAGACTCACTTGGTGACTGCTTAACCGAAAAGAGCTTAGCTCCTGAAAATTTTAGTTAAATCATGCAATATTTCATTAGCAATTACAGCAAATAGAAATACCTTGGTCCTCTCCACTATTTTAGAAAAAATAAAAATATATAATCTAAACTAACTGAATAACTTCCTATGACAACTAATATAATTGGAATTAATAAAGCTTGTATGAAGTGCAAACCAAGAAGATTAGGCACTACCAGCAGCATTTCTTACATGTCTACTAAATCAATTAATAACGATGAAAAGAATAAACAAAAATTCCCCCCATACATGTTTTCCATCCATTAGAGCCCCAGGAAAGATGTGAACATGGTATGGACGAATTGCATATTTCTCACTAACACCAACTACTGCCTTTCCTTCCGCGTGTTTCCCACTCATATACTCTGCTCCTAAAAGATTTTCATGCTGAATGGAGAAGCTTTCGCTTGATACCTTCTCAGACATCTTTGTTATTTGGTCTAACTGAGGAGAAAATGGTGATGGAATAAGCACTACAGAAAAGATGAGATGAGCTCCAACTCGGGTTTCATGATCAGAGTGAGCCATGGCCAGGAGCAATTGATGAAACAAAGCATCAGGGAAAGCCTGAAAAGACAAAAAAAAAAAATTAGTACATATTTACTGTGAAGCACATAGAAAAGTCCATTTCCAGTCAAAGTAACTAAGAATACTTGCCTTCTTGTAATATGATACATTAGGGATGGACGTGATTAGCTTTGCAGTTTGATAAACAGCAGAAATTGTCGTTCTTGCAATGGTAGTTGTAGTTGAGATATTCTCTAACACCACAGCCATCAAATCAAGAATGGGTCCTACATCCCCAACCTGCCATTCTCAAAGTGTTATAACAGAAGCAGCATAAAGTTAAAAAAAAAGGAAAAAAATGCTGTGCATACCTTGTTGGAAAGATGCAATATACACATTTCCAAGGCAAATTGAAGTTCAGTATTCAACTTAAACCCATCATTTCCAAAGCTGGAAGCTTCGGCTGAATTTTGCAGAGTCTTCCTTAAATGTTTAATTAGTTCAGATATTGCACCAAGTATTGCAACCGAAGCCTGTTGCTTCACATTTTGTGCAAGTTTTGTTGTTGCGTTAATAATATCAATCTGAAGGATCGGCTGCTTAGCAACATTTTTATGATCCAAGTGCTTGACCAAAACGGACAACAGAAGGCAGGAATTATCTCCTAGTGTGTAAAAAGAGATAATCAATATACTGAAATAAGCGACAAAATCTTCTTTTAAGAAAAATCATATCACGTAGTATTGCACGGCTACCTGATTCTGCTAAAAGAGATTGTAAGTAAATCAAAACATGAGCAGCAACTCCTTTTTCAGAAGACCATTGATTTTCAGAATCAAAATAATGAAAAAGAGGTTCAAGAACACGCCGTAATGTTGTAGCTTCTCTTGCTAATTTGACCATATTATACAAGCAGACCTTTGACCAGTATGTAGGATCTTTAGCAGTATCCCTGTAAAATGTGTAAGACATAAGGGCTTTGGAACCATAACTGTTGGCTTCATAATAAAGGATGGGAAGAAGAGTAAGGTATGACATACAACACAATGTTCATCTCATTTCCAGTCACAGCTTTCAGCAGCAAAGGATCCTTCTTAGTGATATCTGTTAAAGGGTCTTCTACTTTAGGAAATCCCTGTACTATAGGGTCCAGTGACTCAGAATTCAGCTTATTTTCCATGGAAGATTTGGAGTTGGATTGGAGACTCGTGTAATTCTCCAAAGTCACTGATATAATCTATTTCAAAACCCAGCCGCCCAACCAAGTAAAAGAAAATAATTAGATAGGCAAAACTTTAAATACACAAATTTAGGTTCAAAATTAGGAAAAATAAATAAAATAAAAACATAGAAAAATCAAACTTCAAAGAAATGCATCCCTTTCTTATACATCTGTTCTTGGACTATTGAACAAAAATTGAAAGAGTAAAAGTAAGGATGTAGTACTCACTTCATCTGAAACCATGGAAAGATGTGAGTGCTCACCCATGAAACGCACCTAGCCAAAGAAAGAGGACAGAAAACAACAGTTATCAACAATAGAATGTACAAGTGACCTACAAGGCAATTGATAAGCGATACTATTGCAGGAATGACATAACCACTAACTAGTTCAAATTATTTATTCTCACTCTTACAGTCATTTACAAAGCCAATCATTATCGACAGCTAAATAACCACATAACATGATTGGTGATCACTAAAACTGCTAAGGACCATATTACATTCTATTCATAAGCAAAGTTTATATTCATAAAAGATAGTTATGGGGTTACTTATGTATATTCAATCAAAAATGAAAAGTGAAGCCCTGAATGCCATTTATGTCAAATTACAGGAATGAATGAGCAATTTCCAAGAGACATAACCAATGAACCAGAGAAAGTAAGGTACCATATAGGATAGAGCTTGTAGTCCAGCTGAACGTAGACGCAAAGCTCGTTCATCTTCCCCCACTTCTTGAGCCAATTGACATAGCTTAGGAATAAAACCCTCTAAGTTGAACATGTATGTACCATCTGTCTATTTTAACTTAAAAAAGTCAGGATAGCAAAAACTCATGGCTTTCAAAAGAATGGGAAAAAAGAAAAGATTGAGCTAGATCTGAAAAATGCAATATATAGCAAGTAGCCCGACTGAAAATGCAGTTATCCACAATAAGCCCCACAAGGGGAACTGTGATTTTTGAGCTCCAGTGGTATCCATTTTCACTGGCTTCCTGAACTTTCACCCAGAGAAAAGATACTTAAATTTAAGCAAAGAATTCAAAGGGATGTCAGATATCTCTAACTATGCACCATCCAGATAAGTCAATCCCACAGGGATATTAATTCCATCAGGTCAGAAAGGTTTCATAACTAAATACCTGGCAATCTAGAAAATCAAAAAGAACGTTGCAGCCTAAGATCCTGATTTCATCTGTTCGGGTTTGTTCTAGAAGAGTTCGAATAATCTCTAACAAACTACCAGCAAAAAGAGGCCTGCAAAATTAGGAATTGTCATTTGAATATCAACAACTTATATTTCAAATTAAAAGAAGAGGCAATAGCAATCAGCCAATAGAAATCATAGGAACCACAACTTCATTGTATAAGAAAAACTATTACATGGTTTTATATTACCTCAAATTGTAAAATCACCAATGTTATATGAGAAAAAAGGTTTGAAACGAGATCATGTTTTACATCCTTTTCTAGTTCACAAACTTTAGGATATTCAGATCACTGCACAGTCATTGTAAATAATGATAAAAAAGGAAATTGCATAGTAAACATTTCATTATTCAGTGAATTAAGATTGATGTAGTAGTTGAAAGAGTGGGTCATGCTAACAAGTGCCATGATGGCACTGGTTAAAGAGCATTAAATACAGCCAATGAAATGCTTTTAGTTACTTAAATAAATTATTTAATAACTTGTGTGTCTGGTATACTAATACATCTTTTTCCAATAAAAAAAAATTATAATCTTTGTTTCCATGCGTCCTTAAGGCACTAGTTTACATTCATCTAAAAGAAATTATTATCATTGAAGTATCAGTTAGGAGCATATAGAATTTATAAAATCAATGACTGGAACTTTCAATATGTAATTTCATGTGCAAATTTTTGTTCTGGCAAACTACAACTACTATTCATCAAAAGTGAATCTGTGAGATTGATGACAATCTATATCCTGTTAGCAAACTTACATCTGTTCCTTACATGACGATAAGAATTTCTTGTATATGAACAAGACAACTTTCACTGAGCCAAAGGTTTCATAACGCAAATCCTTGTAACATATTTGCTCCAAGTAATCAGTAATCTGCAAGTTTAAATACATTAAAAAAATTGAAGCCAATGGCATTTTCTCCAGCACTAAAGATAACTTCAGCCATAAAATAGTTTTCATCATATTAATCAAATCAAATAGTTTCTCAAGAGAATCATTACTATCTAAATTCTATCCATTTAGTCGTAATTTGTCTTGATTACACAACGTAATTGAACTACAGATGACAGAAAATAAAGACTTTTGAGAATGGCTTTACCTTGGGAATTCTCAGTGGGTTCTTGGAAGCATAGTCACATAGTTTTCCAATTTTTCTGTCATTAAGTTCAGCCTCCTGCCAAGCACGGTATCTATCATGCATAAGATGATGGGTACATAGGGGAAAGAAAAATCACCGAGAGGGGCTCCAAATCAATCAAAATATTTAAATAATATATAATATATACTACAATAGAAAAATTGTCATGAAGAATCTTGATACTGAAAATTCCTATTCAGAGGTCACACTAGACTAGTCACTTAGAGTGGCAATGGTAAACAAATTCAGGGAAATAACAAATTGAATGCAAAATCCAGTTTAAAGCAAAGAAGCATGTTTTAAACAATAAGTACCAGCCTCGGAAGGACACCACCCTGGGAAAGACTAAAAAACAATCTCATATATATTGATGAGTACATTGATGAGTAGCCAAACAAGTATGCATTGAATACTGTTGATTTTCACAGTGAACGTTGGAACAGCCAACGAGTGTTTAATATTTAAGGACACATCAATGTACTGCTATGCAAGGGGAGAGAAAGGGTAATTATAGTTAGCTGTTTACTCACCTGTAAGTAACAAGTAACAAGCAAATCTTGATATCTTAAATGAAATGGCATTACATGAGCTGAAAATGTCACCTGATTGCGTGGGAAAATATCGGCTAGCAACTTCTTGTATCGTTTCACCGGTTGTCTAGAGCTCGCCCGCAGAGAAGGACAGACGCAACACAGGTTGCCACAGACGGGCACAACCCGCCTGGACATAACTCCCATTTTGCTATGGACCCAGAAGAATCTCCACAATATCAATCAATCAACTCTGGAAACTGCCTCCACAATTCACATTCCAGTAACAACAACACAAATTAACCAAGTGTTTATCTAACCGTTGTTCATCAAGGCTCACCACTACAACTTAACTAGAACTCATTCAACTCCATACCGCAAAAATAACAAATTTAGGCCAAAAAAAGCAAAAACAAAACGGATTGAAAAGTAGAAACCAAACAACAACCTACATTGACTTACCCAAAACTCAAACGGTTGCAAAATCAAAGGTCCCCGGATTCTGGTCACGATCTGGATTGAACTCGAACACAAATATTTCAGAAAATTACTCAGGTTACACCTCAGAAAGCTCTAGCTCACGAGTTTCTCAGATTCAATTGAACATCAAATTTGAAGAAATTAAACAAAGAAAAAGCAAAGTAAAATAAATAAAAGTAATGTTCATCTTCTTCTAAAAATAATGGCAATGGGGACAGAGGATGGAACACTCCACCGACATTTTCGTTGTTTTCAGTTGGAAATTATAAATGCTTTAGGAAAACAACGCTTTCATTCCAGCATCAACATGTACTTGCCTACTGTCTAGTTAAAGCAAGAAATGAAACCGATAATAAAAATTTAATTAATAATTGATAGAAAGTGGAAGGGATACGTCACCATTGGCGTGGTTGGGAAGTTGACTGCACGATGACCCCTCTGTTGCGCTTCATCATCATCGTTTACGCGTAAATCATTCAACGCCGTCGCTGTGTATATAAAAAGAAGTTTCTTAAATCTTTCTTTTGTATGAAAAGAGAAAATGATTAATTAAGTCTCAAATTAACCAAATTACATTATTTTATTGATGTTAGAAATTTAAAACGATAATGGAGTTAATATATTTTATTAATTTAATTGAAATCATATTCAATAACTTCATCAATGATTATTGCAGAGGTCTCGTGACAAATGGCATAAAAGAAATACGAAAATATAATACATTTAATATGTTTTCAATTAAAACAATCAACTTATTTTTTGTTATTTTATATTTCTTAACACATAGATATAAATAAAGAATAATAAATAATATAAAAATCAAGTTATTTAGTTGAAAAGGTTAAACAACGAAAATTTAATTAAAAATGTAAATCATTTAAATTGTTAATAAGTTAACAAAATTTAATAAAAATTTAAGACTAAATTCAACAATATAAAACTGTGGAGATGTTTTACTAAAATATATTAAAAATATATTTTTATAAATTTATCATTAGCTTTTCGTAATAATTTTATCTGGAGGCTTAAAAAAATAACTTTTTAATCAGTTGTACACACAATTTATACCACACAGCATGTCCATTAAACTCGTAGATACTTAAAAAAAATGAGTAAATTATTCAATTTGTCATTTTACATGAATAGATATAAATGTTTTAACTCGATAAGCTAATAAATCAATAAAGTAGTACCTATATGATAAAACAACTATGATTTATTAACCTTTTCAAGCAAACTAAATGAACCTAGATTTTCATACACTAAAACTGTTAGCATAATATAATAAATAAATATAATTAAAAATATAACCATAACTATTTATAAATAATTATAAGTGTGAATCTAAATTATATATTAAATATAAATAAGAAAATTGATCTAAGTTATTTAATCACGATGTAAGAAAGAATGACCATAATAAAGACATAATCTTAGTACATTATATATTAATAATCTTCAATATAATAATGAAAATGGTAAAAAATTAAAATAAAAACAACTGTAAAAATCAATTCACATGAAAAAAAACAACACTATAAAAAGTAAAGATGGTAAAAGAATGTATAAAATAAAATTATAAGATTAATATATGTTAATAATGATTGCAAGCACCGAAAAAAGTTCAACGTACCAAATTGGATTGGATTTTGAAAAAGGAATGTTCTTTTTCTTTTTTTCCTTTTATCTTTGTTGACTTCATCTTACATTTTAGCCTGTAAGCCATATTATATGCTGTCTCTCATGTTAACTTTTCCATGTTTTCTAAAAGTTTAAGTCTTTTTATATTTCTAAATATCATTAAAGAAAATCATTATTTTCCTATTAATTCTCTTCTTTGTGTCTTGAAATAGTGATTTTTAGAATTATAAAAGTACACTGTTTCTTTTGGAAGACAGCACCTTACCTTTTGTTATAAAGAAAGGAAAGAAAACAAAAGAAATAGACACTTGTTTCTTAATTATAGACTAATTTTCACTTTTTTTATTCTTTTAAATCAAATTTATCTTTTTTTATTTAGATATTTATAATTAGGAGTGGCAAAAATATTTATAATTGTAGGTATTCTTAAATAAAATGTGAAGTGATAGTTGGCATTTTACATATAGTTTATAAATAAACCAAATATAATATTATACTTACAAAAAATTAAAATTAAAATTTAATTTATATTTTATTAAGTTATTTCTAAAATAATTACTAATACTTTTGAAACCAATATTTAACGAATATAAAATAAGTAAAGTTAATTTTTTTTCCAATAAATACTATCCGTTATTTTTCCAATCGTCATCCTTACTTACTACTCATATATACTCAAATATATAAATTTTTATGTATAAAAATAGATAAAGACGAGATAATTGACCACATTTATACTTATATACGAGATCTTTTACGTATACTTAAATTTATAGTAAATTTTTAATATATTTTATATACATACATAAATTTTAAAATATAACATTTCCCCACAAAATGTCCAGTATACATCACATTAATTTTACCAAAGGCTTATCCATAAATATAAAAAATCAGAAAGCACTAAAATTTATAATTCTACGTTATTTTCTACTACTGTACATTATTATTATTATAATTGTGTTTAAAATTTCTCTGGGCTGACAGATAGGCTAGGCCCATTCCAACTTACCCAAAACGATACCCAGGAAGTGTTGGGCCGGGCAGGCACGGTGCGAAAGAGACCGCGAACAGAACAATCAAAATCTGGTATAGAATCTGGGATGGATCGAGGTCAAAGGTGGGAAATTAATTGAAACTGGAACATATCATATGATTCCGTGATGGAAGTGCGTGCATCATCATCATCATCGAGGAGGATTTTGTTGCTTATTCTGTTTATCTTTAGCTTTTCACCAACAATCACTGCAATTAGGAAGGATGTTAGCTTTCAAACCATCCATCCCTGCAAAACCACCGTTCAAGGCAGATACCTCCTTTCAGATGAAAACGGTTGGTCAACAAATTTTTCTAGTTTTAGTTTCTTAATGAACTTATGATATTATTAGTGTTATTGTATTCTACACTATTTACTATCAATGTTATACTTTTGATTGGTATTGATTTACTTTGATTAGTATTTGGTAGGTTATGTGTGTAATGCTTTGTCTGTTAATTCACGCTCTCGTTGCTGCCCTCCGAAGGGGGAGAAATTTTCTTGTCAGTGAGTTTTTCTGTTTCCAAACTCTAACTTGCATTTGAAGGGAACAACTGAACATACAAACAAACACGAACTATGTTGTTAGCCATCTTACGTTGTGACTTTTGTTTCTATTTGCAGTGAATGCAATCTTCTTTCACAATGCTGCAACTCTTATGAATATTGTGTTTCCTGCTGCCTCAATCCTGCTCTGGTAATCCCTTATGAGATATTTCACTTTATTCTGTCTTTCCCCTTTCTGGGGCATCATCTAATTGAACAAAGTGTGGGTCTTTGCATTTTTTTTAACTTAATTGAGCAGACGAGTAAGGAACAAGTGCTGAAGATGAAGGTTGCTAAGCCTGCTACTGCAAGTATGTTTCCTTCTGTCTTTTTACATTCCTATTTTGTTTGGTCGTTGTGTAAATTGTGTTTAGGGCTTTTGATTAACTTGTCTAGACATATGACCTATTTCATACATGTTTGCCCTGATGACCAGTATGTTTTTAGATATATGACTGATTTCGCACGTATTTTCCTTCATGACCTACATGTTTCTGATGAATTTTGTTGCATGTATAATTTTAGTAAGAAACATAAACAGTGAGATTTTCATCTTTCTCTTCCCTCTCCTGATTTGGCTTGGTTTTCCTTCTGCTAACTGGTTCTTAAGTGACCCAAAGTCTCTTATCCGTGTTGATAAATCCCAAATTTATTTATTCTGACAGACGTCATTTTATTTTTTGGCAGGAACTTATACAAGTGTTTTTGACTACTGTGCTGGGAGATGCCGTCATAGTTCCGAGAGTGTGGTGAGTATACTCCTGGATTCCTGTTATATTGTCGTCCTTGAAGTTTTAACTTACTTTGAGAAACTATTTATGGTTATACCTTTAATGTACAAGGTTGCTGATTCTATTAAAAAGGAAGCCCTTTTCATGTGAACTAATTTTTGTCAGACATGATTTAGAAGTTTTTCACATTAATTTTTTTTTAGGCATTTATGATGAAGTTGAGTGTGCTCCCATACGCTTTTACATCAGTATTAGCATAACAATTTATTTGGATCTTGTTTTTGGTTCTTCAACTTTGTTCATTGTTTTCTCTCAATTACAATAGTAAATGTCCCTGATCCCTTTTAGTCTGTTATGTCAGGTTTACCTGGTATAATGACTTTCATTAGACAGGCTAAAATGGATCCTAGTAGTAATTGCTATTTCATACACATTCAAGACTATAGGACCTCATCTCTAGATTTTAAATTTTAGGTGTATGAAGAGCAAAATAGCACCATGGGCAGGCGTTTTGCTTGTCTTTTTACACAGGTCTAATAGAAGAATGTAGATATCTTGGTGTCTAATATTTATATTTCCAAGCTGTTGAATATTTACAAATTACAGTCGATGTTGTCAAAATACTATTTAACTAAACATAATAGCATAGGAGCAATTAATATTGAAAATTCTAACTTTTAAACTAAGTTATACAACTAAGCTAAAAACGTGACTGAATACTATTACACGAGGCTCCACAGATAATTTGTCATGTAGTTTGGTCAAATATAACAAAATATTGTCAGGTTCATAAACCAAACCTAATACATACTGCAAACATAGGAACCTCAAGTATGCCATAAAATCTACCAAGTGTATTGAGGTCAAGACTACATGTAACTTGGGTTTAGTATACTGTTTTTGTCAGTATACGCAACTCATACAAGTTTGACAAAAAAATTGCATGTGGGTTAGTTAGTTTTTTTTTTTAGCTTAAGATCTAAACTTCATTAGAGTCCAAGTGTTAACTCAAGAGCTTGAAAAACTATTTACAATGAGTTGTTAATGTTTCTATCTCTTGTGTAATGTTTCAGGTCCATGAAAATGCTTACATTAGTGACTTCCACCACTGCTTTTCTCTGCCATCGAATTCTTCATGTAAGTCTGCAGAGGAAACTGTCATGTTAGTTAATGGCCAGTAATTATGTTAAGTTCTTAATCATATTTTGTTACCAATACTTTATGATTTTATTCCATATATCCCTATTTAGATGAAATCTGTTCCTTTTCTTGCATTGAAGCAGGGAAAAATAGTACTCTCATAGAAGCCAGACTGAATGGCATCAATGTTGTTGTTGGGAGGTCAGTAATTACTAAATTTCTTTTTTCTTACAGAGACTGACATTTATAATTTCTTGCTGTAGCATAGCAGTTGAACCTATTATCACTTGTTTGACAGGCAAGGTGAATCATGTAATTCTGTTTGCAAATCAAGAGGACAATTATGCGTCCCAAATAAACTTGCCGTGCTTAATAATTGTGACATGTAAGTGATGCACTGAAAATGTGTTCTAAACCAATATTGGTGTGTATGGATGATAATGTATTTCGGTGGTACTGTTTACTCTGTAATTGATCCTCACTGCACAAAATGTCTCATTTTATTAACTTGCATTTTCATCACATATTTAGCTTTCTGGATTTTGTCCTTTTCACACCACGTTTTTTTGTTGCTTTGATGCAAACGTACTTACCAAGTTGCCATGATGTTTTGCACAAAAGCAATATTCAGTGAGAAGGAATATCATGCATGCATGCTGATAATCATTTCTTTCTTTTGATGTTCTGATCTTATCTATTGTTCACGAGTATGTTGGCAGTATTCAGAAATATATGAGCTGCAAGGGGTCTTGCTTGTCAAGTGTTGGATCAGATCAACCAGCTGAAGTTGTTTATGATGCCCCAATGCATCTGGTAATGGTTATGATTTAATAAATACAAACATTCTAGATTCCAGAAACTGATAAATAGTGGTTAGTTAATTGGTAGTTTTTGTTTCCGATATAATTTGGATTAGATGATAGGTGTCTCAATCCCTTACTGGTTTGTAGTTACTAATACTGGGTCCTTTGAAACTGAAATTTCGTTTGAAGTGGCTTGTATTTGTTTTAATGTGTGCACCCTCACAGAACCATTAGTTGGTGGTTTTAATTTCAAAACCCCGTGTTGAAGGTGGTCGGTGATCATTCATAAGCGTTGAGAATCCTTCTGGCGACTTGTACCTTTATTATTTTCTCTTCAGATGCCACCATAGTAATATGCTGGAGAATCTTTGAATATTAGATGGTCTCCACATTTCCGTAGCTTATATTAAATTAAATTTCTGCTTGATATGCAGTAATCTTACAATGTACCTACATGATCTTTCTTTGAATTGTTCATCCATGGAAATTAGAGCATGTGGACCTTAAAATTTTGTTATATGGAAATATGAGCATGCCGATTAAACGAACGGAGTGTGGATGGCTGAAATATTCAGTTAATTCATGGGAAAAGAAGTTTCAGGACATTGATATTTTATTTGTGTATTTTCAGAATCCAGGATCTTGTTTGTACACTGAAACAGTGTCTATGCTTTCTTGTGATGGTTTACATCAGCACACAAGGAGACTGTGCCCCTGTGCATAGTGTTAGCTGGGTAAGTCTTGCTCTAAATTATGTCTACATTATGTCAAAAAGTAAAGTACCTTTCTTTATAGGTTTTCTATGGAAAGATAAAAATTTCCTCGGAACTAAAGTCAAGTTTGACACTCTCTCTTCTGTAATGCTGAGCTGGTTGGCTAATTTTGTTGGTGTGCAGAAGTGTCTAATTTTCATGTTACTATGCAAACTTTGTTTTTTTTTTTACATCTAAGGTACTGGGCTTCATACTGAAAATTTTGGTTTGGAAGGAGGCGGCGACTCTTGATTTAATGTCACTGACCAAGGAGGCAACTCGTGTACCTCATCAACCTTTTGGAAATTTTATGTACCATTCATCTGAGCTTATGTTGTAAAAATTAGCTCTTTATTATTCCTTCCAAAATTTTGAAAGAACTCTACTTTGTACAGGCTACTTTCCTCTCCTTGAATGGATTATCGAGAGAGGAAATGAGATGACAAAATGTTGTAGTATAAAATTGGTATGTATGGTGAATGTAAAACTTTTAACATGATCAACTAATTATAAATACTGTTTTATGTTTTTAAAGTTAAAATGTCAACTGATTTATCATAAATTGTTGTTATATAAGTGTGAAATACTTTTTACATCTACAATGAATCTTAATATAGACCAATTATGATTCTTTTTCTGAGTGATTGGGCTCATCGAATAAACAATATATGCTAAATTTTTAAATAAGAATAAAGCTATTTTCCTTTATCATTCCAATTTGATTACGGATACAATTGGTGAATAATTCATCTCACACTGTCTTCCCTTCTCTTTGTTGGGACTTTCTCTTCTCTGAACTTCAAAGCTACCTCACAGTAGTATTACACGCAATAACATTATTTTTTATCTGTGATTTTCACCATCATAACAATAACAAGAAATATTTAAAGCTGTGCTCAAGCGCCAATCTGGCTGAAAACTCGAGTAACAACAACGTTAGCAATTGTTGTCATATTTTCGAGTGTAACAGTTAATGCCACACCAGATGAGCTATTACGACCACAGTTGACAACCAAACAAAAACAAATGAACCTTCGGTTCAAGAGTTTGTAAAACGCAGTTAGCCCAATTACAAAGGAAGAATATTTAAAGACTGATAAGATGGAAAATGAAGAAGCGAAAAAAGAGAAGAAAAAACAGTGAAGTGAAGTATCATCCATCTGCAATGGTTGATAAATTAATAATTACTATAAGTCCAAATTAAAGTACATCCTGTGTCCACTCAGAAGCTATAATCCGGTTTAAAGACTCTCTGGGACAATGTCTTTGAAGATGAACTATTATCCTTTGATCCTGCGAGTGCCCCGTTGTCCTTGTTCTCAGCATCATCTTTTCCATCACGTTCTTTGTCAGTATCAACAAAAGCAGGGTGGCTGAGAACGTTATTGAGTAACTGTGTCCCTCTGAGAGCGTTTGTGAGAGGCAAGTGACCCTCTGGGGTATCCTCATTGAGCTCCCAGATGAACTCAGAAGGGAAAGACCTGTAGTTGTACTGCTCCACCTCAGTATCAAGCTTCTTCATCCACCCCACTTTGATGAAGAACTTGGTGAAATCCCCATTGGCCTTCTCCAGTATCTTTTTCTGCACACTGTATCCGAATTTGTTGCCACTGTGCTCCCTCCAAAGGGTGTCAATGGTCAAGAGGTCGCTGCCGGATATGAACTGCACCTCAGAGAAGAACACGTAACCGCGCTTCAGAGCTGCTTCTCCAGCAAGCACGATGAGGAGACGACGGGTCTCTTCATCAGCTAGCTGGAAGTTTTGGGAGGAGAGGTGGTGGCGGAGGAGGTCAAAGGAGGGGCTGGTTTGGGAGGTGGAGGAGGATGAAGAGGGTGTGGTTTGGGAGAGGGAAAAGAAAGTGATATGAGAGTTAGTAGAAAGAGTGTGGTGGGAGAGAGTTAAGGTTGGTGTGGAGGGTTTGAGGAAGAGTGATGTGGGGGGAGGAGTTTCTGAAGGGCTGTGGTGGCGTTTGAGGAGGGAATGGTGGTGGATGGAGTAATGGAGAGAGTTTGTGGCCATTTTTGTTTGAGGGTTGAAGAGAAGTGTTTGTGTTTTTGTGTATGTGTTGATGTGATTTGAAGGAGTTTTCTTGATGCAGGTTTGGGTCAGAAGGAAGGGATAAGGAATGTGTGGGGTGGGACTGTGATCAGTTAATCAAAAGCAATATAATACAAGTTTTTGATTGGCTGAATCAGGGTGAGGCTTTATCACACTCTCTGTCTTTCCCTCTCAGCACAATTAATTCCCTTAGCTCATCAAATTCACTTCTTTTCTTTCCTTACAAACCAGTTATATCATATGTGGCACACTACACTCCTTTTCTTTTCTTTTCTCACAAACAACAAAACAAGAAAGACTATGACACATTTCTGGATATTTCTATGTATCTAATTTCAGTTTGCTTTTGTACATTTGAGAAAGAAAAGTTAACATAAAATTTAATGTAGGAATTGTTTTACAAATTGCCATTTCTGTGTCATAATGCATAAACGAATGTATAAATGGAAAAAGAAAATATAAGGATTGAATATGTTTTTAACTTTAAAATTTAGACAGGTAAAATTGAAACTTGTTTATGTTTTAAATATCGTTATATTTTGATTTTTATGCGCAAGACTGTTGTTGGTCGGTTATATATTATTGCTGGGAGACGTTCTTTAAGATATTGGTGTTAAAGTTTACATATTTCGGACAATATTTTTAAGTGGTTTATGGGACGATGGTTCTTTAAGATATGTTCTGAAAATTATATTCCGAAATTTTTGGTTTCGATCTTGTTTTAGAAACTTTGTTCTAAAAATTTTAAAAATCTTATTCCAATTTTGTTTTTCAGAATATTTATTTCGGAAGTTATTTTTCAAAAAGTAAAATATCATTTTAAAAATACGAAGGAGTGTGCGAATAATTTGTACGGGTGCAGGAAGTCAAAGGCTAAGGCTTTCATGCTCCTTTTGTCTGAAGCATTTTTCATGACTGTGGGCTTGGCAATTACTTTCTGCACTCCATAATTTTCTTCCTCTACCCCATCATTTCTGGAATTTATTTTTTCTGAACACAATAAATAACTTTAGAATTTTATTTTATTTTTTTAAGTCAAACACCCTTTTTTTAAAAAGGAAAGCATTTTCAGGAAAAGTTTTAAGGGGTGGAAGGAGAAATTTGATGAGATGGAGGAAGAAATTGCCTAATTGCTTACATGTTTAATGTTGGCATTATCATGTTAATAGTTTTAGCTTACATGCAAGCATTTTATGTTTATTTCACGTAAAACTTAATTTATAATAATATATGATGTGATATTTCTATTTCATATACACATTCTATGTTTATTTTACTCTTTCACAAATTTATATTTTTACCATTTAAAAAGTTTAATATTATAAATATCATCTTTCAAGTGTTTAAAGAAACAAATACTACACATTTAATTTATTTTCAAGTGTCGTTATATTAACAAACATTCAATTTCAGTCTATACAAATATATTTTAAATTGTATAGTAAAAATAAATTCTAAATTCTAAATTCTGCCATTCAAAAATTTAAAATATGAATTTTATAGCACCCTTTTCATTTTCATGAATTTTAGTAAAAAAAAAGAGAGTAATTTTAGCTTTTAACGCAAAAAAAAATCGACATTTCATTGTTTATGTATCACGTAGTTTAAGTTATTAATTTGGTATTAATCTACAAGGTAAGCTGAGTCTACGATCATATATTCTCCCATACACATCCTAGAATTAAGAGAAAGGTTAGAAACGTACTTTCAAATATATTTGTTTATTAGTAAAAAATTATTGAAAATAATAAAAAATTATTGAAAATAATAAAAATTTAGTATGTCTTGAAATCTCCTCAATGTTCTGTACCGTGACTTGTAGTTTTTAAATTGGTTTAATTAATTAAAAAAGATGACATAATTGTGATTTTAACCCTATTCCGTAGTTAATTAACCTCTGTTTTGGATTTAATCAACCAACTTGTGTACAAGTTCAAAAGTGTCGTGGTGCTAACATCAAATTCGAAACTCTATTACTAGTTATTTCCATTATGCAGAGTTTAATTTTGCGTTACAGCATGTGAAAGGGGAACGAAATCAATCACAGCTGGTGCAGATGAATGAAGCCACCAAAGTATTGCTCATCTCTGACCACTCTCACTATATAAGACCCAAATCTCGCCACCTCCATCACTATTTATTCGCTGTTTCATCGTTTTCGAAACCGAAGACTCTCTTCTTCACCGCGCTGATTGAAACCGAATAGGATTCAGCTGAGAATGGGGCACAGTTCGAAGAAGAAGAAGCGCGGAGGCGGGAGCGGTCGCCGGAGCAAGGGGAGAACGCAGTCCAAAGATCACGCTTCTCAATTTGGCGCCGACGATTACGACCAGCTCTCCGAAGAGATAACCGCAGTGTAAGCTTCTTCTCTAGCTCCAACGCGCTTAGCTATCAGCGTGGATTTGAATTTTATGCAGTTCATGTGTTTTATTCGTTAACATGAAATGAATGCACGTGTTGTTGCTTGTTTAGATGCGCTATTTTCCAAGAAGACTGCAAAGTTCTTCCAGGCTCGCCTCCTCGTATAGTTATTAAGCTCAGGTATTTCTTATGATTTTTTTTTTCTCTTCATGTGATATTATGTTAAATAATTTATATGCAAGTCACTCAATAACATTTTGCCTTTTGTCTTATGTTTTACAATGATGGTTCCAGAATCATATCTATCACGCTTTCTTAGTAGTTGACGGTTTATAAAATCTAACGCTAGTGAAGGTGTATAACACTGATATCAGTCCTTGAAACTAGAAGTTTAATGAGTGATGATATTGACAGGTATTTAGCGACCAAGATGACAATGAATGGTTAAGTTTGGGGACTTGAATGAATTCTTAGACTAATTTGAAACTTTCTTGGTATCAGGGACTAATGTGACAACATTATACACTTTTTGGGATCAATAATGGTGGTTTACTCAATTAAACTTTGATAGTGCATACAAAAACTTTGATATATAAATTAATGTTGCTAATAATGATCTCTCTTGTTGTTTGTTGTTTTCTGCATGAAATTGAACAGGCCTTACTCAAAGGACATGGGTTATGAAGATCTAGATGTTTCTGCTGCTCTTGTTGTCAGGTATGTTTAGTTAATGACCCTTACTTTTTTTTGTTAAGGGGATCTTTGTTGCTGACTCGCTGCCAACTCAATCACCATTTCTTTCTCTTTCTTGCTAGGTGCTTGCCTGGGTATCCTTTCAAGTGTCCCAAGCTGCAGATTACACAGGAGAAAGGGTTATCAGAAGCTGATACTGATAAGCTTTTATCTCTCCTCCATGATCAGGTCGAACACTTGTGCTGTTGTTAGCTTTGTGATCATATTTGTGTCAAGGATGAAATTGTGGTTACTCGGGCTTTGATGCTTCTGGTGCTTAAGAGTACTGTAAGCAAATATAGGCAACCATATCTTGGGGTGCCAAAGTATATAGTAAGGGCAGAGGTTACCTAAAGGTGGATTTGCTACTTGTAATATGCAGAGAGACTGGGAAACCTTGACATATTCTTGAAAGCCCCACCCCTGGCCCCCCACTCCTCCTTGGCCCCATACGTTCCTTTTTGGTCTGGTTTTATGCTTTTGTTGTATCTTGTTGCCCCTCTTGTTGTATTTCTCCTTTTCTTTATCACCCCCACATATATCATAAAAACACAGTACATTTTTGTGATAGCTGCTGGTCTCTCTCTTGTACTTCCCCTCGAGAAGGAGCAAAATGTATTTATGTTTCATTTTCCACTTTGTTCTTGTCCTTCTCAGGCTACTTTAAATGCTAGGGAGGGACGAGTAATGATCTATAATCTGGTTGAGGCTGCTCAGGAATTTCTTTCTGGTATTGAGCCAATTGGCATATCAAATGATTCTGTGAGTTCACTATTCCATATTTTCTGTTTAGATATAATAACTACTGTTATTCTCTGAAGCTTTTTATTACAATAACAGCATTGCTTTTTATTTTAATACAAAAACAAGTTTGATGAAGTCAGTGTAGAACTGTTGATGCCTTTTAATTTCAAAATTAACCAAGAGCCTTTTTTACTTTATTGCTGCTAATGCTTGATCGGAATCTGTTTTATAATTTTTTATATTTTAATTGTGCTTGCATGTAGCTTTTGATGATTCATCTCTAAATCAAGTTATTTTGCTGTTTAAATTGATTATAGCATGTTTTTGTCCTCCATCTGTAGAAGCTTCTACATTCAACTGTGGAAAGCAATGAAGAAATGTTTACCAAGGATAAGACATCTTTAAGTAAGAAGGGTTCCTTTGTTTATGGTTTCATAGACCTTTTCAGTGGCTATGGAGAAACGTGGAGTTGGGGTTTTGGAATGGATGAAACTGCCAGGAAAAGTTCTTCTCTTCCCTTGTCTAATTTAGATGGCTCAAAACAACGCTTTGAGGCTCATGAGAAGAAATTTAGTAGTAAGGAAATGCCGTTAGTTATGCAAGAACATCCTGCCGAATTAGGTACTGTCGAAGAAGTTATTGAAGATAGCAAAAGTAGTTTATCTTTGACTAGTTCAAGTACATCATCAGAGGAGGATTTTGTAGGAAACGATAATGAAGGTGAGAAAGAGGTAATATATGATTTTGTTCTCATAAGTTCCATGTACTGCTTGTTTTATTTAAGTCTATTGTTTTCTTTTGTTTCCATGTCTTCTACATTAATGTTTTGGCTAGGGCAATAATTTTAGATGGACTCATTGTTGTTAAACTATAGGAAATAGAGAAGCATTTAGCCTAAATTGTCTGTTTCTACAACAATGCGATTGATTTATTTATGTTTAGAAAGTAAAGTCAATAGAATAAACAGAGAAACTTTGATATCTTCTAGTAATAAAGATATGATACATGAATAAATAATAAATGTTACTAAACATTTATGTATCACAAAACATGATGGTGTCATTTGCACGTGGTTGATCCACCTGGTGGGGAAGGGTTCGATGTTGTTGTTGTTAGATATGTGAGTTTGATGTTTGAAATCATTGCACAATGAGTTAAAAATATGAAAAAAATGGTAATTTTATAATTGGACGAAATTATTGTATATCTGCATATGTCATCCTATGCCAGGCTTTTGCAGACCTATTCATGTTAGTCTTCATCAGAAAAGCCTTGCCTAGATGGCCTCTTTTACCCAGACCCTACCTGAATTGATAACTTTAGTTTCTTGCAACAGTTCATCAGATAGGTCCAGCTTTGTTCCAATTTACCTAACAAAGATAACTCAACACAGATTTTTATGATGAAATTCCTTGAATTAATGAACTGTGCCTCCTTTCTTTCGGTGGATGGCAAATGTTTCATGTTTAAATGAAATTTAGAAATTATGTCATTGTTACTCTTGGTATTATTGTAATTGGCTTGTATCTCTTTGAGACATTTGTTTGTGTCAAATCCTTCATTTTCTATCTTTACACCTGCAGTATTTTATTGTTGATAAGTATACAACTGAAGATAATGACGGTATTAATGAAAGTGAGTCTCCAAAGGCTCTGCCTTCTGACTTCTTGCCTCATCATCAACCATCTCAAACAATTGAAAAGGATATACTAATGGTAAAATTCTAATTACTGTTGTCAGCTTCACTTCACATGAGAATTCTGCTCAGCATTGATTTGGGTTTCTTCTTTTTTGTATTAGGTTCACATGCTTCGCCTTGTTTGTGCTTCTAATGGATCATTGGCTGACTGTTTGCCACAAGTGGTAACAGAGCTGTATAATATAGGGGTACAAAAAAGATCACCGGTTCATAAAAAATAAAAATATATTATTGCTTTAATTTTTAGATAATGTCTATTCTGCAGTTATCCTAATCCTTTTGAGTTATATTCCCAGATCATTTCTGATTCAGCACGTGATATGGCATCTAAATCACCATCCATTTTTAACAAAACATTTGATCGTGTTTTCCACAAACACCTGGTTGGCAAATCACTGGAACATTTGATCCATTTCTCACCACTATATTTCTTGTTACTTATTTCATCTATATATTTATTGTCTAGGCTTCATCGAGAATATCTCAATTTTGGAACCCTGATCTTGGAGGCTCGAACACAATTTCCCATACTTCACGATATTTGAATGACTTTGAGGAGCTGCGTCCTCTAGGTAAACGAATGTCATGAATTTCTATTTTGAGTTATGTGTATGTATAATTTCTGTTGTAGTTTTACCTTTTTTTTAGATGATTTTGAGTTCTTGCACATTATGTTCCTTGGAAATTATAAGAGGAGTGATTCCAGATATAGCTTTGGAAAAAATAGGGTTAGAGATCTCAGATTAACTAAAGATCAACCGGTTATAGCTCAATCTCACCTTAGAAACCAATTTTGTGAGGAGTCTACTTTCTAAGATGGCATCAAAGCCTATCCTAATAATGATTTTTGGGCATATCATGTCACTCCTTATTAAGTTGCTATCAAACCATCCACAAATATCTAATCTCACACACGAGAAGTCCAGTACTCGATGTGGAAAGTGTGTTGGAGATCCCACATTGACTACAGATCTTACCATATTATAGTATATAAGTGGGTGTAGACCTTATTTTACTAGTCGGTTTTGTGAGATTGAATTAAACTTAAAGTTCATTTTCTAAATTGAAATTTCTGATTTTAGAAAGTAATTCAATTTTTTATACTGTTATTCCTTTTCTTCAAATGTGAGACTTTGGGCTGCAAATGAGTGCCGATGTAACCCTTTCCTGCCCGTCCCTGGAAACAAAAAAAATTAATTTATTACACTTCAGCTGCATCTTTGAAAATAGTGCTTCTTTCTTTTATGACTATCGGATGAAATAGTGTGTTGTCGAGTGGTTAATTAGGTTTTCTCATTTTTACCTAATTTCATTTTTGATCCATCAACTAATACTAATGTGTGAGTGTGTGACTCCCACAATGACAACCAAACATAAATATTGTAAATAGAAGATAATGTTAAAAACAATATCAACAATATCTACCAATATCAAACAATAGCAAAAGTCTATGTTTCCCTAATTAACATAAGACGCGATATATCTAACAAGCTTGAATTTAATCCTCTAAATTTTTAAATTTTTACAACCAAATTCTCCAATCAGTTTTCTTTTCTATTAAACTCTGAAATGATTTTTTTTTTCACCAAATAATTAAAGGTTTAGCACACATATAGGAGAAAAGAATGTTATGAAAAGTTAAAATGCTAGAAATTTGTAGGATATGAATTTAGGGTTGTGAAGGGAAAAGATTTAAAATTTTCGTATTTTGGACCAAATATGAAGTCTCTTTTGGTGGATTTTCAGCAAAATTTTGAATGATTTAAATGATTCAATTCAGAGATTTTGAGAAGAAAATGACATTTGGAGCTTTAAGAATATAAAACTGATAGATGGACTTAATTCAATAATTAAATTAATAGGACTAAAATTTAACAAAAAATATTGGGGACCAGAATTGGACATTGGTTATAATAAAGGGCCTAAAAGTGCAATTAAACCTTTATGTTTCTGTTGTAAAAGTTTTACTTGGCCTTTGAAACAGGTCATGGTGGTTTTGGTCATGTTGTGCTGTGCAAAAATAAACTTGACGGAAGGCAATATGCAGTAAAGAGAATTCGCCTTAAGGACAAAAGCATGCCTGACCGAATACTAAGGTAAACCTTAATGAGCTCGGAAGGAGCTAGTTAGACCCTTGGCAACACTAACTGTTACTCACTTCTGATCTTAATATATATTGTTTAGAACAAATTAGTTGTCCTTTTTCCAAGGCATTTTATAGGTTCTATGAAATATTAAACTCCCTCCTCACCTTGTTTTTCCCTGTTAAATATTGTGAATATGCGTTTGTATCACTAATAACAATAATTCAATGCATGATTATCACAGTAAATTACATTGTAACCATATTGTATAATATTAGAAAATTTTATGCAATTTAATTGTTTTACATCTTCAATTTCTTTTAAGAAAGTGGGTTGGATTGTTCATCTGTTCTTTCTAATTCAATTCCTGCATGCTAAAATTTATGATTAATTTTGAGGTTATGGAACATGTTTTTTGAAGCTGTAAGCAGATTTGTTGAAACTTGATCCTCTTTAGAAGTCTGGGGTTGATTTTTGTTCTGACTTAAAATACGTGATATTTATCGTATGGGTATTGGGAAGTCTGGTTGGTTGTTAAAAGTTTGATAATCTGATAAAAATATTAATTGTTGTGGTGTTTGATTATGTCCTAGTAAACTAATCTTGTTAAGTTGTCAACATTTTCTCTCTTCTTTTTTTTCATAGAGATCAGTGAATTTGGTTTCCTTAATGTATTGTAGTACGTGTGGTTTCATGACACTTTGTTTCCTCACAATTTTGTATTTCATCTACCTGTCTTAGTGGGCCATCTATGATTTTATTGTCACTACAATTATTGTTCCAAGATGCAATGGTATGTTTGGCCCAACTTCAGTTTTACCTGTTAGTTACTTAAAGATAAATTAAAAATTAAGAACTTGAAATGAAAAGTAAAAGTTGTTTGTTAAATTTTACCTTTTTTAGCCTAAATTTGCTTTTAAATTAACGGTAGTTTAATCTTTTTTTAAAAGATTTAATTTTATTTAAAACTACTTATCTTGTCAAATCATAAAACATATATATAAAATAAGATATGCTATAACAATTAAATTTAGTTTTCATAATAGTATTTTAAAATAAAATGTTAAAATACAAATGTTTAATAGTTTTGTTTTTAAATTTTTTAAAAATAATTTAATTCATATTTTTTTAATGATGATGCACAAAGTTGTTATAGCACTTTCAAGTATCCTTTATATTCTTGTATATATTGTGAATGATGCTTTAGAAGTTAACTTGCATTCTTCATCTTCTTCATATACAAAATATTCTACTACATGTACCCAGTTGATACTACCGCTCACAATTATAAAAATTTGAGACAAATAAAATCTCCACAATATTAATAGTAAAAAGTTAAATGGAATCGAACTTTGCCTTATGTAGAAAAGCTGCACATAAGCCACTCCTGCTAACATATATATAAACGTTTATGTTTGACTCAGCTTCTCCTTTGAGGAGAAGAAAATTTAGAAATAAGCTGGCCCAAACACTACTTAATCTTTCTTTCAGTCTCATTAATAATGTTGATTACTGCTTATCCTTTATTCCTTAAATTGTGTTCTCAAAATTAATCAAGCCATGAATAGCTGCATTAACTAGTTTCTCTTGCATCTTTAATCATAGCAAAGGAACCAAGATAAGATTTATTTGATTTATAGATCTTAGAGCCAGAAGAAAGGATGTATAACAGTTTAACAGAAGATGCAGACGGGATTCGTTGAAATAGAGAATGGGAAAAATAATGTCATTTGACTGCTGTCTGTTTTGTTCATTCTTCCATCTTTTCTTCTGTTTTCCAGATAGATCTTTTATTTCCATTTCTTGTTTATCTATTGTGTGAAAATCAGGGAAGTAGCTACACTTTCTCGTTTACAGCATCAACATGTCGTTCGGTATTATCAGGTAGAACTTTCTCCTTTTGTGGCCATTTTTTTACTATTGAAACATTTTCTGTTTCTTGTTTAATTTATTATTTCCTTCTGATTCTGTATTAACTGAATTTTTTGTTATTTTTCAATATAGTAATTTGTTGAGGATACTGCTTTAATTATATTCCAAGAGGATACAGTTTCTGGTAGAGTCAATGAGTAGAGATACATATATAACCTTTCCTTTATCTATCTCCACATTGTATAACCATACAATTTCCAGGCATGGTTTGAAACTGGAGTTTCTGATTCTTCTGGTGATTCTGGTTGGGGTTCAAAGACTACACTAAGCTCTACTTTCAGCTTTACCGCTGCAACTTCCAATGATGTCTTTGGGCATGAGAAACAGCTTGAATCAACTTACCTTTATATACAAATGGAATACTGTCCCAGGTAAGATTTTCAGTAAGTTCTGTTCTTTGCATTCCAATTTATTTGTGGGACCATACTTCAATGATAATAAGCTTGTCAAAAACCCATCCTTTGTGTATGCTTCAAGTCTAGTGTTCGCCCCCTTCTAGGTATGGTAAGGAAATATTATTTAGAAGCATAGAATTGCTCTTTTTTCCTTTGTGCAACAATTTAGGATTTTAAGTCAATTGATCCTTTGATTAATGTTACCCAGTTGACTATATATAAATGATATAATGATATAACGAACAGCCTTTCAGTTTGTGGCTGATTAGAGTCTTGGGAGTTATATTTGCAAATATCATAATTTCCAAAACAGAGATTTTATTCATACTGAATGATACACCAATAGTTGTGTGTGAGCTATATGCATTAAAACCTAATGCAGAACAGGAAAAAGAAACAAATGAATTTAAAGTTAAATCCCACGATCCGAGGAATGTCTAACTGACAAAGGAATGAAATGGTCTTACTTTGTCTTCAAAGGATATAGTCTGTATCTGCAGTTTTCTTAAAATCTCTGATTGACTAGCACAGTTTTCTAGTGCAAATTAATAATGAGTAAAATCAAAGTCTCTAGACAATTTTACTGTCACATATCCTGGCCTCAGCCTAGAATCTTATTGACTCTACAAATAGGTAGGAATGGGAGTAGAGTAGAGACTACGTAGTTCCCAAATTCGTTGGATACTGTATTACACGCAAGCACAAACTCACAAGCCCTCTCATTATTGTTGTATTCACTACATTTCATTCCTTTTCTTTTGTGGGTGGATTTGTCGGATATAAAGGACTCTTCGCCAGAAATTTGAATCATACGATCATTTTGACAAAGAACTGGCTTGGCATTTCTTTCGTCAAATAGTGGAAGGCTTGGCACACATACATGCACAAGGAATAATTCATCGGGATTTAACACCAAATAACATATTCTTTGATGCTCGCAATGATATTAAAATTGGTGATTTTGGTCTTGGTAAGATCCTGATTACATTACATGTTTATTTTCTTTCTCTTTTCTGTATTTTTCAAATATTTACTCTATCTTGCTTATTGTGACAATGGATACCTTCAATGTGTGTGAATGGTGCTTATGAATTTTTCAGAACTTTTTATAGGCCGAGAAATTTGTTTATATATTCTGGTCTTAGTTTGCACGCACAAAGTTTGTTTATCAAAGTTGCATTTCTAATTTTGTGTTTAGGATCAATAGTAAATACCTGCATATATATGCAATTTTTTCCCTGGATTATTATTCTACCTGTTTACACAGCAGTGGCTTACCTTTCTTAGAGTGGAAATAGGCTAGGCCAGACCACACTTTGGTAGGTACCTCTGACCTTCACTAAAGAAATTAAGTCTAACTCTATCCTATTTACTTGTTTTAGGGTGTGTTCACTTGGAGGAGAGGATTTGGGGGAGAGTGAGTGGATGGATTTGAGAGGATTTGAGGGTGAATTTTTTGTTGTTTGTTTGAGTGGATTTGGAGGTAATTGAGAGTGGATTTGGAAGTAAAGTTTATGAGAATTAGTGTAGGATTTGATTGATGTTATAAATAAAAAAAATTGTTTAATGAATAGAAATGAAAGATTACCAAAATACCCCTAATTATTAAAGTAATATAAAATGATAATTATTAATATTATAATTAGTAAAAATTAAAGATTTTAATTAATAAAAATTGAAGATTATTAAAATATATTTAATAGTAAAAATAATATAAAATTATAATTATTAATATTATATATAATTCTAAAAATTATTATAAGAAAAGAAAAAAATAAAAATTAATTTTTAATATGAAAAAATTGTATTATTATTATTACTATTTATTATTATTGTTATAATTATTATTATTTTATTATTATTATTATAATAATTATTTTATTATTATTATTATTATTATTATTATTAAAGCCATAAGAGTAATATAATAAAATTACACCAAATCCCTTCAAATCTCTCCTGACATGAGAGATGGGAGTTGGTAAACAATCCCTCATTTCCATCCGCAGTATCACCCTCATTTCTTTTCAAGCGAACAAAAAAAATCCCGCATTTTCATCTTCTTAAATCCCATCTACAGGGAAATCCGCTGAAACGAACAGAGGATTAGGGCTTTTCTAAGGTCTGGTCTGAATTGCATGAAAGTCTCACCTAACCTACATGAAAGTCTAGTCTGACTTGTTAATCTATTTAAGTTTGTTATAAAACCTTTAAAGGGCCAATGGGATTATTGTACTATTGGCCTCATTAAATTTATTAATAATTACCATTTTCTTATATTATTATGTAATATATTTATTCTGTATATATATTATCCATAATAATGTATATACATGTATATAATATACAATAATAAATGCTTATTTAAACTTATTTTGTAATAAAGTCCTTATACACAATATAAAATTATCTCTATATAATCTTACAAGTTTTATTTTTTAAGTGAGTCAACATGCTCAATAATTAAGAAAGGTAAATAAATGAATAATTTTATATTATAACAATTTTAATATATTAATAATACTAAATATTTGCTTAAATGGACCAATATATATATTGGACATAAAAGACTCTCTGAATAGTGTATGATCTCACATTTTTAAATGCCTGCCTTATTTCCTAAATTAACTTGGCCTGGCCTGGATCTGTGTAAGCCAAGCCGTAGGCCTTGTCGCAGATCTTGAGAAGATATTTTGGATGTGCCAAAACTGATGTGTAAAATTTTTGAAGGTGCTAAATATATAAAATATACTAAAATTAAAATAAATTATTTTACTTATATATATATATATATATATATATATATATATATATATATATATTAAAAAAAAATTGGAGGGGGGCTAAGGTCCCCTCCATGGAGAACAAAGCCCTGCCACTACATGACCTATTTCCACCCATCTCAATATGGTTTGCCTACTTTTTAATTGAAAAATCATATAGAATTATTCCATATAATAGTTTAAACATTCAATTCTGGAAGGGAGTGATGGTTGTTTTTAGATGCAACATCAATTTTTCTACTTTCCCCCTTTTCCAGCCAAGTTCTTAAAGTTAGAGCAGCTGGATCAAGATGTGGGCCACACTGCTGATGCAACTGGAGTTTCCATTGATGGCACTGGACAAGTGGGGACATATTTCTATACAGCTCCTGAAATTGAGCAAGGATGGCCCAAGATTGATGAAAAGGTTCATAGCATTCATCATTATTTTATTCTAATCAGTTGGTTGATTCCTGTTTACATCTATGCACCCATATAATCTGTTGATTTATTCCAAATCATGTGATTCTTGAGTTTATTTGGGTTATAGGCTGATATGTACAGCTTAGGAGTGGTTTTCTTTGAGCTTTGGCACCCATTTGGGACAGCAATGGAGAGACACGTTGTTTTATCTGATTTGAAACAGAAAGGGGAAGTTCCACCAATTTGGATTGCTGAATTTCCAGAACAGGAATCCTTACTGAGGCAGTTAATGTCTCCAGCTCCTTCAGATCGCCCTTCTGCCACAGAACTTCTGCAAAATGCATTTCCTCAGCGAATGGAGTCTGAATTATTGGATGGCAAGTGATTATGACATTTTTTTGTGCATTCTGATACTCTGTATTCTCATATAAAACCTACATATTGCATTGTTATCAGTCAACTAATTCATTTCCTAATCCTATTAGATGAGGTTAGCTATCTATATAATACAACATTTGGTTATAGTTTTTTTCCAAAAATCTGAAACATTTTGAGTGCCTAGGAGTACAAATATAGAAACAATTTGATGATCTTGGTAAGTGCAGTTAATAATGCAAATTAAAATGTCACTATTGGTACAGACTGTTGGCATCTAAGAGTTACATGCCGTTTGGGACTTTTTTTTAAAGTACCTTGCATTTTCCTGAACAACTTTTAATTCTCTATGTTCAGATATCCTTAGAACAATGCAGAAATCAGAGGATACAAGCATATATGATAAAATTTTAAATGCTATCTTTGACGAAGAGATGCTAAGCACAAAACACGTTCGTCAGGTTGGTAGATTGGGATCAGTTGGAGATAGCAGTTCATCCATTCAGTACACAGAATTTGAAACAGAGGTTCGGGATTATGTTGTAGATATGAGCAGGGAAATTTTTAGACAGCATTGTGCAAAGCACCTTGAAATATCAACAATGAGATTATTGGAAGATTGTCCACAGTTTAATAGGTCAATATCTTTTTAATTTATTTTCTGCCTTATGGCAATTGTTTATGAACTTGTCAGCCTAGATATAAGATTTCTCTTTTCGTTCTATTTTTGCTGAGTAGAAATGCAGTTAAACTTCTGACGTATGGAGGAGACATGCTTGAACTTTGCCACGAGTTGCGTTATCCGTTTGTGAACTGGATTATATCTAACCAGGTACTGAATATTTAGCTTAGTTTTATTGTGTTTAAATTTGGCAATTGCATATAAGATGGTCAATCTCTTAATAACTGGTATACCATTAAAGGCAGGAGTATTTTTGGTGGTGTTGTAATGTTGGATTTGTGGATGCAAACTCGTGTAGAGTTATTTGACTATTTCTCTAATATGCTTTTAATAGACAGAAAATAATGTGGTTTGAGTATTAAATTTAATGTATAAACCATGCTTCAAGATTCACTTTGAAATTCTTTTGCATCATAAATTTTTGCATCATAAATTTTTTTAGTGGATTGACGTGGTAATGTAAAATAATGATCATAGAACTTGGTCTTCTATATAATGTGCTTTTGTGCTTGTAAGTGGTAATAACTCTGATGTTGATGGTCTTTAAACACAACGGCTATGGGATTTCTTAAATCCTACTTAAATGGAACTCTGTTAAGATATAGAGTTAGCAAAATGAGTTTATTGTTCTTATGAGTGTGTTTGAAATGTAAATTAAATTGTTCTTCGTAATTTGGAAAATAGAAAATGAATTTATTTAGATCCCATGGACTTTAATGTTCTAGATTTAAGAGTACATTCAAATATGGTGGGATTGGTTTCGATTTGATTTGACATTAAATAGATAAGCTATTTTACCCATGCTAACTTTTTAATTTTATATCGGAGTCATGCCTAATAGCCTAGCTTCACAATGAGAGATGTTATATTAAGGGTAAACAATTAATGTAATAAAATTACATAAAATCAATTCTATGGTATTGTGAGGTTCCAAAAATAAGATTCAATAATCCGATTTTTCATAGTAAGTTCCAAACACGAGATTAAATTTTCAAATCATATAAAAAGAAATCAAACCAATCACAGCACAGCCTAATGCTGTTCGTAAAAATTCTAAATTGAAAATGTCAAAACAAGAATTTTACAGATGCAGTTTTTTTACTTTTCTGTAGTGTTGCTCATATCATCTTTGCCCCATGCAACAGAAGTATAATATGTAGAGGTAGAAGAAATTTTAATATTTGAACTGCATCTAAAAGAAATATAATGTCCTTGGCAGTTTTTCAATTGCTTCTCTATTATTTATTCTGGATTTCTGCACGGCATAAGTATTGAATGTGAAACAAATTTACATGATATGTAGAAATCTTCATTTAAACGGTATGAGATATCATATGTCTTTAGAAGAGCAGTTGGACATTCATCGCCAAATCGCTACCTTCAGGTACTATTCCACATTTTATTTCTGATGAGTTTTTGTTATTGTTCCTTTCTTTTATCGAATCAATTTGAGGGAACTCTACAAATGAGATCTGATCATTTTCCTTTGTTGGGTTTCCTCATGTATTCTATGGTGGTTTGTGATGTTTTTTCATGGAACTTTCCTACAAATCTTGTTGCCTGTTCAAATCATTTCCCTCAGGGGGATTTTGACATTATTGGTGGCACTTCGGCATTGACAGAAGCAGAGGTCATAAAGGTCAAATTTTCTACTGCATATTGTTAGATTTTCTATTTCACTCTGGTTTTGTTTTCTTTTTTATTAAGCTCTGCAAGTCGTTATAAGTAGTTATCAATGATAGCATTATGATGCTCAATAGTTAGCTGTACAACTTGGTTGTCAGTTGAAGCTCAAGTCCTAGATTTCATTCCATGGTAAATAAATTTGTCCTTTTTTATATTGTTTTTGAAATAAAACTTCAGATATGACTATATTGCTTGAAATATTAGTTCTCAGCCATATGAATTTATATTATAATCACTTCACATTTGGATCCCCATGTTTTAGGGAATAGATAATGTATACTATTTAAAGAAGCTTTCCTAATCTAAATATGTGAAGATAATAAATCCTTGTAAACAAGGAAATACATGACTAAGGAAACAAGGAAATAGAAGACATTGAATCTCAAAAGACAGAATCTTCACTGCCCAACATAAAATTTATTCATTCTGAGCTGAAATCCTTCAGACTTGTTTTGTATGATGTTTGACCATTTTGTGGTATACTAAACTTCAGCTTATTTACTAATTGTATTACAGGTCACAAGGGACGTAGTCACTTGTTTTTTTCATGCAGATTCATGTGACATTCATCTCAACCATGCTGACCTTCTGGATGCAATTTGGTCATGGACTGGAGTCAAGGTAGAACACAGACTCAAAGTAGCAGAGGTATGTAGTCTCAGTGATGCAGTCATATGGCCTAGATTATTAAGTTTGTGGGTATCTAGTATAACCATATTTAATTTTCCGAAGCTTCTCTCCTTGATGGGTTCTTTACGCCCACAATCCTCAGAAAGGAAATCAAAATGGGTCGTGATAAGGCGGCAGCTTTTGCAGGTAAGAAAATTTGTAAGGAAATCTTGCATCTTTGGCTACAATTAGTATTGTTGGGTTGTTTTAGTTTCATTTTGTTAACTATAATGTTGAAAGAAAACAGTTTTAAATGAAATTATTCAGTTAATTTTAATACTTTTCAGGAACTGAATTTAGCAGAGGCTAAGGTAAATAGGTTACAGACTGTAGGTTTAAGATTTTGTGGATCTGCAGATCATGCACTCCCCCGTTTAAGAGGAGCTCTTCCATCTGGTATTATTCTTATAGTTAGATTGTAATGTACTATATATGTGAGAGAAGAAAGTTCATTCTTACTGGCAATAGTAAACTGTTGCAGATAAACGTACATTCAAGGTACTTGATGAGTTGTCTGAGCTTGTCAGTCTCCTGAGAATATGGAAGATTGAAAAAAATATATATATTGATGCATTAATGCCACCAACTGAAAGTTATCACAGAGATTTGTTTTTTCAGGTACCATAATCTTATAATTTTTTCTTTTTTCCCCTAAACTATTAAACCTTTGTTATATTTTATCAACACCAAGATTGCATTTTGTAGCAAACACTTCTCAATCCTTATTTGTGATTTGTCTTTTCTAAATATGAACTGCTGGATTGGTCCGGAGACTTGGAGTTGGAGATACTGTGTCTGTATATGAATAGCTTGTATCCCTCAATAACCTTCTTAGGCATTACACAATGATTGAAGATTGAGTAATGCAAAGGCAACATTTATATCTTGCATTCTAGTTTCTACAATTATTTTACGTTGTCTGTATCTATCTGCACTCTTCCAAGCTATTCTTTTCTACCTAGTTTTCCAATTTGGCTTAAATTTGGAGAGAAACAACTGGCTGCCCTCCCTGGTGACTAGTGATGCTACTTGCTATGTAATCTTCGACTGTACTAGTTTGTGTAATCCAATTAAAATTTCAAAAGGATTTTTTAACATAGTGGGTTGAAACCTTCCTTCTACTGCAACTTTGAAAGCGTCCCATGTGGGATTGGGGTTACATGTTTCCCACCATTGAAACCAATTTAATATCTTTCCTTCCAAAGCAATCATCACCAATTGCATTCTTTCTTCTTCAGTTACCTCCTTCAACCGAAAATACCACTCCAGCCTATTTGTCCACCCATAAGCTTCTTCACTTGCAAAGACAGGAACATCAAGTTTCCTCCACCGTGAATGAGAATTCGGATGGCCCCTATCTTCTTCTGCTCGTGGTCCAATTCTTTCATTCACTTTGGATGAGTCGTCAGATGGTTTCCCACCATAAGATATCTTTTCCAAAACTACCGCAAGTCTGCTAATCAAATTCTCGAGCTGTTGGAAACTCTCGTGATGTTCCTTTTCTGCTCTATCATGATCTTGCACTATCTTTTCCAGCCCTTCCAATCTTGATTCCATTCTTGTATTCACCATGTCCCACACAGCTACCACAGGGTCAAGAAAGAAGCTCTGAATACCAATTGATAGAACCACGAAAAGTATAACTGGAAACAAGACTCTGTCATATAAATCTATTGCTTTATTTCCAATTCTGCACCTACAATGTAATAGGCATAGAAAGGGCTTAGAATGTTACAACATATTTTCCTCAGAGGTTGTTCGAGAGAATCTCACTCTCCACAATAATCCTGAACTTTTCCTTCTCTTCCTCCCAAAAAAGCTGCTCACCTAATAATACTATTTATAATAGTTTGTTACAGTTATGTAATTACAACTATACTAACTACCTTCTCTTTTCCTTCTTTTGTAAACTGTATCAAACCTATAAAAAATGATTGAGATTGAACGAACTTATCTTGATTCAAGTGCCACATAACGAACAATTAAAATTATATAAGGGTATAATAATTTCATGATGCTGCTCGCTTATGTCATTTTGTAAACCATAGTCTGCTTGTTAATAAGTGATATAGTGGTCCCACGTGATTAAGGACCATTAGGTTTTGAATAAGTCCATCGTATTATTAGGAAACGCTAGCTAGATATCTGCATAGTCAGTTTTACAGTTTTCTATACTTCTGTAATGCTATTTAATAGCCTCAGTTATTATCCAGTGGATAGTGAATAAAACTTGATATTCTATTTTCATCTTTTATATTCACAAGTGTCCAACACTGCTTGGGTTATACTGGAAAAGAAATGAAACAGTTGTTATAAAGGATAATTAATCAGAACTAAAGACGTATCAAACTGTTGGTATGGAGTTCAACTTGTCGAGTAATAATTATCAGTCTAGGCCTCTGGTTATATTGTTTTATATGAAAGAAGAATGAACTTGAATCCATCAATCAACGAGTCAGTTTTTATTATCCACCTTTGTTTATTTCCTCACTTGGTTTTCACTAGTGTTTTCAACATCTAGCATTCCATGTGAAAAAGATCATCAAGATATCTGTTGTGTATATTTTTATGAAATTGTTATAATTAGGAAAACCATGGAATATTTGTGAAAAAGGTTATCAATGTTCCATAAATTTTGCATTTTTTCTTGATAAAGAACTGGGTACATTTAATTTTTAAAATATTTTTATTACTTGACGGTTCTTTGGAATTGCATATCATGGATAAGAAAGGCTAGAATATGTGTTAGTGATTCTGATGAAGTTGAACTTGTCTTGGAAGGTATACTTAAGGAAGGAGAACAGTCCTGGATCTCTCTCTGAAGGTGCCTTGCTGGCTGTTGGTGGTCGATATGACTACTTGCTTCATCAGCTGTGGAGAAGTGACTCTGTAGGTTATGCTCACACTTTTTTTTTTCTGATTGACCTTGAGATGGCTTGTATATTCTATCCTATTTTTCTTTTTGTATTTCTCTGAATGTTAGACATTTTAGAATGTGCAATAATCATGTGTGCCTATGCATTAACAATTATAGAATTCAATTTCAATTTGCTTGAATCACAAATTGTGCTATTTATAAACTTGTCATGCTTAAACTCTTTGGCCTGAATTTGAAAAAGCACCAACACCTCTTGTTCAGGTTTGTCCTTCATGCTCCAGATATATATATGTATTGATCTTAACCTTTTCCAAAACTTATGATGTCAATGATCTGTTACTGATGATGTCTTATGTTTCACTTGCATGTGCTTCAGTTTTGACGTGTTTGCTTCTTGCAGTTCTAGACAACTTAAAGTTTCTTTTCACTGTGAGTTTTATATTGTTTCTTACATGTCTTCTCTGCTATCTAGAAAGGAAATCCTCCCACTGGTGTGGGGACTAGCATTGCACTGGAGACAATAATTCAGAATTGTCCTGTAGATATCAAGCCCAATAGGTCATTGTCTTTCAACTTACACTTTCCTAGGTCATGTTATTTTAACATTTTAATAAATCCTTGACACTTGGGTTATTATCTTTTCAGTTACATTTTTAATTTATAGATTAACACATGCAGACCATAGATAAAGCTTGATTAGTTGGTTTTCCTCAACTGTTTCAGAAACGAAGGCACCACCAATATTCTTGTCTGTTCTAGAGGTGGAGGAGGTCTCCTGGTGGAGCGCATGGAGCTAGTTGCGGAATTATGGGAGGAGAACTTTAAGGTTGAAATATCCAATCAATTATAATCTGCTTATTGTTTTTTTTATTTTATGAATTGCTTCTGTTCACTCATGTTTCATATCATCAGGCTGAATTCGTTCCTACCCCTGATCCCAGTCTTACGGAGCAGTATGAGTATGCTAATGAACATGGTATCAAATGCCTTGTCATCATCGCAGATACAGATTTCTCCTTGACAGATTCTGTTAAGGTAATGTTCTCTGCAATTCAATTCTCAAAGGGTGGTTCTATAGCGATTTTATTGATCTCAGGGACTGTTGCATTAAAAGAATTCTGTTACATGACTTCCTACTTCATGTAAAACCTCAGACTTTGTGTGTGTGTTAGCTATGCAAACTGAACTAGGTCATTGTTCTAGCTATAGATACAAATAATTCTGCAAGGAAGAAGTTATGTGCAGTGCTAACTAATTTACTTATGGCCTCCAGGTTCGACACCTTGAACATAAGAGGGAGAAAAGTGTGGAGAGAAAAAACCTAGTTAAGTTTCTATCGGATGCCATGGCAACACAATTTAGAAATCCCTCCATTTGGATTTGATCGAATGTTAACAGAAATGCAACTGCTTTGCCTTCAACATTAATAGAGGGAGTTTTTACATACTGAATATTTTCGGCAATTGTACATTATCAACGTGGATGCCTTCCATTTTTCACTTTTCAAAATGTAGAACTGTAGAAGAGAATTCGTGTATATCAGTTTTGCAGCTGTCACCGCCCTTCCCTCTCTTCCCTTGTGCATGGTTGTGACTTCCAATGATGTAAGTATGTACATAGTATATGAGTAGTTGTAATTCCTTTTGTGCTTAAAAAACCCTGTAAATAGTGGCTATTGATGACCCATTGTAACTTTTTTTTTCCTTTTTACATTACATGAGTATTTTAACCTTTGGTTTTTATGAAATGAAACTGAATAAGTGTTTGATACTTATAGAATGATTAGATTTTCAATCTCAACATAGTATTGTAGGGACTTACATAAAAGTTGTATTCTGTTCATCCATATTTCACTATGGGATGCTTACTTTAGTCTTAGTGTCCAGGATTTTCCTATTTTATTTTACGCATTTAGCCAACGAAAATGACATTTTAAAAGTTCAGTTTTTTAAAAAATGATATAAATTTTTTGGAACAAGGACACCGAACAACATCGGAATTAATTTTTGGATTAATCATTTTAGAATATTCTATAATATTTTTTTATTATGGCATAACATTTTGGAAACAATATAAATGTATTCTCTAATATTTGTCTTATAACTATACAATTTTGAAGTCCACTGGAATGTCCTTTCCAATATGCAGCATACAATCACCAAAATAGACTTTTATCAGTTAATGTTTTATAATTTCCAAAAAACAATATCACTAATCCAAATTTGAATATAAGTTAAACACCATATATGAAAATTTTAAGTTTAAAGTGGTTTGAATCTCAACTCAAGTTTTATATATATATATATAATCTCTTCTTAATAAATCAATCGACAAAAAACACATTAGCAGTATCAAGGTTGGTAGTTCATCTTGGTGACTAGTAAAGGTTATTGAGAAATATATCATATGAAAGAGAATCACTTTTGAAGTTGAAGAAGAGACTGTTGCAAATAATCTAAATGAGTCTAAGTTGAACATCATATAAGAAAAAGATATTTATAAACCTAATGTCTTAAAATTTTAAATTAAAAAGTGATGTTGCTTATATGATTCAAATCGATTTATATAATTTCTCCCTAACGAATCTCATTGAAAAAGAATTCATCAACATGTTTTTAATAAAAAAAAAATCAGTAAACATTTTATATTAATTACAATATCATTTTGTATTAATCATAAAACTTTCCATTCTTAATATAATGACTAACATGAGTCAATTAACAAATAAATTAATAAAATAGAAACTCAATAAAAAAATATAAAAATTTGAATATTTAATAAATAAAAATTTTAATAAAAATATAATTAAAAATACTTAATAAAGAGGTTATAACTTAAGAAAGTTGTTTAAAAATACTTAATAAAAAGGTTAACACTCATACATAAGTCAAGTTAAAAGAATCATATTCAAAATTGTTAAAATAATTAACAAAGGGCCCTTATAGCTCAGTGGTAGAGCGTCAGTCTTGTAAACTGAAGGTCCGTAGTTCGATCCTGCGTGAGGGCAAAATTATATTTTTGTTTTCTTCTCTACTTTTTTCTTTATTAAAAAATGATAAATAAATTCTGCTTTTGCTTCCTTTATTTTGAAAATCTACCCGTGTTCAATATGACAAAAGAAAATAATATTTTCTTATAAATTAAAGGTTTATATTCACCTCCTATTTTTGGGGGAAAACCTCTAATGAATATTATGTTAAAATATTTAAAGTAGTGATTCAGATGGAAGTTAGAGGAATTGAGATTTCAAACTTTTTCTAATAATTGATTATTAGAAAAATTGAGACTTCTATTTTTTTTTATACATAAAAAAATTGAATTTATGAGATATTGAAACTTATATTTAAAATATGTTTATATAGGAAATTTTATCAAGGTGGTCATTTATTCAACATGAACTGTTTTGGGATAAAACATGTTGTTTGAACAACGAATTTTAAAAAAATGAAATTCTAAAATTTTATGAAAGTAATTATATTATTTGAAATTAGATAATTTCAAGTTTCATATAAAAATAGGAGTTTAATTTTTTTTTATTCTCATATTTATAATTTATTCCCCATATTTTGTCTTCAATTTGATTTTGAATGTCATTTATTTCACCGAGACTAATGCATTGTTGACTGCTCTTCTGATAATGTCAATTCTCAAATGAAAAGATACAACAATTTGAAATAGCAATTCAAAATCATTAAATTTAGATATTTTAAAAGTGGCCAATTTCTCTATCAAAAACACAAAGTTAGGTTTACCATTCTTTTAACTTCTGATTTTTTTATCATATTAATATATTAATCATTTATTTATATTCTTAAACTATATTATAATATTTTAAAATGTTTAGTATTATACTTATCCTAAACTTAAATTAAATAAGTAAACTGTATTTCAACTTTAAAAACTGAATACTTGAACATTGTTTTCAATTACTATGATATACAAGTGGTTTGTACATTAGTATAATAAAAATAAAAATTTCAAAAAATAAAATAATATACTAAACTTCAGAAAAATAAAAGTCTCAACTACGTGTCAATTAAAAAATATAGAAGTCCCTCTCTGAAGACTTTCATTGTTGAAATTAAAAAAAATAATAAGCACAAAAATTTGTATGTTAAATAAAGGTTTATGTTGAGAAAGACAGAATTATTTTATATAGGATAAAGGTATAATAATATATTGTTGTTTTAATTTATTTTCAGTTTCAACTTTGTGTTCAATATATTACTTGTGTGCTTATTTATCAACAAGCCCTTATAGCTCAGTGGTAGAGCGTCAGTCTTGTAAACTGAAGGTCCGTAGTTCGATCCTGCGTGAGGGCAGTTTTTTTCCCTTTTTTAAACTTTTTTTTATTTTTTGCTTCTATAAACAGAAACTTGTAGTATCTTACAAGCATGGCAAAAGAAGACTGATTTTGTCAGAACTAAAAACGGCCTTAATGCTTTAAATAATAATAGTTAGACAATGCAACAATGATGAGAGTGAAGAAACAGAGTTACATGAAACAGCAGTACATGAGTTGTGGTAGAACTCTAAAGTTGTGACACACATGGTTAGAAGTTGTGTTGCAAGAACATCCTCTCTCCTGGAGAAGCAGGACCAATCTCTTCATCAAGGCTTCTCAAAACATCACCACCACCTCCAACATTGCTCAAGTTCTTACCTTCTGCATTATTCTTCCCATCAACATCTACCTCAGACACTGATGACTTTCTCCTCTGAGAAGATGTCACACTGGGGAAGGTAATCCATGAGGGTGCCCTGAACTCAATCCTTTGTTCCTCATGTTCTACCACATCAGTCTCAGAAACTGACCTGTTTGAGGATATTTGAGATGATTTCTTGTGCAATCTGTTGCTTCCCAAAACCACCTCGGTTGGCAAAATCGGCTGCTCAATGCATGGACTACCCATCAACTGTGCAAGACCTCTCTCCAAAGCTGTTGTCACTTTGTCCATTGAGGGTCTCTCTTTCCCTCTCATCCTCACACACTTACAAGCCACATTGGATATTCTCTTCAGGGCTTCTACATCAGGAGGGGGTTTCAAAACTGGGTCCAAAATTTCAGTTATATCTCCTGATTTTATAAGAGGCACTGCCCATTCCACTATGTTCCCTTCTTCATATTGCATGTCTATGGCTTTTCTACCACTCAGAATCTCCAAAAGAAGAACACCAAAACTATACACATCTGATTTGGTTGTGAGGTAATGAAGCCTGTAGTATTCAGGATCAAGATAGCCAAAAGTCCCAGCTGGGAGTTCAGCCAGTGGTGAACCACTATCTGCAGGACCTAACAATGATAAACCAAAGTCAGCCACTCTTGCATTGTGTTCTTCATCAATCAGAATGTTTGAGGACTTTATGTCTCTGTGAATCACAGGAGGGCAAGCATAGCCATGCAAATATTCAATTCCACGTGCTGCTTGCACTGCAATAGTCACTCTTCTTATCCAATTTAACTGTTCTCTCAACACTTGGTTTGTCCCATGCAAGTGTTGGTGCAAGGAGCCATGAGCCATGAACTCGTACACAAGAAGTCTCTCTCCACCTTCTTCACAATAGCCTAGTAGGTTGAGCAAATGAGCGTGGTTCAACCTTGAGAGCAAGTCAAGTTCAGTGTGAAACTCCTTGGAATTCTTCTGCATGTTGGGAGACACTATTGCCCTTTTTACAGCAACAACTGTCCCATCTTTCAGCACTCCCTTGAACACACAAGAGAAACTCCCCTTCCCCACTATGGACTCTTCCTTGAATCCACAAGTTGCACTTTCTAGTTCCTCATAGGTGAACATTTGAGCCCTTCTGATCTTTAACTCCTCAATGTCTGGCCTCACCTTATTCTCGTTTTGCAGGGATGAACTCCCGTTGAGTTTCTTCCCCTTTGACCCTTTTGAACACTCACAATCTCTTAGCCGGTAGCGGACGTATAAAATTGCAGTTATTGACACCACACTGACTATGAAAACCGCGAAAGCAATCTCGGCAATTACAACTGGCAACTGTAAAGCCCAGAATTTTTCAGTTTTCTTCTCAGTGGAAGCATTGGAGTATGAAGAGGAGCAGTTCGTGAAGCATTGGGATGAAGAACAAGAGGCACAGTTATATTCACACAGTCTATCAGAAGCCAAATTGCATGCACTCTTCTGATACATTTCAGGAGGACAAGCACCGCTGCATCTCATGCAAACACGAGAATCTGGTGATTTGCAGAGACCTTTACGCTGATTAATGGCATATGAACCAGGAGGGCATGGAGCAGGTTGACACATTCCTGGTGAAACAGCTAAAGGAAGTGAGGTGGGAAAATCAACTCCCCAACATGAAGGCATAAGATATTTGTCAGCAAGAACTGCACAAGTAAAGTAATCACCGGCTGCAACTTCAAAAACCTTAATCCCTCTAGGAGATGGAGTGCTTCGTTTGATGATAAAGCCCCAACAAATCACTCCACGATCATAGCTCTTAATCCCACATGCATGGAACTTCCCTCCCACTACAGAAAGCATGGGATCATTTGGAGCCAAATCAACGTTTCCTTGACCTGCATGTGCCACAGAAATTTCTTCCCCAAGGTTCAAGCTTCTCCCCCAACAAACAGTCCTGGAATTCACTCCCTCTAAGATTCCACACACATGATACCCACCGGCTGAAATTTTCTGGAATCTCTTGTCTTGTGGAATCAAACTAATCACCAGGCTATTAGTCTCATCACCCCAGCAGAACACAGTCCTGTTCTGAGAAAAAAGACCACAATTGAATTCGGAACCAGCTGTGATTGATTCAATCTGTCCCCCAAACACATAGTTTTTGGTCATGTTGTAGCCCCAGCAATCAACCAAGGAAATGTACCTGTGTTTTCCAGTCAAAGGTTTCCTCAAGCCACAAACATGGTAATCACCAGCACTGATTTCTAGGTACTGTGCTCCTCCGATAATAGGTTGTGGCACTCCCATTTCAATGTAGGCACTGCTACCCCAGCAGTACGGTTGATTCGAACCCATCAGAAGCCCACATACAAAGCCGTCTCCAGCTGTTAGACCAACAAATGAAAACTGGGCTGGTGTTCCATAGATTATGGCTGAATTGCCTCCATAACATGTCACTGTGTGAGAGCCATCAGATTTCAAACCACAAAACACAGAACCCTTTTCGCCGTAAGAGATGGCAATGGATGACATGGAACCAAGGCTTGTTACTTGTAACCACAAGTACGATAAAACCACCAGCTCAAACAGAAGCCTAAATGAACATGGATTCCCGTTCAACAACTGACGCTTTAGCGAGATCCCCATAATACAAAGAAACCAAAACATTACCCAGATAAAAATGCAGAATGTAGAATGCTTAATAACAAAATTGTTTGATCAAAGTATATAGCTTTGCTTCCATTCACTTCCCAGAGAGAAAACTATTAGGTAAGGCTAATGCAGTCTAGAGGGAAAAACAAATCTTGCAAACCTCATCTTGTTAACTAAAACCCCATGATAACACCATTACCTCACTATTTCGTACAGACTCTATGAATAACTAGCAATGCAAGAAAAAGGAGTGGTGAAGGTGAAACAAGAAAGCAAATTGAGAATCTTCTTCATTTAAGCCATGGCAAATAGATAGGAACGAAACTGTTCTGCCATTTCCAATGCATAGGAAAGAAAATCCCATACTTCTTGTTGGCTAGGTGAGAAAGACAAAAAGATTGCATAAAAGGCTGCAACAAATCCAACTGTTTTCATGACGAAAGAGACTCTTAAATCACTGCATCAACAAGGTGCTTGAATGAGGTGGCCAGCCCACATTGTGAAAAGCGTTTTTGCAATGCATTTTGGAGCATGGGGTGTTGGAGATGGGAAGAGGAAGTGAAAGTGAAGGAGATGTAGATAGATTGCTGAGGATGGTTGCAGGGTATTGTTGTTGTTGCAGACAAGAGGGTGGGGGAGAGACGGTGCATTAAATGACAGAAAACTGCTCCTTGTATTCGTATGGGCAAAGTGTTGGTGAAGCTAATAAATGATAAAGTTAATGCAATTCAATGTTTTCATGCTTGGACTACTCCATTTTTGGCCACCACTTCCAAATCTTACTTTGCTCATCAAGTGTGGCTAATGGCTTCCAACTTCGAACGATACAAAACACCACATCACACCTCAAACCATTCATTTTCTACTTCCATTCTTTCTCTCACTTTCCTGCTCAACAAGTTCCTCTCTGTACAGGTTGCTTCATTTTCTTTCACTTCCTCTTTGTCTGCTTCATCGGCTTTCTATTTTATATATATATATATATATATATATATATATATATATATATATATATATATATATATATATATATATATGTGTGTGTGTGTGTGTTTTTTTTTTTCTGTGTGCTGAAGTTTAGTCTACTTGGTAATTTGACAAACTCGTTTTACGAGGATAGAAGTTCGATTTATGTTTTTCTTGTGAGAACTTGATAATGGAGAATTGTCTACACATGAATCTCTTAAATTCAGTTCATTCAATTTTTCTAATAAAATATAGAGAAAAGTAATACATGTTATGGATGTGATTTGTAATGCGATGTGAGGAAAGCTGAAAATATAGAAAGTATTAAGTATTTATTTGTATGTTCATAAATGAACACTTTAAATAGACATCAATTTGAGGGTCTTAAATTAATGAAGTACTTCAGTGATATTTTTAATATTTTAGATCAATTTAATCAACACTTAAATTCCTTCGATGTCAAATATAGTGTACATTAATCATTAAAACATGTTAGTTGGATTAGTTTCAAAACTTTTCAGAATTAAAATTTCTAGGCATCATATTTATACATATTCTTTTACATATTATATTCGTTATTGTCGGTAAAATTGTTTTTCTTAATATATTTTTTTCACATTTTGTGAAAATTTACATATGGAATATTCACTATTGTTATTCTGAACATTTTTATATTCATTATTGTTATTATGAACTTTTTTATATTCATTATTGTTATTATGAACTTTTTTATGCATTTCATTGATGAATAATACTTTCACACTATTATTAGCACTCAAATTATAAGTTATGGATTTTAATAATGACTTTATTCAGTCAATCTCATTGTATCATTTTATAAATTAATGAAATAATATCTTGTAAAATAAATTTATAAATTAATAAAATAATATCTTGTAAAATAAATTTATAAATTAATGAAATAATATCTTGTAAAATGAATGTATTTGACATGTTGAGATACTAGTACTCTTCATTAATTTCAGTGGTTTTAAATTTGTATATCATTTAAACAAATACTAATACCCTTTTCCATATCTTATTATCCTTTTCACATTATCACTTTTTTTGAATCATTATTTGGGTCAACATAATTGCTCCCAACGTTGATGCATTTGAAAATTTGAAGTTGGAAGTTTAAAAAGTTGAGAGTTGAATTATAGATAATAAGCTAATTAATAACGTTTGTGAGAAATGCATTTAATGGATGAAACGTAGCCATAAAAAGAAAAGGAAAGGGAAATGCAATTAAACTAATTTCATGGTTTACATCTCACACTTCTTTGGAAGTTAATTTATTACCTAACCTTCCCAATATGCCTCCAATTGTGTCTCCCCCTTTAAAGACTCAAATAAACCCTATTTCTTCATTAGTTTATATATTAATGCTTTCTCCCTTGGATTGAAAAGCTAATTGTAGAAAATCACTTTTTCATAATCTTTAGAAGGAAAAGGAAAACACACCAATTTCTAAGTTTTGCATGCACTGATAATATAAATAGTATTGTTGGGTCATCTAGTAACAAAGTATTATAATATATTGCTTAAAATAATAAAACTATTTTAATTTAACTTTCTAAATAAAAAAGATTAAACATAATATTAATTCTGCATCTATTTTTTAACCTATTTTAACAATTATTATATAACTTAATTCAAAAACAAAATAAAAATAAAGATGTTATTGATGGAGAAAACTCCACTAAAGATAGTCCTGTTTCTTATAAAAAGATTAATCATACCATTACTATCTCATAAAAAAAGGAGAAAAATGTGCTCAGGTTTCTACAAACACAAGGGATGAGGATACATTTACATGCTAAACTATATACTGACAGACCCACGGATTGGCTGACATCAAACTTAAGAAAATTTAATGGTAAATAATATGATCTCGTATAAATATACAATCAGAAATAGTGTCTTAAAGGATAAATATAAATATTAAAACAAACAATGACTTTTATCATTTCTAAATGCCAAAAATAGACAGAACTATGGCACATTCTTTAGTTGTTTGATAACTGAAATCTTCCAAAAATGTCACCTAGCTTTTTAATTACTGTGGATATAACCTCTTCCAAAAGAATGAGCAACCTGCAAACAATTAACATGATTAACAGCACCATCTAAATTTGAATTGATGTAACTAGACTGAAAGGCCAAATGGCCTCTCACCAAATAACCAGATTTTAGTTTACAGCAGAAAAAAGTTGTTTCCAATCTGTTTCATGTGCCTATTTTTCATCATTTTGTATAGAAAATCTTAAAAAAGAGACACTACTCTTGTTATCTGAAAACATATCTAGAATGAAAACAGAAAACAAAGAAATTGTCTCCAGTTTGCAAAACAAATTTAAGAGAGGTGACAGAAATAATAAAACTATATGGATTGGAATTTTACGTATATTTGTTTCAATTTATGATTTCAAAAGTTTGATCACATACCAAAGTGATTCCACAGAAAAATGATTTACAAGGAAAACTATGTAAGTCATGAGGATTGAGTTATTTGATTTCTCTAATATGTCATATGAACATGTAAGATCAATTTCATGACCTATCTCATATCTCCTTATATGTTGCTCAAAATTAGGATGAGGGCTAGTTCGTACCTACTAAATATCCTTTTTCAACTTTTGAACAGTGGATTATGACTTGTTGAAAAATCTGGAACTAATTTATTACCCCAAATAACGCACCAAGCACTTCATGAACTCACTGAACAAGAAAAACAAATAATATCAATACACAGAAGAGTCAAACAGGTAGATAAGCAACTCGGAAAGTTAAACTTTGGCAAAAAAATTATCATCTAAAGTAAAGTTTGCAACAGGCAAGCCAACTATCAGGCCTACCTTTTTTTCAAGTATACAACAAAAGATGAACAAAATAGCTCTTGCATTGCAGGTTTTAGTGCAAATGAAAAATTAGAATTTAAGCTAATATGCCATAAAGCAATTTGAATTTCAAAAGACCAATCTTTTAACTTAATATGAGAGAATAGAATACTTTGAGTAGCAATAACAATGAGGCGGTTCATCTGGAAAAAATAATGCATAATAAATGGCCATTTAAAGATGTACATCCTATTTGAATATCAGGTAAATGTTGCAACTAGCAACTCGTAAGACACTGAACACTGCAATCAAACTGAATAACTTCATTTACTTTTCAGGTTTATATTCATTAGTTTTACTTTAATGCATAATGAAATGTCAAAGCACCTTGGAGATTAGCCTCATGGATCTTCTGGGCAGCTTCATACCAGTATTCTTCATGCTTCGTAAAACTCTTGTCGTACCATTTGAAACTTGAATCTCAGAGTCTCTGTTTTTTCTCTTTTTGCTGAGCTCCATTTTAGAATCTGGATCATCACAATCTAGGCTAGATTTCTTAGGTGGATCACCAAATTGGGAGCATCTGAAACCGCAGTACAAATATACTCAAATCAGTAGAATAAAAGCACTTTAAAAACACTGAAAAAAATAGAACAGTAATTACTCTGAACTCTCCCTTCGATCAACAATCCTGCCACCCTCCTGCAAGCAAAAGAATGTTGTAGCACACTTAAAGTAAATGATTAACTAAAAAAAAAACAAAACAAATAATATGTACACGAGACCAACATTCCATAAGATTGCAAAGGATCACAAAATCTTTAGGTTGCCGATACTTAAATGATCAACGTTCTTTTCTTACGTAAAACATAACCTAACATCTCCAACACATCACAGAAATAAATGATAAAAATTCACAGAAGTGTTAGTGGCTACGATGGATGATTCCAAGATACAAAAGTATGAAGTGTTAGTGGCCACGTAGGAAACAGCTTTTAGTAATAATATCAATATAACTGTGTGATTATAAGAACCATTCATATTTCTTTTTCTACAGTGGAAGATTTCAAATTCTTCCAAAATAATTCTTCTATACCTATTCTAGAGAGGGTAGACCTGACAGACATAAAGATTTCAGTTTTCAATTTTGATTTTGAGTGAAAGGCTCTCCAAATCACATCTGTCTACCACAGTATTATCCCAAAACCTATAATTAAACTGGAACTAGAATAGTTCAGCCACATCAAATCTAATGTTTGTACTAGACAAAAACGTACATATATCTAGAAGGCTAAAGAAAAAAACTATACCCATTCATCAGTTAGTGATGTGAAATTGTTGCTATCAGTTTCAAAAATGATCTCAGTTTTGGAAAGTCTACCCTGTTCCATGTCAGGAAAAGTGCTCTTTGGATCACTTAAATCCAGGGAATCATCATTGCCATAGAGTGAAACTGATCCATATTTACGACAATTTATAACTTCTGAGTTTTGTACTCCCACAGAACTACTTACTGAAGCTCCAGCACACACCGAACTAGGATTCACAAAGCAAGAATCATTTAGCAGAGCACAATCCTCAAAACATTCATTATCAGGTTTTGAATTTTGAAGTTCTAGTATGCCAGGATATGACAGTGATTGGACAACAGAATCACAGATTGACTTGATGAATGGCATATTGGTAGCATCTGAATCGATGATTTTCTTAGAATTGTCTTTAGCACAAGATTCAGCACCACAAATAAAAGTGTTCAGTGCACCATTTCTAGCTTCAGCTGAAAGAGTTGAATGCTTTTCCTGTAAATTATCTTTCACTTTTACAGTCATGCTGCATGGAGTCAATGAATTACATATCAAAGGACTGCCATCTGTATTCTGTTTATCTAAATCTGTAGCTCCATCTTTTGTCAGTTTCAAGCTTGAGGGAGACCTGGCCTGACTATCATGCTCATCAATTTGTCCAGAATTTGTACTCCACAGAAAGGAAGATTTTCCTTGTGTAGAATTCTCGGCTAAGTCACTGAGATCCTGCCAAAGGCTTCGGGATTTGTTTTCATGCAGATTCTCACTTATGCAAACCTCGTTTCTAAACCTATTAGTCCAATCTGTTGGGGACAAATTTAAATCAACATGAAGACTAACTCCCACATCTGACCAGACATAGAATTGAAATGACGATGGAGGAGCTTCAGTAGCTGCTTTTACTGAAGAGGCAAAATCTTTCTCAACTGAAGGTGCAGATGCTTCTACTACTTGGCTGTTATTTTGGTGACAAATCAGCACTGTGCTGTCTCTCATTTTACCTAAATGTATGTCGAAGCCTCTTCCAGGTGACTTTGCCTTCTTCAAACCTATATGCATCGTATAGCCAAAGCACCCTGCATGTGCTGCACACAATTAAATGAGACATGTTCCAACAGACTGTACAACTAAAAGAAAAATGTAAATAAAGGTGGAGTAATTTTTTATCCAGATCAACTGCCCTTGCCTTGCACAATTCTAGGCCAAGTCATAGGAGCTATACCTTCTGTGAAATCAATAACATAACTTTTTAAGACGATCATAGTTTTCAAAATTCAAACAGCTCTGCAAACCAGTAATGGAAGACTGAAACTTACATTGTCTTCCTAACTAAGACAATCATTATTCTAATCCATTAACCGGTGCAAAAGAATCACTTCACCTACCCCTTGGCATAAAGTATATAAACTGCTTCCTGATTTCTTTAAAAGATCGAAGAAGAAGAATTTGGTTAGACAGTTGAACTGCGAAGGCAGGTATACAAGGTCTTGCACAATTGAACACAAGCCACATAATTGTGGGTGCAGCCAAATTTGGCATTACAGAATCAAAGATGACAAAATATTAATACAATAAAAAAGAAAATCAGGAGCAATGGAAAAATTATTTGCATCCATTTGCCAGAATACTTTTGGTCAGTCATTTGAGATCTTTAGGCTGCAGTTCCAAGGAGTGGGATTTTGACCCAACAATGATAAGGATCTTGCATCAAACATTGTATGCATCCATCTTCCCCCACCCCTCACTGCTTGAAAATCAGAAGAATTGCAAAATGAGGAAAAGAACGAGTCCAGTAATGTAAGACAAAACATTGTGCATACATCCTAGGAGTACCCGAATACACTGAATTGGATTGGGCATCATCCCAGTAATTCATAGATATTTTTCAACCATGGGAAATGTAGAATTACAAGATCTCATCTCAGCGAAAAACAGGTGAGAGGGTGTGGGATGAAAATTATCAGTGAAACAGTGGAATTTTCCCCACCTAGGAACTAGAGGGTTTTCTCATACAAAATTTATTGTTCTTCCTTCAGGTTTGTATTTTTTCAGCACCACCACACGGCAATATCTAGTTTTCTTAGATCTACTGCAGTGTCCCCCAATCACTAAGCAGACCCTTCTAAGAAAAATAGTCACTTGAGCCAAACACACAAAAAAAAAACACTAAAATCTGTTCAAGAAACTTCGCGCCTACTATCATTGTTTCTTGAAATGAAACACTTGTACATTTAATAAAGAACTAAATGGGGAAATGACAATATTTTGAACCTTCACAGGAAATCAGTTCCAATTCATCATCTTATGCTTGGAACAACGGCATTGACAAGCATATTTATGAGTAAGACTAAGATATTAATTCGTAAGCACCCCATTGCATCTTTAGTAGGTGAAAAGGTAGAAGCACCCAAGATTGACAGAAGGAGCAGTGAAGGTGTATGTGTGAAAGAAGAATGTGAATGTAAGAGAAACATAGAGAGAAAGTGAGACAGAGAACGATGATATACCTGATGGAGATGGAAAACGTTGCAGAGGATGATGCTTTTGTTTGATTTAGGAAGACCAAGCTTTTTAGAGGGAGGATTGCTTTGGTTTAAGAGAGTGGTAATTTCGTCAATAACCATAGAAAAAAGAACATGAATTTTCACACCATATGATATTTTTTTTAATTTTTAAATATTTAAATTATAATAATATATAAATTAAAATTAAAAAAAAAAATGTGAGAGACCATGGAATGGTTTTTAAATATAATAAAGATAAAGTGTTAAATGATAGTTTTCTTAATCAAGATTTGTGATGTGTTTTTACCCTAATGGAGTTGGTGAGAGAGGCTAAACAAAAGCAGATTATAGACAAGCCTTTTGCTGTGACACGTGTAAGGCTGTGGGAAGAGTGGGTTGCAACAGCGCCTTTTATTATTGGGCCTCACTCTATCCACTTCTCTTATTGGATAATTCTCTGTATTCTTCAAATGTTTGAATTTTGAATACTACCTCTATTATCTTGTCAAAAAAGTCTTACTTTCTTTTTAAACATCAGTGTCTAATGACAACTGGCTTCAAAGGTTTTTATTGTAAAATTAAAAAAAAAATATTATCAGAGTTTATTTTCAAATTAGATTCATAAATGTAACAATTTGAATGATAAAATAAACTTGATCATATTCTATTTATTATTTTGATTAGTACAACGTTATTGTCTTTTATTACAGACATTGTATTTGATCAATTAAGGAATATCATGTATGGGATAAGTGGTAAAACTTAGATCTGTGTGCATATAATTGTGTTTTTTATTTTTTAAGGATAAAGCATTGAGACCTTACTTTTTTTTTTTCAGGAAATATCTTCAAAAATAATATCAATATTAAAATTTTCTTATAACAAAGTTTTTTAAAGTGTGTCCTACTATAAAGTATTAAGAGTTAAAGAAATTGCACAAATGTTAGGAGTAAGACTAGAACAAAACAAAATTTTCTAGATTATGATAATTGTGATGGTCAAAATTTATGAAGTAAAATTTTAGCAGGTACGTTTTGATGATTTTAATATTAAAAATTGTATTCTTATAAGTTTTGACTAATTTAATTGATTAAACTCATTTAACTTATTGTTAATTTAATTAGTGGTTCAAAGAGACATGCGCTTAATTAAATAATTATGTAGTATATATAATATACACTGTATAATCACATATTTATATTTATTTCTTCTCATCTTATCAAATCAAACAAATTTAAATGCAGGTAAAATGAGTTTTCTAAAAATAATTATAATAAATATCCTTTTTATATTTTATTTTCTTCATATTATAGTTCTTAATTCCTTATTATTACTAGTTTCAATGTTAATAGAAGGTTGTTTATAGTACGATGGCGAATCAAATAATCAATTATCAAGTCTATTTATTTATAAATTTATTTTAAAATGTAATAGAATAAATATATAAATAATTGAAACTCAAATGAACTTTATAGTAATATATATATTATATTATATTTTTCTTCTAAACTTTTTTTATCTTTACTAATTTGTTTTATCTTTTTTTTCTAAATTAAGGATAAGGTAGAGTAGCATGTGGGTAAATATTATGTAGTACCATCATTGATCAACTTTAATCCATCCATCTTCCTTGATTCTGATCCATCATGTCATGAGAAACACACTATAGAAGTACATAATGTAATGATGTAAGCCACACAAAATGAAATAACCATGAGGCATGGAATGCATGTGACAATGCCATAGTCATGGAAACAATTTTCCAGATCATGAAATTGAGATTTTAAAATTGCATTTCGTGTTAGTAGGAGGTGCAAAAATATTAACCACTATTTAATTACATAATGGTATGCAACTTATTTAATATAAATTTTTTACTAAATAAACTATTTTAAGTATTTATTTTTGTATACATGATGCTTTATTATTGTATTTGGGAAAAATTATAATAAATGTGTACTTGTTCTTGTTTTAAAAGTTATATGTCACATTGATGAATTGATTTTTTTCTGGTACATTGGTATTCTTTAAATAACTAAATTGATTAGAATCAGTTTTATTTTTAGAATTTGATTAGGTTTTTAGTTCAATTATGGTATGTGTATATTTTAACACTTTTAAGATTTTGAGTTATAAATTGATAACTATATATAATGTTGTTAAAAGTTCTGTGGTAAAGTTAAAAGATAAGTTTAAACTAAATCCTAAATATAAAACAAGAATCAGATATAAATCAAACTGAAAAAGAAACATATATGGATATGAGTAGTATTAAATATTTACGAACTATGTGAGAAAATATAGACTATTACATTTGAAAACTAATATTTAATTCATCTTAAACTATAAAACAGAGGCAAAGTCTAGGTCAAATTTAAGGAGGAAATTTTTTTGAAAACTAATATTTAATTCACTTTTACTTTTTTATAATTATTTAAAAAAAATTGTATTCATGAAAAGTTTTTACTTATATATAAGTTAATTGAACTCAAAAATAAATATCTAATTAACTAAAGTTGTAATCGATTTGAGTATATAGAAATGTAGTATTTTAAAGTTCCATTTCTAGAACAACTAAGTATTTATTCTTAGCTTACAGCATTATTTTTAGCAGCATCTTTTAATAATTGATTAAATTTAATATTGTCTAACTCTATTAATGAAGTTAGGGATATAGATAAATGACAAAAAAAAAAAAAAAACACGCCAATGACAATTATAGAGTCTTATCTACCTAAAACTCTTTTTTAGGACCTAATTGTCTATGTCCATATTTTTCAGAAAAAAAATATATTAAATTCATCCATTTTAATTTCTAACCTTACGAGACATGTCAATCAAAAATGAAAAAATAACGACTTCTTTCTTTCGAAAACCAATTAAAATTCATGGGTCACTCAAGTATAAAAGCTTTATATATGTATTCAAAAACTACAATTATTTATTGTTTTATTATTATATACCTGCGTGTATACTTGAAACATGTGAAATTATTTTTCGTATAATTATAGAAATAAAAGTTACATAATCATGAAATAGACAGAAAGATAATAGTGTTTAAAAGGTAATATAAAGAAAAAAATAAAAAATACATGTCATAAAAAATGATGAAAATGTATTACATAAATAATAACAATAATAACTCATGGACACCCTGTAAAGCACCATCTCCCAAGTCACCATGCACAACAGTTGGTTGGAAGAATGAAACACAGAATAGGTAACTTAGTTAATAACATTATTATATATATTCTCTAAACATGTCTGCAGATTTAGTTACAAAATTATTATTTACACTTAATTATTGTCTTGCAATGGAACAGTAGCTTAGTCAACCTCATATCTAATTTATTTCAAAACCAGCTGGCTACAAATGTCTACTATCACTGATTCTTATATATGGAGAGAGAGAGGTGATTCTTAAATTTGACATTTAAATACACATAGTAACTGAAATCATCGTAGTATATTTTCCATACACCAACGAGGAAACCAAGAATATAAGAAAATGAGACCTATTCGAAAAGACAAAGAAGAGTATATACTGAGAAAATACAAGAAAAACATTCGGTGTTACTAGATTAACCAATTCTTATAATTAATCGATTGACCTATAATAAAGAAGAGTGCTACCAGATTAGTTATCCAAATATAATCTTAAAATCACAAAATTTGTTATATGAAATATAGCTGAAGATGTTATAAGGAGAATTAACTTATGGATAAGGTCCGATGTCCGCTTTAAGTAATTCAAGACTAATTAATGGTGTAACGATTATTTATAGACAGTTAATAGATATATTAACAGATATTAATAATTAATTAATAGGTTTGATTGTTATATCAAATATAAATATACGGTATTAATAATTAATTAATGGATTTGATTGCTATAAGTTCTATAAATATAAGATTAATGTCGAGGTAAATACATTTTTCTTCTATTTTAATCAAGTTGAGATCTTCTTGAGAATGATTTCTGACTTTAGCGTCAGAATGTCTTTTATATATTAATAATCGATTGGTGTGGATTGCGTTTTGAAAGAGGATTGAATGATCAACACAAAACGAAACAGAAGAAAACGATTGACTTTGGACCTATTCAACCAAAACAACAAAAGAATAACTTAATCTTGTGTTGTTAATGGAACCATTTCTTGAAGTCAATAGAACATATTCAAGACATATATTTGTATTTTTTTTTTCTACAAATGAAGAATAGGTCTTGCCGTCCTGGGACGACAAAATAATATCATCATTTTTTTTTATAATGGAGTGATGTCTGATTCAAATGGTTTTCAACCATTTAGGTACCATTATTCTACAAATTTGTTGGCTCATTCAAATGGTCTCGATGAGTGTGAGAAAAAGCACGGTATTATTTTCAATTTTCAACGCATGAATTCTGCCTTCCACTCTGTCTAGTGTACTGTAAGCGCGGCAAAATAAAAATAAAAAACCTACCTTATCACTTTCATGTTTCATTATATTAAATATAAATATTATTAAATATTAAATATTAAATATAACATCGCTGGCTTCATTTTTCGGCGGGGCCATCCTGTTAGATCCGTTATCAACGGTCTCACGCGGACATATCTAAATTTTTACATTCAAGGTTTCGTTCTATTTATCTGTCTTATTTAAGTTATCCAATTTTTATTTAAGTTAAAAGAAAAGAAATTAAAGTAGAAAAACTAATAAAATAACTATTAAAATCACTAGTTTTTCAGCAAGAATTAGTCAGTAAAAAAATAAAAAAAATAAAAATATTCAGGGTGATCTGGTTTGTTTGTAATGATTTGGCTATGTGAAGGAAGAAATTGAAGAAGCGCGATTAAAGCAATGATTTTTACCAACGCGTCTTTGAATAATCCAACACATTTCTCCTACCGTTGAGTAACGGTACCTTAAAATATCAATAATCCAACGCCAACATCAACAGCTGAAAAGACACAAACCCTAAACTCATGATTTTTTGTAAAGTCAAAAGCATACATAGTAATTATTTGCATGCCACCTGTCAGTGAACGGTATACCAAGCTGTATTATATATATGTTACTCATGATGACAACAATTCACGCAAATGCGAAGGTTGTTGTGTTGTGTTGTCTTGTAACAATAACAGCTTCCTCGTTTAGTGGCCAAAAATCTCTCTCGAAATCGTACCAAAAAAAGAAAAAAAAAACACTGCAATTTCGCTGTCGTGGTGGCTTCTTCGCGAAACCTAATAAATTTGTACCAACTCGGAGGCATTTCTCTCCATTGGAACTATCAGCTCCTCCATCACGATCCTCCGTTATTATTATTAGAAATTAGTAATTAATCGATCGGTTAGTTAGTTGATTAACTAATTGATTGATTAATTCCTAAGAGTTGATAATAGTAATAATGGAGGCGATGGACATGAGGCGCGTGTTCGAGATGTTCGATCGGAACGGGGATGGGCGAATATCGGCGAAGGAGCTGAGAGATTCGTTGGTGAATTTGGGGATAGATATTCCGGAGAAGGAGCTGGCGGAGATGATCGAGAGGATCGACGTCAACGGCGACGGCTGCGTGGATATGGCGGAGTTCGGGGAGCTGTACGAGACGATAATGGAGGGGCGCGACGATGAGGAGGACATGCGGGAGGCCTTCAACGTCTTCGACCAGAACCGCGATGGCTTCATCACCGTCGACGAGCTCCGCGCCGTGCTGGCCTCCTTGGGCCTCCAACAAGGGAGGAGCTTGGAGGAGTGCCGGAAGATGATCGTGAAAGTGGACGTTGACGGAGATGGCATGGTGAATTACAAGGAATTCAGGCAAATGATGAAGGGTGGTGGAGGATTCACTGCTCTTGGTTAATCTTTCTTCGTCTCCCTGTTTTTCCAATGCAGAATCGCATTACCAATATATGCATCCTTCCAAATTTTCAATTCCAATCCGTTCTTAACTTGTAAATAAGTTTCGTCTTCTAGGATACTGATTTCATTCATTAATGATTTATTACGTTGGAGGTTGTCTTTTTCCTGTTAGATTATCAATCAACTTCCTCCAAATTCACTTCCACCTCAAGCAAATTTTCATATATTTTGTTATAAGCAGTTTCAAACACTGCTTCTAATCCAATTCCATTTTACCTTAGTTTCTATATTTTTTAATCCATTTGTGTGATAGGAGTGCTTGTTTATTGATATATTTCTTATATTAAAAACTACAAAACTCCTGGGTTTAGATCATAGATCATTCAATACAATATAAGTACATGTTGGAACTAAAAGGAGGGACATTTGCTGCTGCTTGAAAGAGTTAATTTAATTCGTTGAACAAAATTGAGAAATTAAAACTAGATTTATCCTAAATTTTAAAGACTAAAATTATAATTGAGTCTATAAATTATGATATTTATTGATCAAATTTGTTTATGTGAACTGTGTTTCTCAATTGAGTGAAATATGAACTGAGAGGTCATTTTCTATTTATTGTATCGAAACATTTTTATGATATATCGTCATTACTTGTTGTAATGATATATTTGTTCATTTCTAATAATTTGTAAGAGATAATTCATGTTAGTTTTCTAATAGATAAATAAAACAACTTAATTCATTTTTCTTTATTTTATTTTTTCTTAAAAAAGACATTTTCATCGAAACCAGTTTTGTAGAGAGTAAAATAACTAAAAGCAACGGATACAGCAAATCCATTGGTGGAATTTGGAAGGAGAAGGAATTATTATCACAGCATTCTCAACAGTTTCTCATATACATACAAAGTAGATTAAAAACTATATTATTTAACATATATACAAAGAAAATATCATCAAAATGGAAGAATGAGATTCTACAAGGAGTGATTACATTAATGGTACTGCTCCACAAGAATGGACTCAAAGAACCTATACATATTCACCGAACTAGTTTCTTCTACCCACCAAAACTATCACATCACAAGTTCAACCTATCATTAGAGTTGACTCTGTTGTTCTTTGGTTTCCATCTCCCTCACACTGTCTACTATGTGCTGTATTTTCTTTGAAAGACTCTCGTTATGCTCTTCAATGTGCTCAAATATCAGTTCAAGATGTCTTTTATAGGTTGCAGATCGCTTTTTCTCACATGCCAACTGCTGAGATAGTTCCCGAATTTTGTCATGTTCATTCTGAAAATGGAATGAAAAGAAAGAGGTAAGCAGTAGCATAGAAAGGATTTGAAAAAGGGTGCTGAATAGAATCTCTACTAATCATTCAAGTACTTGTTTACATAACTGATCCATTAAGCATTGTATACAGTTGCAGAGTAGTGAAAGAACAGAAACTGACCGGATATTGTTCATAAACGAAATCCCTTCTTCCTTTACCAGGAGTCAAAGGATGTGTATGTTCCTTTACAAGCTTTGTAACAACCCATTTGCCAGAACTAACTTTCCTCACCATAATCATTGCCCGGCAACCGACCCTGGTCTCAGCCCTTTGCCTCACAATCTTCTCACGCTTGTCAGGCATTCTGAAACCTTCTTTGTTGCAAACAAGAGCACGTCCAATGGCAGTTCCATCACGCCTTGATCGCGACAGTTTACTCACACGCACGATGAATCCAACATCTGTGGCATATGCATTGTAAAATGCCTGTGCTGCTGATTCTGACTCAAATTCCTGACCCACATACGGCTCTTCAACTGCAACAACTGATACTGTGGGAATTGCAAATGGGATTGTGATCCCAGAGGAATCTTGAGCAAGATTATCACCTTCATCTTGTTTGTAATTTGGTTCGATAGATTCACCTTCTCTGTTGTCATCAGCCACGCTACTAATCTCATCTATAGCAGCATTTGCTACTGTCTCGCCAGTACCATCAATCTCAAACTCCACTGCAGCAACAAAAGAATCTGGTATATTATTATTTTCATTGCACTGGGATATTCTTGTTCTCCACAACAGTCTATGAATTTGATGAATAACTCACCCATTGAAGATGAAAATAGAGTAAGAACGAGTCAATAAAGACATACTATTTCTAACCGGTAACTAACAGTTCATGTTTGGGAATGGCTCTCTCAAATAGACAAGATTGAGCACAATGTGGCTTAATACATGAAATTCTCAAATCGAAACAAAGGCAACAGAATGGATAACAGATAACAGCCTTTGAATCTCCGAGTATTTGTCAAATACACTCCTCCACAACAACCAAAATAGATCACCGCATTGGATAAGAAAACACCTATTTTATCCCAAGTTCAGGAAAAGTTGTGTTCTTCTGAAAACTTCTACATTATCAACCTATCGAACATGATATATGTACTTCAAGAAAAAAAAAATCATCCAAAGCCAGTAAATTGAGTAAACAGTAACTCCCATGCCACGTCTGTCACGTACTGCGATCGAATCTGAAAAATGTACTAAAGCCGATTATGTCTTTGGCCGTTAAATCACTAATGAAATTGAAAAAAGTTCATCTCATCCACATGGGAGTGGAGACTTGCACCCAAGTACAGTACTCTCCTTGAAAGTTGAAGGGGTGTTCCTTTTTACGTTGGATGAAAACTTGGACAAAGTGTTTGTAGTGCTCTTTTCTGGTTAACCTTCACAGTTTCTCTTTTATCTCTTTCTAGTCATCAGATAGGTTTTGGAGTGTCCACAATTTATTTTACTAATAAAAATAACACACACGTCATGTTTCTGTCAGAGAATAGCATCATAGACATTTAAATTCCAACATCTTTATCTAGGTTTGTCTCGATTAAAATCACAAGGGAATGATGATGTTTTATATTTCTCATTGGCTTTTTCGTTCCAACTAACCACTTATATCAGACCAAAGACAGCGCTTTAACAGGAAGTTCCTCGTCTCTATCCAGAATTTCTAAGCTCAAATATTCAAATGAAGTCCAAAATCTTCTCAACGTACAAGAGTAAAAAACAGAGTCACGTATCAAGAGAGTGGAAAAAATCAACGGTAACAACAACGTCAAGATTCAATTTTATTTTGTTTAATCCACACCCTTTGTAATTCTTTGCAGGAACACAGAAAAAAAAATGTAACTGTCTTCCAATTCTACCAATCAAGCAGTTATTCCCCAAACCACAAACAAACAAACCCTAAGATTCCAGCTGAATTGAGATCCTCAATAGAGCGTACACATCCGAAATAAATAAAAAAGTTGATAAAAGAAAAAGAGGAAAAACTCACTGAAAATTGAATTATGGCAGAAACGGTGTGTGATGCAGCTAATTATTTGAACCCTCTGTTCCGTGCTACAGGGAGAACAGCAGAACACAGAGGAAATGGTTTAGGTAAGGCAAAGCATATATGGACCCGAACGCCCTCCTTACGTGTCAGAATCTCATTGGGTACTCTCTGGGGAAAAAAGTCAACTTTAATTTGACCCAACGGTTGCTTGCCACGTATCACATGAAATGGATACGGGCCCGTAAGATTAGTACCCGGACTCTAATCCCTACTATCCAATACGGGTAGTGCACCAGAAGAACAAAAACAACTGCAACACTGCACAATAGAGGATTCTTCTTCCTCTTCGACAATGGCAACATCGTTGTTCCGCACCATAAGAAGAGCATCCTCTGCTCTCAGATTTTCGTACGCCACCTCGTTTTCGGTCTCTCTCAGGTTCTCTCTCATCCTTCTCTCTGTCACATTTTATTCAGTTATCTGCCAAGTCACTACCCGAAACCAATTACACTGTTATATGGACAATATATTAGAAGCACCTAACACGGTTGGTTTCGATTTTCTTGTTTGTGGTTCTGGGTTGCTGAAGTTGAGGGCTTTGAATTAGCATTTGTTGTGTGAAGGTGCTATTTTATTCTAATTTCATCGTGTTCTAGGTCAGTCGGGAGAAGCAATATGTGTGTGTTTTCTCCTTTGAGGCATCGTGTCTCGCTAGGAGAGCAAGGTTACAGGTGGGGTTTAAGAAATTTGAGCCATGGCAGGGTGAACCTTGTGATAACAGGAGGGAAGACCAAGTTTGAGACTGATGAGGTTGAGCCTCCTAAGAAAGACAAGTGGAAGACCAAGAAGAGATTGAAGATGCAGAGGAAGAGAGAGAAGGAGAAGAGGAAAGCGGCCAACAGGAAAGACCCTCGTCGACTTGGTGTCAAAGGAAAGAAGAAGAAGCAGAGATTTGCCAGTGCAGATGAGAGAATTAAGTACAAGATTGAGAATGTATGCTACGATTGAATTTCCTCCTCTTCCTTTTTTTTTTATTTTTTTTATTTTATTTGTTTCTCATCGATGCCAACTATTGTGCAGCATACTGCTTCATTTGTATGGTTCTAATGGTGTTTGTTTGCTTTGTGCTGGTATATATGGATCTTAAATGATCAAATTTCTCACTTTTAGACCAGTTGGATTGAAATAGAGCCAGAGGTTAATTCGGTCCGGTTATATATTCTTCTTTTTGATGGGGAAGCAAGAACCAACATAGTTTGTTGCAAGATCTTAGTTTTGTTGTACGTCTTGATTCAAGATGATGTATACATATTTTTTTTTAAATAATAAATTTCTCAATTGGGGTAGTTATTTAGTGCATTGTTCTAACAGATATTTGTGTATATGTAGTGTTTTAATGATGAGACTGGGAAACTTGTCATCAACGATAACAAAAACTTGAAATGCTTATTTTCTTGTATATTTCTACTAAACTTCTGCATGATTCTGGTTTTAACCCCAGGCCAGAATTAAGGAAGCATTGCTCATTGAGAGGCTCAAAAGATATGAAGTTCCTAAACTTCAGGGTCCTGTGGTGAAGCCTGATAGCTTGACGGGGGAGGAAAGGTTTTATTTGAAGAAAATGGCTCAGAAGAGATCTAATTATCTACAAATTGGCAGAAGAGGATTATTTGGAGGGGTTGTTCTCAATATGCATATGCATTGGAAGAAACATGAGACTGTTAAGGTCATATGCAAGCCTTGTAAGCCTGGTCAAGTACACGAGTATGCACAAGAACTTGCCAGATTGAGCGGCGGTATTCCACTTCAAATAATTGGAGATGACACTATAATATTTTATCGTGGAAGGAACTACGAACAGCCTGATGTTATGTCACCAATTGATACACTGTCCAAGAAAAAGGTGTGTTTCTGTGTACACTCAACATGACTAAAGAGTTTGTTATCTAATTGTTTTATCTTCTTGGTTCCATTCAGTAATATATCCAATTATAGGTCATTCATTCTGCATGCTTTTATTCATCTGCATGTAAATGAATACATGATTGGTAATGCAAAAGTGGGAAATCAAGCAATGGACAATAAATAAGTTGGAGGCAGGAATAGGACAGTGTTCCAAGGATTGTCGAGCTATTAGTGGGACAATGCAGTGTGAAAATATTATGGCTGGAGAGGCTAAGCAAATAAGGAGCTGAACTAGGCTAGTGCAATGTCTAAATACGTAGCATTTGGCCTATAGGATAGAGTTTCTTATTCCATGCTTTTTTGTGTATCATAGTATAGTGAACTCTAGTCTGCATTTTGAAGTTGAATGTTCATGCACGGTTGAAAACTCATGCTTTGATTAATGAATTTTATGCTGGTTGATTGGCCATTCACTTCCTAACATTCTTTGAAGTTACCATCTTTACAAAAAAAATAATCGAATTGGGGCATTTAGCAGCTGTCGTACCAATCCTCAATGACAAATTTGAATTTATAAGCATTGTGGAAATCTATAGTTGGTTGATTGTTTGCACTACACATTTTTCAGTAGCTTGGAGAAAAATAATTTGCAGTTTGGTGTGTCTTTCTTTACAGTTTCTGTATAGATACACTATTTCTTATTGTAGCTCCCTCTTGGTTGTGTGACATTTCATTATTTCAGAAGAAACTACTTTTCAACTAAGTTTTTGTGTTTACATATAAGTTTGTTATTGGTTTAAATCCTACCTTAATCAAATCACTTTTTTTTTTTTCTGCAGGCACTTGAAAAATCCAAGTATGAGCAATCACTTGAGTCAGTGAGGCGCTTCATTGCTATTGCTGAGAAAGAACTAGAGCTATATTACAGACACGTTGCACTTTATGGTGATCCAAACAACCGAAATCCCTTATCAGTGCTGGACAGTCCAAGTGAAAACTCCAAGGAAAAAGGGAATCATAGAATTCAAGATAAAAAAATCCCTCACTTGAACAGTGAACATTTTTCAGCCAGTCTTTCAGAGACTGAAGCATATTCCTCGGAATTGGAGCTGTCAGAAACAGAAGATAGTTTTCCAGATGAAAACTTGTCGAGGAATGAATCAGATTCTGAAGAGGACAGCATGTTGGATTCCAATGGTAATCACGAAAAGGAGGTATATTTTACTAAATTGCAATATGAAAGTGTAAGCTCAACCACAGGTTCTTCATCAATGGCTAAACGTAGCCACTATTACAATAATAGTAATAATAATCAATGTTTATAAAAAGTTCCATTCACTACATATTAGAGATACATTGTTAACAGATACCTTGTCTAAATCAACAAGCACATAGAAATGTACCTTGCAGGAATCTGAAAAATAGGTCTTTTGTTAAGTGTTCATACTTGCATGGTTACACGTGTGCATGCTGGTGTTGATAACAGGGTAAAACATTTTTTGTGGACACAGTCCACACAGTACTCCAAAGTTGACAATCAAAAACTGATCTTTATGCTTGCATAATGCTGTTTCCACTTACCAAGAGGGTAAAACATTTAAACACTTTGAAATCCAGAAGTTTAAATCTTAATAGGGCAATGATATGGGCAATGATATGTTAACATAGATTTTCTTACAACATTTGTACACAGAATACGTGTTATTTTCTCATTAGGTTTAGAATACGTTAGTATAATAACAAATAAATAATGAACAAGTGAAAAAATGACACGTGTGCTGTATCAAAATGTTGTAAAAAAGAAAATTATGAAAATATTTTTCTCCGTCTTAATAATACATCATGAAGACATGGACCTTGTGAGAGGGTATGACAACAGCTATAGGGACTTGAAAGTAGCACCTCTGATTCCAAATTCAAGTGCTGCATCATATTAAAGGCCACTTATGCATGCATTGATTGAAGCTACTGCTAGTGTTTTTTTGGCACATTGATTCAAAATTGCACAGCATCCCTGATATATTTTGGTATTGAATGCTTAATTATATTCAGCAAAAATAATTGTCCATTTAATGATTGATTATCTGTGATGCCATCTGACTCACCTCGCAATGCTGCCTCCTTATCATCATGTATGTCTTTTTATAATAAAATTAATATTAAATTATTGATTGTGTTTAAATTAATTACAACTATACAGTACCAAATTAGAACATTTATTTAAATATCACAAAATATAGGAATTAATTTTCTAACACTGGCAGTATGTTTGGTTTAAGAAATACAAATGTTAAAGAGAAAAGAAAAACTAAATAAAACTAGTGAGAGTCTTTGTAAGAGAAATGTTTCAATTATAGTATTATTGTATTATAATGGAAAATTATTATTGATAAGATAAGATGTATACACAAATAAGGGTGCTTTAATAGTTTTGCATACAACTGTATTGTTTTATAATTTCTTAGTAAGTTATTTTTCCCAATTTGTTTGTATAAAACTTTACACTAAAAGTAAATTATAAAATAATCTTTAAATAACATATAGTGAAAATGGTAGAAGGTTTGCATTAGGATTTAGCTGAGATGGATGAATGATGAGAGTACAGCTTTTCTTGAAAGGCACGTTTGTTAATTGGTTACACTGTCAAATTCCAGTAGGGTTGGACTTAACTGTAACCTCGTCAGATTCAGATCTCCTAACACCTTATGTTCCAAGATCGAAATAATTTTTATTATGATGTTTCATTAAATAAACCAAATCAATATACAATATACTTTTAAGAATATAATTAAATAAACTACAAGTATCTAGTTTATTTAAAATGTATAGTACATGATATTGAATCAATATAAAAATATTCAGTATTTATGTTAATAAAGTTTAATGTATGTAAAAAAATTATTGAAATAAAAAACTTTACTGAGAGATTTCCTTTCGAAACTTAAAATGTCTGGATGTTTTTAATAATCGTCGAGCAAAGAGGGAGATTTTTTTATTTAAAAACCAATGGTTTGAGATTTTTTTTGAATAAAAAAATGTGGATATATATGATAAGCCAAGTAAAACCATGACATGAGCTATAATCAACTATGAATGTATAAAAGGTCAAACAAAGGCAGAATAATGTACCACGATTTATTATTAACGTGTTAGAGATCATATACAATTAAGACAGGTATTATATGTAAATGTATTTATTTCAAAAAATAAAGTGATATGTTAAATAATCATAAATATGTAATAATATAATATATATATATATATATATATATATATATATATATAATTGAATGTTTTAATTTATTTATGTTTTACTTACTATTGTTATTAAATAAATGATGAAATATTATCATTCTTTACTTAGGTTCTAAGTATAATTATACTTTATTTATTAAATGTTCTATATATTTAAAAAGGAACAAACAATTTTTTTTTTATGTTTCATTTTGAGGGAAAGAAACGAATAAAGCTTTTTTTTTAAGTGTGAGAAAGGAATAAAATTTTATTACTAGATTAACGATATATTCTTTACTATGATTATTCACATTAATGGGAATAAGGTACCTATTAATTAAAGTGGAATAGGTATGATGGATTAAATATCAATGGAATAAAGTAGCATACCCAATATCCCATCATATTTATTTGGTACACAATTCTTTTAATTTACTCAACATAATGTGCTTTTCATCTAACTAAAAAGAGAATGAAGAAAATACAGCATGCTTAAATTTCTTAATTTTTTTTTTAATTTTAGTAGATCACCAAAAAATTCCAAATGTTATTTTTTTAAAAATAATTTTACCAAACAAATTTATTTAGATTTAATTTCAAAATAAAATTAAGAATTGCATAATATCAATCAAAACAATGATTGTATCTAAATATAATATTATTCGATTCGATTTCATTTACATCCTATATAATGCACAAAATCGGTATTAAACCCATCTAAAATCTATCTAGACCACTAAAAAAATAAGTCCAACATAAAAAAGTTATGGTTTTATTTTGCTTTTAAAATAATGAAAAACAACATAAAGTATTATTATTTTACTTTTTGCGTATAAACTTATTATCTTAATAAATATTACAAATATGCTTTCACTTTTTTATGATAATTAAATTATTATTATTATTATTATAGTTATAAAGGTATAAATAGTTTTTACAGTTTTATTATAAATAGTTTTTATTATTAATCTAAAATTGGTTAAATTTAAAAAATGTCAAATGAAACAAATTAAATGTAAGTAAATAGTTGCTTAATAAAATAATATTAATAAAATAATTATTTTAAATCATAAAAGGTAATTAAAAAAATTAAAAAACAAATACGAACAATAAAAGTAAGAATTCTCTTTATATAAAAACCCACGATTACGTACACTTGTATTCAATTTTTTTGCATGATAATAAAATTATCATTATATTATTATTTTATTATTACGTGTAATCATAAAATTAAAGTTATCTTTTGTAACTTTATTATAAATAGGTTTTATTTATTTTGTAATAAAATAATCAAGTTATAGAAAAAACAATCAAATAAAAAAACTCTTCATATATTAATGTATATATAGATATAGATGTTTTCACGCGAAATTTTTTAATTTAAGTAACTGAATGTTATTTAAACTTTTATATATATATATATATATATATATATATATATATATATATATATATTAAATATTCGGAATCGATAAATTTATATTTTATTTTAATTTTCATTATTTTATTAATACAGATAATTGAATTTGAGTTTAAACTTGAAATATTGACCTGCTACCTTCGTTTGTTTTCATAACTTTTCCCATTTTAAAAACAGAACCAAAATTTGAATATTAACGAAAGGATTAACTGATTTTCTTATCTTAATAATTATCCTTTTCCTTGCTATATAAACTCTACAAAATCAGTATCCAAAGTCACTCTTTCATCTTCAACCTCTGTACTTCATATCCAACATCCATACTCATAAACCATGGCCTCCACCAATGCTCTTCCTCCCACCGGTAACGGTCTCGTCGTCAGCTTCGGCGAGATGCTCATCGACTTCGTCCCCACCGTTTCCGGCGTCTCCCTCGCCGAGGCCCCGGGTTTCCTCAAGGCTCCCGGAGGCGCTCCAGCCAACGTCGCCATCGCCGTCGCAAGACTCGGCGGCAAGGCCGCTTTTATTGGCAAGCTCGGCGACGACGAGTTCGGCCACATGCTCGCTGGAATCCTCAAAGAGAACGATGTTAGATCCGACGGGATCAACTTCGACCAGAGTGCGCGCACTGCGCTCGCGTTCGTGACTCTACGCACAGATGGAGAGCGTGAGTTCATGTTCTACAGAAATCCCAGCGCCGACATGCTCCTCACGCCTGAAGATCTCAACCTCGAACTCATCAGATCTGTACGTAAATTAAATTCCCTTTCTGAAATTCTTCACTCCTTTTTTTTCATTTGTTGTTCTTCTTCTTCTTCGTAAAACTTTAAAGCGGAGGTATTTGTGGTGCACGCGCGTGTGGGAATGTGGGCTTTAAGGTAATGAATTTTGCGTAGTAAGCTTGTGCTGGCCGCGAGTGGATCTAGTATATATGTATCCCAGAATAAGCAGCAGATTTTTGATAAAATTAAAACTGAAAATAAAACTATTTTTTCGTTTTTTTTTCCTAATCATATCAGATCGCAAAAGCTGGTGTGTCACGTGACGTGTCTCACGTGTTTTTTCTATTTTGGAAGAAACTTTATGGGGGTGGATAAGACTGATTGGGACCACTTTCTCATAATGGATTTCCTGTTTCTTTTCTTCGAACAAACTCAACATATTAATTTTTTCCTTCTTCTTTTATTTTATTTTCAATATAATATTGGTTTTGATATTGTGTTCAATTTTTTTTTCTGACAACTATTCCATGTAAAAAAAAATAAAAATCAATTCATCACTTTTTAGTAAAATTTGTCTTTTTAATTATTCTTTCATTAAAATACTAAATTTTGAAACTTCATTTTCACTCCAACTTTATTAGAAAGAGTTACTTAGAGAATCAAAACTGATTTTTTAGATCGATTTTAAAGTTTAAGAAAAAAATCTGTGATCTTTCTTTTCTGTTTATTTTTGTTTAAAGTTAGCATTTATGTTTGTAGGCATACTTGTTGATATTTTGAGCCTTTGTGCTTCGAAAAAATTAATCATAATATATTCAGCAAAAAAAAAAGCTTTGAAAATAATTTTAAATTTTAACTAAGTCTCGCGTTCTATTTTAAGTTATTAACACAAATTACACTTTCCATTTATTTTCAATTTAATGCTTTCAAGAAATGGGTAATAAATTAAATTTCGGAGCATCCAATGACTATTAATTCTATAATAATCAAATATTTTATTTTACTTGTTTTTATAGTTATATGTAACTATTTCTACTCACGGGCTAGGTTGAGACTGGAATTAGTAAGGAAACACTTTCTGTTGTACTTTGACTAGAGGCAATTAATTGCCTTTGTCTCAACAGTATCACTCATGGGGCATGCATGTAGTCCCTTGTACGTGGTCTCACGCGCCTTTTGATTCTACCAGAACCTTTAAAAGTTAAATAGAATAAAATTTCAAAATTAATGCAAATAGTGAAGATGTCAGAGTTTAAATTTATGTTGTCTTATAACTTGTTCAATGAATGAATTATATATGTCGTGGGAAAGTGGGAAACAAAATACGTGTTTAGAGCTTTTGCTTTCAAACGGAGCTTAGAAGGAACCGACAACTAGTTTTGTTGTTTTATTTGTAATTGTTCTTATCATTTATCATACGATTGCATTATTTGTTTGCTTTTCCCGCCTGACCAAAATATCAGGGTTTATTTTATATATATAAGAAAAGAATTGAATATGGAGGAGGATGATAGAGACCCTCTAGGGTTTGCAGGCAACTTATCATAATGGGAGACAGTTCACTGTTTGTTTATTTGTTGTGTTGTTCAGAGTTGCAGATGAAGGGCCTAGCTTACATTTTACAGCCTTGCAAACATGTTTATAATTAAAAAATAATAATTTGCCGGCCTTTTGCCATAAAGGTATGGCGATGAATTCAAGAACAAAGTTCTATTTCTGTTTTCAATTAATGTGGTTGAAATCTTGAAGTAAAAGAATAATCAGATTGGAATTTGAGATCAACTTAGACTAACAGTGTAAAAAGTTTTAGAATGAAGTAATTAAAAGTTATGATTAGCAATTGTGTTAGTGAATAAACTTACGATACACATGATGTGATCAGGCAAAGGTATTTCATTATGGATCGATAAGTTTGATCGTGGAGCCATGCAGATCAGCACACCTGAAGGCAATGGAAGTTGCGAGGGAAGCAGGGTGTCTGCTGTCTTACGATCCAAATCTGCGGCTACCGTTGTGGCCATCGCCTGAGGAAGCGCGTCAGCAAATACTCAGCATATGGGAGAAGGCTGATGTGATAAAGGTGAGCGATGTGGAACTGGAATTCCTAACCGGAAGTGACAAAATTGACGATGAATCTGCTCTCTCACTGTGGCATCCCAATTTGAAGTTGCTCCTTGTCACTCTTGGGGAACATGGTTCTAGGTATTATACCAAGGTAAAAATAAACACCCATCTCTTTCAATTTTACTTTCTTATGTCCACTCCTCAAAATGGATGTTTGGTTAGCTGATGATGTTCGGTAAAAATAAATCACTTGCTTGATAAATTCGAAAGGTTATGTTCTGCAAAGTATGTTAATAGCTTATTACTCTTTTTCTATTTGTAATAATCCAGAATTTCCATGGATCGGTGGACGCTTTTCATGTCAACACAGTTGATACAACTGGCGCAGGCGATTCCTTTGTTGGTGCTCTATTATGCAAGATTGTCGATGATCAATCCATACTTGAAGTGAGTGCTAAGCTACGGCTAAATAAACCTTCACATTAGCTACTTCATGAAAAGTTTGGAATATTAATTTATCGTTATGCATTTTCAACTGTATTATTACTGGTTTTCTATTGCCTTTAGTATCATTTTAAGTTATTGATTTCTTTCTAACTGCAGGATGAAGCAAAGTTAAGGGAAGTACTGAAGTTTGCAAATGCGTGTGGGGCAATTACAACTACTAAAAAGGGAGCAATTCCCGCTCTTCCCACAGAGGCTGATGCTCTCAACCTGATCAACGAGGCATAGAAATTTAGTGCTATGATCTTTTGGTTTTCTTTATATATATTGTCTTCATCTTTTCACTTTTCTGCTGAAGTTGCTTGCTATCAACTTAAGATGGATTTTGATTCTTGGTTTTCTCTGTTTTATTTCCCCCTTCATTCTGCATTAAGAGTAATATCATATGATTTGGGGTTTTTGCAAATGATTTCTTTCCCACAATTGCATCTTCTTCGGGACTTCAATTCTGTTCTCCTTTTATTGTAAAGAAGATTGCATTATTATGAAATCTTGGTTTTTATAAATCAAACCGAGTATAGAATCAAAGTTTTGGGTCATCAATTGGTTCATTCAGTGAAGTAGTGTAGTTTAAACAATCTGTCTGGTTTACTACAGTGGCTAGATTAACCTGATTAAAGATATTTTTATATTACTTTCCAAATATTTTATACAAAATGTCTTTTTATTAATAAGCATGAATATTAACAAAAATGGATATATTTTTTTATTGACAGAAAAACGTAAAGGAGGGTGTGCTTGAAGCCTTGAAAAGCAGGTGTATTATTCTGTGATAATTTTCAAAGAATTGCTTTGTGGTGTAAAGTAAAGCAATCCACCCAACCCTCTGTAAAATTAAAATAAAAAGTGGAGAGCTTGTGTCATAATGTAACAAATAAGGGCCATATCCTCAAAACTACAGTATACAATTTTTTAAATTATTATAATTTCTAATACATTTATTAATTTTTAACGCATTTATTATGATCGAAAAATTTTAAAAATATGGCAGTTATAAATGTTAATATAACTTAATACTTGCATATTTCTTAATATCATCTTAAAAAAAAATATTTGAAACGTGCTAGCTATAATTCAATTTTGAAAGGCTAAAGTTCGTAGAAACATATTTAGTCTGTCGAATATTGGACAGAAACAATGGTAAAATTATACATTTTTTCAAATTTGAAACAAAAAAGCCATATCTTTTGACATTTGTGAATTTGGATGAGTATCGATAATTCAATAATGTATTTAACTATATATACAAATAAAGTCCACTTAATCACTTACGTTTGGAGTTTTCCTTATTTTTAATTATCGATTTATCATTCGATTAAATGGTTAAGGAAAAAAAAATAGCTTTGTAAGCGGAGGGAAGTGAACTTGGAAAATCATTAGAGAACCTTTCTAGTCTATAAGTGATTTTGGTATATTTTAGAAAAATAGTGTCGGTCCAAAATAATAAAGTTAAGATGATTTTGATTTGAAGTAACTATAAATGCTCTTTTTCTTTTCAGTATTTAAAATTTGATGATGCATGATTCTAGTACATATTGATCCAAATATCAAAGCATAAATTTTTAGCGTCTTTAATATTTATAAAATACAGTTTACACCCACCCACTATATATATATATATATATATACATATATATATATATATATATATATATATATATATATATATATATATATATATATATATATACTAAATCCACATTATCTCTGAAATTTCTAAGACTTATCATCTAACAAAAGACATAAAGTTAGATTTTACCTGTCATATACAAGTAATATCCCTGCCAAAATGTAGTACGAAATTAATCAGCCTAAGATTTAATCTATGCTATTTTCCAAAAATAAAACCATTCCGAGCTCCTAAAGTGAGATATTCATCAACTCCATAGAACTAGTTAACATACTTCATTACTCAAGGTCCTAGGAGAAGTATGCATATACAACTCATCAATCTACACAGATACATGAAATTGTCCTCTTAGTCCTGAGCTTCAGCTAGATAATGCATATCCAAGAGTTCATAAACATCTCCATCTAGAATGCATATACAACTCATCAATTGTATGCAATTGTTTACATGACCATGTGTTCTAGCCTAAATCAGGAACAGTGAAATGTTCCTCATCATCTTCATCTAGAACTTCAATCCTAGGCTTTTTGTAAGACATGAAGGACTTAGAAGCTTTCTGTGAGGCAACATTGCTGGTATGTGTCACTGGAAGCTGGGGAACTTCAGCAGCTGCTAAAGGTTCCTGAGGGAACTGTTCACCAAAAAGACCTGCATCTGCTAGCCATTCAAGCTCTCCAAACTCCAGAGACTGCTTCTGACCCTGAAAAAGATGAATCAGTTCCAAACATTATAACAACACAAAAGGGCAACAGCATAATTAAGTGACCACAACTCCTTACCATAATTCTCCACACAGTTTATGGTGCAAATATGATACATCATTTGTTTAAAGAAAGTCATATAAACCAGAATCAAGAGCCAGAATGTGCTACATAGAAGCAAACCTACCTTCAATGCGATGAGTCTTTTTTACATATAGAATTCAGTGCTCAATCATGTGCAAAGGAAACATTCATATACTGCAATGTGAGAATAAAACTCTAACCTCATAAACCTTAATCTCTCAATTCATCCCTCACACCAACAAACAAAAATTTGTGTGCATATGCAAGGTGAGGCAAGATTGTATGCTATTTCAAAACGGATATTTGGAGGTAACAGAAAAAAATGGTAGCTCTTAATCATACTAGATTCTTCTATCGAAATCACTCTAATTTCTTAGCTGATACATGTAACTACAGTAGTGAAACAAAGCTGCCTTACTTTGTCTGGTGACTCAAAGTCTGTTAATTCCAACAAGTCATCAACTGCCCAAGAGGATGTGAAGCTAGGCACTTGCTGAGAAGGAACTTTCACAGGAACTTCTTGTGCATTTGGATTAGATGGTTCCATGTGACCCTTTTCATTGCCTTTGGTACAATTAGAACCCAAAGCCACCCGAATACCAGTAGCAAGAAACCGCTGGTGGTTCGCAGAAAGGCTACCAGCTACATGAATTGGCTCATCACAGTCTTTACACAAGAGTGCTCTGTCCTCAACACAGAATATGAAAGCTGCCTTATCCTACAATTATATCACACATCACAGAGTTAATAAAGTTATCCATGTTCAACACCGGTTTCAAATCCTACTCATAACATTACATAAGGATGATTCTTTAACATAAATAGTCAAAGATGAATGAAGTTTTGGTAGAACGATACATCACAGATATCAGACAATTATACAGACCAGTTAGGTCTTTTCGTAAACTTAGTGCTTTAAATCACCACAAACTTTTGGCTTCAACATTCATAAAGAAATACCATAGCATTAAGACAATACAAGTTTAAATATAAAGTTTTTGGAATCAGATTCTACAATCCTTGCTCATAAATGCTTTGAAGTTTTCTGAAACACCCTCTGCCGGAATAAATTCTCATGTGCCATGACAGTAATTGACACAAGTAAAAGCATAACCATGCATGCCGAACAGATTCAATTTACTAGAACTTAGATCTGATCTTCTTTGTTACATGCATATCTGTGTTTGATGTTTAAACTGTTGCTTCTCATATGAAACAAACACACACAAAAATTTTGGGCAAAATGAAACAAATCCATCCCTCCAAGTATAACGATTTGTGAGAGTATTTGATGATATCACAAAAGTAGAAAAAGAGAAGAAATACCTGACATATGTCGCATCTGGGAAGCTTGTTTGATAAGCATTGAAGAAGAAGCCTCTGGTGCTTGCTTGCAAGCTTGTTTGCAGCATGAACTTCAACGTCACATTTGGCACACAAAACTGCTTCATCTGCGCAACAAATCACTGTTGCCGGGGCTTTCTCACACACGTCACACTGAATTTTCATGTTCTTCCTAGCAGTGTCTCTTCTCTCACTTTCTTCGGAAAATGGGGTTCAGAAAAACACCATGCCAATATCAATATCCGCACAAAACAGGAGAACCTCCACTGCAGCCACTACCTGACAAGACAAACCTTCCTATTGTATTGTGAACAGCTTTATCGGTTATAAGCCGAGAATATGAGCAATAGAATAGATCAAGCCGAAGATGAACACAAAAATGGGATCGAAAACAAAAGATAGCATTCACAGTGACAGTGCTAAGTAATTAATGTAGAGAGAAAATGTTTGGCCATGGAAAAGGAAGTGACTGGAGGAGGGTACAGTTGGTGAAAGAGTGATGCAAAGATGGAGATTTCATGAGATCTTACGTATGTGAATAATGAAGAGTGGGGTCAGCTTGACATGCGTGTGGCTGTGGAAGTTCCACATCGAATGCGTCAAGTTGGAGTTTTAGATATTCTTATGTGTGGTCCTTGTCCTACAATTGCTGACTGTGACTTACATGTTCTGCAAAATGAACAAAGGGAAATGCATCTGATTCTAATCAATACAAAATTGCTTTTTTATACTGAAATTTTGCTAAACTTTTCATAATAATGACAAAAAAATTACGTGGTTACACCTCAATTTGGAGGTGTATAAATCAACCAAGGGTGTATACTTAGTAATAACGACCATCCTCATTGATGTTGTTTTCACTTAAATCTCTGATGAAACCAAAACCACTTTTATTTTACAAAATGTTTAACACAAAAAGAAAAATGACAGAGACCACACAAAAGAAAAATGGTAGTAATAAAAGTAGGTAAGAGATAAACAAGAATAATATAGATAGTGATGGTTTGAGTTTTTAATCTTGTCCATAGTGTTGTTCTTTCTTCAACAATAATTTTTTTTTCTCTTACCATAGATATTCACTTCTATTATAAGAATAAATAGTTATAAAAAAAGAAGTAAATTTTTATATTTTTAAAAGAAAAGAAATATTATATCAAATAAATATAAAAATTTGTGTATATCAAATTTTAATTTTCTATTCTAAAAATCTAACATATCATACTGTTTTTCTTTCTTCACTTTAAATTGAACTATCTTTTGCTATGCTTGACGTCCAATCGAAACAAAAGTTTGGAATAAAAGAAATCACCCTTCACAATAGGACAAGCACCATTTTTTTTTGTTGCTAAATTATAAAAACTCATAATGTATTATAATATTTTACATCAAGTGTTTGGCAATTTTTTTCATTAAAAGCATTCTTTTTATATTCTTTTAAAGAAAAAAACATGTATTTGATCACATGTTTTATTATTTTTTTTAACATATCCTCTTGCTAAAAACATGCCACTTAACACGTTTGATGTTTTTAATTCTCTCTCACACACACATATATATATATATATATATATTATATATATATTGGTTAAAAAGTTCATTGTATTGAAGAAGAGTAGACACTTATTTTTTCAAATGGAAAGCAACAATACTAAGAATGAATTTGATTTTTAGGTAGTTGAAGGGAGTAATTGGAATGTGCATGTGAAGTATTGGACAATTTGATGGGACAAACTTTAGAATCTGTCATGGAGAAAATAATACTAAGAATTGTTTAATGTTTAGGTAGTTGAAGGTAGTTACTGGAATGTGCATGTGAAGTGTTGGACAATTTGATGGTACAAACTTTGAAATCTGGCATGAAAAAAATTAACGTACGAAGGTTGGTTGATTATCGATAAATGTGATTAATATTTATTATTCATATTTATTTTTATTTTAAATTTGTATTTATTTATGTATTTAGTGTTTTTCTTATTAAAAGGTGTAATGTTTTTCTATTTAGTTCAAGTTAAATGTTATTTTGTCTTTTTGTAAAGTATTGTGTAAGAAAATGAAAATATAAAAATATTTGCACAGTTAGACGGAGTAGTTAAAAACAAATCAGAAGTAGTTATTATGTGGTAAATTAAAGAGATAAGGTAGTTCCAAAGTATGAAAACATAAAAGAACTCATAATTTTGGTCAAAGGCAACTCTAAGACATTAAGACTTTGTGCAATGAATGTAATAACTCCTATTTCATTAGGATTGGACAAATAAGAGTACTTAAACTCCTATTTTATTAAAATTGGATGTAATGAACTTAAATTGATGTAAATCTTCTTGTTCAATATAATCTCATCATGTTCATATGTTCTATCTAGATTATAATTATATATCATGAAACATCATGATGTATAAAAATATCTAGTAAGTGGAAAATGAATTAGAATTTGGAGATAGATTTAATCATTCTGTTATTCTAAACACCTAATCTTAATACAAATTGTATGTTAACTTAATTAAGGAATTAACAATTTAACATATTGATTTAGACAAGTTGTTAATTAAGACTACTATATTTTAGATATAAATATAAGCAGAATATTGAGATATATTGTATAGAGTTTTTGCATTAAATCTAATTATGACGAAGACTTTTTCGAATCAAATCACAAATTTTATAATTTAATTATTTACTATATACTTTTATCATCACAAAACCAACTATAAATCTTATTGGTAAACAAACATAATTAAATAAACAAGTATAAATTCATAGAAAAAACAATACTTAAAACTTTCATTTATTTTTTATAACGAATTGATGCACTTATCAAAATATTAACAATTATTAACCTAATCTTATATTTTGAGGTTAATAAAATATATTCTTTCACACATTTATGTTTATTAGTTATCACTAACATAGGAACTAAAAGGGTTTAACTAATTTACAAATATTTTATTATCTTTGTTGTTAATTTAACGAATTTAAGTCTCAATCATATTAAAAAATCACATTAAAAAATAAAGATCACGTTACAAAAGATAAAAACATATTAAATAATTTCAATAAATATTAAGATCGAAAAGCGTAACAAAACTATAAATAAACAAGGTAGTTTATAAACTTTTAATCTTCAACTTATAACATTTTAGTAATCCCATTTATGTTTGACAAAAATCGTCTTAAACGAAGAATATATGGCCCAACTAGTTTTTGTGTTCTCTTTTTGATCCTCATATCCTTCACAAGAACCACTGCCAGGCCCATTCCTAATATTGAAGACAAACATTATGCATTAATGATAATAATATATAATAATAATTATTATTATTTATTCCAAAAAATATATCAATTTAAATTTTATATTTATTTTGTTTTATATCATTGGATCTAATTCATGTTTTAAAGAATAATATTTTCTAAACAACGAGAAAAATGTTTTCTATTTTTTGTAAAAATATTTTAAAACTTAAAAAAATTATAGACTCCTCAAATTACAAAATTGAATTCTAAACAGAAGTTTTAATGCACTGTTACATAGTTTATTTGGATTGATTGCAAGGTAGACGTTGTAAGAACAGTCATTCCCGTAATTAATAATTCGCTTGTATTAATTGTCACATGTGAAATTAAGAAATGTTACAGAAATCTATATTTTATTTTTTAACAATAAATTTATATAAAAATTGCCTTTTTTTTTACATGGTAAACAAAGAAACACACAGTTGAAAAATATACATAAAATTTAGTAGTGATGCACATTTAAAATAATTTACATTGTCAGCTGATTAATTAAAATAGCCTTAATGAGATAATTATTATGCTTCTTTCAATCTCAAATATAAAATATATTCATATTAGTAAATTTCAACTTATTTCGTTTCATTTAATAATGTAATTTTTTAAAAAGTATTTCATTTAATTAAGATTTTATTTTAATATATTTGATATGAAATGGTAAAACGTGATAATTCATAAAGATACTTTTAGTCAGTGTGATTTTTCATGTCGAATATAAAAAAATAAAGTTTATTGCATAAAATTATTTGTTCTTTTGAAGGATGGTATTAAACTATTTTTCATATTAAGAAATAATTTTTCATAAAATATAAAAGACAGCTACCGTCGTATGATGTAACTTAGAAAAAAAAAAAACATTATATGATTCAGAAAACGCAGGCCATAGAAGGATTCAACCAGAATCGTCTAGTACCTCAATCAAGGTGAGAATTATTCTGAACCCTCTGTCTGCATTTCTCTCATCACCAGACCCCTTTTCCTTCATTCAATCTGAATGCAAGAATCCCACAACTGTTTCGCATAATTCAACTTCTTCAGCGTTGTTTATGAACTCCCTCAACTTAAAGACTCTATCTTTCTGGCCCTGTTCTAGTGCAATCGCTTCAGGAAGGTTTCTGTTCCGTGATGGGGAATAGCTGCGCGATTTTTCATTTGGTGGGTTTCATTAATTTCTGAGATTTCCTGGAAATTGAAAAAAAAAAAAAAACCCTTGGATTTGGGAGCTTTGGATTGAGTAGGCTGTGTTGTGTTGTTTGATTGTGGCACTAAAAGGGATTCTGAGAAATGGGGAAGCCTTTGTTTTATGAGATCTTGGAAAAACCTGCCACGAGTTGTATCATAGGATTATGCAGCATGATTTGGTTCTATATACAGAAGAAAAATATTGGGTATTCACACGTGGGTCTGAGTTATGAGACGGCAGTGGAAGGGCATTATTGGAGGATAATTACTTCTGCTTTTTCTCATATTAGTGTTATTCATCTTGTTTTTAATATGAGTGCATTATGGAGTCTTGGAGTGGTAGAACAGCTTGGGCACTTAGGCCTTGGTATTGAGTACTACTTGCAGTACACACTTGTGTTGGTTATTGTATCAGGAGTGCTAGTTTTGGCAATGTATCATTTGTTGATTCAGAGATTCAAGCTTGAGTATTTTCGTCGAGTGACAGCTGTTGGGTATTCCTGTGTTGTTTTTGGGTGGATGACAATTCTGTCTGTAAAGCAACCATCTTCCAAGTTGGATCTCTTTGGGTTTCTTTCTCTCCCTATCAGTTTTGCGCCGTTTGAATCTCTTATTTTCACTTCGATCATCGTTCCTCAGGCAAGTTTTCTTGGCCATTTGTCAGGGATTGTTGTTGGATATGCTATAGCATGGGGTTTGATTCATGGGATGAGCAATTACTGGGCACTCTCCTTGTTGGGATGGATTCTGCTTGTCTTTGTTTTTAGTTTGAAGAGATCTGGTGCTCTTGATCTAAGCTTTCTTGAGATTGAGTCTGTTACCGATCCTTCCTTGCCTTCTGTGCGGTTTTTGGCATCAAGCACTGGCAGAACACTTCAGATGAGTGCTTTGCCAAATGGAAATGTTGATATTGTCTAATGTTGAAGTCATATATCTTGTGATATCAGATGTTGCCTTGACACAATCTACATTGATAGCAATGCAATTCTAATTCTTCCAATATAGAATTTGTTTAAAGATTCACCAATATCCCTTTTCAGAGTTTTCATCTTTAGATTTTGTGATAATGATTGTTCTCTGATGCTGTATATTCGTCTGTTGAAGTGATACTGGTCGTTGCAAATCTGCTGCTACTGTTTGCCCTCTGATTAGTTTGTTTGCTCGTGGACGATACCAGTTGAATATGATTCTATTGTGCTCATGAACGATACAAACATATTAGTATATATTATTACCATTTTACGTGATAAGTAGAAATTAGTGACTAATTTTATGGAATTGAAGTTGAAGTTAGTTCTACACTGCCTGTATGATCAGTGATCACTAGATGATCTGGTTTGGTTTTTCGTGATTTCTGCTGTTTAACCACACAACCTTAACGGTAGAATGATAGTTTATATATGCTAGAGAATTTAATATTCATCTTTATACAGTCGTTTAACCTGGTACTTTATTCATGCATACTTTCAAAGCTTATTGTTGATGTTATATCTAGTGGTGACCATTGAGTAAATTATCACATTGGTAGCCCAGGGTCCTCCAATATGGTTCTCTGTAGGGTAAACAATCCTCAATTTAGGATTCAAACTGGTACCCCTAGGTATATCAATAAATTAAATTGATGTTATTTGTAAATATTGAGAAACTACACTAACCATATTTTAGGATTCTTAAAATTATACAAACGTCCCCTGTTCTTATCTCTGCACTTACTTCCTTTTATTGTTTAAAACATATTACATCAGGCATTCTTTTTTACATAACACTAACCTTAAGTGTTTGAAAAATATTAGAGTAAATCTTACAAAGCAGGTTACTGGAAATGTCAGAAAAGCAGACATTTGTGTAACTTCACAAAATTTCAACTGTGGTCGTGCATTTTACTATTAAATATTTGAAAGACCAATTTGAGTATTTACACTTAACCTTTGTACATCCGTATTGAGCTCCTGTAGTTATTTTATCTAACTTGACTGACAGTATAGCACAAATGGCAGTGTTTATTTTGTAAATGAAAATTTACTGTTTGTAAGAGTGAAACTTCCTAGTAGAAGGGTTACAATAAGCTGTGCTGGTGTTTGATTGAGTTTTGGACAGCTCTAATTTTATGTATATGATAGTTAGCAATCTGCGATTTGCCTTCACGAAAAGTATTAAGCTAGCATGGAGATTAATAATTTGTTTGTTTTAGAATTATATATAGTTGATTTTAACAGGATTAATTGAACTATTGAGCATGATTGTGATGTGATAAAATCAATCTTCAGTCACAGTTACATCGAAAGGTGCATTTTTCACTGGAAAAAAAAAATGTGAGAATTAATTTTACAATATCAAACAAATAGGTGCTAAAATAGAAGTAACTGTTTTGGCACCAAAATAACATTTCTCTGTATTAAAGTTATTTTGCTGCACAAATCAATTGCTAATATTGTCTAATTCAATAAAGCTCCTTATAGTATATTAATTTAGGCACAAATACATGAATGTGATTTAAGTGTTTCTTGGAATATAAGATGCTCAAAGTGAGGAATATATGAGCGGAGAATGTAATATGTAATTGACTGATAAGCAGATCCAATGATTAGAAAATAGGATTTGCTCATTGCGCAGTTTTCTGTTACTGCCTTTCCTCTCGGCATATCCCCACCTTTCAACTGGTAAAAAATTGTAGGATTGACAACAATTTATATCAACTGGCCTCTTTAATATGAGATCAAATGGCTTTAGGTTATACATGTACCAGATAGAAGATGCTAGATCCAGGTTGCAGAGTTCCACTTTCTACCTTGTTTTAGGCGTCAAATACAACTGAATTGAAAAGTGTAAAAACCACAAATTAAAGAAAATGTATAGCTAAAATACTTTAGGGAACCTAAATTTCAATAAACAAGGAAGAACTGGACAACATACATTGTCATATCAGTTTGTGTGAAAGTTCTAAAGGCTATTCTAACTTTTAGCAGTCACAAGCACCAACTCTACGTCAAGAAAAAATGTAAAGAGAACAGCCACCTGAAATGGACATTCCTTTCCCTTGAATATCTCTTGGTTTATATCCGTGGACAAAACCATAATACAAAAATATTAAAAATACAGAAAACATGGTCAAGCTATTGCCCGCTTTTCTGAACCAATTAATCACAACTTACTATCCTCAAGTTCTATTGACGTGATTCACTTTAGAGTTGAAGTCAGATTTAAATTAAGAAAAGAAAGACAGCATACTACAATCAAGATTACTAACACTAACACAGAACGCATTACTGTTTTTATAAAACAAGCTGACCAAGAAACATCATAATATTTAATAACATACAAGCAAAATAATAAGTAAAGCAGAAAACTGGGCCATAAAAAGAGAATTCTAGAAAGAAAACTGTTGGGATTGAATGTAATCGACCAACTATTCTGTATTGGATCTGATCTCTCTCTCTCTCTCTCTCTCTCTCTATATATATATATATATTTGATTAATCTCTACTCAGAAACAGAATTAGTTTTCATTTCTTTCCTCTCCCTTCTCTTGCCCCTCTTACAAAGGTATGTGTGAACCAAAAGAGAGGAAAGTAACGGGCTAGTGGTTGGAGGCACAAATAACAAACAGTTGAATTTACTACTTAAAATATATTCAGATAAGTAAAACTGTGCTCTCAAGGATACTGATTAGAGTGCTCATTTTCTCTCAACCTTTCCTTATTAAGGGAAACATTAATGAAAAAAAGAGGTTTTGTGGGAAGTTGACAAGCACAAGTCCGTAAGCTAAAGAGAATATTATGAGGGTTAACTCAATGTACAAAGCATCAATAATAATATTAAAAGGTGATCTCTACTCCAAAAACTCACCATTTTTTGAAGTCAGTAGTTTTTTTGATCTACAGTTTTAGTATTTTGTGCGGCCGAGGTAGAGTCATTTTCTTGTGAACCTGGAAGAAGAATCTGCCCTATTGACTTCCACAATCTTTTAGATAAAGATCTTTGTAAACTACCAGTGCTCGAAACAGATGATGGCTCAACTTGTCTAGCTGAAGCAGGATTGAGGTTAGACAACCTGAATGCACCCAAGAGTTTTTCTGGAAGCTCTGATTCAACTTGGCTCTCAATAAGGAAAGCCAGATCAATAGTCAAAGTTGTCACATAACCAAATGCCAAATGAACTATAGCAGTTGCTACCATGGAAGACCCAATATCAATATCTACTTCTATGTAATTATCTGCCACACAAAATTTACAGGAAAGGGCTCGACCAATCAGGCATATTGCTTGCTCCCCAACCGCTTTTTTCACAATCCAAGGACCATTGACAATGTTGGCAATCATCTTAAGCCTTGAGTTTCTGAAATCATCATCTCCTTTCAAGAACTTTTCGATCAAAGAGTCCCCAGTAATAGGCTCTATGTTGGTAAAATATGCCACCACACTGTAATTATCCTTGGTTGGGAGTTGCATATTGAAGGCCCACACAAAAGGTTTATCACCAGCTGGAAACTCATTATCAATGACCTTCCTAACTCTACTATTTGAATGCTTCAATATCTCGCCCGTTTTCACCGAACTTTTAATCCAATCAAGTCCAATAGGCTTGAGCAGATAATCACCGGCAGGAATCTTAACCTTTGTCTTAAAATACTCAGGACCTCTAACCTTGAATGCAGCTCCAGGAGGTAAAGCCCAACCATTTGAACAGTTATTTGGATCAAGAAGTGGAATGGATCCTTCAGATTTTATTCTATCTATCCATTCAGATTTCTTTGGATCACCAGGCCCGGCCATAATGTTTACTGCTTCCAAGTAATATACAATACAAACTTACACTCTGCAACATAAAATACAAGGTATATGATGTATTTGTACGTCAGCAGTCATAAGAAACTGCAATATACATGCATAGAGTAAAATAGATATTCATTCCATATTGGCTGATGACCAGAAACAAAGAAGTGGATCACCTAGAAAGCTTAACACCGACAGTCATGACGGAACTTCCTGAATATTTTACTTACCTATTTAGATACCGTTGAAAATCATGTCTTTCTTCAAACTTGTACGTGGTATAAGTAGAATAAATTGAACTGTAGGAACCTCTTAAACTTTTGGGGGATGAACCCACGATTGGACGAAAGGTAAAGATTAATCTTTTAAATAATTGAGAAGCATTTAAGAGACTAACTTCTTCCGATAAATATTTTCCATATACATAAACTTGAAGATCAAACTCTTGACAAACATGCTTAAGGAGAAAGGCTATTTGTTAACCTTTTAACTTTTTCTGCAGTAAAACGTTGCATCTTCAATGCAAGCTGAGTCTATTTCCTCTTTCCACACACACATATATGTATGTATATATACATATATACACACAAAGAAGGCATTGATTATCACACTGTTTCCATATTTCCATCACCATCATCCACATGATAGCAATGATTGAATTGAGATAATTTTATGATCATGGCACATATACATCTTAGAGTTGAGTAGAATTTGTGAATAAAATTATTCTAGAAATCATGAGGACTCCTATGATTGAATGTAGAGTAAACATGTGAAGTTTGATACGAAGTCTTGCTATAAGTGCAATCTCAGAAGAACCCACTTTTTAGAACTTCGTTAGCTTCAGCAACACCCAGATAGATATGATTTATTTAACGAAATATATGGAAATCCAGCTATAGATTATGACATTAGCCTGTAATTAGGTGGTTTATGAAGAAAGTGAAACCAATGCCGATACTTTTTCGAGCATGTAAAGAATGAATACATTTATGAATCATGTACGTATATTCCAAATTCGGATATTTAGAAATGCAAACCTGTATATCAAAACGCAGAAGATTTGTGAACCATGAGGAGCCTCTGCAGAAGCTAATTACATCTCAATTGAGATCTGAAATTAGGGTTTTGTGATGCAAATTTAGCATATATCTGCTTCAGGTATGAGGATCAGGAATACCTCAGAAAGAAAAGTTTTCCTATGGTGAAAGTTACTTATATTCTTTTGCTTTCTTCCATTCTATTTAACTTTTACGTATTATCATTGCCATTATTATTATTACTATTATTACTATTAAGGGTTAAATTTTATGTTATAATTTTTATTTTTACTTTATTAGATTTTATATCTGAACTCACGACTTTAAAATTTTGCTTGCGTTAATTAATTATCTTTAAAATATTCTACAAAAGTATTTTAATATGAAAATAGTTTACGATAATTTAAACTTCACTCCTCCTATTTTAAATTTGAAGAATATTTTTATTATCCAAGACTTTGTTTCCCATTTGATATCCGGATCGGTAATATGATTATTTGGATTCTACATTATACATTATTATAATCAACTATCATAAAATCATTTTATAAATCAATTATTTCAAATTTTAAAAGCTCAATTTTGATTTTTAAAGTTAAATATTTTAAATAATTATAGTAACTACGATAATTACCACTTAATATTTAATTAGTAATTTGTTCTTTAAAAGCTTATGTATTTATAATTACGATGCAAATTTATTTTACATCCACCTATTAGAAATCTGTTAACGTGTTCATTTGTATGTTACTAATAACTTAAGATTAAATACTGTTTATTGCTTGCTTTTTCTCATTTGGTTTTGAAAAATAATGACAAGTTTCCATCATAATTTCCATATATATATATATATATATATATATATATATATATATATATATATGTATGTATGTATATATAAGTTTAAGGATGATAATAGGAAATTATCTACTGCAAAATCAAACAGATAGTAAAAAAATGAATAAAAAAACTTCGTTTTAAGCATCTGCATGTTACATGAGAGAATGTTATATCCAATTTAAATAATGTAGTTAATAACTAAATAATGCTGATAATGTTTGTTTTGTTTTTTGTAAAATTTAAATTATTATATTTTTCCTATGTAACATTTGTTTTTTATTTTTGTAACAATAGTATAAATATGATGGTTTTAGTCACAATAATGATGTTAAATGAATACACTGAACACAATAAAATATTAAAAGAATTGGTTATTCGTACAATGGTTGATTTTTACATTCAACAAAATTAATTATATGAAATGTTATATAGATTATAGATTATCAAAATAAAACTTCAATTTGGATAAATATCAATAAAAGTGACTATTAAATCGTATATAAATGTTACCCTATTTATCAATCTGACACTAAACAGGACACTTGTGCAGGCATATACGTAGGGTAAAGCAATAGAAAGAAGGTTCAATAAACATAAATCCGCCCCGCAGATCCAACCAAGGGTACCAAAGAATTTTACAGTGAACAATTCTGAATCTCTAACTGGGACCATCTCATGAGTAAGAAATATAATATGACTGTGACCTACACAAACTCTAAAAACACAAGACAGGTTAAATAAAAATGTGATGAAGAGAAGGCAACTTGTAGTCTCTATAATCCTCGGTTGTGAATCCTTATTCAAGCACCACATTTGTTGATGTTACAGTACCTGTTGCTGTTGTTTGTTGTTGCTGTTGTTGCTGATGTAGTTGATGCTGAAGTTGTTGTTGTTGCTGAAATTGTTGTTGCTGCTGCTGAAGTTGATGCTGCTGCTGCTGCTTCTGGGATTGAATTTGAAGTTGTTGAAACTTTTGTGCAGCCAAAAGAGTGTACATGGCGTGATTATTGGGATAGAATTGTTGCCCACCACCAAATGAAGCAAAGTGTCCTCCATTTGAAATGGCTTGTCCAGTCATTAATTTCAAATGCTGAATTTCTTCTTTTAATGCATCATTTAATGCTGTAGGCCGTAGAAAAAGCCAGGAATTAATTCTTGTAACAGAGAAAATCAGGATAAACTCTCCATGGACAGTAAATTTGAATTTTATTGTTTCAATCCTAAAATAGATATTAACAGAAATTATGAAATCACATTTTCAACCAGAAGAGCAAGTTTCAGATGCACGCAAGAAAACAACCAGTCAACCAACAAAATTTATCTTACCAGCCAACATTACACAAGGGAGGCTTTATCTTAAGACTTACGCATTAATTCCACGGACAGTCTTACTGATGTCACAAAAATAAAAAGCACAAACCTAAATTTAAGGTGAAAAAACAAAATACTTCATCAACTTAAATAATAAATCAAAACTGCTAGTAGCAATACGCAAACGTAGACCATAATCCGTTTTAGAATTTCCTTTAACCGTTTTGAAATAAATTAGAAGTTCAATTTAATTTAACCACAGTTTTCACACTGTTAATTACCTTCAAACTTCTACACATGCTACGGAGCAATCCCACCCAAAAACAGGAAAGTTGATCAATGATTTGGCTCAGCATAAAAAATCAAGGTAAAATTACTATATATCAACAAAGGTCACAGGTCGTATAGTAGCTTACAATGTTTGCCAATATTTTTTTTAATCTAAAATTAGAAAAACAGGAGAAGAAAAAGATAGAGCAATAATCTAAAAAGCTTATAACAGTACGGCCTTACCATCTTGCAAGTGAACCTGTTGCTCCATGGTTTGCAACCGCAACTTCAACTCACCGTTCTCAGCATTCAGTCCGTTTGTATCTCTCTGCTCGTAAAGAGGCAAAAATACATTGATTATAATTCCTACTATTTGTTTTCAATCAGAAAGACATGGTAGCCGTCTGAAGGTTAAATATTTCTAAATAGCTGTCAGACGTTGCCATAAGTGGAATAGAAACGTACACAACATAAGATGAAGACGAAATAGGGAATACCTGCAAGAGAGTTAATTGTGCAGACAAGGATGTTGCGTCTGTTTGCAATGTCTGCACTTTCCTTTCAAGCTCAGAAATGTAACGCATCTTCCTTTCTTTTGATCTTGCAGCAGACTGTCGGTTTGCCCATATCCTATCACACTCATAAGGAGTATAAGTCATGGTTTTAAGTTTTTTTTTTTTACCTTTAATAAAAAGATTCATGGAAAGTGTTTTAAGTCAAGAAAAAATCACAGTATTCCCACTAATTTTAAAATGTAGGTGAAAATTTGAGAACAAAGGGGGACAATAGTCCCCAATGGAAAAGGAATACAGAAATGTCACATATTGGAATGCTGATTTAGATTTACTAAAATAGAAAGGTGGACATGGTTCCTGCTCAGAAGAGCAAAAATGTACTCAACTTATTCCATAATATACATCAGCGACCCCACGCAAGGTAGAAAGATTAATGAAATGACAATGAAAAATAACAAAAAGCCATGCCTGATACTTTATTTCACAACGTAACCCTAAGAGAACTTCCAAAACCAATATTAATTCGCAACCCATACAGGTAAGTAAGCACAGTGGCAGATACCACTAAATTCAACAATGTAAATCACAATTTCAATTTAACAAAGTAATTGCTGCGCAACATGAAGCAAAAACATGGCTATTAGTTGATCTTAACTAATAACCTACAGACAAACCACGTAATTTCACCTACAGTGCCAAACAGCCCATAGCTTTATAGACTCTAAAGCAATCAAAGCAACATAAACAAGTCTAGCAATCACGAGGCGCAAATATCATGCAGAAAACCTAAAGGTCACGACCAGAGAGGATTACTTTTTATATTTCTGTATAAAATCAATTCAGAAACAAACACTCGGTAAGAAAATTACGGCAGTTCCCATGTTGGACTAAAGCTGATGGAAAAAACCAAGGAATTGTCTTGTCCATGAACAATATGAGCCCATGAAGCACGGACAATGGTGTGTCCCTATGTGTCAGATTTAAGCGTACAACTTCAAAACTGTTTTTTTTTATTACTTGGACATGGCTGTGACAAATGTTAATGAGCGAAGAGGTAATTTTTTTAGTAGCTGAGTGGATACTATATTCAAGAATATATATTATTAGGAATGTTTTAATTTAATTTTTGTATCATAGATATCAAATCTCTTCTATTTATTGTATTGACTTCATTTTCTCAATATAAATACATTTACTTTGTCTCAAAAACATATGGTTTGAACTCAATGTCTCTGTTTCTTAGACTTCAAGAGTTTCTCCATTTCATCTTTCAACAAAACTATTTATTTTGCATTTAATTTTTCTTTTTCCTGCAATTCTTTAGTTTTCTCTGCTCTTAATGAAAAAATAACCCTTCTTGGCTCTCAAATTGACGGCATCTCTAACCACCGCCATCTATGCCTTGTTAGTCTCCTTTGCACTTCCCCACCATTGCATGTTTCTCAATTCTTGACAACACGATGAAACCTACCACTAAAGTTTGTGTAGGAAGTACTATTATGAATACAGTGAACTTTGACGCTTCCTTAATCATTTTTACTCAAAACATAATATGAAATTTCTATTTTTGTTGTAGTGAAACACATTTTCTTTTTTGTTGATGTTCTTGGCGCTGTGTATACTTTTATACTATGTATAAATTTATATTTTCTCTCCCTAGCTAATATTATGTAATACTCTTTATGCTATGCGTGGGTGGATCAAATGTTTATGGTACGCTCTTTTCTTTATTTTTCATTAATTTAATGTATTGTGTTTGTTTTTATTTTGTTTGACATTGTGGTAGAGTTGAGTATTCTAAATCCTAGTTCTAGTCAAGCCAAAGAACCAGATGATAATACTGAACGTCTACGGAAATATCCTACGAAGATAAGAAGTGTATGTTGTTCTTGAGGTGGAAAATATGAAATTAAATGCAAACTTTATGAAACTTTTGCTGGACCTAGACCGAAGGCACACTTATTGAAGATTTCGAGAAAAGGGAGTTAGAGTTTGTCAAAAGTAACAAATGTCAAACTTGAAGAATTTAAGAAGATCGACAATGAGACCAATTAGACAACGTTAAAGAAGATAAGTCAAAAACAGACTCTCATTAATTAATGCTGTGTCGAAGCCGAAAAAACAGTTTTTAAATTCGCGCCATTGAATATATGTATCCTTGCTCCATAGATATAAACAACGCCACCTAATTCTAATCCCTTTTGAGAATCAGTTTTTTCTTTTTGTCCATTCAAAATTATTTTTTTTGCATGAGACTACAAATGTCCCCTAACAGAAGAAAAACCAGTTAAAGCCTGATAGAACTATTTCAGAGAAGTTGTATATTGTCAATTATTCACTTACATTACCTACACCTAAACTTTCGCTATTTGACTGACATCAAATAAAGATAGAGAGAAAGGAGAAGAAGAGTAAAGGAGTACCTTTTAGCCCGCTTGGGATCAATTAAGGCAAGCTCAGCAAGCTTGTCAGTCGACATAGCCCTTTTGGTATCCACGCCGGACACGTCATCGGCACCGGAGACCAGCATCTCCGGCTGGATGGACAAATCCATGGAATGGCTATGCTGGTGTCTAACCCTCGGCCTTTCGTTACCAACGTTGTTATCGTGATTGTTGCTGCTGTAATCGTTGTTGTTGACGATGATTTTGTTGTCATCTTCAGGCAACGGAGGGGAGTTAAAATGATCCACGAGGGCGAGGAAGTCGTCATCGAGGGGGAGATCAGTGTCGAAGGTGAGGTCATCGGGAAGGGTGATAATCTCGGAATGGGCGCGTCTATGGCCCCTGTTTTTGATTGGATTATCGGGCATTCCGACGATGTCATGGCTGAAAGGTTGGGATGAGGAAGACGAAGGTGGCAGAGGAGGGGATTTGTTGTCTTTGTCTCTTTCCATTACCCTACACAACACTACACTACAATTCCAACTAAATCAAATTCAATAACAACAATGGAAACATTGAACATTTGATTCATGGATTAATCGATTGCTGAATCACGAATAACTAACATTGGTGAAGATGAAATTGAAAGGAAATGATGATTGCATTGTATGTATGGTAGTACCTTTGGATTTGATGGAAGATGAAGCGGAAGAATGTTACGTTAGATCAGAGATGCAACAACAATTGCTAACACCTTTTCCATTTCACATCACATCACATGCGAAAACCATAACACTATTCAATCAGATTGGATCATATCACGCACACATCACAACGCTCATAACAGAAAAGATAGAGAGAGAGAGAGAGAGGAGTGAGAAAACTCAACCGAAATCCTATCAGAGATTGCAGGTTCTGTGTTAGCACAAACTACACACCAGACCTTCTCTCATTCTTTCTCTCCTTCTCTTTTTATATCCTTTTTTTTTCTTCTATTCAATGTTATTGTCTTTTCAGATATCAACAAAATTATTATTTTTTAAATAACTATATCATTCAAAATAAAGTAATAAACTATTATATAATATTGATATTTGGTCCTCTAAATTTCAAGTCCTGTGGGGGTGGTCAAACCTCAGAAATATTTTAGTATTATTTGATACTCTAAACGCTTAACAGTAATGAGATTAAATTAAATTAAAATAAGGTATAATTTCTACTTCATTTACTGTTTTCTTTTTTTGCTGGAATAATTAAATATTTATTACATGTTTGGAAATAAAAATTAATAAATACTTAATGCTTTTACAAAAGTTATATTCACACAGTTCCTTTCTAATCATACAAGTGTTTGATGGAATAGTTTAAGTGAAGTAGTATTATTATATCAGCAACATATATTCTACACATTAAATATTAAATATACGACAAATTCTACACATTAAATACTGCCACTTTAGTATATTTATACACTGATTAGTTTTAATATTTAAAACTAAGAGCATTATTCTTATATACTCTAAAGTAAACGATCACTTTAAACATTTATTTTAATTATCACCATAGTTAGAATATGGACAGAAAAATTGTTATTCAACCGAGACTCACTGTGTACGATAATATTGTGATAGTTTACTTTCTTTACATATTAAATAAACTACCTATTAAATATAATTGATATAATAGTAGAAAAGATAAAATTGAAATACGTGTAATTATATATTAATATAGTCAATGAGTTTAACTTCGAATGAAAAATCAATTATTGTAAGAATATCATCAACATTACATCTTCAAATTAAATAATAATATATAACTTTAGAAAACAAGACCGGGTTCAATTAAAAAACCGAATTCGTGTCCAGTCTACGGTAAAAAAATGCGTGTGAATTCACAACCGTTGAAAAAGGTTTTTCCTTAAAAAAATATTTAGATGTTATTTAGATTTTTTTTCTCTCAAAAATAAAAAAGTAAAATATCTGTAATTTAAAAAAATTACATACTATTTTCAAAGAATATTATTGTACATTGTTAAGCTTTAATGATATAGTTTTTATAATTAAAGGTTGAACAAACAGTTTAAGCAGTGAATCTTAAGCCAAGGGTTTACGAAGCACTTACAGAGAATAAATATAAATATAATAATACATTATACATCAACTTTGTTTTGTTTTTCTTTTAGGTAGAACTAGAATAATAAAACTTTCACTTTTGAAATCAAAAAGCAGATTGATGAATCTGATTCTCTGACATTCCTTTGCTTTAACAATCACCATCCTTCACATCACAATAGATTATAATTACATTACTAAATATGTATATCATATATATACAGTGAATGGAGGGTAAAAAGTGAACTGATAAAGTCAATAACGCAAGAAATCCAATATAACTACACTAAGATTTAAATAGAGATCGGTTATATATATAGGGAAATAGTGCAAGTCCAACTTAGAAGAATAAAAACTCAACAACCAAGCCACTCACTAGAGTGACAAATTGTGCACAAACGGTAGCTGCAATTGCCATCAGAGATGCTTCATTCCTATTCAGAATCAAAAATCAGAAAATGTAGTCTGGCAGCTGGAGAGGGAATTGTGCCACTGTAGCTAGAAAAGGGTCTCCTTTTGGGTATGCCAAGCTGAAATCAGAGAAAAAAATGACAATGGCTAGCTCACAGACTAAAACAATTGAATGTAATTCCTTTGAAGTGAGTGAGTCAAATGCATGGTTTTGTTGCTTGCTGTGAATCAAGGCATAATATGGAAAACTTAACGTTTGGATGATGAATGTGGTTTAAGCTAGCAAAGATGAATGTATGCAAATAGTACTAAGTAGAGAAGTAGATGCCATTGTGGATTGGATGACACATGACAGACCTCAGTTTTGTGGAGCATTTCATGGTACTCTACCTCGCTCATCATGCACAGCATACCAATCACTGGGAATATATTCTCTCAAGTTTTATAATTGTAATGATCTCACCCTTTATTCTTTAAAACCACAACTTTGAGAGAGAAATATATTATACTGATAAGTATAACTGCAGAGGATCCATTCCCTCGCTTAGACTTTCTGAACTCCCTAAATCACCTCACTTAGACTTTATACTTGAGATAAGTATAAAGTTTGTGTGTATTTTATGTACATGAAAAAAAAAAGGTTCAACTAAACTAGTTACTTGAAATTTGCTCAAACAATTCACATATTCCTACATTGTCCAACTAATAATGGATGACCAAATATCTTGTCGCAAACAGTAATTAAAATAACAAATGCATACCTGCCAGGTATAAATGTAAAAGAGCCTTCAATGGAACCTGACGGCGTTGGTAGAGGAGTGCAACTCTGATAAACAAATTCTTGTCCCCCAGGATGCAAAAGTGGATACTGCAGGGAGATTCACAATTCAGTAATTTGAAACTTTGACCACTTTATTTACCAATGTTATTTGGACTTAAGAAAATGAAGACAATTTTCTTTGTTTTCCAAGAAAAATATAGTTTAAAGACATTCTTCCAAGTTCCAAAATACGAATTATGAACCTTTATTACTTTTGGAAATGGAAACCACTAAATCAATTCAATTTTATGAGGTTTGCATAGTTGGCCTAAGGAAGACTCTATCTGCTCGAAAAATATAAAGTAAATTACAAGCTTAACTAAGCTAGGCTCGTCATTCAGATGCACTCGATCAATATATGCAACAAAAATCAAAACCACTAAACTTCGGCCACATATATTCGCTCATAGAAAGGCAATGGCAGCGTGTCATTATGCAGTTTTTGGAAACTTCCATAATTGATTCACAACTGAAAAGGAATTTCTTGTTGTAAAAATTCAACAAACCAAAACACTTGTGGAACAACTGGATCAGAATCAATTAATTTAGATGAGTGAGACCTTGATCGGCTGTTCAATCCAAATTTTGACTCTGATATGTGTAAATCCAAGTGAAGTCAATGCACCTAAGGCCTAGGCACTGAAGGGCTACTCACTTCTCACAGCTACTATCTCATCCGGAATTTCAAAACTATGAATTCAATTTTAAAAGATCTATCTCCAGCAGCCAAGACATGAAATAGTCTAAAATGAATATTTACTAATATCATTACTTCAATAGAATAAAAATAATTGCACAGAAAAAGAAAAGGAAATTAAGGGGAAATTTCGGGAACTTATACCTGTCCTATAACAGCTTCTCCATTGAAATCCGATACAACATCATCATTAGCACGGATGATCCAGCGCCTCCAATGGAGTTGACAAGAGTTGAAGGACATTCCATTAATCAAACATCCTTGCGGTTCAAGGGACAAGCGGATCGAATAAGCAAATAAGTACTTTTCACTGTCATCTTGAGGATCAACAAACTCAGGGATAATCAATGCAGACGAGCGAACCTTGAGAAAAAAACAACACTTGTAAGTTTCCAATGAGAAAATTATACGCTGGAACTAAGAAATACTTGCCAAAATTTCAGTAGCGATGAAAATACGTGAACTGGAATATCCCATGCAACATCAATGAGCAGAAGTAATCATTCTCTTCCTTGATGCATAAAGACAACAAAAAGAAAAAAGGAGCTCCAGATGCAAACCAAGAAAATCTATCCTGATATATATTGTAATTATAAATATCCAAACCTCAGGAAGGCACAGGACAATCTGATTACGATATATATTCCCTGTAACCACAATATGCCTCTGCCAAATACATCAACGACTACAATAGCACTAATGTTTTCTGTGCCATAAGATACAATGTTAATAAAGCAAGCATAGAGAGCGTTATACTGGCTTTTACCTTCACACCATTAGTAACAGCTGTTGAACAAAAAGGGGGTTCTTCTGGGAAAAGATTAATGCTTCGGCCATATTCATTTTCACAAAGTTTGATGAAGCCATGTTCTAAACGGCGACCATGTTCTTCTAACCACAGTAGCATGGCATCTTGTTGCTCTTCACCATTCGATTCCTGATGTAAACTTATCAGATCTTGAGGTACACAAGGGATTATGTCTTTTTCAGAACGAAGTTTATTGGTTTCAACATATAGTTGACCGTTGGAACAATTGAGGAAAAACAATTTTCTACGGAGTGTGGAGGAAGCAGCCACAAGAACAAACTTGGATGTTCTTAAAAAGCTCAAGTGACGCCTAATCTGCTGAGTTTCTTGGATTATCTGATGTATAGGCAATAGGTAAACATTCACCAGATGATTATAGAAGGAGTAACCCCCAATTAGACCCAAAGAACTACCAAATGTACTAGTTTCTAGATTTGCTTTTACGATTTCTTGCCCATTATGGAAGCGATAAAGGATCCTCGTAGGAAGTGGCAAGTCCACCTTTAACAAATTCTCCAACATCTGAATATCAGCTTCAGTTGCCCCTTTACCAAGTGTAGCCTCAGCTTCAGGAAAATTATTGGTCAACCAGGTTTTTATCCTATCCCAGCACCTTTTCACACGCATAACAAGAGACCAAGGATACATTCCAAAAGCTTTTCTCCATTCTTGATAACATTCCTGCGTAACACATAGACAGTCTGATTTCTAGATGTACCAAAAAGATTATTTGAACTTTACCACACACAAGCCATATATCATCAAGAATCTTGAGCAACACAGAATCCATCATCCTCAACATGAAAGAAAGAGAACGATGCCCACTTTACATAAATAAACATAGCAGATCCGAGAACCAGCAAACAGGAAAGTCAGAAGTTAGTTTCATAAGTAGTGTCCACCAAGCTTGCAAGAAGTAAGTACACTAAATTCACAATTTGACTGGTTTAAAAAATATGGAAAGAAATGGAGGGGCCAAACCGAATATCATATCACCATGTATCATTGTTTTCATTTCTTTAAAATGAGGAAAGCACAGAATGGAGCATGAGTCAGTCTATTCCACCAAAAGAACAGCTAGTACAAGACTCTATCATTCTACCCCAACATCACATCCTTGTCACTTCCACCCCACACGGCATTAGATATAAACCAAACCACCACAAGATAAACATGTTTTTAACCTCAGAAGCAAGTTCACCCTGTTTGGCAATTGGACCAAGTCAACACAACAAAGTCATTTTTCAACACACAAGAGAGAACAACAACAAGGACATAAAAAAGAAACACCCAATGGTGTGCCTGAAATTGGAAGACACAGAAACAAAACAAACTCTGACAAAGAGACAACTTCATTAGTTGACCCTAAAGCGAAACCAACCAATGACAAATGAAGGTGTGTTTTCAATACATTTATTTCCACAAGATAATTATCACCCAAAACCAGAGGCTCATGAAAAATGAAAGAAAATTAAAAAAAGGTGCGACCTTGAAAGAAGGGAAAGGGTTTCCAAGATGATCGATGGGTCGGGTCAAAGCGAGTTCATTGAAGCAGAGATTGATCCAAAGAGTGTCATCGGATGCAAAAGACCTGAGCCTTTTGCTGGCACAGGCAACACTGGCAATGTCTGCGGCTTCTAACTTCCTTAGTATTGCGTTAATGGCTAAATCTCCCACCGATTCCAACCCCATGGTTAGGCTTTCTCGATCTTACTCTCTCAACAACAGAATAAATTTGTTCCAAACTAGAACGTTTAAAAAAAAATTATTTCACAGATGCATAGTATTCACATTATAACTTTATTTTAGTTCATTATCTTCATATCAAAACATTGAAGTGATGAGAAATTTGTTTATTTTATTTTATTTTTTATAAATTTTATACAAACTATTAAAAAATAATTAAATAATTAATATATTTTTATTATTAATAAATTTATAAATATATATATACACACACACGTTTCAAACATTATTGTCTCGTTTGTTTTTTAATTTGAATTTGTGATTTTTCGTGTATTTTTTAATAATTTAAATTATTTCAATGTCAGAAAGATATTTACCAATTCATCTAAAGAAATGCATATTTACTATATTAATTTAAATTTTTAATTTTTATTTCAAAATGATTTTTTTTATCATTGAATAACTTAAAGTGTTATTGATTTTAGATCATAACATTTTATTGCAAAAAAAAAGTCACAATTTTAAAATATAAGATTATTTAAAACATAACAAATTATATAATGACTCTTTTACTACTAATAAAAAATAATTTTAAATTTAACTTAATTTTACAAAATCAACTTTTACGGTAAAATTGCACTAATTTATATATTATAAATTAATCTTAATGGATATACGACTTCTAACAAATTATACATATTTTATATTGATAAGTGTTCTAATAGCGAGTGAAATAATATGTTTAGAACAAACAACAAATTTCCCTAAAATAAACTATAAGTTGACTTTGATACCAGTCACTAAAAAATGGTATATGTAATTCATTTCCTTTGTAGAAAATACATATAGGATATTTTATTTATAATGAAGAAAATATAAACTAAACCCACTAAAAAAGACTTGCAATTGATGAGATATTATCACTTAAAAATATTGAAGAAACTCACCATTAATTAAAATAATGCGAGTTGTTTCAATACAACATGAGAAGTCATAAATTATTTAAAACAATGAGAGAAAAAATTCATGTATGTTATCAAATTTTCCAAAGTTTGAATATAAATGTTAAACTGGATTTTGATTCCATTAAAATAAGATTAAAATATATAAAAAAATTAATAATAATTTTTCATTAAAAAAATAAATATACCTAGAATAATCATCAATGAAAATAATATAATATTAAAAGTCTAATAGGAGACGAAACATATGGAAACATTACAAAGAAAGAAATTATTTCAATGACATGACTCACATGCTAAACTAGATAATTTGGATAAATTTGAAAAAAACTGTTATAATTTAGAGAAATTAAAATGACTTAAGAGGATGAAAAAAAAATAACTTTTTTTTTAAAAGGCTTGTTCATAATTCAATTATATTATATTATTAAGAATTCTTATTGGTTTATTTAATTTTAATAACTTCTTCTTTGTTTAATTCAAGAAGGAAAAATAAAATAAAACTTTCACAGGTATACATATAAAATGAATGAAAATTTTAATAGACTACTTACGCATGATGAGTTGATTCTTATCTATTTGGTTTGAAAATTAAGTGAAATAATCAATTATGACTTATACGGATAATCAACATATCTTGGTATGATTGTTTTATAGGATAATTTGGAGAGAGAAAAAATAGATTTGACATAAATTGCTTTTTTTTCTAACTTTTTGTTTTTCGTAACAAGAAAGAAATACGCCCTAGACTTCCCAGAAGGAGCCTACAAACATTTTGAGACAAACATCACTATCAAATTATATTAAGTTGGATACGATACATAACTTAAATACCTAAATTGAAGAATATGATGTAGTGTGGGTATATATAAAATATAAAAGACACTAGTTGAAACTATTTTTTTTCTATTCCATCGTTCATCTTCAATTCTTTCTCTCTCCAAGTTATGAATGAAGATAAAAATTTTATTTTATTACATTATGTTTCACTTTATCCTATATTAATGTAGATATTTTCCTTCTATTATATCACATTGCATAATTCAGACACAGAACCAGTTGTAATAATTTAAAACACTGGCTAAATCGTGCCATTCACGGTATTAGTGATTTCCCCCCTCTTTTATTTCAATACATGCCCCAACCAGCTCCTTTTTCAAATCTGTAAAAGTTTTCATTCAATTTAATTGTTATTTTATATATCCTTGTTTTTATCTAATATTTAATTAATCTGAAAAAACAGTGACATAAGAAATAAAAAAATCATAATTTATTAAAAACCATTTATTTTCAGGTTCTACAACATAACCTCACGCTATAAATAAAATAATATGGATAATATAAAATCAGAAACGGTATTACTTCTGACCGTAGTGCAAAATTTTGGCATACTTATTCAGCAGACTTGTTCAAATAAATAGTCCATTTTCAAATAAGCTCCTCTGGACTCGCCAATTTCAAATACAAATTTTGGGCAAGCTGGCATTCACGCGATTCTCTATCCAATGTAACACAGCAACATAAGTGTCATAAAAAACGAAACAATGTAGTTGTAAAAAGAGCACAGTCGAATGTCGGTAGCCTAAAGAAGTGGTGGGTGCATACCAGTTGGAACGATATGTGAGATGAAAATTGTTGTTATGTACATTGAACAGTATCATCAATAAAAAGCAACCTTACACCTTGGTAGTTTGTAGAATAAAAAAGTTAGAAGGAAAGAGTAAGTTGGCTAAACGAGAGTTCCTTTGGTATATGATTAAATAGAAATTGCTGTTGAACAATCGTCAAGTCTGGGTCACCTTCACAGGCGTCTTTCTAAGCAGGACCATTACCTACGCGTAAATAAAGATAGGGAAAAAACGAGACGATTAGGATACAGTGACTTGCCAAAACCCATTAACAATTGGTAATAATCTCATCGTTGCGCAAAAGTAACCTTGATGCAAGGTGCAAAAACAATAACGAATTTTATATTTATATTTGAGACGCATCAAAACATTGAGTCAAGATTTTTTACAATGGAGAAGCTACACGATTATTTGGATGGGGTATACAAGTACGATGAAAAGAAGACAAAATTCATATTGTAAGGTCTAATTTTATATCATAGCTAATCGAATGTAAGTAACCCTTTTTATTAAGGTCTAACCGGAATAGGATCACCTACAGTTTAAAATGAACTACAAGGTTATGCAATTTTAAATCAGGGTTCAGAGTTTCTAACTTGAATTAGATTTTATAACTTCATACATTTTATAAGTTAATATGTAAAATTTAATTTTAATGGGTGAGATTCATGCAGAGAACCTAGTCAAGTGATAACCTAACCAAGGAGAAAATCGCAGTGCTACGAAGTACGAACCCTTAATGACGAGAATATCACAATTTGAAGACTAAACCACGAAAGAATCGAATGCTCTTCAGTACCTAAATGGATCGCTTCGAACTATTTATGAATGACAAACCAACAATTCGATAGCATAAGAAAAAAACAGAATCTCTACGCACATGATAATATACAAAGGAATTCTTGGGATTCAGAATTCTCCTCAAACAATTTTATGCGTTAATGGGTGAATACCCTGCAATGTAGGTAGCACTCAACACTCGCCGGCTATTAACTATTAGCATCATCAATCCTTTGAGCAATAAACCAATCATTACTCAGCACTATGACAGAAAAGAACCTTTTTAGCAGAGAAAATACGTTATGATGGTATTCCAGTGTTAAAAAATAATTCTAATGTTTTTGGTATATTCTCTTAGCAAGTACCTTCCTCAAATTTAATATCCAGATAAAATTTATGCTCTTAAAAACACATTCAAAATGACACATTTTCTTATCACAATGCTGGCTGATACTCAGCACGAAGTCATTGAGACTGAATAAAGAAATGTAAGGAGGCTTTTTCATTTTATATATCATTGAGACTGAATAAAGATCCAATGTTTTCACAAGAAATGCATAATCAAGGCCCAGCATATGAAGCAGTTGTAATTAACTAAACATGTATTTATCATTCATGTTTTAATGTATTTGATAGTTTACCATTAGTTTTGTTGCATTTCCACCTTCATATATTTTTAATGGACTTCCAACTAACAACCATTACCCATGGAACAGAAAGTCCATGTGCTCCGTCTCGGTTCTTTTATTTCCACGTATACTAAAATGAAACCAGCATGATTGATAGAACATTCATAAGAATGCATACAATTCAGTGTTTATTAACCCTCCATCGATAGTAAAATTTCTGACGCCTCTCCATGGTATTCCTTACACCTTTTCCTAAGTTTAGACGCTACTCTTACTTCAAGAAGTTGACCTTCATATTAGGAAGTAAATGGTTGAGTTTAGCACTTTCCACGTACGTTTATTGCAAGAGACTGATCACAATAATAATTGCCCTTAAATTTAAATAGTGCAGGTAGGATTTGAAGTTTTAGGTCCGAATTTTCATATAATCACGTTAATGAACAATTAGGATACAATCAAAGTTCCTATAAATTCAATCCGTGTCGAATTCTTGAGGTCATTATCATATCTCTCGTCCCTAAGCCGAATTTGTAATTTCTTTTTCCCATAGACAGGAGGAAATAGGGGAAATTAGTGCAAAACCACAGTTGACAGTGGCACCAAATTCGTTGATTTGATATACTAATCCTTATTTAAGGTTAGCTAGGAAAGTATTAGACAGATTTAACTCTGAATGTACATATTTAATTTGAAGTGTTTTCACATGCGCAGAAACACCTTCAAGATTCTTACACGGTGGGAGTTAATAACTCAGAAGTCTCAATAAGTTATAGGGGTGATTGAATTTTGAATGAAACATAGGGAAAAAATGGAAAACCACAAATGGCGTGTGGTACGAAAATTGTTGATTCTGTTTACAAATCCTGAATTATGGTTAGCTAGGAAAAAAGTAAACAAGTTAACTCCAAATTTACAAATGTAATCAGAAAATATCTTCTCATTATCTTCAGAAGCACATTCAAGATTCTTTATACAGTGGAAATTACACCTCACAAGTCACGATAAAATAAGTTCAAGTGACTGAATTTCTAACCCTAAAAAAATTACCTTTCACAAGGTGAAAAAAGAAGAGAAGAAAGATCAAAGCCTACATCTAAAAATAAGGGATACAAAACTCAGAAGAAAATAAGATTATCACACTAAGTTTTTAAGTCAGATTATTGGTATATAACAGTTAACCAAACTGTCGAAATCCAGTACTGAGATAACGAAAACAGAATAAGACATGTATTAGACAGAAAACAAAAACAGTAATATACAACAGGTATCACTACAGATATCTGAAATGGGTCAGTTGATGACACGGTGATACCAAGTAATGAAAAACCGATGGGGAGAGTCATACTAAAATCCCTCCGATCTCTAATATAAGCCCAAAATAAAATTTTTGGATGTTCTTTCAAATACAAACAAATCTCAACTAAGTTGACCCTATTTAATGAAATTATCATTGAAATGCCCTTCATTTAGTTAGGGTCTAATTTCCAATGACTCTATTATTCTTGATATCTGTTTCCAATTAAATTAGCGCAACTAAATGTTACTAACTTTCTTAATTAGTGCTAATAAGTTTTTTTACTGGTATTTGAGACTGGGGGGAGTAATAAATAACTTATTTACGCACAATGACCAAATAACCACAATATTTATTCCATTATATCAGATGGTTTCTAAAGCACAAAGCTAACAGATGATATGTTACGATCTAAGGTAAGGGTGTATTTGGCTAGGTTACGTACTCAGGTACGTAACAATTGGTCCGACCTGCCGGATTGTCAAGGGAGGAAACTGTCGGATCCTAATAGAGACGAGTGAAAGACATCATGGAGGGAAGAATAAATGCAATTGAAGGGAAACTGGAGAGCATGGAGCAGAGACTAAAGAACATGGAGTTCTCCCTAAGGAGGTTGAAGGCAGAGTTGAGTGGAATACGCCATGAAGTCCAAGCTCCAAATGGGAAGGGACTGCTGGAACCGAACGATAGTGGACTAACGGATCCGAACGTGAGCGAACTGCCAGAACCGAACGATAGCAGACTGCTGGATCCGAACGTGAAAGAACGGATGGAACCTATAGAGAGAGGACTTACCGAGCCGAACGGGAGGAGACGGCCAGAACCGAGCGTGAGAAAACTACCTGAACCAAACGGTCTAGTATTGGAAGGAAGAATGAAGGCTTTGGAAGGAAGGGAAAATGGAAGAATCAATACCCTGGAGAGAACAATGGAGTCTGTGAAGAGATGGGCCGACAAAAAGAACAGGGGGCTTGCAGTGTTTGGTACACTGGCAGAAGGAAGAGAGCGACGTGAAGTACTGAAAGACATTGAAAACCATTCCCTCAGGGCTTATGATTTAGGAGAAGTGGTAACCAGAATGCTGGACGAAGAATGGAAGACATTAGAGAAGGTTTTACCACCACCCAAACCTCCAGACATGAATTGATGAGGAGCCATGAGATCCAGCTCCCCGTTTCCAACCTTGAGGACAAGGTTGTTTTGCAGCGGGGTGTAATGTTACGATCTAAGGTAAGGGTGTATTTGGCTAGGTTACGTACTCAGGTACGTAACATCCTCCCTGTTATCAATGATGACTAAACTGCCATAGCAAACCAGCTATGGGTACCCTAAATATCTTTTAACCACCACTGAAGACAAAGCGAAAATTTATTGCACCAACCAGGGAATTCTTCAAATCCTGATAATAGACCAATTGAGAACATTTAAAGAGAAGGGAAAAGGGAAATGTAGGAGGAGGAAATGTAAATGTTGGGCCTGAGGAACAAGGATATTGGGTATATTTGAGCAAAAAAAAGATGGGTGACAATGAGGAGGAGGAAGGATTATCAGGCAAGGAAGAAATGACAACTGGCAAAGGGGAGTTGAGGGACTTGCCAGAATCATACGATGTGTGTGTGTGTGTGTGTGTGGAGAGGAAAAAGAGAGAGAGGAAAGATTAAGAAGGAAGTGACGAAATGACTGGGCATGAGTGTGAACAGAAAATTGTTTAGATTTTGCATCAAGGAGTGATTCCCATATCAGCCGGAGGCACTCTCAATAGGGAGAGTATCATTTTATTCTTCATTTCCACAAGGACTCTCTAGCCATTCAATATTTCATTTGCCTGTGCCAACGATTCTTTTTTGAACTTTTATCAGATAGAGAATCACTTGGTATTACCTGTCAATTCTGTTTACTGCCTTATACTTTACTGATAAAATATCAATCCTATACACAGCCCAAAATTCAAATCACGAGTTTTCCTAACATGCCTGGAAGAAAACTTTTCAGCAGTCAGTCTCATGACTATGAAACAATAAAAGGAAATATCTTCGTCGATGAGGGAAAGGAACAAGAACTTAGGAAGCAAGATTGACAGTTTACCTTGTAATAACCGGGCATGCAGCAGAAAACAAGAGAAATCAACAGAGCTTGAAGTAGTTCAATGAAAAAAACTAGCAGCTCAATAAAACCTAATCCCATTATGGTCACGACCAAAGATATGATACTACTGAGTTTACAATGTTGTACCACGATTTTCCAGGAATGGGTGAGGCACATATAAAACTATAACCAGAAAGGGCTAGAACAGAGAGACAAGTAAAAAGGAATTGAGGTAAGCCAGCCCATGGCAGTGCCATGTACAGGACATTACTACTATCACAATAAGATAAGGTGAAAACATAAGGACAGTTAAAGCTAGTGATACAAAAAGGGAAATCCCAAATCAGGTAGTAGAGCCCGGAGAAGAAAAGGGAGAGAAATGGTGGAACAGGCAGATGGCTTGGAAACCAAAGAATCTGAAAATGAGGTAATGGAGACTTTACTCAAGCATAGAGTAAAGAATACATAGATTTTTTAGAATGTTGTAAACCTTTCAAGAAAAATCATGGAACTCTGATAGTATGACAATTTGTAACAAAGTTCAGAGCAAAGACTTAAGAGATAACGAATGAATAATCCAAATCTCAATTTACAATAGGACTAAACAGGACCAAACAAAGACAAAGGATTTTTCAACAAGCAAATTTGGTTTGACCTATTTGGAAATGACATCATTAAGATCACGTACCCCAAATCCCAAATTATCTAAGAAAAACGACTTACAGCCTTGCACAATTGCACTTGCTCTTCTAATACCCAAAACAGAAAAACTAACCAGTTCCAGGATACTCCCCATAAAAGTTTGGACATACTTTCAACCACATACAATTGTTTCCAAGGGCTTATTATATCTCTGTAAATTAACACGCTCAAGACTTCCATATTTACTCTGTCCATGATTTCAAGGATTTCAGGTGTACCTCCTACAGATCATTTGCAATAGCAACCAAGGTATGCAACCAGACAGCCACGTGGAATATACCATCACATCAATGACATAAAAATACTTGGAAAAAAAAAACAAATATATGGACAGAAACTGAATGGGTGAATTAAACACTCAACCTAGATCATATATTAACAAAGAAATTACTTACAGGAAGCATCTCATTGTTGAATTCCTGGTCCATGACCTCCTGCCGCTTGTTGTTGCTTCTGTTGTATTTGGAGAAGAAGATTGGCAGCAAACTGTAATGTTGACTGATATCTCTGGTTCTTATCAGCCTCCACCTCTGGTGTGCCTTGACCGACTCCAGAAACAGAAAGTTGCTGATTTGTGGTGTCCGAGTTTACTTGGTCTACTGTGTATGGCATGGCAGTCAGCTGTTGTGAAGAATTAGCACCACTAACTTGATTAGTTGAGGCAATAGAATTATTAGGTTGCTGGAAAGACAGTGGATTGTTATTAGGTTGCTGGAAAGCCTGAGAATTGTATAACACAGGGGCATCCGTTCCCTGCACAACTCCAAAGCCTTTCTGATTGCTTGGGGAGACTTTAACTTGATAATGCTGACTGCCATGAGGAGATGCAGCTACCTGTCCACTTTGACCGGCCATCATGAAATTAGGCATGTGTCTAGATGAAACAGCACCTTGCTGATGCATGGTGGCTGCAGTGTCTTGGATGTGAGAACTGCTAGAGACCACTTGAGCAGGATTGCCAGCTGGAGCAGATGCTGGTGGATATGGCTGATAGTGAGCATTGTGAACGCTATACATACTCCTCATCTGTTGAGGAGGATGAGTGGTTTGATCAGCACTTTGATTGTCTTGTTTCCATAAATAGGATTGACTTCCATCATTTGGTGCCACAGGAGGAAAAGGATGCTTCATGGTTGAGGAACCTACTCCAGGCTTGGCACCATCAATGGCAGATGATGGTGTAGTTGAAGGGAGAAAAGATGCTAAAGTTGCAATCAGCTCAGGAGTTAATGCAACTCCTGCTTGGGACCCAGCAATAGCATTATTAGGAGCATAATCTGGAGGTACAGAATGAACTAAAGGAGGCCCTCCTGTAGGCAGGTAGGCTGGTTTACTAGGAAGCTTAGAATCCTCACGCAATTGTCTGTTATAATCCATTGACACAACCTGTTCCTCTTTGATAGGAATCAAACCATATTCAGTCTGTGAAAGAGGAATTTGCTGCATAAACTGACTTGTCGGTACAGGCAAGTTCGATGCTTGCTGCATAGGTGCACTACTTGGCACTTGAGGAAACTTCAGAAAGACACCATATAGTCGCTCGGGTCCACTGACTTTCAAAACTCTAGTGAGAAAATCAGAAGGAGGCACCAAGAATAATGTGGTGTTATCACCAAATTTGGCAACACCAGCACGATTATTTGCACTGAGATATCGAAGGAATTCAGTATATGATGCAAAATCATCTTCGCTATCAGGCAGAAAGAAAACAATATCAAAACCAATTGCATCAGCATAATGTTTAGTGAGTATATCCAATCCCGTCCTAGCTGAGCAATCAATGATATCAGGACTGCATCAAAAGAAAAAGCAAACTGGAATTACAACATTAAAACAGTAACCTTAAAAGAATATATACAATACATTTCTACCCTTAAGACAAATTTGGAATTTTCAAGGAAAATACATCCAAAAACTAAGTCCCACTGGTTTGTGCTTGAGAATATAAAATGACCAAGCCAGTTAGCATCTTTTGCCTCCAATATAAAACATAAAGTTTAAGATTTTTTTAGTAAGCAAAACATAAAACAAATAAGCACACCATTTGTCCTGATGACAGCACAAACCAGTAAAATTCATAAAACCTACATTTCCTGCAGAAAACAAACAACACAGAGGGAAGAGAGTATCTTATATGTGGACTTTGCTAGCTATGAGAAGAACGTAAAAGCAAAATAAGTCAACAGAAAAGAACAGATTTCAAGAACTATAGCAACTTTTTCTTTCCATTTCCAAATATGCAAACTTTTAATTAAGATTAGAGACGGATGAAACTATACTCACAGCTCAGTCCCAATCCCTTTCCCAATTGGTACACATCTAGCCTTACAAACACGAGTTCCACCTTTTGCAATGATTCCACGCCAAATATGATCATTATCAGGTTGGACCATACCATGTACTCCAGCTGTAATCCTTGAGCTCATTGGACCAAGGTGATTTTTTCCTTGAATATTTGCAAATGGACCAGAACCACCTCTATCCATTGATGGATCTATCCCATAAGATTGCTCCAGGGATAACCCACGATCATCTATATTCCTTAAAGGAAATGGGGCTTCGTCAACAGCTAAGGGTCCATCAATCCTTGAACGTTTAGAATCTCTAGGAATATGGTTTATGTCAAGTACATCCCATGCACCGGTGGTGGATCTTGTAGGATGCCTAGCAACTGGTGCAGGAGAAGAAAGCATCCCTGGTGCAGGAGGAGATGGCCTTTTCCAGTTTGGAGCCATGTTACTCTTGGAGCTGCCATCTTGAATTTTGTGGAGGGCACTAATCTCATTAAACTCAGGGCCAGAAATAACAGAATCAACATTGCTAAGTGGACCAAAAGGTCGCAATGGTACATTTGGACCCATAATACCACTAGGTGGTAATTGACCAGTAAAATTATTTGGAACCACTGGACGATTATGACCAAATGCATCCATTTGTAACTGTCGGAATGGATTCTCATTCAGCAATACATCAGGCCTCGGTCCATTACTTCCAGCAAAAAAGCCAGGATAATCACTTCCATGTACTAGGTCATTGCTGGAATACATAATTGTTATTCGAGGATCATTAAAAAGGCGCCCTTGAAGGCCCTCTTTAGCACGTCGAGCTTCATCAACACTTCTAAACTCTACGATAGAATAATTCCTCAAGGGAAAACTCTTGATTCTCTCAATTTCACCAAATAAAATCATAGCATTGTGCAGCATTTGTTCATCAATCTGAACAGCAGGAGGATAACCAATCCACAAAACATTACTTGGTTGAGCATCGCCTTTCCTCCCCATTGGAGCCTGTGAATGCTGTTGACACGAGAGAGTATTTATAAGAAGAACTGAAAGAGTTGAAGACACAAGGTATGCAGAAAATATTGAGCATGCCTATGTAAATAATGCCCAGTCTTCCCAAAACCAAAACGTTACATCCAACAAAGCAATAACAGACAGATGAGCAAGAATTATACAAAAAAGTGACAGACTTGCAATTAGATTCACATTACAAGGACCCTCACCAGAGGTCTTTTCTGTCCAGAATAAGCATCACTAGGCCCCAAGCTTTTTCCTTGAAACTGCCCATAATCAAGCAACTGATCCTACAGAAATCATCAAAGGAAACATTAACTACATCAAAGTAACATTTAAACAGAACAAGCTACAAAAAAAGGAAATAACCCAGTCCACTAATTCTAGTATAAAAGCATTCATACAAAAAACGTGTCACTCAATCAGAGACAACTAACAGTTTCAAGTGAAAAAACCATTACAAAAGGTTTAGTAAATAGGGATTATTTATCAATGCAAGAAAAAAAAATCCAAGAAGTGCCACTTTAAAATAAAATAATCACTCCCCACTAACTTAAATGTAATTATCTAGAAGTACCAACATGAGGCATCAGGATCAGTGTACTGATAGGTAATTGAACAATAAAAGGAAATGGAAGAACACCAAACAAGAACATATAAAAATACACTTACCCTTTTTATCGATTGGGTTCGAAGGAAGTCAACACGAATATGCTCCCCACCTATTCGCTTCCCATTCATTATTTTCATGGCCTGGGAAGCATCTTCCAAATTGAAAAATTCAACACATGCAGAATTTCGGTCTCTGTAGAACTTAAAATCCTCAATTGTACCAATTTTACGAAATTCAGCCTCCAATTCTTCCTTTGTAACAGCTGGGCTAATACCCCCCACCCAAAGCTGTTTGCATGCCTTAGCCTGAGAACATTTTTTGCCATTTAAACAAAACACTAAAAATACAGATTACACCATCCACATACAGATATTAACAAAAGAAACAAGCATGTTAAGATTTAAATAGTCGATCGATACTATTGAAAGCATACTGTACTTTTGCTTCAAAACATTCAAAGAAGCTCTTAACGATGAGAAAATAAAAATAACAATTTAATGTTTGTCTATACCACTTCGAGACATAACATATCACATCCAATGGTAGGAACAAAAATGTGAACTCAACGACATAATTATTTTGATCATGTAAGGAGATACTACAACTTGGGTAAATATATACGAAAAAATCGTCTTTCATTAATTATATTGCTAAATTGCTAGTTGAATGTTATGTCTAGGTAAATAAATTGAACTAATCATGATGAAAGACTATTAAACATTAGATAGTAAAATAAAGTATGACGAGATACAACCTCGCTTCAACTTCCAAATAATAACATATACTTCTGTGATTAGTAGTATCAAACCAAAGCTACCAAGTATGACTTCCAGAAGTTCCGCTTGGGTTTAAGGACTGAAATGGTTTTCACTACAATCAAATCAGAACATTTATCCACACATCACCTATCCTTTTGCACTTTTTATTTCATACAAGATTCTGATCTTGTCCAGACTTAAATTTTTCAAAATCTTATAATAGGAGAAACTTAGGAACTGGATATCCTCGTCGCATCGTATTTCATTTCATCAATCCCTCTATTTAAATAGAGTAGTGGAATTCGGAGTTCTTATCTTAGATTTGTTTTAAAATTTAATTTTAAAAGCTTGGCATCGGCTCCCCGCCCAACTTTAAACTAGAGAGAAATGTCTTCCAAGGGGCAATGTTTAGAAGTTAAATGCCGGACTGTATTCTTTTATTTAAACAAGTCTTAATATAGAGAGCGTCCATCACAACTAAATATCGAGTTGCGGTTTGGACTATCTATTAGTATATTATAAACCAAACACCCTAGACCCGAACCAAATACTAAAACACAATTACTGTTCATACTATTATTGAATCAGTGTTACTTTGATTTTATTTGCCTTAGTTTCTTTTTTATGTAAATTATTGCGTTATTTGAAGGGCTAGCATTGTTTTAGAAGTAGGGCAGAACAATATAAAGTTGTTTAATGATTGTACAGATTTTCGCAGTGACGTAAGTTTCTATTCGAATAATGCTTGGTACGGGATATCTAGGTGCACATCACCACCTTAACTGTTAGATCACGAGTATACTCCAAAATCAAACTAAAACCAGGGAGATTAATTGGAGAAAATCAAAGTAACGCATTTTCACATATCTCAAAAAAAATCATTCTTCTCTATTTCGTCCATTGTGAGTTTGTCTAAATCTAACATTAGATATGTTGTAATTCAGATACATCAAAAGGCACTCTTTCCAATTGTCCACTTATCCAGTTACCTCTCTTTGGACCTCAGGAAACACTCCATCCTGTTGTCTACACAGTGGTTATTAATAAAAAAAATTGTATTTCCTAACTGGTAGATTGAAAGACTTATTTAAACTCAACCTCTTGGTAGCCATTCGCGCCGCTACTTTGGAGCTTCGTTTTTCAAGCCATTCAGTAGTTTCAGGACGAAAAAACAAAAAACTAAGTTCATACGCATTATGCTGTGTTTACTATCAGGATGTAGAGTGGCCAATTCTGAATTTTAGCGAGGGTGTGCATTTACTATATTGTAGCTGTTTACAAAGAAATATAGTCGCATTGAAATAAATTTCTGCACACTTCTAAAGGTCAATACAATATACGTTCAAAACTAATCTCATTAGATGACAAAATTAGTTATATATCAGCTCATGTAAAGCACTATTCTACAACACTGTCACTTTGAGTGATGCTTTGTTGTATAACTTGGGTCATGTTTACATAACATTTTTTATCTTCGTTTAAGAATTATGTAGATCTGAGTGACTAGGACAAACGAACCACAGAACAAGCTTTCAGATCCCCTTTGAGATGTGAAGAATTAATCAACAGAACAAGAGTTATATGTCACCAGAGTCCAACCAAATTTTCACCGATCATGATTCGATAATCAAATGTTCAACCCTTAAATTTAAACAACTTTAGTTATATTACTATTAAACATTACAAATTTGTGTCTTGAACTAATCACCACCACGACTAATTATTTCGTCCAATGTAAAATCCAAGCACTGCACAATTTTATACTATTTCTACGTTGTATTTAATCTCACAATTTTTCAAATCGAGTATCACGTTCAATTTCACCTATTTCCATGTAACGTACATGGTTATTACACTAAATTTTAATTCGAATTTGCCATCAGAATCAATTTTACAAAATTAATCCTATCCAAAATCAGTTTTGCAGAGTACGGTGACCTAAACACGCGAAAATTATTGAATTAGGGATTTGGATTCTGTTCATGCATGTCGAGCGATTCCGTGAAAAATGGGAACGAGGGGAAAAAATACAAATAACAAAAACCTAGAATGCAAAAATAACAAAATACTAATAAGAAGAAGAATATATTAGTTGAAACAAAATCTATAATAGGAATACAGGAATTGTGAGAGCAAATGAAAGCAAAAAGATGAAGACAAACCGGTCTGGCAAACTCAATCTTCAAGGAACTGCCGCGGAGAGAGGTTCCTTGGAGAGCGTTTTTGGCGGCTTTGGCGTCTTCGACGCGCTTGAAGTAGATGAAGGCGTAACTGCGAGCGGAATAAGTAGTTACGCTGTCGAGCGCACCGTATTTGGCGAAAAGTTCCATGAGATCGGCGTCAGTAACGTCCGGCGCCAGATTCCCCACCCACAGGTTGTTCGACGGGCTCGCCAACTCGTCGGAGTCCCTCATTGGTTTTGCTGGAAGTGGCATTGGAACCAATAGCTTCAATTCAAATGCAAGAAACAAGTAGAAAGAAGATGTGTTTGAGAGAAACCCTAGAAACAAGTAGAAGAGAAAACGAACACTTTTATGCAGAGATAAAGGTTAAAAATATTCAAATATAATACTTATATATATTTTAGTTGCCTAGGAAGACCCAGAATATTCGCCTTCCATATTTCCAATATATTACTTGCACCGTCTTTTAAAATATTATATATATATATATATATATATATATATATATATATATATATATATATATATATATATATATATATATATATATATTTGTTACTATTTACGTAATCAAAGAATTGGATAGGGGAGAGTAATATCCTTCTCACAAGGTTTAATCTTTGGAAGAGACAATTATCGATCAATTTTATTTATGTTTGAAACCAAAATAGTTTAAAACACTTATTAATCACGCATATGGGCAAACAAAAAATAAGTGTTACTTTTTTTATCTTAATTAAAGAAAAAAGTATTACAATTAGACAACACAATCGAGAATGCACAAAGAAAATCGTTTCTAATTATTAGGATATTTATAGTAAAAAAAACTCAAAAAATATTTTAGTTTACATTGATCTTATGCAATATAATTTAAAGCAACCCTCACAAATTTTGTTCTAGTTATAAAATCTTAAAAGACCCACTTCTATAAAATTTTATTTGCCTTTAAATTTTCTACAACTTAAAAAAGTAATTTAATGATTGTATTAAAACGTTAATTTAATGTTGGTGTCAAATGGACTGATATTAATAATCATTTTTATTTTTTATTTTATTCAAGACTCCGCCGTTATTAACTTTAAGAACTTAAAGTTATGAGTATGCTCTAATAATCTTTTTTACGTAAAAAACTTTTACTATAATGTTTTTATATAATATTTTTACTCTAACTATCTTAAATTTAAGATTGTTGGAATCACTACCAATCTCCAAACCAGGAGCAAAGAAACTCAAAAATATAAACATTTACATCACCAATGATCACCAGTTCCCAACACATTTTGAATTTTAATGACACATTGTTTTTATTCTACTATCCACAATTTATGCATTTTGTTGAATCAAAATTCACTGCACAGAATGCACTATGTTTGAAGAATGTAGCACACAGCCCATGCCACATGGTTTTTTAATAGTTCGCCACTTACAAAGAATATCAGCATTTACATTTTCTTTTTCATATTGCAATCTTCATCCTGATTCATTGGTAGTGTGTTTAGAAAACAATGAGAATCAATTTCTCCTACAAAATCATTATATGACAAGGAACGAAGATGTAGAAACAACTATTTCTTGCTTGTTCCTGCTTTCCACATGGAGTTTATAATTGATTTTGGTCAAACTGAAGCTAATCTAAACATAATACAATTAGATTGCGATTACAGAATACTGCAAGAGAGGGTATTCTGAAACGTGATTATATTTTCCGTATCCTTTTTCATAGGGAGGGGACTCTTTTTCAATTGTTAGCTATGTAAATATATGGCGTAATCGAGCTCAATAGCATATAACAAAGCTGAAACTTTCTTCTTTTGGCTATCTCACGTTTTTAACCATTCTTTTCATACCGCTGAAAGTTGTCATGATAACGCAGAAGCCTCGATTTAAAAACAGGAGAAATTCTCATCAAATATATCATGAACTCTTTCAAACTGGTGAAAAGAACATCAACCATTCCATCAATTTCGGATTCATATTGCTCGTACACAAAAAATCCCATAAATGCGAACACCAAACCTACACAACAACGCAGATCGAGTAAAAATGAAGGTACACAAACCAACAAAGTTCTAGAACTCATATCAACAATTCCATACCTATGCCTATCAATTTTGTCAACAACTTTGACAAGAAGATCTTCATAAGGTAAAGAAAAACTGCAATCTGCATCAGTTAAACAAATTAAACATGGAAGGCAATGATGCCCGGAATCTCTACATGGTAAAACTTTATTCATGGGTGAATTATTCTTTCCTTGAAGCCAACCTGGCAAACAAGTATGTATGGCACAAGCAAAAGGGTGACCCCGGAGACCAATTAGTAATAGAAACTTAGAACCTATTTTTCTAAAACCAAACAGCAGATCCACACATTCTCAATAAACAGATAACTTAGATTATAAATTTTAAGGAAAAACCTGCATAAATTAATTAGAACAAAAAAAAAGGCATTTTCGCCTTTTTCTTTCTAATTTTGTTTACCTTGAAGAATGCAGACCAGTCTTCCCCATGGGCCAATCTTCTTATTATTTGAAAACCCTTATTCCAGAGATACACTGTGGTTATAACTGAATCTTTCACTACCGCATCAGAGATCTCAAAACAAGACAAGGGTATCCTTTGTATATTAAAACCAAACCTGTTAAAGTGTCACACAGTTCGTACTATGAGAATGATTTATTTCTCCATTGAGATATAAAGGTACAAGTTGTTAAGAGGCAAAATCCCCAAAACAACTTTTAAGTGTTCATTAAATGTACACTAAGTAATTCCTGTATTTGGCATCAACTTGTGGTGAGATCAGTAGCTCTTACGGCTGATACACCACATTACTCTGAAAATAGTTCATTTAAATAAAGAAGCTGAGGCTGGAACATATCTAAGCATGCCAAACCAGAAGGATGAAAACAGAGGGGAGGAGAGGTGACCAACTATAGAAGCATAATTTCAAATAAAGCAATTTGTGCTATACATGATTTGATGGCAGAAAGCTATGTAAATTTGTTAAAATTTGTTAAAAGAGAGAAATTTAAAGTCTTTGTGAGCATGGACTTACAACTTTGACGGCAGAAAACCATGTCCGTAAGAAAGTAACATAGCAAGCAGCAAAAGTTTTGCAGCAGATGATATAAAAGTTCTTCCAGAAAGGAAAAACCAGTAAAACAACAAAACCAGCACAACAAAATATGTAAATGATTTCTTCTCGTCTCTCCACAATAAAATGTCAGCCACTGTAAAAATAAAGAAAAAATTATCTGGCTTGGCAATGTTACAAAATATCTATGATTCAAGAGTTAACAAATTTACTCCCAAATATTTTCTTTAATGATCTATCACTCAAATGTATTCTACCAAAATGATTTTAAAATGATTTAAATTTAGATCCATTTGCACATCAATTTTAGAGGGTTCATGATTATGACCCAAAGACTCTACAAACCCAGTGCTGGTTAGTATGGATAGAATATAAAAATAAGAAAAATAAACTACTGAAGTGATCTGAGGGTACACTTGGCAGGGAAGGCAAAATACGGAGAGCGGTAAAAATAGATTGGGATGGAAAAGATTTTTTTCCCTGTCCTCAGCGTACAGTCAAGAGAAAAGCATGGGCGAAAAATCAATTTCAAACCACTTTTGTGTTTAATAGGGAGAGGTTAAAATTTGGTACTGAATGCAAACCCAATTCTGCACTTCTCTGAGAACACTGCCACTTTTAACTTGTACCATACAAGTGCAAAGAAAATTTCATTGGAGCCAAGCACACCCTAAAGTAAACAAAATATCAAAACATCTGGGCAAGCTTATGACCAATGTATATATGCTTGGTGGTGTTGCCCTTAAACTTATGTCAGGATTAACTTGATCAGATAATTTGCAGGTTAAAATTTAACTATTATAACAAGAAGAGCCTCGTATGTGCATGCAAATAAGGTATACATATAAATATGCTCCAAGTCAATTCATTTCCATGAAAAGTTGCTTTGACAAAAACTAAAGATAACAAACCTTCATTGATGCATGTACACTGTAATGCAAGATAAAATATTAAGTTTTAACCTTTTCCTCCACCAAGCAACTTATCCGCTTTTGACTGTTCAGTGGAACTGAAGCTTCTTGATAAACATGAGTCTTTGGATAAATAAGAGAATGATTCTATTGTTAATGTGACTCCTTCCTGTATTGTCCAATATCAATAAATATAAATGCAAATCTCAATAGTAAGAAATTCCAAGAACATTGCCAAGTAGAATATTTCACTCAGCTTAGAAAATAAGGTAACATAGAAAGGAATATAAGAGTCTAACTCGTGTATTTGTATGTGTGAGGCATTGGAGGTCTGAACATTATTGAAAAGGGAACAGCCTTATTTTATTTCAGAATCTTAATTTTGCTTTTTTGGAGGTTGTTGAAAAGTTACACCTCATATAATTCAGTTATCACTAAGTAACAAGAATATATGAGATTTCACTAGTAAAAATTTAAAAAAGAATCAAGAACAATTAAACCTCGAGGGAGACTATTGGTGAGTATCCAATATGTTTGTGAGCTTTCGTGCAGTTGAAAGTTCGGGTGTATGAAGCTAACTGAAAAAAGTGAACTAATAAAGGATAGCTGAAGTATCTGGATCCCAACTTTTCATGTGACCACTTTAAAACTGATAGAATATATTGAGCCAATTTAGCCGGAAGTTTGACATATGGCCTGCAATTCAAGCAAGGATTTTTCTGACTTAGTCCATAAGAGGTCATAAATCAGCAATAAAGAAAAAACACAAATAGCCTTTAGCTGCCTCCAGCAATAAATGAAATAGAAAACCAAAGGAGCAGAATATACCAAAGAAGGAGCTGATTTGTTATGATATCTCCTAAATTGGCAGGAAAAGGTTATTTTAATATAGCTTTTGAGAAAATAATATTATAAGCTTTTTTGCCCTTCTAAAACTCCCGGATACTATATCATACCATCAAGTAAAACATACACAACTAAACACCAGTGACATCAGAGACAATACTACGCCATTCATATATCAAAACAGGCTGCACAATTTCACCTTCGATATCCAAGACCTTCTAACAAAAGCGAAAGAAATTCCCAGAATTCTATTGGCTCATTATTCGTGATGAAAAATGCCTGCATGAAAAGAAAAATACTTTGGTATGCATGAATATCAAAACAGCACAACTAGTGAGTTCCATATATACAAACCTTTCCTGCAACAGAAACTGTTTGGAAATTTAGGGCTTCTTCGGCACAGATGTGGGCATGGGTAACATTTTCAGAAAAGGTGAAATCTGAAAGATTATCACCAGTCCCTATAATAAACTGAAATGAGAGATTGTTACTCTAAAATAAGACTTTACCCCACTAGATGAGATCAAAAAATATAAATCACATGATATATGAAACCGTCAACAAAAGTTTTATCCCACAAGGTGAGATCAGCTACATAAATCACAATTCAACTAGGTTAAAGATCAAACTATTAGGAGTTGGTTAATTGCGGTTACCTCTGGCCCGTCACATTAGCATTCTTTTTGGGGGGCTTCGTTAATTGCAATCTCAAGGGTGGTATTCTAGTCTCACACCAATTAGAGATATAACTTAAAGAAGCTTTGAAGTTTGGGTAGTCATCATCTTACAAGCGTTTTTTTGTAGAATTGACTTTGACCATAAGTTCAAATTCTACGAATAGGAAATTTTGAACTTGGCTTCATATGGAGCTCGAGAGAATTTATAGCATATCCAATAATCAAAACTAATGAAGGACCCAAAATTGTGGATTTAAGCATGATAGTCAGTGTGAAATTAGCTTCGTCATCATCCTCATATCCATATGATAGAGAAAGATAGAGAGAGAGAGAAAAAGTATTGGTGTATTGATTACTGTACAAATAACACAACTCTAAATTAATTACAACCAGATTATGAGAATGGTAAACGTTAACTTTTTGTAAAGCTTGCATTAGCATTTATAAACAACCCAGCCCCCCCTTTTTTTGACAAAAAGAACACTACGAAGTAAAAAAAAAAAAAAAAAGAGGGTAAAAAGAAAACTACCTTTGTAAAACCATATCTTGCTGACTTGAGAAAATATGGTACAAATTCTGTGTCACCAGGTCCAAAAACATTACTAGGACGAAGAGAGCACGTCAATAGGCCATCAATGTCATTGACACTCAGGATCAAAGATTCCGCTTGAGCCTTAAGGTCACTCAACATATTGTCAGTCTGCAATTCCCACCCTCCCATTAAAATGCTTAATCATTCGCAAACGAAAAACATCTAATCAAGCTTTTAAAGGGTAAAAACTAAAATACTCTTCCAAACTTGACAAAAGTAGAACCATACTTTCCACGGATAGGCCAACGACTCATCTCCATCACGAATATCATGTAAACCATCAAATACAACATCCGCGGAACTGTTATATATTAGGCGTTTCACTCTACATTCTCGGCAAGCACTAATTACATTCTTGGCTCCTGAATAATCGAACATCAAATCGCATAAGAAAAAGCATCTAATCTACTGCAATTAACAGAGCAAATGGCAGAGTACCTTGAACTATTAGCCTGTAACAAGTATAGAAGTCATTAACATCAACGCCAGCAACATCCATAAAAAACACAACAGAAGAACCTCCTAGAACTGCACAAAGCGCATTTGAAGGCTGGTATCAGTTTCCACAATTGAAAAGAATTGAAAGAAAATGAGGTGGATACGAGTGTGATGCACAAACACGTGACGTAACAGAAAGGATTGTGGACCTTTGACAATGTTGCATTTATCGGTAAGGTCGATGTGGAAGTAAGAAGCGCGTGCGGAAGAGAGAGCTTGCGCGAGGATGGACTCGGAGTGATGGAACTGGAGAGAGTGAGCGGAATCGGCGATTCGGACGATCCAGTTACCGAGTTTCAACAACCTGAGGACCAATGATCTTCCGAGGAATCCTCTGCCACCTACAACCACGCACGTCTTAGGGTTCAAATGTGCGAACCGATCGTCCACCGTCATTGCTGCCAGAGCGAACCGATGAACGCTAATGCTGTATTATACGTATTTATTGAATTGAATTATTCATGTGCAAGGTTGTTAATGTGATGTGAGTGCAAAAGGAGATAGAGAGAGAGAGAGAGTGAGGGAGAGAGCGAGAAAGAGAGTTAGTTGCTAAATTAACCTGTTGTTAGTCGTGTTCTGCGTTTCCTTTGGCGCGGAAACTGTTTCTGTGTATTGCAAAGCAAATCGCACTGAGAGTGGGTGGGGACCCTCTTAGAATCTTTTGGACAAGGGAAGGGCGAGGGGTAATAATCTGATCATGACGCTTATTAACTCTGATGTGATGCTAATGCCACACAACAACCGTACTAGCCACCATTACATTTGTTTCTATTATTATTATTATTATTATTATTATTATCCTTATTATTGTTGTTAAAATTGTTAGCATGCCGGGGCTAGTGCTTGCATAATTTATGTACTTTTCTGAGACGTGAAACAAAAGACGTGAACGTTACGACATCCATCCAACTGTATCAAATGGGAAGTGGTTAACCAAATAATGATCCTCTGTGGTGATACCCACAGATATGAGATGACATGGGTAGGTGTATTGTTTTTCTGGGCACAGCAATAGTGCATAAAGTAATTCTGTCATATTCGAGAAGGATGATGATTATGTTGTCTGTTTCTTTGAAGAGTGGCGATTAATGCACAAGCTATTGCAGATTCGGGTTTTGGGTGAATCCATCCATAAACCTGTGAGTGTGAGAGTAACAACCCACCATACTCCACAAGTCTCTGTCAAAATGTTAAGCACGACTTTCTAAAGTGAGTACTACTGCCAATGACCACTACAAGAGCAATATACACAATCTTCAACGACAGGTCACGCGTATAAACAGAATACTTGAAATCATATCCATGCTTGAAAATATTATTGTGATGCTTGCATCCTCTATCCTTAGGTTTGAAGTCAAACGATATCAATTGCAAATATTACGCATTAATAGCCGAGAAGTCTGTTTATAAAACAGTAGACCAATGAACTGCTTACGCTAACATTTCGTGCCTTTGTGGTCTGCCTAATAAGATAAATACAAGACGATGCCATTTGTGGTCTGCCTAATTACTGTTAAAGCCTGCTCTTATTTGTACAGATTAGATTTTTAAATATTGAAAATCTTCATGTCAAACATGCAAAGAATGGTTCAAAATAGTGAAATACCACTTCCTCAAACATTCTCAACATATGCATATGCTAACACAAGGGCGTGTCTTAGTGATGATCTTCTGCCATGCATCATCATGCTTTCGACTCCCATCATGCCAACAAAACTGAAATCTAATTTACATTTCAAATGAAGCCGAAGAAAATTTAAAAAATTATATTACGATATCACCAAGTAAATATTATTCCATTGATGGATTCATGAACCTAATCTATACAGAATAAGTATCTTTTAGAATTTTAAAATTTAATTAAGAAATTCTAAAATTTATCCTTTGCTTGCCGAATAACACCCAGGGCTTCTGCATCATCTGCGGTGGCTACAATATTTAGCTTTTGCCGGATTTCCATGCTCCATGTGCGAAGGAATGGATTGCAAGCCTTTTCCATCTTAAGCGTAGTTGGAATCTAAGAAAACAATAATAATTAGGTAAAAGAAAAACTCAAGATTCAAATCAAATAGACCAAGAACTAACAACGCTATGTTAGCTTTTAACAACTAACAACGATAATCAAAGTTATGACATGTTAGTGAGGAAGATCTGCCAGAGAGGGCACTTGAAAGTTGAAACCATCCATAGAAAAAGCTCAGTTCTGGAAATTACCGTGGGCAAGCCCTTATTTCTAATGTGAGCTACATGGGCAGCATAGGATTGAAGTTCCTTGTTTTCTGGTTCTATGGACAAGGCAAACTTTGAATTACTCTGTCAAATTTAAGAAGCCAAAGTCAATGTCACAGCAATTAGACTTGGAAATGAAGCAGGGAACATAATGAAAGTAGAAACAACTAACCAATGTATATTCATGACCGCAGTAAATACTTGTTTCATCCGGCAACGACATTATTCTTTTAAGAGAAGATAGCATCTGTATCATTGAAAAAATTCTCGATAATTAAAGATAAAACATTACAAGCTAACAAAGCATCGGACTTATACAAATTATACATTTGTAATAACATCTACAAATCAACATCCAACATTCAACTTACACAAAAAATATCATGACTCAATATATGCATAAAAAATGATAAAATAAAAGATTTATCCTTGTGTAACTGACACTATACAGATGCAATTCAAATCAACCTGTTCAGGGGTTCCTTCAAAGATCTCTCCACATGATAAGCTGAACAAGGTGTCTCCAGTAAAAATTGCTGCCGATCCTGGAAAGTAGAAGCATACATGACCTGCTTACAGCACAAACAGATAATAGATTGAAAAGGTGAGGAGTAGTAGGTTGAAGTAAAGAAAATCATATCAAGAAAATTAGCAGCAACTAGAGCATATTAGTTGCATAGCTAAACACTAGAGCACTACCCAAAGCAATAACCCATAAAAAGGTTTACAGAAAATCCCTACACTATTGACAAAATAAATCCTGGAGTCTAACTATGGGAAAGAAAGTCAAAGACTAGAATTCTTTGAGGGCCAGATAATATCATGCTAAACCAAGAAGAACATGCATGCCTTCAAGTAAAAACCATGAGCTTAGTCAATATAACAGCAAACAATCTAATAGAGAGTTTAGATTCCCTAGGAATTGAAAATTGTTGAGCAGAATAAAAGAGCGAAAGTAACAAGTAGATCTGAGCCATTTTTTCAAAAATTAGCTTAAAACATATCTAGTAGCAAACAAACTAAGACGATTTATTTTGCAAATGGACAATGAATATGACCTTCAGTGTGACCAGGTGTAGCTAATATATGCACCTCATGACCTGCAAACATCCAGTTATCTCCATCACTCAAATAAATATCAATACCAGGAATTCTTTCCTTGTCTATTTCTGATCCAATTACCTGTAAGATGAGGAATTTTTACAAATAAATCTCCTCACCATTTGCTGATAACACATTTATAATACTAATAAAAAGTATAATAAACTTTGACTCAAGATAAAAGACGTACCTTAGCCCCGTACCTTTCTTTCAACTCTGTATTTCCACTAGTGATATCATGATGGTGGTGGGTGTTCAGTATGTAAGTCAAATTTAGATTTTTCTTACTCAAAGCTTCTATAATAGGCGCAGCTTCGGAAGGATCAACAACACCAACTGTCCCCGTATCCACATCATGTAAAAGATATGCATAACTGTCCCTAAGGCACGGAACCTAAAAATAAAGAAAAATGAGATGATTAACAAAACATACTAAGATTCCAGCACATCGCACCAGAACTTATCAGCACGAGTGAATGAATATTAATCTAATTGCATAATTAAAAATGAGTGAGAAATTTGCTCACCAATTCAATCTGCAGTGTGGAAGATAGATTCACTACACTGCAAAATTGATCTACTCTCAACGACCGACTAGCTCCACGCAATGTTTTTAACGGTATAGAAAATAATCGCATAAATCCATATAAAAGACCTTTCCGCAAGCAAAGTTGTCTCGCATCCGGCCACACGCAAAACCCACTCCTTTCCTACAAGACAGAGAGTAATAAACACATATTACCAAATAATGTTGATGATCATCATAATAATAATAATAAAAATAATCATACAAGCACATCAACACACATAGAGCTACACACAAATGCAAAAGTAAAACCACCACCAAAACACGTATACAAAAACTCACAATGCCTGTGTGAGCAACACTGTTGCCATACTAGATTATAAGAATTTCACCGAGAAAACTCCCAAACACAAACAGAAAACCGAATTACCTCGAAATAAAACTACTGTCAAACATTTTCGAAATCAGAAAGCAAAATCAGTTGCAATCAATTGCTTCCAACCAAAACCGAAATCCTTGTGAGAGATCTACACTCAAAACATCTGGTATACAAGAAAATTCATGAAATCAAATAACGAAGATGGAGACTCGCACAAACAGTCAAACAAAAAACAATAAGAATAACGTTTATTCGATGTACGGTAGTAAGATCTCGGATTGGAGGGGAAAAATCAGTTAAAACAACAATAATAATAAATAATAATAATAATAATAATAATACCTTAGTTTCACTCATCGAATGTGATGCGAAAGAGTGGAGTTAAACGAGGAGAGAGAAGAAAGTGAATTGTTACAAAAGATAGAGAGAAATAGTTCGCATCAGGAATCCATTACTGTGAACGAAGGAGAATTTGCCGATTGAATTGTGTTGTTTGAGAGAGAGAGAGAGAGAGAGAGAGAGAGAGAGAGAGAGAGAGAGAAACCCTAGAAGAAGCGGAAGAGAGTGAGAACGTGGAATCGATGAAAGAGCATTGATCTGATCGATGATGAGATGAAATGTATCTGAATGAATGAAACGGAGTGGAACGAAAAGAGAAAGAAGGAATGAAAAGAGAAGGCAGTTGCATTTATTTTACGTTGACACAAACACTCTTCTTTTTCTACTGTTTTCTTGAAAACGATTTTGCCTTTTCCCCCTCCTACCACCTTTTTACTCCTACCAACCTTCCTATTATTTTTCAACCTTTAATTATAATTTTATATTCTCCATAAACTTCTCAAATTATTAAATTTCAAAATACCATATGGCTAATTCTAGACCTGAAAAATTATAAAATTTGAAATACGTTTTTGTAAAACTTTTTTCTTTTAAATAAAAAAATAAAACTAAAATAAAAATTATAAATTGAATTAATAAAAGTATTTTTTGTTCTTGGGGGTAATTTAAATGGGAAGAAACAACATGACTTTGTTTTCCGTTGATATCTTGGATCAAAGGGACCCATGTTTCTTTCTCCCATGGTTGTTTAATTTCCAACGGACAGGTTAAAGATTCAAAGTTTTCGAAAATGGTAGATCATGTGAAACCACTAAACATTGGATTAACCATCATAATAATAATTATTTTTACTAATCACCACTACAATCAAGGATATTGTTACTATTGGGACCAAACAACTACACCAAGATTCTTGTTTTGACTTGTTCAAACGTGGTAACCTTTCCTCCATAATCTTCAATTGTTTATAAATATGTTCTTCCTCTTTTATATAATTAAGAAATGGAGACAGAAAATGGTGTGAAACATTATTCCATTCACACCAAAATCTGTTCTCCCTAGAAAGAAAATAAGTAAAAAAAATGTATAATTCAACAATTAATACTACTCGATATAACGTACTCCAATCTCTCACAAAAAAAATTAAGTTAGATATTGTTATTATCCAAACAATTCAGTCATGTCAATATAAGATATTATTAAATATATTTCAAAAAAATTTCAAATAACAATATTTATTTATTTATACATTCCATCGATCCAAAAATATAGTATATTACTGTAGTATTTATTTTATGAACATTTATGGTATTAATTCATCTTAACTCCTTTAAGAAAACAAATAACCATCAACCCTATTAAGTATTGGTCATTATTTTATTAAAGTTCTTGAAGACTTTAGTGTTTTAGGGTTGAGGTATTTTATCAATATTTAATTTATCTTTCCTGCGAGCTTATTTATATTATTGAGAATAATTTTGTAAATTTATATTACTGAGAATTAAAAGTTTTACATTAATTAAAGATAAAACAATTTTATAATACATAAGTGAATATAAATTTTGATTTTATAAGATTAAATTAGACTTAAAATTATTTTTTAATACATTTAAAAACTTAATTACATTATATATCTAATATATATATATATATATATATATATATATATATATATATATATATATATATATATATAAAACTTCTTTTTATACCATTTCATGTCATGATTAACCACTTTTGGTAGAATAACGAATAACTTACTAATATTGAATGAGTAATGTATGAGTGCTTAGAGTGTTAATGGGCTTGCTAATTAAAATTTAGTAAAAGAAAAACAAAATCAATTTAATAAATAAAGTTGATCAATATATTAGTCTATTTATTACTTGGATTCCACAAAAGTTGATTTTCAAACGTTGAATATATTAGTTTAAAAGTTTAAGAATTATCTCTATTAACTTCAAAATAAATACAAGTTTTGCCCTTATGTTTTACATATTGTTTCTTAATCTTACCAACTCAAATAATTTAATTCACATATTGGAATTATTTAAAAATATTTCAAACTAAATTAAATAGATATTAAAATAAATTTATTTAAAAAACTGAATTATTAAAAAATTGAATTTAATTATTATATTAATTTATTATTAAAATCTGAATTTTTAATAATTTAATTAATTAACTCAAAACACGATATAATGACACATTTAAAGTTTGTTTTTTTCAGTTGTAAAATTATTGAGTTCAATTAAAGCATTATCTGTACAGATGTTATCAAATAAACTTCCACCCAGAAACTGAATTTTCTAAAGAAGTGCGAATGGACTAAAGATTAAGTGAAGGGCAAAATTATGAATGACAAAAAATAATTAACATTTTCTAACATTTAAAAAACTACAGTTAAATAAAAACAGAAAATATTTCTAAATTCTATATTTAAGGAAAACCAAAAAAGTAGATATTTACTGTCAATAATTCCTAGTAGTATCGAAGACTTGGTTGACTAAATGCACATTTTTTTACGAATAAAAACAATGTTAGGCATCGAAATCAAAAATCAAACTCATTGGTCATAACATTAAAGGTTGAAATGATTGATAGTTAGTAAATTAAAATATATTTCTTTCATTTAAGAATTTTGAATGTTTTTATCATAATTTTGTAGTAAAACAACTAACAATCATAATTTGAGAGATGGAATAAAAGTCTCATCAAATGGGAATAAACACTTCATGTTTCTTTTGTTTTTGTCCTTTATTTTTTGTCACAACCCTTAATTTTTTTATGAGTGGAAGTCACGTGTCAGTAGAAGAGTATCAGAGCTTCAGATAGTGAAAGACAGGTGTGCAGCGCTGAGTGGCCGATCGATTTTAGTGACGGTAATATTTAAGGCTAAATTTCAAACTTCGTGTCACTTTTCTGCATGCACCTTTTATCTTCAATCTTCTGAACCTTCCATTTTTTCCTCCTTCTCTCTACAATCTCCATCTTCTCTTTACGATTTCTCATCCTTTTCTTCTTTCGATCATCATTCAGGCAACGTCTGAGTATTTATGGTGTCAAGAGCTTTCTATTGCACTTAAGTTGTGGTTTAAGCTGGTGAGTACTTCTCTTCTTAGACCGTTCGTTTTTTGTCACATCCAAACCTAAATTTTGATTGCATGAGTGTATTATCTCATTCTGATTGCAACTCTGGTCTTATATTTGGTTTAGTTTTTAAATCAGTGAGCTCTAAGTGTATAAGACTGGTAGTGGTGAACCATATCCTGCATCTGTGAGCGTTTGGCTACGTTTAGAGGTAAGGGAAACTTATATAATTTGATTATGATTTCTTGTTCTGAATGGTTGTATGTTTGTTTGATCCATGGATGAATATGAGGTGTTGTTTTTAGTGCATGTTTTGTATATATGAGTGTATGAGTTACAAATGATGTGAACTGGCTGATATAGGGTTTGCTCTTAAGTATGTAGAATTATGTATAATCATGTGGTTGTCACTGAAAGTCATTATTGACCATTCGATTTTTATTTGAGTATTTGGTCTGTACTGGATTCTTCTTCTGTGGAGAATTTCAGCTAAGGACCGATCGGTTTTCTCTTAGAATACTTGTAAGTAAGCGTTCAGTTTAAGTATAGTTTCCTCTTTATGCTTCCTAAACGGTTTAATTAATGTATTCTATAGTACTTACAGTCGTAGATGTTACCTTTATCCTTCATTGAAAATAAGTGTTGTGTAATTGAATATATATTCATTCATTTTGATTTAAGTTCAGTAGTGCTCGATTTTGAACCAAGTGCTCGGTCTTTATAGTGGTTGGTCTTTAACCAAGCGCTCGGTATTTTTATTATACCCCATTGTGTACTCTATTTGAACTAAGAGTGTTCGGTCCAAGTCAATAGTATTCAATTAAATCTTGTAGGGTTCGGTTTAAGTTCTCAAGTTTCAGCAATGGTTATTATGATTTTCGGTTAAGTCTAAATTATATATAATATTTAGTATTCGGTACATTCTTAGGAGTTCGGTCTAGTAAAATACTGTTCTGTAGTAACTGTTGAGTAGCAAGTAAACATCCAAATACTATCACTAGTGTTCAGCTTCTGATGAGTCTTATCTAGAATGGACCGTTCGGTCCTGTACAGTGTATAAGTGGAAGATCGCTCGGTCTTGCACTAAGTGTTCAGCTGCATTAGTCTAGAAAGTATTCAGAACGTTCGGTCTTGTCTCTGGGGTGGATGTTATTGTTCAGTTTTGGTTTCATATGGGATCTGTTTCTTTTGGTTCGGTTTGATTGTATTATGGAATATAAATGGAATGGTATGGAAATGAAAGAGTATTCCAGGGAGGAATATCTCATGAATGGTTATTGAATGGTAGAGTATGAATGTGGTTATGTTTAGCTGGCGGTTATCCTGATATTCTGTGATTACTCATTCTCAAGTAAAGAGGAGTAAGTCACGTGTAAGAATGGCAGGAGGTCCTAATCCATAAGGTGAACTTGGACGGAACGAACTAACCTCGGGTGACAGCTGTTGAGGGCATCCCAGCTATTACATCACCCAGGTGCAAAAATGTCGTAGCTACATAGAATTCATACAGTCCGGACAGTCAGAGTAAAGTGGTCGGTCATGGCATGCTTTGACGTGAAATTTTGATTGGAAGTGCATGATTGGATGTTACATGATTGTGTATTGAATTATGTTAGATTTATGTGAAGTATATATTTTACTGAATTAATTAAATTACATAAGCTTATCCTATTTTCTGTCTTGTCTGTTTTGTCCGTTCGGTCATTATTTCTGTTGCAATGATCATCCTATGAATGTGAGCAGAAAGAGAAGAGTTGCTAGAAGAGATCCTGGAAGAAGTGGAAGTGAAAACTGAAACATAGGACCATTTGGTCATTAGGATTGGTCTTATTTTGTATAACCGATCGATATTAGCGTAGTTTTGGTAACCATTCGGTCTAAATTGTGCTTTTGTAAATCTTAAAATTTTTAATATTTTTGTAAGGTCGTTCGACCATAACTGTACATCTTATTCTCAGAAATGAACGGTTGTTATCTGTAAATATTCTAAATATGGTTTTGTACTATATTTTTGGGATGTTATACTTTTATATCTCTAGTTTCTACTATTTGAATTTCCATCCTTGAAGGTTTTAAAAAAATGTAATAATAATGAATAAGAAAAGAATCAGAAAGTCCAATAAAAAACATGTTTAAATAAAATAATCTAATAAATTTATTTTTATTTATCCTTATTTCTTTAACAAAAAAAATGCTATTTAAAATTTTCCACAATATTTCACTTGAACCGCTTCCACTAAACAAAGTAGCTGAGCGTTATGTTTTTCTGAATATACTTTTTCTTCAATAAAATCAACAAATAAATAGTAGAAATATGTTCTCTAGTGTTTGTAATTTTTTTTTTAAATTAAAATTAAATTTTAGTTATATCAATGTTTATATTTAAAAGCAAATTAGCATATACAAAATTACTTTTGTATATATCCTTATTTTGTTCAACAAAAAAAAAAGCCTGTTTGAAAATTCTCCACAAAATATTTCACTTGAAGCATTTCAACTAAATAATGTAGTAGATCATTCCTTTTATTCTATTTCTTTTTAATATACCCTTTCTTCAATAAAATCAGCAAATAAATAGAAAAAGTGTTTTACTAGTGTTTGTAAGATTATTTTTTAAATCAAAATTAATTTATAGTTACCTTAATATTTAGATTTAAAAGCAAAAGTAGTAATAAAATTTGTTGTTAAATCTTTTATCTAAGCAAAAGAAAATGTAAAGTTGGTTTCGTAAAATTAGATTTGAATTTAAAATAACTTCTCGATGTAAAATTACATAAATAAACATTTATACAAAATCAAATTAATTAATATATAATTAATTAATATATCTAATTTCCAAATGGATCAGTTGAGTAAGAGAAAATAGATATGCATCTTGAAATGGTCAAGTCTCAATGGTTTCCTAAAAGAAGTCTCCAATGCTTAATTAATCCATAAATAACTTTTATTCTTAGCAATGTATACTTGTTTGTATTATCTACAATTATATTCTCTCTTTCAGATTAATAACAAATCTTATTCTATTACTAAGAATAAGTACATCCATACATATATATACATACATAACATATATATATATATATATATATATATATATATATATATATATATATATTAATTATTAATATTTTATCAGTAAAAAGGCTCATTTTTCTTTCCAAACTCATCATTCTAACTTTATAACTCTTAAAGTATATTTCCAGAGAAAGTTAAACTCAAAAACTCTTCAGAAAGTTACTTTCATCTAAGTCACCCTTATAACTTCTGCCCTAATATATTATATAAAGATTGCAGGAAGATTACCAAAAAACAATTTTTTAATTCTTTCTTCTTTCTGGGTTACAGGTTGAAAAAGTTCAAATTCCATGTTCAGAACAGTACCAGCTGACCAGCTGTTTCCTAATAATAATCCAAAAGAAATGAGGTTAACATAATGACTGCCACCCATTTTTTCAGATGTTACAATTCAGTACAGCTCGGTATGGTCGGTGCAGTTGCAGCTTTGGTCCTACAATTCACAGCACTCTCTAAAAACTTCAAAGATGCATTTTATTGCTGCAATCACACAACTGCCACCTACCCAGACTACACCTTTCAAAGTTCATCCTGAAAGAGTCAAAGTCCAAGGAAATGCTTATTTACTAAGGGTACTGAAAATGAAGACTGTCCCTTACCAAAATAATTGAAAGAAAACGAAATTTCACACAATGGAAAGATCTTACAATGCATCGAACCCAACAGCAGCTCAAGCATTTCAGAAGTTGTATTTTGTATTACAAATTCATAATATATTATTTATCCTTACTACTTCCACACGAATGTAAGAAAAAGTATCAGATGTTTATGAATCATTGAATTCATATTTATTTACAGAGTCCTGTCAACTCATGACAAGTCATGACTCAGTGTGCTTTTTATTGGAAATTACCTGAGAAAATTTGTTTTTTTTTTTAAATAACAAGCAATAATTGAAGTGGAACATCAATATGAACGAAAGATAGAAAAAAGAGTGACGGTGAGTGTGATATTGCCAATGGAGACACTTTTATGCTTACTTCCAGAAAAATTCAGGAATTTATTTCTAAATTTGCATATTTAAGTACAACAATGTTTTCTTAAATTGATGTTTGAATATCTTCTTTGTTTTGAACGAATTAGGACTGAAAACATATAAGGAAAATTCAATCCATTCATTATGTTAATCCACTTATTAGGTGAGAAAAGTTCAAGACTTATTATGACGATAAATAGTTTGTCCTATTTAATGTGAAACTCTTTCCAGAATCAATGCACACTTTGCCACTTTTTGAGGTGCTGATCAGATACAGACTTCACCAAATCACACCTAATGATCACAGTCAGAAGGTATACATTTCAAGTTCGAATAATTTTTGTCTTTGTTTTTGCGTGTGTGTGTCAGGTAATTGAAAAATATCTTTATTGTATTTGATTTGGATATGCAAAAGGGCTGATATCTATCTAAATGGCAACGTGTTATGGGCAGTGGTCATATCATACCCAACTCGAGTAAACCAAGAATCACAATATCAGCAGCCAAAGTTCACACAACACATCATTGCACGAACAACGGAAGCAATAAAGTATTACGAGGCATATTCACATAAGGATAAAATAACAAGAGAATGTTAGGCTTACATGGTAATCATACGTATCGTGGGGATCCGGCTGCAAAACAAAGTTTTGACATCAGACTTTGTACTTCATAAGCGATATAAGTGATCAGAAATCCATTTGAATTAGAGACCAAACAATGTTACATGTATTGGCCGGAAAACTTAAAAGAAACCACGAAAAACTGTTAATTTCTCTCCTAAAAAATTTGGAGGAAATTTGTCCAAACAGGTCATTTGCTCCCCCCTACTATTAACTCCTACCGCACAAAATAGAAGATAAACCAAAACCTTTACTGCAAAGTTAAAAAAATACACTCTAGAACAGTTTTTGACGGCAAACGAGAACAAAAACATTACCCTTCGACGCCGCCTCCTGTTTCCATATTTATGATCCCTCTCCTTTCTCCTTTTTTCACCCTCTTCTCGTGCTCTCTGTGCCTCCTACACAATCATAACATCAAATGGCATTGATATTGTACAAAGCAACATGACAAATATGATAATCACACATTAAAATTACTGCTGAAGCATTTAGGCTTTGAATGGTCACCTCTTCTTCCCTAGCCCTTCTTTCTTTTTCTGCTTCTTCAAAAGCTTCTTTTTCGGACTGAGATTTCACACAGAAATGAGAATGCAGATACTAAGTTTCCTATCTGCTACAGACTAAATAACAGATACGAAGTCTACAAGTAAAAGCTCACCTCTCTATTGTTAGCCATAAATTCATCCACAACCTGCTTTGCATACTGCGGATCATCACAAATTAAGATGTTGTCGTAAACTGAACCTGCCTTCACCTAAAATTTCAAAAGTTAATATTGCCACACTTCAAATATTCAATAATAGATAATTTCAAGTATAGGTAAACTTCTGGAAATTACAACTCAGGGTGTTTGGGTAAACAATTTAACCAAGCACTTGTCCAATAATTTCTTATTGGATGGCAGCTTGTTCAAAAGTTTATGAAGCTTACTGTAATAAGCTTAAAAGAGGTAAATAAAGGGAATGAGCCACTTTCATAAATTAAAATAAGCATTTCTAAATGCTCCTTCAATCTATAGAGGAAGAACTAAAGGTATGTATGTATAGACACACACACACCTGCCACACTTCAATGCCCACATACTTAATTGGCCTGAGAACATAAAGATCGGGATCATCCTCAAATTCTGCAGGAAACAACAAAGGTAAAGCAAAACCAGAAGTAAAGATCACGTAACTACACCAATTGCTATACATAAGTTTATATAGAAGATTTCACAATAAATTTGCTAAACATTCATGCAGAGACCTAAAAGCTTAAAGGAATGCAAGGCTGTAGATATTACTAAAACCATTGATACGTCAGTTGCCACCTAGTGAAAACTATTAGAATACCATTTTAAAATTTTCTTGTCTTATCAAATTTTTCCCAAGCCAACAACAAATGAGCAAAATCCCACAGTCTAAATCCATATAAAATTATAATGTCAGTACACATCGTATTTGTAACAGTTACAATTAAACATAAATGACAAAGCCTAAAAGTGTAAGCTAGTTATTTTGTTTGTCTTTACCAGAAAATTAATGCATTGACTCTTCCTTCTTGATTCTAAAAATAGAAATCACCATAATATAAATAAATCTACCTACCTGGGTTATCAATCCATGGAATCTTCCACTTTCCTTTGTAGTTGGGATTCTTGATTTTCTGCAGTTCAACAATTTTCAATGATTAGAAAACCTAAAAGAGCAATGACTTCAACTTTAAATGTGTGGCATTAAAAACCTTGCGTTTCCATGGTCCTTTGTATGCTGGATTAGGAACCTTTGAGGGCTTCCATAGTCCATCATCATCATCATCCCAGTCAGCAGGCTACTCAAACAAAGAATAACAGAAGAGAAGGAAAAGAACATTCATAAATCCATGCTAAACTAAGTCTTCTGTCAATAATTAAAAAATATGAAGTAAACAAATCAACCTTCTTGGCTTTTGGATCAGGAATTTCAGCTGGAATTGAATCATATCCCTGCAACATATATATATATATATATATATATATATATATATATATATATATATATATATATATAAAAACAAAGCAGAATGAAGCATGTAAAATTGTAACTAAAAATCCATCCGCCAGTATGTGTGGCCGAAAACCTTAAGCAGAGGTTGGCTATAAAATTTTCATTGGAAAATAATTATCAAGCTGATGTTTCATCATTATTAGAATCTACCACTTGAAATAAATAATCTAATACTTGTATCAAGGGACTGAGGGAAAAATAAGAAGTATCTGCAAAAGTTTGATACCATTTATGATGCTTGATGAGACTTAAAAGAGTAATTAATAAATACAGAAATTGTTCTCTTTTTGTTGTTGACACTGGAAACCTCTTCAATACAAAATAAACAGAATTTTGCTAATAGCCCAACCAGATGTAGCAGACAGTGTTTGCACAGTGGTTGCGGTAGCACAGACCATGAACCTTCTTGCAAAGTAATTGATCAATCGCAACCCAAAAAACTGATAGCAGATACCATATATTGTTCATGTGGACATTCAACTCGGTGAAATGGAAAATTCGTACTACTATAGATAGAAATTTCTAAAGGTGATCATGAAGGTTTTTCATGTAAATGCAAACGCTACATGCAAAGGTGAAGGTGTTTGGCAATCTTGATTAAGAGTTTCAAATCACCAGAAGAGGATTATGGTGAAGAGGGGAGCAAATAGTACCTCTGGTTTGACATCATTAGGATCTTCAATGTACTCTCTATCATCCCAGTCTGCTGGCTGCAATAGTTAAAATAAAAAGTTTCAGACGAAAGCAAATTGATAGATAAAGATGTAAAATATACCAAAAGAACCAAAGTTTTTTCTAATGTAAATTAAAGAACCCCATAGAATGATTGTTTAAGTTGTTTTTTAATGTATGACCATTGAAACCCCCAGAAAGTATTGACAATAACAATGCAGATCATATACTTCGTAGGTAATTACAAATATTCTTAATTAAAACAAGTCAAGTCTCATAGTTGTACCTTTTTTGCTTTGACATCCTTGATTTTCCTCGGAGGAAGGATGTCCCAATCTGCATACATGCTTCCCGAATCTCTTTCCCGGTTATCAACAAGGATACTATAAGAGGCATCAGGCCTTAGAATAAATGTATAGAAATGAGTCAATTTATCCGTTTCACATTGCAGTTCCTTCCTAATAGGGTAATTCTGCCCTTGGTATGATAGTATAAGATGGAGCTTCTTAGTCTGTGTGCCACATATATCTGGTCCAAACATCAAACTGCATCAAGCAAGACAAATCAGTTCACTCTACTCACCAGCACAGAGACAGACTAAATAGAACACTGAAGCGTATGTTTCTACAACATCAAACAACAAGACGCCTCACTTCAATTAAAATAGGGGGATAAAAAGAGAAACATTTAAATGTATAAAACAAATAGCAAGCAAATGCGGGAGTAAGCGGTTTGGATTAATTCCTCAACAAGCTCTCACTAGAGAAAAAATTAAGAAAGTAAAATGAAATAAGTTTCTCTGAAAAGTTATAATTAACTTATGCACTTAATAAATTACAGAAATTGTCTCGTTTAGTTATTCGACAAGTTATTTTTAGGTTATAACAAAAACTTGTTATTTTATTTCTTATTATTTTTCTTCGACCAAAATTGCTTACAACAAATTTATTCAAAACCTAATCTATATAAGTAAACTTAAAAAATACATTCACAAATACTCTTTCTAGCACTTTTTTTTTGTTAGCTAAATTTTATTAAAATTTACTGAACAATTTGGGTCCCACCCTCTATCTAACAAATGAAGTCTCACCCATAATTTCACGTGTCTAAATAAATATTAGCCAAGCTTTGAAAGCATGCTGTTAACATTTCTTGATATAGGATACTCCATGTACATAGAAGTTCATCTTCTATTTGTAACCAAGTTAGCAAAGAACATATATTTTAAAACATAACATGAGAATTTGACAGACAGACCTATAAGGGGTATCACCACCAAACTTCTTCTGATTGACATAACCAGAGAGAAGTTTGATGTAACCGCCACCGCATTCAATGTCCTGCTCCAACCTAATGGAATACTGCACCACAAGGGTTCTGTCCTTGTTGCTAAACTCGGGTATCTTTGCAGATATGGCAAAATGTTTCGCATCGTTATGTGTTTGAAGACCTGCAAAAGAAAAGTTTCACCATCACCATCATCATCAGCATAGTAATAATAACAATAACAATAATAAATGTGATCAACAACACAATCCAATTAACTTTTTTGTTTTTATCTTGTGAATAAGTTAATTATGGATAAATAAATTTCAATTTTTTTTCTTCATGTTTTCCATGTTAGAAGTCAAGATCGTCTTGATAAGTCAGTAGTATGTGAAATAGTTTATTATTCTAACCAATGTTGGACATGTGAGATTAATGAATTGAAGATGAATACCTTTGTCATCAGGATCTCCAGACCATTTCCCTGCTGTGTGCTTGAAGGTACCTGCTTTTCCCTCGCTCCTTTTCCAGTCCGACAAAACCCAACGGCTCTTCCATCCATCTGAAGCAATCAATCAACAAAATTAAAAATCTCCGAAAACAGTGGAGTCTGAGGTGAAGTGAAGGGTGAAGATTATTATGATTACCTTCGAATCTCTCTTCGAAGAAGATCTCAGCGAGTGCAGAGTGAAGAATCAGAAGGAAAAGCAGAAGCTTGAACATCTGGGTAGTGCTGCCATTGGCCATCTCATTCCTCACTGCAATGGCAACAAAAGTTGCTTCAGATTTCAGCTCAGAGTGTTGTTGAGTTGAAAGAGTTGCCACAAACGAATTTAAAATCACTACGGTGGAGGAGTGGTACTTTCTAGAACACTTTCCTTCAAATTTATTTATTGCAAAACAAAACTATTTATCTATTTATCAATCATTTTCACCAAAGTATTGTGTACATGTCATTTTCTCTAAGAATCAAACAATAAAACAAATTATATTAAGATTTTGAAAATTTCAAAAATAGTAATGCTTAAATTATAAATTAGGAGTCAGAAGTAATTTTATTTTACTTGAATATATTACTTCAAATTAACATTATTATTGAACTAAAACAACTTGTGTTAATTGGTTGCGACACTTATCTTTTATGGTACTATTAATGTCTGCTAAAACATCTCTACCTGCGGATATTTGTTTAAATATATATTTTTAATTGTTTTAAGGAAAATGACACTTGAACAACTATTTTTGACAATATTTAGACACGTGCACATGACCACTTAGATTTTGACACGTGTGCGCGTGTCTAAATGTTGTAAAAAATGGTTGTTCAAGTATCATTTTCCTTGTTTTAATTATTTTTTGTTTAAATATTTTGAGATACAATTGAAAATGTTATTAGTTAAAAATAGGAAACTTTCCAATAAAGTTGAATTATTGAACCTGACTAAAGACATTTTATTTTTCTTGAGGAATCTCTCACATTAAGTTCTACAAAGGTATTGCTTTTCTTTCAGAAAAGAAAAGTTGTAACCACATTTACTAAGTTTGGTTCAATGGGAAGATGGCTGCAGAGAAATATTGGTAAAGTGAGTTACATTGCTTTTATTAATTCAAATATATCTCCATAATTAATTATGTTACTTCAATGATTATTTTTAACATCTTGAATTATAAGTGATTAGTGCGGATTGGATTTGATAAAAAAAAACAATTAAATATGTTTATAGTTATTAAACTTTGTCGAAATTAAAATTTATTTTTATTTTAAATTTTAATATATTTTAGTCATAATTTTTTAAAATAAATAAATACATTCTTTTCAATTTAATATTTAAATTGAAAGTGTTAAATATGTAGACAGTTAAAATATCAATTTAAAACATATTAAAAATATTTAAGACGGTTGAGTTATAAAAATTATATATATTTATTTAAAAAAAATTAAATAAAAATACATTAAAGTTTGAGACAATAATAAAATCTAAATTTTATATCAAAATTTTGAAACTAAAATTATATTTATTTCTTAAAAAAAAATATAGATAAATTTGCAATTTCATATAAATTGATATATCTTAATGGATCAACCTTATCTGACAATGTGGTCAATAAATAAACTATCACTATCCATGTTCATCTGATAATAGATATATCATCCCAATATTCTAACTTGTTTATTTAATATTTTAAATATTAATTATAAAAAAATTGTAACGAATAAAATATGATGTTATGAGGTATTTAATGTTAAAAGGGTACAATTACTTTAATATCAAGATAGAAAGAAGTATCATTACATAAATATAAAAATAGTAATTAGATAAATATCAAATATTAGATAAAAGAGTAAAAATTATATTAAATATGTTTTAGATAAAAAGAAAGTTAATATAAGTAGTTTAAATCATAGTAAAATAAATTTGTTTTAATAATTTAGGATAGAAAGGAGAACAAAGACATATATGAATACGAGAATTATATATATATATATATATATATATATATATATTTCATTTTTAATTTAAAAATTATATTTATATTCATTTTCATATCTCGTTAATGATTTTTTATTGTTTAAATAAAAATAAGTTTGATAATACTTATCATAATATAGTTTTTTGTTATCTTAATGTTTTGTTTATTTGAATGGATTTGGTATAAATGAGAGTGGATTTTGAAATAAAATTTATGAGAATTAGTGTAGAATTTGATCGATGTGACAGATAAATAAAATTTGTTTAATTGATAGAAATTGGGATTACCAAAATGCCCCTAGTTATTAATGTAATATAAAATTATAATTATTAATGCTATATTTAATTGTAAAAAAGTTTATAAAGATGAAAAAAAATAAAAACTGTCTTTTAAAATAAAATAAATATTATTTAAGTAGAGTGAAATAATTATGTTTAAAAAACTAGTTAGAAGTAAATAACAAGTTTTATATAATAAAATATAATTAAAATTGATATAATATAATTAAATTTATGTAATACAATCATCTAATTATAATAAAATGAAAGTTCCATCTTCGTGAATTTACGTGACAACATTTGTGAGGTGTTAGCGTCTTATCAAGCCATGAGTTAGTGTGAAATTACATGCATATATTCATTACATAGCTGAGGTTATATAATTAGACACGGTGCAACACTATGTTGAAGAATAAGAAAATGAGGAATTGAAGAAAATTGAAATAGTTGAAGCACCACTACGAGACTGGTATGACAATCCTATAAGGGAAAACAAGAGATTTTCTTTTCATTCCCTTCAAATCGTTCCAAATCGTGGAGATAATGATACTTTGAGAACATTTTTTTACAACATTTTAATATCATCTACGTATCATTCTATGATTGGTCCATATTGGTATTTATGATTATTATTATTATTGATTATTGAGTAATTTTGAACTAATCACATAAATGATGTTGAAATGTTGTCAAAGTATCATTATCCAAATCGTGACATATTAGAATGGATGCGAAAAACCAACATTCGGCAGTTACTCGCTTTCAAAATTATTGAAAATAAACACGAATTTAATTTACAAACCGTGCGAGCAAATTTCCGTGCACAATAAATTCCTTAGAACACGTTGTAAATGAAAATATGCTTTAGTTAAATTTAGAATATTGGTAATTTTATGTTTCTTACTTTTCATTTTGGTAGATAGATTATATAATTCTTTGTTGATATAAATAAAGTGAATTGGAGTAAATCCATCACTCAATCCTTTAAAAAAATATGTTAATCTTTCTCGAATTTTGTACTCTTTTTAAAACTCATTAATGTTCACGCAATAATCAATTGAATTATGTTGATTAAGCTACAATCTTTTTTAATCTTTGTTAAAAATTATAATTTTTGAATATCTTTTTGTTATATTTTTTAAGAAAGTTTAATTAAATTTTAACTTCATGATCAATCTAAATGTTTTGAATTAAGTTTCTATTAAATAAATTTGTTATATCAAATAATTTAAGATTTTTATATTTTTTGATCGGGTTAACTTTATTTTGGATGACATGACTCTCACTTTATATTATCCTTTTTACATGTCTTATGAAAAAAAAAACTCAATTAACTTTTACATTTCTCACAAATTGAATATTTTTAATCAAATTTATATTTAAATTTTTTATTTTAATGAGTATCTAAAATCTTTGATTTTTTTTTTCAATTTAATCTTTATCACAAAAAATCACGAAACGTTGACCATAAGAAAAATGAAGTAATTGAACCCTAATTAATTTTATAAAAAATGACATTGTTTCCTTTTATACATTTAATATTAAAACGAAAACCAAATCAACCATGTGCAAAGATCAAATGATGACGTTTTGTAAAAGAAGTTCCATAACTTTAATTTTTTATTGTTTAAGTTTTTAGTGTTCTATTTGAGACCACAAAATAAAATGTCATTCAATTTAACAATACGAACTAAATTGAAAAGTATAAAGATTTTAAACATTCAATGGACAAAATTTGTTAATAGAAACTCATTTAAAATGTCAAAACTCAATTAAAATACTCAATATAACAGACTTTTTTAATAAAAATTTAATTAAAAATATCCAAATTTATCATAAATTTAAAAATTAATTAAACCTTTCTACAATAACGTTTAAAAGAAGACTATATTATTTAATATTTAAATAACTGAATAGTTTAATATTTCAAGAATAAATATTTAGTTAATCAAATGATGAAATAAATTTAGTAACATGAATATTACTATTGTTATTAATATCATTATTATTCAAATAATTTTAATGTAATTGAAAAAAAAAACGACTGCAATTATTGGGGTTGTATTGGATGGTGTTGAGACTCCAGCTTATACAACCTTATGAATATAGTGATGTCCGTCGTGGATTTTATATATATATATATATATATATTCGCAGATACTAGTATTTTTACCATTTCTAGTCATGATTTGATATCCATATAACAGTTATTTGAAGGGAATCACCATAATCATGCAACTGTAACTTCTGCTTATATCTGTCCACTGTTTCAATTTCTGTACTTTGATATGAGCAATAACTTAGTAAAAGAAAAAGAAAATCATCACAAATCACAATGCTACTTCCCCACATAAACATATTCTACATCCCAGATCACATGCAGGATCTATGTACAAAAAAATGAGTGAAAGGAGAGAAATTTTGTTGAATAAGTTCTGGTGACTAAATATCATAAACAATGCATCCTTAAGCTAAGCTATGTACCTATTCATCACTTTTTGGCTTTGATCTCTGAGGTTTGGATTCCAGGGGATGATTGTGATCCACCAGTGAGTGCTGCTGCTGCAGATTCCACATGTGTAAGAAGATATTCATATATCTTCTTCCTCAACCTGTCAATTGTCTCTGCTGGTATCTGCCATGATTCTCCTTCATTCTTGCTTGATCCTATCTCATCAAGCCAATCATTCACACTTTTTAGCTGAGTGAGCATACCTGCTATTTGCCCATTATTTGACAAGCTAGCAGTGTCCCCATCAGAGTCCAAGAATCTCTCAACAAACACCAGAAACCAATCTCTTGACTTCACTTGCAGCATGACAATTAAATCAACCACTTCATCAAACCCATTTCCTCTGACCCAATCCCGTGGTGATTGGACTAGTTGTTTGTGTCCATTTGATAAGGCATCACCTGATTTGCGAGGAGTTCCTTGCAAGGCGTGTTTGGAATTAGCCGCACGGATTTTTCCATGAGATTTTGATGAAGTATCTTCACTTGAATTTTCTATGACCAGCATTGGTTTGCTTCCCATGATATTCTTTTGGTTTTGAGAATTGGTTGATGCTGGAAGCCTGGATGATAGAGGTTCTCGGTTGTAAACAGAAAATGGTGATAGATTGGTGGATAAAGCAGCCTGGACCCAATAATTTGCTAGCTTTTGTCTGTCTGATTTGAGTTTTAGTTCTTCTTCTGATATGATTCTTTCATTGTCTAGAGAAGAATCATCTGGAATGGATTTGGATAACGAGTCAGCAATCATTCTTGCACTGTTTAGGCTACCATGAAGAGTTAGGAACTGCTCTATTGTACGCTGCTGGTTTTGTTCCTTTGCAGAATTACTTAGCTCTGCATATACACTGCCAGAAACATTGCAAAAGAAATGTCAGAAAAAATCTGGTATGCTGCATTGCAGAAGGGTAAGATAGAAGAATGGCTGTGTAAGAAGATGTATGGTAAACATCTATGGTTAAACCCCACTTTGAGTGTAAAACTCATTAATTAGATTTTACCTGAATGGATTGTATTACAATAACTTTAGTTGGCATGTGAAATGTTTACATCAAATGAACATGAAAGAAAATTGAAGTCATCCTTTTAAGTTGGCAAAATATAATGAACAGTTGAACATTCACTGCATTTATACGCATTGTTCTTCACTTTCATTCAGATATATCCAACAAATATAGAAAAACTATACACCATGATTGCAAATGCCAAGGGTCTTACGTATCAGAACACACAATAGGCCTCACATGATTCAACATTAACCCTAGCCTAGCCCGCAGTTTTTTTTGGATTATTAGTCTACTATACGGATTTACAAATAAACATTTAAATCTGTATTGTATTAAGAAGCACGCAAGAAATGATTAGCATAAAAAGACAAGACAAGTACTATATTTATATGACTCAATATAATGTAACTCCATATAACAAAATAAAAAGCAAATCCGTATGTAGCATCATTATTACTAATGTTTAGGATGCAATTTGCCATACCAAATTCCATAGTCATTTTGATAAACCACTTCGTTTTTTGAATATTCTCTAGAGGTGCTATGATTTAATGAGCAGCAATTTTACATAAACCATATACCAGTAATATATCTTGGTTCAAAGTCTAAATTTCAATTTCCATACATGAGAAGTCCAAAATGTCAACTGTATTAAGAATCACTAAAGTTCGGAAGTACTGATATGTCATTAAATATATTCATACCTTAGACATTGCAGCAAACTCTCAGCAGCAGCAGCCTCTTGAATAGCCTCAGTTGCTGCCATCTGTGCTGCATCTCTGTGCTTCATCACTTCCTGTGCAGGCATGACATTACAAAATGACGATGAAACCATACTTCTTATTCAAACAGAATGACCAAGAAGAAAAATAATCTAATAAATAATGCGTCCAGTGGGCAAGGAGATCATGCGCAGAAAACATTTTGCTATGGAAGACTCATAAAACAAAAGAATAAACCAATCGTATGATCTGACAGTTGACATAATACTTTTTGCATACTTATTATATACGCATTTATGATGTCATAACAATAGCTTTATAAAACTCATGATATTCATGTTTGTTTAACGTTGCAAAGAAGTACCAGGTTGACTTTGTCCCATTGGCAATACCCTCCTGAAATGATCTTAATTGAAAGTTGGAGAATAAATACAACACTTGCAAGGCATGCCTGACAACATCTTTGATCAGTTCTTACTATTTAACCAAGTTTAGAAACAACCTAGTGTATGAGGCTCACTGATTGGGGAGGGTATTCTCATAAATGATGTTTCTAGATTTAAACCAATTACTTCAGGTCATTAGGAGTATACCCAATTGCCGTGCTAAGGCTAAATTTTAAAAAATGTCAGTGAAAATCACTGTTGAAGATTGCATAAAATATATTAATCATTCAGCAGCATGCATATACAGCAAAGAGTAAAAAGCTACAACTGGTGAAAAAATGTGTTTTAAGAGGATATACCCTGCCAAGCTTTGCAATAGATGATGGCAGTGAAGCCCATTGAACACTTGCATCTGTCACTTTTCTACTGCTTGGAGAAACTTTCACCAAGTTTCCAGGGAATCCAGTGTTTGAAAATTCTGACGATTTCTTTCCAACAGATACTCTTGGCTTGCCTGTCTTTTCTTGTTCTTCCGTAGTTCCATTGGCAACAACTTTCTTTATAGTTGTTTGAGTCCTGTGCTCTTCCTTGGAGGACTTTGTCAGCTTGCTCTCTTCTTTAGAGGAAAACTTTTCACTTGAAGTACTTCTCCTAGGAGTCTGGAACACCACAAAGTGACAGTAAGAACATAACTGTTGGATTGCCTCAAAAGATAAAGGAAATTGAAAATGAAATGCAAATATCTTACAACAACACTATCCCACTCGTATGAAACATTTTTTTTTCTGGAATGAAGGAAATTAGATATAAACAACACTTGTGGTTTGAACTTTGAAGTTAGAAGCTGTTCTAGAAGAGAAATTACGAATCACTTACTGAGCCACGAACCTCAGGCTTAGGATCAGACTTGGCAGTCCTTGATTTTGATGTCTCTTTATTCTTGACTTCCATATTCCCTTCCCAGCTCTTACGCAGCACCTTAGCTCCAAGCTCAATTCCTTGAACCAAATTTCTAATCGGGTTTCCCATGGAAATTCTCTTCCCGGTTGGACTAGCTCCACGGACACCCTTTCCTATTTCCAGCACTCCCACCTTCGCAGTTAGCTTGTCCACTCCCTTGATGTTTGCCTGATGCTTGACCCCGTTGGCAAATTTCTCAAAGGAAGTAGGCAAAGAATAACAACTAGTGGGGGAAGAAGGAATGGCCCTTGAATTAAATGACTTCAATCTTGCCAATGGTTCCTTCTTCACATCAACAGTATTGGCTGTCACTGCTTTTGTTGTCTGAGATTTACTCTTAGCCAAAAGAGCTGGTTTCTTGTCTAACTGCTCTTCATTATGCAATCTTACTTTCTCCTTCTTCTCCTTCTCCCCAACGTGGTGATTCCCCAACACTTTCCTAGGAGACTTGGATCTCTCTAAGTCCAAGGGACCAGAACAAGCACTGTTCTTCTTAGCCTTAGCGTTACCAAGGAACCCAAGAGAGTGAGTTGTTGCAACAATGTCCTCAGGGGTTCCAACACAAGCGTGCCTCCCAGGAATAGGCCTAACCCCGTGAAGAATAGGAACTGGTGAAGCAGCCTCCAAACGATCCACAAAAACAAACTGCCCCAGTTGAATCTTGTCACTGAGGATGAGATCATCATGTTCATCAGGGAGAGAGACATAGGTGGCATGCAAGGAATCAGAAACCTTGAGATAAAAGCCTTGATTTGGGAACAACTCACCCCCGGCAAGAGCTGGAACAATGCTCACAACTTGCAACAGAGAGGACCTGTGCTCACCAGCAACTTTCACATCCGTGTTCATATGCTGCATAAGTTTGAGAAGCACCCCAGGAACAAGACTCGCCATCTTTTGTTGTTATGGCAGCTTCAATATGCATCACTCTCTTACTACCCAAATGGGGCTTTAAACACAGGAGAGAAAAACAAGGAAGCGTTTTGCTTTGTAAATGTAGAATTGTAGACGTTTTCTGAGCAAACTTGCAACTGATGGAATGCCGAATCTGAACTGAAACAATAAATGCTGCGATGCCTTCGGGGGATTCTACAATTGCAGAGAGGGAAATCTTGCAATAAAGTCGTAATCATAGACTATCCGAGTAAAGAGTAAATTGAATACATTGAGAAATATTTCAGATTTTGAAGAGGGAAGAGAGAAAAAACCACAGGCTTTGGCAGCAATTTTTAATGCTAGAAAAGAACACTACCCAACAAATAAGACACCAATAAGCTATCAAAAAGAATTCCCCAACCAGAGGATGAAGAGATTTTATATTCTGGTAAGTATCATTGGGTGGTACAGCTTGGACATGAGAAGGAGAACCCACCCACCTTCCTAGAAACACAAGCTAGACTGTGACAATCATAGAGCCACTGACAATTATGTGAAGCTCAGAAATGGGAGAATTATTTCCCCCTTGGAAATGCTTTGGAATTAGTGGCTTGTACATTTCACAGTGATAATAACAGTTTTGGTTGTCCACACCACACCACACCAAGAAGTAAAATTTAGAAGCCATAAAAACAATTCTTTTGTGGAAGCTACCTTTATTGGCACTGTGTCATGTTGGAGAATGAGATGAGATTTAGATAAAAGCCTTAAAAGGTTTTAAGGAAAATAGGTAAGGGGGTATAATTGGCACCATGCTTATTGCATGATTGATATCAAAAGAGCTGTCAGTGTCTGACAAATACATCTAAACACACATGCACATCAATTCATACAAGAATAAGAAACCTGAACTTGACCCACTTTCCTTTTGCCTGAGTTACTCATTCACACACAGAAGAAGAAAGAAGGGTACTTTTCTAAAACCAATCCAAAAGGGCATTAACAAATTCTGAAAGGGGCAATGGGAGAATCTCTGCAGAGCTACGATCACTCTACTTTTTTATGTGTTGGTATTGTTTTTCTCTTGAATTATGAGCAAGGTGAGAACTTTACAATGAAAGATTCCAAATTTTATAATGGGTGAATGCAAGAAGGTGCATGTGCGGGGTAACGCGGGTGTTAAGAACAAGGTAATGGTGTGTCGGCTACCTAAAAAAACAACACTCACGTTCTTCATTATTTTTCCAATGATTTTGTAAGAAAAACATTGATCAGTGTTTTAATGTTTAAAATGTTACTGCCACTTTTCTATTGTAATTGTTACTATTTTTAGCTGTTTGAAATAAGCAATAAACAAAATTTAATTCAACACTTTCTCTCTTGTATTTTCTTCTAAAAAATAAATAAAACTACATTACTTATAAATACAAAAAGTTAAATTTTACAATGAGAAAAGTATCCCAGAAATGATTGTTAAGTGATACATCTAATATGAAAAAAAAAAACATTTTTCTAATTAATTTTCCCAAACACGTGTGTTGAAAATGGTATAAGTTTGTATTATAGTAAATAAATAATGTGACAGTTTCTAAATACTTTTATCTTTTTTTGTCAGAGGATAAATGGAGAGGGACGAAAAAAAAAAGTATGACAGTGTAAGTTATTTAGGAAAGTTGAAATATAAAGGAATATTTTTATAAACTAAACAACATAAGATTGAACAAAATTTTAAAATGACATAATTATTATGATAATGTAGCTTTCCACCATTTTATACTCATTGATATTAGTTGATGTTGATACTAATTTGTGTTTCTTTTTAAATAATATTCAATTTTGAATAATGTCCTTTTAATATAAGAGTATCTTCATGCCTTCAAAAGCAAGTTTAGTATATTAGTAATGTTATTTTAGAAATTTAGAAAAATTAATTGAATTCATTTTGTTTTACATGTTTAAGTCACAAGTATCTTGTATTAACAAACAGAAAAAACATTTATTATATATTATTTAATAATTTTTTTTGGTATTCCTTTACATTTTTCTTCTTTCTCCCTCTTAATTATATACTTTATTATACGTATTGGTTTATAAATAATTTCAATTAAAAATTTCAGGCGTAATTATATATATATATATATATATATATATATATATATATATATATATATATATATATATATATATAATTGGATGTAATGTTTCTTAAGGCTGCTGAAAATATGCATGGGGTTTTCTTCTTAGGACAGAAATGTAGAAAAACTATTTTTTAAATTAAAATTAGTTTATAGATTAATTTGTATAAATTCCTAGTTATAGTTTTCTAAATTATTATTTTTAATTCATTTTAAAATTTATTTTATTTTTTCTTAAGTGGCGTTTTTATTTATTTCCTCTGTTTTTTTTTCAATTGTTTGTATTTTCAGTAAAATTACATTTAGTTATGCTTCATCGTGAGACAGTAAAACAAAACTATAATATATTTTTTTAGCAGGGGTATTTATTTTTCATTTTTTTAAAACTATGAAACAAAACATGTGATAACATTATGAGTCGACCCAACAACCTAATCAATATATATCTACATAAATAGAATATAAAAGTATATAAAATACCAATAATACAGTTTAAAAATATTATTTTTATTGCAAACACTAGCAAGTGTATCTCATGGTTGACCTAATTGGTACACAATTAAGTAAATATATTGCGAAAATAATTTATATAAAAAATTTGTATTTGATTTTCAATCTATATAAAACTCGTTTGATCAATAGTACTTAGCTAGTAGTATAATAAATCTAGAAAAAATCTTGATAAAAAAAACACTAATAAATGAGATTATATAAACTAGTTTGCTTTGCATTAATTTTGAAGTGAAGTTCAAAAATGGAAAACTCCTTAATAAATTAATTAAAAAATTAGAAGACCTAAGTTGTACACAAATTAAACTTAAAAAACGGAATTAAATTTATTTTTTCTATTTGTTTAAAATGTTTTCCTTAAATAAACAATTTACTCAAATGTGTTTTTCCCTTGTTTTTTTTTGGGTTATTAAAAAACTATTTTTAAAGTTGATGCGAAATTAAGATAAATATATAAATAAATTTTAATATGTAACTTGAAATAGCGTAAAGAAATAATAAAAAAAACATTTAAAATGTTAAAATGATGAAACAAAACACACTTTTATCATATTTAGAAAATTATCATAGCCCCGTAGAGTTGACACATTTAGCCTTTCTTTACTCACATTAACTGAGTTAGATTTGATTCTATTATGATTTTTTTTTTCAAATTAAGAGAATCAATCTTAGATAGGTATAACTTTATGACTATCTACTCAAATTTGATAAGAGCACATAACAATAACTATTTTTTTAAGACATTTTATTATATTTTTAAAATTATCGAAAATATATTTCGAGTAGAAACTAAATCCAAAATCGTGTGATACTTAAGGGACGAAAAATATATTTAACCCTAATTTATTATCTACTATGTAATTTTTTAAAATCTAGAACTTTCTATGTTCACTAATTCTAATAATACTAATAGAGTTGGGAAAAAAAACCTAACCATTGATTTAGTAGAGCTGTAGATTTAGATTAGTGTTAGTGATTGATTGTTAATGATTCCTAATCCAATAAAATTAGACATATTTGAGTGGAAATGTATAAACAATTTGTAAAATAGTTAAAGTAGTTGCAATTACTTTTTTAGGTGAAGAGGTAGTTGCAGTTATTAGTTGTTCTAATCAAAAGTTAATTATAGGAAAAGTATAAAGTTTAAGCTTCCACGGTACACTCATTAGAAGAAGACATGATTATCCAAAAGCAATTAAAGATAAATGCTGGTTTTAAATAATTACAAGAATCCAAAAGTAAGTCACATAATCTCAACTTTTCTCACCAACATGGATCTTCGCGTCATCAACAATCTTTCCTTATAAAAAAAATAAATCATCTGTTCTTAAAGCTTCAATTAGCTTATATTAATCATCACTTAATTGGTTAACAAATTATCATTTTATATTTTATGAATTAATGTATTAGTAAGACATTATGGTACTAGACATCATACACTCTTATATATAACAACATTTTATCTTATATAAATAAATCATTTTTTATTTTTGTATATAATTTTATTTGAGTTATACTTTAAAATTATTTTTTCATTCAAAATTATATTTTAAGAACTTTTTAAAATAATTTTATTTAAAATTAAAAGAAAACACATAAATATTTATAAACTTGTGAATATTTGTTTTCAAATACGAAAAATATAACAAGTAAGGAACTAACATTTTCTAATGACATAAATAGCAAACAAAACACTATCCATATTTGCTCAACCCGTTTCTACCTCTACTCATAAGTTTAATTATTCCTAATAAAAAAATTGTTAAATTTTAATTTTATTCATCTTTTAAAAAATAAAATAAATATCTTATTTTATTGTTGATAAGATGGTGTGATAGTATTATTTTTTTTTTAATTTAGTCGGTTGACAACATGAATGAATGTGTCTGATTGTTATTATATATCAAAAGTTATAGTCAACAATATGATTAATAAAATAAGCCTCTTATTAAATAAGTTGGGGAAAAAGTTGTGTATGATTGCTTTAGGTTTCCAAATAATTTATTCAACCATCAAAATTAAAAAACAGAGATATAATTAAAATATTAATTCTATTAAAAAGAATTAGGATTTATTGATTTATGTGAGTTGGTTAGGTATTGGTGAAAAGGAAAGATGGGTCCAGAGCACACACCGACGCATAGGTAACACGCTTTAATGAGTCATTTTGGACTCTTACAGTCGGATCAAATTAAAGCCATCATCATCGTATTTGAGTGTTCCACGTGAAACCGCCAAATTTCACAAAGTTCATGAACTTAGATTTTAACGTATTTTATTTTTTACAAGTAATTGTCTATTATCTGCTGTTTTAGTTTCAATTTAAAGATCAAAATGAAACAAAACTTGATTTCCAATGGACTCAACTAAAGATTATTCAAGAGGTTTTTTCCAATTTAATTTTTTAAGATTTCAAAGTTCCAATTCAGAACCCAACATGATGTTGTTCTATAGTTCAGTCCTTTATTTTGTTTCATTTGATATACTTTGAATAAGAATAAATACATTTTATTTATTTATTATATTGTAGTAATAGTTAAATAATATGTAAGATTTAAATCACTTTAATTAAATACTAGCATATTTAATCAAAAAATTTGATATGGCCACTAAGACTGCTCAAAATCTCAAATAGAGCTAAATGCACATAATTAATCTTTTAATGGTAATTCACAATGTATGTATATTTGTCACAAGATTTTTTTTCGCATGTTTTTTATTTAATAAGTATATAAAATTGAGAATATTTGTTTCGCATTTATATAATCTTCTGTTCAGCCTATTGTCGCTAGATTATTCATCATGAACTGTCTTAAATAAATAATTAATATTCTTAACAGGAGAGAATGTTTTGTAAATATTTGTATACTTTTAATTAGTTAGAAGTAATTTTAAATATTGTTTCTAATTGTTATTACTATACATAAAAATCAACTAAATTTATTATGTATGATGATTTATGATTGAATGATAATATATTTTTTTAAATATTAATACATTCAAAGTAAATTTATGTTTGAAGGCTGACATCTGGTTTAAATTTTAGCATTTGATAATTTTTTTAAAATTTTTTTAATCAATATAAAATGTTTTCTTACTTCATCGAGATATACAAGCATCACATTTAAGAAAGAGACAAAAATTCACGTGATTTAAGAGCATATAACAATGATGGGAAAACAAGTAATATATGTTCTTTGGGAACATCAACACGTATTACAACTACCCTATAAACAAAATAAGTTGACTGTAAAATGAAATTTAATATCAAGATATTTGCAACTGAAACCTAAAAGCAGTAAAACTTCAAATCCACGTTTTCCACGTCATAGAATAATAACATGAATGTGTGCATGCCACCTGCTACCTACTGTTTTCAACTATGTAACTCCATACAGAACTTTCTCTCTCTCTTTTTTTCCATTGATTTTATCACACCTAAGATTTAATTAGTTACATTAACTATCACAAGGATATTTAAAATAGATGTTTTGTTTGAATGGTGTGATTTAGAGCTAATTTGTTTCTTAGACACATGAAGATGGCATACTTTCCTACGTCTATTCACCCTACTCCAGTTAACATTCTGCAAAACTAAATTCATATGCATGATGGATGGATGGATGGATGCAGATTTTTCTATCCTTTGAAGAAAGGAGATTTTGAAATGCAAACAATTAGATCCTTGACACTCTTCCAACCAGGGAAGTTACACAGAAAAATGAAAAGGGAACTCAACCACCATACATGATGATGACAGTTGACTAAAAATAAGAATATATTAATATCTTCTGAGATTTAACGAAATACGTGCTCACTTTCTTTTGTTCATATAATAACATAACAAACCAGAATGTTTCAGATAATACCAAAAAAAAAAACCAGAAGGGTAAATTTTTACATTGTTATTATTTGGTAACTGAGGATAACAAACGACAAAAAGTTACAATGTCAAGAAGAGAACTCCCCTAAAATTGGCTTCTAGCATGCTTAGTACCTGCGACGGTATGATTTCAATTTCAACTCTGAAAATGAACTCCAGAATTTGTCCCCACCTTGTCTTTCTGAGATGAACCACATTTATCTCCCAAGTTATGAGAGTGACATATTTATGACACGGGTTCAGGGGTTGCTGTACTGATGAAACTGCCAGCAATGAATCAGATACACACAGCACTTTCCCGTGCCTAGCATTTGATTCCATTAAATCTTACAAAAAGAGAGTGTCCTTTTCCCAACAATTAAAGCTACAAACATACTCTATTCTAAAATGAAGACTCTAAGAGGATTAAAATCTCGCTATATTCTTCAGGTTCAGAAAATTACCCTGTAATGTAGTCGGAGTTCTATGTCAACCCTAGGAAGCTAGGATACTTTGTGACAAATCTAAAGAGAACGGTGAATTTTTTAGTAGGTGGGTCAAACATACACGGGAAACTGAAATGTTTGGTTCAGCACCCACCAATGTCATAGGAGTATCATCAGTTGGGCTGTGGCTACATAATCAGTGCATCATCAACGCATTAAGTAACTGGCACTAATCCAAATAGAAACCTTATTTGCAACTATAATTCCAATATTAAAATGTGATTTCAGTATAAGGTTTCCTATAAGAAGGCGGGGCTTGGTTACCAAATACCTTAGCAAACAAATTGCATGCTGAATGGGGATTTTGAAGTCTTCTAGTACTGTTACCTGGATAGATAGCAGATGTAGTACTACTTACATTGAAAAATAAATAAATCTTGGTACAGAGTATATGAACCACAATATAATTGGATGAGACAGTCCTTAGATTGCACTTGTCAAAATTTTCACTAAAGGCTAAGGAATTGAGCTTAAATACACCCAAAATCATATAGCTCGGTGACTTCAAGCAGAGTGGGTGAGAAAAAAAGAACATCTTAATTTACAGATTATATTCTCCTCCTATTATCAACCCGCTGTTTCTTGGACGCGGATCCAGCTTGTGTATGCTCACCACTTGATCGAATCTAGATTAGATGAAGAAACTATTTCAAACCTCAGCACAATAAATGATTCTTAAACTTACTATGAAGTAGGAGACATCACCTTATCAAGCTTATTCCGTACAAAATTTACTGTTCGATTCATGGACTGTGAAGCAAAATAATCCTGGAAATATAACATGTTAGGATGAGGTAATATACGAAAAGCAAGTGTCCATTTTTTTTAGCACATAACGTCTTAGAGCAAATTTATTAAGTATAATAGTTTGGGAAACTATAATATCAGATCCACCAATCAAGGCCCTATCATATTGCAATAAAGCTAATAACTGTAAAAATAACATCCATTAGAGAAATGATGAATCTGAACATTTGAAAAATACAACTGCATATAGGTGTCTTCTGATTGATCTAGATAAGAAAGATAAGAAACTCAAAAACTTCTGAATAATAGCTAACAGTTATTCATTCCCCACCCAAAAAATTTCCGTCAATTCAAAGGGGAGAGAGTAAGAAGACTAGCGTAAACTTTGAATGTGCATATAAAAAGAAGCAACAAACCTCATTAGAGGAAATCCTTGTTGGAAAATTACTGCGTGAACCTCCTTTGAATTCTACATCCCTATAGTGGAAAAAGAGAAACAATTACAAATGTTGCCTTGCTTCAGGTGAATTCTACGAATTGCAGAGCACAGAAAGAATAAATTACCAAGCATTAGAATCTAAATGCTGTGCACTAATGACATTTGATGTAATCATAGCATCAGAGCTTGTGGCTGGGGTCTCTTTAGAGCTTGTGGCTAGAGTCTCTTTAGATCTTTTAGCTGCTGTCAGAGGGAATGTACAAGTTTAAAATTGTGATTACAACAACTATTCATATAACAAGCATTTATGTGTACTGTGTAGTGTGCTACCACGGAACTGCTCTAACTTACGGTTCAATCGCGCTAAAACCTCCCTTCTTCTTCCCTCTAATTTATCTTGTGTGTCCGATAGGCTCTCGAATTGGGGGGCATATGAAACCTGCAGTTTATTCCCGAAGAAAACAAAATCATCCAATTTTCTTTTTGCAAACCTGAAAATTATAGATAGCAGGTACTCCCTCAATTCAAAACCTTCTCAAATATAACATTAAGAAAAGCTAATATCATACTCCTCTAACACATTTTTATTTTTATTCTCAAAGCTCTCGTTATTAAAATTGCACACTGATTCCACTGAAAAAAAATAAGCTCCAGCAATTTAGTACGCTTCTCTTGAATTTTAATAAAGTTATAAACAGTCTTAACAACCACAAGTTGCAAAAAATGGTTGAACTGCTGTATTCTATCTGCAATTCAATCTTGCCATTGCACCGCAATTTAACAACACTGGTTTCGAGTTTTGATAATAGTTTGTTGCTATTATATAACACAACTCCTCCATCAGCCAATAGAGAAAAAATGAAACCTAGCATTGCTGACAAGGCGGAATTTGATCCAATAGACATCAGTGTATTTCTCACAGTCTTCTGCATCCATGGGCTTACACCTGCAGAGGAAAAAACTCAAATAGATTGATGGAGATAAACAATAAAAGAAATAAACCGAATGAATACACAAATTGGGAAGTGATGAATGAATTTACTCCTCGACTTCTCCATAGGATGAAAAAAGTTGCAGCAAATCATCCCCACATCCTAATTCTGGAACGTTCCTCACAATCAAATATCTGCACCCTCCAAACCAAACAATTCATTTTTCTATCACTAAAAAAACAAAATTGAATTGAGGAAAGAATAAAAAAGGGGACCTGGATTCATCACAGACAGTGTAAACCCGAACTGCAGGGGACTCGTCCTTGTAACGAGGCATTTGAAAATTATTCGTTCCGAGGAAATAAAAAAAAAATGTTTATAGAAAGAGAGAATAACGCAATAGTAGAAACTACGGCTAGGTTAGGAAATTGAGAAATACAAAATTCTGGGGCTTTGTCTCTGCATCTCCATTTTTTCTTTTGCCTTCCCAAATTTTTTTTTCGTTTCCTCCTTATCTTATTCAAATTTTTTCACTTTTTTTCATGCTTCTTTTTAAGTCTTACAATCTTTAGATTCATTTATGTTTTTTGATTAATTTTTATTTTTTATTATTTTTAAAGGATCATCAAACTTTAATCAATTTATTTTTATATTATAAATTTCAACTTAAAGTACAATTATACTAATAAATCTCAAAATATATAAAAACTAAAATTATGTTTTTAACCTATTTTGATATTTGATAAATTTAATCATAACAAATTTTACTTAAAATATTTTTTTTAAATTACAAAAGCTAATTAAAAATACAAAATTAAAGACTAGACGAGATTATGTATTTATTTTAAAAATATTTTTTTAAGCATCTTCCAAATCCAATTAAGGAATGTAACAGATTTTGAAGTATGGTTTTTATTTTTTATATTTTTCTATATTTTTTAATTTACTTTTAATGGCTTATGACTTTGTTAGTTTTTATTTTATTTTATTTATTTTTGTTTGTTGTTTGTTTATTATTGTCTCAAAATTTAATTATTTTTTATGTGTTTGTTTTTTAGTTTATTATTTTTAATGATTTATGGTTTTGTTAATTTTCATTTTATTTTATTTATTTTGTTTGTTATTTTTTTGTTTTTTTTCTTCTAAATTTATTTATTTTTTATGTGTATTATTTTTAATGTTTGTTTGAATTTGTTAGTTATAAATATGGTTAGAACACGATGTACCTCACCATAAATATCGTTAGTTATAAATTTGTTAGTTATAAATCTGATGCAAGTCTACATAATCAGTATTGACACTACAGACTCTACAAATTTTGTATCCTATAGACATGAAAAAATGACCAACCCGAACTTCAGAATAATAACGAGTAGACAATATGATATCCATAATCGGAACTGAAAAATACTTTCATCCATTTATTTTAACTTTAGATGCATTGAAATTTGAAAAAAACATAATAATTTAAGAATAAAACATATTTAATCTTAAATTTTAAAATATAATAATTTTATTTATTTATATATTATTTATTCAGCAACATTGTTTTATTTCATGCAATGAAAGAATTTATACTTAAAAAATATAGAATTATTTAATTAATAAAAACTTAATTTAAATGCTATTAGTAAATATTCTACTAATTGAATAACTTTTATGTATGGATAAAAAAAATCTAAAATTCTATTATTGTGCAGCAATATCTATAGAGGATAAAAAAATAATACATTTAAATACAATTTATTAATATATATATATATATATATATATATATATATATAATTTCAATTTTAGTATTTAAGTAACTATTCTTTTTATCATTTAAGTTATTGTTAATTTCAATTTAATTATTTTTTAAGCTAAGATATTTATCTTACCATTTTACCCTTTTAAATAATTATTTATTTCAATTTAATTATTTTTATAAAAATTAATTAATTATTTACAATAAAAAAAGAGACATTAATATATATATATATATATATATATATATATATATAATATATATATATATATATATATACATATATCAATGTATTTCCACTATAAAAGAATAAAGATAAGAAGCAATAGGGTTTATATTCCAACATCATTCCACCACTTTCACTTCCTTAACTTCATATTCAATATTTTCTAAGGAAAGTTAAACCAATTTGTGTAAGAAAATTGTCTACCAAGAATGTTCAAAAGGTTTTTACCCTCTCCATATATCTTTACAAAAGAAAAAAAAAAGAAGAAAAGAGACACAAAAGCTTGATTACTTTTTGTAAAGGTCTACACCTCATTCCTCTGTTCAGTTCTTTGAAACTTGACATTTGCTAATTTTTTCTACACTAAATAGACCATGATTAAGAGATTTTGACTGATTGTGAGTAATCTCTTAATCTGCTCAAAATTCTGAGTATTGCCATGTCAAGACAGTGTTAGAGTATGACTAAGAGATTCTTGATTAATTGTGATTAATATCTTAATCTGCTACAAATTCTCAGTATTGCCATGAAAAGACAGTGTTACACAGGACAATCTGAACGATGACGACGACTATGGTCTTGGCAAGCCCTTATTAACCACATCACAAGAAAAAACACCATGAACACTGCAAGAAACATCACTGCTATCCATGTCATCCGAGAAAATTTCTTCAAAGGCTTGCAGTGTTTGAGAATGATCTGAGACAGTGCATCTTTTACCAACTGGCATTCTATCAACTGTTCCATTCTAGGATACAGATTCAGTATACTCTGAAGTAAAGTTGTGTAAGTCTCAAGTAAACTATATTCACCAACATTCATGGAATCTTTACTGCTCGTACATTTCTTTTTATTATCACTAACACAAGTATAATGCTTCAAAACCTACAAAACAACATTAGGGAAGTGATAGTAATCACAGATAACAAAAGTAGAATAACTGTAAAATTTATGGAAGAGACTTAGTGTCAGTGATTCCCTTATTTGTATCATACCTTTGGTATATCTCCTATTTTAACAGTACCAGGTTGGCACATTTCTGGCTGATACAAATATTCAGGTGGTGCTGAGAAAGGATTGCACAGAACAACACCTTTTGGAAGCAAAGACCCCGGCTTTGTATTCACCTAGAGTTTAGCCAAAGAGTAATAACATTAAATCATTTTCAGCTTATAACACGAAATATGAAACTTACAAATTCTTTTTAGATCACAGTGTTTACTTGCAGATTCTTCTCATTTTATAGTTTTTACTAAATTTTAACCAATGATAATGTGTCTCAGAAGGATAGAGAGTATTTGCTGCTAGCAATTCTCAAGAAGAAATTCATGTTTGAGACTATGCAAAGGTTACCTCATATACTATTTGGGAGATCCCTGCAGCAATTTTATGCAGAAATGTTTTTGCTGAGAGCAGCTTAGCACAAGGGAGAGCAGAGCTCAGGGTGGCGTTGTAGGGATTTTCTTCGAAGTTCTTAAGAACTATGCAGGTATCTTGAGAAAAACTGAAGAATAGGATAAGTCATTTAGCTATTAAACTCAATCTTCATCCCCACTAAACTTTTTTATAGCAGGAAAAATATTGATATAACTAGAAAATAAACACAACATAGAAAGAATTTGGTTATACTTTTCCAATAAGAAATATAATCCGAAGATTAGCCAGCATATCACTGTCATCAGCCAGCACAGTATAACAAATCTGAGAGAAGATCAGAGGAGAAAATAAAGAACCAGTAATTCATGGATGAAAATGTTAGTTCCAAGCAAAGACAATTTAGTTTACCTACACGAAAAATGGCCTCCAAAACATCTTTACTCCAAAAACTGTTCAACAGAAAGTTCCAACATGTTAGAGAATCATGCCTTGTTTATCAAAATTTCTAATTCAACTAGTTAGTTTATAAGCTTTTTGAGTTATTAGCTCAGAAACCAGTCTTGACCTGAATGTTATGTATCATCATATCATTGTTTACCAGTTAGACATACCTGACAAAATTGGTACGGCAACTAAATTCCAGGTTATGATCAGAATGGTGATTGTAAGCCTGAAGTTAAAAGCAACCAATCATTTTCATGAAATCAAGAATATACTTACATGTTTTCAAAATGAAAATAAATGGCCTAAAATTCTTACACTACTCTGAAAGTCTTGTTAACGGTGCGCCTATGTTTCCAAGTTTTCTTTAAAATTTCATCAACAGCCTTATCCATTCTCTTGGCTGTAGAGTTAAGTTTTGTAATAACGTCAGCAGTAATACCTGATTCCAATTGTTTTTGAAGGTCTTTTAATACTGTTGATGCATCGTGTACGATTGCTGCTGCATCATCTGCTATCTTGGCTATAACATTAACTGAAGTCCTTGCTTGAAAATTGAAGTTTGCACTCCCAACATAAACTACCACACTAGAAACCCTATAAAACCACCATTTTCCATTATCTGATGTGTAATAGTAAAGATCATTTTCCTTTGCATTTATGTTGTTAGTGTAAAACATTTTGACACATTCAATAAAAATCACCTTATCTACCGTATCATCATAAAGAAATAACTAACATGTTTTAAGTATCCCAAAAGGCAAAAGTCTCATGTCTTCATTTAACTTGTTTTAAGTGCTTACAAATCAATATGTTTCCCTTTTCTAAAATTCACAATGTTTTTTCTCCTCTCCTCCATGATATGTGATCTGAGCTCAACTCACATAAAAGATTAACATCACTTTCAATCTAAAACCTTAAGACATAAGTTTATGACTCTTCTTTCTTAAATGGTGATTCTTGATATGTGATTTGTGCCCAACTCATATAAGAGATTAACAACACTTTCAACTCAAAACTTTAAAATAATAGGTTAATGAGTCTTCTTTCTTATGTATCAACTTTCTTATTTTTATCTAATATGAGTCTTAGGTTAATGAGTCTTCTTTCTTATGTATCAACTTTCTTATTTTTATCTAATATGAGACTTAGACTCGCTTAGATTCTCAGCCGATTTATTATTTCAATATACCACTCAAGAGGATCCTGTTATGTCTAGTAAGACTTGCGCCATATATTGCAGATACATTAACAAAGATAGTGCTCTTGCATGCTTCAGCAAATTATTTTCTTCGTATTCTCAGTCTTTTAAAACTACACTAACATGGCAATATAACGAAATTTTATCAGATACCTACATAAATCTATTTTACATTAAGTGTATATAAATTGAAATCTTTTTGTTGTATGTTTCAAAACCAGTTTACATAAGATTACACAGGTGTGCCTCTCTATTTTGTCAAGTAGATCAACCATGCACATGTTGCAACAGTATAGAGAACCAATAATCAGTATATACTATATGGTGTATGTATGCAGAAAGGTTTGGCAGCTTACATGATTAATATGATGAAGGATATAACCAGAGGAATTGGCGAAAAAGAACAACTGTTACAATTACATGAAAGAATTTTCTTGAGCTTTCTTCCCCCATCTTGACTTTGGCAACACAAAGTGATTATTATCCAAAATAAGCCACAAATCATTCCACACAAAAGCCAAAGCACCCCAATTACATATCCATATATTCCTGTGAAGACAACTGACTACAAATATTAAAGACAAGTTAAAAGAATACCATGGATGTTAGGATTAATTAGACTCTGACAAAAAAGAAATGATAGAAAAACTTACAGTCCAATAATGGATATTAGTGATGTCAAATCCTCCTCTGTATTTTTTAAAATTATCAAATGGATCTACTCTAATAGTCTTGTCCTCTGTTTCAAATAATATGTTCCTGTCAGGACATTAAAAAACCAAGATACAAAGGTAGGGTATACAAGTTATATACAGAACCAAATTAGATATCTTGTGATAGAAATTTTCTTTTAGAAAGTAGTACAATTTTGTATCAATTTTACCAAACAGTGTTTCAAGTTTTAAATTTTTTACAGTTGGTAGGTAGCATTTGGTGAGACCTGTGTAGTAAAAAAATGTGAAACTCCAATTTCTTATAATCATATTGCCGATGATTAATTTCTCAATATAGTGTTCCATCAACTTTAATAAAGTCTTTTTCTGTTAATCACATCTTTTTCATTCACAAAAACTCAAATCTTAAGCCTTATCTGAGAAGAGCACACCAGATATTTCTTAAACAACTTATGCTACCCATTTCATGATCCAAGACAGTAGATGCTTTTCCAAAGCCTGATCATATGCAGATGCAGTCATTCTTGTATGCATTGTTCATGGTATTATAACATCCTAATTTTGACAGTTGCAAAAAATTTGGAATGACAAAATATCAAGATTGAAGAGACTTTTCACAAAAGCCTTTTTCATTACCTACAACAGATTCTTTGATGGAGACTACTTGTGCAACAGTTTGGGGGAGAATTAATGCTATAATCACAATTATATATGTTAGGCCAAGGGTGGTGCCTTTGGAGATAGCCATTGTTAATCTGCAAAGCCAGGCAACAACCATATTCTGGTTAACAAATATTTGCAAAGTTGATGACTAGAGACTGATATAGCTTAATGCATTTTGTGCATAGATACAAATGAACTGAAATCCTTGGTGGTTTATCAACTTATGTGCTTCATGTGTATTACATCGCAAATTTGCATGCATGCATGCGTGGTGTAATAACAAAACATAGCTGGTCACAAACTTACAATGAGAAAAATTCGTATAATTGCAGAGGTGCTAATTAATACGTATATAGCAGTATTTTGGATTGACTTTACCAGAAAAAACTGATAGCCGAAAAAGGATTTGGAAATTTTTCTTATGAATTATGGCCTCAAAAAAGCTACTCTTAAGGCTTCATTTCTGATCTATAAGGGTTTGCTAAATATCCTTTCATCTGCATATATAAATATGTGTGTGTGTGTGTGTTTGTGAAAATTGACAAAAAGCATTTTAACTTTCTAACTTATCTCTTGCCATGGAATAAAATGCAGAAAAGCCATTACCTTCTGAAGCTCTAATTCTTTGAACAGAAAACACATGGGAACTCAAGCTAGTCACAATGCACATGCCATCTTTCTCGTATTTTGTGCAGAGAAAATGAGCCAATTCCAACAAGAATTGAAACCCTTTAGAATTTTGTCTTCCTCAGAATGTGGAAAAGCTAAATCAAAACCATGAAGAAAGTGGTTAAAAAATATGATCGATGGTGAGAACGTAAACTGTTATCAGTTTGCTTGAAATGCATGGTATCAGAAGTTTTACCATTAAAAAGTGGTATTGTTTAACACCATGAGTTTATTTACCAAATTGTAAAGACCAAATAAAGATTTTTCTACAAGTCTAATAATACCATCGTGTTGAATTTTATATCAGAAAAAAGTTCTATAAATTACTTTTTCACCTGAGAAGGGTGGTGGCGAGTATTCAAATTTTCAGATGAATCCACTTCTCACACCATACAAAAGGTTTTGAAAAACTGCATAATTTTTATCAATTTGGTGAGAAACTTTTGAAAAAAGAAATCCTAAAGATTTAATAATTATTACCCAATAATGTCAACATTTTGGTATGTTTTGAAAGTTTAAATGGAAATAATTTTGTAAGAATAAAAGTTGAAAACTTGTACCATTACTTTTTAGTTGAGAAATTATGCAGTTACTTTTCTAATTATAAATGGTAATTGTTTTATCAAATAATGATTTTTTTTAATTTGATAAACATTAAACTTGGTTAAAAATTGTATAAAAAATCATTACAAAAATTGTGTCTTTTATATAATCATACATATCTTTCAGAAATTAAAAAAAAAGTCCAATTTATATTTATCTACAATTAAAAAAACTTATTTTTAAAGAGGTGGATGATTGTATGAGAGTTTATTTAAAACAATAGTAACCTTTACTTTAAACCAGAATTCTAATAAATTTTGAATATTTAAAAAATTTAAAAAGGTCGTAGTACTGTTTTAATAGCCTTTTTTTTAAATCATTCTTTAAAAGTGCAATTTCTATACCGTTAATTATTTTAAAAAATTATTATATTTACTCCTAAGGCGATCAATTAAGTAATAAATAAATCAGTTTAAGTAAATTGTACATTCTATATCTACTATAGCTGAACATTTTTAGGCCATATCCAAAAAGTACTGAAGTATCATTCATTTTGAAACTTGGAGTTTTTGAGTCTTATACTAAGGGTCAATTACTTCTAAATTATTTTTGTCATAACCATTAAATTTTCCATCTTAGTGGAAAACGTATGTCTGCAAAAGGGTAATGAGACTCAGAAAATGGAATACAGATGGCTGCTGGAGAGTGGAACGACCGGTTTGTAGAGAGAGTATATAATCTGAAATTTTAAAAGAGGGTTCTACTTTCTGCATGCAATCTTCTCCTCCAAACTTTCTGAACTCATTTTCTCCTCATTGTCTCTAACTTCTCTCTAAAATTATCATCTTTTTCTTCATTAATTCTCATGTTTTCTTCCACCTGATCATCCATCAGAGTGTATGTGAGGTTGCTGGTGGCAATGATCCTCCTTTTCAACCGATCGAGTAGTGGTTTGAACTGGTAGCAATGATCTATTATGTATGGGAAGTATTATTGGTATTCAAGTAAAAGTTTATGTTTCAAGTAATGTGGTAGAGAATTTCGGGAAGGAATGTCTCAGTGTAAGGATAATGTTGTGGTAAAGTATGAATACGGACAGTGAAATTCACGGAGTTCATCTTGATATTCTGATGATTACCTGTTCTCAAGTAGAGATGGGTAAGTCATTCTGTGAGAATGACAGGAGGTCCTAGCCCATAGGTTCTTGGGTGAGTTATAACGGACTAACCTCAGGTGGCAGCTGATGGTTTTTCAATTACTACACCACCCGAGTGCACGAACGACCTCAAGCTACGCATTCATACAATCCGGATGGTCAAGTCAAGTGTCAGTTGTACAATGAATCATGATATTCAAGTTATGTATGGTATTTTCGTTGGCTCTTGTATGCTATAACGTTCGGTTTGTAATGATTTGTAGTTTTATTACATGTATGAATGCATGCTCAATTGAATTATAGTAGCTTACCCTTATTTTCTGTTTTTATCCATGTTGTCGTTCGGTTTTCTATTGCAATGATCATCCTTGTTGGATGTGAGCAGAAGGGGAAGACCTTACGTTGGAACAGGAGCTGGACGATGAGATGAACGATCGGTCATATAATATATAGTTTTGGTAATAACTGTAAGTTTGACTTTATTATTGTAGTAACTGATCTATCATAGTTTTGTGCTATATTTCTGGGATGTTACAATTTCCATTTTAGATATTGAAAACAATTATAAATTTTATAATTTTAAGAAACTTTAAATATATTAGAATTTGAATTACTACAATTTAAAATGGTTTGATTTTTTAAAACATTTCATTTAAATAAGAAAAAAAATGAACTTATTGATCTTTTATTTGCATACACTATTTCCATTACCATGAAATATAAAAATCATTTTAACATTAACAAAAAACGAGGCATTCAGTGCAGGAGAACCACAAAGTAGTGAGCAAAGTGAAGGGAACAATATCTACCATTTATATAATAAAAAGAGAATCCAATTTACAAACATCTCCAACTTGTATATCAGTCCCTAAATTGAGCCCCAAAGTCATACCAACTACTTCCTATACTCCAATTAAGTTAAAAACTTAACAAGGCAAGAGCAGGATGAGGAAAACCAGTATGTTACAAAAATTGAAGACTAGTTTAGTTGTGTGGTGGTTAACTTATTTCATTCTCACTTCTTTAATGCTCAGTCCATTTGAATGCAAGCATAAATATGGTAGAAGCAAGCCAGATATCAATCACAATGAATGAGCAACCATCGCTATAGCATCTGGTGAATGGTGTTTGGAATTATGGAGCTGAATATCGTTTCATTGATCTTAAAAGGTAGAGGTGGCATTTGCTTCATTGCCTCTGACATGTCATTCATGCTGCCAAAATAATGAGACAAAAGCCAAATGAAAACAATAAAGTTAAATATCAATAAAAGGAGAGTTACAGAATTGTTATGTTTCACTTTAGTTTTCCTGTTGAGTATTGATCAAGGACTTGCAGTCATTCACACACCACGGTGTAAAAAGAAAAAAGAGAAAGATCACTTGGACTATTATGGCTTTGGTAAACAGAATATACTTTTGAACAACCAAAAAAAGCCTCTAGCTTACTCATTCAAAATTTTGATGATGTTGTCTCTCGTTTGGCTGAAAAGATTGATGTTCTCCTGAAACTGGAAACAAGAGAACAGAAAAGGCTTAGGGTCAGCGTTACAGTGACCAAGAATGGCTTAAGAAAGCAAAGGTATAGATATTTGAATCATAAATGAGTTTTAGAACAGTAAACTATACTAAGTCTATCAGAGACAATATAAAATACGCCAGCTGCAGTCATTTATTCAGTTTTGAACATCATAAGATACAATGATGCCAGGTTATCGACCAAATTTGCACATGATACCCAACAACAAAAGCATAGAGGGAAAAAATATTCATAGAGTAACTGAGTAAATAAAAGTATTGATACATCGCTCAGAGGATGACTGCCTGTGTTAAATAGAACACTTAAACTTCCCCCTTTACTCCATTAATTCACAAAGATGAATAAATCCATAGTGAACGATACCTACATAAGTTTATGAATGACAAACTTTGGTGAAATAAGACAGCAACCTTAGTGCCAGCACTGATACTTAAAAGTTGACTTTGTATTCATACACATATTTAAAGGACATAAACAAAAAATTTGAAAAGAACACAGGGATACACTTTATGCTCACATGTTTAACATTTTCTTTAACTTTCAGAAATGTTGTAATTGATAGATCTCTATAAACATAGGTTTACAAGCCTTGGCCGATAACTGGATGAAGAATCTAACACCTGTGAGTTCTCTACCTAAATTTTAAAAAAATGAAAGTAAAGAGAATAAGCTTAGACAAGTTCTCAACTCATCGAGGGAAATTTGGAAATAGAGAAATAGGAGGAAAAATATCTACTTCATACAAATGAAACCAACAAGGTTACTTCAGCAATTATGATTTATCCTTTTAGATGAAAAGTTAATTATTCCATGCATCAGACTAAATTAATTAAACAAGTAAAGAACTCGCCTGAAGAGCAGCAAGATTGGTAGAGATGTTATTCAAGGCCTGTGCATTTTTCTCTAAGAGCTCTCCTGCAGGGCCTCCAATAGCTACAAAAGGAACAAAACAAAGATCAAAGCAGACACTTCAACATTCAAAAGGAACATGCAAAAAAAAAAACATGAGATCTCCAAAGCAATGAAAAGGGCTACAAGACATAGATCATAAATGCAAACATCAAAATATTTACTGTTATGAAAGAAACGAACCTTTATGACAGATGCTGTCATCATTGTCCATCATCTTCATTGCAGGAGAATATGGGGAAACATTAGATTGAGCAGTAAAGTGAGATGATCTCACTGCAGGATCTGAAACCTTTTCCTGGAAAAAAAAGCAGTTTTCCGTAAATGCAATTATATGCTACATAGCTTTTGCTTCCTTTTTTCATCTTTTCAATGGTATTTCTTTCAAGCTAACCTTTTCTATATTTAACATGTAAAAACGAGAGAAAATTACAAGCTAGCTTTTTTTCAGTTTAGAACATTTAAAATAGAAGATGCTTGGCCTATTTCAAGATCGAAGGTATAATAATAACCAGCAGAATGCAATTCCATGGAGATGAACGAAATTCATTGGAATAATCTTTCCACCTGAATAGAAAAGACCAAACAACACTAAAAGGAGATGATATCATAACGGGCAGAACATGAAGATGCTTGCTACAACAAAAAAATAAAAGCCAAGGAGCTAATCCATTAACAATATGATAAGTATTCAAGCACTTGACGAATCCAAGCTCAAAAGCTGGTTACTAAGGGGAGTGGGAAGAACCAAACACTTAAATACTCCATCAAATTCCTATCATAGCAACACCTCTAACAGTTAACAACTTGGCAGCATTCAATCAAGGAAACTTCACTCGGTGACACTTCATTCAAGTCCTTGTTTGGTCAAACCCCTCCCTAGGTAGCTCTTTTCAAGACACCAAAAGTCAACACTGATACCAGTTGATAAGTACTCAAGCACTTGAGAAATTCACTCTTAAAGGGTAGCTCTTAGGGTGGAGAGTTAAACACCCAAATAGTTCATTGAACATCTCATATACTCGACATGGGACTTAGGCACCCAATAATATCCAAGTTTCTATCACAATTTCACTACAATAATCATTAACATATATAAAGTCTAACCATTTGCTTTCATATTTATTATCAGTTCAAAATAGTAAGTCGTATGATGGGGTGGTATTATATATTTCCCTCCTGTCAATATGTGTGGTTAAATGTGGGATGTAGGGTTGCCAGAGTAAATGCATTGGAAAACAACAAAAAGAAACAGAAAGATACTGTAGCATGCACATGACAGTGAAAGATGTTAAAAAGCACATCTACACTGGTATGCACAAGAGTGAGAACACAAAATACCCATTCAAATAATACATAGATGATATCAAATAAATGTAACTGGTACCTTTCTATCTTTACTTTTCCTTGAAAATTCATCCTTCCTTCTCTTGCAATTTTCCTTTTTCTGTAGAAAAATACAAGCCAGACAGGTCGTTAGTTGGAGAAAGTAACCAATTTAAAAATCTTTGGGACTTCTTTGGAACTTTATGAAATATATATTGAATATTTGTGGTAGATTTGTAAATTTAACTACTGTAGGTGCATACAACAACTTTGAGTTATAACAATGCCTTCAAAAGGAAAGCAAATAATGTTTGCTTAAAATAAGTGGCCAAAAAGAGGAGCAATCAATAACAAACTAGCTCAGCCTCTTAGAAATTGTGTTCATTTTAATCAGAGTATGCAGAAGCTAAGTGTAAAACAATCTCATCTTGTTTTATTTTCCATCAAGAATTAAAGTGTTGCAACTTGCAAAAGCTATGTAACTTTCCAGAACCATTCTAATTGTGGAAACTTCATAAATTAACCTTTCTTGCTGAAGGTAAGATGATTATCTTTAACCTTCAAAAAATAATAAACATAATGAAAGAAAAATAGTTTTATGCATCATCTCTAACAAAAAAATTAATAAACACTCTATCTAGGCTGAAAAACAGGTTAAGGCATTCATAGTGACATAAACGACTTGTGACAACAACACGTATGTAGCTTACATTCATCCACCTGACCCTCAGTGCTACATCCCGGACTGTCTTGTTATTTAGATTTATTGCTATCTTTGCATAGCGAGTGAGATTAGGTTCAGAAGCAAACCTACAAGTAAAAAAGAAAGTGTCTTTTCTTCAAACAATGACTAGCTACTGAACTTATTAAACACACTTACTCGTCAAGAAACAAATGTTAAAAGGCAAACAACATAACACTGAAATCACTGAATAAGCACAGAACGCAATTCAAGATTATCTGCTTACACATTAAAGTAAATACATGTAATAAAAATATTTGATTTCAAACTGCAATAACCAATCCACAACATTACAAGGTCACAAAAATACTTTAAAAGAAAAGGTGACACCAGAAAATATAGGTTAAAATACCCTTTTATACTCAGTTTTTCTTATGTTTCATTCTGGTTCCCTTAAAGTCTTTCTGTTGTACCATACAAACTTGGTCAATTTGGTAACATATGACCTTACAGACTATGAGAAATGTCACGTGAAATAAGTGTTTGTTATGTTCGCTATAAGTAAGATTGTTAATACAAAAAAATAATTAACGAAAGAATTAATTTGTTCAAACAAAGACATAAGATAAACATAGAGATTGAACTAAAACCAGAAAGAGTAAAATGAAGGACAACAAGCTTATAGAAAAAGAAAAAAGAAAAAAAAATACAAAGATACCATTACACATAATTGTTCTCGACAGATTCTAATGGAACTGCTTATCAGAACCTACTCCCATATCAAATACACCACATAGATAGCCAAAGTATTTATCAATATCATCAAAACATTAATACAGACACACTTTGAATTTCCAAAAACCATGTGCAAATCCCCCCACAGAACAAAAGGCTTTGAAAATAAAAATAAATAAAAAAGTAAAAGCTGAAACAACAAAGCAACAATCAACTCACAAAAAAGGAAAGAAAAGAAAATTCGGTATCATACAGAGAGAGTCCTTCTTCGAGAATGGTTTGTTCCCGAGGGGTCCAATCGAGGGCGATGCCAGAGTTGTGCTTCATGGCGAGCGCGGTGGGCGAAGTGTCGGCTGCCAAATTCCCGTTGAACGACGACGCAACATGGGTTGTCTGCTCTTCTTCGTGATTCCCAGAAGGGTTAGCCATTGAAAATTGATGCCCCTTTTTCCTTTTCTTTCCAAAGATTCCAAGGCTGAATCTTTACACGCGAATCTTTCACAATTGGCCAATTCCACGAAAAAAGGTATCCGAATTGACAGTTGGTTCCCGCCACTTACCATATAACATCAAAATACATTTGAAAATGAAACAAAAATTCAAAAAAAGAGGGAGTGAGGGAGAGAGAGAAGTTGATAACTATGGGCAAGTTACAGTGAAGAAGAAAGAAAAAGGATATGGATGATGGCAGATAGAGAAAGAGGAAAGGACGCACTGCTACTGTGAAAAATCATAGAGGAATTCTTTTCTGTCTTTACCAAAGCTTTAGCTTTTGATGAACGAAGAATCATCAAAGTATAAACATTTTTCATAAAACATGCTTTGTTTTTTCTATAAAATAAAAGAATTTATGCTTTAATAAAATAGAACCGGCAAAAAGAATATTGATTTTTAATCATTTTTAATACAATAAAAATATGTACATGAGATTAAAATCAAATTTTTATCTATTTTATAATCATTAAAAACATATTTTTGTCTAATTAAAAGATAGGCAAATAAAAAAATACATATAATTTACTCGTATAATCACTCATAACCATTTAAGATGAGCTTTTTAATTTTTTTAACTATTGTTTCTTAAATATTATTACATTTTATTTATACTCACCAGCACATAAATATAAATGCTGAAAATATAGATAAATGACACTTTATCTTCTTTTTTTTCAATAATCAATTTGCTTGTTAAATGTATAAAGTGGTGATAATTTAGTAGTTCAACGTCTGCGTAATGTGATAAAAAAAAATATATTCTTTCGTTATAAATCATGTAAAAGGTGTGACTTTTTTATTTATTTATAATTTAATACCAAATTAATCTAAAATATATAAATTAATTTTAAATATTATTATTTTATGACAAATAGTTTCATAGAAATTACATGTAACTGTTTAAGCTATTGCAATTTCAAATTCTTCTAGTTAGGTTGTTTTTTTTTTTGGGTTTTCTGAATCTCACACCACTCCGTAGTAATGAATCCGATTCCTTTTCAATCTGTAGCACGGCTTCCTCCGCCGCCGCCTTGGTTTCCGGTATTACCGTCGGAACCACCGAATTCGACTTCCTTTTGGGAGAACAGAAATGTCAGCGATCGCCTCAGGGAATTGCAACACACTCTCAATCTCGCAAAGGCAATGTATGTTCTTCTTGTTTTACACTGCGAAAACCTCTTTCAGTTATTTTATGATTGTAAGCTATTCTCATCGAAATTTCTTAGCAGGCTATCTGATATTGTTGAACTAGTTGAGTGTTATGTTGTGTAGGCAGAAGGAGCTAGAAATGTTGATGATGATAAAAGATGGTAATGGGGCTCTAGAAGGTGTGAAACTTGTCACAGATGAACCTTGCCTTTCTGGTTTTCTAAAATGTATAGAAGACGGAGGGGTTAGTGTAGAATCCCATGAATCATTTGCTGTGGAAGCAGCAAATTCTTTGATGTCAAAGCTAAGAGCTCAGCTGGAGCCTTTCCGGTATGTTGCTGATGAGGCAAGTCCATGGGAGGAGAAATCAGCTGTGGCTAGGCTTGCAAATAAAGTAAACAAGTCTAAACGGAATAAACTATGGAGGAAGAAAAAGAGGAAACGTGTTGCGGAGATGATTGCAAAGGTTGTTCTGCTTTGGTTTGGTTTGGTTTTGTTAGTTTTTCCCCCTTCATTGTAGCTTCTGTTTGAGACTGATTAATTAGTTGCTTTCTTTGTTGAAAAAATCTAGGAGCGTGAGCAATTTCAACAAATCGACAGGGAAGCCGATGATTGGGTTGCTAGGGAAAAGGCCAAGGAAATTGCTAACAGCAAGGTATTGAAACCTTTTCAAAATATGCCTACTTTTATTTTGATTGAAATTGGTTATTGTTTTTTACTTGAAGCTGAATGAAATAGCATGCTAGTATGATTTAAATTTTAATTACGAAGGGTTCTCAACAAGATATATGATTAGAATGGGTGCTTAAGTAAACATGAACTACTAGTTGATTATGGTAAAGTTCTCATACTTTATTATTATTGTTATTATTCCGATTTATTGTGCACTCCCTGTTGCTGTACTGTTTTTATGGCTATATACTTCCAGTTTCAGAGCGAGGTTAATTGAAAGGCATTCAGTTTATGAAATTTCAAATAACACATTTCTACATATTTGCTTCAAATCAATGTGTCTATTTGTCCGACTTGTTTCAAACTCTTTGCTGCTATGTTGTCTTTATTGTTCTCTGTGGAAAAATAGGGAAGGGTAACATTGATTCCTTGTTTTGGTAGTTGCCTATGGATATATTAGCAGTTACATTAGTTTGCATTGCAAGTCTTATCTAGGAAGAATTTCTATTTACAGGTATTGAAGATGAAAGAAATTGCGAAGTCTAAGGCCAAAGAAGAGAAGAAGAAACTAGAGGCTGAGGTAACTTTATTTTTTAACAAATGACTAGTAAACCATTGCCAATTTATGGTAGCTGTGAACTCTGAAGAACTTGGTCGAACATTCCATGCAAGGCAATATAACATGTTCTGACTTTGATTTGCACTTGTTAACTACTAAATCATATAATTTCTACCTTTATTTTTCAGTGCAGTATGTTTCTTAGCTCCTCACCATCAAATTCATTTTGCTGTCTTGTGTTTCTATTTTTGTCGTTTTTGTGGCTGCCGTGCCAAAGGGTTCATGGTTTTTTTTGGTATGTGTCTCTTAAAAAGCATATGCATGGCTTTCATCTGCCTGTGTGTTTATTTGCTGAACAAGAATCATGCCATTTATTTGCGTTCCTCATCATTTCCTCTTACTTTTCCATTGGGTGATGATTAATTGATTCTCTTACATTACTTTATATCACAGCTTGAGCTGCTCTTGGTAGTGGAGAAGCTTCAGGAGTTACGCTCCATAAGAATACAAAGGTTGAAAAAACAAGGTATATATAAGAAAACCACTCTGCTTCTTGTTATCTGTGCTATGAACTTATGATTATTATAGTGCACATTATTACTTGGTCTCTTTGTCAGTCTGCTTGGTTTCTTTTTCTCCATCCTTGTTGCCATTTGTACCATTTTAACTTGTTATTTACTTTTTTTACCTTCGCAGTACTGAATACTGGTTTATGATTGATTGATTTGATTTGATCATATCTATAAATTATGTGTGCCAGAATTCAAGCTCTGATACTTTAGCATTTTGATTCTAAATAGATAACTATTCACCTTATAAATGTATCGTGAGAAATATATAATCAACACATTTGCTAATTATCAAACTGAAACTGTACATTCTTAATGGTTTTAGTTGTTTTTCTAATTGGAAAATCTTCAATATTCACATTTTTTGTGCATACAAGAGTTTGTAATATTCATATATTTACATATTTAACGAATACTTTTCTTATGAATTTTTAAAAATGATCAGGCCATTTTCTCCCAGAGGAGGATGACAAGTTTCTTGAGAGAGTTCAAGCTGCAGTGAAAGAAGAGGAGCGTGAAGCTTTGGCTGCAGTTGAAGCAGATGCTGCTAAAGAAGCAATTGCAACTGCTGAGGAATCCAGGAAAGCTATTCAGAATCAAGGGAAACTGTCAAAAGAAGGCAATGATGATAGTGAAGTAAAGGAGAACAAAGAGCAAATAGTTCCCAGTGTGACTGAAGACGGATCTGGTCCATTGGATGAGAATAAATCCAGTAAAATAGAACAGATCAGTGGAGGAGCATATGATCCTTTGGCAAATTTACCCATTGAGTTCTACCATTATTATCATGGAAGCAACAATGATATGGGTACACTTATTGAGGTAAACTCAACTAATTTTGTTTTTAAATTCTACATTTTCTTGGATAACAGCACTTTTCTTTTTGTTTTCTTAGAATAATTACATAACTAGTCAACTTTTCTGTGTTTGAAGACTGCTAGTTTTACCTGATTGGTTCACTATTTGCCTAATGAACTTTTTTTTAATTACCAGCTTATGTTTAATTCACTTGCTTGTTCATTATAATTTTTTTATTGTTAATGTTATGGCTGGCATACAATCTCATGCAGGTTAGAAGAGGATGGGATGCCTATATCAGACCTGGTGGAAGGTAAGAATGATGAAACTTTTGTGGTAATGCTTAATTCTTTGGGTGGGGTGACCATGGAGGGGTATTTTACTTATAGATCTCAATGCCCGAAGTAATTTCACATATAAATCTTATGAATATTTTACCTCATTTCTTAAGTGCATACGAAAGTTGCTTTTAGTGAAATATTTTTATGTTTTATGCATATCTATGATTATATTTCAACAGAGTTAAGAGAGAGAACGTTGGGTGTTAAGTTCTTAAAATATATTTATGAGAGGTCTAGACTCTAACTAAAGTACCAGACTCACCACCACCTTTTATTACACTAATGATCTGTACACTCTATATTAGATATCACACAATCTGTTCCACTGTTCTTACTTCACATGTTTGTGCTGTAGTTACGTTTAGAATGTATTTTCATAGTTGCTTTCACTCATTTTGGTTAGTGTCTAGTATGCATGTATCGTAATCAGTGTGAAAAATGAAAATCAATCATTTATCTTATTTGATATTTTTTCCTTGCATCCAGCCGCATACCTGGGCACTGGGTTCAGCCTCCTCCACCAGCTAATGAGATATGGGCATCTTACTTGGTGGGGCCTAGATGATTAGTTAACAAATCAACAGTTTTGTACAAAGATGTTATCCCGTCATATGGTAAGTTTTGAAGGTTTGACCTATGTTCCTGACCAACCTCAGCTATACGCTTTGTGGCGGCATGTTTACATATTTGTAACTTGCTCATCATGTATTCAGTTCATACGTGTTATTGTTAAATTTACATGAAGATAAAGAGAAAAAATTACTTATACTTCCTTTTTCTAAACAACAATGGCAATTTACATTGAAAGGAAAGCTATGCTAGACTCGTCGATTTACAGTTAAATCACATTTTATTGTTAAAACGTATTTACATGCTTTCAGAAACCTTGTTCTATATTAGTTAAATCTTACCGTGAGGTGAAGGGGAAGTCATGATGGAACACTTTTCTGCTTCGTGTGGTAGAGTTAAACACATGGAAAATACAGAGGTTCAGAAAATAGCGATGGCATGTCAAAATTCAGGCTGTTTGGTTGTGAAGAAATTGGGAGCAAAGAAAAATATCACACGTGGCTCTCACAACAAAATTAGTAAAGTACTTAATGGTTCCAGAAAGTTATAGACACTTGATGAGCTCCTGATTTTTTATTTATTTTTGGATGAGTCCTTGAAAAAAATTTTCAACCAACATTTTAGTCCTTCTGTTAGTAGGAGTATTGACAGAAGTTCAAATCATTAATTATAATAGTGACGACTCCTTTTTCATTCTTAGATGACTCTTAATTGTCAGTTACAATGTAGAGTAGACTTTTCAACTCTAGTGGAAGTTCAAATCCTTGATGCTTTTGTTAGAAAAGTACTTCATCAACTGCTGAGTGTTGTGGACATGAAAGACAGCACGATGAAGTTGAGATCCACCCTGGAAGAACAGAAGTCCATCATTGAAATAGTAGAACCAGTGACTGAGTAGATAGATTATCTTAACTATCGATTGTGTTTGATAAACAAATGGCAGAAAAATCCTCAAAAGGTGTTGCTTCGGGTGGCTTGTATATAAATTTTTACTGGCAACTCTAATCCTATGAAATGGCACATGCATTAGATATGAAGTGAAACATTCAAGTGTTTTGAATGTGAGAATATGCAGCAGTAGGCCCATCTGCACTAATGTGAGAGGACATGGAACTCTATAGAAAGTTGCATCAGAAAAACATCAATCAAATAGTTTATTTTATTTTATTTATTTGCATTGCAATACTGAAGGGACGGAGTTAAAAAACCAAATATGGATGGTCTGTATGTTGAGGAAGGATATTGTTAATATAAGCTTTGGGTTATATGCTAAGAGTTGCATTATGGTTCCAATTCTTACTTTTAATTTTTAAATTTTCTTATCAATTAAAATTAATTATTATTTTTTTATAAATTTTATATAAACCATTAAATAATTAATATGAATTAAAAATTTAATATATCTTTTACTATTTATTTTGTAAATATTATTGATTTTTTTTTCTAATTTAAAGTTATGAATTTTATTATTATTTTAATGAATTCTATTTTTAATATTTATTTTAATTTTTAACTTAAATTATTTTGAAAAAAATTAATATATTTAATAAATACATATTTACAATATTAATTTAAATAATTTATTTAAATTATAACTTAAATTTCAATTTATGATCAAATTAACTTATCATTATTAAAAAGTTACAATGTTATTAATGTTAAAACATAAAAAATGTAATATACAAGAAAATAATATTTTTCAGAGTATTATATTATTTTAAAATAGAAAATAATTGTTATTGCGATTTTCCAGAAACCCTTTGTAATAGGGGTGGTTTTCGAACCCCGAATAGTTTTGATGGTTTTAGTTTCGGCATATTTAGTAGAATTTCGATAAATTATTGTGATTTTTCAGAAAAAATAGACGCGGTTTAACATATTTTTCTCAGGAAACATATTTTCTAAGAGTTAAAATTATCAATAACATTAAGAATAACTCCCGAAAAAATTACAAATTTTTTAGTGTTGATTAGTTTTTTACATAGAAACAATCCCATAAGCTATCAAAATAATTACATGTTAATTTAGACTTAAACATCAAATCAAACATACAACAAAATATTACTTTAATTAATACTCTTATTATGATAATTGATTGTGTTTAATCTTTTTAACTATAGCCTAGTGATAACATGTTTGGGTAGAATAATTGTGTTAATCATGTTTTTGGTTTTAGATTTGAACTTAAAATTAAAGTTTTTTTCTTCAAAATTTTAATATATTTTCTTCAAATTTTAAACATAAACAGATGCAGTTTTTCTTTTAAAATTGAATTGTGTTAAATTTTATTAAATTTATTAAGTAGTGTTCTAAATTGACATTTGTTAGCTGTTAAATAATTCAAATATAATATATTTAAAGTTTTGAAATTAAACTATATTAAACATGGAGAAAAAAAACGAATACTAATTTTATATTAAAATTTGAAAATTAAAAATATATTTAATCTTTTTGTTATTTATCATATTTTGCATCTTTTCTTCAAGAGGTATCAATACATTTTCAGCAACACTGCTATAAATATCTCTACTCATATTAATTGAAATTTATTTAAAATAACAAAATTTAGTATTTAAAATTTAGTGTTTCTACTTTACAAAGCATGTCGTTGGATGGAAACTTATGTTTATGTTGTCATTCATCGTTGTTGGTTTTATTCATTTTCATGGATTCTATCCTTTTCATTTTTTTGTACAATTCTATTATGTTATTCTCTAAAGTTAACTCTTTGACGTCTTTTAATGTGAAAATTATAATTAATATTAATTTATATATATAAATTACATTTAACCATTCAAATTTATAATATTTGTTCATAGTTAGAAGGTTAAGGGTTTATTTAACTTCTAATATAATATGAAAAGTTGATTATATTATAAAAATTTTGTAGGTTATTTTAGGAAAACACTAAAAAGATTTATATAAAAGATCAATATATTAGTTTTAACTTAAAATCTTAAACAATAAATTTATGTGAGTCCTCTTGCTTAAATATTGTGTATTTTACTTACTTTTATTCATTATAAATTTTTTAACTCATTATAAATTTCTAACTAATTTAACAAACGAATAATAAATTTTATTTTATGTGATGTTTTAATATAAATGTTTTAGACTTATATTTGACATAAAAGACTTTTATGAGAATATCTTATGTTAAGATGGTAACGTGAAATAGTTTAAAATTATGGTATTTTGCTTTTCGTCTCACGTATGGGATTTGATAAACAATACGTACAAGTTTTCCTCTTGAAGATCCATGACAACGAAATCAAAAACTAAAAAATATTATCAACATAAGACTAAACCATATATAACATCATTTTCTATTAATAAATAATTACCCATGAAAACTACCTTTTTACATAAATAATTTTAAATAATTATATTATTTGATTGCAAATGATTATAACTTTTTTTTATGTCATATATTAGTACATAATTAATATAACCATACAAGGCACTTTATTTTTTGTGGTTGAGGACCTAGAAAAAGAAAAAGAAAATATCTCATATATATTTTATAAATAAAATATACAGTTAACATTTCATCAATACAGGAATATGACTTCTCCACACTCTTTATGGATATCTTTCGTATATTTATATAAAAATATTTTTTTTATTCATAATATATGTTGTATGGTTTTCAGAAATATTTTAATTATTATATCTGTTGTGGAAAAAGCGTTTGCAATTTTTTTTTATTTCAGTAAAACCTTTTATTTCATAAATAGTTGCAAAAACAGTGGAAATGATAAAATCACATGTTTTTTATTATTATTTTGTATAAACATCTTCAAATAGAATGATAATAAGGTGATGTTTTTTCTATTTTTTATTAGAATATAAAAATATTTTTCCCTCAATCTATGACTTTTTATTATTTTATTTTGATATTATCAATCTGTTAAATTTTATTTAATATAATCGCCTTTTCTAAATCTTTTAAACAAAAATCCAAACATCAACCTTTGGTACAAGTATTAGTCTATAATGATTAATGATATGGATTGATTTTTTTAACTGTTTAAAAATATATATAGTTAACTATTATATTTTTTTATCTAATTCACAATTTTTAAGAAATTATTAACAAAAAGCTAGTAATTATTGTGACAAAAGATTGCAAGTGTTTTCATTGTGTAATTATAACATTATAATAACATAAAAAAAAAACTCATTTCGTAACTTTTTTTTATATATACATACACATATTTTATAAATGTAATATGTATTTTAGTAATATTTTGTATTTTGATAATTATCACAATAGTTATTTTTTATTTATGTTTATTATTTTAAAAGAAAAGTAAGCACATAACACATTACGGGCAATTTTTTAATAACCCTAAAAAAAATAGATATATTTACATCTATCCAACATAAAAAATATACTTTTTATGCTTTAGATTAGTGATCAAATGAATTACTTTCATATTCTAACAAATTAGTTTAGTAAATTAAAAAAATTAATGTAAGTTACTTTTGTTGATAATTTTTACAGATTAACTGTGGTTAAATCTTTTGATGCATCAAATAGATTAACTTTTAAAAAAGTACGTAACCAAACCATTAAAAAAAATAAAAACAATCAATAATAGTTATCTTCTCACTATAATACTTTGTTGGTTTTAATAGTTATACTTTGCATGGATGATTTGAGGTTTGGAAACAAAAACAATGTTTTTCCATGATTTATATTCTTTGATAAATATATTCCTGTACATATTTGACTATGGGAGTTTAATATATATATATATATATATATATATATATATATATATATATATATATATATGACAATTTTTTTACAAAAGTTTATGTGGTAATTTGTGATTGATCTATTTCAAATATACATACCAATAAAACAATAACACATAATCTATTGTTAAAAAATTGTTAACATATCATGATCATATATAATATAATATAAAATCACCAAGACAATGTAAAAATAATAAACATTTCATCTTTTACACTAATACAAATCTTGACAATAAGATAATGTTATTTTTATATATAGGATCCATAATCTACTTTATAATTTCACAAAGAAATATAACATTGTTTAGAAATAAAGTTAAATTATGTTATTAAAAATTGCATATAGTCTTCCTCTTCAAGACACACCTTATTTCTTAGAAATAATATGAGAATAAGACTACCATAGAACATACTATTTAAAATAAAAAAATTATGATAAGTTAAGTTTATGTTTATTAATTTTATATTTATTTGAAATTATATTTAACATCAATAATTATATAAAAGGTATTGTCCATTTTGAAATTAAGATTTTATCATTTTTATCTTTAAAAAATATCTCAAAATATTAAAGATTTTTTTTAATACGTTAAAATATCACAAAATATTATTTCATATATTTAAAGTTGTTAATAGGGTTATACATATTTACAAGAAAGATTTAAAATTTAGCATATAAAAACTTATATGTTATGTGACAAGTTAATGTTGCGAGTTTTTAAGCAACAAGTTAATATATTTGAAGTCACTTTTTGTACTTCTCCCACATCTTTATGTGATGCATATGTTGAAATGAGTAAAACTAATTGACAGTTTAACTTACAATTATATGTAATATGTTGTTAACCTTTAATATTTTTTTATATATGTTTTATATTATATAGTATTAATTGTTATCTGAGTTATTGTTTTTTATAAATTATGTTTTTGTTAATTGAAATATTTTATATTTAATTTATCACAACTGTGGTTTATACTTTTTTTAGATGATAAGTAGTGTCTTTCCCTTTAAAATTTAATCTCTCTTCTTATTATAGAGTTAGATCTTTAAATTATTTTTGCTTGACAAAAAATTTATCCGTTAATTTTCCATTTTATTTTTTATAGAATTTATCTATAAAAAAAATAGAATAATGAACTTGTAAATTTAAAATACTAAATATAGAATGAGAATTAGCAGAAGAACATAGAAACCACTTCCTAGGAAAAATAAATTTTTTATGAATGGTTTGTTTAAAAATAAAAATTACAACCAAATAAAAAGGAGAAATGTACAAGTGGTAAAGAATAATTTGTTTCAATAATATATCCTTTTAAAAAGTAATTATTTTAGCAGTATTGCAATTTTAAAACACGTTCGTATATCCTAAAATTCCTCATAAAAGTTGAAGTCATCTTATTTAAATTTGTTATGGTAAGAGATAATATATAGAATAAAGACAATAACTAAAATTAAACTAGGAACATTAATACTTTAAACAAATATTAGAATAAAACATTCTAATTCTTTTGGCACAGTTATTGATTTGATCTATTTTTTGTTTTTTTTAAACAATTCAATTTAATCATTTTCATTATGTTTGAATAGAAGTCATTAGTTAATGATGACATGAAGAATATACAAATGACAGAAATGTTAAATTTGGATTGTATTTAATACTTTAATACTTTAAGATTATTTGTTTTTAACTTGTTTATGTAATTTGTGGGATACGAAATTAAACTTTTTTCTTTCGTGGCGATGGCTCTAGGGTTTCGATAAAACACTTACTTATAAATATGAAGAACTTGTTGTATAGAAAATAACTAGGATGGTTAAAAATGGTGTAAGACAATTTTGAATTATCCAAATTATAAGGTTAGACTCATGAAATTTTTGTTATTATTAGTTTTTGTTGAAGTTTGTACTTAAATACGAAGTTATATTTTCATCTTATTTTTGTGATAATAAAGTGAAAGTAAAACTGAAGATGATAGTGATGAAATGGACGTTACTATTGTGAGGCAAATGAGAGAAATATATAATATAGTGAAAGAGGTTAAAGGTTTTGAGAAGGTGATCGAATGGAAATATAAAGAAAGACTTAACAAAATAGAAAAGCACAAAACAACACAAATATATGGAACTTAAGGTAAATAGTCAAATGGTTCATAGATGACCAAGAATTAGAACCATGAAAACACAAAAGATGAAATGGTAGAAAAGCAAGACAAGTAAAGAACACATAAGAACACAAAAAAGCAATAAAGATAACCAAGAACTGAGAAACTTAGCTCTTTTAAAATCAAAGCTCTTGATACCAAATGATGGTAGACTCCTCCTCCAGCCTATATGACTCAAGTAAGGTGGGTGAACCCAAGGATGAGATGGTGCGCGAAAGCTACAGATGTGGGGGATATATTGGCTCAGTTTTAGTGATTTAATGGTGACGAGAATATGGTATTTAGGTACAGTCAAAAGAGGTTGAGTCAACTCTTAAAGAAAGGTGGCTAAAAGAAACCTAGAAGAGATGTTCTAGTCTTTGGTGACCTAAGTGAGTAGTATGACACAAATATGGTAGCATAACAATACTTAAATCAAAGGTGAATTTACATGAAAAGAGATACATATTTATAAGCTTAAGTAACTTTAAAGGTCTCTCTAAATTGTAGAAGCAAAACCCAATACTCTAACTTGGAGACCAAGATATAATCATCTTCATTAGGAGGAGAATGACACATTACAAGAGCATGTGCCTCACAAAATAGAGCACTTAGATATCACTCTAGCCAAGGACCCACAAACTTCTAGAATTTCAAACTTTTGTTTGCATAAGTTGAACTTCTTCTAGAAGGTTTATGCTCCAAGGTAGGGTTTTTACCTTAGATCTATGTGTTTTCTTAGGGCCAACCTCCTTTAGGTCCAAATCCCTACGCTACAACCTTAGGCCAAAATACAATAACCAAAAGAAAATATATACTATTTGACTTATTATACAAGGTCTAAAAGGAAAACCCTATACTATTAAACTCATAATACAAAGCCCAACGAAACATATTTTATTAAAATATCACTAACACATAATGAAAAAAGTTTAAGTCTACCTTCCACGAATGATTTTGACTCTTCTTAAGTTTGTTTGGCCATGCTTAAGGGATATGTCATCGATAAATAAAGAATATTAAATTTTTTTATAAATTTTATAGGGATCAAAATATAAAAAACTTCATTAATACGAAAATTTATTTGAGAAAGAAGGTAAAAGAAAAAATAATCAAACATTTTACTCAAGTAGTAAGATGTCATATAAGAGATAATTAATCATTTAACTAATGTTAATAAACAATAAAGACTAATAAACAATAAAAACCAAAATAGAAATATATTTTTTTTATCAAAAATAAAAACAGAAAATAATTACGATATGCAAAATTGGGAAGTAAAAGGAATTTACTTATGTAAAATTAATAACACTGAAAAAATCTTACAGAAGCAAGATATTAAGTATGAGCCATTAAAAAGGATAAAAAAACGTAGAAATGGTTCTAAAATGAAAATATGACCAAAGCAGACAGCTGAGGGTTCGAAAAAAAAACAAAAAACAAAAAGCGCATCATTCTCAACATCTGCAATCCGTCACCACAATTAATATTTTATTTATTTTATTTATTCAAATATAGTTGTCTATCCATCCACAAGATTCTGATTCCACACCAATTCTGGTGGTTAGCTAGTTTCATGAATAAATTAATAATTAATTAAAATACAATTAATTATTACAAAGCATGTCTGAATATATATATATGTATATAATTTGACACATAAATCATTTACATTTATTTTACATAATTTTTTTTTTAAAATATAAAAATTTATTTCTTTATAACTATTTTATCATGTTAAATGGAGGTAAATATGGGTCATCTCAATTATCATAAAGAAAGAAACTCTTAGCATAGTTAATTTTTTAATTTATTTTTTCTGTTCTAAAAGTCATAATCAGATTCGAACATGCAGATAAGATTATTTTATTGTGTTCCTGCCTATATTAAGAACAGAGGCTTAGACAAAGAAGGGTAGATCACCACCATTAACGGTTTTCTATTTTTAGTAAACACTTTTTGTACTTCTAAGTAAACAGTTTATTCGAAAACTGCTGCAGAAGTCATGCACTACTCAGTTCTGTTGCATTTCCTTTTATGGAATCTATTTTCCACCTACTCTTTGCTACTGTTAGCTTCCATCAAGGAAGAAAATTCCTGGGTTTGTGAAAATTCTGAATTTTGACTTGCAAGTTTCAAGCTTTTGGAATTTTAGAACAGTTGTTTCTTTTGGGTCGGAAAGCGAAAGCTTGTCTGATAAGAAGACAGGCATCTTAGTTCAAAAAACTCTCTCAGGTATTTATAGATTGCTCAATAAAGAGGTTCTTACTTGGTTAGTAGAATTTGAACTCATGTTCTTGTGAAGAGCTCGCATTCACACAGACATTAAGTGCATTAGACAACTGGGAGTTTCTCAGTATCATAAATGGTTGACACTATTTATGAATCCTTGTTCTTGATGCCTTAATTGTGTGTTAAAATTTTCCATTGATGCACTTGCTTGGATGCAAGCATTCAAAACCCAACTTCATGTTTAAGTTTGGCTTTTGTTTTCAATCTGTTTCGTGTGTCGTGATGTTTTAAACACCTTTTGTGCTGAATTTGTTGTTATATACAGTTGTTCCTAATTTTAAGATTGGATTAGATAATAGCTTTAGGGTAGTTGGCGGCTACTCATTAGTTTGGCTGTCAAATTTTGACTGTAGGATGTGATGATTTGCTTATATTAATTCCTCTAATTAAAACTTTTACTAAAACGAGGACTTTGAACTAATGAATGATTCTTGAATCCTGAATTCTAATTCCCTGAAGTTTCAAATACCAGATTTTAAGTGAGGTGATGTTTTTATTTACTCGTTATTGTTACATATATTTTCTCTGTTGGGTTCTTCTACTTCAAAAATTATTTTTAAGTTGCTGTGAAAAACACCTTTTACTCCTTTTTGTCAGAGAGATAAAGAAGAATAAAAATGATATGAAGAGACAGCAGAGATTAAAACTGTTATGTGGAAGGACTAACAGGAGATGTTTTTAAGTATGAAGATTATAAGAAAAGTATTTGTAGCCATAGACAGCAAACGAATGATTTAACTTTTTTTAGTCTCTGTTTGATTTTGTTGTTTTTCTTTCTGTGATGAGAAGACTTTTGTGTGATGATTTTAAGTTCCTGGGTTCTGACTTTTTCTTGAGATTGTGCATGCCATGCAGTGTAAACCCTGGTGGCTTTTAGGATGTTGGTCAACTTGGAAGAAGCCTCTGGTGCAAATTTTGATTCAAAGGGACTAACATAGGTCAAATTCTCAACTTAAATTTTTCTCTTGAACCAAACCATGGAAGATCATTTTTCCCCAAAGGGAAAGGAAACTGGCTATTGCACATCTCCTTGTACCCAGTTGGAGGAATCAACATCGGTTGATGGTGGGATGAAAAAATCTGCTTCAGAGGACATGTTTAGCAACTTCTCTGAGCTCATGAACTTTGATACCTATGCTGGTTGGAGCAATAGTTCATCTATGAATTATCAGAGTTTGGCAAGTGTGTTTTCATCATTTTCCTCAGCATCATATCCACCATCCGATGGATTGAATCTGGTGGAACATGGCAATGGTCCATGCTTTATGACAGAAGTCAGTGAAATTCACAATGGTATAGAAAGTTCTCCTAGTTGTGAAGAAAGAGGTATATTTCAGCAAATGGACATCCAACTTGGTTTCTTAGATGAAGCAAATGATTCAAATAGCTTTGATTCAAAACAAAATCGTAATGGTTTATATCAGCAACTTAATACCTCAGACATGTGCAATTACATGATCTCAAGGTCATCAGGGAGGCCACTTGCTGATAGAATGTTGAGGTCTTTGTCCTTCTTTATGGAATCAGTTGATGAGGGAATGCTGGCACAAGTTTGGGTACCTATAAAGCATGGTGATGAATTCATCTTATGCACAAGTGAACAACCTTATTTGTTAGATCCAAAGCTTGCAGGGTATCGAGAGGTGTCAAGGGCATTCACATTTTCTGCAGAAGGAAAGAAAGGATCATGTCCGGGGCTTCCTGCACGAGTGTTTACATCACATGTTCCTGAATGGACTTCCAATGTTGGCTACTATAATAAAACTGAGTACTTAAGGTTGGACCATGCATTGAATCATGAAATTCGTGGATCTATTGCTCTTCCTGTTTCTGATATGCATTCTCATGAGCCATGTGCTGTATTGGAACTGGTCACTACAAAGGAAAAACCTAATTTTGACAGAGAATTAGAAATTGTTACTCAGGCACTTCAGGTGGATTTTTCTTCTGCTATTTCTAGTGTACACTTTAATTTATGCAGTTTCCTGTCTCACTGCTTGTCATATTATGTCTGTTTAAGAAAATTTCTACCTTGCTGCCAAAGTATCTTATCTTGTATTCTGTATATAGTTGATGTTTATCTCTTGCTGTAATTGAGGAGAAGTTAGGAAAGAAGATTTTCTAAGCATGTGCATAGTGCTGGTGCAGTCATATTTCTTGTGATCAAACTAAGATTAGTTTGCAAAAATTGGAGCCTTCATATTATACTAATCTATTTCTAGTCTATAGTCATCATTTGTCGGCACATCCTACATTCATTAGTACAGGGTTTACTTGTATGAGAAACCTCTACAATTACTAGGAAAAGTAGCCTATTTCTATGTCTTAGATATTTCCATATTATGTTATCATCGAAGGTGCTAATGATAAATATCCTTATGATGACATTATGCAGCTTGTAAATTTAAAGACTACTATGCCTCCACGACTTCTTCCCCAGGTAACGATAATCCATACTCTGATGATTTATCATATTGATCTTTCCCCACTGTAAAGGCAAAGCTCAGCTTTCTGAATTTTCAATGGAGGGGAGGGGCTTGGGAAGTGTTATTATCTGGTTTTCTCAAGAACTTGTTCAAAGGGTTTAATAATAATTGTTCCTAACCTAATGTTTTTATCCATATAGATCCAAAATGCATATCACAACCACCTGTTAATCCTTAATGAATTCATACACTAATTCATTATGAAAATAGAATGCAAAAACATACCCTAAATTTGTCACTGAGATTGATGTGGATGATGTATAACACTGATGGTATTTCTCTCCTGATAGGATGAAGATAAACAAGACCCTAATATAATTGTTAGATCTATTAGATATCTTATATAGATATCTTATCTTTATATTTTATCTTTATATGTTAAATACAGTGAAAATTATGTATGAGATTAATTTTCGTTGGGTTGAATATACACATAAAGTATTCTATTTATAATAGAAGAAATATTAATATAAATCTTTATTATTTCTTATTTGTATATTGAACTTAGCCCATATTTATTCTAATATAAATAGAGGACTCTATGTGTATATTCAATAAGGGGAGATTAATTCTATATATAGTTACCACTATATTCATCATGGTATCTAGAGTAAGGTTCTTTTGAGTAAAAAATTATTGTTGCCTCTACCACTGCACCCGCCGACGGCACCATCTACCGCTGTCGGAATGGTGTCGTCGGCGCCATCGTCTACAGTTGTCACTACCGAAGTGCTAGTTTTGACCGACAATCACACAATTTTGATTGTCTCGGCCAGGCGCCCACCGTGTCATCAAATACCTTCATCGGAGCTCTTATGCACTCTTAGTGCCTTTTGAAGTTGCAGATCTACTCCCTTTTCCGTTGTACGTGTGACACATCTCGTCTCCTCTTAGGCAGCGATTCAGAGTGTCGAGGTCGCTCTTTTTCCTCTTTTAGGTTCATCCTGTTTCCTCTCAAAGCTTTGAAGTTGCTCTTTTTCCTTTTTCAAGTGCCTTGATTGGAGAATCTTGGATTTTTAAGGTTTCTCTCTCCTATTCATCCATGACTTTTTCTGTCTCTTCTGACCTCTCTTTTGTCACCATTGCGTTTGACCCATCCATATATATTTTTTCTCTCATGGCAAAGATAGTTTTTGTTAGTTTATTTATAGCCGTGGTTGCTCTTCAACAATGACCTCTTTATTCACTAGATGACAACAATGCATTCCTTAATGGCTGCAAGAAGAGATTTGTTGGAACAATTTTCCAAGAACTTAGGGAAACAAGATGAAAAACAATGTATATTTGATATAATCTTCTAGGCGTGAATACACACTTTCCTAAAAGCAATATTTCGTCCCTTATAAGAGTGAAAGGGATCACGAAATCCGCATTTGAGATACAAAGAAGAAATACAACAATGATACTCACTCTTAGTATTAACGTCAAACAAGAATAAAATTCTCACAAACTGATTTGTGTGTTAAGTGAATGACAGAATGTAGAGAAAAGTCTCATATATGTGTACATCAATAGAGCACAGGATCCCTTTATATAGATGATTGTAACTTTTCATGAATGATTGTAACTCTTCATGAATAATTGTAACTCTTCATTGGTTATAACTCTTCATGAATAAATGTAACTTTTCATGAATCTAAAAATGGTCTCTAATACTCTAAAATTCCAACAAGATTTACATGGAGCAACCTCCATATTTGTTGTTAGAGGGAGTCTTTTGGGTTGATATTTCGTCTTTTACGTCGTCTTCGCAAATCACTAATAATTTGGTGTTTCTCTAATACAGAAGGAGATATTTTCACTGTCTTTATTGATTATATTAGTAACAAGCTTGATATATATGATTTATATGCATCAGCTTGAGGGGAGTATTAGATATATTATTTTTATCTTTCTTTTATCTTTTATCTTTAGTTAGTTTGTTATTATTTCTTATTTATATTTTGAATTTAGCTCATATTTCTTTTGTTATAAATAGATATTCCTATGTGTATATTCAACAAGAAGAGATTAATCCTATAGATAGTTTTCACTATATATTCATCAATAACTATGGTCACATTCTAGAGTTTGATAACTACAATTCAACCTCTTATCAAGTCAAAATATTACTTTAGGTATCTATGCAATAATCTTTCATAAGAGTTGTACTCTTAGTGATAACCTTAATATTAACAGACCACTGACACATTTAAATAGTATATATGTGAGCCAAAATATTTTAACACTTATTAGTGGCTCTTTTTCTGCAGTGTCTATCAAGTAACAAAAGAGCTGCTTTAACAGAGATAGTTGATGTGTTACGTGCGGTGTGTCACGCACATAGATTGCCACTAGCACTGACATGGATTCCCTGTTGCTACAGTGAGGGAATAGGAGATGAAGCTGAGAGAATACGAATCAAAGAAGGTCATACAAGTTCTGACGAAAAATGTGTGCTATGTATTGAGGAATCAGCTTGCTATATAAATGATGCAGCAATTGGAGGGTTTGTTCATGCATGCGTTGAACATCATCTTGAGGAAGGGCAAGGTATAGCAGGGAAAGCTCTTCAATCAAATCATCCATTCTTCTACACTGATGTGAAGACATATGATATTAGTGAATACCCCCTTGTTCATCATGCACGCAAATATAACTTGAATGCTGCAGTTGCAATTCGGCTAAGGAGTACCTTTACCAATGATGATGATTACATATTAGAGTTCTTTCTGCCAGTGAACATGACAGGGAGTTCAGAACAACAACTTTTACTGGATAATCTCTCAGGTACCATGAGGAGAATTTGTAGGAGTTTGAGAACAGTTTCAGATACTGAAATAACAGGAATAGAAGGATCCGTAGCTGGGTTTCCAAAGGAAAAGCTCACATATTTTTTTCCCATGTCCAAAAGGAACTCTCAGATAGCATTTATAAATGATGATTATGATTCGAATCAGAAGATGTCCTTGAAGGCATCTAACAATGGAATTGAAGCTGCTCATGGCCAGGTACATCTTGGCCATTTCCTTTATCCTTTACCCTTGTGAAATTTATTAAGAAATAAATACTTAGTTTGAGAAAGCATAGAGTTATTGTGATAAAGGAATTAAACGGAGGAGAAATATTGATTATTGTTCATCACATTTCATTTGTCACAATGGGAGTGAGTTGATGTAGAAAAAACTTTATGGAATATGCTTCAACTTTTGTACCCTGGTGTGATGGTTTTGGGATTGAACTTTGACATCGTAGGATTTTGTCTTGTAGGTAATGAATGGACCAAGAAAACAGATTGAGAAAAAGAGAAGTACAGTGGAGAAGAATGTTAGTTTGAGTGTTCTACAACAGTACTTCTCTGGTAGTCTGAAAGATGCTGCAAAAAGCATTGGTGGTGAGACCCCGATGTTATTTCTGTTAATTTCTTCATATATTTTTAACTCAGATTAGTGTTTTTGGGTTATATGGGGATCCATGTTTGTCATCAATCAGATTTGTTTAATTTCATACGCGTAAGTTCTGAAACTAATGTATATTTTTGTTCTCTCCCGTAGTTTCTACTTACTAAAGAAAGTAATGAATGCAATTTCACAACCCTTACTTTTTTTCTTTGAATTTGGAAGATCAAAAGAGGATTCGCTCTAAATTTAAAGGATCAAAAACACAATCAAGTTTTCTGAGAGGTGATTCTTGCTAACAAAGTCAGTTTTTTCTTCGAACAGTTTGCCCAACAACTCTAAAAAGGATATGCAGGCAACATGGAATTTCAAGATGGCCATCTCGGAAGATCAATAAAGTGAATCGTTCATTAAAGAAGATACAGACTGTGCTTGATTCTGTCCAGGGAGTGGAAGGAGGGTTGAAGTTTGATCCTTATACTGGGGGGTTTATAGCTGGAGGATCACTGATGCAAGAAATTGACACACATAAATACATTCTGTTTCCTGAGAAAAGTGCTGTGAAAGACCCTAAGCATGCAACACAAAAGCCAGTTTCAGCACCAGGCAGCACTAGTGAGAATTCAACAATTAAGTTGGATGATGATGATGATGGTGTTTGTTTGGTGGAAAACAAAATTGTAGACTCAAGAGGTGCACTTTTATCTAATACCAGTGAGGGAGGATTTAAAAAAGACAATGCTTCTTCTGATGATTGTTGTGAAGATTCAAAATCAGTGGCCATGAATGATGGATCAAGCCAGAAGGCCAAGAATCAGGATTGTCCTGAACAAACTTGTTCAATATCCTTGGTTACAGATGAGGCTGAAGTTGGAGTAGATGGGGGAGAAGGAATTGAAGAACATAACAACCTTATAAATTCTTCAAGCACCACAAACTCATCCAATGGCTCTGGCTCGATGATGCATGGCAGCTCATCATGCTCTCAAAGCTTTGAGAACCAAAAGCATTCAAAAGTAAAACCAACTTGTGTTGATAGTGAGTCAAAAATGATTGTGAAAGCTAGCTATAGGGGAGACACTATTCGTTTCAAGTTTGATCCATCCGCAGGTTGTTTCCAGCTATATGAAGAGGTTGCAACAAGGTTCAAACTCCAAAACGGGTTATTCAAGCTCAAATATCTAGATGATGAAGAGGAATGGGTGATGTTGGAGAATGACTCAGATTTGCAAGAGTGTGTAGAAATTTTGCATGACATTGGCACACGTTGTGTGAAGTTTCTGGTTCGTGATGTGCCTTGTGTTTTAAGCAGTTGTGGCAGCAGCAATTGCTTCTTGCCAGACAGCTCACAGTGTCTGATATGATCAATGGCTTCATTGAGGTCATTACAAGCCTTGCTTCAACAATATCATGTGGGTTTTGGTTCACATTTGATTCTAATAGTATGTTGGTTGGAGGAGTTGACCTTTTAAGCCACCAATGCCACATGCAAATTTCTTCATTTTCTGTGAAGATGTTGCAGGTGTCATTTGTGGCCATTGGGTCAAATATTTGTTACAATGCTATCTTCTAAGGGTGGCTGTTTTCAGTAGATAGAAAGATAAACACTCACATGATAGCACTACCATGTTAAATATGCTGTTCTCTCTGTATGCTTGATTAAAGCTCCATACACGTTTGTAGCTGTAGACAAGAGTAAATAGCTCAATCTTCACTTTTATCACCAGTTTAATAGAAATTATATATTTGAATTTTTTTTTTCTTTTTTCCTTTGCAAATGATATCAAGTTAGGAACATAAAGAGTAGAATCATAAATGTTTGGATTATAGGGTCATGGTCAAATCTTCTCCTTAATACGATATTCAAACTTTAAATACAGATCAAAGTCTTTTTTTCGCTTCACACTCGTTACCGTTTGATCAAACTGGAAAGTTAACTACAGAAAACACTTCGATATTAAAATCAGTACAAATCCAACCATGTTAGCAATAAATACGTAATGAATGTAATTAACCTATCACAATACCTCAAAACTGTAGTTATAGATATTGGAATAGACTTCAAATTAGCATCGACCTAATTACTGACACACTAGTAATAATCTTGCTTAGCTTTAACCGTAATCATCTTTAACATTAATCTTTGTTTAATCCAACTGCTCGGTTAGTCCACTAAGTCTTTTAAGGTTTCATATTGATGAAACCGTATCCTCTTTTGCCGACAGAATGATTCTACTATCTAAGAAAAAAATTTCTAACAAAAGCATCACACAATTGGATATTACTTTGATTTGATTATTTTGATAAGTGAATATAAGCTGCAGGATGAGAAGAGATAGGAAAGTTGTTTATATAAGAATTAAGATCATATAATTTAATGTCTTAAAGACTTTATATTAAAATGGTATCAATTTGTTATATAAGAAGCATGAATAAAAATTCATATTAAGATATATGCATTTAAAATTTAATATTATCCTTTTAATATTTTAAATGGATATTTTATATCAATTATTTTCATGTCTGTTTTAATCTAAATAATATTTTTACATCCTCTAAAATATTAAAAAAATTTAAATTATTAAAGACAAAATAATTGATAAATTAAAGCTTTGAGACCACTGAGTCAACCTTTTAAAGAATTGAGAATTCACATGGTGGATTCGAAAGGGAAAAAAAACGAAAAACACGTTTGAAGGAAAAAGGTTGGAACAACATAGAAGAAGCTTCGTGGGATGAGTAATTAAAATTATTTTATTATTTACCATAAGAAAATTCGACATCCTTAATCAATAAAATACTTTTTAAATTTTAATTATTTTATTAATATCCTTAATTAAATGAATTCACACCATATTTTACCTTTTTATCACACAAAAAAAATGAAAAATAAGGAAATGTTTTCACCGTCCAGATCCGTTCCAGCGAACGTAAATCAATGGCTGAAATCCAAGTAATTAATTATTAAAAACTATTGATTGACTAAAACATAGAAGCTAGCAATAGGAAAAAATTGTACACGTATAAATCGCGTTGAGTTGTTATCTGGAAGAGCTTATGCTCTCTGATCGCAATTTCTAGCATGGAACCATCAGCTTCAGGTTCAGTTCGGAAAACCCTCAAATTTTTAAATTTCTTGGTTTTCTAATTTCGTTGATTAAAGAAAAGGGGTAATTACTATTGCTGTTGTTCTATTTTCGCTTGGTGAAGCCACATAAAAATAAGAAAAGGGTACACTGATTTTTGTGTGGAGATTATTAGTGAATTAGATTTCATAGTTTTGCATATATTGATTTGGCAATTCTAGCGGTTCAGTGAAATGGGATTAATTACGATGTAGTATTCTGAACATTATGATGATAATGGAATCTGTGTTTCATCCCTCTTCATGGGATCTCCATTCCAACAATTTTATAGTTTTGTGTTGCAGCTCCACCTAAACCGTGGGAGAAAGTAGCATCCTCATCTGGGACTGCACCTTTTAAACCCCCATCAGCAGGTAGAACGAGTGATGTAGTTGAGTCTTCAGGAACTGCAAAACCAGGGGAAATAGTTTCAGCTTCCAATAACTCTGCAATTGTCAATAGGAATGCTCTTGGAAGACCCCTTCCCACAAGGCCTTGGGAGCAGAATTATGGAACTACCAGCTATGGAGGTGTGTTTTTTATGTTAAATTGTTTCTAGTCTCACATATTTGGCCTCCTATCCTTTTGGCTCTTTCCTTGCTTTACCTATTTTTATGAGTCTTTTCGTTTATGATTTACAGGTTATGGTTCTACAATGAATTACAATTCTGGATATGGATCTTATGGTGGAGTGGGAGGGTTTAGTGGTGGAGGAATGTATGGCAACAACATGTACGGGGGAGGATATGGGGGGCTTTATGGGTCCTCTGGGATGTATGGAGGGGGAATGTATAATGGTGGTTTTGGGGGTCCTATGGGTGGTTATGGCCTGGGTGGTGGTCCTTATGGAGCTGAAGATCCCAATAATCCATATGGTGCTCCTTCATCGCCTCCAGGATTTTGGATTTCTTTTATACGTGTGGTGAGCAATATAATTTTCTGCCCAACTTAATTCCTCTTTTCCTCACTAATTGATTTTGGTTCTCATATTCTGGGTTACTGTAACTAATTACTAGATCATAAAGTAATGTATAATTCCTTATTGTACAAGAAGAAGCTTAATGGGTCAATCCTGTCTGTGTTCCATGTTTGTGATAATTACTCGTCTCTTGGGACTAGATGCAACAGAAACTAGGATATTATTAATCTTTGGACAAAACTTAGATGTAGTTCCATGTTTTAAGTACTTTCAGTGCTGTTCTTTGATTAAAATTGGAATTTAACATCACCAATTGCGTAATAAATGTCTGCATTAAAATTGAGTGCAGGTTTCTGAGGTAAAACTATTTCCCCCTTAATCTTAGTATAAATATCTTATGAAACTTCTTTTCTTTAGGTGTATTTGACCATTCAATCAGCATTCTAAAATGGACACGTTATTTTAAATCATTTTCTTGGTGTACTGCATTCACTGTTCTCATTCTACACTGCGATCTCAACCACATTCTCCTCCTTTGAAAATTTGCTTTGCATTAGCTTATTCTTTTTTCCCTTTAAAATTGTAGATGCAAGGCGTGGTTAACTTCTTTGGTAGGATTTCAATTCTCGTAGACCAGAACACGCAGGCTTTCCATATGTTCATGACTTCACTTCTTCAGGTTTTACATTCATCTTTTTCTTTCCATTTTTTGTTCCTTTCCTTCGTTAATTTGTTATATTATATTCTATGCTCTAATGGCTGTTTGAAGGTCACAAGTAATCATTCATCTATCCTATCCTTTTTAATTCTGTTAATTTGAAAAGCTTATTAGACAAAATAAAAATCAAGTTTGGATCTGGCTTGTCCAGTCCAAGTTCCAAATTAGTAAAATCATTCTTAATGATGGATGTATTAGTTTCTATTGTTTACTTTCATTTCACAGGGCATGTTTCCAACTCTGATAGTCCATGCCAAAGATCACTTGTGTTTTCCCTCCTTTCAAATAAGAATGCAGATTTGCCGAGTTTTTTGTGTTGTCCCTCTAATGAACTTTCAAAATAGTATATTGAATTTTATTTTAATGCGATCGTATCTTGACAGCTTTTTGACCGGTCTGGTGTATTATATGGAGAGCTAGCTAGATTTGTGTTACGGTTGCTTGGAGTCAAAGCTAAACCCAAGAAGATGAACCCTCCAGGTCCAGATGGACTTCCACTGCCTGGGCCACACACTTCCTCTGTAAATCAGAACTATATTGAGGGACCAAAAGCTGCTCCAAGTGGTTCCTGGGACAATGCATGGGAATATGATACCAGTAAGTAATGAAATGAATCTGTTTTGCTGATAAGAGCGAATCCAAATACAGTATAAGGAATTGAGAAACAGCTGAAGCAATGCAAATGAAGATACTGAAGATGTGCAAGTCATGCTTAAACTGGAATTTTCAGTATGCTTTGGTTGGATGGGTTTGTTTTACCGGAAATGGATCACAATGGTAAAACAAACTGGCTGGTAAAACAAACCAGTAATACATTTACCTTTAAAGCATCTGCTCGGAATTTTGTAGGATGCTGTTTGTATAGATAGTTGTGTTACTTTGTATTTCAAATGTTGCTTAACCTATTGGGGGAGACAAATAGAAATAAGTAAATTGGGTGTAAAAAAATATAAAGGCTTGTTTGACTCTCTTCAATTTCTGGTTTTAGAAACTGATTTCTTAAGTAATTTTGCATTTCTGAGCAATCAATTTCATATAGAAGTTCTGATAATAAGTGTTTTAGAATGAATGACCTCGCGCGCGCGCACACATATATATATATAACAAATAAAAAACATTTATACGTACTGTAGTAGTTATGTTTAAGTGTTTAAGAAGTAATTCCTTAGAAAATAGAAATGTGTTTGTGGCTCAAATGCTTTTAAGAAAGAAGAAAACTTTTTTAAAAAACGATAAACATGGAAGGCTAGTTTGACGTACTTGTAAAAGCAATTCTTTCAACTGTGACAGTGTCTCAATAAAAATAGTGGTTCAAAAATGTTTCAATGTAAAATTTGTGGCTCAAAATAATTTGGTTACTCATTTTACTTATATTTAATTGCTTACAACTAATTTCATCGATGAATTCTTAGTTTAAAGAAATAAACTCAGTTTATGACGTTCAATTACATGAGAAACACCATTTAGGGTACAAGATTGTTTACAAATAAATATAAAAGTTAGTTTCTTCAAAATTATTTTGATAATATAATTAAAAAAATCATAAATATTGTCTCAAATCTCTGATGAGAGGTTCTTCAGAGCTTACTAAAATAATAAACTTTTAAATCAAATTTTAGTGAAAATCATGTATAACCTAGAATTTTAATTGTATCTTCTTATTCTCTATACTGCTACGAGGTAACAACTAACGCTGTTATATTACGTTCCTTACCAAATAAGAGAACTCAATTTGAATATAGGAAAGCAAGATTGGGTTATGAGTTCATCATATAAAAGTTCTCACATTAAATTCAATAGATATCTTCAATGTTCATGAGTTTTTTTTTTCTTTTTTTATATTTACTCAACTTTTTCATTTTTATTTAATATAATTTTTAACTTTTTAATACTAAAAATAATAAATACTTAGTCGATGCTAGACCTTCCAAACAGTATAGTCGTACATTAATTGTATTTTCTTCAAGAAATCATGTTTTCATAGTAATTTATAAAAATAAATTGCATGTTTTCAAACTACATAACTTTCAAGAGGTACGTGCTGTGGCAAAAACAATTTGGGACTAGAATTGAATTCTATAACATTATTATCGTTTCAGATTTTCATTTTTAACAAGTTCTTTTATTTATTTTCTAAATAAAAATAACTAACACGTCTAATATTTTATCTGCTTTAGACACTAGAACTGGTACCCCTTTTTTCCTCCTAAAACTTGACTTCTAAATATTCCATAAGTTAAAGATAAATAGGTAAAAGCTTCTAATAATAATAGAAATTAATTTTCCAAGGAATTAGAAATAATTTTACACAAGCACAGCTGTTGAAATGAACTCCTCGCCCAAAATTGATATATTCATACTAACTGTAGTAGAAACTACCAAAACACGAAAAACAAAATTATCTAATAACTGACCCTATTTTTGTTCAATAATTGACACTCGCAGGACAAAATTTGTAGTGTAATGTAATACATGTACTTGCAACACATGATTTCTAAGCCTGGATCACTGACTTCAGACTCAAGCAATTTTATATATCAATGTTGACATTAATTCCATAGATCCATACCACCATTTCCAAATCAATCTACTTGATGCTGAATACGTCGTGAACTTTGTTCTCTTCCTTAATGCACGATCCAACCGCATGAATCTTTCATTTCATGTTTCTATTTTGTGGCGGTTACATGTCACAAAATCATTTACCTCAACGAATTATAGTACAGTCAAACCTCTGCTCTTCGAATTTTCTTATTCTGTTTGTCCTGTGCCCGGTATTTCTCACGTCTTTCCTCTCTCCGGCGCTTCTTCGACAACTGCTCGTCTTTTGCTCTCTCTGCTTCTAGCTCTTTCCTTTTCTTCTCTTCCTTAAGCTTTCGCTTTTTCATCTGCAAGAGGCTCAGAAGATAGAGCATGTCAGAAGACATGCAACAGCAGTGCTTTAAAATGAAAAAAAAATAAAAAATTGTGCCACGTCATAACAATGTCACTTATTATGAATGGTATTGCTAAAGAACTCCGGAAGAAAAAGACTCCAGGTACAATGAAACTACAACTTAGTCAACTGGAAATCAATTTCTCAAGAAGTCAGTAAAAGTGGTTAGTAATTAAGACCTACTAACCATTGATACCTTGAAGCAACAAAAGGAAAAGTGATAAACCGTCAAGAGTAATAATTGAGTTTTAAAAATTACATATTAATCCAGTATATCCAGAGGACGGTAGCCATTAATTAAACTACAAAGCCATTGGCTAGTGCTGGCTTTCTTTGAATTTTGAGTGTGAGCTATAATGTGTTTGAAGTTAATTCATCCTCAATTTTAAAAAGACTTCAAATCCAATAAAATGGAACAAAAATATTTTTAAGCAATGGAATATAGTTCCAAGCCAAGTTGCTCAGTGTGCTTAGAAATCTGGAATAGAAATTCAATCAGCTGACATATTTACCTTCTCGCTATTTATTAACTGGAGATGTTGAACAAGAGCATGAACTTTGCGCTCTCGAGGTTCCATGACAACACCCCTTCCCCTTCTCTCTTCAAGTAAGGGCTTCTTTCGCTTGGGTATATCCTTGGGTTTTGATGCAAAGGGAAGACTTTCTTGAAGAGACTTGGGAATCACCAATGGATTGAACTTTCTAGGTTTTCTTTCAATTTTCTGGCAGAAGATGAGAATGAAAATAAGTAGACAAACTACAAAACAATATGGGCAAAGAAACGTCTCAATGCACAGCAGGAAGGGAAAGCATCCATCAGTACCAAACTAGAACACATACCTTGTAAAGTGAATCTTTATTTACAGGAACAGGAAGATTGTGTTCTCTTCTCAATTCTGCAACAGTCCTCATTCCTTTCCAGGTCTTTTCACGAGGCTGCAATGCAGTTGTCAATGGATTATAAAACTGAGGAACTTCAACTTGAGTCCATGCACGCAGGAAAACAATGTCACTCATCAGGATTTTATCCTCAAAAGTGCACCTAGCAATTCCTTCCTTAGTTTGCCCACCCTTCTTTTTTGCTTGATTACCTATTTCTTCTTTTGCGGCCTGCCAGATCAATACGTAACATAGGACAAAATATATGGTAAGTTATACGTATCCAACTGCTGTAACTACCAAAACAAACCATCACTATAATGTATGTCACTATCTCAACGTGACAATAAACGGACCTTCTTGACCTGGCCCCTAATCCCACTGACTGTTCGAATAGCTGCACCTTCAAACCGAGCTACTTCAAGATCCGAAGTAAACATGTCCTTGATAAGTGCTGTCTTCTTGAATATCTTGCATGGATAACCAACCAATTTGATTTTCTTCACTATCCTTGCTGCATGATTAAACTCAAGCACAACTGCAGTGGCAGTAATCCTAAATGTTGCCTGATAAACAGAATACATCCTCTCAGAAACTAAGCAAAACAATAACATAGAAAGAAAAGAAAAGGAATAAACTACAAAAGTAAAGATCCCATGAGTTGGCAAGACCTAAGAAGGATTATTTAACAGAAAGATATGTAGCACCAGACCTGATTGTTTGCTAAATTCTGAACAGCTACAACCCCAGTGTTGGGAGGAGCAAGAGGGCCCCAAAACATAGCAAGGCAATGCATGTGTTCTGGAGTGTACTTAAGCATACGATGCCTTCCATTGCTATCCTCAATGGCATAAACTGGGGTTGTCTGGTAACGCCTCCATCCAACAGATACAATGATTGGATCTCTAGTCTTCAAAACTTTCTTGTGCCACCTGTGCCGCTTTAACCTTGTCTGGAAACAAATAGAAAACAAATCTCAAAAGTTAAAATTTCAATCAACTTCTAAAAATAAACTCAAGGCTGCTATTACTAAACGTGTTTTAGAGCCCAAAGTTTCATTTTTTACATGAACAGCCCTTTACATTCCATTCTTTGCATATAGGAGGTCCATGTTATCATCCTAGTAAACAATTATAAATAGACACTATTCAAAACATAAATAGTACAAGAAACATTCATTTTGAAACTCTACCAAGTTTTTCTACGCTAACAGTTAATTCGTCACCTGTCCTTGGATTATTGCATTAAACAATCTGGACTAATAAAAATCCCAACCAATTTACTTTTAAAGAAAATATTAGTTTTATTGACCTTAAAGTGTTAATAACACTAGAGAACTTAAACATTATTAGGAATTATACTTCAAAAAATTTCACTGACCTGCATATATCCAACATTTTCCTCCCCTATACCAACCCCTCCAACCAATATTGGATGGTAGGGATCAAAGTATTCAACCATCTCGCAAGGAACATCATCAATCTCCAATCTTAGGTATGTCCCTGTTCGGAACCCTTCTATCTCCAATCGGGTATCTTCATCAAGATCATTGAGTTCAGCTATATTCCTTTGTTTCTGGAGTTCAATCTCCTCCTTCAACTGGCAAAAACCAACACTTATTAGCCAGCCATAATAGAATGTGGTAGTTGACACGTAATGTTAGCAATTTACCTTGTCAAAATAGCTACTTTCATTAGCTTGACCACGATGGAACTTGCGTTCACTTTCATTATCAGTGTCTTCTTCTGGTGACCCAGGGTCTTTGTCAAATGTAAACAACGGAATTAAGGTAACAAATTATAGAACTATATTGCACCCAACAATATGCTTTTAATTCAATGAGTCAGCATCACACAAAGTAGTACATTTGATCAATGAGTCAGTGTGTTCACATTTCACATCATTATCATATCAATGGCTGAGACATTAGATCCATAACATTACCAAAAAGTGTAGGGCAAAGGGTCTTAATCAAGCTTTCTACATAGTCCACTCATCACTGATTTGGGTTAGACCCTTAATCATGCGAAAGACATCAAGTTTTGGCAGGGATGGCTGAGACATTAGATACATAATATTACCCAGAAGTTTAAGGCAAAGGGCTTTTTTGAAGTTTTTTATGTAATCCATTCATCACTGATTGAGGTTAAACCCTTAATCATGTGAAAGACATCAAGTTTTGGCAGGGATGGAAGTAGACCATAACCCAAAGAGGTCCACCATTACGACAATTGCAAGAAATCATTATTTAAATATGGCATAAATTGGCAATTTATTTTCTAGTCCTATGGATATTTTTATTTCATGCCAGTGCATGTTGGAGGAAGCGTTGTTAACTCAGAAGCTAAGTATGGAATTTAAAGACGTGATTCTACCAAACTCAGAAGTCAAACCTTAAAGCAATAAATGAACATTCTTTTCAGATGAGGTCGTAGGTTACTAGAAGTAACAGTTCATGTTGCATAAGTATATGGAGAGAAAAAAAGGATATTGAGAGTCAAATTTTGCACGGAGAGCACGTTTCTTAAGCCTCCGCTCCTCAGCTTCCAAATCATCACCCTTTAGTGTTGTTGCTGCAAGAGCATCATCTGTCTGATTATTCTCATGTTTTTCTCCTGTTTCCAAATCTTCAAAGTCACCATAGACATCTTCATTTTCCCCTTCAGTATTTGCTGTTTGTAATGCATTTCTGAGTGCAGCTTTTGCCAAATTGCCAGACACAAAGCGGTTACGAATCTCCTCATCCCATCTCTGATGCACAAATTGTGTGCACTTGGAACAATCCTCAGTATTGACCACTCCATCATCATCCAATCCATCTCTCATGCTTTGCTATAGATTTTAAAGACAAAAAAGCACAACATGAATGCTTAGTTCATGTATGTAGCAAACAAGAACATATTTTGTGGGATAACAAAGTAAAAAATTTAAATAAGGGTTTCCAGAAAAAAACTAACATGTACATTTCAAATGTGATGTTTATAATTATCATCAAAGGAAAGAAACATTGATAGAAAATAACTACATAAGCAATTTGGTGCAAGTCCTGACAAGGTAGTAATTGACTAACCTTTTTCACTTCTTCTATAGGCTTAAAAAAGTCATCATCACTTTCCTCATCTCCACTATTATCATTCTCAGAGTTTGCTGTGGTTGAATTATTAGTAGATTCCCCATACACAAGTTGCATCAAGCTAGGAGCTTTCCGTGAAAGAGTTCTTTCTGCCAAAGACTCTTTCCACTTGGAAACATTACCCATGCCATTTTCTAAGAGAAAATCAAGAGAAGTCAGAAAAGATATCAAGAATCTAGCTTCAGATACAAACATTGATTGATTTACCATGACTACCTAGACCTAGTACTGAAAGTGGTATAACACACTGATACACCCAGACAAAAATGAAAAAGATATAAATTTTAACAATAATATGAGGAAAACTGCACCATTTGTGTCATCATTATCATTATCATTATCATCTTCCTCCTCTTCTTCTGAAGATCCTGAATCAGAAGATGCAAGATCATCACTTGCAGCTGCATCCTCGTCTCCTTCTGAATCCTATCAACAAAGTCAGTTTGAAATTGAGAGCGGCAGTAGAGCATTGTCAATGCAAACTGACAGAAATATCACATGAAACAAAAGGAAAAATAATTTTATTCAAACAGCAGTCAGTAATTCAATAAGTTTTAGCTTGGTTTTATTATTATTAATATTTATATTAGGGTTTTGTTAGGGGCTTCCCGCCCTTTTACTTTTCAGAACTATTGTCTCCTATAAATACAGTAGTAAGTTGTATTAGACTTTCTAAGTGAAAAATATAAGACTTTTCATCTTCTCTCAATTCTTCAAGTTGGTATCAAGAGCCCGACCTTTGTGTCTTCTTTGTCTATTGTGGGCGGCATTGTCTCTGTCATTTCTGTCGTTCGCTCCGCTGTCCGCCGTCGCCGCCGCTGTCCGCCGCCAAGCATCGCTTTCTCCGACGAAGTCAAGGGTTAAGTGCGCCTTGAGAAGCACAATCCAACCCTGGTGGTCTCGTCCTTCGAAGCCTCCGCACCAGCCACCACGCGCTGCTTCTTTCCGACCAGTCTTGGCCGCGTGTTCCACACGCGTCACCTTCCCGGTGTCGAAGTTGCATCGCGTCACTCCAGATCGTCTCGTCGGGGCTTCTTGAGTGTGTTTCGGTTCTTGTTTCTCCGTTTCGTTGGCTTGGGCTCATACCTAGGGTTTCCTCCTTCACGTTTTTGAAACCTTGAGTCCCATTTCTTCTCACAGTTTTAAAATGGCCTCTTCTACTGGAATTAATTCCTCTTTATCTGCTACCCCTATCATTACATCTACAAAACTGAATTGGAAAAATTATTTATCATGGTCCTCTGCTGTGGAATTGTGGTTTCTTGGTCAAGGACACCACAATCACCTTGAACAAGATATTTCTATAGTTCCAGATGAAGAAAAATCTCAGTGGCAGAAATTAGACTTTCAGTTATGTGTTGTTTTGTGGCAATCGATTGAGCAAGAGGTTCGAGATATCTTGAGATCCTATAAGATATGCTTCTCTTTTTGGAAAAGGGCCCAAGATATTTTTGCTAATGATGTACAACGTCTTTTCGATGCAACCCAAAGAGCAACTTCTCTCAAACAAGTCAACCATGATATGGTTTCCCATAAAGCAAAAGCTCGGGCTGCGGTAGAAGAGTTAAAGAACTTCTTTGTAGCTGATTCATTAGAAAATCTCAACAAAAAGCTTGACAAGTTTTACATGGTCCTAATTTTGAAAAGTTTACACCCTGATTTTGATCATGTACGTGATCAAGTTTTAGCTGGTGATCAAATCCCGTCGATGGATGCCTTAGTTACTCGACTCCTTCGGGTACCTACATTGGTAAAAGACGAGAATTTAAGTGATGCTATTGAAACATCAGCAGTGGTGACACCATGAGGAAGAGGAGGTAGGAGCAACCGTGGAGGACGTGGTGGTCGAAGTGGACGTCCTCAATGCTCATATTGTAGAGAATGGGTCATACCCAAGATAAATTTTATTCCTTACATGGCTTTCCAGACAAAGTTGCTCGTGTCTAAATCTGATAATTCAGAATCTATAACTTTTGATGAAGAGTACCAAGAGTTTTTGAGGTACAAGTCTGAGAAATCTTCTAATCATGGCCAATCCTCCTCAATGTCAAATGTGTCAACTGCCTGCATCTCTCAATCTGTGAAAGGTAATATAGTACATGGGTTCTTGACTCAGGTGTCTCAGATCATATCTCTGGTAACATCCATTCATTTTCTTCCATGTCCTCTCCAAAAACTCCTTATTTCATTACTGTTGCCAATGGATCCAAAGTTGCATCTCAGGGGATTGGAAAAGTTTCCCTATCTCCTTCCCTAAAATTGAATTTTGTTTTGTATATTCCTCATATTCCTTACAATTTAATCTCTTTGAGTCAATTAACTCGTTCCTTAAATTGTTTTGTAACCTTTTATGCTAATTCCTTTGTTATACAGGAACATGGTACAGGTTGTCTGATTGGAGAAGGACATGAGGCACGAGGACTTTATTTCTTAAAACCTAACTCCTCAATTTCCTGTTTTGCAACTTCATCCCCAAAACTTTTGCATGATCGGTTGGGCCACCCAAGCTTATCCAAGTTGAAGATGATGGTTCCAAGTCTCAAACACATTTAAGTCTTAGATTGTGAGTCTTGTCAGTTAGGAAAACATGTTAGATCTTCCTATCCTAAAAAGTCTGAGACGCGATGTAATTTTGCCTTTTCAACTATTCACTTTGATATTTGGGGACCAAGTCGTGTTACTTCTTTTGGTTTTAATTATTTTGTAACCTTCATTGATGATTCTCTCGATGTACTTGGGTTTATTTAATGAAAGAGAAATCTGAACTTTTGGCGATATTTGTGTCTTTCTTTAATGAAATTAAGAACCAATTTGGGAAGACAATTAAAATCCTCAGAAGTGATAATGCTAAGGATTACTTTTTTGCATCATTTTCTTCATTCTTATCTTCCCAAGGAATTTTACACCAGTCAACATGTCCCCACACTCCACAACAAAATGGCATTGCAGAGAGAAAGAATAGACATCTCATTGAAACTGCACGCTCCCTGATGTTGAATACTAATGTTCTTGTTCATCATTGGGGTGATGCAGTCCTTACTGCCTGTTTTCTGATCAATAGGATGCCTTCTTCCTCTCTTGAGAATAAAGTCCCTTACTCTGTCATTTTTCCAAATGACCCTCTTTACCATGTCTCCTCTTATATTTGGGTGTACTTGTTTTGTTCATAATGTTTCTCCAGGTCTTGATAAACTCTCTGCAAAAGCTTATTAAGTGTGTCTTTTTGGGATACTCTCGCCTTCAGAAAGGGTATAAATGTTATTCTCCCTCAACCAAGAGGTATTATATGTCTGCTGATGTCACATTCTTTGAGGATACACCGTTTTTCTTGTCCTCCATGGAGGATCGTTCATCTGCTCAACAAATGTTTCCTCTACCATCATGTGATCCCTTGGTTACTCCTGCTTCTTTACCTCAAACTCAAAATGCAAATGACATTGTTCCTCCACCTCTTCTCACATATCAGCGTCGAACACGACCTCAAACTCAGAACACTGAAGATCCTCGAGACTCAGATCCTCCTGCATCAGATTCCCAAACCATGGATCCTTCATCCTCTTCACCCTCTCTTGACTCAGATAATAATTGGCCTATTGCCCTTCGGAAAGGTATTCGCTCTACTCGTAATCCTTATCCTGTTTATAATTTTTTGAGTTATCATTGTTTGTCTCCTCCATGTTTCTCTTTTGTTTCTTCCTTATCTTCCATTAAGGTTCCTAATAATGTTCATGAGGCACTTGGTCATTCAGGATGGCGACAAGCCATGGTTGATGAAATGCAGGCACTTGAACACAATGGCACTTGGGACCTTGTTCCTCTTCCTCCTGGTAAGAAGCATGTTGGTTGTAGATGGGTCTATGCTATTAAGGTTGGTCCCACTGGTGAAATTGATCGTCTCAAAGCTCGTTTAGTAGCTAAGGGATATACTCAAGTCTATGGCCTCGACTATTGCGATACCTTTTCTCCTGTGGCTAAAACCAGTACTGTTTGTATTTTGCTTACTATGGCTGCCATCCGTCAATGGCCCCTTTACCAGTTGGACATTAAAAGATATACATGGAGCAACCTCCTGGGTTTGTTGCTCAAGGGGAGTCTGGGTTAGTTTGTAAATTACATCGTTCCCTCTATGGCTTGAAGCAATCACCTCGAGCTTGGTTTGGTAAATTTAGTCGGGTTGTGCAGAATTTTGGATTGAAACGATGTGAGGCGGATCATTCAGTATTTTATAGTCACTCTTCTCCTGATAAATGTGTTTATCTTATGGTCTATGTTGATGATATTGTCATTACAGGAAATGACGTCACTAGAATTGCTCAATTAAAGAATCATTTGTTCAACCACTTTGAAACCAAAGATCTGGGTCGACTAAAATATTTCCTTGGTATTGAAGTGGCAAAAACAAAGGAAGGTGTCATCATTTCACAAAGAAAATATGCTCTTGATATTTTGGAGGAAACAGGCCTGACAAATTGCAAGCCTATTGATAGTCCTATGGACTCAAATAAAAAGTTAATGAAAGACCAAGGTGAACTTTTCTTGTTGGAAAACTTATCTATCTTACCATAACAAGACCTGATATTTCTTATCCGGTGGGAGTTGAGTCAATTTATGCAAAATCCACATGTTGATCATTGGAATGCAGTGATTCGCATTCTCATATATGTGAAAGGGAACCCAAGACAGGGATTGTTGTATGAGGATAAGGGAAGCACTCAAGTTGAGAGATATTGTGATGCAGATTGGGCTGGTTGTCCAATTGACAAAAGATCTACCGCAGGATATTGTGTTTTACTTGGAGGGAAACTTGTATCTTGGAAAAGTAAGAAACAAAGTGTTGTTGCTCGATGTAGTGTTGAAGCTGAGTATCGATCTATGGCTCTAACTACATGTGAACTTGTGTAGATTAGACAACTCTTTCAAGAGTTGAAATTTTGTGAAAATGAGCAGCTGAAGTTGTACTGTGACAATCAAGTCACCCTTCACATTGCCTCCAATCCAGTGTTTCATGAAAGAACAAAACACATAGAGATTGATTGTCATTTTATTAGAGAGAAGTTATTGTCAAAGGATCTTGTTACTAAGTTTGTCAACTCTAAATGAACAACTCGCAGACATTCTGATCAAATCTCTAAGGGGGTCTAGAATTCAATTTATATGTTTCAAGCTTGATGCATATGATCTATATGCTCCAGCTTGAGGGGGAGTGTTGAAGTATAGTGCCTTTATTATTATTAATATTTATGTTAGGGCTTTGTTAGGGGCTTCCCGCCCTTATACTTTTCAGAACTATTGTCTCCTATAGATACAGTAGTAAGTTGTATTAGGCTTTCTAAGTGAAAAATATAAGACTTTTCATCTTCTCTCAACTCTTCAAGTGTCAACAATTTGATATAGTGTAAGCTTGACCTCATATAAGCAAGATTCGTGGGATTAAAAAAAATGAAAAGAGAATGACCATAACACAAGCTATCATATTTCCCTTATGTTAGGTATGAGTTGTGCGACTCAAAAAACAAATAAAATTGCTTAAAGCTTACCATCACATCACTTTGATCAATATCATTTCCAAATATCGCTCTCCGCCTACGTCTTCCATCATGAAACTCAATATGTTCTTGTATTTGGTCTCCATTCAAAGCATTGCTATTTGGTGAATCTTCATTGTCAGAATCAGAGGCTTCACTCTCTTTCATGGTGTCCTCTTCATCCTGATCAGATGATTCTGAACCATCTGAATCCTTTGTGTTTATAGCAGCTTCATTATGTTCTACATCTTTGTTTTCACCATGTGAGTCAGTCAGAGCTTCTGATGACACTTTACGCTTTTCACCAAAAAAACTGATAGAGCTGTTCTCCAGCTTTTCATTGATTGAGTATTTGGTATTCTGCAGGGATTTCACTAAAAGCTCTCCTACATCTCTGTCCTTTCCTGTTAGAAGCATATTAGATAAAAGTTTAATAAAATAAAATATTGAACAAGGAAGAAATAATCAGATAAGCAAAAACAAAAACACTATTGAAGTTTGCACACTAAAACCTGAAAGTATAACAGGTAATAGTGTTAGAATGATGTAGGTAGAAAATGACTACCATAGATAACTGATGTCATATGATTGCAATACGATACAGTGATAAAAGTTACAAACCAGCTGAATAACTCAACTTTCTAACAGAGGAACCACCACCATATGATCATAATATGATTTCACAGACAATGATAAAATAATTGAAATATATTTTGATGACAATGGATAAAATACATGAATGAAAGGAAACTAAAAAGAACCTTTGCTTGTCATAGCAGAGCTTTCACCATCAACTTTTGAGAATTGAACAAGGTGGTCGTTAATATTTATGTATACAGCATCTTTGTCATACAAAAGATCCCCAAGTCCAGACATAGGAGCATAGAATAATTTTTCCTTATCCCGCAGGCCTTTCTTTTTTGCAGCAGATGGGAGAGGACAAGGATCCGGTAAAGCAGTAATAGCAGTTAAACTATAATCACCCACTCCTGCTATGTGTACCTAATTTCCAAAATCCAAAACAATGGTAGACTACCAATATTTGAGAACACATAAACATAATACTTTAATTACAATCTGATAACTATATTTCTCTAAGCAGATAGTATAAGATGATTAAACACTTCTAGCATACACCAAATTAAAATATTAAAACAGTGAATAACTGGATTCCTTTTCATGTAACATATACATTCAAATCACTTGTGGAGAAAGGAAAGAGCTTTTTCAGCATTTCAGGGGGAAATGGTTACATTATAGTGCATAAGTAGAAAATAAATAGTAAATTAGATGTTTGAAAAACATGTATAAAATAAATGAAGATGTTTTGAAATTAAATTTAAGCAAAATTAGCACAAAATTTTAGATACGCAAATATTAGGATTTAAGATCACAATTATATTTAATTTTTTTCCCCTTCAACTAATTGGTTATCAATCAGTATTCTGAGATAAAACCAACGACAAAGCATGAATTTGTTCAAGTCAAGGCAAATAATAGTGAACGTTGAGCTAACTATGAGATGAGGAATCACCTAAAGTATCAATTAAGGACCCTATCCCTGGTGCATTCTACCAAAATTCTAAATTCTAATGAATTTAATTTCAGGAAAAGGAAATAATACAGTAGAACTGCTAAACACACCTTATTGCCCTTTTTCAAATTACATCCTCTAAGATAACCATAAAGGGTGACTTTTCTGTCACATTTATCATTTGCATGCACTTTTTCAGGAGGAGTGATGTCTTCAAAACGGTCAACTAAAACATAGGGGTGGGAAGTTCGCCAAGATAAAGGATGAAACTTCATGACTGATATAAATCTAGCAAGATTGTGCACCTCCCGCTTAACATACCTGTTAAATTAAGAACTATTGGTATTCAAAAGAAAAACTACTAACAAAGCTTAGCAAACACTGTTGGATATTAACTTGCACAAGTAAAAGAACAAATTTTATGGTAACAAAACAGATTTCTTCTGACAACTTACTTTCCATGAATTAGGCCTGATAAGTAAAATAGTTTAGCACCATCATATATCTCCGTCCAGAAACGGTGTTTAAGTCTTTGTTTTGTTTTCCTCAACTTTTTCACATCCTTGAATTTATCAAGATGGGTGAGAACCCCCATGACCTTTGGGAACCCATGAACTTGCAATATATTTAGGAACTCAAAGGTTTCCTACAAAAGAAGTAAAATATCAAAAAACAACATCCTTAATTGATAAAACCAATGCCAAGACAAATTCATCAAAATCCCACAATAGCTACACTACAAATGGACAACCCTATCATCATTCGCAAGCAACTCACCATTTCAAAACCATAACTCCCATCTATGAGAAGTAGCGCTAGATCTGCAAACTTTGCCGCGTCTATCATGCCATTGATATCATTCGGGCATTCCACAAACTGAACCCGCCTTTGCTTTCCTGACAGGTGAAACAAAAACCATGGTTAACCAAGTGCAGAGAACTAGTGAAACACACGAGTAAATTTACAGATAGAGGCAATGTGTATAAAAATAATCACAAACCTGAGACAATAGTAATTGGACCTCGAACATCGGGCAAATTATGTTTCGTGTAATGCTTAACCAAAGATTTAATCAACAGTGACTTCCCAACCTGGTATCAAACCAAACACACGAAACAGCACCGGACAACATTAACAACTAAGTGCACTGAGTCCAGTTAAATTATAGTGAAAGATAAGAAAATACTAAGAACCTGAGGAGGACCCTGCACAACGACGACGTATGGAGCGGGTTCGCCGTAGGAGCGGTCAATGATGGGAGCGTGAAGGCGGCGCTGCTCTTTCTCCACGGCACGTGATTGCAACCTTTTGGCTTTGTTGGAGGAAGAATACGCGAATGCCTTAGGGTTTTGGTTTTTTTGATCCTCTCCTCCAGCATCCTGATTCTGCTTCTTCTTGGTGGATTTGGAACCGGATTGGCGATTCCTATGAGGCCTGTTAGATTGATCGGCGTCGTTGACTGCCATTGACAGAGGTGGCAGAACTCTGTCTCCACTGTTTGGTGAGGTTTAGGGTTTATCAACTTCGTTTTCAGAACGGTAATGGCGGCAACGCCATGTTTTGTACGATGCCCCGAAAACCTACTAGTTGTTTTTATATTTATTTAATTAATTTAAGTGATGTGATTACCCTTATGTTCAAAAAATAAAATTAAAAAAGTTAAAAAACAAAATACAAATCATAATATTTGTTTATGATATCGTAATAAAATGTGCAAATGTTGATAACAAAAAGTATGTTAAATACAGTTAAATATCTATACCATTTATAAAATGGTTTTTTACATAAATGTTTTAAAAATGTATCCTTTAATAATTATTTTTTAAAATTCAAATAATTATTTATCATAAAAATTTATTTTCTTTAATTTCGTCTTTTTAGTAATTATTTTTAAAATTTAAATAATATTTTATAACAAAAAAAAATTATACGATAAAAATATTATAAAAATTATTTATTTATTTATAAAATAGTTCTATACTTTATTAATATTGTTTTTTAATAATTATAAATTATTTTATAATTAAAAGAAAAAAAACTATATTTAAAAAATAACACATACGTGATACATCCTAGTACACGTCCATGTAAAGATATTCAAATTAAAAATATTTAAAATTGTTCTTAAGAATTGTATTTTCTAATGTAAATGCAAAGGTAAAAATAATCAAAGCTAAGCTTATTTCTCCCAACATTTTATCCACACAATCAAAGCTTTTACAAAATGCTTTAAAATTTTCACTTACCAATCTATAATGTTCGACTTTAATTGTATTAACAATTTATATGTTAGGAAAATCCTCACACCCATTAATGAAAATCAAATTCTTCCTGTATCTATTTTTCGAAATTCACTAAATCAATTTTAAAAAAAAAAAATTCAAAAAACAATCACCACATACTCACCCACTACTATTCTAGATAAAATTTTCCAAAAATAATTTAGTAAGTCTTGGAAAATAAAGTCCAAAACAATGATTGTGGAGAGAGAAATTTGAAAGGGTTCATATACATTACAATCAAACATTACAATCAAAGGACAAAACTATAAAAGACAACATTAATGTCATAGATAGTAGAAAAAGCACCAAATTTGAAATGATTAGGCACAGTTTCTTTGTCTCCACAACGAACATTTCAACAAAAAGATTTCACTATTAATAAGATTTTACTTTTTTCAGCCAAACTAAGAAAATTATTAGAGCTGTGAAATTGGATTACAATTCGCATGTCAATCCAATTTATTACGGATTTAAATCGGATTGGGTTAAAAAAAATTATATTTTTTTATGTAGGTCAGATTTAAATTTGACTCATTTAAATATGGCTCATGCGGGTTGAACTCGTGGTGGACTGTGTTGGTCCACCAACCCACTTATCTAATTTTATTTTATTAAAATTTAATTTTAATTTTATAAAAAAATATTTATTATTTTGTTTTTCTTGAAAAAATCATTTAAGTTTCTTATTTTCAAAATTATCAGTGAAATTTGTTTAGATTTAAATTATAGAAAGTTTGTAACTTTTTTTTATTTAAAAAAAATTGTAATTAAGTGAGTCGGATCGGACTGGGTTCGAATTTTTCTGGCTTGCTAATAAATGAACCGGATTGAATTGACTCACTAAGTGACCAACCTGTGATAAGCCGACCGGGTCGAATAAGGTAATCTGTTTTAACAACTCTAAAAATTATTCTCTCCACAATTTATCTTAAAAAAAATTGAATTTTCTTAACTATTACAAGTTTTATTGCAAAACTTATAAAAATGTTCTTATTTATAGTAACTCCTTTCTCACAAACATATATTATATATTTCTTAAATATATTTTTTTTAATTATTTATTTTAAAAGCTCTTTTTCTTACTTTAAAATCCAGAACTGTAATAAATTGATTGAACCGCGCCATTAAAATTTTTCAAGGATTAAAAATAAAAAAATGATTTCTTTAATATACTAAATAAATATTAACCTATTCGGCCAGAGGAATGCGCTTGCGGGCCAAAGGATACCGACAGAAAAGGGAAAAAATACACAACACAGCGATTATGAAAAACTGCGAATTAAAGAAATACGATGCTTAGCGATGTGGGTTTTCATTTTTCATAATTATGAAGCACAATTAGTGGAACTTAGAATGTTATTTTGGCGGTAATAGATGAGGACGACCACCATGGACGAGTGATAGTTTCAGCAATTCTCCTCCGTAAGCAAAGAGCAGTAGCTGAAACAAACAACGAAAACTGTGATAAGCATGAACAAGCGCCAAGAAGATGAGCGTAACACAGCTGCTACCCTTGACTCCAGGTTGAATCAAACCCTCAAAAATGTTCAAGGGTAACCCTCAATTCCTCTCTTTTTCTTTTCTCAAATGGAGGGTAATAATGGCATTACCACTGGTTCATCCAGGTTTTAACCCTTTTGTATTCTCTAGTTGATTTCATGACTAAGCTTATTTCTGAAGTTTTCATTTTCTTCCTCTTCAGTGGATGGGTTAATTGAACGATATTATTATTTTCCCCTTATGAATTTTCTACTCACTTAATCAGTTTCACCGACAACTTGAAGCTCCAAGCTTAGTATATTAGCTTAGGCTGCATTTAAAAAATGACAATTTTGTTCGGATTATTTTGTTTATAAGAAGAAAAGTAAGCAGATAATGTGAATTGAACTTCTCCAGTACACCGAAACCAATTAGGCATCTCAGCTTTTCGAGAAGTTAAATGAGAGAATTAAATTGCTTTTTTAGCTTAGGGAATAAACTCAATTCATTTCACCTCCATAGAACTACTGTAAAGAACATAAACTACTAAATAACTAGCTACATATACATACATAATCAATAGATCAATTTAAAAAGAACTTGATTATAACTACATTTATCTTAAAACTATATCTTCAAAACCCTTGAACACATCTATACTCCTGTATACTAGTCCACCTTATACCCGCATTATTATGTGCTTCTGTGTATCATCGTAGCTATAAAACAAACAACATCAAATGGGTAAGCTAGAAAATATTATATTTACACAAGAGCATATATACAAAGAAACACAACATTGATATCATAAAAGAAATCAATCACAACCATGTCTACTCCAGGACTCAAAATCATATCAATGGTCACAAAATACCTAGTCATCAAATTTCCCATATGAAAATCCGTTGGTTATCTAGCCATAATTCAAACCATATGATAACTAATTTTACCCATAATACCTGACCATCAAGTTCGATGTATGAAAATCAATTCATCTTCTAACCACAATTCCATATGGTAATTAATTAAACACACTATACTTGATCATCAAATTGACCATATGAAAATCAACTGATTTTATGGCCTCAGCACGTCCCATATAGTAACTAGTCTATGGCAGGGTACCTACTCACACACTCATTTCCAAATAGGTAGCAAAAACCTTCATTGGCTTTTTTCGTCACTTGATATTTTCATCTATATGATTCAGACTATTAATAAAGTCTGCATGTCCCTCCTTTCAACTATACTTGTGCCATGTCATATTTTCTCCAGGGTAACCACAACTTGTTATCTTGTAATTCACAAACTCTTTAAGTGCATGTGACCTTTGTAGAGTTTAAATACAATATAGAGTTATATTAATCATATCAAGTTGTTTCTTATCTTGTTTGAAACCTCATAATTATCTACAACTTGAATCCCAGTAATTTTCCCACCAAAATAACAACCAAAGACTCTAGTTTACATAAAATAACAAAATTCATCAAGCTTTGATTTTCCATTTAATATAGTTTCATAATCCAAAATCTAGACAAGTCTTTGCTTGTATTTTAATTTAAACGTCAAAATAGAGTCAGCTTCCCTTACTTAAATCTTTCTTGTGGTTTAAGGAACTAAAGGCTGAAGAGGCAAAGGGGTCAAAAACACTGCAGAAACTCTTAGATCACTTCAAAGTCCAAAACCTAACCGTTCAACCTTAATATATGAGTTCAAAACCACAAAACTCCCATACATTTCAAATCTCAAAAAAAAAAGGAGAGGATAAAAACTTAACCAAAACCCGCAAACCAAACTATATCTCTACTCTTCCCCTTCACAAATTCTAGGCTAAAAAAAATATACTTTAGGAGAGATAGGAATTTCCTTGGGGATATTTAGAGAGAAGAAGGATTATTATTGAAGGAGAGGGAAGGAAGAATGGAGCGGGTGTTCTGTTTAGAAGGCAAAGAGTTAAGTTTTTAAATTGATAAACTAAATCTTCAAGAAAATTTCAATTAGTTTTAATTTATTTTTCATACTTTATATTGGAGCACCAAAAAGATGGGTCGTCACACTTTTCATTATGAGAAGTTTATCTAAACAGAATCTAAACCTATCGAATATGTGCTTATCATGTAAGCATTTATGTATACGCCGTTTTCAATAAAAATGATTGGAAATAAAGATTAAACTGTTTTCATGAGTTTGTGCATTGTTTCTGTAAGTTACCGTTAAAAGCTTATTTAAATAAGCTGAAAATTACTTACAAACATGTTCTAAGCTATAGTAAACAATTGCACAACTGCCTATGTCGTTAATATACTAAATAAATTGTAGATAGGTTCTTCTAAATATGATTGACATTGATAGTAGCAATTTAATCAATAAGGCTGAAAGTAACTTACAGATTTATTATAAACTCTTGTAAACAATAACATAAACTCAAATTAACTGTAAACAAGTTCTTCCAACGGTGTAATTATGATTGATAGTAGCAATTTCTATGATACCTCTTCATAAAGGTTACTCAAGGGTCGCAGCATTCCCGGTAAAATATTATTGAGTCGTAGGTCAGATCCTCCGGATAGCTCAAACTCAAAGATGTCAAATAACCCAAACTCAAAGATATCCTCACCAAGTTACAAGAGGAGCTTTTCTCACAATGATGCTGGTCCAAGTGATCATACATCTGGGGCAGTAGAGGTGACAGTGTTATTCATAACTATATCGTTTTATACTTGTCTCTATGAGACTGACATGAGTGATCGGGATCAGCTCATCAAGTGGAATTTCTACTCTTGATGCAGGAGGAATTTCCGAGTACAAACAAACCAATTAGTATTGCCAATGCCAGTAAGCTAAAAGTGTCGACTTCCTTTGGAAGCAACCAGCCTGAAGAAATCCGCAAGTCTATCGTGGGTGCTAGATCTACAGACTCTGCAAGAGTTATGAAGTTCACTAAGGTCCTCTCCGAGACAGTGGTTATATTAGGTATTTTAACTTTCCATGTTTGTATTTTCTTTTGTGCATCATTCATTGACCTTTTCCTTATATCTCGTACTTGGTTGCAACCAGTAGGGGAATCCTAAGCGATGAGCTCTTATGAACATATCCATAACGTGGTTGCCTTTTCCCTAGGAATAATTTTAGCAGTAAGGATAAAAGCTAAATTGCAACAGAAACTGAGTTATTGAACCATCCCCTTAACATCATATAAAAAATTTTGTCTTTCCTTTTCTTAAGCCTTTTGAAAACCTACTGTTATGTACCCCAATAAAATATCTCCTTCTTGAAATCTATATTTTAGACAAGCTGCGTGAATTAGCATGGAGTGGTGTTCCAGACAATATGCGTCCTAAAGTGTGGAGACTTCTGTTGGTAAGCTCTATGTCTTTCAGCTATTTTTCTTGCTCTAACTCATGTCTTCGATGGTAATTCTCAGTCATACAAAGTGTAAAGATAATCAATTTTGCTTTGTGTACAAGTTTTCAGGTCATTTTATTTAGGGAATGCCTTTGATTAAACTTTTTTTTGACAGAGGGTTAGCCATGAAATTATTCTATTGCAATTGATCTAGGTGATGCATACACAATGTTTTGAAAAGCTAATATACAGTAGATTTTAGTAAAGAAAGTTGAAGTGATTTATACTGTAGATATTAATTTGAGTAAGGGCTCAACATTATTGACCCCCAGATACTCTTGTTTTTATGTATACCGTTTTTCCTTCATGGAAATTTAAATATATACTGACAACAGGGATATGCACCACCTAATTCAGATAGAAGGGAGGGAGTTCTAAGAAGGAAGCGAGTTGAGTATCTTGACTGTATATCTCAGTATTATGATATTCCAGATACAGAACGTTCAGATGATGAGGTCAACATGCTTCGCCAGGTATTCTCAGGTTTCATATGCTCCTATATCGATAATGTGTGAAAACAATGTATTTCTTTCTGACTGTTGTCATTCTATATTTGTTAGATTGGTGTTGATTGTCCAAGAACTGTACCTGATGTTCCATTCTTCCAGCAACCGCAAGTTCAGAAATCATTGGAACGTATTCTTTATGCATGGTTAGATATTGTTGTTACTCATTTGTTGGCCAGATATTATTTGTAGTTTACTGCTCTATGTTATGGATTTTTTTGTTAAGTTGAAAATTCCTTAGTATTGGGTATGTACCAATGTGAACCCAACAAATACTGGTGTTCTGGATCTGTTTCCATTATGGATGTAGCAACCATTTAGTAGATAACAGTTTTAGACTTTGGGATTTAAGCTTTCTTTTTTGGTACTGTATTCAATCTAGTCTGGAAAAATATAAGTGTTAATGTGTTATTGGTCTAGGCAATGTGTTTCCAAGTTGCTACATCTTTAAGTAAACTGGTAACTGTTTTATGGACTAGATTATACTCAGGAGAGGTCTTGGGAGGGGAATGATCACACATTCATTCTAGAAGCGGTTTCATTGTTAGATATCAGCAAATGGTTAGTTATCTTCTGATGTATATGTACTGCAGATTCACAAGATGTTTAAAAAGTTGATTAGTCTTGTACATATTTGCTTTCTTATCAGATTTTTTGAGCAATGACCTGGGGAAAAATGATGCCAGAACCAACGTAGATCTTGTGGTCTAGGCATCTAGTTTTCCCATTACTGTTCTCAGAGTGATTCGAAGATTGAACAATTAATTATAAATATAAAGTGGGAGAAAATATAGGATTGTATTCAGAGGGAGGAGATCAGAGAGAAAAATTAGGGAGAATTGAAAATTGAAAATGACTTCTGATGTTGTTAAATCTCATTGGTCATACAAAGGTTATCAGTCTCTATATGAAACAAAATCCTAGTGCCGATCGTCAACAACCCAATATGACTAACTGACAGTTGTCAAAGACAGAATGATGGCTGAATGAGAATTAGCTTGGTTTAGAAGCCGCTGTATATGCTCTAACAATGATGCCGGCAGGAATTGTTTTGGATTCAGTCTTTGTTTTTGACTTACAAATGCATACCAGATTTGTTTTTTAATCTTATTTCACCGACATGATTTCCCAATCTTTTACCAGGGCCATTCGCCATCCAGCAAGTGGATATGTTCAGGGGATAAATGATCTTGTTACACCGTTCTTGGTTGTTTTCTTATCAGAGTATTTTGAAGGGGATATAGATAATTGGTCAATGTCTGATTTATCTCCAGATACAATCTCTAATGTAGAGGCAGACTGCTACTGCTGCTTGTCAAAGTTGCTTGATGGTATGCAAGATCATTACACATTCGCTCAACCTGGAATTCAGAGGCTTGTTTTTAAGTTGAAGGAATTGGTCACGAGGATTGATGGTAACCTTTTTCTAAGTCCTTTTGTCTTCCTTCAAGCATTGTTGTAATTTTATGAAATTTAAATGCCTTACAACTTTTTATTGACTTGGTACACTTCTATTCTTAAGTGTCATTGATTCTAAATTTTAGCAACATTACTTGTGTGTTGAATTTTCATGTTTCACAGGAATCTTCTCCTTCCTTTATTTATGAAGACATATTTGGTTTGTTGTAATGTTGTTTGTGTTATTTACTTGGTACTATATATCAGCACGACTACGCCGTTTTTAATAAGATATTAATAATTAGTTTTGACTTTTTAGAGTAAAAATACTCACATATTTTGCATCATAGAACATTAGGACAAACAGAAGAATATGAACAATTAGGACGAAGAGAATGAATCACGGAACCTGAGAACATGGAACATTACCATTCTACCGTCAACCATGGAAATAGGTGTATAGATTGTAAAACACTTTCAATTTCCACCTTAAATTCTTCCTGCTGGAATGCTTTAACCTAAGACGTGTTATGAGTATATGTTCTGGTGGCCAAGTGGTTGTTTTGTAATTAATTATGATTGTGGTTAAAATTCTGTGTTTTTGTTTGGAATTCTTATCCTACACAGTAGAGTAGAATTAGTTTGGTGTCACAAGGGCTTGGAAATTTCGACTAGACATTTCCTACCGATTTGCTTTTACATCGAAGTGTCAAAACTTGAACATTATCTAATTTGGTCCATTTACTAAAGAAAAGGAATTTTTAGAATGAACTATCAAACCTTACCCATATTTTTTGCTACATTATTATTATTGTATGTGTTCAAATGTAATCTGATGTGCCTTAGTGAAACTTTTGAGCTGCACCAGAGCCTGTTTCGCTGCACTTGGAGGATCAGGGACTTGAATTTCTTCAGTTTGCTTTCCGCTGGTTCAACTGTCTTCTCATCCGTGAGGTTTGCTTTGATATTTTGTTTTCTTATAAGTGGGATATATTTGTAAAAACGTAATATAATTGATAAACATGAGACAGAATGGAAACATTGTATGGGATAAAACTTTAAGATGATTTTATGCTTTTATACTAACGATGTCTTATTATATAATTAGATACCATTTCATCTCATCACACGCCTTTGGGATACATATTTAGCTGAAGGAGATGACTTACCTGACTTCCTAATATATATATTTGCCAGCTTCCTTCTAACGGTGAGCAAGGTTTCCTTAGCCATTCTATCTGAATCAGATTTCATCTTGCAACTGTGCTGACTGCTAACAGTGTCTCTGCTGGCAGTTTGTTAGTGTATATTTCTTCTGGCACGTAGGATAAAAGCTAGGCGTGATTTACATTTTCTTTACCATTACGCTTCTCTTTTTCTTTTGCCCACTTTCTACCGCTTAAGATAAATGCCTTTTGTATATATTTCCTTGGTGTATTAAAATTGCTTAGATTATTTCCAATGTGGATCGAAATTCCTTTCTAAATGATGCAAACATTCCTATATATACTTGTACTCCCTGTTTGTCTATTTCCTCTTTTACACACAATCTTTTATGTATTTCTTTGTTTCGTGTGAATTTATGTATAGTTGCTTAGAGACTATTTCCATATTCTTATTGCTTTTGGTAATAGTTACTTTAGTAGGAAGTGATTTTTCTTTTTCTTTTTTCCCTTTAGTGGTCTGACAAGCTCCAGAAATTTGATTTCCAAGAATTGGTAATGTTCCTTCAGAACCTCCCGACAGAGAATTGGACTCACCAGGAGCTTGAGATGGTGCTTTCACGAGCATTTATGTGGCACACCATGTTCAACAACTCTCCCAGCCATTTAATTAGCTAAGCGGGCATTTGCTGTTTTCTGGGTTTAGTTCTTCAATTTTATCTTTTCTTTTTCTTGATTTTCAGATGACTTCTGCTCTTTCTCACTCTGTGGTGCTTTTTTGTTATTAAACTATTCTTGTAAACCAATTCTATTTGTATGTGACCTTGTAATATTTTGTAAAGGAGAGACAAAAACAAATGATAGACACAGTGAGTCCACTTCTATTGTATTAACGATATATATTCCAGAACAACAATCGATACAGTGTTTGTGTATGCAATATTTTAATGGAGACTTGTACAAGCATTATGCATATGGAAATGGCTGTTAACTCGCTGTATTTTTATGCTAGCCCTATAACTTATAAGTATAAGGAAGATTTTTGTTATATCTGAACTCAGAAATCCTATCAATGTTGGCTCGGCATACATTTTATGCTCATTCTCAGAAAGAATTAACGATTGTATATAATGGTGATAGTTACAAATGAAAATCAAGATTGATTAGGTACAATCAAATCTAGAACGGACAACCTTATTTTATTCCTCGTCCACTTCAAGCCCCGGTATATATTCCAAACTAACATCAAATATGACTGGACTGCTTGGAGCCACCCTCGGTCTTCCAGGAGCAGAAGTAAGGCCTTTTGGAAATGCCAACTGCCAATAAAACACAAAGATATATAGTCAACAATCAGAACCGAATAGTGGCCATTTGTAATAGTAAATGAAAATTATCATAGCATTGAGTGCTTGTTATCGATTGTCAGTGCAATTTTCAAACACAATGTTCATGGTCAAAAGTTGCAGTATCTGTTTTCTTTTTTCAATGTGTTTAAAGTATGCTTCAGAAGTAAAAAAAAAAAAAAAAAAAACACAAACATTACACGATTCAAGTGATTCCGATCATTACTGGGACGTATCTACATTTTTTATTTATGAAAAAAAAAACTAATTGCGTTTTATACGTAAATTGGTCTTTATCATGTTCAAAAACCATCTAATAATTTCTGGGGAATCTAGCTTGAACCGTAAAAATGGAAGCTTACTGATCCAGGTATGTACAGTCGGCGCTTCCCTCCCACTTTCATGCTCAGAATACCTTCATCAAGTCCCGGTATAACCTGTCACCATTGGACTGAATATCAGTTAATATTCAAAAGCACTGTCAAACACTTTGGTCACAAAGCTGTGTTGTTTGTCAAGTTTGAGTACTAACTACGGTGAAAGAGAAATTTTTAAGCTTTAAAATATAAAAAATAAAAGCAATATCCAGAGTTTACCTGACCAGAACCAACGCGGAAAATGTAAAGCTGTCCTTTCTCCAGTGAACTGTAAAATTGAAAAGGGTGGAAAAGAGAAACACAAATAAAGAACTTCTAGGTATATTCACAGGCTTAAAATTCATTTTAAGCATAGTGCATCCATGTAGCTATATACATATAGGTGAAAATTTTTAATCAGGATTCAAAGAGAAAATCTTCAAAACCAAAATTGGAAGGTAACATTAAACTGAAAAAGGAATGGGCAAATTAAAACATCAGAAATATTCAAAGAGTATTTGCTGTTGACAAAATATGGTTGATTGACGATTCTCCTAATAAAATATTTAGATGTCCAACAACGTATGATTAAGCATGGTTGTATAATTCTGCACATTCAAATAAAACTTCGCATGTATGCACAACAACAAAAACCATTTCACGTGTACCAATTCATGGATTGAAGAAATACTGATGCAAATTTGTAATACCTGTCAAATATTTGTCCCGATGGAACCATTGCAACATAATTAGCGGCCACCTGTAATTATATTTCATTAGTCAAAGAGGCATGTGGAAATGTAGCAGTCTTGGTATATTGAGAGAAATATCATCTACTGACTGAGGACTTTACTCATGACAAGTATAACTTATATGTTTATTCAAGGTTGAAAAAGAATGGAGATACTTTAATCTTCATAGAAATATCAAACTTCAGAAAGTTCAGAAATGAGGTGATCTACTGGCCCTTTCCTGGGCCAAAAAGCATGCCATTGTGAAGAAGTTTGGTTCAGTTGTGGAATAAATGCAGTTTCTATCTCACATCTGATTTTTTTTCCCTTCTAAAAATATAACTCCAGTGATTCAAGTGCATGAGAAAGTTATGCAGTGCCCAAAAGGTTAATTTTACACACCTGAAATCCAATTGGTGGACTAGGACCCTGCCCTACTTTAATATCCTTGTATTGCAAACCAGATCCCGTAGTTACCATAGGCACCTTCATTGCATAAAACATTCAAAGACAAAACAGTCATTAACTACGGCTCTTAAAGTGTTAGTAATGTAAAATCCATTCATCTAGTGATGATTAAGGTCCCAAAAAATGTATAACCTTCAACATAAGATGCTATCACATCACATCGATTAAATATTTCTAACAAAAACAACAGATTCTTCATTGCATGGCATGGAACATCATGTAGTATCTTATGTAGAACTATGAGAACCTCTACTCATTCCAATAAGAAGTAAGATTCTATTAACTAGAAAGAATTAATAGGAAGATCAGGGGCACTTGCAAGGAACTTAAGGCTTAAATTTTATCAAGTCAAGGAAGAGGCTTGTAGTGACTCAGCAATATCTTGTTAAAAACCTTATCACTGTAGGTTAACAAATCAATATTAACCACTTTCAGAGACAAGAAAGTTCAATGAAATTGTCATATCTTCTGCGACATTTATGTAAACTTCCCAAGATTTGACACGATTCATCATCTTACAGAAACCTGTCTCCTATCATCACAGTATAAAAGTGATGCAACCGAATAAATATAAATGCATTGTAAGCAATGTACATGAATCACCGTCAATGTTCAAGCAGAGAAAGGCATAGAAAGGAGGCAAATAAGGGGACTATGCAATCTCACCATACATTTTCAAGCTCTTTCTCACAAGTTTCATCACACAGTTTTGGCTTTTCCTCTGGGGGCAAACCAGCTCCACTGGCATCCAATGAACCGATGAAGAGGCCTGAGACTCCAAGAGCCAACCCAAGAAAGTTTCGACGTGAATTGGCATTAAACATAGCAGTAGTGCATTCCCTTGTCTCTGAGGATTCGACTTTAACAACTAATCTTCGAAATTTGTCAACCAAAATGCTCTGAGGAGGAGTAAAGGAGGGACTTTTACCACAAGTAGAACCTATCAAATGGGAATCCAAGTTCAGAAAACAATTGTACCATAGAAGAAGGAAATTGGGTCAACACTGCAGAAATAAATCTGAATTCAGTCTGTAATTTTCAACTTCTTAGTGTTTCATATGAATGATATATATGAACACAACACAACTTCCTTCTTTCTTTTGTGTTTTTGAAAAGCGTTTTCAAGGACATGCAATGCAATGCTAGAAAAGCCTGTTGTGATAGAAAGCAAAGCAATTTAGTTGTGTGAAGGAAACAAGTGCGAATATGAGGAAGAAAAAGAAATGGGGCTACCAAGTGGGAGAAGCAGGGAGGAAGCTATGGCAGACATTTCCGACGATGTCATGCGACCATGTCCCCAAACGCAGAGGTTGCTTTCATCCTTATCCTGCAACGGGGAGGTGTACTAAGAAACAAAAGTACGTGCGGAAAGCAAGTTTTTTTCAAAAACATGTGGATCAGATTGCATGGACTCTGGTTGGTGGGTGTTGCTCCCTCCACCACCACAGCTTTCTCCCTCCACCTCCCCTTTACTATTTTGCCTCTCAGTAAAATTTTATTTTTAGAATTATTGTTTTTTAATTTTACTCATTTATAACATATTTCACTGATAACCTACATAGTTCCTTGTATGAGTAAAATATTTTTCTGCAAAGCTCAGTGATCGTGAAAAAAATTATCAAGCAATCTTCCTCTTGCTTTCGGTGCAGTACGTGGTGCAGTGCGTTTGTGATGTAATGTGCTTGTTGTGGTTCCTCTCCAGGTACGTAGTCATAATCCTTCCAATAATCCTAAACCCTAAACTCTAAACCCTTCCAATAATCCTTCCAATAACCTTTCCAAACCCTAAACTCTAAACCCTTCCAATAATCCTTCCAATAACCTTTCCAATAATCCTTTAACCCTAAAACGTAAAATGAAAACGAAGCCTAAACGGATGACATCCTTCAACGGATGTCAACATTCGTTTAAGGCAAAACGGATGTAGACATCCGTTTCGCCTTAAACGGATGTTGACATCCGTTGAAGGATGTCATCCGTTTAAACTTTGTTTTAATTTTATGTTTCTGTTATTATTTTATTAGATATTTTAATATTTTGATTTATTATTTTTGAATATCTTTTTAATGTATTTTAATAATGTATATTTATATTAGTTTATATTTAAATATTAAAATAATAAAATAATAAAAATAAAAAATTTTAACTTTAAGGATATAATTGGAATTAAAGATAATTGGGGAGGTGGAGGGAGAAGGCCTTGGAGGTGGAGGGAGCAACACCCCTGGTTGGTCCGGGCTGTGACCCAATATATGTAACCTTCGAGAATAAGGATATTTCTTTTTGCACTCACATATTTTCCTTTTACACTCTTTAAATATGAACATTTTCCTTTGTCCTAAAAGATGATTTCGATAAATATAAAATTTGTTACTTTGTCCCAAAAGTTTATTTATGTTATGATGATATTGTTGGCAATTATTTTTATTACACTTAATGTTTCAGAAGTGGGTTAGGAATCAAACTCATAACACTTTTTTACAATTTTTTTCAAGCCTCAGGGTCAGTACTTATCAAAAGCATTCGGATATTCAAGTCAGTTATATGGTAGATCGATTATCACACTAAAATTTTAAATAAATGCAATCACTTACCTCTTTACTTTTCTATTTATAGGTTTCAAAATATTTTTTAATTAAGGTTGACTTAATCACTACCCAAAAGTTGATAAATGTGTTTAATTTGTAATGTGATCACTTAATAAGTGTTTGACTGATTGATCACACATTCTTTGAAGCGACTGTTCAATTTGTATAGAGTAAGCAAAAATAGAAACGTTGACATTCAGTTACCCAGTACTTATCTGAAAACATTGACCGTCTAGCTAATAGAGGACGATCGATCATACAGCGCCCCTAATAATTTTATATCATTTAAGAATCAAGATTAAACGTAGTTAAATTTTTTTTTCTACTTAACAAAACGTTTTTTAATGGGAGGAACCAAGATTTAAAGATCAAAACATTGACGTAGGTAACAATAACGCTAATAAAATTGTGGCCAAATTCTTAGTAATGTAAGAATTACAAAGTCAAATTCTTAGAGTATGGCGATAATTCTTCCTCTTTGAAATATTCATTTAGCATATGTTAAAGTATTCGAAAATGAAAAACGAGAAAAGTTGTTGAGATTAATTAAAAAAAACTTCAACCCTGTATACTTATAAATTAATTAATCAAAACCAAACGACTATAATATAACTATTAGAGTACAGTGAGATAATTGACTCTATAATAAAAATTAAGTCCGCCTTCTTAAAGAATAGTATTTTAGGAGTTGCATTTTTTATCAATTTCAAACACTGCTACTTTGTTGTGATAACGTTCAATAATAAAGACTTTGTTGTAAATATTTAGGAAAATTGTTTATTTTCTATACTTAATTTGTGTACAAAATAATTTCATGTTTAGATTTTATAAGATATACATTGATTTGGCCATAAAAGTGGAAAAATGAAAAAACAAATTTATAAGTCTCATTTTTTTTCTTAACGAAAACTAACATATTAAAATCTAATATTTATTAATCAAAAAGTATATAAACTCAATAAGCAATTGAATAACAAACCAAACATAAGGAAAACAAATAAACGGACCATATTTGAACAATTTAATACTATTCTTAAAATAAAATAATAATACTTATTGAATTTATCACAAGACAACACTACAAATCAATCAACGATTTTATATAATTTGTTGACTTTTTAAAAAAAATATAGCAAATCAATTCAGCATCCGATAAACTACAAACACATTTATATAAGACACAATATATAATTTCAAATCTTAAACCTTAAAACAATATATATTTACGATTTTTTCTATTTATACATTTTTATTCTTAACCATTCTTAATTAATAGTTAATAGTGTGACTTTAACTTACACTTAACTCCAATAATATTTTGAATGCTAAAACATAACTTGATAATTTTATATGCAATTTTGAATTAAATTAATCATTAAAATATTACACGTGAGAATCGCAGCCTTCATTGTTTTTTTTGCTATTTGTCCCATTGGATAGCCCTAGTAACACGTCTTTGAAGATATTCTTTCTTTTCCCATTATATTTTTTCTCCCTAATTTGCAAAAATAAAAAATAAAAGTGAGTAGTTAGTAGGAATTTGAAAAAGGAAGAAAGCTCCAACTTGCTATTAAATTCCTTTGCAAAACACTGAAAAAAGTAGGTGGAAATGTATGATATGTAAATAAATAGTTAGGTGAAACCTATTATTCTTTCATTTTCCTGCTGCATAGTCAAATGTGAGTTAGTCAATTCAACTTTAAGCATAACATATTTGCACATTATTCTTTCATTTTCCTATCACGCTACATCACTCAAAACATAACATATTTGCACCTTTGATTTGTCAACACTATTAGCCAAAACTACTTATCAACTCTTTCATCATCTTTTAAATCCTTTGACATATTTAACGTCTAACCATCAGTAGTGCAGTAAAGGGATATGACATCGGTTAGTTTTGTTTATAGGCATCGCTTATGTAACCGAGGCATATACGGACGAGGTAAAAAAAGGTGGTTTTGTGCCTCGGTTCTGAATCGGGTCAAAACGAGATTCGATTATGCCTCGATTCTTCCATAACCGAGGCAATAACGTGTTTTTTTTCGGTATCCACAGTTCACTTCTTCCTTTTTGTTGCACAGAGTTATTGATTATGTTGTTGAGTTCTAGTTCTATTTATTCAATGAAGCCACTACATGAACATCCCAAATTTCGATATCACGAACCAAAAGAAAGAAGGAAAGAACAACAAAAGGAAGAAAACACACAGAAACACATTTTTGAGACAAAATAAAACACAATTTTGGTATCACGAACCAATGGCACCCAAACTCCATCAACGCGTTCAAATCCTCTGATTATCACAAACCAGTGCCACCCAAACTCCAACCTGCATTAACAACCCAAATTTTCAACCCCAATCAGAAGCCCCTGACGGAGGTGCAATCGGAGCTCTCCAAGCGGCTAAGGTTGAAGTCCGGCGGAGATTGGAGCAATGTTTACCGTGGACGCTTCAACCATCCATCAAGATGCTCCCTTTCTTTCTCTTTCTTCTTTCCCAGCGAGCAATAGAAGCCGCAGAGCAACCTAAGAAGCAGAACCCCCAAATCCATTTCGCAATTCACCTGCAGAGACACTATCTTGACCGATTAATCAGTGGAACCAAGGTTTTAAACGGTGGAAAAGAGGAATGAACAGAGGAAAATAGACTTAGAGTGCGGAGGAGAGGTGGATCTGTAATGGAGGTTGGGAGATGCGCTCTCGAGAGCTTCCGCCATCGCACATTGCAGAGCTTCCGCTGTCGGCGTCGCATCCTCGCTACCGCGTCCCCGCCGCTCCATGAAATAAAGAGCTTCCGCCATCGCTGCACCGTCGCCACTATCGTGCCGCACTGTCGCCACTGTCGCGTCGTACTGTCGCCGCTGTCTCGCCGCACCGTCGCCACTGTCTCGTCACACCGTTACCGTTGTCTCGCCGCACCGTTGCCTCTGTCTTGTCGCACTGTCATCGCTGTCTCGCCGCACCGTCGCCGCTCTCACCGCCATCGCACATCGTTTAGAAAAAGGAGAAGAGGAGAGTGCTGCTAGGTTTTTGGGGGAAAATCATTCACGGTCGCAGAGGCTAGGTTTTTGGCTTTCTAAGGTTCAGCCCAAGCCCATATGCCTCGGTCCATCTGTCAACCGAGGTTGTATCATTGTCACGTGAGATTTATGTCTCGGTTTTACCCTGTCAACCGAGGCATTATTATTTTTAGACACTGGTTGCTTAACAACCGAGGTATATACTATTTTGAAAATTACAGGACTGCCACCGCGTTTTGATACACTTCGGTTTCAGAAAAACCGAGGCCTAATGTGCAAGTTAAAAATGCAATTTTTTACTAGTGCATGTATTCTCTTTTCCAAGCAAAACATGTACATGTTTTAGATTGACTTAACACATGACCAAATTATATATACATATATAATTGATTATCTTTAAGTATAAGTTTTTTTTCATAATTTTCACATATGTTTATTTTACATGGTGAGAATAATACATTTGAAACATGATTAGTGTTTTTGTATATACAGATCATCTAGTCATTCGATATACATAGTTTGTACAAGTAATAAATATGTATTTAACCATCTTACTTAAATTTATAAATCATATTAAAAAGTTGACTTAAGTCTAATTCAACTTCACATAACCAACTTGTAAGGTGAGATTTGCATTCACTTATATATTATAAATTAATCTTATCTTTAGTCAATGTGAGACTATCAATAGATCAATATTACTTTAGGAACAATCACTAGTGCAGTCAAGGGAAACCACACCGGTTATTTTTGCCCATAGGCAGCGATTCCTGAACCGAAGCATATTAAGGCGAGGCAAAAGTGTAGACTTTTTTCTTCCAGACCGAGTTAGTTTGTCCCTCTTTACTGCCTCGGTTGGAACCTGAACCGAGGCAGTATGGTCTTTTTTTTCTTCTTTCGCCACCTTTACGCCTCGGTTCCGATTTCATTTCCAGATTCTCCAACGACGTTCTCTAGAATCACACCGCTATCATGGCAACCTGCAGGAAATAGAAAATCAGGACGCCGTTGCGACTACCGCCACCCATAACCACAATCACGCTTCACGTGCACCATCAGCAACCTTATTGTGTCGCACCGTGTCGCAGCCATCAACAATCGTGCCACAACATCTCGCGAGCTCCCTGAGGCCGTCGTGACAACCTTCTTTCATTGTGTGCAATCAAACTGTTTACCCCAACCTCACTTTGTGCAACCTCCATTGATCCTCATCAACAATTTTCAACTTGCAAAACCCCATCTAGAAATCAAAATCTGCAAATCATATAGAAAACAGCAAACAAACAAACTTTGTGCTTAGCTCGAAAAGAGCCGTTCTGAGAAAGAGCAACGAGAGGAGGAATCCCGCCCTCTCTCACAAGCAAGCCTCTGTTATTAACACTGTGAGCACAGAGCTGAACAAGAGTCAGAACATCGAACTCCTTCCCCTTCACCGACCCATCTTCGATCGCCTCCATAAGCGCAACAATACCACCTTCTTCCATGATTGCCTATTTTCCCTCCTCAATCCCCGCCAAGCTGTTTAGCACCACCATCGCCTTGTCCGCCATCCCGCTCCCTTCCTCCGCCACCAGCTCCACCAGCGGCTTCACTGCCCCCGCGCTCACCGCCCTCTCTTTGTTCTGCCGCACTGAACACAACTTATACATCGTCGCCAGTGCGTCCTTCTTCCCTCTGTGGGAGCCATTCAGTAGCAGCGAAACCAACGGTGGTATCTCCCCACAAGCACCGATCGATATCTTGTTCTCCTCCAGAAGAGACAGATTCAGCAACGTCGTGACCGCGTGCTCCTGCGTCCACGGATTGCTGCACCGGAGCAACGAAACCAGAGTAGGCACCGCACCAGACTCGCCAATCAGAGCGCGGTTGTCCGCTCTGTTCTTCGCCAATAGCCTCAGCTTCGCCGCCACCGATGGAGAATGCAGTCCGTCGACGCAAATCTTCACTGTGGGCTGAAGATCCTCCGACGAGATACTCTCGATTATCTCCGTGGAGAAACTCTCTCGTTGGAGAAACCCTAGGCAAGGCTCGGGCTCAGGTTCGAGCTCGCGTTCCCCGTCAACTTCAGGTTCGTAGGAGGAGCATAGAGATCGGGAGTGCAAACCCATCTCCTGGTGGTGGTTGCTGGCTGCAGCGGAAACGCATTAGGTTGGAAACAAGAAAAATAAAACGGAAATGGAAGAGGAACGGTCGTGCGGAGAAAATATCAAGGACCAACGACCTCGGTTCCTAGGCTAATCGATGCCTTCGGTCCGAACGACCTCGGTTCCTAGGCCAACCGATGCCTTAGGTCTGACTGGTAAGCATAGCAGGTTTTGCAGAAAGGATGGACAGGTCTTTTGGCTCGGGTGCCTTTCTAACTGAGGTCATATCTCCTTTATGCTTCGGGTGAGAAAGAATCAGTGTCTATAAGTTCGGCTTAATTACGACAGTGCCACCACGTTTTGATAGGCTTCGGTTTTCCATAAACCGAAGCCTATTAGACGAGTTAAAAAGCCTAATTTTTACTAGTGAATTGATAGTTGTATTTGTACTCTTACTTAATTTACAATTAATATCAAGATCATGCTTTTCATTTTCAAATATAATTTATACTTAAAAGTATCTTTGAAATTTAGAATACATGGTATTTTTAATTTGGTTATAATAGTATAGTACAATACTTGACATTGCTGGGCAACTTCCAAACATCCTTGGTCAACACGGAATAATCCATTGAAACCCATGTCCACCGAAAAAGCTAATGGAGTCCAAAAAGAGAAGCACAAATCTAACACACTTTCTTGTTCCTCTTCCCTCACTATAAAATAGCACCATCAAGAACAACAAGCCACAACACAAGCATAAAAAACTTTCATCGCTACCTAGCTATACCACAACAACCCTTCTTTTCTAGCTTTCACCAAACCTTCAATCAATGACTTCCTCAAAAGCATGCACCCTTTTGAATTTTGTAGCTGTTGTTGTGTTTGTTGCTATTCTGATTGGAGAAAGTAGGGTGGAGGCAAGGCTTTTATCTCAGTCTGAGGAGTTTGCATTTGCAAAAGCTAATAACCTCCAAACACACACCTCTTCAGCCTACGAACAAGCCAAGAAAACGATGGCGTTTTGGATGCAACGTTTGGCTTCTGGACCAAGCCCTAAAGGTCCAGGTCATTGATTTCATACCCTAAAACCCTAAAACAGACCTTCTCTATTCACACATAGCTTAGCTCAATTATTTCATCATTTCTCAGTTTTTTTATTTATTTTTTCCTTATTAATAGTGTGCTTTCTTTAGGTCAAGATATATGCTTATAAAAAGTCTATTGACGTGTACACACTATGTATATTTAGGATTCTTTAATTAATTAATATGTTCACTTTTATTAATTACATCAGTTCTCTGTATCTCTTTCAGCTAATGAACATATGTTGCAAGTGATGATGATAGAAATAATTGTTTAGGCGTAATAATGGTTTTGGCGCAGACAAAATTTATTGATCTCTTTTTTTCTGCTATATTGAAGTTTTCAATTGTCAACTTTGATGCTGCAAAATTCAATCCGTTGCGTATATTGAATTCGACAAGTTTCAAACCAGCAATTTCACATAAAAAAAGAAAATAAATATTGAAGAATTCATATAGATTAAATTTATGACATATAAATGACTATAGAAACAAAATGTTAGAAGTTAACGTAAATTTAAAATTCAACACTTAGATACGTGATATTTTACATAAAATAAATATAAAATAAATTTATAGTATGTAAATAAGTATAAAAGTATAATTTTGTGTAGTTGAAATAATTCAATACAATCGAGTTTATGGGATTGAATTAGATTACAAAAATTGATTTTGTGGAGCTGAATTATTTTTCAAAAAGGTTTTTAAGGTGATATATATACTACTTGTTATTATTGGAAGTCATGTTAAGTATTTTCTATGATTTGAAAAGGATATATTATTAAATGTTGGAGTAGATTTTTGACAACGCTTTGATGATAACATTTTTATCAGATAACATATTTTCTTTAGACTTTTCTTTTTTATTTCTTTTGTTATGAAAATTTTATAAATTTATTGCGTTTGTACCGTTTTTCAATTAAAAAACTGGCCTCACCAAAATAGTGAAAAGAAAATGAAATAAGTGGGACCCCTATCGCATGTTATTCAATTCCAAAGTGAAGTCTAAGATATAATTATCTAAAATTATTTTAACATGTGGGTTTAACCACAATTTGTTTTTGTCTAAGAAAAAATCTATCTAAAATTGTTTTAACACCTTAATTCTAATCCAAAAATCGGTTCCTTAATGTATATTTAAACATATAAAAAATATAATTAAAATTAACCTTTGAATTTAATTGTAGAAGATACGAAAAAGAAACGAAACATGTGCTCTAGTAATGATGCGATGAGCCACCTCCTTTTCCTTCGTATCTCCCTTCTCTTAAAAAGTGTTATCTATGAGTCTCTAAAAAACTTAACAATACCCAATTATTACCCATGAACAGCATATAAAAAATTTCCATTATTAATTAGCTTCATTAAAAAATCTTCCCAAAGGACTCTTGCCGTTTAGAGAAAAAGATAAAATACTAATTGTATTCATCAATCGTGGATGTATATTCCTATTAAAATAATAATAATAATGTAATAGATAATAATAAAAGAATAGATAATAATTATCATACTAAATTTTTAAGATTTAATTAGAATATTTATAGGTTTGGATTAGTTCATAATGAAAAATATTAAAAGATTTTATTAAAATGTGTTTTTTTATATGTTTATTAGATTAAATAAAAACATTAATAATAGAATGATAAATAATAATTATAATATTAAACTGATAATTATAATATGTGAGTATATAAATTTAACTGTTTTGTAATAAAGAAGTTTAATAAAACTCTTGAATCATATTTTTCAAAATGTCTATTAAACTAGATAGAAACCATTATCCATATAACAACATATAAAAAAAACTTTAATTATTAATCAGTTTCATTAGCAGTTCACAGTAAAAAAAAATTAAATCTATAGGTTATTTTCTATTCTATCTCTGATAATACAATCAAAATAGTTGTTCGAATTTTTTACATCGACTAAAGATAATGTCAAATTATAATATATAAATAAGGTGTAAACTTTATCTTACAAACCGATTTTATGAGTTTGAGTTAGGTCTAAAAACCTACTTCATAATATGATATGAGAGTTATGATTGAAGCTTATCTTAACGAGTTTTATGTGATCCGTTGTCGGGTCAAAATCGAAACATCCCCTTAAATCTACTTTCTAATAATAGCTTCCCTAAAAATATAATTATTTGATGGTTTTCAATATATATCTTTGGTTTTAGAATGAAATGTTATCACAACATTTCGAAGCAACATAACTCTTAATATTATAAGAATAAAGGAAATGAAAAGGAGCATATATAATTCTTGCGAAAGGTACGATATATCTGACGCATAGAACTGATTATTTTACAGCACACATATGATATATGATAGAAGAAGGATCAGACATGCATGTTCTTCCCGATTGATATCCATGGATGATGCATTGAGTAACAGAGATGACTTAGCAAGTGAGATTATCACCAGGAGCAACACCAAGCTGCGAACAGTATTGTGTGTAGTAATCAACACGAGCCTGAACAGCATCAGCGTTTCCTCCATCACATTCAACTTCACCTTTCATAGCTCTAATGGTTTCACCAAATCCTTGTTCCATCACAGGGCTCACATTTTCTGTCCAGTACCACAGTGCTGTCTTGAACGACACCACTGGGTCACTCCCCACTGTCTCCGGTGCCTTCAACCCATCAAAACCAATGCTTTCTCCTGCTGCTCCGTAGTTGTAGTTCCATTTCAGTTGAATCGGCCCACGACCATAGTACTCCTTGTCAGCCGCACACGGATACTGATCACTGTTGCTTTCGTCACAATAGTCCTTTGATTCACCTTCAGTCTCTTCTATGTAGCAAAAATCTACAACCATTCGTATTCATTAATCGTTAGAAGTCCCAGGTCAACTAGAAAGAGATGCAGAGAAAGAGTAATGATACTAACGTTGAGTTTCATGGGTGAAATGAGCAAAAGCAGCTGCAATTTCACGTTTGGAGTCATCTACAGAACCACTCCTACCAAACTGTTTGTAGGAATTGAGAGCATGCAGGAAGGCTTGTCGAGAATAGAAATCCTTGCCTGGACAATCTGCATCGTCGTCACCTTCGTCTAATATGGCGTTGAAGAATTCAGTTGTGACAATGTCAGCCACAGTAACATGGTTGGCTGTGTCAGTGCCATAGCAAGCACCTTGTTGGCACCCTATTAGCATCAACGCTAAGAAACTCACCGTCACTCTCGTTACTCCGGCGTTCATGTTTTGCACCTTGTTGTTCCACATCGCTTGATGGAGAATTCTATCAAACTGTGTGATTACTATAGATAGATACAATGTTGGCAATCCAGTCCACACTGACTTCTATTTGTAGCATGTTTTCTTCTCAGGGAAAATTGTCAGATAAATTTTGAAATAATATATTTAATTGTATATTGATTGATGGAACAATAATAGAGTATTTTGTCAACAAAAATTTATGCAATGAATAAATTTATATTATAAAAAAATGATGAATTGATTGTATATGAAAAATAAATTCTGAAACTATTATTCTCCTTTCATAAACCTTTCAATTAATGCACTTAGTTAAAATAAATTTATATTAGTTGAATATAATAAATTAGTTATTATTTTATAAAAATCATCAATATTTTAAACTTAAAAGTAGGTGGACTTTAATAACAATAAATATATTACAACTACTAAAGTTATCTTATTTAATTAAAGATATTTTAAGGAAAAAATAATTAATGTATCGAGTTTTATATAAAAAGAAAAAAACACATTTTCAGATTTTCAGAATAATTGTTTGATATGGGACAAAATAATATTTGTTTTTTCACTTCTTTAATTGGTATTTTCTGGAAAAAAAATTAAATTATCAAGTCATTATATTCTTATACAACTTATCTTTGTGTATTTATTCAAATTTTCAATTTATAAAACATCTCAATAATATTTTACTATGTATAATATATATATATATATATATATATATATATATATATATATATATATATTAGTAAAATTTGTCTGTGGTTGATAATAAAATTATGGATTAAATATTTTTTTAATTTTTAAATTTGAATACAGAATTAAAATTTATTTATGTTCAAAATTTTATATATTTTGGTTATAAACTTTATTTAAAAATGATAAATATAATTTTTGTAATGCAGTGTTAACTTTTTTTTTTTCATAAACCATGTTATTTAACATATAAGATTTTTTACACAATTAAATTAAAATAATGATATTTATTTATTTTTAAAATATAAATATTAAATTATATGAATTTCAAATTTACATAAGAATTTAGATGTTTAAAAGCGTATTCATTCCTAAAATTATTTTAACTTTTGAGTTTGACATTATATCCTTAGGTAGCTAGAATTTCATTCCATTATTACAGAAGGAATAAATGATAAGGGATAAGGGACCGAGGTGTCAGTAATCTTCTGTGGGCTAACCTATAATACTATATAACTACTTATGGCTATTTAATTAAACTTCAATATGACTATATTCTAGAGTAGCGTTTTTTATTAACTTGGGCACATCAAATTATTAATAAATTAATTTCACTTATAAAAGAACTTCTAGAGTGGCATAATTTATAGTATTATTTTCTATAAAAGTAAGTAAAAATGTAGGCTTCTTTGCTGTTGCATTAAAAGCTTAACATTAATTAATCAATTTTAAGTGACAAAGGGTTTGATTAGTTACAACTACTCCATGATAGGCATGATAGGTTAGTGAAATTGTTAATCATTATACTTTCATAAGTTTGGTATGAAATGCAGAAAGATTTTATTTTTTGATAGATAATTGCTGAAAGATGAAGCATACAACAATATCATAGATTTATGGGCAAAATTAGTAAATTATTTTTTTGTTACATTTTTTCTTTTGTTGTGTAAAGAATTGTATTTTATATTATCTTATATTTAATCTTTACATTGTTCTATTTTGGTTTTTCATTTGAATTTAATATAAAAAAGTACAACTTAATGTACCCATAATTGTTAAACATTATAAATTTGTTCACTTTTACAGTAATTATTATAAATAATCTATACAATGGTTTTTAATAGGTTCAAAATATAAATATTGGCATTCATATAATATTATTTTTATCACATTTAATAGTTATATATTATTTAAGAGTCAACACCTAAAATAATTTAAATACTTTTTTTTCTTTATATGTTTATTGACTTAATGCTAATTTTGGTTTTTAATTTTGTTAATTGTGTTTAGAGTGATTTTTCTATTTTTTTTAGTGATTCAGAGTTCATGTTGTATAAAAGGTTTAAAATTAATCCTTTTTCTGATGGTATTATGATGTAATATCCATCTTAATCAATATTAAATGCTGTTATATATGGTTTAGAGTAGTGCAGGATGTCTTCTAGGTTCTTAAACTCTTTATAAATTTATACTTATACGTAAGTATTATATATAATATAAATTTAAGCATTATATATAATATGGAAGAAGAATCATATAACCCTCTGAAACAGTCTTTCTACTTTACAAGTAAAAATCAAACATAGAAAATGGATCTTCCACTCAGAAAAATCATGAACTGATGTGCAATAACAATTTCTTTACATATTATATTTCTACCATCGTTGTCTTTTCTTTTCTTTTTCCCACTTTGTCCACCACCATTGTTAGGAAGTGGAATTCTTATCAGAATACCTTGTATTTATGGAGGACTATATAAAAGTAGTTTCTCTTTTTAACAATTTTTAAAGTAGTGTATATATTGGAATCCAAACAGTATTAATCACAATAATCAAAATAAATCTGAGACTTTGAATTGTTTATTTATTAACTATAACATGTGTGTTACACACACACACACACACACATATATATATATATATATATATATATACTCCTATATCCATATAACTCAGCAAGTAAGATTGTCACCAGGAGCAACACCAAGTTGAGAACAATACTGGGTGTAATAATAAACACGAGCATTGACAGTTTCAGGGTTTCCTTGATTACATTCAAGGTAGCCATTGATGGCTCTAATGGTTGCACCAAAGCCCTGGTTTATGACAGGGCGAACAAACTCCATCCAGTACCACAATGCTGTCTTGAAGGACACAACAGGGTCATTGGCCACTGTCTGTGGATCATTCAACCCATCGAAACCTATGTTCTGTCCTGCTGGTCCATAGTTGAAGTTCCATGAAAGTTGGATAGGTCCACGACCATAGTACCCTTTGTTAGGTGCACATGGAAACTCAATGTTGCTTTCATCACAGTAGTCCCTCGATGCCCCTCCAATCTCTTCTATGTAGCAAAAATCTGCATCCAATCCTCATCTTAATCAACCATTCCAAAATCATATATTATAATGATGCAGTGGAAATAATCCACACAGCCAGAAAACCAGTATTTGATTTCTGCTCTATGTAAAAATTCGTCATAACAGTTACAGAAATAGAAGAAAATTCATATATTTATATATAATAAGATGATAGTGGTGGTACTAACGTCCAGTTTCATGGGTGAAATGAGCAAAAGCGGCTGCAACTTCACGTTTGGAATCATCTTCGGTATTCATACTACCAAATCGATGGTAGGAATTGTGAGCTTTGAGGAAAGCATCACGTGAGTAGAAGTTCTTCCCTGGACAATCACCATCGGCCTGGTTGATTATCATGTCGAAGAATTGTTGTGTGACGATTCTATCTATGTTTTCGGCGCTCACGGTTTTTGGCACCATCGTCATCACCATCATGAATAAGGTTGTCACAAACCCTGCAACCTTGCTCGTCATAGCTACCTGCAACATTATGTTAGAGAAACTATATGTATAATGTTTGTTAGACAAGGTTGAGAGTTACGAGCAGAGAAGGCGTGTATTTATAGTGTTAATGGTGGCTATAGGACTTTGAACTTTGGGAAAGGAAGTGCTGACACCCCAAACAACTTTTCTGCTCGAAATTTCAATCTGAACTTGGTGACACAGTATTAGAGTATGTCCCATTCTATGGTAGAACGACGTAATTCACGGGTTAGATTTTGACTTTATAGCTTCGATTTGTTCGGGTATTTATATGTGCATTTTCTAGTTTTGTTATAATTATTATTAAGTATTTGAAATTTTTTTATTTAAATTCACGGATTACTTTATATGATAGATCTTTATAAAAATTAATTTGTTCCCACTTACTTAGACTCTTATATCCTTGTATATATATAAAAGTTGCTTAAGTCTAATTTAATTTTATCAAATCTGCTTGTTAGGTGTACTGCACTTATTTATATATATATATATATATATATATATATATATATATATATATATATATATATATAGGGGTTTGCTAACGCGCGTACGCCTGTTTTTCAGTTGGTACATTTTAGCAATGTGTACCGGGTTTTAGTAGACAAAAATATCCTTATATATATCATGGATTCTAAGTTTTAAGGTTAAGGGTATTTTAATAATTTTCATTCTCAAAACTAAAAAAAAAAAAAAAAGAAACCCCCCAAACCCTTAGTCACCTCTCTCATTCCTCTCAACCCTTTCTCTTTCCTCTTTCTCACTCCAATCTTTTCTCTGTTATCCCTACCGTAGCTTCAATTGAAAAAATCAAAAACACTGTTAAACAATCTTACAAAAAAATGATTTTATAATGAGTTTTCATCTTATAATTTTTGTCTTATTTAATTTTATCCAATTTTCACAAGCATAAAGGAATTGGTAATTGACCTGGAAAAAATTCAGAAATACTCGCTGTTTAACAATTTCTTACAAAAAATGATTTTATAATGAGTTTTTATTTTATAATTTATGTCTTATCTAATTTTATCTAATTTTCACAAGCATAATGACATCAAAGGAATTGGTAATTGGCCTGAAAAAAAATCAAAAACACTCAGTTGTTAAATAATTTCTTACAAAAAAATGACTTTATAATGAGTTTTCATTTTATAATTTTTGTCGTATATAATTTTATCTAATTTTCACAAGCATAATGACATCAGAAAGAATTGGTAATTGGCCTCGAGGATTTTTTTAGAGATGATGATTCAACAAATACAGATGATGAAATTAGAGAGGTTAGTGAAGATAGTGAAATTGAAGAGATCTTGAATGAACCTTTGCCTTGAAGGTGAATATGTCAATGACTCAAATCTTTACAAAGGAAAATTTTTTAAAGGCATGTGTTTCTGATTTTTTTCAATTGGGGTTAGAGTAGGGATGACAGAGAAAAGGTTGGAGTGAGAGAGATGAAAGAGAAAGGATTGAGAGGAATGAGAGAGGTGAGTAAGGGTTTTGGGGGTTTCGTTTTTTTTTTTTAAGTTTTGAAAATGAAAATTATTAAAATACCCTTAACCTTAAAACTTGGAATTCATAATATATAAGGATATTTTTGTCTACTAAAATCCGGTACACATTGCTAAAATGTACCAACTGAAAAACAGGCATGCGCGCGTTAGCAAACCCCATATATATATATATATATATATTAATTACAAATTTAACTTATTTATGATTTTAACAGTCCTGTTACATATGTCTTAAACATGAAACTAAACATTAATAATAACATTATAAGTGATTCAAATAAATAATAAATTTTATTAATTAATAGACTTTAAATTTTAATTTAATTTTATAAAATCAAATTTATAAGATAAATCTTATACTTACTTGAATATGATAAATTTATCTTATATTAATATAGATCTCTAACATATTTTTAATCATTTTAAGACATATATATATCTTAAGTATAAAACTAAATATTAATAGATAGTTAGAAAAAATAACTTATGTTATTTAAAATTCACTTCTGAGACAGCCTACTATGTCTAAATTCCTTTTTGGATTAGGATTACGTTTTTCTGTTTTGAAAAATATTTAGAAAAAAAGAAGAAGCATTAATTGTGGATAGACAGTGGTGTGTTTTGCAGGTGTAAAAGCTTAAAAGCCAAATGAATGGTCTTGTGTTTGACTTTGGTGATGGCGTAACTAGCCAGACACTGTCACGCAACCCAACTCTAGCTATATTTCAATTTAGATAGGCTTTGTAGTCTCGGTATTAAAAAACAAAAAGTTTTATAAATTTATTGGAGCTTATAAACGATTAAATGAGGGAATTTTTAAAAAAGGATCAATTGATTTTAGCTTAATTAAAGTATGCCTTTATATTTTATTTTATTTTTCTCTTACGATTATTTTCTTACATTTTCTTCAAACTAACTTGGTAATGTTTTTAATTTTTTTCCAATAATTTTCAAAACAAACACGAACTTTAAATTCGTTTTGCTTAGTTCGTTAAAATGCTATAAATATATTCATTTTGCATATTATAGTGAGTGTCACGTAAATATCCATTAATAAACCTCACATAAATAACTTTGGTGAGTGGTAATATTAGTTTGAACTTAAGAAATAATTTATATATAAAAAATATAATTTGATAGTTATATTTTTTTCAAGAAGAATAAAATAAAAAAAATTTGCATCTATAGACTAGACTAATTGAACTTAAAAAATAATTTATATATAAAAAATATAATTTGACATTTCTGAATTTTTTATCCAAGTTTTACCATTGCCCTCTTTTTTCAATTTAGGAAACGTGTTGATGATGATTGGTAAATGGTTCTTTACGAAGATGATTATCGACATTGGTAAATTTGTGGTACATGTAAACGTTTAAGGTAAAACTAAAACAAGCTTAATATTTGTTTTGTCTCGTCCTTTATTTATAATTTCATCCATTATTATAAAATAAAGTTTAATTTGATTCATTATTTTTTAAAATATATCAATGAACAGTTATTACAATAATATTGTGTAACATCCCAAAAATATGACATAAAACCATATCTAGAATATTCACAGATAACAATATTACAGTTCAGTTCTTAGAATAAGAAGTATAGTTATGGTCAAACGACCTTACGAAGATACTACAGACTTTAAGATTTACCAAAGCACAGTCTAGACCGAGCGATTACTAAAACTACGCTAATACCGATCGGTTATACAAAATAAGACCAAACCTAATGACCGAACAATCATATGGTTCAACTTTCACTTCCAGGGCCTCTTCCAGCAACTCTTATCCTTCTGCTCAAATCCATAGATGATCATTGCAACAGAAATAATGACCGAACGGACAAAACAGGCAAGACAGAAAATAGGGTAAGCTTATGTAATTTAATTAATTCAGTAAAACCTATACTTCACATAAATCTAACATAATTCAATATACAAACATGTAACATCCAATCATGCACTTCCAATCAAAATTACACGTCAAAGCATACAATGACCGACCACTTTACTCTGACTGTCTAGACTGTATGAATTTTGTGTAGCTACAACGTTTTTGTACCCGGGTGATGTAATAGTTGGGATGCCCTCAACTGCTACCACCCAAGGTTAGTCCGTTCTGTCCAAGTTCACCTTATGGACTAGAACCTCCTGCCATTCTCACACATGACTTACTCCTCTCTACTTGAGAATGAGTAATCATAGAATATCAGGATAACCGCCAACTAAGCATAACCACATTCATACTTTACCATTTAATAACCACTCATGAGATATTCCTCCGTGGAATACTCTTTCATTTCCATACTATTCCATTTATATTCCATAACTTCAATCCAACCGAACCAATAGAAACATATCACATTTGAAACCAAACTGAACCATAACATTTCCCTAGAGACAAGACCGAACGTTTTGAATACTTTCTAGACTAACACAACTGAACACTTAGTGTAAGACCGAGCGGTCTTCCACTTATATACAGAACAAAACCGAATGGTCCATTCTAGATAAGACTCATCATAAGCCGAACACTCCTGATAATATTTGGACATTTACTGGTTACTCAACAGTTACTACAGAACAATATTTTACTAGACCGAACTCCTAAAATGTACCGAATACTAAATATTACATATAATTTAGACTAAACCGAAAATCATAATAACTATTGCTAGAACCTGAGAACTTAAACTGAACCCTACAAGATTTAACCGAATACTAATGACTTGGACCAAACACTCTTAGTTCAAACAGAGTACACAATGGGGTATAATAAAAATACCGAGCGCTTGGTTAAAGACCAACCACTATAAAGATCGAGCGCTTGATTCAAGACCGAGCACTACTGAAACCGAACGCTTGGTTCAAGACCGAGCATTACTGAGACCGAGTGCTTGGTTCAAGACCAAGCACTACTAAACTTAAATCCAAATGAAGGAATATATATACAATTACACAACACTATTTTTAATGAAGGATAAAGATAACATCTACGACTTTAAGTATTATAGATTACATTAACTAAATTGTTTAGGAAGCATAAAGAGGAAATTATACTTAGACCAAACGCTTACTTACAAGCACACTAAGAGAAAACTGATCGGTCATTAACTGAAATTCTCCACATAAGAAGAAATCCAGTCCAGACCGAATAACCAAGGATAAACCGAACGATCAATAATAACTCTCGGTAACAACACAGATTTACGCAGAATACTGCAAACTCAAAATCAAACCCTACACCAACCTAATTCACATTATTCATATATCATCCGTTCATATAAACAAACATGCAATAACACCAATCCTTCATTTTCATCAAATGATCAAACAAACATACAACCATTCATAATAAAGAACCATAATCAAATTATATAAGCTTGCCTTACCTCTAAAAGTAGCTGAACATTCACAATTTGAACAAAATAGCTCACCACCAGAAATCTTAGATTCCTACGGGTCACGATTTGTGAAACTAAACCAAACAAAAGACCAAAAATGTGCTTAGAATGAGATGATAAACCCATGAACCAGAATCTGGGTTTGCATGTGACAGAAACGAACATTCTAAGATGAGGAGTAACTCATCGGCTAAAAACCACAACTTGATCGGTTTGAATGAAAGCCCTTGACGCCAGAAGAGTTCAAATGTTGCCTGATTGATGATTGAAAGAAGAAAAAGATAAGAATTTTTAAAGAGAAGGTGGAGGAATCTAGAGAGAAGAAGGAGAAAATGGGGTTCAACAGTTTGGAGAAGAAGGGTGCATGCAGAAAGTGGGATCAAATTTCAAAATTTCAACTTATATACCTCCTGCACAAACCGATCGATCCACTCTCCTGCAGTCACCTATCTTCCATTTTATGAAAATCTGAACCCTTTCATTGACACCTGGTTTTCACTTGGGGTTTTAAGGATTCTGACACATTGAATAAAAGATAGAGAAATTACCATTAATTACTAATAAATCAAATATTTAAAATTAATAAAATACTTAAAATTTAATTAAATTATTAATTTATTATGTTAACATAATCTATGGTTGATAGCAACGATAATTTAATGTGGTAATGATAGTAATGACTGGTGTATGTATATTCATAAATTTGAGACAAATTATTTAAAAAACGACATGATAATAAGTATTTTATCCAAATATTATTTTTAAGTAACTGAATTAAATTAAATTTTACATTGTGGATAAAAGAAACTGAAAAAAAAAATTAAAAAAAGGCCTGCAAAGTTATAGCAGGGGTGGGAAGAAGATGATGTCTCCCACACTCTCAGTCTCGTTCTCTTGTAATCCCAAAAACCCAAAATCACTTTGCTTTATTCATTTGCAGGGTTTTGCCAACACTTCCACTCTCAGGCTTTTGCCAATACTTCCGCTTCGTTGTTCTCAGGTTTTGTCTCCATCCATTGTTTTATTTTTTTCATTACAACAATTTCTATAGCTTCTCTGCATTTTTCTCAGACCCTGGAACCTTTCAACGTCAACCATCGTTGTCTTATGTATCTCTCAATTTCAATAGATAAACATTTGCTATATAAATGTATGGATTAAATTGTAAACGTATATAATTTTGGAGCAGATTTATTATATTATACACTTATGCTCATGCATTGCATTTGTTAGGTTTTTTCTTGAAGAATCCATAAGTGGTTTAATTGGGGTTATGGAAAACTGTTCATAGCGTTGAATTTTATTTTACGCAGGAACGAAGCCTTGCACCACCCTCAACTGGGCTGGATGAAAGCATTGGGGGTTTATCAGCCTCAAACGACTGCGTTTTGAGCGGCAATACACCGGTGCTTCGGCAAAATGGCCTACCTCCTTTGGTCAGTGCATTGAAAGCTTCTGCTGAGCAAAATGTTGCCAGTTTTCACTTTCCTGGACATAACAGAGGGCGTGCTGCTCCTGCTTCCTTGACTCGGCTCATTGGAACGAGACCCTATTTGCATGATTTACCTGAGCTTCCAGAGCTTGACAACCTCTTTTTTCCTCAGGGGCCCATATTAGAAGCACAGATTGAAGCAGCCAAACTGTTTGGATCATCACATACATGGTTTCTGGTTGGAGGTACTACTTGTGGGATTCAGGCAGCCATTATGGCTACCTGTTGCCCGGGAGAATTTCTGATTCTTCCAAGGAATTCTCATATATCAGCTATATCTGCTATGGTATTGTCCGGTGCAGTGCCTAAGTACATTGTTCCCGACTATGAGAATGATTGGGACATTGCTGGTGGTGTCACTCCATTACAGGTGATTCAGATGCCGCCCACTCCTTTACGAAAATTTACTGACAGAAATAAAAATTTCATGCAAGCAGTTGATACGAATGGAATTGCCACAGTCATTAAAAAACAATCTAAATAGTTTTTCTTTGAACTCTTGCACAGAAGATGAGCGATTGTTCTGAATCTCTGACTTTTTACTTTACTTAATAGTAGGATTCTTTTAGTAATTTTATCTAGTTCTAACTCTTTTTTTTTTCTGTGGATGGTTTCGCAGGTATTGAAAGCCATCCGGGAATTAGAAATGGAAGGGAAAAAAGCGGCAGCGGTCTTCATCACCTCGCCTACTTATCATGGTATTTGCAGTGACGTAAGCAGGATTTCTGAGCTGTGTCATTCTCGTAAAATTCCTTTGATTGTTGATGAAGCTCACGGTGCACATTTTGGATTCCATTCTGAACTACCTAACTCAGCCCTCCAGCAAGGGGCTGATCTGACTGTACAATCAACTCACAAAGTTCTATGCTCTCTTACTCAGTCATCTATGCTGCACATGTCAAGAAATATTGTAGATAAGGAAAAAATTGATAGATGTCTCCAAACTCTTCAAACCACAAGCCCTAGCTATCTGCTTTTGGCATCCCTGGATGCTGCCAGAGCTCAACTTAGTGAACGCCCTGATGTTGTATTCAACCAAGCAATTGCATTAGCTTATGAAGCAAAGTACACGCTAAAACAAATTGCTGGTATATCAGTGCTTGAGAATTCAAGCTTTTCAAACTTTCCTGCAATTGATCCATTGCGTCTCACTGTGGGCTTTTGGAAGCTTGGTCTATCAGGTTATGAAGCTGACGAAATCTTATACAGAGATTATGGTGTTATCTGCGAACTTGTTGGGAACAAATCTATTACTTACGCTTTTAATCTCGGGACTTGTAGGGACCATGTCCAAAGACTTCTCTTGGGAATAAAGCATTTGGCTGCAACATATTCTTCCATTCAGCAACCTGAAGAGAAAGTGTGTGATGTTCATGTACCCTTTGATGATATAATAATGAGTTTGATCCCCAGAGATGCCTTTTTTGCTAGTAAAAGAAAAGTAACAATAAGGGAGAGCATCGGTGAGGTTTCAGGAGAGCTTGTATGTCCATATCCTCCGGGCATACCAGTATTGATCCCTGGTGAGGTTATTACCGAAAGAGCTGTTGATTATCTTCTACATGTTAGGAGTAAAGGTGCTGATATTAGTGGGGCATCTGATCCCTTACTTTCTTCAGTAGTTGTCTGCAACGTAAAGTAAATCAGCCGGTGAGAAGCACCTTGAAGTTAAACTTCCCAAGTGGCCTTTGATTTTTGTGTCACACCAAAAGATTATTTTACAGTTAGCGATGGTTTACACGGCTGAGGAAATTCTCGAGTAGTTAGCAACTAGTAAAGGCCGAATTGTTGGAAACCTTTCCTCATTTTAATGCATAAGAATGAAAGAGTACTCAATTTTTGCCTCTTGGAAATGCTACTGGGTTACGATGTGTTAAATATAGGTCGAACTCATTGATTCATGATACTGGGCAATTAAATGCTATTCCTTTAGGAAGGATCAAAACTAATGGCAGGGCCCAGATGCAAACCAGCATCAACCTGATCGCAATCATAAATATTGAAAGAAAATTGCAACTAATTGGAGTTTAATTGCATATGTGTAGCTAATTGGAAAAAGAAAATGATTTAGAGAATGTCATGGAGAATAGGAAGACTTGATTTTAGATTTTTTCATGCTATTAACGTTATGGTGACAGGGAAGGTCAAAAATTGAGAAGTCAGTGCCAGATACCAGAGTCACACTGCATATGTTCATCCTGGTTCTCAGAAATTGCTTATGTTTTCAGTTTTCAACATTAGTTAAGTCGTCTGAGATATAAAAGTCAAGATTGTTTCATGCAAGTATTACTTTTACGCTGAATTGTATCATGTGTTCTTTTTTAATCAAGGGTATGTTGATTTGTTGAGGTCATCATCAAGCTTTGTTGGTGATTTTTTTGTTAATTTTGGGTTACTTTGCTACTATTTTGGATTATTCTGGTGGAGTGGTGTTTAGATCTAGTGGGCTACTATGTTGTTACTTTATAGTACCGTTCAATGCTATGTTGCTAGGTTGCTAGGTTGCTTTGTATTTTGGGTTATTATTTCAGTCATCATAAACCATTATGTGCATAACGCGGATGATGTATATGTTAGAATCACACAGCAAAATAATTGTGTTTGGACAACATTAAGAGGAGAAATTGATTTCTTAATAAAAATTGTGTTTTTAAAATATTTTTTCTTTCTAAGATTTGACTTACCAATAAAATTGATTTATTTAAGATAACAATATACAAATAAAGCGAATAGGAAAAAGAGAAATTTGACAACAAATTTGTGAAGAAATTTTATATTAGTTTAGATAAAAAGACTTTACGTTAAAAATAAATCAAACTTACATAGAAGAAAAAATTTAAGGTTCATTTCTCTTGAAGTAACAAGGAGTGAAAGATACCCTTTGAAATCCACAAGAAATCAACACCTCATTTGAATTCCATAAAGAATGAAGACATATTTCTTGAGTCATATAAGAGATGAAGAAACATCTTTCTTAAAACCACAAGAAATAAACATCTAATTTGATGAACAATTTCACCTGGTAACACTCAATATCACATTTGATAAAAGTTATCCATCTACCTACACTAGGCTTTCAAAGCTTTTTTGAAAACATATAGCTTTACTCATTTTATAGAATAAAACTTGCTTTGGAAAATTCCTTTTTCGAAATTAGGTTAAAATATGAAAAGCCAATTGTCACTAATAATCAATTATTGCAAACAATAATCAATTGTTGTCGCATTACTTTTCCAAATATGTTTTATAGAATATTTTTTTGTCAGATTATAGTAAAATGATAATTGATTATCATAAGTGATAATGAGTATAATAATCAATTATTGATGTGAATTTTAGAAAAATAATTTTCTTTTAAAATGATTTCGTGCTCTACGGTTTGAGTTTTGCATTTTTTGACTCTTGACCTTGTAACTTTATTATCTTAAATAAGATACACAAATTACATAATTTCAACAACTAAATTCCTAATTCTTTGATGCAAATCTTGGATCCAAGCATCCAATCTTCAATTTAAATCTTGAATCCAAACATTTTTCAAACCAATTCGTGTCATAGAAACTTCCATGGACTCTTACTACCTAGATATCTTCCTTTATGTGAACTAGAATACTTAGTAGAGTACAGGTAATCTCATAAATGAATCCCTATTCAATACACTATAAATTATCAAATAGAGTATTTCCACCACTAAAAACATAATTACAAACATAAACAATTATACTATAAACATGTTCACAATTACAAAATTCTTTTAAAGCTATCCTCTTCATAAAATAAGGATCTCACACTAAGTGACGATCCATTGGAGCAAACATCTCATATTTTTGCACGACGAATGGAACTATCACCACTTAAATCACCTTGAGCTACTAACTTTCAAAATTTTCTTTCTTGTTTAGCGACCATTTTTCTCACTCAATGATCAAACTACTGGGAGCATATTTTTCACAGACTTGCCCAATGAATCCTGACTCTCTCAACAAGTAAAATGTTTGGAGCTCTTTGTAATCATAATTTTCATTTTCGCTCAAAGTACTTGGTTCGTCTAATGATGAGTTTACATAACTATAGTTTGTAACAAATATCTTAGTTTGTTCAATTGGCCTCAATAGGTGTTTTTCTCCCTTTTCACATGCTAATCGGACACATATAAGAAGCCAATTGATTCAAACTTACATAGCTTTACTTAAACACCGTTTAAATCACAAATATGTCTCATTCAATTCATTTATCGATTTAAAAGTTTCATAATTCACAACTATTAATAATGGGTAGAAACATAATTCATCTACACCAATCAACTCCTCATCTTTTCATCAACAAATCCATCAATTTCATTCAATAGTCATACAAAATTTGAATATCTAGCTTCCCTTAAAAAAAATACTCAATTGAATATTTATTTTTGTAAATAAGATTCAATGTGAATGTTTCCATTAATTTTACATTAACATTTGTTTAAAAATGTCACGTAACAAAATTCAGATTTATATTGTGTCAAAATCTTAATCATTTTCTATGGTGTCACATGTCAAAATGTCAAAATCGGATTCCAAATTTGAAAGCGATCTAGACTTTAACATATAGCAGACTAAATTTTGATACATGGCATTTCTAAATAATATTAACATTACGCATTGAATGTTTTTACAAAAGTACAAATCTGATTGAATAAAAAACAAATATAAAAACTAAAAAAAAACTACATATAGAAATCAAATTATTAATATTAATATACCTATTTCTAACTTAAAATCTCACTTGAAATCGCCAAAGTCAGTTATTAATTGGATTTTAGCTTGTATACCTAACAAAGTTATCTTTTTAAAATCTCATTATTATCTTCTTAAAATCTCATTATCCAATAATAATGGCAAGCAGCAAAGTTTTTGACTTTTCTGCTGTGTAAGATCGTATCCATTACAGCCATATAATCTATCCTAATCGGGAAATATTACACAATTAAGAGTGTTGCATCATCTAAGAATATACTCTCTTTCTTTCTATCTCAGTCTCCTTTATTTCTATTTGCAGGATTTTTTTCACGAAATCTGGTCTTTACGTCTCCATGATGCCTCACCAAAATAGGGTTCCCCTCTAGTGAATGCAGTAAAATCTGTTGGGTTATTGGGCTCTTAATAGGTCCTGAACCTTTATGTGAGTCATTTGAGAGAGACAAAAGTCAAGTGAGAGAAAGAAATAGAGAAAGCTATTCCTACATAACTCTAAACCTGTATTGATGTTTTCATCGCTGTAAAGTCGTTCATTGGATCGAGTTGATTTTTGGAAAGTAGGTTCCAGATATATGGTTCTTTCTGACCATTCGGATCGAAGGTCTAGATTGGGAGAAATCGGTCCCGCACCAGCACCCTGTTTTGGAGAATTTTCATCTTTTTTGTTCTCATTTATAAGCATTTGTGTTTATTTAAATTGGCTTATTAAACACATCATTTGGTGTTATTATTTGAGACTCTTTTGTACCCTATTATTAATCATAGTGGATTTTTCTTTTGTGTGGACGTTGCATTGAGGGATTTTTTACATTGTTGGTATCTCTTTGTACTTTGAATTCTATTTTTGTTCTATTTGTTTGATGCTCCTCACATATTCTTTTGCAACATATTCTTGCAAAAAGGACGGTTGAATTTCCGCTGCTTTATTACTCTTTGCGAAGTTCTTATATTTTTTTGTCTTTCCCCTTAAAAATCTTCAGCCGAAAAAGATGCAGCGAGTTTTCACTTTCCTGGACACAAGAGAGGGCATGCTGCACCTACTTCCATGACTGGGCTCATTGGAAAAAAATCCTTTGTTCATGACTTGCCTGTGCTTCGTGAGCTTGGCAATCTCTTTTGTCCCTACGGTCCCATATTAGAAGCACAGCTTGAAGCAGCAAACTCTTTGGATCCTCACACACATGGTTTCTTGTCGGAGGTACAATTTCTGGAATCCAGGCGGCCATAATGGCAACATTTTCTCCGGGGGATCTTCTCATTCTTCCAAGGAATTCTCATATATCAGTTATATCTGCTTTGGTATTATCTGGTGCATTGCCTAAGTACATCATTCCTCACATTCTCAATGATTGTGGACATTGCTGCTGGTCACTCCATCTCAGGTAGGAATACTAGTATTAAATCTAACTCTCACAATTATTAAAGACGACAAGTCAACTACTGCATAGAAAGAAAGCTCTTAAATTTATTTATTTCTTTAAAGTTTTTTTAAGGTGATGTGAATATTTTATATTTAAATTTGACTCATATGATATCATTGATATTTAGTGTCTTTTAAATATTTAAATCTGTGCTAAAACAAATACCCGGTATCTCAGTACTTGATAATTCAAGCTTCCCAGCCTCTCCTGCAGTTGATCCATTGCGTCTCACTGTAGGGTTTTGGAATCTTGGTTTATCAGGTTCTGAAGCAGACAAAATCTTATACAAGGATTATGATGTTATCTGTGAAATATTTCGGAATAGATCAATAACTTATGCACTTAATCTTGGGACTTGTAGGGAGCATGTCCACAGGCTTGTGTTGGGAATTAAGCGTTTGGCTGCAACATATGGTTCCATTCCAAAAGCAGAGAAGAAAGTGGTGAATGTTCATGCACCCTTTGATGATGTAATAATGAGTATGATCCCTAGAGATGCGTTTTTTGCAAGTAAAAGAAAAGTGGCAATAAGAGAGAGCATTGGTGAGGTTGCAGGGGAGATTATATGTCCCTACCCTCCTGGTGTACCAATATTGATCCCTGGTGAGGTTGTAACTGAAAACATTGTTGATTATCTGCTTCTTGTTACAAGTAAAGGCGCTGAAGTTAATGGGGCATCTGACTCTTCGCTTTCTTCGATAGTTGTCTGCGGTAAATTAGCAGCTGGGAAGGAGCACCCTTAAGCGAAAACTTCCAAAGTGGTGCTGGTCTGTGTTACTGTACAATGATTTTCATAGCTGAAGAAATTTTCTAGCATTGAGCAACCACTATTGAGGGGCTAAATATACTACCCTCATCTTTAACTATGAGATTCTTTGGAGAAATTTGTCTGTGTTTTATAAGATTTTTCTTTTCATAAATTTTCTCGTGCATTGAATATTTTTCGGTCAGCAAACAAGATACAAACTCTTTTTTCTCTTCAAGAAGATTAATCATGAATTAATGAGATAAACTGTATAACGCTTCTTTTCCTTCATTCATTAATTTTGAATTAGTGGCGATGCGATTTGGTGGAAAGTGACATGTTGGGTAGAGATTCCAAGTGGGAAAAGATTTAATCTTTTGCAGTGTCAGTGTTAACTTTTCAAAGATCATTTCTTTAAATTTTCCCTTTATGACAAAAATATGTATGATGCTGAAGAGATCTATTACGCTGACCCATTAATTTTTTAATTTCCCAAGAAAAGTCAAGTGTACTATGATGTAATGATCTATTTAAGTCGGGTATATTCAATTAATCATAGTATTGATCAGGATTATTATTTCAATTAATCATAGTGAAAACCTGAAATTTGCCCTGCTTTCAATTTAATCGTATGAAGTTCGTGCGAGCGAGTAATCTTTGATGGGGAACAGTAGGAAGGAAAATAAATCTTTCTCTGTAGCAAAGGGAAATAAATGAAAGCTTGGAAATTGGAATTGGATGGTGGACCGAACTGGACCCCACCTTGTTGAGGCAAAACCTCAAAAAGAGTAACCGAGTAAAGGATAAGACATCATCATTCACCACTCATATGTGGAAGACAGACACGACATGAACATGAACATGAACATGAACACGAACATGAACATGAACATGAACAATAACATGACGACGGCTTCCAAGTCCAATTCCACAATATTTGGAGTTCCTTCTTTCACAACATGCCCTTTCTCTACGACTGGAACTAGAACCTGCTGCATTCATGTTCTTGCCATTCCAAATGCAAAAACCAGAGACACTGTTTCTCTCAGTCTCAGTCTGTTCAAGAGGAGGAGGTACCCAATTACTTCACTCTCCAAAACTTCGGTGAATGATACTTAGCAACCTTATTGGCTTATTTGTTTTGTTTTTATGTTCTTCCATACAGCTTGGGTGGATTTTTTAGTCCCATTGAAACAACTCTCGGATATCTCAATGCACCAATTTCAGCCCTTAATTCAGGTGACTTTTGGACCCATCCCTCTGTTGCATTTCAAATATATGAATGAATGTTCTACAGAGTGTTAAGCGCACAAAATGGGAAAACACCAATTACCAACCTTCATGTGTTCTGCTTCTAAAATTTCTCACTTAAAATCTTTAAACTTTACGCCTTCAATGAATTATACTCACTTTTGCTGTGGACTTTTGTTAGTTCTGCACTGATATTAATATCTTATGTTCTTCTTGTCTTGTAGGTTTAGAAGCATCAATTACAGATTCCAACGAACTTTCAGCCGTGTTATCAAATGCCAAAATAGTACTGGATTCTGAAGATGAAAATAAGATACAAGTGAGCATGCTACAAAAACTGGTTTAGTGTAGAATTGTTTTCTGCCTCTTCAGGAAATTATCTCATGTTTCTTTATGTTATCATTCTATGTTCCCAATTTCTGTCTCCATCCATAGCTTCTATTCTCTGTTTCTCTTGATATTTTCTTCTATCTCTCTACCGCCATTGCTTTATCCTATAGAGTACAAGGATGACAAGATGTGATAATGTATTTCGTCATGTTACTTATATTTATACAAGCAGGTCAAAATTTAAGCTAATATTGCTGTAAAGTGAACATATAGTTTTTGGTTGTTACAGACATTGCCACTAGCATAGAGTACAATCTGCAGCTTAAAATTTACACAAAATAAGACTAGATATATTACTATATCAAACCTTTTCCTTTACCTTATAGTTTCCCCTTCTATCGTGTATTGTTTTCTTTACTGGATCATGTTAATTTCAAGTTTTCACATTCATGTACCCTACTACTTTTTGGTTTGATGCTGCAATAACTATCTTATGGAATTAATGGCAGCTGAGAGTGGAGTTGACTGGTGATCAAACCCAAAAAGTATTCGATAGGATCGTAATAAACTTAGGTCGTACTGCCCCACCGGTTCCGGGATTTCGCATGCAAAAAGGAGGTAAGAACCAAGAAGCTGCATTATTGATAAAGATTGATGCAGTGCCTTTTCATACCCTGAACAATTCAATTGTTTATCCCTCATTCAAAATTTATCCTCAAGAGTTGCTTGAACACAAGGCGTTAGCATTTGTGTTGAAGCACTTCCTTTTCAAATCCAATACTTATTTCTTGATGTTGATATGATTTTGCATGTGATGCACTTTCCTGTTGACTATAGTTCTGTATTTTAGCAGAATAAAATTATGCAGTTCATGAGTTTTTACTGAATTATTAATTTGTGCATGTGATGTCCGAACTGCTCCAGGAAAATCTTCAAAGGTGCGTGATTTCAATCAATTCTTTTTTTACATCTGATGAGTTATTATTTATCATCTTTTCATATAAATTGTTTATTCTTTCATCTGCAATGTGGTTAATAACATCAATATAATTAAAATGTAAGCATTAATCAATGAGATGATTAGATTTTTCTATCAAATATCTTATCCAACTATTAGTTAGCCCTCAAAAGAAAAAAAAAAATAGAAAGGCCATCCATTATCCATAGGTCATTATCTTGTTTGCTTCTTCCTCAAAGATAACCCCATTAGCAAATGTATGCAGATACCAAAGGACTTCCTTGTTCAGATGCTAGGGGAAGAACGGGTTATCAAATTCGCAATACAAGAAATACTCAACTCTACCATGGCTGATTATGTGAAAAAGGCAAGTGATTTTTACCACTTAATATATATAGGTGTCATGAACATGAACTTATTTCCACATTTGATGATCCAATACCAGGAAAATATGGATGAAAAGAACTGGAAGATAAACACTACCCAGTCGGCAGAACAACTCAAGAAGTCATTCACTCCAGGGAATGACTTTGGCTTCAATGTTATACTTGAGCCTGAAAATTAGTAAGATTCTAATTAACTTGTTATGGGAGATCTAGTTGTTGAGCATAACCAGATTGATCGTCAGTGATGGCAACGTGATTTCTTTTCTCTCAATAATTTGCATATAAAAGAGCTGTTATTTGTTGGTCAGTTTGGTGTACTCAAAAAAATGGGCTGCAATATTCTATTATGAGCCTTGCAAGAAAAAATGTACAGGAAACACATTTTATATTTTTCATCCTGGTTTTAAAGGGATACCAAAGTGACTCAGTTATATCTTACTGCCTCCTAGTTTGATATGTTACAAACTTTGAATCTCATAGCCTTTTTATTAGGGGCTTGTTGAATGATGAGCTTCATTTTTTTATGTCTACTGGAGTCTGCAATCTGCTCAATTAAACTTACCTATTTGATTTTGCATAAACTGATTTCCTGAGATTAGGATCAACATAATTACATGTTAAGTGGAAAATCCCCCCACACCCCCACAATATTTTTTTGCACATATAACGATTCTCTTAATTTTAGTATATTTTATATATTTGAAACCCAAAAATTTTGTACATCTGTTTTGACATCCCAATATATTTTCTGAAGATATACCAGTGTGGGATGTTGTGGGGATTGATTATGGATGTGAAGGGTGAAGACAAAGCAATTTAAACTCACAAAGAACAGTTAAATGGGTATATCCTCCTTTACATATAAGCTGGAAATATGTAAACTTAAAATAACTTTTCATATGGGCCAATGATGGAGTCACGAAGATCAGAGAATAGACCATAGAGGGAGTACTGGCGTAGATTTTTCACTTCATACCAAGAATTTAAAGCATCCAGATTCCTGTCAGTCCCTGAGAATGTCAACTGTATGCCTATATTGCAGATATCCTCTCCATCTTTTTGACACTCTGTGTTAGGCACTGCACAGTCTTGTTGATTCAGGCAACTACTTCCCTTAGGACATGCATCACAACCGAAACTCTTCCAATACAAGTTTTGAAGGGTACCCTCTTGAAATTCAAGAACCTGTTAATCAATCAACATTCAGATTCAAAAACACATTCCTAGAACTGGTCCTAAAGGAAATCACCTTCCTAGAAAAGCCAAATCTTGAGCATGTCAATTGAACTTACCAAAGTGAAACTAGTAATTGTGTGACTGTGGTCAGCAAACATAATAGGCAGAGACCTTGCTGCATATTTCTTCCCAGCAAATGCAACCATGTGTCCATTTCTTCCCTGATGAAGTCACAAAATTTAATTGAGAACTACCACCCAAAATTTTTCTGAAGAATATGGCTACTGAACCACTCATCTTTTAGATCATAACAAAGCAGAAATATTTCTTCAAACAAAAACCATACATATCATCAAAAGTTCAAGGAATTCTTCAAACTTATGCCAGGGAATATTGTATACCAGTTGAAAGCACCCTGAAATGGACTTTCTCAATCTTAAAGTATCTCAAATGTCCTTATCTAATGCAATGCCCCATGACTGAATTGATGCAACCACCAGAGACATGATAATGAAAGGAACTACAGAAGAAAAAAGTCTAAAGCATTTTATAAACCAACTCTAACACCAGACATACTATTCTAACAAGTCTTTTTGCTGATAACATCATCCATATGCAGCATACACAAAACATTGAATTGTGAATCATGATAACATAAAACTGCATACCGGGTCTAATGTGCTTCTGTTAATGGTAAGTAGGGAGATTTCATCAACCTTAGGCCTAAAAGCAGCAACCTGTGCTCCTTTATTTGTGAGCTCTAGGCGTTTGTCACAAGGTGAAAGCTGTGGGCCATTATCCGGGGAGAAAACTAGCCTATCCGAAAATGCAATACCAAATGTAAAACCATCTCCTTTCTGAACTTTAGCATCGAGGCATGGACTATAGACATCGTTTGTATCAGCTGCATCAACAACAAACATAGCCATCACAGCCATGATCACTACCCGTTTCACCAAATCTTCCCTCCTTATCTTGGACATGGCAAAAGCTTCACCCATCCCCATCTTCAAAAGCATGATCTTTTTCTGAGAAAAAACGAAAGGTTTATTTTTCCAGGTCAATGCATGATGACAGAAAATTAAAGAACAAATTTTGTGGTGATAGAAACAAAGTGGTGTCAACTTTTGCATCTTAATTTATAGAAACAAAAAGAACTTTAACAAGATTTGTGATTCGAGGATTTGTCTGTGGGACAGTGATGGAGATTATGGGAAAATGTATTTAAATAAAAAGACAAAGATAATTACAACAATTATTTACAAAGCAATAAACTACTCTGGATACCTCGAAATTGAAGGTTTTGAATTGAAGAATGTTAAAGATGAGGGTTGGTGTGTCTGTGTTTCCAAGACATGGCAAAAGGCTAACTAATCCAGGGAGAAATGGTGAATTTCTCACAAACTTGTTTCAGAAGCGGTTATGGAGGTTGGCTTTTACCAGATAATAGATTTTGGTAACTAAAATAATTATCTGTTTGGCACAGGGAAATGCCAATTTCTCCGGAGAAAACTAGAACAAACAAATATTGTCTTACCAAGAGGATGCATAAATTTAGAGAATGTGAAACTGTTAGTTTTTTCTGACAGATTGGCTTACAAATGTATTTGTACTTATGTTATATTTGCAACAGAAGTAAATAAAAAAATACAAAATACGAATATTTTTATTTAATAAAAAAATAGATAAAACAAATATTTTTTTGATAAATATTTCAATAACACCATCTCCATTCATATGGAAGATCTTTTTAACGCTAACAAGAAGTTGATATTGATTGACCTTTCAAAGTGTTAGTAAAATGCCAAAGTTTTCTTCAATTTTCCTCTTAATAAATATTACATTAGGAAATACTTAATGATATTTTTAAAGTAGTAAGAAAAAAAGTGTAGGAATATTTTAATAAAATTGGCTATTAATAAAAACTTTTATCTTGAAGTGATTATTATTTTTTAATGTGTGTAAAAGATCTTAAATTTTAATCACCGTGTAACAGAAAAAAATGTATGTTAATTCTCTATATAAACAAATTGTATAATTTATTTAATTAAATCATCAATTAGTGTTCGCATAATTTGGGAAACATTGTGATAATTGTTTAAAATGAGGGGATTATGATGATTTTTCGTATTATATATTGGCAGTTGTTTATATCCCACCCTTACAAAACACTGTTACAGAGTGACCACAACATAATTATTGTAAGTACTTAAGCTTTTTATATTTTTTAAATTTAATTTTTTATCAATTAAGTAACTTGACTATTACTTTTTATGAGATTCTAATTTTGTAGTTAATATATAACGATATTAAAATTATTATTTCTCTAAACTATCACATTTAATAGTTAATATATAACTTGAAATTAATGAAAATATTGTAAATAATTTTTATTCATTAAAAATATGTTGAATAATATATAAAATTAGTAAGACATAATTCCATTAGTACAATGCATTACTTTGTTATATTCATTATTATTGATTTATCTCTCCGATTTTAGTCAAATGAGAGTATAATAATATCTTCTATATATGATTGCCTTTTCTCTTTCTTTTTCTCAGACTGAACTCATCTCTACTAGCACGCAGTATACATGTATGGCTTTCTTTTCCTCTCTCTCTCAATGCATGTCTTCTAACATGGAATGTACATGTTTTTTTCTTATTTTCATAAACATGAACTACTTGTTACTGTTATCAGATTTCTGGTAGATTATATATATACCTTTACTATTTCAATTTTGTATTTTGATTCTATTCTTCTGAGAAACTATGACAATGAGAGACTTTTCATTTTATCAAAAAGCTTTAATCGTACAAGGAAATGGCAGGGAGATGTGGCAGATGGACTATTATCGGGGCAATCCAGTCTTCTTTGTTATCATCAACAACTCCAAATTACAGGTGATGTTCTTGTTTCCTTTTTATGTTGTTCTTATGCTACACGCTTTTATTAATTTTACTTGTGCTAGTGAGAAATCTCTGCATTTGTAGAATGTGGTATACTGGTTTGAAGCCTATGTTATTTGTCATAACTTGCAGAAAGTGCCAGAGGGATTTCTGAAGCATTTGAATGAAGACTTTCAAAATGCAGTTCTTATTGGTCCTTCTGGTGATAATTGGCAAGTGACTATTTTGAAGAAAGGAAATAACATTTATCTGTACAATGGTTGGCCACAGTTTCTGACCGACAATTCAGTGATGCTTGATGATTTCTTGCTTTTTACATATCATGGAGGAAACTGCTTCCATGTTCAAATTTTTGGTAAGAATGGATTGGAGAGGCTATGTTTCAAGCAAACAAGACAAGATCAAGTTCTGATGCCAAGTTTGGTGAGGACAAAGAAGAACACACACAGAAGAACTTCTTCCAGTCCATTCCTCCACCAAGCCAAGTCTTATAAAAAAGGTAACTCTTATACTTTCTCACAGATATGTGGTAATTACAAACTCAAAATGTTTTGAAAAGGAAGAACATGCAAACAACATTGTAGATTTGCCCTTTGTTATTCCCTCTAGCCCCCAAAAATATCTCATTTCTTAAATTTTGTTTTATGTATGTCATAGGTCTGTCTTTCAGCAGCAAATTCTCATTTTCAAAGCTCAAGAGTTCAGTTAAAATTGAAAGTTCAGAAGCATGCTACTTGGCAGATTCTTTTACCTCTCGCAACCCTCACTGGAAGCATCTCATGACTAAATGCAATGTAGAAGATCACTGCACACTGGTAAATATGAATTGAGTGACATTCTTATTTCACAAGCTAAAATCAAATCATTTTTCTTGATTCGAATGTCAGTTTATCTGAGTTATATCATACATTTCCTAGTCACAGTATACTTTAGAACAAGTATTAATGTGGTATAAATTGGGATTTGCATGCAGCCAATTGCTACTGAGTTTGCCAGGAAGCATATTCCTGAAACAGTGAAACAGATAATTCTTTGGAACACAGAAGGAAAATTTTGGGAAGTGGTAGTGACTTGGTTTGGATGTCAAAATAAGAGGTATACTCGATTTACAACAGGATGGGGAAGATTCGTTCGTGATAACAGACTTATGAGGGGTGACACTTGCATATTTGAACTTGAAGATCAAAACCATTTGAGTGTTCACATATTCAGAACAGGATTTTGTGCACCAAAATTGTTTTAAAAATCAGTTTGAATTCAGTCTTTGAGTAGGTTGTATTGATTTGATTCATGTCATAAACACAGTTAAATCTTAGACATTATTATTAATCTTTCTAGTATAAAAAGTTCATTACAATGTATTATAAGATGAATTAGAATATAAAAATCCATGATTAAAGTATCCATTTCTAATTCAAGTAATTAATTTAACAATAGGTAGTAATAACATACTCTTAAAAAACTGTTTTAAACTTCAAACAGAACTTTTAGTTTTGTTAAGAGAACACATAATTTTCTTGCACTCAAAGGAATGCATTTATGCAAACTATCTAGCATTAACGTTTAGGAATGTTAACATGAATTTTCAAACAGAAACTGAGATATAAGGTACTCTGTTTCATTTCAAACATATCTTTATGCCACTCACAACAGAGTACATAAAACAACACAAGTGGTTGTGCTTTGTGCAATAACACAAATGATGACCAAAAGTGGGATGTGGATGGAAAATAGTGGGCCTGTTTCCATTGATGAACATAACTTGTGCAGAGAAGGCATTGTCGTTTTATTCTTTTATAGGGAGAGCTTTAAATGGGTGGCTCTGCGTTTGTTTCCCCAGCGGGTAACTGATAATCAAAGGAGAATCAAAGGTCCAAAGGCAAGAAATGTCAAAAACAAACCCGTGTTCCAATATCCTAGCATAAAAGCTAAACAAAACACACGGGGTTTCAGGATTTGCAATAGTTTTGAATATACAGTTTGATGGCTGGTGGTGTGAAAAAATACCCTCTCTTCTTCACAATCTTCGTTCCAGAGCAACACTCTCAAACTATGGTAATGGTATTTTCTTGACTACTAATTAATATTTATCTTCAAGTCTATTTTTTTCATTAATTTCATTGTTTTATGAGTGTTGCTACCACTCCTTGTTTATGGTAATCTGGTTTCAAGACTATCCTAGTGTTTTCTGTGATAACCTGCAGAAAGTTCCAAAGGTGTTTTTGAAGAAATTGAATGAAGACTTGTCGAGTAATGCAGTTCTCAGTAGCTCTTCTTCTGGTGACAAGTGGCAAGTAAGTGTTCTAAAGAAAGGAAACGAAGTGTATATGCAAAATGGTTGGCCTAAGTTTGTGACAGATAGTTCAATTGTGCTTCATGATGTACTGCTTTTTACATATCATGGAGAGAACTGTTTCCATGTTCAAATTTTTGATAAGAATGGAGTGGAGAGGTTATGCCTCAAAGAAACAACACAAGAAAAAAAAGGTAAGTAACCTGTGTTAATTATCTGGCAAATTTGATTTCTCCAAATGTTTTGAAAGGAACAATATGAAACAACATTGCAGATTTGATGTTTGTGTTCTCCCTTCCCCCAACATATCTCATTTTCTTAAACTTTTGTTTGAGGTTTTTGGAACAGATATGCCTTGCAGAAACAAAGGCTTTATTTTTACTGGTAGTGAGACAATGAAAACAGGGCAAAAACAAACTGCCACCCCAAGTTTGGCAAGGACAAAGAAGAAAAAAGAAAGACATTTTTCTCCTGGAAAGTCTCATCAAGAAGGTAAACATGATGTTTAAACATTCACGTAAATGTGGTTACAAACTCAAAAATGTCTCATTTCTTAAGTATTTGTTTCTTTAACAGACTTGTCTCTTCCTAAGGACTTCCCTGCTCCTCAGCATTCAGTTGAAATTGAAAGTTCAGAAGCATTGAAATTGGCCGAGTCCTTTACCTCTAGCAAACCTTACTGGAAGCACCTCATGACAAAATGTCATGTGGAAGGTCGTTGCATATTGGTAAATGTCAATCTATTTTCTTTACTAGTGCATTATAGAATTGTGTGATATGAATTGTGGGTTATGATCATTGCTTGCAGCCTGTTGCTACTAAGTTTGCCAGAAAGTATATTCCTGAAGAAGTGAAACAGATCCATATTGGAAATTCCGAAGGAACACTTTGGAAAGTTCATGTGAGTTGGTCTAAAGGTTATGCTCACTTCAGTACAGGATGGGCAAATTTGGTTCGTGATAACAAGCTCATGAGAGGTGACACTTGCATATTTGAACTTGAAGAAAACCTTCATTTGAGGGTTCACATATTCAGAACCAGATGTGCACCAAGTTAATCTGGATCCACTGATTTTAACAAACCTGAGCTTTATTCCAAATGTCTAATTCTGCATTGGATTATCTTCAGTTTATCATCATTATCGTTGTGTGAAACTACTTCCTTTTTATTATGTTATTCATGATGGATTCTTAGTAGTTTTATTATCTCTCAATCTCAACGTTAATATATATCTTCTTTTCTCAAGTAGTAGTACATCCAATTGTCTCACTTCTGAAGTCAAGAAAAATTTAAACACTCCTAATACTCCTTCCTTTTTCAACTCTCAGAAGTGGTAATACATTGCAATCCTAACCACTACAACCATTACAATACCACTGATTATACATAAGCAGTCAAGTTTTTTGCCATGAAGAAAAACAAAAACCTCTAGCCGTGAACTTCGTTTTGCTTGCATATGGATGTTCAAAGTTGCTCTTAACATGTTAAACTTGATATCAAAAAGCTCTGGTGAAATGTGCTGTACATAGCACACTCATAATCGATTCAGATTCTTTCATACTGTTGAATATGAAATGATCATGTTAAAGAGAATATGGTTTTTTTTATCCAATATAACTAACAAGTCTAACCCTCTTTCTTTGATAAAAAATAATAATGTTTTTTTAATGAACCTTTATCTCTCACAATCTTAACACCGTTTAGGTTTCAAATGCAGAATAATGTCATACTAATTTACCTACCATCCCTTGTCAGACCAAAAGATAATTAAAGGTAAGAGAAAATCCAACATTCTTAAAAATTCAGCAGAACAAAAAACTTGTATTGGAGTTTAAGAATCCAAAAGTGAAGTTCAAAGAAACTCAAGAATGGTGACATCTACTCATTTTGGATTTGTGTTTGAATGTTGATGTGCTTACAAAGTATCATTAATTTGTGGAGATATTTCTTTTAGCAAAATCTCAGACTATTGGGAGAATCGTATCTCAGAAACAGCAAAAGAGAAATCGTGGAGTGTGAGAACTTTACTAAACAAAGAAATACCTATATATAGATGTCACCTTTTATCATGTATTTTCAATCTCTTTTACCATAAATATGAGATATTAGGAAAAGTTACAAATGAATCCATGCTATCTTCGATTCTGGTGGTCCTCCATCTGTTTTCCTCATGCTGGCACGTGTAAAAAAGTTGCATTTCCTCACTGCAATTTTTTGTTCTTTTACAAAAGATGTGTCATGAAAGAACAGAATAAAGTCTCACACTATCATAATTCTGGATCTTTACAAGTTTAGAAATCAGGATAAGGACTTTCTTTTCTTGCTTTCTTAACACTTTTTTCTTACTTCAACTTTATGATTACTCTCAAGCTCAGCCTTCCTGAAGAGTCTATGTTTCGTAAGCAATAAATGAAGAATTTATGTCTATGATGTATAATATAATCTGTATTTTATGATATATTTTATGCTACAAGTAGTATATTTATATCTTTATGGTATTGTGTACGTATTGAAATGTTTAAATAGATGCATGTAGTATGTGATTGTAGGATACACAAAGGTGTATGTTGTATGCAAATACTTAGTGAGATATCGTGACTTTCTATAAGTGTTTGACAAGAGATATATAATGATGTTTTCTAGCATTAAGCATGAAATTTATTGAAAAAAAGAGATATATATTAACTTCATTAATAATTTGATGACATAAATTAAAACATTCGTGAGAAGTTTAAAAAAAAGTCAAGACTTTCTATATAATGTCCATAAGAAAAAAGAGTTGTTTTTATGATGTTTATCTACTAATAAGAGGACCATGCATTATAGGAGATAAGTATAAAGCAAATATTAGTTATGAATGTATTTTTTTCAACAAGTTTTCTAGATAAATGTACTTTATCAATAAATTTAGTAGATAAATTTTTAAGGGAATGCGTTCTTAATTTCTAATGTACTTTGGTTAGACTTCATAAATGTAATTCAAGAGGACCTATCAATGTTACAAAATTAAAAATTTAATAATAAAATTAAAAATGATCAATAATATATATATATATATATATATATATATATATATATATATATATATATATATATATATATATATATATATATATATAATGCATGTTTTAATGAAAATTGATATTACATTCAACGTATTAACACATTATTAATAATTTCACAACTAATTAACAAAAATGTTAAAAATTTATAATTTTAAAATTCAAATAATTAAATTAGTGAAATTTAAAACTTAACGATAAAATTAGTAAAAATTATGAGTCAAATTTGTTTTATGCAATTTGGGCATTTTCTCAACATCCTAAAGTCTCTATTTTTTAATTGGCATGTTATAACACTTCACATATACATTCAAATAATACCTTAATCAAGGCATTCAATTATCTCTACTTTTTTCATCCCACAAGAATTAGAAGTGTAAGTATGTTTCTAATTGATTTACTAGTCAAACATATATAAAGATCCAAATACAACATTCAAGACATTTTCATACTTCAAATATAAGTAACAATATCATCAAAGGCACACCCATTAATTTAATCTCATGTTGGAAACATTTTTCAGTCACAACTAATATCTCCATTTCAATAAATTCCCTGCTACCAAAATCTAACCTTCCACACATCAAATCAATCACATTTTGTCAAGTTTTCATACTGTTCAAGACATCTCACATAAAATTCTCAGTTTAACACAATTATTGCAGTCACTCATTTATATCACACTTTATAAATTTACTAAGTAAACATTAAAGTTTGTGGATGAAATTAGTTTCCCTTGTCTTATGAATTTGTTTTCCTAACGTAGTACTTCTTCCCTAAATAACTTCACACTTAAATCACATTATCTACAAAACAAAAGATCAATCATCAAGACACAACTTTAGGATCTCCTCTACTAAGAAAAATATTATGAAAAAAAAAGAAATACTTTATGCAAAAAGAAAAGAGTTGCATTTAGAGAGAGAAACATATTACTTATATGGTGAAAGGAGCAAAAATCAAAATTAACTAAAAGAGATTTTATGGAAGGTTTTCGTAAAGATGTTGGATCTTCAAAGAGAGAAGAAATGTCTTAGAAGTTAGGATTTCCATAAAAAAAAATTATTGAATTGAGTAATTGGAATTCTCACAAAATAAAGTTTATTTTTAATTATATATTATAATTTGATTTTATTTCTAATATTTTATGTATTAAGAATTTGTTTATATTTGTGAAATTAAGTGTTTATTGACACAAACTTTTATACCCTAATATGTGGCTTTAATATCATATGAAAAATAAATTTAAAATTTAAAATAATTTCACAAAATCACTTTATAAAGCTAGATTTTGTAATTATATATATAATTTAAATTAACTTTATTTCTAGCTTACGTTGATATTTTCAACATCCCGTTTAACGCTATTTTCCTAGGATAATTCTTTTACTTTCTAACTTTAAATACTTTTATTCTTTTATTATAAGAAAATAAAATTATAAAAATATTTTTGTAATCAAATTTTAATTATTTTAAATTTATTTAATGATATTTTTTTCTAAAGGTTTAATACATTATTTGGTGATATTTTTAGGGGTTTGGTTCAAATAATCTTACCTTTTAAAAAAGTCCACACTCTATATTTCGTTAAAAAATGTTCAATCCGATTTTTCTCACGCCGTTACAAACATAATGGTGCAAATGACACGTCATCATCACCATCTCTAGACAAACCCTAATTTCTCTCTAAGAAACCCTAGTCGCCACACCATTCAGCACTGTCCCCGTCATCCTCGCCGGCAGCTGTCCTCTCCAACACATCACGCGCCACCACCAAAGCGTCTTCTCCCTTCTGTTGCACTCCATCACCTTCGCATCTTACCTTCGTTCTCACGCCACCACCCACTGCGATCCCTTGCTATGCCGCGACCACCAATCTTCATCATTTTCATCCTCGCACCAGCCAAATCGTCGTCGCGCCAACAACACTGCCGTCCAATCTCCACCACAGAATCGTCCACCACTAACCACCAGCTAAATCGCCAGCTGCTGCAGATCGCGAATCGCCACTCTTCTCCACCACTAATCGCGTCGCTGCCTGCCTCCACCTGCAACCACAATCAGACCTACAAGCAAACCGTGGAGACCTAGGGTTTCTCGCGTTCTCGTCACATAGCTTTGGTGGTGGCGTGTGATGCATTGGAGAGGATGACTGCCGGCGAGGATGGCGGTGACGGCGCTGGATGGTGCGGCGGCTAGGGTTTCTTGAAGAGAAATTAGGGTTTGTATGGTGATGATGACGTGACAGAGACTTTTTTTTTTTTAAATTAAAAAATCATTTAAGTCCACATATTAACGTGTGCCACGTGCTTATGAGATGTCACATTTGCACCGCAGACATTTGCACCGATATGTTTTTAAGGGCGGCGTGAGCGGAAAGAACCAGATTAAACATTTTTTAACGAAATACGGGGTCCACTTTTTTAAAAAGTAGGATTACTTTGAACCAAACTCAAATATGAAGTCTGAATTTTTTAAAAAGTAGAATTACTTTGAACCAAATCCCTAAAAAGTAGAGATTAAATGTATTAAATCTTTTCTAAAATATCTATGACTTGCTTTATGATAGTAACATTTTAGAAATTATTAAAACATACTAAATTTTAATATATATATATATATATATATATATATATATATATATATTAGTTTTAATGGTTTCTAAACATAAATACTTGCAAAAACGAAATTATGAAGTGGTTGTGAGTCTCTGCAAACAAGAACAGTCTGCCCAAACTTTGTGCTACTCAGCACGCTACAGAAAACAACACGAGTGTTTGAATATAACACAAATGGTGACCTAAAATTGAATGTGGTTGGAAAATAGAGTGCACTGTTTCCATTGATGACATAAGTTGGGCAGAGAAGGCATTGTCGTTTTATTTTTTTATAGCGAGAGCTATAAATGGAGGTGGCGTGCCTCTGTGTTTGTTTCCATAACAGGTAACAAAGAATCAAAGGGACCGAACGCAACAATAGTTGAAAATAACACCCCCTGTTCCAATTTCCTAACGTTAAAGCTAAAAAAAACAAACGGGGTTTCAGAAGAAAGTAACGTGAAAACCCAAACTAGAAAAACAAATCAAAGCTTAGACTTTCAGTTTGAGGTGGTGACTCACCGAGTCTTCACTCGTTAGCTTTTTAACAAGGTTTTCATATATGTCAAGTTGGGATTTTTTTGTTATTTTAAGGTTTTTAAAAACCATTGTTTGACTCAAAAAGCAGAGGAGAGTGGGGACTGGAGAATAGGGAGTGATGGTGAAGTGGATCTGAAAGGTGAAAATTTTCAGTAGGTAGAGCCCAAAGCTATCATCTTTGAATCAAAGGGTGATCAAATGCTTTAGCGGTTTGGTTTGGTTTTTCTGTCTTCCGACACACTCAGACAATGACGCAGCCTTCTTTCCACAAGCTTCTTCTACCCTCCACTCTCCAAACCAAACAACTGGTACCTATATTTTCTCTCATTCTTCCCACCTATTTTGTAGTTTTTTTTTATGTATTTTGCCACCACTCCCATCTCCCAAACTTTGTCAGCTCGTTAATCAAGTTTGGATTTTTTAAAATTCCATCTGGAGTGTGAGTACCAATTCCTATCTGTATTTGTTTGTTCTGGTAGGGTTGGGAGGAAAAGTGCATGTTGGTCTGATTAGTTCTTTTAGTTAAAATCAAGAACTACTTTAGTGGAATTATGAGTTCTGAACCTAAATTTCAGGGTTTGTTATGTTTATTTCATGATTAGCTTGCTTTCAATTTTTTACTGCAGAAGACTGGTTGAGTGGTTGTGAAGAAAAGTCAGAAAATTTCTTTTGGGACAAGGTCTTGGGATTTTGGAAGACAGAGTTCTTTGTGTTGGCTCACTCGAAATTAGTGTAGAACATGAAGTCAATAAAGTGTGATTGGTTAATTTTATGTCTTTTTTCAACAGTGTTCTCACTTGTAAGCTTTTCAGCTTTGTCCACGTTCCTAAGTGAAAAACACCCTGTAAAATTGCCAGACTTTTTTGTTTTCTTGAAATTAGACTCTGTTGGTTGACCTTGATTTGATGACTGGTTCTTCTACAGAAGAAATAAGCTTTAGGTAGGGGAATTCTGAGAAATCACACGTTTAACATATATATATATATATATATATATATATATATATATATATATATATATATATATATATATTCTCGAATTAGACATCTATCTTTTTACTGAGCACTACCAATTTCTTTTCCCACAGATTCTAGTAAATACGAAACAGTGATCATGCATTTGAACAGTGTTTTTCACAGTATACACTCAAATTGATCTTAAAATAGTTATTCTGTGTTACTTAGGTAGAGATTTATAAGTATCTCTCAACTTACATTGGAACTGATAAAGGAAGAACTTGAACTTGAAGTAAATCCATATCCATGCCGCAATGATATCAAAAAACATTTGTGGAATGGAATCTGTATTGAATCCAACTCTGTCTTTGATATTTGAGCTTCATCAATCACATTAGCTCTAGAATAGTAGCGGAGTTTGAAAGTTCCGTTTATTCTGAAGTTGGCTGGCATAAAAGTTGAACTACATTTGAAAATTAGTCTAGTTAAGAATCTGGAGTTGAGTTTTGCACACTTGTCAAACCATTTTTAGTTATATTATATCATCCGTTGTACATTACTGTTCATGGAGGTGGGCATTTAATAGTAATGGAAGAGGCACAGTCTTCCTACCATCTTCATTAGATAAGTTTGGTTCTTAAAGTTTAGAACATCATTGAGGTCTTGTCTTAGAAAAAATTACCAATATTTGGAATCAAACTTGATTTATGAATTGCAGAGGCTTCCAGATGATTTTATGAGGAAATATGGGGGTGAACTTTCTCCAATTGTTACCCTCTCTGTTCCTGATGGTAGTGTCTGGCGTGTAGGGTTGAAAAAGGCAGACAACAATTATTGGTTCCGTGACGGTTGGCAAGAGTTTATTCAGCACTATTCCATTGGCGTAGGATACTTGTTGGTTTTCAGATACGAAGGAAAGTCAGGTTTCAATGTTCATGTTTTTAATTTGGCTACTTCTGAGATAAACTATCAATCAGCCATACGATGCAGTAATGAAGGGCCTCACTTTGCAAATCTTCTTAAATTTTTTGAAGAAATTGATGATGAAGATTCCATTGAAATATTGGATTCATCACCTTCCCATCTTGCTCCAAGTTCATTGCAAAATAGAGTTCTTGCTTGTTCAGTAGATAAAATGTCTCCTGCAAAGAGTTATACACCTCCAGCATTACAGAATCTGTTCAATGGATCTAAACTTAATAGCATAAACTGGGGAGAGGGTGGTGATGCGCATTGTTCCAAAAGTGCCAATTCACTGGATGATCGATTCACCAGAGACATAGGAGTTCAATTTAACGCAGTCGAGTTTAAAAGATCTACTGAAGAATTGAAACTACGTGCTTCCATGGAGGAAAGGATGAAAAAAACTGCAAGAAAGAAGCGGAAATCAGGTCCTAGTAGTAGTCCCTTTTGACTCCTTTTTCTTTCTGTGATCTGTTTATCTATAAAGGAAATTTTAAGATGAATACAATTTGTGAAAGTGCAGATGGACAGGAAGCCTCTGCTGAGCAAGAAGAGGAAGTTGAAATGCGCTTCAGATTTTATGAAAGTGCTTCTGCAAGAAAAAGAACTGTGACAGCAGAAGAAAGAGAGAGGGCCATCAGTGCAGCGAAAGCATTTGAACCACCTAATCCTTTCTGTAGGGTTGTCCTAAGGCCCTCCTACCTATACAGGGGATGCATAATGGTGAGCCTTTGAATTTGACACTACACATATAACGTTTCATTCGTCTTATTAGCTGATCTTGTATACTAAAATCTCATCTTTGTGTATTTTCAGTATCTGCCATCCTGTTTTGCAGAAAAACATTTGAATGGAGTTTCTGGGTTTATTAAACTTCAGATTTCTAATGGGAGACAGTGGCCAGTTCGCTGCCTTTATAGGGTAGGTAGAGCCAAGTTAAGCCAGGGGTGGTTTGAATTTTCATTAGAGAACAATTTAGGAGAAGGTGATGTGTGTGTGTTTGAGCTTCTTAGAATGAAAGAAGTAGTGCTGCAAGTTACCATCTTTCGCATTACTGAGGAAGTGGGAATGTTGAAGCCTCCTCCTTCGCAGCAGAACCAAAACATGAGCTCAGCTAAACTGCTGAACACTCCCTTGCAGCAACACCTTAGTTCAACTCAAATGGTTTGAAATTAGCAGCAGCTTCATCACTTATAGCTCAACTGTATCAAATAATCCCTTGCTTATGTGTGGAACTCAGATGCACTTTCTGTCCAACATGTCAGGGTGACTTCATTGGAACATAGTTATTATAGTTTTGATACTTTTCCCCCATTCCTCTTCTTTTGACTTGGATTGTAAATAGATTGTTCGATCTAGCTCATCAGAAACCGAGTCAATGTTTTTCCTATTGCTGTTTATCTTGTTTTTCTTTTCTTTTCAGTTTCAAGTTAGATTATATAGCTTGCTTCACTGTTTTTGTTGATTGCTGTAAGTTGTGTCTGATAGTTTACTTGAATGTTCATCTTTTCTGTGACATGGATGGATGGATATACAAGGAGACAGTGAAAATAGGTTATTTATTTTTAATTGGTTTATAAATTATTTTTAACAAATGAAAAAAAAATATTCTCTTTTATTTTCAAGAAGTTTTTCTAAGTAATATTTACTTTTCATACCCTACTGTTTCTAAGAGATCAACCTGCATTTTTGTTTTCTTTCTTTGCTTTTGCTTTAAATAATTATCAATTCTGCAGTTGATATATCAATTTCCAAATTCTTAAAACACCACATGTCCTTTAGAAACTCCAAGATCAAACTTTCAAAAGTCCATTTTGAAATTAAACTTTTGAATGCCTATTTGTTCTATAACATTAAATGCTTCCCAAACTAAACAAATTGTTATTCCAAAATAAAGCAGTATATTCCAGAAATTATAATTTTTGAATAAAAGTTTAATTTTGAAAATACGAATACACTCTTAAAAAATTAGATCCAAAAGCACATTTTTACATAACAATATGGAATTTAAATTTAGAAAGACAAACTAACAGTGAAAAAACAAAATATTCACATCTGGAATGACATTAGAGAGTATTTTTTTAGAAAGGAAAAAAAAGAAAGAAATGGATATGGTGTTTAGAAAATTTACATACATGGTCTTTCTTTGGCCAAAATGATAAAAAAGTATGTGTTTCTGGCTTTGACTTATTAACTTTACAACTTGATAAACTGCTAAAATTTTTCAGTGTTGCTATTACTTTGAAATTGTTTCAGCTAAATTCATCATTGAATATCATTAAGCCTTATTATTCTGTTCTATGATCTTCCTATAGTACATGTGTAAAAAAAGATAATAAAAACAATTTAGTCTGTCAATAACTTCATATAGGTCTCATTCAAAGTTAAGTTTGAGGAAATTGGATAGGCACATAAACCTTGTTTTGAACTATGAAATAAGCTCATAATATTGGAAGAATCATATACCAAATCATTCTTAATTTTATTTACTCAATATGGTTAACTAGTGCAGTCCCTTCATGTAATACAAACAAAATAACTTTAATAGTAATCTGTGAAATAAAAATCAGACTTATCATTAAGGTTAATTATAGCATATTATAGGGTCAATCTCGTCCATGGTCACACGTTATTCATAAAATAGAAAAGCATTATAGAAGATGCTTGTTGAGGTTAAAGTATTCAGAAATAGCATTGTGTACGTAGCATCATTAATATTTAGATGGACCACACAGTAAAAATGGAAGACTAATCACCAATAATCTGCACTGAACTGAAATAATTGGTGCAGTACTGGACATGCACCATGCCCCATGCAGCATGCATGCACATGTTGTATATGACATGCTTTCACAATCATTTTCCGGGAAAAGAAAAGAATCACAATAATCACGAGGCTCATCAGACACTTAAACAGAAGTTTCTTGGAGTTTTGATGAAAAAAAATAAATTATCATCCATTGCATTAATTTGTTGTGATAAGAATCAGATCACAGAAACTAATATCTTCATTCCAAAACTCTTATCTTAAAGTTGAGAAGCTTGCACAGAAAAGCCACAACCTTACCCTACCCTTCTTGTTCTCCTTCAAAACTTTCATACCACACCTCTGAAAGAAAACAAAGATAAGTGCTTCTGCTATGTATGTGGTTCAAAACACTAGGGCATGTGAATAGTTGCTTCTGCAATAACATCTTCTGCATAATCAAGGTATAACAACTCCAAATTCTGTACTGCTCCAACTTTCACTGATTAATTTTAACTTTGATTCCTGTTAGTTGAGGTGACTGAACCATACACTGCTGGTATGATCTCTCGCTACCATTTATAGGGTTTGCAGTATCGCTGTAATTACCTTCACAATGTTTCATGTAAGACTTGTTTAAAACTACACCTTCTGTGCTGCTTGTGACACCCTTTTCTTAAAAAGGAACGATTGAATGGGATTTACTTTCAAAATTGTAAGAACAAATATAAAGCATACTTTTTTCATCATTGTGGTAAACTTTTAGCTCGAAAGTGAGGGCATTTCCAACTTTCGTCTTAAAGATTCAAAAGGGGAGTTGTGCTTGGTTGGAAAGAACTGGTTTTCAACACTGTCTTACTGATATAAGAAGAGAAAATGTTTACACTGAGTGCATAAATACCTGATTCCACTGGTTTTTTTCTTGTGCCATGTTTGTTCCATTGTGCCTTTTGTTTTTTTTTGTAAAAACCTTAGTTTGATTTTTTTTTTTCACAAGCTATTAATTCGCACACACTTTAGTGGCAGTTTATTGGTAGCTGCTAACATGAATGATTCATTTGTCTGTCTTTATCCTTAGTTTTGATATGGCTTTAATCATAACATTGTTAATGTTTTTTGTTTGGTTAGGGAACAGCAGTTTTCTACTGCCATGCATGCATAAGTGTTTAAATTATTTTTGAGAGAAAAAATAGTATAAATTCTTCTTTATCCAAAGTTCATTTATGAAAAAAAGAAAATATTAGTAATATAATACTATTCCGTAAAATTTAGAGAATTTCTTCCTTTCTTTAATGGAAGTTACATTTTAAATTTGTTGGTTTGTAATGCAATGTATTGAAATTAATGTACTATTATTAGAATTTAAAAAGAATTAATAAAAGAAAACTTAATAGATCACTGCCAATATTATATTTCCGGAGTATGGAAATTAGCATTTACAATCAAAAAATATAATATTTCTGAAAAAAAAATCCTTTTTATTAATTATCGATACACATGGTCATTTGGTTAGAACTATTATCTCTTTTTCTTTTATCTTTTTATTTGGAAAATGTTTTTAATTTTGTTTTATTGGACAAAAATTATTTTATATGGATGAAATTAAAAAAAAAATCTTAAAATACATCTTCCCCTCCAAAAAAAACTAGGAAATAAACAGTATATATAATATAATATAAAGTTAGGATATATTTACACCATACATAAAAACTTAGTTAAATTATATCTTTAATAACTTTTTATAAAATGTAACAACAGTTGAATTTCATATATTCTTATGAATTAGATTATGCTAGAAACAATTTTAAAATTATTTAAAATTTTAGCTCATCATTTAATTGTGATGAATAATATAATTTGATATTTAGAAATACGTAAATTTTTCTTACTGGATAATATATTTATATAGAAATTTAAATGATGTGAAATTTGAAAAACATTTTATTACGATAATATAAATAAATTACGTGCTTGGGACTATATTAAGAAGATGCTAAATTTTCAGAACTTGTGTTAAGAAAAAATTAATCCTTTCACAGCAGATCCAACATTTCTTTGACAGCAATAGCACGATGACTGGTGCAGAGAGGTACCCAGACTTCTTCAAAGTCTTCCTTCAAGAGCAGCACTCGGAAAGAATAGTAATTTCTTCATATACTTTCTGCAAGGATAATAGTATTGGTGTTCTTAGATTACTATTCAGAATATTAATACTTAGATTTACTGAAAATAGTAAGAGTTATAACAATTTAGTTATATCTCTATACAAATGCAGTTTTTGATTCCAAACACTATCAAAGTATTATAATATCTCAAGTATTGTTCTTTTTCTTCTCTCAAATTGCAGCTTATTCCCAATGCTTTTGTGAAGTTGGAACGGTTACAGGGAAAGATCCCTGAGGATGTCCTCCTCAGGAATAGTAGTGAGAGAGTGTGGCATGTTAAAACACGGTTTTTTGGAGACAGATTATATTTCGATGAAGGGTGGAAGATTTTCCATGAAGAAAACTGCTTAAGAAATGTAGATTTTCTGATATTTAGATATGACGGGGTTAATGAGTTCAGGGTCAAAATCCTTGAAAGATCAACACAGTGTGAGAAAACTCTGGTAAAGATGGAGGAGGAGGAAGGGAATGAAGAAGAGAAAGCAGCAACACAAGAAGTTGAAGAGACAGTGATAACACAGGAGGAACAAGCTGATGACTGTGACATAGAGGACGAGGAAGACAGTGAAGATCAGGACTACGATGACGATGACAATGACGATAGTGATTTTGATGAGAACACAGAGATGGAAGAACAGAGTGAAGAAGAAATCTTCGTTGATCCTGTTGGATACACCAGTCAAAGTTATCGAAAAACTTGCAGAAGTAAGTTTTCAGCTTCATGTCGAAAACCAGTTTTTTTTCCCCATATATGAGAGCATGAATCAGCCTTTACCCACTGATTTATCTTTCTTAGGGGACACTGCATCAAATTCGTACCCCCAGACTGAAGACCCTTTCAAAGAAGATGAATTTGACCCAGAAACGTGCATTCAGCCAGAGAATAATTTTTTTGAAGCAAAACTCTACAGAAGTAGACCCAACGAATTGGTTAGAACTTAGAATTCTAGTATTGTTTGTTCTAGTTCTGTCCTTTTAACCTGCATATAGCTATTGGCTTTTCAGACACTAAAGCCCTGTTAGATGAGTAAGTCAGTTTGCTCTTTAGTCTTTGTTCCTACCTTCTACTTTCCGTTGCTAATTAAATTCCCTTTGGTTTGGTTTGTAAGCCCTTTGAGCCTATACTACTGTGTTCATGTTTAAAGTGTTAACTTTTTGATTCCCCATGTCCTGAATCTGTTTAAGCAATTTCACTTTTCATCTACTGTACTTTTCACTTTTGGTTTGATTTGATTCCTTTCTATTGCAGCATATTCCAGGAATCGCCATTCAAGATTTTTCTCTCAGTTTTCCTGAAAAGATTACCCTTAAATGTTGTCAACACTGCCAGCGTAAGGTATGATATGTGTATTAATGGGGTTGTTCTGATAATTTGAAGTTATAGCTGTTTACTCTGATTGTCACAACAGGATATTCAAAGAAACAAATTACAAGACTATCATCTCAACTTGGCACAAGAGACACCCATCAGAAAAAGATATTTAGAAGTGACGGGAAAAGTGTGTAGGTGGCAGGATGATAGAATATGTATCAAGGGTTGGGCAAACTTTAGCAGAAGGAACAAGATAAAAAATAATGATGTATGCATCTGTGAAGTTATATCAGACGAAGACCAAGTAGTAAGAACATTTCTGGTGCACGTTATAGGTACTAGGAGGGAATAAACACACAATCGTCTGCCAGAGATTTGGATTAGTGCTAATTACACGCTCTAAATAGTTTTAGGAATTAATGCTTATAGTTTTCTTTCGTAATGGTTTCTTCCGTTCTGACTTGTAATGGCTACCATATTTATCTATTATTGGTTGCACTATCATTTAGATTAACACTATTGCCTGGTTCTTCCTTGGTTTGGAATTTGGAATCTTCTTTGTGGACTTAAACTCCACTTGGTTTCTTTGTTACTAGTTGGACAAATATAAACTTAATTATTATGCGAATTGGAGATTGGTGAACCAGTTTGATGCTTGAACCAATGTTCAAAGGCGCTGGAGATTTGCCACTAATTTGATGTGCTACCAGCCGCATCTTTAACACGTAATGCTGCAACTGAGATTTTCCAGATTGCAGTCATCATGATCAGTGATCCCATTCCTTTATTTTAAAAGTGGCTATAATTTGCTGACCATTTAAAAACAAACTTGTAATTCCAGAGAATATGTTAGTAAACCTTGCAGGGTTCATTCTATTTCTGAGGTTCTCATATTCCGACCAAAATATGGCCAACAAGGACCATCGGTTTAAGGCACGTTGAAAAGAATGAACCCTATCTTACGCACAAGTCTGTCTTTTCTGTGCTGCCTTCTCCCTCCCAACCCAAATGTGACATCCCAAAAATTGCATAGCATATTTCAAGGCAAAAATAATAAAGAAAATAAAGAACAGCATGAGTCACTTGCTCAACATGAAAACTTGCACACAAGTAGCAGCTATATAAATCAGTAAACGGGTGGTATTATGAAGTCTAACTATTACAAGAAATGTTTCACAGACCAGATACATGAGACATATCAAACTTGAAACAAATTCAATGACAAAATTTTTGGCTCCCTATTCCCTTCAGAAGAGCAAATAACAGCAGCATTATTGCTGCAATATAAATCTATCATATATTCTTTTCTCCCTTTTCCATAAGAAATACCAAGAACTCCTATCTGCAAAACAGTATATTGCCGTGACAAAACCTACTACGCACCCCACATGTCAGGACATCTGCAAGACAAAGTACACAGTCGGTTAAGAAGAATAAAACAAACTATTTACAATTCAGTATTTAATCACAAACAATAATAAGTAATCCGCTCTCAAAGAGAAATAACCACAATAAGTAACCTGATTACAACATCTACGTTCAAGTATCCTTCAACTTTCAATTACTTCAAATCTATAAAATGACAATAGAACCTACAATATAAAATCAAGAGTCCTGGACCCAAAGGTACACAGCACATGCAATTGGCCACTTATCCACACACAAGAATTAATAAAACGAAAGTTTATAAAACCAAAATGCACGTCCAGTAATAAACACAAATCATAGTCAACAAAAACACAATATTCTTCATAAGGAATAATGTGAGGGGGAGTTACTTACCAAAAATGGAAAAATATGAAAGATAAGAGGTAAAGTTTATTATAAAAAATGTGTCTTCTTTATATTCTTCATAAGAATTGAACACAGGTATCAAGAGCTTCCAACAACTACAACTCGCACTTAACCAACTGAGTTATACGCCCTTGATCTAAAACATGTGTTAAAAACCCGACTAGTTACATATTCTATGAATAGAGATCCCCCGGACTTTGTTTTCTGGCAGGTGGAAGGGCCTTAATTCTTGAAAAGGAAACACCAACACCACATTTTAGAATGAAATTTTAAAGTAGGAGATAGTGCAATTTGCGATAAAAAAATTTGCAACAAAAGTTTTTCCACCAGTCACGAGCCATGAGTGCATCAGCAGAACCAATTGACACTAGTGTCAATATACTTGCTTTAATGACTTAACAAGACGCTCTGCACAGATTCAGACCCGAAGTCTACCAAATATATTACAATAAAAAACACACAAGCACGCTTGCTCTCACAGTTTTGAAGGGACATACTACACCATAAATGCCAACAAAGAGCAGACTACAGAACTTCTTCACTTTCAATCAAGGAGCCATCCAAGAAAACTTAAACACATCAGAAGCAAGCTAACTCCATTTGCTATAATGCAAAAACGCCCACATAATTAGGCCTTTTACCAACTGCTCCGCCTAAAGTGCATGGGCCCAGCATCCATTTATGTTAAACCAAAAGATAATCGGTTCAATCATGATTCATTGAAGTTTATTTGCATAAACTTATTCATAAACACTCCAAAGAAGAGAAGAAAACAACAACAACAAAATCTTCCAAGCTAATTTGTAAAAACTCCTTTATATAAGTTTTTCAAAATCAGATTTTTAACTTATGCACCATTTTTAACTTACAAAGAAATTTACTTCATTTTTGTCCTTTATTTTCTTCTCCAAAAAGTGTTTCTAGAGAAAATCCGAAAACATTACGATTCTCCTTTTCAATATACTCTTACACATAATATGATAATATCTTTACAAAAAATATGCACATATGCTCTGTATTCTATGCAGTCCAATAAACTAGGAATACAATTAAATTCACAGGCATGACTGTAATATAGAAACAACGTATACGACATTCCGTTTATTCTCCTGGCACTGCAACCTATTAATTCTGGCAATGGAAGATAGATATGGATGAGAAACAGTGGGTGACCTGAAATTCAAGCAACGGTTACGGTTTGTTGTTTTGAAGGTTGGAGACCCTTGTTCCGTCGATTTTGGTCGGAATCGGCGAGGAAATCTTCGATGTTGTAGACGACGGTGATATAGAGAGAGCAGCTAGGGCACCGAGCAATCTCTTCACCGAGTTTGAGGTCTTCCTTCGTGATCTGGAAGAGATCCCCGCAAGGGCACGGGTACGTGTAGGCCTGCAACTCCTCGTTCCACTCCATGTCCTCGATCTCCACCTCGTCGTACGACATCGTTTTGCTCTTTCTGGACTTTCGCCTTTCGGGATTTTTCTTCTCTCTCAACCAACAAACCCAACGCCAACAGAGGGAGCAAAACAAAGGAGGAGATTCCTGCCTTTATATAAATTTACAACTTAAACCCTTCAATTTGGAGAATTATTTTTCCTCATAATCACAAAGACCTGATATGTAATTTAAATTGCATTTATGGAAATTTTGTTTTTCCTTTTTATGGGAGCGTCCTTCAAATAAATAAAGTTAGTCAATTGTTTTTTTATTAATTAATTTTTGCATAACTCGGGTGAAAAATGAATAAGTTATTAGAGGTGATTTATTTATTATTAATGAAATAATTAATTTAATTAAAACATAAATGAATTTAAATAAATAATAATTTAAAAGAATAAAATGACAAAATAATTATTGTAATTTAAAATAATTAAATTTAAATTAAAAAAAAAAATTAAATGTGATTGTTTTAATTTAAAATGATATTTACTTAAATAATAAAATTGGAAAAAGAATTATATACAAGAAAAACTAATTTTGTTTGTATATAGATATAGATTTTTTAATGAATTAAATAAAAACTGAAAAGTGAAATTAATTTTTTTTCTCTCTAAATCTATAAGAATAATAACACAAAATCTGTTAATTTTCCGTTTTTCTCTCTCTCCAACATCCAAACATGAGGATAAAAACTAAAGGAAAATGATACTTGAACAACCATTTTTGACAACATTTAGACACGCGCAAACGTGTCAAAATCTGAGTGGTCCAGTTGAAAAAATTAAATGAAAATGGACCACTCAGATTTTGACACGTGTGCACGTGTCTAAATGTTGTCAAAAATGATTCTTGTCATTTTCCAAAACTAAAAGTGAAAGAACCACTTGAAAACTTAAGATGAGTTTCATATTTTTAATCTGCTTTTAACGAGTATTTCATTTCAGTAAGTGTCATCTCATTTTTTTATTTATAAGAATAAATAATTTTAAAAATATTATTACCATAAACATGTTCTTATTTCAAAACTCAGTAATGGACTAATTTTAAATTTTAAATATTGAATAAAATATTAAATTTATTTTTTCTAAATATTTCGCATGGCTTATTAATTTAAAGAAAAAAGAAATTGGGAAGAAGAGATGGAAGACAGAAAGGTATTAGTATGGTTCCTTGGTGGACATGGGAAGCAGAAAGCAATGAAACGCAGTGATGCAAGGAATTCACCAACACCAACAACACCAACAACACCAACACCTCGCTGCACTCGTCTCCGCGGCCCTCCCCAAGGACGATTCCGACGAAGACCCCTCCCCTCGCCTAGCAGCGATCCACTCCCTCCACCGCGCCATCCTCCACCCTCACAACTCCCTCCTCCTCTCTCACTCCGCCACTTTCCTCGCCCAGGCCTTCTCCCAACTTCTCTCCGACAAGTAACTTACTCATTTCACCTCACTCCGTTTTTAACCTAATTTCAAACTCACTTCACTCACACTACTCATCCTTTTTCAACTAACTTCGATTCTCCTGCAGATGCTACGAGGTGCGGCAGGCCGCGGTCACAGCCTACGGTGCGCTCTGCGCTGTGGCCGCTTCAATCCCTGTCGCTTCCAACGGAAGACAAAACCTCCTCTTGCTCGTCGACCGCTTCATCGGCTGGGCGTTGCCGTCTCTCAGCACAGCCGTCGCAGTCGATGGCACTAAAGAGCTCGCGCTGGAAGGCCTCCGCGAGTTCCTCAACGTTGGTGGAACAGACAGGTACGCTTTGCCTATTCTGAAGGCCTGTCAGGTGCTGCTTGAGGATGAGAGAACCTCTCTGGCTCTGTTACACAGACTTATTGGTGTTATTACTTTGATATCGTTGAAGTTTGTGAGGTGCTTTCAGCCTCATTTCCCTGACATTGTTGACTTGCTTCTTGGTTGGGCTTTGATGCCGGATTTAGCTCAGTCGGATAGGCGTGTTATTTTGGATAGCTTCTTGCAGTTTCAGAAGCATTGGGTTGGCAGTCTTCCCATGTCCTTGCGATTGCTCACTAAGTTCTTGGGGGACATGGAGGTTTTGCTTCATGATGGAACTCCAGGCACGCCGCAACAGTTTCGGCGGCTTCTTGCTCTGCTTTCTTGTTTTTCAACTATTCTGCAGTCCACTGCCTCGGGATTACTGGAGATGAACCTTCTTGAACAGATATGCGAGCCGCTTAGCGCCCTGTTGCCAAGATTGCTACGGTGTTTATCAATGATTGGGCAGAAATTTGGGTGGTCTGAGTGGATTGAGGATTCCTGGAAGTGTTTGACTCTTTTGGCTGAGATTTTGCAGGAGCGGTTTTCAAGTTTTTATCCTCTTGCTGTTGATATTTTGTTTCAGAGCTTGGAGTTTGGAGTGACAGTGCAGCGGCCAGGGTTGAAGAAGATTAGCTCTTTCCAAGTCCATGGGGTTTTGAAGACTAATCTTCAGTTGTTGTCGTTGCAAAAGCTTGGCCTCCTTCCATTGTCCGTGAAGAAGTTATTGAAGTTTGATGCATCGGTCTCTCAACTGCGGTTGCATCCAAATCATTTGGTGACTGGGAGTTCTGCAGCTACTTACGTTTTTTTGCTTCAGCATGCGAATAAAGAAGTCGTTGATGAAGCAGTCACCTCGTTGATTGAAGAACTGGAGCTCTTGAAGAGTTTAATAGGAAACAACAATGGCCATTCATATGAATTTAATCGTATTGTAGATATTAAAACATTTTCAGAAGCTGAGTTATTGGCCTTAATCAAGTTTGATTTGAAAGTACTATTAGCGTGTGTTTGCATGGGTGGGGACAACAGTTTGATTGGACAAAAGGATATTGCTTCATTGTATCTCAGGAGGTTAGAAAAGTTAGAGTTATTTATAACAAAACAGATGAATCCTTTTGAATTACCAATCCAGAATTTCATGGAGTTGCAGATCACTGTTGTTAAGACATTGGAGCGGCTAAATTCGGTTGAGTTCTTAATTAAGTGTTCTGTGAGAGAACAGAATTGTGAGAAGACTTTAGTTGAATTTCCAACTGAAAAGGAGGACAGAGATGATCAATTCAGTAATGAGCGTTTGGCTGTGATTACTGAGCATTTGGAGAAGTACAGCAAGCTCGTTGTAAAAGCCTTTCATATTTCTTCTCCTCTGGCAATTAAATTAATTGTTCTAGATTGGGGACAAAAGTTCTGCGAGAGTGTAATGGCAGTTAATAAGATCTCAAGCATTAGCGGTTTTTCCTACGAAGCATGTGAGTATGCTAGTGTAATCATGAACTTAGTTTTTTCACTTTTAGGTGGTACATTTGAGAGGGAACAGGAAGTGAGGTCACATGTTGCAATAACTCTGGAGATGTTTATGCAGGCAAAACTTTTGCATCCTGTGTGTTTTTATCCCTTAGCTGAAGTCATACTGGAGAAACTTGGGGATCCAACCATAGAAATACGGGATGCATATGTAAGACTTCTTGCCCATATTTTGCCTACTACTATATATTCTTGTGGTCTGTATGATTATGGAAGATTTAGGTCTGTTGACCCTGTGTTAGGAAACAATTCTAAGCTTCACTGGAAACAATTATTTGCCCTGAAGCAGTTGCCACTGCAACTGCACTCCCAACATCTTGTGTCAATCTTAAGTTACATTTCACAAAGATGGAAGGTACCTCTTTCTTCTTGGATCCAACGCCTCATTCATAGTTGCCAGAGTTCAAAGGATGCTATTTTAAGTCTGCCTGAAGAAACAGGAATTTTTGGTGCTAATTCTCCATGGTTGGATATACGAGTGGATGAAGACATACTTGAAAAAATCTGTTCTGTCAATAATTTGGCTGGTGCCTGGTGGGCTGTACAAGAAGCAGCTCGGTACTGTATTGCTACAAGACTACGGACTAACCTTGGTGGCCCCACCCAAACATTTGCTGCTCTAGAGCGTATGCTTTTGGACATTGCACACCTTTTGCAACTTGATAATGAGCAAAGCGATGGGAACTTAAGTATGATAGGGTCTTCTGGTGCTCACTTGCTACCAATGAGATTATTGTTGGATTTTGTTGAGGCTCTTAAGAAAAATGTATATAATGCATACGAAGGGTCTGTCATTTTACCACCTGCTACTCGTCAGAGTACTTTATTTTTTCGAGCAAACAAAAAAGTATGCGAGGATTGGTTTTCTCGTATTTGTGAGCCAATGATGAATGCTGGGTTGGCTGTACATTGTAATGATGCTGTTATTCAGTATTGTACACTGCGTTTGCAGGAGCTCAAGAATCTTTCTGTGTCAACTTTGAAGGAAAAATCTAGGACCCAGGTAACTGATAACCTCCACAATATCAGAGGAAGGTATAGAGGAGATGTCTTGAAAGTTTTAAGAGATGTTTCACTAGCTCTTTGCAAGAGTTCTGATCCAGAGTCTTTAATTGGCCTTCAAAAATGGGTTTCCATTACCTTCTCCTTACTCGGGGACGAAAACCAGTCCTTCAGTGAGGGTGGAACTGTTGGACCACTTTCTTGGATAAGTGGGCTTATATATCAGGCAAGAGGCGAGTATGAAAATGCTGCAGCTCACTTTACGCATTTGCTACAGACAGAAGAGTCACTCAGCTCCCTTGGTTCTGATGGTATACAGTTTGTCATAGCGCGCATAATTGAGAGTTACACGGCTGTATCTGATTGGAGATCTCTTGAAACCTGGCTGTTAGAATTACAACAGCTTCGTGCTAAACATACTGGTCGAAGTTATTCTGGTGCTCTAACAATGGCTGGAAATGAAGTTAATGCAATCCATGCATTAGCACGTTTTGATGAGGGTGATTATCAGGCTGCATGGTCAAGCCTTGATTTGACACCTAAAAGCAATAGTGAGCTTACCCTTGATCCAAAAATAGCCTTGCAACGGAGTGAGCAGATGCTCTTGCAATCTTTGCTCTTCCAGAAGGAGGAAAAAAGTGATAAGGTACTGCATGATCTGCAGAAAGCTAGGTCAATGTTGGAGGAACCACTTTCTGTTCTGCCACTTGATGGCTTAGCTGAAGCAACACCTCTTGCAATTCAATTGCACTGCATTTTCCTTGTAGAAGATAATTGCAAGCTTAAAACAAATCATGAGAAGGCCAAACAACTACCATCAATACTGAATTCTCTTGAATCACTGCCATCTTCCATTAGTAAAATCCGTCAAGATTGTAATCCATGGCTGAAAGTTCTTAGGGTTTATAAAACCATTTCCCCAAGTTCTCCCGTAACTCTAAAATTTTGCATTAATTTGCATAATTTAGCCCGCAAGCAAAATAATCTTTTGTTGGCAAATCGTCTGAACAACTACATAAAAGATCATGTATTTGCTTGCCCAGAGGAGAGGCATCGAAATCTTCTGGTCTTAAACTTGCAGTACGAGAGCATTTTACTACAGTATGCTGAAAACAAGTTTGAAGACGCTTTCACAAACCTTTGGTCATTTTTGCATCCTTGCATGGTTTCTCCCAAACCATCTATAATATCTGATGTTAAAGAGAGGATTCTGAAGGCCAAAGCATGCTTGAAACTCTCAGATTGGCTGAGACGAGATTATTCAGACTGGAGTCCAGAGGGTGTTGTTCTAAAGATGGCAGCAGATTTTGATTTGGCTGAATCGTCTCCACATGGCAAAGATGGCAGCAAAGAAAACTTAAGTTGCAAATCAAATTTGGGTTCTATTATTGAGGAAATTGTTGGTACAACAACAAAATTGTCTTCTAGTATTTGCCCCACCATGGGCAAGTCATGGATTTCTTATGCTTCTTGGTGCTTTAAGCAAGCAACAGACTCACTCCATGTTCAGAGTGAAACCATCCTTCATTCATGCTCGTTTTCTTCCATGCTTGTTCCAGAAATTCTACCTGACAGATTCAAGTTGACTGAGGATGAGGTTCAAAGAATTAAGTCATTGGTTTTGTGTCTTTTTCAGGACAATATTGATATGAAAGGTTTCACAGATGAACAGGAAGAACAAAGCTCTTGGCTTGATTCTGCAGAGCTCTCAATTAGTGAGAGTCCTCTGCAGAAATTGGTTTGGAATATAGTGAATGTTATAGAAACCGCTGCAGGGGCATCAGGTGCAGAAAACTCTGGTGGTGAATGTCTTTCAGACATGGTATCTTCTCAATTGAGGATTTGTTTGTTAAGCACAAATTTTGGGCTCAAAGAATCTGACATTAGTTTTGCATTGGATAATTTTGTTGATATTTGGTGGTCTTTGAGAAGGAGGAGAGTGTCCTTGTTTGGACATGCTGCTCATGGTTACATACAATATCTTTCTTATTCATCTTCCCGTATTTGCCATAGTCAAGTGCCTGGTTCTGAATATGAGACTTTGAAGCAAAAAGCTGGCAGCTACACCCTGAAGGCTACATTGTATATATTGCATATACTTCTCAATTATGGTGTGGAATTGAAAGATACTCTTGAATCTGCTCTTCTGGTTGTTCCTTTGTTGCCGTGGCAGGTTGAATGCTAGATCTCAAGTTTTTACTTTAACTTTCTGTTTCATGAGGAGTATAGTTAATTGAAATGTTACTGAAATTGTCGTTATAGGAGGTTACACCTCAACTGTTTGCACGTATAAGTTCACATCCTGAACAAGTGATTCGAAAGCAGTTGGAGGGTTTACTAACAATGCTGGCGAAACAATCTCCATATTCTATAGTGTACCCAACACTAGTTGATGTTAATGCTTATGAAGAGAAACCTTCCGAAGAGCTTCATCATGTGTTGAGCTGTCTGGTAATATTAAAATTTCTGTGTGCATTTGTAGCTTATGTATGTATTCTTTTTACTTCAAATATTCTCTTAACATCATGTGGATAATTTGGCATCAAATTCTCACAACGTGACAATGGTCTCGTCTGCATTTAAAGACAGTGAAGTGTGGTCACTGATCAATTAATCTTTTTCAGGGATTTAGTAGTTTCAATTCTAGTGTCTGTAATATACTTTGGGTGGAAAAATACAAACTAATCTAGTTTCAGGCATAATAAGAATCTTGTTGGCTACTCATTAGTTTGACCTAGCATATTTATCAAGACATGATGTGACGTGTTCATGGATTTGACCAACACTTCTATAGTTGTTACTGCTTTTAGACTGACCTTTTATTGACTTACTTTTTTGGAGTAGCAAATAGGATAATTAAAATTTACTTGTTCCATGCAGAGAGAACTTTACCCCCGACTGGTTCAGGATGTTCAGCTTATGATAAATGAACTCGGAAATGTTACTGTTCTCTGGGAGGAGTTATGGCTGAGTACTCTTCAGGATCTTCATACAGGTTGCTTACTGAATTTTTCCAATATTTTGTTGATCATGAGATCCATTTCATTGCATTGCATTGGATAATTGATGACTTCTTTTTTGGTGTTTGAGAAAGGCACATGAGATTTCTATTTATTGAATAATTAGGTGAAGAGAAATGGGGCTAACTATATTTTGTTGCAGATGTGATGAGACGGATAAACTTACTGAAAGAAGAGGCAGCAAGAATTGCAGAAAATGTAACACTTAGTCAGAACGAGAAGAACAAGATAAATTCTGCTCGATATTCTGCAATGATGGCTCCAATAGTTGTGGCTTTGGAGCGTCGATTAGCTTCAACGTCTCGAAAACCTGAGACTCCTCATGAAGCTTGGTTCCAGGAAGAGTATAAAGACCAACTAAAATCAGCCCTAGTATCATTTAAAATCCCTCCAGTATCTTCTGCAGCTATAGGTGATGTGTGGCGACCTTTTGATAGTATTGCTGCATCCTTGGCCTCATATCAGAGGAAGTCTTCAGTTTCCTTGGGAGAAGTGGCTCCACATTTGGCTTTGTTATCATCTTCAGATGTTCCAATGCCAGGTCTTGAGAAACAAATGCAAGTACCGGACTCTGACAAAGCAACTGATCACCAAGGGGTTGTCACAATTGCTTCTTTTCATGAGCAAGTTACCATCTTACCAACAAAGACAAAGCCTAAGAAACTAGGTATACTTGGTTCAGATGGTCATAAATACACATATCTCCTCAAAGGACGAGAAGATTTGCGCCTTGATGCTAGAATCATGCAATTATTGCAGGCTATAAATGGTTTTCTGCATTCTTCATCTTCTGCATGTAGCAATTCTCTTACCATTCGCTATTATTCTGTGACTCCAATCAGTGGTCGGGCTGGCCTAATCCAGTGGGCGGGCAATGTGGTAAGTATTTACAGTGTATTTAAATCTTGGCAAACACGTGTCCAGCTAGCACAGTTTTTGGCATTGGGCTCTGCAAATCCAAAATCTTCAGCTCCTCCACCTGTTCCACGACCCAGTGATATGTTTTATGGGAAGATCATACCTGCACTTAAAGAGAAAGGCATAAAGAGGGTGATTTCCCGAAGAGACTGGCCTCATGAAGTCAAATGTAAAGTTCTTCTTGATCTCATGAAGGAAGTGCCTAGGCATCTTCTTTACCAGGAGCTGTGGTGTGCTAGTGAAGGATATAAAGCTTTCAGCTCAAAATTGAAGAGGTACATCAAAGGAACTTCTGAATCTCTGGCGCATTTTGTGGTTATCCCATTTATAGTTAAACTGAATGGTTAAAGGTGTTCCCTGAATATGGATTTGGTTTTTGGGGATTTTTTTTTTTACTATAATATCTACAGGGATATACGTGACACTAACCATGAACTTGGTTCTCCATTTACACCTTGTTTGGTTGAGAATATAGTAGAGGATGAAATTCGTGTTGTATGTTTGATGGGAGAGAAAAAGAGGGAAAAGAATTTTATAAAATGGTACGACCCACGACCCACCATAGTATTTCTCATGTGCTCATAATGATCTCTCTATTTCTCTCCTCATCTCCCCTCTATTATTTCTCTTCAATCAAACACCTTTAATTTCTACTTCATTTGTCCTTTATTTCCATTCAACCTATTTCTCTCCTCTCTCTATCAAACAAAGCATTAAAACAATAAGTGTGGTTCAATCAATGTTTTGAAGGCTTTAGTTCTTTTATCATTAGTTGTCAAATACGGGTTGACTATTCTATTTGAATGTACCTCTTTCCAAGCTTGTGCTTGGCAAATGATGAACTTTTTTCTTTGAGGCAAGAATTTATAATAGATTTGATACTCCAGTTAGCTTTACTATTATTATAATTGTCCACCATCAATTGTAGGTATACAGGAACTGTTGCTGCAATGAGTATGGTTGGTCATGTTTTGGGACTGGGAGACAGGCATTTAGACAACATTCTTATAGATTTTTGTAATGGGGATATCGTACACATTGATTACAATGTGTGTTTTGACAAGGGACAAAGGCTAAAAATTCCAGAGATTGTTCCTTTCCGTTTGACCCAAATAATTGAAGCAGCTTTAGGGCTAACTGGAATAGAGGGTAGCTTCAGATCAAACTGCGAGAAAGTTATTGGTGTTTTAAGGAAGAACAAAGATGTGCTTTTGATGTTATTGGAAGTGTTTGTTTGGGATCCACTTGTGGAATGGACACGAGGTGATTTTCATGACGAAGCTGCAATTGGCGGTGAAGAGAGAAAAGGTATGGAGTTGGCTGTCAGCTTAAGTCTATTTGCATCTCGAGTACAGGAAATTCGGGTTCCCTTACAGGTATGTACAGAACATAGTTCTACACAAGCAAGTATTTGTGTCTGACAATTAGATAAGCAGTGTTCAAACCTTCTTGTGGTTGATATTTGGTTCAGATGTGTTAAAATAAGTGTGCATGTACGTAAATACTTTTGTGCTTCAAGCATTTGTGTAGTTTATGGATATTACACGACACATTTTAGAATTTGTGTGATGTATTTGAAATCGATTTGAACTCTTGATTTTTATTTAAATTCTTTAATTTGTAACCTTCAATTAGAAAATCCAGCGTGTGAAATTTTTCATACAGTATAGCTATGTGTTTGTATATATTTACTTGAGATCTATTCAACTTGTCTAATAAATGACTCTTTTTCTCCCTTAAATCTGTGAATAGGAACACCATGATCAATTATTGACTAGCCTGCCAGCTGTTGAATCGGCACTTGAGGTATTGATGAAATCAATGCCATGAAATTGTTTGGCTACATTTAAATTGTCTTTGTTTATTTTTTTTTCTCAATTCATACTTTTTTTGAATTTGAATTAACTTTGAGAAGTATGTACCAGAGGTTTGGTGACGTTCTAAACAAATATGAGCTTGCCTCTAGTCTGTACTGTCGAGCTGACCAGGAGAGGTCAAGCCTTATATTGCATGAGACGTCTGCAAAGTCAATTGTTGCTGAAGCAACCAGCAATTCAGAGAAAATTCGAGCTTCTTTTGAAATTCAGGCTCGGGAATTTGCTCAAGCAAAGGCTATGGTTGCTGAGAAAGCTCAGGAGGCAATGACTTGGGCTGAGCAGCATGGAAGGATTCTTGATGCTTTACGGTGTAACTTAATCCCAGAAATAAATGCTTCTTTTAAGCTGAATAACATGGAAACGGTCATATCTCTTACATCTGCTGTCATTGCAGCAGGGGTTCCACTAACTGTTGTTCCTGAGCCAACACAGGCACAATGCCATGATATAGATAGGGAAGTTTCTCAATTCATAGCTGAGTTGGGTGATGGACTAACTTCTGCCACAGCTTCTTTGCAAGCATACTCCTTGGCCCTGCAAAGAATTCTACCTTTAAATTACCTTTCAACCAGTGCAGTGCATAACTGGGCACAAGTTCTACAACTTTCTATCAATGCCCTGTCATCAGATATGCTCTCTCTTGCCAGAAGACAGGCTTCTGAACTTATTGCAAAGTTTCATGTAGATAACAGTGATTCTATTAAATTCAGTCATGATGATCTCTGTTTCAGAGTGGAGAAGTATGCAGTTGAAATAGAAAAAATAGAAAAAGAGTGTGCTGAAATAGAGAGTTCTATTGGCTCTGAATCAGAATCAAAAACTAAGGATCGTCTCTTATATGCTTTTATGAAATTCATGCAGTCCATTGGTCTTTTAAGGAAGGAAGTTGGAATATCTTCTATTCAATCTAAATATGACAGTGAGATGAACAATGCTAGACCTTTAGGTGAGCTAGAAGAGGAGAGGGAGAAAGTATTTTCAATTTTGAATATTGCCGTGAGTTCACTTTATAACGAGGTTAAGCATAAAATATTAAATATTTATAATGATGCATCCGGAGGGAGAAATCAATACAATATGTTACAGAATGATTCTGGAACTATTTTTGCTGAGTTTGAAGAACAAGTAGAAAAATGTAATCTTGTGACAGAATTTGTTCATGATCTATGCCAATTTATAGGAAAGGACATCCCTTCTGTTGATATTAACCAAGTTCGTTTGAAGATTTCTTCTGAAAGTAATTGGGTTTCCATTTTCAGTAATATTTTAATTTCCTGTAAAGGACTGGTTAGTCAAATGACAGAAGTTGTTCTGCCAGATGTAATACGAGCTGCTGTTTCATTAAATTCAGAGGTTATGGATGCATTTGGATTGATCTCACAAGTTCGGGGATCTATAGAAACTGCACTGGAGCAGCTTATGGAGGTTGAAATGGAGAGAGTATCACTTATTGAACTTGAACAGAATTATTTTGTTAAGGTTGGTCTTATTACTGAGCAGCAGCTGGCCCTTGAAGAAGCTGCAGTTAAGGGCAGAGATCATCTTTCTTGGGAAGAGGCAGAGGAACTAGCATCCCAAGAGGAAGCTTGTAGAGTACAACTGGACCAACTTCATCAAACATGGAATCAAAGGGATGTAAGGACTTCGTCTCTTACCAAGAGAGAAACAGACATTAAAAATGCCTTGATTTCTGTGAATTGTCAATTTCAATCTCTTGTTGGTGTGGAAGAAGAAAGGGAGCTACATATTTTGAGAAGCAAAGCACTACTGGCCTCACTTGTTAAGCCTTTCTTGGAATTGGAATCCATTGATATTTTGCTGTCTTCGACTGATGGTTCAGTTGCCATGCCCACGAGTAAATTTCATACTATGACAGATTTGATAAACTCTGGGAATTCTATATCTGAATATGTCTGGAAAGTAGGAGGTCTATTGGATAATCATTCCTTCTTTATTTGGAAAATAGGAGTCATAGATTCTTTTCTTGATGCATGCATTCATGACATAGCTTCATCAGTTGAGCAAAATCTAGGCTTTGACCAATCACTCAATTTTATGAAGAAAAAACTTGAAATCCAACTTCAGAAACACATTGGTCACTATTTAAAAGAAAGAGTTGCTCCTAGTTTACTGGCTTGTTTAGATAAAGAAAATGAGCACTTGAAGCAACTTACAGAGTCATCAAAGGAACTTGCTTTAGACCAGGGGAAAAAGGATGGGGCTGTGAAAAAAGTTTTACTTATGCTCAAAGAATATTGTAATGCACATGAAACTGCTAGAGCAGCAAAATCAGCTGCTTCTATCATGAAAAAACAAGTGAATGAGTTAAAAGAAGCTCTACGAAAAACTGCCCTTGAGGTAGTTCAAATGGAATGGATGCATGATGTTAGTTTGAACCCATCATATAACAGAAGAATCAGATTTGAGAAGTATCTAGATACTGATGACAGCTTGTATACAATCATTTTAAATCTCAACCGGTCTAAATTACTGGATAATGTGCAATCTGCTGTATCAAAAATCACAACATCAATGGATTGTCTTCAGTCTTGTGAACGAAATTCTCTTATGGCTGAAGGACAACTTGAGAGAGCAATGGCTTGGGCTTGTGGAAATTCTAGTAATTCTGGAAATACTTCAACCACGAATTCAGGAATTCCTCCTGAGTTCCATGAACATATTAAGAATCGGAGGCAGATTTTATGGGAATCTAGAGAAAAGGCATCGGACATTGTGAAGTTGTGTGTGTCAGTGTTAGAGTTTGAAGCATCAAGAGATGGGTATTTGTTTATACCAGACCAACCTTATCCCTTTAGGAGTAGTGTTGATGCCAAGACATGGCAGCAGGTGTACTTGAATGCACTAACAAGATTAGATGTTACTTTCCATTCTTATTCACGTGAGTTTGCTATTTTCCTATGTTTGTTGAACTTCCCCATTAGTTGAACGTCTGCATAAAGGGAATATGTACTCTCCTTTTCTTGTGATAGGTACTGAACAAGAGTGGAAGCTTGCACAATGCACTGTTGAAGCTGCTTCCAATGGATTATATACTGCTACCAATGAACTCTCCATTGCCTCTCTAAAAGCAAAGTCAGCTTCAGGTAGAGCTTGCCATCTTGATTACTGGTCATGTACACATTGAATTTCACACATGCACATGCATATGCATGTTTTCTTTCTATGTTGATGTATCAACATTGTGGTTGCATGTGTTGAATTTTCTTTGCCTTTTTTATAGGTGATTTACAAAACACGGTTCTTTCAATGAGGGACTGTGCATACGAAGCTAGTGTTACACTGTCTGCTTTTGCTCGGATTTCGAGGATCCAAACTGCTCTAACTTCAGAAAGTGGTTCAATGCTTGAAGAGGTAGTGTCCAAATTGCATCGTTCTTGTATGTTAATGTGAAGTATAATGTTTAAATAATTCTTTCAGATAGTTTATTTAAAGAATTTGATATTTATATTGATGTCAATCCATGCATTGTGCACATGTTTCTTTAGAGATAATTTTGAAACTGCTAGTTTATAAGTAGGCAAAATGATTTTAGGTTAATGAAATTATGCTTTGCACCTGGTCTTTAAATCTTAACATGACCCACGTTGTTCACAGATTAAATAAAAATAACGTAAATGTAGTTTGATGAAATTTTTCAAAAATTTTCTGGCTCCATGGATCATTCTTTTAGCAATCCTGAAATTGTTTGACCAACTTGTTAACGAAGTAATGGTAAATTACTGGCCCCTCCCCCTCCCAAAATAATCCCAATTCAATAAAAAGGATTAGTATGCATTTGAATAAGGGTTCTGTTCCTCTTCCTCATCACCAGATCTACTGTTTCTTATAAATATATGATTACCATCACAAAATTATTACAAATAATTTACTACCGGTTCCATTAATTACCATTATGTCCTCTTCCTATTTTTTTTTTTGGAAACCAAATATTTGTTCGCTTTGTAGGTTTTAGCAATAACTGAAGATATACATGATGTTTACAATCTGGGGAAAGAGGCAGCTGGTATCCACCTTTCTCTTATGGAAGGCCTTTCAAAGGTTTATTTACCTCTTGTATCTCAGTTTGTAAAATAGTGACGTTTAGGCTTTGCCTTAGCTGTCAATTTTATATTTCCTGATGTTAAGCTTCCCTAACATCATTTTTGTACTTTGGTGGTTTTGTTTGTTTAGGCAAATGCAATCCTTTTTCCACTTGAATCGGTGCTGTCTAAGGATGTAGCTGCTATGGCTGATGCAATTGATAGGGAAAGTGAGACCAAGAAGGAAATATCACACATCCATGGGCAAGCTATATATCAATCATATTGTTTAAGAATCAGGGAGGCTTGTCAGACCTTTAAGCCCTTGGTACCCTCTCTGATGTTAGCTGTGAAGGGACTTTATTCATTGTTGACAAGGCTAGCAAGAACCGCTAATGTCCATGCTGGCAACCTCCACAAAGTAATCTGACAGTTTCAAGCTATTCCTGTTCTCTCTCTCTCTCTCTCTCTCTCTCTCTCTCTCTCTCTCTCTCTCTATATATATATATATATATATATATATATATATATATATATATATATACATATACATATATATATATATATATATGTATATATATACATATCATATGGCGGAACTTTGTCCTTTAACCATATTCAGCCATTGATAACCTTGATCTATATGCGTGTGTGTTTATACATCTGTATATAAAAACAACCACTACTTCAGTCAAATCTTTGGACTGGCCACGGATTTTTCTTTTTGTAGTTTGAAAGATCCATATTCTCTGTTTTCAGGCGCTTGAAGGAATAGGAGAAAGTCAGGAAGTAAAATCAGTGACTACTACTTTGTCAAGATCAGATGGTGGGGGTGGTGATGCTGTTGAGTTTGATGGTAAAGAGGGGGTGGGTCTCTCTAGGTCTGAAGATGATAAAACTGATGATTTCATTGGCTTTTCTCGACTTAGTTTGGAAGACAAAGGATGGATATCACCCCCAGATAGCATCTGCTGTACTGACTCTGGATCTGACATGACAGCAACCGAAGTTAGTCTTCCTGATAGCTTGAATGATTCAGCAGGAAATAAAGACCTGCTTTCACAGGGGTCTAGTAGTAGAAACCCCACAGGTCATATGCATACTGCTCTATTCTCTCAAACTGAAGTAGAAGAAATCTCACCCTTTGGGCTGTCACAATCTTCTCCTGTAGAAACTGATCTTAATGGTTCTGGTTCTGTGAAATCAATCAATGAGGCCACTGAACATTCTGAAGCAATAGTTGTACTAGGTGATAAAACTGCTGCCATCCCTGCTAACTCCCAAAATCCAACAAATGAGAACATAGACAAATTTGATTCAGCAGATGAGCCCCTTTCTGCAAAAGAAATTAAAAATGCTACAGAACACCGTGATGCTCGTGATCTGAACGTAAATGCCAATACTCGTGTTGGAAGGGGTATGTACAAAATCTTTATATATTATTTTTTTGTATCACTGCTTATTTAATTTATTAATCCCATATCAGTAGAATAAATAACCAGTTTTTCATTAAAATTTGTAACCCTCTCTAGTGGTGTTCAATAAATAAACACATGAAAGAATATGAACCTTACAAAATTAATGTTACCCATTTCTAATAAAAAAGAAAACCCACTGTCCTAAATGATATAAATGGACTCTGGTTGCCTTCTGTATAATGATTACACAATTATTTTGTGGGGCAAAATTAAGTTGGCAAGGAGTTGTAATGAGCCGTTGAGTAGACAGTTTCTTTTTCTTTAGTTTGATCTTACTTTGAGTTTTGCTTTTAAATGTAAAAAGTAAGGAGAAAGTGTGATTTTATGATCTGTTTTTCCTTTCATTTCCTTGCTCGTTTTAGAAGAGACTGACTTAGTGTCCAGATCTTGTCTTGATCACAGTTAAAATTATCTAAAATGTTTTAATTTGACTATGGAACAAGTTATGGAGATTGCATTTTGATATCCAATGATATTCATGAACTGTATTTTTTGAAAAAACAAAAAATAAGAAACAGTAATAAAACCACCAAGTAATCTTCTACGCCTACTAGTACCTCATTATTACTATGTCGTTCAGACATCATAATTTCTTATGTGATTGCATGTAAAGGAATTGACATGCTCTTCTTCATCTGTGGATATTTGAACTTTATGCTAGGTAAAAATGCTTATGCCTTGTCAGTACTGAGGCGGGTTGAGATGAAAATTGATGGTCGAGATATCTCTGAAAGCAGGTAGGTAGGATATTTTCGCAATCACAAAATCTTCTACTGAATTGTTTTATTAATGTTGGGCCTTCTTTGGATTGCAGAGAAATTGATATTGCAGAGCAAGTAGATTATCTACTAAAGCAAGCCACTAGTGTAGATAATCTATGCAACATGTACGAAGGTTGGACACCATGGATCTGAGGTTTCAAGAGGTTCCTCAGACTGGAGCATCTTAAGTCCCATTCCCAATATTATGCAAGAATCGGCCTCAAGCCTCGTTCCGTTGACCACGCTGAGGAATGGGTCCTTAGGCCAGCTATTTTTTCCTGGTGATGCAGGAAGCCACCAGAACAAAGTTTTTGCAGGTCCCATTAATCAAACCATTTGTTGAAGTATTTCGCTGATCACAATCACTGATCTATCCAGGGCCAAACTGTGTAGCTTCTGCCGTCCTCTTGATTTCAGCTTTTGTCGAGGCAGAGTTACTATTTTTCACCTTACATGTGGACTTTCATCTACCATCCCACAGTGAAGTCCCAGGCTCACAGCTGGTCTCGTGGGAGATGAACAAGGATTACGATGCCTTCCCTCCCTCCTGGTTTAAACAGTGTAGTGTAGCTTTTAGCTCCTGCAACTTGCATAGCCATACTGATTGAGGAGCACGTTTTGGATCCTCAGCTCTTGAAGGCTGAAAGAATGTTTTGTTTCTGGCTGGAGCATCATACTATTGCTAAATTCACGTCCAGGATGTATTACACGTATCCGTGTAATCATTTATCAGTTGATAGGTCAAGTAATCAATTGCGCATTGCTAATCTCTCATGTAATTGCAGCGTGTTTGGTTTCTCATTGGCTAGCGCACATCGGTTTGAAGCAACGAAGACCAGCTTATGCGGTTTTTACTTGGAGATTGGAGCTTATGACGAAATTTGTAACTTTCAATTCCATTTGTCATATTTCCGCTCTTTTATTCATTTTTATCCACTCCCATACATGTACCTAAAGTTGCCTTCGTATGCATCCCAATATTCTATCACTTTCCTCTTTTCTCTGGTATTATACCGAAGAAAAATATGGTAGGTGAAAACGAAAATTAATAAACACAACTGAGAAATAAATTAAAATTAAAATAGTAATTTGAAAATAGAAGATAAAAAAAAATATACATATAGGTAAACAATAACAGTAAATTTAACCATTTTTTGAATTATTTCTATTTCTTTCTCTCTTTTTTCTTTTTAAATACTTCTGCTCATTTTTATTTATCTCGTTGACGAGTTAACCTAGTTATGTAAGAGCTTGGATTGAATACCTAAGCCTTCATTTGCCTCTTACAAGAAGTTGACCGGACGATTCTCCTGGGTTTAATTGGAAAATAAAGTCCTGAAGATAATGATAAAAGAAAAGAAAGTCACGTCACTGCTAATCAGAGTATTAGTAAGAGAGTAAAATCAAGAAATAATCTACCCATACCAAGATATAACATAATTTTATTACGTTGCGCGTTTAATTATTATATTGTTTCAAAAAATATATTTTAGAATGTTATTACACGTATTTATGATAGATTATGGACTGCTTTGGTGCCCTTTGCTATCATAAACATAATAATACTATAAATAAATAAAATTAGTAATAATAAAAAAAATATCTCACCTTTCTTTTCAATTTCATCATCTATCTCGCTTAAAAACAAAGGCTCCAGGAATACGTTGATGCGTTATGCCTTCTATTTCTTACCTATTAAAAAAATAAACAAATAAAAATACTTTAATTAAATTTTAAGTATTTCATAAATTAGAATAATTTTAATTGAACTCTTATTGAAAAATATTTTTTAAATATTTAATATTTTTCTATTTTTTAGTATTTTACTGTTGAAATAAAAATCAAAATATTATTTTAAACATTCAATAACTCAATTCAAAAACCTCTATCACGTAAAACTACACCAAAATATTAGATATTTGATCCAGTTTTTCTTTTTTAACCGGAGAGGATCTTTTTCCCAATTGTTTAAATTAGCAATCGCACACAGATCCAAAAGAAGAATCTCGTACCCTGCTCTGAGGCAAGTGGCACTTCCACAAGTGCCACGCATGTTGTTTATCTTTCATGCTGTAACACGGTTTCACGCCATCAGATTTTCATGCGTATATAATAACATGAAATCTAAGATTCTAGTTCCTGTTTTACGTTTCAGTTTCAAACTCACAAAAAGAACACAGTTTCCAAATAACGCTTCACTTTATCTAAATCTTAACACCCCAATGACCTCACTCACCTTATATATATATATATATATATATATATATATATATATATATATATTCAAACATACTTCTCACATCAAACTAAACATTACCAGAAGTCTCTTTCTTGTTTTTGCTGTCATCTCAATTTCAGTCACTTATTTTTCATACCAGCTCTCTGATTATTGATTTTCAGTTTTTGCTGCTAATTCGGTACATTTCAAGTCATGTCTGCACTGGTGGATATATGGACAAGCGAACAGTCCAAGCTAAGGGAAAAAGATGCTGCTTCCATTCAACACGAATCTGCTCAATTCCTCCAGAAAATGGATCAGAACTCATCTGGGTTGGCTGAACTTGCTGCCAAACCCATGCAAGTTAACAAGCCAAGGTTGCTCTTTTCGGAGGCTTCACTTTCCATGCTTGTTCAATGTTTTAGCCCTTGAAGAAAGCAATAAATGCTTAACTCACTTTATTTCTTCCTTTCAAAGTTAGAATCATGTGTGTTATGTGTGTGTGTACATATATATATATATATATATATATATATATATATATATATATATATATATATATATATATATATATATATATACACTGCTCCTTCATATTTCTAATAAAATCACCTGTTTGGTTTTTCTTTTCTTCTCTTAATTTGACACCAAATCGTTTTGAAGTATATGTTTGATGATGAATCATCAATCAAATTTTGTTACTACTCGCTACCAATAACCTCGAGTAAATAAAATATATACACTCATCTTGTAAAGGCATGTGGAGACTATGCTAATCATGGGTATAACCTCATACCAAGTTTACCACTTTCTATTAAACCAAGTTTAGATAAGGATATATTAAAAAAATTCGGATAACCTTTTAAACTTTAGTCAAAAAAATAGACAAAAGAGAAAGTTTATTATTATCTATTCTGAGAGGAATGTTCTACCTGAATTCTGTAAAACTCGGTCCTTCTAGAGAAATGGAAAACCAGAACGCGTTATAATTAAGTATATTTAATCATACTAGCCAGTCATAGATATATATATATTTTTTGGAGGTGTTGTTGACTATGCTTTTAAAATATATAACTGGGCATGTGTCAATTTCCATTGACTTGTTCCTTTCTTTTAGCAAATTACATTTTCATTCAAAGGAAGTTATTAATATACATAAAAATGATTTTCAATTATTCAAAGGTGACATGACAACAGATACTTAAGGATTAAACACACGAACCATAGCTGTTGGTGTAGTTTGAAAAGTTCCACGCCGTCGTTGTTGTCCATTTCTTTACTCAGCAATTTCCATTCCAACGTTTTGAATACGTTGTTCGATAAACCAAAACATGTGCCACTCTTTCCCTCGCAAGTCTTCTTCATATACTCTCTACCGATTGCCACTCACTTAGCTGTTTCCTAATTCAGATATTACGTCTCAGAAAATGAGTGGCGGTGGAGGAACAGCATAAGCAGCATCAAGTTGTGTTGATTTGATCGGAGTGAAAAGGTTTGTTTCAGTTGGTTTTTGAAAGTTTTACTCTGGAATGATATATTACCGTACATGGCTTCGCTTCTGAAAAATCTACGTCCCGGTGTGCCTTCAGTTCATGATGCTGGTGGTGATTTCAGCTATGAGTACTCTTTTGCTGAGGAATACAAAGGCCCTCCTCTTGGCTACTCCGTCCCAGAAGTTCTTCCTTTCAACCTTGACCACGTCCCGTTTGCGCCTGTTGCTCATTCTCCTCCTCACAACTTGTCCCTCCCAGTTATCCAACCCTTTAGAAAAACCAATGCAGAATTGGCTTCAAAAACTGCTTCTGTTTCTTCTGATCCACTGTCTCGCGAACAGGAGGATCATGATGATGATGATGACGACGACCCTTTAAACCCAAAACATGTTAAACGGCCCTCCGTGGTGACTTTTCGTAATCCTGAGACAAATGAGATAGTGGAGGATGAAGAGATTGTTGAACCTGCAGGTGGAGAAAGTAGTAGCAACAATAGTAAACGTGTGAGGCCGCATGCCGAGAGAGTTGGGAAGAAGGGTTCGTGCTATCGATGTCTTAAAGGGAGTCGTCTAACTGAGAGGGAGGTTTGCATTGTTTGCAGTGCAAAGTTTTGTCGCAACTGTGTGCTTAGAGTAATGGGGTCCATGCCTGAAGGCAGAAAATGTGTCACTTGCATTGGTCACAGAATTGATGAGAACAAGCGAGGGAGGCTTGGAAAACCTTCTCGGATGCTCAAGTACTTGTTGTCTAAGGGAGAAATGAAACAAATCATGAAGGATGAGATGTTTTGTGAAACAAATCAAATACCAGCAGAAGATGTTATTGTGAATGGAGAACCTCTTGACTGGGATCAGCTCACGCTGCTTTTGACCTGTTCAAACCCCCCAAAAGGATTGCAACCGGGTTTCTATTGGTATGATAAAGCATCTGGCTTTTGGGGAAAGGTGATCATCAACTCCAACCTTATTGATACTCTTTTTTGTTAGTTCAATCTGAGTGAAGCTTAATGAACTTGAACTTACCCTTTATGCTTTTCACAAGCAAAGCTCAAATATGGTGTACTGCTTGATCCTGCAGGAAGGTCAACGACCATGTCAAATTATTAGCCCACAGTTGGAAGTTGGGGGCCACTTGCAGAGAAATGCAAGCAATGGAAAGACAGAAGTAACTATAAATGGTCGAGAGATTACCAAAGAAGAGCTATGGATACTGAAGGTGGTTGTTGATCTGTGCACTTTCATAGTATACATTTTGAAACTGTTAAACTCAAGTGTCACTTTGTTTGATTGCAGTGGGCAAGAGTGCCATGTGATGGAACAACTGACTTTTGGGTGAGCCATGATGGATCATACATGGAAGTGGGACAGAAGAATGTGAAGGGGCATATATGGGAGAAGGTAACTGATGTTGTTTAGCTTTTCTTAAGCTATAAATCTCTTGTAAATGACTCTGGTATATGTGCATGTTTTTGACAGCCTACAGTGAAGTTTGCTTCTCTAATTCTATCCCTGCCAGTTCCTTGTAGTTCCTTAACTCCTTCTGGCGAAGGAGAAAGTGGAATTAGCAAACACAACATTGAACAGAAAATACTTTACAAATATTTACTTGTCGGTTCTGTCAATTCTGGAACATGTACGATATATAAACAGGTAATATGCTGCTGGAGGGAATTATTTTGTCATGACATTGTTTGGTATCTCTCTGACATCTGAATAACTGTCTGTAATTTTTATGTTGAAGGCTTGAGTTTTGTGACACTTAGACTGAACCATTTATATTGCAGGCCAGGCTTCTGTATGATGTTCCTTTCTCTGAAACCGAGCTTCACAACACTAAGCTGGTAATTCAAAGAAACTTGTATAGGTACCTCGGTATCATACTAGAGGCGCGAGAAATTTTTGAAGAGAGTTTGTATAAAAAAAGTAACGAACAACATGTTGGTGAATCAACTTCTTCTGGTAATTGCTTTTCTTTGAATATATAAAAAGATAACTGGGAGGTCTGCGCTGTCTGAATGAAGTGTTTATCCACATTTCATTGCAAACCTTTTCCTTTTGCATTCTTTTTTGAACATCATAAAGCAAAATGGCCTCATCCATGCAGTCTTTGACAACAAGATTAATGCTAATTTCCTCATTTGCTAAACAGAATGTTAAGGAGAAAAGTTATTGATGTTTAGTTTACAACAGGGACTACTGGAGAAATTATTGACACGACAACCTATTCCATTAGTCCAAGACTAAGAGCTTTCTCCGATTGGCTACTCCAATACATGATGTCTGGAAACTTGGATGAAATATTTCCAGCAGCTGCTCGTGAATATGCCCCACTGGTGGAGGAACTGTGGAGGGATGCAGCCATTCAGGCCACGTACAACAGGAGAAATGAAATAAAAAATCTGCCACAAACTGCTAGATATTTTCTTGAGCGGGTAAGAAAATGTTTAGCCCCCACAGATTCATCGTCATCGCATCATAATTCATTTCTACTTTCATAAAGTTCTGTTTTTTTTTCTACTCTGCTGCCATTCTCTATACTAGAGTTGTTACACAGTTCACAAGGTTAATAATGCTCTATTACAGAATAGAAAGTATTTATCTTGTCTTTTCTCCTCTTTCTAATCCCTCTTGAACTTCTTGAGTTAGTTTAAGTTTGATACAGGATTATGTAACACAAGATTATCTCAATCTCACAGATATCTGAATATTTCTTCGGATGCAGTCTGTTGAAATTTCCAGGATAGATTATGAACCCTTGGACATGGACATCTTGTATGCTGAAGGGATAACCTTAACCAATGGCCTTTCTTCCATGGAATTTTCATTTCCTGTGTCAGCTCATGAGGACTCATTGGACCCTGTTTATCGACATGATCCTTTACTCAGGTCACCTTTCATTTCATCAAGTTTACACAGATAACAATCTTCAGTTCTGTAGTTATTATGCACTTCATTTTTCAATTCCAAACCAAAACTAAGCTAGCTGATTATGCCACTCAAAGCATAAACCTTGTAATGGATAAAACAACTTACGGCACTGCGTTGAATCTTTGTTTGTGCTTGTAGGTATCAGCTCATCAGAGTACATCCAAAAAGCCTTGGAGAAAAGTGCAAGTGGTTAGACATGTTTGAAGACACTGATGTAGTCTTGTTCTCAGTGGCCTTAACTGACTATGATGAGTACACGGTAGACAGTAAAGGAGCTGTTACCAACAAAATTTTAGCAGCCAGACATCTCTTTCAAAATATCATCACTCATAGAGTCTTCAGCAACAAGAAATTTCTTCTCATATTGACCAAGTTTGATCTGTTTGAGGAAAAGATTGAACAGGTTCCTCTAACACAATGTGAATGGTTTTTGGACTTCGATCCAGTTATTAGCCACAATCATAAAACCGCCAGTATTAGCAAACGTAGCAACCATCCTCCACTGGCTCAACGTGCTTTTCAATACATTGGTATGAAGTTCAAGAGCTGGTTCAATTCTCTAACTGGTCGAAAGCTGTTTGTTTCACTGGTTTCTGGATTGGAACCTTCTACTGTTGATGAAGCTCTTAGATATGCCAGAGAGGTTATGGTGTGGCAAAAATGGGACCCCTCTTTGAGAAATGAGAAGTCTGAGATAACATCCACAACTTTTGAGGCCAGCTCTGAAGAAAAATATAATAACTATAATCAACCCTAGAAAATTCTCTAGTTTTTTCCTCACATTTTGGAACCAGTCAATAGTACTGGATTAACATTGTTGTCACCACCATATAATAAGTAGTCTCTTCCAGATATGCTCTGTAAATGTGACTTTAGAATGACAATTTCATGTATGATATAATAAATCAAAATTACATTCATTCATGTTTGATTAGAAATAAACAAAATCCATATACTTTTATGTGAGATTTATTCTGTATAAATTATTACAAAGTCTAAGATAAAACCATTCAAACACAATTCACTTCACTTTAAATATAATTTTAACTAAAATTGATTTTGTAAAATCAAAGTCACTCAATATTTAAGTTTGCCAAACATTAGTTACATGTTAACTTTTTGACAAATATACCAAATCGTTTCAAATAATACAGTGAATAAGTAAAAATATCCTTCTCCCAAAGGACTTGTGCAACACATGACAATTCTTCCTTTTATAGCTCAATTAGACATCAAAATGTATAAAACAATACAAGAAACTATTTTTGGTATTTTATCAAACAGTTGGTATGTAAGGAATTATATTTAAAAGAAACTTTGTTGGAATTAGGTTCATGAATCATATGAAGATAAAACTCTGTACAATATATCATTATTTCATTCAAACATTCACATCAAGGCATACTAGTCCTAATCCCTTATCAACTAGTTCTAAATTAATATATCAAACTGTTAATCCCTTAATCAATTTAACATACAATTTGCATTAAGTCCGATGCTAAGAATGACCAAGTTATTGAGTTTATTCTTAGATCCCAAATCACTTAGGTGCTCTATCTATGTCCATGTTCAAAGTTACTTTCCAGTAATTAAAAACATTCAAATAATATTATATTTCTATACAATGATAGTAAATTCAAGAAAGAACATATGAACGAACAACTATATATTGAACAGGAAAATTACATAAGAGTGAGTTCATTACATCAATTCCAATGAAAAAAAAATTTAACTACTCTAGTCATCTAGAACGTACACATTTGAAGCAATCCCTTGCAACAATGATGTCTTGATGCCTTGAAGTAGTCTCCTGAAAGTTTCATAAATATTTTCGTTTCTTTCTTTGTTCGAGCATTTTTTTCTTTCTGTCTGTCTCGAACTTAAAAATCAATTCTGATTTAATTAATTTGCTCAGCGCACAAGTATGCGTGCGCTCTACGAAATTTCAAATTGATGCTTCTTTAACTGGTGTTATTCACTTAGCGTACAGGTGATGGTGTGTTATCCGAATTTCTTCTGCTAGCTCTACGAATTTTGGTTTGCATTCAGCGAAAATTGACTGACAGAATCTAAATAATACACCCTTTCTTGTATAATATTTTATCTAACAATCTATTCCTATTACAACTTTTCACTGAAGAACAACATAAACAATTACAAGATTGAGCTCATTTATAAGTATAAAAAGAATTCTTTTTCACACTTTTCAGAATATTTTTCATTGCTGACCCAAAAAATCTTGCTTTTACTATGCTGAAATATATTTCGCTATCACCTTTTGATATTATGATACAAATTGTTAAATATCACCCTTTATAGTGCACATTGTTGAATGGAGGTTTGTGACAAAAATCAGAACTAAAGCTTTGTGACAAAAATCAGAACTAAAGCTTTGTGACAAAAATCAATGAACTGGGTTGAGGTGAGTATAACCTTTTTGTCACGTACTGACCCTGATATTTTTTAGGCTTGAAAAATATCCTGGAAAGAAAGGTGCTCCAAACTTTTATGCGAATAAAAAAATGAAAATTAGCAGAAGATTCGGATATTTTTTGTTCATAAAAGCAAGAACAGACAATTTAACCAACAATCTCACCAAAAGGCACCCCTTTATGAGAAAGAGAAAGTCATTTCTGTTTACCTTTTCCTGTAAAGTATCATAAAATCAAGGTTTTATTGATTTTAACTGTACTAATTACGTTGCATAAGCACCAATAATGCACTGATTTTAACTTTTCTACAAGATGAAATCCACCGACACATCTAAAGAGATTATAATTGCATATTTACATATATCGAGTCAACAAAACTAAAACAGAAGAACTGAAGTATATAATCAAACATGAAATTAAACTCAAAAAAACTGGTATACCAAATACCATGTTTGATTATATCAGAACTTATGTACAATAGTTCATTACACTTCCATTACATAACTCGCAGGCTAAGAACTGAGATAGACAACTAGAAATGGAATATACAAAACATATTGATTCTGCTATTGCTCATTCCTTAAAATCAGCAAGAACATCCTTAATGAAAAACATATCACCAAGGCACAAATCGATCCATAAGCAAACACATGGTTGCCTCTGACATGGTTCCACTGTTGTCTCTGGTAACTGCAGTGTTCTTCTTCTGTGCTTCCTTTTCTTCCTGTTCCCTTTCTGATCCTTCTTTGGCTTTGGACAAGAAAGGCTTGCGTGAAAGTACTTTTTCTCTCAGCTTTGCAAGCTCCCCAACCCACACCTCTACAACAGCAGACATTTTCTTCAGCAACTGCAAACCAGTGAGGTAAAAGACTCTGTTTTGTTGATTTTGCTTTGAGCTTTTGCTTTGTGTTTTTGCATGAAGATGGATGGTGAAGAGAGTGTGGTTTATATAGGAAGAAAGTAGAAAGGGTATGTGAAAAGGTAGAAGCTTTTGGAGCACCTTGGATTCAGTAGTGGCACACAGGACTCAGTCAATTCAATTGGATATACTTCAAAACTTTCTGATATTCGGTGGGAGAAATCTATTGGCTATATTAATATTTTTCTCTGGTTTTGGCCCACTGGCTCCATGAATTTATGGAAGTACATGATTATGATAGTACCATGTTTTGAATTCAAGGATAAGATGAGTTTGAGCATTCAATTATTGCTTTTCCTTTTTCTTATCAAACCCAAAATATTATAAATTTCAATATGAAAATAACTATCTACATTTATTAAGAAAACTACTTGTTAATACCTTTTTATTGTATTAATTTTTTAAAAAATATTTAAAGCATAAATTAGTTAAGATATGTTTCGAACCTGGTTTACTTTTCAATCATCATTTTTTTATTATTAAAAGTATTCTCTTTGTTTTTCATAGGAATTGGAAAGCTATCAATCTGTATATAATTCAGAATAATTATTATTTGAATAATAAACCAAATATTAATGATGATATGTATGACTTATATGATACATGCATGACATTGGCGGGCTCCATCATGAATGACGTTTGCCGACTACTCATCACTTTTTATGACTTATAATTCAATTATACTATGAACGAAAGCAACCTCACTGTACAATACTTGTCTATAGTTATTATAAAATAAAAATAGGTTTTCACTGTATTAATCTCACTTTATTAAAATTTATTATTCATTGACTGTGATAAATGTTGCTAAAAAATGAACTTATTTTTTAATTGGGTTATAAGAAATTTAATTTGCATTATTGTATAGTTAGCATAAATACTAGTACTTTGATATTTATGTGTCCGCTTGTCAATTACGCTAAGATAATATAATTATAAAATATAAATACTTTGTAAAAAACAGTGTTTTTTTAAAGGATAATGTATGAATGAAAATAATTACATATTTCCACATTTTTAATTGTTTAACGTATGCTGTGGTTAATTTTTTATTTGAGAGACTGTAAAATTGTTTTTAAGTTTGAGAGATTGTGAAATTGTTTTTAAATTAAGAGATTATATGGTTTCCCATTTTTATTTTTATTAAATAATGGAAATATATTTATCCGATGGTTAAAGATAAAAGAGCTTAATATACGAAAACAAATTATTATAAAAGATAAAAGAGTTTTTGGGGAGGACTCAACTTTTCCAAGAAAGGTCCAACAAAATTTCTCACTGGGCTTTCTTATTGAGCCATTATTGGACTTATCACAAGACTTATAGGCTTTTTCTTCTTGTAGCTCCATAATTTTTAAAAGTGGCTTCTCGATTAATTGATCTAGAAATATTCTAAAAAGAGTTTTTCGTAACATATATAATTAAGAATAAGTTTTATAGAATTAGTTTTCTAGAACACATTTTGTTTTGGAATTAGTTTTTGAGAATGAACTCTCTCTCTTAACCAATCTAGCACTATTTTAATGTAATATTTTAAAATTTATATTTGGTTATTTGATTTATTGAAATAATTAAATTTGAATTACATAAATGACTATAACAATGGCAACAATGTGACGTTAATTTAGGAGTAGTAAAGCAAACAAACCTAATTCGTTTTCGTCCACATGTCGTTGGTATGTAAAAAAAGGTTTAATAATTTTTTGTGACTTTTTTCACATAGGCTTCTATTTTATTTTTTTTTTGGTCTCAAATAAGACTCTTAAGGTCTCAAGCATCTTATGGCATTTCTTAATCCTTTAACACTTTTCTTTAGCTTATTTAAATGTTTGAACTAGTATCTTTTTCAACTTATCCAAAGTCTCTTAGCATAATTTTAGAGTTGTGACTGCCATCAAAATTCTTGTATATTGTCTTTTATCATCGTCCCAATACCAAAATCAACTTGCAATATTAAGTTAGTGAGAAAAAGAAAAACTAGATTGATCAGATATGAAGTATATTAAAACTGAAATTATTCTCTAGTGCTTTGCTTATATAAAGCGTGAGATTATACATAGCTCATACTTATTTCCCTCTCAAGCCTAGCATAGTTTAGTTTACAATATATTTATTTTAGTTAACGTAGTTTTTTTAACAATTTTTGTTTTATAATTTCTAGCAAATAGTTTTCTTTTTCTTTTTAACGAGTTAGTATAGTTTATAGCAAATCGGTTTGGTTCGACTCGGCTCGGTACGGTTTGGTTGGTTCCGTTCGATTCGATTTTGTTCTGCTCGGCTCGGCTTGTTCGGCTGGGCTCGGCTTGTTCGATTATGCTCAACTCGGTTCGGTTCAGTTTGGTTTGGCTCAGCTCGATTTAGCTAAGCTCGGCTCATTGTCGTTCGATTCAGTTCAGTTCGATTCGATTATGCTCGACTCGGATCGATTCGGTTCTGTTTGGTTCGGTTAGATTCAATTCAGTTCAGAGTTTTGTTCTGTTCGGCTCGACTCTATTCGATTAGTTTCTGTTCGATTCACACGGTCATTGCTACGTGACACAATGTCAATTTGACACATGACAATTTTTTAATTTATTTTTTAAATTAAAAAAATATTTTAAAAAAAAACCACAAAGTAACAAGTGATACAATCTTTAATGATGTTAGTACAAAACTAACAATAAAAACATAATTGCTTCAATTTAAAAAAAAATAAAAATTCAATTAAAACCAAAAAAAGTAAGAAAGTTATTTAAAAAAAGTCACTAAAAATAAGAACCATCTTATTAAGCCAAAATAAACAACATGAATTCATCTACCGCAGTAAAACGAGTCAAAAAATTTTGACATGTCTTGCTATATATATATATATATCAAAAATATATTTAATACTATAAATGTTTTTTAAAATTTTAATTGATTAATTAATAATTGAGTAAATTCAAGTAATTATCATCTTTATATATTAAGGTTAATGATTTAAGTTATAAATTATTGTTTTATAAATAATATAATATTTAAAAAATAATGTTTAATTATTTTTATTTAAAAAACCATCTTTTACCTGTCCAATTTCGTAGGTTAGATAAAATGCATCAAAACTTACATTACCACTACTAATTTAATCTTTTTCTCTTAGTATGTGAATGCAGTTAGTAATAAGGAAGAAAAGCCAACTTGTAATGTACTCACGATGAAGAATTACTACTAGATCTCCTCTTTATACTAGATCATTACAAAAGCCAACTTTTGTAATTTAATTACTTTTTGTATATTATAGAAATTGGATTTTATAATATATTTACGCATTAATGCATTGTGGAACTAGTCTCCATATAATCTATGTAAACGCACTTGGCCATATTTAAAAAAAAAATTAAAGTATAGTGTGTAATTAGAGAAAAAAAAAAGTGACGGAATGGAGACAGCATAATTAGAGTTTTATAAAAGGTAAATAAAATTAAATGATAAAAATTAAAAAATTTTAACCTAATATATTTTTGGAATAAGAAAAAGTTTAGAGAAGTGTAGGTTCCTTACAATTGCACAACGTTTTCTTTTGTTTTAAAATGAAACATTTTGAGTATGACCTATTCATTAAAAAAAAAGAATAAAATATATTTTTGTTTCTGTAAAAATGATCTCCTTAATTTTTTGAAAAATTATTTACTAGTGTTAAATCAATAATACAAAAATAAATAATTGCTCAACTCCATAAATATCTAAATGTAAGAAATTTGATTAATTTTGTGTTAAAAGAAAAAGTTTACCATTTGTTAAAAAAATTGCACTAAAATATTTGCAGTTGTCCAAAAAAGTTAGATTAATCGAGTGCAATATGAATCTGAAGAAGTGAGAGCTCTAGAACTTGCAATTATTGCTTTATCATTCATCTCTTGTCGTGATTGTTCTGATCAACTATGTATACTACAACCAGCTGACACGTACACTACAGTTCTTTCATTAATATTGCCTACACCAATCACTTCTAAACCTGTAGGACCAGAAATCAATCCACTTACAGAATGGCGAAAAAAGTTAGAATGGATGATAATGCTTGTAGCTATCAGTATAAAAGAATATAAAACACTCGATTAAAAGCCATAAAGTGTTCAAAATTATACGTTATATAATAAAGTTTATAAATTATATTGCTATCGATGATAATGATATCAGTGTCATTATCCTAACTTCTAAAGATCGAAATAAATAACATTAAATTTTACAATATCATCCAATACAGTTTTTGGGTCATCTAAAGGTTTATCACATAGAGGCAGTATTTTTCTGAATATACTTAACACAGTAACATGTTGAAGAGTTTCTGCAGAAGAAACCTAAAGAGTTAAACTTGAAATGCTTAACGAAAGATTCTGCATTGGTATATTATCCTTGATTATATTAAAGATAACAGGGATAGGTATGAAGCAACATGATGCAGAAATCCTGGTTCCATGATTGATGAACATGGAAGATATTTTGTTTGAGTCAAAAAAGAGGAGCTTTTGACTGCATGCATGTGTTCTTGAGAGACAGTGGTTTTTGGGGTTAGTGAATGGGCCAAAACTAGATAGGTGTGAAGCAGTGATCAAAATATAGCCATCTGTAGAGCACTAACAGCGGTTGGTGGCTAGCTACATTGTTATCATTTATTAACTTTTTGGTGAAGTTATGATTAGATTACTTGGACACACTCTTCACATTTGCATCCTAACGACAACATGGTCCAATAATTCTCCAATAGCGCGCCATGTGTAAAGCACTAGAACTGCTACAGCTACAATGCAGGTTCTAGAACTGCTACCACTCTTCTGATATTTCTGTAATGCCTCCATTTCTTACATCAACAAAATTCCAAAGAAATTGAGATAATGTAATGAAAATATCATAATTGGTCATACTTTAAAAGTTTGTCCACATGTGAAATGTCGAGTGCTACTGATAATTGATCATATTGACATTTCATTTAGCAGCTATAGATATGGTCAAAACATGTCCTAATAATACTATTTTTATCACTATTCACAAACAGTAAAGTTTGGGCTTTATGTCATCATGAACCTATGAATCAGAACGGCTTGAAATATATACCCAGAGGGACAAAAGTGGGGATTCTTTATGGACACTGTTTCAGTAAAAAGTTTTAAATTAGATGCTATTGAAATATATATATTTTGGACTGTCAAATTTGCTTTGTTTTATTTATATCAGTTACTTACTATAGTCATTGTCAGTGTTTTAAACAGCAAAATCTAGAAAATGAACATCCATTTATGTATACAGTAAAACAAAACCATAGAAATATCAGATTGGAATCATAGTTACAATGGAGCTGGCCATTAGAATGTATTCTGAAAAAGCTTTAAAACAGTGCTAAATTGGTTGTGGCTGATCTGTGGGACAGCACAAGACGAAGAATGATTCTAATTATATGATTCAAAACTATAACAGACCAGCGCCACGTTGCCAGCATAACATTATTTTTCAATCATGAAAATATACAGAAAAAGGGAAAATTGCAATGATTCAAAGGCTTTGACGTTCTTGCTACGCAAATCATCAGCTAATCGGTCATATCTACACACACTGGAAAATAATGAAAATGAAAATACAACGAGGATGAATTATGATATCATTGGTAAAAAATAAATGAATGCAGGATGAGTGCCTCTTAAAGTTTTCTTCTTTTTGAAGTAAATTTCTTACTGATACTGCACAAAGAATATTTTAGCTCTTTTAGACTGCGTAAAACCTTGAGTGAAACAACCAAAGATAGTTAATCGGTTTGAAAGAATGTTAAGAGTAATGCTTAAAACTGATTTTAAACCTTAATGAGGAAAAATATTATTACTTAAAAATTATACCATGTATCTTTAAAAGCAACTTTAAAAATATTAAACCAATCTAAGAATTTTCAAATACCTCCATTTATTAGTTCCAAAAGATCTTGTATTTAGTATTACAACAAAATCCGGTAGAGAAAAAAAAAACTAAAACTGATTAAAAATAAATTTTGCTTACATTAGTTCTTCTATTAAAGTGTTAAAAATTTAAGAAAATGTTCACTTTATAGAAATATTTGCTTTTATTTTTTTTTTAGCATAATTATGTTCTGGTCCTTAAATTTTCGGATGAATCGACTTTTGGTCCCTAAAAGTTAAAAAAAATTAGTAATAAAATTTTGAAAAATATATTTAGTTTTTAAACACTTGGATTATTTTGTTTAATAATTTCAAAACGGTAATTTGAGAAATTAAAATCATGTTAAAAGAAACACATTTGGGTAAAATTAGAAACATATAAGACTAACCATATAATTAAGTCATTTTTAATATTTTATGTGTGTGTGTGTGTGAATATTAGAAATTTTAATACCTACGGAATATTTCTTTTTACCTAACCAGAATAAATTGCTAACATTCTTAGCCTTACCTACTTTTTGACTTATTTTTAACTCATCAAACTTGCGCTTTAGAGTTTCATTAGCGTTATATTTTGTTAAGATTTACAGTATATGTTTTGTTTAAGTAGAAAAAGAAAAAAGAAAATGATCAAATATGTATCCATATATATCATAATTCTCCCATTCTTTCTCCAATTAAGAAAAAAAGAATAATTATATGAAACCACAGTATTCATTCTTTTGTACTAAATTCTGTTCCAAAGACAAAGGATTGAATTTGTCATCTTTTATACTTTCATCTCCAACCCTTTCAGTTTTCTAGTATACTATGCTAAATAAAGTGTAAGAGACTTTAGGAAAAGTGTAAGAGGCTTTAAGAAAAGTGTAAGAGACTTGAAGATATTTTCTTTTCTTTTGTAGCGACGGCAAGTCTATATACCTCATTTTTTTAGGGCTTTTTAATTCTTCCATTCACTTTTCTACTTTTGATTTGGAGATTCGCTTTCTTTTAATAAGTAGACATAAATAGGATACTTATGCAATAAAAAAAACGTAAACGAAAGAGTCATTCATTGCATTAAGTGGTGTAAAAATCTCCCGAAACTTAATTATTAATTATGATGCAACGGGACAGCTACCTCAATGGGACACTTGTCCCAGATTAATTAATTACAATATTATTAAACTTGTTAAGTTTTTGCTAAACAACCAGTACATTATAGTCCCACAACAACATCTTTTTCTTCAAAACTTAGTTAGATTGCCACTCAAGTATGTTTGTGAGAATCGTGTTTTTGCTTTATTATAACGTGTTTGATGATCAGCAGACACAGAAGGAAAAAAGAATTTGCTTGAACATATTCTGATTTGAGAGTTTCACTTTTTTATATTCCATGATTTGGTGCAACCACGAGCGAGTTAGCAGACATGCAATGCAATGAAGAAAGTTTGCATTTAATCAAACATGAAGCCTGCAGGTTTCGCCAAGTGTCCCAGACAAATTCCTGGTAACATTTTTAGGTCTGTGATTTTGACTTGGTTAGCCTCACGGCTTACACGTACGTGTTTTGTTTTTTAGGAACTGACACGTATATGTAGATTGATAATTAACATATTTTTGTCATCATTACTCATAAAATGAGAATACGAATCACGCGGGTGTTTAACTCTAACATCACCACCACCATGCGCACTTGAATAGATCCAGCGTGGTGCAATTCAATGAACTCAACCATACATACGCAACGTTCATTCCAAGACTCATCAATTTCACTGACACATGTGCAAACCCTTTCTATTCTATTATCCACCTTATGATACGATGTCTTATTGGTGAAATATAAATATGAAGTTTATATTAAATAATAATAATGTCATCTTTATTATAAATTTTTGGATTAAATATATTTTTGTCTTTAACTTTTAATAAAAATTAAAATTAATTTATTTAAATTTTAAACTAATTTAGTTTCTTATTTTAAAAACGAATGAATTTAATCATTTTAACCCAATTTTAAATAAGCTTAACGAAAAAAATTGTATTAAAAAATTAAATTCACGCCTTCTAAATTGAGGAACTAAATTAAATCAAAACTTTGAAAAAAATATAATTCTAATTTTTATTTAAAGTTAATGAATAAAAATATATTTAATCTTTATTTTTTAAAGTTTAAATTTTATTAATACGTTGGAATTATATGATTTTCTTTTCTTCTCGAACTCCTAATCATAGCTTTTATACTATAATTATTAAAAATTCAATACTTCTTATTAGATAAAGGAAGTATAACAAATATTGAAACACTAGTTTCTTTTTCTACTACTCAAACTTGTCATGACTTTAAGGGTGGCTTGTATAACTTAATCTTTATCACAAAACAATTAATACAATTGGAAATAACTTCTTATTCTTAACCTACTTGCATGACTAGGATAGAGTAAATTTATAAAATTTAAATGATTGGCTCCCACTTCTTAACGCCATTGCAATGAAGTCAAAATGTAGGTAAAAAGGTTTGCTTACATTTTCAGAAAACTATGATATACAAAGGAAATTTATGCAAAATCGATTTATATAAACTTTAAAGGCTTATATAAATAATAATATCCAAATCAAAACACGACTTATGATTAGATTCGGTAGATTTCGGATGACATCTATAGAATCTCCTTTATTATATTATTATCTGTTTCACACGTGTAAAAAATAGATGAACTCCCCATAATTTTTAAATTCGCCTATCTTAACTACGTGTTCAAACCTCAAGGATGTCTTTTAGATGACATTTGCATATCATTTGCAACTAAGAAAGTGTGAGCTTCCATGTTTTATTATGTGATGAGAACCAAATTTTTTCGTACGTTTCCATGTAGTAAAACAAGTATATTTATTTTTCCTAGATTAAAAATGAAATAGAAAAGATAAAAATACAAAAATGAAAGATAAATATAATATTTTGCAAAAGAAAAACATAAATAGAGAATATATATATATATATATATATATATATATATATATATATATATATATATATATATATATATATATATATATATATATATATATATATATATACATTCATTTTGAATGTATTAAAATAAGAAAAGAAAAAACTAATTGTTTGGATGTGGAAGAGAGTATAGATAAATAATTTCAATGAAAATATTTGTGTATTAATTTAAATTTAATCTAAATAGACAATCTTTTAACTCCAAAATTTTTTAAGGGTAAACTTATATATCTTTTCAGTTTTAACGTTATAAGAATATTTAATTTTTAAGAAACTGAAAGAAATGGAGAGGTTTTCATTTATTGTTAACTCATATGGGGTATAAGTTTCTTATAAGTCCCTCAAAAAACCTCCTGGTTTTTTTTCTTAAGAAAATTAAATTTTACTTTTTCTTTTCTCCATAGGTTTCCTGTAAATAAAAGGTATAATCAATCTTTTTAAATCATATTACATATTTCGTATTGTTCTATACCACAAACGATAGAAGTTTTGCGTATGTTAAATATATAGTATAAAATTATGGAAGCGAAGCATTTTTTTTATTATGATAAATATAAGAACTATAAATATAAATCATATGATTTATTATATATGCATGTTAGTTGTTAACATTTTATTAATTAATAATCACAATCACTTAAAAAAGAATACATTTCTTTTTACTATTACTCAAATTTAATCTAATAATATTTGCAGTTGCAATTTTTCATAAAGAAGAATTGCCATTTAATGTATAAGCAAGTTACGACTCTATATATTATCCAGAAAGTTAACTTAAAAATATTTAATATGATATAACAACAGAATTTATTCAAACAGAGATTCATAAATTTTGACATTTTTTATTATCACGCTTGTATAAAGGATGAGGGAAAAATATCCAAATGAGTTAACAGATTTATATTATAAAACCGTTCACACTCTTATAGAATTCAAATGTTTACTCATTTTAAAGTTTTGATAAAAAATATAAACATATTTGAAACATACACATGCTAACATTAAATTCATCATAACTTTTGTATCTAAAATATGCAGATAATAAAATAAATTATTTTAAAATTTAATAATAATAATAATAATAAAATAATACAGTTTTCGCACCTGATATATAGACACAGACGTAAGCATACGTCATTCGTCATGCTTATGAGCTAAATTTAAATCGTCCTCGGAAAAATGTAGAATTAGTCTATAACAAGATTCCTTGATGTAATAATTTCTTTATAGGCTATTCATTTGTAGGATAATAAATATTTAAAAAAATATATATTACATATGCAAGTTAAATAATAAAATACATTTTTGACAGGAGTAATTTTATTACAAAAAAATATAGGTATTATAAGAAAAGAAAATATAATATTTTCAAAATGAAAAGTATTTTAAAATAAGTGAAACATAATCGGAGATGGAAAAAGTCGTAGACTTAGATTAATTTAAAAATGGCCTAAAATGTTGGGTAGCAATGAAATAGACGCGACCTACTTTACTTATATAGCAATAATCCATTACTGGGAATTCAGAATAGATTCAGGTTCACATTTGGGAAAGACAAACGAGGAAGATGTGGGTCACGTATTAGATCGATCAGGGTAGACTTTTGGTTAAACTCAGGAAAATCAGTGGTCGTAGACTTTTGGTTCACGTATTATAGATGTTGGGTTTGAAGTTTGATGGTAATACGAGAGACGGAGACAGATATACAGTGTTTGAGAAAGGCGCAGCGCAGACATTTGGCTCTGAACAGTTAAACATCTGCGAACATTTTGGGTAGTTTTGGATTACAATCTAAATGTTACCCTAAATGGCGTACATATGGTTGAACAAATTATTTTGGTGTATGCATGGTTTTGGGTAATTAAGAATGTTGGGTGATGGGCGGTTGGGGCGTGTTTGCAGTTGTGACAGTGGGAACAAGGAAGTTAAATTCACCAACTGAACGTGTTGAATTCAACCTTCTAATATATTGTGCTATGTAACTGACAGACGCCATGAATGTGTTATGGTAATAAGGAAATAATATTGAAAGTGTCCAGCAGAAGGGACACGGCATGTGGAAAGGAAAAGATGCCTAAACGTCATGGTGACGTAAGCTAAAAAGCTCCTTTTTGACAAGCCAAAAGGGTCAACATTAGACGATCCCTTCCCTTCTCTTCCCGGTATGGATATTCAAAAGTCAAACATAACAATCACACACAATTCACAGATCGCCTTCTCATTCGTATGCAAAACCAACACTCCTTACCCACCAAAACTCGTACTAATTTTCTCCCACACATAAATCCTCCCGTTTTGGCTTTCCGTCACACGTGTCGGCCACCCATCACCCCAATCTCCCTCCACCTCTCGCTATATATATCCCCCTAACAAACCTCTGCCTCAACTTTCAATTCCTTCACACAAACACAACCTCAGCATTTTAAGATTTCTCCTTAGTTTCTCCTTATCCAATGACTAACGCACAAGGCGGCTCCATGTTGGTGGAGCCAAACACACACAAGGCCTTACACAGACCCAAATTTGGAGCCTTGTTGCACTCCGAACCCAACAACATCGATGCCGATAACTTCCAATATAACCACCGCAACAACGCCAGCCACATGAACTACACCGATAGCAGCAATGATGTCTCTCCCTACTCCATGTCCCCATTGAACTACCCAAACCATTCTTCATCTCCTCTCAACAAGTCTCCATGGGTTTTGCCCGCCTCACCAGCGATAAACCCCTTCCACCACCACCAAGACCACCTCCCCGGCAACAGCCTCATCGGATCCCTCGTTCGCGAAGAGGGTCACATATATTCCTTGGCCGTTTCCGGAGACTTGTTATACACCGGCTCCGACAGCAAGAATATAAGAGTTTGGAAGCATCTCAAGGACTACACCGGCTTCAAATCAAGCAGTGGATTGGTTAAAACCATAATAATCTCCGCCGGAAAAATCTTCACCGGCCACCAAGACGGTAAGATCAGAGTGTGGAAGGTTTCCTCCAAGAATCCAAGCAAGCATAAACGCATCGGGAGCTTGCCAACGTTCAAAGATTACATGAAGTGTTCCATGAACCCCAAGAATTACGTGGAGGTTCGCCGGAACCGGAACGCGGTGAAGGTGAAGCACTTCGACGCCGTTTCGAGTCTCAGTCTGGACAAGGACGAAGGGTTGCTGTACTCCGGGTCGTGGGACAAGACGGTCAAGGTGTGGCGCGTGGCGGATTTCAAGTGCCTGGAGTCGATCAACGCGCACGACGATGCGGTGAACGCGGTGGTGGCGATGCCCGGAGGGTGCGTGTTGACGGGGTCCGCGGATGGGACGGTGAAGATGTGGAGGAGGGTGAACGACGAGAAGGGGAAGAAGCCGAAGCATCTGTTGGGCAGGGTTTTGCTGAAGCAGGAGAACGCGGTTACGGCGCTGGCGGTGAACCGCGAGGGCACGGTGCTTTATTGCGGTTCCTCCGATGGTATGGTGAACTTCTGGGAGAATGAGGAGAAGCGTGGGTTCACGCACGGCGGCGTTTTGAGGGGTCACAAGCTAGCCGTGCTCTGCCTGGCCGTGGCGGGGAACCTTCTCTTTAGTGGGTCTGCGGATAAGAAAGTGTGCGTGTGGAAGCGCGACGAGAGTGGGTTCCACACTTGCCATTCGGTTCTGACGGGTCACGTGGGTCCTGTTAAATGTATCGCCGTGGAGGAGGATCAGGCGCAACCGGAGAAGCCTCGCAACAGGAAAGATGATCAGCGGTGGATTGTGTACACGGGTAGCTTGGACAAGTCGGTGAAGGTGTGGCGCGTGTCCGAACAGGCGCCGGAGTTGAGCTCGTTTCAAACCTGGGCCACTCCTGGTCCCTTTACCACATAAACATTGTTTTGGTTAATTAGCTGAGTCATGTAGAAACTTGTAAATACGCATGTCGTTAATTGGATTTTTTTACACTCCAGTTTGTACAAGCCTTGTATCAAGTATTGCAAAAGTTAATTAGCCAAGTGAACGAAGTTTCTCAATATATATTGGAAATTCATCTTAGTGGGGAAAGTTAATGATATTTAGTTTTCAACAGGAATTACTGGGAAAATTATCGACACGACGACCTACCATGTAACATGGGTACGATATTTCCAGCTCCTGCATGCGCATGACTTTGCTTCACCGATGCAACCATTCACCCCACTTGCAATAGGACAAATGAAGTAAAAATATCTACTAAGAATTGTTTTCTAGAGCGGCTGAGATAATCTTTTCTCCTCCACATATTCATCATCACATCATAATACTCTCACACTGACATATTATAACACTTCCTGCAACTGATACACAACGTAATTAATTGCTAACAATGTTTATCAATAAAACTGTAATGGAGAAAACAACTCTGTAGCGCATTGAATCTTTGTTTGTGCTTGCAGGTTCCATTTCATCACTGTACATGTTTGAAGAGCACAGGTGGTTGGACATCTTTGGTGGTGATGTAACCTTTTCAAAAAATAGATTTTTAAGTCTATCTTAACATCATATAACCAATTTATAATTTATAAGTTACACGTGGATACAAACTTCAATTTTATAAGTTAATTTTATGAAATTGACTTAGACTTAAAATTTATGATATTAAAGTTATGAGTTGAAATTTATCCTAACAAGTTGAGTTGTTATTAGATCATTATTAATATATAATCTTATGTTTGAGATGTTTATACTTTACACATTAAAGTATATAAATTGATGTAAATCTCATTCTATAAAAATTGCGTTAGATTTGTTAGATTTAAAATTCAGTACCATAATTTTAATTAATTTTTTTATCAAATCAAGATCAGTCAGAATTAAAGTTTAGCAAACACCAAATTACAGCAAGTTCATTTGCATTCCCGACGTCGCGGTAGATGTTGTCATTTGTTTATAGTTAGACGGAAATAAAATTTATTTACACGACATTTTGTCACATCCTAAAGAGTAGGACAAAGAGTATGTTGTCTTCCATAAAAATAAAAATAAAGAAAATAAATTTTGATATGTGAGGATTTATTGAGGAGGAGGTTTGCCGAAGAGACACAAACACCAAAATATCTGAGTTCAACCATATAAAAGATGGACACCACTCTCTGTCCAAAACCTTTAGGCAATTGGTTAATGCGGCTTTCACTTTTATATAGTATATTACTTTCACATATTTCTATTTAATGTGAAACTTAGACTCACACTTGGATCCCTAACATTGACATGAACAGGACAAATTCTGTTTTTCTTGTTCCTCCTCTTCACACTTTAAGAACAATGTGTCTTTCAAATGTGGGGTGGACAAGCTTAGCTTTGTAGTTCTGTTTTTTTCTATTTTTATTACTCTTTTTTCTTCTATTATCTGTTTTTTGTTAAAAATTTAGTAATTTTGTTTTCTGTTCTGATAGTGCTAGTTTTAGGTTTTTCTTTTTTTAGTTTCTGTAATAGTTTGTATATGTGTTGATAATTCTGCTTTAGGTAGTTTAGAGTGTCTTATTTTCTGTGTTGATGTTTTGTTTGTATAAATATGTTATCATAGTGTTGAGTCTTTTTCATCAGTCATTTTAATTAAGTTTTGTGAAAACCTTTTGCAAATTAAACCGGGTGAGCTGGGTTTTAAGTGAGTCGGGTTGAAAACTAACCCACATAAAAAAAATTACATTTTTTTCAAACTCAAACCCGTGGTGGGCCAGATTGATTCGCGGGTTACAACCCATTTTGACAGCACTACAGAAAATAGAAAATTCTAGAAAAACTTCAAGAAATTTTAAAAGACATAAAACAATAAAAATAATAATAGCACTATAAAAAAGAGTTAAATGAAACAACACTGAACATTCTAAAAAAAGATCAAATACATTTCATAGATTAATCATCATAAGCAATAGTGCAATATAATAATTGTGTTGAACTATGTGATTTTATCTTATTTTATTATAGGATCCTTACTTTTTCTTTTCTTTTCTTTCAATATATATACGTTTTCTTTTGACTTGAATCTACTATTTTTTTCAATTTTTTAGTTCAACACATAAACAAAAAACAAAACTTGTCTTTCAAATACCAAAATTCATGGAAGATCAAAGTAAACTGTTAATTGAGACTATAAGAAAAACAAAAAAAAAACAAATAATTTTCACAAACTAAATATTGAAATGTATAATTTAAACGAAGAATATGAAAATTAAAAATTGGAATTGGATAAAATATTAGGGGTTTTACTCTTTATAAAACTTTAAGAACAACTAACCAAATATAATTTCAAAACAAAGCACATAACACAAACATTCAAGAATTTTTAATTTTTTTATAATATCATAAAAAAATATAAAAGAGAATATTCAAACAAGAACTTTGCTCTAAAGATGATAAGATCATGTTCAAAATAAAGTATGATTGTTTCTGAATTTGAATCCTTAAGAGACAAAACAAAAATAAATCAAAAAAAAATATGAACAAGATAGAGATGAGGATGCTAGAATCTAATGAATTGATAAGTCAAGTGAAAATTCACCCTAAAAATATTAATTTTTGATAAGAATTAGAGTTATAATCCAAGAACTAAGAAAATTCTCTTTCAAAAATTAAAAATGCATATAATATGACTCAAAAGTGTTTACATTGTCTTTTGGTACCTCTATATAAAGACACATAATTTTAAAAAAACCTTAAAATAATGTCCAAATCCTAAAATACATAAAAATAATAGAAAATGAAAATTACAAAGCCCAACTAGACTTGTTCACTCAATGAACACAAACTGAATCAATTTAAAAAAAATTACAACTTATTTAATTTCCTAAATTATTCAACTTATGATCTTCCTGTCTTTATAAGTTTTTTCATTCATGAAACATATTATAAGATTTAAAAAAACATGTTTGACCTTGTCTCTGTTGAATATCAAATGTTCTTTCTTAAAATTTTTTTATATATGTTTAAGAATAATTATCTATTATATTCTTTTTCTTGAAAAAAATTATCCTCAAATTCGTATCAGTTACAAAATTTCTTATCACATAGTAATTTGTAGTTGATTATACAAATTCAAATTATTTCAAACTCATCGCATAGAGTTTGATATTAATGTCTCCTTATTCATGCATACTTTTTATACTTCATTGAATTACAAATATATTTAGATGTTTCTTAATTGAGAACGATTTTTAAAATATATAAATTCATTTCTTGCTTGAAATAAGTAATTTTTTTTCAAGTTTTTTTAGCAGTGCATCCTTTTGTTATTTACCAACGAGCCCTTCACTGTCCTTGGCACACCATTACTTGCTTGGACTCTTTGGGCTTCAAAAATATTTCCATTAATATAAATCAAGGTCGTATTGACCATCAAAACCAGGGATTATTATTTGAAAAAAAATTCTTTCACTTGTCATTTATTATAGAAAAAAAGTCCCAAAAATAACCTTAACTACTAGAAAAAAAATTACTTTATTTTTTTTATATTTTATTCATAATGATATAAACTTTTAAATAGACAAATTACAAGATCATGGACATTTCAAGAACTAACAAGCCTGCGTACTTAAAAACTTAAAAAAATTAAAAATAAAAATAACTGGAAGTGAATTATAGAACATTACAATACATTATAATAACCACTTAATCATTAGTAATTGACTCAATTTCTTATATTAAATATATTATTATTCTTAGACTGCTAGTAAATAAATAATATGTCAAAATTAGGAATTTTATTCGTTAAAGGATAAATAAACTTAAGGAAACGTTTACTATAGAAAAACGATAATCATAATTTTGGGAAATATGAATACTTAATTTTGGTAAAATATAATTCTTAAGATTATTTATACATTTTTTTTATAAATCAAGAGATAATACTTTATTTTTATTGAAATTTAAATTTGTTATCACACTAACTAATTTAATAAAAATAACAGTGATATTTTCTTTAGTAAAATTTATACGTTTCCTCCCCTCCATGCAAGATAATGTTTTTGTTAGAAATCTGATTAAAAAATATTCATAAAAGAACCATTTTCTCAAAATGTTATTTTTTTTTCTCTCAAAGTAAACAAAATCCAGAAATTAAGTAGTTTATATTATTAAAAAAGAAATTATACCAAATCAATTAGATTATCGTGAATAGTTATTTTTTCCTAGATTTCAATATATTATATATTTATAGTGATTGAATTTAATAGCTGTGTATTAGATATTTAATACTGTAGAATACTATTAAAAAAATATTACAAAAATATTGATGGTTATATATGGCTTCATGTCCGATAATATCTAATATAATATTTGAATATGTATTTTATAAATACAAGATGTTGTAGTCGTGAATAGGACATACATGTTAGAATTAGTTAAATATTTGGTTTTTTCAAATATAGTTATCATATGAGTGTGTTTTTGTGTTATCAAACTTGAAATAGTGTTTTCACATTTCTGCACTTGGATACGTTCAGAATGTAGAATGAGTGTATCCAACTAGACAGAAAAAATAATAAATTTTAAAAGTTTTTCATGAGTTTATTTCAGTTTTTTAAAATATTCAAAAGATAAAAAAATATAAAATCTATTTTAAATGAATTAGATCGTCAAAAAAACCGGTTATTTTTTTAATAAATCAAATTTATAATTATAAACAAATAAATAAATTTTCATTTTTGTTAAAAAAATTGGAAATATAATCTATCTCTATTTTTCACATTTGAATCACCTTATTGTTTTTTTAAAAAAACAAATTGTAACACACAGCCCCATATAAAGCACGAAAAGAAGAAAAAAAACATTGAAAATAGTTTAAATAACAAAAAAAATAAAAAATAAAACGAAGTTAACAAAGTAACAAATTATAAAAAGAAAGAATATATTAAGGCTAATATGTGATACAAAGTCAAGGTTAAAAAGCCATATTTACGTACTCTAATTGATTTTACTTGGCTTAAGAAATTACATTTTTAAAACTATATTTTAAAATAATATAAATAAATATATCATCTAATATAAAATTAGAGTGTAGAGGAATTATAAAATAAAAAAATATTTATATATGTTAGTTGTTTTGTATACATTGAAGGTGAAAGATAATAAAAGTAATATTAATATTAGTTTCTTCGAGGTAATACAAGCATAACTTTCTATATCTTACTTAATACAAGAGTAACCAAAGTAAATGAAGTGATCTTTTTAAAGAAACCTAACTAGTTTATCATTCTTTCTAAGTTTCAAAATTCATAATTCTGAATAAGATTTACTTCCATTCCATCAACTTGTTTTTCTTCTTTCATTTCACTTCCATGTATATACATACAACCTAATATATACATCTTCCCAAACATTAATTAATTCACTTTACAATAAACTAATAAAATATTGTACCCCATAGTTAATTACAATGTTGATTTCTACTTTGCAAATGTCTCTCGTTCTTGTTTCGATAGTCACCAATGTCATTGTTGCTGTTTTGGAAAATATTGCATGAGTTATTATGACTGTTGACATTGATTTTATTATTGCTAACATCATAATTGATTTTAGCACGATCTTGATTCTGATTGATATTGTTTCCAATGCTTTCAGAACCCTTGCAGTTTCTATGATTGGAATTGCTACTTACATTACTCTTAATCTTGTAGTCATTGAGATCATTGAAATTGTCATTATTTCCAATGTTATCATTGTTGAGTTCATTTTTGTAAGAATTGTTTTTATCAGTATGACTATTATTTCTGCTGTCACAAACGCCATTATTTTTTTGATTGTTGTAGTCAATAACATTTCTTTTAGCACCATCATTCTTAGGGTTGATATTTCCAAAAGGGTTGTGATTATTGTAATCACTGTCACTACTCTTTGAACTACCATCATAAACCTTGTCACTATAACTGTTACCTTTTTTAACACCATCATTACTGCAAATAACCTTCCTATGGTCGTAAACATTATTATGATTGTTGTTTCCCTTTCCGTTAGCCTTAGAATTCACATTGTTGTTGATATTGTTGGAATTGTTATTGATATTGCTTTTAATCTTGTAGTCGATGAGATTGTCGCCATTGTCATGACTTTCGGTGCTATTATTGTTAAGTTCATCTTTGTAAGAATTATTTTTATCAGTATGACTATTATTTTTGCTGCCACAATGACCATTATTCTTGAGGTTGTTATAGTCACTAACACTTCTTTTAGTACCATCATTCTTGGTATTGGCGTTGTCATAAAGGTTGCAGTTGTTGTCATCATTGTTACCTCTCTTAGAATAACCCTTATTACCCTCGTCATTATAATTGCTACCTTTTTTAACACCATCATTATTGCAAATGACATTTCCATTATCGTAAACACTATTACGAATGTTGTTTCCATTTCTGATGCCCGTATTCACATTGATGTTGATATTGTTGGAATTACTATTGGGATTACTTCTAATCATGTAGTCACTGAAATTGTTGTTATTGTCTTTTCTTTCAGTGCTATTATTGTTGAGTTCATCCTTGTAGGAATTGTTTTTATCAGTATGACTATTACTTTTGCTACCACAAACACCTTTATTTTTTAGGTTGTTATGGTCACTAACATTTCTTTCAGCACCATCATTCTTAGGGTTGGCGTTGCCATAAAGGTTCCGATTGCTGTCATCATTGTCACCTCTCTTGGAACTACCATCAATACCCATGACACTATAATTACTACCTTTCTTAACACCATCATTATTGTAAATCAGATTCCCATTGTCGTAAACACTGTTATGATTGTTATTTTCCTTTCTGCTGCCCTTAGAATTAACATTGTTGTTGATATTGTTGGAATTGCTATTGAGATTGCTTTTAATCTTGAAGTCGTTAAGATTTTTGCAATTGTCATTGCTTTTTGTGCAATTATTCTTAGGTTCATCATTGTAGGAATTGTTTCTATCATTATTGTCACTTCTCTGAGCACTACCATCATTATTCCTTTCATTATAATTGCTACCTTTTTTAACATCATCATTATTACCAATAACATTCCAATTGTCGTAAACACTATTAAGATTGTTGTTTCCCTTTCCCTTGTCCTTAGAATTAACATTATTGTTAATGTTGTTGGAATTGTTATTGAGATTGCTTTCAATCTTGTAACCATTGAAATTCTTGCTATTGTCTTTTCTTTCGATGTTATTTTTGTTGAGTTCTTCGTTATAGGAAGTGTTTTTATCTGTGTGACTATTTCTTTTTCTATCACAAACACCATTATTTTTTGGATTGTTATAGTCACTAACATTTCTTTTTGCACCATCATACTTGAGGTTGGCGTTGTCATGAAGGTTTCGATTGTTGTAATCATTGTCACCTCTCTTAGAACTACCATCATTACTATCATCATTATAATTGATACCTTTTTTAACAACGTCATGATTGCAAATGACATTCTCATTGTCATCAACACTATTACGATTGTTATTTTCCTTTTTGTTTCCCTTAGAATTAACATTGTTGTAGATGTTGTTGGAATTGCTATTGAGATTGCTTTTAATCTTGTAGTCGTTGAGATTGTTGAAATTGCCATTGCTTTTAGTGCTCTTATTATTGAATTCATCGTCGAAGGACTTGTTTTTATCAGTAGCAATATTAAATTTGTTGTTATAAACACTATTACTCTTTAGGTTGTTATTGTCAACAAAATTTCCTTTAGCACCATCATTCTTGGGGTTAGAGTTGCCATAAAGGTTACGATTGTTGTCACAATTTTCACCTTCCTTGGAATTACCTTCATTATCTTTATCAATATAATTGCTACAACTTTTAACACCATCATTATTGCAAACGACATTCCCATTATCGTAAACACTATTACGATTGTTGTTTTCCTTTTCATTGCCCTTAGAATTAACATTGCTTTTGATGTTGTTGGTATTGCTATTGATATTGCTTTCAATCTTGTAGTCGTTGAAATTGTTGTTATTATCTTTTCCTTCGGTGCTATTTTTGTTGAGTACTTCATCGTAGGAATTGCTTTTATCTATATGACTATTATTCTTGCTGTCACAAACACAATTAGTTTTTAGGTTGTTATAGTCTCTAACATTTCTTTTCGCACCATCATTCTTGGGGTTGGTGTTGCCATGAAGGTTGCAATTGTTGTCATCACTGTCACCTCTCTTTGAACTTCCATCATTACTCTTTTCATTATAATTTCTACCTCTTTTAACATCATCATTATGGCAAATGATTTTCCCGTTGTCAAAAACACTATTACAGTTGTTGTTTTCCTTTCTATTGTTCTTAGAATTAACATTGTTGTTGATGTTGTTTGAATTGCTATAGTGACTGCTCTTACTCTTGTAGTCACTGAGATTGTTGCAATTGTCATTTCTTTCAGTACAATTATTATTGAGTTCATCCGTGTAGGAATTGCTTTTATCAGTATGACTATTACTTTTATTGCCATAAACACCATTAGTTTTTAGGTTTTTATAGTCACTAGCATTTCTCTTAGCACTATCATCCTTGGGGTTGGGTTTGCCATAAAAGGTGCAATCGTGTTCACCATTGTCACTTTTCTTTGAACTTGCATCATTACCCTTATTATTATAATTGTTACTTTTTTCCAAACCATCATTGTTGCAAATGACATTCCCATTGTCATAAACGTTAATACAATTGTTGTTTCCTTTTCCATTACCCGTAGAATTAACATTTTTGTTCATGTTGCTTAAAGTGCTATTAAGATTGCTTTCAATCTTGTAGTCGTTGAAAGTGTTGTTATTGTCTTTCCTTTCAGTGCTACTACTGATGAGGTCTTCATTATACGAATTGTTTTTCTCTGTATGAATATTACTTTTGCTGCCATAAGCACCATTATTTTTTAGGTTGTTATAGTCATTAACATTTCTTTTAGCACCATCATTCTTGGGGTTGGCATTTCCAGAAGTGTTGAAATTGTTGTTATCATTGTGACCTCTCTTAAAACTACCATCACTATTCTCGTCATTATAATCTCTACCTTTTTTAACACCATCATTATTGGAAATGACATTTCTATTGTCGTAAACACTATTACGATTGTTGTTTTCCCTTGCATTGCCCTTAGAATTATCATTCTTGTTGGTGTTGTTGGAATTGCTATTGAGATTGCTTTCAATCTTGTAGTCATTGAAATTGTTGCTTTTGTCTTTTCTTTCAGGGCTATTTTTGTTGAGTTCTTCATTGTAGGAATTTCTTTTATTTGTATGACTATTTATTTTGGTGTCACGAACACCATTATTTTCTAGGTTGTTATAGTCACTAGCATTTCTTTTAGCACCTTCATTCTTGAGGTAGGTGGTTCCGAAAAGGTTGAGATTGTTCTCATTATTGTCACCTCTCTTAGCACTATCATCATTATTCCTTTCAATATAATTGCTACCTTTTTTAACACCATCATTATTGCCAATAACATTCTCATTGTTGTAAACACTATTAAGATTGTTGTTTCCCTTTCCGTTGCCCTTAGAATTAATATTATTGTTAATGTTGTTGGAATTGCTATTGAGATTGCTTTCAATCTTGTAATCATTGTAATTGTGGCTATTGTCTTTTCTTTCATTGCTATTTTTGTTAAGTTCTTCATTGTAGGAAGTGCTTTTATCTGTGTGACTATTTCCTTTGCTATCACAAGCACCATTATTTTTTGGATTGTTGTAGTCACTAACATTTCTTTTTGCACCATCATTCTTGAGGTTGGCATTGTCATGAAGGTTGCGATTGTTGTCATCATGGTCACTTCTCTTAGAACTACTCTCATTACTCTTTTCGTTATAATCGCTACCTCTTTTAGCATCATCATTATTGCCAATGACATTCTCATTCTCATAAACACTATTGTTGTTGGTGTTTTCCTTTCCGTTGCCCTTAGAATTAACTTTTTTGTTGTTGTTGTTGTTTGAATTGTTATTGAGATTGCTATGAATCTTGTAGTGACTGAAATTTTTGCAATTGTCATATTTTTCAGTATTATTATTATTGAATTCAACCATGAAGGAATTACTTTTAGTGTGACTATTACTTTTGCTGCTACAAACACCATTATTTTTTAGGTTGTTATAGTCACTAACATTTCCTTTAGCACCATCATTCTTGACGATGGCGTTGCCATAGTTGTTGTCATTGTTGTCACCTTTCATTGAACTAGCATAATTATCCCTGTCATTATAATTACTACCTTTCTGAACACCATCATTATTGCAAATGACATTCCCATTGTCATAAACGTTATTACAATTGTTGTATCCCTCTCTATTTCCCTTAGAATTAACATTGTTGTTCATGTTCTTGGAATTACTATTGGGATTGCTTTCGATCTTGTAGTCGTCAAAATTGTTTCTATTGTCTTTTCTTTCAGTGCTATTATTGTTGAGATCATCATTGTAGGAATTGCTTTTATCAGTGTGAGTATTACTTTTGTTGCCATAAACACCATTCCTTTTTAGGCTTTTATAGTCATTAACCTTTGTTTTAGTACCATCATTCATTGGGTAGGCATTTCCAAAAAGGTTGAGATTGTTGTCATCATTGTCACCTCTCTTAAAACTATCATGAGTGTTCTCGTCATTATAATTGTTACCTCTTTTAACACTATCATTATTGCAAATGACATTCCCAATATCGTAAACACTATTACGATCGTTAGATCCCTTTCCATTGCCCTTAGAATTAATATTGTTGTTAATGTTGTTGGAATTGCTATTAAGATTGCTTTCAATCTTGTAGTCGTTGAAATTGTTGATATTGTCTTTTCTTTCAATGTTATTTTTGTTGAGTTCTTCGTTGTAGAAATTGCTTTTGTCTGTATGACTATTTCTTTTGTTATCACAAACTCCATTAGTTTTTAGGTTGTTATAGTCATTAACATTTCTTTTAGCACCATCTTTCTTGGGGTAGTCATTTCCAGAAGGGTTAAGATTGTTGTCATCATTGTCACTTTTCTTAGAACTACCATCATTATTCTCGTCTTTATAATTGCTACCTTTTTTAACACCATCATTATTGCAAATGACATTTCCATTGTCGTAAACACTATTACGATTGTTGTTTCTGTTTCCATTGCCCTTATAGTTTGAATTGTTATTGAGATTGCTTTCAATGTTGTGGTCATTGAAATTGTGGCTATTGTCTTTTCTTCCAATATTATTTTTGTTGAGTTCTTCATTATAAAAATTACTTTTATTTGTATGACTATTTCTTTTGTTATCACAAATACCATTATTTTTTAAGTAGTTATAGTCATTAACATTTCTTTTAGCATCATCATTCTTGGGGTAGGCATTTCCAAAAAGATGGAGATTATTGTCATCATTGTCACCTCTCTTAGAACTATCATCACTACCCACGTCTTTATAATTGCTATCCTTTTTAACACCATCATTACTGCAAATGGCATTCTCATTGTCGTAAACACTATTACTATTGTTGTTTCCCTTTCCATTGCTCTTGGAATTAACTTTGTTGTTGATGCTGTTGGAATTACTATTGAGATTGTTTTCATTGTTGTAGCCGTTGAAATTGATGTTGTTGTCTTTTCTTTCAATGTTATTTTTGTTGAGTTCTTCATTGTAGAAATTGCTTTTATTTGTATGACTATTTCTTTTATTGTCCCAAACATCATTATTTTTTAGGTTGTTATAGTCACTGACATTTCTTTTAGCACCATCATTCTTGAGGTTGGCGTTGCCATGAAGGTTGTAGTTGTTGTCATCATGGTCATCTCTCTTAGAACTACCATCTCTAGTGTCATATACACTATTACTATTGGTTTTTCCCTTTCCATTGCTCTTTGAATTAACATTGTTGTTGATGTTGGTGGAATTACTATTGAGATGACTTTTAATGTTGTAGTCGTTGAAATTGTTGCAATTGTCATTTCTTTCTGTGTTGTTTTTGTTGAGCTCAACCTTGTAGGAATTGTTTTTATCAATATGATTATTACTTTTGTTGTCACAAACACCATTATTTGTTAAGTTGTTATAGTCACTAACATTTGTTTTAGCCTTATCGTTCTTGGGATTGGCGTTGCCATAAAGGTTACGATTATTGTCATCATGGTCACCTCTCTTGGAATTACTAACATTACCCTTGCCACTATAATTGATTCCTTTTTTAACATCATCATTATTGCAAATGACATTCTTATAGTCATAAACATTATTACGGTCGTTGTTTCCCGTTTCAATTCTCTTAGAATTAACATTGTTGTTGATGTTATTGTCGTTGCCTTTTCTAACACAATCAATGTTGTGAATGTAATTACCATTGTCACTATTTTCCGTGTCGTCATCATTGTTTGGAATATTATTATCATAAACCCCATTGCAGGTGTGATCAACATGACCTTTACTCTTAGAAGTTCTATTTTTGTTGGCATTGTAATTATTGTCACTAATCTTCGGATCATCATTCTTATGGATCTTCTCATAAGCAACATAACAATTGTTGACTCTATCCTTAGAGTTATTAATGATACTTGTGTTTCCAACATTAACACCATTCTTAATGTCACCATTGTTGAAATTGTTATCAACATTTCTAAAAGCATTATCATAGATATTATTTTCTATCATATGACCAATATAACCATTTTTAGCACCATTATTTTTGCAAATGCTATTATCATCACCATAACCACCACCATGGTTATTGTTATCATTCTCATTTCTATTATATTTGTAATTATTGTTAATGTTGTTGTCGTTGCCATCACTTTCAACATCATCATCAATATTATATTTGTTGCTTCCATAATAAACATCATGGTTATTGTTAAGAATTCCACCAATTATAGAATTTTCATCTTTCACAATCTTTTTGTCATTTCCACCCCTTTTAACATTACTATTGTTGGAAATGTTGTTGACATAAGAATCATCACAGTCATAAATATTATTGTCACCACTCTTAGATGTTCTATTATTTCTTTTGTCGTTTTTGTTTTCTCTATTTTTAGCATCATCATTGCTTTTGATATTATTCTTGTGATAAATATTTGTATGAATGTTCTTTCCATCGCCACCACTCTTAGAATTATCATCTTTCATAATCATTTTGTCAATTTCACCTCTTTTAACGTGACTATTGGGGATGTTGTTGACATAAGAATCATCATAGTCATAAGTATTTTGGTCACCACTCGTAGAGGTTTTATTATTGTTTTTGCCACTTTTGTTTCCTCCATTTTTAGAACCATCACTATTTTGGGTATTATTGTCATTATAAGCACATGCGTGAATGTTGCTTCCGTTGTTACTACTCTTAGAATTATCATCTTTGATAATTTTCTTGTCATTTCCTCCACTTTCAACATTATGACTGTTGGAGATATTGTTGAAATAAGAATCATCACAATCATAAATATTATTGTTACCACTCATAAAAGTTTTATTATTCCTTTTGTCAACTTTTTGTTTAGCACTATCATTATTTTGGATATTATTCTCACTGTGATAAACACTTGCATGAAGGTTGCTTTCATTGCCATCACCCTTACAATTATCACCTTTCACAATCTTCCTGTCATTTCCACCTTTCTTAGCATCATGATTGTTGGGCATGTTGTTGGCATAAGAATCACCACAATCATAGATATTATTGTCACCACTAGTTAAAGTTTTATTATTTTTTTTAGCAGTTTTGTTTTCACCTTTTTTAACATCACTACATTGGATATTATCCTCGTTGTGATAAACACTTGCCTGAATGTTGTTTCCATTGCCACAACTCTTACTATCATCTTTCATAATCTTCTTGATATTTCCACCTCTTTTGGAATCATGATTTTTGGGGATGTTGTTGACATAAAAATCTTCAAAGTCATAGATATTGTTTTCACCACTTGTAAATGTTTTACTATTTCTTTTGTCACTTTTGTTTTCCCTATTTTTAGCACCATCACTACTTTGAATATTATTCTCATTGTGATAAGTACTTGCATGAATGTTGTTTCCATCACTCCCACTCTTAGAATTATCATTTTTCATATTCTTCTTATCATTTCCAACTCTTTCAGTATCAATATTAGTAGTGATGTTGTTGACATAAGAGTCACTAGAGTCATAGATATTGTTATCACCATTCATAAATGCTTTTGAATTCCTTTTGTCAATTTTGTTTTTAGTATTATCACTACTTTGGATATTATTCCCATTTTGATAAGCACTTGCATGAATGTTGTTTCCATTGCCACCACTATTGGAAAAATCATTATTGGAATGTTTGTCTTTGTTGTCATTAATTTTATTTCTAACATTCTTGTTGGTATTGTCATTGTCATTGCTTTTAGTGCTATCACTATTGCATATATTGTTTCCATTTGCATAACTAGTATTATAGTTCATATTGGTAATTTGATTGACAATGCTTTTACCTGCATTAATGTTGCGATTGTTGTCAATGTCAATGCTTTGGCCACTACCATTGTTACAATTGTTGTCGTAGTTGCATATATCTTCTCCTTTGCTGTGAACATTAATGTCATTCTTAATGTTTTTTTCATTGCAGCGGTTATAATTGAAGTTGACGCCTTTAACAATATCTTCATCTTTTTGTTCGTTGTTACTTTCATACTCAATACGTTGAACACCATCAACATTTGAGCACTTGCTTCCATTGATTTTAACATCACCAGTTTTGCAATTGTCTCTATTGTTAATGGTTTTAGTCCTAATGCTCTTTTTGTACTTGTTTTCATTGTCATTCTCAATGCCTTTAGTAGCGTCATTGTCTTGGTTGTTAATGACAATGTCTTTACTCTTTATGCTATCAGAGGTGCAACTACTTTTGTTATTGGCATGGGCACTACCATTGTTATGGTTGTTGTCATCATTATTATTACTTGTCAAAACTTTGTTGCCAATGTCAATGCCTTTTCCACTACCATTGTTATAATTATTGTCGGAGTTGCATGTATCTTCTCTTTTGTTGTAAACATTGATGTCATTCTTAATGTTTTTTTCATTGTGGCGATTATAATTGAGGTTGATGTTTTTAACAATATCTCCATCTTTTTGGTCGTTGTTACTTTCATACTTAATACTTCCAACACCATCAACATTTGTGCACTTGCTTTCATTGATTTTAGCATCACCAATTTTGCAATTGTCTTTATTGTTGGTGGTTTTAGTCCTAACACTCTTTTTGTACTTGTTGTCATGGTCATTCTCAATGTCTTTAGTAGTGTCATTGTCTTGGTTGTCGGTGTCAATTCTTTTACCACCATAAATGTTATGATTGTTGTATTTGTTGTCGAAGTTGTTGCTAATGTTTTTAGTGCTATCATTGTCGTAGTTCTTGTTGTTAACTTCTTTACTTTTGTCAATGTTGTAATGGTTCTTGTTGTTGACATCAACACCACCATTTCCATAGTTGATCCTTGTACAAATATCAACTTTATTATTGTTGATAATGTCAATGTTTTTATTGTCATTCTTAATGCTTTTAGCACTAAAGTCATTGTTGTCAATGCCTTTAGTTGTACTACCATGAACATTGCAATCGTTGTCATTGTCCAAGTGTATACCATTATCAACATTGTTGTTGTTGTCAGTGTTTTTACTTTCCCTTTTAAAGTCACTGATGTCATTCTTATTATCATCAACATTCTTATGGTCATTCTTAATGTTTTTAGCATTTGTAGCAATATCATTGTTACTTTGTTTATTCCTCCCATAATCACCGATATTATCATCTTTGTTGTGCTTGTTGTTATGAGTTTCACCCGAAATGTAATATTTGTCTTCTCTATCGTGATTGTTGTCAGTGAGAGTGCTGTTAGAAGCATCACTGTTACGGTTATCAAGGTCGTTTTCATTAATAATGGACTTTCGTGGGGTGGAACAATTAGTTTCTGCTATGGAAGAATTAACACTCATTGTTCTTGGTGAGGAATACGAAGAATTGATATGACTCAAAGTGGTCTTGCATTGGATCGTGCCCTCCAACACTTGCTCAGAAACATGCCACACCTTCACTGAGTTGTCCAAGCTCCCAGTATACACAATCCATCCTTGTTCCCTTTGCTCCACAGCAATGCACTTAACAGGTCCTGTGTGACCTATCAAAACTGAATGACATGTGTGGAAGCCATTTTCACTATACCTCCACACACACACATTATTATCCACTGAGCCACTAAATACAAGGTTCCCCGCTGTGGCAAGGCAAAGCACAGCGAGCTTGTGACCCCTTAAAACATCACCTTGCAAGTACTCACCTTTATGGTCACACTCCCAAAAGTTCACCAACCCATCTGAAGAACCACAGTACACCATTGTGGCCATGCAGTTCACTGCCAACGCTGTAACAGCATTTTCTTGCTTTAGCAAAATCCGATCCAACACATGTTTAGGCTTCTTCTCTTTCTCCCCCTTTTTCACATTCACTCTCCTCCATAACTTCACTGTCCCATCAGCAGAACCTGTTAATACGCTTCCTTCAAGCAGCGCTACCACTGCATTCACTGCATCATTGTGTGCAGTGATAGAATCTAAGCATTTTGAATCCGCCAAACGCCAAACCTTCAGCGTCTTGTCCCACGATCCAGAGTACAACAACCCTTCTTCTTTGTCCAAGCTTAGACTTGAAATGGCATCAAAGTGTTTTACCTTCACCGCGTTTCGGTTTCGTCGAACCTCCACGTAGTTCTTTGGGTTCATGGAGGATTTCACGTATTCTTTAAACGTGGGCAAGCTCCCTATTCGTTTGTAGTTATATGGATTCTTGGATGAAACTTTCCACACTCTAATCTTCCCGTCTTGATGGCCGGTGAAAATTTTGCCATCAGATATTACTATGGTTTTTACCAAACCGCTGCTTGATTTGAAACCAGTGAAGTCCTTGAGATGCTTCCAAACTCTTATGTTTTTGCTGTCAGAGCCTGCATATAACAATTCTCCAGAAACAGCTAAAGAATAAATGTGACCTGTTTCGCGGACGAGGGATCCGATGAGCTCAGTTTCCGGGGAATAATCTTCGTTGTAGTGGTTTGCAGAGTTGGGTAATGACCAAGGAGACTTTTTTATCGGAGAAGAAGTGTTGGGATGGTAGTTCCATGGGGACATAGTGTAGGGAGAGGCACTATTGCTGTTGGCATCATCGTAATTGTGACTATGGTTGAAATCATCTTCTTCATTGTTGAAACTGATAAACGAGGTGGGTTCATAATGTGATAGCGTTTCAAATTTGGGTTTATGCAAGGCGTTGTGTGTATTTAGCTCCACTAACATGGAGCCGCCGCCATGTGCATTTGTCATTCAATATCGAGAGAAAACGAACATCAACGAGGAATTCAATAGAATGTTAGATTTTGTTGATTTGAGAGATTGTAACATAAGGAAACAACATTTGAAAATTTTAAGAATTTTGTTTCAAGCTGCATTTGTGTAGCAAAGTTGAAATTTATGCCATAGGTTAAGAAAAGCATATACATATATAATTAAAGGTGGAGAAATGATGAGATAATAGACTAATATGTTAAGGGATAAAGGATGTTTGATATTTTTTTTTCTATTATGAGAAAAGAGATATACCGATAAAACTTCCAATTCAGCACACATTTTTCTACTAATATCTAGTATTAGAATGTTATATTTTGCCTATCTATATATGGTGTCAAACCATTAATGTTGCACCTTTTAAAAATAGAGCTTCACCTTTTTAAGAAGAAATGAAGTTATTCTCCCTTTTAAAACTCAATGTTTAAAGATCGATCATATTATTATTTAAACAAATTAAAAGGATAATTTAAATTTGTTTTAAAAAATGTTGTACATTATAATTATATAGAAGTACACGTATTAAATAAAAATTATTAATTATTTATATTATTATTAATATATTAAAATGTTATATTTCAAATCAAAACTCAAACTTTTTTTAATTAAAAAATCACATAATTGTAATAACACTTTTTATATCGATTGTAATTATAATAAATATAAAAGTGGATGCAGTGACATTTTTGTAATAAAAAAAAAACTTTTTATATTTAATATAGTTATAACCATGTAGAGCAGTGACATTTTTATAATAAATAAGAAAATTTTCTATATCAATTCTATTTAGTTTTAAAATTTGATTTAAATAATTATGAAAAGACTTTATCATAATTCATTTACAAGATTAAGATTAAGATTGAGATTGAAATATATATATATATATATATATATATATATATATATATATATATATATATATATATATATATATATATATATATATATATATAACACTCTATTACCATTCTTTCTTCAGTCTCTTTCTCAAATTTTTTTTTTCTCACAATTTCCATCCCTTTTAAAATTTGATGACACCTCACACCAACAAGTGTGTTAGGAATCATTTCTAACCAGATAAATATTTAAATAGGGTAACTTCTTGTTTATTTTGTAGATTTGTTATTATTATTTTTTTCTTATGAATATTTGTCATCTTGGTGGATTTAATTAAGAAAAGTGATAAGCTCAATTAACATTGATTATATTTGAATACTTTACTTTATGTCTCTGGATTTTAGGTAATCCTCTTATTGGAGTTGAGACTTTGAATTACAAATAAATGAGTTATTTTTCTTTCTTATAGAACCTTATGATATATGGTTTACATTTGAAGTTGAGATAGTTATAATATTTTTGAGTTTTATGTAGATCTGTGTGTTGTTTCAACATATTTTAGATGTTGTGATTTATATAGTTTGAATAAATTAAATTATTGTGTTAAGATATTATTGTGTTAAGATATTGCATTTGGAAGAAATTAGTTTTATTATTATTTTAAAAGTGATATTCGCTGTTATGCATAAAATGTTTGAATTTGATGTGGATGAATATGTACGTGTGTATACATTGAATTTGAATAATTAAGATTAAAATGAAATGGTGAAAGAATGATGTTTGAACAAATTATAGATTATACCAATTAATTTGAATGTGTCTCAAAGCTATACTTTTTAAAAAATAAATAAATGTGATGTTGTCGCATGAAATTGATTTTCTGATAAGTTTATTAATGCGATGGATTTTTACTAAAGTAAAAAAAACATAAATCAAAGTTTTTAATGAGATTTTTCACGAATTACATTTACTATTTCATCTTTACTTTTTGATACATTTTCACTTAAATATTAAGTTTTCATTCAAATAAAAATGTTTATTATAAAATATAAATAAAATATTAATTTGTATATTTAATTTATTTTGTAATTTTAAATAAATTATATTATATAAAAGTAGTTATTAAGAATTATAAAAATTTGTACGTATTTAATATCATAAATTTAAAATAATATATGATAATTTTTAATTTACTAAAATGTGAAGTTATGTAATTTAAATAATTAAATTACTCTCGTAAATTTTAAAAAATATAATTCTTTTTAAAGAAATTATGTGAACAACATATCTCATTGTAAGAGATTTTACCTTTTTATAAAAGTAAATTATTTTCTAAAGATTCTCCATTCAAACACTGGGAGGATTTTGAGTGAAAAAAAAAAAGTATTAGATGGATGTAATTCCTTAACCGTAGGAGGCCTGTAAGGCCTCTGATAAGCCCATTAGTTGGCCGGATTCAAAGCCCACCTAATGACTCTTTGTTTCGTCTTCCTCAAGTTGAAAACTTGGCGTTGATCAGAAGAATTGAAAAAGATTTGAAGAAAATAGAGTGGTAATTAGCAAAGGAAGAAAGAGCTTAAGGAGTGGCATATACAATACTTCAGCATTAGCATCGATAATGGAGTTTGTTCCAGAAGAGGGCAAGGACCTTAACGAGGATTGCTCCACTTTGATTTTAGTGCGTTCATGTTCTAGGGTTTCGCCCTTCCTTTTTTCCCAGTTCATTACTCGGTCTTTTATACCATTCTGCAAATAGACATTGATTTTTCATTTCATGGCTGAATAACGTGTGGTGTTAGCTCAATTTTAGACCTAACTATTAACTACTAATTTAGTTCTTTAGAGTGTGTATGTGTGTGCATGTTGCATCATCGTAATTTGTGTGCTTTCAGCCTGCTCTGTCGATTGGCAATGTGGGGCAGCTAGTTGCGGATCTTTTGATTTCATCAATGGGTTCAGAGAGAGTTGGGTATTTGGACGATCCTAACGTTTTGCCCTGTGTTGGCAATGATGCTTATGGACCCTTTCCTCAAGGAGACCTTGCACTTCCCCTTGAAGGTCCTCCTTTGTTTTTGTTTTTAATTTTATTTATTATTTCACAACTATTACTCTTGTTAATTTCATTTTCTATGTTCTTTCTCATCAACTTTTTGCAGCTTATGATTCTCCTTCTAATGCTCTCACTATCATCCAACAGAGATCGCCGGTGATTAAGGTAATACCCATGGCAACATCTATTTTGTTCCTTTAATCTGATACAGCTTGCCTGTAATGTGCTGATTTTCTAGCTAGGGGATCATTAAGTGATTTGCAACGTGTGGGTTGTTCCTTAGAGGCTTAGTTGTTGGCAGTAAAGTTTTAATATGGACAAACTGAGACTTCAGTGATACCTTTGTTATTTTAAACTAGTGCGTGCTTGAACGAATGATAGTAGTAGTATCTCACTTCCTCTTGTGTTTGAACCTGTTCTGTATCTCTACATTTCTGCCTTGTTCGAAATCCAAGGTGTTATACCTGTCAAAAACATACGCACTCATGTCAGTGTTTTTCTCAGTTGTTCATTAAATGATTCCATCTGTCTTATCACTTCCGTTTCTTTTTCCTCAACTTTTATCCTATAAAATCTTGTTCTTATGATTGTGTTACTTGTTTAGCTGTCCTAGTAGCCTCTCTGAACAATGCAGTTAGTTTGCTGTCCTCTTTGAAATGTAGGTGAAAAATTCAAGGATGTGCAGTGCGTGAACAACGCCATTCTGAATTTCCTACTCTAATTTAGAAGTGTGTGGCAATTGCCAGATTGATTCTTAGGGTAGTCATAAAGATTAATACGTATAATTGATTACTACCTAATATTTGGATTAACAATAAGAGAACTGTGTGTATTTTGACTTGTGATTTGGCTGAACTAAGCACGAATTACTGTGCATGCCACTTGTTAACGTCAATCTTCTTGATGCTTTTGCACTATACCTCATCTTAATGTTTTCTATTAAATTTAATGATGGAATTAGTACACATAATTTTGGAAACTGTAAGAGGAAATTGCTCTGATACATGGTCATTTGAGTAGGGTATGATGGTTCAGTTTGCAAAAAACATGGCTGATTTTCTTGCTGGCAGTGGAAAGAAACATATTATTGTTCTCTCCAGCTTAGATTTTGGAAAGTGGCAAAAAGTTGATATGTCAAGGTGAGGAGCTATATATTTTTGAAACTGCCCTTCTTCGTGGTTAAGATATTTAAGTCATTCAATTCTGATTGTAACTTCTGTTCAAATTATAACCCTCAGAAGGTTCTTAGCTTTGTCATTATGACAACTATGCAGTATTTTAAATCCAGCTTGGTTTAGGAAATTGCATTGTCATTCTTTCCATTCTGATACATCTATTGGCTATCACATTAGTGGTTTGCAGATACATTATCTTTCTAGTGCCAACAGCAATGGAACTGATGAAAATTGCGAACAGCTTGGATGGAAGAAACTTCAGGAGTATGATCCTTCTCAAAAGCATTGGAAATATCTTAATGATTTAGCTGAAGGAAATGTTACACTGGAAGATATTATTTCTGTAGAAGATGAGCTAGAAGAAGAAAATTATTATGCTAGCTTGCCTTTTGCTGCACTTTTTACTTTTCTCAAGGTAACTTACATGCATTTATATTTCACGATGCTACATTTCTTGTTAATCCTTAAAGCCTCTGTATGAAGATAAGAGAAGTGATGGCATCCTTTAATTTTATTTTTTAGATTGATGCCTGTTGTCATAAACTTTCTTTAGAAAGAACTCCTTCTAGTTGGAATTTGTTTCAGTTACATGGTATGCTCTATTTTTTGCATGAAAAAATTATTAAGGCTCTACCTGGACTGATTGCTGCGAAAGGAGAGGCCAGGTTCATTAGGGATTTTTTTTCCATATGAAGAACAATGTCAGAGAATGTAGTTTAGTTGATCTCCATTTTTAAAAATAATAACTAATGAAAGGTCGCAGGGTGGTTATCCCTTACCTTTTAATTACAAAAATTGAAGAAATAGAGCATCAATATATGGATACATGGATTGATGGATGTAAGGTGATGGTTTTTATGTATCAGGCTAAAGGTTTGAAGGTCACCTGCTTATTGTGTTATTGCTCAGAAGGGGACAATGTATCGGATGCTTTTCAATTAGCCGATGCAACATATAAACTTCTCCAGATGACTCACCCTACTACTGGTGAGCTTTCTTTTTCTTTGTTGTCTTTTTATAATTATTTCTATACTTAATTTATCTTTGTCGTCTTTCTATATTGTTTTATTGTTTTTTATCTATGTTATGTTATTCATATAAAAATTGTCTTATCATGACAACTAATGATTTTTCCAATATCTTTCTTTTTCTTTATTGTTTTTTATCTATGTTATGTTATTCATATAAAAATTGTCTTATCATGACAACTAATGATTTTTCCAATATCTTTTTTCAAGGATATAATGATTCATTATTTTTAACTCCCAAAAAATGTGACGGAGAATATTTCTTCCCGGATTTGTCAAATGTGGATTTTAAAAATTATTATTTTCTAAGCCTTTGTCCCTAATCCCACTACTGAGACTATTATCATTTTTCTGGGTCTGCTGAATTTCTTGGATTAGAACATCTTTGAGGCGTGTATTTTCATGGGTATCTTATTTTAAGATACAAATATCTTAGTATTTCTCCTATCAACCACATCTCTCATTTTTCGCATGTTAAAGATTTAATTGTGACAAATGAATAAACACATTTCTGCAAGTAAAAAATCGTAAGAGTTGGTTTCTAATATTTCGTACAATGCCTTTCCAGGAATTGAAAGTGGCACATGGCGAGTGCCACTTTCTTGGATGAGTGTGTATGGACCACCACCAGACGTGTCCATCTTCTAAGGTTGGTTACTTAGTTTGATACCTGTAATTTGTTACTTATTACTTAGTTTTTTAAAGTCTAAATAATCCTAAACTAGTCCTATGTAAGAATAATGTAACTTTATTATGAATTTGTTATGGTGGAATTCTAACTTCTATAGAATTTGTTCATATACCGTTACTGAGGAATGGGAACAGTAAGCAAGCGTGTTTTGCAATCCATTACTTTCCCAAAACGGACAAAATGTCATGTGTCAAATATTATATTTTTCTCAGAGGTCTAAACTGGAAGTAAAATGTGAAAATAACTATATCCATTGCTTCATTAGGATTATTTATGAGTAATTTTATTTATGCAATTATTTTATTACAGTTCTTGTACTTTAGAGAAAATAATTTAGAGAAAAAGTGAAAGTATACTTAAATCCAATGGAAGAACTTATTTTAAATACAGCACTGCTCTTATTTATGATCTCTGATGAGCATAAACCATCGTACATTTATTTATTTATTGACCCCAGTTGGATTGGATTCTTTAGATAAGGTGTATAAATAAGCAATTTTATATTACAATGAAATTCCATGCAAAAAGTATTGTATTTATTATTATTATTATTATTATTATTATTATTATTATTATTATTATTAGATTTTGTTGAAAAGTACATGCAATTCACGGTTTATGCGGAGAGAATACAATGAAAATGACTCCAGGGTTGTAATATCTGTCACTTTGATCTCCATTATCCAATTCATTTTGCAGCCTTTGCTCTTCGCCTGAACTTTTAAACACCACACTATTTTCAACTCCAATTATCTACCAACGTGTTAAATTGAATTATTCCACCTTTTTACACCATCTTTTCCTAACTAAAGAAAATACATGGAATATTCCAAAATTAATTTTTCTATTTACACTATAATGTTAAATTGAATTATTTTGTTGCATATATCATGGAAAATGCTTATCCTTTTTATATACTTGTTAAGAATTCCCATCAAAGATGCTGCTGCGTAACTTTAGTGGTTGGCAAACATCAATCATGTGATGAATATTTCACCTATACTTTACACATTTAATATTACTCGGCTGGCTGCCTTGTGCGTTATCCGTTTTATATACATTATCGAAAGCTTCAATTTGGTCAAAAGTCTAATAATTTACGCGGGGTTATTATTTTCTTTATGGAAGTGGATCGTTACGTTATGTTATTGTGATAATCAGTTCACATTTAGAAATTAAAGTATTATATACCTTTTTGGTTTTTTAATATTAAACACGTTAATTGTATTTAACCTTTTATAAAATATTGAATAATCTAATGAGAAAATTATTTATTTTTTATACCAGTTATGATGTGTTCGAACTGCTTTCATAAAACCCAAATTAGTTATGCTGATGATATTTCAAAACTAAACCATCTTTCTTTTCCAAAATTAAACGTATCCGACTAAATGGGAATGCAAACAATAAGAGGTGGGGACAAAAGATATCCCAATTTTGACCTAATTTTGCAAGTTTAACACAAATATATATTTGGTTAGAACTAAAAATGTCATTCTAAATTAGGCTTAAAACTTAACGGCTACATTTAATTTTAAGTATGTTCAACAAATCTAACCCACTTTGTCATTTCTATATATAAAATAAATAAAATTATGTCGAGTCTCATACCACAAATCAATTACTATTAATGAAACAATAAACTACAACCAACACACATTCAATTTTTTCTAACTCTCATTCATAATTTTGAACCGTCAATATCATACATAGCTTAACCAAATATGATGTAATGCGATCGTGTATTATAAATTAGAATAATTAATTACATAATTTTTAAGTTCTTATCTTCCTTTTCCTATATGTATAATTTACTCTCCGACTCTATAACTAACTAAAAGTATTTATTATTTTTAACTTTATATTTCTATGCGATCTTCTAAATTGATTATCTTTTAGTAAGTTAACCATATTTTCTATTTTAAATTAAATCATTAAATAGGGTAACGTGAAGTAAAATAAATACAAGATAGGACGCATATATTATGTTGTGTATTAAGTTTAATCTAATTGAAAGTAATTAAATAAATGAAATTTTAATTATTTTACTTCACGTCACCCTTTTTAATGTGCCAGAGAAACGGATTGTACCAAAAAATTATGTTATCATATTTTGTTTAAATTCAATTACATATTATATAAAGAAGTAATTAATAACTTGTGGTATGAAAACTTTTAAATTTCCAAAGTCTAGAAAACGACCAATACAAAAGACAGAGAGATGACTAGGCGATCATTTGTTGAGAAATTCAACATAAAAGTTTTATTAGGAACTTACGTGTTTAATTATCTACCGTTGATCTGTTTATAAAAAGATAAAAGTAGCTGAAATGGATTCAGTTACGTGTAGTACAGACAATTTTTTACCAGAAAATGGGTTTTGCTTTTTCACGTAAAACTTATCCTTATTTAAACCAATGATTTCCTAGCAGAAAACGTATTTCCAAACACGTCTCAAGGTATGCTTGTTTCCATGAAACAACATTGAAGTAAAGAGTGTGTTGGATTGACATTTATTTGAGTTCATATAACGACAGATATACCTTTGTACACGTGTAAATAATGAGAAAGTTAGATAATATAAGAAAAATATATTAAGAAAAACATAATAATTCTACAACACCACGAAGATTTATTTATTCGACGGTTAATCGTTTAGAAATATTACAAATAATATCACTAAATATATGAATTCAAATATATAGGTGTTATTGAAAACTTATTTTCCTTTGATGACTTTGGTTTTAACTTCTTATTGAAAAAACAACGAGATCAAGTCTCACACTCTTCAATTAAGAGCTACTTACAAAATATCGTATACCATTTTTTTCCAAATGAATTACGTATTTCTTTTGTAGTTGAATAAGCAATTTGGTATTATCAAGAGAAATTTATTTTTATGATTCTAAAAAAATTTACTTTATACTGTATAGTCTCGTCAATGGACCGGACGGTGAATAACTAACAACTCAAAAACCAATCAATAAAAATAGTCGTTCAAATATTTAAATAATAACGATAACAACAATTGATGGAGAATTAACGAGAATAATAACAATTATTAATAGATTTGATTTAATTTTTATTACAAGATTTATAAAACATCAACGTAAATGACACTTTTTTATGACTTAGCTTTGCTAAACTCGTTAAAAGATACATTTGAGTTGAGTGTCAGATCAACCTCAAATGGATCGATGGACTCTAAAAGAACAACATACAAATTGAGTGATCAACATTTAGAATACACCAGCAGAATAAGACGACAGATCTAACAATTTTAAAAGTAAACTTCTTGAGAATACTTTGTGAAAAACATGTGTTTTTATTTTTATTTTTTTTTCAGAAATGTTGCGTGATTAAACTGATGACATTAAGTTCTCGTACAAGAGGAAGGTATCAAAAGACTTCCCATGATGAAACAATTCAATAATGACTCGGCAGATCTATTAATTTGAATGCGACTTAATTTCTATGGACAGAAACTTTTATCCCTTAATAAAAAAAGCGTTAATATTTTAAATTTTCATTCTAAAAAAATTGTAAAAAAATAAAATAAAAAGGTTGTCGATCTATGTTATTTTTATCGAAGTCAAAAGAAAAAATGAATGGAGGGTACGCTATAAATAGCTCACTAAAATATCTTGTAGATCCCAGTGTGAACATACAATGCGAAACTTAGAACATCCTAAGCAATCCATTGAAAGCGAAAGCGAGTGACAGATAGAAGAGTGTGTCAAAAAAATGTGAAGCATAAGAAAAGGTGAAAAAGTTAAGCACAGGGTGTCTTAGGTGGGAGACAAATGATCCTAATCCAAGGGTGGGTGGATGGAGCAAACCAGTGTTATTTTAAATACGTTATTATAGTAAAACAGCGTGAACACGTTGTCCACGCTGCCAACTTAACGTTATAAAGATTATAGATTGTTCAGACATACCTCACTCCACTCACCCTCCTCCTACACACTAACCACCAAGTTACGGTTGAATCAACCATGGCTACTTCCGACACCACCGCCACCAAGCTTCCCCTCAAGGAGATTCCCGGAAGCTACGGCCTCCCCTTCTTCGGACCCATGAGTGACAGACACGACTACTTCTACCACCAGGGACGCGACAAGTTCTTCGCCGACCGAATCCAAAAGTACAAAGCAACCGTCATCAGAACCAACATGCCACCCGGTCCCTTCATTTCCTCAAACCCTAAAGTCATCGCTCTCCTCGACGGCGTCTCCTTCCAGATCCTCTTCGACAACTCCAAGGTCGACAAGCGCGACGTCCTCGACGGCACCTTCATGCCTTCCACCTCCTTCACCGGCGGCTACCGCGTCTGCGCCTTCCAGGACACCACCGAGCCCTCCCACGCGCTACTCAAGACCTTCTACCTCAACCTCCTCGCCTCCAAGCATGCCTCCTTCATCCCGCTCTTCCGCAACAACCTCTCAGAACACTTCGCTGACCTCGAGGACCAGCTCGCCGGGAGATCCTCCAAGGCCGACTTCAACACCTCCGTCGGCTCCGCCTCCTTCAACTTCCTCTTCCGTCTCCTCACCGGTCAAGACCCCTCCGCAACCAAAATCGGCTCCGATGGCCCCACCCTCGTCACGACCTGGCTCGCGGCGCAGCTCGCTCCGCTCGCCACTCTAGGTCTACCCAGGATCTTCAACTACGCAGAAGATTTCCTTATCCGAACAATCCCTTTGCCTGCGTGGACTGTGAAATCCAGCTATAAGAAACTCTGCGAGGGTTTTGCCAGCGCAGGTAATGTGATCGTCATTTAGTCTGAACCGGTTAATGTGTTATTATTACGGTTGCAAGTTTTCTTTATCTAGTTCGGATTACGATGTGCAGGTTCTTCCGTGCTGGACGAAGCGGAGCGGTTGGGGATAAAGAGGGACGAAGCTTGCCACAACCTTGTGTTCATGTTAGGGTTCAACGCGCAGGGAGGGTTGGTGAACCAGTTTCCGATTCTGATGAAGTGGGTTGGGTTGGGCGGGGAGAGTTTGCACAGACAGCTTGCAGAGGAAATCAGGAGCGTTGTTAAGGAAGAAAACGGGGTGAGTCTCCGTGCGTTGGATAGGATGACTTTGACTAAATCCGTGGTGTACGAGGTGATGAGGATAGAGCCGGCGGTTCCGTTCCAGTACGGAAAGGCCAGGGAAGATCTTGTGGTGGAGAGCCACGATGCGGCGTACGTGATCAAGAAGGGTGAGATGATCTTTGGATATCAGCCGTTCGCTACGAAAGACCCTAAGATCTTTGAGAGAGCGGAGGAGTTTGTGGCCCACAGGTTTGTTGGGCCTGATGGAGAAAAGTTGTTGAACCACGTGTTGTGGTCCAACGGTCGCGAGACGGAGGAGCCAACGCCGGATAATAAACAGTGTCCCGCAAAGAATCTGGTGGTGCTCCTGTGCAGGCTATACTTGGTGGAATTCTTCCTACGATACGATACTTTTACGTTCGATTTTAAACCTGTGGTTCTAGGTCCCCAAGTCACCATCAAGTCACTGGTTAAATCATCTTACTGACCCTCGCTAATCTCTGTTATTAATTGAATAAATCGGATTAAGTAAAGTAAGTATGTTTCCTGTTCCGCGCTGCAGAGGAGTAAGTACTACCTGTAACATGCAGAGTGATGTGTGTTTCAAATTTTAATTTGTTTTTGTGGTGTCTCGTCATCCAATATATTCCTTTTCTTTCACGTTTTCTCTTTCTTTAATATTTTTCTATCAGTGAGTGTGCTCTAATTTGTCTGCTAAACCAGCAACATCAGCAACACTATACTAATCATTTATCATTAATCATATCATTATCGTTAAATTAACCCGTAAATTTCGATGTTTAACATGTTCTAAGGTTATTATGCGTATTTGGACGATAAAATTAAGCGTCAAGAACTTTTGACCCCATCGTTTTCATCTCATGCTTAAATTACAACTCTACACGTTATTATTTTATTATAATATTTTATTTATTATTATTATTTTAATGTAATATTCTATAAAATATATGAGAAATGCTAGCCAGTATACTAACAACACATAAATAATCTTTATTTAATTACATTTATGTTGAAATATTTGTTTAAAGTATAATTAGTGATTATGTTAAAATTTGGAATAATTGACTTCATTAATTAAAATAATATAAATTTGTATAACAGATTTTTTAAAAATATTTTTTTTAATTTATATAATTCAAGTCTTAAATTCATATTTTAATTTTTTATTTATTTTTTAGATGTTTAACACTTTATTATTTGATAGTTGATATATTGGATTTTTTTTTCAAAAAAATTGTTTGTTTTTCCTTTATTAATTTAAGTTTTTTTACATTTAGTTATATTTTAATTTTTAACAATGTTAAAATAAAAAATAACCAGTTAAAAAGAAATTAAAATCATTTTATTATTTAATTGTTTTTTAAGTTTGTGTTATGTTTATCAAATAAATTATCAATTATAATTGTTTTATATTTTTAAACATTTTAATCTTTTAAATAAAGTAAAACTGCATTATTATTGAAGTCAAATTCATTTAATGTTATAGTTAAATATGAACTTTTATAAAATTCAATATTTATTAATTATTCTTAATTACTGATTAACTTGACCCTACTTTATAATATAATATTTTAAGGTTGTCAATGACATTCATCGTATTTTTATAGCACTTATATAAATCATTTAAATTTTATAAAATATTTATTTTATTATTTTATTTGTTATTAAAATAAGCCGTTTATTGGATGTATATCAAAAGTGAAGAAGTTGAAAATAAAGATGATATAATCAAAGTTGGAAGTAAAATGTTAGAACATAATGAAAGAGTGAAAAAAAATATATTTAAAAAGTCAAAAAAATTGTAAATCTACGTGATTGATTTAGAAAATATAGAAATTGTTGGCCACAATTTTGACATAGCATCTTATATATTTAGGTGTATGATTGATTGATCATGTTTTCTTAAAAGCAGATGAAGAAAAACTAGACTTATTTTTTCTCATATTTTAAGGCCATTGAATCTCAATAATAACGACACATTGTCCAAAAATAATCCATGCGCCTACTCTTTAATATAAAAGCAATGTGACCCAGAAAAACCTACCTCACATATTAAAAAGTTTAAGTTCAATTGAATTATTAACCAACTACACGACATAAAAGAATAAAGCTAATAGGTAATCAAATATATGAGATTTGTATAATTGATTATAACGAATAAGTTATGTTTTTATTGGATCGGTCAACACTCTTAATTTTTTTATTAATAGCTTTTCAGATTATTTTTATTTTCTATTCACCTCACATGTCTCTTAAATAATGTTTTCGGTACTTGTTGAAAGACTACTGTGTTTAAGTTAATAGGTATTTGAGCTCAATGAAATTAAATATAGTAATCAATTAAATTAATTACCTTATCCAAACTTTATATATATATATATATATATATATATATATATATATATATTATTTGGAATAAATTTTCACTTATCACTTTCTAATTGGCTTAATCGTGTCTTAACATTATTGTTTAATTGATTTATGTTAAGTTTTTTTTAGACTGATTAATAGAGTAAGATGATATTAAATAAAGTAATTAATATAATAATCATCTTGTCTATATCGATTTATAAGTTGTTCAACTATTCCAAAATGTTTGACTAATTGATTTGTATTATATAAATCACGTATCATAAAACATTCAATAGGTTATTGGAGGAAATTTTTTAAAAAAGCATATTACTGACAGAGATGGCAAAAAGGGTCGAGTCCAATGAATTAGTCCAACCAAAAAATTGGGCCGGACGACTTCTTCAACCCGACAGTTCAACATAACCCGTCTCGCTCAGCCCGATATTCAACATATTAAAAAGCCTAAATATGTAAGGAACTTGCACTCATTCGTGACCCGTCCAACTTGGCAGGATAACCAAGCATCATAAAAAAACCTAAATGTAAAAGCTCGCCTTCACCCATGACAATATTCAAGCCATCTCGACAAGCCACTCGATAACCAGACTAAACTTCATTAAGAATACCTAAAATATTTAATGTATGAACATGTTGTGTTATATTGTAAAATTCAAATTAGGAAGTGATGTTATATTCAAATAAGTAATAATTTATTCAAATGCAGCCCAACATCAATCATGTATCAATCCGACATTAGCATGTTTCAACATCAACCTAACATGAATCTGTTTCAATTTAACAGTTCGGCATGAACCCGTTTCAGCTCAATAACTCGACATAAGCTCGTTTCAATTCACTAGTCTGACCAGACTAACAACTTTGACAGTTTGATAAATCTTGTTCTAAAACTCAATATATTTTTACGTCCAATCCATTTTTGAAAGACTAAAGTATGACCAAACTTACTACCTCTATATATTAATAAACAAATTGTTAGAATTGAACCTCTTTGAACAGAGGCAAAATTTATAATTATATTCAATTATTAGGATTTTACCATTTGATATTTTGTTAAAAGACCAGTAGATTTCTTTGGAGAAATAACTTGGTGCGAAAATGATTTATTGAAAGTTCATGCAAATTATTTTGAAATCCCTTTTTACGTCGTCAATCATGTGTTTTAGTTTGATAAGTCTGTATTGTTCGTAATCAGAGATAAATATTTGATGCATATATTATTAATCCCAATATTCTTTCTTTGTTATGGTAAAACTACCTTTATTTAATCTATCAGGATTTTATATCTGTTCACATATATACAGAGAAGTTTGTTTAGTCTTTTGGTTCAGGTGAGAATCGAGATAAGATTGAAAAGTTAGAACCAAGAAAGTGATTGAATGCGAAGAAAATGACAGACATGTTTGGTTGGAAATGAAGTGATGAGTAAGTGAAAATAGCAGTGACAATGTCATTATTAAAGAATGTCATAATGAAGCATCCACATAACAGATGCTGTCAGATCTCCATTCATCCATCACCTTCTTACACCTGTCATATTTGATTAAACTAATGTTGTTTATGCTAATAATTAACCGTCAATAATAACTTATCCAACTCAAATTATAACACCTTAAACATTTTCATAATAGTGCCTCATGCACCTGTCCCGTCTAATCAGCTAAACCACGTCGTTTCTGAATATTTAATATTCAGCAAAGAATTCATTATTAACCCAATCATTTCGCATTATTATATTATTATATGGTTTAATACGTATTTTGGTCCCTCTTTTCGTAGGGTCTGTTCAAATTGGTCCTACTTTTTTTCAAAAGTTCACTAAGATCCCACTTTTCGCAAAAACGATGCACGTTAGTCCTTTTTTAGGTTTAATACGTATTTTGGTCCCTCTTTTCGTAGGGTCTGTTCAAATTGGTCCTACTTTTTTTCAAAAGTTCCCTATTTTGATCCCTATTTTGATCCCTCTTAGTGAACTTTTCGTATTTTGGTGAGCTGTACATTTTTCGTTGAGGTGAACTTTTGAGGGATCAAAATGTACAGCTCACCAAAATACGAAAAGTTCACTAAGAGGGATCAAAATAGGGATCAAAATAGGGAACTTTTGAAAAAAAGTAGGACCAATTTGAACAGACCCTACGAAAAGAGGGACCAAAATACGTAATAAACCTAAAAAAGGACTAACGTGCATCGTTTTTGCGAAAAGTGGGATCTTAGTGAACTTTTGTAAAAAAGTAGGACCAATTTGAACAGACCCTACGAAAAGAGGGACCAAAATACGTATTAAACCTTATTATATTTATACACAATACACTGTCGGCACAAAACCAATTCAAACAAAAAAAACGAGTAAGGCCCAAAAAAAAATGCAGGCTGTTGAGTCGGCCCAACGGGACGTGTTGTTGACCCAAATGGCAGGAGGGAGGTTCGTGTTGCCACGTGGCCGACACCACACGCGGTCTCTTCAAAAGCTGTTCTGAATAAATAAATAAATAACGCACATGGCACCATGTGTCGATTGCTCTTGTACACAAAACATATTTGGATATACGTGTTCACATTATTAAATTAACTAAATCCCGTCTATAACTGTTTTATTAGGTATAATTTAATCTAATCATATAATTTAATTTAATCTAATCATATACAAGAGTTAGATCATGTGACTACAGTGCGGACAGATACTGGAATTTTCTTTCCTGATAAGGGATTGCTAGAGTAAGCAAAAGCAGCTGTGATACACTCGCACGCCAGCGCGTCCATATCCGCTTACATCATTACCAAATCGTTACGCTCCACGTGTCCTTTGACTAATTGCAACTCCTGCACGTATATTATGCAGATCCTCATCTCTTCCCTTGCCAAACCACGATCTCTGCTCTCTTCTGCATCTTCTCGGCTGCAAAGAAAAAAAAATGATGAAGAAAATGGGTTTTGAAGAAGAAGCAGTTGTGCAATTGATCAATTCTGATTTCAGAGACCTAAGTGTAGCTGCTAATCAATTAGCCAATCACGTGGTCAAACTTGGTGGCATAGGCTTTGGAGCTTCTTTTTTCGGATTGATTGCTGCCATTGCTGCTATGTACGTACTCTTCTCACTCTGTTTACTACTATCCATATCTGCTATGTCTTTCTCTAATCACGAAATTCCTAAACTCATTAAAGCTGCCTTGAAGTTTTCTGACTAAAATTTTATCGTAAATCAACTTCATTTAATTACTTATAAATTATTCTTATAAAGTATGTCTCTGCATCCGGAAAAACAACTTATATATACACGGATAATTTTTTGAAAGATTCATTTTCATGAATTTTTAATCAAGGATAAGTTAGTTGGATGTTTACTCATTTTGTATATTGTTTTCATCTTCCGTATTTGTTGTACACTACATATAAATATAAATAAATAAATATATATATATATATATATATATATATATATATATATATATATATATATATATATATATATATATATATATATATATATATAACACGCACACACACATATAACACTAGTCACCTTTTTATCTTTATCACTCGGATGATTTATGGATCATGTGGAAACTGGATAGAATGAATTTATAAAGATGCTGCTGAGATCTGTAAAAGTAGTAATTATAGTATGACTTTGTCTTGTAATATATCATTGTATAGTAATATAAAAGAAGGTAAATCCGTTTGCTTTTACTTTTAAAGAATGGTAAAATAATGCATTCAAACTCTTTAATCGGGTCGTTGAGAATTTGTTTAGGTACAGAAATTATTTGGATGATGTGCTATGAACCAGTTATTGGATTGGTTGAGGTTATGAAAAAACGATTATGTTGATTCGATGTATTTTTCTATGATGACCTTAATTAGATTGATTGAAAAACTGTAAAATTGATATAACTCATCATGAATTTTACAGTACACAATTAACTCCAGGGAAATGATTTCTTTTAAATAACTTTATAATCATGTGTATAATGGGTTGCTATGCTCTGTTTCTTTTTAATATAATAACAATATTGATGCAAATAATTATAATAGAGCAATAGATTGTTTCCAAACAAGACAAGTTGCTTTACTAAAAGTGGGTGGAATGAGTTATGAGTGTGGATAAGATTCATCCAATAGTCAAGATATTATTAAAGCTATAGGAGGTCCACCATCTTATCTCCCTCCCCATGTTGATTACCTCAATATCTTATAGTATAGTTTGTCTTTAAGGTTATTCAGAACAGGTAAATTTTGTTTTATCCCAAGAGGAAGTGCAACCAAAACTTTTGAAAGCTGTATTCATTTAACTTTCAATGGGACAATTGATGTTGTAGTAGTTGGTGCCAAACCCTCATTAGTCAATGCTGTGAGAGACACTGACTCTATAAGCAAAAACAGTAATTGAAGTTACTTGATATTAGTTTTTTTTTTAAACATAAACAGTTAAGCACATTCTTTCTGACAGGTACTACTAGGTGTTCACTTTCTAGTTTTTGAGTGACTTCACCGATTATTTTATCATGTTGTTTGCAGTTATCTGTTAATTTTGGATCGTACAAACTGGAGGACTAATATTCTCACAGGACTACTCATTCCATATATTTTCTTCAGCTTGCCTTCGATAATTTTTGCCGTCTTCAGGTGATTAGACTATTACGCTTATTTCAGATCAATTTTGTACCTTCGTTTTCTCTAGTATTGAATTTCCTTTCTGTTACCATTCTACTTGTGCAGGGGAGAGATTGGAAAATGGATTGCTGTTATTGCTGTTGTATTGCGCCTTTTCATTCCAAGACACTTCCCTGGTATGCTATAACTGCTCACAATGTAGTAATACCCTGAGTGCTGAAACACTGTGACGATACCCATTGATTGAACTTTAGAAAACGCAACTATTTTGCTGCTATCCCCTATTGATGGTCACTGTCATTCCAAACAAAGTGACCAAGTCAATGCTTTTTTTTCACAAACCTTGTATAGAAATCCTTAACTGTTTTTAGTGTCATTTTTTCAATAAAAAATAATGTTAATCGGCATAATAAAAGTTTGCTTAAATTATCAAAATGAAATTTCAATCTCGATTGGAGAATCATACTTAAATAAAAATAATTAAGAACGCAAATCTTAAGTTTTATCGATCTGGTTACTCAGTGCTTAGAATTAAGTGTAAGGTTAGTAACCAGGTATGATTGTTACTGCAGATTGGCTGGAATTGCCGGGTGCTTTGATTCTTCTTATCGTTGTAGCTCCTTCTCTATTTGCAAACACCTTTAGAAGCGACATTGTTGGGGTGGTAGTGTGTCTCATCATTGCATGCTATCTGCTGCAAGAACATATTCGGGCTTCTGGTGGTTTTAGAAACTCCTTCACTAAAGCCCATGGCATATCAAATTCCGTTGGCATAATACTTCTGTTGGTCTATCCCATCTGGGCGTTGGTGGTCATACTTTTTTAGGAACCATCACTTGGACTTGGTTGATATGTGTGAATTAAAACAATTGTTTTCTCTACCATTCATTCGTTGGATCTTGATATCTGTAAACACCTTGCATTGTTTTATGATTGACCTGTCGTGAAGTTAGCATGTTTAAAACAGTGGAATCAAATCTCACTGAGATTTTTGGGTTTCATGGAATGTAAAAAAACAAAAGAAGATGAAGATGATTCTTGTGGTATCGTTTTAGCTGTCGAGTATTCACAAATCATGTATGATTTAGGGAAACCGTTGTACTCTTACCTGTGGGTTGTAATATAAATTTACATTTATTTCTGCTCTGCATTATTACACCATTTTGTTTCCAGAAAATGCAGTCCTAGAAACTACAACAGAATTCCCTACGAGCATGTAAACAAAAAATGCCTAATGAAATAACAATGTCAAGACACTCGAGATATGATATGAACCCTATGCACTTAGTAAGACACGAATACGATAAACACAGCAACACAACATTTTTTTTTTAAATTTAAGATAGGACATGACCATGCATACATTAACAAAAAGTTATAAAATATTTCATAAAGATGTAGAATTACTGATATATAAACAGATATTAATGCTTTTTTCATTAGTTCATATCTACAATGATCACAATTATAAAAAAATATCTATGATCGTTGCCCTCCATAATCTTGTCACTACTTACTATTTGGGAATATCCAATTCATTTCCTTAAAAAAAATAAAAAAGAAGATGAATTTAATACTGATGAATTCTCAAACATTTGAGAAACTCATCCTAAAAAATTAGCTACTAAAGAGAGAGAATCAAACACTTAAATACGACACCCAATGTTCCATATTAGTTAATGTCGGATTTAGGTACCCTATAAATAATATACTTTCAGAATGCATTTACGTGCCTAAAATTATTTCAAGATACCCTATAAGTTTCTGGGGGGAAATTAAAAATTTAAAGAAAAAAAGATATTAAATTGTTCGGATGTATATGGAAGTATTCAAGGAGTATCCAACACGGGTATGACAAATATTTTTTCATTGTTTAAGAATCTGGAGTTCATAGTACTAAAGGATTTTCTGAATTTGTACTAGTGTCATGCCAAGTATGGAAACTCTAAAAGTAGCTGCAACTTTTTTATGTTGGATTGTTTTTTATCTTTATCACACTTCAAAAAGTATAATTTCTGCCAAGAATATTCAAAGCATTGGTAACAAGAGGTCAAGAGAGACATGAAAATAGTGCAGATCCAGCATTACCCTGAAATAGGCTACACGAGAGTAGGATTAGGAAAAATTAACTTTGTACTGAACTATGGATTGTCTATACTATTAGAAAAATTAAAAACAAAATCTGAATTGTAGTAGTTCAATTTAAAAATCCTAAACCTTTTATATTTGCAGTTTAGTTAACTACCTGAAACTGCTTATCTGCTAGTTACCTCTGCTTGATGAGTTTTTTCTCTCGCACACTCTGACTTGGATTGTACCATCATCATGCCTTTTCTATCTCTTTTCTCTGATTATTTAATTTCTTTTGTTCTTTACTTTGGAAAAATGCGCACCTTAAAATATTAATCCAATAATTTGCATGACAAAACTTATCACTGTAAAAAATAAATATATCTTATTAAATTTTAAGGGAACGTTTTGTTTATAAAATTTTAGGTAATTAAGTGATAATGTAAGATTGTATAATCTAGATTTTTCATTCTTATATATGCACATCCCAAAAATCTAAGTATACAAGTTTTCTTTCTCGGAGTTAAATTTTTATATTTATTCTTTTTGAAATGTACCTAATTTAATTAATGAAAACCAGGGCAAGACAACGGGAAAATAGTCATTACTTTAATTGCTTAATTTATTTATTTCCAGAAAGATAGTTTAGGTAAGGGTCCTAGTTAATGAGATTTTTTTTTGTAAAACTGCATAGGGTAAAGTTCTATTTGTCTCATCGTATAATGATGATGAACGATAAATATGAAAAATATTAAAGAAATCTTAATAAAATTAATATCTTATTATTATTGATTATTGTCTGAATTAAGTTTTAGTTTAGTTCAGGCGAACAGTTTTTTTTTTCATTGTAAAAGAAGACACTACTAGACCCAAAATGAAATAATGAAACAAAAATGAAATAATGAAACAAAGAAGCAGAAGTTCCAAAGCCACGAAATATCAAATCTATCGGAATTTCAAATGATCATTTGTAATCTTCTTAAGAATGAATGGATAGTGGATATGCTTAGTTGTTACTAATATAAGGTTTTGTTTGCAGCTATTCACTTCACTAATGAATGAACCAAAGTGTACAAAAAATAGCAAAATGGTTTTATGTGGAAACTGTCCAAATCATCATAATTGCATATAATATGGATCGGGTCATCTATGCCTTTGCTTCCTTGTATAGTTGATCAATACAATCCTGTAATTGATGTTGCCCAAGAGTGAGATTTTATTTAGCCAAATGTGGTGCACATTTTGGCAAACCATAAACCGTACTTACTGATTGGAGAAGTTAAGGAAACAAGTAATATCGATCACAGAACATGAAACAAACCTTGTAGTGCTTGAGCAACTGCGGTCTCTTCAACTTGAATGTTGGAGTTATCAGATCTCTCTCCATGTCAAAGGGAATTGGTTCAAGGTGAACTGCTTTTAGCATTTCAAAACCTCTAAGCTGAGAGAATATCAACAACGTCAAATTAAACCAGCAAGATCAAAATACAGTATAACACCACGACTGAAACTAAACGAGTAAGCTTATTCCTTGAGATTATTTGGGTTCAGTAAGTTAATCCCCATGATTTCAAAAGCCTTGTATTATTAGGCATTCTATTTTTAGTCCTTTTTTAGTGCAAACCAACACTGAAATCAAAGGGAAAAAAATTAAAGTGAATGACACTTTGAAAAGCTAGAAATGAACAAAGTATTTCATGACCCTCTAATCTCAAGGACTAGTTCGAGTTTACTCGAAACTAAATTCATGGAATTCGGTTTTCAAGGCACATACTTGGTGTTTCTGACCAGTGCTGTTGAGCTCATCCAAAATGTATTTTCTTGCCTTCGGGTTTTCATATAAAGATTTAAAATCATCTGTATAATTATTCTTCACTGCCCAATCCTCAAGGGCCTTTCTTTCAGGGACCACCACTGCCACCAAAAAAGATTCAAAACTGTTTCCATAGACCCAAATCTGCATGAGAATAAAAAGAATTACACATATATTTGAGAATTGAGGAATTTGTAAGTCCACTTTCCCATCAAAACTAGGCATCCTACATAATTCATGTAGCTATAAATTTACTGAATGTTCTATCATTGAAGCAGAAGCATACCGATGTTATAAGGGGGCACTGTAAATACTTGTTTTCAATATTCTCCACAGCAACATATTCTCCTTGAGACAATTTAAAGATATTCTTTTTTCTGTCAATAATTTTCATGGCTCCATTTGGCTGCCATTCTCCAATGTCACCTGTAATGATTTTCCAAATATTCCAAAACAATTGGCATTTAGGGGGAAATTAACAACTACAATCAGTATGCAAGGAAATAAAATCAAAGAGGGAGAATGTCAGAAGTTCGTGACAAAACTCCTCAACTTGATCTCCTGTGTTCCTTCTTCACTGGGATTTCAAATTTAATAACAATTGTTGAACTAATTATTTTATGAAGATCCTTTTATATTGCTCAATTTTCAATGTAAACCCCCTTGACCATTTCAACACAAGATTTCACTCAGCATATTGGGAAATTGTTAATTTCATAACATAAAACTCTTTTGATTGTATGTGTGTCATTCTATCTAGTAGCAGTTTACATGACTCTGAGTGGTGTCTAATCTAAACAACTAAACACTAAATCCTTAAATGGAGAATCCTACAGAAGTTTGGAGAAAGGGAACTCTTCATTGACATTTTAAACCAATGTTTAATCCACAAAAACATGAGCAATTACCTGTATGAAACCAACCATCAACCAGAACTTCTTCAGTAAGATCTTGACGCTTGTGGTAACCAGAGAACAAGGTATTCCCTCTCAGGCAAATTTCTCCACGGGCTTCAGTGGAGAGTGCATCATAGCCCATCTCTGGCACAGATTCAAGCCTGGCCTCAATGGTCGTTGTAGGGACTCCAATTGTTCCCATCATAGAAAACACATTGCTTATTGCAGTGAGACACCCACCACAACTTTCAGTAAGACCTGTCACATCAAAATGATAATAAGCATGGCATAATTGAATGACATACACACAAATAATCAAATTGATTAGGATTAACATGTGAAAACTGCTATAGAATGCATTTAAGAACCAAAAAAGAAAAACATGCCAAAATTGTGCAACAGATTAACATAACTGAACCATTTCTTAAAATATTGTATTGAACAGTTGTCATTAAAATGGCGTAAAACAATCCACCAGTACGTTTTAGCAAAAGATTCAACTACCATATCCTTGCAGCATAGTAGCTCCAAAAGTAACCCTGAAAAACTCCTCCACGTGCCTGGCCAAAGGAGCAGCTCCCGATAACAGAAGACGAACGCGTCCACCTAATGCTTGTTTTATCTACCATAAAACCAATATTTCAATTTTCAAATGAATTTATGAATAAGAGACACAGAATAAAATGACATACCTTATCAAACACAAGCTTATCAAACAAAGGTGCTGCTTTGTCTTGGGGAAGACCCTTCTCCATATATCCCAACTTGCTGTCAGTAGAATATGCATTAGGTTGAATTATGATAGAAGAGTAGAAGTTTAAAGGGGTAGGTATGATTGTAGTACATACTAGCTATATGCATATTGAAACAATGTACTTCGCAGTGCTCCTGTAGATGAAATTTTGCTTTTGATGCCTTCAAGTGCAAAACTTATAGTCAGTAGTACTTAATGAACATTTTAGATGGTAATTACAAGAGCACAAAGAGCTTAAATTCAGTACTTAGAACATTATATCCCACACCAAGATAAGAGCAATAGTACGAGAATATTATAGTCTTACTAGCATAAACACGGTCATAAATTCTAGGGACACCACAAAATATTGTTGGTTTCAGCACCTGAACATCTTCCATTAAGAACCTGACATCCTGCAAGATTTGACATGAAAAAAGAAATTCAGTGAGACAACATTAGAGATTCAATGAGCCACAACTTAATAAAAGGAACTTACTCCTTGCCAAAATCCAATTGAAGAACCCCTATAAACCCAATAGGTCTCCATTATCTGGTCATATACATGAGCAAGAGGAAGGAAAGAGAAGTACACATCGTCTTCTGTCCCCTATCAATAATACATAATTCATCTGTTTTGTGAGCACATATCAATATATAAAGAGGATAAACAAGTGTTTTTCTTCATCATTCATCAGCTTATACTAGAATATAACTAACACATTACATGAGCTTTACTTTCTCTAGCATAATTCAAGAACAGGCATTACTTTTCTCACTCAATTGTAAACAAATAAACAGAAAACAAAAATGACAACTAACAAAAGTTTTTCTGACAGGGTGGGGTGGCAGATTTTTTACTGACTTGAAAAAAATATAAAATGAAATCAGTGAGAAAAGTTATTATCATACCGCTTTGTCAGTTAATTCAAGCATTTGGTCAATAGACAACACTTGAGCCATGAAAGCCTCATTCTTAATAATGACACCTTTGGGTTCACCCGTTGTTCCACTTGTATACATGATTGTGCATATGTCAGTCTTCTTTTTCAGTGGTATGTCTGAATCCAGATCTCCCTGGAAAGATGACATACACAATTAAATATTAAAATATATTTGTCCTGTTACTCAATTGAAATGGTTATTGCTCTCAATTATAAACATCAACATGAAATTAAGAATCAGGTTCCTCAGGTTCTTACCAACTTAAGAAACTCTTCCCACGAGAAGCAAGATACGCCAAGCTCCTCAGCTTCCTTCTTTTGTCCAGTTAGAACATTACCGAAACACACAATAGCTACACCAGTAAATTAAAGAGGCTTGTTACCATTAAAAGATGAAAAACCCTCCAACTACCAGTAACAGGAACAAAATAGACACAATTGACTTACTTTTAAGATTTGAACAGCGACCAAGGCATGACAAAACCTGTGGAAACGGTTTTGCTTTAATAGGAATAGGGTAAGAGGACAAGGACATAATAAGCTAATTATCTTCAAGACACTTATGGATAACTTAAAATATAACAAGAACTACACTAAATAGAAATGTTAAAAGCGCTAGCAGTATGTGCAGCATTCTGTCAGCTTAGAATAGAATATATGATTACTACTGCTTTAAGCAAGTAACAGAAATATTAGAAAGTAAATTTATATAACTCATTTTAAAAACTGAAAACTACTTTCTCATCCTACGATTTATTAGAAAACTAGTTGATCATTAACTGAAACAATTATATGTTGAAGGTGTGTGCATCTGACTAAAATAAAATTTCATCCAAGGAAACAATAGAAGATGTGTGCACCAAGAATATGATGGAACTTACAGAAGGAATCTTGCTATCCTGTACAAATGCCATCGAAACTTCAGCATGGTTTATGATAAACTCCACAGCATTGGGACCTGTTAGACGTAAATTTAAAGATACATTCTAGCTGGACGACAACATGAGCACAAAAGGCACATGATAAACTCTTGAGTTTTTCTTTGGTTTGAACAAATAAAAGCAAACACATTGAGAATGATTTGAAAAAGGAACAAAACACAAACCCAGGGTGTCATATAATGGAACATATGTTACTGCGTAGCTATTGCAAGCCTGCAAACAGCAAATTTGAATCAAGCCACTCGAGTCCCATTGGAATAATCAACTCTTGTGATGTTAAGTGAAGAACAATAATACAAACAAGGTCAGTGAACTTTTTAGTTGCCAAATTATAGCTAGGAAAAAGAGACAAATGCTAGCAGAACATGCTTTACAAACTCAAAATCTTTAATAGTTGAATGAATTTCCAGTGTACATCCCTAAATATAATAAGTGCACTTCTCTAACTGGAAAGAATGTGCTTTTAGCATTTCTCATGAATAAAATAACTACTCATTTTAGTTTTGTCCGTGGTTGTGATTAAGGTAATATGATAACTGCTTAAGTGCAATTTCTCCTCCAAATTCAGTGTCATACCTCCATTGCAAGGATCCATTCAGGGCAGTTAGACCCATATATGCCACATCGGTCTCCCTTGTGGAATAAAAGCACAGAGTTAGATGAATTGCAAATATATTTTTCTCCATAAATAGTATCTTAAAAAAAGCAAGATTGATTACAGGATTGACACCACGGCTCTTCATGGCTGAACCAATTCGAATGGAAGCATCATAAGCCTCCTGATATGTCATCCATTCATAGGGACCAGCCTGCAAAATCAAACCAATAATTGCACAATTGACCCAATGCAACAATTTCTTTTTTTTAATTTTATTAAGCTATGCCTCAAAAAATTTAGCAGTGTCATTTACTTGTATGTTCATTATCAATTTAGCTCCCAGGACAAAAAAAAAACTTCTAGTTAGCACTAGTTCGAGTTTTATCTCACTAATATGCATTAATATTGAATAGAATTTTTAATTATGCAAATTAAAATTCTATTTATACTCAGAAGAACATTGATGCTGTGTTACCTATAAGCATTTAAGTTTTTTCAATATAAATAACACAGAAGGAGCTATGCTACAAAAAGTTGGCATGTGCCAACTTAAGACTAAACTGAAATTGACAGAAAATGATAGAAGAAACAAAACCACATTAAAGTTGGTACCTTCAAATCCGTTTTTTGACGCCGACCCAGCATAGGGTTGCTGGGACACCTCTTGGTCGTGTCCCTGCACATGAATCCATCGAAACTAAGAATGAATCCTCAAACCCCACCACAAATACAACTCACTACCACTTGTGAAAATCCTCAGCAGAGTGTACACTGTTTTGTAATGGATTCAATATACTAAAGTATAAACAATATATCAACTGGCCTATTAGCTCAGTTGGTTAGAGCGTCGTGCTAATAACGCGAAGGTCGCAGGTTCGAGACCTGCATGGGCCATTTTGAAGTTTAAAGCTTTTTAATTTGTCATTTTTTTTACATGAAGAAAGAACATAGCTTGAGCTGAATCTTAGAAACAATAATTTTCATCAAAACACAGACTTTATGCATAAATTTTGTAACTTTGACAACCCTTTTGTTTATAGAAAGGAAAAGTTGAAAAAGAAAGTGAAAGTGACCTGAAGAAGTCCGATGGAGATTCAAAATGAGAAGGCAGCTCCATCAAACCATCTCTGGCATAGATGCACCTGTAGACAGGACCTGCTGAAGGTTTTTTATCAGTTTCCAACCTTGCCTCCTCCACCTTCACAGTGTACAACTCAGCCATTATTATGCACAGAAGATATACTTGCTAAAAAATGGTGCTGTTTTCTTCTCCAAAAGCCTCTGAAAGAATGGTATGAGAAAATGGTAGATGAATTTAACAACAGATCATGGCCTTAAAAGAGTTGGTTGAGCTGAAGGCTGAAGCAATAAATTTCAACATTACATTTTAAAGAAAAGGGGTTTAGTGTTTTCTTCTGCATTTATTTTGGCCGTCAAAGTTTGGTGCAAAGCTCATGCCTTTCCTTTATCTCTCATTGACACAACTTTACAGTTTTCTTCTGCTATCAGCTTTTGTCAAGAAAACCAAAAGTAGAAGAATACTTAATTAGTGGGTTTTGATGCAGCGTTTTTAACATAATTACGTAACACTGGTTAGTGCTTGGTGAGTTACTGATTAAGAGAAGTTGCTAAAAAAACACAGTATTGATACTTTGTGTATACCATGTATGAGTAAATTACATCAAAATTTTACAACTTTCCCTAAATTTAGGGTTTCGATCACTTTGTAAACTTTTCAATAATTGAAATGGTACTTAGAAACAAAAGAATTGAAATTTGTTCCAGAATCATGCTCTTCTAATTGCTGGATATAACTATATTTTAATCTGCTGCATTTAATTATACTTTTCTTAGAATATTATAACTTAATTAGTAAAAGTTAATCTATATATGTAAAAAATTTCTTTATATAATAATGAATGAATAATATATACTAACTGTGTTATGATTTTTTTAATAATATGCCCACTGAAACTTTAATAATTATTAAAAGTTATTTTCAAATAAAATTTTCCTTATACTTATAGTTAAAGAATATTAATTATAATTTTTATTTTTACTTATGTATTTTTTCACTTTTTTTTCAAAAGTATATTTAAATTTAATTTTAATAGTTTTCTTAAATTGCAAAAGTGTATAACTATTGAATAATTAAGATTTTAGTTATTTTTTCTCACCATAAATTAAACTCAACGCTAAATTTGCATTAAACAGTATAATAGAGTTAAATTCACAGAATATGAAATGGGACTGGATATTCCCAAATCAACTCTATCTAAAAACATGAAATGTTGTCAAATAAAATAAGTATAATCATATTTAATACTCTAAGTAAAAATATAATGTTATAAAATTCATTCATAATGTATTATTGATTTCATTCTGTCCTATTTCAAAATTAGAATCATTTTAATTACAAATTATATAAAATTACAATTTTGAAAATATAATTTATTTTATAGAAACGTGATGACCAAAATAATCAACCCAAATTTAATTAAATAGTTTAGACTGATAAAACAAGTTCATTACACATTATTTTGTAATCCTACATTTTTTTTAACCAATTATAAATTATATTTGCATCTGAAATAAATCGAAGAGAAAGAATATAGTATAAAGAAGGAATATATAGCTACGGTTGTTTTTAACGTCACACTATGCATTCTGATATGCTATTCTTATTTGAAAAATTAAATCATTTATTAGAAATAAAAGTTTAATTATTTATTATAGATAATATACGATGACTCTTTTTATACAAAATTATTTATTTATCTATTTCAAACTTAACACATTAATTACATGAAATCATTATAAAAAATATTTAATAATAATTTAAATTAATATATACACAATATTTTGATAATTTATTATTAGTTATTACTTTAATTATTATTATTATTGTAATTTAAAACATAACATATAAAATTAATGTAACCTTAAATTTTCAATAATCAGAAGATATATTTGTCTCTGAATTTGAGCTTGTGAGAAAGTGGACACTGGCCTACCTTCACGTACATTAGATAGGAATGCATGCATTTTCTTGAAATCTAAACCTATGCTTTTAACTTGATAGTATATTCATTATTGCCAAGCACATGATGTTGTGGACCCTTTATCAAACATCTATGTCAATTGTCAAACTTTCCAATACTACATAGCAGAACAAACATTTTTGCTCATACTAAAAACAGATTAATGCAGATTAGGCCGAGTCGGTATAAAATAATTGAATATTTGATTGTTCAAGTGAGATGATCTAAATTATACAGAATAAAATCCACACCTAACTTCTTGCGCTAGCTTTAATGTTTTCTGCAAGATTAATACTGCATGTGACCACTACAGACATATATTACAGAATTCTGATAATACAACCTCTTAACTTGGTGTCAATGCATGTCTCAGATGAATTACATATCCTTTTCGGGGCCACGTATGCTGTGAGTGATTGGACCAACTTGAAATCTACTGGGCCGGATTGTACAGTTTCAGCTCACGGAAGAGTTGGTTTGGGCTTGAAGACAGATTGTGAAGTTAACAGTAACTGTGTTGTCTGTTCATGATAGCTACAGAGGTTAACAAGTATTGCTAATTATGGGTCAAAGGAAAAGACATAAAAAAGAATGCTACTACCAGTGTTGGTTCCCAAAATGCCAAAGGTGGACTATAGTGTATGTCTTTAGATCTACTTTGTCAAAAGAAGAAAATAATGGATTCATGGAGATCACACACTCTGAGATGAACTGGATGAAAAATCTGGTAAACAGAGAAATTTACAGCAAATATCAAATTTACATATATAGATTAGGAGGGTGTTTAAGGCAGTAAGAGGGAAGTAAAAAAAAAGTGTTTGTTGTTTTGGTAGAAAGACAATATTTACAAGAAGATAGCAGCAGGGTATTTGTTTTTGGAAAAAAAGGTGAGTATGTAGTATATGTTGGCGAATTCCCCCATGAGTTGAAAAATAAAAAAGTTGAAAGAGCATTGATCACAAAAGATTCCAAATTCAAAATCTTATAAATGGCATTAATTATCTGACGATGAAAGAATTCACAGCAGAGTCACGCACTAAAACTAAAACGAACGGAGCAATGTTGCTTGTCAGCATACCCAATGCGACAATAAATGCCTTGCTTCTGTGGGCATAAACCTATACAGAGTGAGCTAGGTCAGACCATAACTCATATTAATGTGTGTTTTGCATCATCTTCAATGGATTCACATGGGGGATTCAGTCGGTGCCATAAAGAAAGTGCAAGACAAGGCATTTGCCAAAACCCTATTCAGCTGGTAAATGAGTAGAAGAAGTAGTAGTAATAATAGTAGTACTGCATGCCATTCCCCAACCTCTATCCAATCCTCTGCTCATTTATGACCTTCCTCTTTTAAAACCCTCTCTCCCCACCACACTGTCTGAGCATAGGCACAGAGAATAATAGATATATAAATATAGGGAGAGAGAAAACCACTCTTTCTTCTTCTCCCTTATCACCATCAAATGTCTTACTTCTCTCTCTCCCATTAATGCTCTTCCTACCATCCATTAATGACTCTCTACAAATTGCCAGACCGTCTCATTAAATTAAACCGCATGCGACCACCTCCATTTAATTCCTCCTTGACCTGACCCACACCGCCACTCTCCACCCATCTCCGATCGAACTTCCACCCCCATCCACCAATCAACTTCCGCCACGTGTCCTCTTGCCGCCCATTTTCACTTCTCGACAAAATCTCCAACCTTTGTTTTTACCTTCCTTGCATCACCTCCGGTTAAATCTCTCGGGCGACAGCAGCGCCTCGGGATCCCCGCACCTCAGCCGGCTCGACGAGAAAGCCGCCGCTGCCAGACCCGACGACCGAAGAAACATTGGGCTTGCAATCGACTTGCTCCGCCGCGACGAGCTCCCGCCGCCGCCGTACCTCACGCTGGACTCCGACAGCGGGAAGAATCCCCTCCGCCTGAAGAACGGTGATTTCATCCCTCTGTAATACCGAAACGAAAACACCCTTGGTTTCCCCAAAGAACCAAACGGCGAAGGCCTCTTGCTCCAGAAACTATTACTCCCTCTTCGGTATCGCCATGGCGACGCAGTGGTGGCTTCCATCACCATCCTCTCCGACGCGACACTCCGTTCAAATCCAAACGAATAAGATCTCTTCAGCAGAAAATCCCTAAAACAATCTTCTGAGTTGACGTTCGCGTGGTTCTGGTTCCTCCTCGGAGATTGTTCGTCGATGCAGGGTGTTATCTCCGGCACGGACGATATTGCCACAGGCGGTGGGGGGTCGATGAGAGGGTCTAAGCTGATGCGGTGAAGAATTGTGTCGTCGTCGAGGCTCGGTCGGATTCTTGCGGCCATCATCGGAGTGAAAGGCGAATCGGCGCAGAGGACACCTGCGCGGCAGAGAGGGCAGTTAGCGTGCGAGCGAAGCCACGCGTCGATGCAGTCCACGTGGAACGTGTGTGAACAAACGGGAAGAGTTCTCACGTAATCTTCGTCTTCGAATTCCAGCAAGCAAACGGCGCAGTCGTTGCGAGACTCTTCGAAACGAGCGTCGTATTTCGCGGTGTACAGCGAAAACGGTATCGTTTTAATCACCGTTTCGTCTAAACCGTATGGAGAGAATACGCGGGGACCGTCAAAGGGAGACTCGTAGGGTAAGGACTCGAGGTCGCCAACGGAAGACGGGGGGAATCGCCGGCGGCGGAAGCGGTGTAGGAGGCGGTGGATAGGAGGCCTGAGATGGCGCGCGATGAGACGAGAGTAGGTTACGACGAGAAAGGCGGCGGCGACGACAACGACCATTGCTATGAGTGGGGGGCTGAAGTCAACCGCCGGCGTATTGGACGGCGGTGGTAGGAATGATTTGTTGAGTATTGGTGTGGGCGTTGGGGTCGGAGATGCAGACGGAGATGGTGATGGGGCCCAATGGGGTGGCTGAGAAGGAGGCATCATAGAGATGGTGATGAAAATGGAAGAAGAAGAAGAGAAGAATAGGGTTTTAGTTGTTGAAAATAGAGTGAAAGAGAAAACTGTGCAATTGGGTTTAATGCAAACACCACATACAAACGTTGACCGTGCTTCTGCGCTTCTGTTTTTTTCTTTTCTTTTTTAATATTTTTATCTTCATTTTGCCTTTTTCTCGCACTCACTAACTCACTTGCGACTATGGTCGTGGCTGCTCTGCTCCATGGAGACACGTGTAATTTGGTGAAGTTGAGGCCAACGGTTTTCTTCTCCTGTGCTTCTCCCCACTCTTCTACGCTATCCTCTCACTTTCCTTTCTTTACACGTCATCAATTTGCCCTGTCATGAGTGCTTAATGGATTCCCCCACTTCTACGTTCTGTATGTGCGAAGCAGGATACAATACACTCTCCTCTCGGACACCGTATGGTTATCAAGCAGTGCTATCAACCACCAACACTTCCATCTTTTCTCATCCCACTGCAATCGATTACTAAATTTCGTTAATGTTATGTGGATCCCACCAAATTAGAAAAATAAGTAAAATTATAGTAAATTTTATAAAACAAAATAAACTAATGGGATAATATAGTAAATTAGAGAAGTATTCTTGGACTAATTTTAATAATATTGAAACATTATTAATTTATAAAACTGGAATAATATAATGTATATTTGTTGAAGGAGGACACAATAAATTTTGTCAGACATGATAAATTAAACCTTGCTGAAACATTTCTTATTTAAAGATATGTGTTTCGGTATACATTTTCCTGCGTGGAGGTAAAGATACTCCGACGCTCAAGTCAGATATGAGTTATGGAGCTGAAGTTCAGAAGAGAGTAATTGGATACTGCTCTGAAATATTATTCAGGATCTTTAGAGCATAAAGAGAACGTACCTGGACCTTGGCCCTGTTACTGTATTTATAAGCAAAATAAAAATAACCACCTTACCTAAAAGTGTGGTTAGTGGCTTTGACTGATATTTTAACTGTCTAAAAATATCTAAGATATTTATGTTATTACATAAATATCCTTACTACATAACAATATGCATTGCTTATTTTACGAATTTATCATTTTCTCACTGTATCAGCTGACCATGGGAGTTAGAATATCAATTTTTCACTTTTTTATTCGCCCAAATTTATGCAGAAAAACCAAAGGCTTTCCCCATTTTAAGTATAAACATTAAATCAAATCTTTATAATTTAACAAATTACTTATACTCTGTAATTTAACTTTTTTAAGAAAATCAAATTTCAATATCGAGTTAAAATATAAAGTCATATTGCATAACTAGAGGCAAAATTTTATCTCCTATGATAAATTTATTTAGTTCAAGAAAAATAAAATATACATGTAGATTTTACCAACAAAGATATAGTCTTATTTATTACTTATCATACTAGTAAACAATTACATACTAAATAATATTTGATAATATAATTTCGTTGAGAAAATTATATTTTCAAATAGTATTTTATTATATACACACTGTTAAAATTAATAAAATTATGGATTGTAAATTTTCAATACTTTCAAAGAAAAAACAATAATGAACACTGTAATGGAATATAAGAGTTGAATAAGAGTGAAACAAACTAACCATATCTTCGGTTAATGAAAAATATTTTCATAAATTTAATGTTTTATTTTAGTTTCTAATAATTTACAATAATAATAATAATAATTAATAATGTTATGAACATTTTAAACCTGGTTAATAGAGTATGTCGGTTTCTATTACACAGATTTCAGTAGATGTTTTAGTGTCAAATTGAACTCAAATCTTGTTTGGTCCTGAATTTAAAATGTATTTCTTAGTCCCTCGTGATTTGAAAATGATTTTCCTAATCTTCCAATTAAAAAGAAATAGTTGCACAGAATTTAAAATTTATTTTGTACAAACTAAAATACCAATTACAATTGAAAAGAAAAGGGTTGAATGGCCCAATGGGCCCATTGAATGGGCTGTATATACCCATTGGACCAATAGAGCTATTGGTTAGCAAAGGCGGAAAAACCTTGAAGAGAGAGGTCGCAATAGAGAAACCCTAATCAGAAGAGAAGAGAATAGAAGATTGAGAATTAGGGTTTAAGCTTGATCAGATTGGAAAAGGCATCATGTTTCCAGGGATGTTCATGCGGAAGCCAGACAAAGCTGCAGCACTGAAGCAGCTGAAGTCTCATGTTGCCATGTTCGGCGCATGGGTTGTTGTTATTCGAGTCACCCCGTACGTTCTGCATTTTCTCAGTGGCGAGAAAGAAGAACTCAAGCTCGAGCTTTAACTTCTCGATCTTCCTCGCCTGGTACATTCATCGTCTACTTTCAATTTACATTAACAGTTTCTGCAACTCACTGTTGTATTTTGTGAACTGGGTCTCCGTTCTAGTGAAAAAATTTGGGAACTTCATTAAAAATGTTAAATTAACATATTATTGGGGGAAGATGTTAATCTATCGAATTTATTGTGTTTTCCCTTGACATTGAAAACCCAAGCACACTGGACTATTTCATAAAAATTTTCTCCCTTAAAACACATTGACCTTTGTTTCCCCACAGCCATTGCAGTTTAAGAAGCAATATATGCTGTGTGGTAGGGAACTGTGTGGTAGGGAACTGTTCTGCAATCAAATCACAAATTTATAACATTTGTTGCAGTAATTTGGATGAAAATAATGATAGCAAACGAGTTCTTTTTTTTTTTGGTGGTATTTGCATCTTGAACCATTGTGCTGTTTTTTCTACTAATTGTTGCATTTTGTTATAGAGCACAAAACTTATTACTCATATCATACCTGCTTGTGTAATATCTGCATTGTTAATTTATTGGTTTCCATGGTTGAGATCAATCTGAAATAAAAGTGGAGTTCTAATGATAAAGTTAGTATTGGTTTAGTGAAAGATGGTTTGGTAATATGATGAATAGAATTTTGGATGAGGACTAAATTTTGGCCTCTCTTAACTGTGTCTCGCTCTGTTTCATTTCTAAAGAAAATTAATATTGTTGAAAACCACATATTTGATTTCACGTTTACAATAAGGACATATTTTTTATGGGGTTTATATTTTTATTAAGCATTGATCATCAAAATTGATAATTGGTATGACTTCTAAAATTAACTGTTGCATACTTAAGTGGCAAGTGATTGGGTTTTTCTTGGTATATAAGATAAGGAAGGATATGCCATACATAGACTGGTAGTTTCAAAGGTGGTAAAATTCCTGTATTGTGTTTTTGTGCTGCTTTTTAAGATAAACTTTTACTGAAACAATGCAGAAGTATCAAATTATGTCTCAGGAGGTGTATGGCTCTTGCAATACCTATTTTTTGTGTATCGCTAAACTCACTAATCTATAATTTCTTTGAATTGTGACGTTTTAGCAGAAAGGTTATTCCTTTATGGCGTTGACCTGAACATTTCTATTTAATATGGCTTTTTCCGCTGTCCTTTAACACAAAGAAATCCAGTTCTGTCTGTCTTCCATTTCTACCTCTGTACTGCTGTATAAGTTCATGGCATTGATTTACTTTATTTGCTTATTTTAATTCTAAGTGAACAGATAAATGATAAGCTCACGGGTGCCATTTCCCCGTTTGAATGCTTTACATGCTGACATATTGACAATTTTTTTATTGCAGCGCATCTTGAGGAGTAGGACGGGTCCTGGGGCTCGAGACAATCATGGAGTAATGTTGTTATATAACTCTTGAAATTGAGGCCAGGATGGTATTTTTAGTTTAATTACATTTCCTTTTTGTATTTGGAATGTAAGTTTGTTTGGATTACTGGTGAGAAAATATACAAATTCAATAATCAATTATATTTTTATAATTGATTCTACGAAAAACGTGACAGGTGAAGGATGGTTTTAAGTTAAATATATGCTTTTACTGGTCTGCAAGAATAATGTTTCAAGAAATATATTTTGTAATAAATTATAATAATAGTATGGAATTATTCTTTCCAATTAACTTTTCGTTTTAAAAGTGAATTATGCTTAAATTGAGAAAACGAAAGCTACAAGATCAAATGTTATAAAAATAGTTATAAAATTACATTTAATGATTATTGTCGTTCTTGCCAGACGAAATCATTTTAGTAGTTCTATATTAAAATACAAAAGTTGACGAACATTTGTTTATATTTTTTAATCACAAAATAGAAAATATTCTTTGAAGATAGAAATTTGACATTCCTTCTGCTTATAATTTGTTTCGTCAAAAGTAAACTAAAGTCTATTATTAACTGGATTTTAATATATTTTTTTTATCATATAATTATTGCTATTATTATTAATTAGCGTGAAAACATAATAATATACATATTTTAAATAATTATAATATATTATATTATAAATTAATAATTTTATGATAATATGAAACTTAAAAAAATATAAGTTTTTTTTAGTGAGGTAAAAATTAATGGAGAAAAAAAAAATAAACATGACCTGAAGAGTAGATAAATAATTGACGGTTGAACTTGTGTGAGAGAAGGAACGTTCTTGTTTTCACTGTAGCATTCAACCAAATCAAAATGAAAGTAACTCAGTTGCAGTTAAGAGAAATTTGAAGGCTCAAGTCTCCTTGCCCATATTGAGATGTTGCACTAGTTTTGTACCCTTTTGTTCATCACCTAAAAAATAAAGTTTCAGAAGTTATGAAGCTAAAGTGAGACTAAAGAAAGTGAGTTGATCACAAAAAGGTACAGAATTGAGTGTCCTTATAGGTTTTTGTCCCATCATTCTAAGTTACTCCACTAGCACTTGCATCACATGATAACATCATTTTCCAATGAAAATGGGGTCAATACTAGTTTGACAATTGGCGAATCTGAGTTCCCTCTTTAGAAAGCACTGGCACACAATCTGCCGCTAGTCATTCCATTCATAAATTCATTTTGGACACAGATGCATCTCTTGTCTTGTCTGGTCCCTATTAAGAAAGACTAACGACGGTTCAAAACCATACAAAATAATATAACAAAATTTTCAAATGGAAAAAAGAACCAAATCTTTAAGCAAAAAAAAAAGCATCTTTTGATAACCCTTTTGAATGTATCTCAAAATATTTTACTCTTCTTTCCATCATGATGAGGCCAGAGTGGAGAAGGCAAAAACGTTTCTGTTCTGCTATAAACAGAAGAGTTAGAACTCATCCCATTTGAAGTCCTGTCAAAGGAGCCTCAAATATTTAGCGGCACCGAACCGCGAAGTAGCCCATGTGTCAACACCATCATCTTAATTAAAACAACAGCATTATTGTTCAATCAGCAGACAGAAAAAGTCTATGCACATAGTCCAAACTTGCACCTAACATAAACTTGCCGGAATTCTATCTTGAAGTTTCTATTTGGAAGAGAAAGGTTTTCGTTGTCATAAAGAGCAACCCACGTGCTTATTAAATATTGGATTTTCTTTCTTTTCTTCCTTGGCTTGTTTCAATCTCGACACAAGGGGAGATAAGGGGCCAAGAATTTCATAAAAGCTTGGGAGTTGTGAGATCTTATCTACTTTAGAGAATGTTTTTGTACCACTAGATGGTTTCAGCTGAAAGAAGTAAACAATGATCACAAGACGAGTTTGGTATGATCTTGAAGAACAAATATGATAGAGGAAAGTCCATAAATAGAGATTTTGTACAGTATTTGTACATCCCATGCACTGAGTTAATGGATGAAGTACCTGGTTCCTTGGGCACAACCGCTAGCTTCAGTCTGAGAATGGGCCAGACCATGTTCTCATCTGCTTCCCTTCTCTTCATGTCTTTTGGGGTTGAATTCTACAGCTACACGGCTTTCTGGTACCTTTCATTTATCTTTTACTTGCACCCCTCGCTTTGCTGTTATTCTGATCTCAAAGGGTAGTTGATGTTTGCCACTATGTTGCTCTGGTTTTTCTGGCTTGATTTTCTAAAAGGATTTCTCCCTGACATTCTGCATGCAATGTTTTAGCTTCTCTACCGTTTTCTTCCATATATATGTTATTCTAGATAATCTAGCACTGAGTTTGAGCTCTAGAATAGAAAAAAGGTGATTTATTTGAGGCCAAGGATGATACTGGTGAATATTTTACAAATGATTAACTCCTAAGTAATGTCCCTCTAGGATTAGACAATTCAACTCATTAAGAACAGGTAGCTTCACTGTAGCGATGTCATTTCTCTATAGACTGGCTGAGAGGATTCAATTATTTACCTTTAAATTTCCTACACCCTTTGACTGTTGTTTTGCTCCGAGCGATGAAACAGAAGGATGCTGCATTTCATTGTTCTATTGACATTTCTTTAATACGAACAATTTGCTAATAAAAACCTGTATTCTATAGAATGATCTAATGAATTAGCAGAAAAACTCTGTTCACCTATAGTGTCAAGAACTTGTCAGTACAATGAATTGGCATCAGAGTGATCTTTGTTGATCCAATTAGTGGGAAACAACACAAGAGTGTAGGACTCTATATGTCTAAAATTTATTCTGAAATTATAATAATGTTTTCTCCTGGAGAGCAAATAATTTCAGCTAGAAAGTCGTTTTATTAGTTTTTTACGGAAGGTTTTTGACTACAAAATCCTACGTTTTACTGGAATTACTTTTTCTCTTGTCTCTCCACTTACACAACAAAGCCGCAGTTCAGGTTGTCAGCACATTTGAACCTTTTATTGATAATATTCTCTTATATCTGTTAAATATCCTGCTTCTGTTATTTGCATCACTTAAATGCTAGGGGCTGAGCAGACATCATTAGTACAATCGAATTTGTTGATTCTTCTGTTAATCAACTGGTTTATTTTTGTGTTTACTATCCATGTCCAAGCTATTTGGTTACAATTATGGGGTTGGTCATACCGTGGAGTTTCACATTAGCACTAGTAGATGGATATTCGATTCTGCTCAAATGCCCCATTCGTCAACCAGGAATTCTGCTGATTATTGTTGTGGGAGATTGGGTATGTAGTTTCTGATCCAGGTGCTATGTATCAGTTGATGTAGATAGATAATGGCAACCATCTGTTCGTGACTTCAGTTCTTTTGCTATAGGTACTATCAACCCTCACACTAGCAGCAGCTTCCTCAACAGCTAGTGTTGTGGATCTTCTGCTCAACACTCACGGCTCTTTTTGCCCTCCAAAGCTCTGCAGCAGGTACAGGATATCTGCAATTATGGCCTTCTTGTCATGGTTTCTATCTTTGGCATCCTCTCTATTTAACCTTTGGCTATTACCCTCTTTGTGATTCTCATTTACTTCCCCTGTAAAATCATTAGATTAATCATTATTTGTTATGCAATTTCCTCTGTCATGTAAAATACCCGGTGCAGGATTTTAAATGATGTATATTTATAACTACAAAAGTTTGTTTGGAGAAGTTCCAAAGAAGCTAAATGTTAAACTTTACACAGGAGCAAAGTACCCCTTGAGTCCAATGAATGTCACGCTCAACTTCATAGCAGATACAAGATTGTAAAATACTAACATGTAAAGATGGCACACTGCAGTTCTGCTGTTTGGTAATTCCCTTCCCCGTACAGGAGTTGAACACTTATCATGTATTTCACCATCAACACTTGCCCCCGAGTCCTCTGGTGGCCTTGTTGAGAATTTGCGGTGATATACAGAACCAACAAACAAAATAAACAGTTAAATTTTCGAAGTACAGCTTCATCCTGAACTGAAACCAGATCACAAATATGGCCTTTCTTCTTCATTTACTTTTATAAAAACACCAAAGCAAGCTTCAGAATTGAACACATTAAATTGAAGTACTACTGACACGAGTATACTGGTTTTTATCAAGCCAGTGTGTCCTGATATGTACCATTAAAAATTCCAGCTTTTGACATTCAAAACCGTGGGAATATACACAAGTTAATGGAGTTAACTGCATCCGATTCGCTAAGAACAAAACTTCATAGAAAGTGTGCAAGACTTGAGTTTAATTGGCTGCGTTGTTTCGGGGAATGATGCCATCTATATTAAGTTCGAGAAATTATTATATGATTGTGAACTGCTAAAGGTTTATGTCTTGACCAATCTTGAAACAGCATATAATTGAAATTTTCAATTAAAGATAAAAAGTAAATAGCACATTCAATTATACAGAATATGGATATCGGTCAAAATTATAGCAGTCAGTTTTTGGCAAACTGATTATCGATAAAGAACCGCCATTATGAATGGAGCCTGAGAACAAAAACAGATCAGGATATAGTTCTTTCATTGATGGCCTCAAAACCTTACTAGAAAATCATTTTCACTGGATGAGGCAAACTACTAAAGTTATTGTTCATTTAGCTCTGTATCCCATTTTGGAGCATTTCCTTCCTCAGAGCTCTTGTCATTTCTTCGTTCCCTTGTCGAATGTATCCATCAACAAAAGCACCATAAACTTCAGATTTCGGTTGGAAACCTTTTCCTACCATCTCTGCCTGAAGCTTCAACGCTTCTTCCATTCTCCCCTCAAAACACAGTCCCTTTATCAACACCTCATAACTCTTTTCCCTTGGAATTAAATCAAATTTACTAACTGCGCGCCTCACAAACTCCAGAGCTTCCTGAACCCTACCCTTACCGCAAAGTAACCTAACCATCATGTCAAGGGTTGAAGCATCAGGCCTTAAATCCCTCCTAGACATATCCTCATAAACCAGAACAGCTGAATCAACATCCCCAACACTGAAATATCCCTTCACAAGATGCTCATAAGTTGAAGCAGTGGCTTCAACACTTGCCAATTCCATCTCCCTGAAAAACTCTTCAGCCCTAACAACATCTCCAATCTTGCAAAACCCACCAATAATAGTATTATAACTAACAACATCAGGCTCCATTTTCTCATTTTTCATTTCTTCCCACAACTTTTGTGCATACCCCATCCTCCCTTCCTCACAAAAAGCGGCCATCAACACACTATAGCTATAAGCATTGGGTTTACAGTTACTTCTCATTTCATGCCAAAGTTCCTCCATCCTTTCCACCAAACCATCTTGGTAACAGCACAGCATCAACTCATTATAAGTATGGACGTTGGGTGTGACTCTTAAACCACAACCCCTTCTCGAAATTTCATTCTTTTCCTCATCCAACCGAAAGAACTCGCGGTAAATTGCATACCCTGCATCCACCCCTCGACTTCTACAAACCCCAGTAATCAAAGAATTCAAGGTGCTAACTTTAGGGCTAATCCCGCGAGAGAGCAACATTCTAACGATCTCAATAGAAGGGTCAACCTTTCTGGAATCCAAACACGCCTTGATCAACAAATCGAAGACGAAGGGAGCGGAGCCAGAATCCCGATAGGTCTTAACGAGGGTTTCGAAAAGGTTCAGAGACGGCGAGGCAAAACGACAATTTAGGTCGTCGGTTTGGTCGGAAACGCGAAGTGCCGTTCGGATGAGGTGGTAAGCGTGTGAGGAGAGGCGCGCGCGCGCAAGGAGGTGGACGATGGAAGCGTAAGAGGCGAGGTTGTGGTGGCAGAGGGATTTGGATTTGGTCCATAAGAAGAAGCGAAGGGCGAGTTGGGGTTTGTTCTTGAGGTGGAGGGTAATTTGGGAAAACTCATGGGGGTCTATGCCGTTGGGACACGCCGAACGGAGATTGCTCCACCGTGGCTTGGAACGGTGATTGATAAGGATTGTAACCACGTTTTTTACTAAACTCTGGGAGTCATGGTTTGAACAAGATGAAGAAAAAAACAGAGCCCATGCTTTGGGTCTCAGTGTTTGCGAAAACTGTTCAAGGACTTGAATCGCCATTCTCTTCTCTGATCTGAAAAATCGTTTTCCATAAAAAAGATGTCATTTTTATTTTAGTTATTTTATTTGGGGAAAAAGTAAAACTATTATATAGATCCAGTAGAGGCATTCACTGCAGCAAGTAACAAATTTATTGAATGGGCAATGATTGGAATAAGAAAAGGATAAAAAAACTAAGCTTTATGGAAGTAGAAGACTTTCTTTAGCAGCAGCAAAAAAAATCAATAATTACTACCAGTTTGTGAAGATCTTGTGTTCTAATGGGAATCAAATTTCCCTAATTAAACATGGATGTGAAACCAAAAGCAGATGCTTTGACCAAAAAGCTGAAGCAAAACACTAATCAGTAGTCTTCTTTTATCTTAAATTGCTTAGGCCTTGGGACTTCCTTTTTCTAATATTATGAAGTGTTGATACTTTTTTTTTAATCTATTGCCGAAGGTGGTTAGTTTGAAAGGCTTAAAGAGGGAAGTTGGAAGGAATAATTTCATAGTTGAGAAGGACAAAACATAGATCAGCACCAATAACAGAGACCAGAAAAAGAATCATATTAAGCTTTCACTTTAGATGAAGATCATGCTAGTACCATTGCTGTAGCAGAATTGAACAGAGAAAGTTATCAACAAAATAACTAAAGATTCCAGATGTTTGTTTCGGTGGTAAAAGAAACAAAAAGAAAAATGGTCAAAAAATTAAAGGATAGAAAAAGGATCAAAGTAGGATTTCGTCATTATTGTTCAACTGGGTTGGTTATAATTCTGCTAGCATCTGTTCCTCACGAACTAAGAAGCAATGCAATTGACAAAGGGTATGTGGCATAAGTTCTTCTCTACCACCGAAACATCTATCACATTGTAACACGTTTCAATCACTGTACAGCTTCCAATAAACGCCTTTATGAATTGGTGATGGTAATGCTTTGCTAAGAAAATCCCATAACCTCATACTCCAACTTGTCATGTACTAAAGATATTAAAGTATAAGAACTATCCCAGAATCAGTTCCTCAAAATTGCATCATGGGTCATTAGCATTCTTGGTGAAGACACAAATGGATAACACTTTAAATCAAGCATAATTTCTTTCCTGGCTATAACCGAGTGGACTCAAGATTAGAAGGTTCGAAACTACTAATAATTATGAGAAGGCATTTATTCCCTAGTTCCATTTCTTTTTGTTTCATAACTTCAATCAGGAAGAAGCCTGCGTGCCCGTGATTCTCAATCATCCTTAGCTTTCACCTAAACAAATTCAATTATATATATCCAAAACAAAGCCTCTGATTCTTTGCGTACGTTGAAAACACAGACCAAACTTCAATCAATACCGAAGTTATCTGAACCACCTCATTTAGACACTAAAATATTGCCAGGCAATACATTAATTCCATTGCAACCCAATTCGATAGATGCTAAAATTCTTATTCTGTAATGTACTGAAAAAGAAGTCCCTTGTTAGGTTACTTTATGCCAATAACCTAATCAAGACTCTCTTCTCACCACAACTCTCGAATAAAGAATGGAAAAGTATGTATATATGTATTAATGATGAAAGAGTGAATTAGAATACAAGAATCACCCCAAGGAAGCCTAACCTTCCTCCTCTGGAAAATATCCAGTCTGAACAAATTCTCCCATCCCCCTCTCCCCCTACTTAGTTTATTATTTATACCTTCTCTCTCTTCTAACAACTATAACATATTACTCTCCTTACACGTGTCTCACACGTGTCTAACTCATTCTCTTTTATTCCTAACATTACTCTCCCCCTCAAAATCAACCTTGTCCTCAAGGTTGAAGTTAGGGAACTGTTATTTGCCGTAATGCTCCTCTTCCCTTCCCAGGTGATGCCCTCCAATTCAAGTCTGGAGGCTTGGGTGGTGGCAAATCCTCCTCCAATATCTTCCATTCTTCCTGGATTCTATCAACTTCCAACATTCTGCTCCTCGAATCCTCCACCGATGTCTTCCATTCTTCCTGCTCAATCTCCATGCTCAACTGCCACCAATCTACTTTCATTTTTCCCAGGGATGCCAAACAGGTAGCTCCTAAATTCCCATCCAAACCTCCCGACTCAAAGAGATAAAGTTTGTCTCTGATTTCTAATCCCTTCATCTCAACAATATATTCATTTCCAGTGCTCAATATGTCCATTTTGCTAACAGACTCACGTAGTCCACTCATCATCGCCCCCCAAACAGTATCCCAATCAGTCACCACATATGTAACATGATCTGGAACTGAATCCTGCCCAAAAAATTTTCGGAGAACCTTAATTGCATGTTTGAGATGACCCGAAGAGCTCCAGCTTTGACCATCTATGGCTACTTTACCAACTTCTAATGCAATAAGGGCAGGAACCCCAACTGCGTTCCTAACATTACAAAACATAAAGTAGTGACCAGTGTTTCTCCTCGCATTTGTTGCTGCCAAGTAGTCCCCAGCATAATCCCAAACTTCACTAGGAAATTCCAGAACCACTGTATTTAGAGTTCCATAACTAAAACGCTTCCCCGAAAAACATTTCCATTGTGGCAAAGGTGGGTACCACTGTATAGTTCCAGCCTTCAAACTGCCCAGTAAAACAGTAACAAGAACAGTATCACCAAAGAAATCGTTGTTATTTGCTGTAGAAAACTTTGATTTTATAATTTTGACCAGGCTCCTTGATATCATTTGACACATTTGTTACAATGTGGTTCAAGGGAATTGTGATTCTTTCTCCCAGATACTCAACAACGAAACTGTGACCCCTTATAATCATACCATGATCTCCTCCAAAACTCCTATACACTTTATCGTGATTCCCATCGGAAAGAGAAACATTATTAAGTGAAGCAGCACAATCATGCTCCAAGTGAGTGTAGTGCCAATCCCTAACCCTCCTCACCTGAGAGCTCAAAATATCCTCATCAAGCTTTCTTTCCACCGAACTGTCCCTTTCGGAATTAAATGGTCTATTTGCCGAATTGTTTTGTTTGGTTTCTTTGTCATTGCGAAGGCAATCACTGTTCATCATTGTCGACCCAAGATTGAACGGATCACCAATCAACGAATAAGTATCTGATCTTCGCTCAATAGCCCCCACAGCCTCAACACCATTTATAATGCCAGCTCCAAGATCGACAGAAACAGAAAATGAGTGATCTGGTTTTCCCGATGCTTGTGGCACCGAATTTCCCAACTCCTGGAAGTCCTTGTTGACGCTTCCCTCCTGTCGCTCCGCTGCCAGCTCCTCACAAACGGTGTCTCGATTCAGTTCGCCGAACCTCCGCGTCAGCGCTTCCGTGAATATCTTCCAATTTGGATGTCGGGTTTTCTTCCGCCAGAAACGAATCCAATAGTAGCTCGCGCCTCTCTCCATACAGGTATATACCAACTTCATCTTCTTCCTCTCCGTCAAGTTCTGTAGATCGAAAAATTTCTCTGCCTTCGCGATCCAGCCCATGGGGTCCACTCCTTCGAATGTTGGGAGTTCAATGCGCTTCATCCCGCTACGTTGCACGTCTCCTCTGTCCTCTTCCGCTTCGTCCTCCGACTTCTCTGGTGGTCGCCGTTTGCGTTCAGCGTTGACGGAATCGCGACTCCCTTCGGAGCTCCGACGCTGGTTCCTTCTTCTCCCACGGTCGCGATTAATGTTTCGTCTTCCACGGTCACGATTTGCTTTTCGAGCCATTCCCCTCCACTCCGCTTGAATATCCTCCAACGTCGCCTCCATGGAATCAAATCTTCCTTCCCACTTTTCCTCCAGTGCATTCAACATGTTCTCCATCGCGCAACTCCTCCGATTTGGATCCGGCAGGTCGGACCAATTTGTTAGGTTACTTTATGCCAATAACCTAATCAAGACTCTCTTCTCACCACAACTCTCGAATAAAGAATGGAAAAGTATGTATATATGTATTAATGATGAAAGAGTGAATTAGAATACAAGAATCACCCCAAGGAAGCCTAACCTTCCTCCTCTGGAAAATATCCAGTCTGAACAAATTCTCCCATCCCCCTCTCCCCCTACTTAGTTTATTATTTATACCTTCTCTCTCTTCTAACAACTATAACATATTACTCTCCTTACACGTGTCTCACACGTGTCTAACTCATTCTCTTTTATTCCTAACATCCCTAGATTGCAATATTATCTTCATGTTTTATACAAGTTATAAAACACACTGATTTTATTTTGTACTTGATCTGCATGCAGAACATGATAACCAATTAGTGATGAAGCAGTTGTTAAATTATGCAGAGACTATAGCAGGTTAGGCTGTGAACTAAAGTATAAATGATAATAATAAAAATAAAAACTGGTATATATTCTGTGGTGGGCACAGCACAATATGCCTTATGTCTAGCTCTTTTCCTTCCCGTTGACGTGGTGATTCCAATGAAGTCTGTATTTAACACCATCACCACCATCTTCGGAGGAGGCATAATTCCTTTTCAATTGCTTCTGCAATAAGCCAAACTCAACCCAAAACTCAAAGGAAAACTATGATCTCTCAAATGTCTTTAATTACCCCTCATGCAACAGAAATCCACACCACTCACCCCCTCCCGTATAAATACCCTTAATGTCAAAACGCATGCTACATCATTTTCCATTTTCATCACATCAAAGCCTCGTATACGATATTTCATACACAACCAACCATGAAATACAGTGAGATATCCCATTTCAGCCACCCACAACACAAGCTGAGATTTGAGTACTCAGAATTCCCCTTCAAATGTGACGGCTGCAAGGAAGTAGGCATAGGGTCGCGTTACAAATGCTCCATCTGTGACTTCGACCTTCACATGCACTGTGCCATGATAACCTCTCCCACTTTGTTCCACCCTTTCTACACCAAATGCACCTTCCAGTTCATGTCCAAACCTCCAGGAGACACACCCCGTTACTGCAACGCATGCGAGAAGGACGTGAGTGGCTTCGTGTACCACTGCAAAGCATGCGGCTTCGACCTCCACCCTTGTTGTGCCAAGCTACCAATGGTTCTTGATGATGGCGAAGTGAAGCTTTACTTGTACAGAAAAGTTAGCTCACCCTGTCACCGTTGTGGCAGAAAAGGGCGTAGCTGGAGTTACAGATCGAAGTGCAAGAACTACAATCTGCATGTGGCGTGTGTGAGGGAGATGTTGGTGGAGAATTGGCACGAGGTGTATGTCGGACGCTGCAAAGGAAGGAATGTTGATAGCAACATTCCTAGTCTGAGGAACACACTCTACACTCCTCATAGCAGTAGGAGGAGTAAAGGGAAGGTGAAGAAGTGCTGTGAAATTGCTGGTTTGGCTGTGCAGATTGTGATATCAGCTGTGTTGGGAGATCCAACGGCTCTCATTGCAGGCATTGTGGGGTCCTTCATGTCAAGGGCTTGATGGCCACGACAGGGAACATAGTCTATCACTTTAGTAACTTTTAAGGTTGTAAACTTCACTTCACTGCTTTAAATTTATCGTGGTTCTGACGATGATGCTGTTGTTAATCTGAATAGACTCTGTTTTTTATCCTCTATTTGCTTGTCTTCTATTATATTTAGGCTAAAATTTTATTTTGATGTTTTAATTCTTATAACAAATTCGATTTTAATATTTATTTGGTTTAATTTAATCTTTTAGTCTATTAATATAATTTAATTAGATATTTTCATTAGATTAACATTAAATTTCTGTTAAAATTATATTAACGTTATGTAAACTGCAATTCGGTCTTTCTCATCGGACTTGATATCCTTCACCACAATTTGCACTCCGGTATGACTCCATTACACCTGACAAAAACCTACACCCCTCCTCCACAATCCAGTCAAAGTCAAAAGGGTTTTTTGGCCATTATAAAAATATTGAAGGTGCAGGAAGAAAACGATGGGGTGCAGGAAGAAGTCCTAGTTAAGTTTGTTGCAAAGAGAAGGTCCAATTCGGAAACCTGTTGGGCCTATATGTGCTGCTCTGGACTTGAAATGAACCCACCTCAAGTAGGGCTTTCATTATTTATACTCCCCCTTTATTTATTTATTTATTTTAAAACCCAAAAATATTCTTTTAACTTTTCAAAAATTCTAAATCTTATTCTTCACCCTTCATGTTGGTCCTTAACTTTTTCCATCAATTTTCTGTACTTTTTCTATACTTTAGGGAACAAATTTTACTTGTAATTTTTTCCTTGCAATTTCTTAAAATTAGTTATTATTTTGATTTTTTTTTATCAATTCTTTATATTATGCACACACAAAAATGGAATATGTGTCACTTTTCTCGTGTTATAGATTAAGTTTATAGTTATTTTATCGTTACTAAAAAATATATTTAAGATTATTTATAAGTAATAAATAAAATAATAGTTTATTTTAAAAATATTAAATTGGAAAACATTTATTTTAGAAATTAAAGTTCTGTAATTTCGTCATTTTTTTAAGAAAAAACAATATATAATTAACATATGTTATAGATTTTATTAATGCGCATAAATATTTTAACTAAAAAATTTTACATTACTTTTATTTTTTAAAAATTGATTTTTTTTTCAAATGATGCTTTATTTAAATTAAAGAAAGAGTGTAAAAACGAATTGTTTGTAAAAGTAATGATACTAACAAAAGATATTGTATTAAATCAATAATAAAGTATATTAAAATAAATTATATTTCAATGTTCTTTTTCAGATTGAAAAGAAAAATAAAGTATAAAGTTAAGTTGTTGAGATGAAAAAGTGGAAAAGAAAGTGAACAAAACGGTTTGGAAATGATTTAATTGATATAAGAGAATAATATTTTTATATATTAATATAATTAAAAAAATGTATAAAATTTTATAGGTTAATTTTATTTTTATTTTATTTATTTATTTTATTATAGTATTAACAATAATAACAAAATTATGTGAAAGACATAATTTATTATCTCTTGTTTACCAGGTAGTTTCTTTTTCTTTTTGTCTATTTTCTTTCCTTATTTAGATCCTCAATCTATGCACTTAATTTGTAATTTTTTGTTTTTTTCTCTATCTTTCCGCGTTTATAAAGAAACACGCTGGAAATAATTTCAAATATTCCTTTTTGTGTTCATATGTTCTCGTTGAAATGTCGCCTTAGTACTGAAACGAGTAACAATAATGACTAGTTGACTTTTTTTTCGGATGACCTGTGATTAAGTTTCTCTTTTAGATAATTTTCAATTTCATCTAGAATTTCATCTAGGAAGAGTATTCATAAGAATTATAATGTATCTCAATTACTTTTCCTTCTATTATAAATCGTTTAATAAAACCCTTACAAGGTCTAAAAAAAATGTATATTTTATTGTAAGTATTAACTGCTTTATGCTTAAAAAAAGTTTATTTTTTTCTTTTAATACTAATTGTTTTAAGCTTCTAAGAAAAATATATTTTATTCTTAAATTACTTTAGATTTCTCTTTGAATCGCCTCTGAATAAAATATAAAAAATAATTTTGCAGGAAATTTAAAAAATAAATTCGTAAAAGGACTGTCGAGAAATTTTGTGGGAAAGATTATTTCTTTTAAAAAATAAATTAAGTATAAAAAAAATGCACCTTTTAGATTTTAAATTTGTATGTTACAAAATCCAGACGGTTTATCTAATATCAACTCACATCATCTAATATCTTCATTTAAATAAGATTACTCTTAAAATTAATTACGACTTGATAATCTAATTCCATCTTCATTAAAATAATATAAATAAACTTGTTTAACGAAGAAAAATACTGTTAAGTTATTAACTTATTTAGATACAAAATTATACTAACAGTGAGAAGTTTATGTGGTTTACTTCACGTTTAAATTTTATTTGTATAAAAGATAAGTTTATTTTATGTAATTTATTTTATTTATATTTTTCTTGATGCATAGGAAAATTAAAACTGCTTCAGAAAGCAGAAAATTAGTGCTTTTATATCTAAGACCGTCACACTTTATTCAAGAATGTCATTCTTTGAAAACCAATTATTTTCATAAAACGAAATAAATTAAGAACGATATAATTACAGAATGATAATCACTATTTTTATATCTTAATCTACTATAACAATAATAACTTTAATACAACTTTTTTTTCATAACCAAACAATTAATTTAACTATATTAAATAAAATAAGTTGATTAATTTCAATCGATAAATATCTTTTGATTTTTTTTACTTGATTTCTGTTTTAATTATTATTTTACAATTTTTAGCAGTAAATGATAAATCTGTAATAATAGTAAATTTTAAATGACTTAATGAAATCAATTATAACTTACTTGTTTTATTGATTTTTTAATTAACTTATTGTTTGATTGATTATTTTTAACATATAAAAAAATTCGAGCTAAATTATTTATTTAACTTATTATTGTTTACTTTTAATATATATATATATATATATATTGATTGATTGATAATGGCTTTATATGTTGTGTGAAAGAACTTGTTAATGATTGATGAAGATGATACAAATATGGAAGAAAAGAGAGGAAAAAAGGGAATGCTAACAGTGGAAAGTGGAAACAGTAATGGGAAAAAGATGATTTCTGATGAAAAAGAAGCTCTCACCCATGCAATGTTAGGAGTCATGTGAAAACAAAATACGTATCATCACAGAAAATTCAGTGATGCTTCCAACCACACACACAAACACACTCTCCAAGACTTCAAACTTTACATGCTTTTCTTTTTTCAGGTCATTTTCACCACTCTCATCCGTTCATTCATCTTCCTCATCTGCAAGGAAATTATTCCCAACAACACTATTTCCCATATCATTACCAATAATATATACTATAGTAACTTTTTTTATCATCTATATCATTTTATACAACACTAACTCATCAATGTAACCAGAAGACAAATCTTCAATCCAAACAACCTCGATTTATGCTAATCAAATTTTATTATAATTACTCCTTCCTACGTAAGTACTGCAGTTTTAACCTAAACTTTTGTCTGTAAACAAGAACTACAAGAAAAAATAATAATTATACTTTGTACCTCCAATCTGATATTTTTTTCTCCTGTCGTTGTTGAACAATAAAAGATGACGTTGAAGCCATGATTAGTTTCCCTTGACGACATGTGGAAAACGGGACCATAACCTTCGAGGACAAAAGCACTTACGCACGACATAACAACTGTGCATAGGTTTCGTTATCTGCACAGTACAAAGGAAGCTACGAAGAAGCATGTTCAAGGCTAATATACCTTCCTATCAGTTTCCGTGCTTTTCTTGCATTACTTTTCTTATTATAATAATATAAATCCAACAATTATGTCTCATTCGTTCAAGTTCTTCTCTTTTTCCTCTTTGCTTATAAATACCACCACCAACTCTCCCCAATTCCTTCACAGAAAAACTAGTATCCACAACACTTTTTCTCCAAGTTTCTAGCACGGAAGAACGAAGAACAGCATGGGAATCTGCACATCTACTGAATACTCAGTCAAAGGCGGAAACCAGAGTTGGCAATCCATGGTGAACATAGTGAAAATAGATGGAAGGTTGGAGCAACTGAAGGAGCCAATTAAGGCATGGCATGTCTTGTCTGAGAACCCAAATTGCTACATCTGCTGCTCAGAAACCATGTATGTTGGATCACCAATGCTTCCTGTGTCTCCAACGGAAGACCTTCACTTGGGTCTCATATACTTCCTCGTACCACTTTCCAAATCCCGTGTTCCACTCTCTCTTCAGGACTTGGGGGCACTGGCCATCAAGGCTAATGCAGCTCTAGCTTCAACTGCAACACCTAACTACCCGATCTTGAAAGCTAATCCACAAAAGAAATTCCGTACGCATCCTACACTTTCAAACGTTTCTCTGGGGTATTCCCATTAGATTTTGGAAAGTGGGTTTGGAAATTGCATGTGTGATATCTTCACACGTGTTGTGAAATCTGAGGATTTATCTGCTGGATGTTGATGGTGAAGTCAAGAGACAAGCTAGATATGTTGCAGACTGGCAGTTTCGAAGTTCTGCAGAAAATTTCATGAAATACAACGAAGAATTACATATGATGGTTGAATTGAAAGTTAACATTTTCAAGGGAATTAAGATGACGAAGACCAGATTATCGATCAATTCCTACTCTGGAGAGTACTCATGTGAAATGGACGAGACTTCATAATTATAAGCCAGAAATGAAATCTGTATGCTAGAACCTATTCTGGCTAATAATCATTTTTTGTCAAATAGTTATCTAGACTTAAATTTTTTGACCTATTGGGTTGTCTATATGTCTGTACATAAGCTTCTTGAGATAATTGAATTTAAGTTGTTGTGCTTTAGCACTTTGCAATGATCATGGTTTTAATAAACTCGTTCGTGTCTGTTGTATTTATTTATGAAAGAAGACCATACATATAATATTCTAATTGATGAAAGAAATATTCATGTTGGATTTCCTCACTCAATATCATAAACAATAATCTTGTTATGTATGTTATACATATATGACGTAAGTGATTCCGTCACATAGATTTAAAATTTGACTAACTGCATTCTATTCAAAGTAGATGTAGGGGTTGAAAAAGCAGCCAGCAGAAGAACTATGTTCCAAATTATGTGGACCTAGATGGTTATTAATTGGTAAAGTTCTTCAATTCAAGATATATTCATACAATTGGAATCAAGTTTCAGCCTCGGATTCTGGTTGAATATCCATATGAAATTGTATGATGATAAATATTATAAACAGATTCGAGTAGCATAAGAGACAGAAAGAAAAGCACAAACATGCATGGACAAATGGGTACACATCACATGCTTATATGCTTCTGCATCTTCTCAAATGCTTCCCCTGCTGTTCAGACTTGAGAGCCTGTGCATGTATGTCTGTATGTACATTACTTCAGTGGATCCCACTGAAGGTTTTCAGAACATTGTTTGTTTTCTCTGAATGAATGAGATGAAAGAGAGGACTTTCTTTTCTATCTGGGAACTTGTTATATTGGATGCACATGCACCTCCTCATGAACTAGGGTTTTTATTTAATTTTTTCAGGTGTGTTGCTTCATACATATCTCACTTAATTGAGATCACATTATTCTGTAGAGATGCTTTAATACACTTTTTTTTATTAAAAAAAAGTTGGTTAAATGTTTTATTATTTAGTCTCCATGACATTAATTACCTAAATACTGTTTATATTTTGGTACTTTTAGGTCTTATGATTTGATTTTGTTGTGAGTTTCCTTAAAAAAAAACTTTTTTTCTTTGTTTATATACACTTCTACGTAATGTGATATAATATTATGATGATGTAACATTTTATTTGTCCAGTCCTTTTTCACATATCAACTTCAATCATAAAGACTTAAAATAAACAAAAATAATAAACATTAAAATTAAAATTGCTTAATTAGAAGATTTAAAAGACATTAATTTCTACATTTTTTTCGATAAATGATGTATCTTTCGTTACACATGGGTTCTATTTCAAGAATAAAGAAGAAGGATACATAGAGATAATGTTTCTACAAAATTTTTAACATGTGGGACACCCATACATGTGCTTGGTTAATAAAAAACAATAAGAGAGAAAGAAATGAAAAATGAAAGTTATTTAATTAAAGAGAAACTTGCTTGTTATGGTTACCGTTCCTCTGTTTTGGGTTGGAAAAAGATGTCAAGAAACATCATGAACTCCCACTGAAGTTCCATTGCTAAACTACTATCCCTTCATCAGGGAAGACACAACAAATAAATGTAACAAAGCCACAAATAGCTATAATTCATTCAGACAACTTCAATTTCAGAACTGTTACATTAATGTTACACACTTACTTTCCTACCTAGCAACTTCTAAATAGCGACATTGCATTCACACAAAAGAAAAGCACCAACACTCAGCACTTTTATTATCACAAACAGTCATCAAGTTTATTCAGTTTCAGAGGGATGGAATGAAAAGCTTCAGGTGTGGGATTGTTTGTCTAAGAGGAGGGTGGTTTCATTTCAGATTTAATGGCATCCACCAGCTGATCATAAGCTTCTGCCCATGCATTCTTCATCTCTGGTGACCACATTTCAGGTACAGCTTCTTTTATGGTCTCCAAAAGTGCAAACTTTGTCACCTTAACAAAACCAGAGAGAATATATAATCAACTGCATACATTACTCTTCTACAAAAGTATTATCCACATATAGACTTACTTCAATGTTCAATTAGTCAACCATACTTATATTGAAAGTTGATTATATTATATACCTCAAAATGCTCGTTTGCAACGCCAGTTCTAAAATGGGTAGCACCTAATTTTTTCAAGGTGGATTCTCTGACAGTGACTTTCCCAGCTTTCCGCAGTTGAACTGCTGAATCACAGGTCTACAATAACAAGAACAAAGTGAAGTGGTACCAAGAAACATGGCATCTATAATACATTAATAGTTTAATTAATAATTAACTGGAGATTTGGTTCAGTGCTAATTTAATTTCAGCTTACCATTACAAAGACAGACGTTGCATGGGGCTTGAGCTTGGGGTTTTGCTCCAAAGGAACGGTTGAATCTCTCAAGAATGAGAACAATTTCTGAGCTGATGGAGCAATCTCAAATATTCTACCAAGTTTGAAGCCATATCAGTTGAATAATGATTTGAGAAAGAGAAAAAGTTAAAACGTAAGCAAGAGTGTTTGAAAAAATGGAAGAAGCTTACTTCAAGAAAAACTTGAGACCCAATTCCCCAGAATTCTTCTTCATCGCGTTCCATGATTTCACCACCAGAGCTTCTTGCTCTTCCGTGAAACATTTTCCCATGGAGTTCATGTTGTGTGGTATGCTAAGGTATTTGTTTAGGATTGTGATTGCAGTGGAAGTTGTTGATGTTGTGGCTTGCTTTGGTAAAGCTTTTATAGTGGGATTCATTGAAACGAAGTTGGCCTTTCACTGCATCGTGGAGTCATTCCCACTGCATGTTTGCTTAGTCCATTTGCTTTCCAGAATAGTAAAAAATATATCCAAAACAACATATTTTTTGGATTATATGTGGATAGATTTGGTTGATGCCAACTTTTGTGGTGTATCTGAAGGTATGTACGGTTGCAAAGTGGCATACTAGGAGCACAAAAACCAGGGGCTGCTTCATGGTTTTGATCGGTCAACATGATCGTGTAGTTGAGTTTGAACTTGAATTGATTTGTCTGAACATGCCCTACGTAAGCCATGATGAGATCAAATCAAATTATTCTATGCTTATATGCTTCATTATTTTTTTATCTCTTTCCTCTTATGATCATATTATAATAACTGCTTATAACTTTCATGTTTTCTTTTAAGAACTACACCAAAAGATGAAGAGTACAACCTCAACTACGGTTTCTTTTTTCTTCTGCAATTATGGCGGCGCATTCTGGTTGATTAGTTTATTCTCGTGAGACCAGACACCACACAACTGATATAATTCAGTTCTTTTATGTAATTTTGTATTTACGATACACATCTGATTGAACAAACTGATTTATTAGCTCAAATTTTATAAATTAGAAATTTATCAACTTGTTTATTATTCAGTTTGTAAAATTGATTTTGAATAAAATTATTGTAGCAAACATTTTTGAAGTAAAGTAATCTTTGTTTAAAATTTTCATCAATAATGGTTGTTAACTCTACAAACGCAGGTATCACGAAAATGCTTTATGTTGATTTAAATAGGTAAATAAATAATATAGCTTTTTATGTGTATCAGTAGAAACTTCTGTTTTTAAGATTTCTGCTTCAAATAAAGCAAAATACAAGATTAACGCAAAATATTAAAACTCAACATAACATTTTATCTATACAAAAACTAGTTAAGTCATTTTAACTCAAAAGTTGATTTTAGATTAATCAATTTTTTAATTCTAAGAAAACATGGTTGAAAATTAAAGTGTAAGTCTAAGTCTTGTATTAAATAAAATTAAAAAAGTAAAATAATTATTAAAAATAAAAAATCTATTAATCTATTACTTTAAGATTTTGGATAGAGATTCTATCATCCCTCTTTATATGATTGGGCAGTAGTGTATGTGTCTCTTCCTATGCCCAACAAACTAAAGTACTAAAGTTATTTTAACGTAATTTTGACTTTCGATGACAGGAGTTGCAATGAAAGGAATGAATGAAAAAGGAAATAAAAGGTTCTAACAATGATATATATATATTTTTGTTAAGATCAAAGATTAAACTAATGAAAAACTAGCTCAAAACTTTAAATGAACAAAAAGAATTAAAGATGTAATTTTATTACACAGATCTAGTTAATATGAATTGTTTCACCATGTCAAATGAGAAGTTATATATAATTTTTAAGCAAAATTCAAAGTAAAACTAATTTTTTTACAATTAAAAATTAGAAACGATAAATAGATTGTTCACATTTTGATGAAAAATTCGTGTAATGACTAGGTATGAATATAAGAATAGGTAATATGTATTTTTTTTAATTGAGTAAGAGATTGAAATTAGTATATATTTGTTGTGTTTTTGTCCCAATATTCATACTTCTCTTTATTCTGTTACTTTTTAAAATACTAAATAGTTATGGTTTATTAGATAATTGTGATATATATATATATATATATATATATATATATATATATATATTCTTTTAGTAATTTGTTTTACTTACTTTTTTCTTGAATTCTTTTGATTGTTTGACTTATTTTATATTTATAAAATTTACATTTTTGTTTTCTTTGTATAGTTATAATAGTGTGTTAAATTTTAATGTATTATAACCTTTATAATTAGATAAAGGAAGTAACTATTTGAAGTATTTTTAAATTCAAATATTTGTTTTTTATAATCTTTTAATATTTTTTTAACTTTTTAAACATTATTTTATTAATGTTTTCAAAATTTATTAGATGATTTTTATGTTATAAATTTTTATTTATATATAATTGAGTAATAATTTATAGGATTCTTTCATTTTTATTTAAGTTATATTATTATTATTTTTAAATATTTTAAATCGAATACATTCTTTTTTTGATATAGAATATTTAATAATATTATATTTCTTGTAAAAATTAATTAATTAATATCAAAACAATTAGAAAAACATTGAAATAATTAAAAAACATATGAGGACAAATATGAAAAAAAGTTTTCTATCTATTGAATATTAGAATAAAAAAGAATTTAAATTTTTTACGATGAATTTCTTATTCCCTTCCCCTGTCTCCAATAAAACCTTCTCTGTTCTCCCATTCTACCAGTAAAAGACAAGCACACCTTCATTTTCTGTACTGTTAGTTTACGAATAAACATTACCGATCCTAAAGATATGCAATCCGCACAACAAAATATAAATATACATGCAACCTCATGATTTTGTTTTAAATATATAATAGTTTCTGATTTTGTGTAATCTCTGATCTGATTTAAAGCCACAATTATTAGTAATCACCTTACAGATTTTAAAAAGATACATTATTCTCCATAGAAACACCACCTTATCAATCTTATTCAATCCGAGAAAAAGGAACTAGAATCTAAGACGAGGGCTTCATTTCAGATATGATGGCATCAGCCAGCTGATCATGAGCTTCTTCCCACGCATTCTTCATTGCCTCTGACCACATTTCAGGCACTGCTTCTTTTACGGTCTCCAAAAGTGCCATTTTTGTTACCTTAACAAACCAAAACAATCAGAATGTACACATACCTCAAAATGCTCATGTTTTAAGAATATATACACATACCTCAAAATGCTCCGGTGCAACACCGGCTTTAAAATGAGAAGCACCTAATTTTTTCAAGTTTGATTCCCTCACAGTCACTTTACCAGCTTTCCTCAGTTGAGCAGCCGAGTCACAGGTCTGAAATAACAAAAACAACATGGCATGAAGTGATGATAAAGATGAAATGAATGAAGTGATAAAATTACCATGACAAAGACAGCCATGGCATGGGGCTTCAGCTTCGGGTTTTCCTCCAAAGGGACGTTAGAATCTTTCAAGAACGAGAACATTGGCCGAGCTGCAGGAGCAATCTCCAATATTCTAGACGTTAAATTCAAAGTCTGGTATCAGTCATGATAAGTTCAATTGTTGAAAAAGATGCAGTGCGTTGTACTAATTAGCAGTTCGTGATTGAAAAAGTTGAAGAAATTCGTGTAGCTTACTTTTTGAAGAACTTGACACTGTGTTCTCCAGCATTCTTCTTCATTGCTGCCCATGATTTGACCACAAGAGCTTCTTGCTCTTCTGTGAAAACTCTTCCTTCCATGTTTGTAAGTGGTGGTATGAGACTGTGATATGATAGAAGTGGTTGGTGTTGTGGCTTGCTTTTATAGACAGGTTCCTTCAAGATGAGGTTGCCCCTTCAATGCTATGGGTAGGCGTTTGTCTGGCACGTTCTTTGATTCTGATATTTTCAAGAAAAAAAAAAGTATCAATTAAAATATTAAATTAGTCATCAATTTTTATAAAGAGGAGTATTAAAATATGAGTCTATATTAATAACTAGTATTTGTACTCCTCAAACGCATAGGATTTTTAAAATTTATAATATAGTTATTATATTAATTTGTGTTTACAAAAATATAATTACAATTTAATACAATATCTTATTATATAAAATTAAATAATAATATTTGTATTATTTTTATAAAGAGAATATATTTAAGATATTTATATATATTTTTTATAAAATGTATGGTATATAATTTTTTAAAACAATATATAGTCAATGATTATATTGTATAGACATATTCATCCGTAACGAGTGGACAAAATTATCATAAATGTATTAAAAACATCATCAGATCAATAAATAAACACATTTGTCTAATTGAAATTGTTAAACTTGTCTAAATAAGAGTGTAGATAAATTCGCTTAATCATAGTATGTACAAAGTTGTATATTAAGCATCTGTATTAAGTATTAATAGATTCATTTAATCAATACAAACAAACTTATCTAACGTATACGACTAGATTCATCTAATTTTTGTATGGACAAAGTCATGTTGTGTTTGTTATTACTCATCTAATCGATGTATAAACAGACTCATGTATGAAGTTCGTCTAATATGTATTCATAGACTCATTTAATCATTATATGAATATATTCGTCTAATGTATATTGCTAGACTTGTCTAATCAATGTATGGGTAAACACGTTTTATGTATATTATTAGACGCGTCAAATCAGTATATTGACAAACTCGTCTAATGTGTGTTGATAGACTCGTATAATTATTGTATGGAAAAAGTATTCTGGTATGTATTCATAGACTTGTTTAATTAATGTATACTCGCCTAATATTATTAGTAGAAGTGCATTAAATGAAGAGCTTTAGATGTATGGTAGAAGTATCTTAATGCATCGTTTGGTAAGTTCACTCATATAGTATGATGGACTCAAACTTATATTGTTTGATTTTATATCATTTGATAAGTTATTTTGTATTGTCTGATCAATTCATTAGTGAGTCTTTTATTAGTTAGTTATTGAGTCATCTAGTGAATTTATTCTAGTATATTTTCTGATTAGTTTATTCTAGTATATGTTTGATAAGTTCATTATACTATATTATTTACGTATTAATTCGTCTAATGATTTTGCTTGTATCATCTTATCATGTATCATTTTTTGTATGAATCATATAGAACTTTATTTATTATTTATGTAATTTACTATTTATTTATTTTATTTATATTAATAATTTATCATGTATATTTATAATTATTATTATTATTATGGTTAAATATGTTTTTATCCTTAAACTATCATGCGATTTTAATTTTCGTCCCTCTTTGAAACTTTGATATATTTTCATCCTTCTCCTTTTAAAAAGTTCCAGATATAGTCTTCCACAACCAATAACATTAGTCTTCTTCTAACGTGGCTAACGATATATCACATAACATGTTGCATACTATAACATGTGGTTGTCATGTCATCATCTTCCCTACCAGAAACCCTAACACCATGAACCACCGTCAGCCACTGCCCATTGACACGAGCGACTACTTCACAAACCACCAAGAGTCCTCAATCGTGGTGAATCACGGCCACAACCCACTAATGTCGTTGGTCATAGAGGACTATATCTGAAACTTTTTAAAAGAAGTAAGATAAAAATAAATTAAAATTTTGAAGAAGGACGAAAACTAAAATCAGATAATAGTTTAGGAACCAAAAATATAGTTAACTTAATTATTATTTATATTCACTATTATTTTTTACAAATTTTTTCTTTATTCTTATTTATTTATATTTATATTATTTGTTACTATTTATTATATAATATATTATTTAGTGTAATTTATATTTATTATTATCAGTTAACATTTTTTATTATTTATTCTAAATTATTTTATTATATATTCATATGAAAGCACATCTTTAAGACATGGAGCATTAGGTATTCATACTTATCATTAAATTATACGAAAATGAAATATTTATTAGACTTGTGTGTCATAAGGAAATTATGTTTTATTAAATCTAAATATTTATTAAAATTTATTATGAATCATTTATTACTGGTTATTATCTATTATTCATACTAATTATCATTTATTATATAATTTATATTATTTATTATGAATTGTTTTATTATATATTTAAATGAAAACACATGTCTTTAAGACATGAAGCATTAGTTATTCAAACTACGATAAGTGAAATATTTATTAGACTTGTACGACATTAAAGAAATTATGCTTTTAGTAAATCTAAATATTTATTCTTATTTATTATAAATTACTTATATTTATTATACCATTTATATTATTTATTATCATTTAACTTCATTAGTAATTTCATCTTTAAATATATGTTTTTATTTCCTTTTATCCTTATATTTATTTTTTTAATTGAGTTTCTATTTTTTTCTTCAAAAAAATAATTGAGTTTTTATTTCAGTAAAAATATTCAATATGATTATTTTTGTTAAATAATATTAATTTCATTTGAAGATGTTACCTATCAAAATTTAAATATATCACATATTAAAATTTGTAATATTTACTACTTGCAAAGTGTTAGTGTCAAATTTAAAGAGATTCCGAAATAGAAAATCATTTGGATCTTAAAGTCACAAACTTAGATTTTTACACACAACACCTTCAAATAATGTTAATTATAATTTAATAAAAGTGGGTTACATTAATGAAATAAAAAATTTAAATATAGAAATTAAATTACAAACTTGTTGTTTATATTTATTATTATCAATTATTATTTATTATGATTTATTATATATTCATATATCAAAGCACATTTCTTTAGACCTGTATTCAAACACATCAATTAAGATTATACGATAATTAAATATTTATTAGACTCGTATGACATTAATGAAATTATGTTTTTTACTTAATCCAAACATGTATTCACATGTTTCAAATTGAGAACAAAAACAAAAGATAATAGAAAAAAAATATATATTTACAAACAAACAAAAACTTTATATACTTCTTCATTCACCTCCAAAACAATTTTGTTACAATTCTTTTATCCAAACATGAATAATTCCTTTTGAACCTTAGCATTTCCAGCATGATGTGTCTTCTGTCATGTTACGAGCTTCAACAGAAATAGGTCAAATCCCAACACATCTGTTCTTTCAAAAGACTGTCCATGTGACTTCCTGTAGTTACATGTGAATCCCTTTTATCTAAGACCTTGCTCCATTCCAACCATGGCTTTTAACGACAATCTCTGTGTGAGGATAAGGAAGAAGAGAAATTCACTAAAAGCAAGAGACATAGGAATTTAATATAAAAAATAATGTATTAAAGGAACAAGGAGAATAAACAGCATGAATTATGTTAACACACAATTTTAACATGCACTGAATTATATTATTGATCTCACCGAGAATGCAAGAGTGGTGACAAGATTTTAACGTAGTTTTAGAAATTCTTGTTAATTGGAAATGAGCTTTTTGTTATTGAGAAAAAAAGAAGTTTATCTCAAAAAGACTCTATGACATCTATGTTAGTAAGAGAGGTTAAAATTTTATGAATAGAATAAATATAAGTGTTTAAGAAGTGAATATTCCTTAAAAATAACATGAATCATAATTTATATTTTTATTGAAAATAATATTTATTTCAAAATTATGATATTAAATAGTTAAAATTAGTTATGATATATAAATATGATGAAATAAAAAATGAATTTGAACTGTATTATAATAAAAAAAAAACTTCAATGTGTTTTAGACTTAGGAACAATTCGTATAATATATATAGTATAGACTCAGAATAATATGCCATCAACTCAACTTTTATTAGAAGAAAAACAAAGTACAGACTAACACACTAATCGAATCATAAAGCACTTGTGTTAACAATATATTACACATCATATTAATAATATTTTCAAATTCAACGACCAATTAAACACGTGCATAATATTTCCATAATTCATGCGATGGCAGGGGTAGGACACGTGGCTTTTTCTGCCAAAATAAAGTAATGATTTCTTATTCATTCTGCAAAAATAAAGTAATGATTAGTGTTTGGACTTACTAATTAATTGTTTCATATTTGATTAATGTAATTATGGTTTTCTTAAAGATCTTTCATTCAAATCCTTAAAATGTAAAATCATTATTAAATTGTCGTGTTTATTCAAAATTTCTCCCATTTTCAAAATAAAGGATGAACTGCAACACCTACCAAAACCAAGACACTCAGCCACTGAATATAACATTTTCAAAAGCATATTGACAAAAGGTAGAACGAAGGAACAAAAGAAAGGGAGAAGAAAGTGAACTGATATACAATGCAGAGTACAAAAGCCATTGTCAACCACATCCATAGTTTATATCAGGAGTTGCAGCAACAGCTGAAAATGGAATTTCAACCCTCTCTTTCACTAGGCATCGCGCTTCCCCATTTTCCCACACCATTATTTTCCCAGGTGGACACTGAGTACTTGGTCTCTCACCCCCATTTTTAGTTGTAGATCTCTCCACATTTTCTACTCTGTGACGCCAGCCTTGCACGCTGAAACGTGTGCCTAACTTAGGCCCGAAACCAGACAAACTTAATATTGATACCACGCCAGCTACCGTGAGCATTGTTTTGGCTGCAGAAGTTATAAAAAATCCCAATCCTTTTCTCGAATTTTTAGCCCCATTTTCAACGAGATTTTGATCTTTTTCACGGAGATTCTTGTTGGTCTCAATCATTGGATCAAGCGTCATTAACCCATTGCGACCAGACTTGTTCACGGAAGGAATCTGCGAGAGATATTCCTTGTCCATAGACACAGAGTAGGGAGGGCGGCTAGGATATGGAGGAAGTAGTAGATCATTGCTGTGCTCCACTGTTTCACTAGCAAAAGTGGAAGCTTCATGTATCACTTCCAATTCCTTACCTTTGTACTCAGAGAGCTTGTCAATTAACATTTTGCGACTGTTTTCAATCTCAGCCAAGGCAATTTCTCTTTCATATCGCTGTTGTTGCTGCAGAACCTAAAAAAAGCACAACGATACATATGATTCGCAAAACTCTTATCTCAATCATAATTTGATTATTTTCTCATAGCAAAGCATAAAAATCATAAAACTTTAAAAATCATCTTACAAGCATTAATACAAGCTCAAAATAATAAATAAAATCATATTTTCGCAGCGTCACAAAGTAGGAAAGAGTGTGAAGGACTGATGGCATACTGATCACACACTTCCAAACTCCAACGAGTCAAGTTCCATTTCACATTGTGGATTTGCAAGGCCAAGAATGAAGAAACCATTAATTTAGAATGTAAATATGCAATGCAAGGGAAAACTGTATTTCTAACAAAGCACAAACGTAGACACACCATGTTTCCACAATAGTCAAAACAAACATCTAAATACAATCCGGGACAGTTTAGTTTGAGAAAATGCTTTCTGTTTTCAGTTTTCATTACAAAAAATACCAATTTACTTATTATTTTCAAGGGTCTGCATAAAACTAATGAAAAGGTGTATTCATTCATTAGTAAGGTGGTATTTTCTCAATCCATGAAGCACCTCAACACCTAGACTGCAAATACACTGCAGATACCTGTGGTGACAGTTAACCACAGGCGTTACTGAACTTGAACATGTACAGTTAACCACTTTGGTCACAAAAATGGAGTTTATTGGCATTTGATTATCGACAAGAATGAACAAAAGCCGGTAAGCTACAAAACTTCCATAACGTACCAAGACCACCACTCAAATCTCGAACTCACTAACTGAGGCAGCAGAAAATCAAATACCCAACCAACAAGCTATGAAAAACAAATACAATCTAGGATATCCCACAATTCCCAACCGCCAAAAAAGCCCCAAATAAAAATAAAGAAAAGAAAAGAAACCTAATTTTGAAATATGGCACCTGCAAAGAAGAAAGTTGGGTCTCCAAGGCTTCAAGGGCATCGCAAATGTTGAGAAGGCGCTCGGTGGCTTCTTCATCGTCGTCGTCGGCGTGCGGCGTGGGACCATTGGCGGTGTCGGTTCTGTGGATGCAATTGGTGATTTTCAATCGAAGTTCTGTGGCTCTGGCCAACACTAACCCTATGCCTTCCTCTTCCATTCTCCTCTTTCTCTCTCTCCCTCTGTCTCTCTGTCTCTCTTTGTTTGTTTCCTTTGTTCGGTTCTTTTCTACCCTAAATTCAATGCTTGTAATTTCAATTTCAATTTCATAATATTAATTTTGTGAATTTCAAAGAGAAAAAGAAAAGTTTGACATGAAATCCAAACCCGCCAAATGCTTTCCAGTGGTGGGGATTGTGATCCAGTGATTCTGGTGCGCCAGAGAGAAAGAAAATCTACGCTCATTAACTTTTGCGCTTTTGTCAAACTTCCCAAACAGACAAACATTAATATCAAAACTTTTTTTATCATTTCCACAAATTACTTTTCAATTTTCATCTCTTTTCTTTTATTTAATTTATTTCAGTGTGTTAAAATACTAATTTATTACCCTGTTAACCACCTATATATATATATATATATATATATATATATATATATATATATATATATATATATATATATTACTATTTGCACAAATGTCTAGAAAAATTTAGGGTTTATAAAAGTATAAGATGAAAATTGGATTGGATGGATTTAGGGAATTTTTCTTTTAAAAGTAGTATTCTTTCACCTTTTGGATTGCCGTGGGGCTATGATTCTCTAACCTGTTCGTGAAATATAGTAGAAATTATTAGCAAAATATCTCCTAAGAAACAAAAGAAAATGTGATGAGTTGGAAAGAATATTTCAACAGAAAAATTATATTACCAAGTAGGAAAATGATACTTGAACAACCATTTTTGACAATATTTAGACACGCGCACACGTGTCAAAATCTGAGTGGTCCAGTTGGAAAAATTAAATGAAAATGGACCACTCAGATTTTGACACGTGTGCGCGTGTCTAAATGTTGTCAAAAATGGTTGTTGAAGTATCATTTTCCTACCAAGTAATAAAAAATAACTACTTTTCAAAGATTATTAATTCATAAAAAATTATTGTTGTAGAATCTTTATATAACCCTTACCGAATTCTTATCCTTATTTAACCTTTACCTAAGTTTTAGGTTGAATTCTTATAATTCTCCTATTAATTAGTTCTTCTATTTATATATTAGTTATTTTATTGATTTTTAAGTAAAGTGGAATTTCATACTCATATTTATTGATGTTTTTTTGTTTACATATTAGTTATTTAATTTAATTTTTTATGAGTTGTGAGATTTCAGACGATGAATCCTAACAATTTTTTCTTCAATTAGTTTTTCGATCATTTTTACTTAAATATATTAGTCTTTTTAACGTGGGAGTTCAAATTCAAATTGAATACTAAAAATTTCCATTTATGAGTCTTTCGACTTATATATATCATCTTACTTATTTTAACCATTAATCTTTAACTTAAAACCTTCTCTTTTTTACATATTTTCATATTAGTCATTTTTACCCTTATGCAGTTCCAAAACTCATATTTAATACTAACGACATTCTTATCAATATGTTTATGGTTCTTAACATTTTCTTGAAGATCATAGGATACATTTTCATGTCTATCAACATAAATTAAGTTGGTGATTAGATATATTTGTATTCATAGCTTTCACCATAAAAGAGTGAAATAACTACTTGTAAGATATTTTCTTCTATTCTACAGACCTTGACTCTTATACTGTTGTAGGGAGTTTTATAAAATATTTATAATATCTTAATCTTGATTTTATAATTCTAAAATAAGAACTAATTTCTAAAACTAAAATGTTTCTTAAAAATTAATTTAAATAAAAAATATTAAGTAAATATTCTAAAAAAACTTCAATATAAACTCTCATTTTCTTCTTAACTAGAGCTTTCTAAATCTTTTGTTACCAAACTCACTGTATAATGTATTTTTATAATTTATTTCATACTTATGAACAGTGAATATTCAGTAAATGTTTTGGGGTGTCAAATTTCTATAAGGATACAAAATTTTTGAAAATGTTAAATATATAAAATATCATAAAATACAAAAGATAATAATACTAGTGAAAGAGAAGACTATAAAATAAAATACACAGTATAATTTTTTTTTATGTTATTTAAACAATTGACATTCCCGACAATTAGTTTCAACTATTCTGAAGAATCTAATTATAAGGTGAGTTGTAATTTGTAATCATGAATTATTGTCGTATTTAGAAGCTTGTTTTGATTTGAGAGAGAAAAGAGGTTTCAGATAAAGAGGATCAAATGTGAGAGGCACGTGCACCTTGATTTCCATTTTTTTTATATGCATGCATGAAGGAGCGTGAATTAAAATGCAAAACCAAGCATACAATACCATCATCATCACATAAATACAATGTTTTGATGTTTTTGAAAAAAATCAATTTTGTTTTTCCCAAAGTTTTTAATGGTATTATTAGCCTTTTGTTTTTGGCCAAGAACAATACTTACATTTTCAAAAGCAATAGTCAGTAGCAATGGTAATTAGGCCCCTGAGAGTGAGAGATGCTCTAGTATACCGTGACCATGTGCAGGCTATAAAATCCGGTTTGGTATCAAGCATTTTCACTTGTAATCAACTCATTCATCTTTATTCCAACCATGGCCTTTTGCAAGAGGCCCACAAACTGTTCGATGAAATTCCCCACCCCAATGTGTTCTCTTGGAATGTCATAATTATGGCTTACATAAAAGCACACAACTTGCCTCACGCACAAGCTCTTTTTGACTCAGCCTCTCACAGAGATTTGGTTTCTTATAATTCCATGTTGTCGGCTTATGTTGGCTCCGATGGGTACGAGACTGAGGCACTTGATTTGTTTACTAGAATGCAATCTGCACGTGACACAATTGGGATTGATGAGTTCACTCTCACGACCATTCTTAACCTTGCTGCCAAACTACGTGTGCTGCTTTATGGGAAGCAGATGCATTCATATATGGTGAAAACTGCAAATGATTTAAGTAAGTTTTCTTTGAGTTCTCTCATAGACATGTACTCTAAATGTGGTTCGTTTCAAGATGCATGTACTGCATTTAGCGGTTGTGATGGGATGGTGGACTTAATTTCAAAGAATGCAATGGTTGCAGCTTGTTGTAGGGAAAAAAAGATGACCATGGCCCTAAATATATTTTGGAAAAATCCTGAATTAAATGATACTGTGTCTTGGAATACATTAATTGCAGGGTACGCCCAGAACGGCTATGCGGAGAAATCACTTACCTTGTTTGTTGTGATGACTGAAAATGGTATTGGTTTCAACGAACACACTTTAGCAAGTGTTTTGAGTGCTTGCACAGGTCTAAAATGTGTAAAGCTTGGCAAATCTGTTCATGCTTGGGTTTTGAAAAGTGGTTACAGTTCAAATAAATTTATTAGCAGTGGCATTATCGACTTCTACTCTAAGTGTGGGAATATCAGATATGCCGAGTTAGTCAATGCAGAAATTGAGATTAAAAGTCCATTTTCAGTTGCTTCATTGATAGCAGGCTACTCATCTCAAGGTAACATGGAAGAAGCCCAAAGGCTTTTTGATTCACTCTTGGAAAGAAACTCAGTTGTATGGACAGCTCTATGTTCTGGCTATGTCAAATCACAACAATGTGAGGAAGTCTTCAAACTTTTCAAAGAGTTTTTAACTAAAGAAGCAGTAGTCCCTGATACAGCGATCATTATCAGTGTGCTTGGTGCCTGTGCCATACAAGCTACCCTTAGTTTGGGAAAGGAAAGTCATGCTTACATCTTGAGAATGAGATTTCATGTGGATAAGAAATTACTGAGTGCTTTGATTGATATGTACTCAAAATGTGGAAATGTTACTTATGCTGAGAAAATCTTCCAACTGGTTACTGATAGTGATAGAGATGCAATCTTATACAATATCATGATTGCTGGTTATGCTCATCATGGTTATGAAAATAAAGCAATTTATCTTTTTCAGGAAATGCTGAATAAAAGTGTCAAGCCAGATGCAGTCACTTTTATTGCTCTTCTATCAGCTTGTCGGCACAGTGGATTAGTTGAACTAGGAGAGCAATTTTTTATTTCCATGGAACAAGATTACAATGTATTGCCGGATATTTACCACTATGCATGTATGGTTGATATGTATGGAAGGGCTAATAAACTAGAAAAGTCAGTAGAATTCATGAGGAAGATTCCCATACCAATAGATGCTACAATCTGGGGTGCATTTCTTAATGCTTGTCAGATGAGCAGTGATACAGCACTTGTCAAACGGGCAGAAGAGGAGCTATTAAAAGTTGAAGCAGATAACGGGTCTAGATATGTGCAGTTGGCCAATGCCTATGCTGCCACAGGGAAGTGGGATGAGATGGGAAGAATAAGAAAGAAAATGAGAGGATACGAGGCTAAGAAGCTTGCTGGTTGCAGTTGGATATTTGTGGAAAATGGTATTCATGTATTTACTTCTGGTGATACATCTCATTCAAAAGCAGATGCAATATATTCAACTTTAATGCGCTTGAATGGGAAACTGTATTTATCTTTCGTAGAGCTGAATCAACTTAATGAAATTCAGGCTGGTATTTAGGATATACTTTGATGGTTAACTAGCCAATGCCACTAAAATTGGATGCTCTGCCGCATAAGGATCATAGAGCCACCATCCAATGCAGCATGCTTATAGATAGTATTTGCAGTAGTCAATAGGAATTATAATACTACAACAAAAACGGTTGGAAGACTATTTTCTTCATGAAAGTGCATTTGATGATTTCGAAGAGGTGCATTTGATGACATGTCCTCCTTACATACAAATATTTGATGTTGTCACATCCTATTCTATCCTATCACAGTAAAATCATGGCAAATGAAGTAAAGAGCAAAACAGCTGTAAGTTGGCCTGATGAGATGACTTGGTAAATTCACTGTCGGGATTCAAACTATTTATGGAGATACATGTCGAGAGAATTTATTCCTTTTGAGTTGAAGTTTTGGTAGATTACAGATTCTGTGAAGGCAGTTATTCAAGGTGGAAAAGGTGGTGCTCTACAATCTACACGACCAACTGTCTCATATTTGGTGGCACATGGAACATAATGAAGGATTAATGCTCCGTGATTATGAAACTCCGTGGTGATTCCACCCTGGTGTGTTGGTGCTGCTATGGGTGATCTGAAGCGTGGGAATGGAAACAAAGAAACATGTCTTGAATTCCTGTGCTCTATTTCGGTTTTCAAGCATGTGAGGAGCTAAGACAAAACCAGCTCTGTGATTGCCGCTGTAGTTGATTGTTGAGTTTTGGTTTTGCTGCTGTTTTGTGGAGACGACGTTCTTTAGGTATGAAGTCCAGATTCCAACAACACTATCAAGGCAGAGGTGGATCCTTGCAGGGGAAAGATAAGCAGTTTGAAGATAAAAGGACCCTTTTGCAACCATGACACACAGCAAGAGTCCATCCTTCTCCTTGTGCAGTTTTTCTGCGCCTTCAAGTCAAGTATTTAGGAAGGACTTGGGAGTTTGCATGACTCCTCGGAAATATTTTAGATACAGTTGATCTGTTATATTCATGGTTTGTTAAGAATTCAGTAATCTGTCTACCACTAGAGTAAATGTATTAATTCCTCAAAGAAAAATCGGGAATTTATGCTCCTATCCAGATAACTTTAATTTGTAGCAACAATTGAAATTTAAACTTATATATTTAGTATCTCAAATTTGGGATTAGATCGTTTTTATTCTCAAAATTTAAAATTGAACTTTAGTTTATGTAATTTGAAAAAAAAAAATGTTTTATTCTCTGTCCAAAACATAACTCATGGTTTCACTTGGTTAATAAATTACAACTTGTTACTTGATAAACTATTTTGGTTCTACATTCTTGCCATCAATAACTCTTTCCCATTGAAAGCGTTTTAAGTACAAAGCATTTGGTATTGAAATAAAAAAAGTTTTTGTATGTCAAATTATAGAGATTAAAATGATCAATTTTAAATTTGAAGGATCGAAAACAAACTTATCATGAACTTGAATGAATAAAAAAAATGCTTGAGTGTTAAAATCTAAATTTTTTTTAGAGTTAATGATTTTCTTTTCAGTCATTCTCTCGTTATCTTTCATGCTGTTTGACCAAAAGGCAATAAGAATGTGCTTTAGAATTGCTGTGCTGGGTGTCAATAATGATTTCTGCTGAGCAGACACAGAAAAAGTATCCAGGATTGAAATATCATACTAAGCTGATGTCGATGAAAAGAATCAAGAATATACATCCATTAACTGAAAAGGACCTTAAGATAGGGAGTTATGAAGCAAAAATTAGTTAAACCTTTGCTTTCTATCTGAAGTACATCTTTCTCTGCTTCGTATTCCCACCTTAGTGACTCACCATCCTTGGTTTAATATCTTCACGGATATAACGCAGGCAACTATTATTCACCTGTTATGTTTTGAAGCAGACAAATTTGCTTCTTGCTCGTTACACCTGTGCTTACCACCAAATGCAAGTTTTGGATAGACAGATGATTATTCTACCCACACAAGTACATGAATCCTACCGAGGAATGTCATTACCAAGCTAATTCCTTTGAAATCAAGTAATGGAAAGTGAAGTTATGAGGAGTTAATTCAATGTTTTTCAAGCTTGACTTTGAATGAAACTCTTGAATGCTCTTCCTTTGAGAATCGGGTAGATAAGGCTTAATCATCTCCATCAAATCAGATGCTCCTCGACCTGAATTTTTTGCAAAGGAATCAACCATCTTTGGGAGAACTACTTTCTGTTCTTTGCTTATGGTGATGTTGGACTGAATGTATTCCTCTTTGGCACATTGTAGCTCTTCAAATACTCTCTTAGGTGTGTACAAACGAACCTGAGAAGGTTGCAACAAGGACCAGGTGAATTTATGAGAAAATGACCGATAAAAGGGGTTTCTTTAAAGCAGGAGGCTGTGAAAGCTACATATATGTCAAGTACAGAATCTTATGTGCTATTTATAACCTTAACCTAAGAAAAAGGCAAGAATTTCTGAAAACTTTCACTAATCCAAATAAATTTATTCTAACCTATCAATGTTTCAATTTGGTAATTACATCTTAAGATACAGAATTTTCTGTTTCCTTGAGTTAGGTGAATACAACAAAAATTGTAGGTGAACGTATCCTTTTACTTAAAAATACAGAAAGACCAGAAGTCTACCGCAGGATCAGAATGGCTTCCTGTGCAAAGAGCAAATAGTAATAAAGGTTCTGGACGATGTATTGCATATCCTTTTCTTGCATCTCTAACCTTTGGTTTTGTCATTGAAGGAAACCACAACCGCAGCCACTAGTAGAAAAAGAAAGGTGCAATACTGAGTTAAGAAAAGCATACGGACGACAGTTTGATCTATGCCAAACTTGTTTGGTTATTGTGTAAAATGAAATATGCAGTCTTCTTTGAGGCTTCTGGAAATCAGATTTACCTGTCCTGGGCGAGGCATTCTGCATCCCAGAATGAAGTTCTGTATCTGGTCTACGCTTATAGTATGTCCACCAATGTTATACGCAGCCTGAATATCCTAGCTTATTTTAGTAAATGTCACATACCAGTCAATTCCATGGAGTTTTATGAACGAGAAACTTACCTTTAGTACTGAAGACATTCTCTTAACATTGTTGGCTGAAATTCCATAAACTAACAAGGCCTGTGGAGGAAAGCGAGGAGGATGACAATGGTTCTGATTTGGAGCAATAACATGCACGAGATAAAAAACAAAAATTAAGAGATTCAGAAATTTTACATGCATTGCTAAGGAATTGTGCACATTAATCCAAAAGGAAAGCTTTTCTTCATGCCTCATATTTCTAGGATTAACGTCTTCCAGCCGAGAAACAAGTGACCTGCAAGAAAGTAGGATATGATGTTGTTCTTCCAGACAAAAGAAATCATCTAACCAAATTTGCATACCACAGTTGATAACTTCAATATTCAAGGTAAAAAATGTAATGTGTAGCTTCATCATCCAACTAGTAGATTATTTAGAAGAGAAACTTTGAATCTAAATAAAATATGATAAAAAGCATTATGCACTATAAGATGGCTCACCTAAATCTCCGTAGCATGTATTCAATTTCTTTTAATTTCTGATTATCTGTGCACAATTTCTGTATCCTTGTCATTGAGCAATAAGGTTCGCTAAATTCTTTGCACCCCCTGACATGGAAAGGGTTAGTGGAGTTTAGATTGAAGGATGAGTGTTTCTTCCATTGTGATCCCCACTTACTACCCTGGCTCTGTGAAGATAACTCGTTACCACAAGATGAGTACGAAATAGGGGATGAAGCATTTTTATGATCAAGAGAAGGTGGTTCTGCAAGTTCACAATATATAGCTGATATGCACTTAATCATCTCCTCAGAAAGCCAATTGGGTGTTTCTGGAACGTAATCAACATAGCTACTCCCAAGATGCTCGGCCAGACTTGTTGAACTGAATTTAGCAAACTGAGTTTGCTGCTGAAATAAAATTTGGAAGCCGGATATTAGAGAATGCTGCATAACAAATAAAAGGATGTAACCAGTTTTCTGGTTTTCATTATACTTACCTCCAACATGGATAATGGCAGAGAATGGTAAGAGTCAACTACAGCTTTGGATTCAATGTTCCCAGGAGAAGCTTCAATTGAGCATGCTGTTCGTTGAGATAGTGCAGAGTGACATCGATGAATACTAGAGTCCAAGACAGTTTCTGATTCTAACTGGTTATTGCATTCCTTAAGGCGAAAGCCAACAGAATTTCTGGGTGAAATGACATTACTACAGTTCACAGCAGAAATTTCTTTGTCAGAAATAGCACCATTGCTGGGCACTGCAGATATTACTTTATTTGTGTCTGAAGCTAATTCCAATCTTCTCTCCTTAGGTGATAAAGATGAAATTTGTTGATCAAATCTTTTCCGATACAAAGAGAGTAGGTATTGTTCCAAATACACAACTTCTAATTCTAATATTCCAATTTCCTGAATCAGTTCCTTTGCAGCCTAAAATTACATAAGAGATGTATATAATGGATAGTCAGAAGCAAGACCCAAAAATTTCAACTGAGAAAGTAAAAACTGTACATGTATGTAACTGTACCTTGGGTATTGCATTTTCTAATGCAGCATCCTGTGAAAAAGGCAGATAACGTGCTTTCTCTAATGCGCGCCTTATCACGAATTGTTGCTGTAATCGTTTTTGAAGCTGCAGAATCTTCAGAGATATAAAAACTATAGATTATGAAAAGCTATGTACCAAATGCACATAAATACAATGAATACTGCATTATTTAACTATAGGTTTATCTAAGCCATGTATAAAAAGGAGAATTCCAATCATTGCCTTCAATATTACTGTTATTCTTACTAGAAATGTCTCCACAAAAAGAACTGTGCTGTCATAAGCCTACTACTAGCTGATTGTATAGTGACAACTTAATTATCAGTCAAGATTTGTACCTCTTGAGTCAAAGAGCTTTGAAGATCAATATTATTGTATTGCCTCGTCTTGGATTCAATGCTGTGTTTTAGTTTCCCCAGTTCCTTTTTCTGATATAAAAGAAAGAGAAAATTACTAAGTTAAAAGTATTAGCTTCTATGTGCTGAAAATCATTCTTCTATAAGAATGCTAAAAACTGCGCTAATAAAGGAATGGAAAATGCTCTCTATATAATGCTCAAAAATATTCATCAAGAAGGTAAATGTGGTATGAGAGAAAAGGAGAGATACCAGTTCAGGACGATAAGAAGCTTCACTGATGTTCTCTAATCCATCTGCCATGACTCTTCTTTTCATTGGGTCACTGCCAAACAGTAAACAAAAATATCAAAATAGGAAGCAGAGAATGTCATCATTACAGTTAACATGGTCCTGTTAGCCTGCAAAACCAATGAAAAAAGCTTCCTCATAAGACCTGTTTTGGCAAGGAGGTGAAACAAATAGAAGGTTGAACCTGAGTTTTTTAAAATACTTATTAGAAAATACATAAAAACAAACAAATTTAAATTCCTTCAATCTTACATAAAGCTTCTATTTCATAATTACCCTTATCTTCAAATCTAAGCATCATTCTCAATAAAATTAATTGAAGGAAATTTAGGAAATATACATCTTTATTGTATAAAAACAAGAATATTAAATGAAGTTTAAGTATGAAAATAGTTAATTTCGATTATAATTGAGTCCAGAGGGAATATTAACTCTTGGGTTGATTTAGTGTTACGATCTTGTGAACAAAGTAAGATTACCTATATTTAATGGCATAAATCTGAAGAAGCCAAAGTTCTGGATAACTTGAAGAACCATTATTTGGTTAAAAAATGAATGTACTGAAGAAGAAGAAGAAGAAGAAGAAGAAGAAGAAGGAGAAGAAAAAGATGTGTGGCGCTGCAACTCGGTCTTCAATTTATTTGGTTTAGAAAGACAAAAGTTGGTGAAATGAGAAAGTGACAACAAATACTGAAAAAAGAAAGAAGAGAAAATGTCGAAAGTAGGAAAGAATTGTGTCTGGAAAAACCTGTTGGAGCGCTTGTGACTTGAAATTGAAACAGTTGGGTCCATGAGCTTGAATTGCTTGAAAACAGAATCGCGCCACTCTATTCCATGCATGTTAGTGTCAGATTGGCTTAAACACTGTCAATGAATGCACCAAAAATCATTAATGCCACACACACACAAGGACCAGATATTGACAAAGTTTCATAAATGTAAGGTCAAAATGGCAAGATACATCCAAAATGCATTAATTTAAAGCATAGCTGCGCTTACAAGCAGCAGAATCTCCTCTCTGATGGAATGCGACTTCTCGCCCAGTGAAGCTTTTTCAAAGCTGAATCGATTTGGTGGTTCAAAATCCAAACAGCCTCTCAGTTATATCTATTTCAATTCCAAAAACATATTCTTTTTTTCATATATACGTCTGGTATATGTTATTCTCAACCACTATGGTACAAATACAAGAAGGGTATACTTGTGTTGTACTGCTGTTGACAAACAATCTATGAAGAACATATGACCACCTTTTTTTAATTTTTGACCAACCCACCCTTTTTTGATAAAGCTGTTGTGGTTTTTGCATTTCATCAAAAGAAGAAAAATCAAGTCATAGCTTTTGTAGAATGTATTCCAAAGTAAAACTTAGGGATTACAAAAGAATGATATGACAAGAAACATGGAGGCAAACTGAGATATGTGTATCGCAGAATATGTAATCAACAATGATGCAAATATGTTGCATGCATGTCAAAAGGCACTCCAACTTTGAAGCTTTTGTGCTGGTTGGCTTTATGCACTGCATTAAAAGAATCACATAAGTTTAGTTTTTTCCTTTATCTCATAGCAGTGTCTAAAAGCTGAGACCTTCACCATTTAGAATAGAGCATAGTGACAAAAACACAGACTGTGATTAAGATGGCAGTTTGTTGGACAATGGACTTACATAATGCATCACCGCACAGTTCCATCCACTCGTGCACTTGGTCTCTTTTCTATGCCATTCCAAGGGCAAACTCCCATGTGATACATCTCACAAATCATTTACCATCATTTGGTTGAAATGGTAAAAGTTTAGTGTTCTTGAAGTTTGATCAACTCATATTAATTTCCTTCTTAATCCTTATACTTGATTAAAAAAATGGGTTTAACCAGACAGTATATCTCTTGGTTTAAAGTGAAACATGACCCCTAATTGTTTATACTAAACTAAGACAAATGTTACCTACTAATTAGACAACCTGCCACTATCCTCCTATTACAATGAGAGGTGAAACCACTTGGTAATAACTTCACTACCTAATCATGAAAGTGTTTAGTCTAATTTGGTGGCATTGCAACTTGTCTTAAAAATTATAATATAGAGTTAAATATGTTTTTATTTCTCAAATTGGAAAGTAATATTGAAATTTGTTAATGTCTTTAACTTTGATACATTTTTGTTTTAAAAACTTTACAAATAAATTGATATATAGTCCTCTTAACCCAAGATGTTAAATGGTATTTTAGACTGAATTTAAGCTGAAATATATCAAAGATATAGATAGACAACTCAAATATTCAGTCTACCAATTCTAATTTTGCATCAAAGTTTAGGAACTAAAATCATATTTAAAATATAAACAAGCATGACTAGGACATGCTTAATTACTAAATTATAGAAGTTTGAATATACTGTTACATAACTTACAGATAAATTTGAGGATGCTGTGATAACTTTTATGCCACGTATTTAGAGTGATAGGCTTAATGACCCCTCCACTAGGCGATGCTACCAACGCCAGGGAAGGTTGAAGAAGAAAGCACAGTGAGTTTGGTGACTTGGAATAAAAAGGAAAACGCACTTATAGAAAAGCAGCCTCAAAAGGGCTGAAAGTTTATTGTCAAAGGAAGAAGCAGAGTATGTTTTTCTATATGAGGTGACTGGTTTTGGTGGGCTGTCTTTTGTCTAATTTCATGGAGAAACTTGGATACAACCAATCTTTGCATTGTCAATGACTTTGGTGGGAAAAAGTGCCATGCCTTTTCTCATTGGAGAGGGTGCTATACACGTAGGGAAGAACAGCATAAAATAATGTCTCTACATCTCTGCTTACAATAATGGTACAGATATATGCATGCCTGCATAGTGAATAATGTGTACACATAATTTTACAATTGCCAGAATAATGCCCTTTGATGAACAATACCTTTTTTTTTTGCCATCTTTTGACCATAACTTCAAAGATGGAAAAAAGTTCTGCACTAGTTTACACTGCAGTATGTCTTGGAGATTCACCTGACATATACAAACACCAATCAGATTTAAGCCCAACCATATAAGGAACTGACATCATTCTCTATTCAAAACTTTAAGATAATGAGTTAATAGATTTCTCATTTTTATATAATGTTCTACTTTCTCACTTTTATCCAATGTGAGACTTAAACTCACACTTGGATTTTGAATACCTGAGTCAATCATCATATATCCAAAATATTGTTCACCTTAGATATAAAAATTCTGTCACGATTTATCCTTAAAAAATATCTTAAAATATGAAAAAAAGAATGAGTATTTAAATTACTTAGATCTCGATTTTTAAGCTATATAAAACTATTAGATGTGATAAGATTAACTTTTATTTACAATGTCGAATTCTTGATATGAAACAAATTTATCATGTATTATTGGAAAGATAAGGAGTACATGATCATTATGTCCATTTTTTTTTATGAAATTACACTCTATGTATGATTTTCTTTTTAGATTTTTTATATATATTAGTGAGGGAAAGGTGGCTGAAATATAACAGTAGAGTGGTTTGCAACAGCAGCTGAGGGATAAAAAAAACTGAAAAGAATTGTAAAAAGAAAATCTCAATGTTATTTAGCACAGATATCTGTGATTGAATAAAAAAAAACATTTTATATTTTAAGTGCATGTGTTAATTTTTTTTATTTTTCTTGTACCCCAACGAGCAAAGGTAAAAATAAAAAAATCTGTTATTGTTTATCAATTTCATTTGTTCTGTTTCGGGTCTTGCAACTTTCCAATCTCTGACTCACTTTTTGATATTTCACTAAGTTTTTAAGTACTTTGTAGTTTGACTTGTGGCTTGGTTAAACCTGCAGAACCAAAGCCCTTCTATTCTTTTCTCTGTGTTGGCAGTCTCCAATATGAGTTTCTGACAACAATCAAAGCAACAAGATTAGTTAATTACTTAATTAATTAGAAAAATTAATCTGTCTTATGGAGCAAAACATTACACTGTCAATTTTTCAATGGAGACTGACAGACATACTTGTGACTTCTATAATATATATTACTCCAAGAAACCGTATCAGTTCAACAGTTTTTTTCAATGATCCAGAACGAACCAAAATTCTACTAATTTCAAGACCTCAGAATTAGTGAAAACTTTACCTATTAATGTGTCATCAGATAAGACACAGGCAACTTGTTAGTACACAAAATTTAGAACATAAACTTTTACGTATTGTTGAATTTCAAATGAAAACTGAGTTTAAATTTTCATTAAAAAAATTATAAAATTTTCCTTGGTAAAAAATATTTTAAAGACACCAATTAACTATAGGATAATATGATTTGTTGAAAAAAATTTTTATTTTACTCTTTCGGATCAGGGTATGGTCTTAGATCATAGTCAAACACTTCACGTCAATCTCAATTCTAAAAGTGTCTCCCAAGCTTAAGTTGTGTTTTTCTTCATCTTCCTTACTATTTATTCAAGCCGTGCGGACATGTACATGTCAAAGACACTCCGCTCAAGTCAGTAATATGAAGTTCGATTAATACAATAAAGTTTTAAATTCACAATAAATTCAATCATCTACTTCTTTACCTCAAATTTGTATTTATAAATTTCGGGATAAACTTACATTAGCATAGGCCTAATTACAATCCAATAATCGATAAACATATTTTCACATGTAAACTCAATTATTAGTGAAGCTTAAGGATTTGAATGACCAGCCGGTTGTTGAAGTAATAAGACTAGAAAGTATTTTAACGACAATCAACTACAACACACCCAATAATCATCTAGATAAACATTGATCAGACATTCAGTCTATTTACATAAATAAATTAAATATTATTCCTTCATCTTATATTTGTCCAACAAAAATTATATTCATAACATCACTTGTTCATTTAATACTTTTAAATAATGTGGTGTTTTACTTATATTCTTTTGTAATTCTCAAATATTTTGATACACTTACTACTAATGATAAAGAAAACGATATATCAAAAGGTTAAGAATAATTTTAAGATACTCTGTGAACAACCTACTAAAATGGACAATTAACAAGAAAAAAAATAAAAAATAAAAAATAATTTTGTCAAGAGATTAAAAAATTTAGTGGAAGGTGAGAAACATAGGAAAATGTAAAATTTAAGATGAGTATTGGCACGTAGATCAATATGAAAATTGATAGATGAATCATTTATTAGGGTTTGTATTTAAATGCATGAAGTAAGGAGTGAGAAGTGATGCAGCATTGATGGTAGTAAAAGCAACCAATGCATGCATATTGGGGTTGCTAACATTTAATAGTGTTGTCAGAACCTAACGAAGTTTCTTATTTCAACAAAACAAAGAAAACAGAATCTTAGCGTTGAGATTGATGAGACAGTAATATGTTTGGCATCAATTTTGTTCTCTCTATTACTACTATCTTATACTCTCTTTTCTATAATACTTTTTTTCTTTCAGTCAAAGAAAACTATTTTTTCTTATTTTAATGTATGTTTATGTGTTATTGTATTTCCTGTGGGGAAGCATGATTATTTTTCTCTCCCAATACTAATTAAACTAAAAATAAGTTATTTTAAAAAATTTTAAATGACAAAAATATAAAAGAACAAAATTTTGTTAAAGTAGACCATGAAAAACAACTGAAAAGAAATATATTTATAACAGCCATTATCACTTTAGATATACTTGTCATTATTTTATTGATAACTTCATCTTAATTATTATTATCATATGATATTAATAGTGTTATTAAATGTAGTCGTATTAACTTTATTTTATTTTGCTTCACCTATTATTATTTTTATTGTCATTTAACAAGTAAATTCAAATACAAGTAGAGTTATCTGATTTTACACCAACTAATATTGTTGATTGAGTTTATTTAAGATTAAGAAACATATTTTATAAATTTGAGTGTTTTACAAATCAAAAAGTTTCTGAATTGTATGATGTAGAAGTTATTTTTATTTCTAGATTACACTGCTCAAAGAAAGACTGATTTATTTTTTTTGGAGTGCAAGAAGAAACTTATGAGGAGGAAACTTCCTTTGAATACTTATTGTAACATCCCAAAATTATACAGTCACCAACTATATAATAGAATATTAACATGTATTAATATTATATAGCAGTTTTACAATTAAAGAGAGCAGTGTGCAAAAATGGCCGAACGGCCTTACATATACACACAAAAATAACGAGCGTTCACAAAAAGAATTAGGACGAACGGTTTACAAAATAATGACCGAACGTCCAACTATAAACAACCAACAAAAGGGCGCTCGCTTAAGTGACCCGCTATTCTAATTTCTCTAACCAAAAACCGAACGTCTTTACTGCTCGGCCTTCACTTCCACTTCAACGAGATTCCCCTCAGCTAGGATTTCTTCTTCAAGTGTTTGCTCCAGGGAAGTATCACCTTCTGCTCACATCCACACGGATGATCATAGCAAGGACAAGACGGATACACATATACAGACAACGCAAGGAAAGTGCAAGGGTAAGCTTATTGAATTTAATTCAAGTCAAACATATATTTCATACTTATCAAATACAGCAAGTAAATTCACAAACATGTACATTCAATTCATACAATAATTCCATCCAAACCCTGATACTAGACCGACCGTCCGGACTGTATGAATCCTGTGTAGCTAAGGCGTCCGTGCACTCAGGTGGGGTAACTGGAATGCTCATCAGTAGCCACCTGAGGTTAGTCTGTTCTGTCCAAGTTACAGTTATGGACTAGACCTCCTGCCATTCCCACGTATGACATACTCCTCTCTACTTGAGAACGAGCACTCACGGAATATCAGGATGAACCACCATCTAAGCTTACCACGTTCATACTTACAAATCTCAATTTCCAACCAAGAGTCGTTCCTCCCTGGAACGCTCGTTCAAAAACCATAATCATAACTTCAACTCTTATAGTGTTCACACATCTTAATTCTTCCTCTTAAATACATTTTCATTCTATGTTCCACTTGCATAAAAAGACGAACGTTCACTCCCCTTCATAACGAGGACGAACGTCGAGAGCGAGACCGAGAAAGACTCCTTTGAATCAGTTAAATGAACTGACTTTAGTACGACCCGAATAACACTTAGAATAATTTAAATTTAATAATTCTGGGACGAATCAAATGGATAGATACATCACAATTGTTTAGATAAAGAATCCGAAACACGATTTACTCCAAGAGTCAACCGCCAGTCAATGACCGAGCGTTAAAATGAAACTTTTGGACGAACGTCACTGAAGTCTTGGACGAACGTTACTAGAATTATTGGACGCACGCTATTTCAAATTTGGGACGAACGCTATTACCGCTCGTTGACAATTTATGAAGGAACGAACGTTCGGTATAGTACAGAGCGTTCTTTTACCACATACTCATTTGGACGAGCGTTCAGTTATAAAACCGAACTCTGCTTTGGACAAACGCTAGGTAAATGACCGAGCACTAAATAGAACGAACACTCATTTAGAACGAACGTTCGGTATTAGACCGAACGCTAACTAGGACGAACGCTCAATCTAAGACCGAGAGCTCATTTGGACGAACGCTCAGTATAAGACTAAGCGCTACCTATGACGAACGCTGGAATATAAAACCGAGCGTTACTAAAATACTTCAATTTATTTCAATCGTTGGACACGCTAGGCTGAGCCGAACGCTCAACCCTAACCCTTCACTCAAAGGACGCTCGTTCTTAATCAGAATCCTTTCCAAATGAAAGAATTCTTATTCTAAGTCATTTCAAAGGAAACCGAACGGTATAAGACCGTTCGATGACGAGCGTACATTATCAAGCAGAGAATATGATAATTTCCAGATTTTTCATTTTACAATAACTTTACAGTTTTCATACGATTCATAACTTATAATTTCTCTCCACCATAAATCTCATACATTACAAAATTCATATTATCATCCCAAACCATACAGAAATTTAATCATATTCCAAATCATACGTTTCATTCTCAGCATATAGTTCAAACAATATTCATCATATACATCCAGTGCAACCATGCTCGTTCATGCATACTTAAACATCAAATATTTCATGCATTTCAGACATCCAGTACACTTCATTGCTTTCATACACATCAAACAAGTATTAAATTAAATTACTAAAGCTTCCCTTACCCGGATTGTAGTGAATGTCCTAAACTGAGTGGATCTTGATTCGTCTAACCGAGACTCCCTCAGCGTTTCACTTACGCTTTCCAACTAAACTAACCAAAGAAAAAGAAAGGACTTAGTCCACGCCTTTGCATGCAACGGAATAGGGTTTGCAGGAACTTCTAGAAACGAACGTCCAAATAAACTTACCAGAACTGTAAGTTGTTCGGTTCAGTCTGAAGCTCTTGGTGCAGGGAACGTTTCTGTGGTCTCTGAAACGTAATCGGAGGAGAAGAAAGTGAGTTATGGTAGAGAGAAGGTGGAGGTTCTAGAGAGAAGGCAGAGAATCTGGAAATCAAAAGCTTGAGGAAGAAGATGAAGCGTGCAGAGGAATGTGAAGAGTGTTTCAGAAAAATTAATTCCCTTCCCATAGTCAAACGGACGTTCCTTCCTGTGCTGTCACCTGGCTTCCAGAATTGAGTGCAGAACCTTCCGATGTGACACATGTCAGAGAGATTCAGAGAATGAAAGTGCACATTAATGGCACAGCACGTGGAGGGGCGTGGGTGTATTAATGAGGCACAGAGGCATTAAATGGGGCGTGACACTTATGTCAGTTCTTGCTAGTGCCCTATCCATTCCATGCCATGTTATTATAGACAACAAAATGGTTTTTCCCATTAATTATTAAACTTAAGAAAAATTTAAATAAGTTTATAAGATTTCGTTTTAATTTCACAAAATTAATCAATTCTTTCATTTAAATAGTAATGATAAACTATGTTTAGACGTCAAAATAGAAGAATAATTGAATAATTTTAAAGATTTAAATAAAGCTCTACAAATTTCTAAAAATTAGTTCAATTTGTTCATAGATTTAAGTCTAATCCAACACAAAAATACACTTTTTAAAACTAAATTATTCATTTACCTTTTTTATTAATTGCGATTTGATAAGATCACTTTAATGACATAAATTAGAATCGTTGACTTTCTGGTCCTTCATAGACTTCTTTGTCTGCCAACATATTTTTTTCATTGACTTTTCTTTTACCCATGGGCTTCATTTCCCTTTTTAGAAAGGTAAAAATATATACATTTATATCTGGAGAAATCTTATAAGAAGAGATATCTTGAGAAAAAAAATTAACATTGTTATAGATTAAAAATAAGTTATATTTCATTTGTTCTTTTATTTCTTCCTCTCCTAAAAATGTGTATGAGGCAGTTCAATTTAAACATGTCCTTAATCTCAAACAAAAGTATATTTGTTCCAATTTATAAAACCATGAGGGTTTTGGAACAAATTTAAAAGTAGAGCATCGACATTAATAGAAGAAGTATAGTGTTTGAAAGGTGAAACTAACAATAAAAATGAGTGAAGTTACCTCCACCTATGACTTGATAAGATAAAGATAGGAATAAAAGGAACCTAGAAGTTGTCCTGAAAGGTGTTGCTAGAAACCCAGGTAGCCAGCCATTTACATAAAACTACTAGCAAATAAATGCACCAAGGCTATCTATATACAGCGCTAGGATTTCAGACAGAAAGACAGAGATGCCAATAAACTTTAGAAACATATATCTCAGTAGAATAGAGTAGAGTAGAGAGACATGGGTGAAAGCGAATGGGGTGAGAAATCCAAAAAAGATTAATTCCTTCCAAAAGCAGCAAAGCAATTTATGTTAGACCTGTACGCCTGTACGTATATAAGGTGTCCTTCTCTTCAAAGTCAATTTCTGTCTACAAACTCTGCTGGCAAGTTTAGATCAAAAAAACCACCTCCAACACCATCTTTTCTAGCACGTTTACGAGAAGAGCATCCATTATCATCTGAACTCCCTGATCCCGAAGGCCGATCAAGTTCTGCTGTTACACCTACGCTTGCAGCATATATACAATAATCCTTTTCACTCAGTAACATTTCTGATGGCATCCACAAAGTCAAACTGAAGAAAACATACATAAGAACTTTCATAACATAATTGAATAAGAAAGCTCCAAAATTAAATTTAAAAATGGCCACTTCATTTCCATGTTGGTAAATAACAACAAACAAACGAAACAAGATCTGCAATAAGCACCCTTGAATATGATTATTTATGTATCGCTCGTCTACAAATTTAACACTTTTTGACAAAGATTAATACAAAGTCTATCAAAACCATGACCACAGATAGCATGCATCAAATTCACACCAATGACTACTATAATTTAATGCACAGTAGAGAAATTAAAAAGGCGCCAAAATAACAAAAGTGGCTCACTCAAAATTTCTCTTTAGTACATAATGAGAGGCGGTAACACAAAGTGGCAATGATAACGTCAAAAGGGTCTGGTTAATCATTCAAACAGAACCGACACAGGCACTTACCAGTATTTACTTTATTGTTCCAGCAAACTGAAAGTTCTGAAGCCCTCTCGATGCCCTTTGACTTGTATGGAGCGATACTATGAATGCCAAGATGGAGAGAACCCAATAAATCATTCTCGATGCACTCATACCTGCAGCAAATATCAAAATTTGCAATTATCAATGTCAAAAACTAAGAAATGCACCACAACCTTATTTATTAAAGCGGACACTCACATTTTTTGACAAAGCTTATCAATAATTGTTGAGAGGTTGAGAATCTGCATTCTTATCTCCACAACCTTATCATCTGAAAAGGTTTCAAAAGGCTCCTCCAAAATTTTAGAGAGCTTTTCAACATTTGCCTCGAGCTGCTGCTGTTGATCTTCAAATAAATTCTGTTTTATTTCCCTTTGAGCTTCTGTCATTTCTTCCTTAAAAAGCTCATCTCCAAACATATAAAATGCAAAAGCATATGAATAGGATAGGACTCTCCTAGATCTGAAAAGTCTGGAGAGACCATTATTTACCCAGCTATAATCTCTGAGTGTAGAATCTTTTTCTTCTGAAATGGCAATCTTCCCTTGTATAGTTTCTTTCAGTTTGCTTTCAATCTTAAAGGAGTCTGTGTGAGCTTTATACCGGTTATGATAATGCATATACCGATATAGATCCCTCTTTGCACGTTCTGCCGTTTTTTCTTGCTCTTTGTAGCGACCACAGCTATGACCAGCTATACTTGACCAAGTATGCTCTCGGCCAGTAGCTCCACCGCACAACCAACTGCACCAAAAGGGTTGAATTATTACTGAAATATAAGTAAATGTCAACACAGTGTCGGTGTCAGAGGTGGCTTTCAACTTCTGATCCGTACTGCTGTATTTAATTAACTGATATTTTGCAGACAGAAAGATTAATTGTTAAACAGAATATGCTAAGGCAGGAAAGAGGAGGAAAACTCACCAAAATGCTTGACCACAGATACAGCTAACCAAGTTACAACCACCATTCTTCTCCACTGGTTTGTGACACTTTGGGCATGGTTTTGTATGAACGGTTATCCAATTAACAGTTTCTGACTCATCTCGACACTTCTTAGCCCAAAGCTCCCACATCAGGCATGAACAAGGTGAGTGTGCTTCTGACAAGCACCTAAAACAAAACTGTAAACCACATGAACATTCTACCTCACACAATTCATCATCCTCAACCCGTATTGCATTCCCACAATGAGGTGTACTGGGACACCATTTAACTCTTTTATTGTCTTCAATGTAAGATTCAAGAAGAAAGCGTTCATATTTCTCTGCCATATCAGGGTGCTTTCTACTGAGTAGAGTTCTAACCACAGCTTCATCACATATGGAATTGCACTTGTGTTGCATGCATCTAATACGTTTACTTTGACCCTCATTTATTTTAACAATAAAATGCTCAATCCAACCTGTAAAATGTAAACAAATACAAAACACGCTCATAAATGAAGTTTGCATAATTTTCATCATTGTTCCAAACCACAGGTTATGAATAATAAAACAAATACCCACAGGAGTTGCAAAAGCAATGACCACAATCCATTCTTGTTGTTTCGACCCTAGCAACATCCTCCATGCAGATGTAGCACATTACTGTAGAAGGAACGGATGAGTCAGAGTCGGGATGTTCATCCACAGTAACACCAGCCTCACCAAAGAGAAATGCTTTCCCCTTGTCTACATATACTGCAAACAACTTCTCCACATCCCAACGATGATAAATTAGCAGTGTACGAGCGTGTTGCTCTCTTACCGATAGCATCTCCATTACTCTGCGCAAATCCTCCCTCTGCAAAAATATGCATACCGATCTCAGTAAAAGGTAAAAATATAATTTATCCAAACAAAACACACAAAGACATCATTTGCCCCCCTCATGTTACCTGTGCAACCAAAAGTGATTCCTTAGTAATCACCTGCAAATGCCAAAGGAGTTCATCAGACTACAATAAACTTAAGAAAAAAAAACACATAATCCAGCTTCACACCATACCCAAAAAAAAAATAATGATAGAATCACAGAACCCAACCAACCCACAGTAACCTGAGATGTCAGTCATAAAGAAACCCTTCAAATTCCAACCCCAAACGAATTCAAGAAAGTCTAATGTCACACAGTCCAACCAGGTAACAAAATTCAAAGCAGTCCTAAAAGCCCCAACCTTCAACAAAACCATCTCAATACAAAACCCAAGATAATGCACCTTAACGTGATAACAATCATCACAAACCAATACAAAAAAGGGAAGAAAAAAAATACATACATAAATACCCCACACACAAACAAACAAACGCGGACATATATCGTGACGAAAGGAAATCACAATAATTGAGGGTTTTTGAGACTAGAAAAAAATTGGGATTATCACAAAAACGATATATCCTATAGGAAGGGAATACCTTGGTTGTGGGACCCTTGGAAGAGAGTAACGCGTAATCCTCCTCGTTTTCGTAGGCCTCGACGGAGTCATCTTGATCGGAGTCGTAATGGTAATCCTCATCACTGCTGGCGTAATCTTCCATCTCCATCACCTCCACCCAAGATTGAATGCCTATTCAATTTCAATTGATGAAACAGACAAATATCGCACAATTAGGGATTCGATATTCGATCGAATCCGGTGATCGGAAATTCAATAACTGAAATTCCGACGAGATGGCCGGCAAGACAAAGCGCAGCCACTCACCAAGACACACAGAGAGAGAGAAACAACCTTTCCTTCTTCCTTTTGCAGTTTTTCGCACTCCCTTTCCTTTATATAAATTACAAAATTATTTCAATTATTCTTTTGCTATATAAATATGGTAGATTGATTTAATCTTCATTCTTACTATAGATATTATTATTATTTTTCAATTTCTGAAAATTTTATACTCTTAAAACTACCCCACATTTAATTTCCATTTTATTTATTTTATTCATTTTATTTTTTAATTAATTATGCATTTTATTTTATTTATTTAAAATGTGAAATTTCTCCAAACTTCATACATCATATTAATAATTATTTAATTGTATTTCAAGTATAACTCAATAGGACTGTGAAATGATGATAATTATTTCAATAATAAAACAATAGTTCACTGTCTCCACTTTTTTCAAGTCCAACCTCATTGGTCATCCAGATTTTTGCTTTAATTTTTAATAAATGAAAAAATGTATTTTTCTACTTTCTTTTCTAATTATTTTCACTTATAGATTATATTTACTTTTCCTATATTTCCTGAAAAAGAATTGTGAAATAAATTGGTTTTTTATTATTATCTGTTGCTTTGGTGTTAACATATAGTTATATTTCCTGAGTATCTTATTTTATTTGTTGACGTAATCTTGGAAATTTTAAGACTCACATGCTTGGTTATATTTTCATATGAGTATTCTTTTTTTAAATATCATTAATACAAGTACTTTTAAATTTTAAATTAATTTACTCTTGAGTAAGTAGTAAATTGCTATGATTATTTTGAAAACGGGTAATACATGAGTAGTTAAATGAGATGTGATATTTTATTATTTAGATATTTATATAGTTTTTTATATTACACTGTTTTATTATAATTATATTAATTAACATTAATAAAAATACGTGCATATAAAAATATAAAAATGTATGTTTACTTTTATTTTATGTTACAAAAATAAATATTTATAAAAAATATATTCTTTAAAAATAATTACAAAAGAATGAATACAAAATTTATTGAATAAATCATTTATATTAATAAAGATAAGGATAAAATCAGTAATCTTCTATGTATGTATAGGTATAGGTTTGGAAGATATTTATATAGTGTTTTTTCATATTACATTATTTTCTATAATTATATTAATTAACACATGATTTCCTTTTATGGTTATTAATAAGTAATTATTTTAACTATTATTGAAATTAAAATATTATTAAATATATAAATTATAGTTTTAAAAAATGTATATAATGTAAAAGATAATGATTAATAAAAATTTATATCAATAAGGATAAAATTAAGTATAATGTGTACACCGAGAAATGGTAACTCTCTTTATATATAATTATAAGGTTATAATATATATATATATATATATATATATATATATATATATTACTTAATTAATAAAATAATTTGTAACGAGGATAAATTCGATACTAAAATGTAACTGTTAAGAAAAATAATCCTCTTTATCTAAGTACAAATTATAGGTTTTAATGTGTTCGGTGTATTTGAAATTAGAATATTTTGAGTTTATTTTAAATTTGATTTGAAAATTTTAGGAGATTTTCTAATGAATAATAGATGTAAAAAAAAAAAAAAAATATATATATATATATATATATATATATTTAAATATATAATTGAAATAAGAAATATAATTAATTAATTAATTTTTAAATAGAAAGTCAAAACATTTTTAATTAATTAAAAACTAAAAATATAAATGGAAATACTCTAAAATATCAATTATCTAAGTCTTTACTTTTAATATTTATATTAATAGAGTACTTTAATGAATAATTTTGGCACTCTATCTTAGTTAGAAAATAAAAGGTAAATTATGTGTTTGGTCTCAATATTTTCACTTTTATTTTTTAAGTTGGTATTTATATTATTAAAATATTCAATTATTTTTTTAATATTTTTTATTAATATCAGTTTGGTATTTTTCTGTTAATTATCAAAACATCATTATAAAACTGAAAAGAAAAGACTGGTGGTAATTTTAAAATTACAAAATTTAATCGAAGCTTTTAGTGATAGAATTGAATAAATTATATAAATATAAGACTCGGTTAAATAAATTATATAAATATAGAGCTAAATGATTTAAAATATTTGCTTGAAGATAATATTTGTTGGGGTCTAAATGAATCATATCAAATAAAATGTAGCAGGAAACTAGTTGTAAATGTCTATATATTAATAAAAATATTAACAACAAAAACACAGTTTTATAAGTTTATTTTAAAAAATTAGAAGCAATCTGAGTTTTATTTATTCTTTTAAAAAAAATAACTTATGGACAAAATTTACTTCAAAACTACAAATAAGTTGCTTGTATAATATTTAAGGACTATAAAATATATATTTTTGCTGCTAATTATATTTACTATTTGTCAATTCTATTGTTTTTACTCGTGTGAAAGCCTATAATGCATGTATATTTTGAATTTAAATATTTTAAAATTGGAATAGATGACATATAACTCAAATTTCTCAAATATATCACTTTTTTATATTATAATATTATATTTTAAAGTATCTTCACATCTTAATTAATGTGATTTGTTGAGTTTTTAATATACAATTAAAATAAGGTAAAGTTGTACAATAAAACTTAAATATACATCTACGAAAGGAAAAGAATGAGTGAGTTGAGATAATTGAAAGAACTGTTTAGTATTTTTTTTTTAATATCTGTGAGTTTATATGATATGTTCTTCCCTCTCTTTTTCCCTTATGAATTTAATTTTATTTTAATTAAAAGAATTCAATTAAATTTGTATTAATATATATTCTAATATAACTACCGTCTCATCCTTTTTTTTTATTAGTTTAAAGTTGTATTCAATATTTTTTTTTCATTATTTTGTACTAGTAACATAGACAAAAGTTATAAAAGTTAAGAAAACTTATCTTTTAAAATTTGTAACGCAGAGACTCGAATCACATCATAGAAATTTTATAAAACCAATTTTATTATTTAAAATCATATCATTTTTCTATAGATGGATTCCTTTAAAATTCTTACTCTTCTATAAATATTTTATCTTCTGGGTCATCTGAGATTGTCAAAGTAATCAATATGCCAATGTCTTTAAGTTTGTCTAATTTGTTCTTATAAAAGAGTAAGTTAGTTTATACTCTTCTATCTAGTTTCATATTTTTCAATATATGTGAACAATGTTTTACTAATGTGTCATTTGAGTCTTCTAACAGGTTCTCTATTGAGCAGTGGTTCTAACGACGTATCCTAATAATGAATATGTTGTTTGTAGGTGCAGATAGAGTCCTTTGAGCTGAGAGAGCTATTTTAGATTCTCTGGAGTCTTTCAGTCGTTTATGAAGTAAGAGAAGCTAAAGTACCTTGTTTTTAAGTTTCTAGTGTGTTGAGAATCTAAGTTGCATGTATAAGTTGCTTGAAATTGGCTAAAATGCTGATATTGGTGTTTGTGCATATGAAATGTGACATGTTGGGTTGTATTAGGGCTTTGAATCGCTTTGGTGATTGAATGTTGAAATGTTGGTATATTATGATTAAGATTGCATCTAAGGTGGATTGAGTCATTAATTCGTATTTAATATGATGGTTGGTTGTTTTGGACATATAGAATTAGTGTTAAATTGTTTTGTAAGGTTGGAATGACATAATTTTGCAAAATTATGTAGACTCGAGTAGCATATACTCGTTGGACGAAGCTAAAGTCAAGAAGCTATTGATGTGGTGGTTGTTGGGCAAACAGAATCTTGCTGAATGAGACCAAAATTAAAAAGTTTACTAACTTGACGGTTGTTGGGTGAGAATATACTCATTGAGTGACTTTTGAGATAAATTAAGTTTTTGATATTCTTGTTGAGCGAACAAATTTAGTTACTGATACTAGCGGTAGGACTTTTATATATATATATTTGTATTATAAGTTATATATGGATAACTATAATAGTTGTTTATATATATTATTGAAAGTGTGACAAATCTAATAATAATTAAATATTATGAAATTGGGATATTACAAAGTTTTAATTTTGAAGGAATTTCACTTGTTCTGAGTTGAGTACAAAATGTAAGCTTTATTTTTTTTCATTGAAAAGTGAGAATAATAAAAAAAAAATATAGGAGAAAAATAGAAGGGAGTTTGAAAAAAAAAAGAGTGAAGGAATACAAATAAAAACAGTTAGGCAACGTCAAAGTGTGAAGAGTAAAAATACCCGAAAGAAAATGAGTGATGATAAAAAATAGCAAGAAAGGAAAAAAAAAAGGGTGGTAGAAAGAAGGTACAGGTTAAAGAAAAAAAACAGAAAAATTACCATGACAAAAAAAAGTACATTGAATTCAAAATGAAGATCGTATTAAAATCAAAATTTTATCAAATAAACCTTATAAATATTAGGATCAAAATACTAATTAAATATAAAATTAATCATTAAACAAAAGCAAATTAAATTAAGCAAGCATATTTAGAATTATTGATCCTCCTTCCTTTCTCATGTTTGGCTACCTTCTCTCATTAAATATTTTAATTTAACTAAAGCTCGATATTAATTTTTTATTTTCTAAATACGTATTTATATTTAACAATATATAAATTAAATTATCTATACAAATTAAAAAATAAATATGTAAGAAGTTTGAATTAATTTTGTCCCAAACAGAGATTTAAAGGTATAAACAACTTAAATAAAAACCTAAACCCTAAACTTCAATCAAAGCTATTTAGACTTATAATAACATTTCAAATTCCTTAAAATTTCAAAATTTCTTATCCAAAACACAATTTAAGGTAATTAGCCTAAAGCATGCCAGCCTTGGCAACTTGAGTTGCTTTCATTGACTTTACAACAAACTAGAATTACAATTTTGGAGCCTCATTACATTGTTTAATCCACTGTTATGATAATTGCACTCATCCTTTGAAGCAAGGAAATTAAATTTGCGCTAAGAAAAATAAATTGAAATGGGTGACAAAAACCTAATGCAATACAAACTAATAGTTCAACTCTTCAACATTGATTCGGAAAGCAAAATCTTCACTTTCTAATTCTTCATGAAGTAGATTAATAGACGGCGCTTCAAACCCCTTTGTAGGTGGCACATCATCATATGACGATCTCTGTCCCTGAAAAATGTTTCATCAAAACAATTAAAACAAAAACGCAGTCATAATCGTCATCAACCTCTTATGAACAATCCTACTATACATCATATATAACCAGAACTACATTCAAGAAACAACTCATTGTTCATTTGAATTAATTATTTTTCTTTCACGGAGAGGACAAAACAACAAATAGTCACTTCTTCCTTTTCAAGGCATCACCATGATTTTGTGTGGTGGAATTTATTCTTGTCTGCTATCCGAACAAGCTGCCAGGTGTCACCTAGTGCTCCATCAAGGATGGAGATCCAAAACTAATCCCCCGCACATATAGCACACTATATAAAAACCCTCCCTCACCTGAGAAAAGATGCACTGACACTACTCGTGATGAAATCTATACTTCCTCATGTGAATAGACTAATTATCTATATTGCACAATGTAGCAGTTTTTAATTGTAAAAAAAGTAGGAGTATGTTAGATTTTTCAATGGAATATGCAACATCACATTAGTCCTGTATTTATAAATTCAACAACTTTGTCCTTGAAAGATATGCATGACATTAAATTAGTCCTTTGATGTGGCATTTTTAGCCATCAAATTGGTTATTGGAGTACAAATACAAATGATTTTCATCATCAGTGAAGAACCAATCTGGTAACGTTAAGTCAAGTTTAAATTTGAAGGACCAGAATGAGTATTCACTATAAAAGGTAGTCAATGGAATGGGGAATTATGGTAGAAAACTCGTATGTTCAAGTCTTGGTAGCAATACCTTAAAATAATAAGGAACAAACATTTGTTTTTATCAGCATAAGAAAAACAAGTAAGGTTATAGGACCAACCTTCTTAAGAATGTAGACAAAATAATGAAAGGTTTCACCAAAAGTAGTCCAATCAATAGACCAGGTGAAATCTGGTGCGTTAAATATAGGGCGCCTGAAATGTGGCTGCCAAGAAAATTTAAATATATTAGAATCAATAACAGCAACACCAATTAAAGGAGACACACCAAACAGTTCCTTTTTGAAACCTGGCCAAAAGTTACTGAAATAAATGTGCCACCAGCTTTCAAAACCCTGTGAACACCTTTCAAAGTGGCCATGACCTTGGATAAAGTTTCAGGCTTTGGATTCCATGGGTCACCACTGTCCACGAACAATACATCCTTCAAAACCAAGAATCACATGTATCCCATAAACTTCAAACAATCATCGTACGGGAACCACAATCATTAGTTTAAGACATCAAGCCAAAATCCCATCATAAACGAAAGCAAAATCATTCAATTTACCATAGTTCCTTTCTCAATAACCAAATCAAAACACTCATCCCCAAAAGGTAGCTCTAGCATATCAGCTTGCAGCACTTTTATGTCTATCCACAAAAATAAAAACACGTAAAATAATAACTACAAAAACATGTAAATCACATAACAACCAGAAACACAGAATCACGTAATAAAGCTAATATTCATACTCAATCGCCCACATGTGTGTGTAGCAAATAATTAAGCTCCAAAGACAAGATTTTCTCGTCAAAAAATAAAATTACTTTCTCGCCCAATTTCAAATTCCCTTATGAATGCACAAATTAAAATCAGTTTTTTTTTTAATTATTGTATTTTTTTTCCTATGGAATTTATCCTAACAGGACCTTAATTCAAATGCAGAAGCTGACCTTTGAATCCCCGGGAGAGTAACCTCTTTTGCATGTTTTGAACCGCAACATGTGAAAGATCAATGCAAGTTATGTTGGTCGTGCCATCCTTATGCAATTGTTCACACATTTGTGAGTTTCCACATCCAAGCTCCAGGACCTGCAAATACGTTCGCGTTAGACCCGTTCCACCAGAAATCGTAACCTAATGCGTGAACGAAGCATACAGCGGAATGGGGCGTGAGATGGGGTTGAATCAAGTGGCAAAAATGGGAGTAATCCTTGAACCACTCGTATTCTTCCTCCTTCGAGAATCTCTCATCCCTGACACCAACCAAACAAACATTAAAATAACTTTTTGAGAAATTCACCTAAATTGTTGAGAAGATTTGATCAACGAATAGGGTCTACCAGTAGGAAGGATTAAGGTAGGCCAATGCAGTTGAAGGTGTTGGCGTATCTTCCATTGTTCCTCTTCAAACTTCAATCCAAAACCCTAACACCAAACTCCTCTATTCCTTCGGAACACAGTAAATTGAATTTTATTAGTATCCGTTGACACTTGACAGAGGAAAAGAAAATACTTGAGATTAAATCGAATACACTTAATTAATTAAGTAATTAATTTTAATCTTCCTAATTTCGTATGTAAAAAATGATGATTAGCAAAATATGTAAACTATTTGACTTAATTGGAAACTCTGATAAAAAACTGCATTGACACCTTTCTGTAAATTAATGGATTTGAACTTCTTCTTTTTTTTATAATTGAGTTACTAAATTATATAAAAAAATAAATATATTTTTAGTCTTTAAACAATTTTAATTTTTGTCTAATTTTGTTAAGAGAGATTGACACGTGTACAGAGCATAATTCAACATGACTTCAAAAATATGTTAATTTTAAAACATAAATTGTTCATTCATTTTAGTATTCATTTTTTAATTTGTTTTCCACATTTCATTATTTGAGTATTTTTCCCACACGTTTTATCATCATATTATTTAATTTTTATATATTTTATCATTGTAATGTAAACAAAAAATATTTTGCATAAATTGTTAAAACAGTGTTGTTTCATTACAATTGGTAATAAAATATATATCTAGTACCACAAATTTTAAATAATTTCATTTCAATCTTTAAATAGATGTTTGACATATTTTAGTTTCTAAACTATAAAGAAAAAAAAATTGGCTTGAATATAAAAAAGAAGGTTTAATTGCTTCCTTTGTCCCCAGTTTGGTTGAATTGTGTCAAATTCATCTTCATTTTTAAAAAAGTTTCATTGTCGTCCTCACGTGGTGTAAAAGTGTCAATTGAATCCAAACATAGAAAAAATTTGTGTCAAAGTAGTCATCTCCGTTAAATACACACTAACGGTGTTAAGTGGCTGATTATTTGGCATTAGAAAATTAAAACGTGGCAAATGAGTCACAGTAGTGGTAATGACGTGTCAATGACGTGGCATACGGCCAACGACCATCATCAATCTTCACCCCTTCGTGGCACTGACCCCTCTGCTCATCACCCTCATCTTCTTCCTTACCTCATGGGCCTTCATCTCCAACAGGGGCCTTCATCTCCAACACCCGTGATCAGCCCCTCTCGGATTTCCACCCTTTCCGTTCTAGAATTCGTCAAATTCATCCCCATTTTTCTCACTGGATCATCCATCAACCATTCCAAGAACCAAATCCCAAACCAACCAGTAAATAAAAAGGATAGAAAAGAGAGGGAGAGGCGCCATCGGTGGCGTCGATGACGAAACGAACTCCGGCGAGAACGATGGTGACTAGCTTCGTCGACGGTAGGGTTTCGCTCGTTGCCTCAGAGGTGGTGTTCGGGGTTCGGTAACTGGCGGCGACCTTGGCCGCGTTTCGTGGCACTGGCGGTGTTCGATGGAGAAGGAAGAGAACTCGCGCCAAATCGGAGGGTGAGAAGGGCCTGAACGCTGCCTCCGGTGACTGGACGTGCCCAAGCGGAGGCCGGTGTCGGACTGAAAGAGTTTCTCCTCTATCGCGCGGAAAGGGGGCAGGAGAGAGGACCTGACACCGCGGCCAGCCGCGATCCTGGTGGCGCTTGGGGTCGCCGGTGACGTCATGGACCAGGCGGAGGGCCTCTTCGCGGTGGTCGGTTTGGTGGGGGCAGCCGTATGCGCGCAGGGAGACGATCCTTCGTCGGAGTTCCTAGCTGAAAGAATAGAGAGTCTCATGTCTTTCTGAACTCGAAGAATGAGGAAGATTTGAAAGTTTCATTGCCGTATGCCACGTCATTGACACGTCATTACCACTACTCTGACTCATTTGCCACGTTTTAATTTTCTAATGCCAAATAATCAGCCACTTAACACCGTTAGTGTGTATTTAACGGAGATGACTACTTTGACACAAATTTTTTCTATGTTTGGATTCAATTGACACTTTTACACCACGTGAGGACGACAATGAAACTTTTTAAAAAATGAGGATGAATTTGACACAATTCAACCAAACTGGGGACAAAGGAAGCAATTAAACCTAAAAAAGAATTTTGAATAGTTGAAAGTTGAAAAAGGTTATAATTTTTTCTTTTTAACTTTTTTTTGTTTGACGATCACATTCCCGATCATCAACATCCTATTAGATCTTACGTTGCTAAAAGATTTATATTATTGGTAAAACATATTTTAATTTGATAATATTTAATCATATTATTATAGCATTAAATTAAAATTAAGAAACTACGAAAATAAGATAAGACAATTAAGGAATTAAAAATATTAGCTTTTTTCTTTCTTTCTTCACCTGTGTTCTCCATATTTTCTCCATTTATGTTTTTTCTTATAAAATTTATGAAATTGATGAAATTAAATTAAATGTTCACATAAAGCAGAAATCTTTATAATAAATCTCATTTATATTAGCATAAAACACGATTTTTTTTTCCTAGGTACTAAATGACTAAAAGCATATATTATTTGTCCCCTTCATTAATAAGACAATCCTTTCCAAATCCAAATTACAAGATCACGGAAAGCTATTAATTAACCGTAAATAAAACTGAACAGGAAAATAATAAAAATAAATTGTAAAAAATTGAACATGAAAAGTGATACTTTTTCCTTGTTTAGATTCAACCACAGGGAAAATAAATTACAAAAAGGAGCAATAGTGTTTGTTGAGTTTCGCCAAAAAGGTCATAAAGAAATAGATGACACTGCTGAAAATTTCAATTAGCAGAAATGATTCTCTTCATATTTGAGTCACCATCCATCAGTTGTTGCCGCATGGTCTCTTTCAACAGTTCTATCAAAATTATGTATATAGTAACTTCAAGAGTAAAAATAGAATTTGTATTTTGTATTCTCTGCTGAGTTTTGGTGTTGTTTCTTTATTAAATCTTCAAAATATATTAATTTTTGGTGTATTGAAAAGTTTTTAATATATTGTGAAAGTTCAACAGAGGAACAACACCAAAAACTCAGCAAAGAATCTGAACTGATAAAAATAAAGCATAAACCATAGTATAGTATAAATAATCTGCATTTCTAACCTTGTCTGATTGAACAGAAAGGCAATTCCTAGGAATTTCTGAAGGAAGGTGATGGTGATGCAGGAGGCTTCAAGTCGTCATACCTGGATGTTCATTTCAATGAATGTTAACACTACCTCCAAGAAACATAAGACAAATATGCATTAAACTAACAATATGTTAAAAATTAAGGACAGCCACCTAAGCATGATCAGAGATAATCAAATTGAGTTCCTGCATTGAAGAATTCTAAGATGTAATAGTGAACTTGACACATTTTTACCAAAAGCCTTGATGTATTTGATCTATGCATATTCTCACTTACACGTTCTTACCTAAGTCCATTCATTATCAATGCATGATTTCTCCATAACCTGAATGTCCTAGTTCCAACCAGTAAATAAAATTCAGAATTATACAACCCAATGAGTTAGTCATTAGTTGGAAACCATGTCCTCACACCATATATTATTTTTCTCAAGTGTAACTATGCAGCATGCCTTACATAAGGAATGAAGAGTCATTGGAGAAGAAACAATTATATTTGAAGGCAACTCGGAAGAAGCTCACATCGTATAAGGTGACAGTGGTCTTGACTTGGGTTCGGGGAGATGTTCCTCCTTCGGTTCATCTGGTGTTGAAAGTTGTGGTGTTCCATTACTTGATATTGTGTCTATCTGTGGCACACCGTCTGCAGCAGATGTGGAAACTGATACAACTGGTGCATTAGGAGATGGTGAAGTGGGAGGTTTTAAGTCAGGATATCTGCAGGCATAACACGGCATCAGGGAACAAACATAACAAGAAAATCACATTGAGGGCAGTGACATGATTGATATAAGTTGAAAACCAAACTATATAAGGTTAGAAGGCAACTTACGCTACATAAGGAGAAAGAGGCTTCTCCACTTTGGGTGAAGATGTTGCCTGAGTGATGCCATCTACTCCTGGCACACTACTTGGAGTATCCGAAACACTTGGTTTTGGCACTGTCTCACTGATCTTAGCTTGTTTCTCACCACCGGGCTGAGATGGAGTAGGAGATGTTGGTGGCTTTAAATCATCATAACTAATAAATAAGCATCAAATTAGTTTATGCATGTACAGACCACAATGAAAAGTTGGTAGTGTCCTAATCCTTATTACCTAATCAGGAAGAGTAACATATTTCACTGCTAACATTTTAATGTTGTTTAGGCAATATTTGCAATTTGGCTTACGCAGTATAGGGAGAAAGTGGCTGTGTTGCCACTGGTTTAGGTTGTGAAGCTTCTTGCTCGGTGGCAATACTAGGTTCCACTGTCACAACATTGGCAGGGGGATCTGGAATACTGGGTGCTGGAATGTCTGGTTTCTGAACCATCCGAATAATCAATTAACGAATATCACTTGTTAGCAATAGCAAGGTGTGGCTTATAAAAAATAGCACCCTCAATGGAGGAAGTACCTTGGGAGAAGAAATGTAAGGACGTTGAGAAGGTATCTTTGCAAGAAGTTCCTCCATGGGAGTCAGCGGTGCAGTTGTCTCTGCAATTGCCTCCACTATTTTACAATATGATAGATCACGATTCTTGGCTATGACTGCCAAGAGTTCAGCAATCTGCAATGAATCAGAGCAAGTTAATTTTGCACTTGGCTAGAACTTACTTACCAATTTAATCAACAGCACGTACTAATATTCATAAGAGGCAACAAAGACTACCAACATATTTACTTTACTTTCCGAATATACAAGCTACATGGGGTAGCAAATATAATACATATTGTTCTGTATGTGCAGACAAGAATCAAACAAGCATGGACTAATAAAAAATTATTTGTATTGATCTCAGTAGATACGTATTCATAATCAGATATACTCCTATGGCAGCACAGCAGGTAGCAACTGTAGCAATCACATCTAAAGTCATACATATACATTACCTACAAGATTCAGGATGGGGATTATGGGAAGAAGAATGATAATCCATATTCAATGGTTAAGGAATCAAAAGCACAAAAGGTTTTGTGTGCAATTGTAGTATTGGATTCTACTAATGCACTCCCATTCAGGACACTCATTAGCATGATCCTCAATTTCCAGTATAAACTCTTACAAAATTAGATTGGAAATGATCCTACCAAGAAAATATATAATCACAAACTAAAAGAGTGCCAAAAGGAAAGAACAAACAAGAATAACATTTAGCAGTGTACTGTTTTTTGTATCAATTTTCAGGTAAAAGAACTGAGAGCTGCTTTTACTCACATTCCATCACACACAAAAGCATTTTTCTTAAATTACGATGCTTAAAAAAATGAAGTACTTGAATACTTTTAAGTTTGAACATCAGAGTTAACATGTTCCATATATCACATCATAATTTAAAGCTATATACAAGAAAACATTTCACATGATAAGTACCTGAAGGTTTGACACCAGACCCCCAAATAAAGTATCTTCTGTTGACAGGGTTATATTATGAGTTTCCTTGAAAGCATCTGTAGGCCGCTCCATACCTCCAGGTCTCACTATCTGAAGAGTGACAAAATAATTTTTCAAATAGAACCATGCACTTGGGTGAAATTAGTACGAGAGATTCCTAATAACTCACTGTGTATGGAAGTCCACTGGCCACCAGTGCTTCTTCTGCCTTCCTTTTCCAAACAAGGACTCCCCAAAACAAACTTCAGAAGCAGAATTAGGCAATCAGATGAACTTCGTTATGATCTCAATATGTGAACAATAAGTACTGCTTGACTACAAACTGCAAATATGGAATTTTTTGGACACAGCAAGTACATGAGAAAGCTTTCATACTCACTTGAGGATAGCTGCAGGGAAGCCAATTTTGTTCGTTCCCAGTGAAGTAACCAATGTGAAGTGATTTACTTTTGCAACAGTTGCTGCAAGGTACAGAAAACAAACATTTGCAGTTGTGTTTTCAACTTTTAGTACAATATGAATTAATTACTGCTCAAGCCAAAAATACATAAAAAATAACAAATAATAATCACTGACTGATTAGGCCAGGCTGATTTCAGTAACTGGGTTTGTTTTAGTGTTTCAATCAAGTTTAAGGCTTAAAAGAATTGGAGCAGCAAACAATGTTAAGACAAATCAAGACCAAAACACACAGAATGCAAATGGCACTTAAACGTAAGATAGTGAAAGTTCTCTGTTACCAGCATCGATTAGATTTTTGGTGGCCTGATAATCTATCCGAAAGGGTCCAGTGATGTCAAAAACTTCTTTCTCACTGGCACCAATGGTACATATCACTGTTGATGCATTGCCTAAAGCCAATCCAATCGTATCCGGTTTCTCCAAATCACATTCTACAATTTCAAGCTTCTCTACAGCTGGGCTAAAACCCAAAAACAATGTTATTCAATACACCAGCATTTTGTTGTAGGAACCAAGACATTTTGATTTCAAAACTTTCTTGCCTTACCTTGTCCCCCACCAGTTGCACTTGAACCACCAAGCTTCAATTCCTGAACACTCTGCACATACATGTATCTTTAATGCATATCCATTTTAAAAAAGATATTAGTCATATAACATTTTTCAAATAATTACTTATTACGCCACCTTAGTTAATGCACCCGCCCTCTGAGCACTCCGCACTCCAGCTCTGACTCTAAATCCAAGCTTTATCAGCTCCCTGGATGAGACAGACTACGATCACTTAGCATTTTGAAAAAGGTTAACATTTTGAAAAGAAAATGCAGACAACAGCTAATAAACGTACCTCACTGTCCGTGAACCAACTTTACCAGTAGCACCCGCAACAAATACCAAGTTGTCATCTTTGGAGTCTGTTTTCTCAGATATCCCCTCAGCAGTACCCACACTAGATTTAGTTGAACCTTGTACACAACGAGGTGCTTGTTTAGATTCACAAAGAAAAAAAAACCTTTTTTTTTCAGATTAATGTTTACATATTTTACTCAGGTTGATGAATTGATTGAACTGAAACAAATTCAAGTAACTTTATCATATAAAAAATGTATATTCCAAATTTTAGAACAAATGGCATTCCAAATTAAGAAACATGTTCTGTCAGAGAGAAGGAGCAACATTTATCACCTGAAGCTTGAGTTCTGGTGCAACGAATTCTGTGTTTTGTTGATCTTCTGGAAGAAGGGTACCTTGTGAAATGGGCACAAGGTTTCTCAGTGGCCCCTCTCTGTGACAGAGAGGAGGGGATGGTGGTTAGAGTGAGGGACTGTACGGAGAAAGCCTCCATAGACACAGAGGTAGAAGGATATGGAGGATTGAGAATGAGAAGGAGAATTGTGAAGCTTAGTTTTGATGATGTTATCCATTGCTATCTTCTCTCACTGCCACCAATGCCATCCTCTACTCTCTGTGGATATGATGCCTCTGCCCCACATGTGTGACTCCTTTGGTATCCATTACATTGATTCCACAACACCATATACCCTTTTTTCCTCTCTCAATTTATGAGGTTTAAAAGAATCTACTGCATAAATTTTAAATTCATCTATAATCAATATATGATGAAAGAGATTCTTGATATGTAAATTCATTTTTAAATATAAAATTTTACCGCACACGAAACTCACAGCTACTGACTTTTCTATAACCATTTCTTTAATAATAATGTTGAGATAAAATTCAAGAAGAATAAACTTTTTCCTTGTTTTATTTACATTGCAACGCAAATTAAACTGCAAAAAGCAACAACAGTGTTGTTGAAGAAAAATAAATTACATTGATTCAAAGCCTTGTTTGATGCATTTGATATTTGCATCACTTGCAGGGTCCTACCTTAAGCCAATTCATTACCGATGTATTGTTTCATCCACTTGAACTTTGGAATGGAACCAAAATAAAAGTCACAATTGTACAGAATCATGTGTCATTCGATGATACCCCTGCTACTTTGCATGTACTTTCTATAATGGTTCAACATGTGTACATTTGAAGCAAGAGGCTTCTCCACGGATATGAAAATTTTTGGATTACGTCAGGGTTATGTGATACATTTTTTTATTTTGAATTATTACGGGTTTAACATCATTTTAATATCATGTTTATTTAGATTTGAATTAAAGAAAATATAATTTTTTATTTTAAACAAAATTTATAATTAAACAAGACACTAAATCAACCCATTTAACTTATTGTGTGTTAGGTTAGGTTCGAATTTTTTTAGCTTGTTAATAAAGGATTCGAATTGGGTTGACTCATTAAATGATAAACCCGTGATGAACCTACCAAATTATCCGTTTTAATAGCTTTAATAATTAGTATCCGCAAATTAAATAATATAATATTTGTATCTAACATATTTATAAGTAAATATTAAAATATTTATTATCCATCTTGCTAGTAAATTATTTGTCATCTTTCATTCTTTCTTATGGAGGTGTTGTATCAGAGTACTCGTGAAATGCTACTTATACTGATCTTTGCACCAAATCATCGTAACTGAGAACAAACATCCAATTAGTGTATGCCTCTACACAGTACACAATGAAAATAAATAAAATATATATTCTGATATTACATTATAATTTGAAATAAAATATTAAGCCTTTTTATCAAAAGAAAACGGAGGGGTGTTGCTTCCTCCACAACCACCCTATACTTCATTCACCTCTCTACATTGTTTTTAAATGTAATTATATCCTTAAGTTAATAAGATTTTTACTTTTATTCTATTTTAAATAATTTGAAACCCTAATTTTACTTTCCCAATACCTACCTAAGAAACTCTTCCCCTTTCCCCATTTTTGTTTCATCTCTCCACTTCCCGCACTTCCATTCCTTTTTCTTCCCAGTTTTTTTTTGGTTTGAAAGCTTTCATTGCCGCCGTGATGTGAAGGAGCGTCGCCGTCGTGGTGTGGAGGAACATCGAGGAGCGTCCAGAGCATCAACCAGCGTGAGGAAATATACATCAACGGAGGTGACATCCTTCAATGGATGTCCCCTTATAAAACAAACTCTAAAATAAAAAACGTAACCTTTAAACGGAGGTGACATCTTCAACGGATGTCAACATCCGTTTAAGGTAAAACGGATGTCGACATCCGTTTTTTCCTTAAACGGATGTTGACATCCGTTGAAGGATGTTGATATCCGTTGAAGGTCACCTCCGTTTAAAGGTTACGTTTTTTATTTATTTTAGGGTTTTATTTCAAGGTTTATTCGAATACAAGAAAGCACGACACACGACAGGACTAGAATAGGTTATTAGTGAAATAGGTTGTGAATAGGTAAAATTAAAAAATAATAATCCTAAAAATAATAGGAAAGAGGAGGTGGAGGAAGAAAGGTGTGGTGATGGAGGGAGCAACACCCCGGAGATATGGATTTTTTGTAACCCAAATGTCAATGCACCTGTGAGTAGAAAGAAGTGTTGGGATCTAGAACAATAATGTTAGGGCATGATATGGGGCATTTTGGGATTTCACAGACTCCTATGGAATTGCAAGTTGAAGATATGGGGGTAGAAAGAAATAGCCGTATCCTTGTATCACACGGGCCAAAGGCCCACTTATTTTCTGATTTCATTTCTTTCTTCTTTATTTCTCTAACTCCTATCCTGTTGTTCTAAATTTCTTATATCATCTCATTTTTTAAAAATCAGACATGTAATTCAGGTGTTTTGAAATATTTAAAATTAACCATATTTAATTTTAAACTAAGTGCTTTTTACTTTATTTCTTTTTTTTTATCTTATTTGAACTTATTATTGGTTTGGTAGGTTGCTAAAAGTAATCATTTCAAGTAGTTTAATTGTTGACTAAAATTTGATTTTATTTGGTTATGTTGTTTTATGTTTCTAGAATATTGATGTTTTTTCAATCCTCTTTAGCTATTATTTGGAGTACAAATAATTTACAGGTAAGCAAAATCATTTCAAATCGTATAATTTAGATTGTTAATTTTGTGTGTGATATTATAAATGTTGAAATTGAAAGTAACATACTTGATTTAGATGGATTGATTTGTATAAGTATATTTACTTTGAACATCTATAAGTGTCAAAATTTGGTATAACAACAAAAGAGAACAGAGCGTGCTTTATCAAGTTAAAATATTAATTTTGAACTTGTTAGGATGGTTGATTTGAGTAGAAATTGAATTTGTATGTGTTTAGTAATTTGTTTTTATCTTGAATAGTTTAGATGAGTAAAAATGAGTGTTGTTTGATGTTTTGATTCAATCGTATTCGGTAAAAGACCATAAAGTAGTTCATCTGATTGCTTAATTCTGCTATGCTTGAGGTTTGTTTTGGTAGCTCTTTTATGGAAAAGGAAGGCAGAAGAAGCACTACTGGCCCCAGTGGTTTTCCATACGAGTAATTATGAATCTCCCATACTAATTTCACCCAATGGAACATGAAGGTTTGCAGCTACCTACTGATGATGCTCTCAATAAAACTCATAATGATCCTAATTCTACTCTGATTTTGGCACTCTTCTAGTTTGCGATCATAGAATTTACTGATACGAGCATTGCCAATCTGTTTTCACAGAAGTTAACAAAGCATTGACATGAAATTAAGGATGATGCAATAACTAGTTTCCTACCATGTTGTATGTTCTTGGCAAGTGAAAAATTAACTTGGTCTGATTGATTGTAGATTGATGTATTTCTTGATACGGTAGTCTCTTGAAGACATGTTTATGCCTACAGTGCAGATATCCTAAGTTAATGCCTCCCATTTCACCAAATCCTGAAGCACCAATTGTATTGGGCACCACAGATATACACAATATCACGTGATGGACCACCCACTGATTCCACGGAAAGAGCCTTTATTATTTGTTACTGTGGTTTAAGCTTTTTCCTTTTCACTGCAGAAGTGACAGAACACCTAATTTCGATACAGCTGTTCCTGGATCAGGTTGGTCGCTCAAATACCATAGAATCATTTCTTGCAAGTAAAAAATCTTGAGCTGTGTCATATATATCTTTATGACACTTTTTTGGCAACACTCAACCACTGGTACTTCCGTATATTTATTGCAATTTTAAGAAGGAGAAGGTGTAAAACGCTTTAAACGTACACTTTTCTATAGTATTTTTGCTTTATTATTTGCATGTTCAATTTTATTTACGGATAAGAACGTGTCCATACTCAAACAGCACCCCTTTCGATTTCACTCACTCGCTTTCGGTGGTCTTATAAGACAAAAAAGGAAAAAACCTTTCGTTTTTTGGTACTGTACAAACTATTTTTTTCTTTGGATTATGCCAATTGAAATTATACTTCTGGTAAATATTAAAAAGAACAAACAGTTGGATAAAAGCAATGATGAAAGCTATGTTGAAGTTCTAGTTCATTCCGTTCCTTTGACATTAGTTTCAGCCTTGTTTGCGCCGTGGCAACCTTATCTAGACTATGAATTAGATTCTGCCTTTTTCACCATAAAAGAAACAGACAGTTTTCATATGCAACATTATCCTAAATTCACATTTATACAACCATATTTCTGTATATTGTTTGAAAAAATTTGATCAACTTACCTGTTTGGTTTTTTCTTTTCATGTTATTAAATGTGTATGGGAAGATTTTATTGTAATTTCATATTAAAACACTTAATTAAATGCATCATAAGATGTTCAACCAACTAACCGTGTATATATATATAATTCGTGATCAACAGTGATACATGACTATATTTATTATTTTAGAGTTGTGATAATAATATTTTAATACAAACTTATAAACGGACGTGTATTATACTTTTGTAAAAAAAAAAATATATTTTATTAAATTTAATTTAATTAAATTATTTTATATTTTATCAGATTAAATTTGTAACATTCTAAATATAAGTTTAAAACTATATAATAGAATAATTACATTAAATAATATTACAGATCAGTCTTACATTAAAAGAGAAATATGTTTATGGCCGAACGACCTTATAAAAAGAACAAGAAAACTAAAACTGTACAAGGTAAGTAATTCTGATCGAACGGTTTACAAAATCCTCACCGGACGATTATACAAAATCAAAAGGGAAAGGTGATCGAACGATCACCTTACTATCAACCTAAACTATTGACCGAACGGTTCTACTGTTTGGTCTTAACTTCTACCTCTACTAAGTTTTCTTCTTTCAGCGCCTCTTCCAGCAGCTCGTCTACTTCTGCTCACATCCACATGGATGATCATTGCAATAGAAAGACAACCGAACGTACAAAACAGACAAGACAGAAAGACATAAGGTAAGCTTATGTAATTTAATTCATGTACAAACATATATTTCACACAATCAAAACCAAATACATTTCATATACATCATATTCCATCCTCTTCCATTTTCAAACTTCAATTTTAACTAAGAGCACTTAAGACACAAAAATACCGAACGCTCACCCTGAACTCAGAATGAGACCGAACCCTTGGAGCGAGACCGAGAGGTCTCCAGTTCCAGAAAAGATTAAGATCGAGAGGGTTTATTATCGAGCTAAGAAAGAACCAGAGTACAATCATATATTACAAGGACGAATAGAACGAATGTTATTTACAAAGTGAGCCAATTAAATGAATTGACTCCTGAGAGCTCAAACCGAACACCGAAAAACCCAGACCAGGTACTAAGACTCTAGGTCGAACCCAATGGGGACAGACACTTCAAGACGTTCAAAGACTAATACATCGAATAATCACATGAAGAAACCGAACGCATATAAATACTTAGCTTATTTTGAATTTAACATCAGGAAACCGAATGTCAGTCAAAGACCGAACACGGTAGAGAGAGTATAATATTGAATTTAGACGAACGTTATTTTCATCAAGGTAGTTTATAGAAAAGAGAACGAGCGTTTGGTATAAGACCCAACACTAAATAGTACGAACGCTTGGTGAAAGACCTAGCTCTAAATCGTACGAGCGCTTAGTGAAAGACCTAGCATTAAATGATACGAGCGCTTGGTGAAAGACCTAGCATTAAATAATACGAGCGCTTGGTGAAAGACCTAGCACAGAATAGTACGAGTGTTTGGTGAATATAGGATATCATTTGACTAATGTTCAAGAACGAACGGACATACTACTACCCATATATACTTAATTTTATTTTAAAAATACCAAGGAAAGGATATCCTTGGTGGAACGCCTGTACACAAATTGTACTAGACGAAGACGCTCGTCCTCAACATAAATTCTTTCCAAATGAAAGAATCCAGTTCTAAACGAGTCCCCTATAAAAAAAACGAACGATCAAAGACCATTCAATAACGAACACACATTATCTTAGGGAAATTTCATACTTAGAAATCATTTATCTCAATTCATTTCTCAACATCTATTTTCATAAAATCAAACACCCATACCATAGTAAATAATCATACTTCATATAGTCAAAACATATCAACAATCATACTTCGTATAGTCAAAACATATCAGCAATCATACTTCATATTAATTCATCAACTCAACGAACGTACATGCAATTCAAACAACATACAAATTAAATTATATAAGCTTCTCTTACCTCTAATGTGACCGAACGCTCAGCTCGTGTAGAATAGCTACCCACCAGAAATATTAGAATCTTACGGTCCACTCTTTATGAAACTAAACCAAACCAAAAGACCAGAAATGGCTCAGAACGCGATTTTGAACTCATGCAACCAGAACTTGGTTTGCATGTTCCAGAAAAACGCACGACTGAAAGAAGGGAAGAACTTACCAGCTCAGCTTCACAAACCGAACAGTTTAACTGGAAGCTCTTGACGCCGGAAGTGCTTCTGCGGTGCCTGAATGGTGATCGGAGAAGAGAAAGTGAGTGTTTTCTTAGAGAGAAGATGAAGGAGATGTAGAGAGAAGGAGGAGAGAATGGGATTTTTCAGAATCTGGGGAAGAATGGTGCATGCAGTCAGTGGAGTGGATTTTCTGAAAATCAAAGTTTTGCTTCCCACGTCAAAAACGGACATCCGCTCATCTGCCAACACCTGTCCTCCACCAGCTCAGTGTCGAGCCCTTCGCTTGACACATGAAATCCACTAAAACGGCACGTGCGTGGATTTGAGTGGTTCTGACAAAATTTAATTAAAATCAAATTTTAATTTATATTAAATTTTTAACTTTTTTTCTTATAATTTTTTTAAAATGTTATCTTAAAAATTTATAAAAATAATTTTTTTAAGTATTTGCGAGTAGTTGTGAGTTTTAAAATACCCATGGATATCTTTAAACAGATATTTGTGCGGGTAGCGGGTGAATTTTTTTTTGCGGGTTAGGTAGTGGGTTAACACTATTCATGTCTGACCCGACCCGTTGTCATTCCTAGTTTCAATAAAAAGCTTTAAAGAAACAATTTTAGGATTTATCAATATAATAAAAAGTGTGTATTTTTGGTGAAATACTATTTATATGATTTACAGATGTTAGGAATTATGTCATAAACACATAAACACAGGTAATATCAAATAATATCAATAAATATAACACCTTTTCTAAGACAAAACTTGACCACTTGAGGGTCTAAACAAGTAAAAAATAACTGAACAATAGACCCCAAACCCTCTACTTTAGCTCAGACCTTCTATCTTAGAATCTCACTAGCCAAAACTCACTAAAATAAATTAAAAATCGTACCAAACACAATTTATTAACTACCAACTGGTTCTATATTAGATTTCTACCAAATCAAAGCTCAACTAAGTTGAAAATGATCACCAAAACATATCCTAAAACTCAGTTTATCCTTTTGACAATTTCTTCAAAATCTCACCTATCAAAACCTCATTTTTAGATTAAAAACTACCTATAATTCAGTCTAATCCCCACTTCTCAATAATACACCAATTGTATACCATTGATCTTCACAAGAGTAGAACTCACAAGACTAATCAAGTCTAAAACAAAATCATCCAAGGTATCAAACATCAAATAGCTAATTAAACTCATCAAAATCACAATTAACACTAAAACAATTATTTCAATTACCACTAAATCAACATAACATACTAGCAACCACCAATCATACATGTCAAATAAAAATTAAAGAAAGATCACTAGGTTACTTGGTGAAATAGTGAAATTAGGGTTTCATGGAGAATTTGAGAATAAAATGATAATAAATATAAATCTAATGAGATGTTGAAATGAAAGAAAGACATAGAAAGTTTTTATATTGATTGTTCCAAAACTAACATCAAAAGTGAAGACCTTGTATGTCAATTGTATCTATGTCGATTCCAAAATCAACATGGAAAGTCACTAATATAAAAAGTCTTTGTTGTACTAGTATAGTGAAATATGAGTTTTTGAATTGTCTAAAAGGTTTGAATGTTTAAAGTATATGATTGAGTTAGAAGGTTGGTAAAATTATTAGAAGATTGATAAAATTATGAGTGAATTAATATAATTGATTTTATTTTGAACTTTAACTTTGAGTAACCAATTTTTACTATGGATCAAAATTTGTTTTCTTATTGAAAATATTATTATGGAACTTGTTTTAAAATTTTGTACTTATTTTTAGTTTATTTTCTCTTGAGTGAGGAATTGATAATAACACATACATGACTTACTAATTATAGTTTTATCACTCGAAAGAACATTTTTTTTTTCAAAGTGATATGTTCCTCGCTTAATTGAAGGAGGCCTAATTGTTCAATTTATTGCAAACTTTACTTTTTATAGGTCCATTGAAGGAGAATTATAATATCTAACTGTCACTAGACCTAAACTTGTCTTCTCCATTGATAAAGTTTGCCAATATATGCATCAACCTCAAGACCATCATTGAAAAGTTGTAAAGCGAAACTCAACTATCTTACTGGAATCAAAGATCATAGTCTGCTTCTTTGACCTTCATTTTTGTCTCAATTTCACCAACTTTACAAAATCTAATTGGGAGACATGGATGATCAGAAGTCAACTTCAAGTTAATGTGTTTTTCTTGGTTCAAATATAGTTTCTTGAAAGTCTCAAAAGCATAAGTGATATCACGAAGTACAATCAAAGCATAATATAATAAGCTTGTTTAACTTATTTGTCATTTAAACAATATCAACTCACGTTCGGAGATCTTCACAAAACAAGAGAGGAAATGATAGAAATATTTTAGTTGAAAAATGTTGATGGCAAGCTTTTGAAGTATAAAATGTAAATATAAACTTTTACAAGCTTTACATTTACAATAAAATTTTTAATAGAAAATTATTTATCACAAAATTAATCATATTTATCACATAAAAATTTTAATAAAACCAACTTCATCAACCGTTCGCTTTATTAGATGTCAAAATAATTATTTATCTAATAAAAAAGAAATAATACCAAGATTGCGATTAAGATGTCATAAAACTTGTCTGTCAAATAATATATATCATTCGCTTTCACTGGTCCTATTACTTAAGTGAACACAGTGTATGGTTATTTAGCACCAAAAAAATTTCTTTCCTTGTTTAATGTCAATTAATGATATTTCTGATGAAGACGAAAAAACATGTTAGCATCAAATTCCATGTTATCACATTTGGATTTCGAAAGGATTGTCTTATGTACGAAGAAGAAAGAACATGATTTTAGTTATTTAGTTATTTAAATGAAAATTATTTTATAAACTAATAGTATAAAATTAAGTTAAACTTAATATTAATTCTATAACAAGTGAATGTGAAACTTATTTTCTATCTATTAAAATTATGTTGATAATAAATAATTTGAACTTGTAGGTAATAAAAGAAAGTTATAAATGGGGTTATAAAACTAGTTGAAATTGATTGGTGCAAGTAATTAGCAAATACAAACCGAACTTGCCTTTGAGTTTGGTTGTTACATAAGATATGATTAAAAGGAGTTATAAACTCTAACAACATTAAACTTTGGATTAAGGATTAGTTTTATAACTTGTCTATAATGTTGAAACTCTTATAAACAGGTTGAAGTTTACGTTTCAGTCATCAAAGTTTTGGAAATAATACACACCAAACATCTTCTTCTTAGGATCCCCTCCGACAAATGTAGGAGAATCTTCTAGTGAAATATGACTACTGGCCACGTATAATCCACAGATAAATCAACGTTCCAACATGTCCATTTTTTTGTTTAACATATCATCTTTGTTTCAGTAGTGTCTTTCATTGACATGTATTAGAGTTGAAAAGTCTCAAGTTTTGATTACGATTGAATACAGAAGCTGCTTATATCATACGAGTTATTCACATATTACTTTTGGTAGTACAATTTTACTCGTTTAAGAATGGTTAAAAATTAGATTTTAAACTTAATTTAATTTTATTAATACATTTTTTTCACGCTAAAATAAAATTTTACTTAAGTAATTAACATGAATATTATTGAAATTATTAAAATATGTAAAGAATATACAAAAATAACTTAGTGATAAAATTAAAAGGAGGAGAAAGATTATAAGTTTAACTTTTTCCACTAGTAACGTAAATATAAAGTTTGTTTGATGAATTTAGAAGTAATGATAGAAAACATTGTGGATTCAATTAACAAATAATAACTAAATTGCCCATTAATAATATGTAAATATAAAGTTTGTTTGATGAATTTAGAAACGATGATAGAAAAGATTTTGGATTCAACTCCTTCATTTTAACAAATATTAATAACTAAATTAACAGATAAAAATGCATAAAAATATATACTAATATGATACATTTTTAATAACTATTTTTGCTATGTATAGTTTCCGTACAATAAAAATATAATAATTTCTTTTGAAAGATTGTTTATGTGTTTATACGGTAATTGCGTTTTAAATAGTTTAGAAAATTGTTTTTTTTCAAAACGATGACAATGAAAGGAATTGTTGGCACACCACCTTATGGTTTATTCGATTAAGTTAAAGAGGGTGGTGAAAGGTCTTAATCTCACACTCAAGTGGTATCAATACATTACCTCTTTCTTTTGTCGGCATTAATTAATACCGTTAATTACCTCGTTGTTCTTCCTGGTTGTAAGATTCTAAATTCTTCATCATGGAATGGTTTAGCTTTTATCTTTGTGATTTCAACATTGTGGTGCTTATGAATTAGTTTGTCCTTTTCACATGTAAAAAATATCCTTTTTACAAGTTATGGCATCTATAACTTGTGAGAATTCTAATCTATAGAGCCGTAGAAGAGTGATTGATTAAAATAATCGAAAATTTTGATAGGTTTATTACGTGTTTCTTTTTTCTTCTTTTCAAGGTATTAAATGTGGATACAAATTAATTTTATGTATGAAAAGCATCAAATTGTATTAGTCAATTTACGTTCTATGTGCAACTTTCTTTTTTAATTTAAGTATTTTTTTTTCTTTAAAACAAAGAGTATAAATTTAAGTTCTCAATCTCAAAACGTCTCTTATTTTATTTGGTTTTCATTACATCACATGACTTGTCAACTTGTCATTCTTTTCATATGTTTTTACATTATTTAATTATTATGGTTGTTGTTATTTATTTAATTTGACTCCTATTTTATATTTCGATTAAAATTTGACGATACAAATATACAGTACTGAAGTTTAAAAGGGAATTTGAGATAATTGATTTTATTCGAGGTTTAGTTATATGTCAACTGAAGTAAAACAATGCAAAATTCAAATCTTAGTTAAGAAAAGTGAAAGGAAAAAAGAAATATTAATAAAAATAATAATAGAGATAATTAAAAAACGATGAGTTTATTAAATTTATAACAATAATAGTAAGGATAAAGGAAATAATATTATCTTTGTGTGTGTGGTAGAAGTAGCTAAGTGTTGTGTTGTGTGTATTGAAATAATAGGGGATTTGATTTGCTTTCCTTATCATAAATGAAGCGACCAGAGGATGAGTGTGTCACAGTCAAACACTTGAACACTGTGGCCCTTTGCATATGTTCCAACCTCGTACGTCTCTAACTATGGCTTGTCGTGTCCGAGCAGCAAATTTTAATTTGTTTCACTAATTCCTCTTTGCACATTTTTCCACACTCTAATAAGTCAACATCTTCTCCTTCACACTCACCTTATCTATCCTATGAATCTACCTACACAACCCATGCAACAAGACATTAAACTATTTCCAGATTCCAATAAGATTTTACCCAAATTTTCTTCATTCATACCTTCTTTTAAGTCTTCTTATATATGTGGTTCATCTTTCTCCTGAACATGCCAAATTGTTGGAAATAATGGCAAAGTTTTACATTAATTAGAAATGACTAAATTAAATACTATATAAAAAATGCTAATATATTTCTTATATCGGAGGTTTAGACTAAGAGTATGGTTTAATAATTCGATAAGTTCGTATTTGAGTTGAGAATTTTAAATTGATTTTTTTTTTGTGTTTCAATTGATTTTTATTTTGTGAAAATTGTAATAATTAGACCCTTGTTGTTAAATTAGACTCAACGACATTAATGGAAGGTTGATGTGGCATGGTGATGTATGTTTTTAATTGGCGTGGACTATATTACTTGGTGTATGTGATTTTGATGTGAATATTTTATTTTATTTTTAAAGAAATTGGAAAGAATGAATGAAATGTTGGGGATTCAAATTGTTTGAATTAGGGATTGAGATTGGGAAAACTTCGTTATGAAATTGTAGGGGTTCATGGAAATTGGGAATCAATTGCACAAATTGTAGATTCAATTTGAAAAATTAGGGTTCATTCATAGCTAACATTGATAAGATCGCGAGGTATGCATGCAAGTTAAAAACATGTTTCTTGTGACTTGGAGATTGTTTTCAATGGTACTTCTACCTTCGGCTCCACTTCTTGTGATGTTGGTTCAAGCAAGATCATTTTTTTCTTTTCTTCTTCAGAGGAAGATGATGCAAGAGGAGTGGATTCTTCAGCAACATGCTTTGGCACCTTCAAGACTGAGGTCAAACTAGTTTTAGGGGATGAGAAAGTAGTGTTGTTAAAATGGGTTGTAACCCACGAGCCAACCCGACTCACCACGGGTTTGAGCCGGGTTGGGTTTGAAAAATGTAATTTTTTTATGCGAGCTAGTTTTCAACCGGCTCACTTAGAACCCGGCTCATCGGGTTGAACCAGTGGTGAGCCAGGTTGGTTCACCAACCCAACTAATTTAATTTAATTATTTATTATTTTTGTGTTTTAATATTATTAATTAGCATTTTTTTATTATATTGTAGATGATGATAAAGAAGAAGATGTTTTAAAGAGAAAAATATTATAAATTTATCTATTCAAGACTCTAATATTATAAATGGACAAGTGATACAAAAATTATCAATATTAAAAACTTATTTGTTCGTCTTTTGTACATGTTTTTCACGCTTGTATTGTATGATACTTATTTTTTATTTTGAATTATTTTTGGAGTTTAACATCATTTTAATATGATGTTTATTTAGATTTGAATTTAAAAAAATTATAATTTTTTTTTATTTAAAAAAACTTATAATTAAATGAGACAGTGAGACAGCCCGTTTAACCCACCAACCCGTAGTGGATCGAGCCGAGTTTGAATTTTTTTAGCTCACTAATAAGTGAGCCGGATTGGGTTGGCTCACTAAGTGACCAACCCGTGGTGGGTCGGGTCGGGTTGAGTCGGTTACACGTTTTGACAAATCTATGAGAAAGTAATGTAGGGCTTAGATGGTGATTCTACGTGAGGTGAACGTTGAAGTGGTGGATGTGGATAAGGTGGTGAAAGTTTTTAAGGTTCCAGAATTGAAAAAAATTGGCTATAATTATTAATCTAATCTCACTCTGCTCAAAAAGATCTCTGGTTAAGTAAGACCCATATTTTAGGTTACTTGGATTTGAAAACAAAATCATAATATTATGCATAATAAATTGTATTTAAAGCAATGGTAACAACTGGAATTGTAAATTAAAAAGTAATTAAATTGTGCTAGAAAGTAAAATGCAGAGCATGAATTATCCAACTTGCTTTACAGAAGCAAGGCAATTTCTGGTCTAGTTTTAGTATTACATTGTATATGTAATTCTGATGTGGATATTTTATTTCTTTTTAAAAGAAATTGAAAAGAATGAATAAAATATTGGGGATTCAAATTGTTTTAATTAGGGATTAGAATTGGAAAATTTTGTTATGAAATTGTAGGGGTTCATGCAAATTGGAAACCAATTGCACAAATTATAGATTCAATTTGAAAAATTAGGGTTCATTCGTAGCTAACATTGATAGAATCGTGAGGTATGCATGCAGCTTAAAAAAAATGTTTCTTTTGACTTTGAGATTGTTCTCAATGGTGCTTCTACCTTAGGCTCTGTGATGTTGGTTCAGGCAAGATCATTTTTTTCTTTTCTTCTTCAGAGGAAGATGATGCAAGAGGAGTGGATGCTTCAGCAACAGGCTTTGGCACCTTCAAGACTGAGGTCAAACTAGTTTTAGGGGATGAGAAAGTAATGTGGGACTTAGATGGTGATTCTGCGTGAGGTGAGGGTTGAAGTGGTGCTGTGGAGAAGGTGGTGAAAGTTTTTGAGGTTCCAAAATTGAAAAAAATTGGCTATAATTGTTAATCTAATCTCACTCTGCTTAAAAATGATCTCTGGTTAAGTAAGACCCATATTTTAATTACTTGGATTTGAAAACAAATTCATAATATTATGCAGAATAAAGTGCTTAAAAATGATCTCTGGTTAAGTAAGACCCATATTTTAATTACTTGGATTTGAAAACAAAATCATAATATTATGCAGAATAAAGTGCATTTAAAACAATGGTAACAACTGGAATTGTAAATCAAAATGCAATTAAATTGTGCTGGAAAGTAAAATGCAAAGCATGTTATCCTACTTGCTTTATAGAAGCAAGGCATTTTCTGGTCTTGTTTTAGTATTAAAACTTTGCCCGAAAAAAAGAGAGAATATTTTAATTAAAAAACCATTTTTATTAACATGATATGTTAAATATTAAAATTAAAATCACAATAGGATTAACATAAATTATAACCATTTTAAATTATAGTTTTTATCTAAAGAAGTTCCTACCACACACGATTGGTTTCTCACAATGATAGTGCTATGAAGATAAGAGAAATTTCTTTCATTTGCGATGACAATATTTCTTATTTGAAAGGGTGACAAAATAGAACATTAATTAAGGTAGAACACCTCAATAACATCACCCATTTTCCTTCTGTTGAATAAGATATTATCAATCATCCATGGCACAAAGGAGTAAGTCATTTCGTTTTAGGATCTCATGACTATCAATATCTTCTCAATCATTTGCTCATTGTGTAAGAGATACACCTAAATCTCCTTCCCACTCAGACACAAGTGCACCTATTCATAGACCATCTAAGCCTTATTTTGTGGCACCTTCAGAGCCATTTTCTCCTAGTCCTACAAAAACTGAAGTAGCCTCAAGAGTTGAACCTTGCGACTTTGTCAATATTAGCGAATTAACCCTAATTTTCCAAATTGAATCCCTAATTTCTAATTGCAAAAAATCTCTCAATTCGCGAAGCTAGGTTCATCCTCGTCTCCTATTTGCGATTCAACATGCAGAAAACTAAATCGCAGACAAGCAAAACCCCTAGAATCCCAAATCGTGTCGCCATCGCGATTTAACTTACGAAACTCTCGCACATCCAAAACAGTAAATCCCCAAATTCAAACCCCAATCTGTGCAATTGATTCTCAATTTCCATCAACCCAACAATCTAAAAGCGAAGTTTTTCCAATCCCTAATTTGAACAAATGGAATCTCCAATTCATTCCCAATATTTCATTCATTCTTTCCATTTTTTTAAATAAAATTAAATATCCACATAGACCCAGTAATACAGTCCACGTCAATTAAAAACATACATCATCATGTCACATCAACCTTCCATTAACACTGTTGGGCCAAATTTAACGACAGAGGTCTAATTGCTGTAATTTTCACAAAAATAAGGACCCAATTGAAACGAGATTTTCATCCCAAATAGGACCTGCCGAATGATTAAATGTAATTTTTTATGTAAATTTCTCCTAATAATAACTTTATAAGGAAAAAAAATCACAAAAAAAAATATTTTCTATTTTAGTATTGTTGGCTTAGGCTTGAAAGAAGCTGCATTTGGCCTCTTTGTAGAAAAAAAATATAAATATTAAGTATTGGAAGAATTGAAATCTTAGCAAATGTATTTAAACAGGTAAATACTAGAAAATTTAAACTATAAAGAATTATTTTTATTTTAGTAAAAATATTATATTATCTCTTTCAAATTAGATTTTCTTTTTAAATTTCTTTTAAGATTAAACTATAATCAGGACATATTTTAATGATAGAATAAGTAGAATATAATTTGAAAAGGTACAAGGTGAAGAATACGATAAGTGAATATTTTTTATTAGAGTATAAGTGGTTAATTCTCTATTATGATTATTTTTTCTTCTTTTTTTATTGCAGTTATTAATTTAAAGGAATTTATATTCTTGTGAGGTTTGATATATTAAACTTATTATAAGTTTAGTTTTAAAAGTGTAAAGAAACAATTTGTTAGTAGATACGTGTTTAAGTCAGAGTCTTGAAAGACTTAATGTTAAAATATTTAATGTGTTGATATTTTGTAGTATAGGAGTTCATTTATTATATTTTAAGAGGTTAAGTTCCTCTTACTTTAGTAATGGAGTCTTATGGACTAAGGTAGAAAGATAATGAGTTTAATATCAAGTTACTTATTTATTGTACTGTTATATCCTTATAGTATAATTTTAATGTATCACGAGGGTACATAATGTTATTGCATTCATTTATCCTTAAAAATTAGACTCACAAATAATTCAATTGTGTAAACAAGACTTGTCTAAATACTAATGTCATTAGGCAATATGACATAACAACATATCACTGTTACAAAAATTGTATTTTAACTCACATAATAGGCTCCTTCAAACTGTGGTGGTATTTTTGTAATTTCGATTAACTTATACATTTCGGTTCAAAGGAACTAAGATAAAAAATCTATATTATCTCGGTTAAATTAGCAACTTAGGCCTAAAACCCTAAAAAATTTTATTTGTCCTTCTGCAAAATAGACTTTTCGCTTGACACCTTTTTGAAAAGGACCCACTGCCTCAATTCTACACAGAACTTAGGTAGTATGTCCTGTCCAGTACCTGATAGTTATGATTTGAAAAGGGTTTTAGACACCGGTTGTATTAATAACCGAGATGGTAAGTGGTCTATTGTCTCGGTTAAAAAAAGAACTGAGGCAATATCTCTTTCGATATTTAACTTCTTAAAAACTAAAATTTTTTAATTTAATGTTCATTCTTCTTCCTTGTCGTTTCCTTATTCTTTCTCGTGGTTTCCTTCTTCTTCGTTGTTGTTTCCTTCTTCTTTTCTCAAGGGAAGTTGTTGGTTCATGGTTTTCATTTCTCTCGCGCTAAGTGTCTGGTGTGGTCTCCATCTTTGTTGGCTCTATTTTGTCGCGCGAACATTGTTGTCTTTAAAGTTGTCTTCAAAGTTTGTTATATTTTTTCGTGAAACAAATCATTGTGATGATAAGTTAATTAATTTAGTTTTGATTATAAAGAACAATATAAATAGTTTAATGTTTTATTTCCATTTATTTATTTATATTTTTTTCATATATAACATCATTCATTTGTAAAAGAAAGAATAGTTATTTTCGTGTTATGATAACGATTTTATAATTGAAATATATTAAGATGAGATAAAAAAGAAGAAAGTTTTAGTCTCAATTAATAACTGAAGTCAAAAATTGAAACTTTTTGTTTCAATTATAAAAAACGAAGAGAGTAAACAGAACATAAAAATAAAAATATAATAATAATTTTAAATTTATGATACCAGTTTTAATAACTGATGTAATAAATTATTTTAAATAATTATTTAATTTTAGTTTGCTTAGTCTAGACAAGTATTTATGGAATTATTTAATTATTTTAAATAACTATTGAATGCAAAAAGTACAAATGAAACCTAAAATCCACATTACAAAAATTTTAGGTTTTCCTTTTTTTCAACAATGTTCTTAATGATTGATAATTGTGCGACTACTAGATCATACTAAAGTTAGTCATCATTCTTGATATCTAAGCATAACCTTTTGTCACTGTTAGAAATATAAGATTTAGGTTGTGATTTGCTATTTAAAAAATTTTCGCTGCAAAATTGTAAATATATATTAATTGGTAAATGTCCAGTATGTAATAAAGGAAAACAAATCAAAACTTATGTTTAGAAACTTATAATATGATTTTGAGTGCCTGCACATAAATTTGTCATATGACAATTTTGAGTCACCTAAATCATATTCATTATTTTCATTTCATTTATGTATTTTGTTCACACTAAAAAGTTATAAAAAATAAACAAATCATAAACAACAAACAAATATATATAACCTTGTAAAAGAGGAATAAAATGGTATAATTAATAACAAAATAAATAAAAAAACCACATTTGATTTCATATCTATGAAAAGGTAAAATATAAAAAAATAAATAAAGTAAATACATATCTTAAGATAAAATCTCTAGAATTCAAATTAGAGGTGATACGTAGTATTTTGACTTTGAGAATCTTCTATATGCAATTACAAGATTAATACATTAAATCAATTAGCTAAACAATTCTATTAATACATTAATGTTTGGCTTTACAGTTTCACACATATTTTTGAATTGACTATAAAAGATCATTAGTATTCTAAAATATCAACCAACTAACAAAAAAAGAGTTGATAGAATTTGACATAATATGTATTGCAGAAGATGCCTGCATTCATGAATAAAAATAATTTGTACATAAAAAGGAATTAAATGTTGTATATGACTTGACAACATGACGGAAGAAGGAAGTCAACGATGAAAACAAAGATAATAAATTACAAACCAAACATCATGTAAATTTTATATTTGTTGAAATAATATTGTTTGAAACATAATTAATGGAATTTATATAACATAACACTCTATTGCAAAATATACACGCATTTATTAATGAGAATTGTACTCTATGGACCGGACGACCATACACTTTTCCCATATAGGGTAAGTCGGGTGGCCTAGGTTTGTAGAAAATCAAGAAAAGTGATTAAGCATGGTAGAAACAGTTGACAAGACCGGACGATGCCAAGTATTGACGACCGACCATAGCCCATAATTAGATTTTCCTTCAAAGATTAAGGTAAATGATAATTAAAGGTATTGAGCTAAGATTGGACCGTGATTATGATTTCGCTAATCTCAAGCTCACGCCAAAAACTATAAATATAGGTCAAAGGTAAAAGGTAGGTGTTCGCATTTGTTGCACATTTATTACTGTTACATTGAACTCCCGTACGGACAGTCAACTGACTTAGCATCGAAAAACCTTGGCAAGTACACCTTCGAATGGTGGAACAAAGAGAGACTAGAAGAAACAGGTACCAGACGACATTCCAGGAGAAATTGTGTAGGCGTTATTAGTGGCTCGACCTCATACCCAAAGCAAAAACAATCACAAAAAGAGATAATAAAGAGAATTATGTTATATTTGAAAAACTCCTAAACTACTTAATTGTGAAATATACATTTCATATGATCTAAAATTTTAAAACTACTTTATCCTTTCTATGAATATATGGACATTACTAAAAAAAAAAGAGTCAATCGTACAAGACAGTAAGAAATGAATTTCAAAACAAACAACATTAAAATTTTACACTTGTTGGATGAATTTGATTTAGAGATTACTTATCATGTTGTGTTCCTTCACCAGTTTATGAAAGCTTAGTATCATAACATGTATTTAAATTTGTAGTCAAAATTTATAGCATGACAAACTATTTCTCTACATATCTCAATCCTACATAGTGAAAAGATTAAGTGAAAAAGTTATTCCTTCTTCAATTTCCCTTATGTGTTAATGTTTGATCCTTAATTGTTGATGATAGGAAGTCGCAACAACATATTAATATAATCATCAACACATAATTAATAACAAATACAACAATAGTGTACACATAATTAAATTAAGCATATTAAATAATTTTTATTTTGTTTTAAAAATATATTAATAATGTATTTTATATTGTTATTGTTGGGTCTATCGAAGAGGGAGTTCACCGGAAAGACACAAACACCAATAAGATTTTGGTCCAATCATATAATGGATTGACACAACTCTTTACCCAAAACGGATTAATGGATCTTTCATCTTTATATAGTGTTCTACTTTGTCATTTCTCACCTTTAATTCAAAACTTTCGATATTTATTATATTAAACTATTTTGTGGGCGTAGAACTAAAGAATGTGTTAGATTTATAATCTTTATAAAAATGAAGCAAAAATGTAAGAATTAATACAATAATTATCCTCTTTGATTATTGTTTGTGATTCTAACCCATATAAAAAAATAAAATGTTGCATACCTTTATGCAATATAAATATTACGAAAACCATAAACTCTTTCATTTTTTTTCCTTAATGTCACAAAAGCATGTTAATATAAACATCACCAAAAAAATTCCAAAGCAACAATACAAATATATTATTGATATATTGTTGAAAAAAAATTACATTAAAAAATTATGAACCATTTCAAAAGGATGAAAGAAACATAATTTATATTCCAAGATAGTTAGTTTTTAATTTAGCTCTCATCTTTTGTTAGAATCTTATTAAAAAAGAGGTCATGGTAAAAATAATAATAATGTAGATGCACTATTGAGACTATTAAAATAAAATAAAGCTATACTAAAAAATTAAGAACGATGCAATTCTAGAATTAAACAGTATGAACTACTCAGGTATAGTAGCAAATGTTATAAAGTGTGACGATATATAATTAGGAATCATAGAAATAATGTTATCTTTAGAAATGTAAAGATGAAGAGAAAGTTTTCATGTTTGCACAAATATGATATCATCGTCATGGATCACCAATAAATATTCAAAGGGCTATGATATTAACGATTTTTTTTAACAATTTTTTGACAATAAATTATTTATCATTATTTTATTGGTCTTGAAATGAACCAATCATAAATTATCACAATTATTAAAAAATTGTCAAGAAAACATTTTTCATATTCAAATGTCACTTTCTCTTACTCATATACGGTATTGATGTATTTGCTCTAATATTAAATTTTAAAAAATAGATTAATTAAAATACCACCAATCTAAGTAAAGGCAACAACATGGTAAATACGTTAATAATGTATAAATAAAATAAACCTATATTAAAAATTTTAGAACCATAAAAGTCCAGAAGAATATTGAAAATAGTTAACATAGACATACTATATTTATCTTTTATAGAACCACAGACTATAGTACAAGGAAATTAGCACATTTGAAGTTGGTGAAACAAAATAAACTTAGATTAAAAGATTTAGAATCATCTAAGTCCCAAACAATGTAGAATCCACATACTGTATAGAAACATAAATGTCATTATGCATCACAAATTCAAGAGAAGACCATACTTTATTTATATAAATGACTCAACATTTCATCTTTTGAATTGAAACAAGTAATAAATTTATCACTTACGAATCAAAATGTAAAATATAACAAGTTGCAACTTAATAAATTAAATATTTTTCCGAACAATATTGACTATATTTTAAATCTTCAAATTTATTTATTCAAAATAGTACTTAAACAGTAATACGTATTTTAATATAAATTAATTTATTATTATTAAATTATACAGATATTTTTAAACTTTTTTCAATCAACAACTCTTTGAAACAACCAATCAAAAATTTTACTTTAAAAACCTTTTTCAACCATATTTCAAATACATGCATCCTCAAGAATAAATCATTATGTAATTCAATAGATACTTTTAAACAATCTTCAAAACCCTGATATAGTTCAAAGTTACCAAAAAGTAAAAGAAAGAAAAACTCAAAACATGTTATAAACTTGTCACTCGGTGTTCATACTCGCTCAACTAAATATGATCTACTCGCTTAGTGCCCGCACTCACTTAGCGAAAAGAAAACTTTATTATTCAGCGGACACTTTTGCCCATCCACTGTTACAACCAACTTCTCCCCCAAACTAATTCGCTCAGCCCCCTAGCTCGCTCTGTGAATACAGAAACAATGAGTTTTGCTCGCTCAGCGGCTACACTCACTCGACAAGACTGTAGAATTTACACCCTTCAACCCCTCATGACCTACCCTATGCACTTTCACCAACTTGTAACATTCTTAGATTGAATTCTAAACTAAAATTGACCTAACTAAAAGTATATAAACCAACCTAAACTTGTTTTGATCTGTTTTACCATAAGATTCTAATCCAAAAATAACCAAAATGTCACTTTAGGGATCAAAATTAAATTCCACAAGTTCTAGCTTATATTTGAACAACTTAAGGACCTGAACAAGTCACAAATGATTCAAAGACAAAGACAGACCCCAACCACTCCAAATTGCCTCAAGACATTCAAATTAAAATTTCACTACTCAAGACCTCCAATTTGCACCTAAAAACCATCCAAAACACCACCAATGGACTACTACATATTTCTATATTAGATTACAACTAGTTCACAACTCAAACAAATCTCAAACTACCTCAAAACAGAATCTAAAATTTAGTTTCCTCTTTTTAACCTTTAACCCAAAACTTCAAAACGAAAACCCTTTTTTAAAGCTAAAACTGACCTACAACCAAACCTAACCATTCCTTTCCAAAAAATTCAATCAAATAACATCACTAACTTCACGACCACAAAAAGTTCAACATCAAGATCAATTCCAAACAGATTCATTACATTCTAGAACATTCATCACAACACTAAGTAAAAGTCAACTATTTTAAATCATTCAAATCACAATTCATACAAAAGCATATACAATTCTAATTTTAACCAAACTTCACACAACTTAACTAAGATCATTAATTTAAAATAACATCAAACAAGGTCACTTAACTTCCCTTACCTTAAAAGGAACTACCACAACTCATCAACCTTGCTTTGAGCTCAAGGAATCCTAGAAACAACTACATAACACAAAATTGTTATCAAAGATAGTCCTTAAAACCTCTGATCAATCAGAAACTAGAAAAAGAAACCAAATGCCACATGCAAGAAGGAAACACCAAGCATGATCTCAACTTAAGAGCGAAAGAAAAAAGAAGTTGAAACTTACTTACTCTAACCTAGAAATTAATCGATAAATAATGGAGATTACACTAGTGTAATCTTCTAGACACTTCTTAATTATCAAACAGATGATCGAAGAGTTAGAATTTTTAGAGAAAAGTGAAAAGAAACTTGAAGAAAGAGTTTTATGATTAGTGTTTTAGATAATGAGACGAATTTAAAAAATTATATTTATATTATTGAATTATTTTAAAATTAAAATATTCGGTCTCATTATTTTAAAACACATAATACTCTATTTTTTAGGTTCTTACAACTACCATTCATAAAATATCATCTTTACTAAATTATAAAAATAATTCACATTAATAATATAATAAATATAACTCAAATATTTTCAATTTAATAAGTTAATATGAAAATGCCCGTGGTCATTCCTCGTGTTTCACGCGAGTTCGTTTTTCACATGGTATTTGAAATTAAAATAAAATGTAAAAGTGTTTCATTAATAGTATAATAAATATAACTCAAATATTTTTGAATTTAATAAATGAATATAAAAAGATAGAATAAGAAAATCACCCGTGCGTTCCCACGGGGTTTGAGACTAGGTCAAAAGTAGTACTTGAACATTTGTTTTACTTCTCAGAGGATACTGTTACTTTTGCTCATTTTATCTCTATAACTTTGCCTTCTTCAATATATTCCAAAATGCAACAATTCTTCTTTCCAGAATGGACACAAATGCTACAAAATACTACTAAAGTTTCATAATTTTTTAAAAAAAGATAAATAAAAATATTATATTCACATGAAATTTTTAATTGATTTTTATTAATTATAATTTTTAAATAAATAATATGTGTCTTTTAATAGTTATAAGGTTTGAATATTACTTCATATAGTAATTTGTTATTAAAAAATTCAATAATAGTTCTTAAATACTGACTTTATATCTTTAATGTAAATTCTAATATTAAACATCTTATTATTATAAGTAATCAATATGCCATCAGTAAATAAATATTTTTATTTATCACCGGAAGTGTTAAAATTAATTTTAAAACATTGAGTAATTTAATCAAAATTATCTTAGAAACCACTTCACATATCTTATGATTTTAAAGACATATTTTATGAATTATTCCATAATTCAAAATTTTAAAACAAAAACTAATCAATCTATTAAATTATATTCTTAAACATTGAAATAATTTTAATAAAATTTAAGTTTAAAAATCTCTCTTTAGAATGACACAGATGCAAGTTTCTGACATATTAACGTATTAAGGTCAAATAGATAACAATAACTTGAAATTTTATAATCAAGGAAAAAAATTTCAATCCAAAAGAAATTAGAAATGATAATCCTGATTTATCTCATTTTGGTTTATCGTGTATTTGATTCTTAAAAACAGGTCAAACTAGTTTCTCTGCATAAGAATTGAAAGTTGGCTTTGATAGCTATTTGACACAGTAATTGTCCACAGAGGCTTGTCGGCCAACATGCATAGATAAAATCTTAAAAAATTATACAAATATTGTAACAAAGATTTTATTTTAATGTTTTATATTTTTATTGCACCTCATAAGTAATTTATGAATAATAAAATTCAAATAAACTAAGTAAATATAAGATCAAGATACATGTCAAATAAATGTATTAAAGTTAAATTTTTCCTGAACAAAGACACATAAAAATAAATTATTGAACAAACCATAATAGTTAATTAGTATCAAATGCAAATTATATTATTAGGACAAGGAATGGGACACCTCGTCCACTGTCGTAACACATAGAAAGAAATACTAAAAGATCAAATAGGAAGCAAGATAGATCACATTAACAATTAGGAAACCTTAAAACTAGACAAGCCTATGAATCTTATGCTCAACAAATGAAACACGTATAAATATTGTATATAGCCATTGTTCATGAGGTATTTTAAAATGATTTATTATAACATTATTATTTATCATAATTTTACAGACTTATTGGTTGAGGTAATTCAATCTTTACCAATAGATAATATATCGACATTAATGATAGATGATACATCGATTCAAAGAATGAAAAGTAAAATGGATCCGTATGCTTCTAGGTACATCTTAGCTTAATAAAAACATAATAAAAAGCAATTAATTTAGGGATTCAAATATATATTAAAAAAATAACAAAATAAAATAATTTTTTTTATCTAAATTACATATTAAAATATGGTAAAAGAATTTTTGCAAGTTATGTGACTCAATCTATCCCAACTCACCATTGGCTTAAACAGGTTGTGAATTATGAAAATGTGCCTACAAAAATCAAGAGACTAAATATTCATAATTATTATCCCTACAAATTTTGTGATAAATTGTATAAACAACACGAATATGTTCATTAATAACATTATTCAATTTATTTCGTAGTATAATTGGTTTTTCAACTTTTTATACTTTAAATATGTATCTACTTTGTTTACAATACAAGAAATCATAAATAATAAACAACATACGAAAATAAACAAAATATTTCAATTTAAATGTTGAAGATTTTTCACATAATTTATTTTATAAATAACGATCAAATAACAATAATTTTGTTTTAATGTGTAACATTTTTGTTGTACTATGTAACATCTCTAAAATATAATGATTTTATCTATAAGATCCATACATTTATGATATTAAGTAATTTGATAATTTAAGAAAGACATATACAGAAAAATATATAAAGTTATTACAGTGTTTTATCCTTTTTTTTTTTATAAAAATCATACATCTGTGATATTAAACAATATGACAATTTAAGAAAATCATACATAAACAAATATAAAATGTTATTACATATTCAATGAATGCTGATAATAAAATAAACTAAACTAAGTAAAATATAAGATCAAAATTCACATTAAATAAATATATTAAAATTAGCATTTTATAAACAAAATAGCATTAAAATAAATTATTGTCTATGTTAAAAAAATAAAACACAACAATTAATCAATGTTAAATACAAATAACACAATTGATTACGAAATTCAAAAATACAATGAAAAAAATAACAAAATAAAATAATTTTGTTGGAGTTCCAAATTAAAATCATGCAATTATGTAGATTAGTTTTTCCTGTCCCACCGTTAATTTACTTTAACTACAAATTATGTGAAACAAACTTAGCGTATATTAGCATAATAAAATATTCAACCAACTTACATGTCTCATACGCATTAATAATATTCAATTTAATTCACAAATTACTAGATGTTTCAACTTTTTATACTTTTAAAGGGTTAAATATGGTTTTGGACCCTTAACTTTCAACGAAAATTGGAAATAGTCCCTCTTCAAAACTTTGAACTAATTTAGTCCCCAAACTTTAAAAATGTGTGAATTTAGTCATTTTAACCAAATTTTGTTAACTTTATTTAATGTTTCAAACGCATTTCTTAATGAACATTGAAGCAAAAATGTGTCAAACAGTGTAAACAACTCAAATGCTATCATGAAACGCACTTGAAACATCAAATAAACCTAACAAAATTTAGTTAAAAGGACTAAATTCACACATTTCGAAAGTTTGGGACTAAATTAGGCCAAAGTTTTGAAGAGGAACTAATTCCAATTTTCGGTGAAAGTTAAGGGACCAAAAACATATTTAACCCTACTTTAAATAACTATCTACTTTGTTTACAATAAAAAATCGCAAATAATAAACAACAAACTAAAATAAACTAAATATTTCAATTTAAAATTTGAAAATTGTTCACACAATTTATTTCATAAATAATAAAAGAAATAAGAAATTTAAATAAAATAATTTTAATTTAAAATTTAAAGATACAATTTTATATGTAATTTGTCTGTTTTACAAATAAACCTGATATGTATATAGGAATCGTGTGAACCTGAATTAAAGAGTTTGCTTCAAAATATCCAAATTAAAAACATTGTATCCACGCCAAACCTGACATATCTGCGTGCAAACAGTTGATACGGTACCATACGAGGTTCAATTCAAATACCTACTACATATATATATATATATTCTCAAACATTTTTTATTTCTAAAAAATATTAATATAACTTTGACCTGGTAAAGAGAAAATAATTATTTAATTTGGGGTGCTTCTTCAGTCAATAATGACCAAGTCCTCATATTTCTTTCTTCACAATTTATGCTCTGTGCTTTCAAACCAATAAAGTCTTCATACAAATTGACTAAATAAATTAAAATAAAAAATAATATTTATTTATTTATTTATTTTTAGAGGAAAGTTTATTTTTCTATATGTTATTTTAAAAAAATCCTGATAGAAAATAAAATAAGGAAATTTATAGATAATTTATTTAAAATTACATTAAAAACAGAACAAATAAATACTATCAAGAGAATATTAACATATTAATTAGACGATTATTCTGAAAGTCTGATCTGTTATATAGTCAAAAACGCCACAACAAATCAAGTCAAAGCTACCCGATCTTGAAAACCCTAATGAAAATTTAAACATAGTTTTACGCAGCCAGTCAGCAAAATTAAAAAAAAATTATATAGCTTGGACTTTGTTTGCGATATATATTTTAATTAAATTAATTTGACTATTAATGAGAAATTTTATGGATGAAATTCTAGAAAAGAAAAATATCAGAGTTCTGATAAAGCTGTTCAATTATCGCCAGTTGTTAGACATGCAGTACCTACCTAGTTTTTGTCCCATTAAATTAGACTCGGTTTTTAAGAAACCAGGCCCGGTCTTTCAGGCACATGAATTGTATTTTAATTGCTTTAATGTCTTATATTTTTAATAGTTACGATGTATGGTTTGTGGTGAAAACATAAATTTCTCAGCGAAGATCTAAAAAAATAATTAATTATTGTTAGAGTTAATTATTGTATAACGTATTATTTATTTTGAAATTTTATTTATCATAGTTTTATTTTATAAAACGTCTCATAAGATAAAATGAAAAAATATTTAAATGACATCTGATATAATTTTAAATAATATAAAATTATTAAATATGATAGAAATAATATGCTTTACCCAAAATTTCCCTTTACATAAAAAAAAATAGTAGTTGTATAATAGCTGTCTCCCAGCAAACTTAATAATTTTCAACCGTTTGCTTATCCAATTAAACAGTAGTTACAGTAGTTCCTCAGATGTGTCAGTAAAAAAGAGTTCTTTTACACACTTTTTAAGGTGTAGGAAGAGACACGTGAAATACAATTTTTGAATTCTTAATTAATTTTTAATGTATTTTTTAATTCTTTTTCTTTCTCTGTCAAATTATTTTAGAGAAAAATAAATTATTTAGAGTACTGTAAGAAATTGGGTGGCAGCCTATTCACCACTCTTTAAAGTAAAAAATAAGTAAAAACTATTTTTTTATTATGAAAACTGCTGTAGAGATGTCTAGTTTTCTCTAAAAGGACACATCAATACTTGAATCTCATGTTTATGTTTTATATTTTTAAAGAAAAAAATATGTGGTAATATTTTTATGTTCTTATTTTTTATTAATTACTTTACATATATATATATATATATATAACAATTATTTTAGTAATATACTTGGATGTATTTCCTATTTATCCACCACCTTAAGGTGTGTTTGGTCATCAGTTGCATTCAATGCAACTTTAGAATCTACCCTAATTGAAATGCCAAAAAAAACCCTTGAAAGTGATTTAAATGGTTTTCCAAATACATATTATTTATTAACAATAAATTTTTAATAAGTGACATTCAGTATAACATAATATCATATTCATAATAATATTATTTATTTTAAATATATATTATAAAATATAAAAAGCTGTACTATATGACATGTTAGGTTAATTTCCACATTGAAAGGATAAATTGAATTTGTAAAATTTGTATCAATGCATCACTTGGTAACCCTAAACAAAAAAAGGGGGATTTTTTTTCACAAATGAAAATTAAGATTATTAAAGGGGGATATATTTTTAATGTTTATAGATTCAGGAAACAAATAAAAGAAAAAATAATTTTTAATCCCAGACATGGCTTGTCACGGGGGCATTGGGAACTGTTTAATATGGTCAGCATCCTAGTCAGCTAAAAAAACAACGGGAACCTAACCAGAAAAAAGGGAAACATTATAAAAAAACAAATTTCAAAATGAATTGTGAGATTTCATATTACATTTCATCATATTAGAATGTATAATAATAATAATAATATAAAAAAGCTGCTTTGAACATAAATAAAATAAATAAAGAAAAGTTGAAAAATAAAGCAGGAAAGACGAGTTTGCAGCCATAAAAAACTGACGCACATTGAGACATTGTTGTGTTGGGTTGAAGTTCTGTAATGCTATCTGTCATGGCTTTCTCTGCGCATCTTTGCCGTCTCCCTGCCTCACGTGCCGACATCGCTTTACCAGAATCTCTCACCAGAATCCGCTGCCGGAAACCTTTCTCCATCCGATGCTCCGGAGATTCCCCTTCTGCGTCTGTGGATTCCGAGTTCAACCCGAAGGTGTTTCGGAAGAATCTTACTAGGAGTAAGAATTATAACCGCAAAGGCTTTGGGTACAAGGAAGAGACCCTCCAACTCATGAATAGCGAATACACCAGTATGTCTCCTTAAATTGAGTTCCAAATTAGTGTCTGACTTCTTTTTATGTGATTTTGAATTGATTTGCATGAAAAAGCTTGGTACTTTCTTTCTGGGCATGCGTTTATTTGGGTCCCGAGTTGGAGGAGAGAGAGATTGGATAACTTGTCGTTGGTTGTATTCTTGTGTTGGGACGGGTTTCTTACGTTTCATGGAAATTGAACTCTTTGTTAGTTTTTAAATGTTTTTATAATTGGGGGTTTACCTAAGATATGCTCCTCTGTAATTGCATGTCATGTTTTGTTCGTTGTTGTAGTGATTTTTTTCATTTGTACTATTTTGTGTAATTGTAGGTGACATCATTAAGACTTTGAAGGAAAATGGGTTCGAGTATACATGGGGTAATGTGACAGTGAAGCTGGCTGAAGCATTTGGATTCTGTTGGGGAGTTGAGAGGGCTGTTCAAATTGCTTACGAGGCCAGAAAACAGTTTCCTACCGAGACAATATGGCTCACCAATGAAATCATTCACAATCCTACCGTTTCTAAGGTCTCTTTGGATTTCCTTAACCATAAATAATGTCGATTTTTTTAGTAGGTAGTTTGAAGTTATGCCATTGTTCAGGAAGTTGGTAAAAAAATTTATTCGTGTCCTGAATTTGATGGTCGATTGCCGCCCTTTTTCTTGTACACACTGTTTTCTAATGTTCATGAGTTGTTCATGCAGAGGCTAGAGGATATGAAAGTGCAGAATCTTCCTCTGGAAGAAGGTTCTAAACAATTTGATGTTATCGACAATGGTGATGTAGTCATATTGCCAGCTTTTGGAGCAGCAGTGGAAGAGATGTTGACTTTGAGTGAGAAAAATGTTCGGATTGTTGATACAACTTGTCCATGGGTTGCAAAGGTACTCTTTTTTGTATATATGGTTTGATATTGTGCTGATCTTCACAACTTCAATTCATATTGTCATGTATCACCAAATACTGAGATTACTTCTTCAATAAATTGTCTTTAAGGTTTGGAATTCCGTTGAAAAGCACAAGCAAGGAGATTATACCTCTGTAATTCATGGTAAATACGCCCATGAGGAAACTGTGGCAACTGCTTCTTTTGCTGGAAAATATATAATTGTGAAGAATATGTCAGAGGTCTGTCCTAGGCTGCTGCTTTACTCAATATGTGTGTGGTGAATGCCTTCAAGAATTTGTTGTAATTTTTGTATGACTGTTACTTTATACAGGCTGAATATGTTTGTGACTATGTTCTTGGTGGTGAACTTAATGGGTCCAGTTCAACCAAAGAAGCATTGTTAGAGGTACGGTTTTGTTATCATGTGATTAATCTTGTTTTCTAAACCCTGTAGTTTTCACTATCATGATTGTTTATTTATTTATTTATGTGCAGAAATTTAAATTTGCTGTTTCCAAGGGGTTTGATCCAGACAAGGACCTGCTAAAGCTTGGCATCGCAAATCAGACAACGATGCTCAAGGGAGAGACAGAAGAGATTGGTTTGTATTATTTTTGGAGGTTTTGTTGTGGGTGGTGTGTAACTCACATATCTTTATTATAAGTCCTTATGGTATGTATTTTACTGATTATGCAGGGAAACTATTGGAGAGGACTATGATGCGCAAATATGGTGTGGAGAACGTCAACGAGCACTTCATGAGCTTCAACACAATTTGTGATGCTACACAGGTGTGGTTTCACTCCCCTTGTCTATTGTGATTTGACATGCTTGTTCAGTCAGTAGCATATATTATATATCTATGACTTAATTGCGGGTCAGTTCTGTTCTGTACGCTTTCTGTCTATTCAACGGCTAAGTTGAATTTTCTATCAGGAACGACAAGATGCTATGTACAAACTGGTGGAGGAACATGTGGATCTTATATTAGTAGTTGGTGGATGGAACTCTAGCAATACATCACACCTGCAAGAGATAGCTGAGGAATATGGAATCCCTTCTTATTGGATTGACAGTGATCAAAGAATTGGTCCCGGAAACAAAATAGCACACAAGTTGAACGTAAGCGTGCATACAGAGATTTGTAGCTTGTTAAAGTTATTAACTCATTTTAGCCATATTATTAATAGAATGTTTTTTCTGGACTATCAGCATGGAGAGCTAGTGGAGACAGAAAACTGGTTGCCAGAAGGTCCAATAACAATTGGTGTAACATCTGGTGCATCCACTCCAGACAAGGTAACTTGTAGCCTTTCATTCTTCTTTTTTGTGGATTTCTCCAGCATAGTTCTGCATTTTTTAAACTTGTAGCAAATGTATTTTCATCTCCTATTTTAAACTATCGTGCTATATCCAACTCAGATGGTTACTTACCCATGAAATATCTGATACAAGTGACCTTTGTCATATTTATTTAAATTTCTAATGAAGCGGTGTGCTTTCACTTTTTGTTAGTATTCTATTCAATTTCGTTTAATACTATTTTGCATAATTGGTTTTCAAACAGGCTGTTGAAGATGCACTCATCAAGATTTTTGAGTTGAAACGTAAAGAAGCTATGCAACTTGTGTAGAGTAGGTCTGCATACATACATTGTCAATGTATACATGAAACGAGGGATTTATTTTATAGGAGTTTTATAGCCCTATGTATTGTTGGATTTATTATCAATAACAAAAGTTCAAGAGTTCTTATAAATGTTGCCATGTTACCTCTATTTTGGTTACAAGATCTGTGATTATGCCTTTGTCACTACAACGGAAATGGGAACATCTTAATAAAATAAAAGGAAAAGACAAGAGGTTCATCTTAATGCAGTTAGAATAGTACCCTGTACATTATAGACTAATCAAATTTAGAAAAAGCTTGATTAGCAGAAGTCACTCTCCGCGAGCATATAGATATATATTTTGCTTGTGGGTTTCGGAATATTTTGTGGATCATGTTTATGAAAAAAATTTCTAATTCTACTTGATTCTCTGTTCAATGAGGAGCTAAAATAACACAAGACATATGAATATTGATTAAACTGGCTCTATAGCAAAAAAAATTACAGGAAATATACATGTATGTTGAACTGAGTATGTATCTAAATAAGGTCATGCAATATAACTGTAAAAGTTTTCTTGAGTTGCTTCTGGAAGGCATCCTTCGAGCATTTGTAAAATCCTTGGCTGATCAAGTAAACAGGGCACTTCATTGATGGAGTTCATGTATTTGTATGCCAAAGTACTCTATCACTTCTATATAGGTCTAATTGGATAAAATTTGCAATAACTACTTATGAACAAGAAATAAAGAAGTGAAATGAACTAAACTTATTCGAGATGATAAAATCAACCAAAACATCCCCAACTTTTGAAAAAAGTAATGAAAAGCTTGCAAAAAGTTTGAGATGCATAAGTTGATTTTAATTCATAAGTTTGATTCATTTACTTTTTGTTTTCTTTTCTGTAAGTGTTAATGAACGAATTTATCCAAATTGATCATAATAATCCATTATAAGTTGCAGTCATCCAACTGAAGAGCAACTTTACCCATCTTGATGTCTCAAGCTAACCACTAATGCTATCAGCTTGCTTAGACAGAGTTGATTCAACAATTTCGGGGACTTTATCAAGTAAGAGGTTCATCTCCTCCGGAAACTCCATCTTTGCTCTGTTTGTCTTTCCTCCAATGAAGACTGTTGTTCCATCTTGTAAAGCCCATATCTGAGTTGACCAATAAAAAATTGACGGTCAATAATATGCAATTTTTCAGTCCTGGTCAAATGAATCATGCTATTTGTTAAAAAATGTATGTGCTACATTGACATTGACATTTTCTTGAAAGGAAAATTTCAGATGATATAGCAATATTATTTAGCCAAAAGTCACCATCACTTGTTTCTTCGTCAGAAAAAAACGCCATTATCACATGGAGAGAGAATGGACAATGTCAAACAATTGGAAGAAAATTCACCTGTGAATGAGATAAATAGCTGATGCAAGTAGTGATCATTAGAGCACCAAATCCAGCATATACAACTGGCACACCTGGATCAGTCTGTATAAATAAAACGAGTTAATGACAGAGTCGAAACACCTGCTGAATGTTTTTAGTTTAAGGTGGCACCTTCAAGTCCAAGCCACTACTTCCTATTGCATCAACAATGACAATTTCTGATCCATCAATATTGATTGGGAGCTTTGAATTAGGGCGTCTAACTCCCACAAATTTTCCTTCTTTATCATAAAGGACGATTGATTGTAGATCACGAGCAAGCATAGATCTAAAATTCAACACAACACAAGAAAGTAAAAGGGATGAGAAGAGATGAAGATGATGTTTTGGTATCACACCTAATTTCCAAAAACTTACATTCCCTTAACGTCAGTAGAGTTAATATCTCCAACCGGTAGAAAAGTACCAAAAAGTTTCTTATCTCCATTGATCTGTAAAGGTGCCATAGCCAAGTTATAGGGTCCTTCATTATCCTTAAGAATTTGCAGAGCCGAAATACTCCAATCTGTTTGATATATGGTGATACCACCGTATCTTAAAGGATCATTTACACTGATTGTCTTCCTCATTACTTCTTTCCCATCCATGTTACGAAGGGAAAGATCAGTGTAGAACTGTGAAACCTGTAAAATAAATCAACATTTTACTGACCTTTTCAAGTATCATTATGACAATTTCATAGAAAACAAAAATCTCTTTTACCTCTCCACTCTCATAATAATCCATTGAGAATCTGTTGACATGAATCTCTGTATTAAAAGCCTCAGTTGGAGAGGAGAGAAAGCCAGAAGGAACCAGAACATCACCAACAACAAAATTCAGCCCCTGGGGCACAGTGACCGAACCTCTGAAGCTCCCAGCAGCACTAACAGTTCCTCCAGCCATTACAAGTAACAGTGCTATATGAACTCCAACAGGGGCCAACCTACCTGCAAGTCCTTTAAAGGCATATAAAGATGGTCCTTTCAAGAATACCTATCATCCAAATTGCACTTTATCAGCCCAAATATATTCAAGTTCATTGTTGGCCAGTAACAATGAGAATGAATATTTTATGGTAGTGAATATTAGATTTTAAAGGGATAACATCACAACAGGAAAAAGGTTGGAAGAGCAAGGATGAGAATGTAAGATAGATAGATTTGTGAACAGTTATATATATATATAAAAGACAAAACATAAAATGATTGCGTATGATGAGGCATGGTGTGGCACCGATTGATGAAAGATTGCAAAAAAATCAGTTAAAGTGGTCTTAACATGTGCAAAGGAGATCACTAGACACACTGGTAAAAAGAGTATTGCATGGTTTTTGAGTCTGTGAAGAGGGAAACCCATAAAGACATTGAAGGGAATTGTTAACAGAGATCTTATGATGAGTAAGTATATTATTGATAATTTGGCCTTTAACTGACTCCAGTAAAGTTATGTAAAGCATGTAGTCAGTCTCACTAACTGATATAATGTTTTGTTGTTACTGTTGTTGGTTAATAAAAGATCATTTCCTAAATATGTCTAATGGAATGTTTGATTCTATAGGATATAAGGAAAAGCAAATAGTTGAACATGAGTAGGGGAACTACAACCTCGTATCCAGCTCCCATCAAAAGAGTACCAACATCTTGGATTGATGCTCTTGGCAATGATTCTGAAAATTCTTGCTTGCGTATAGCCTCAGCTGAATGCAAAAATGACCATCTATGGAACAATTTAGGCCTTCAGTGGAAAAGAAACTTCTCAACTCAGGCATTATGGATAGATAAAAGTGAGAAACAAACCTTCTTGAAACCGTGATGAGGGGGAGTTGAGTTGTGTATGTGCAGGCCATGAGGGATGCCCCCAGGAGAGCCAACACTCCAAGAAATACAGGGGACGAAAACATGTGATCAAAACCAAGGGCGAGAATCCATCTCCAAGTAAAAAATCCAAAGACAGGATCATCTTCAGGGTATTTCTGGATATAAAAGTCAGGAGCTTCACCTTGTTCAATAATTGTTCCTGGCATAGAAGCATAAGTTTAAGTCATTGTGATCATATTAAAGCACATTTTGCAGTCACAGAAAATTCAAGTGATAGTGTGTAAAGTTACAATGGCACCCCTTAAGCCATCATAAGATCTCCCAAAAATTTCAGGAGCTTCTGCTTCTGCTTCATCATCAATCCTCTAAATAGAAACAAGGATAAACGTGCAAATATTTATACAGAGAACATTGTGACTTCCAGCGCACACCACCAATAAAATAATTGGGCATGAGCTATATGATCATGATTTTATATGTAGCAAAAGAAGTAAAAGATGTTTGGTTCATTTGAACAAACTTATCATATACATGAATAGAAAAACTAGAATGAAAGTGAAATCAATTATTCTATAAACTAAAAATAACTTATAATTTGTAGAAGCTATTTTTGTATTAGTTACAATAAAATTATTGTTTTAACTGAGACATAAGCTAATTTAGCTTATAGAAAAATTAATATTTTTTCTCTACTAAGTTTGATGAATGAGTTTTTTCTTCGCATGCCCATTGTCTCTAAAAGGATTGTGATGTTAATCTTCTAGAATACACTTAGGAAAGAAAAGTTAGGATTGTTCACTCAAAGTTCTATACTTGTATACTTTAATCTTCTTGTTATTGCAGTTACAAAAGAGAGGGAAAAAGTAAGAATCTCAATTAAGGAATACTCTTAATTCAAGAATCTAAAAAGAGTCCATTGAATTTGAGAAAAAGGAACTGAAATAGAATCAAGAAAAGTAATAATCAATTATCTTCTAGGAATTGGTTTCATCATAATAAGCATAGATGGAATCCACAAAGACCACCATTTGTTGGTTTCCAGTAGACATTTCATGTTTTCATCTCCTCTTCTACTAACAGTTACAAAATGGTACTCATTTCGTTCTTTTTAGGTTTAATCCTATACTACATCCCTATTTATGTACGAATGTCTCAATTGGGTCCTCGTTTTTTTAAAGTGTATCAAAATGGTCCTTAATTTTGAAAATTGATATCAATTGAGTCCTTTCCGTTAAGTTGGCTGGACGGCGTTAAAAAAATTGATGAGTGGATGCTGAGATGACGAACGAACGCTCGTCCACCAGCGAACGAACGCTCGTCCATCAGCGAACGAACGCTCGTCCACCATAGAACGAACGCTCGTCGACCTGCTGGACGACCGTTCGTTCCACACTGGAATACCGTTCGTTCGGTGGTCGACGAGCGTTCGTTCGCTGATGGACGAGCGTTCGTTCGCTGATGGATGAGCGTTCGTTCGCTGGTGGACGAGCGTTCGTTCGCTGGTGGACGAGCGTTCGTTCGCTGGTGGACGAGCGTTTGTTCGTCATCTCAGCATCCACTCATCAATTTTTTTTAACGCCGTCCAGCCAACTTAACGGAAAGGACTCAATTGATATCAATTTTCAAAATTAAGGACCATTTTGATACACTTTAAAAAACGAGGACCCAATTGAGACATTCGTACATAAATAGGGATGTAGTATAGGATTAAACCTTCTTTTTACATATAAATCAACAACAAACTTTCATGAAAATATTAAAATTGTTTATTCTTTCTATGTCTATATTTAAATTAATTATAGATTAGATAAGGTATGAAGGTCTAATAACTTAATAATAATTAATGTCGTCTTAAACTTCAAAAATTATAGCTAAATAAAATATAAAAACTTTAAAGAATGACACTTTAAATATATAAAAACACAGTTTTTACATTACCCAAAATACAAAATTACTCCCTACATCATAACATTTTTCCTCAGAAATTTGCTGTAAGATAGTTTTAGTTGAATGATGCATTAATTATATTTTCCCTAAAATTCTCTTAACCAATTGAGAATGTTTGTATATCTTACAAAATGGAATGTTTAATGAAGAAAAATATCGGATAGGTTTGGATACTTGATACATACTAATGACTTATCATTGAAGCAAAGGTAACATATGGTTAATTGATGGTAATAGAAAGAAAAGAGGAAAAGTGAAGCATATATGCATACCCAAAGCCATCAAAGCAGCAGCAGCAAACATGTCCGCAATAGCCAATGGCAAACTAGAGAGAATCTGCAAAGTCTTTCTTCTGAGCATGTTGAGCAACCCAAAAGGGCCTCCCTTTTTTTTCTTTGAGCTCTGTGGAACATCCCCAGTGTCACCATTGGTGCCATCATCCTCAGTGAGTGGTGGAGAGGAAGCTTCTGATAAGACAATCTTCTGGGACACGCTCTTCCCTTTGTTTTCGACATCTTGGGAGCTTTTCAGCTTGCAGCTGATGGTGAATGGAAGCTTGTGAGTTCTGTTTGCAGCATGACCGAATGGATTGAATTTGAAGAAGGGATGAAAGATAGGGACTTTGAGGAAATGGGTATTGGGAAGACATGGATTTGTGGAATTTATGGCACTGAAAGCCTTCATGGATCCAAACTTTAGGAACACTCTGTGTTGAGGATTCGTGATTAGCTCTCTGCGTGTGACCCATAACGACCACAGCAGTTTCTTTATCCATATGCTAGATATTTCCATATAATATATAAAATAATAAACATGAACTTACTGCACATAATAGTTTTTCTTGGGAAAACAAATATTATTGTTATTCTTGTTGGTACTCTTTTTTTTCATTTTATAAGGCACCTTTTTCTTAATCTAGATTTTTCTGTAACAAAAAAAAATGAGTTTTTCAAATATAAGCAAGTTTTGATTATAAGATTATATAGATATAAAATTCAAATTATATAAAAGTTTACATACTTCATCATTATTAAGATAATATCATAGGTTCAATTATTAGATTAGTAAATTTTTATATGATAAAAGTTACAGGTGGTAGAGGAAGTTAATTCCTTCCCTTTACTTTTTACTGTGGCAATATATTAAAGAAAAGAAAGTGATAACAAGAATAAATTATATTTAATATCACATTGCATATAAATTAAATTTAAAAAATTATTTAAAACCAAAAAGAAGAGGAAAAATAAAATATTAAAGTATAATCACTTTAATTACCAACTTTTTAAAATTATTATTTAAAGTGCGGTTGAAAGGAAAGACTTCTCTAAAGATCAAGAATCATTTTAATAAGTAAACTATAAGGCCATACATAAAGTTTTAAGTGACAAAAGTACTCACAATAGAAAGACAATTTGTTAAGTCGGTAAATGATAGTTTCAAAAAATACCTATTAAAATTATCAACAGTACAGTTCTAGAAATTAACGATTCATTTTTTTTAACGAGTACACTTATAAATTATCATTAAATTTCCTTAAATATATTGAGTTTTTCATATTTCACACACGTTAAATGTACTCATAGTTCGTAAATATTCAAAAAGATATACAAAATACTTCGTAAATATTAAAAAAAATACAAGATAATCGAAAAGTATTAACCAATCAAGATTAATCTATAATTGGATAACTTCCACTTTTTGGGATGTGTGATTATAAATAAAGTATAGGAATCATTAATTACATATTCATATATAAACCATGTTAAAACATTTGATAGTTTAAATTATTGAACACAACAGACATTAAAAAGAAATTTTTTAGTTCGGGCATGGTCCGTCTGTTTGATGGATAAGACCAAAACGTGCACTCTTAAATAGAATCTGTTTGATGGATAAGACCAAAACGTGCACTCTTAAATAGAAAAAACAAACACGCTGGTAGCACACACACTTCATTCACATCCCCAAATGTTAAATAACTAATAACCTAAAATTAAAGCAAATTATAAAAAAAGACTATAATGTTCTCGATTGCTCAATTGGCTTACACAATCTATCTGATAAACGTCTCATGGTTTTTCAACTATAATTATCTCAGTAGGGAGTGGAAATCTGTAATTGTAGGTTACTGCTGCTGAGCCACTTTCGATGAATCTTCTAAAATGAAAGAGCTCCTTGTTTTTAAATACAAAAAGATGACAGTTTTACACTCTAAACAGTGATATTGGTTGCTGACATCCTTTTAGTACAAAAAGTAATCCTGCAAATACAGAAAATGCAAATTAACAGTATGATTGCGTGTTCAAAAGTGCCCCCACCTGGCAGGAACTAACGAAGTTTGATAATTTGATTATCGTTATGAATTTTATTTTATATGAAACTTGGTTACTCAGAACGAAATATTACACAAACTTAAAGCTCAATTGACGGTTCTCTCCCATACTTGGTATGTATGATGACAAGATTTTATCCCAAGCCAGACTTCCATTCTATTTTCCATGATGATCATGATGGAGTCTAGTAGTAAAAGAATGGAGGGTGAACATGTAGATAATGAAAATAATACAATATGTACCAAATTGAATTTTGAATGAAGCTGAAAATTCAATATATATGCGACAGAATTTGGAAAATGATTTAGAAATGCTGTACACTGAATAATTTCCGTTTCCAAAGAAGTCTAGACCAGATGCTTTGACCCTCACCCCCAAAGACAACGCCAAGAACAATAAAAAAAAAGGAACCTTGTGTGCATGTGCCTGGTACGGGGCACTAACATGGGCGTAAATCGTTCTTCTTTTTACCTTCATTTTATTTGGAGGAGCGGAACACCATTTCAGGTCTGCTTTGTTAACAGCTCAATGTCAGATCCGACTTCAGCAATCTTGGCATCCTTAGAACCCTTAGCTGCTTTTGCAATGTTTAAAACATCAAAATCCAGAGCTATTTTTCTGACGAGACCCTTAAGCATCTGTTTGAAGAAGATTAGACAAATAAAAAAATTGAGTGAAGATATTTAGAGGTAGATATGCTTCAAAGCACATGAGTTTATCATAAAAAAAATATTGTCTAGCGTGAAATTTTGTTGAATAATAACCTTCCTTATTAGTTTCCCAGATTCATGGATTGTCTGCATATATAAATATTTAGACACACAAAGAAGGATGTTTTTGAAATTGTTAGCTCAGGATTTCGTAATAAACAAAGTGTTAGTTTTTATTCTAGACCCGTAGTATAGTATATATTAACATAATGTCATATCTTATTCAAGTAAATCGTGTCTTTAAGACAAAGGTGATCCACTGAATAGGATATGAAACACACCTGCAGCCAAAATAATTTGCAAAAAGGTTGAGTAGCAGCGAGAGTAGAATAGTGTGATAAAAGGATTGGATTATTGGGTTTAAAAAAAAAAGAGTAAATTGTAACAAATAGGCAAAAATCATACAGTCACAGAGTTGGGACACAAATGCAGACTGGCTTGGCTTCCATCCTCAATAAAAGAAATTGAATTTATGCACAAATACAAGATATGTAACAGTAACAACGGACATATAGATTTGGAAAATCTGTAATCACAAAAGCAGATATTAACAAACATGCAAAACCGCGTATTCAAATGACACTGAAATGTAACATTTAGAACAGTTTGCCTTATATAGATACAAAAGAATGTTATCAAACACAAGACATCAGATGAAAACTAAAAATTACCAGAGATCCAACAGCAACCAAAGCACGAAATTTGGAATCAACTTCCACATTTTCATCCTCGGCAAGCTACAAAAAACAAAATGCGTAGTTTAGAAATAATAACATCTGAAGGTAGGATATTTGATTTTGAATAATCCAGACGCGTACAAAATGTAAATCAACACTGACTAGGTCCTTTTTAATCAAGTGTGGAGAAAGAAGCTTTCAATTTGGAGGTTTTCCATTTATGGGGAATATGGCAGTGCATGAGAAATGCAGGTTTATTATAACAAAAATTAACATTGTTTAGGGCTAGAAATTTGCACTAATTAGATGACATTAACAAATTTTTTAGATGTCATTGTAGTTGCGACGTCCCTCAAGCCTTGATTTTGAAATTCTACAAGACAAGTATAATAGACCCAAAGATTGTCCTACAAGCGGTTTGATCATGTGAAAGGAACAATAGAGCCAACAGTAAGAGGAGGGAGAGAGTCCAAGATAATCTAATTAACAAGAGTAGAAGCCTAGAAGGAATACTGAAGAAAAAGGAGGAATAATTTAAAAGACCTTGTCCTAAATGATTTTATTGAAATCTTGTTTTTTGACAGAGACTAATGGAATTGATAAAGTCAAATTAACCTAGTAGAAGGTTTGGGGATGTAGTGGCAATTGTCATAGCTAGGTAAAAACAGTATAAGCAATACCTCAAGAGCTGCTGATAGAACTTGAGATTGACCTTCTTGATCATTTGATTCAATCAACAGCACAGCATAACTGCGAGGACCACATAAGAAAAAGTTACTGCATACTTAAATTTTGGACTATTAATATTGCATTTCTAAAGGGAAAATAGCTGCAATGATAAAATGTGAACTGAGATCTAAATACATAAAAGCCACCACCACTTTTCGTATCTATACTTTTGTTCATGCAGCAGGATGGTGAAGTAGAGTGACAAACCAAGCAAAAAAGAAATCATATGCCAATTACCCTCGCTTCCATTTTTTTCACCCACAAAGATAATAGAATTCATTTGATCTTTCTTTTATTTTCTTGGAGTGGGAAGAGGTAAGAAAAGAACCAGAAAGCACTAAAGCACTTCAGCACCTGAACATAGAGACAGTATCTTCTATTTGGAATTAACACAACCAAAAGACAGACACACACACACACACACAGAGAGAGAGAGAGAGAGAGAGAGAGAGAGAGAGAGAGAGAGAGAGAGAGAGAAAGAGAGTGAACTTCCAAAAGGTAAACTAAAATTACAAAAGAAATTAAATCTAGATGAAAAAATAATAGTGGAATTATGTCAGCCAAATAATAATAATTGATCATATAAATTTTTTTTCCAAAACAATGTTCACTAACTTATAGTCAAGATAAGACTAGATCATTTGTCCCAAACAAAGGACTTACTTTAGTAACAAGGTAGAGTATGACAACTGCAAATTTTTGTTTGGAGATGAACTACAACTTGAGAAAGCGTCAAGTATCTGCCCAAGTAAAAGATGAACAAAGAATTGTAGTCCTTCAGAAATGAATTTTGTAAAGCAAAAATAACAATATAAGATAGCCCTGGTCATTGAATTAATGAATTGACACCTGTCAGTAGAGATGAATTGTGAAAAATTATCAAAAGACATTGAGAAGTATATCTTCAAATTAATGAATATCACTAAAAACACATGAACACAGGAAAAATAAAAAACTCTAAACTCATCACAGAAGGTACGCATTTATGAACTTTTTTTCTTAACTTAACTGTAATTGAATTTTTTTTTTACAGCAATGTTGCGTAAGAAAAAAATTCTATAATAATGATAGTCTACCAAGCACTTCAAATTCTTCAAAATTCCAAGAAAATTACAATTAAGAGGTGCTAACCTCACTACGATGTTTCTGCAACCAATTGTAGTAGCATGAATTCCTGAAGAGATTAGTCACAGCACGAATGCTGGTCAACAGATTCGCAGGAATTGTCGGACTTACAGTGACTTTCTTAATCACTTCCACTATAATGTCTGGATATAACACACGAGAAAATCAATGAAAGATTACACACCAGCAGAAGGTAGAGAAAAAAATATTCTACAAGATCAAGGAGTATCAGAACTTGTCATATTTCTGGTAGAAAGACAAGGATAACCAAAGTGTATAATCAAGGGGTCAAAAGGGGCACAATGTGGAGGAACAAAACTAAGGGAGAGAAAAGATAACTAACTACTAAGGTAACTTCTGAAAGCATATATAGTAACTGGTATAAATCTTTTCTCCGTCAACTGCAAACAACCAGTGTGGGGTGGTACCACTTACATAACAATGCTTACGTGTGACTAGTCAAAGAGTTAGTGTACAGACAGCCCACGTGATCACTGGTGCAGGGGAAGCATGATGAGATGCTACTATGCTAGGATTCAATTACAAGGTATGGGACGGGAGTCTCACACTACAAGCATGGGAGTCTAGAGTGGTTCTCACTTCTCTCAATTTTCAGACCAATTTCACATAAAAAAAAATGGGATTCTATTGATTGCTATCATAATTTAATGTCAGAAAACAAAATTATGGTTAACATTGATACCGTTTTCTGCTTCAAAATGCTTGTTAAGTAAAATAGCCCCATCTGGATGAAGAACTATCATCCTTATGATATCAATGACTGCATAGAAAAAGCACAATAAGTAAGGAGACCATTTTCCTAAAGACTGGAGAAGTTCACTGATATAAATGAGGACAAAAAATTGAAAAAAAAAAAGAAATTCCAATGATTTTCTCAAATTAGCAACAAAAGCTTCTTGAAGTACAACAAAAAGGAGCAACACAAGAGACAATAACTAACCAGGAAATATCATTGCAATAGGCCATGATCGAAGCAGATTCAGTAACAAGTCTATATCAGAGTCTGCAAATTTACTAGAATGATAATGTGAAGTATCTTTCAGAATTTTAACAATGGCACCCAGTCTGGAAACATTGAGCTCAGTCAAAGACAAGTTCTGCTTTTCCTGCATGAGATTCAAAAAATATAACCAATTTACACAGCACACTTTATTTTTGAATTCATGTATGCTCCGTAAAAGTTGAAGCCCACTTGCTAAAATGTGCAGCTTTATTGTTATTAATTCTTATACATAGTTCATATGCAGAGTTTCTCATAGGTAGTTGGAAATCATGTTTAAGTCCGTTGTATTAAAGGACATCATAAACTTCAGATTTCAAGTCTTTAATCAAAAGGCAGTTTAAGTTATCATCATCAACAAGCACATTGGAGTTCGAAATGATCATGGGTAAAGCAGACATGGAAGATTAAAACATTCCCCAATCCTGAACATGGCAACTTTGAAGTTCCTTTGGCCAAAAGTATATGATTTTAACCGTATCTATAACAAATTAATAACCAAAGAAGAATAAAACATCTACCATATCTACCTGGTCAGATTGTAATGCATTATTGAACTCAATAATCTTTTTAAGAATCCCGTCAAACTGAGCAGCATCAAAAACAAGCATCCCTTTCTGACAACAGAATTTAATAACAGGGTATGAGCTAAAAAATTACATAATAAGTCAAAGAGGGAAAAAGTACAAAGTTCCTCACAGAAATTGTGTTAAAAGAACTATTACACTACTTTTAGTACCATCCACTTCCAAATGGAATCAAATTACTCGTCCATTGAGCAACATTCTATAAAGATGATATGCTGGCCTTCTTGTAATAGTAGCAGTAAAAATGAGCTAATAATAGCAAGACCATAAAGGCCAAATAACGATGAAATCAAAACTTTGGAGTTACTTGACACCAATTTTCTAAAGTGAAGCCCCATTTGGAACTAATAAACAAGGGCATCATCAAGAAACATTAATAGTCATTTCTTCCTATTGAGCTCCATTTAGAGCAATATTCTCCATGTACCAATTCAAGGGATCCCTATCTTTAATACAAAGAAACAGTAGGATACATAGACCACAATTACATCAAAGTAAAAAATTTACAAATTGCTTATGCCACAACATACCAGATCAGATGCTAATATTATACATAAATTTACACTTAGGTTAGGGCACACAAAATATAACATGCTGGGATCAAGGACTTTGCTACATAGCTGGACTTTAACTGCCCACAGAACATGTAACCCAAGCTAAAAATTAAAAATGCATTTTTTTATTTTAATAAAAAGGAAAAAAAAAAGTACTACTAAGTAAAAGATAAAACAGATCATTTGCATTTTCCAGACTTAAGAACTCCCAGGTTGAAATGTATTTCCCCAAGACAAAATATGTCAACCACCTCCAATACAAAGGGTATGAAAGCACACCTTAGGAATATGCTTGAAAGTGGGTTTTGCAGAAATATCTGTCATTAAATATTAAAAAAAAATAAAAAATTGGATGAGTCATACAAGGATGAGATAACTACAAGATGAACATGATGAAACTCATGAATGGCAACATAAAGCTGAATTTTCATTACCAGACAAATGAGAAGGTTGTCCTGGTACGTAAGCATGGGCTGAAACAGAAAGTAAAAAGCAATTAAGTAAAAAAGGAGGACTACAAGGATAATGGACGTCATTAACCACCATCAATTCTGTTATTTAACAAACACTATTCTTACAGCCAGTATAGGGATCACGAAATGAGGCATCAAAAGTAACATTGTTTTGTCCGGTATTTTGAAGAATGAACTGTACAACTTGTTCACGAAAAGAAAGTGGAAGATTCTCCTTGAGTAGCCATTTATCAGCAACATCATATGGATTATCTGGAGACATATTAAAGTTTTATTTATTAGTCAGCAATTTTCATTCACAGGCATAAAATTCTTACCATCTTGCATGGGTCAAATAAGACAAACAATTGCAAGTGACAAGAAGGCTTAAAGCATAAAATGGGCAAGAAAGTGTCCTATAAAGCTTAATGGATAAGTACATCAAAATGATGTTGTAGAAACCACATTAATCTTTCAAGGTCCTAATAATTAAACCACTCATAAAAGAGGATGGTATATTCACATCAGACAAAGGGACAAATATTTTGAAAAGATTGACAATAATAAAGTTTTATTTATTAGTCGGCAATTTTCATTCACAAGCATAAAATTCTTACCATCTTGCATGGGTCAAATAAAACAAACAATTGCAAGTGACAAGAAGGCTTAAAGCATAAAATGGGCAAGAAAGTGTCCTATAAAGCTTAATGGATAAGTACATCAAAATGATGTTGTAGAAACCACATTAATCTTTCAAGGTCCTAATAATTAAACCACTCATAAAAGAGGATGGTATATTCACATCAGACAAAGGGACAAATATTTTGAAAAGATTGACACATTCTCTTCTTCATAAATATCTCTCTACTATCTTAAGTACTGTGACTCCATACTTCAGAGCATAAGCGAAAATCAAATGCAAGGAAAACAAAAATATTTGAGTGCTATTTTACTACCACACCTCATTTTTTTCTATACAGGACAGGGCAAAACAACTGCTTTATTTTCATTAGTACATTGACCAAGTATGCACACACGCGCATACATTCTAGAAACTGATGCAATCTACCGTAACAGTTTTGATAACTTGGACCAGAGTAGTTCATGCTACACAATCCAGATTTTCTAGTGGAATATGAATAAATCCATCTACTTCTCCAAGTTTTCATAGTTGAATTATACACATATAAGAAATTAATGAAATAATAATTAATACGTTTCTACTGACCCTATTAAGTCAGTTAAAGTCACTATTCCAAAACATTCATAGAACAACAAGATAACTTCTCCTGATGTGGCACAAGAAAGTGAGTCTGTTCATTATTAAATCAGGATTAAACATGCTGCCTGTAGGTAAAAACATGTACCTGATCGATTGTATGGAAGCTTACGGATAGGCATACCATCACCAATATCCACATCAAACACTGAATAAACACAGGCAAAGTTTATAAGAAATGAATCTGCAGAAGGCAAAGCTAATTAAGTGTTCAGGGAAGCAAAGAAAACTGACCATAATCATACTGAATACCATCAAACAGTTGGCGATTTGATTCCTCAGGTCCATCAACAACTTCACCGATCTTTAAGTAAACGAGAGTTGTTAATAAAAAATCTTATAATATCATCTATATTTGCCACTGTAACTTGGATTTCAATTAGGCAACAGAGATAGTTTAAGTGAAATACAAAATATAGAACAGAGGGAATTACTTTATCCCACTTCTGTTCTCTCTTGTTCCATCCATATGCCACCCCATTATCCCCCTCTCTCACTATTTTTGTCTGGCCATCAGTTGTTCCTGTTAAGAACCAGAAGATGCTTAAAACAGAAACCATGTCAAAGACGAGTGCTCGAAATGCAAGAAAGTTATAACACAGTTAAAAAGAGGAGGGGATGTTCATTCTCTAACCACGTATCATGCAAATGTATAAATTACAGAATGTCATTAGCCAACAGGTATAACAGAACTGTGGAAAACCTATAAGTTATGACTCATTTAATGCTACAATTTCATTCAATCAAGCTTGGCTCTCCTATCTGAAAAGACATTCAAAGCTGAAAATAGCATCTGATTTACAAAGATGAGCAATCTTCAACCAATGTGATGCCATTTCTTGCAAATTATATCTGTCTCCCCAACCCCGATTCCAACACTCCAAAAGAAGAAACAAATGGTGGGGGTAAGGGGTAATGCTCATGCTAAATGGAATTTAAAGAGAAAAACAGTTAAAAGTATACCCGGGATCTTTAGTGCCTCCAAGCCTGGTAACTCTTCTAATTTCAATCCTCCAACCCTCTTCCTAGCAAAATTAAACAGATCAAGCTGAGTTCATCAATAATAGCAAGACATAGCTAATCCAAGCATAACATAATATATATAGATTAAAATTAAAAAAAATGGATTTTCAAGTTGTAAAATGTTCACATGAAACGGAAGTCATTTATTCACCAAGGAGAAATGAACCATATATTACCATGGTCAAGTGAAAATCTTGGTTAAGAAATTATCAATATGGATAGACAAGAAAAGGAAAAACTGATGTTACAAAGGAGTAGCCAGCACATTCTGACGACCAAATAAAATAAACATACCTACTAGATTTGTATAGAGAAAGTTGTGAAGTGTATAAATCAAGCTCATGCTGTTCAGCAACATTATTCTGATCTACAGTCCAAATGCGTACGACTCCATCTGAACATGCTGTCACAATATCCCCATTTTCCATAAACTTTGCATCCCAAACACAACCAGGATGTTCTATGCTCTGAACACAAACTCCATCTGGAAAAGTTTCAAGAGAAAAAAGTCTGTAATTTCAAACCAGAGATACATAACTTAAGGCAAAAAACCGAAATAATAGCCCGGTGAAGTAAAATTGATGCCTTTGAGCTTCTTACAACCTTGGAAGATTCATGTACATGGCAAGTTGAATGGTGAAAATGAAAGAGAAAGGTCTCTTCATATGACAGTACAAAATAAAACTTGTACTCTTGTAAAAAATAATTTATATTTGAAAAAACAGTTGCGAAATTGTGGATATTGACCTAAACCCAAACCTGTGAATTGTAAAATTTATGGCAAATGAAATATAATATAACTGATTATAGTTTTCTAAACATAAGAAACAATAGAAGACACACGCCCCCTCCAAAAATGCCTTCCCTTAAACTTCCTGAAGACCAAACACCGACATTAATTTTGTAGCTCACTTAGAACTCCCAAAACTGAACCAGGGCCATTAAACTCGTAAGTTTTTATTATTGTCACTGAAGTAATGTATGCTGATAATATTCCATATGATCTCTGTCACGATTCATGAGAAGCGATAAAAAGGTATTACCTTTCCAAACTTTGGCAAAACGATCTTCGCTACCACTGACAATAAGTCCCGATGCATGTGAATCAACTGAATAAACAATAGCAGTATGACCAACCATCTCCATTAACACTTCACCACTTACTGCCCATAATCTAAGAGAACTGTAACAACAAAAACAAGAAAGGCAAGGCACGTATATTTTCTGAAGCACAACCAGGGATTCACTAATTAGATCAAGAGGAGTTTGTGTAGACATGAACCTACCCGTCATGGGATGCAGATAGGATTCCAAGACCAGACATCACAGACAAGCCACGAACTGTATCTGTACACTCCTCAAAGGTCATCAGCATTAGCAGATACATTAACAACAACAGGTGGAAGGGAATGTAGTCCCTAAAGACATAAAAGAATATAGTATGACTGCTAAAACATGTTACCAAGGTAGCATGATTGCTACAAGCTTACAACCTCTCGGACGTTCATTTATTTCGAAAACACAAGCCAAATTGGCAGAAAACGACCAATTTGATAAGATAATACGTTTACAAGATAAAATCCACTCACAAATATGACAAGCAATATATTAAACTTCAACATCAAATTATAAATTCCTCACCGCCCAAAGAAATGTATAAGGAAGATCTAAAAATTACAACGAACATGCATAAAGAAACAAATTAAATTTCTTAAAAAAGATAAAAGATTAAAATACAACATGCATGTCGAAACACAGGAAAACAAACCTGAATGTCCTTCAAAGGTATGTACGCAAGTTTTTCCTCTCCAAAGCTTTAAAGTACTGTCACTTGAACCTAAAATTGTGAGACCATAAGTTTAACAAACTTAATTCACTCCATATCATTCCCATAAAATAAAAGCCTTATAGGTAACAAGATCTCACTACACGTAGGCAAAAACCCAAGTATAAATTCTCGCTTTCGAACATTACTATAAACTGACAAAGGGTAATAAAAAAAATTCCTGCCAAATGAATTAACGAGTAGCTATACTATACTATGCCTACCAGTAACAAACTCTCCTGATGGCAACTTTATAACTGCTTGGACTGGTGCCTTGTGAGCTTCCCACGTCTCTACAGTTTGCCCATTTCTCCACCGCCTTAAGGTACTACGCAGCAGTGAAGAGTGCAAAAAATGGATCAAAATTGAAGCAAAATCAGTTTCAACTTTTAGAAGACTTTGAAACAAGGAATCCAAGCAAACTGAAAACGAACTAGAATAAAAAGAATTGATATTGTTAAAAAAAAACGAAAACCCTACCAATCAACAGAAGAGGACACAACATCCCCTTCATCAAACACAATGCCAGTGACCTGCAACTGATGGCCTTTGAGAGTATGAACCTTCTCACCAGTGTTCAAGTCCCAGACAAAGACCAGAGTGTCCATGCCGCCAGACACAATCCCACCAAGCGGAAACTCCGAATTCGAGGGAATCCATGCCAAGGGTCCCACAAAGCTCGTGTGCCCCAAAAGAATCTTGGAACTTACGAACTTGCGGTTGCTGTCCAGAGACCACAACCTAACCGACCGGTCCCTCGACGAGGTCGCAATGGCCTCGCTGCCGCAAACGCATATTCCGCGAACCTGAATTCAACCAATCAATGCAAATTGAAATGAAAAGGGAAAAGAGAAAACGACGGTGTTTGAGTTTTGGATGTTTGAGGATTTTACGTGAAGATTTGAAAGATAAATCTTACATCGTCTTCGTGGCCCCGAAGCTCGCAGCGCAATTGGTAGTCTTTGAAATCAATGTCCATTTGAATGTTATGAAAGAAGAGAGAAGGTTTGAGGATCGCTACACATAACACAGAAAAATGCTTCCTTGCTTCTCTTGTTTTACTTCCTTTTTATTTCAGTTTTTCTTTTTCTTTTTCGTGTTTTGGGCTACAGAGTTCACTTCTTTGAGTCCACGGAGAGATAAAATAAAAAGTTTTATTTTAGGAGGTTATTTTGAGATCAAATAGAATTATTTTTTAAAATGCATTGGTTTATATTTATTTTTTTTGTTAATCGATAATTATTTTAACAGTCATTATCAATGTATATTTTTATCATTGTAAATAAGTTCACTTTTAATATTTGTAGAAATATGTTTTCAATAGTTAATAGTTAAAAGTAATCTTAAATGATAATTTACTGTAATTAAAAAATATTAGTAAAATCATGGGTGTTCGCTTTTATGATAAAAATAATAATAACTGTTTTTATTATTATTTACATAAAAGTATTAAAAGTAGTTATTTTAGTTTAAAAAATATTCAAATAAAATAATGATTAAATTTTATAAAAATAATACAAAATAGTAAAATAGATAAAATAATTATTTTAATTTAAAGAAAATTAATTTAAAGAGTGAAAGAAAAAAAAAAGAAAAACATGTGCATCAAAAAGGAAAAATTCCTTTACAATAGTTATGAATGAAATTTAATTATAATATGCTTTATATGTACATGAGCTCTCAAAACTCGAAAAATAAAAATAAGGTGAAAACTGAATGTGTTTATAGGTGAACAAACTTTATAATATGTTTTATGATATGTAACAAGTTTACAATCGACGAATTAATAATCTAGCATTAGATTGGTATTAATAACTTATAATTATATAATGAAAATGTAAAAGTATTTCTTTTGACTTGTATGCAATAAATTGTGTTTCTTAAAAACAATGAAATAAAGCCAAATTTAACCAGTTATGCTGTTATATTAAATTGTAGTATTGTTACACATTTTGAATTTTAACGTCTTTCGACCTGAGACGCTTTTAAATTTTGATGTGTTTCGACATGAGACTTTTATATTAAGATGTATCTCAACTTGAGTGCTTTTAGGCGCTTTTAGACGTCTTTGTATTGAGATATATTTTTCAATTCGAACATAGTTTAATCCTCATATATTTTTTAAATCTTAGTATTTTTAAACATTTTGACATTTAGTTATCTTTCAACTTGAGTTTGTATTAGGACTTTGTCTCTTGTTTGGAGTCGTGTTTCAAATGTTATCGAGGTTCATTTACTCGTTTAAAGTTGTCTTGTTGATGTGTGTTGATTAAATCCAACACCTTGTTTTATATGTGATATTAGTTTAAGATATGTTATTTGTATAGATGAAGCTATTGGTAAACTCAATAATATGTATAAGCACGATAATATGAATTTTCTCTATTATCTCATCATTGGACATCATCTTCAATGATGACAACATGATTCACCTCGTGCAATTTATGAATGACATCACAACTACACATTTCACTTCACAATATTGCAATAACAAAAAAAGACATTAGTTTACCATAGTCATGATCATAGCCAAAACCAAGAGGAAGGAGTAACTTTGTCATGACTCACTAGAATTAGGTTTAGCAGAAGTTCCTATGATGATACAAATGTTAAAAAATTAGCTAAAAGGTTTAGGTCAAAGATAATGAATTAGTTAATCAAAGGATTTGAGGAGACGACTAATAAAGTTTTGTCATTGTCATTAAAGGATGAGTATTTGGATATGATAGATGTGGAAAAAGCATTGATGAATGATGTGATGCACACAATTGTGGACCAATTAAGAGAGTGAAGTAATTCCTTTAAGGTTAGGAAAGCAATCTGAGCATGATGCTAAGTGAGTATTACAATTTCAAAAGCATGTTTGGTTGGATACCATACATTATAAATAGTTTATGACTATCCATTATACATAATATGGTGGGAAAAATTTTACTTGATTCACTTGTACAAAAACAATGTATAACGTCACGCGTTCAGTGTCAACATAATAGCCAGCGTTAAAAATGAGCAGTAGCATTTTTGTAAATAAATGCAATTACTAAACATCGTTTAGAATTGTAATTTAACGTAAAAGGATATAAAATGTCGAATGCCCTTTAAATTCGACATCAAAATGTTAGTGAATTCAATAAAAAATTGAGCAGGAGATTGAAAATTCATTCACTTTATCTTAGCGCGCGATGCCCTCTTCTCTTCTCAAACTTTTCTCGTACGAAGTTTACCGAGCATCACATGTAATCTTTCTTTCATTTGATACAAATGCATGTCAATTAACTACTTTGTGAATGATTTTTGTTTGTTTTAATTGATTATTTTTGTGCTCTTGTCCTTCATAGGCGCATTCTGCTTTCTCTCTCACTGGTGACGAAACTTTATTCCGATGAACTCACCTTTTGAATGTTAGTTTTCGTTTTGAAGAACTTACGTGCTTATTTTTTTTTTTGTTTTTGTTGAACTTGTTTGTTGTTGTTTGGTTGAACTTGTTTGTTGATATTTGATTGAACTTGTTTAACGTCGTTATATTGAGAAAATTCGACGTTGATTGTTCTACGTGATTTTTGTAGTAGTAATTTTAAGAAAGTAAATGCTAAATGTTCATATATCAATTCGTTGAATAGTCTTAAAGGTAAAATGAAAGATTTTAATAGTCTGATTTCTAGTTTAGATCGACGTTAATTCAAGTTTGATAATAGAAGTGGAAGAAAAATTCACATATAAAAACTTTATAATGTTTAAGTTAATAAAAATAGGTGGATAATATGACAATAATAAATAATATCAAATAAAAATAATTTATATATATATATATATATATATATTATGAAATTAACTATTTATTCAACTTATAAATAAAATATTAATAAATTATGTTGACATATATTATAAATAGTAATGAAAATATATTTATCATTATTTTCAATATTTTAAGACAACTATATTATTATTTTTAAATTTATAAATTAAGGCGAGTATGTACAATAAATATAACAAATATATAAATATAAAAAGATGTGTTATTTTTATATGTATCTCATATTAATAAAAAGATTAAAAAAAATTGATATTACGAGAATCAAATAAATTATTTCATAACTAAATATAAAACACATATATTAGGAGTCTTTTTCTTTCTTTTTCTACTCTTTAAAATTCAGAAAAATGTAAAACTTACTTGTCTCACTTCATTATCCAGAACCAACTAGACTCTTCAAAACAATGAGTTAACATGTTAACAAAGAAAAAAGCTTTTAACATTTCCCAAAATCGCTTTTACCACTGCAAACGAACATCATCATATCTGTTACCAAGTCTCTGTTAATCCTTCAACTCCTAACTATCATTTTCTATTGTTAAGACAATCATAAACACATTCGACATCAATTACAAACAAGAAAAAAAATTGTCAAAATCATCCGCATAATAAATCTAGAAAAATGTGTTTAAATTTTAGAGGAAAAAACATTTTTTACAAAACGTATTTAAGATATTTAAAACGTTAAAAGAAGCAATACATATTTCATAATAATATTATTTTATTCTAATTGAATATATGAGATTAGTGGTGAAAAGATTATTTAATAAAAAGCTTATTTCAAATAATAACAACGTACAGATTTTAGTTAGCAGTGTATTGAAAAAAATGAAACTTCTTTAGAACATTAAAACGTACCGTGAAAGCAGGTGGCACGCTTTGTAGTTTCCTAGATTTTGGAGGCTTTTCTTTCACCAGTACTGTGTATTTTGTTAAACTCGAAACATCAATAGTGGAGATGAGGGTACTATTATTGCAGGAAGAACACTCCCCTACCCACATTCTACACCTTGCTTCTAACTTCTATCCAATCTCACCGTTCAACCAAACCAGCTGCAACCTCACTTTTCACCTTGTGTTTTGTTGATATCACTCAGTGTCTTTCTGGGGCCGAAAAAGTGCCACAACATTGATCAAAGGTGAGGATGTTCAGCCTCATTGCATCATTACACCTCAGAGGTTTTGCTGTTTTCCAACTTTGCAAGAGATCAGTGTTCTTTTCCAAAATTATAAGCTTTTAATTAAAAAAGATCCGAGCTTGTATAACAGTGTGTGCAAATGTAAGGTTTTTGGAAATGGGGCTTCATCCATCTTGTCCCTTATTTTCTAAAATGGCAAAAAAGAAGAAAATATCCTTTCTGCATAATGTGGTTTTGTTTTATACACAAGGTCGTCAACAGTGTCCCAAGTGGTCGTGTTTTTTTTAGCTGTGATCATTCTTGGTATCATAATGTTATGTATTTCTAGGATGCTGGATGCATGCCATTTTTATCTGTTTTAATCATGTTTATGTTTTTGTTCCCTATCTGATGTTACCGTATGTTGAGATTGAGGGAGATTGTGTCTTTATTTGGGTGAAGTTTGACTTGACCTACATAGGGGTTTCCATGGCGCCTTGTTGCAAGGATCACCAGAAATAAAGGACAAGGAAAGATGCCGTCTAGTCATACATTTGGATGTGAGTTTGTGTCTTAGTTGGTGGTAAAATCCCGATTTTAGTGCATCATGTCTTTATGATATAGAACAAATGTTTCTCTCATGCTCCCACACTCTCCTCTTATAACTTATCCAAACAGTGGTGTTATTATTGTGATAACAAAGTTGGTTGATTTTCCCCACAGCAAACCCCTTTTGCATCATAAGCTACTTATCTCGTTGCTACTCTAACACATCACACATGCTGGATGCTTTGATTGTCTTTCCTATAGTATAGTATATAGTGTTGTCAAACAATTGAATTATTTTGGCCCAGCTGGAAAAGAATGTTACTCTGGCATCCTTTCTATTCGTTGCATATGTTTCCCTCATACATGGGCTTTATGGAAAGGTTGATTTTTCTTAAGATCACTGTTTATTTACTCCTTGATCTTCTTTTAGTCAAGTTATTACAAGTAGTAATACCTTACCATTTTTTATTTTGCATATGCTGAAATTGTTCTCTATTAGTAATGTGTAGGCTTTCTTTTTTTGATTTCTTTTGTTCTCCACTTTCATGCTTCATGATACTCGATGTCCTTCATGGTAAAGATATGCTGGACTTTCTTTCAGGTGCATTCATTTTGTACCAAAATTGTCAAAGATCATTCTCTTATTGAGTCATCAACTACAAGGTCAAAACAGCTGGCAGAGTCCAGCTGTTTTGGTCAGCGTCACTACCAGAAACCCAGTTGCCAGAGCAATTCTTTCTGTTTTGCCAATCCAGGATCATTGATATCTTATATTTGGTCTATTGATTGAGGAGGCAATTCTGGAAGAGGCAGTGCAGTATTTTCCTCTTGTATTCTGTGATTGCTTTTGATATAGGATATGGCTGTTCATACACCTGCAAGTTCATGTTTTGGAGCAAAGTATCAGGCTCTAGCACCATTGAGAATTTTAAGGGGTCTGGTGTGTCTACTGGTTCTGCTTTCAACAGCATTTATAATGTTAGTGTTCTTTGGCTTTATAAGTGCTGTTATAGTTCGACTTTTTAGTGTCCGTTACAGCAGGAGAGCAACTTCCTTTTTCTTTGGTGCCTGGCTTGCCTTGTGGCCCTTTCTGTTTGAAAAGATCAACAAGACTAAAGTTGTGTTTTCTGGAGATGATGTTCCTTCGAGAGAACGGATCTTACTGATCGCAAATCATAGAACTGAGGTTGATTGGATGTATTTATGGGACCTTGCCTTGAGGAAGGGATGCCTTGGATATATAAAATATATACTTAAGAGCAGCTTGATGAGACTTCCAGTTTTTGGTTGGTCATTTCACATACTAGAGTTCATCCCAGTGGAAAGAAAGTGGGAGGCAGATGAGTCAATCATGCGCCGTATGCTTTCAACATTCAATGATCCACAAGATCCTCTCTGGCTTGCTCTTTTCCCAGAAGGCACTGATTTTACGTAAGAAACTTGCCAATGCCTTTTCTTTTTACCTAATGGCAATCATCAGCTAAATCTTTGTTGATACACTGTTAAATATCTTTGATCATGATCATTGCTATTCTGGCATAAAAAGTCAGGTTTATTTAAGTTGATAATCTTGCTATTTTTCTCTTGAAACATCCATAAAACAAGTTAGGAAAAAAATATGCTGTCACCACTCTTCAAATGGTTACTTTCAAACTAAACAATCTTCTCTCCCAGTTTGAGTTGATGTAGCATATGTAACTCTGTATGTGTGTTCTGTTAAATTTTTTTTCTTGCAGTGACCAAAAGTGCCTTCGGAGTCAAAAGTATGCTGCTGAACATGGGTTACCAGTTCTGAAAAATGTTCTACTTCCAAAGACAAAGGGCTTCTGCGCCTGTTTGCAAGAACTGAGGGAATCTCTCACTGCAGGTTATCTTGTTTGTCCTTATTTCCTGTCTATATAATTATTGGTAAAGTGTTTAACACTAGTTTTATTCATAGTTAGCCCGTGTACTCTTTCAAGAATTGTTCATGGGCTACTTTGCTCTTCCCTTTTGATACTATAATGCAAAATCTGCAGCATTGTCATTTGTCTATATCTTTTGGCATTTGCAAGAAAATAAACTTGTGTAGAAGCCACCTGATAAATGTAGGAGATATTAAATAAGCCTTTTTTTTTCCTTTTGTATAAAATGACATATATAATGTTATTTGCAATGATATCAATCAATAGAAAGTTGAAAGTGTAACAGTTGTAAATCATATCATCCTGCCACTAAAATTCTTGTAACTTTTCATTCAGTTTATGATGTTACCATTGGCTACAAAAACCGCTGCCCATCTTTCTTGGACAATGTCTTTGGGGTGGATCCTTCTGAAGTTCATATGCATATTCGTTGCATCCCCATCGATACTATCCCAGTATCTGAAAGTGAAATGTCTACTTGGTTGATAAATAGATTCCAGTTGAAGGATCAGTTGCTTTCCAATTTTCAAATCCAAGGTCAGTTTCCTGATCCAGCAACACAAAGGGACCTCTCTGGTGTGAAGAGTATTTTAAATTGTATGACAATTGTTGCCGTGACAGGCACATGCATGTACTACAGTTTTTCCTCTGTCTGGTTTAAACTTTACGTGTCTCTAGTATGTGCTTATTTGGTTCCAGCCACCTATTTCAATATTCGGCCACAGCCCATTCATACCCTTTTGAAGATGAGATCAAATTACCACCTTTCAAATACATGAATAGGTGGAAGGTACTGTCTTTTGTTGTATGACTGCTGTTATAGTATACAAGTATGAAACTTGATATTACCACGTTTTGGCTTATTGTTGCTCAAGCATAATTTGCAACTTCACAGGTCTTACGTTTTTTATACCACCCATTTCCTGTTTCATATGTAACAAGTTCTTGTCACAATTAATATTTCGGTGCCAGTGGTTTTATCTGAACAAGATCTTCGCGTGTCAAAGCAATAAAATAAGTGGTTGTGCAGTTACAAGTATGAGAAGTAAAAGTAGTAACTATACTAAGCAAGCAAAGGTACAGTTTTGATAAATGTTATGACATCAAAATGAGTGCTTGTGCCTTCTCCTTCTTTGGGTGCCCATAAAAAGGTGCATGTGCTTCAAAAACACAGGTAAACATTAATTGTTTTTCACATCTTACGTTGATTTCAACTTGAGTTGTACATACGAAAGCTCCATCTCCAAAGCTGACGACGTTGAACATTTGCAACGTCATTGGCCTAACGTTAAGAACTATTTAAGGGAATTTCGGATAAAGTTAGTGGAAACCACCATTTTCTTATATTAAAGTAACAAAGTGAAACGCAACAAATTAAAAAATAAAAAACGATGCAAACCAAATTTGGTAGCCATTTTCAGTTTCTGTAATCCTTATGCTCTATCACCTTTAACATTTATCAATCAGCACTTCCGTGTTAGTTCCAACTTAGTATATTATTTTTACGAAGGAGAATTAAAGGAAGTTATAACTTATAAGATACCGCCCCAAAATCACGTTCCAAGAGTTCCTTCGGGGCAAAGTTTACTCGCATTTGGCAATAATTATTCCCTTTAAGGAGAAACTCAACCGATCTTTATAAGACATATTGTTATAAATTAGGGGGGTCCCATTATCTTGAAAAATATATAATAACTTTTTTTCCCATTTAAGAAGATATGTATAATTGTATATTATTTGCTAAATATTTTAGGACTTATCCCTGAGGGAATTCATCATTCACAGAAAAAAAGGTAAGACAATAAATGTTAATAAAAAAAGGTCAAAGAATAAATTTTACAATGGTAAACAACCAGTTATATTTTTTTTTCAGAGTGAAAGTGCATTTGAAAAAAATAAATACATAAAGACGTTTTTACATCAACTTAATTATATATTGCATGTAACAAGAATCCATGCATCACGTAATGCATGAATAGACTAACACAAGTTTCGATTTAACTCGCAATTCTAAGATATATATAATTGTGCTAAATATTTGGGAAGAGAGTTTATTGTTCTTAAAAACTGTAAACATGGCGTTCTTACCATACTCTAGCAAGATTACCTTAAGTAAAGGACAAAAAGAAAACAAGTATATCACAGTGATAATGAAAAGATACCGTTTGGGAGATTATTCCAAGAACAAGCTCTCTGAAAGAAAATTATCACAGGTTCGGTCAATCTCACGTCAAACTTAGCATGCAAGTATTTGTTTGTTTGCAGCTCAACGTTGATTGCATTATCAACTCGGTTGTTGAATTGATTTGAGAATGTATTTCGAGATATATATATATATATATATATATATATATATATATATATATATATATATATATATATATATATATATATAAAGACTGGCAATTTAGTTTCACATTTCAGCAAAGATCCAAATCAAGTCATAAAATGAGCAAAGAATAAATATGTACATTAGTGCACTATTATGACATGAATTAAAGAATAGATGCAAGAATGAGGCATATCAAATATGCCAGGTAATTATTCCTTTAATATGAACCTATGAATCTAGAAAATTTATTATAGGAGAAGGTGTATTCTCCTCTAAGAGTTTCTACTGGCAGATTAGACATGACACGAGACTGTCTTTAGTTGTGGGGATGCTTTATGATCCTCTGCAGGACCACTGTCCTTGCCCTCCTAATGTCACGGCTGCACATATCAGCTTGAACTCCCAAGTCTTCAACATTCTTCATGAACACTCCAAGCTTTTTTTTGATTTCTTCTATTGCAACTTTCACAGCTCCTTCTTCAATGGCAAAATTCACATTACGCAATAGAGATTCAATCTCAATTTCTAGCCTGTCAATGAGAACCCTAATGCTGTCCAAGTCCTTTATAGCAACATAGGTTCCAGCCTGCATTGAGCCAATCACTTCCTTCTGCCCCTTCAATGCATTTTCATAGTTCTTCCAGAGGGAGTCCATCCACTTTCCCATTGATCCTATCGGGATCGATGTAGCTGCAGCTATTGCAGCTGCAACAGGTGGTGCTGCTATAGCTGCTGCAACAACGGAGCAGATCAAGACTGCAGCAAAAGTAGCCACAAAGATCATACTGGAAACCTTCCTCCAAGACTTGATGTATTTGAGCTTCTTATCAAGCTTGTTCTTCCTGAGTTGCAACTTCTCAAACATGAGTATGTGGTGCTTGTAAACAGATTGAAATATCTGGAAGAATTCTTCAGTGAAAGGGTCACCAGCTGCCTTGAAATTCTTAAATTCTTGCAATGTCCTCACGTACCGGTTGTCACCCAATCCTGTTTCCTCCTCAAACTGTTGAAGAGCCACAAGGATTAGCAGCTGACTGTCACGAGAACGTTTGAGACACTTTTCCAATGCAGTGCAGAAGTCCAAAGTTTGCAGACTGTTCTCAAAGTATTCCTCAACCAGTTCAAACAGTTCTTGACTTTTCCATATGTCTTTCTTGCAGTCCAAGATTACCTTCACAATTTCCTGGTTCATCTCCAGAAGGCACTCTGTGACTTGTTTTAGAGACTCAAATGAAAGGGAACGAACTTCAACACCAGCAGCAAGAGTATTGATAACCTCATTTGTTCTAGCTTGAAGTGTGATGTCAAAGAACTGCAAATCAGAATCAAGCTTGCAAGCAGCCTCATAAGAACTCAGCTCAGTTTTGTAGTGCAACAATTCGGTGCCGAGGCCAACAGTAGAAGTTTCAGGCATCTTCTTGCTCATGTGACTCCCCATTCCGCTATAATTCAAATGATCTAATAACCAAAAATAAGCCAGAACTCAGAAGTCAGAATCATGTGCGATTAATTCCTTACCCAAGCAATCAAGAGAATGATAACCAAATTTACTATTTTCGGTCCAGATTTCACAGAAAAGAAATATGATTTAAAAGAACTGCCATCAGAAACATAAATATCATTCCAGTCACTCCAAAAAGACTATAAAAAGTGAATAAGAAAATTGAAACAGACCCAAATGGAGATATAGAAAAAAGTTGAGGCCTTTGAAAACGATTGAAGAAAAGGAATCCGGGACAAGGACAATGAAAGGCGAAGGAGCAAAAGGTTGGTTTTTGATTTTTGTGTTGTGTGTGGGGAGAGAGGAAAGGAAGAGGATGAAGCAATGAAGTTGAGATGGAGGAGGGTATGCAGAATCTTAAAGGCAATTAAAGCGATTAAGAACCAAGAAATGTGGGTGGGTTGAAATTATAGAATGGCTTGCACGCATGAGGAAAATGAGGTGTTAAAAGATGGAAAACGCTGCAAGCAACGAAATGGCCCTTCTTCTCTCTCTTGAAACTGGACCCTTATTGTTCTGTGTCCCCCTTCTTCCCGTTTACACCACAGAGTGCACAATTTTAACGCGCAAAGCAACCAAGTTGGCGACGAGAGAAGGCGTCAGAAGCAACTTAACGAAGCTCGAGAACCAGAAGAGCTAGCTTCACCTTAACACCACACATTTACTGAACAACCGACTAAGGTTGTTTGCTCAACAAGTCCCAATGGCTGTCTCAAAACGCGGTGGGGGCGCCCAAATTTCTCTGCTCAAATTAGTTTAAGGAAAAAGTTTCTTACAGCACCACTTTACAAGCACCACTTACAGAGTATTTTAATTATTACAAAAGTTATCTTTGGTATATACAAAAATAATAATAGATATAAAATATGTGTAAAAATTTATTGGGCGTTAAATATAGTTGGACTCCAACCTTTTTTCTCCATATTTCATTTAGAAAGGAAAAGTCACACAAAAACATACACACCCTTTATTAATATTTTATTTTATTTTTTCATGTGTTTTTTATTGATAGGAATAAACCACTTTGTTTGTTGTAGATTTACTATTTATGTACGTGTTCTATGATTAAGTAATACTTTTGTTTGGAGTGTGATTTAGAAGAGTTGTAGGAGATGACTTTTATCCATCCGTACGTATTGGAAGAGATTTTCTGGTAAGATGTATTACGAAGGATGCATTCAAAGATAAAAATAACTTTGTATTTTATTTGAAACTATATTGTCTAACGTACGTGAAGAGATGACTCTCGTGGTATGAATAGTAAGATTTCCTGCTGAACAAGGAGATTCTTTTGTACATCACAACCTTTAACAAAAAATGAGGGGTAAATGGTTGAAATAAAACGCCATCAATGTGATCGTTTTTCAAACTCATTTATGTGTTAAATGACTTATGGGAATGTCCCCCTCGTATGTTGAAATAAGTTGTATAAGATAATGACAGAAGATAGTGGTAGTTTGGGTGGTGATTCTTTAAATTAGTTTTTCTAACAATTAGTTATATGTAATATTCTATGGTTATGGTTTGAGATTTGACTTATCTTTGATATGATACGTTATAACTCATATTTTGTGGGTAACTAAATTGAAATGTTTTATTGGCCTTTAGTATGTATTATTTTACTTTTATGTAATGATTAGGATGTTGTAATGATTTTATGAATGAATTACACGTTTAATGACTTGATACCATTTCTTATATCTACTATAACACAAATAATTTATTATGAGATATGACTTCGTCTTTTTCAAGTAAAAGATAAAAAGTGGTAAAATATGTAAGAAAAAGTTACATGCAATTTTTGTTGATGACTTACCTAAACAACAACAATACGTAGATCGACTACAGTAGAAAAAGTGGTTCACATTCTCAACCCAGATGAAAAAATATAATGTCCACTTCTTTGTACAAAATGTATTGTCACCTAAAATCATAGTGTCATGGTTCATTGACAAATCGATGTTGGATTTCATACAACCTCTATTGTTTCAAGGTTTAACATTTTTTTGTGCAGTTTCATAGTCTCATTTACTATGCTAGACTCGTTGAAGTATTTTACACAAATTGAGTTATGAAATGCAACACATGTAAAATGAAAGAACATCATGTCTTTTCTATACTGAGTTATGAAAGTCACATTGGATTGGATCGAAATCACTACTTTGGTACAAAAACATTGTCCAAATTGGACGTTGTTAATGTCGATGACATTTAGCAACATGGAAGGACAGGTGATGATGATGATAATGACGTTCCAAATATTGCAGAAGATGTTGTTGACATTGGACCACAAGTCCAAATTCAATAACAAGTAATACAACGAGATGAAATCTATAATGAAGATGACAAGTTTATGCAAATTATGGACAAAATTGATGACATACATAATAGCCTTTCCAATTTGTCATTGGTTATGAACAATAATTCAACAACACCTATCCAATATTGCAAATTTTGGAAGATTGAATTGATATCTTGTATTAAATAACTTTTTACATTTGTTAAGTTTAATTTCTTGGATTTTTATTAATGAATTATATTTTGTGTTTAAAACTTATCTCAATTTACAGTTATGTAAACAGTTTTTATTTACTATGTCAAATTTAATATATTTTTAGGTAACAATAATTTAAATAATAATATATAAATTATGTAAGAAAATATATTTAAAATTTATTTCTATAAATTCCTTTTAAAAATTTTAATTTTATTTTTGCAATTTTAATTTTTTATCAATATGATTTCAATTTCATTTTAATATAATTCTCGCTACTTAAATTTAAATTTATATCAAATTTTTAAACAAGGGTAAATTTTTAAATTTATTTTTATCAATTATTATTTTTTAAATTTATCACACTCATCATATCATTCACAAACTCTTACAATTTTTCCTTCAAATCTCTCCATCAATCCTTCAAATCTCTTAATCAAAACAATACCACAATCCCCTCTTCATCTCCTAAAACACATCCATTCACTCTCCCTTACATTCATTTTCCAATCCAAACACTATCCAAGAAAATAAAATTGTGTATAAATGTTTAAAAGGAAAAAAATGTAGGGGAAATTATTATTGGACATCTCTACATCGCCAGAAAAATAAAAAGGAGAAAAGATAAACAAAAAAAATCCTCTTTTTACTTAAGTCTTATAATTTATAAGTTTCTAAATATCACATCTAGATATATATTATTTAAAGAAACATCCAAATAAATATGATACGCAACATATATAATACGATGAGAAAATATAGTGAAAAATGGTAGACATTGATAATTTAAAATAATAGAATATATTACTCTCTGCCTGTTTAAGAGATAATTAGAATGAAAGCGTTCATCAAATTTAATTATCCAGAATGACGACATTTTCATCAAATAATTTTCACAATATTTCTATTATTTTTATTTCGTATTATTTCGTACTTATTATTGTTTACTTTTTTTTTAAGATTATAGGATAAGTTTAGTTAAAACAGCGTTACTTCCATTTACGTTGAAATATGAAAAAAATGGGAAATAAATTTAGATATAATATTATTATCAGGTTATTTGGTTAGTTTTTAACTTATTTTTATTATTTAAGAAGCTTGTTTAATCTGACTAGAACTGTTTAACAATTTTTCATGATAACTTTTAACGCTATTTGAAGTAGTTTTTATTTATTTATTTTTAAAAAAATATTAACTTCTATCTTGTTATAATTTTTTTTTTAAATATTCCGGTTACTTTTTTTTTCAACTAAAGTGAGTTATTTCTAACCAGTTTTGTAAAAGTTTTAATGGAGTTCCGAACTACAAATATTTTATAAGCATTTAATTATATAAGGTGGCTAATAAGTGTGTATGAGATTAAAAAAAAGTTCATTTAGTTTGATATTTGGCAGAATTAATTGATTATACTTGTAAGTCTTGTAAACATGATTTCCTAGGGCTTGTGGAAGAAATTTGAATAATTTTGCATTAACTAGAAAACAAAAATACTATAATTATGAACATAGCTTTAAAGTTGTAGTTGTAGAAGAGTATACACATATATAAACCAACCTATGAGTTCCTCCAAAAACGTTACCACTTTACGTAGCGCCCGCAAAAACATAACACCATTTCTGCATTCGTCTTTACATAATAAAATTCCAATAATGTTTTTTTTTCTCCACACGAATTTACTGATAATAAACGCAATAATTAGTTGTGATAATACACAAAACATTGAACAGATAATAGTATTTTTTTTTCTATTTTTCTATTCTTATTTACGACATCATATTTTCAATTATGTACTTTTCCAAGCAAAAACATGATGGGAGAAATTATTGTTTTCACCTAAAACAGAAAACCAATTCGAATACAAACACATACCATTGTTATTATATATCCACCACGTTCCTTTCACTTTCTCTGTCAGAAAGTGTTAAGTATTAGATATTCATTCAATAAAATAAAATTCATACGTAATCTTTATCCTAATAGAAAAGTGATTTGATAATTTAAAATAATTTGCTTCAACTAATCACCTTGATTATCATCACTAAAATATTATTTTCTTCATCATCATTATTATTGTATGTATTAATTTAACAGTTTACAAAACACAAATCGAATACATATTTTGGTTCCAAAATCAAACTGATCCAAACTTAATTAATTTTTGTAAGATAATTATAAGATATTCACAATCTACCGCTATCACTGAACTTATCAAATATAATTTCTTTCTTGATCAAGGTTGGTGAATTGAAGAATAATCCGATGTATCCATTGAACTATATAATTTTGTTTGTGAGTTAACAATAAAGCTTAGAAATTGAATAAGTTTAATCTAATAACACAAAATCAATTTATAAAATAAAATTTATATTTATATAATTTAAATTTGTCTTTCCTTTAATCAATGTAGAATTAACTTTGATAATGACTCTATAACGAATTAAATAATATTATATATGTCCAATAAATATAAATCTCATTTTTAACTTAACTTTAATATTATATTAAAAAATAAACTTTAAACTTAATTCAATATTATAAAATTGACTTATAACATAAATTTTATATGATATATATATATATATATATATATATATATATATATATATATATATATATATATATATTTTAAATTAATTTTATTTCTAATCAACAACTTCCAACCAAGCTATAATGACAAGATGATCATGGATAACATCGTCGTGTGGCAAGGCATATCCGCGTGCTCCGACCAACTGGGTGTTTTTTAACGTAAACATGAAATCTGAGACCTCGTCGTTCTTGTGAAACGTGTTGCCAATTCATTGGTTTTCACTTTCCACGAGTTGAAACTGATTGAACTGGATGGTATGTTGCTGACTTTACTAATTCTATTTGCTGACTATGACCCTATGTTTTGAAATATGCACTAGATGCTTTGTATGTGGCCTTAAAACATAGAAAAATATGTGTAAGGGATCTAAAACTATACATCTTAATCTAAATGCTTTGAAGCAACGCATTTTCTTCATAACTTTATATTCTTTTCTATCATCTCCCCTCACTTGCCACCTTCTTACATTTTCCAACCTTATTTTCATCAAATAATAAATCCCAATGACCAAGAAACATAATATATTAAACAATGCACATGAAGTCGATGGAGATGGTCATCCATTAATTCACCCAATTTATCTAATCCAATGCTCTTCTTCTTTTCGTTTCGGACTTTCCCTTTTGTTTTAACTAATTCTTAGTCTTCATTTTTGCCACATAATTAATCTAATATCTACCAATATTAAAAGTGTGATTTCTTGTGAACATAGATTTGAAAAAAAAATGAATGGATGAATTTAAAAATAAAGTTTTTGTATTTTTTTTTAAAAAATTTAAAAATGAAATGATGAAATTTGTGAAAAAATTGATGTATGATAGAATAAAATAAAATATATTAATAATAATAATTATACATATATATATATTAATGAAATTGATCCGCATAATTAATTTTTCAATTTTCAAAATCAATTCTAAAACCGATTTTAATTAAAGTCTCTTTCACTACAAATGAAAAAAAATTAAGAATAATATTATAAAAAATTATTATTTCTCACCTACAAATCTCCTCATCTCAATGTGAGAGGATAATCTCGTAAATCTATTATCTGATTTGCTATAAGATATTTGAATACAAATACTACACTCATTCGCATATCTACCTGTGCAATTTTTTTACAATAGAAAATCATTATAAAATAACACGGAATAAAAGCTATACATGATTATTTGTTTTGGACATTTTTTGCATGTTACGCATTTAAATCGTTGTGATTGCACTTGCATAATTAGAGCTAACTAATTTCAATTACGGAAGAACGGGGAAGTATAAGTAAGGATTTGAAGAATGGGTCATAGTACGAGGGTCCGTAATCCATTAAGATTATCTGATAAATTTGGAGATAATTAAATATTACATGTTGGAATATTTTAAATTAACTGATATGATTATGGATGTTGATAGTTGTCATAATTGCATGTGTTATATAAGTGGTCACGTCAATCTAAACTCGTGACGTTTCGCTTTGGTAGTGTAACGGAATGAACTGATCCATTCATCATTATTATTTATGGAAAGCAAAGCAATAATCACTCTAATTATCAAAACCATACTACCTCAAAAAATAATGTAAGTTAGGCACTCACATTCCAAACACGTGGATCATTTCGTTGAGTTAATTATAAGGTTAATTATAAGGTTGGTTGGTCAATTTAAATTACATTCCATCTATTATCTTTATTTATTTATTTATTATTAATGTAGTTTTGAAATTATCTTATTACTTGATATTGTTGATCTCTTGATTATTTACGGATAAATTATCTTTTCTTCATTTATGTTTTTGTTTGGAGGAAAACTCACTATAATCCTTACAAGGAAAGGGATAACGTAATATAAAAGGTAGAGTCCATTATGGAAATTAAATTAAATTATATTTATATATTTATGTTCCACTACGAATAAAGTTTGACTATTTTTATATTATTTCTAACACGAATGTATATGTATATATATATATATATATATATATGGAATAATAATCGAAATATAATTTTGATATAATATTAAGAAATAAATTTTAAATTTAATTTAATTTTATAGATCTATTGTGTTAGACAGAGTTTATATTTTATTTATCTGTGGATGCAAAACTTTCACTAACGTTGGAGATAATATTTAGGAATACGCTTTGTCCTTTACTGTCCATTGTGAAGCTTCTTCTCCCATGGAACTTGACATGTGACTATGTTACTTATTAATATTAGGAAAATGTCTTTTTAATAATTTTTTTTGACAATTTTTTAACAATTATTTATGTGGTAGTGTGTAATTAGTCTGTTTCAAATGGTCAATAAAATAGTGACATATCATTTATTGTTAAAATATTGTTAAAAAAAATTGTTAAAATATCATATTGAAACTGTACATTAAAAAAGCAAAAACCACCTAGAATACTGCGAACATGGAGTTATTCCATGAAAGCAAGAAACAAACACTTGCATGCCCGTGATAGGTGGCCCCATATACTCCCATGGTATTGCGAATCAGCCAGCACGCACTTTGTCACGGACTTGTATACTCTCTCTATATAATAACTCTGAGACTTGCAATGAGAGTGAATGTGAATGAGATTGAGCAGAGAAGTTAAATAGCATATCGAGAGTGATGGAGGCATGGAAGAAGAAGGTTTTGATTGTGGTGACGATGGTGTTGGGCATGGTGATGATCGAAGTGAATGCGCAATCGTTTTGCCACATGCCGAAAGATGGGTTGAAGGCATGCATGGCGAGTGTGAGTGGGGACAACCCTGTCGATCCAAACTCTGATTGTTGCTCAGCCATTGCAAAGGCAAATCTTCAGTGCTTCTGTCGCTACAAGGATTCGGGATTGCTCTCTCTCTATGGCGTTGATCCCAACAAATGCATGCAACTCCCTGTTAAGTGCAAGGTTGTCGAGTCCTTCCACTGCTAGACCATTTCTTATCTGCTCTTTAATTATCTTTTTTATGCTTTCTAATCTTATGTTTGTTTGCTGTTCATGTTGTTGTAATGATGCCATTTGCTTCTTTCACTACTAGTTCCTACTTTCTGTGTACATCTTATCTTATTTTGGTTTGTTCTTGTTAATGTACTTTGTCGTTTTCTTTCCAAGAGCTTTTCGTTTTTTTATGCCAAATAACTTCAACCACATACTTATATTAACAATACAACAAAAACAGACCATAAAAATAGTATACAAAAATTTATTATACGGACTCGTTAAGGATGGTTGGAAATACATTATAGTTATAATCTTAGATAAAAATAAAAAAGTTGATCTGAAAGACCCATTAATTTATTGTTTTATGTTTTTGGATAAAGATACATGTCAATATTTATATCTCCGATGAACCTCTTCTTCAATAAACCAACCGTTTGAAAATACTCGACCTATAACCAAAATAAACAAAACAAAATTATTAGTTAAAGTTGTTGAAAAATACATGCTAGACAATATTATGACACTGTTAAATAAAGGAATGAAAAGGATTCAGTTGAAAACATTCCCGACCGTGTACAACAATCAACAAGTGACCATAAAAGTACCTTATTGGACAAGTCAGTTGCATAAAATAATTAAACAAAAAACATAAAATTAGTGTCTCAACTCTCAGATCTCTCAATCGAATAAAATCTCTATACTTGTTAAATAAGGTTTTTCTTATCGGTTCTATCACTAAATTCACTTAACTTTTTTGGTTGATTACTAAATAATTCATAAAATAAGTTCTGCTTACTATTTATGCAAACTTTTTGGGCCGATTATAAATAATTGAAATAGTAAGTTATAACTTATTATATTGGTTTACAAAAGATTACACGAAAAATAATTTATGTTGCAAACATAATTGGGAGAATCATTTTTCAGTATAATAAGATGTTCAAATAACTTGGCATAAATAATTGATATAAAAAAAACAATGAAAAATGGAAAGAAAATAAAAAATAATGGAAAAGTAAATACATGTTTATATTTATTGTATATGTCACGTGATATACATTTATTTTATGAACGACCATTATAAATAGTTATATTTATTGATTTTTTAATTATTTATTTTAACATTTAGTTGAACACTGCTTTTAAAACTAATTATGATAAAGTACATTTGTACCCAAATCCTATACATGTTTTAAAATAATTTATTATATAATGTGACACATATACCTAGTAATTTGGAAGATACATAGTAATTTGTCTAACAATTGGGCTTAGAGTTTCACTTAAAAAATATCACAAGTTGGGTGAAAACGTGGGAATACTAGAAGGTTCCAAATACTGAAATACAATAATAGCCATTTAAATAAATATAAAAGGAAAGAAAAGAGAAAAAAATATAATTTAAATTAGGATTTGAATATATTTTTTTAGATCTAACAAATTATCAAATTTTATGTTCAATTCAATAATTATTTTAAAAAAATCCTTTGATGATTCTTTTAATTTATTTATTTTTTATTTTAGCATTTAAATAAAATAATTTAAATAGCGCTTTTGAAACTAAAAATTATTTGAAAAGTTTTAGAAAAAAAAGTAATATTTAGTAATTATTTGGAATTAAATACATAATTAAATAAATAAAAGAATCATTTAAAAAAAATCCTTTCGTTTTCTTTATTTTTTAAAACATGAAAAAATAACTATAATGTTATTTTTCTTTTCTTTTCTCTTAATAAAACAAATACTTTGGGCCGGGTTTCCTCTGTGCTTTTGCTTTCTTGGGCCCAACGATAATGAGCTCAGCTTGGCAACTCTATATATGTCTATGATAGAAGCCTAAGTTGCAGACAAACCCTAATGTATCTTTCTTTTTCGCTCCTAAAACTCTGTAGCAGCGTTTCGTTTTCCTTTACATTGTTGTTTGAGATTCTGATTTGGTTTTATATCTGGCATAGGCCTTCATAATCCCAGATAAGCTTTCAGTGTGAAGTGCTTATTCTGATTCATGGGAGGCCGAAATCAAATCCTGGAAGTTTCGCTGATAAATGCCTATTTCTGATTCTTACATCAAGGCGTTTACTAGTAACTTTACCATACACTTTCCACTGAAATCATTCACATTCAAATACCATTATTCATCATTTCAATTCCAAATTTTTCTTCAACTTTTTCATACACCATTTCAGAGTTTTTGAACTGGTTTACCAAATTGCATTTTTGCTCGTTGCTCTGTCTGTTTCAGAAATTGGCGATGATTTTATTTGAATATGTGCATAGGATCAAATGACAGATTCTTTTTTGTTTTTAGTTTCTGCATAAAGTTTTTGTTTACCAACACTATACTATTTTCAGTACACTTTTTGTTTAGCTATAAAATTCTTCTTTTTCGATAAGATATAGTTTGAGTTGGAGCTGATGGACTTGTGAACTTTATTTCTTAATCATTTATTCAAGAAATACATAATAATGTTTTGAAAAATTAAATAAGCATTTCTTATTAATAATTTGTAAATTTATTAATAACAATATAACATTTATAATGTGATTAAGAGAAAAAAAGGATAGTAATAAAATAGGCATCTTATAAAAGTTTCTTTTATAATTGAAAAAAAAATGTATATGAATAGTGAGTTTATGGAAAGTTGTTTCCAATTTATCTTTAAAATTTATCTTGTTTTAATCAATTATAATAAATAAATTCTATCAGGGTAAAAGATAGTAATAGTTACTTTAGTATATAAATAAATACAACTGTGTGACAGAATTTGAATTTTATACTGTAATTTGAATTTGAATTTTATTAGTTCGTGCTGTTTTAGTTTTCTTCACTGGGAAAAAAATATTTCTTTATATTCTTTTTTTTTAAATTTTGAAATACATATATAATAATTTTTTTCTTATTACATACCCTTATGTGTAATATTTTTGAGATATTTTACTCATTCATTTATTACATAATAAATAAGAAATAATAACATAACTATTTATTAGAACAAAAAATATTTCTTTGTTCCTTCAAAACATCCTAAAAAAATAAACCACAAACGGACATGAACAGAAAATACAAATTTCTTCTTTTAAATTTGGAAAGATATTTTAACCTACAATTCTTTCAATTACAAGAGAAGAATGTTGGCAACACCTTTTAACATACTTTTAATTAGTTATTAATAACATCTCTCAAATCTTTAAAACATGAAGAAAAGTGACCAAAGAAATATTAGTCACAGAAAAGATCAAATTTAACTTTTAAATTCATATTGTTTTCTTAGTGCTACTATCACACTTTATTATATAAAACAACAAAACTATGTTGAATCAAGGCCCATAAACTCAACAGACTAAAGGAAACCCTAAGTTTCATCTCTCACCAAACTTTACTCTTATCCATAGCAGAACAACATGAGCATGACAATAACACAACACCAACACAGGAAGATCGCAACATTGCAACAGTCGTAAGAGTGACAATTGCAGAAAACTTGGAACCCTAATCGCAGTGACAATGGAAAAGAACGTCAAGCTAATTTCACATAAGGAAATTATAATCTTTTTTTTTTAGATTTGAAGAAAAGTCATATGACTCAACAACTAGTTTATTACATCACAAATTTAGTCGAGTTCATTAAATTCATGACAAATTTAACAAGTCTCCTAAAAAACAAACAAGTTTACTCCCAAATTAATTTGAGAGATGAGTGTGAGAACGTAAAGTAAGACGGTTCAACTTGACTCGCTAGTTTGATAACCATGATAACTCATATTGCCTCCTTCACTAGCCAGTGGTGTTGATTACTCCAAACATAAACCAATGTCAAAATCCATAAATTTAACTTGGTTATATCATCCTTTCAAACAGTGTAAATGATTATTTTAAAGCTAATTCTTAGATCTCATAAAAAAGACGGCTAGACGAATGGGCAGATCTTTACAGTTAAATATCACAAATGATGCTTACTGTAAAATAAAAATAGTATTATGATGTTAGAATGCAAGGCCAACTAAGAGGATTTAAGAAAGTAACGCATCTATCATAAATTAGAAACCATATGTTTATATGCCTAATCAAAATTTTCGAACTCAAAATAGGTCCGTACTACAGACTAAAGTGTATCTTCAAGCAAAGGTTCACATCTACTTGTTGTATAGATGAACGGCAGTGAAGATGAAGAAACCTGCCATCTGCATCACAATCAAAAGGTTACATTACCCAAAAGCCATTTAGAGATAGAACAGAACATACATAGACACAATACCAACTTCACAACTGAAAATTACAGAACCTCCATGCAAGGAAAACAGGGACATTAACAGAAGGGCCAACAATATTTCGTCAAAACTGTTTAAAGCAGTTCAGTCATTAGAAGAAAAAGGTGAACTCTCCCATTTCTATTTTGAAGGGAAATATTAGGCGGTTTAGAACTCCGAACCACCTCAGTTACCACACAAGCTTCAAGTTAGCTGCTTGGTTGAACTATTTTTCCAAATCGTGTACAGAGATCATGTCCCAATTTGTAGATTAACTTAATCCAACGAGAATGAAATAATGGGAGAGAGATCCTTACCATCGAAAATGCTGCTCCGTAATAGGGATAAGCTGCTGGTATAAATCTTTCATATTCATTGTGTCTGAAGGGGCGAACAGGAATCTACATGGAAAATTCAACATTCTTTATAAATACTGTTTACAAGACTCTTTATTACAATGTATTTACTCCCACGAAGAAGTTTCACAACTGATGCCAAAGATTAGCATTCAAGCTAATTAGTTGGAAGGAACTCTAATTTGGCAATTAATTCTGAAATACAACTGCTTGAACTGTATACGCTTGGAAAAACTACGTACCATAAAGTCAACTTTAAAGAGATAGAGATAGTCATCAGAAAGAGATATTCTTAAACACAACGGTGCAGGTGTTACTGTGTTTGTAAAGTTTTTATATACGGATGCATGCAAAGATGTAAAACACAAGTGAATCTATATGATGAAGAAAAGGGGGGTTTTGGTAAAATGGCACTTAGAAATACAAAAAAATAATTTAGAGCACCAGCAATTACCTGCTTTGATAGAGATAAGCTTGTATATCCTAGTTTTTCGTACTCAACTTTAAATTGGAAAACACCATAGACATCTGGAACCTTAAATGATGTGAAATAACGGCCCTGAAAGAGATCAGACAATCCAGTGAACTTTACATAAGGGTTTATTAGAGAAAAATATGAGTATGGCCATTAGGAAATTTAAAAGCACCTTCCCATTAGTTGATAAAGTCTTCAAGACATAGGGGCTCATCATGTAAAATTGCACTTGAACATCATCAGCTACGTAAGGCTCCCAAGATGTCCCAGACCACTCGAAAATTTCAACAGAGAATTCCTTTACAACAAGATTGGACAAATGAGTGACAACAGAAATAAATGTAATGATTAGAGAAAACGTGACGAACAATATATCAAATTTGGAACATTTTGATCACCAAATCATCATTGATCCTATAGATGGCTGGTTCACTAGCTTCCCCAACTTTGTGATGTTGCAACTGCAATGCCTATATATATCAAAACATGAAGCGTAAACATATTAATTAGTAGTAATGATGCTAAATGAGATGTCAAATATCCAATAAATGAACAATGACAATAAAATTGTCTTCCAGATCTTTTTTCTTACCTTGAGGTGACCTCTTTCATGGAAAACCCATTTGCTAAGTTCAGTAAAGAACTGCTCATTACCTGACTTTTCATGTCTGTTATTCAAAAAAAAAAAGAGTTAGCAAGTATTTCTTTGCAGAAAATATTTCACTAAAATCAAATTTTAGGTGGGAAAGACAGTCCACAGTATGTTGGGCATAGGGCAAGAATTGTGCAATATCGCTGATAGAAATCATATATTGATAATATTAAGAGAGAAGGCAGCTAATAAAGCAGTGAAAAATTGACAGAAAACAGAGAGTAAGAAAAGGCTTAATTCTTTACTCACTTGGTTGGACTCCCAGCCTTCTGCACACCTGACCTGAAAAATCTGCAGAAAAATTCCAGTTTACAGTAAAATGAGCTTCGGATCTTACATATTAGTAAGTACAAAACAACCCTGATAGACTAGTCAGCTTCCCTACCGGTTGCTGAACATGCTCAATGAGCCAGATACCAATATCCGGGCATTATTTCTTGCCTACCAAAAAGAAAAAGAGGAGAGTACGTGAGGAATTACTGCAAAGGTTCCCAATCAAAGTCCACAAAAACATGCAATGAACAGCAAAATGTTTTTAGCACATTAAATGAAATCGGTTATTGTATTCTGTAAACTTAACAACGGATATTTTGAAACTACCTTTTTATTTATAACTACTGTAAATTGTACTACCAAAAGGGTAATAGCAATTAAAAGAATGAAAATAACATCAAGAATCAGGCCTTGCTTGTGTATTTCAAATCCATAAGAGGTAGGGTATGTTAAAAGACAACCAAAAATGAACAAATGAGGGAAGTAAATAACACACACAAGCAATAAAAGTGGAGGATGAAATAATATACCTGTATAACTGAAACTAAAGAGATCGAAGATCCAGTGAGTGATGGAGGACTTGTCAGTTTAGATTTTGGGTTAGCAGAAAAGGCTGAAGGAGATGCAGAGAGAGCTTTCAACACCTGGATTGAAACACAAGAAAAAGTGTAACCAAACAAAATGTAAACTTATAAATGCAATATGGCTAATGCCAACATGTGAACTGTGATAAATAAATATTACCAGCCTATTGGTAGGATTTAGTGAATGCCCAATCCCTTGGAAAAGTACTGGAGCCTGTCATACGTAGTGAGAAAATTCAGAAAAGAACACTGCAATGTGCAAGAAGCATTTGCCGCTAACATACAAACCTCACCCCATTTAGAAAAAGGGCAAAAACGGCAAAGGAATAAAAAACATAAACTTTATGACCTCAAACAATAGTGCAAGTATACGTGCTTCAAACACTCAGTGCGCAAAACACAGTTCTTAACAAATTTAACAAATCACTTGCCTCAATCTTTTTGCTTCCCAATATCACGTCAGACTTGATAAAATCATCACTAGCAATCAACGTATGATCCCCTTCAGTAGCAGATACGGCATATCCTGAATGATCCACAACCATGGCAGCCAGATCCTAGAAAAAAATACTAGCAAACTGTAGGGCTTGAAAGTTGAATGCGCTAACATAACATACAAATAACACCTAAGGAAATTACAGCACCACTAGTAGCAAATCACGCTCAATTGGTCAAGGTACATGGGCGGGGAGTGGGGCTACTGATCTTACTGAGGATCAGAGGCCTAAGATAACGATTATGCGCCCTCATGGTTGCGATGGTTTGCCCATCAATTAATGCATTGTAATTTTTCTCTTTTCTCCTATTTCATTATGTTTGTAATTTTGTTATTCTGTCAGAAACCGTTATGTTTGTGTGGGTGTAGTTTGGCATATATGTTAATGGATTGTAAGAAGGTTGCAGGCAAAAAATCTTTAGAAAACCTATTATTCTCCTACGCATTTCTATAGGTTCCTCCAGGCTTCAAACTCAGAAAATTTCTACTTAATTTCATTTTGGATTCCCTTCCTTATCGTTTGAGTTGAAAACACAAAAATAACAACAACTAAGCAAATTACAGGACCGTAGTACTGGAACACGACACCCTTACAGGAAGAAAAACCATCTACACAAAATCAATTCAGCTAATAAGATCGCAAGCACCTCATCGAAGTCCACTCCACACTCGGTGGCGATTTCCCTGATTAAATCAGAAGCATTGCTATCAGCAGCAACAATCAAATCATGACCCGAATCAACAAAATCCAAAATTGCTGCAGCATCAATGGATCCTCCAAAACCTATTAAAACACCTTCGTTTCAGCTAGCTAAACATAAAGACTTCGAAACACAGACAAGAAAAAACCCGCACATCCTCGAGACCCACTAGCAAAATGGCAACACAAATCAAGATCTCAAAAACGTTCAGAAAAAAAGGAAAAATCAGGCAACGAGGGGTGGGGAATGGAAAACTCACGTTCAACGGTGGGGGAAAAGAGAATTAGGGCATCGTAGAGATACTGGCCGTATCTCTGAAGCGCAATTTTGGGGTCATCAGCAAGATGGAAATGGAGATCGAAGCCTCGAGATTTGAGGGAGTTGAAGAAGAGAGAGTGTGAGGATTTGACGGCGAAGTCATCGAGCAAAACGAGGACGCGCCGATCTGAGGGCCGCTCTGGGGTGAAGGAAGTGCAAAGAAGAGGAATGAAAGCGAAGAAGATGAAGATGAGCTTCGACATTGCTACCAACAACACTGCCACACCTCTCTCCACTGCGAGTCAATCAGACTTTCTCACAGTCCTCTTCTTCTACCGTCATCTTTCACAAATTACCTTTTCAGCCCCTCAATTAATCAAAATTATAATTTTCCCCATAGTTAATGGACTCGGGCCGCTACAGCCCAATTCTGCCTCCACCCCCATAAGTTTTTTCCTGCACTCCCATATAAAGAAAACTTTTAATTTTGTCCTTTTTTATTGTGCAAAAAATAATTGTACAATTTAAATTTATTTATATAGATTATAGGAAGAAACTACCCAGAATGTACTGTGTTAGATTAAGTTTTTCCATTGTATTGTATTATTGTATATATACGAAATATTGTTACATCAAATCATTATAATTTTAAGATGTAGTTATCTTTTTGTTGAGTAAAGTTTGTAGTTGTTTTTTAATTTCTTTATTTTTTTTAACAAAAAATAATGGAATAATTATTATATTTAAGTAAATAATTATAAATGTTTCTTAGTAGGAACTTATAGTTATTTACTTAAATATAATATAGGGTTAAATATGTTTTTAGTCCCTAAACTATTGGTCGTTTCTGGTTTTCGTCCCTCTTTCAAAATAAGGTACAATTTGGTCCTCATTCTTTTCGAAACTTTGGTTTTAGTCCTCGAAAACTAACACCGTTAAAAATGTGCTGACATGGCTAACGGTAGACTGACACACGACTTTTTTTTCAAGTGTTTCTCACCTTTTCTCCCCTTCTCTCTCTTGGATCCATCTTCCACCCAGAATATTGTATGGTTTCAGATTGGTTTTCTTTGGACTTCAGTTTTTAAAATACCAAAACATATTTCAGAAAATGACATTAGTATAATAAAAATATATATTTCATAATAAAAGAATATATATTTGTTTAGTTTAATAAAATCTTAAAAATATTGTTAAATCAAATATTGTAATTTTTTTTAATTTTAAACTAACATAAACAAATGGCTTTGGCCAATATATATTTTAATTTAAGTAGTAATCTATATATATATATATATATATATGAATAAAGTATGCCTAACGTATATTATTGAATAAAAATACTTATATTTATTTACTGCAAGAAAAAAATTAATTAAAAGTTATAAAAAAAATTATCAAAACATTTTACCTTTGTCACTGTAAGCTACATTTTTTTATATGATTCTTGGAGTATTTAAGGTTAGGAGGTTGTGGATATGTTGTGAAGTTGAGCTCAAAGATGTTATTACCACCATAACTGTTAAGCTTTCATTGCCTACTATCTCTGTACTCTTTGGTGCTAAACGTGAATTTTATTATTTCTTCAGGGATCTGCAACTATTCTAACCGAAGCAACTGTTTTCAGGTGATTCAAATTCAATTGCTGAAAAGCCAGAGGAGAATGATGACAACAAGAAGCTTTTGCCACCACTTCCGCCTATGCCACCACTGGAAAATGTGGGCGGATACTGTGTAATTAAGGAAAGGAAGAGACGAGGGAGAGAGAGAGAGGAAGAAAAGTTGATAAACTCTGACAAAAAAAAAATTGTGTCAGTCTACCGTTAGCCACGTCAGCACATTTTTAACTGTGTTAGTTTTCGAGGACTAAAACCAAAGTTTCGAAAAGAATGAGATCAAATTATACCTTATTTTGAAAGAGGGACGAAAACCAGAAACGACCAATAGTTTAGGGACTAAAAACATATTTAACCCTATAATATATGTATCTGTTTATAAGCATTCCATATACACGTGGTCGAGGGAAACAGCCATCTACACTTTTGGCGCCAAAAAAAAAGAAGCACAGTGTCAAATCGAACGTGTGTCAAATATTTAGATAGGAACTAAAAGACTAAAAAGCCCCTCTTTTTAGACAGGTGTCGACAGTTTAGACGGGTAATAATATAATTTACCTGGTATGTCATCTTTCCAGTTGAAAAATGAGAAAGCTATCATTATGAAAAAAAAAGTAGTTCTAAAAATTACTAGAATAAGAAGGATTCCCTTGTAAATTTGGATCCACTTCTCATTTATTTTAGAATTATTTTTCCTAATTATATAATTTTCATTTCAGAATAAGTAGAAGTGGTAAAAAAAAATTATTTTTAAAATTTTGCGGATTAAACAAAAATGGATTTCTGCTTCCAAATGATAAAAAAACATACATTTTTGTTTTTTTTAGAAAAAAAAATATATACTCTCTCTAATATTTAGCAATCTTTATAAGATTGATCTCTTGCTTATTGAGTGGGACTTTAAATTATACTGAGACTTTAAATTATACTGAATTTAATATATTAACAATACTTTGAAACATTAAAATCAATAAAAATTATCAAAAAACCTTAATTTTTTCAAGAAAACTGATCAGAAACTTTTTTTTTTAATTTATCGAGAAGAAGATTTATCAAGAAGACATACAGGTTTAACCATATAAGAAATTAATATTATTTCTTGCCTAAAACTTCAAGACAATAATCTTTCATTTTTATATAATATTTTAATTTCTACTTTTATCTAACTTAGAAATTTGGACTCTGACATAGATTTTGAATGTCACATCCTATTCCTCCATTCTTCAAGAAATAATGGGAGCACTTTCTGCGATTCGTTAAAACATCTATTTCTGAAAAAAAAAAACATTGACAATTTCTGAATCCCCACCAAGAATACCTCAATTATAAATGTATGAAACATAACAGAATGACGAACATGAAGTTTACAATGTGTACAATTCATGAATATCAGACAATGTGTTAAAAACAACAGAAACTATGTTGTTCTTAACTTTTGTCTTGTGATGATTAATCTTGTAGAAATAATAAACACAACAATTGAAAATCCCTGAAGACTGAATGAGAATTTGAAAAGCCAAGTTCAGTGGCTTAACTTCTTGACCACTGTGGCCATGTGTTTTCCTTGATACTCGGCAAGGGCATGTTCTGTTTGACTAGCTTGCCTTGAGCCATCGCCAGCAAAAACTCCAGCTCCATATGGTGACCCACCTCTGATTGAGTCCATTTCGAACATTCCAGCACCAAAGGTATAACCAATAGGAACATAGAGCATTCCATGGTGGACTAACTGTGTGATTGCTGTCCATCTATAATAATAGTCATGAAAAGCAATCTTAATCATTGTTCGTCTGTCTCCCAATCATGATGTTTACCATTAAAATACCAACAGTACTACATAACTATAATTGCTATGTTTCATTGGTTCACACTACACAACAGTGCATATGGTATTGCACACAACTTATTCGCTCAATTGTCTCTAACAGGATATTGAACATTTTCAAACAAGGTTTTCTAAATTCAAAGTAGTTCAAAACCAGCTTTTATGCCAGGTATTTTAAATTTAATTAAATCTCACAAAACTAGCTTCTAAACTGAGATTTATACCATATAATGTAATTTATATTTTCTAGTTGATATTGACTATTTGTAACATGCATCAATCAAGGCTGAAATAAAGGTTTTTTTTTTCTTACGCGGTGGTTTCTTGACCTCCACCCTGTGTGCCAGTGCTGACAAAGAAGCCAGCAGGGACCCCTGCCAGCTTCTGCTCTCTCCACAACTGACCTGTTGAATCGAAAAACGCCTTCATCTGTGCTGCCATGCTTCCATACCTTGTTGGAAATCCAAACAGCAAGCCATCAGCCTCCACCAAGTTTTCAGCAGATATGAGTGGCACCGAGTCATCCTTCTCAGGTGCCTTCATGAGTTGCAAGACCTCCTCAGGAAGCGTCTCCACCACACGGTACAACACCCCTTCAACTCCTTCAATTGAATCAACCCCTTTCTTCAAGGACCTTGCCAATGACTCCACATGACCATAAGTAGAGTAGAACACAATGAAAACTTTCAGCTTTTTCACTGTTGCTGTTGCTGGTGCTGTTGCAGGTGCTGTTGCTGTTGCTGCCCCCTCTTGGTTTGTGGAAATTAGATCATTTGCTGGGATTGGACTTTCAACACTAACTGGATCTCTTTCTGATACAGAAACCGGTGCCTTTGTCTTGCTTGGAAAGCAACCACCTCCTTTCCCCATTGAAATTCAAGTCTGTGAGAATACTGTCAGATATATTCGTTGATGAAGATTCTAAAGTATAAGGCTACTCTTGTCTTACTTGCCAAACAAGATACAGAGACAGATATTGGAAGAAGAAGAAGAAGAAGGAAACAGATAGAATGGAATAAAATGTTGGTTAACTTTGCATCATAAGTCTGCCTAAACTGCAATAACAAAACAAAAAGAAAAGAGCAGAAAAAGGAAGAGAGAAAACGTGTAACGTGAAGAAGATTGGATTTGACTTTACCTACGAACTGCTTTAATTATTAAAATAAGATGAATTATAAATTGGCTATTGGCTGGCATGCTACTTCTTGAATTATTAAGTCAATAATCACTCTTCAAGTAATTGTAAAAGGGTATATTTAATTTACCAAATAATTACAACATTTCATAAAAATAGCTTAAACACATTGTTTTTTCTGATTTATTTGTTGGTGAAAGAGTGCAGTGTGGAATCTTAATAAAACTATAGCAGCCTAATTAGACAAAATGGAAAAGAATCAAATGATAAGTGTGGACTCACAAGAAGTTAGTTGGAGTCTCTAAGAACATATTAGTAAATGAAAACTTCCTTTTCATTGACAGTTTCAAAGTGCTATTTCTTAAAGGATAATATTTCTTTTTTAGTGGTCGGGAGGTAGAAACTGAAACTCTGATTATTCTTTTCCTTGACAGATAGCAATTAATTTCTATGAAAATAATATATTAGTTTCCTCAATGATGTGTAACAAGCCATTATTTTTAAGCAATTGTTAGTAAGTTCTACCTAACTCGGAGTTGGGATTATTCCTTGCACAAATGCAAGTGCACAAGCTTTCAAATTTTAAGTCAACAAAGACTTCTTTTTTCAAACATCATCATCATTTTCAAACATAATTCATAATAACTTATCCAAACTTTCACGCATATACTTCAATCAGTTTAGTAATTTTACACTGTTCTTTTTATGTGTTTAACGCTGGATATTGATGCAATTTATACCTACATATTCATTCAAATGGATCAATCCATTTCGGTGTTAAATTCTCTGTAAGATTGTGACAAATGTTTCCACAAAAAAAGGCTGCATACCTTCACAACTAAGTGACAAGTATGACTTTTGTTGCAGTTTGCCTATGATGTTACACGAATAATGATCTCCAAAACACAATGATTAATCATTCAGATTCCATAACTAGATTATGTTCATAACCGGTTTTAGCTCCTTTTAAGAGATGAAATTTAGAAGCAAAAAGAATCTTCAATGATTTATGATCACCGTGTGACATTAATGTAATATTGGGATGGCAAAATAGTCAAGCCCCACGGATCAGTAAGTATGCTAATTTGGTAAAAAAAAATGGCTAGGACGACGTTTTTAACCTGTGAGCTCGTTCCAATCCATCCTGGCATGCCAATCCGGCATCACTCATTATTTAATGGGTAAAATTATTAATATCACTATCACTTTACAAGTGTTCTTAGGAAATTCAAATATAGCTCGCTTTGACAGTTTGTCCGACAGTTCGACAACATGGCATAAACATGTGTGAGTCCATCTATTTGTTATGAGAAATTACATTTTCGGTGATTGAAAAAAAAAAATCGATTACCTGTCATCCAACATCTTGACAAACTACATTTTATAAAAGTCAATCCATTAATAAATAAACGAATCTAGCTCAATTGCTTTTAGCAAATTTTTTACTAAACTTAAATGAGTTAAATTTATTTGTTTTGTTACTTTATCTATTTTGTTAATGTTCCTGCTGAAATAGGGTGAGAATAATCCTGTCTGTATGAAAGTTTTGAATGCCAAAAGTCACTTTACTCCTTAATTTGGTAACCGACATGTGTAGGAGATGATCTGAATACACAAGTGAGAATTTTTCTTCTGTAGACCTTTTTAGTAATTTAATAGTGAGTAAAAGTTAGTTTACCTCGAAATTAAACTCTTATTTATAAAGTTTATAAAAATTTGACCAATTAATTTATCTCTTAATGATCATTAATGTAAATATTAAATTTAATATAATATTTTTATTAATTGTTATCATGTGCTTGTTATTTAATCATTAAAATTAACAAATAAATTAATTATAACACAAATTAATTGTTATCAAGTGCGTGTACCTGGTTTTGTTTATAAAGTATAATAGAAAAAACTGAGAAATGAGAGGTTCTCATAAGGTCAAACAAAGGGAATGACATGAATTAGAAGTAATTACGTGCGAATGTTTATGAATACATTTAATTTTATAGCTTTAACTAGATAGCTCTAGTTATAATAAAGTTAAATTTGATTGTTATATTTTATCTTTTTTATTATTTTTCTTGTATTGAATATCATTTTACTTTTCAATTCCTACATGCCCATATGAAAATAATTGTACTTCATTTGATTTGGTGATTTCTTTTGTAAAAAAAAATATTTAAACACACTTTATTTTGATATTCGTACAAACATATTTTATCAATATCATGCTTTCATTAATCAGTATCGAAAATAATTTATATTTCTTATATAATATATATATTTTTTGTGTAAATTAGAGAAAAGGAAAAACTATCAATGTCTACACTTATAAGGGTTACTCCCTACACCACCTCACGTTACTCCCTGCACCATCACATTTTTATAAACTTTCAAAATTATCATTTACATTCTAAAAAATCCTACACTTCCACTTCTTTTTTTCAATGGATGTCGACATTTGTTGAAGAAAAAAATCTTCAACGGATATGCACATCCGTTCAAGGTTTATGTTTTTTTTAGTTTTTAGTTTATTAATTTATTTTATTTTAAATTAATATATAGATATTATTTAAAAAATTTAAATTTTTTTACGTAATTCTATATAAATTAATTTTATTTTATTCAATGAAATAATTATAATTAATTTAATTAAATTGTATTATTTTTTAATTAATTATGCTAAATGGATATGCCACACGGATGTGGCTACGTCCGTTCAAGTATATTTTTTTGTTTTTAGTTTATAAAGTATTATATTTTAAATTAATTTATAGAATTTTTATTTTTTTTGTTTTTTATAATATATTACATAATTATATGTAAATTAATTTTATTTTATTTAATAAAATAATAATAATTAATTTAATTAAATTAATTTTTTTACTTTAATTACATATTATTATTTAATTAATTATTTAAATATTGTTTATTTGATTAGTTAAACGGATATGCTACATCCGACAGATGTGGCGACATCCGTTCAAGTTTGTTTTTTTAGTTTTTAGTTTATTAATTTATTATATTTTAAATTAATTTATAGAGTATTTAAATTTTTTTGTTTTTTTATATATACAAATAAAAAGCATTATTAATATAAAATATAAAATAAAAACAATAAATTAAAATAAGAAAAAAATTAAAAGACGTAATCTTTTACGGATGTGAAAATCTGTTCACGGATATCAACATCCGTTAAAAGTGAAACAAATGTTGACATCCTTACTGGAGGGACAAATTAGGCATTGAGTGGTGCCGAAAGTATTTGGTGATGGTGGAGGGAGCAACACTCCTTTTTAAGTGGAGTGGGTGGAAATAAGAGAAAAAAAAACAAATAATATAAATAATGAGTTGGTGGTGCAGTTAGAAATCTTGGGGTTGCAGATGCAAAACCCAATAAGATCTACATGTGCCCATTTTACATTACCACTGATGTGGCCACATGAATGAGATGAAGAAAGCTTCCATTAACTTGTTTTGACATAGAATATTAAGTTCATTAAGTAATTTATTTAAAAATTTATATTAAATATTTAATTATAGCTTAGATAAAGATTGACTGAACCATAAATAAGTGGTATAAGATTACTTAATAATTTATCTATTCACAGGCTTTTAACTTTTTACATATAAAGAATACTTTATTTTAATGATTTAATACTAAATTTATTTTATCGTTTATATTTTGTTTATTATGACTAAGATTATGCAATTTAAATTGGTGTATACATATAAGAATGTTGTTAAAGATTTTATGAAGAACTCTTTATAGTTACTCCTTTGAAGTGGTTTAAGAGAGAAAAAAACAGTTTAAATTTACTTTAATTTCAAACTTAAAATAAAATAGAGTATAAAGATTAAATTTAATTAAAATTAGTGTCAAACAATAATAGACGTGATCACACTTTGTTAAGTGAAAAAATTCACTAAAACTGTGGTTGATATTAAATCAAATCATCCAAAATGTTTAAATACTAGGAATGGATTTGAGCGTATTAATTGGATTAAGTTTTAAGCTTAACATGGAGATTTTATTATAATGATTTACAAAATCAGTTATGATTAAATTCTTAGATTTTCTAAATTCAGACAATTGATTTAGAAGGATTCTTAAACTTTCATGTGGATGAACATATATATAATCAAGTGAGTATAAGGATGGTAAAATCAATTTCAATACTTCTCACAGTTGTTCTTTGAAATTTTTATGAAGTTAAAATCCTTTTTATAATTATAAATCTTAAATAGATTTAGTTATGCAAGTAAACATTTATTTCCTGCTTTGCAAAGGGTAGAATTATAGTTATTATTATCTTAAAAAAATTATCCTTTAAACATTTTTGTTTAAAGTTTTAAGCCTACTTTATTGCTTAATATATTTTTTTCAATAAATAATCATTTTTTGTGTAATTAAAAAGGAAAATAACTAGGATATATACAATTTTAAGTTGATTAATGAATATTTTATTAATAATTATTGAAAATAAAATACAATATTCTAAATAAATTAACTTTTATCATGTATAACTGTATTTATACTTATATATAAAGAGATTCATCCTTTTTAGTATCCACATTTATTTTCAAAATTTATCCTTTAAATAAATGATTTTTAAAATAAAAAAATTATTTTATCAATTTTATTTTTCAAGTGTTTATTTATATTTATTTGACATTTTTTAAATTTAATTAATTTTTTAATTATAAAACTGCCTACAAAATAAATAAAAATGTTTTATTATAAAATTACAAAAAATATTTTAATTTCGTAATTACAATAATAATAATAATAATTTTAATATTTTATTGTTATTATAGAAAAAAGTGAACGCACATTCCTAATGTGTTTTTCCTAGTTTAAAATAACTTAAATCATAAATATATTATACGTTGTTCTGTTTTTCATTAAATAGTCATTGTATTATGCAATTAAAGAAATAAAAGAAATTATAAGAAAGAAGATAAATTATTTAATGCTTATTAAATACTTTATATTTATTGTATTTAATGTTATTGGAAAAAATATTTATTGTGACGTTTTTTTTTGTAGTTTAAGAATGAAATCGAATTTTAACAAGCATAAATTTCTTCTTGTTTGACAGGTTTAGAAAACACATTCATTCTCAGTTATTCTATTATTTTCACATATATCTTTATGGACAGGGAGGTGTATATATATATATATATATATATATCAGAGCAAATATAAAAAGTAAATATTAAAATACGAATTCAACAAGGTTTTAAAATTTGTTTATATTCATACAGTTCAAAAGTTTCATAAAGGAAGTAAATTATTTCATTCCTTAAATATGAATGTTCATACACTTTGGTGGAAACCAAAATAGGACATGCCTATCAATTTTTGCAAACAGAAAAAAGAGTTTTTGATAAAATACAGCAATGTTGTGCATTAAATGTGATGGTTTATTTATATATATATTAATGTAACGTATTTTGGATGAATATAAGAAGAAGCATGCATATTCAATAGACAACAAGTTCATAAAGTTTCCTAAGCACTTGCTTTGGCGCCACATACACAGGTTTGCCATCTTCTTTTTCTCTCTGATTTTGATGACACAGGACATGTTTATTCATTTTGGTTTAAACATGAAATCTGTTTTCAACGTTCTTCTTTCAGTTATGTTTTCTGGATGTTAGTTTTTGGTTTATCATTTGTGTTTTCACGTCCTCATAGCAGATGGACCAAGATAAAAACAAAAGCACTCAAAGCAAATTGTGTAAACTGAATTTCTGTTTCTGGTCAAATTTATCATACTTCTAATTTGGCTGGCTTATGACGTTGAAAGATCTTTTCCTTTTATTCTTAAACTGTGTAAACTCGGTTTTTGTTTTTGGTGAAAAGTGTGTTTGTGCAAGATTCATTCTTTTTGGTCTTACTCTTGACGGGGATTGACTTAGGATGTTGAAAGATCTTTTTCTTTTCTTCTTAAACGTGTTTGTGCCTTGTTAATCCAGTATTTTCCTCTACATCAAATGGTTTTGGAATCAATGATGTATCAGTGAATTTATAGTTGCTTTTGAGGAGCATTGTTTGTGCTTACATGGTTTACGGTTCTCAAGTCTTCCGAACAAATTAAACTCAGACACATAAGTTTGGATCGTTCACTTTGAACTTTTTATCTCTTCGATTAGAAGTCTCCTATCAACTAGAGATAAAACCAATTTAGAATATATAAACGTAAGTCTCACTTTACAAGTCGGTTTTATGGGATTGAGTTAAACAAAATTCAGTTATGAACATGTTATTAGAGACATTATTAGAGTCTATCCTTGCAATATTTATGTTATTGAACATATTATTTCACTCCTATTGGGTCACTGTTAAACCATCCATTAATGTCTAGTCTCATACATGACATGTATATATAAAGTTAAGTTAGATTTAAAGTCCACTTCTTAACATGATATTAGAGTTTATCTTAGCAATATTTATTATTTGTTGGACATATTATTCCACTCCTGTCGAGTTGTTTTGAGACTATGTCTAGTCCCATAGACAAATGTATGTATCTCAGTGTGGGGTTTGTCGTTTGTTGAACATATTATTTTATCCGACCAATTTAAAGTATATAAATGAATCCAGCATGAAAACTTAAATTCCACTTCTTAACGACTTCTACTTAGTCTCCCTCCTTATTTCAGTGATAGGATCTATGAAGACTTATCTAGAGAAAAACAAGACAGTTGCCAAGCGTGATCACAAAAGTTCTGCCCGTATGAATGTAAGCAGACATGATATTTACCATCTCTACTGAATTCTTGTTTCTGCAATCTTCTGATATTCTCTTGTTTTAAACCAATTTTCTTTTGCTAACAGGAAACACCAAACCTTCCCAAAAGCCGAACTCCTTGGTCTACTTCTCAGGTATCAGTGTTTTATGTTTTTGAGACATTTTATACTTATTGGAAACAAACAGTTGACACACTCATAATTTTTAATTAGGCTTCCGTTTTTCATAATTATGGGTCCAGTCCAACTGCCAGTTTAACTCCAGCTAGTCCTCACTTTTATTCCCCATGGTTCGGAAGTCAGGTAGTGATATATGTATTCATGCATATTATAGCTGATTCTGTGCTTTGATTATGATGAAGGGACTACTCACTGTCTTGTTTTCTTCTTATATCTTGTTTGATCAAGATGTGGAATAGGCCAACTCAATATGGTTCTCTATACCAAAGTAGTTCGTTCTCCAAATATCCTATGATGGCAGCAAGGGTACCTACAATTCCTCAGTCATTTGATAAGTTTATTTAGCTACATGATTTCTGTTAAATTGAATTGGCCAGTTGCTTCAGATTTTATGGAATGTACATGTTCTTTTATGGAGGATGAGATTGGGGTACAGTTAGCAATTGTTAATGTATTCAATGCATGGTTCTTCCCTTCCACGATGAATGTGTTTGTATATTCAACATTTTGCAGGTTGGTCAGAGTTCTCTATTAGCTTCTGCGAATACACTACAAAGGACTTCTGCTGAAAACAACATGGGTTTCAAGAACCATTCTTACAAGATCTCACAACCTACAAGTAACGTAACTCCCAAAGCTAAAGAAAATGAAAGAAGGCCTCCAATCCAAGGAACCAACTTGAAAGGATCAACAAGGAGGTACGTTTGTTCTGCTGGTGAATATCTCCATTACATTTTTCCAACCGTTTTCAAAGTTTGTGGACAGTGTGACCAGTGAAAGCAAGCAAAGAACTGCTGTAGTCAATGATAAAAAGAATGACGGTGGATCAACAAAGGTGCATATACGTCTTTGCAATGTAAGAAGAATTAGAGAAGATGAATTTCTTTGATAATACTTTTCTTACGGTTGCTCCATTGAATTCTTAGTGATGTCTGCTATTTCCTGCTGAACTGCATTTACCTTGACAGGCAAGTAACAATACAAAAGAACAAAGAAAAAGAAAGGCAGAGCAGACATCATCCAAGATCTTAAGTATAAAAAGCATATATGAGGTGACAATATGATTAAGTTGTTTCATCTGTTTCTGGTTTAAATTTTTTACATTGAACACTACCGTATATTTTCTGCATGATATATTTTAAAATTATTTTCACTGTGTTTGAATATTACAATCAGATATAAAATATGATTCAACATTAGGAGACTCATGATTTAATTCTAGACTCGAGATAACCTTGTTTTTTTAATGCAATATCCATTTTGTCACCGTTTATATTTAGAACTCATAAACACCAGTAATTTAATGAGACATTACAAACATGTAACCTTCAGCCGAATGGTTCAAGATGCTTATGATATTTGGTCCTTTCAGCGGCAGGATATTCGTTCAACTAAGCAACAACAATCCAGGATGATGTCTGGAACTGGTATGTTTGAAGTTAAACAATTTGTCATTTAATAATGAAGAAAATTCAAGTTTGATGAACTGAGATTTGATCAGTGGGAGGTGCCAAGAGTGTGACTCATACTGAAAATATCAATGCTGATGATGAAAATACAAATATGGAAACAGAAAACTTTGAAGCAAATCCAAGTGATCCGAATCAGAATTTGCATATAGACCTCAATGCATCTTCCGCTAATCCTGTACTTGAAGAGGTACTAAAATTTTCTGCGTTATATGTCACATGTGAGCTTTAAGGTTAGCCTTTCTATATTAGGAAAGGGAATCAATGTTCTGAATGAATGCCTAAGATAAAGGGAAAATAAATTTAATATATCATAAATTCGTTAGACCTTTGCAATATGTATTAAGAAGTGGATTTAAGCCATGGTTAGAGTCTGTCCTAGCGATAGTATTAGAGTCAGATTAAAACCTATGCTAGTGATATTTCTTGTTTTTTGGGCATTTCTATTTCACCCGTTGTCGGGCCAGACCACCCAATTTTTACTATCACGCATGAGATGTTTATACCTCGGCGTGAAGGGGGTGTGTTGGAAATCTCACATCGACTAAAGATAAGGTTAATTTATAATATATAAGTGAGGTGCAAACCTCACAAGCTGGTTTGTAAGGTTGAGTTAGGCTTAAAAAACCACTTTTTAGTAACATGATCCTTAGAGCTTTGCAATCATATATATATATATATATATATATATATATATATATATATATATATATATATATCATAAATTCGTTAAAATCTATAAAGTTCTTTCTAATATTCTCCCAAAAAGAAAAAACTTTCACACACAACGTTTATAATATTACAGGAAATCTGTACTTACCAATTCAACTGTACTGAATCAGAAAGGAGAATCTTACCATTATTTTACAATTGCATGCTATGATTTATTCCATATTTAGATTTGTTAAATTCCTTTAAAGCTACACCATTTATATGATCTGGTTTATTCAAGTATCATCAAATCTACATGCCATCCAGTGTGGCTTGTTGCATGGGAATATTATGATTTTCTTATTGAATGTTTATACTTTCTAAATTAGCGTTCAGTTTTGCACTGGCTTTGCTTTTTCAACATATCATTCCTTGTCACTTAAGGCCATTCTGATGAAGATATGCCACCATTATCGTTATTTCATTCTGTAGAGTATGGAAATGTGCACTACAGTGAACACGAATTTCTTAGATAAATACTTGCCAATGGTTTTTCATTTTAATTCTTAGGGATGGCCTACTGCTGCGCTCCTTTTACTTCAACAGGCAAGCGATGATACAAAAGAACAAAGAAAAAGGAAGGCGATGAATAAATCATTTAAGAGACCAAAGAAGATCATGAAGGTATACTATACATGCATATTTATTGTACAGTAGATATACACTGGCCCGTTAAGCATGTGTCTCGAACTTCTGAATTGATTATAAATAAAAATTCAACCATCTTATTAGCCAATGTTTTCACCTTCATAGTTCATAATGCTTATAATCATGGTTCCTTTCAGCTGGTGGATATCTTTTCAGCTAAGCATGAACAATCCAGCATGACAGTCAGAAATGGTATGTTCTGAGTTCATCAATTTGTGATTTATTGTATAAAAGAAGAAAAATCACTGTCTTATGATCTATGAGAATTGATCAGGGGGAGGTGCAAACAATGTGACTAGTATTGAAAATTCTAATTCTATTCAAGACAAAACAAATATTGGGTCGAATCATTTTGGAGCAAATCCAACTGAGAGGAACAGGAACTTGAGTACAAAACTCTCTGCCACTAATCCTCAACTTACAAAGGAGGTACTGAATTTTTGAGTGTTATATCACATATTATCTTTCTGGTTACCTTTCTATATTAGAAAAGGGAACTTGATAAAGGGAAAGTGAAATTAATACATAAGCTAACTGAACTTTAAAACTTTTATTGGATTAATATACTGAACATATACGAATATCTAACGTTGATCTTTTCATGCTAATCATGCTTATAAATTCCTTAAAATCTAAAAAAGTATTATTTTATGCTCCCAACAAGAGAAATCTTTTGCATAGGAAGTTTATAGTATTACCTTGGAAGGAAATTTATATGTACCAGTTTAACTGTATAAAAAAGGAGAATCTAATTATGATATTCAACTGTTACTGGTTTACTATTGGTGTTGTAATGGCCCAAAGATACATTGCTTGGATTCACCTCATTGATTTCTTTCATGTTTAAATTTGTTAAATACCCTAATAGCTACACCATCTATATAATCTAGTTTATTTAAGTATAAGTATCATCATATCAGCATACCACCCTGTGTGGCTTGTTGGAGGGGCTTCTGCAGTATTAATACTCTTTTTACGATTTCCTGCTTGCATTGTAAGTGATTTTGGACATGTTTTTGTTCAATTTTTGCATTGGTTTTGTTCTTCTTGCACCTCATTGCTAGTCACTTAAGGCCATTTTGGATGAAAAGCTACCACAATTGTAGTTATTGTTATATATACAGCCTATGTAGATGTGTACTACAGTGAAAATGAATTTCTTTGGTAAATACCTGTCATAGTTATAGTTTTGCTTTTAATTGTTACTGATGCCCACTGCATTTACTTTGACAGGAAAGTGAGGAAGAAAAAGAACAAAGAAGAAGGCAATCAAAGAAGAAATCATCCAAGAGATCAAGGATGAAGATGAAGGTACACAACATATTTATCGTATATCATATGTATATATACTGGCACTTAAGTGTTAGGTGTTTTAAAGTCAAAGTGAGTTTGACAGTTTCTGTCTATTAAAATTCTGTTTCTGTTTTTTCCTTGTTTGTGTAACCTGCTGCTGTACATATAAATACAAATACAGCATGCACCTTTCTAATAAAGGTTGAATAACAGAAGTGCTCTGCACATGTTCTGTGTATGCACCTTGTCATAAACAACATTAAGTAGGTGTGTCGAACTTGTTGGAAATCTCACGTCCATTAGAAATTAGGTCAATTTAAAGTATAAATGATAAATGCAGTGCGCAATTATCATACCATTCACAATCCTTCTTGACAGCTCTTTCATTTCCTTAAAGTCATAATCTTTTCCATAACTTGTGCGTTTCACCTTGGCAGATGGAACGTGAAAGGTTAAATGCTTCCATTGAAAATCTAGGTGTCGAAAATGCTGCGCTCAGAGAAAAGCTTCATGACCTTCTTCACGAGTGTGATAAGCTCATAGAAAATAACAATTCCATACTGGTATGCCATTTGAATCCTTACTTGTCAAGCTATATAACTGTTTCTGTAGATTTTTAAGTTGAATGACTAAGTACTTGTATTCCTATAAAAGAAAAACATTAATGGTCTCATGTTACATTCTTGCTTTGAAGCAATTTGAAATTTTAAGAGATTTAGCTATTTATATAGAAACAAAATGAAACATAAACATGATTTATCTAAACTAGGAAACTTGATAAAAATGAATGGTCTCATGTTACATTCTTCGGTTGCTTTGTTGTGTTTTATTTTTTGCCTCAAACTTTAGCATCTGATCTGGTGTGTTATGGGGACAGGATGAACTCAATGAGATGTATGGTAAAGAAAAAGTAATGGAAGTTTTGAGTATGCAGTATGCTGACTCGGGCCAATGCTGATCAAAACTCTATAATGACAGATGAGATTCAAATTTCAACTTATCTAAATTCTATCATTTTCACATTACAAGCCATAATTGGCTTTCCTTATAGAAATAACTAAAGTCTAAACAGATGACAGACGTACTATAATGCTTTTATCGGTCAGCTTTCAAAACATCTGCATGATAATTTATGGTCCTTTCTTCAATGGCTAGCATTTTCCTTAATTTCATAGTGCTATCCAATTTTTTTGGTAGACATTAGATTATTTTTTTAGATATGAGATTTTGTTATGAAGTTTTGTGATTGTGCTTTTCTCCCCTTTCTATGTTTTTCTTATCCACGGCTTTTTTTTTTACCAGTAATAGATAATAGGATAAAACTTAAATTCAATACTTAAAACTGTAAATGTTACTGTGTAATAAATATTTATATTAAAATATTACAAAAAAAAAAAGTATCAGATGATACTTTAGTTATAATTAAATAACAGTATTGAAGATACGATCTTAAGTTGTCTACCTTTTTCTCTTAACTGTGCCCATTCACATTATTATATATAAGTAGCATTTGACTATTTTTGAAAGGGGTATTTTTATAGCATTTGTTGATATATTTATCTTGACATATTTTTTATGTAGCTAAAGTTTATTAACAAAATGCAAAAAATTATAGGTGGATTTGTAGGAAGAAAAGATGTAGTTTTATATTGGTAAACACGTTTTTTTTAAATAAAAATATTTTTAGAAAACATACGAGAGACTGTGTTTCTAGCGTTTCAGTTTTTTAATCGACATGAGCAAAATACCTTGTTTAATGTTAACCAGTATTTGCGAAACTTCTTCTGCCAAATGATTTATTTTAATGCAAATATTCTGAAGATGTATTTATGATAAATAAAATCTATCAAGCTAAGTAATTAACATCATAAAAAAATATGGCTTAATTTTGTTTTAAATTTTTAATAAATTTAAAAACTTTCAATTATGTTTTTAATAGATTTTTATGGTCTATTGAGTATTTAATAAATTTTTATTTTTTAATTGAATTCTGAATGTCAACTTGTCTATTAAATTAGTGATGTGACTATTAAGTGGTACCAATCTCTTTTATAACTTAAAAAAATATGTGACTATGCATTAGTAACAAATGTTGGAAGGAGATACTGGTGATTAGGATCTCTTGCAATTTTATAAGAAGTTTTTTTTTTACCGTATTTTTATATATTCATAAATAAAGTTGTATTGTGAAATTAATTTATGCAAAAACAAAAAGATTGAAAAATATAAAATTTCACTAAAAGTGACTATTTTAATCTATTTATAATGAAAGACATAATACTCATGACAACCTATAAAGACAACAAGAACATGAACCACAATAAAAAGTGGAAGCCTAATTACTCACGAGTAAGATTCTGGCCTTGAGTATTTTGGTTTTTATGATTTTTATGATAACTGGCATTGTTTTTTAAAATTATAAGATTATAAAATTATAAAATAATAATTTATAAAATTTTAAAATAATAAAATTACATATTACAACAACTCAACAAAATATATGACAAGATCGTAACCAGAAAAGTGGCATCACTAAGTTTAAGAGTGGAGATTCAATTGAAAAATTTAAATTTATTAAATATTCATTAGACCATAAAAATTTATTAGAAATGTAAATAAAATTTTTCAAATTTATGAAAGAGTTTAAACATAATTAAGCTAAGCAAAAAATTATTTAATGTGACAGAAACACAATTAACTATAGTTAGTAGTAACCCGAGGATGCGGAGAACCAAAAATGACATATTTGGTAATCTGGCAATTCCCTTGAAAACAGAATTTCAGGTTATTTGAAGGTAAAGCTGAATAAAAATAAGTATTATTTAAATTTGCTTGGAAAGCCAAACATAAAAGCTGAACATAATTTGATTAATAAAATTCAACAGTAGTATTACTTGGTTAATTTTTCATATAATTATGGTTAAGATTTCTTGAAGAATCTTCTTCCAGTCTAAAATTTGATTTGATTGAAAGAACGAGAAGAGATGGAAAAAATGGATGCCTAAAAAACAATAAAATGGTTGACCAAGAAACAACAAAAAACTTAAAATTAGCATACAACAAATGTTACAGAAGAAAATCCATGTAAGCCCCACCAAAAACATGCATTAAAAAGGAATAGAAAGAAACAGAATGAGGCCTAAAAGCATAACTCAGTGTACTCATAAGATGATATCAGTTTGTACCTACACATGCTTTGTAGCTAATGAAATCTACTGTGAAACTGTTCTAAGCAATTGACCCGAAAAAAAATATACTCTCAGCAGCAGCAAGATTATCAATTTGAGCCATCTGGGAAAGGTTTGAGAGCATCCTGCTTTCCATCAACGTAGTACTGAACAATTGCTTTCATTCGGGGAAGTTTATCAGGGTGGTAATTCACGTGAATAATTACAGGCTTCAATTTGCTGAGGTTAGCATCATTCCTCACTGTCTTGAACAGAACCTTGCTGTTCATGAAGAGATACATATCCATAGTTCTTCTGGAAGCATGAAGCCCATCATAACCAGGATGTGATGGGTAAAAGAGTTCCTCATTGAAAACAGCCTGGTCCCAAGCCTTCTCTTTCGAAAGTCGTGTTGCCACACGATCCAAAAGCTCGATTGAAGGGATTGTTGGTCTAATATAGAAGAAACCAGAGTTGTAAACCCATATCCTCATAGTATGAGCAAATCTAGCCCAACCCATTGCAGGTTCATCAAAGACATCGTTATAGCCGTATGCTGTCATGTTACTGTGACCATCGCTCATGGACTCCACGTCTGAATCCCGGTATAGATGATCGAATGGATTCTGCAAATATACAATGTCCACATCTGATAAAAGAACACTGTATCCCAACTGCAAAAATTCTCTTAGAATACGAAATTTAAGACCAGAGACAGCATGGTTACTCCCGATTCTTCCAATCACATCAACACTATCTTCTGGATCTCTTCTATACACTGGCACTTGATTTGATTCACAAAACTTCACAATCTCATCGTCTAAAGCAACAACTAGATAGTTGGTTATGCCAACTCTCTTGATGTTGGTGAACCATACCTCCAGCATCTCCTTTACATTGGCGTTTGCAAGTCCAACTATAAGCTCTCGTTTAACTGCAACTTTCTCTAATATCTTTCCCAATCTCGAGTTCACAGACTCATCAGGAACAACAGTAGGGTTGGTTCTCAGTCCCTTTACTGTACCAAAGGGTCCAGCTTTAACCTGTTTACCTAGCGTAAGGAACTGCTTTTGAGCCTGGTCTTTCCCTTGCTCTGCAAGGCGAAGCCTTTCAGTCAATTCCCTCACCTGTTTTTTTAGCTCAGCATTCTTCTCTGATACCGCTACAAACTCTGATTTCAACAGGTTGACCCGATCTGAGGATTCACATCCAGCTGAATTTTCCTGCCAAACAAAATCCATGATGAAAATTATGCTGTTTCTTCTTTCATATAGCATCAAACACATCCTTTCCAGAGTGTGGGTTGAAGATCAATAGAAATTATACATTTTGTGGAACACACTTCCCGTTTTAAAATTCCTAGTTACAATTTTCTTTTCAATAGATTTTAACCGATGATACAGAGTGTGTTACAGAGTCTTCTACTAGAACTTCTCATATAGAAAGATACTTATGCAAGGTAAAATGAGTTTGTGCATAGCTAAATTTAAATCCTATAAATCACGTGTAAACCAATCAAAGAAATATCAAATTCTGCCTATTCAAATCAAGCCAAAATAGTACGTAGACTTGTGCATTATGCCTAGATTGCCTCTTAACTCGTCTGAAGAAACTCAACAACATCATCAGCTATATCTCCAAGTTTCAATCATCATACAAACAGAATTCCAGTTAAGCTTCTAAACCAGGAGATTGCTTCATCCCGAGGCAGAGAAACCAACCAGACATGATTTTCAGGATATACTAAGGTAGACAAAAAGACCATTCAGAAGCACACATTTAATACTAACATCACCATCATACCAATTTGACAAGCAAAATTGACCACCGTACAAATCCACAAATTTTTAAAAGAGGAAACAAGTGGGTATTGTTTAGCCAGGGCATATAGATCGAAAACTAGCAAGATCAGTAAGATCAAACACAATCCAACAACAACCAAAAAAAACAAAAACAGTGGTCAGAACATTGGGAATTCCCAGTCAACGGCAATCACAGATGTGATGAAGATTACCAAGAGACCCGAAAGCTGAAACAGTAAGAAAGAGCAAAAAGGCAGAGTCTTTGACGAAAATGGAACCTGGGCTATGGATCCTGCGTTAGAGAGGCGGCGATTAGCAGCGACAGAGTCAGAAACGAAGAAGCCATTGGGGTACAAGAAAGCGAAGACGCATCCAATAAGGACGCCAATTGCAACTGCGGTTAGGACCCTGGATTTGCGTAGAGAGTTTGGGTTGTTGTTCCTCATCAAGGGTCCCTCTCTGTCTCTGCGCCCAATCATTGTATCTCCGAAACCCGATGGTTGTTGGGTTTTATAATAACTGTTTGGGGTTAAAGGGAAACAACAATGGAACGATTAAAGTTGGTGTTGTTGTTCTTCTGAGAAAAAGCATTCATTCCCTTTGAACTCTGAGACTGATCGTGATTGAGCAACAAGTTTCTCGGATTCTTCTTACACGCACATACAATATTATTCTTCTAATTTTTCATGTAATTGTTGAGAAGTATCAAATCGCGAGTGCAGAGAAAAATAAAATACAAAGTTGACTTGCCTGGTAATTAAATTAAAATTAAAACAAGTACAAAAAGTAAAACCCTACTTAATTTTAGTTTGAATAAAAAACTACACGAATAATACCTTCACCATGTTTTTATTTTTGTTGGTAAAAATAAGTTTTTTAAAAGATATAATTAAAAAGTAAAAATCATCAGTTAAATTTTTCATAAAATTTAATCGTTAATAAATATAAAGGACCAAAGTAATACTACGAATTTTCTTTCACAAAAAAGCACGAATTACTTTTATTTTTCTTACTGTTAATAAAAAAAAAGTTACTAATCAGAATTAACATTAGAATAGACAGAAGAATAGTGAGGTCAAATGTATTTTTAATATTAATTCAGATGTTCTTTTCAGACAAATTGTTTTCAATTTATCTTTTTACATGATCCACCTTATCCAATTACAATTATAACATCGTTTTTTAAAAATTATGACTCTAAACAAGTTAATTAAACATAAATGTTAAGTCTCTAAAGGAACCAATTATATATTTTGTTCTTATGTGTAAAAGTCGTTTTCAATTTAATCCTTGAACTTTAAAATAAATCAATACAAATCTTACATACTATATAAAAAACAGAGAATTTTGGAAATAATTGTAAGGATTTAAGTTGAATATTGATAATTTTTTCTTGTATAAAAATCAAATGAAAAATAGACACTATATTTCGGAATTAAAATCATGTTCATAATGGCTGCATTAAAGCTCATGAATAAACTAAAAGTACACAAAAAAAAAGGAATAACGCTTTAAATGTTGATTAAGCGCGGAAAGTTGGAAATAAAAAATATCTAATAAAATGACAGAAAACTAGATAACCCGGTCACAACTTAAATTTAGTAACTATAATTTTTATTTTCAACAACTATAACTTTTCATATTCCAATTTATTTCAAAAATACTGTCTTAAACATTAAGAAAATTGTTTCTGAAGTTCTTTTTCTCATTTATAAGTAATTTTATAAAATAAGATAGTATAATTGAATAAAACAAGTTCTTTGGGTCCACTATGCTGTTAAGTTAATATAGTTTCACAAATTATTGATTATATATATATATATATATATAATGTATTATTATATAATCTAGGTTTGGATGACAAAAATATTCTTGTTAACTACAGAGAAAATCTACTACTGATAATTAATATTTATAAATATTTTTATTTGAATTTTAATACTCATTAAATAGATTCGATGTAATATCATATTATTTGTATTTACTTATATTTATTATTTATAAAAAAGTAAAATTTAATTTATATTTTATTAAATTTAATTTAATTAAAATTAAAATTATTTTTTATTTTATTATGTTAAATTTAATTAAAATTAAATTTTAGTTTATACTTATATTATTTTTTATAATTTTATTTAGATTTTATTTTAAAAATTTATAAAATATTTTTTTTAAATATTTATAGGTAAATATTTTTTAAACACATACAACGAAACTATGAATTATTTTGATTGTAGATGGAAAAGTGAGTACAGTGAGTAGGCATTATCGTATCCTATCTAACTTTTTGTCATCTTTAGTCACGGTAAGGGAAAATGATTCTGTATATCTGCGAAAGGGACACAAAGATGTTCAAACCTTCATAACCAATCACACAATAATAATAGATAAATAATGAATACACTCATACATTCATAAAAGCTTTTGTCGAAACTCAAAACATAAAATGCATAAATTATAATTATATGGTTGTTAGATGCTTAAAGGTCAACAAACATAAACGTGGCCCTAGCTGTGTATATTACTCCCAAGACAACAATTGCTGTGAAAATCAGTATTTACATCAAATATGCCTATTTTCTAAGAACAGCTAGTGAAAATCAAGAAAATAAATATGACTAAACAATTTTGCAGAACTAATAATGCAAAATTCTGTAGCCCATGTGCAAATCATAAACCCAACGTATTTTTGTCCAATACAAGGTAAAGAGAAATGCACTAATCTTCTGATTCTGAATCCTGAACCTGTCTCTTTTGGGGTTCAATGTTATTAGACTCCCTCCCAACTGGATGAATGAGATCCCTGATCATCTGAGTTCCTGAAACACAAAATCACCATATCACTACATATATTCTTAGCTGAAAAATGAATAACAAACCTTCTAAGTGATACCGAAATAGCATCTAGTTCCCAAATTCTAATGACAGCATATTATATACCTCCTAAATATAATGTATCCATAACAAAGAATAGCTCACTTGACTTATTTTTCCTTTAGAACAGATTGGAACTGAAATAGAGAGTTTAATGGCGGCAAATATAAAGATACGGAGTTCACATAAGTACCTGTCATTAGAAACTTCACTGCTAGAGTTCTTGCAAGCTGCAATTCAGTTTGGTGATCACGAATAAGTTTACTCTGCAAGATCAAAAGTCACTTATAATATTATTTTTTAAGAATTTGTATTTTTAAGAGTACATAATGGAATTGCTCCCTTTATTGATGAAGCATTTCTCATGAAAAGCCATATCTTTTCATAAGGAGTCACATCACTTTGTAAAGATTCATCTCTTCATGAATGAAGGATTTTTTTCATCTCTTATAAATAGGCAGAGAGAGTATTTCATATTCCATTGAGAATCCTTTTTCAAAAAAGGAGAAAGAAGGTGATATAGTTCTTGTAATTTTCTTTTACAGAATGAGAGTTGTATTTCCAACACACTTGAACAAAGGGGAAGGATTCCAAACGCCGCGAGGAAATTTGGTAGAAGCACCTTTTAACTCTCAAAAACTGGCACCCAAACAGTACCATGCCAAATTCCCATGGACAATACAAATAAATCAAAAAGCATAGTAACTCTATGCCTTAAAATTCAAATGACAACACACAACTGGAAAATCAAACAAGATAAAAAAAAATGCATTTTCAGCAATAATGAAATCTATGAACAACTTCTTACCATTACACCATACACAAATTCAACAATCAAATCCATTCTAGCTTGATGCTTCAACAGGAATGGACGCAAGTGAGTGGAATACAATTGTCTTGCACCCTGTTCAACAAGTTTTATATGGTTTTGTTAACTTGTTTATGTTTGATAGCGAATTAATTTATTAGAAAACAAGTAAGAAAGGAGTAAAAGAACAGAATAAAAGAAACTTCCCTTCAAAATTAAAAATAACAATACAAGAGCAAAGCAACCAAGATAAGGTTATTAACACAGAAAATTGAGAAAGCATAGCAGGAAAAGAATAGGTTGAGCAATTTCGTTAAGCTTACATTGAGAGTGGGAAGTTGTAGCCAAAGAAGAAATGCAAACTTTGCATGGTAATAGAATGGAATCCTAATTAAATATGGCAAACAAACCTAGTTAGATCATAATACCTCAAGTAAAACGTGAAAGCAAACAAACAAATCACAACTGAAATCTTTGTTGTTAATGTTGAAGCCCTTCACAGGGTCATGAATTACAGGCAACTGGGATCACAAGACAAATGAATACAATATAGACATAACTTTGTTACATATGAAAATCGTAAATAGACACTGAGGTAAGTTTCCATGAAAAAAAAAGTTAAAAACCACAAGAGTAAATTGAAAGAACAAAACCTATGGAAAACTTGTTCATACCAGGAAAATATTTTTTCGGTAAACATTTCTGCAGCACTGAAAGATCCATAAGCTGAAAAACACGAGAGAGATCAGTGTTAATACATTCAGACAAGTCCATCAAAGTAAAAATATCTACAATAGCACATCAAAATTAACAAAACCAGATTATATAAAAGAGAAAAATTAATTGCCAGCAGTTACTCTTATCATACTAACCAGAGAATTCTTAAAACGTTTTCATCCAAACTCATTACCAACCATCCAAAAATATCAACGATATATGACTTCATACTACGATACCAAAATTTTCATAAGTTTAGCAAGGTGAAATCAAATTAAATTACACCAGAACAGTCCTCTTAACTCTTAACCTGTGACCTCGATACATGTATTCTGCAGATCTTTAAAGCTGCAATGTCGCATGCATCGCTAATAGTCTAATACCAATCAAATCAACAGAAAATAATATAACAAAAAAAATGAATTGATCGATTTAACAATGTTCAACGAGGAAATGTTGGTTGAAGAATAATCAGAACCTGCCCAATACAATAGCCATCTTTGTTGCTGATATGGATCATTGTCCTCAATAGCTTTAAAAGTGGAATACACGGGAAGCGCAAGCCCTATAGAACAGCTGCAACGAGTAACCCAATATCACTGAAGTTGGTGTTGAGTAAGAAAAATATGATTTTTAGTAAAGTTTAGAAGAATTAAGAAAACATGATCGAAGGGAAACACACATACCATGCTGTGCGGAGAAAGAGGTTGGGAGCAACAGGGGAAATGAACGGTCTCAAGCTAACCTTCATCGATCTCAGAACAGAAACAGAAAAACCTTGAACTGGTGTTATGGCGAAGAAACATAGAATTACGGGTAACAATTCTCTGGTAAAGGTAAAGATAAAGATAAAAATAAAGGCATGACACCAAGAAGGAAACTTTAGGGTAGGATTTCAAGAACAGTAAGGAAAATGTTTTTTTCACACATCATAATCTATGTTTGGTAGTATTTTTATTATTAAAAAAAAGTTAATTTTTGTATTTATAAAAAAAGAAATTAAAGAATCAAATAGTAATTGTAAACTATCTAAAAAAATTGTTAAAAAGTGTAAAAATAATACTATTTATATGTAAATATTCACTACAAGTTATTATTCTCTTCATTGTTTTATAGGGTTTTTGTAATTGATAGTAAAAATGGGGTTAGATAATTTCAACTTTATTTTAAAATTTTCAGTAGTTTTTTATATACTAAATTTTTCAATGCATATTTTTCTCTTTTACATTCTATTTAGTTTAATATCATTGATATTCATTTGATGTGACGAATCAAAGTTGACTTTAGAAATTATTATTAATCGAATCAACCTTGATTTTTTCATTCAATGATTGTGATTAAGTAATAATTATTTTAATAACGTACAGCCAATTACGGTAAATTGCACCACCTCTTCCTTGTTAGCATAATGTTGATTAAGTTATTAATATATTAGAGATATTTGGATAAATATATTTATTAGCTTGTAAGATGTAATTGATGCTTCTTATTATAGAATACTATTATAATTGAAGATTTATTAAAATTAATTCACTTTTCTTGTACGCATCTTGTGCAAGTCTGCTAGAGAAGGGATTAGGCATTTTTATATGTTATTATTGATCAACTATTTTTAAATAAAGATATCACAAGAGTTTAACTAAATTAATAATAATTTTAAACAATGACTTTCACGTGTAATAATGAAATTCAAAGGGATTTTATGTGATTTATGTTGCAAGTGATACAAATAATATATTTTAGAAAATTTCACGTAATAAAGTAAGTGAGAGTAGCTATATATAATGGATTTAATGTAGATATGATTGTTAAACGATAACCAACTAATTTTAAGAAATCTTGTGAGAACCCATTTTAAAATTCACTAAAAAACCCATTCGAGTGGACGCTAGATGTAAGCGATCGGAGCGTCTGAAGTTCAGAAAGTGGAAGACAGGTGTGTGATGCAGATTGGACGAACGGTTTTGACGGTAGGTGTAAAACTGAAACTTTCAAATTTTCGTGCCACTTCTCTGCATGCACCATCCATCTTCAACCTTCTGAAATCTCCTCCTTCTCTCTAGATTTCTTCATCTTCTCTCTAAGAAATATTAACCATTCCTTTCTCTGATCATCACTCAGGCACCATTTCCACTCTTCCGGTCTCAAGGGCTTTCGATTGAACCGATCAGTTTGTGAAGCTGAGCTGGTAAGTTCTTCTCTTCACTCAGTCGTGCATTTTCCTGGACATGCAAATCAAGTTCTGGTTTCATGTGTTGATCACTCTTCTAAAATGAGTGGTTCTGATAGTGTTTTGGTTTTCACTTGATTTAGTTTTGGAAATTGTTGAGCGTTGAGGGTAGAAGGACTTATAGAGGTGAATCAATAACCTTATCTGGAAGCGTTCGGTCACGTTAGAGGTAAGGGAAGCTTATATAATTTAATTTTATGTTCGTTTTGAATGGATGTATGTTTGTTGATTTGCTGAATGAATATGAAATATGATTGTTGCTATGTTTTGACTGTATGAAGTATGAAAATTTACTATGATATGGATGTATGAAATTATGAAGATAGATGTTGAGAAATGAATTGATATAAAGAATTCTAAGTATGTAATTCCATATGAAAATTGATGTTCGTCACTGAAGGTCTTTGACTGTTCAGTTTTCTTGTGAACTCGGTTGGAACTGGATTCTTTCATTTGGATGGAATTCCAGTTGAGGACCGAGCGTCTTCGTTTAGTAATATTTGTATATAAGCGTTCAACCAAGGATATTCGTTCCTTGGTATTCTGTTATAAACTTAAGTATATCTATATGTATTTGTATATATATTATTCGTTTTGAACACTACTTAAACGGTATCTTATAATTATCAAGTTTTTATTCTATAATACTGAGTAGTGTTCGGTCTTATACCAAGCACTCGTACTAAGTAAGTGTTAGGTCTTACACCAAGCGCTCGTTCTCCTTTTCGTAATCTATCTTGATAATAAGAGTGTTCGTCCAAACTCAATAGTGTTCGCTCTCTACCGTGCTCGGTCTTCGACTGACATTCGGTTTTCTTGATGTTAAACTCATAAATAAGCTAAGTATTTATAGTGTTCGATTTCTTCATATGATTCCTTCAAGTACTATCATTTGATGTCTTACAGTGTCTGTCTCCATTGGTTTCGGCCTAGAGTCTTAGTACTCGGCCTAGGCTTTACGGTGTTCGGTCTAAACGCTCACGAGTCAGTTCATTAAATTGGCTCATTTTGTAAATAACATTCGCTTCTATTAGTCTTTGTGAAATATTATTGTAATCGGTCTCTTCCCAACCCCGATAGTAACTCTCTCGGTTTTGATCTGTTTTGGAACTGGAAACCTCTCGGTTTCACTCCAAGTGTTCGGTATCGTTCGGGGTTGAAGATTTACGTTCGGTATTTGGTATCCTAAAGGATCTTTGTTCAAATTGATTCAGTTGAGGTTTAATAATGAAAGATGATGGAATATGATATGGATGAAAATATTTGATTATGAAAGAGTATTCCGGGGAGGAATATCTCATGAATGGATATTGGAATTGGTAAAATATGAATGTGGGCACGCTAAGCTGGCGGTTCATCCTGATATTCCGTGATTACTCATTCTCACGTAGAGAAGGGTAAGTCATGTGTGGGAATGGCAGGAGGTCCTAGTCCTTATTGTTAATTTGGACAGATAGGACTAACCTAGGGTGGCAGCTGTTGAGGGTATCCCAGTTACTACATCACCCGGGTGCACGAACGTCTTAACTACGCAGAATTCATACAATCCGGACAGTCAGAGTCTAGTATTAGGCTTTGCATGTAAAAGTGAATGAACTATCTCGTTTATTTGAATTGTGTGAAATCTATGTTGATACTTGAATTGAATTACATAAGCTTACCCTATTTCCTGTCTTGTCCGTTTTGTACGTTCGATGGTTGTCCTTCTGTTGCAACGATCATCCGTGTGGATGTGAGCAGAAGGAGAAGCGTTACTGGAAGAGGCGCTGGAAGAAGAAAATTTGGTAGAGGTAGATGTTAAGGTCGAACAGTAGAACCGTTCAACCATCTGTTGTTTTATTATCTTAAAAGACCGTTCGATATAAGTATTTTGTAAACCGTTCAGTCTAGGATTGTATATTTGTACAGTTTTAATTTCCCCGTTATCTTGTAAGGCTGTTCGACCATAATCGTACGTTATATCTTTTGTAAGAATTGATCTGTAGTATTATGAATGTAATATTCCTATTAGATGACTTTACACTATATTTATAGATGTTACAATTATGCATAGAAACATCTATTAGTATAAATTAGTCACTGTTTCTATGCAAAAATTGACCAAAATATATCTCATATGCGAACCCTAGCAAATTAGAAAATAAGTTTATCTTAAACGAAATACATAATTTTTTTTCACTTTATATAAATATTATTCTGTCGCATTACTTTCACTTTTTAATTTTCTTACGACTTATTTTAATATAATTATTTTTATAAAATTCACACTTTAATATTTTTAATTTTAATTTTTCAAAAATTTAAAAATAGTTTTTTTATTATAATTTAAAATTTGCTGCGGATATTTTTCATAAGAAAATTTGCAAGAAATTTTCTGCGAATTTTTAAATTTCACAATAGCTAATTATCCACGAAATTCTTACCTAACAATCAAAATTTGTAAAATAAATAGTAAAAAACACTTTTCCTACAAGTTTTTGTAAGAAATTTGCAAGAAAATTTCTATAAAATATAAAAAGTATAGTAGTAAAAATTTAAAATTTTCATAGTTTAAGTTCTTGTCATCCAACATGAGTGTTTCAAATATTTCTCTTCCATCACGAGGGAAAGCATAAACATTTGCTAGGTTTCAAGTTTGTAAAAAATTAAGTTTGTTAACTGTATTTATTTCAGCAGCTTCTTCCTTAGATGTTGTATATACAGCTATGTTATGTTTTCAAATGAATGAGAACTCTTTCTTCTCTTAGGTCTCTATAAAAAAAACTTGCCAATATTTAATGTTTAAAGATTAATTTAAGTTAACAATTTTTTTATATATAAAAAAGTTAACAAGAAAATAATTGAATAAACTAGAGAGATTATTTTGATGGTAATCGCAATTAAACATAAAAAATAGCATATAAAAGGTTTACAATGATAAATTAGGAAGATGACCCGAAGGCTCCTTATAGCCAAGGTCAAAATTCAATTAAATTCATTAGAATGACATACAGTCAAAAACACAATACTAAATTTAAATATTATTTTAAATTTAAACTTTAAACATAGAGTTGAATTAAATACTTCAACAAAAAAAATATTTTTGGTTGTAATTACATAAGTACGATTTTCTTTCTGGAAGATACACGTTATCTAAAAAATAAAACAATTTTTAAATTAATCTTCCATCAATAGAGAAAAATTTCTTCTACACGACATGAACAAATATTTTTGAAAAAAATGAAAGAATTAAAAACAGTGTCTTCGACATTTTTCTACGATTTTGAAAGGTTTGTTTGGTTCTTGGTTAGTGGGCGATTTATCAAATATCACTCAGAAAGATTATGACAAGAGGGAGATGCAAAATCAAATGATATCCACAAATTTAAAATTGCTAACAGTGGAAAGTTACAACCTTCTTCGTGCACATCATGATTAAGTTAATATAATGATAAATCTTAATGAATGGTCCAATAATAAATAATATAGTTTATAATAACTTCAGTTAAATCTAATTTAATTTAATGTTCGATTACATATATTTAAGACCACTCATTCCTTCTTTTCTGCCACATTTTTTCTGAGAGGGAAAAGCAAACATGAACATAGGTTTGGGTGTTGCTCCCTCCACCCCCACACATATCTTCCTCCACCTCCCCTTTACTATTTTGCCCCTTCCTCCACCTTTCCTTTACTATTTTACCCCTCAGTAAAATTTTATTTTTAAAATTGTTGTTTTTTAATTTTATTCATTTATAACATATTTCACTGATAACCTACGTAGTTTCTTGTATGAGTAAAATATTTTTCTACAAAGCTTGGTGATCAGTGAAAAGAATTATCAAACAATCTTCTTCTTGTTCTCGGTGCAGTACGTGGTGCAGTGCGTTTATGGTGTAGTGTCCTTGTCGTGGTTCCTCTCCAGGTACGTAGTCATAATCCTTCCAATAATCCTAAACCCTAAATCCTTCCCATACTTCCAATAATCCTTTTAATATCCAAGCCTATAATCCTTGCATGAGCCGCAAAACGTAGTAAAATAAAAACGAAACGTAAAAGGAACACTGCCTATGGACAGATGACATCCTTCAACGGATGTCAACATCCGTTTAAGGCAAAACGGATGTCGACATCCGTTTAAGGCAAAACGGATGTCGACATCCGTTTTGCCTTGTCATCCGTCCAGAGGCAGTGTTCCTTTTACGTTTCGTTTTTATTTTATTTGTTTATTTTATTTACAGTAATTTATATTTAAATTTATAATTTTAAATGTTATATATGGTTAGTTTTTAAACGTAATAATTTTGTTAAAATATGAATTTGTTAAAATATGAATTTGTTATAGGTGGAGAAGAAGCTTAACGGAAGAGAGAAAGGTAAACGAAAATGGAAGAGAGGAAGAGGTGCAGAGGGAAGTAAATCAGAAGTTTTAAATAAATTAAAATATTAAAATAATAAAAATAAAAAATTTTAACTTTTGAGGATATAATTGTCATTTTAGAAGGATATAATTGGCATTTTAGAAAATTGGGGAGGTGGAGGAAGAGACGTGTGGGGGTGGAGGGAGTAACACCCCATAGGTTTTACCGTGCGAAAGAAAAGGCCAAGAAAAAGCCACACCACAAGATCAATAGAAGTTGGACTCAAATTGATTACTCACATCACTGTTACGTGGATTGGATTATTGGGCCTTTGGTCCCCCAAACAAATAGAGATCCAAGTGTTTGCTTTCTGTCTTTCTTCTTCTGCCCAATAAGGATAATAGCAATATACTACTAAAACTATTTTTTAAAAAAATTGTTTTTATTTCTCAATAATGTATTTTATCTAAACACTATTTTTATAATTACCCATATTTTTTGAAGAGTTTATTTCTTTAAAATATAGTATTTTATTAGTATATTAGGACATCTCACGTCAATTAAAAATAAAACGAGTCGATTAAAGATAAAACGAATGAATATAAATGAGTATAAATCTTATTTTATCAACTAGTTTTGTGAGATTTTATTAGATTTAAAGTTTATTTTTTAATTTAGGTTGTGTAAGCTTGACTTAAATTTATATATTTTTCTTGAGTGAGGTGAAAACTATAGATTAGAGTTTATCCTAACGAAATTTGTTATTTGTTTGTATCATTTGTTATGAATCATTCGTTAATGTTTAGTTTTACGTTTAATATAAAAATGAGTTTGAAGGTAAATCCTTATTGGTTTTACAAATGTTAAGTTAGATTTAAATATACTTTTTAACAAACCAAAATTAAATTTCTCATTATATATTTAAAAGAAAAATTATTTGGTAATGATGCTATTGTTGTTGAGAATAGTAAACAGAAAAAAGGTACTTCTGTATGAGTATGTCCCTACCAAAGTTTTGGAGCTTAGTTTGGGTTTCCAATGGCGATAACACGTATATGGTTGATGGTGATATATTAATAGATCCAATTCAGAAAAAGAGTTAACCATCACATGCGCATGCCTTAGCATGAGTTCTTAAGGTATTGAAGATCGACAAGTGTGTTATGAAACAACCATTCAGATTTTTGAGGAAGTTCTTCGTTTTGTTCTTCTTATTTATAAACACTTTCTTGACTCTCACCATCTTCCAATTTTGTGGCGCCACTCGTTGGAATCTTCAATTTTGCCACATATTTCAAAGCATTCATTATTGACTATAGAATTTGAAAGATTAAGATCGATGATTAAAATGCATAAACCAAATTCAACTTTTCTAAAACTAAATTAAATTCTAAAAGTGTTTTATCCTGCCGATTTGGAATAATTAATCTAATCACACCCAAACGAATGACATTAACTACTTTAAACTTCTTTCAAGCGGAATTATTCAAATTATTATTACTTAACGTTTTATCTTATAACATATTTTTAATATATATGTGTTACTACCGATTGGGATAAACCGACCGGACATGCTTAAGTCCAATCCGTCCGATCGGGCCTCTCCAGCCGTTGGCTGGAGACAGCGTTTGAATGTTCATGAATGTGTAATTAATGAGGTAACGGTCATTGTCGAGCAGTTAGGGTGAGCATTGATCGTCATTTAAGAGGTAAATTAATTGATAATATTCTCTTAAACCATATAAATAACAATCAATTGAGAAGGTAAACTCTCTGTTTTTTGACTAATTTTCGATAGATTGGCAAAGATAAGTTCTTACTTGAGCATCGGAGTGTTTTCTGAGGTCATCCCACTTTGATAGAGAGAGAGTAAGAGTCAGGAGGTAAGGCTAAAGCGAGAAGAACCGATCGGGAGGAGGAGTGTTTCAGCAGAAACAATATGATAATTATTGTTGAAATCAATTTAAACAACTTTTAAAAGATAAACTAAAACAACAATTTAGTTAAGTTTTTCTTTTGAATAATTCAGTATTCTTTATACATATAATTCACTTCCTAGTTGGGATCTTGAATCTTGTGACAAATTTTATGCTATTTATTAGTACCCGGTGGTCTTAATTAATTACTAGCTTAAGGTAAAATAATGAAGGATAAGTGACTAACTTAGACAAACTGTGAAATAGCCGTTGTTAATTTAGTTAGTTTATTCAACTATTCTTAATTTTCTCAATCATTGTTGTTAATTTATACCACAGCACAGTTACAGAAGAAATTAAAAACATTAATGGTCAAAGGTAGGTCAGTGAGAAGCTCTTATTTTATATAGAAAACTAACACTAAAATGTTAAAAACAGATTAAGTAGTTTCTAGAGTAATACGCGTGGCTTTGTTACTGTTCTTTACCATGTGATGTAAATTAACTTAAAGCGATGAAAAATGACAAAGAAGATTATATTATATGTGTAACTTATTTTAATTTGAATACTTTGATCTAAAAGATAACCTTGATTCTAATAATAAATGTGTTTTTTTGTACATATCGTTGGTTATAAATTTACTTTGAACCTAAAAGAATGCATGTGAGTGTGTAGATTCAACTCTTTAGAATTTTCAAAAAATACGTACAATAATACGTCTACTGATTGCTGGTTGATGGGTCGTTTTCAATGAACAATCAATGAGAGGGGACCCTATGTTGCTTAAATGTCACCTTTTTGTATATTTCAAAACACGTGAGATCATGTTGACTAAATATCCACCGTTTCAATTTTTAAAATTATAGATGGAATTTGGAATTTTTTTTCCAATTTATTTATTTATTTTATTATTTTGAGTATTTTCAATTTTAGTCACTTATATATTTAAAAAACGAGTCAATACTTATTTCTCTTGATAATGACATGTGAGAGTAAAATAATACATTATTTGTGTCTATGTTGTTTCTGGTGGTGAATAAGTTGATCGTAACTTTTGACTATTAGTTTTTTATGTCACAAAGAAAAGGTACAGAATTTGTTTTAAAAATAAAATTAAAAATATAATATAACAAAATTTAAAAAAATTATTTCAATGATAGAAGAAAAACTATTAAACTTTTTTTTAACACGACAATCAAAATAGTGTCTATCGTCATATGCAAATGTTTTTTTTAAATAATTATTTTCTAAATATAGTTTTTAAAGTCAGACAAACTAGGTATTTGACGTAAACTTTCGAACTTGTTGAATGTGTGTCAGATACAATCTGCAAATATTATTAATGCTTTCAATTTATTAAAAAAAAAAACAAGTTATTTGTGCTCAAGTTGCTCTTTGTCGTGATTTGTTCATATTACAGTGATGGTTCCGTTGACTCGTTGACATTGAAGACAGCACCATGATATGTGTTTTTGGATTGGAAAATATTTGTTTGTCATCACTTGCACAAGTTGATTTTAGAAATATTTTCATCATTAAAAAAAGTTAATTTTTATATTTATAAAGAAAAGGAGAGATAAATAAAATAATATAATAAGTGTAAAAATTTGGTTAAAATAAAAATGATAATACTATTTTGAATTTGTAACTTTTATCATAAAAATGTTACTTTTATAAAAACTCACGTCGCAGATTTAAGATCTATTTCTAATTTTATAAACCTATTTATAGAGTATTCAATGTTCAATAATAAATCTTCATTGATTTTTTAAGGTTCTTGTTTTTATTGATTTCTTTCTAATTTTTAATTTATAAATTCAATTATTCATTTCGTAGGGATAAGATTTTCTTAATAGTATATGTGAACTCATTAATTACCATTTACATGCGGAAATCTTTGCCAAATTACAAGTGAGATTATTGGGATCATCATATTATGTCATTATCTCCATTAATTATCATTTATTTGTCGATAGATACATTTATGTTTCAAGTGACATCATTAAAATTTCATATTATCCTATTATATTAGAGATTCTTTATTTCCTTTATTAATAAAGGCCCTAAGTTTTCACAATATGTAAATATGATAATGTGTCAGGAATGGAGGATGTTTATATGTTATATGATCTTCAATAAAAAAATATTTACTTGTCTATTATTTACGTAAATGTTTTAAAACTTACGAATATATGTAAATAAAAAAACTATTTTATAAATTTTTTAAATAAAATCTAAATAAAACTAAAAAAATAAAGTATAACAATTAAATGAAATATAAATTAAAATTTAATTTTAATTAAATTTAACCTAATAAAATATAAATTTATTTTAATTTTAATTAATTTTAATTTAATAAAATATAAATTAAATTTTAATTATAATTTTGTAAGGTTAATTGATATTGATATCCATAGACATGAGTAATATGATATCCTCACCCGTTTTACAAATGAGTATTAAAATACCTGCTATCTACGGATACCAACTATGTATGCATATTCGTGGACACAAGTATTTTTGTTATCCCAAAATATATGTATAAGGATGAACAAAATGCCTACCACCACACCATCATAGCTTATTTTAAAATTATTAACTAATAACTTTAGTATTTATACTCTCTAAAGCCACAAACACAGGGGTTATTACCCTACTACTCACGAGGTTAATCTTTCACGTGTAAGAGCAAAATTCTATGGTAAAGACCTCCTGCCATTATCTTCCATACTTCATTTATCTCTATATGAGTTGAATGACAGGTAGTATATCAAGATCCCCCTTTCTGAACTTTCATATGTCAAGCATACACTAAACATCACCAAATTGTAGAATTTTTCCTTGAAATTCTTTCAACAATCATACAACACATAAACATATCAAAGGTTCTCATGTAAATTCGTGCAGTCATTATACTCACCAACAAAAATAAAAGAATGATACATATCAATATCAAACAACCAAAGGAATAAACCAAAACAATTACAGAAATCGACGCTTAACACAAAACTTCTTGCATAGAGGTGGTGCTCAATGTCAGTTATGTCATCCAATGTCGGACTTTTCGCAAAAGGAGGTACTTAGCGACAACTCTAGCGCTCATCGTCATTCTTCTCACAAAATGGCTCACCAATTTGTCTCTCAATGACCTGAAAAAAAAATGGTTCCAGACCTAAGAGAAAAGTGATGCTCAACATTGCTTAGCCACTGCTCAATGTCGCACAATACACAAGAGAAAAGAGAAAATAAACTTTATCTGTTCTTATGAATAATAAAAACATGATAAAGACACACAATTAGGATCACTGATTAGCCAAGAGTCTTATAGAAGTCTCAGGCATCACATGCAAGCTAAAACCGCTCACATGCATAAAAAAACTCATAAACAAAACAAAATAGTAAAAATTAACTTACTTGCAAAAACTGATAAGTTAGAGTTAAAAATCCCGTATCAAAGATTACACAGACGATCTTTGATCTTCAAACTTATAAACAAAATGTTAAAATATTTAGAAAAAATGTGAAACTCTACAATTTCTTTTTAAAAGATAGTATTATTTAACATAATGAAACTCGTTTATAAAAATTATATTTATACTTAAATCTTTTAAATATTAAAATAATCGAGTCTTGTTATTTAAATTTCAAAAGACACATTTTTCTAAACTCTTACAACATTACTAATATTTCTAATAAAAATCACAAACAACAAAATTATTACAAAATCTCTAATAATACACAATTCTCTTATTCACTTCTATTGTGATCACATCTATAAAAATATTTCATAATATTTTTATGTTTGTCTTCTTCATATTATTCCATATAATTTTTTAATGAATATTTATTTAAAAATGTAACAAATAGCATAGGATAACAATCTATATTTTTTCTATTTTTAATAACCTCCACACTTTCACTTTATTTTGTCCACTTCGTAATCGTTATAAAAATAATTCTTTGACACATGTCAATCTTTTATATTATTTAATTTTACTAACTTTTTTTTTTCTTAAAAAATATAATTTATACTTTTATAATCATTTCTCCTTTCATTTTATATTAAATAAATATAAAAAGTGTATTATAATATAATTATTCTAATACTTAATAAAAAAAATATTTTTATTAATGATTTGTTTTTTCTCTATAAAGAGGACGTGTACAATTTCTGAAAAGGCATGGCAACATGTACTATCATCCATGATGACTTTTGAAGAGCCATTCCTCCTAGGGTTTGACATTATTGATGTTTGGTACGATTCGATTCATGCATCAAACAGAGCCCATTACATTATTTTTTTAGTTCCACTCCACAATTCCAACATAAAGCTAAAGAGTAAACCAACCTCGATCCATGATAAGGATTCTGAAAACAACGACAATTTGTAACTAAATGCATTACGAAATGCTTATATTGCTAGCCACCGCGGGAACCTTCCAACCCATGTTACACACTTCTGGGAAAACCTTTCTGTTTTCACCCCAAACTTCATTTTCATCTCAAATTATTCACTAACCTATGTGTCACACACACTGTTCTCTTTCTATTTTAAATCATTTCAGAGTACGAAAATTTTCCCTATACAAAGGAATTTGCTAAGGATTTGTGTCATTGTTTATGGACCGGCCATCTCCGAAAGCTTTTTAATTTCATGCGTGCGTGTCTGTTTTGTCAACATAGGTAAAACGACACAGCAAACAATAGAAAATGATCAATCAACACCAATCATAAGGTTTTGCAGCCTTGTACCAGAAAACCTGGTTTCGCAGCTTTGAAACACCAACTTAGTTTAATCATTTTTCTTTCTGTCGTCTCTGAAGAACAAGTTGCACGTCCAGCTGGAAATCATCGCGCTGGTACAATTACCTCATCATTAAAAAATTATGCAATTTTATACTTTCAATTCAAAGGAGAAAAATACTGATATATTGAAGTTGGTGCCTGTATAATATAATGGATGATCTGTTTCACAGATTATAACATGCTATGATAATATTTTTAAATATATACATATATATGAATTTAGATTTAGTTTAACTTTACAAAATCGTTTCTTTTTGTTCTTAGCTGTCTTTGATCCTCTTCTGGACAACCCATTAGCACAGAACATTAGATTTTGCATATCTGACAAGATGGGCGATCTTGAAGTGATTAATGATAATCATTGTTAAGTTTATTTATTTAAAAGTAAAAAATGGAAAGCATAAAATATTGCCAAGGTGAAGAGAACCCACACTGTGGAAAAAAATTGAAAGATTTTGAGTCCTACTTTTATAGCCATTGCAATACAGATTTGATGTATTCACATGCGACAGTGACTTCCATGGAAATTTAAAGCTTTGAAAAGACTACACAAAAAAATACATGCGTACCACATGTGACTGAAAATACATGAAAGTCATTATTTTTTAATATTTAATTTCTATCAATTAAATAATTTCTTTTATCTATTATATCAATCAAATCTTACACTAATTTTTATAAATTTTATTTCTAAATTCATCATCGTTTACATTCAAATCCACTCAAATAAACAACTATTAATTCATTTTCAAATCTTCTCAAATTTATTCAGATACTCTCCTCCGAATCCTTCCTAAACATACCCTAAATTTTGTATACAAACTAAATCTCATTTGTTTTATTCTAAATCTCTAAAATTCAAGGTTTATTAATCCATTTATTTTAAAACGGTCTCTAGAAATGTAAGCTCATAATTATATTAGTGTAAATTATTTTAAAAAATACAACCAATAGTATAAACATATATCTAAAAGTTAAATTGAGAAGTATATTTAGTATATAACATAGAAAAGAACCAAATATTTCTAGCAAAATAAATTTATTGATTAAAAGGACTATGGCAATTGCAACACAGGTACATGTTCATTTATCAACATAATCTGATGGAGATATAAAGCTAACACATTTTTAACTAATATAATTACAAAGTATATACCCATTCTCACGAGTCACCTTGAAAGGAACAAGGAGAAAGCAGGTGATTAATAATTAAACTGTCATTACCGTTAATTTTCCTATTTCTTACATTCTTCGTTGTTTTTCGTTATTTTAATAGTAAAAAGTTCGAATTTGATTTTATACCTATAGTTATTTTATTTATATATATTTTTTACACCCATATGAAAAGCAAATTGTATACGTATTCACTATTAGACAATTTTGACTAGATTAATAGTCTATACTAAGAAAAAAGAGATATTTGAGACGTGTAATAGAGTACAAGTTAAGCAAGAGGAAAAAAATACCAATAATTGTTAATATCATAATGCAAAGGTATTAACCATTCGTGGAACATATACTAGGATGAGTCAACGAATCGATCGTCATTTTTTAATACGTGCAAAATTCATATTTGTTACTTTGAATATTTGAGCTGTTGATTTATCTCAAGTATTAGGAATATACAGTCTGATGTTGATGGCTTAAGATTTTATGATCAGTTCGTGAAAACGTATGCATGTTGACAAAAATAAAAGCCTCCATTGTCTTGTGCGTATGCAACATATATATATACACACAGGTGCAAGCTTCAAGGATTGTATCGTACTTATAATAATTCATGAAGAAAAGAACCAAAAACATTAGAAAAACAATGTTGATTTTTAGCTTGTTTAAGATTTCTAAAATAAGTGTGTCTATATCATCGTCTTATATTGTCTACGTCTTATCTGATTGTATTAATATAAAGAAAATGTATACACACATCACCTACTCTATACAATATGATTTAGGATATTAATTACAATTATTTCTTATATATAGATACCTTATGTAAAATATATTTAACACGTTCATGTTGGTTTGTTACTGTGAACAAATTTTTCTTGTCAACTTTCATTAAAAAAAATAGCTTGTAATTTCTGTAAATATTTAAAGTTGAGAAACTATAATTCATTAACATCTCAAACTATATTAATTTTGTATGTTATTATATTATTTCCTTTTTTTATTCTTATCATTCTTCTTCAACTATTTGTAATATTTATTGTTTGAATTATCCTGGAAAAGATTCTAAAACATTCTTTTATTATTCAACAACATATTTATTGAGTGTTCTTCCTTCCCAGTGTGTTGCCATTGGTACGTGTCTGGTTGGTTGGGAAATGATAGCCAATTAATGACTGACATGTTGTGCCTAAAAATATCAATAAGTGCATATACTTGTTATGTAACATTGATATTCACACAAACATATAATAGTGTAAAGTTTCTTAGATAGCTTTGTTTCAAGGGTAGAATTAATTCTTGTGTAGCAGAAGATATATTTAGTATAAATATGGTAAATTCACATTGTTAAAAATGTAATAAAAAATATCGAGAGATAATTTGTTGAAAATCCGTCAAACTAGGAATAATGTCAATTTCGATAATATATTTATAATCAGTTTAATAAAATTAATTTAAGTTTAATGTTTATTTTTTAATATCGTATCATTGTCATAAGTTATAACATATTTGAACAAAATTTATTATTTTTCTATTTCTTGTCATTGTTATGTTAAATTATTCATTACTATTTAATTTTATATATAAAATATATATTTAGACATAGTTTTTAGAATTAAATTAAGTTTAAAATTTCTTTTTTATTGAAGTTACTCCTTAAACCAAAAAGGTAGTTTGATCGTGACCCACTATCTTATTAAAATGGTATTGAGGTATCGGTAAAGATAAAGATAAGGGTAATTAATATATAAATGTGGACCATAATATAATTGTTAAAAGATATGCATGCTCAAAGACCAAAGAAATCGATTCTTCAACTTATACAAATCTTAGATCACTTTGGTCCTTCTTTCAGATGTTGTTTTGACTTGGGTGACTTACCATGTGATCCATGACATCAAATTGTTCCGGATCATTTTAAAAATTTCAATCATCACTTTTAGGATAATGTTAATAAATTAGAACAAAATAATATTAAAATATAATTATAAACGTACTTTTATTGCAATTTTTCAACATTTATTTATTTAAATGTTATGATGCTGTTTCAATGATGAGACCCTCATTAATGGAATTAAAAGCAGTCAAATTTGTACAAATTCATAAAGTTCATATTTGTAACATTGAATAAAAAATTATTTGATAAAAAATAAAACTAATTTTTATCTTTTATATATCCAAATTAAAATACAATAGAGAGATTAAAAATAAAAAAAAGAAATGCGTCTATGCACAGAAGAACAACAATAATTGCAGTTAAGGGAGGAGCGCCGTAACCGAAGCAAGTTGCAATTTGTTGTCGTTTCATACTTCACAAGTAGATTTTGGAAGTCTTCGGTAGGTCCATCCTATATACGAATCTCTCCGTCATTGTTGACCCATAAAAGTCATAATACCAATAAATTAACAGATTTATTATTTCTTTTCTTACTTTTCCTATTCAAATATTATTTTTAAATATTTAGATATTTTTAATAACAACTCCTCAAAAAATATATTAAGTTTTTAAAAATTAGTTAAGTAAATTATTTTAAATACTAAATATAGAACAAGATAACCTACTTTTTGTTCTGTCTTCTTTATATAATCTATTAAGAACTTTTAAAATTAAAATATAGTTATATCATACACTTTCTAATATATTAAATTTTATATGCATTTTAAAAATATAAAAATTAGCTTTGAATGAAATGAATGAATTTTTTTATTTTAATATTATGATAATTTTTAGTTTGATTTATAATTTTAAAAATATGTTAATATAACAGTAAAATAGAATATAAATAAAAAACGACGTGTCAGTGAAAATAAATTTATTGATAAAAATAACAAATAATCTTAGTGAGTAACGCTATCATCATAACTTTGATATAACTTTGATAAAAACAATTAGTTTATTTCTTTTAGAAAAAAATAGGATGAAACAAAATTTAGAAAGAAATCACCATAATACGATGTATTTAAATTTTCTAATCAAAGAGTATTCTAATAAGAAATAATTAAATTATCTAAATGTATATATTGTTGTTATCGGAATTTTGAATATGGTAGTTTTGGGATTTAGTTTTGGGATTTATAATAATAAAATAATGAGTATGAAAATGATATAGTATTTTTAAAGAAATATAAATTATATTTATAGAATTAGTATAATAGATATGGATTTCTGATATCAAATAATATTATTAAAATAATATTATAAATAATAAAAGAATATATGTAAATAATAAAAATAATATTAATTATGATTGTGTGAATACGTGAATGTTTCTTTCTTAAATATATTTTAAATTCTTTACTGTATCTATTAGATTGATAGACATCTATTAGATTGATAGACATATATAGTTTTTATTTGGTGTCTTTAAATTTTAATTAATAAATCAATTTGATTAGATTGTGATTGACATTGATAAAAAATAATTTATTGTAATTTTCAGTAAAAAAAGCTCAACATGAATTTTGTTTCTAATATATCATGAAAATAATTACTGTAAACATGTTGACACATTATGTAATGGAAATTAAGAATTTGTTTTATATTTCAAACACTAATGATTTATTTTCTTCCTTGATTTGAAAAAGGTCGATCTTGATTTAAATTAGAGTACTTAAGGCTTTATATTGACTTATTATATATATTATGGGATTTTTTATATTTATATTTCGTTGTTATTCATGTTAAAATTATGAGGGTTACTTGTGATTTTCTTCTATTAAGTCGTTTATGAATTGGATTACGAGTGCTACAATATCGAAGTAGTGAATAAGAGGAAAAAAAATAAAGGAACACTCGTCTTGTTAAAATAAGTATTCTCTCCAAAAATATAACATTCGTATTCTCTCCAATTATGAAATAAATATTCATGTTCTTTGTATTTTTAACAGATATTATTACTTTTTTTTTGTATATTTTAAGGGTTAAATATGTTTTTAGTCCCTAAACTATTGGCCATTTCTGGTTTTCGTCCCTCTTCCAAAGTAAGGTACACTTTAGTCCTCATACTTTTCGAAACTTTGGTTTTAGTCCTCCAAAACTAACACCGTGAAAAATATGCTGACGTGGCTAACGGACTGACACAGTTCTTTTTTTTTTTCAGAGTTTATCAGCTTTTCTTCCTTTCTCTCTCCCTGCTTTTCTCTCGCATCTCCCATCACCGGTCACCTTCCATGAACAATAATGCCCTTTTTTGTGAAATGAAGCATCCCGTGTTATATCCTTTTCACGTTCTTACAATTCAATGTTTGTTGAAAGTACATGTTTCATTAGCTAGGAACTATTATTTATTAGCATATAAGTAACAGTGTATAAAAATGAAATGTGTGGTACCTGAAGTATTCCTGCATGATCACCTTTAGAGTGTTCACTAGAAGGATTTGCCCAAGTACCAGGCCAGTGGGTGCCATCAGCCATCCATGTGGCTTTTAACACTTTGACAGTGTCAGTAGGGTCAGCCCCACTCTCCTTCATATGTTTCATCATCTTCATCTCCTCTCTCGCATTAAAGGCATCAGATCTTCTCCTGATGGAATCTGGAAGGCCATTTATGCGTACCTTGAACTCGTCATACTCCCTCTTTACTCTTCTTCTGTCTTTCACAAAATCTGTTCTACTTTTGTTTTTGGTGGGGTCAACTTTCAAGTTGAAGTAACTATCTGGATTTCTCGGCTCAATTTTGTGTTTTCGACAAAAGGGAACCCATAAATCGGCAAAACTAGCAGCCTCAGCCATGGCTTCAAAAGTCAACAGAGCACCTCCATCATCAGAAATGTAACATGCAAGCTTCTCGACAGGATAATCAACCGCTAAAATGGTTCATGGAAGGTGACCGGTGATGGGAGATGCGAGAGAAAAGCTTGACCGGAAGATTTTATTGTTTTGAAATTGAAGGAAGAGAGGAGGGAGAGAGAAAGGAAGAAAAGCTGATAAACTCTGAAAAAAAAAAAAAGAACTGTGTCAGTCCGTTAGCCACGTCAGCATATTTTTCACGGTGTTAGTTTTGGAGGACTAAAACCAAAGTTTCGAAAAGTATGAGGACTAAAGTGTACCTTACTTTGGAAGAGGGACGAAAACCAGAAATGGCCAATAGTTTAGGGACTAAAAACATATTTAACCCATATTTTAATAGTATATAACACTCCTTACTTTATTCTGTTTAAAAATATCATATTAATTAAAACTTAAATAAAAAACTATAAAGGTAAAACTTTATTATTTAGTGTCAATTCATTGCTATCAAAATTCATTACCAATGGAAAGAAATTGTTCCAACGAAAAGGGTTGACTCATAAAACATTCAATTTGTTATCTTATATGAAAAGTTATTATTTATTTATTTATATGTATCTTATCTTTATCTCTTTAGGATTCTCATAAGACTAGTTTTGGTACGAATCTGCATTTTCTACTTTCTGTCATCTTTCTTTAATTTTTTTATTTTCGACATTATTGCTTTTATTTGATTTTTCCTAAGTGGGTAAGTTTTGATAGGATTTTTGTCACCATTAGTGAATCTATATATGTCCTAATTTCGTGCATCATATCAGGTCTTAAAATCACATATAGGTTACATTATAAATAGAAAATTCAATTGGTAAATATCTCAACACTAGAAAATTATAAGAAGCATAACGTATCCAAGTAGCAAAACTAAAATTGAGTGTTTAGAAGATAGAAAAAAAACTAAAATACAAATAATATAAATATGAAAGTTGTCTGAATCATGAGGAATATTATATCCAAAATCCTTAATGACATTATCGAAGCAGTGGAACAGACATGTGAACAAAGATTGTAAAAAGGCTTATCCATTAAATGACTTCATTTAATAATATGTTGAAATTGTTTAGAAGCATATTCAAAGTATATTTTACAAATGATTATGTGTAAGAGCTGATCCATAAGCATAATGGAATCCCTGTATCAGAATCATGGGTCACGTCTTATAAAACCTACACTTTTTTTTGTTAATTAATAATAAATCATATGTATCCTTCCACAAATATATATATATATATATATATATATATATATATATATATATATATATATATATATATATATATATATATATATATATTAATATAACCTATTTTTGTCATAAAATTCTATGTTCACTTATGATCTTACATTAAAGTTGGAGATCTGATATTGATTTAGAAATCCAAAATTGTGAACCATTCACCAAGCTTAACTTATATTCTATGTTCGTTATCGTTATGAATTGAGTTAAAAAATTATTCCAATGTTAAAATTAACAAATATTTGATAAGCTGAGCACTAAATGCGATACAAATTCATTACGTGAAATCTATATTTATAAATTTTCTTAATAAATTTCAAATTATCACAAGTTTAATTACGACTCAACTGATAATGATCATACTTTAACTTAAGTTAATCATCATCAAACCTAATTGTTATTTAAAGACGATTATTTGATTTATAAAGTCTAATCACTCAGTTCATAATATTTTAATAGATACTCTTAACTATGTGGAGCATACGATTTTAGGTTGATCAAATGACCATATAGTACAATCTATATATTCCTTATGATATACTATATAAAGAGATTCTTTCGTAAAATTACTTTACAAGAAACCTACTTTAAAAGATGATTGAGAGTTGATAAATTAATTTCTATTTAAATATTTGTTTAATTTATATATTAAAATAATAAATAATGTTAGATTAAAAATATTTAATGAAACTTGTAACACCTTAAGTTAGTAAATCATTTTATTAATTAAAATATTACATTGATATGTATTTATAACATAAAAATATCTATGTAATTTTTTAAACTACAACAAATCTTTAATCAAGTAGGATGAGTTATATAATAAAAAGTTATATATGTTAAATTATGTTATTAGCTAGTCTACTGTTTTGAAGAAAAATATCAAATATGTCTTTTTACGCGTCTCAGTTTAATTTTTATTTTGATAAAGTTGATGTAATTTGTTACTAACAATGTTAACGATGTATCATGTGTAACTTTCTAAATTCTTTATATATATTTTTAATTTTAAAAAATAAAAATTTTACTTTTTGTTAAACTAATGACGTGTCATATAGTAATGATGTAACTATGACAATATCATGTAGCACCGTCATCTTTGTATTAATTTCAATTTGCTCCTTATATTTTTATTTTATTTTATAATTTTATTTTTTAAAATTGAATAATTTTGCCCCTTCCAAATCTAAAATCAAAATTAATTTTTATATAACTACTATACAAATACTTTTATTAAAAAAAAATTAACAAGATTAATTTATTTTTAAACAATTATAGAAAAAAAATATTCAAAAAATATTTTAAATATCTTTTTTTTTATTTGTCTAAGTCTAATGAAATATCTTCTTTATACATTAAAAAGAGTTATAATACGTCAATGGAATTAAATCACATAAAGAAAAAAATTAAACTAATAATAATCTGAATTTGGTATAAATCTTTTATTTTTATCTCAATCCATATTGGATGGTGATATATAATATTCATAAAAATAATATCAAATTATTATATTATAGTGAATGAAATATAATGTTAAAATATTTCTTATAAAAATGAATTAGAAAATAAATTTAGTTATATACAAAATCATCAAGTAAGTATACATTATACAAATAAATAACAAATAAAAACATTTAAAAAATAAAAATAATAATGTATTCTAACAAAATAAAAGTTCTTCAAGTGAAATAAAAATTAAGAATTAATATAAATGACGAAAATATTTTTTTTGTTATTTTACCTAATAAATGAACATTTTATTTTATGTGATTAAATACTTAGAGTCAAACATCAGTATAGGTAAAAATTAAATAATAAATAAAAAAATTTAAAAAAAAATAATAATAAAAATAATAAAATATAACCGTTAAAACATTTTGACTTACGGATAATATACCATTTATATATATATATATATATATATATATATATATATATATATATATATATATATATATATATATATATATATTCTTCAGACGTTGAATAAAAAAATCGATGTAATGTAACTTTTGAAAAAATATATTTACTTTTACTTATTATTATTATTTATATATTTATCTTAATGATAAAAGAATAATATCTCTAAACCAAGAATTAATTAAAAGAGACTTTAAATAAACAATTAAATACGAGTCACTATATAAAAAGAAACAAATAAAATAACAAATATACAAATGAACAAAGAAGAGAAAATATTATATTATTAATAAATAATAAGAATGTAAAAGAGTAAAATGACTTACACATTGGAAATAAACTAAATAATAAAATGTAAATGAATAAAAGGAGAAATACGAATCTAAAAGCTAATTAAACATAAATATAGATTAAAAAGAATTAGACCAATCCACTATAATATATTTTAGTGAATAAAAATATAAATATAATCTAATTGACATAAATATAAAATAATAGACAACATCAATGTATATTATTGAAAATAAAGTATATAGTATAATTATAAATTAATGAGGAGAATAATTGAAAATAAGTCAAATAAGATAAATTAAATTAACCATTGAATAATTAAAAATATATTCAATGACATCAATATAAAATAATAAGTATAACAAATATATAATTGAAAATAAATTAAACAACATGAATATAAATTAATAATAAAAGTGGATAAATATAAAAAGATCAGATAAATTAAATAGTAGATATAAGAATGGATCAATGTATTACTGGGATATTAAATATTAGGAAAAATAAAGAAAGTGAAAATAAGTATTAAGTTAATAAAATACATATATTTATTATTTTTCTATATTCTATTTTTTCTTTGTCTTATCCACTCGTTTTCTCTTTTACCCATATTTTTTATACGAAAAACTTTATTTGATTTGATTTGATTTTATTGTAAAGTTATGATTGTAATGAAATGAAATTTATCCTTCTGATTTTCTCTTATCTTTTATATTTAAGATAAGATTAGAAAATTATTTTAAATATTTTTATAATTAATATAATAATTAATATCTTTTATTATTTTTAATAGTTAAATTTTATTTATGTCTTTAGTTAATTTTTTTTAAATTCTCCTTATTTATTTATTACTATTTTATTTTACTTAATCATAAAACCATCTGTTTCACTTTCTATAATCTAACTTTATTCAAATAAAATACGAGTCAATAAAAAAATTTAAAATAATATATCTTTATCACAATGTTTCAAAATTTAAAATAATATATCTTTATCACAGTGTTTCTTTTATGTATTACCTTCATTTGATATTATTTTTATTTATCTTTTATTTTGTTCTTTCTTGAAAGAGTACAAAACCAAAGTATACACTTTTTTAATCATTTTATTTTTATTATTTATGTTAAATGAAAGTAAAAATGTGTGATGATACGAAATAAACTCACGAAGTTGTGTACAGCTGCAGTCTTTGTTCCTTCGTCCTCGTTTCTTACGTAAAAAAATGGCACATCATCCATGAAAACAACTTCTTTTACAGTTTCACCACTTCTTCACATGAAGAAATATATAATATATATAAAAAACAAAATTTAAGGAAAACTAGTGGTGACCGGGGCTTACGGAGCTTATCCCTGTACACTTACGGAGCTTACTAAAATCATTTTCAGAAAGGAAATAAAATATATGGCAGACACAGTGGCAGCGATTTCTTTCTTTAGCTTAGAGAGAGAGAGAGAGTGTTGGAAATACATCTTCCTACCATGTGAGACTCTTTAGTCTATGGTGACGAATGCATCTCAATGCCAATTTCTTCTATTTAAGCATTCTCCCACAACCTTACACTCCACTGCTTTTTATCCTCATGCTTCCATCTATATCACTCCTAAATTAAATACATCTTACCAATTTAGCACGCTTTTCTCTCTATAATCTCTCTCTCTTCCTCTCAGATTTTCCCTCTTCCAGATATCCACTTCAACTGAGTCAACACCATGACTGAGGGAAAGGGAGTTGAAGCTGGGAAAATTGTGGGGGATTTCAATCCTTCCAAGAAGCCCAAAAGAAACAAGTATGCTTTTGGTTGCGCTATTTTGGCCTCCATGACATCCATTTTACTTGGCTATGGTGAGTATGTTATATCTCCTCTTCTGCAAAATCCATCACGTCTACAAAAGTCTAACACAACTTTTGAAAAAACAGCAAATCACATCTCAAACGTAAAACCAACCATGTTATTCATTAACTGTGTCGGAGAAATTAATATACTTTGTTCGGAGGGAAACCGGTGTAACATGTGCCGACACTATAGTAGTACTGTAAAACTTATCCAGTTGAGTGGGGAAAGGAAAAAGACTTTTGCTGAAAAGGTAAATGGAAAAAGGAGTGTTTAGTTTGTGAGAGATTTCGCAAGATTCTTCAGAAAAAAAGGGAATCTCTTGGTTTATGTGTAGTTACCATGGATGTATATGTTGTTATTGTTACAGATATCGGGGTGATGAGTGGTGCAGCCATATACATAAAGAGGGACCTAAAGGTGTCGGACGTGCAAATCGAGATACTGATGGGAATCATCAATCTCTACTCTCTCATAGGCTCGTGCTTGGCCGGCCGAACCTCCGACTGGATAGGCCGCCGATACACCATTGTCTTCGCCGGCACCATCTTCTTCGTCGGGGCAATTCTCATGGGTTTCTCTCCCAACTATGCCTTTCTCATGTTCGGCCGTTTCGTGGCCGGCATCGGCATCGGCTACGCCCTCATGATCGCCCCTGTCTACACCGCCGAAGTCTCTCCCGCCTCAACCCGTGGCTTCCTCACTTCCTTTCCCGAGGTCACCTTTATTTGCTAGATATTACCGAATCAAAATTTGATTTTTTTTTATATTTATTTATTTACCGAAACGTGATTTTGCAGGTTTTTATTAATGGAGGGATATTACTGGGATACATATCCAACTATGCATTTTCAAAGTTGTCATTGAAGTTGGGATGGCGAATGATGCTTGGGGTCGGTGTGTTTCCCTCGATACTCCTGACATTGGGAGTGTTGGCGATGCCGGAATCCCCGCGGTGGCTGGTGATGAGGGGACGTTTGGGAGAGGCAACGAAAGTGCTTAACAAAACCTCCGACAGCAAGGAAGAAGCTCAACTGAGGCTGGCCGAGATCAAGCAAGCCGCAGGGATACCAGAGAGTTGCAACGACGACGTCGTTCAGGTAACGGAAAAAAACACCGGCGAGGGCGTGTGGAAAGAGTTGTTCCTCCATCCAACGCCTGCGATTCGTCACATCCTAATTGCGGCGCTGGGGATTCACTTCTTCCAACAAGCGTCGGGTGTGGACGCCGTCGTTTTATACAGTCCGAGAATCTTCGAGAAGGCTGGGATCACTGATGACACACAGAAGCTTCTGGCAACGGTGGCCGTTGGATTCGTGAAGACGTTGTTCATCTTGGTTGCCACTTTCATGTTGGACCGGGTGGGTCGTCGTCCCCTGTTATTGTCTAGTGTGGGGGGCATGGTGCTCTCGCTTCTGACTCTGGCAATCAGCCTTACGATCATCGATCATTCGAATAGTAAACTGATGTGGGCCATTGGATTGAGTATAACGATGGTGTTAACCTACGTGGCGACGTTTTCCATCGGTTCGGGACCCATCACGTGGGTGTACAGCTCCGAGATCTTTCCGTTGAGGTTGCGGGCGCAGGGTGCGGCTGCGGGTGTGGTGGTGAACAGAACGACAAGTGGCGTTATTTCAATGACTTTTTTGTCCCTGACTAAAGCCATCACTATTGGCGGAGCTTTCTTCCTGTATTTTGGCATTGCTGCAGTTGGGTGGTTATTCTTCTACACCGTGCTTCCTGAGACACGGGGTAAAACACTCGAAGACATGGAAGGTTCTTTTGGTACTTTCAGAGCCAAATCCAACAACACCAACAACAATGGAATAGAAAATGGAAATTCCAAAGTGCCACAACTTCAGATGGGGACCAATCTCCAGCCGTAGACAATATTAGGGCATCCTGTAATAATCTAGTGCTTGTGTTTTTCTAAAAACAGTAGTTTTTTAAATCAAAAATCATATTCCAAAGAGACTTGTGTATGAAAAAAAAAATACAATAACTTTGATGAATCACAATTAAAAATAAATTATGGGCTCTCCTATTTTTCAGCATTTTTTTGATACATTAATTTAGAGATATGTCTGATGACATATTATAATAATGTTATTTGAAGAGATATTTAGGACTAACATGTACAATATCATTTGTATACAAATACTCATGCATTAAATGGTAGAAAGGAGAAGAATAAATGAGAATATAAGGTAATGTTTCAATGTGAGAAGTAGGGACAATAAAAAATTTAAAAGAAAGAAAGAAAAAGAGAAAAAAAATAGTAATTTAGAAAAAGAAAGGAAAAGAAAGGGAAGAAAATGACACTTAAATTTTGTATAAAGACATTTTTATCCTCATTCAAATATTTTGTCGTATTATTGGAAATATAAAGTATTATGTCAACATATATTAGATTAGATATTGTTTGCTAATTATTTATTTGGATAAATTCTTATTCGAAACCTCTCTTTTTTCCACTACTTTTTGGGAAATCTGAATGGAAAAGCCTCTCAAGTCTTAGCTCAACTTTTTTCTACTTCTTCTAAGAATACCTTTTTCCACCCAAAATTTATAATCAAGGAAGCAATGTGGGTTATAGTCTATTTTTCACAATATTGTTCTCCCTATATTTATTTATTTATATTTATTTATAGTAAAGAAAGTCATAGAAAGGTCTAAAAGAAAGAGGCGATTGTATCTGCAAATTAATGTAATTACTTAAATTACATAACATATACTAAAAGGTAAATGGACTCTGTCACTCTAAAATAGAATTAATCTCTTCAATTTTTGTATAAGGCTTCCTTATACGATGTATGCAAATGGAGCCCATTAAGGTGGGCCTTAGGGAAACCCTACTACAGGGCCCACCACGACGGTGAAAGTGAGGTAATGACACTAGATCCATCCAAAGGATAATTGTATTGTTTCATATAGTTTTTATAATATAAAATTAATAAAAATATCAAAGAAAATAAATAATTGATTTTTTATATCCAGTTAAAGAAAAATTATTATAAAATATATTATGAGTAATAATAATTAATAATATTTTAAAACTATGATAACCTAAAAATAATAAAAATATTTAAAATAAGAAATGCTAACTTAAAAATACTAGAGTTAAAATGTTGATTTAAATTCTTGTAATCCGAATAAATTTTTAATTTAAATTATACTTAATAATAGTTTTAATATGAACTTTTAAATTCCCCTGGAGATTATATATAGTGAACTAGAGTTAAAAAAAATTAATTTAATTTTTTAACATTAAAAATTTATATTAGTAATTTAAATATATATTAATAAAAAACTTAAATTAAATTAAATATTTAATTTTATTATTAGATTGCATAATAAATGATTTAATGCTTTATGATATATCATTTTATTCAATAGTATTATTTATGGTTAAAATTTTGGGTATTAAAATGCTAAAAGTATTTCACAGTAATTAATAATAAAAAAATTGTTTTTTTGTTAGTGATATAATTAAAAAATCATGACACGTGTGAAATAATTTTTGTATAATTTTTTCTAATGTCGGTTTCTATTCTTTTTAGACTTGATTTTTGTTTTTAAGAAATCTTTTATATTTTAAGATTGGATACAATATTGACCATAATGTCTTGTTACTACTCCTACATGAATCCTCCAAAACAAATTTAAGTTTTTTTTTTCTGTAGATCTCGAGTTCAATTTTTGAAACCAAAATATATTTTGCTTGCTTGAAGGCTAGACCGACGTGCATTTTGTGAACATATATATACAAAATAAATATCCATACTTATCATAAGTATGAAACTTTTGTTTCATCCCTTATTGACTTACGAATATATATACTTGTATCCAATTAATTTTTTATTATTTTAATATTAATTAATTAAATTTTATAAAAAATATCATAAAAAATATAACATAATATCATAAAACAGTCAATATTTATTTATAAATAACTTATTTCTAAAGTCATCATTAAACTTTCAGGGACTACAGTTTTAATTCAAAAAAAGTAATTAGTTCAAAACTTACATTAATTCAAAGTTAAACGCAATAACCCCAAACTAAACTCATATTTTAATCATTTGAACTACTTAACTAATTGGTCATTTTACTCCTTATTAAAATTTTAATTTAAACTTAGGGTCTTACAATATGCCAATGAAAACAACATGTTTATTCTTAAGTTGACTTCAATGATAATTTTAATTGTGCATGTTAAGACATTTTAACTATAACCATAAAAATTTCTCAATATTATATAAAGGAACTAGGGCTCATTTTACAAAAAGAGAGAGCTTTTAAATTCATCAAGAATGATGCTATTCATAGATGCTTAATTCTGCTTTTGCTTCACTCTCACTTTTATCATTACCATTCACAATCCTTCTTGACAGCTCTTTCATTTCCTTAAAGTCATAATATTTTCATAACTTGTGTGTTTCACCTTGGCAGATGGAACGATAAAGGTTAAACGCTTCCATTGAAAATCTAGATGTTGAAAATGCTGGGCTTAGAAAAGAGCTTCACGACCTTCTTGATGAGTATGATAAGCTCATAGAAAATAATGATTCCTTGATGGTATGCCATTTGAATCCTTATTTCCCAAGCTGTATAACTGTTTCTGTAGATTTTTAAGTTGAATGACTAAGTATTTATGTATAATATTATTGTCCGATCAATCCAAGAATTGAATGATCAAGTAGTTCACAGTTTTATATGAACCGGTCAGTAAACCGATTGATTGAACTAAAATATAATAGTAAACCGATTGATTGAACTAAAATAGAATTAGTGTTAATGATAGTTATATTAACTTCAAGTTAGGTCATTGTCATTTGAGCTATAATTAAGTCAATACTAATCAGAAACCCGTTCTGAAATGGTATTCAGGTAGTTGATTACATTGATTGCACATTTATTATTAATATCATAGGATATTTGTTGACATTAACATCATAGTATTTTTTACATATAACATCTCATTTCGACGGAACGACAACTAATGTGAAATGAAATAAGAACTTTAACCTTTGTTTGGAGAAGTAAAATTAACCTCGAATCCTTAAACCAAAACAAATTGTATTCCTATAAAAGAAAAAAAAATAATGATGTCGTGTTACATTCTTGTTTGAAGTAATTTAAAATTTGAGGAAATTTAGCTAATTATATAGAAACACACGGAAACATAAACATAATTTATCTAAACTAGGAAACGTGACACACCACTTGATTCCTTTTCCTTTGTCCACTTCTTTCCTTGCTTTGTTGTGTTTTATTTTTTGCCACACACTTTAGCATCTGATCTGATGTGTGTTATGTAGATACCATGAACTCAATGTGAGATGTTTGATAAAAAAAAGTAACAGAGTTTTGAGTATGCAGTCTGCTGACTCAGATGCCAATGCTGATCAAAACTCTATAATGACAGATGAAATTCAAATTTCAACTTATCTAAGTTCTATCATTTTCACATTACAAGCCATAATTTGCTTTCCTTATAGAAACAACTAAAGTCTAAATAAATGACAGGTGCATTATAATTCTTTTATATGTCAGCTTTCAAAACATCTACATATCATAATTTAGGGTAATTTTATAGCATTGACATATTTCTCTTGAATTGCATTTTTTTATGTAGCTAAAATTTATTAAAAAAAATGTAAAAGTTATAGCTAGACTCGTTGAATAAGACATGTACTTTTTATATTTATAAATACATTTTTTAAATAAAAATATTTTTGGAAAACATGTGAGAGATTGTTTTTCTATAGTTTCAGTAGTTTTTGAATGGACCGGAGGAAAATAGCTTGGTTACTTTAAATCTGAAATGAATGTTAACCGGTATTTACTAAACTTCTTCAAGCAAATGATTCATTTTGATGCAAAATCTTCTCAAGTTCTAAAGATGGATGAATACTAAAATTAAATTTTTCAATTGAATCTTCACTGTTAATTAAGTGATATAACTTAAACCAATCCCCGACATAAAACAAGAATACATTAGTAAGACTTGGGACTACTTAAATTTGGTCTCAATGGCAACAAATGCTAGAGGGAGATACTGGTAATTGGGGTCTCTTGCAACCTTACCAGAAATTCTCAACTATATGTTTATATATTTATTCGAATTAAATTTGAATTAATTTTTGTATGTTTAAATTGTATACGGTTAAATTTTGTTAAAATCGAATTTTAATTCATTTCATATCTTCATGGTAAATATTGTACTTTAATTTATGTAAAATCTTTAAAAAAGTTTGAAAAATATAAAATTTCATTAAAAACAGACTATTTTAATCTTTTTATAATGAGAGACTGTTTTATGATACTAAGATTATAAAATTATAGAAATTTAAAATTCAGGAAAGTAATATAATAAATTCATAACAGATCAACCACTTAATAGTTACATCACTAACTTAACAGAAAAAGTTAACAGGGATATTCTATTGAAAAATTTAAATTTATTGAATATTTAAGAAATCATAAAAAATTTATTACAATCTCAAATGAAAGTTTCTAAATTTATTGAAAACTTAAATAATAATTAAGCCAAAAATTATTTAATGTGACAGAAATACTATGAACTATAGTTAATACTAACCCGGGAAGCGGAAAACCAAAAGTGACATATATGGTAATTTAGGAATTTCCTTGAAAACATAATTTTTCATTTTATTAAGGTTGTTTGTAAATTAAGTGGATTAAAATCACTTGAGTATTTGAAGTTAAAGTCTACATGAATAAAAGTAAGGTATAATATAAATTTGTTTCCAAAACCTAACATAAAATTTGAACTTAATATTTGATTACAAATTTTAAAAATTAAAATTTAGACGTTTACTTAATATTTAATCGTTCAACTTTAGTATTACTTGATTTGGTTAATTTTCCATATAATTATGATTAAATTTCTTGAAAAATCTTCTTCCAGTCTAAAGTTTAATTTGGTTTAAAAAACGAAAAGAAATGGAAAATAGATGCCTAAAAACAATAAAATGATTGACATAAAAACAATAAAAACTTCAAATTAGCATACAAGAGATGTTACAGAAGAAAATCCATGTAAGCCCCACCAAAAACATATGCATTAAAAAGGAATAGAAAGAAAAAAGAAATGATAAAAACCCAACCACAGAATGGTATCTGTTTTTACCTACACATTCTTTATAGCTATAATGAAATCTACCATGAAAACCAGGTGTTGGAAAAAACACACCGTTCTAACACCAGGAATCATCAAACACAAGGATATAAGCCATGCAAAGGTTATGAAACTTCTCTTTCAAAAACATCTGATTTGAGATGCCTTTTACCTGATATAAGCCTTCAAGTCTCTCCAAAAGTTTCTTTGTCATTGACATCTTCTGCACGTTTGCAAGAACATTCTTAGCCAAACACAAAATGTCTTACCATACTCTATTACAAAAGTATAAGAAAATTAAACACTAACTCAAAATGTCTTAGATTTCAGTATTTAAACTCATGAACCTAAGTTCAATATATAACTTCCATCCCCTTCTATTTCATCTCCTAACTAAAGTAGGACTTCTAAGATATATTTTCATTAACCAATAGCAGGATGTGGATGAAGAGTTCCTCATTTAATAAAATAATATTTTCAATCATAATAAAATAACAATACCACATCCCTAATCATAACATTCCAACGATTAAACTCTTAAAATATAATTGAAAATAAAATAACAATATCTACACACGCGTATGATTATTAGTATTATTATCTTTATTACGGTAGACATTGTTATTCGGGTGTACTTATCGAGCACATATATTAAATTTATTTTGATAAAGAAAAGACAAATATGTGGCACACAAAGTGACAACTATATGTTTAGGTAGGAGAGAGTGAGGGGGATTTTACTCCCACCACGTGACACTCCAATTTGATCTATTTAAGCACCTCCTTCAACCTTACTTTCACGTTCCAACTTCACTCCAACTACATGTTAATTTAACACGCTTTTCTCTCATCTCCCTCCTTTCCTCTCACATTTTCCCTTCAACTAAGTCAAAAACATGGCAGAGGGAAAGGGAGTTGAAACTCATAAAGCACTTGATGATTTCGATCCTCCCAAGAAGCCCAAAACAAACTTCTATGCTTTTGGCTGCGCTATATTGGCCTCCACTACATGCATTTTACTTGGTTATGGTGAGTCTTCTTAACTATATTCATGTTTTATCTAAAAGTTTTAAGCTTTACAAGAATCGCATCTAAAACATTAAACCATCCATGTTTGATTATGAAAAGGGGAAGAAGACTCGCGAAAAAGCAAATAGAAAAAAAAGAATGTTTGCAAGATTCTTTAGAGAAAGGGAATCTCCTAATATAACCAAATTATAAATGTGTAAATTGTGGTGTATGTGTAGTTACGATGGATGTTGTTATTGTTATAGATATTGGGGTGATGACCGGTGCAGCCATATACATAAAGAAGGACCTAAAGGTGTCGGATGTGCAAATAGAGATACTCTTGGGAATCATCAACCTCTACTCTCTCATAGGCTCGTGCTTGGCCGGCAGAACCTCCGATTGGATAGGCCGCCGATACACCATTGTCTTCGCCGGCACCATCTTCTTCGCCGGGGCAATTCTCATGGGTTTCTCTCCCAACTATGCCTTTCTCATGTTCGGCCGTTTCGTGGCCGGCATCGGCATCGGCTACGCCCTCATGATCGGCCCTGTCTACTCCGCCGAGGTCTCCCCAGCCTCCTATCGTGGCTTCCTCACTTCTTTCACCGATGTAATGATAACCTTTTTTTGCTAAATATAATTCAACCAAACTTTGATTTCGTTATATTTATTTATTTATCTGCGAAAACTTGATTTTTCAGGCCTTTATCAATGGAGGGATATTACTGGGATACATATCCAACTTCGCATTTTCAAAGATGACATTGAAGTTGGGATGGCGAATGATGCTTGGGGTCGGTGCAATTCCTTCGGCACTCATAACATTGGGAGTGTTGGCGATGCCGGAATCTCCGCGGTGGCTGGTGATGAGGGGACGTTTGGGAGAGGCAACGAAAGTGCTTAACAAAACCTCCGACAGCAAGGAAGAAGCTCAACTGAGGCTGGCCGAGATCAAACAAGCCGCAGGGATACCAGAGAGTTGCAACGACGACGTCGTTCAAGTAACGAAACAAAGCACGGGCAAGGACGTGTGGAAAGAGTTGTTCCTTTATCCAACGCCTGCAGTTCGTCACATCGTAATTGCAGCGCTCGGGATTTACTGCTTCCAACAATCGTCGGGCGTGGACGCCATCGTTTTATACAGTCCGAGAATCTTCCAGAATGCTGGGATGACCGATGACACACATACGCTTCTTGCAACTGTGGCCGTTGGATTCGTGAAGACGTTGTTCATCGTGCTTTCTTCTTTAGTGTTGGACCGCGTGGGACGTCGTCCCATGTTGTTGTCTAGTGTCGGGGGCATGATGGTCTCGCTTCTCACTCTGGGAATAGCCTTTACCATCATTGAGCACTCTGAGAGTAAACCGATATGGGGCATTGGATTGAGCATAGCTATGGTGTTAGCCTTCGTGGCCACGTTTTCCATCGGTGCGGGACCCATCACGTGGGTATACAGCGCTGAGGTCTTTCCGTTGAGGTTGCGGGCGCAGGGTGTGGCTGCCGGCGTTGTGGTGAATAGAGTCAGTAGTGGGGTTGTTACAATGACCTTTTTGTCCCTCACTAAAGCCATCACTTTTGGTGGAACTTTCTTCCTCTATTCTGGTATTTCAGTGATCGGGTGGTTATTCTTCTACTTTGCGCTTCCCGAGACACGCGGTAAAACGCTTGAAGAAATGGAAGGGTGTTTCGGTCATTTCCCAGCCAAATCTAACTCCAAATACAAGGGAGTAGAAAATGGAAATGGCAAAGTGCCACAAGTTCAGCTGGGGACCAATCTCAGCACTTAATGACAATTACGACGTCGTGTTGTAATCTAGTAATTATGTGTGTCTGTTTTTCTTTTCTTTTTATAGTTTTTAAATCAAAATTAGATTCCAAAGAGATTTGTGTATGAAATACAACAACTTTTATGTATAACAAAAGGTTGAAAAGCAAGTGACGTTTCCTCTTTTACAATTACAAATTTACAGTATTTTTTCATGATTATTTTTTGCATATTTTATGGCTTACAATACTATATTTGATAAAAACTCACTCATAAAATGACAGCAAAGTGAGAAAGACATGAAAAATTCAACTTTGTAAGACAACTAACTTACACATTTGCTTAATATGAGAAGAAAAGGAAAAAAAGTTATAAAGAAATGACACTTAAATTTGATATAAAGACACTTTTATATTTATACTAATATTTTGTCGTATTATGGAAATATAATATATATTGTAAAATGACATATTGGATATATTTTTTTAATTTCCTATTTGGGTGAACTCTTATTCAAAATCTCTACTCTTTCAACAGAAAAAAAAAACAATATTTCAACTACTCTCAACGCTTTTTTCCATTACTTAAGCAATAGATCAATGCAAAAGTCTCTGAAGTCTTAATTAGGTTAACTTATTTCTACTTTAAGAATACCCATTTTTTTCTCCACAAAATTTATAATCGAGGAAGAAAGGGGTCCGATAATTTATCTAAGGAATATTCTTTTCCTATACTTGTTTCTCATCTTCCTTTTTTTTCATCATATTAAGGAGGAATAAGATTTTGAAAAAGAACCTCGTTTTGTTAAAGTGAATTATACTTAAATCGTAAAGAAGCTCGTAAAAAGACTCTAAATTAAAATTAATTCCTCTTCATTTTCTTTTTTTCTCTCTCCTACCTTACAATTTTCGTATAAGACATCCCTCAGAAATAAAAAATAAAAAAATTATGCATGAGCTACTGGTTTAGGCACGATTGACTGAGTGCAATAATGATGTACGTAAAGGAGCCTACTACAAGGGAAGGGTCCACCCATGGATAGTGAAAGTGAGATAACGCCACTAGCTCCAACAAGATCCAAGAGATAACTCTATTATTTTGTTGCAATTTTTCTCTATTTATTGTGTTTGAAAATCCTTGCTTATCTTCAGAAAAAAATGTGGTCGACCTTTTTCCTGTGCAAAGTTAGGTCAGAATACCTCACGTTTCCTTTTCTTTTATGTAACTTTTTCTTTCATTATGAAGTCAGTCTCATAAAACGATTCATGGGGTCTTCTGTGACATATGCCAGAGCTCCTTTTTCCATTGAAAACGTTTACTTATGCCATTTTAATGAACCATACTTTTTAATCACATTTTTTTTTTCTATTTAAAAGACTCCAATTTAAAATACAATGCTTAAAAGGATGGTAACATGAACAATAATTTATCACCTAAAAAAACATTTTTAATAATGTACTATATGATCGGTTGATTGGTTGGTCGGTCGATCTAGCGAACAGTGAGATGACAACCGATTAGAAGAAATAGTCGTTGAAGTAATTAAGAAATAATCAAGATAAACCGTCATTGATAGATAATTAACGAAAATCATACAATTATTAATGGGTAATTAAATTATCTAATTTAACGGTTATTATGAAGTTTATAAATACATATTTTATATCAAGGTAAATGTTTTTCATAATCTAACTTTTACTAAACTTCTTGATAAATACGTCAAAGTATTTTCTGCATATCCATCCAAACAGATTGATCGGCCCTAGAATAATAACCAGACGATTGAATGATTAAGATTTGAGATACCAAATAGAGCTAGGAAGATTGTTCCTACACACCCTATAAAGAAACAAATTGTTTAGTTTCTAGGTTTCTCATGCAAATTTGCAGACAAAAAAAGAATAAAAAGTGAATAAAGATAATATCAAATGAATGTAAAAAATTTAAGTCAGCAAAGAATCGTTACTTCGAAATAAAAGGACTTGAACCTTGTGCGCAATCATGGCCAACGGTAAGTGAAGACGAAAATAGCTGGAAAATAAATAGAAAACAAAAAAACCTAGACAATGTGGTCTATGATCTCGTTTCTTATAAACCACTAAATAGATCCTAATTTGTCTGTGAGTGACTTAGCAGTAAAAAGTATCCACTACCGCGACAAAAGATGCTGAAGTTGTAACTGTAGGGTACACCAATTTCTTAATAATTTGCAAGCACTATGAGAAACAAAGCATGTGAGATTTATCTTGAGAATGAGATGCACTCAATATACAGTGTATCTATTTTCTCAGAGGAGACATAATTCCAATATTAGAAACTGACTTTAAATTCATCTTAATTTATACAATTAATATAAAGTAGGTGACTTATTTATATATAGATATACTCTAATTTAGATTTAGATTTTTGTTTTAGTCAATGTACATGTAGTGTATATTTTTTTATGATGAAAAAATGTTATCGTATGAAATCAAGCTGTCCTACAGGATCTGTCTGCTATTATTCCAACATTTGAAATGTTTATATTGAATGAACCAGATAGGATATTTTAAAATACTTCAAGTTAGTTGATATATTATAGGAATATATGTGTATTTGTATCAAGTTGAAGGTAATTTTTACAAAGTGATAAATTATCTTTATATATTTTATTATTTAGACTCTTACTCGGTTAGACTTATCCTTTGTATTTTAAAAATGTATTTTTATTTTAAGAAGATTTAGATATTGTAATAAATGTCGTAACGTTAGATGGATATATTATTATTTGATATAGGTCTATTGATCTAGTTTGACATTATCTTGCACGTTAAGATTTATTTGAGGGTCGGATGACCTCGATCCCATACTTTGTAATGATAAATAAGATTTTGCCATATCTTTAATGAACCTTAATTATGACTCAAAACTAAAGAATTGTATAATAATTTGTCAATTTACCACTCAATATTAATTAAAAAAAATACGAATATTAATAAGTAAATTAAAATATATTCATCTTGTATAAAAGAATTTTGCAAAAATTATACTGAATAAATATATAATTTGAAACAAATCTAAAGTACAATTTATTGTAAACAATGATGATCAAATAATTAATAAATTGATATAATAAAATGAGGCAAAAATTAGCAATGCAAACCTTAATTTTAATTTTTTTAACTAAATCTAAGAAAATATTTTACTATAAATATGAGTAGAGAAATAGAGTATTAATTCTAGCTATAAGAAAACAAAGTGAACACGATTTCACCCCTCTTGGTTTCATCATGAATCAATATTATTCAGAACCGATTCAGGACTCCGATGCTGAAAGCTTATGAGCAACTCTACTGCCATATCAACATATGCATCGTATACTCAATAACAAGTTCAACGTAATGATGACCTAGAAATATACATATAAACAAACTTTAATGTGTATTAAATTTTTTGTCATACTATTATGTCACACAATATTAATTTGATATATTGACAATTTTTTTAAATTAAGAAAAAATTAAAAATATTATTTTTTAATAATCAAGTTAAATAATCACGTCAAAAAAATATTATTTAATCACGTTAAATAAACTCAACGAAAATAAAAAATTCATAAAAAAGTTTCAAAAAGAAAATTATTTAATTTTCAGTTCTTCGTAAATCCAAATTTCTAAACATAAATTTAAAAAATAAAAGGGTTTTGTAGTATAGGTCATGAATATGAATGTGAAAGGCATGAAAATACCTAAAAAAGACAAAGGTTGAAAACTTATTATGCTCCGCAAATGGTTGCCTGCAGATGCTGCATTATTGTCTGGGGCATGGGTATAAATGGACCACTTTTTCTACCTACACTTATTGCACCCTCATAATGCATCAATTGGACTCTCAGTGTAATCTCCATCAGACCCTAACTACCTGTCACAATGTAACTTGCTTTCTGCAATTAATGCTCGTGCAGTAATCATATATTGACTTTAAGTTAAAATAATATTGATGTAACTTTTGGCTTTGAGACGGTTTGAAATGATGAATTATAGAGGAATAATGAATCTATAATTGTTGAAGCAAATATACTCCACATGAGTCATGACATTGCAAATATAATTGCCCTAGACCACACCATCTCCAGAAAGTCGTTAAATGGCATTATCAACTTAATAGTGTCATCCTCACATAAATAATAAGATTCTTAACATTTTCATAGTCACAGATTGGAACAAAAATAAGAATTAATGTCTAAACTAGGGCCATATATTATGTACGAATTAATAATAAAAATAATGTATAAAAAAATTTCTTGATTTTTTATATAAATATATTCGTATCCAATTAAATGAAAAAGAAACTGAAAGAAAGTTGACTATGAACAATCATACACACACGTTAAACCACATATCACACAATTAATTGGATTATATATGGGTGGCAGAGTGTGACAGAGACTGTTTTGGTTGTCCCAATTGTAGTTTATTATGTTCATATAGCTAATTACTATACAATAATATAACAATAATAACCTGTAACAAATAACATAATAATAAGGTTTTTTCTACTATGTTTAATAGTCTTGTAGTCCCAAGCTATTTAGAAATCTAAATCTAAAATAATTTAAATATTTTTTTTTGTGTTTTAAAAAATTTCTTAAAAATCAAAATCATAACAAAGTTTTACGTTTTAAAATCAACAATATATTAAATATACAATAATAGATTCTAACGAGTGAACGATCAAAACAAAATTAGTTAAAGTTACTAATTAGTAGTAACACAAAATAAAACCTTGAATATAACATATAGTTAACTTGATTTCTAAAAGAAATAAAGATCACAAATTGTATTTGATTTTTGATGAAAATTATTAATTAAATTAATTATTTCTATAATACTAATTAATTATAAGTCGTTTTAATTGTTTCAGCCTAGTTCAATTATAATTACAAACTTTAAATACAATTAAAAACATTAATTACTGTAGCAGATAAAGTAAAATGCTATTTTACTCTTAATCTATGCCCTTCCGTTCAGATTTATCAAAGTTTATTCAAAATTTAAACTATTTTCTTGAAATTCTTATTTCAAAAACTTAAAAAAAAAACCAGTTGAGACACCAAATAATACCAATTATAAAAATAATTTAATATTTTATATCATGTTAGAAAACTAGCAAAAGAAAAAATGTTAATATATATATATATATATATATATATATATATATATATATGTATGTATATGTATGTATGTATATGTATGTATGTATAATAATAATAACTTTATCTTATAACAAAATAATAAATATGTATTATATCTTTTATAATGATAAAATTATCATTTCCTCTCTTTATATTGTGAAAATCATATTTAAAATTAGAGATAAATTTAAAATCAATATTAATAAATTGTTAAAATTTTGATAACTAATTTTAAAAACTAATTTAAATTGTAATACTTAATTAATTATAATTTTTTATTAACAATAAAAATGATTGAAGATATTAATATTTTTTAGTTTATAAAATGTTTCTAACTTAGTTAATATAATGATTTTTTTTCTAAATTTAGTTGTTGTTTGATAATTTTCTTATAGTGAATTTTATTTTTGGTGACCTCTTATTTTAAGTTAGTCATTGTGTGATATGAATGACAATTTTTTCATAGCGAGTTGAATTACAATTAACCTAGAATTTTTTTTATCATACGAAATTAATTAAGATTAAATAAATAACTAATTTCCCAAAAATATATAAGTAACTTATTTTCATTATCATATAAGTCAACATTATTTTAGCCTACTTGATTCGGTCCTTGTAGAATAAATATATTAATTTAATTCTCATTAACGAGGATGTTGACATTCTTTTACATTAATTTCTTTTTTTCCTGACCACCATTGTGTGTGTATATATATAATTTAAGTTTTTATATTAGTAACAAAGTATTTTATAACTATAATAGAGTATTTGAAGTAATTAACTGAGTCTGTAAAATAAGTAGAACTCTATACATAAAATAATAATTCAAAAAGTCTTTTTTGGTACATGTAAGATTTCATCTTATACCATAAAATATAATTTTTGTATGTATATGTTGGGATTGACACATACAATAGTTGTCCACTTTTCATCTAACATATATTACATATTTAAGTTATGACTACAATATTTATCTAATATTCGTAATAACCTCTATAATGGAAATTTTATTGTAAGCATATTTCCTTTTATCTTCAACCAAGTGCACATATAAGTTAAAAGTCTAAGAGTACCCCTTTCTAGCTAAGAGGTCAATCATCATCGTGTTCATGTCCAGAAATTTATGTTCTTTTTTTGCTCAGTCTCTTTTGTACAAATTATCCTTCATAGGCATTCCGCTAACTTCATTTTGTTGTTTTTTATATCTTGATTCACTGATATAAACAAGTGTTTCTTCAATACTATTCATCCTCTTCTTCCTATTCAACATTTTGAATCTCTTAAATTAATATATATACTCGATCTCTTTTTAATATGAACCACTCCCTCTTCCATTCCAATTTGCAAACCCATTTATATTGTTTTATGAATTACAAACAGATCAAAAATAATATGCAATAAACCCTTCTATCAATAAAGCAATTATTAGATCTTTTAGAATAAATCGGAAATGAATCTATTAATAAAGAATAATTAATAAAGAACAATTAATAAATACGAGTATATGATTTTTTCTTTATATAGAACACTTTAAGTTCTTTTGACTTTTTTTTTTCTGATGGAAGAAAGAGAAAGAATAGGATATAATAATGGTGCTTACATGTAAAGATTATAACCTCTTTATATAACCTACATCTATAGATTATTTTTTCTAGAGTTTTAATAATTTTATTTTGACCTCTTCAACAAATTAAAATTATTTTTAGTCTTTACACAGTAAACATTTCATTACATATAATTCCTTAGTTACGTTTACTTAATTAAATCATTTTATAATTTACTAAAAAAAATACAATAAACCCTGATACATTTGTTTATATATATATATAACCTAAAATTATTAACAATTTATTGTCTAACCAACTCTATAATGATTCACCTAGCTTTCACTACACTTCTTGCTCATTGTAAATAAGAACACAACAACATTTTCATTAGCTAGATTGTGAATTTTGAGTTGTGCAACTCTTTCAAGGAACATAAACATTAACAAGGAGGTTTTTTCTACCTAACACATTATTGTATATAAAACAAGGCATAAAAACCTAAACACAAGGAGAAACTCCACATCAGGAACATGGTCATCTCTACTAAGATTGACGTTTATTGTAGAAGCTAGCGAAGTTCCTTCACATGGTGGCTTGTGAAGGTTGGGGAATCCACAGTAGATGTTTTACGGGGAAGAAATGGCACACTGGATCTTGCCCAGCTTTAATTCCAAGTTGCCTAAACAAAATGTGGTTTGGATCCCAATCGGAAGTGTCTAAATGACAGATGCCGAGAGCTTCAACTTTGTTTTCTCCATTCTCACTACCTAATGAGACCTTGAACACCTTGCTCCCTGTGGCTATGAAGTGACAGTAATGAATGGCATAAGGGTAAGTTAGGGGATGACAAGCCACCCATTTAGGAGCATTGATATCTTCTGATACATCCAAAATGGTGAACTTTTGTAGAGGGACACCGGAGATTGTGGGGAGGCTAGTTGTCAGAAGGTTGTGCTTGGTCTCTGAACCGATGGTGGTGCTAACGAATTCGAGCATGGACTCTAGAGAGGTGGCACAAATCTTGGTCTCTCCTGTGATGGGTTCTCCTTCACATTGTTCGAGTGTTCCTCTCATGGCAACAGCTTCGGGAGAATCTTCTAGGATCGAGAAGAGTTGAAGAACACTTGGAAGTTGTGAGCTTGAGAAAGGAATAGAATCGGCTTCCTTTCTGGGAAGAAAGTGAGAAACCTCTTCGATGGGAAATTGCAGTGTCATCACATTCCCAACATAAAGATCATTCAAAGCGAAAAATCCTGCCTTGAAAGCCTCTGTATGATCCACGTTGGAAGACTTTTTCAGATCGGGTTTGGGATCGGTTCCACCGTATGTTATGTAAGGTTTACTGGTATCATCATAGGATGACTGTTTTGGAAGTTTCTTGGAACCATAGGCAGTAATGTAAGGATGATTGGCTTCATTGGTAGTAATGTAGGGAAGATTGAGTTCATTGGAATGAGTGATGCCACCATAACTAGTTGTAGATAGAGAAACATCACTATTATGTGACTCTTTTGTAGTTTTGTCGACACCATAGGCAGTAATGTAAGGGTGATTGAGTTCATGAGAATGAGTGTAACTTGCTGTGTAAGGCTGAGTGAGTTTTTGACGGTGATGGTTGTGCTTGGTATCTGTATATGAAGCTATATAATTTGGTTCAACAGATTTTGAAGTGGTTCTATAACTCAAAATGTAAGGTAAATTGCTAGACACCACTGTTGCTTTGGCTTCATCCACCTGCTTCTCATCTTGCAGCTCTACCTTCATATCTCTTGCTTCAATGTTGTGTTCATTCTACAATAAAATTCAAGTCAACCAAAATAAAATAAGAGATAACTTTTATATATATATATATATATATATATATATATATATATATATATAGAGAGAGAGAGAGAGAGAGAGAGAGAGAGAGAGAGAGATAGATAGATAGATAGATAGATTATGGATTAACAAGTCATTTTGTAATTAAAAATTAAAAAAAAATACTAAATATAACAATATTATCCTGTATAATTAAAATAAATAAATAATTCTAAAAATAGATAATAATTGATATCATTATAAAATTAAAAGGAATTTTTTCTTTCTTAAGGTAACATAAGAATTTAGAAGAAAAACTAATATAAAAAATAAACACGTCACTTCAATCTTAATCTGTATATGAATATAAAATCAAACGTGTCAAACTTAAACAAACTTTTATTTTATTTAGGTCACATTTTCTCATGTATAATATAATTTACATCATATAGGTTAAACATAAATGGGACGAAAACAAAGATAGTAAAAGGAAAAAGTTAACTAGGTCGTGTTAACTGTGTCTTAAGAATGAAACAGAATATACTAAATATTTAGTGAATGAATTAGTAAAACAAATTTTCTTGTAGTGAATGAATTAATAAAACAATTGTATTATGTTTAAAATATACACACTAACCATTTCTAAGAAATTGTCACAAAATTGCAATTATTGCATTCAGAAATAAATAAATTGGATCGATATAGCATATATAATATTAATATTGATAAAATCATATTAAACCGACCCCAACAATAGACTTATCTACATATCAAGAATTCAAAACTAATTAAAAGAAAATAAATGGATATGGATGAGTAAGCTAGTGACAGAATATTAGAAAAAAGGTGCAAAACAGATATACCAAAAAATGTAAAACATATTTTATAAACAGTTAAATGGTGCAGAAAAGTAGGTATACTCCTTCCTATAATGAAATATAAAGCTTGATTAAAAGCTTATAGGAGAAACTTATATTATATATATATATAAATGAATTACCATAATTAGCAACAGAAGGAAAAGAGAAAGAAAGTGAAAGCCATGAGTAGCAGCCATGTTTCTGATATATATCATGAAACTAAGATGAGAGTGTACTGATATCAGAACTAACCAACCTTTTTATAGATGCTAAACATCACCTTTCATCCATTAATTACTGCATGTGGGTTATACAATAATAATATTACCATTCCACCGTACCAATGCTTCAAAAATCGAGCATATATATAATATAATTATGTACATAATTATTGGAGGTATCACCTATGTATAAAATCAATTTTTGAGAGTTGGCTTTGAAAAATAAGTTAAATTTAATTTCATTTTTTAAAAATTATTGAAGTTTATTTTAACAATACTAGTTAGTCTTACTCGTCATATATTAATATTAGATACTTATTGAAATATCATTAATATTTAATCTCATAACTAAAAAAAATTATAATATATAAGTGAAAGCAAATAATATTTTACAAATTAATTTTATTAAATTTATTAAGTTTAAAGTTTACTTTTTAATATTTTTTTTATAAATCAATTTCATAAAAATTGAATTAAATTGATTATTTTTAATAATAACCTTTAATTTTATTATTTTAATTAAAATAATATTATTTAAGAAATTTCATCATTTAAGTGATTTCTCTTTATTTACGTAAATAAATATTGCTCAGTTTTTTATGTTATAAGTGAGCCAAAACAATACTTTGAGTAATAACATGAAAAAATTAATGGTATAAACTACAATGAAGTTAAACAGCCTATCGGTATGTCATTCAAGTTGATAGTTAACTTATTTTTTCTCTTTTAGAAAATCAGAAAAGAAAAATACATAGAGATGAAAATAAAAATATTTTAAATATTTAATCTAATAAATTTGTTGGTATGAATTTTATTAAATATATTTAAATTTATAATGTAATTAAAATAAAATAAAATTTAAAAATAATTTACAGTAACTGTACAGTCACGTTAAAATGAATCTTCATTTAATAAGGCATCTTCTTCCATCTTCATTTAAATGTACAGTTCCGTTAAAAGACATCTTCAGTGAAAGTGATGTACGCTTCATCAATAAGAAACCTCCCTCATTGGAGACAAAAGCTCTTAGTCAACTCTAAGAAATACTTTTATATTTTTTTTAGATAAGTTTACCCATAAAAGAAATTATTTTTACTCACAAAACATTTTGCATGTAGCAATTAATTATAGGTAATACTCATTTTGAACACCAAAAATTAAAGTAGATAAGGCCCACTTACCAAAATAAAAAATATAGAAAGTTTGCTTCACATGTGGATCTGTGCTGCATGTGATAAGCTTGTATAGTTTACCACAATTATTGTGGTTTTAATAATTTTATATAAAATATCAGTTTATCCATTCCTCTAATTATTGTGATTACATATTATTGTTTTAACAGTTTTGCCAAAAATTTATCAAAAACGTCAAATAGAAAAATGAAAAAGTTATTCGTATATTAATATATTTTTAAAAACTATATATTGCTAAAATTATATATATATATATATATATATATATATATATATATATATATATAAATATATATATAATACTAATTAAGTATCAAATCACATTAAATTATATAAATATATAATCTACGTGAAATGGAAGTTTGGTGTAAGTGTTATATATAAAGATAAAGAAATAGATAGAGTAAGACGGAAGATATGGAGTTACTAAAAAAAACTAAGAGTTATTGTTGTAGTGTGTGTATTTATTATAATGGTCAACGATGAAATACTATTTTAAATAGTCATATTAAAAGAGATAATAAATATTTTTTGTTTGGTTTCGAAGGGAGGAAAGAAGAAGACTCAATTATAAGAAAAAAGAAATTATAACTATTTAATAGTGGTTTTATTTATAAATAGATTGAAATAGTTCTTTCAAATTTAAATATCTTCAATGTAAATATTAACACTTTATATATGTTTTTGTTTAAATTAAATGATTAAATATATTTTTGTCTCCTAATTTTATTAAAGATTTGAATTTATCTTTTTAAAATTTTGATTAAATTTAGTGTCTTAATTTTAAAATATGTAAATTTAATTTTTTTAACTAAATTTTGTTAAATTTATTTAACAAATATATTTTATAATAACATTTAAATTATTTATATTAATTGACACATTAAAATCTCAAAAAAATTTAGCAAAATTTAATTAAAATAACTATTTTAAATATGAAAAATTAAATTAATCTAAAATTTTTAAAAAAAAATCAATTTTTAAAAAAAACTAAAAATATATTTAACCATGAATTAAACTATCACTGATTAATAGAAAAACACCACTCTTAATTATTAGTTTTTGTTTTAGCTTAACGTGTATTGCTCACAAATCCATGTTAAGTAAATTTTCAAGTGCCTATGACATAGTAAACATGGAAAGGTATCACATAATCTAAAGAAACTTATTTATGTTTATGACGAAATTAACAAAGATATAATAGTCATTTGATGATTCAGAAGCTCTTTAGTACTTCTATTGAATACCCCAAAAAGGGAAAAAAGAAACATGAGATTAAGTAACGAATAAAAGGAACTACATAATTATAAACACCAAGATCAAACCATTCCATGGAAGTAATTTTCAATAATAGCAACTACCAGGAACTAAGAAAAAAAAATATAATTCTCAACATTTGCACATTATCATTAATTGATGAAATTCTACAATATCAATTTGACAGAAATTAACATTTTCAACCACTTTAAGATGTATATCCTGCAAATAATTTGTGATCAATACTCTGTTTCCAGGACACCATCAATAAGACCAAACTCCAAAGCCTGCAAAGAGAAAAGGTAGTACAAAAAACATCCAGTAAAATATAAAAATTGAGGAAACAAAGATCAAAACAAAAATTGCAGCCTTAACTGAAACTAAACACCTTAATAATCTCCTCAGAAAATAGACAACATAATTATTTAGATAACAAGTACCAAGGTGTTTTGAGATGCATTAATTTTATAGATTAATTAAGTCAATCACGCGGTATAAACTAAACAGACAATCCAAATTTTAACTGAAACATTTACTTAATTTTCTTTTCCTCTAAATTTTATTTCCTATTAGCAATACAACAATTTTTGGTTTCTCTGAGAACTTGTCCAATTCAATGAACTTATGTCATGTCACTGCTATAGAAGGAAAACAGTTCTCATTACCTCAGAAACAGACAGAAAACGGTCCCTTTCTGTGTACTGCTGCACCGTCTCTAATGGCTGCCCCGTAAAAGCACTATACATCTTGTCAATTTTCTGAAATCCAAATAGAATGAGTGAATTGAGCATAGCATTCCAAGAACTGTAAAATAAAACTATGACAAGGAAAAAGAAGCCACAGAAACTTGGGCAGGTCATGAAGAAAATATGTTAACTTAGTGTCACACAGAAAAATGGAATTCTAAGATCATAGGAGCTTTAAAGTTGCCCACAAATTATCACAATGGTGCAAATCAGAGGAAGAAAGACTAACATGGCGAGATTGAACAGCTTCATTCACTTGGCGTCTGACATCCTCAACATGACCCTGCAGTGAGATTAAGAACAATCAGAAAAGAAAATATCTTGTGTTGACCAAAGAAGTTTACATAATACCCAAAAATAGATCCTACTCGCCATCAATCAAATTTTATTCGTAAATGCTTTGATACATCAAATTTCCAATTGCAGAATGCATTACAATTAGCATGGAAGATGACTTCAAAGTTCAAACATAAGATTCACATTGGAAGATATCAGGCTTCCAATATAACTTTTTGATGATCCATTGCATATTGTCAATTAAATTAGCTCCAATCTCAAGTCTGGAAACTCAGGTTCACTAGTTTCATAAAAATTTGTTACTAGTAAGAAGGAAGGGGAACATGATGTGGGTTTGACCACTTTCCTCATATACTAGATGGTGCAAAGATCAAATTTTGTCATACCTCAACATTACTATTATTATTAAGATATAACTTATCACTTCATTTTTATTACTTTCTTCCTGCGTTTAATTAGTATGGTAGATTGTTCTATTTCAAGAATTCTCGGTTCCTATAGCAAAGTTTCAGAAGTTTCATTCTTACCCCACATCCACTCTGTGGTTGATGTATCATAATGCGAGCATTTGGCATCGCATAGCGCATTCCCTTCTCTCCTCCAGCAAGGAGAAGTGCTCCTTGGCTTGCAGCTACTCCAAAACAAACGGTACCAACCTTGGGCTTAATCTGAAAGATTGAGTCACCAAATTCTTTCAGGTAGAAACATTGACAACTGATAGGGAATTGAAGCAACTACAATAGGAGGGAAAATGTAACTGGACTTAAAGCTAGTGCTTGTGTGCTTGTGTGCTTGTGTGCTTGTATTGGAAGGGATGACAAAACTTCGATCTTACCCAAGACATGCAATCATAGACTGCCAATACTGAATAGGTGCTTCCACCGGGGCAATTTATATATACCTGTGACACAAGTAGCTCGCTATAAATCCCTTTTCACAACTGAAAGAAGCAAAGTAACCACAACAAGGCATAACAAACCAGTATATCTGATTTTTCATCAATAGTAGCAAGAGTCACAAGCTGTGATATAACTCTTTGAGCCACTTGTGAATTGACTGGCTGCCCTATGAATATTATACGATTCCTGAACAAAACAGATGACAGATCAATAGGTCCTCCGGGAGTCATCACTGCTGGTGTTATTGATGGATTCCCCTTACTGGCCTCAATTGCACCATAACTACAAGTAAACTGGAACATCAATAAGCTCTTTATCCATTCACTACTAAATACAAAAAATGTAGGCAGGGGAACTATGTGCATGTCCGTGAGGGAATACAAAAGTTAGTAAAAATAATCTGAAGTTTAGCTACAATGAAACTTGCAGAAACTAAGTGTATAGATAGGTCATGATGATTATTGCCATGCCACTGCTTATTAACAGATGCGTTAAAGCTTTGTTAATATTTCAAAGTGCACTCTTTTATAACCTAATTCACCTTTACACAGATACACTTCCCTTTTCCAGTTAATAATCATAGATAAACCAGGCCTTGAACAACAAATGATGGTCAACAATATGTATTCACATGCATCCTATCTAAAAACCACATAACACACGAAGCGCCTGAAAATGAAAGTGAACAAAACTTTACCTTGTGCTTGCACCATGGATACTTTTCTCATCAAATTTTAAAGGAAAGCCCCCAATTTTACTTGACAACCCTGCACAAAACAAAACATACATACGATAACATATTTTAGCGTTGCAATGCTCATAACTCAGCTAAATACGCAAACAAAAAAACTTCTTATTTGTTTATATGATTTAGTTTATAGAGTTTCAAATTATTAGTGAACCATACGGAAACAATTGCTCAGAAACCTGGGCAGCAAGTAAAAATCCTAGTCATAAAACGAGTAGTAACTGTTATTGCTAATTTGTGGAATTGTGGTCAAACTGAACTCTTGATTAAAATTCTTAAATTACGCAAGGCAGTTATATACACCCAGAACGAGGTTAAACTATCACAGCATAGAAAAGCCATCTAGTTTCGAATTGCAGTCGAAAAGAAAAAGTTGCCAAATTAGAAAGTTACCAACTTCTGATGAATTGCCATATGGGCTTGGAAAAGAAGAAGCTACCGAAGAGGGGTTTCTGGTGAAACGGGAGTTCAAATTTCAGGTTATGAAAAATAATTGTAAAAAAATAAAAGTAAAAGGCGAATTGGGCAATGTGAAAATGAACCTGTGAGAAAATACAACGTGGGAGGGAGTTCTGGAGCGAGAAGCTATAGTGAAGCTGGCGCTAGCGGGCACTGACAAAGCTTGAGGAACCATTGCTGAAACTCCGAAACAAGATGGAACAGAGATACTAAGCTTCAGTTAGTCCCCACCTAGATTAATGGTTTTGGTTTTGTTTCTCCAAGCCCAATGGACCTTTGTCATTTTTGGCCCATTTATGATATGGCCCGTTTTGTTCTTAAATATAATCACAAAGAATTAAAACAGATTGATTTTTATTTTTTATTTTTTAACAATTCTTTAAAAGAAATCAATTAAGTTTTCATTTTTTTAAATTTCCTTCATAACCAAAATATATTTTTTGCATTTAAATTGCTAGTTGATAAAGGTTTCAAAAATGAAAATTTTTTTTACACATAAGTTTTCGCATTTAAATTAGAGTTTTTAATTTGTTATCTCATTTTAGTTTGACCTGTTTAATCCGTAAAATTAATAAGATGAGCTAACATATCAGCCTGTTTTTTTAAAATTAAAAATTAATCTAAAAATTATTTTTTTATCACATTATTTGAAATATATAAATATACATTAAGATTAAAAATTTAAATTATTAATACTTACACATTAAACTTTAAATAAATAATTTAGTATCTAAAAGTAATAATAGTTTTAATTTATTTTATTAGAGATATCAATTAGTCAATTAAAAATGTATAAAATATTTGTATAATTAAGTTAAATTTTAGATATAATTAAAATAAAAATAAAAAAAATAAAAAAAATAAAAAAATACTAATAGATTAGTCTATGAATCAATTATTTGATGAGACGGACTAAGATTTCCAACCTCTTTTTAGTTACAATGAACCAGCAAGTTATTTTTCCTTTTTTGTGAATTCGCTAAAATAGATCTAAAATAACTCGTTTTACCATACTTAAATGATCTTTGAGTTTAAAAATATTAAAAAATAAATAAAATCAGAATATATTTAGAAAGAGAAAATGGCACTTGATGGATAAATAAGCATATGTGTAAACAACTGATTTTTTTGATAAAGAAATTTTTTTATCGTTTTTTCCTTTCCATTTTTTTCTATCATTGTTTTTTTTATATGCTTTATTTGATCTTGATTTCATGAGGGTTATGGATATGTATGATATTTAAAAGTAAATTGAAAATGTAGATGCTTTTTAATATTCTTTGTAGGTATCATTATACAGCAGCAGTGGGTCTGTGCAATGGACTAATCCACCAGAAAAAGGCAAAAGAAAAGAGTTGAAAAATGACGTTAGAGAAAATTGATGAGAAAAGCTATAGCTAGCTATCATTCTGAGATGAAGAGGGTAATGAAAAAAGAAAGGTAGGAAGAAGAAAAAAGGAGGCACATTGTTATGGTTGAGTTTTGACCTATTAAAATGAATAGTGGGAATAGTGGCAACAGATCATAGATCACTTTTCTTGATTCATATATTTTCCTCAATGTTTGACTAATATATGTATATATATATTATGGTGTTTGTTGATCAGATCATTTGACTCTTTGTGCGTCCCATGTAGTGGCAAACTGAAATTGTTGGCAAAAACTGTTGAATCTGCAGCAACTGTCGTGCACCTCTAGCCTTAGCTCATTCCACACACCACTCAAAACTTTTTACCCTATAAAAAAAATAATGATATTTTGACAACATTTTTTTGACAATATTTACCATCATTTATGTGTCATTCTGTGATTGGTCCAAAATTACTTCACAATCAATAATAATAATTATAGACACTAACATGGATCGATCACAAAATGACATCTAAATGGTATTAAAATATTATAAAAAATGTTTTCAAAGTATCATTATCCTAAAAAAATTATATTTAGTGATTATTTTGCGGAGTTTATAAACCCCCATCCCATAGAACCACTCAAACCTTTGTTAAATTATTTGTTTCTGTTCAATATCTCACATACATAAATTAAAGGTAGGATTAAATTGTAACATAATGTACATTTCTTTTATTTAGTTAGTTCTTGTGAAGTTAAATAGATAGTGTAGGCAAGTTTTCTTTCTCTCTCACACATCTATTACACTAATCTTACAATAAAAAAAATTAAATAATATCATTCATTCTCATATCTTTTTAGGAGGGGCATCTTTTTATATGTTTTTTAATTTTATCTTTATTTTGATAATTTAGTGCAATTAGGTCTTTTGTTTAGTATTATATTAACAACGTTAAAAAAATTATGTTAGTTTTTTTTAATATTTTTAAAAAAAATAAGTATTTATCACGTGTGAAATTGACTTTATATCATTGGACAAAGACAATATAATATCATAATACTATGTTTTACTGTCACGTTAAATATCATTGTTTTAGTTTCAATTTAACCCGACTATGATACATGATAAGTTTTATAATAATAAAATTTTGTTTTACAATAATAAAACTCGTACTTCTTTATTTGTCAAGAGATGAATATATAAATACATATATTATACAAATTAAGGAAAAGTTATGTCACTAAATACATTTCCAATTAGACTAAGAATAAAACTCGTACAAGTATAATCCTATCATACTTTTACAAATAACAGAAGAAATTAAATAAATCAATTATGTAAACTTTTTTTATGAATTTAAATCAATTTATAAAATGTTTGACTTTTTTTATAAATTTATATAGGGTTAAGAAACAAAAATAGTTATCTCCACTAAAAGTTTTAATTAGTAAGTTTGTAGCTTTATCCAAATTAATTAAGAGTGAGATTTCATAAACTAATATGAGCCAATGAGGACTCTAGTTCTCTTCTCCAACTCTCATTCCATTCTTGTTCTGTGCCATATATATAGATACGTCTCCGTATTCCTTTGCTCTGAAAATTTAACATTATTATATCAAAATCACATGATCTAGGGTTTGGTTTTGACCCCAAATAAGGCACTGATATTTCCCAATATATTTGTGTGTTTGTGATGGGAGAAGATAGATATTGCTAAATCTGTTTAAGCAATAATTATGGAAAAGCACTTGCCAAATGGGTTGCTTCTAAGGTTAATTATCTCTCCCCTTAAATATTTTTTAATGAGTTGAAAATGAACATTGTTTAATCAGAGTGACGTACGCAACTTTTGGTGCCATAAATAACTTTCAAGATAGTCAATGGCAATTTAATTTTCGGTGATGAAATAGCATCAGATTTTTGAAAGAAAAACAAATAAAAATAGCACATTAATTAATTAAGAATTTGAACGAATTGAAAGTCCATTGGGAAAATTATATGTTACAGAGACAAGTAGGCGTTCTGATGCAGAAATTAAGTTGACTTTGGCATCCAGATAGATCACAACGCATCCATCACAGGACACAGGAAAACAGAAGCTAATATTCACAAAAAATAGTGCTTAATTACATGCCACGCATCAACCTATAGGGAAGCAAAATAAAGTTTTTATTCCATTTCTTTATAGGCATCATAATCATTTTTTTAAGTGATGCACATTCAAGTTGACTTTCAAGAAAATGCCAACCGACCATTTATCTGGGCTTTTGTCTTCTTCTCAATGAATCTAATGGGAAAACCCTACTTCAAACACTCTCATATATTTAACAAAACTATTGTATAAAAGTGCTTTTTATTTACAAAGTTTCTTATTAACGAAAAGTGAAAAAAATATAACAAAAAGAAAGGGTGTATAATTAGAGCATGTTCATTACGAACTTTACAGTTGATATGTGTGAAATACCCATCGAAATTTTCGTATCAGATGACTGATGTTATTTAAAACTGAAGCTAGAATAAAACAAAAATTTCCTTTCTTTAAATGATTTGATAAATCTTCTAACAGCCTTGAATATGACCATCTTTCGTGAGAGTAACATACATTTGCTTGGAATACAGAAAAAATAAAGTTATAATAATTATACTGATTTGAACCTTTGAACGACAAGCTTCTTCTTAAATGTTTTTCTTCATTTTTTACATCCATGGTGGTTATGAAATTTCCAAGATATACCTTTTTGTTGTAGAAAAGAAGAATATATATATATAAGATATTTGTGGCAACACTGCCAATTAAAAACTGATAAACCAATATTCAAAGTTTTTGGTATGTCAGCATGACGAGTAACCCTTTACACCTCAAAATATGTACAATTATGATATATGAGGCTTGGTTCATCGAATGCACAAGGACTTGTTCTAGTTTTACCTCTATAGTTTTATGTTAGCTTGGATTATCGGAATGAAACTTCTGATTAGACCAATACCAAGAACACCTTATACCAGTAGGATGCATGAAAAAACAACTTTTTACTGCAAAATTTACTCATCAAATATCAGCGTCTGAATTATATAAACGTGTCAAAAATAGGATTTTTAAATGACTAACTTTATACACAGGTCACAGTCATGACTACTAATTCCAAAGTCAATCCAATATTTGAACATATAATACAGAATTTGTATACAAATGGTTGTGATGTTGCTTATTTTGCATGTTTATTGTAATGTTCACACAAAGCCTTTGCAATTGTGCAGCTGAAGGAAAGAAGGGAATTTGTTTTACAAAATTTTTTATTTTAATAGTAGTTATGTTATTGATATGAAATATTTCTTATACGTAATTAAGTTAACTATATATGTATATATATATATATATATATATATATATATATATATATATATATATATGTACTGATATATACTTTTCCTACCAACCAACTCAATGAAGATCTTTATCTCTCACATGTTTTACTTAAATGAAGTTGAAATGATTACCAGAAATATAATATAGCAATAGCGAAGAAGTGCCGTGACTTCTGCAAACTTATGCTGTGGAGTAGAGAAGCACTTCCACCGACCCTTTAAAGTTGGCTAATAATGATCACATCTAGTTCCATTATCTGAACATAATATATAATTATCTTTATCTTTCACCATTTTTTTATTTTCTTCTAAACACACATCTCAAAAAACACACCAAACTAAAGTAGACAACTTTCTGTTGTCCCATTTTGAATTCTGATATACATTTTTGTTTCCTGAACTTGCATTAGTGGACTATCATTACTTTAGAATAAAAAATTAGTGTAACTCAAATTTACTAAAGGTAGAAGGAAAACTGAGCAGAAACTATTGAAACTTAAATGCACGCACTTAAATGATGAATGTAGAAGTTGTAAGGGTTGTGATTCTCAACCACTCTTTTTTTTCTTTTTCTTTTTGAGAAAGCATAGCCTTGTATTTACTCTTCCTATTTTTAAGTTTTTCACACACATAATACATTTCTTTGAGGGTCACTTCTGGCCTATAAAAGGGATGTCTCAGAGACTGAAAATCCTAGCCTTCACAAACTTAATGAGAACTTCGTATCTTAGCAAAAAAATGAAGTCTAACTTTGCTTTTTTAGTAGTATTCTCTCTTCTCCTGGTAAGCTTCTATGAAAGTTTATGCTATCTTATTATCTGAAACCTCTTTTATGATCATGTGTTGCTTAATGATGATCTTTCTGTTTTAGGTTGTAAACCTCAGCTATGCAAGAAAATACATGGGAGACTATTGGAAGAACATGATGAATGGCCAACCTATGCCTGAAGCGATCAAAGATCTCCTTGTTCAAGATCCACAAGAATCAGATGCAGCTGCAGTGAAGGATCATTTTATCCGGGACTTTGATATAAGACCTAATATCATATTATATCACACGCATGATATGTCCAGAAAGCAGAAGCAGCATGCCATGGCCAAGAAAATAGAAGAGCTTCAAGAACCAGGAAGACATGGCTGAACGAACCAGCATAAAAGCTCAAATCATTTGCTCATGGTTAGAGAAGGAAGACACACGTATCTCTACATAGTACATGACCCATGAACATCATGGTCTTTAGTATCTTGTAGAGTTATTCATGTTTCTAAATCTAAACCACTCTTTCTGTTGAACACTTGAACCCTTTATTAATACATGTATCTTTATGGCTGTCCTTTTTTAGCTGCATATATCTGTGTCCTGCAGAACTTTTATAATCAATAGACATGATGCTTCTTTGGGCCTGTCATGATTACTCATCAGTATTCATATTTATATATAAAAAAAGAATATGTTAAGTCTTCAGAAAGATGTATACTTTTGATCATTGATTCTGATAATATTATCAATTTTACATATTTCCATCTCAGAGTTTCAAAGGAAAGAAAGCATATTAATTTCAGATCAAGATTTTATGAGAGGATGCAATTTATTCTTCCATGTGGATGAAGGAAAGATGATATATGTGCTGTGCTGCTAATTTTCCTGTGAAATGAATCTTCTCTCTTGGTTCCTTTCTCTCCTCAAACCAGTTAACTATTTAGCAAAAAACTTAATTTATTTCCCTTGACAACTTGTACTTCTCAAGCTGGTTTAGAATATATATATATATATATATATATGATTGCACTCATCTAAGAAAATGTTGATTTGTAAATACTATTAACTGTTGATGGTATGACAAAACAAAGAAATTTGTATAATAATGTAAGCAAAACGTGTTGTTGTTTTATATTTTGGGGCCCAGTGGAATCGGCAGTACGGTTTGTGTACTTGCAGAAACTTAAAGCCAACAATACACACAATTAGTTTCTGTTTTTTCTTTTTAAGGTTTATTTGGGGTTGAATCAGTTTTTTTTTGAGAGTTACTCACTCCACTACCACCGGCTCCTCCCTGCAGCTCCCCATTCCCTTTTTGTTCTTTAATAGTATTTAATTTTTAATTTTAACTTTTGCCAACATTTAACTATTAATGGTTTTCACTTGCACCCGCACAGTCTACCACTTCCGTGTAAATGAAATCGCTTTCAATCTTCTTCTTCTATATTGTGATTTTTGTTTACGGAAAGTGTGGTGGTGTAGTGTAGGGTTATTGTAGTGTGTTTGGTCGGATCTCGACATGTACAATCGGACATGCCATCAAATTTAAAATAACACTTGTTGCTTCTTTAAACTCCATTCTGCAATTATTTCTATTCTAATTAATTTTTTTTAAGGAAAAGAATGATCTAATAAATAGTTAGATACAATGGGTGCAAACTGACGAGGTAGCCATTGATTCTTTCTACAATTCTGGAAAGATAAAGGGTTAAAATATCTATTACTTAGTTGTTTTTCATGTGGCCCTAAATCTGGTTGCAGTGCAATTAAATCAACCAAACCTAATTAATTCCAAAATGCCTATTTTCCTTTGCAAAGAACACTGATCTTTTCTTTTCCCCCGAAATCCTTGGCTCTCTTTCGCGGCCAAAAACAAAACCCAGCTGAGGACTCTTCAGTTTCGCGTTCTCTTCTTCTCTTTCGTCTTGATCCTCCATCTCGCACAAGGAAGGTGGTCTTGCGGTGGCCTTGTGGGAGTAAAGATGAAGATGTGACTGAAGAACAATGAAGGCGCCACGACGAAGGTTTCTTCTCTCCATTCTGATTCGCGACATAAGGAGAAAGCTTCTACCTTCTTCTTTCTCTGATTTCGATTAGGTTTTAGGGCTTCCTGTTTTCCCATGAGTGGTTTGGTTTTCTTCATTGGATTGTTGTCTGGTTGATTGTTCTCTGAAGGAAGGATGAGGGAAACGTGTCGTTCTCGTTCTTGCAACAATTTGGAGTTCATATTTCATCTTGGAGGTTTGACTTCTGGGTTTCTGATTCATGTATATCCTATTCTTCAACATTTTCTGGGAATGATTTTAATGCTCTACCAGCAAAATAGACCTAAATAAATTAAGGAGAACAAAAATTAAAAAAAATTCAATTTCAAGCGCCAATCTTCACAGCAGACGCACCCCACTAACGAAGCACCACCACCGCACCACCAACGCAGCACAAACACACAAGCAAAAATGAAAAAGAAAACAGGAATGAAGTGGAAACAGATATGGAGAATGATTGGGGAAAAACGAATATGGAGAATGGTAGGAGAAAAACGGATATAGAAAGAGAGAAAATAAGAGTTAGGGGTGGACTGCGACTGTTAGTTAAAACGAGAGGCAGGGAATTAGGGTTTTCATATAAAAGTAAAAATAAATAAATGTTTAAAGTAAAATGGGTAATTTTGTAATTAAATTTTTTTGGGGAGTTGTAGGGATGGGGTGGTGAAGGGAGTAGCTCTCTTTTTTTCTAGGTTGAAACAGATAATTTTGTTTGGATCCAAGCCCATTGGGCTTCACTGTGGATAGCCCATATTGATTGGAAGGATTCTTCAACCAGAAAGCTCACTCTGTTGTTGTCCATGTTCCTTCACACACTATTATCTCTCTAAAACTAAATAATTATCCATATATAAATTCTTATTACAATCAATAAATTCTAAAACTAAAGAATTATCCATATGTAAAACTTTTTCTTTTTAGTTTTTATATCCTTGTTCTTTCTTTTCCTTTTTTTTCTCTTCTTCAAGTTCTCATTTTTCTTTTCTTTAAACTCATCAATAAAATATTTGTTATATGCACATTTGTTATATTTAAACTGATAAGTAATTTTAGCACTTGACATAAGTCAAAAATAAAAATTAAAAATAACTTAATATCAAAAGTCGAAGCTCTTGAAAAAATAGAGAGTATTTTGATATTTAATTTGGAAAAACATATATTGACATCAAACTAATAAAAAACTGAGTGATAAGTCATCTGGTTAATTGTTAAAGTTTACTCCCATAAAATCAAATTTGAGTTTTTACATTTTACGACTCCAAAATAAATTTAATAAAAAAAAACCCAATTTTCTATCAAAATTCATATATCTCTATTAAAATATAATTATATTCTTTTATAGAAGAAAAATATACAAGTCCTCTAAATATTGCATAATTTTTCATTAACACTACAATTAACTCCTAGTACGCTACTTATTATAGTTTATGTGAAACTTAAAAAGAATATCTTAAAATAATTTGAAATATTTAAATAAAATAAATCTGAAATTACATTAAAATATACGAAAATGAGTTTAATACCATCTATTAATTAAAAAAATGTCTTGATAATGCCAATACAATTATATATATATATATATATATATATATATATATATATATATGTATATGTATATGTATATGTATATGTATGTATGTATTGAAAGGTGACAGAGTGGAAAGTGGTAGATAGGGCACGCTGCACACACAAAAAAAAAAAGTAAACTTGTCAAAAAAAAATCATATATCGTTGGGAGTTGTCACGTGCTCTACATCAACCCTTCTCAGTCTGAATGTTCCTCAGTTTCCGAAAGAAAATTTTGTAAATGTTATTTCTTAATTACACTATAAGGAAATGATTCATAGTTTAATAAGAACAAAGAACAAAATGCTGCATATAAAAGCTTGCACAGAAGGGTTTTCCTTTTGAAAGCAGATGTTAACACCTAATTAAGTTTGTGCTCGATTTAAATTCATAATAAAATCATATCAAAATATAATATAAATCATTAAAAATTAATTTGAATTAAACACTGAAAGTCAATTTAATTAAAAACATGTTAAAAAGTAGGTACAAATAACAAAGTGAAAAGCAGCATGATTTTCGCAATACTTTGGTGATTACAATGTTGTGTTTAAGCATAGGTTGAAGATCTGGCATTGGGTTTGTTTGTTGGCTTGAAAGTGTGTCTTCAGCTGCCATTCATATATCTCAAAATCTTTAGCTGACTGTCAAAGCTCAACCATTATATGAAGGCCTTCTCAACCACTTTAGCTGATACATCTTTCTCATATTCAGATAAATACCAAGCCAATCTTCCCCATTCTTCCACCCTATCATATGTGAAGTAACCCTATTTAATGTTTCTTGCTCAAATGAGTATTCCATCTACACTTACACATTACTCAATTTTAATGTGTGGATGAGATGCTCATTTGGGCAAGCAATGTTAAAGAGTGGAAGATAATCATCATCAACACAACAATCACTTCTTTTATCTTTACTACTATATCTCTCTTCTTAAATCTATTTATTCACATCTCTCCTCCTTAATCTATTTATCTATATATATTTCAAAACAAAATCGTCATAGATTCATCAAATACTAAAATATGATGACTTCAAAGTGTTTGAAAAGTTCTATGAATTTTACTAAAATGTGTCGTCTTTAGGTTTCTTTGATTCATTTCTAAGGAGAACTCTATATTCCTTCAAACATCAATGAGGCTTTACGTTAAAAATTGCTTACTTTTGCTGTTACTTTGCTTAGAAAGAGAAGAGCTTTTTGCAGGTGAGAAGAAGAGAGTGAGATGTGCATTAAGGAGATGAAAGTGAAAGCCAGAGAGTAAAGACAACATTACAGCTAGAGCAGAGTACAGATTCAACGATGTTGCATGTATTCATGTCAGTCTTTCTATTTTAGATCTAACAATTATTACAGGATAAGACTGACAAAATAAATTCTTGAAGAGAAAATATCAAATGGATACATCATATAAATTGAAAGAAATTTTAAAAAAAAACATAAAAGAATACAAGACATTCAATTATAAATAGAGGTAAGTCTTTTATTTTATAATTATATATAAGAATATGTGAAAATCATAAAATCAAGATTCTCTATTATTTCATAACTTTAGAAGCATGAAATTGCTCGAAAGTTACTATTATGATCAACCATTAATCTTATCTGAAAAGTGAATATTAGGAGGAGAGTCTATGTGGTTGGTTAATCATAATAATTTTTCTTGTAAAAAATCAATTTAAAAATTAACAGGTGCAAATTTAAATTTTACAAGTAATTTTCTTCCGTGTTTTAAATTCACAAGTAAATTATTAAAAACAAAATTTCAACCAAATTTTCCTGTAAAATTAAATTTATAAACATATTTTTTTACTAATATTTTTATAAGAAATTCCACAAGAACTCTTTTATAATAAACTTTTAAAAGCATGTAACTGTTATTCTGTGTCTAGCATTATTATATACAAAATATTAAATATCTATAAAAAATCTAAAACAGTAATCAGAAAAGATAATAAAAACACACATGTCATTTTCTTAGCAAATCATGTAAAATGATCTCAAATCCGAATAACAAAATTCAGCCATTTAAGACAAAAATTCATTACGTGTAAGTTTAAAAACTGACACGTGTCCCACTTTTTTTATAAATTGTTTTTATTTTCCTCCAAACCCACTCTGTTTAAAAACAATTTTTTTTAACAAGTTTTTATAATAAATTATGTGTCGCTGGTTATGTATATTTAAAATTGATCGACCATATGTTAAAAAAACATTTTTTTTTCATACATTTGTTAGGTTAATATTTCTCTGTTCATTCGTTATCTGGCTTTCTCTTTTTTTTTCTTTCATTTCATTTTTATGTTTTTTTATCTGTGGTTTTGTTTGTTTCCCTAATATTTGATTGTATTCATTTTCTTTTGTTAAGGACATCTTTGGTTTGTCTAATTTTTGCATTGTTGTTCTTCTTTTTGCTTTGAAATGGTGCTATTGTAAAAGGTTGTTTGCTTCAAATATATGTTTTTTCTTTTTAATCAGTTGTTGACTTTTTTTGTGCTTATTTTTTTTTTCTTCAAGGACTGTTACCTTTGTTGTTAAAGGTAAGTTTATATAAATTAAATTGGGGTGATTTATACAATAAAAATTTTTTGGTAAAATTTTTTTTCATCCAATTTGAAAGTCTGAAAGTTTTTCTAACCACACAAGAGCTGTATTATTCAAATTGCCCAATCAATCATCCGGTCACAGTTCCACGTGACAAAGAAGAAGAATTATTAATCGATAACATAATTCTAATTTATAAAAGTAATTATAATCTTTTCTCTTATTTTCATAAAAGAAAAAGACTGTATAACTCAGTATATTATATAGTTTATTAAGTAGTAATATTTTTTCCACGACTTATTAGACTCATAGGTCCTTAGAAGTTTAGTAGTTGTACAAGCCTGAACCTCTTGTTCATAAGAAGTAGACAATTTACACATACCCATAACAAGTTTTGTATTAACTAGTACCTCCAGACACAGTACTTATTGTAGCAAGCAGACATCAGAAACAACATACGTAAGCACAACACGATCACATCACATGGTTGAAAGACCGTGCTGTTCAACTTTGGGAACCAAGATGAGATTATCCGCTGGGAAAAAGTGGCACACAGAAGTGGTTCCTGGTTCAACCTTCAGAACTTGAAATGAAACATGACCATGACCCCAATGGGAGGTATCCATGTGACAAACAACCATAGCTTCCACCCTATCCCCGTTTTCACCACCAAGTGCCACCTTATACATCTTGTTCTCACTCTCTTGGCTGTGACAGTAGAAAACAGCATAAGGGTAAGGCATGGTGTGGCAAGCCACCATCTTGGAAGCTGGGATCTCTACTATGTTTTCGAAAGTGTAGTTTTGGAAAGTGACACTGGATTTGGTTTGGTGGGAGGTGGTGAAAACTTGAAGTTCGTGTGTGAAGCCAAGAATGGTTTGAGCAAAGTCAAGCATGGATTCTAAAGAGGTGGCGCAGAACTTTACCTCTCCTTTGATGGCTTTACTCTCACATTCCCTCAGGGTGTCTTCCATGGCTTTGGCTTGGGGAGAGTTTGCAGAAAAAGAGAACACTTTTAGGAGGTTTGGGAGTTCGTTCAATGAGAAAGGGAGTGACTCAGCTTCTTCTCTCGGCCATAACTTCGGGGAGGTTGCAGGGTCCCTCTTGGGAAAATAAACTGCCATTGTTTTTCCAATCTTCAAATCTTCCAAGGTGAGGAACACCATCACAGAAGGGTTCATGTGATCCATGTGGGAATGAACATGTGCTTGTTCATGTTCTGTGTGCACTGTTTCATGATTCTCATCAGAGATTGCTTCCAAGATTTTGTTTTCTGTTCCACTTCCAACCAATTCCCTGGCTCTAGAACACTGCACAAAAGTTCAACAAAGAATACTGGTTAGCTTGGAACGAAACGAAATCTCAAGGAAGATATTGGCATAATAATGTACCGTGATTATCAGTAGAAGAAGAAAGATGATCCACGGCTTATATTTTTCGCCCATGTTTCTGCTTGCATGCACTGAACACTATCTTCAACTTTGCCTACGATAACAAAACCACCGTCCTATAGTGGCTTGAAACAGATCCTGTAAAGAATTGCTCACGGACCAATCATATTACACTCGATACATGTTTTCATTTACCTCGTTTTCCCATACTTTTCATAACATTAATAATAAATAATAATTAATAAAAACATATTCATAGCCACCAAAAGGTACCCTAACACCTAATATACATGTAGAGAAAAAATAAAAATATTTTAATTAATATATGTATATGTTATACTCTCTTCGAATGTGATAGAAGATGAATCTATAGACATGTGTCCTAATTTTGTAAATAACTATTTCTTACACAAAATATTGTTTTTATTAGTTGATAAAGTATAACTTTTTTCATTGGCTTGAAACTAAAAGAATTACATAAACATAAAGTGAAGAAAAATGTTATTTGTTTTTATAATTTAGTACGGTGGTATAAGGGAATTTTTATTGTCTTGTTGGGCAAATACTTTTTTATTTTAATTTTGTAATCTTATAGTGTAATATAAATTTAAGAATAGTGTTTATTTTAAAATTAAGATGACTAATGAAAAAATGCTTAACTTTTTTTTTGTAGGTTGATTGATTCATACATTAATGTTGTTTATATACAAACAAAATAAGCAGTCTCACCACATAAAAATTTGGTTAAACAAATTAGTTAATCTAAATAATCGTCTGTAAAGATAATCTTGACGAACATAAATGATCAATATTAAATCAAAAAGTGATATCATTATTGAATAATGATATATTTTGCTATTATTGGGAAATCACACCTACTACCATTTCCTATAAAAGAAGGTACAATTATTGAGCAATTAACTATTTTTTATTTATTAATTAATTTAAAAATTTGCTTATAAATTATGAGTAATGTTTTTAGTTGAATATTCGGATGAAAGAATTTAGGTCCATGACTCATAACCTGCATGTTATATTTATATGTTGTATTTGGGCAGGTATGAACTTATTTTCGAGCAAAATTCTCGACGCTATTTGAAGGGTAGATGGGTTTGGCTAGCAAATAATAAATAGATTCAACTCAAATATATTTGGATAAAATATATTAAATAAAAAATAATAATTAATGATATTTTGATTTGTTCTAAGACTATTTCATATTAGTTTCTTATTGATTATGATTTTAAAAAGTTGTTTTAATTTGATTGAATTCACTTAAACTTAATTAATTATGAGAGACTTGTAAATATGTAAATTGTATATGTCAATTTTTATAAGATGCAGTTGTTACCAATGATTTTTTTTTTATAATAAATATATGAAGCATGTTCAACTCTAGCGATTATATATTAACAATATTAATAATGTATTATATGTATTAACAATAATAATCATATATATATATATATATATATATATATATATTAATAAAAGTAATAATATATATTAACGACTCTATTAAAACGAACACCAATGCTCTTATAACTTTTTCCAAACAAATTATCGAAGCTACTTGATTTAACTTAATTGATTTATTTCCAGTTAGAGAGAAAGGGAAACGATAATGTGATTTTTCATATTACACTGAAGCCCAGATATTTATTTATTGACATGTACTAGCTTTTCTTAAATTCTTAATAAGCTGTAACATTGATATTTGATCATTTACAAAATATCGTAAATTTGAGTCTACTAAACTTAAATATCTAATAGAACATTTTAACTATTTTATTTTTATTTTTTATAATAATAGAACATTTTTATTATTAAAATTTGTTGTATTTGATGTTTTTTTATATAAATAAGGCTGATAAATGAGTTTTCTGAATATTTTTTGTGAGTTTTATAAAGTTTTAAGAAATATTCGTAAAAGAAGTTCTTCGAAATATAATTTTGTTTATGATATTTTGATATAAGCATGATGTTAATAATTTAGTTATTAGGTGTTTGTCTAAAATATATTAAATTATTGGGAGTGAAAGAAACCCATCCTTAGTCACATGAACCCATCCTTAGTCCAATGTGTTTGTATTATTGTCGTCGTGATGCTCTTTTTTTTTCTTCCTTTATATAGAAAGATATTCTCTAATCCGACACGATCAAACAACTCTTGTCGCATTGTTCATAGAAATATAGATATTGATCTACTCATTGTCCCAAATGTAATATATTTTATTCGATTGTTTGTTTTATATGTAAATCTTCTTCACATTACCTAATATATTTGTATGATTTTACAAAGTAGTTATATAATATAGGATTTGTCGCAGTCAGCAGTATCAAAAGAAAATCCTAAGATATAATTGAAAATTAAAGAACACAAAACGTTTTGAAACAACCTACGAGGTAATATAGTATATTTAAGATTTAACCCAATCATCTAAGAAATCATCTTGAATCGTGAAGCCTATATCTGTTTTTTTCTTTTTAGTAAATAACATTTATGGTGTGCTTAACAGTGGATCTAATACTCCATGGCATGAGTCTATAAGGTGACACCCTTCCTCTCATTTTTTACATCAAAAAAAGGTGAAAAAGGAGGAGACAAATTCTAAAATATATTATTGCTACTTGTGTTTTAGAAAATAAATAGAATTGAAACACTTTTATCTTGTTGCACTGTAATTTCATCATTTGTTTATTATAAAATGTTTAGTATGAGGAAAATCTTTGGTTTTCTAAGGGATCTTGATTTCTTTTTTTTAGAAAATATTGGTGGGAAACATTTTGATAATTTTTTTACCTGTATATTTTCAATTAAATTGTTCACATTGAAAAATTAACTTTTCTACAGTTTTATCAATAATTGTTTAATTATAAATAATTATGATTTTTTCAAACTATTTAATGTTTATTTTTGTTAGAAATAGGCTTTATCCTAACTCAATCCTATAAAATTGGTATGTAAGATAAGGTTTGCATCCACTTAAATGGGACTTCTAACGCATCCCTTCACATCGAGATATAGACATTTCGAACGTGAGAGTAAAATGTCCACATAAATCTCGCTAGGAAAGGCTTCAACCATGGTTCTGATATCATGTTAGAAGTGAGTTTTAGTCTAACTCAACCTTACAAAACTAACTTAAGATAATGTTTGGATCCACTCATATATTATAATTTGACTTTATCTCTATGATTTAGACTTTCAAATAGTCTTCGGGACTAGTTTCATAAAAAAAAAAGTTTGAATTGAACTATTTCTATTTATAAATGAAAAAAAAAATTGTTAAATTGATGGATAATAATGCAATAAATAATTTTCAGTGTAAAATTAAATATCAATTTAATGGTATTCCCAATAAAGGGTATATGACAACTATAACGTGTAATATAATAAGTAGAAAGATTCTTCATGATTCAATCTATTATATTTCGAATTCTACAATAATTCTTCAATAAATCGAGAAAACACAATACATAGATCTTGAACTGTACAAGATCTTTTATTATTACTTATGAAATCCTGACACCTGTAATCCTCTTGACAATCTCAGTTATGTTGAAATAAACTATATAATTTTTTTTAAAAAAAAAACAATATCTCTTGAAATTTTTTCTCACGTGAATATTTACTGTATTAGAGTTAAGTACAAACAAGAAGTTTATAATTAGAGGCACTTTATTTCGTTTAACTAGCTGTGAAAAGAAAGCCCGAACTCAGGGTATTATAAATTTTTAAAATTTCATCTTTATTTCTAAAAATTGTGGGAGAAATCTAAAAATTGAATCTGAAAATTGTGTTGAGATATGTAATTTAAACCTAATTCAATTTTATAAAATTTTAGTTTATTAGATGAAGTTTATATTTATATATTCTAAATTAACATTATTTATAATTAACGTAAAATTTTTAACAATAAATTAGAAGTCAACCAATAAATAATTTAATTAAAAATTTTATAGACACTTTGTGTCTTGTATTTGTTTAATCAATATATGGTTATATGTTATCTAAAAGCCTTCAGTTTAAATAATCATAGGGAGAAGTTAGTTGTTTCCTCCATATACTTCTACTTCATTATTTCACTCATAACGAAATACAAGTATTTTTGTTTGAGCTAAGCACTAAAACAAATCACAGTATCCAATTTTGATACGGTTAAACAATTTTAAAAAAAAATAAAGATATTTATTATTTTTAAGATATAAATTGTTTGTATAAACTGTTTTGATCTTACTTTTAATATAAAATCTTAAAATTTATAAATTTTCTTTTTTTCTTTACGTGATTCATCTTTAGTCTTGAAACTTTTAATTCATTTTTAAAGTTTTAATCTTATTTCCATAATTTTTAAATCGTTAGACATATCATTTGACACATTTTTAATATACTTAAATCTTAAATTATTTCAATCATTTTTAAATCATTACCTGCTATGTCATTTGCACACTTTTAATATGGCTAAATATTAGAATCAATACCCAAATTTAACACACTGATATGTAAATTTCAAGAGACAAATATCCTTGGAGAAAAGTTATGCATTTATTTATTATTATCTTCATTCGGGTGGACCAAATAATTATGTGCCAGCTCTTTCAGTAATTTTCTAGCCATTTCAGCATTAAATTAACTCAAGAATATGCTATCTATCACATGCTGGCTATAAATAGCAAGTTGATATCTTCCTAAAATCATAAAGAGATTTTCTATAGTATCACAATGAGGCCTTCTCTTGCTATGTTTTCTCTTCTATTTGCTTTCTTGGTATGTTCACCTTCTTTCACACTTTTATATTTTCCTTTATTGTCTTAACAATATTTTATTATTACCTATTCCACATGGTATTCAGGAGTCTAAATCAAAGTGGGTAATCAACAAATAATTAGTTCGTCTTTTCTATACATGATTAAACATTTTTAATTATTTTATTTTAAATGTGTATTATATAGATTGATCAGAATCATAGATAAACAACTATTCAAAATCATAGAATATATATTGAAATAATTTGGAGTGAATGATTTAAAACAAGCGTGATAAAATTAATATGAGAAAAAATTGACATGCCAAAATGATTTATTTACTGTGTTAAACTATTCAAACGTAGTCCAAGGTTATTTTTAACATATATGTCGTAAAATAGCAATTTATCTAATGTTTTGGCTATGTTTATAAAGTAAGTATAGCTTTATTTTTGTTCTTAAACCTGATTTCATACTAATTAAAGACGTCAGTTAATTATATTAAATTTTATTTCCTCTTGATATTATGTTTAAAATATTTCCTTGAAAGAATTATAAAAGATAAAATTGCAATTATAAGCTAACCATTAATTAAAATTGAAGCATTTCATGAAAATGTTGTTAAATAAAGAGCATTTCAAAAGTTATTTGCATTTGAGAAAAAAAGGGGTGTGTGTTTTTATTGTTGATGAACGAGAAAAGAGAAAGTATAAGAAAAATGTAGAAGTCATGATTATTTGTAGATGTGTTAAATAATATTAATCCTAGTTTTAAACAACTCTATTATTTTCAGTGATGGAATTATCTAATGTTGGTATGAAATTATATTGTGATTCGTCATCTTGAGGATTTAGAGAAATTTGACGTACTTTTTTTTTCTCTTATGATAATTTGTGTGGAGAAGTTAAGTGGCACCATAGAAGCAAGGAAAGATCCTGGGCAGTATTGGAAAGAGATAATGAAAGACCAGCAAATGCCAGAAGGACTTCAAGGCCTTCTTCCATTTCAATATGAAAATCATCCCAAGACTCAAGAGCAATCTGTTAAAGATTCCAAGCATGAATGTGAAGAGCCTCTTGAACCTCGACCAAGTATTACTAAATATAATGATTTGGAACCTCGACCAAGTGTTACTAAATACGATGATTTTGAAGTCAAGTTAAGTGCTAACGAAAAAGATGATTTTGAACCTAGACCAAGTACTACAAAGTACAATGATTTTGAACCAAGACCAAGCACTACAGAATACAATGATTTTGAACCAAGACCAAGCACTACAAAGTATAATGATTTTGAACCAAGACCAAGCACTACAAAGTACAATGATTTTGAACCAAGACCAAGCACTACAAAGTACAATGATTTTGAACCAAGACCAAGCACTACAAAGTATAATGATTTTGAACCAAGACCAAGCACTACAAAGTACAATGATTTTGAACCAAGACCAAGCACTACAAAGTACAATGATTTTGAACCAAGACCAAGTACCACAAAGTATGATGATTTTGAACCAAGGCCAAATGTTTCCAAATATGATTATTAGCTCTTGAAAAAGAGAAGTCACTCAAGAACATCGTACTCTTATCTTTGTATCAAATGAATAACTTGTGTGAAATATTATCATCTCTAAATAATTTCAACTATCTTTCTAAAAATGGCTTATACAAATTTTAGTATTATTTTACAAATTTCAATATACATAAGAAAAAATTTATAAACACAATAATGAAATATTCTTTTAACATAACTCAAACACATTATAGATAAATAATAGTAACATCCATAATAAATATGATTGTTTAATCATGGAAATTTTGGAAGAATATACATTCTATTAATTTCTTTTAAGATTTAATTTAGATACATTTACAATGTAAATTAATACTGTTATATAATCACGAAATACATGTAGGTGAGATTATTTATAACAGCCATTTTAAAAATATTATATTCATCATGATTTTTATTTGATTGATGGTATAAAAATATTTACATCGATGATTCATTAATGTGTTAAAAGGTAAGTATATTATCTTAGTTGAATAATGAAATATTTAATCCATGGATACTGTGTTTCATAATTTTTAATTTATCATAATTTGAAATAGATAAACAAAAAAAAAATAGTATTTGATTAGAAGAGGAATAATAAAAGTAAAAATGAGATCAAATAAGAATAAGGTTGTAGAAAAATGGTCCCAAGTTGCTTGTTAGAGTAAAAAAATATTTTAAATTTGTATAATGAAAAAGTAATTATGTTTATCTTTGTGTTCAACTTTTGTTTATTTTATGTATTTATTATTATTTTCAATTAAGTTTCAATTTTATCATAAATTTGAACTTTTAATTGAATTTTTATTAATTTTTGTGATCAATTAATCATTCAAATTTTTGTATTCTTTAATTTAAGTTTCTATTTTTTAATACTTTTGTTAGATAGGTAATGCAAATATTATTTTTATTTAATTGTCTCCACTTCTTTAAAAATGTTAGATTTTATAGTTATTGCATATTGGAATTAATTCGCACCAAGTCACCAACAAATTCAATTACTCCACTAATTGATAAATTTATTTAATTTTTAAATAATTTTTTTAAAATAGTACATTAATCCAACCTATAAAAAAAATAATCTACTTAATTTATTTAAAAATAAAAACACCTCTAGAAAAACAAATTAAAGCAATTATACTTCATAGTTATTTGATATGCACTCAATAAAATTATTAAATTTTAAAAAATTAATAAATATACTTACCTATAAAAATAATTACAACACAATGTCTTATAAAAACTCCTTTATATTATTATGGTTTAAGTAAGTTGTGTTAAAAGTGTTGTAGTTTAAGTAAATTGTGTTAAAACGAGAAATTGGGTTGATTCACAACCGATAAGAAGTGAATCGAATGTTCTAAGAAAAGCAAAGTCTTTATGTAAAAAATGAAAAACTTCTTAAAAGTGGTTGATAGATAATTTAGATTATTACTTTTTTATAATTATATTTGAATCAATAAAAACTTTACAATAAGTTTTTTTTTATATAATAATATATAAAAATTTATGAAAAATATGATTTCATAAATTAAAATATAAAATTGATTACGTTACGGTTGAATTAGGATTTCTTTATTTATTTCTAACACGAACCTATATATTTCTATTATTTCATTCTCATATACAATGAGCAGTGATCCACACAATAATGAAGGGTCCTATAAAGATTATGTTGATTTATCGTCAATTATTCACCTCTTATTACAGGGTTTCAGGGGTTTAAAAGTCTTGAAAATTGACCCTTTGTCATGCTTCATTCTTTTTCCTTAGATATTTTATTATTATTTTTTGTTGCGTAACAGCCTTTTATTTTCAATTTTTTCAATCTTTGTAAGATGTTGTTCCCAACACCACCACGAACTGCAGTATCTTTTCATTCCTATTTTGTCATTTAGTAAAATTTTAGGATTAAACCCTTCTTTAGTCCTAATTTTTGTATGAAAATCTCAGTTGGGTCATCATTTTTTCAACTGTCTCAATTGGGTCATATTTTTTGTAAAAATGAACACATTTTACCCTAACCGTTAAGTGTTCTTTGACGGCGTTAGCAGTTGCTGACCTATGCACGCTAATGTAGAATTGTTTTATTACGTGGAATTTTCTTTTTAAAATTAAGAGTTTTTTGACGTGGCTCATCCAAATCTGGTCAGATTCCCTTCACCACCCACTTCACTGGACTCACTCTCCCATGGACCTCGTTGGCGGAGCTTCGCCGGCCCAAGTCATTAGCAGACATGCCATTGATTGGGTAATTAAAAAGATAAAAACCATTGAGCGAGCCCTACTCGTCGCGCCTTCATCGTCGATCGTTGCCACTATGCCGCACCGAACGATCGCTGCCGCTATGCCGCCATTTGTGAGAGAATGAAATCTGTCATGGTTGAGTAGTGCACCGAAGGAGAAGAAGAGCAGAAACAGAATGCGAAAACCAAAAATGGCAAGACCTGATGTGCGAAATGCCACTGTCTGTGCCTTCTCGACCTGAACCAGGAAGAAGAAGAAACCAGAAAATTGAATTTTCCTTAAGGTTCAGGAGCATTAGGGTTTCAAATTGGGAATTTTTCCAATTTAGATTTCAGATTTTAATTAGGGTTCTTAAAAGAGATTTTCTGGAGGATTAAATTCCAGAAACATAATTGGGATTTTAATTTCCAATTTTATCATAAACGTTAAAGTTTCCCGAATTGGATTTATCATTAATGCTAATTGGTTTGGGTTTCATATCCTGGAGAACCAATTCGATCCACCAAGAAATCAAAAACAGAAGAGCATCATCTTCCTCCATTCATTTATTCATTCATCATTTTTTCCTGCATTTTTCTCCCAACAAAGCTGTCTGAAAAGCCTGGGTGAAAGGAGAGGGTCCAACACCACCAACAACAAGGGAAAATTTTTTGGGATATAATACCAGGTCACTGGAACAACAATATTTTTGGTAAGTGTTGGAGGAGGGGTCGTGGGAAGTAGCCGCTATGTTTGTGGAGTTTATCGATTAGGGATGGGAGAGAGAAGAGGATGCGAGAGAGGTTGCAAAGGTTAGGGTCAGAGGAGAAGACGGCGTGGGACTTGGCTTCGAGGTCGAGGAACGTGTCAATGACAGTGCTGGGTGTGAAGGGCTTTGGAAGCTTCTTTGACACCTTCAATTTTGATAAGCCATATCATCATTCTTTAATTTAAATAAAATTTCTACGTAATCAAACAATATATGTCAGCATAAACACGTCAGCTATATTTAACGCCGTCAGAGAACACTTAACGGTTAGGGTAAAATGTGTTCATTTTTACACAAAATATGACCGAATCGAGACAATTGAAAAAATGATGACCCAACTGAGATTTTCATACAAAAATTAGGACCAAGAGAGGGTTTAAACCAAAATTTTACTTTTAGGATTAATATTTTTTAACTTCTATCCACTCAAATAAAATGACCTATTTCTGGTCCCGGGATGAATGCATACAGCACGACAATCATAAAATCTCTTCTTTGCACACAAGTTCTTCTTTCTTTCTTTAACGTTCACTTCTTCCTCTCTTTCATTCTTTTACGAGAGTGTGGTGGAGTTTCATTTGGTGGTGTGAGAGTGTGCTTAGTGGGAGGTTGCAAAGGTCCATGGTGGAGCAAGAATCCAATGTTGCGAGAGGTTGGTGTCAACAGATATCCATTTATGTCGACGGATGTCGTATATCTGTTGAAGGCCAAACAGATATCTCAGATCCGCTTTGGCCTTCGCGGGCTCTGGTTCAGGTGGTTCAAGCGAGCAACAACATTGGGGATTCAAAGCAAACACACAGCTTTAAACCAAACAACACAGCACATATTTACATACATATACAAATTAAACATCTAACATGCAATCAAAACTACAAATGCAAAGAAAATGAATCTAGGATGGAGATGAAACCGCAACGAAACCAGATCCACGGGCTCCTCGACAAAACCAGATCCACGCTCCTCTTCTGCGTCCTCCACACCAGGAATCAACACCAATGGAAACAAAGAAACCGAAAAGGAAATGAGGAAGAGAAGAGTGAACAAAAAACAAAAAGAATAAAGAAGAAAAGCTGAAATGGAAATGGAAAGAGGAGATAACAGTGCGAGATGTGGTGGTGAGTTGCAGCGCTGCTAAGTGGTAAAGTTAGGGTTTTGGAATATATTAAAAAATTCTAAAAGGTAAAAATAAAAAAGTTTTAATATTAAGGGTAATTTTGAAAATAAAATATATTGGGGAGGTGGAGGAAACAAGGGTTAGTGGTGGGGAGCAACACCCTCCTTTATATTTTTATTGCAAATAATGAAACCTTATTCTGGACGGCTTAAGCCCATTAACATGGTTCTGTTTACCAAAATGTTAGCATGGGCTACAAAGGCCCGATATAGAACAAACCAGAAAAAAAAAGAAAACCAACAAACAACACTAAGATAAAAAGAAAATAATAAAAACATTCAAATGTATTGAAAGTCAAATAAAAATGAGTGCTGAAGTATTAAGAAACGTTTTCCAAATAATATCAGAAAACGAATATTGAATGATAAAAGAAAAGTCTAAATTTTATTTATTCATCGATGTATTAAGCTAATATTATGCCACAAATATAAATCCATCTAAGTTTATTTTTATAATTTATCCAGATAACTAGTTTTTAACAATAATATATATATATATATATATATATATATATATATATATATATATATATATATATAATCCACAATATAAAATATATTAGTACAATCATTTAAAAGATAAAATTATAAAAATATAACATTAATATATTCCTTAACTATAAGAATATAATATTTATATATTTCAAAATCAATGCACTTGGTTCTAAAACAAAACTATTTATTTAGAGAATTTAACAATTTTTAACATCTCGTACTGCTGACTTATATCTTTAGGAAAAAAAAATTAATTCGTATCTTTGTTAACAATAATAAGATAATTATTGTAAAAAGAAAAGACAAACACAAGTAAAATCACAACATAAGAGAAGATAATTTACAAAAGAAAGCTCATATACATTAATTTTATCATACATTGCAACATATTATTTATGTTTGGCTCTTTACACGGTAGAGACCACATGCATTGCTTTTACCCTTTTGCGTGACTGTATTGGTATCCTAAATAATATTTGATCAATTGATAAAAATTTTTTATTACATTGAAATATTTAAAAAGAGATTTAACAACAATACAATATCAATAAATCAAAATTAAAAGAGTCATAATATCAAATATTAAATATAATTTTAATTCTTAAATTTTGACACAAATTTGAATTTGTCCTTGTTTTTGATAATTCTTGAAATTTAAAAATGAATATTTAAACTTTCATGACGTTTCAAACTTACATTCGTTTAACATGTTCTAAATTGAATTTCAGTTTAAAACATCATTTAACACATAAAACAAATTAACTTTGTTAAGTTAAAAGAACATAATTATTTATTTTCAAATTTTGAAAACCAAATTTAAAAACTACAAATATATTTAATGCTAATATTAATTATTACTTTTCTATTTAAATAGGAATTATACTGTAATTTTATTTTTTCTATTGAACTTTTTATTTGAGTTTCTAAATCTCAACAAACAAGAGCTACCACTGTGATAACCTTATATAAATATTATCTTAAAAGTTTTATTGTAGCTAGAAAATATTGTAATATATATAAACAATTAACTTAAACATTTATTAAGTATGGTCAAATACAAATTTCAATACTAACTATCCAATTTTGATTAACCAATTTCATTGATCAAATTTTGAAGAATGTTTTAAAGTATTAAAAAAAGGAAAGTTTTATCCAATAACATTAAAGAACAACTACTTAATAGTTAAAAAATGTAAAAGACAATTCATTTATTGTTGTATTTAGCAATATGAAACAATAAATATGTTATATGCACCCATTCAAGTATATTTCATTGTAATAATCATGGTTTCTTTATATATTTAACGAAATTGTAAGTTATATATTCATAAATAAAAAAAACGGTTCTTATTGATTTATTTTTTAAAAGAAAAAATTACCTTCGTATAGTTAGTTCATGCTATACAAGTCAATAACTTTAAGAAAACGTAAACATTGAAATGTTTCGTATCACAGTCGTTTCATCAAAAGAAAAGTTGACTGTAATATATTTGAAATTAAAACTATACAATTAAAATACTTGGAATCCAATAAACACCATAATTAACAAGCTAAAATCTCATGTTTATGATAACTTAATTGGCATGATTAGAATTTGAATAACTAAAACTATATAATGATGTTTGTTTCTGCTGAATGGGATCGGAGAAAACGTCTGCTACCTCCGTCCAGAAACACTCCTTCTTCGCCGATCAATCCTTCTCCTCTAGTCTTCTATATGTTCGGTATCCGTGTAAATGAGTTGACCTGCAACAAACACTTCGACACTTTCCGGTCAGTTGTCCACTCTTGGTAGTAACCATGTTGAAGAACGAAAACCTTAATCAAACATGTATAATTTTGTGATGTCACACTGTTTTATGAAGAAGAAAAAACGTTGGAAAAAACCAAGCAACAAGTTGAAAACAAACAGAAGTACTTGTAATAATTTGACCTATAATCATTGTTCTTTGTGGGAACAATAGATTTTAAAGGACAGTTCGGATTTGACAACAAACTACCACGTAGTCCACTGTTTGGTTTCAGTTGCAAAACAGACAACTGCCACAGATATTAAATAAAGAATCTTTGACTCAACCTGGTTTTTGGGAAACTTGAATTCAGAGTATATCTGTTTAATTTCAACTACATCACACACGTGAAATCATCATCATTATAATCATCATTATTATATATACATCACAGCAAATGAATTTGTAATATTTGTCAACAGTATTTTGCCACACAACACATGATTTATCCATTATTTCATTTCAATGCTTTTGTTGATTATGTCATCTCATTATCCTCTTTTGCCTTCTCTTTTCCCATCCAATCACCACCATGCATATGCATTCTCCCTTTTCATATATCTCTCCGATTTCACTGTCTCTTTATATTTGGTGTGGTATAGATTAATTATATACCAAATAAGCTTTTTCTTCAACAATGAAATAAGCTTCTTAAATTGTAAATCCATTGTTTTGTTTTTTATGTTACAAAAAAAAATAGTCATGAGTAGTTTAAAGATATTGCATTTTTTAAATGTAAAATTATTTGAAATGCTTTCACTTCATTGGACGATAGTTTTATAACATGTTATAACTTTTAATTATATTTCACTTTTGATTACTACTCTGTATTTTTTTATTTGCCAGAAGGGCATTTTAAAGAGATTAGTAAAATTTAAAACTATTTTTCGTATGATTTATTGGTGTTTGTTAAATTTGATCTCTAAGGAATAAATCAATACTCCCTTTGGTCTTTAATACAAGGTACTTATAATATAATCACATATAATTATAAGTAAATTAATTTAATTGATTTTTGTAAATATTATCAATTTATCGAATTAATTTTCTTACTGATTATTTTGAAAATTTCACTGTTCGTTGATATAAAAATATAATATTCATAATATTTAAAAGAAGTAAATAAAGAAAAACAAATACACAGTTGGAGAGAAATTATAAAATACTTTGTAAAAATACCAATAATTTCCTATAAAAATATATCTTGTAATGAAAACTAAAAAATAATACTTTTTTATCATAAGTTTTCAAATTGAAATATCTAAACTACACTATTGAGTCTATCAAGGACGAGGTCTATCAGAGAGACACAATACCAAATGAGTGAGATATGAGTCCAACTATATAAGAGACTGACACCACCCTCTACTCAAAACCTTAAGGTAATGAGTTAATAAGTCTTTCACTTTTATATAATGTTTTACTTTCTCATTTTTATCCAACGTGTGACTTGGACTCATACTTAAATTTCAAACTAGACTTATCATTATTTTGATAAACTAGTTTGATGGACTATTTTATTTAGTACTGTTTCATTTTTTAAGGTGTGAATATCTGTACCAAAATGGCAAGTGAGACAATTTTATTTCTCTGGAGATAATGCATAAAAACATATTGGTAATATTTTTTTTATTGCAGAAGTTAGTGATTTTTAATAAAAAACTAACAGACTAATTAATTAACTATATATATATATATAACATTTGCATTTGAAACAAAATAAAATATACAAAACATTATAACTAAAACAACATAATACAACAACATAATAAAGGTAGGTCACCATACACTTGAAAATAAATTATATAAGATGTTCACCTTTAAAAGAAGGTTGATGAAAAAAATCTAAATATTAGTCCAAATTCGACATGATATAAAATTGACAAAATTATATATCATATAAAATAAATAATCATAAATTTATTATTTTAAGATTTTAGGTATTTTCTTAATGATATATGGGCATTCTATTCTTCTATTCCACCTGTTATCGGACCACCCAATTTCTATTATCACGCACGAGATGTCTATACCTCGACGTGAAGCGGGTGTGTTAGAAGTCCCACATCGACTAGAGATAAGGCCAATTTATAATATATAAGTGAGGTGCAAACCTCACCTTACAAGCCGGTTTTGTGGGGTTGAGTTAGGCTTAAAACCCAGGGGTGTGTTGGAAGTCCCACATCGACTAGAGATAAGGCCAAATTATAATATATAAGTGAGGTGCAAACCTCACCCTACAAGCCGGTTTTGTGGGGTTGAGTTAAGCTTAAAGTCCACTTCTAACATGTATTTTGGGTTTATATTTACTCTTTTAAAAGAGTTCTTCTTGCGAGTTCTAGTATCCTCTAAATTTTTGGGAAGTTCTTATCGTATCTTGAGAGACTTGCGTATACATTGTGGATAAATTCATTAATTTGTGTTCTTATCAAATTCTCTTACTGTCGCGACCGGGATCGCAACGGGACGGCGAACCGAAAGCAAACGGGTTTAAGAAAATATTTTTGGAGTCGCCACCATAATTTATTATGGGAAAACTATGGAAAACCATAAAATAAGACATGGTCTATGAAAATTATATTTTATGTTCGGGAATCGGTTACGCGTAAGGAAGATATTAGCACCCTACTGTGCCTGCCCCAAGGTCGTACCTTTAATTAAATGTATAAAGTTGACGTGGTTTTTTCAAAATACTTAATTTTCCCAAAAAAAAATAAAGAAATTATTAAGAAACAAAAATATTTTTTTTGTTTTATGAACCCGACAAAGATTGACCTTGCTCCTACGTATATCCATTTATAATGGAAAGTCAGGGATCACGTATTTATGGTAATAAAAGGTTTTTTAGTTTAACAAAATTGCCATTTTTGGTTTTAAATATTTTGTATTTTTTTATTTCAAGAATGGTGGGAAAAAGGAAAGAAACCAAGTCATAGACACACACATACTTATATTAAAAAAAATTATGATTTAAAAAAAAACATTATTTGTGTGTAGTAAAAAAATAATACCTTTTAGAAAAAACTTTCCAATGAAAAGAGAAAAATAAGGGTGTAGAGGTAACATACATTTTTAGCTTTTAATATTTCCTTAGTGCTTCCTTGGTGGGTTGTCTTTGACAGAACCCTTATGTGTGTGAGAACGTATTTTTTTCTATACTCTCTTTCTCTCTTTCTATCTCTGTTATTATTTCAGAGTATTTCTCTCTATCTTTCTTTTCGTCCCCTTTTTCTATGACAGAGTGTGTATTTATATACACACATTGTAATATTATGGTAATTTTGCCTTAATTGTAAATTAATGGACAATGAACAAAATAGAAAAACAAAATGTCTTGGTTCTAAGAAAAAGAAATCAAATAATATTCAAGACATTTATTATAATTATTTTCAGAAAATTTGTCCATTTTTTAAAATCATATTTTCCTCTTTAAAAGCAACTGACGCAACAAATTATATTAATATACTTTTTTAATTACTGCTTTAATTATTGGCATAATATTGATTCAAATTATTACCATATCAAACTAATATTTCAAAAATATTTTCTAGTGATGTGTCATGCAATAAGGAAATTTATTTTATTTTTTTCTTTTTTCTTTTTTTTACCCACCATTAATTATTATTCTCTTATTCTCTATTTTTATTTATTTACCTACCGGACGAAATTGGGTGTTAGACACCTACAATCTTAAGGATTTATCATTCTCAAAAGCATTTGGAGGACCACTTGTGAGATTTCTAGTAGTGGCAATAGTTGTTGTGACAACGATTTTGGTTCCCATAGTATTGACATAGTTACTAGAAGAACGTGTGTCTGTGTGTGTGATGACTATAGTAGAGGGTTCTAGGGGCGATTTTGGAGGTTGTGTGTGGCATCCTTTGTTGGTGAGGACTCAAACCGACGATTGGCACAAGCGCGGTGTCTCCTTTTAGAGGGCATCCACTCAGGCAAGGGTCTAACGGTGACAACAACCTTAATTTGGAATCTCAAGTAGTCGAGGAGCTCAAACAAATATGGAGGAACTTAACAAGTTTGGGCAATTGAGGTGAAGTTTGACAACCTCGGGTCGTCAAGGCGAAACTCGACAAGCTTACACAGTAGATGAAGAGCTTGGCAAGGGAGCTCGCCACCACAACAAAGGAGGAGCTCGACAAGGGAGCTCGACAATGTCGATTAGAGAAAGATATTCACAATATCTTTATCACGGGAGGGGGGTTATACTCTCTACAGTCTCCGATTTATTTTCAGCACCTTTTTATGAAAAAAGATTAATTATGCATAATTTGGGTTTATGTTTTGAAAAAAAAAACAACCTTTTTTGTGTTTTGGATAAATTGCCTTTTATGTGCAAGAAGAGATAGAGTAAGAGTAGACAAATAGTTGATTTTGAAAGATGGAATTAACATGGTGAATGATGTAGTGGACCGTTATCATGTACTTGAGTAGTTGTTCGTATACTCTACCTAAAAATGAGAGGAGCACAATCTTGTATTTTCTCATTTTTCAATCTTAAATATTTAAGACGCTGGGGTGTAGGTAAAGTTACTCAATTACTTAGAGAAAAAATTTGGTTTTTTACCTAATGATATTGATAATATTCTAAATTTGAAAATAGAAAATGTCATTATATATTTATATATATGGATGATATTTTAATGATTGATATATGCAATGAGATAGTCTCTAAAACTAAGATTTTAAGAATCTTATTTTGAAATATAAGTTGTTTCTAGATGAAGTCAATGTGAGTTTAGAAGTTAAAATCATCAGGAAGGGAAATAATATATTATTGTTTAAATCAATACATGAGAAACTTTCTTAAGAATTAATAGTGAATATCCCTTATAATACTAATTCTCAATTAATAAAAATTACATATTAATCTATTTCTCAACCTCAGTATGTTCATATAATTTGGAACTTATTGCCTTTTATAAACCTTTTTTAGACATGATATTGCTTAGGCAATAGTAACATTGAAAATATACACTTAATATCCTAATTCGAAATATTGAGATGTACTTCCAATACTTTAAGAGATTTGATGGATTACGCCATTGAATATAGTGAATTTTCTATTGCACTATAATAGTATAGTGATGTTAACTAGATTTTTTATTCAGATGAGACAAAATCCACTTGTGATTCACAGTTGTGGTGGTGTGAAGATCAGTCGGGAAAATTATTATTGCAATATCAATAATGGAATTTAAGTTTATTAATCTAAAAATGGCTAGTAGTGAAGTGGAGTGGTTGACGAACTTCTTACCTAGCATTTCACTAGGAATGAAATCAATCTCTTTTGTATCAATACACTGTGATTGTCAATCGATAATACTGTAGCAAAAAACAAGAACTACAATGGAACCTATATAAATAGGGGTGTTGTTCTTCCTATAAGGGCATAAAACACATTTTCTTCAAGCTCTCCCTTGCACTTCTCTTTGTTATCTCTTTTCTTATTCTTTTGTATCATAGCTTTATATATACTATTTTAAGAGAGTTTTTCTTGATAATTGTGATATCCTCAGAATTTTCAGGAAGTTTTTGTTGTATCATGGGAAATTTATACATAAAATGTCGATAAATCCTTAAGGGTAGTGATAATTCACACCTCGTGAAGTCCATTCAATCCGTGTTCTTATCAAATTCTCCAACATTCTAGAGGTCAAAATGATACGAGGTATATTCATCATGAGTTTAAGTTGGTTTAGGTTAAAAAAATTTAGTTTTTTGAATTGAGATACAATTAAATTTGACTCATTTAACATGCTATAAAGATCAAAATAATCTTTAAGGTATACTCATTACGAGTTTAAGTTCAGTTATGCTAAAAGAAATTTAATTTTTTAAATGGAGATAAAAATAAACTTAACTCACTTAACATGTGGATTAAACAAATTTGAGTCTAATTAAAAGTGGGATATACTTGGAACTCAATAACAACTATCATTTATATTTAAATGTAAATGTTTAATTTATTTGTTTAACAAATTATGTTAGTTAACATTTTAATTTTCAATTGCTATATTTATAATAATATTTATCAAATAAAATAAACACTTTAGCTATATTATTATAAAAAAGTAATCAAAGTTAATTTATTATGATTCTATTTGTAAGAAGTATATAAAATAAACCAGATAAATAGCATTTTTAAGTAAATCGACTCATCAACCTATTAATCTATGAAGAGCTGAACCTAATTTGATTTATTTATTTTTAGTTCAACGTAATGAATTGAACCTAATTTAATAAAAGAAGGTTGATTTCCTTTAATGTTCTTAAAGTTTTTTGATTTAATCTTTGTTTTTTATTATATATGATACTCAATTTTTATATTTTGACTATAGTATATAACTTTCAACTCATACGAGATATATTTATATTTTATTTATTCATTTCAATACACTTTTTCTAACCTGTGTTGATATTTTAAGATAACAAAACATAATTATTATCTGAATCAATTACTATAACAACCATTAATTTTGATATAACTGTTAAATTTTTTCATGAAAAATGAAGTGAAGATACAGGACGAATTATCTCCATATTTAATATATAAAATAATATATGAAAGCACAAAACTAATAACCAAATTATGACAAAGTGACTAGACTTCTAGCTTCCGTAATTAAGATTAGAAGCTCGTTCTTCCATTTAAATTTGGAGTACAAGTAGAGATGTGACTTTAATCTCAAACATAACTTATCTGGTTAAAGAGCAATATAAAGATAAAAAGGAGAAGAGAAGTACCGTTTTTGACCTCTTTTTATGATTGAAGTGCATGTTACACTCATATAAACAGAATCCAAATATAATTAATGCAACACAGGAAAGTCAAATTAAATATTGAAATATTTTTTATTAGGACTTATAAACATTCGTTTTATTTAAGTAAAAAAGAAATACTGACTGGGTGTTACGTTCAGGCATACTTTATTTATATTCTCTATTTAAGATTTATGTATATCAAAATCATAGTTTATAGATACTGTTTGAAAGATAACAAATGTCAAAATATAAACAATCAAAGTTAAAAGTTGAAATGTCAAAAGTTCGAAAGATATTAAATGAAAATCATTAAATAAAAAAAGTTAAATAATATGGAAGTAAGATAAAAGATGTTTGGTTTTTTTTATTTATCATTTAAACGAAAGAGAAAAGTGGATATTTTTTATATGAAAAACTTAATTTCATCTCCGACTTTGTCTTGAAATCTAACCGTGTCAGATCTCTTTGGGCATGATTTTCTTTTTCAAACAATAAATTATTTTTTATGAAGGTAATGTAATAAAGTTAACTTTTTATGAAGGCAAAAAGAATTTTGAAAGGAGTTTACTAATATAAATTAATTACATTTTTAGAAGATTAATTAGGGAGTGATATTACATAGACGCACGTACGCATGGGGTGGAGTGTGTGTGGCGGAAGCAGTAAAAGGCGTAGGTGGAAATAAGAAAAGAGGGAAATTAGATAACGACGACGTATTATATTGGTTGGAAGGCAAAGGAAGGGCAGCACCACCACAGTTTCACATTCACTCACCCAATTTTATTTCTCCCCTAACCCCTTTCCCTTCCCCTTCTCTTCTCCATGGAGGAGAAACGCCGCGAAGCTGCTCCCTCCGCCGCAGATTCCCCGGCATCGGAGCCCGCATCGTCTCGCCGCCGCGCCGGGGCCAACAAGCGCAAGTCAGCCGCTCTCAACGCCTCTGGTTCCTCCTCCGCCCCCTCCAAACGCGCCGCTCGCGACAAGGCCTCGCCGCTCCACCCTCCTCCCCTCCACAATGGCCCCCTCACCCGGGCCCGCCAGACCCCCAACTCCCTCGCCGCCGCCGCTTCCTCGAACGCCGCTGCTTCCGCTCCCGCCGCCGTCAAACACTCCGAACGCACCCATCCCTCTGCTGCAGACTCCGCCGCGCTCGCCGAGCAGCTGAGGAAGGAGAGCGAGTGGGAGACTCTGGAGGCTGCGATTGAAGCGGAATTCGAAGCCATCAGATCTCGCGGTGCCAATGCGCACGTGGTTCCCACTCATTGCGGTGAGACTTTGGGCACTTTCTCGAACCCTAATTTGGTTATGTTTATCTTTTGGGCTTCAATTGTAGCAAATAGTATCAAACACTCCATGTGTTCGATTTTATGTCATTGTTGTTCACCTGATGTTCGCGACGAACGAGTGATTTCGCCAAACTGGTGCATGATAGATTCTCTTAAGTTATGTTTTTACCATTTGCGGTTTGCTTTTCTTCCTAATTCGCAATTTAAATTACGTTACCCTAAGTAGGTGTAATTGTTTGAGAACTGAACTCCTTTTCTAAATTACCCCAGAGCAGATTTGATGTGGGAAATTGTATGTAATAGTTCTATATTCTGAAATTTTACCGGACCAAGCTGACCTTATGACCTAGCAAAATAAGTGATGACCAGAGGCGCGCCCGAGGCTCTGACTAGTGGGGGCAAACAGTATAACTGTATACTCTTATTTTAACATGATTCTGTTACTTGATAATGGAATCACTATATAAATTTGTTGGGAGCAAAAAATTAATTTTTCATGTATTTAATTGTAATTTTACAAAATTAAGGGGGTGTCCATCCTCAAATGTTCAAGGTCCGCCACTGCTGATGATGACATGACAGTGTGACTTTTAACAAAATGGCAGATGACTGTGGACTTTTGTAGTAAGTAGCAAGGAAAGGTCAGGAATAACTGTGTGGAAGCTGATTGAGTGTTTCTGTTTTCTTTGTTGGAATTTTCTTAACCCTAAACAAGAAGAAAACTGCACTTCAAGACACATCATCCTTGCTGCTGGGTCCAAAAGTGTGTTGCATAATTTAAAGAACGGTGCAGTATGAGCATTAATTCCTATCATGTAGTTGTCCAACAAGAGGCTGGAGATACTTTTATGCAAATGTTTGGTGACCCAAGTGTTCAAATCGTTGATTTACTATTTCAATATGTAATTGCAATGAGCGTTTTTAGGTTTTGACCCAAAGCTAAAAGAGGTTATTCTTAAATTAGTCATTTACTTTGAAATTTAATTTCAGGTTGGTTTTCATGGTTGTATATTCATGAAATTGAGAAGCAAATGTTACCTTCTTTCTTTAATGGCAAAACTGAAAATCGGACGCCTGGTGTATACATGGAGATACGAAATTGGATAATGAAGAAGTTTCATTCAAATCCGAATGTGCAAATTGAATTGAAAGATATGTCACAGCTTAATGTTGGAGATATGGCTGCTAGGCAAGAGGTAATGGAGTTTCTAGAGTACTGGGGTTTAATTAACTTCCACCCATTCCCTTCAATGGATTCTGCCGTGGCCACTGCCAGTGATGACGGAGAAGCAGAAAAAAGTTCTTTGGTTGAAAAATTGTATCACTTTGAAACTCTGCAATTATGTCGACATGTTCAAAGGTCTAGCCAAATGACTCCAGCTACAGCCTCTGGCTTGTTTCCAGAGTCTACCATTGCTGAAGAGTTGGCTAAACAAGAGGGGCCAGCTGTTGAGATGCTTGAGTACCATTGCAATTCATGTTCTGCTGATTGTTCTCGCAAACGTTACCATTGCCAGAAGCAGGTTGGTATCCATGACTGAAATTGAAATGCACCTTATAGTGATATGCTGAAGATATGGTTTAACTTTAAATATATTATTTATCATTCCTTTTATACCACTCAAATGCAATCTTGTCCTAAACTTGGTGTTCTTATAAAAGTTGTAGCTTAAGTTCCATTGGTTGGTATATTTGTACTATATCTCACACTTTTAATGAATTAATATGTTATCACATTTTTATGATATCTACCATAAATGTTTTCTGTTGTTACCTTTGTAGCTTGATGGTGTGGAATCAATTAACATTGTTATCCGAGTTGGGTTATAGATTTTTTTACTTTTGTTAAATGCCACCATAAAAGGAACATTTCTGGAGTAGTGTAACAGCTACAGTGAGTTTTGAAACCTTTTCAATTGCCATTGAACTTAGAAAAGAATCAATCATCAAGAGAGGCGAAGTGTTTACTGACTCAAAGGGTCATTGTTTATATTGATATTTTGTGGGTGTAGTGGTTTCTGTAATTCAGTTATTAGCGGGCTGGTTGTCTATTTCACTCTTTGTTGAATTATCACTGATACATTGTTGGAATATGGTTATTCATGAGTTTTTTAATTTGTTCCTCCATTTCATCTTTTATCTATTCTGTGATGTGCTGACAGGCAGATTTTGATCTGTGTTCCGACTGCTTTAGTAATAGAAGATTTGGCTCTGGCATGTCTTCATTGGATTTTATTCTCATGGAACCAGCTGAAGTTGCAGGGGTTAATGGTGGAAAGTGGACTGATCAAGAGACCCTTCTGCTACTTGAAGCCTTAGAACTTTATAAAGAAAATTGGAATGAAATTGCTGAACATGTTGGAACAAAAACAAAAGCTCAGTGCATATCGTACTTTGTTCAAATGCCAATTGAGGATACCTTTGCTGAATTTGATGATAATATTGATGCTGGTTGCAAAGAACCAACAGATCCAGTTGCACCAAACAATGACTCATCTGTGGACAAGGATGCTTCAGAATGTATTGAGAATGATACTAGGGATGGCATCAAAGACCAGGATAAAAATTCCAAGGCTGAGGATGTTGAAGTAAAGGTGAATCAAGAGGAGAATCTAAAGTTACAAGAAGGTAGTGATGAGAAAGCCAGTGAGGGAACTTCTAAATCTGAAGATGCTGTTAAGGGGAAGTCTGATCAGGAAGCAGGCAATGAATGTGCTATAAATGCTCTCAAGGAAGCATTTGCTGCTGTTGGTTATTCTCCTGGACCTGATGGACCTTCTTCATTTGCTGAAGTGGGTAATCCTGTCATGGCACTGGTAAGTTGAATGCATCGATGCATGAACAGTAACATTAATTCTGTGTATTTTTGGGGTATGGCTATAAGTATCTGGTTTGAATTATTTAATTCAAATCTCCTTTCTTTGGGACAATAATTTTGAATCACTTATTTTGCTGTGAGTTTGTAAGTGCTGGTTGTGCACTGTGCCATGTCTTGTTGCTTGCAGACCACAAAAGCCTTGCCAAACTGCTAGCGTTTGTGACACCATTAAATAATACTTACTATTATATCACATAGAACCTTTCTCGTTCCTTGTGTCATTTCATGTTATTTCCCAAGTAGTCTTCTCTTGCTAAGTATTATTATGTGGCCTTCTTCTACAGGCAACGTTCCTTGCACACTTGGTGGGTACTGATGTGGCTGTTGCTTCAGCTCATAGCTCCATAAAATCCATGTCAAGAAATTCTCCTGGCACTGACCTTGCTGCAAGGTGCTGCTTTCTTCTAGAAGATCCGCCAGATAATAAGAATGAACCAACTAGTTCTGAGAAGTATGTGGTAGTTTTCATTTTGGTAGTTTGATATGAATTCCACTTCTTGTTGATTGAAATTTACAATGTTATTACTGTATTTTGATCACAGGGATTCTAAAAGTGAGGGAGATCAGGACGAAGTAAATGTAAAGAAGGACAAACCAATGTTGGATGATAAAGATTTACCAAATGATCACAGTAATATGAAAGTTGGAAGTGACACTTTAGAAGACAAGGGACAGCCGGCTTCCACAGATGGTGCAGCCTCAGAAAAGCCAATTTCTCCAAAGGAGCAACCAATGGTTAATCATGAAAGTGGGCTTGACAACTGTAATGTTCCTATCAGTGCAAAGCTATCCAATGATCAAGCACCAGACACTCTGCATGATTCAGGTGGTTCAACATCCAAGGTTGAAACTAAATCTAATTCTGACCAGGTTCAGGAGGGATCCTTAATTGAAGAACCTTGTCCTGCAAAGGGCATATGTGTGTCTGATTCTCTTCCATTGGAGAAGAAAGAACATCAGCCACTAAAATCCAATTTACCAGGAGAGTGTCCAAAGCTAGTAGAGACATCAAAATGTGAGATAGTCTCTGATTCTATTCCCCCAACTAAGAACAAGTCTCAAAATCCACAATCTACAAATCCAGTATGTGAATCTGTAGAAACAACAGACTCAGCCATGGATGTTGAAGGAGTTTCTAATTCCTTGCCGTCAGAAAAGGTCGACTCTCAGGCACTATTTACAACAAAGTCATCCCAATGTAATGGGATAGAAAAGGATGTAGATATGATGTCACCATCAAATCCAGTTAGATCAAATTCTGCTACTGAAAATGGTGCAAATACAGGTCTCTTTCTTTTCCTTCCTCTCATCCACGCATGCAGGGAAAAAATAAGTGCCATATTTATTCAGAAAATGTAATTTTAGGTCTATCTCTATAATTTAGCAGATTTTGATTTTAATCCGCTAAAAATGAATAAAATCGACATACAGGGACAGGTAAAGATCAGACAGATAATGGAGCAAAAGTGGAAGATAAAGATACAAGGATTAAACAGGACAGCAATTTTGAGAAAATGAAACGAGCTGCAGTTTCTACACTTGCTGCAGCAGCAGTAAAAGCAAAAGTTCTAGCAAATCAGGAAGAAGACCAAATCCGACAGCTTACTTCCTTGTTAATAGAAAAACAGGTAATCTCATGGCTTGATAAAGATATCGTTGCCTTGTATTAATGTTTTGTGTCTGACTTTCTTTGTAAATTCTGTCTACTTACAGTTGCTCAAGTTGGAAACTAAGGTGGCTTTTTTCAATGATGTGGAGAATGTGGTGATGAGGGCAAGGGAGCATGTGGAGCGATCAAGGCATAAGCTTTATCACGAGCGTGCGTTGATTATTGCATCGCGGCTTGGTATACCAGCTTCGTCCTCTAGAGGTATAGCACCAACTGTATCAACTAATAGATTTCCTACAAATATTGCGAACTCACTCCAAAGACCACAAATGATGATGAGTCCACAAAGGCCACTTCTTTCTAGACCTGCAGCCACTGTTGCTACAACTCTCCAAAACCCATTAGCATCTTCGACTGCAGCAGGAAATTCAGTTCGGCCATCTAACCAGGAAAAACTTTCTTCTGTTGGGACAAAATAAAGGTTCAGTACATCTGCTAAAAAGTTATTGTCTTCATACGTACTGATCTCTCGCCATCATTTTGACAATGTGAGTATGCATTCTCATTTTGTTGTGGGTTTTCTTTTAGTTGAGGTCAGCAGCTTAGTTGAGTGTTATATAGTAGATCATAACTGGTAATTTTAGTTAACAAAGTAAATAGAAAAAAAATTACGCAAAAAAGACAACTATTATTAGGAAACGAAGTGAAAGAAATATATGGAGTTCAACTTGGGAATATTTGAGGAGAAAGCATGACAGTCCGTTTCCAATTTGGAGACATGAATCTGTATTTTGACCTTATTTTTTATTGTATTTTTCTCTTTCCTATATTGGGAATTGTCATATGTTCGTTTTTCTTTTCCTTTTTGGCCTCAACTCCCTGTTTCTACACATATAGCATTCCATTCAATAGAGTTTATCGAGTATGATTTAAATACTTATTTTTCTCATTCATGGAAATTATACTTCTTTCACTATTATTTTTCCTCTTACACAATGAACTTTAACCCTAATTCATTTTTATAAAACCTACTTATAAAATTAGATTTACCCACTTTTATATTAAATTTAGTCATATTTCTAATCGACAAGCGATTTTCAACATTTCTCATTGCATTAGGAACGTTTTTATCATAATTGCACATGCTTTAGAGATGACTCGACTCCTTTGTTCAAAGCAATACCTTTTTTGGTTGTTTTTAGTGAGAAGCTAATCTTCCTTGATGGATACCGCGCTCATCTTTATAAGTTTTTAATTATTCATTTACCTTAGTTCCAGTATAGTTGCTTGCTTGGTTCAATTATTAATAGTTCTGTTATAGACGCTTGTTGCATGCATTGTAATTAATTAACGGATACCACTTGATCCAGTCAGTTGTTTCAAAGGTCAAGTGCTGGTTAGGACTAACTCCAAATTGACGACGATTGGAAATTCAGTGAGCAGAGTAGCACATTGGAAGTTCATCCTTACCCCGATATAAGGAGCCGCCGGAGTTGAGAGGATTTACTGATATTTTGAAGTTGTAGAGCCATTTTTTTAAAATTTATTTTTGAAGTATTTAACTTAAAACAAGTGGATAGTTGTGCAAAATTTGCGCGTTCAATCCTATAACTTCAATGCTATTCACTGCATTATTGGTTGAGAGCATATTGAAATTTGGATGACTTCATAAAGAATATAGCAATCTCGCAATGAACAAGAATTTGCTACGTTGTATGGCTATGACTCATTTTACCGGCTGACTCATTTTACCACGTTTCTTTTTCTTCAGTCACGATTGCTTTCATCACTTTTCGGCGGATTTTAAGAGGACTAGTTTGTTGGTTTCTTTCTTTCGAATTAAAGTCCTTCTACCATTATTGATCTATAAAAGAAATATAATTCCAATTTTTTATTTACAAGCATTTAGTGGATAATTATTCAAGAATTTAAGTATATTGGTTTTGTTAATAAAACTTCCATCAATTTCGTAACGTTAAAAGTTCTATTTCTTTCATTTCATTCACAACCGATATTAAAAGGAGTGAATAATTTTACTAAAGTCAAAATATACGTGAATTCAGAAAAAACAATGGCTGGAACTTATTTCAGAGGTAGTTATTCTTGTTTTCTTGCTTGTTTAGACATAAACGATTATGCTTTGACCAAAAGTCATGCATCATTAATTACTTCCAGTCTGCTATTCAGAAAGATCATTCCACACTGGCAGTTTGTTTTCTCAAACCAAGGAAAGTCCACGGCAAAAGTAATTTATAAAAGACATGAAAGCTTAAAATCTAAAATATAATGTTTTCAGGCTGTCATAATTTAAACTAAGGGGTCGGGAAATTCGCACACCATGATTATCATCAGACAAATTAAAGATATAAATTGTAAGGTCTGTAGCTTCCATTTCCTGTTATAGAAAATCACCATATCTTAAGGTTTCAATACCTCGAGAGATTTACCCAGCAACATCTGAATCCCAGCAAACCACTGCGTTGTGAGGTTGGTCCATCAACAAAAGCTCGAATCATGACCACGACAATCAATCATTGTTCACAAATTTGTGGAATAACGAAAACAGTCGTACAAAATACTGCCTATGTTGAGTACGAACAATGAGGAATGCAATACATAACTTCAAAAAGATCTTAAGCAGTTTTCTTTTACAATATCGGAATAGCATACATGTAGAACTAATATGATCAATTATATAACATACCAAACAAGTACCAAATATAGCATTGGATAAATTTGTTTCTTGAGCAAACACTAATGTACAATGACGCCTCTTCATAGACAGCAATGACTAAACACAGTGAAATCATTTTGAAGTAATGTACTTTATTTGTTTTGAAAAGAAAACCTATATATTCAGCACTCGCACCCTGTTGCCCGTGGCTGACTGCTGTTTCCAACATCAATTGTGTCTGGCAGGTATCTTCAATAAGCACGGACAGCAAAACCCAAAATTAATATTAATAACACATGAATGAATAAATGAAGTTTCAAATAATAAGAACCATAACCAAGAAATAGAAATACTGCAAACAAAATACACAACAAAAACCAATTGCAGGACTTAATCCTATTAAACAAACTAGCATCTCCAAAACTAAATCCCGAAGCAGTCGTGATTATGGTAAGCAACGATCTTTCAATATTACAAAAAAAATCCATTTTACCAACAAATTAAAAACAGAAACATGCACTTTACAAACAACAAGCTTAAAATTAATAATGTATGCCAATGACCAATTATTTTTTGGGTACAGTATAAAAAATGGTTTGTCTCAAATATCAATAAGGAAACATTAACCACAGATAGATCTTCCAATTTGAATATATGGACATTGTAAATTAAGACACTGATGGGACCAAACTGTGCTCCTCAAACAATGAATACAACTTCATAAACTAAGACATCTGGTTTAATGTGACTCTGGTGATAAGTTCAGTTGGTCAGTTGACAAATACGAAAGAAGAGATGCTCAGATATAGGAACTTACAATTCTTCTTCTTCTCCACTTTTCAGGGCATTCTTTGCTATGCATTGGAATGCTTCTTCAACATTAATGCCTTCTTTGGCAGATGTCTCAAAATATGGAATATTTCCTTTTGATGCACACCAAGCCCGAGCCTTCTTTTCTGACACCTGCACATAGGAACTTGTCGAGTTCATATCTTTAGCATTATGCATTTGGTGTTTTACGAGTCTAGGAGGGTCTGATGCGGGATATCTTTTTAAAAATAGAAAGTAAAATTGAAGACAGCAAACTTAAGGGGGGAAATACCACTCTGCTGTTCCCACCATCAATATCTATTTTGTTTCCTATGACAACAAAAGGAAAATTCTCGGGATCGGAAGGACTTGCCTGATAAAGTGATCACAAATATTAGAAGTTGCAAATTCTGTAAAATAGTGCTTGCCATAATAGATAAAAACAAGATTTACACATTTGAAGGAATATAAGCATACTTGAATCAGAAATTCCTCCCTCCAGTTGTTAAGGTTGTCAAATGATTTCATTGAATTAACATCATATACAAGAACACAACAATCAGCACCTCGATAGAAAGCAACTCCAAGGCTTTGGAATCTTTCTTGGCCAGCTGTATCCCAAATCTGTAAAGTTAAGAACAAACAATTAACAACAATAAAATTTTGACCGTCATAACTTGTTTAAAAGTACAGAAATAGAATGTGAGAAATAGAATAAATCCCCAAAATAATATCAACTAGGAACAAAGTTACATAGGCATCTCCGACACTGCAAGCGTGTGACTGTAGTACAACTACACTGGTCACTCACAAATCACAATCTTTAACTGGAAATCCTCCATAAAGGCTCTTAAGAAAGCAACAAAACAATTATCCTTTCATCATTAGTAATCTAGTAATCTTTAAAATAGTTTAGTTATCTATCCCATCAGATTCAATCCATACAACATCCCAAAGATGCTCAATCATATTAATAAAACCATTTTATTGTATACAATACTATGAAGTCCACGTTAAGGTCACAACTGTCACATGTACAAGACATACTACAATGACATGAAAAATAATGGGATGATTAGTTTCTCAGAAATTCAAGAAATTGGTACCCTGCACAACCTACATCCCATGTACAAGAGTATTTCCATAAAGTCCAAGAAACTAAATATTTCAAAATAACTTGAGTGTATCTGAAACCTACTGATTAGCGTTAAATGGAGGTTTACACGTTCTGATGCACAAAGTAAAAGTAATTCGAGCGTTGGATTGGCGTTACATTGAAAGTGGAATTCCGTACACACTTGAACATTCTAACATTATTAGGAGTAATAACCAGAGAAATTTAATCCAATAATCTAGAATAGACTAAGTACGATGTGAAAGTATATACGATGCCTCGGCAATTAGACAATTTGTTCCACAGGCTTTATAGCTTGCAAGATCAATACATGAAAACCATTATTAAGGAGGTTACAATCAACGAATTATTCCGCCAAATCAGTACATAACATGACACATAATAAGATAGGGAAATCTATGCAATAACATCAAAAAGGCGAGACTCCAACATAATCAGTATCTTCTACCCCCCTTCCTAGCATCCCCAAAACCCACCACTCACCCAAACTTAAGGCCCAAGCATGCATGCACTTCCACGCATAGCAAAAACAAGCTAAGCACTATCGACAAACCTGTAAGGTGAAAAGCCTATCTTCGAATTGCACTTCTTTTGTCAAAAAATCCGCTCCAATGGTTGCCTTGTACTGATTACTAAACTTCTTATTCACATATCTAAATTACATAGGTTAGGGGAAATACATAGTTTCCATACTGAACTGAGCACTAGAAAACAAATAGCATCGAAGATTAAAACAATAATAAACATAAACAAGGAGTATCTAGACAGAAACGAAGGATACTGGTTCATCAAAGACGTCTTCCCCACCCTGCGAAACATCAACAGAAGCATCATACAATGATTTCAAAAGAAATAAAGAACTAATAACCGGTAGGAATGGTAAAACTCTGTAACTAACAAATCGACTAAGCGCAATTGCAAATGCGAAAGAGATTTAAGTAACGGAAGCAACGGTTATTGTGATCCAAACATAAACACGAAAAATTCCACAATATAATCCAATCGGAAGTAAAACGAATTAACGTAACGAGATTATCGAAGGGAGATTGAAGAAAGAGGTTGAATAGCGCGAAAAATGAAGAGATCTGTGTAAAAGAAACCCTAGAAATGGAAAAGATGAAGCGACGAACCCACTGTCACCGAGAATGATGACCTTCAGGAGAGTTCTTCTTCGGGAAGGCATGGCGGTGGCGAGCGATGCGATCGGAGAAAGTAAGAATTGAAATAAAGTGTTACAGGGTGTTTGACTGAGTCGTTGCGATGCGCTACGATCTCTCTCTCTCTCTGTCTCTCTCTGCACCTCCAAACTCAACTTCTCTCTCGTCTCTCTCTACTCAATATTGCAAACGCCTTCGGCTCTCTCTTCGCGAATATTCCCTCGCTGACAGCTGGACTAGTACAAATGAAAATCAACAACTATTTCTCTGAAGTTTATTTATTCATTATTTATTGTGCACCATATTTATCCATATATATATATATATATATATATATATATATATATATATATATATATGGTATATGTGAATTTGTTAGATTTTTGTTTTTTAGTTGGTAAATTTTAGTAATGTGTATCGAGTTTTAATAGACAAAAATACTCTTATATATATATATATATATGGTATATGTGAATTTGTTATATATTCTAAGTTTTAAGGTTAAGATTTTAATAATTTTTATTCTCAAAATTAAAAAAAAAGAAACTCTCAAATCCTTACTTACCTCTCTCATTCATCTCTCTTCCTGTAACATTTTTCTCTCTCATCCTTACTGTAGCCCAATTGAAAAAATAAGAAACACTTGCCGTTAAACAATTTGTCTTTGTAAAGAGTTGAGTCATTGACATATTCACCTTCAAGCAAAGGTTCATTTAAGATCTCTTCAATTTCATCGTCTTCACTAATCTCTCTAATTTCATCATTTGCATATGTTGAATCATCATCTCTAAGAAAACCCTCCAGGCCTATTACCATGTCATTATGCTTGTGAAAATTAGATAAAATTATATACAACAAAAATTATAAAATGAAAACTCATTATAAAATCATTTTTTGTAAGAAATTGTTTAACGAGTCTTTCTGATTTTTTTCCATGCCAATTACCAATTTATTTGATTTTTGAAAATTAGATAAAATTAGATAAGACAAAAATTATAAAATGAAAACTCATTATAAAATCTTTTTTGTATGAAATTATTTAATAGCGAATATTTTTTATTTTTTCCAGGTTAATTACCAATTAACTTTATGCTTATGAAAATTGGTGAAAAATTAGATAAGACAAATTATTAAGGGTTTTAGGGTTTATTAAAATACCCTTAACCTTAAAACTTAGAATTTATGATAGGTATTTTTGTCTACTAAAACCCGATACACATTGCTAAAATGTACCAACTGAAAAACAAACATAGACTCATTAGCAAACCATATATATATATATATAAGAAAGAAGAAAATATTGGAAACAGAAAAAAAAAAAACTAGTTACAAAAATATGTTTTGAAAGACATACTTTTATTTATATTTTTTTCTTTTCATTCCTCAATTATCAAATTATTTTTACGGATTTGATCTGTGATAGTTCAATAGTACACTCTTAAACTATTAACTAATTATTGAACAAATAAATAATGACATGATAATGATAATGCGATAAATGAATCTAACTTATTAAGTTGATTTTGGTAAGCTATTGTGTGATATGATTTGATAGATACATTTCGTTATTACCGTGTTAATGAGATTTTATCACTCTTAACTTTTATTTTCTTATTTCGTGAAATTCACATCTTTATTCTTTTAAAACTGAAATATATATTTATTTTGATGAAATAAATGAGTTTGTATTATTTTTTTTGTGTGTGTGTGTGTATATATATATATATATATTGTCGTGAATTTAAAATTGTATTTTACTTTTTATAAAATGGATAAATTTTTATAATACTTTTTTAAAAATCAATTTCTAATACAATCGAGATATAACTCACGTTTGATGCAAATGAACTATACTTTGTTAATATTTTATTTTTCTTTAAATACGTAAAATTAATTGGTGGCCCATGGTATAAATTTAATTATTCTACTCAAGTGTCAAAAAAAATATACACAAACAAATTAAACTGTTGAGGTAGAAACATCTCTTACACAAAACTATTTTAACATCATCGTTGAATATCTCCAACCAACAAAATAATAATATAATAATATAAAGTTAATAATTTACCTCTTTAAAATTTGTTCGTTCAACACGTGTCATCACCGTAAAAGCACACTACACACAAAATTCCAACTCTCACCGTCTAAGAACTGAAATAATAATTGGAATATTTAAATAGTATTTCATAAACTAACCTCATAATTGGAACCCATGAAATATGTTTGACCGTCATATATCCCAAAACACACACACATACATATATTTGTATAATATTTTATTTTATAACTATTTCATTTTTAAATAACTTTATTTAATTATAAGAACAAGTATTTTTTAAGAGTTTTTGTAATAAATAATAATTATGTATAATAATATATTTTTATCCACATAATTGTATCTTAATTTTTAATGAATAAAAAACAAAACATATCACAGAGAAAAAATAACAAAAACAACAAATAACAAAAGCAACAAATAACAACAACAAAAAAATAAAATTAATTATTCTTTATGAAAATAACATGTAAAACAATGAGGTGTACAAAACAAAAACAAATAAGAGAGAAATAAGGAGTTATAAAAAACTTTTTAAGTGGGAAAGACATGAATGTGGATGAAAAAACAATAAGACCTAGTTGAGTAAAAACTTTCATTAATAAAAAATAATAGATACACCACAAGTTTTTTAGAATTTTGAATGATCAATAGAAAAATGTTTTCTTCACCAAGTATATAACAATACAAGAAAAACTCCTCGATGATAGTTCTCTTCTTCCATTATCTAGTGGATTATTTTCTCTTTCAACTAGACGCAAATCATTGTTACTTTGTTTTGAATAAAAACAAAATTCTTTTTATTTTGAATTTTTAAAAGAATTATGAATCCTTAATCTTTTAGGAATTTTTCGTTAATGATTGTAAATGGTATATCTTTTTAATATTTGATTTGTTCTTACAAAATCAAGATTGAAAACATTAAAAATAAGAAATAAAATCATTTAATTCGTTCTTAATAGCTATAAAATGATCATATTAGGCTGATCCTTTTGTTGACAAATGCCCATATTATACCTATAATGGAAGGATGAGAAGCCATTAGTGAGATACCACTTTGGGAATAGTTAGAATTCTAACCTTGTGTCAAGACTTATAGATTGGGGACACTTTCATGCTGTCAATTTGCATGGGGGGTGTAGATCTCCCTAAAGATAATAGAGGCATGCAAATGTTTCCTTATAAGGCAGAAGAAAGTTTAACTACAAGACCCACTCGTCGAGTAGGGACAGAAGTCAACCTTATTGATCTGACGATGTAGAATGAAAGGAGTCATCGCTCAACGGATAAAAGTTATTCTGGGGATATTAGGTTAACCTTCCCCTAATAACTCACATTGACAATAAGGTTTGATACCTTGATCTTGGCTCTTTTCCACCTGAGGTTGTAGTATATTCCAGAGGTTGGGTCGTTTGCCTATTAAAGCGGTACGTGAGTTGGGTTTAGAATATTGTGAGACAATTCGATCTGTATTTGATGTGGGTGTGAGAGCATTTAGAGGACCTTTTCCTAGTACGAGAGGACAAGAGAATGACACACATTTTTTGTGCTAGTTATTGTGCTCAAGGTAGATGTTAGGTGGCGACGAGAGAAAAGAGAGAAAAACTGCTATAAGTAATTAAGTAGGAAAGCCACCTAAGATTAATGTTATCCTATTACGACCTCCCCAAAGCCTTTAGTAGCACAATCAAAAAAGGGTTCTTCGTCCCAACGAGGATGAAGCAAAATAAGTTTTGAGAATTTTGAAAAAGGTCACAATGAGATAAGTCCTTTACCTCTGATGGATCTTTTGTAGGAAGATCACCAAGGAGATGCAATTGTGATATTAGAGTCGAGTCGAAAGTTTGTTTTGATGACCAACTCAAATAAGTTTTTGTATCAAAATCATATTGATGAAGGGTTGGGTTATTACATGAAACAAAATTGTTCATATTATAATATACTTTGACATGTTATATTAACACTTTAAAACACGATTACAACTTGTTATTACATTTTTTTATCAGCAAAATAATATATATAAATAATGAAGCATTTGTGGTTGATACAATTTGTATACAAGATAATACGCTCCAGAAAAGAGTACCATCGTTCTATATTTGAATTCTCACAAGACAAACAAAAATAAATAAGAAAAGAACGTGAAATAAGACAAAAATGAAAACACCACAATTTAGTAGAATGACAAGTCAATGAAAATTCACCATAAAGATTGTCTTCTTTGATAAAAACCAAAGTTAAAGACCTCTAACACATTAACAAGTTAAGGAAGATTTGTCACAAAGAATTCAACCTTACACAAGAACCAAAGTTCTATGATAAGAACCAAGATAATCTTTCTCTCTTAATGAAAAACCAATTTCATATATTGACCATCCAAGGTGTTTACAATTGTATTTGATGCTTCTATATATATAGAGCTGTCAAAACGGGTAATCCGGCCCAACCCAACCCGACCCACCACGGGTTGGTCACTTAGTGAGCCAACCCAACCCGGCTCATTTATTAGCGAGCCGAAAAAATTCGAACCTGACCCGACCCACCACGGGTTGGTGAGTTAAACGGGTTGGCTCATTGGCTCACTTAATTAACTTTTTTTTCACCATCTTCTTCTCAGATTCTTATAACATGTTACTTTGATCGATCAAATTGAAACACTAATAATTGGACCAATTGATATAAAAAAAATGAAACAAAAGAAATATATTATTATATATATTCTAAGCTATCAAGGATAAAATTTTGCCAATTTAGTTTAATGAGACATACACAATCGTTTGATCAAGAAACTACATATAGCCGTTAACAAAAATATACAGCACAAGATAAAACTGTCATACTTGTAGATAGGTCTGAAAACAAGATAAAACAAATGATATATTCCTGAATTATCCAATTTATAATATTATACATGTATTAAATTAGAATCTTGAATGGAGAAATCCACACTATTATGCTCTCCTGAAACATTTTTTTCTTTATCTCCATTTATAATATTATCAAATCTATAATCTTAGGGTTTTATTTGCAAAGGGGAACTTTTGGAAAGATAGCAACGTGAAAGACTCTATTACTAAGTAAAGGTTGTGCATTTTGAATAATTAATTTAATTAATTTGATTTTAATAAAAAAATAGAATTTGAATAATTAATTTAATTAATTTAATTTCATTAAAAAAATAGGTGGGTTGTTGAGCCAACCCAACCCACCACGAGTTTAACCCGTGTGAGCCGGATTCTTAGTGAGCCGGGTCAAAATTGGCTCGCATCAAAATTTTTGCATTTTTTTTCAAGCCAACCCGGCTCAAACTCATGATGAGTCGGATTGGCTCACGGGTTTCAACCCATTTTGACGACACTATATATATATATATATATATATATATATATATATATATATATATATATAGACACACACACACAAATGTTTAAGTTATTTCAAAATTTTAAAAGAAAGTTTAAAAACACCGTACTCAAAAAATAACTTGAAAATTCAAAAACAAAAATTAAAAAAAAATTATAATTACCTGTAATTACTTAAAACTATTGTATAATTGTGTTCCAAACCATAATTTTCATATCATATCCATTGAATTGCAAAAACTCCTCCTTAAGTTCTTTTCATATTAAATCAGGAGATAATCCTTTGTAAATATACTCCAAATCGTATATATAGGTAAAAAGAAACATAAAGACTAAACAAAAGAACCATTGGAACATTTGTACAGTTAAAACTTAGTTTTATAGATGTTACATCACAAGTGTCTTTATAAAAGTTCAAACCCCTTTCAAATTATTAACTTTGTGTGGCCTACTGTTAGTTCAAAAAATACAAGTTGTTGTACAGATGAAGAAAATAAATTGACGATAACAAGTTATCTCTAAGGGATGATTCAACTTTAGTATTATGTGTGCCTAGCATATTCATCAACTTAGTCTGGTGTTGTTTCTCCTTTGCCTTTTATACTCCTTTAGATATATGTAAGTTTCCAACCTATCTTCAGCTGCACTTTTTAGTGTCTTCTTCCAATTTCGTACTTTTGTATTCCTCCTCTCTGCACAGAAATAAATGAAACACACGTCTCTATTTTTATATAGATAATGATATTTTGACAACATTTTAACATCATTTACGTGTTATTCTGTGATTGATCCATGTTGGTGTTTATGATTATTATTATTGATTGTAGAGTAATTTTGGATCAATCATAGAATGACACTTGAATGATGTTAAAATGTTGTTAAAATATCATTATCCATTTTTATATTCCATGTCCCTGTTTACACTCAACATTATATATTAAACATATATTTAAGTACATTCAATATTCAAACGAGCAATTTAATATGGATGAGACAATTTTAAAAGACACCGAGTTACGTTCCTCAAAATCTACTTCATATTAATTTAATACATGATATAAATTGAATACATCATTAAAAAAATAAAAATCTTGCCTCTGAGTATGTGTTAATTATCAAACTCCACACTTTTACATGAGCTAAATTACTATTGCATTTATCCTAACATTTTTGAAGATGCAATATAATAACATTGAATTTTTTTATTAAAGAATAATACAAAAATAATGAATATAATAACATTGAAACCAAATCAAACTTATGAAAATAAAAATCGACAATTATGAACAGTGGTTGAAGAAGATTCATCCATATATAAAAGGAGTTTACGTGTTATATTATAGGTTTATTTATTTTTTATGTTTGCATTTTCCTTTTTTTTCTTCTAATTTATGCTTATTTTTCATCTTTAGTTTTTTCACCATTTTCATTTTCCATCTCTTTATGATGATGTGAAGCTATCCTTCGTGATATTAGAATGATGTCATACTTACACAATGCAATATCTCAAATTTAACATTCTTTAATAGAGTTTCACACACTAAGAATGGAAGTTTGAAACTAATAAGGTTGATTTTGAAAAGAAAAAATTACAAAAACAAATAATGAAAAAATCATAAATATATTTATTATTTTGAATGCATAATTAGTTATGTTTTATTACAAGTTATAAAAAATATAAATTTGACATATTTACGAAGAGGGAGAGGGTAACACGGTAGGAAGCAGTGGGTAGAATCCACTCAATCTCATACCACGACTACAAAGCCTTGTTTTCTGTTTTCTGTTCTGTTGACGATCCATTCTTCTTCTTCTTCTTCCTTCTTTGCAAACTTGAGTGGTGCACTCGCAGTGCAGGGGCAACTAAAAAGTTCCCTCTTTACAGATCTCGTAGATTTTGCTCATGGCGCAGCCTCTCGTGAAGAAGGACGATGACCGCGACGACGAAGGTGGTTATTTCATTCTTATGCTTTTCTATCTCGCAATTCGATCTGCTCTTTGTTTTCCTTGTGCTTTCCTTTTAGCTCTCTATTTGTTGCCACTGCCGGATCACTCTCTCGCTACCAGATCCAATGTTTAGTTTCCCTTTCCCATTGCGAATGAGGCAGGGTTTGTTCAGATCATGATGGTTGGATTGGATTTGAACTCTGACTCATCTTTCATATGTCGGCGTTTTAGAAACTTCAATTGATCCAGGCGTATAGGTTGCAATGCAGATCATTAATCATGTGCAAATTGCAATTGCTTGTTAGTAGGATTATGTGATGATACGAATTTATACTTGATATATAGTCTTTATTTTTGCAACTTTTCTCCCTAACCTTTTTTTCTCCACAAGTCAGGCTGGTTTATTGTGATTAGTCCTGAATATATTATAAATGACTCAATGCTCGTTTTTATTAATTAGTTTTGACTATTTAACAGCTGAGTATTCTCCCTTTGCGGGAATTGAAAAGGGAGCTGTTCTTCAGGAGGCCAGAGTTTTTAATGACCCACAACTAGATGCCAGGAGATGTTCGCAGGTTTTTCTTCGTTCTTTTTATTCAATTGTTATCTTTTAATTCTATAATTCAATGGCTGAGTTCGACATTGCATATGCTTGTTGTGTTTTGTTTTTTTCCAGGTTATCACGAAACTTTTATACCTACTAAACCAAGGAGATACATTTACAAAGGTCAAGACTTATTTCAAACATTTCTGGTTGATAGAATGACTTTGTTGTACTATGCTAGAGTTGTATGAACCACTTTTAAGTAGTATGTTCTTGTTGTAATCTCATAGGTAGAAGCCACAGAAGTTTTCTTTGCTGTGACTAAGCTTTTTCAGTCTCGAGATCTTGGGTTAAGGAGAATGGTCTACCTGATAATAAAGGAACTTTCCCCCTCTGCGGATGAGGTTCAAAATTCTCATAATTTTTATTAACAGTCAGATTCACATATATGGTCTGCATATGGCATACAGAGATTGTGACTGTTCTGTCTCCCTTGTTTTAATAGGTTATTATCGTTACAAGCTCCCTCATGAAGGACATGATTAGTAAGACTGATATGTACAGGGCTAATTCTATTCGTGTCCTTTGTCGCATCACAGATGGAACACTCCTCACCCAAATAGAGCGATATCTGAAACAAGGAATTGTAGATAAGAATCCAGTCGTTGCAAGTGCAGCCTTAGTTAGCGGCATTCATCTGCTTCAGGTATTAATAGAATCTATTCCTCGATTCAGTATATTTCATATATGCCCGCTTATTTTGCGACCCCTTATCAGACGTCTCCAGAGATTGTAAAAAGGTGGAGCAATGAGGTTCAGGAAGCAGTTCAATCAAGGGCAGCTCTTGTGCAATTTCATGCTCTGGCTTTGCTCCATCAGGTATGTTGCCTGAATGTGTTTTTGAATCTTACAACTCAAATGATGTGTCTGATACAAATGACGTATAATGCACAATGTAATAATTTTAAATTTAAAAATCACAAGTGTGGTCACAAAACAAAATCTCAAGTCATACATGAGCATGTCAAGCCTTTATTTAGAAGATTAAAAATAGAGCAATGGAAGAACCTAGTATAGTACATAAAACAAATGAGCGACCATGTGCAACCCAATTTTAGAAAAATAAAAAATGGAGATCTGAATAATGGAATAGGGTGATCAAAGGTGTTCCTTTTCATTCAACTGTTTAAGCTTTTATCAAACATTCAATTGCTTTGATTAGAAGTGGTAAAATTTAGCTTGAAATATATCATAAACTATGTGTAATGCTCATCATAATAAATTAAAACTAAAAAAATAGTCACGAGTTTCACAAAAACAAAGTCATATGTAACATTCTTATTTGAAAACATTATTTTAGAAGATTAAAAATAGAGCAATGAAACAACCAAATATGGTGCCTAATGTGTCCTTAGGTTTCTTTTCATTTAACAGTTTAAGCTTATCAACTCATTTGCTTTGATATGAAGTGGTAGAAGTAAAGTAAAGTAAACAAAAAAACAGCGAATTGTTGAGCTGCATCATTTATATTGTTGATGCAGAATCATTCCAATTCATTCATGTATTTAAGATTTATGGTTATGTGTGATTCTTCACAGGATATGAATGATGACTAGTCCAATTATGTGATTCACATCATGAATTGTAAGATTCTAATAATTATGTTTCTTGGTGTATTACTGTAAATTTCACTTGAAAACCAAAATCTTAGTTGCCCTGTCAGATAATTTTGTTAATCATTTGTAATAGAATTCATCAGCCACTGGGATATGTTGCAAGAGTACTTTTTTTTATGTTCTGCTTAAGCTTTTGGGATAATTGTTTCATGACAACCTTTCAATGATCTACCAATCAAATACATTTTTACTAGTAGTCAGTAGCGCAATAATGTTGCACCATGTGGCATGGCACCCTGCCATTCTTCCAATGGCTGTTGTTTGAGTTGTCCTTGGTCAGAGAAGTGCCTTTTACAGCTAAAATTCCGGCCCAAGCAGGTGCTACAAGAAGATGCATTAAAACTTGCTTTGTTTCTGAAAGCAGCATTGTTTCAGGAATTTTCTTGGGATCTTGATTCCTGAAACAAGTGTTGTTTTTGTGGCTGCAGCCCCTTCCTTCTCTTCCTTCATCTGCAATATACATACACTCCACAAATCTGTCTACATTTTTCCTCCATTTGCAATTTAATCTTCTAAGAAGGGGGAGATCATGCCTATCTGCTGGGGTCTTAGGGTTACTGTAAACAAAGTGTAGGGTTGGGGGGATTGTGCCAATGTTTTTTTTATTGGATTTTCTCCTCTTTTATTTCGGTTCACTGGGCCTCACGGAGTCTAGTTTGACTTTTTCATTTAAAGCATAACAGTAGGATATACTAAACTAAATAGTAATAATAGTAACGGACATCATGATCCATGATTTTTGTTGTTACTTATATGCTTTTCTTGAAACACATGAATTTTCAATATTTTTTATGATTGTCATAATTTGAGTAATTTTAATAATTTTTTAGAATTTATTTATTGTATATAAACTGAATTTTTTTTTTTTGGAATACTGGCCATCTAATTATTTGCCACCTTGATTTAGTGTTTTTGGGGTCAGCTGCTATGTACTACGATCATGCATTGGTAACTATCCGTTTTTATCTTAAGGATTTGACTTCTGTATAACCTCAATAAGTGATTAAAGGAAAGGCAATATTTCTTAAAACAGAACTAGAGTTTGTATTGATATTTTTTGGTTTCTCACCCATTGTATGGGTTTATACTGCCTCCTGTGACTGAGAGCTTGGCATACTCCTTTTCGTACACTTAGCTTCAACTACAGATGTAGTTTATAAGTGGCCCTATCATGAAAAGTTATGGTATCACTTAGGTTTATATGCTTTCAACCTCTAGTGTAAATTAGTGTAAACCTTTGCACATTGATTGTATATTGTCTTGTATACTGTTTGCACATGATTCTGGAGGAAATTATACATCTCATAATTTTGATTTTACCTTCAGAGGATCCTATTTCTATTATTGTAAAAATAAATAATTTAGTATTGACATTGACACGTGGCTGAATACAACATTACAGATACGGCAGAATGATCGACTAGCTGTTAGCAAACTGGTTACCAGCTTGACCAGGGGGAATGTTCGTTCTCCTTTGGCCCAAAGCCTTTTGATTCGCTATACAAGTCAGGTGTGTTTTCCTTAAAATTAGTAGCTCCAACTGATATGTTATTTTTTCCATAATCTTTATATGGCATAATAACTGCAGGTAATTCGGGAGTCAGGAAATATCACACAATCAGGAGATCGCCCCTTCTATGATTATCTTGAGAGTTGCCTTCGTCACAAGTCAGAGATGGTGATTTTTGAAGCAGCCAGGGCAATTACAGAGCTCAATGGAGTAACTAGCCGAGAATTAACTCCTGCAATTACAGTTCTTCAGCTCTTCTTAAGTTCGTCTAAGCCAGTCCTGAGATTTGCTGCTGTCCGCACCTTAAACAAGGTTAGCACTTTTTAATGACTTTAATTTCAATGAAAAAACCTTTTCATTCTGCTGTACAATTTGACAAAGCATATACGACAGCCTCCATTCTGATGTGAACATTTTGCATTTTTGCTTGCTTGATTTTGGGGAAGTTGATAGAAAATCATCAAATCTGCTCATTTCCCTTAACATATTGATGTAGCTAATTACATAAGATATGTTCAACTAGATTCATTGTTTTAGTTACATGGTTGAGTGTGGCTTTGAACTTTGCAGGTGGCAATGACACATGCAATGGCAGTGACTAACTGCAATATTGACATGGAAAGTTTAATCTCTGACCAGAACAGAAGCATTGCAACACTTGCCATCACTACTCTATTGAAGACAGGAAATGAATCTAGTGTGGACCGGCTTATGAAGCAGATTACAAATTTCATGTCTGATATTGCTGATGAGTTCAAAATTGTTGTTGTTGAAGCAATAAGATCACTGTGCTTAAAATTCCCTTTAAAATATAGATCTTTGTGAGTATATATCATTCTATATGTTTCTTTCCCCCTAGAAGTTACATTTTTTATTTGAATATTTTCCTAGATAAATAATCTAAATTACTGATTTATTTTCTCTTATTATTTTCAGGATGAATTTCCTAAGTAATATTCTTAGGGAAGAAGGTGGTTTTGATTACAAGAAAGCAATTGTAGATTCGATTGTGATTCTTATCAGAGATATCCCTGAGGCCAAGGAAAGTGGGTTGCTTCATCTTTGTGAGTTTATTGAAGATTGTGAATTCACTTATTTGTCCACACAGGTAGTAACTTTGGTTTTGTCCTTTGTCATTTAATCTGCATTTTTGGATTTTTATCTTGTGTTAATTTTTCTCTCTATCCTTTAGATTCTGCACTTCCTGGGAGTTGAAGGACCAAAAACATCCGACCCCAGCAAATATATTCGTTATATATATAACAGAGTACATCTTGAGAATGCCACTGTTAGGGCCAGTGCTGTTAGCACTATGGCAAAGTTTGGGGCTTCTGTTGATGCATTAAAGGTGTTACTCTCCTGTGTTTATCAATAATTTTCTCTACATTTCTTCTATGCTTTTTTGTTTTTTAGGTTAATATTTGTGATTAACTTAAATCCCAATATTATTACTCTTTGCAGCCTCACATATTTGTACTACTAAGGCGATGTCTTTTTGACAGCGATGATGAGGTGATTTTCAGTCATAACAATTGGTGACTCTGTAGGTGTTTAAACTTTAAAGCTATCCGTTGCTTTGATTTATATCTGAATGATTTCTATTTTTTTGCAGGTCCGTGACAGAGCAACTCTTTATTTGAACACCCTTGGAGGTGATGGCAGAGTGGTGGAGACAGATGAAGATGTGAAAGATTTCCTCTTCGGGTCATTTGATACCCCACTTGCCAATCTGGAGACTAGTTTGAAAAACTATGTAAGTTCTCCCTAGTATATTCCCTTTCATTGGTTAAGATCTCACTGTCATTTACATGTTTTTAATGTGATGCAGGAGCCTTCAGAAGAGGCTTTTGACATTGGTTCGGTGCCCAAGGAGGTTAAATCTCAACCTCTTGCAGAGAAGAAGGCCTCTGGTAAAAAGCCTACCGGTTTGGGTGCTCCTCCTCGTGGTCCCTCATCTACTACAGATTCCTATGAAAGGTTGCTTCTATCCATTCCCGAGTTTGCAAACTTTGGGAAACTTTTTAAGGTTGTTATACTCAATTATTCTCACAATCTTTATTTTATGTTTTCTTTTTCTTTCCATATGTATTAAGTATTCTTATGACGTTACTCTTACCAGTCTTCAGAACCTGTGGAGCTTACTGAGGCAGAGACAGAATATGCAGTTAATGTTGTTAAACACATTTTTGATAGGCATGTCGTGTTTCAATACAACTGCACAAACACGATACCAGAACAATTATTGGAAGATGTAATGACAAATACAGATACCGTACAATTTCATAATATGCTGCAAATCCGGTCTTCTGAATAATTTCTTCCTCTTTTCCAGGTTATTGTAATTGTGGATGCATCCGAAGCAGAAGAGTTCTCTGATGTGTGCTCAAAACCTCTTAGATCTCTTCCTTATGATTCACCTGGCCAGACATTTGTGGCTTTTGAGAAGCCTGAGGGATTACCAGTTGCTGGAAAATTTTCTAATGTTCTGAAATTTATTGTTAAAGAGGTACTTCACCTTTTATCTTTGGGAAGCATTGCGGTTTTTTTTTTCTAGACTTAAACCCTGGTGTATATCACGGCGTGTATACTTTTAAGCATGAAACATATTTGATTTTTCTCTCAGGTATTTTTGTGGAAAATAAAACCAATAATACTTTGTTTGGAAATCTAATCATGCTACATATATGGGATATTGACCAGGTTGACCCAGCCACTGGTGAGGCAGAAGATGATGGTGTAGAGGATGAATACCAGCTAGAGGATTTGGAGGTTGTTACAGCAGACTACATATTGAAAGTGGGGGTGTCTAATTTCAGGAGTGCATGGGAAAGCATGGGCCCTGAAAATGAGCGAGTGGACGAATATGGTCTTGGTCCCAGGGAGAGTTTGGCTGAAGCTGTAAATACTGTCATCAATCTTCTTGGTATGCAACCTTGTGAGGTAAGCCAATGATGTCAATAGCTGCTTTGGTAAACGTTTGTTTTTAGGAGATTGGTCCCATTACATTAAAATGGTCATGAGTCATTTGTACAATTTTTACTGCATCACGAGGTAATTCTTGCTAAATTAATTTTCTGCTTGACTTGTGATAGCATAGACCAAAAGTTGACATTTCATACACATTTGAGGTTTAATATTTGCTCAGATGTGGTTTTGCAGTGGATGCATCTGTTAATAAACCTAATTCCTTGAAAAAAATTAAAGTTGAACTTTGTCACATTGCTAAACTGAAGCCACACTAGCACCTGCATGCATGTGTATGCTATTGAGATGGCGAGCACACTCATGTAGACATGGACACGTGACCTTAACTAGAAGATGGTCTTTGGTGATTTTTGGATAGGGGGTAATTATATCAAATGGTTATTGAAAATTTGACTATATCCTTCATTAACCAGTTAATTGAAGATGGCCATCGAAAGTAGGCACACACACATAGGGGTTTGTTAACATGCGTACGCTTTTTTTTAGTTGGTACATTTTAGCAATGTGTACCGGGTGTTAGTAGACAAGAATACCCTTATATATTATGAATTCTAAGTTTTAAGATCAAGGGTATTTGGATACTTTTCATTCTCAACTAAAAAAACAAGAAACCCCAAACCTGCACTCACCTCCCTCATTCCTCTCAACCATTTCTCTTTCATCTCTTTCACTCAAACCTTTTCTCTGTCATTCTTACTGTAGTCCCAACTAAAAAAATTAGAAACACTCACCTAACCCTAATCTACCTTCCTCACTTATCCAATTTGTTTCTCTCTCATCTCCATACTCACTTAAACACCATACTTAGTGTTTGGATGTTTTCTTCATTTTCACGATGAGAGGTGGTTAGGTTAAGGATTGCAGACAATTCTAGGAGAAAAAAACTTGACATTAAGACATTGAAAAAAACACAATCAGTCAATCCATCAATTATTTTGTTATTAAAGTGGAAAACAAATGAACGAACAGAGTAAGAACAACAAATTGCGGTGTCACGGGTTGCTGTGTGTGAGTGAGTGAGAGTATAGAGATGAGAGAGAAACAAATTGGATAAGTGAGAAATGTGGATTAAGGTTAGGCGAGTGTTTCTGATTTTTTCAGTTGGGGCTATAATAGAGATGACAGAGAAATGATTGAGAGGAACCAGGGAGGTGAGTAAGAGTTTGGGGGTTTCTTGTCTTTTTTTTTAGTTTTGAGAATGAAAATTATTCAAATATTCTTGACCTTAAAACTTAGAATCCATAATATATGAAAATATTTTTGTCTATTAAAACCCGGTACACATTGTTAAAATGTACCAACTGAAAAAAGAGCAGAAGTTAACAAACTCCATATATATATATATATGTGTGTGTGTGTGTGTGTGTGTGTGTGTATATATATATATATATATATATATGTGTATATATATGTATGTATATATATGTATGTATGTATATGTATGTATGTATATATATGTATGTATGTCATGTGGATATTATAATCAAAAGATAACCGGTTTTGGTTTGGTAGAATATGTTTCCATTTCTAAAAAAGCAGTATTAATAATAAGAACTGGCTCTGACTTTTAAAATAATCAATTTTAAGCCTTTAATTAAGTAAACATTGTACGAATATTAAAGCATAGAACCGTTGTAAAAGTGTTCTGAATATAAATGAAAAAGAATAAACCATCTTGATTTGTTGTTCACTATTTGCAGGGAACCGAGGTAGTGCCACCCAATTCAAGGTCACACACATGCTTGTTGTCAGGAGTATTCATAGGGAATGTGAAGGTGCTTGTACGGTTGTCTTTTGGACTTGATGGTCCGAAGGATGTTGCGATGAAACTGTCTGTCAGATCCGAGGATGAAACTGTCAGCGATACCATCCATGAGATTGTGGCTAGCGGCTAGTGCACTTGACTCAACTCGGCCTTTTTTTGGTTACTGAGATTGGAGTTTAGCTTCCTTACAGATAGGCGTGTGTAAAGAATTCCAAAGCCGTACACATAGTAAATGCAATTTATTGGCCACCCACTGCATGCTTGTTAGACTAGCAATCATACTTGCAAGTCGGGTTTATTGGAGTAAACTTCCGTGGTCATATGATCATACTTCATTTATTTGTAGCAACTGTAATACGAATTTTGGTGATTTTCATAAATATTTGTTTCCTCGTGATTTGGATACGTTAAAACGGAAACTATTAGTGCATAAGAAATCTCACTATTTTATTGAATACTTGTGATATTTGGATACACTATTGTTCAATGATATATGTGTTTTCAGTAAGAGATTCAGTCACTATAATGATCCTTTTTTTTTTCTTTTTTGACGATTCCTTCAGCTAAAAAGGATTCAGAAATTCGCACACGATCAGGTTTTTCAATGCATGCTACAACTTTAATCCCCACACCCATATAAAACCAAAACTTGCATACAGATCACTGGTTACAAAAGTTTCATCTTATATGAGCATCGGGCATCGTATTTTGCTCTACAATTTTCTCTGGCTACAGCATAAGCGATTGAGTAGGTTTTAACGACTGCATTCAATGGATAACACCATTGAGTCGACAGACTACTCAATCTAATAATTGAAGAGGGATACCTCGTCGTAGTCTACATTATGGTTTTGCTGGACAAATACCATTTATATTCATTAAAACAACTAAAATATTTGATTGAATATAGTTTGGGACACTTTCAGGTCCTTTAAATAGAATACTCACAATCATCATAATTAAGAGGAATCGGTATGTATAGGCGTGCTACGCTGAGACCAGAAAACAAACAGTCCTTCATTTTGGTTTAAGGTATAGTTACCGAAGCGGGTAGTACAATGGAAAAAGTACTATTTAGATCACACGTTGACAAACAGATATGAGCATAAACAAACCGCTGCACTAGTTGCAAGCCTAAAATGAAGGGTTATGTGAGAGCACGCACTTCATCTCCAATTTTATCATCCCCTCAATGCTCAAGTTGTCTTCCTATGCCCTCCAAAAGCCCATATCTGCAAACGGACAAGTAGTTAGCAAATTTATCCAGTGAACCAAAGCTATCTACAATCAACAACCACTCTTACACTTCATATAAAATTAACCGTTAAGCTTTTCCACATTTTCATTGTGGGATACAATTGACAGAATGCATAATGGTTATCCATGCGTAGGTTAGACAATCCTAGAACATAATGTTCCCTTGACATTACTAATTAACCAATTCTTGTATGAGTATGTTAACTTTTGGAAATTACAGACTCCTCAAAATCTCCATAAAGTCATGCCCTTTATATTTCTAAAGGAATCATGTTTTGATGTTCCAACTTTCGGTTGTGGTTATTAAATCTCTAAAACCTCGTAAGGAATAATATCAACATGTTCTTTTTGGGTAGTGTTGGAGGTAATATCTAATTATTTAAAGTTTAAACCATGAAGGAATTAAGGCTTACATAACCGTGAATCACATAGCCTAAGATTTATTGAATGTGCACAAAATGCATGCTCACCTTTAAGTTTGTGTCCCAACTTCCTGTACACAAAGCACTCCCATCAGCTGACAAACCTAAACAGCTGATCCTGTCGTCATGAGAGTCTTGAAGAGATCCTAAATCCAAGACCACCTGCAAAGAAGCAAACAAATGTTCTTTTAAAATACTACACCGATTTCATTCATAGCGCAACCAGAAGAATGGAACCTAAAGTTGTTATATGTTTCACTAGAGTACCAAGTACCTTTGCCAGTAAAGTGTCCCAAACATAGCAATCTCCATTTGTGTATCCAGCAAAAAGAAGTCTTCCTGATGCAGAGAATGCAATGGAAGTCACAGGCGGAATGTCATTGTCACTGTGCTGCTGATAATATACTTGAAGTTGGTGTCCAGTCCTAATGTCAAACAATCTGCAGGTACCATCATCCGAGCCGGTTCCAAATCTATTTCCATCCGGAAAGAATTTAACTGCATTAACATCTCCCTCATGCCCATGAAATGTCCGCACTGCTCGACTTGCCACGCGAGTATCCCACAATCGAGCAGTTGCATCACAAGAACCGGATACAAACATTCTTGAGTTGGATGCATTAATGGAGATACTGAGAGGATAATGAAATAATATATTTCTCAGAAAAGATTTAATATTAACAAGTAATATTGGAAAGAAACACTAATTAATCAAGATTTCATAATTTGTGTGTAGAAAGAAAGTTATAATTTTATGTAGATGCCTTGCATTTTGAAGCAGCAGTGGTCATCCTTTTGTAGATTAATTTATTCAATAAAGTAAAAGCAACAAGAGTAAGTTACTACCGCCTCTCCTTTATTTTTAATTAATAGCACAGATTGCTAGGAGTTGAAACTGAAGTGAAGGTGAAATACGTTGGCAACAGATAAAGTAGTTAGTCCACAAAAGGGGATCAATTACTCAGATAGAGGAAAGAAGGTATGCAGGCAATTAGCAAGTTCCTAAGAAAGGGGAAAGCCTTGGTCCTTGGAGGAGAATTCTTTTTCCTTATTGCTATTTAATTTCATTCAATCAACAAATTCATTCTTTAGATCCCTAACACAGACATCCCTTCATTCTGAAAGCAGGCAAAGACCTCCATTGAATTCACATAAAGGCTGAAACTTATCCAATAAACTATTATGTCAAACAGATTCTTTAACTAACATATTATCATGAATGTGTTGTGGTCAAATCCTACTCTTACTCAAACTTATGTAACAAGAAAAAGGGAAGGGAAAAGATGCAAGATTGAACACTGATAACATTATCCACTGCACCACCAAATGAATGAACTCTTACCTTTTCTTCATCAACTGAAAGGTTGAACAGTGTATGAAAAATATTTGATCATAAAACAGACATTCATGATCTGACAAATTCGCTAGTCTTGCCAGTATTATGAAGTTAGTTGTACAGTTTCGTTTTGTACAGAGACAATAATTCCTTTTGTAGGTTTTCATAATAGATGGATGGTAGGCATATTAAAAATACAAAGGAAGAGATAATTAATTACTGAAACAACAAAATTTGGTTCACACTAATACAGTAAACAACTAATCAATCACCTGTATACATCTGCAGTGTGTCCAGACTGGAACTCCCCTCCAAAGACAGATGTTTTAAGGCCAGTAGTTATATCCCATAAAACACATGTCTGATCACCAGAACCAGTAATTAAATGAGTATCTTCATCTGGAACATACTGACAAGAGGAAACATAACCCTTATGTCCACTAAGCATCCGGGAAACAGGTAGATTCCCATCTTTGTCAGTGGGTGAATTAAGATGGAAAATAGAACACACACTGTCAAGACCACCACATGCAACAGACTGACCAGTTGGTGAAAAAGCACATGTCATGACCCATGCACAAGGCAGCTTTATGGCATGGATTTTCTGCCTAGTTAGGGCATTCCACACTATTAATCGTCCATCTTGAGATGCACTAACAATCTGACTTTTTTCAGAAGTCCAATCCAACGAATACACCTGCAAATTTGAAACAAATTCCAAGTCAACCTAAAATCTGCAAGTTTGATAATAAGAAGAAATCTACAATAATCACTAAGCATTATATCAAAAGCATGATGATTCCTCTATGTATACAGGAAAAGGCTATCTCTCCAGTCACAGCTGACGAGGAACAGGTAAAAACAAAGCTAGATAGCATTTGATTTCATACTGACCAATATCCATCACATTCTAGATATCATTCAGAACTAGAAACAAAATGCAAAGGATTAGTCTAATAAGTTATAGTCCTCATCTATGGTTGGATAAACCTCTCCACAAATGTTTACTGAAGAAAATAAAATAAGAAGAAATCGAAATAAACTTCTCTCAGAACTTAAAATTAACTTGGGGATGATCTAATGGTAAAAACCTCTCATTTTAACATTTCATATAAGTAATATCCTCTTCTACAATGCTTAGAGAGAAGTTTATTCAAGTATTGAGAGGTAATTGATTCCATAATCAGTCAAACAAGTAAAGAATTGTCTAGCGATAAGCAGCAACCATGATGTTCTTGAAACTAAGTCACCCAAATTTAACAACCAAAATCGAGGAACAAGCGAACTCATGCATAACATGTAAAAGAGAAAAGCATAAAAAAGGCACCTTTCCCGTGTGACCCTGCAAGGTTCTACAGCAAACCAGATCCGTAGGTCCAAAGGTCACAGGTGTTCTACCCTGAGACCTCGCATACTCACAGACTGAAAAATACCCATCAAACAAAGTATTCAATCAGCAAGATCTAAGACCAATTATTAGCACCAAGTTGTACAAGTTGAACCTCCACAAAAAATTATCAATAACCCCAACAAAAAAAATGAAAAAATGGAGAGAAAGGGTTATACTATCTGTGTCGAGCAAAGAAAGACGCTTCTGCTTCAATTGGTGCCTGAGATTGTTGACTGTGTCGATGGCAGAGGAGTGGCGCTCTTTGAGCTCCGCAACAGACATTTGGACTCCCTAAACAAGCACACCAATTAAGGAAGAAGGGAAGAGGTTGTTGTTGGGAAGACCATGTTTCTGAACATGCTTTTTATTTTAGTTTTACAACAAATTAATGGGAAAGGTTAATTATTTGTAAGATGAAGTTGGGTTGAGGATGTTGGAGTTAAGGGAGTGTTTGGTAGCCTTCAAAATAGAGACAGAAGAAGACAATGGAAATGACAGAATATTGTTAGATCGCGTGAGAAGTGAAAATAATTCATCTTTTTACAGAGACTGACGAGATCTGCACAGTGAAAATTTGGCACAAATGTAGATAAAATTGAATAAATTTAAAATCTTTTTATTATATTTATTTTATATTTTTTAAGTGTATTAATTATACTCTTTTTTTTAAGTTTTTCATTTATTTATTTTTTTCTTTCTTTCTAACTCGTTCTTGAGCCAGACATTGTTTTGCTTCATTGAAACTCTAACGTAAACATAAACATGTACATGTATGTCCAAGAACATTGATTATTTTTTATTTTTGTTGTTCTCAATCTTTGAATTTTAGTTTTAAATATGAATAACATTTCAATGATAAATTCCTGCCAATATTTGAAATTCGTTTAAAATGTCAATAATAGTTTTTGGTGACTGAGGTTTGTTAACTAATTGATATTTTTATTATTTAAAAATTAAGATATTTATTTTTACACCTTCTCCAATATGAAACATCAAAATTACCAGCTCAAAAGTAATATAAATAGGCCTAATATGGTCAAAAGATAAGAAATTTCTGTTCAATTTTAGAGTTCTCAATTTACATACTGTATAACTGTATCCTTCAAATTCAACCCGTGCAAATCTAAAAGGTTTCATTCCAATATTTGACTTGCACAAATTGGGGGCATAAAATATTATAGAGTGTTCAACTTGGTTTCAAACCTATGTTTTTGTTTTGAAACAAAGTAAGATGTGAGAAGGTTATACTCTATAATTGTCTTGTCTCATTCCAAAAGTCAAATGTGAAACCTACCCAATTAGGAGAGGAGGCTGTGTGAAAGTGCCCAAAATTTATATAACAAGGAAAAAATAAAAAAAATTCCGTTGCCGGGAATCGAACCCGGGTCTCCTGGGTGAAAGCCAGATATCCTAACCGCTGGACGACAACGGAATTGATGTTCATTAAATTGAAAATAGCATACTAATATAAACAAATTCCTAGTAATCCCAAATTCACTCCTCGGTTAATTACATTGGATTGAGTTTTATCTACATTTAATTAATTGATTGACTAATAAGTTATAAATTTGAGGTACATAATAGGGTCAACACGTTACTTTCTTTAGTTATTTTTATTTGCTTTCTTTAAATTTTTTTGAAAAACAAATTCTATATTATAATAAAATATTTGTGTACTTTTTCTATTTTACGTTCTCTTTTTATCACATGTAATACAAATGTACAAGCAAATTATTTAAAGGTTAAGAGACACATAAATATAATCAACTAAAGAAAAAATAACAGGATTTTAACTATATCAAATGAAAAATATATAGAAATAAAAATTCTTCACAAGTCGGACACTCAAGAAACAGGAAGGAATATTTTTCAAATAATATTGTATTTTATCATATGAATATTATAAATACTATTTTATTTTATATTCTTTAAAATAATTAATTTTGAGGTATTTTTTCTTATTGAATAATTATTAAAACCATTTAAGTCTATTTAATGATAATTAGGCTGCAATATATTTTTTACACCTACTTCACTTAATATAGTGAAATAATTTGAGAGATAAGTCAATCAGGATGGATATTTTGTAAAAAACATGTTAATGCATATTGCAGAATGTTACAGCCTATCTTAAATATAATTAAAAAAATGTATAAAAAGGCATAGATTATTGTGATATAAGATAATTGACAGGAACATAATTATGAACTGTAACTTTCATTAAGTTAATGTGCATCTTGCTTTCTAAACTCACATTTAGGTTACCAACACACTTGAGAGATATCAAGCACAAAGAAGGAAGATTGACATCCATTTAAATTGATTCATTGAAGCTATTTGAAATTGAAATGCCATGAATAAAAGAGGCCAAATGATTGACCCTTATTCCTTGATCCAATTCTAATGTTAATAAAACTTTTAGCAGACAAAGTTTAAGTCTTTTCAGATACTTCCACCAGGATAAACACAATCACTGTAACCTACAAGTTGGAGGAAAATGAAGTTAGATAGCTCAGACATAGATGTATAAGAACGGTTAGATTCCAGAGAAAAGGCAAGAAAACTTACTTGGATTTTGAGAAGTAAGCATTGCGGTTTGAGAGAAATCACAGTTCCATGGATTTCTTCCAAAGGTCTGGTAGTAGAGATTCATAGCAAAGGCAGCATGAGATAAGACAGTGTTTGGTTCATAACAAGCACCTCCTGACTGAATCGGTCCACAATCTATAACTTGGCTACCACATATATAATCAATATTTCTCTGCAACTCAGCCTCACCCACATCATCTTTTGATATGCACCATTGTGTTTCCCTTTCTGGAGTAACAGGACTAGTAGGTGGATTCTGGGAAAACACAAATTACCATGTTACTAAAAAAGAATTAAGATTGTAACATGTTTTTAGTCTTGTCGGAAACTTTGATACATCTTAATATCCAAATTGTTTGTTGACCTTATGGGTTGAAGCAGAGTTGTGTAGGCCAACATCATATGCCATGGTGAGATCAGTTTTGAAGAGGCCAAACGCTCTCTCAGATTGTGGACCAGGTTTGAGATCCTCATCATAGAGTGCAAAGATGAATGTGTCGACAGATTTGGCAGGCATGGAAGGAGTTCCAACCATTGATCTAAGGTGTGCAATGAGGTTTCCATTGTAGGCTCTGGCGTTTTCAACAGTAGCTCCTGCTTCATTTCTGTCCCCACGAGAGGGCCATCCTGTCTCGGCAATCACAATCTCCACCTCCTCAAACCCCATCCTGCTCAATGCACTATGCACAGCATCCACCTATGTTCATACTCCCAAACATCAATCAACAATACTTTTCTTATTTATTTATGCTATCTTAATTACCATTTCCTATTAGATGTCTTGTTAAACTTCAAATGTATTAATTAAAAATAAAAGTCACGCTTAAATTTCCAATAACTTGGAAGTTGAATCATAACTTATTGTCATTAAAACTAAATAATTTGTCATCATGTCAAATAATTTACATATTTCAAATTTTCACATCTAGACCGCCGAAAGTGAAGTGGCATGAGGTGGAGAATCTGATATATAAAAGTTAATTATATTCGCATTGGTGACGAAAGTTAAAAAAGGAATATTAAATTGAAATTGTGATATACCATATGGGATGCGTATGTAATTTTTTGTTAAAATATTAGAAAAAGAAAAAATAATAATTGACTAAAAAAGATCGTAGATGATGGAATAAAGGTAAACTGGAGGAATAATTTGTACAACCAAACCCTTTACACTTAAAAACCAATTGATAAAAAGATTTGAAATTTAAAAGTTGGTTAAGCATCTTACATTTTACGATTTTTTTTACAACCTAAATGAAAGTGAAGATTATCGGACACGTAGAATGCATGTAAGTGGGTACGCGGAGAACATGCCACAATTTACATCGTATTTCTTGCATGCTTGATGAAATTACACAAAATAATTTTCTTATCGTTGCATTACTTTAATCTATTTTAATTCATAAATGTTTTATTCCTATTATATTATATTTATGTAATTTAACAAATAGGAAAAAAAAGTTTAAATTTTTACTTGATAAGAGGTGGTGGGTGTGAGTATAGTTTGTGGTGTCAAATTTATTAAAATAAGAAAGGGAAAATAAGTTGCTGACCTGGGCGTCAAACATGTTGGAATAAACCTTCCCGCTAATCTGATCGACCCGACCCGAATTTGGTCGAAATAGACAGAATGCGAGTGTTTCGGGTCTCGGGTCGCTCCGGTAAGCGAAGAACGGGTATGGGTTGATGGCGAAAGGTGACTCGTTATTCTTCAAAAACGCTACCAACGGTTGGAGGATATCCATCAAACCTTGGTCGAACGACCCGGCCGAGGGAGGCTCCGACTGAGTCAACACAGCCATAGAATGCACCGTGGAAACTTTTATTTTGCCACCGAGTGAGGCCGAGTTGAGGGCGTTCTGGACATTTTGCATCGCCGGGAGTAGCTGCGAGACGAGGCCATCTTCGCCGGAGCTCATGATCTCGTTGCCGACGGCGATCATAGTAATGTTGCTTTCGGGGTAATGTGGCAACACGTTCGCGTTGACCCACCGAGTCGCCGAGTCGGGATCAGATGCCAAACTCGGAATGTCGCCGTTGGCCACGCCGATGACGATTCCAATGCCGGAGTTTGCCAGCACCTTTATGATTGCCGGATCCGCGCCGTAAAGACGTACTTTCCCGACCGTCGTAGACTTGAGAAGCTCCGCCGATGCCTCTGGCGCTGGAAGATTGTCGGCAACCTGGCCGTAGTTGACGCCGATGAAGGGTTGTGAAACTGCAGTAAGAAGAAGATTCAGTAAAAAGCCACTACTTAATGACACAATAATTTACACATATTTCTTTAAAAATGTATTTACTAATCAATAATGACTGTAATTGGGTGAAAGCAAAACTCATTTTCGTGGCTAATATTCACTGATACATTACATTCTTCAAGTGAGACCACTGACCATGAAGCCAAATCAACAAGAGAATTATAAAACAGTTTAAAAATGGAATCAAAATCCAACTTGAGTGAAGGGTCGTGGTGCTTGAAAAACGCTGAAGAAGTTGCACTTGAAAACATGTTGTTCATTCACAGATTTTCTCGAGAAGTTTGAAACATAAAATGGAATGGTTAGAATGGATATGGAATTGAGAGAATATACCAGCAATGTAGAGTGCATTGATGATGAAGGAAAGGTGCAGGAGGAATGAAGAGTTGGAATGTGTAGCCATGGTAGTTCGAGAATATGTTTTTATGAAAGACAACATGAAATTGAAAGCCAAAACGACTTTATATCATACATCACAGACATGCAGATAATGATGTAAAGAAGAATTTCTAACTATAGAAAGAAAGTGTTTTGAAAAACGACTTTAATACTGATGGGACCAAGGGTAAATATTAGGGTTAGGATGGTGATTAGTAAGACAGATAATTCCAAATTATTAACATGTAATAGTAATGTGTTTCTCTTTCATCTTATTTTCACTCTGTTTTTTTACTAAATTATAGTTTTTCTCTGTTCCTTTATTTTTGTTTTGTTTTCTGCCTAAGTATTTCTCCCACAATGAAAGAAAACAAGAAGAATAAGGAGATGAAATGTTTTGAGTTTTCAAACGTCAAAATTCTATGTTTAATGTTTGATGAAATGTTTTAGATGAAATGTTTTAGTATGCATGTATATACATTAAGAGGAACAGAACATAAATTCTTCGACAGAAGGACAAAGGCGAAAAGAGGGAAAAATATTCGGGATTTATGGTTTTAAGCTGGTTTTACACAAAGCTTCGAATCAGCACGCTCCTTCGAACCAGATAAAAGGTTCCTACAAAAGAAAGAAAAGACTAAAGAAAAATAAAGAAGAATAAACTGTGATGTTCATAAAGAAAAAAAAATACTTTTCTTAAGAAGATTATAGAAGACGCTTTAAAAAAATGTCTAAGACATTGATACAAATATGTTGCAACTGCATATAAAGTGTGTGAAAAAAACTTTGAGCAAATTTTACAGTTAGAGCATTAATTAATAATTGCCTCATACAAAACCAATAACACAAACAAGGATTATAGATATTTTTTTTACTTAAAAGCTGGCATAAATTTTTGTGATATTCATTAGTTTTATTAAAAGACATCATATTTTCTTTCGCAAGGACATTTCTTAGAGAGCAATTCAATTTTTAAGTAAATTTTAAATACTATTAATCAAACTGACTTGTTTAAATACCAAATCTAAAGACTTTTAAACAATGGAAACATTGATATAATAAGCAAATCGGATGAATTTAAATTATATCATAAAATGAAAATATAAATCATAGAACACGCAAAATAAAAAATAAATACATAAATTATATTACTTAAAAAGTATAAATTTATAAAAGTTATATTACTTAAAAAGTATACATTTATAAAAATTTTATATATATATATATATATATATATATATATATATATATATATATTATTTATAAAAATTGAATTCAAATACAACGGAATTTATATTTGACGTTCAACAAAACGACTACATTATTCTTCCAATTTTTTCTCTCACTATATTATGTTCTGACAACAAAAGTAGATTATCACTTATTTAAAATAAAAGGAAAACGAAATATGAGATATTGAACCATAACTGGCAATTACATATTTAACATGATAGGATAAAATTGCAAATGGGCAAGTGATGAAATGTAATAAAACTAAATGAAAAATGATCTAATTTGTTTCATGTATCAATTTAAGTGGACTTTGAAAGTGTAAGGAAACAAGGGATGTAAAAATGGAGAAAAAAAAATAATAACCGACATGAAAAGAAAAAACAAGTCATGAATTAATTAATGAATATGAAAGAAGAGTCAGAGTCAAAGAGGTCAACACTTATATATACTTAAAAATGAAAAGTTTGTGAGCCTTGAATTTGTAACTTCACTTCGTTTCTATTTGCCTTTAGAAACGTACGTATAAGTCATCTTGAAATCGTTACGAGCTCCGTATGTGTTTTCAAACTCAGTTCCAGGAATTATATTAAATCCTCGTCAGACAACAAAAATTCATTAATGTACCAATCAAAGCTAGTTAAAAAAAAGGAAACTAACAGCACTTTAAAATTGATAAAAATAACTTATTAAAGGTTGATAAAAATATCATGGTAAAATTATATAAAAAGATAATAAAAGAAAAAACAATTTGTTGAGTTTCATCTTCTTAGTTAAGACTCTCTCCAACAAATTTATGGTTCAAACAATTGAAACATTGAATATCTTAGATAATGACGAGCATTTAAGAAGCCAAGAACGTCCATAACTCTTCTTTTCTCATTACAAACTGAGAACAAAATACCTTTCTGAATGAACCGAGTACATCATCCTTGCTCTATCCTCAAATTACGCAAGACACCAGAACAAACCAAGATATTCAAATTGTAATGGTCCTCTGAAAGCTAAAAACCCGATTGCATGATGCAACTTAAGACAGAAACATGCTCAAGCAGAACCAAACTATCAAAACCAAAAATCACATGGAGGATTCCAATGGTTCAATAAACCCATGGAAAAACCGCTAGCATAAACCTAATTCATATGACTGTATTTGTAAATGAATTAACGAAACAACAAATTGAAGCCACTCCCACAGCATTCCAAAATAAATAGAAACTTCAACTTGCGAGTCAATTTAACCTCCAGAATGAGAAGCAGGTGTTGTTTCAAAATGTCCATCCTTGAACACATGAATGTATTGTTGTGGCAAAGAATGCTCCACCTGAAACAGAAGACGTCGTTACAATATGGGTGTCACTTGACTTAGTCCACACCTAATATCTAACCAAGATCACGCTGTTTAACAATTTTACAATTTTTAAATAAGATTCTAAATATAGACGGATTCATCCATCGCTGTGTGAAACGTGAGGATAGGTAAGCAAATTCAGATCGCCAAGTCCAGTTGAGGTGGGAGAAAAACAACTTCTAAAAGTAGTCAATATCACACGCTATAGTTTTGTTTTGTGTAAGCTGTTTCCTTCCTTCATACCCTAATTTTCATCTACTGCATTCTATGTTATTTTTCACCATCTTTAATTTTTAACTTTATTCATGTGTTCTTATTGCTCCTAGCTTGACGGTGATTGTGTATTGTAACCTATGACCTATATCATGAGATTATTTAATTTTGGTTTTTTGGAGTAAATATTTAAAAATTATTCAGTTCGAATAATAATATTTAAGCTGGTAATCATCCCACTTTCTACTATCCCACTAGAGCATTTTTGGGCCTGGCCGCCTCACCTTGCTATTTTCTAAGTTGTAGTAAACAGCATCTATAACAATCATAAAAACAGACTCTAGTATTTAATTTTCAATTATTAAGACATATAAATTATCTACAAGAAATTAGGGGGAATACAACTCTTTAACTAGTTTTTGCTCAGATGATGAGGAATCAAACTTTTAAACATCAAATATAGAAGAGGAAAACTAAAACATACCCAGTCACCATCGGTTTCAGCACTAGGAACCAAGACATTGATCTCGCTTGACTTTGCTGTAGTTATGGATGTTTGTAAAGAGTCTTTGCTCAGATATAGCTGGCAGCCAGAAGTGTTGTCCACTAAAATTGTAGGAGCTGCACCCTATGATTAGTAAAAGAGAGAAGAAGTATAACTAAATCAGTTTTGACATATGAAGTATTTATTTAGTATTAATTTTAAACTCTTATGATGTGCATCCTATCAGCTATTAAGATATTTACTGGGAAGAATAATATGATATTCAACCTAACACGCCAACAGCATTGGAAGACGTTATGGATTGAGGGAAAAAAATAGAAAATGAAGTCTAGGTACCTGGCATTGAACCTCAACCCCACTACTGTTTACAATCTCAAATGCTGCAACAACATCCTACATTTTAAGACAAAAAAAAAATGAATTTTCATCTCTCAATGAATTGATTCCGTTTCTAATATTATTAAATATCAAATTCTCATGTTTCACAGACCTTAAATACAACTCCCATCTTTGTGCATTTGTCAATAGTTATATTGTTGACCTTGCCTGCGAATTGTTTAGAAGTGATTACTTGCAATATTTTCACCAAGTGATAAGTTGGATACCAAATAGGAAAAGAAATGAAAAAACTACCTGGAATCTGCAAAACAGAGTTTTTGCATCCATAAACATATACAGACTGTTTTGCATCACAATCTCCAATGACCAAATCTTTCTTCTCAATTTGATTTTCAACAACCCATCTCCATTGGCAGGATAAGTAGGGTTCGGTTAGGGAGATTGAATAGTGAAATTATTGGCATTAACTTCTATACACATAGTAACTAAAACCCAAACACACATAAACTTACTTGCGGCCCATTTGAAGTTCAAATTTTGGAGGTCCTGCTTTAGAAGGCACACGTGAAGTTGCATGACTTTCTTTTTCAATAGTGCCAACAACTCCAGTTCTATCGGCGCGATTCTTAGTTTTCATATCAGCCGTAACCTTTCTCAAACCTATTAGATAAAACTTATAATTCATAGATGTTGACTGCTGAATGCTCAATCAATAATGTACAAGAATAAGCTACCTGAAGTGACGTTTCCTTCACTGATTTGCTGAAAAACAGCTGACATACCCTCTTTAGGTTTAGAAGATGAAGCCTGAGATGATTGAGAACTAAATAGAGAAGCAGATGGAGGGGGAGGGGCGGCAGGTGCAGCAGGAGCAGAAGCTTTTGATGGAGCATATACTTTTCCTTTTGGACTCCAAACAGGGCCCAAAGGATGAAAGCTCTTGACATAATCTCTCAATCCAGGTAGATACATCTCTTTAAGAGCTTTTGCCCATTCAACATGATTTGGGTCTTTGTTTCTGTACTCTACAAGCACCTAAATATTACAACCAAGAGTAGGGAAGATCATTATCTCAACCCATGAAATAGCAGGCAATATGAGATAGGAAGTGCAAAATAAGACTAATAGGCCAATGCCTGATCTAATACACACCCTTCCATACGTAATTGTTACCAAAACTAAATGGTAAGTCAGACGTTTAAAATCAAATTTCTGAGACTAAGCATACAAACATTAAGGTTGCTGATCGTAACTTATTTCCTTTCTCATCCATAAAGCTTACGTAACGCAGCGAGTGACTACACCTATACATTTGATTTCAAAGTAAAAATGAAACTTTTTAAATGGAAGGATATACTACAAATTACTAAAATTGTCAGGGAAGATCACTAACGGGGACTTCTTTATATGCAAGACAAGTTAATAAGATTCTGACAGGTATCAAGAATACCTTGTTGCAGTAAAACTCAGCCATTTGCCAACTTTCTTCCACATGCGCAATTGGCATACTCATGCCTTGAAAAAACAGAAGAAACATAAGACACTGAAGGATAAATATTCATCCAACAAAAGAATCATTTATCACTTACCACAATCCTTCCCTGTATATGCAATCCATGCTAGAGCTGAGAGACTGTCAGCAGCAGCCTTCAAGTGATTAAAAAAATCAGATCTCCTTCCCTCTGTCAATTTGGCAGCTTTCGTGATCACTTCATTCAATGGTTTGAGAAATGACCCCAACCCAGCAAGGTCAGGCTTCTGCACAGTAAATGATGACGAGAGATGCTAACTCAGCATTTGCAAATACAGGTGACATACAGTCCAAAAAACTAAAACATCACAGCACGAGCAACTGTATGCACTCCCTTCTCTACAAACTAAATTCGATCTCTCTTGGCGGTAAACCTCTTATTGCATGAGCAATTGCTTCTGAATTTCGCTTTACAAGCAATTGTATACTCAAATACCCCACGGAACATGGAACCTTCAACATTTGTCAAACATGACAGGTAAAACAAGCATCGAATCCACAACAACCACCAGAGATTTATATTTAAAAACATACGCAAGACTCCCATAAAAAACCACACAGAGAATGCCACCACATTTTGTTCAATCGGTATCAGACTCTATTCCATCAATATTCTCACTATTTTTTGGACATGACAATATTATCACACACGATGCAAACACACAAATTCTTCAATCCCGCGCCAAAACAAACAATCCTCGCGACACGCAAAAAAACGATAGAGCAATGACGAACCTGTGTTTGTTTGAGCTCAACCAAAAGTTCTTTCTGAACATTGAAAGCTTCCTGCACAAGTTTCGACACATCCAAGACCTGTCCTCCGATTACCTCCGCAGCGCGGGAAAACCTAGCGACGTGCTGGTCGATCAGATCGGCGAACGCAACGACGGACGGATCGCGCGCCACATCGTCGGCGGCGCTGGCCGGCGAGGCCGATGGGTGGAATCCGGAGGAGAGCGACTCTAAGCGCGACACCGCCGATTCTAACCGCTGTATGAGCTTCTCGTCCATGCCTCTGCGGTTGGAAGAAATGGCACAGATCTGATAGCACCCTATGAAGATGATGCTTGAACCGTTAACCTTTTTAAAAAGAAAAACTAAAATATATAATTATGGGAAATGAGAGGGATAAAATTAAAGGAGGGAATTATTGCCCCCACGTGTCATTTTCTTTAGTCCAATTCTTTTAGATAATTAGATAAGTAAAAGTGAATGAAAGCAAATTGGTTCTGCTTTCAAACACTTCCCATTTCTATCATTAACTAGTGAAATTTATTGAAAATTATAATATTGCAAAGATTCTAATTTCAATATAGAAAAATTAGAAGCTAACAATACATTTTAAGCATTATTAAAAAAATTAATTTGTTTTCATTGTATCTATTATCAAATAATAACTTATGCTTTAATTCTTTTTATACATTTTTTTTTCATTCTTAATTTTTCTTCTATAATTTCTATCATTTAATAAATTACTAAAAAATAAGTTATATTTAAACTGCTAACTTTCATATTACTTTCTCCTTTTTATGTTTTGAATTATTAATAAATTCAATTCTATGGTAAATCAATTTAAAGAAAAAACAAATGAATGAAAAAGTAAAATAATTCTTTAGAGATACAAATTTTTATATGAGAGTGTACATAATTTATATTATTAATAAATATATATTATTTTCTTAAATAATATATTTCAACTCTAACATTTAATATCTAATAAAGTATTATTTTAGTTCTTAAATAACATTGTTAGTTTCTCAAATTTAAAATTTACATATCAATCTTTAAATATCAATTAAGTCAAAAAATCTAAATTATATTATAAACCAAATTGATCCACATATTTCTAAAAATAATTATTTTTTCTGATGTGTCCTTAGACACATTTTAATGGTCAATAAAAGTTTTTTTTTCTAACGTGTTTTCAATATGTCTATTACTAAAGAATAGCTCATATTTATAGTACTATTTTTTTTCTATATATATTTTTTTAATTTTATCTTTTCATAATTTCTAATTATTTGATCATTTAATAAATTATTAAAAAATAACTTTTAACAAAACAAGTTTTAGCATTCAATGTAAAAATAAATTATTTCTGGAAGAAAACAAAATCATGCAAGTAAACATTTTTAACAGATAATGTTAATATCCATGAAATTAAAATAATATTTAAAAATATGAATATATGTTTTGATATTGTGTTCGGAAATTTCAAAGAACACTACAAACATAAAGAATGTTTGAACTTTCCTGACATGAATTATTATCCTAATAATAACTTTGAATGATTTTCTTGTTGAAAACAAGAGGCTAATGATGGCCTGATTTATTTACTTCAACTTGAGTTTTGAAGAAGTTTAAAGTTGTCAATGAAGTGTTGAATACAAATTGGGCCTGTGTTGTAATTCCTGAACCAGAGGCACAAATATAGGTAGCATCTGTCAATTCTCTCATCTAGGCAATGAAGCGTGTATGAGGAAAATGCGAACAAAACACAAGCTAACGAAAGTGTACCAACTCTTTGGTGGCGTTATGCTAATTATGCATATGATGTTCAGTACTGAAAGAAGATCAATACCTGCCCCGACAACTCATGCATCATGCAGGGGTAATAATTGGTATGAATCAGAAACACCGTTTTTTTACTTGCAAGAGCAACTTGCGGTGAATCGTGCTTGCAGTACGTAGGACCGTCGTGGAAGTTAAGGAAAACATCTGATTCGTAGATTCGGTTTCATATCAAACATGGCAGCAGCAGAGTCATCATTGTCGATAGTGTCGGAAGTATCATAAATAATTGCAAGTTAACATTTTAATTTTACGGTGCTGTGAGAAAATTGGATTCAGGCTGAATGTTTAAATGGGAAGCAACGTTAAAGACCAAACGAGTGGTTTTATGCCTAAAATCAGATTAAACAATGCTTCAAGGTTCTTGAAAACGTGCTCTAAGGTTCTTGAATGTGTCCACAAGCAGACAAACAAAATCGACAGATTGTGAAGTTCGTATTTACAATAATGCAATACAACAAAATGCATGGTTGAAACCCGAAGAAAATAACTAAACCGTATAAGATATGCACAGCGATTCATATAACTTGTTCATAACATCATGAAATCTGAATACAAATGAGTTGCTTGACCAACAATACAAAAAATCATCTCCATCTTGATTTTTCTACGGTTTCTGCATGCTTTGGTGGTGGATAAGGAACTTTAATGGAAACATCAGCGTGAGAAGGCAAAGGATCTTTCTCTCTAACTGTGCGTAGCTCCTATTCAACAAGTTAAAGTTAGTGATATAAGGAAGATGAAAAACTGAGAAAGAGTGGCTGAGTGTGGTGCTTACAGAACGAAAGGGGAAATCATCTGTCTCAAGCATATGAACAATTTGACCCATCTTTGGTCGTTTAACGACATCCAAGTCTATACACCGCAGACAAATCAGTAAAACTCGTTTCAAAGATCTTGGAGAGGGTGGAATCTCAACCAACGGATCAACTAGCTCCTCACTGCGACGGCTTGCTACCATTGCCTTGAACCAATCTACTAGATTCATCTGAAGCACATTTACAAAAACTATGTTAAGTCTTGACAGTCACTTCTAAGATAGAAAAATGAAATAACTATGGATTAAAATGAACTTATGCATGGACTAACTTGTAAAAATGATTTCTTGTTAGCTTAAAATATGATTTTAATTCATGTTCAAGTTAATTTTTGCTTATGGAGAAGTTTCCTCCAAACATGTCCGTAATATATTGATGAAAACATGAACAAAACCCAGAAGCACCTCTCCAGGTGGTCTTGAATAATCAATGGGGCTTCTTCCTGTGATTATCTCCATGAGTAGAACTCCAAAGCTATACACATCACTGCGCTCATTAAGCATACCTGAGCTTGCATACTCAGGTGCAACATATCTGCAGAAAATTAGTAGTAACAAATCATAAGATGATTACCATTTATGGAAGTTGAAAAACAACTCAGATTGTCCAGTAAGAAAAAATCACCCGAATGTTCCCATTACACGCGTCGTCACATGGGTTTTCTCAGATCCTAAGAGTTTGGCAAGTCCAAAATCTGATACTTTGGCATTCCAGTTTTTATCCAACAGAATGTTACTGGATTTTATATCCCGGTGCACAACTTTGGGTTCTAAGCCTTCATGCAAATAGGCTAGCCTGTTTCAAATGCAGAAACTTTAACTGTTGTGATGGAATGTTTAAGATAGCATAATCAAGGATAAAACTAAAGAGCATGATAGCATTAGTCAGAAAGAGTTTCAGCACATTAAACACACCCTTTTGCTGTCCCAATAGCAATTCTCATTCGAATCTCCCATGTCAAGGGGCTAACTGGTCCTACATCACCATGCAGCCACTGTTCTAAGTTTCCGTTGTCAACATACTCATAAACAAGCATCCTGAATGATAGTAAAATTGTTACTGAAGAAAATTCATAGGAATTCTGAACTTCTATGGTCTGAATGACATTGAATCAAAAGAATAGCAGCCATGTAAACAGAGCAATACCTTCGAGCACCTTCAGCGCAATATCCCACCAAACGAACCAAATTCTTATGCCTTACTTTCCCAATAGCTTCAACCTCTACCTTAAACTCCTTCTCTGCTTGACCCCTAATTAGGATACAACAACACACGAATTGTTTCAGTAAACTTAAGATTTTTATATGCACAACATTAAGATTGTGCAAGTATAAAACATACGAGTGTACTTGAATCTTTTACAAAATTAAAGTTGAAATCATGAAACAAGCCCTTCTCACATTGTTGTTTCTTAATTTATGATGGAAGTTTCAAGAATTTTGGTAAAGACAACTTCAATTTTTAGGTGACAGTGATTAACTTTAAAACATTTTTACCATAAATATAAGTTACCGATATTAATTGATAGTTATCTTTGAATTTGCGTTTAGAAATCCCAAAACACATAGAAGGTAATTATTCTTCCTATATCAATAAACTTGCAAAATTACTATAATAAACTAAAGTTTGGGGGGATTAAGCTAGTATTTCAAAAAAAGTAAAACAGAAATTATATACAGACAACATGATAATAAAGAAAAAAGTAAAAGTAAAGAGAAAAGTAACATACTAACATTATTACCCAACCAAAAATAACACTAGAAATAAAAACCAAGTAGAAGAGAGGCAAGTGACTATTATTATAGGTTAAGAACGCTTAAATTATGAGTAATCATGGTAGTAGTAGTGGTAATATTTTAACTCTCTCAAACAACGCGAAAAATAAAAAAGTAAACAATTGTTTCTCAAAAGCAAAACAATCAGCCACCAAACTCGCTTCACTTTTCTGAAGACAATTCAAAGCAAACAGACTGCATATTTCCCAGGCTAAGACAGTGTTTGGACGTTTGGAATGGGAATTGAGGAAGGTCAAAAGTATACTCATTTTCAAAGTAACAGATTCTTCTTTTTCGTTTCGTCTTGAACTTGGAGAATGTGTATTGGAATTCCAAAATCACGTCAGTGATATCTATCCAAACATGCAGTCATGCACTATACGTATCCGCTAGGATTAAGTTTGGGTTACAAAAGAAAAGTGGAAACCATTTCATAGACACAGAATAGGTAGAAAGTTAGAGAGAAAGAGTTTTTTAGGTTCAGTTGAAAGAAACAGAGGACTGTAAAAAATTGAGTAAGGAAAGACTAAAAATAGAGTAACATGCAGCAGAATAAGCATAAAAAAGGACACAGAGAAGTAAAATTAAGGTATAAAAAATAAAGTTCGGAGTTTAGACATGTGGGTGTGTGACATACTTGTTGTTTAGAAGATTCTTGACAGCAACGACGGAAGCATCGTGCAGAATTCCTCTGTACACAACACCGTACCCACCTTCCCCAATAACATTCCCTTCTGCGAAACCGCGCGTGGCGAGTTCCACTTCCTTCATGCTGTACCACCGACCCCACCCTATGTTCGGATCCTCCACCGACAACTCGCTGCGGTGGGCCCCACCACCGGAAACTTCGCTCTTCGTCACTGCTGTCACCGCTTCAATCTCGACCTTCATGCCCGCCTCCTTCTTCGGATCACCCTCCACGTCACCAATCTCGCTCGTCGTCGCAGGGGTGAGATCCGAGGTCTTAACCACCATGATCTCCTTCGACACCAGAGGGATGCTCCCGGAGCTGAGTTTCGCCGCCAACTTCCGCCGCTTCCAGCTCCGGCCGCCCCGCAAGCACAGGAAGAAGACGAGAACCAGAATCACCACCGCGAAGACGACCAAAACAGCCACCAAGACGAGAAGCTTCAAGCTGACACCCGTGGTTGTGGCGGCCTCAGTCATCGGTGTTACTTACTTACTTTTCCTTAACGTGGGAGGAGAAGGTTAAAGGTTGTTATTTGTTACGAGAGCTGGGTGGGTAAAGCTCTACGATGACATGGTTGAAAATGGGAAGAAAAAGCTATAATAAGCATTGAAAAGGGTAAGGGAATAGGGAGTGGTGTTGGCGTTGAGAAGAGTGGAAGTGGGGTTTCAACGGATACAAATGGGAAAAACAGACAGAAACGAAAGTAAGAAACGAAAGAGGTGTTGGGTTGTTGTTTTCTGGGAAGAGAGTGGGGTCATGATTACGAGAATGCCATTTGCTCTGTGCTGGATCCTCTTCCTAAGTTACTCTCACTCTCACTCTCACCACAAACCACAAACGAATGAAATCCAAAAAAGCGTTGAAAATACCCTCTCGAGTAAACACTGTTCGACGGTGGGGTCTGTTGGGTAATTAGGAGGCTTCATTATTGCATCATTTTTCTACTATGCTCCATTCCATCTTCTTATCACAAACGCCATTTAATATGATATTTTAATCTATTCCTTGTTTTAATACGTGGGACTTTGAATTGTAGCTTAACGAAGGACTCTCTTGGAGCATAATCACTTCCATTATATATGTCAAAACGAGTGGATGGTGATTCCACGTGAACGTGATTATCAAACGTAACCTAACCACCACCAAACCATTTGCTGATGAATGCAATATTCTCTTGCTTCACAATTAATTTCACCAGCATTTATGCTTCTCCACTACCCCTGCTTTTGGATTTTCCCCGTTTCTTAACTAAAGCTGTAAGATTTTAGTTTCGGAATATGACGTTTGTCAGAATCACTGCAACTGCCAACGTTTTATCAGTTTTTATTAACTTGTTCACGAAAGTCATATATAACGACAGCGTACAAAATTATACGTGTCAATGTCATAAAACTACGTATTTAAAGTAGTTGTACAAAAATAACTGTTAAGTAATATCCGAAACTCGTGAGACATCACATGTTTTAATCTTTGCAAAGCAACACATTAACCGCGATTATTACTTATATCTCACTTCAAAGTTTATATATGGTTAGATTGGATCCAACAAACCCTGTGTAAAACGTTGCCCGTTTGAATTTTAATTGAAAAGGTAAAACGGGAAATTATATTATCGATACAACGGACTAATTTGAATTCTTTTAGGCACTTTATTGAATAATTTATTCAACTTTTGACTTGGAATACTTTTCACAATTTTTGGGACTGAATATTTTATTTAACAGAAATAAAAATCACCGATCAGATATGTTATTGTTATCGTTATAATTAACATTATTAGATTTGAATGTTTTTTTACACATGGCAAGTGTAATGATTTCGCGCTTCGGTGCACTGTGCCAAATTGTTGTGCTCAAAATCATTGTCATTTTGACTATTGAAACAATACAATCAGTGACCACCCAAACACTGCCCAACGCGTCGAGTAAATTTCAAGAGGAGTTGACCAAAATTTATGTGGTGACAATGAGCACATGTTTAGTTTAAGATTGTTTCTTCTTTAAAAGTTTTCTTATGAAGAAGTTGTTCAGGGTAAAGGGAATTCAGTGACAAAGATAAATTAATTAAGGACTATTCTGAGTGAAATCTCATAAAATGATATTTGCAAGAGTTTATTTATAAATTTTGAAATATATGTCTATGAGAAAGGAGTTTATTTGAAATTTTTAAAATATGATTATTATGAGAAATGTATTATACTTAGGGTGGGACAAAACCACAGTTCGTTTAAACTTAATCTGGTTTATTAAAAATGGATGAAATTGATTTATTTGTTTTTTTATTTTTGACTTTTTATATGAAAATTATAAATGACAAGCGTTGGGTTGATTATGAGATTATCTTTTAAATTATTGTAGATTTTAGTCGAGTTATATCATAACTCGATCGAGTTGTATCAAACTTCGGTCGACCTATATCAGACTATGGTCAGGTTGTATCAGACCTCGATCGAACTATATCAGACTTTGGTTGAATTGTAACAAATTTATACCAAGTTATATCAAATTTTGAGTGAGTTGTATCAGACATCAACCAAGTTGTATCAAACATAGGCCAAGTTATATCAAACATAGGTCGAATTGTAACAAACCTCAGTTGAGTTATATCAAACATTAGTTGAACTGGTAAACTGACCTGCGAGATTGGTCCGTCAGACTAGATTAGACAAGTTTTTCATACTACTAAACTGGACATGATAGGCTGTATCAGGTTACTAGATTGAAAAAATTATTTTAACCTATTTCTTTTATTAAACGGATCCATAATCTATAATAAAATTACTTTAATGAAAAAAAGATTATAATATTATGTGTATGTATAAGTCATATAGTGTAAATATTATTTTAAACTCCTTAAAGTAAGTTGTATTAGATTTACGTTAATTTTGTATGAACATAATAATTATGTTAAACTTAATCCCAATTATATATTTTTGAAAATAAAGTTATGTTGACGGAGTTTGAGTACAAGTCAAAATATACCATGCCCACCCTACACAATTTCGATAAAATAAAAAATAAAAAAATTAAGGTTAATCAAAATGGTATTTGATCCGTACAATTTTTTTCATTCATATAGGAATCGTGTTAGTCTAACAATACAACTTGACTTTGAAGATTCTGAAATCGTGTTCAGATAATCATACAAATACAACTTACTCATATGCATAAAAAATTAAAATTTTGCCTGTTTCGATAATTTTGATGTAAATTACACTACCACGATAATTTTATCCTAATATATTTTAATGATGATCAGCCTTATAAGTAGAATATTACCTATTTCGGAAGTTTATCACATGGAATGAAATATCAATAAAAACTATGCATCTCTTGATTGGAAAAAAAGAATGTAAAGAAATCTAATCCTAGCTACTAAACTACCGACAAGGTAAATTATTCAAAGAGCAAGGTTTCTCAATTCCTTCTGCATCTGTTTGATTATACATTACAACATTTTAATATTATTTACGTATTGATTGATTCATAATAATATTTATGATTATTTTTATTAATTATAAAATCATTTTAGACTAATAATATAATCACACGTAAATATGTTAAAATATATATCATTATTTTTTTTTCTTAACAACTAAGTTAGATAATAAGAAACAGTAATACTTGTAACCTCAGGGAGATTGAAACCTCCTTATCATGCTACATCCAATCATTTTCTTCTTTGTTTGTCGCGACACAAAATCTTGCAAATATCTCAATAACTAATTAGTCATAGCACAACAGATAATTTCAAAAGATAATATATATATATATATATATATATATATATATATATATATATATAACAATTTAAAATGGACATTTCAAAATCGTAGAAAAATCTCCAAAACAGAGGATAAAGGATTCTCACAGGAAAAAAGAAAAATAATGAAAAGTTTATTTTATTTAGTTTGTATTTTAGATTGGTTTTACATGCAACTGTTGAATCTTTAGATGCACATAAATTCAATTGAAAATTATAAATATATCCGTTGTTCCAATAAAAACTGTAAGCCTTAAAAAAAACAAAAAATATAATGAACTATTTTGACTCCAAGTAATAATCACTAAACTTAAAATAGTTTTTTCTCTTGACCATTAATATTTTATTTATAAATAAAAGAGTTAAAAATCCCCTTTTCTCCAAATAATAAAAAAATATTTCAACTAAAATAAATAATGACGAAATACAAAGATGATTTTTATTTCTTTTGTTAAAATATTTCTTATACTATAGAATATATTAATTAAATCAAAAGCACTTATAATACAGGTTTAAATATAATTTCTGAGTGTATAAACTTTAGATCGATCTTTAAATGTTTCATTATCCCACACTGTCAGAATGGTACAATTTGGTATAAAACAATTGGCTTTTTACAACAAATACTTTATATAAAGTTTACTCTCTAGACTGATTTTTTTTTTCTTTTTTAAAAATGTGTTTAGTTTAGTGAATTATATACTAGTTTTTATTTTGGTATTATGATTACAGTGTTATTGATTTGATGAATATTTTCGCATTGCTAGAGTTCATTATGGAATTTTCTATTGAGTAGGTTATATTCACAATATACGTGTACAAAGTGGGATTTTTTAAAGTATATTTAAAGATAAAAAAATAAATAAATATGGTTATAGTTCAAAGAATGTGTTTATTTCCTTATGTGTAATTTTTATAAATTATTCTATTTTTTAAATTAATCGTTTAATTCTATAAAATAAAACATTTTGGTTTTGATTTTTAAAATATTAGTTATTTTGATTCGTAAATAATATAAAATTATTATTATTCATCCCCATTATATTAAGAGATTTATCCATTTCTTGTATATATGTTTTCGCAATTTTATCTTTTAACGAGTATTTTTTTAATTAAATTAATCATCTTACACTTTTATCTTTAAACTGTTTTTTTAAATATAACCATTTTAAATTAAAATAAATTTCTACAATAACAAAAATACTATAAAATAAATAAATTTTGTATATAATAAAATTATAAAAATTATTTATATACTTTTATAATTATAATTTTACTATTTTTTAAAAAATACACACATATAGTGATATGTTTTTAGTAGTTACAAAATGAACTAGTTTTGCAAGAGGTTTGGAACACTGACCAGTTTATCTATTCGTCATTTTTATTTTATTTTATAATTAATTACAATTGATTTTCTATTTTTAAATATATATATATATATATAAACATTTAATTTTACAATTTTTTTTAGATTTAATTGATTAGATAGTAAAGTAATAAATACTATAACAATTTTTTACAACATTATTATATTGCTTTATTATTTAATCAATTAAATCTAAAAAAAATTCTAAATTAAATGTTTATATATATATATATATATATATATATATATATATATATATATATATATATATATATAACTTTAAAAAATTGGTTTGCCAACTCTTTCATACTTGTTTTTAAGGTTAAAACAAGATAGAATGGAACATTTTGTCACCACTGTTTTTTTTTGTCACTAAAATTTATACTAAAATGGAAGAACTATTTTTAAAATACCTATGTAATATTTTCTATATATGAAATGATGATATCTTAGACAATGGATATAAAAATAGTTCTGATTAAGTGAACTTTTTTAAATAACTCACATAAGTTGGTTAGATTTACCTTTTTAAGCTAACGGTCAAATTCAACTAAATTTAATTATAATAGTTATAAAAAAAACTATGGAATTGAATAATTTATAAAATCATGATCAACTTTTAATAAAATGACGTAAAATATATATTTTCATATCTTTCCGTGTTTTAGAAAAATATTAATAGTGATAGTTGTATTAAAATAATATCACGGATTTCTGGTCGAGGATAGACGTGATTTAGAACTCGTTTTATATTTAAAAATTATGAACTTTTCTTTTAACATTTTATTTTTAATAGTTTTTATATTCTTATGGAATTTTACATATTAATAAACAAGATCTGTTCACTTAAAGTAAAACATAAGAGCATCACATTCGTTCCAGTATAACCATAACACAAAAATTATATACAAGAACCTCTACAACTAAAAAGTATTTAAACTATGAAAATTATTCATAAAGAATTAAAACTAGCTATAATCTCTGTATAACTTCCTAAACACGATTTTCTCTATTAGCCAATTCAAATTCAATTAAAATATCATCCTCTCATTTCATTTCAACAATTAAGCAATTATTGCAAAAGAAAAGATCAAACAAACACAAGCAGAAAAATAAACTAACTCTTATAAAAAAGCAATCACACAATTAAATAATTAAATCGAGTATACATGATAATTTTATTTTCAATTTAAACAATAATTTACACAAATCATAACATATAGACTTATCATTCGAATATGTATATTGATGTAAAAATATGACAAGTTTTGCATTTGTAATGGTTGAACACTCTGTCCACCTAAGCTATTATACAAGGTGAATACATCTATCATTTATAGTCAAATAATCAAACCATAGACTATGACCTCCTATTACTCCTCACCACATAACTCTTCTTTTTTACTTGAGATGAAGTGATTATCAGAATAACTTTCAAGACCGAGTCCATACATTAATAAAACACACTACTACACGTCACCATAGAATCTCACCACGAGATTCATGGAATTACGTTAAACATTGATACTATGCACATAATCAATAACATACTTGTCATCATCATCATATCACATGAATAACCACCATACATGCTCACAATCATATTATAAACCAATTATTGTTTTTAACATTCACATAATCACATACAAAACACATAATAAGAGGTATATAAAAAATTTGTTAAAATTCCGATATTTTCGCTTAGCCATTAGGTCTACTCGCTCAGTTAAAGCCCTTTCTCTTAGCCACCAGATTTGCTCGTTCAACAACTAAGTATACTTGCTTAGTGAGAAAACCATTGGAACTTACAGACATAAACTCTCCCAAAAGTCGTTGAACGAGTATATTCTCGCCCAACAACAATCAAGTCAGTGAACTCTTTGAATTTTGGTCTCACCTAACAAGATTTTGCTCACATAGTAACCACCAAGTCAATAATTTTTTTTTTACTTTGCTTATCAAGTATATGCTCGTCGAGCGAATCTATGTAATTTTGCTAAACAAAATTTCTGCAAAATTTACGTCATTCCAACCATACAAAACAGTTTAACACTAACTCTAAATGGCCAAAACAACCAACTAGTCACATTAAACACGAATCAATGACTCATTCCAAACATACAAAATAATCTAACACTACTCATCTCTTACCCAACCACTCATATTTATAATGGTGATGATGGACCTATACCCTTCCCTCATTTTAACAAATGTGAAATCATTACTTAATCATGATTTGTTGCTAAAATGGTATTTTAACGTGTTAATCACATCCTTAATCCAACATTACAAAGGTTTGGTCTTGTTGCATGTGTGTGGAGGTTTATCGAGATCTTTTGTTGTATATTGTTGAAAGATTTGAATACATGAGAAGTAGTCACTTCCAAGTATTATCAAGACTTTTTTTTATATATACTATCAATGTTGGGTTCCTAAATTCGTATTCTCAACCCTGATAATACACTATGTCCGTTCTTGTTCATGATATCGATTATGCAAATATTGCTTGTTTTGCAAAAGAGTGTTATATCTAAACAACAAATAAGAGTGATAATGAAAGAAAATAAAAGACAATTAAAATACCATGACTAAAAATACACATACTTTTTTACTATAATTTCTTTCAAAATAATACGTTTTATTGCTAAATTTCATAGTTTTAATTTTCTTTTGGTAATTTTGGTAAACTTGATGAAAAGGAACGAATACCATAAACATTAATAATTTTTTTCCTAAAATATCATATCAATAAATCATTCATACAAAATGTTTCGGTATAAAAGTATGGGACCGAGAGACTGACCTGTTGACGTGGTGAACAGCTCGCTTGCTTCCAAAACTCCTGCTATTGGCCGATTGGTATTGGCATCGACCGATCGGTCTTCTTCTTGACGAGGAAGGATGTACCTGCAAAAGGCACTCCGACGCTCTAGTTAGGCATGTGGTTGAAGATTATTTACTCTTAATAAGACAATCAATGCTTGATTAACACTGTTTGAATATTTGGAGAGTAGGGGAGAGTGAATAATGTGTAAGTGAAAACGTAACTGGCTTTCGGCCTTGACTTTGTATTTATAATTTACCTCATGGATCTTGAGTTGATATAAGCCCAATAAAATATAAACAGATTACATGAAAATCTGACTGGTTGTTTATAACCTGCTTTATTAATATCTTTAATTAGATATTCTTTGATTATTTTATCATCTGCTGGACTCTTGGCCCAACAATAGCTTAAGCTGGTTCAATTGCGGTTCGATCTTTGACCTGAGTGGATGGACCGAACAATGCTAAATGTTAACCGTTCAGCTTCCACTGGGTACGATACACAAAATATTTGTTTTGCTTAAACTGTAGCAATATGCAGCTCTTCAGTATATGAAAAGGGGGTACGTTGAGTAATTCAGATCGGTGTAATTAGTAATACTGTCTTGAGTATAGAGTGTTTGAGGTTGTGTGTTCAGCCAAGAAGCCTGGTTTGATCTTTTAAGCCCATTGGGTAAGGGTAGCGGAATCCATGTTAGAAGAAAGGCTATAATGCTATCCGAACCCATTGTCTTAATTTGTACACCTGCATTACTTGAAGCAACTGGTACCTTTTTTTTAATATAAAAAAAAAGAAAAGCAGAAGGAGAAGGGACCCAGCATCCTTGTCTTGATTTGAGACGTGGCGGCATGTGATTGTTTCATTTCTTTTATTTCTTAGAAAAGAAAACAACTCATGAGATGAGAGATACCGTCTAACTGCTGATGGTTTTGGATAAGATTGTTTTGATTAATAGAATTCACTAGGTGATCCTAGACAGGTGTTTTTTTATTTTTTATTAATAATAAAAATTAATATTTATAATTTCTGCATATTTACAATTTTATCATTACCTACTCATTTTGTGTGTTTTAGAAATTACTTGTAGTATTTCTGGACAATTAATTATGTTGTACATAAAAAATCTAAGATTATATTAAAAAATTACTAAATTCATCTGGTTATTATTAAAAAAAAGAAAGAAAAGAAAAGTAAAACATATCCACTCTCTCTTAATAAAGAAAAAGAAAATATATTTCATTTTTTTTAAAAATGATAAAAAAAAATGGACAGAAAGGGTTCTTTCTCACCTCCGTCCCCACTCTCCAGCACAATCGTGATCCATTACCTTCCTTTTCCCTCAATACACTAAAAAAAGAAAAACTCTAAAAAAGTATTTTCCTCCATTTCGTTCTAATCCATTCCGATGATTCCCAGCGCCGGAATCCCTAAAAAGCGGCAACGAACCGCCGCCCGCCGTTCCTCCTCCACTGTCGGCACCATCTCCTCCGTCTCAGACGTAACCCTAACCGAAATCTCCCAACAACAACACCGTCCCTCTTCCATGGCTGATGACCGTCCCGCTCCAATGGTGGATGACCGTCCCTCGCCCATGGCGGACGACCGTTCCACTTCCTCCACAGATGAAGCTTTCCATTTCAACGACGCTGTCACTGCTGACGTCTTCCTCCGCCTCTTCATGGATTCTCCCTCTCCACTTCAGTCCTCCCCCACCGCCACCGCCACCTCTGATTCTGTTTCCAATTCCGACTTCCACGTTTACCTCCACTCCGACATCCTCCGTCGCTCCAAATATTTCTCTGCTCTCCTATCCGACCGGTGGATTGGCCACGTCCAAGCATCAGATCACGCAACCTCAACCGACGGCGACCGCTTCCTCCTCAACCTCGGTGTTCCCCCCGCTACTGGCTCGATCCAATCTCATCTCACCGTCCTGGAGCTTCTCTACACTAACGACTTCTCTGCCGTGGTGGATAGCGCTTCAACGGCGCTAGATCTGTTGCCGGTGGCGCTGGAGCTTCTGTTCGAGGAGTGTGTGCGTTGGTGCGTGGATTTCCTGGAGGCGGTGCCATGGACGGAGGAGGAAGAGAAGCGAGTGGTGAGATTAATCCCGTTCCTGAGCGAGGAAGAGTCGAAGGAGCTCGTGGCTAGGGTTTCGCCATCGAGAGAGGACTCGTGCGAAGCGATGCTCGAGGGTCTGGTTTCGTCGGCGATGAACAGTTACGGCAACACGGCGTTCGTGAAGGCATTTGTAGGGAAGATACTGAGGGATTTGTCGTCGAGGGAGACGGCGAAGAGAGTGTTGGAGAAGGCGTTCGCTAGAAGCTTGAAGACGGTTAAGGAGTCGTTGGAGGATTATTCGAGTCCAGTGTTCAGAGGGGATCACAACGAAACGGAGGCCATTCAGAAGCTGAATCTGCACAAGGCTTCGACGAATGGGAAACATCTTCTGTGGCTTGTGGAAAGAATGATTGAGCTTAGGGTTGCGGATGTGGCCGTGAGGGAATGGAGCGAGCAAGCGTGTTTCACCGCAGATTTGCAGAGGGCGTTTCGTGATGATTCTTGGAGGAACATTGTGCCTGGCCTTCCTGCTGTTATTCTTAGATGTACCTGCAGGCTCGCCAATGCTGTTTCTGCTGGCACTATTCTCGCTTCTAGACAGGTAGGTTTAGTGTTCACTTTCCTTTGTTCATGAGTTTATTATTCTTTGATTACGCTGTTTACTCAAACATACTCTGGCCTTTGGTGAACAATTGTTGATGTTGTGGTGTGTGGAATCTGATTGCTTAGGTGCAGAAATAAGGGCAATTCAACTTTTGTTATTTCAAATTGTTATGTTGTGCTGTTTGTCTTTGTTGAAATTTAAAGGTTGAATTCGTGAGTTGAGGAGAATGTGGGATTGGAAACATTATGTTCGTACCTGGTATGTGGAATTCATTTACTCCGCTCCCTTCCAAAAGCATATTTGATGCTAAGTTCTCATATTTGGGTAGGAAATGCTGGCTATAGAATTTCTTTTTTTAATCGGAAAAAAAGTATTCTATTGGAGCCCCCCCAATTGTGCTGCTGCTGAGTTGCTCTAAAGGGATTCAGTACCCCTTGAGGGTTGAAGCATTTGATCATCGAACTTGCTAATTGCAATGCCAGATGTGTAAAACTAGATTGAATGGTAATAATAGGTAGTTCATTTTTGGCCTGTTAGACTGGCTTTTTAAATGGACCATTTTAAGCTTTAATTTTTACTATGAACATTTTTGCTGCAACATATAATATAACTTAATAGCAAATTAATGCAAAATAGTCAGATATTCACTGTTTTATTATTCTCTTTTTAATGCACTCTGGCACGTTTGAAGCCTTTAAAATTATCCTGTACAAACCTGGGATGTATTTCTTTACGTATTTTTGGTGGTGTTTTTTCACCAAAGTTAGAGTTTTACCATGATCATAGTGTTGACCTTAAATGTCAGCCTTTATTGTGTATGGAAAGTACTCAAAGAACTGTAATTAAGTTTGTCCAAGTGCTGCAGCACCTTTGTTATTTTGATTAGAAGATTTCACTGGCATTAAGTATGAGTCTCCCTCCATTTGAGATTGATTTTAATCACATTGCATACCTTCTTCACTGATATTATTGTTTGATATGTCAATATTAGATGTTCTAATTGATTGCTGCATATTGACGCTTACTTTTTTGGTATGTTAAGGTGAGAAGGAAGCTGGTAGAAGACTGGCTACCCGTTTTAGTGGTATGCAAAGATAATGTTTCCCCAATTTCACCGAGCAACAAATCGTTGTATCTGGAACTGGAAGAAACATTCTTACGTATCATCTCCACGTTGCCCATGTCCGATGCTCAAGAATTGCTGCAGCGGTGCCTCAGCTTTTCAACCCGAAACGTTGAAGATTGTCCTCATTTGGTCACTGCATTCAACACCTGGTTCCGCCGTGCAGCCCGACCCCTCAAACCAGATTCTCTCTTTGATCAATAAGTACTTGCTTCGCATGCTGTCAAATATTGTGCATATATGTAAATACTATGTTCAGAAACTTAAACTTTAACACCAACATTGTACATATAAATCCAAATTCCAAAGTAAACTGTCTTGTCTTTTTAGGACAAACCACAGCCAAATTACATAGACAATTTCCTGGTGCTAGTGACTAATGGCTTTCTTGGAAAACATGAGTTTAGTTCTGAAGTTGCATGTATTTTCCAGGGATGAAACGATGCTCGAGACTTTTTTTCACCAAAATCAATATACCTGTCTTGCTATAACTCGTTGCAAATAAAATTATCCCCCCATTTAAAACTCAATTAAAATATGTCGAATATACCAACTTAATATGGAATATGAATATTTTTAATTTGAATTTGACTTTGAAATTCTTACCTGATTCACTCTCTTTATCCTAAATCCGTTTTGGGGGCGAATGTGAACAAAATGGTAAACTAACACTCAATCATATTAATAGTCAAAAGTAAATTAAGTTGTACCATTTGTTACAAAGAAATAACAATATTTATATTTATATTATTATCTTTTAATATCTTATTCACATTTAAATGACATAATGAAGAAACGTGTAAAAAAAAAAATCACCTTTTAAATTATTCTTAAAATTAGGGAAAGTAGGGGTTTTATTTTTTACCAGAAACAAACATATATTGTTTTTCTTCCTATTTGTTCGATCCAATTGTCAGAGTCATCTGGAACAAAAGTCACAATAGGAATAGTCTCTCGAGGGGTATGATTAATACTTTCTGGAGGATTTGAAGAAACGGATCTTCAACCGCTACACCAATCCGCTACACCAAAAAGATATGTTTAATCGTGTTAAGAAATTACCTTTAAAAGTAATTCAATCGACTTGTAAAAGATATGTTTAATCGTGTTAAGAAATTAAAAGTAATTCAATCGACTTATAAGATAAGATAAGATTTGTAATTTACAAATAAAAATAAATCATCATAAAAATTTGAAGTATTTAATCATTTGAATTTAAGTAACAGAAATAATGTGTCAGATTAGTTTATTGGATTTGTCATATTTTATTTATAAATTAACAACATTGATTCATACAGCTGATGATATCATTCTCAATTAAAAGAGTAATTAAGATAACATCTAATTCTTTTAATTGTGCCTCTGCCAAAGCATTCTTAAGACCCTTTATTTAGTTACATCTTCTTCTCACCATTGTAGCAGAAGGTCTAACTTAGACTTACGAGGAAGTATGTCAGAAGGGCTGAAATTAGAGAGATTGGTATAAATTAAACTATCAAGGATATCTTCAGGAACTTTGAATTAGTTTGAATCTTAAAGTTAATTTTTTTAAAAGTAGATGTGAAACAATTGCAGTGGAAGACTCAAAAGTTGTAGCATTAACCTCATTATTAGACTGCAAGTTTATTTTTGGACGGTTTTTGTATTTGGGAATTCCTATAAAGACAAGTCCCACAAAATTGGATTCATGGAGTCCTATTACAAGGAAGTTCGAAAAGAAATTAACTCTACAGAAATATAAGTAGTTATCCTTAAGAGGTAGAGTTGATTTATCAACTCTATCTTAACTTCTTTACTTGTTTTCTTCCTATCAGTTTATAAGGCTCCAAGTGGAATAGCTAGGATGATTTAAAGTATTCAAACTAGATTGTTATTGGGAGACAGAGGAGAAGAGAGGAAGGTGACATGCATGAGTTAGAAAGATATTTGTTGTCTAAGGAACTATGGAGAATAAGAGTAAAAGAAGTTAAAATATTGAACCATGCACTGAATAATGGTCCATCTGGAATAATAAGCTTCGATCTTAAGACAGATACATGAAATATGATATATTTGGATATCAAAATTGGACTTGAATGAAAAAAACCTTACTGATCTTGTTTTACAAGATATATTTAAATATATAAATACCTTCACACATAATTATAGACAGGATACTGAATGTTTCCAACTTAAGTTTCATTCAATTTTGATATTCGGTTATGGACAAATACATACATTGAATGTTTCTAACTTAAGTTTCATTCAAAAACCATCTGTCATATGAAACTAGCTAAATGAAATTATGTTTAGGAATGTAGACTTTTTGTGAGGAGATTTGATACATCACATTAACTATATGGCTATATGGCTTTTTCTTGGATTAGATTGAAGAGTAAAACCTTTCATTACATTTTTTCTGGTTTGGAATCTTAATCCTGGTCTAGGCCTTTATGTTTGGGAGTTGTTGTTAGAGTTTATTTAGGCAGGGAATGATGTTTTCAAATTTCAGATGCAGGTTTACATACACAGACAACATAGGAGTGTAGCAGTAATTATGTTTCTATTGCTGCTATGCAGTAATTTAACATATGTAATTGGAGAGGGGTCACATGTTTATACTATTGCATTGATGGTTTCTATTCCATTTGTGATATGTCAATCTTGATACAACTTGTACTTTTTTAATGAAATGTCTTCTATTTGCTTCATACAAAATATCTACTTGTTTTCAAAAACACAAGTTTTGAAACTCAGCAAAAAATTAGTTGACAGTTGAGAGATAAGGTTGAATGTTTGATCTGCATAGCCAATCAACATGCATGCCTACTGCATGAAGATTGGTCACTATTATGCGTGAACCTCAAGCACATACAGAACCTCACTACCTTTAAATTATAAGGTACGCTATTAATTTGGACCAGGAAGGAGGAAGGTCACAATAATTCCATGAACAAACTTTGCACAACCATCCACCTAGGCAGACCTGTAAAGTTCTCTTTTACTTCACCTGTCTTAAACTTATCTCATTCCACATATCATTCTATCTTTTATTTTAAATTAAATTTCAATATAATAACTTTACTGATTTGAAGAACCAAAATAAATGAATATCAGACAGAATTGTCATGAAAGAAAATACATCTATGTATAAACACATATTTTTTTCCCATTTTTGAAGAGTATGGATCCTCATGTCACCTCTCTCCCATGGAATGCAACCTTCCTCTGCAATTTCTAATTACTCTGTTGAAGGAGGATTATTACTGTCATTAGGAAAATCAAAATTAAAATAATTCTCCCCTAAGTCAAATGGTGATATCACTACCTCATCAGTTCACCACCTTCATAAATAGATACAATATTGGAAAACTTTTTCCTGCTTTACTTTATGTCATCATATAACTGACACATTATGGCACTAAAAATGAACTATTTTACATACAACAACTCCAAAGAAAAAAATAAAAAATAAAAACTCCACTCAGTAGGACAAGATATTTAGCCTCTTGCCTCTGGACCAAGAGGGATATGGACAAAAATAAGGTTAGCTGTCTATGGATTAAGAGGGAGATGGACAAAAAGCAGAGAATTTTAAGCTTTAAAAATAAAACACCAATCAGAACAACCGTCTTCTAAAGTGGCTAGTGGTGCCTTGGTAGGTTTTAACAAGAAGGCCAACTCCAATGCCAATGCCAAGACAAACACTAAGTCCAATACCAACACCGACCCTAACACCAGCATTGAACCAAGAAAGCTCTCCATCTTCACCATCAGCATATGTTGTTCTTGAGTAGAGGCTGTTATAATCTTCATCTTCATATTTGTCGCAAAGGTAATCTGGAGCCTGCATGATTGACATGTAAAAATATTAAGATGGATGGTCTTTAATTTATGAAAAAGAAAAAGGATCTTCTTCAAATTACAATCTTGGTTATCAAATTTCCACATATTCAAGGGAGAAAATTCAACACTCATTATGTAATGCTGATTAGCTAATTGCATTTGTTACAGCGGGGACCAAATTTAAATGAAGAACTAGACATGAATGGTGTCCTTTTCTTGACAGCTAGCCATAAAAAAACAATACATAAGTGAACAAAATAATTTTAGGAAGCAAAGTAATACGATGAAAGCAGATCATAGGTTATTTTCAGGTCTGAAATCCATCAGATATAAATGCTGTGTTAAACCATCCTACTTTAAAATGACTCAACACAGGTGAATTAAGGCAGTAAAAGCAAAGTCATACATACATCAGTTAACTTATGAAATGGCAGACCAAAAGATGAAAATATAAGAAGATCGCTAATATATAACTGCACAGACACTACTTACCTCAAAAGCAAGTGTAGAAGAATGATGCTTCCCATTTTCACTGGCCTCATGCTCTGGAATTACATCCAACACCCCCTTCTTTGCATGCTTTTTCTGAGAAAGCTGCAAGGATTTTGTTAAGATAATTGGAGTACCCAAGAAGGAGCCTGTAATGTAGACCTCAATTGATGGGAGATTTGAGTCTGGTGATGGCAATTGTTTTCCCTTAAAGAAGCTAGTGCCTGGAATTATGTATGACTCACAGTTCATGCTCCACCTTTGTCCATTATAACTTTCCCTAACAACACCATTGGTATTCCATAATTCCAAGACACCAGAGAGCAGCAGAACATCTCTATCAAACACTTCAAACTTCACACTCCCACTCATCCTTATGCTATCGGTGCTTACAAAAGTCACTTCTTCAGATTTTCTATCTACCCTGTCTCTTTTGAGAAGTGTTGACATCCCATCAGAATATATGCTAGTTCGAACACCATTAACTTCAAGAAGAGTGTCGGGATTCAAAGGAACATGGTTCAATGTAAGAAACCCAGGAGTGGAATCATCAAGCTCACACTTGCACACTCTTACATAGAATACCTTTATGTCCAGCCAAGGTAATGACCCCTTCAAGGAGGGTTGATAAGAGTGCCTCGCAATAGAGTATCCATCCTCAGTTGATCCATTTCCGTTCGCCTTAGAAGAATTCTCCATAGCCAGACAGTCTAATTCTCCTCCTCACTCAAATTCTTAATTTCCATTGGGACAATAACTTGTGTCAACACTAATCCACATGAAGCACAGACGCCAGCAACGAAGTGAATTCAGTTCAGTTTCATTCACAGAAGAAAATCTGGACAATAGGAGCACAAAAAAGACAATCATCTATACATCAGTATGACAAAGGGAAGGGGAATTAAATCTAAAAATAAAGAACCAACCCCATTAACCTTATGAGACATCTAGATTTCTGAATGAAACAAAGCATAAGAAATAATAAACCGATAATAAAGATTAAAAGCAAACTAATACTAAAATCAAACAAGCACAGTTCCACTTAACACAAGACACAACCCAGTTGAGAAAGATAAAGAAGATGACAGCATCCCACCCAATCAGATAAGGTAACCGTAAAAAAGAAATTGATTCAGAAATCGATATAGTAGATGAATCGAAGAAAGAGAGAACAATAAAGCGAATGTAAAGGTTCGAACCTGAAGAAAGAATAACCAAAAAAGAGAGGATAAGAGGGAGTGAAGGAGATAAATCAATAAACTCCTCTAGTATGTACAAATTTGGAGGCTAAATCAGCAGAAAACAGTGTCTCTTTCTATAATTCCGTTGATACCCATTTTTTTTAACAGTGAATTATACCACAACAAGACAATCCACCAATTTGCCGAAGTAAAACCATAAATTCTAAGTGTTTAACCACACACGTACAGTGAAACAAAGAGGAAGAAACGGATCACACACAAAAATCACAAAGGAAATTAATTTCCTTTCTATAGAATTAGACAGAATAGCCGGCAAAAGACGACAGAGAAACACGACAAAAGTATCACTAGCAGGAACCACGCATTGGTGCGAATACATCACCAAAACCGGAAACGCATTATTTAACACCAACCACCACACCACAAGGCACTCACCAAAGGAAAAAGAAAGGAAATTTGTAATGGAGCAAAGGAAAGAAAGCTTTTTGGCTAACACCCAGAATCGGTGCCAGGCACGAACGCCGAGGAGAGAAGCGGAGGATCTATCCGAGCACGGAGATCAGACCCAAGTCCTCAAAACAAGGATTCTTCTCTGTTTGGTTGAACACGACAGAATGAATCCAGATTATATAGAAATATGGGAAGAATCCAGATTTCATGTTTTTTTTTGGTATTTTGAAGTGATGAATATAAAATAAAAATTGTTATTTTAATGGAGGAAGTGGGGTCCTTCGGTATCTGTTATTCTCAAGATCTTATCCACGGAAAATAATACATCCATAAGCACAAGGAGAGGGAGATGAGAGAATGCATTGTATGAAGTTTTAAGGGTTGGTGTGTGGGTGAATTGAAAAAGACGTAAATTCTGATCTGTTTGTGTTTCTCAAAGCCTCGTCCTAATAGCTGTTGAGAGATGTATTTGGATGGATACCTTGCAAAGTTAGAATTGCTAACAAACAAACATACTTTCCGTTTGTTTCTTAATTTTCATTAAAGACGTCAAACTTAGTCTAAATAAGTTTATTACATCTGTCTAATTTGCCCTTCGTTATCATAAATTATTTACATTTTAAAAATAATTACCAATAAATAAATAATTACCAATAAATAAAATTGAGGCGACTTTCCTTCGCTAGTGTGAATAACATGTGATATCACGAATGACTAATTATTAATTTGTTTGATGACATAAAGAAAATGAAAAAGTTGAAAATAAAGATGTTTCTGTTTTAAAAGTCATTTGTTCTAATCAAATAAGAATTATTGCTATTCATGTCTTTCTTTTGCTTTATTTTATTTTTCCTTTTCACCGTAAGAGACAAAGTCTATCATAATCTACTGTACAAAAACTTTAATCCACTGTTCAAGAGTAAATGAAATAAGTTTTTTATTTTGACCTTATTTACTCAATATTTAATAAATATATTAATTTAGTTTTCATGGTCACTCTGTCTATTTTGTTAATATTAAATATCAGTATTTTAAGATAATTATTTGTAAGCAATATTAATTTAAGAGTTAAATTCGTATGATAAAAATAACATATTTATTAAATATTTAGTATTAAAGTACTAGAAAAAAAATAAAAATACTAGTTTTAGCACATGATAATTTGAAAATTAAAAAAAGTCTTTAACCTTAGCTTCATCAATTTAAACGGACTTAGGTTTATGCATATCCTTTTTCTGGTCTTGGTTTTGGTTTAGTTGTTTTTTTTATAGTTTTGGTTTAGTTTCAGACAACTACATAATAAAACTGATGGAGAAGACCAATCTTTCTCTGTTCGTCTAACAAACATCTTCTAATAAAAAACCATTCACTTTCTTTGAAAAAACATTCACTTTCTTTATCCTAAATCCGCTTTGAGGACGAACGTGAACAAAATAGTAAACTAAACACCAAGTCATACTAATAGTCAAAAGTAAATTAAATTGTATCATTTGTTATAATTGAAAGTGTTACATCAACTAAAATAATATTAATTTTAAATATACAAATAAATACGAACCTTATTTTATAAGACTAAAAATAATATTAATTCAGAATATATATTCATATTATAAACTAATTTTATAAACTTAAATTAAATTTAAAATTCACTTCTTAATATAACATTAGTTAATCACCTATCATCAAACAATAAATATGCAAAAGTAACAATATTTATATTATTATATTTTAATATCTTATTCACATTTAAATAATATAACGAAGATTATGACTAAAATTTATTCTCATAAGATTGGTTAAACATTCATCATCAAACAATATATTAATATTACGTTCGAAATATAAAAAAATAACAATATTTATATTACTATGTTTTAATATCTTATTCACATTTACATAATATAACGAAGATAAATATATATTGAAGTCTTTAAATTTTCCATCAGGTTTAACGTTAATATGCAAACTTTAAAAGTTAATTAATTTTGAAAATTTAAAAATATTTGAATTTAAACATTTTATCAATTATGTGATGGTAAAAAAATGTTACTAAATATTATCTTTATAAATAAATAATAACTAATATCAGATATTAAGTTAAATTATTCATTCTATAAATTTTTTATTATAAAAACTGCCACTAAAATTTAAATTTAGAAATAAACAGACTAATATTTAATATTTTTAAATGTTTAAAAGACTAAAATCGTCTATTAAAAAAACAACTAAACCAAAACCAGAAATGGATTGAATGACAGCCAAGATAGTAGTAATGTTGGACTTCATTTTCCAAATTTAGGAATGTAAGGATGATAATTGTGCACATGCCTATATTGAATTTCCATTTTCCGCTAATCCCTCATTACAAAATTCAAATCTGGAAAATTGGACTACTTCATTCCCACAAAATTACATTAAATGTCTTTTTAGAATAAATGGTTCTAGTACCTCCTTCATTTAAGAAAAGAAGTGTCTTATAATACCTTGTAAATGAGAATTCAAATGGGAACTAGTCTCTGACCTAACTGAAATACCAAACGAATTTAATCAGCAAACCAAACCTTTTGCTAGAACCTCACCCCACCAAAATAGCATAACACTAAGTGCCCGGCATGCATGTGCAATTGGGAAAGTTCGACCCTAACATCATAAAAATAACACCTCCCCATTCCCATAACCTGGACAAAACGTTGAAAAAGAAGAGGGGGAGGATAAAAGCATGGCTCACATAAAAGTCTAGCAGGATGCTAAATACTATACTAACGAAAAAATAAATTCAGCTAAAACTGCCTCCAAATTCTTGGCCGACCATACATGTTTGTGTAATGAAAAAAATCTTCGAAAATAAAAAATCAAATTTTAAGAAAGTTACAGACAATGCTTTCTAGACCAACTGGAACTGGTAAAGAGTAGCTGGGCATTTTATGAAGCATAACTCGAATGGGAGGTGAAAGATTATTCAGCAATATTTGGAATCGTTACCTTATATCACAATCTGGAGGAAATTGATAGGAGGTTTAAATTAGTAATAGAACAGCATTGTTTTTCAAACTGGATTTTGATGCTCCAAGGTGGTATGAAGGGACTCCAATTCATGTGACAGCCACAAAGGAATTAAACCAGGAGTATGGTGTGAGGCAACATTAAGTCTATGGCAACCCCACTATAATTTGATATGATGGAAACCTTTAGTTTGTCACCGAGGAACTGCAAAGTCTAGGACAAATCAACGAAAAATATGGATTACAATCAGCAGGAGGGAATAAAATCCAGGGAATTAAGTTTGAAGCATTTCATTTTCCTTCCCAATAGACAAGACGAAGAAAGAAGTTTCAACATGAAAAAATAAGGACGGAAATATCTAACTCGTGAGAAAAAGACCACATATTATGTCCTCGGTCAAAAATCTAACAGCACAAACCATTGCTCTTCTTGACACCATGAACTTCAAAATTTAAATTTAATGTTACAACTATTATGAAATCACGAGATATTTTAGCTATTCACGTATAAGCAGCCCCAGATTAATTTCCGACAATTTTCTGTTGTCAACTTAGTTTCACTTCTCATTGAGGGCTAAATTGATAGTTAAATACAATGCCATTATAGCATTAAAGTGGCATATGTCGAGAGAAAATAATTGGACAGGTCATGACACTTTAACTAGGAACCAACATAAAATAGATTAAATGACTAAATACACCCCTTTGATCCCTAAAAGATATATCTGCAACAGAAACAACATTTTGACATCCTTAAAGAAGCTTGCATCATATAGTTAATCCTTCCAAAACCATTCAAGAAAATTTTCAGGAAAGAGTAATTATGAGCATGTTGGTCACCTATTTTCAGGCAATCACGAAATTCAATTATAATAATCTGCATTAGGAGAGATTACAATACAATTGACAAAAAAAATTAAAAGTTTGAAGTTCTATTCCCACACTATGGTGAGACAGAGAGAAACTTATGATTTTCTCTTTCTCATTTTTTTCTTTCATCTTGAATGGATCCAGCTGGCCTGTCACAATGTTTTTTCAAGTCCTAATGCAACAAAGTAAAAGAAGTTGTCAGGATGTGCACAAAGAAGACAGAGGTAATTACCACACTAGGTACCCATCTGACAGTGATACTACCACCAAAGAGGTATTTGGTATGTTCTTATTTTAGACCAGCATGTCAAAACATCTAGAATCTTGTACCCCCACATTCATAATGTAAACGATTAAAGGAAACTTAGGATATTCTGATAACCAAGAACTCCTTCTTGATATGTTACTATAAATGTTTTATAGCAAGGATGGTTCTCTATAATTCCAAAGACATTCACATGGTTTTGCAATAACAAGTTACCAACAACCCAAAAAATATTGCCCCCAGCTCACCAAAGTTGAACTCGTACCACAATCAACTTCAAATTTATGAATATGTAAATGGGACTAGTTTTGTCGAGAAACACTATTTGGTAATATACTACCCTGAACAATTGATTCTAATTATCCGTCAGATTCTTCTAATATGCTTTCATTAGAGGTGGGAACAAGGAATATTGCGGAGTAACACAGTTTATGTTACAAAATCAATGGGAATATATATAAAAAACAAAGACATTATATTGGCAGAATAGTAGCAATTTTCTAAGTTTCAAACTAATCATGGCTCATGTATTCTGCGCAAAATCCCTCATTTTCAAAACACTATCACACAGTCAATAATTAGGATTACAACATAAACAGCATATCTATCTCAAATCTCATTCCCTTTCCCGAAAATTTTGATATTTTCACACCAACTTTCTCTTATTGAACGTCTGATATGCCAACTGACAAATCAATGGAATCTGAAATACCATGGCCATGCCTTGTTTCATTCTTCTAAATTATAATCAAAGGCAGAGCTTGAAATAGAGGTGTGAAACGGGAACGTTAATTCCAAAGTCCATGTAATGAGATTTAATTTCATTTTTCCCCATATATTCCTTTGTTTTTAGACTTACAATTATCACTTTCAACAAAATTCCCGTCACAAATTGCGATAATATTTTGAACCTAAATCTAATGGACGCGTGTTATACTAGAACATAATTAGCTCCCGAAAACATCGCTGTTAGCTACAAGCATAGTGCAAAAACAGACAATACAACACCTATGGTACCATTATCGACTCAATTACGAGTAAAAGAACGCGTAGTGTACTTAAGAAGAAGCATAGAAGTAGTACCTCGAGAAAGCAAGCTCCAGCAGGAGGAATCCAGGGCGATATTGGACGTGAGCCTAGCGTTCGCGATAGCACTGTGAAGAGGCATGAACGACTCAACGCTTCTCACAACCGACAAAACCCTATCAAACGCGAAATTCATCCATAATGTCAACCGCAAAAGGCAATGCAGATCAATAAGAATTGTTGATTGAAGCATGCTGTACCTTAAAGCTCGAGGGATGCGTGTTAAGGAAGACGAAGAAAACACAAACTGCGTCGTTGAGCTCTGGACGAAGGTTCCGGAACGATTAGCGAAGGATCTTGACGCGACCCTTACCGCGGAAGCCATTATGCTAGAACCCCGTTAGCCTAACCGGAAGTGGTACTAAAACCCTACTATCACTTACTCAGTCTTGTTTTTTTTTATTGGGCCGGCCCAACACGAGTTATGCGGCCCAATAAGGGCGCCGTACGAAACCTATCTCTCTTATTCCGATTTTGTTTCTAAACGCAGTGTGGTCTGGTGTGCGGCGAAGCTAAGAGTGTGAGAATGGCGGAAGAAGCAGTTCTGGGCTATCTAGAGAAGAACGAGGAAATTACAGACTCGGGTGAGTTCGCAGCTGAACGCGGCATTGACCATAACGAGATCGTGAACGTGATTAAGAGCCTGCACGGTTTCAGATACGTGGATGCGCAAGACATTAAGAGAGAGGCATGGGTGCTAACTGATGAGGGTAAAACCTATGCCACTGTGGGATCACCGGAAGTTCAACTCTTTCTGGCCATTCCCCCGGAGGGTATCTCTAAAGAAGACCTTCAGGTTATTTATATGTCTGTTCACTCTCCTTTCTGTAAATTTATAGGTTTTGTTAATCGAATTTGTTTGCTGGTTGTAGAAAAAGTTGGATCCTTCGCTCTTCAAGATAGGTTGTGCCCAGGCTGCAAAGAACAAATGGGTTGATATGGGAAAACAATTGATTTCTAGAAAGGTACGTTGTGTCTCTTTATTAAGACATTAATATTTTTGTAAGGAAAATTGGGTTTTGCGTGCTTGGACTAGGTTATCAGATAGATGGAACGATTCTCTCTTTATCCGAGTTGAGTCGCCTGAGTCCATATAGTGAATTCATTAGGAAAATCGGTTTTGACCCTTTTTCTTCTCTCTCGAGTTAGCTTGTATTGTGTGCCAGTACATTTGCTATAGGTTGCAGAGAGAGAGTGTGTGTGTGTGTCTGTGTGTGATTATTTTCATTATTGCTTTTCTGCAATTCTAGTTTTAGATTTTCTTTACTTCGTTTTTTGTGCATTTGCCTGTAGTAGAAGTATACCACATTTTGTGCAGCCTGTGGGGATGACTTCATGATTTACCGAGTATTTTAGAGAAGTCTGTTTCTTGTCGCAGGTTCAACATGTGGATGACAAGGTCAAAGATCTTCTTATTCAAATACAACAAGGGCGGGTATGTGTACTAATATGAATATTTTTTACTGAGAACTTTTTAAGTACTTTTAAATGTTGTGATATACGAGCTATGTTAAATCACTAGCTGGGTACACTACAAGGTAATGTCTTTTGTTGGTACCAACCATTTTTTAAATGGAGTTGTTTTTGGGTATATGCACTCAAGGTAGGACTTATGTGTGGAATAATACTTTGGGGGAAATGGCAAGGTTTTATAGAGCATCATACTCAACTCAACATATGAGACAATTACAAGAAGTGGAAAGGGGGGATTTGTTTTGAACTATTATTATTGTTGAACTTTTCTGCTTCCTCCTTTTAGAGTTTTTTAGAGAATCTTATAGTTTTCTTCAGCAGTTTTCCCTGATAAATTGTCATGTCTGATTAGAAATTTTACCATATGTTGCAAATGCAGAACATTGGTTCAGATGAGATCAAAGCACTCAAAGCAAGAAAGCTCATTGTCCCACAGTAATAATAATTTGTCTTGGTTGTGTTGAATAGTTTTTTGGATATACTTAATGTGCTCTAAATGACTTAAGTATTCTTTCATTATTAAAGTTCTTCTTGGTGTCTTGTGATCTAGAACGTGGAAGGGTTACTCCTTGAAAAAAGGTCCAAATTATGCGCCCAAAAGAAAGAAGGTCGTCACTGACCTGACTCGTGATAATTTTCAGAGGTATTTTTTTTCTTAAACTGAAAGTGAATGGTTATAACCTCCGGATTCAAATGCCTACTTTGTGCAAGACATTATTTGCGTATCTTATGAACTGACTTTATTTTTTATGTCAGTGGTGAGTGGAAGGAACTAGAGTTCAAGGAGTACAATTATAGTGCTAAAGGTCAGCCTCTTGAGGGTGGCAATCTTCATCCATTGCTGAAGGCAAGGAGATATATCCTGTTCTTTTTCCCCCCAACCTTTATTTGATATTTAGATTAAACTAATATTAAAATAGTATATGTTATAGAAACTTTGTTCACAATAAATAACATTTATATTCTGGAAAACAAATAAGAATATAGTTTATTTTTACATATTTAAATTTTATACTGAGAAATTTTAGAACTTATTTATGTTATAATGGAGGCGATCTCTTCCTTGTGTTGTGTTATTTGCCTGTCCCTAGCCCAAAAAATTGTGGATGATTGTGCTTGGCTGTTATTGGCAACATAAAACTTCGTCAAATCCGAATGATGTGTAGATAGACAATTTCATTATGACATTTCAGCTTTTTATAGAGCACAATGACAATGGTTAACATACTTAGCCGACCTATGGGGAGAAGAATTTTGTTATTAATAATGGCAATACTATGCCCAAAAAAATACTTTTGACAATATTTAATGTGTTTAATACTTCTGAAATTTCTCTGCTTTCAGGTACGATCTCAGTTGAAACAGATTTTCCTCTGCATGGGGTGAGTTCTATATTTGTTATTTTGGAAGTACGAAGTTTTTTGTGTTAAATATTCACTTCAAATTAAAAGTTTAACAGTTTTTAATCTTAATTTTTCGTACTGCAGGTTTGAGGAGATGCCAACAAATAATTTTGTTGAGAGCAGGTAATTGTTTGAAAAAATTTATATATTAAGCTCCTTGTATGTACCCTTTCAACTAAAACAAGATATCCGGTGTTAACCAAGGTTTTCAAGCAAGCAGGTGAAACAAATGTTCCAAGTGTTTGAAGGCAGGTGCCTCTTTAGCAAATCTTCAGTATAACTGAAAATCAAAGAAATGTCCTAGACTTTGGACATCTCAACTGTTAGAGATTTTAATTCAGAAAATAAAATTCTCCCCTTCCAAGAATGAATGTAGCTTTTGTTTTGTTGGAGTATTCAAAGATGATATTATCTTCTGTAAACTGTTTCATTGGACCTTTGAATGACATCAAAGTAACTAGTGGAGCTATTTCTCTTTTGTTATCATAGAGAAATGACTTGGAAAGGTTATTTTTGTAGTAACTCGAGACCTGGAGAAGAAACTCTTGTTCTATATTGTGAACAATGCATTGCAACATCATAATAGAAGTTGCATTTATATATTTTCTAAATCTAGATTCATTTTGTTAAATCTGTGCCCTTGACTCTTATATGTCTTATGTAGATAATAGATTTTATCTTTAAAAGTATTAAATCTAACAGGCTATATAATGTTATAAGTTTTTTCTCATCATAAATTTTACATCTGAATGAAAATCTGCAGCTTCTGGAACTTTGATGCCCTGTTCCAGCCCCAACAACACCCAGCTCGTGACTCACATGATACGTTCTTTTTGGAAAGTTAGTAAAACCTTAGTTGTTTTCGTCATGCTAATCTTGTATCATCTGTTTCTATTCTGAGAACGTGAAACACATGTCTGCAGCTCCTTCAACAACAAAGGAATTGCCAGAAGATTATGTTCTGAGAGTGAAGCAAGTTCATGAATCTGGTGGTTATGGGTCTAGAGGGTATGACCTTGACCGAACTCAGAACTTATAGCATTGGCTATTTACTATCAATAGAGGGATATGCTTTCTGTAAAACATTGCAATTTCTTTCTTGGTAGATATACATATGACTGGAAGAGAGAGGAAGCAAATAAAAACCTCCTGCGAACCCATACAACTGCTGTTTCCTCCAGGATGCTTTACCAACTAGCACAGGTATCTGTATGAACTTGCTGGTGCCATGTGCTTGTGGATGCATATCATTACATACTGTTTGGTGCCGTTCAGGCCCCCTACTATTCTTACTCTTCCTGATGATTTTAGATGAAATATCTTAATAATGTCGACATATTGGTTTCAGCTGGACTAATGACACATAATACGTGATTATCTTCCAAGTTTCTAGCTCTGAATTGTATATTGCATGATTCCTTATTTTGCTCTGCATTTTGATATATATGCAGAAACCATTTGCCCCCAAAAAATATTTCTCTATCGATCGTGTATTCAGAAATGAAGCAGTTGATCGGACACATCTTGCGGAATTCCACCAAATAGAAGGTATTTTGGAGCTATCCTGACCCTGTGATTTTAACTCTGCAAATTGTTCATGCACAAACGAAAACAGATTACCTTTGGTGGTCCTATTTTTATGCATGTTACAATTTTATGTTTTAATTCAGGTCTTGTATGTGATCGGGGACTCACTCTGTCCGACTTAATAGGAGTCCTGCATGATTTTTTCTCACGCTTAGGTAATGTTCTCCTGTACTGAAAAAGATTCAAATGTTAATGAACGATTGAAAGGCTTTAGTAGATTGAAAGGCTTTAGTAGTAAGTACGATTATTCTGTTATTGAGTTTAGGCATGACCAAACTGAAGTTCAAACCAGCTTACAATCCATACACTGAACCTAGCATGGAGATCTTTAGGTGAGTCTTTCTGTAATGATTACTTGGCATGTCCTTATCTGATTTTGGATATCCTGAGATAACTTATTGATCAAGTACTTTCAACAGTTATCATGAAGGTTTTAAAAAATGGGTAGAGGTGGGAAACTCCGGCATGTTCAGACCTGAAATGTTGCAGCCGATGGGACTTCCTGAAGATGTCCAAGTTATTGCGTGGGGGCTTTCCCTTGAAAGGTGAGAAGAGCCATACAACACTATTACCATTACTGAGAATAAAAAGAATTAATTTCTAAAATTTAAATTCTCATTATAATATTGCCGCACCAAAACGACAAATAACGGAGCTTATAAAATGTAGTGCAACATGTTGATTTAACTTGTTTTACCTGGAAACAGGCCAACGATGATACTATACGGGATCGATAACATCAGAGATCTCTTCGGACACAAGGTATTTTTAAGGGATAAATGCAATCTGGTTATTTCTGTCCATGTAGTTTAAATTAAATATTTTTTAAACATACCCAGTGATGTTTTTTTTTTGTTTTCGCAGGTGGATCTTGGGCTCATAAAGAAAAATCCTATATGTCGTCTTGGAATTGATTAAAGTGATTCATGTGTATCTCTTGTATTTCTTATGAGTTATAGATTGCAATTTATTTTGCCCCTTAGGTTAAACACTTCCTGTAGATTATTAGTTCGATTTTGTATAAGAATTTTGATACGGGAGAAAGTTAGGCCTTTTTGTGTTTATTTTTTCTCGTGTTCTGAAAAATAATTGACGGAAAAGCTGCTAAATTTAAATTTCTTGTAGTTGAGATTTTACGATGAAGTTATTACATTGCAACGACAGGGCGTATCACTACAAGTGGTTTGCTTTTGTTTATTTACCAATTGAACACATTGTCCAATAAAAACTATTGGAATAATTTCAATCATTTTTTGTGTAAAAGCATATACCTCAAACCATCGTAACTCTGCTGATAAAAAAAAAATACTCAAACCATCCTCACGAATAATTGCAAACTGTACACAGGTCAGGTCTTCTCAATTGGAGGTAGTGTCATAGCCTCACTCTGCAGAAATTCTATATTTTCATACGAGACAGCGCTTGCCAAATTGCAGGCTTCTTTTTCTTTTTAAAGACGTAGGAGCCCATTCTCGCCCACTAAGTCTTCAACATTTTTCTGCACTCAGTTTAAACCAAATGTTATCATGTCATTTAGCACCTTCTCTGTGAAGAAAAATTATGATTATATGGCAATCACTTCTCAGACTATTGAAGTTAAGGGACTAAAGTTACTATATACAGCTTTAATTTCTAAAATTCAACCACCATTCTATTTTCTGCAGAGCCATCAATTTTTCTTATGCCTGAGGTGTAGAAATATCTTCAGTGATAACAGATTGGGGATGGGTAGTACCCTCATTCGTGACAGCAGATTCAAATCTTCTGCGCTTTCCAATCAAGTCCTTAACCATTTTGTGGAATTCTTCGTCAGTGCTAGCCAACATATATCTCAGCTTAATATTAATATGGTTCTCCACTAGAACCTTGTGCCTTGGGATAATTCGACCCTCAAGAGAATAACTGAAAAACCTGACAATGGCAAGGGTAAAAAAAAGGAGTAAGAATCAAACACGATTTTTTTTCAAATAATCTACTTCAGGTTAAATATAATTATGTGATACCTTGGAAACTCAATGACATCTTCCAAAGGCCTGACCATGGATTTTCGCAGATAAATATACTTGGGACGAAGGACATCTGGATTGTATCGGAGGAGCAACGGGAAATCAGCAATCATCTCACCCAATTGCCGAAGACGTATGCCAAGAGATAAAAAATATTTTACATTCACATCAAGCTTATGTACTATATTGCATCCCAAGAGCTCAGGTCCAAGAGCCATAACCTTGCCAATATCTTTCTCTGTGACTCCAGCTTTGGTCATCAAGAATATAACCTATACAATGTTCACATTTCAGCAACATATTCAATTAATGTTTCTAGAAGAGCCACACATTTAATTATGGCGATTAGCTTATCATGTTCATGCAGCAATGTCTTTTACATGAAGGAACTAACATGGTTGCTGAAGAAAAGAACAAACCACTGGTCTAATTTTCTTGTGCAGGCTGTAAGTGAGTAGAGGTGGAAACTTCACAAGCATGCTGCCAATCCCTTCATTGTGAACCCCTATGTCCTCAAAAAATTTTACCTTGACAATAAAATAACAAATGTCTCATTGTCCTCAAGAAACAATACAAAAATCATTGGAAACTTTACTTTTTATTCTACTAAACTTTAATAATGACAGCAAAACCAATCCTATGTACAAAGTAGCACTACTAAATCGTACCAGCTGCCACCTTAATCTAAAAAACCACTGTTTGCATACCTTTGGAACAATAGTCTTCTCCAAGTTAGCACAAAACACCATTGGTTTAATGATAAGCATCCTCTTCATGCCATCTCGAGTGATCCCATAATAATACAGATACTTTACAAGAGGCTTCCAATGTTCCTCGATACTACACGCCATCAATTGTGGCCTAAATGCAAGCAATTTGCCCACATCCTCAAGTTGAAGCCCAAATTCTTTTAAGTAATTAACCTGAAAATACATTAGAAGGTTCCCACTGGACATCAAACAACCATCAACTTGCACATCAAAGTAAACTTTATACATAAACCTTTAAACTTCCTTTGTGTTTTATTTGGATGATACTAAAACTAAATAAACTAACAAAGCATGAAAGAAGACGGTGAGGATGCATTGCAAGACAGCTTTATTACTTTACAGTATGCTAAAATCTAATGTACCTTTTCATTCATTTCTTCCAGAGAATAGTAACCAAGAACTTTAGGAAAATCAAAAACCATTGTCCCAAAATCCTTCTCATTTAAACCCATATCTAGGAAGAAATGAGCACGAATCTTCACTTCTTCTAAGCTGTAAGACAATAACTGAGGACAACGACTAATGACATAACCTATCCAATCCCTCCTAACTCCATTGGACTCCAAATATTGAACAATCTCATCCAGCTCCTCATGTCTGCGCTGCAAAATATTATCTCCGGCCTTCAACATTACAACACCGAGAAACTCACCTTTCACACGTACCGATTTCAACCACATGACAAAACTTCTTATGGCCTCAGGTTTTCCTCTTGACATCAAAATGACCTTCGCTATCCGAGGATATGACAGTGCATTGTGCTTCAACCATCTGCACAATCAAGCACAACCTTTTGAATTTGAAATCTCACACTGAAAACACTCGAAAGAAATAACTAATAAGGATGATCATCCCCAAGGTTTTAAAAAACTATCCTTGCCAGCAATTTAGCATCAAGGTTTTTTGGAGTAACTACAATCGTATCACCACTACAATTGCAGCCACATTGGCCGCATTTTGTCTGCAATTTCCCACAGCACCAAAGTTCGTGACAGCATTGTCACGGTTACCGAAGTTTAGAACTTTCATTACCCCATTTGGTTTCACACAGACAACAGAACAAACAGCTTACGAACAACTTGTCAACCTCAGTTCTCACCTAATAAGTGGCACAACTTTAGAGTCGTCAATAACAGTTTTGGCGCGTAAATTGAAGGAGGAGTTTGAAAACCCGGGCAATCTTTTCAAGTTAGCAGCTTCAATCATGATATGATCCAGAAAACCGGATAACCTGCCAATCAAATTAGTAGAGTAGGTGATTCCAAACTTTCCCTTCCGCATGGCTTCTTTGAAAACCTCTTCGGTGACCTTTCTTCGAATCTCGAGAGCGCGCATAATCATCTCCTCCTCCTCCTCTTCCTTCTCATCTTTATCATCAAAGTCCACACCTGATTGAAAGAGAGTGCGGATAGGGGGCAGAGAAGAACCCACATCAGGGTCGCCGGGAGATTGAGCGTAGATGGAACCGGGAAACTGAGGGGTCCTTTTTCTGACGAGGGAAAGCTCCAAAACCTTCACTTTCTCATCGTGGGGCATTGGGTCTAGAAGCTCGCTGGGTTTGGGAATGGAAGTGGAAATGGGTACCCCATCTTTGAGAGCGAGATGCTGAAGGAGATAGGCAGTGGATTTGGAATTGTGCTTCCGGAGAATGGAGTGATGCTCCTTTGGGTTTTGGCAATTGAAAATGGTGCATGTTGTTGTTGGGTTGTGCAGTGGAAACGAGGAACAGGGAAAGTAGGGGTTGTATTTTTGACAAGAAACAAACATCTATTGATTTTTCTTCTTATTTGGTCGATCCGGCACAAAAGAACTCAATGTGAAGATGGAGGTGCAATCAACAATGGATAAGAGGTAACAGTTATCACTCTTATTTGGTTAGAAGCACTGGTTAAGGAAGAACACTGACTGAGCTTTTTGTCAAAAATTATCCTTTTGTTTTAAGATCATGATCTGTTTCAAAAGAAGAAAAACACAAAAATAAAAAAAAAATTGTGATAAGGTCCTACCGAGATTTGAACTCGGGTTACTGGATTCAGAGTCCAATGTCCTAACCACTAGACCATAGGACCTTATTGATAAATCATTGTCTACATTGCAATTTATTAATATCATAATATTATTAAATTATTCATGTTTATAAATTATTAACAAATATAATTTTATCCTAAAGAGTGTTTATATTTTCGCTCTTTATTAATATACTAATTTTAGTTTTTTTTTTTTAATTTAAGTTTTTATTTACATTTTGTCAAAAAATATTTAATCACAAATGTTTTTTTTAATTAAAAAAATCAACCAGGACCGTAATATATTTTAACCACGAGTAGGCTTTTAATATAAAAAATAATATACAATTATATATATTTTTTAGATGGACATTTGTTTATCATAAACACTGACTGTTGCACATCTTAATAAAGTCCAGGGCTAAAAACAAGTATACTAATACACTTCTCCCTTTTAAAAATAATCAAGTATAGTAACAATTTTATTAAGGCCAATTTCTCTAAAAAATAATAATACAAAATTAGACCTAACCTAAATGAAGCATGTCTAAAGTAGAAGACTATTTTTCCAAAATTAAGATTACTTATGTAGATTTATATTAAACAATAAAAATAAAGTATTAATGGTTATAAATAAAATGTGACATTGAAAGTATAAATTAGCATAATCTGCAGTTTTAAATTTGATGTACAAGGATAAAAACGTAGTTTCAAACATGAGATATTTTGTGATAGCGATGTGTGATATTTTGATTTGTCTCGACAACAGCATCATCATCATGTGATGATGGGTCCCATGATGATAGTCCTTTACAGCATACGTCATCTTCATGCCTTCAATTTGTTTCCCAATTTACACCTCAACATAAATTCTTTGAAAGTTGATATTTAGAGATATAAGAAAAACATTCTCTAGAACTCAATAAATTAATATTTTAATTGTTTATTCATTTTTATTTAAAATACTAATTAATATATATATATATATATATATATATATATATATATATATATAATATTATAATAATAGAGGTTTGTCATAGGAATGTTTTTATTTAGAGTATCATTGTTAAATTTATTTTTTCTTTTTTAATAAAATTACCTGAAAAACTATTTTTAAAATTAAGTCAAATTAGTAATATTTTTTTGTAATAAATTATGCATATAAAAAGTCAAAGGAAATAAATCCATCAATTTAAGAAAACAAAAACACTTATTCAAAAAAAATTATCAATCAATACTGTTTTATTATTTATTATTACATAAATATATAATTTGATTTTGACAAAAAGAAGAGAGATTATTTCAGAAAATTAAACAGAAGGTACATCATGAAGAAGAAAAAGTATAAAAGTAAGAGAGAAAGAAGATCGAGAATGAAAAGAAGAAAAAGGACATGGGATTTAGGAATTCTCTAATTAACATTTTGTGCACTTGAAATTTCATGTACCAATAAAAATATCAAGACAGGCATATCTCATCTCTTCTTCCAATTTTGAATACGAGTTTCTATATTCTTCTATTTTATAATTTTTACATGGTGACTTTAATTTTTCAAGTATCTAATTTTGTAAAATACTTATTAAAAGTCTTTTTCTTTAGTATATAAGAAAACAACTTGGATTTAATATTAATTTTTTAATTGATCTATTTGGATTTTTTCAAATAAAAGTTAATGGTCAAACACGACTTTCTTCTTATTTTAAATTTTATGCTTTTTTATTTTGGATTGTTATTTTAATTTAATCTCTCCAAGTTCACCCTCACTAAAAATTATTTTGTCTTTTATGGTAATAATTTTGTTTTTGTTTAAAATCATGGAACAAACAATTATTTTTATATTAATTTGTCACAATCAGTTGTTTGTATCTTTACTACATCTCAAACTCTTTGACATAAATGTTTAGATCAGCTTAATCTTGTCAATAAGTGTCTCATATTTTTCAATTTGTCTCACAATTCGTCTTTTTAACATTAGTTTTGACAGTTAGGAAAACACACTCATCATAAATATGGTACTCGAGTTAATAAACGTGTTTTTTCATCTTTTGCTTCAGTTCTATGATATTTTGTGTATGTTCTACTTTGGATTTTTCTTACTTTATTATTTTCATTGACGATTTATCCTGATGTACTTGGTTTCTTAATGAAAATTTGTTTTGATATTTTTTTTATATTACAAGGTTTCTCAATCAAAATTCAAAATCAATTTGGTATCTCTATTAAAATTTTATGCCCTGACAATACTCGTGAATATATGTCTTCCCAATTTTAGTCTTTTTTAAGTTCGCAAGGTATCCTCCTTCAAACATCTTGCTCTCACACACTCTATCAGAATGGTGTTGTCAAAAGAAAAAATTGACACTTTGTTGAAAGTGCTCTTACTCCTCTTCTTCACCACAATATCCCTTTTTCACTTTGGGGAGATGTCATTCTAACATAAGAGTCGTGAAATTACGTTTATCTACCATGCATTTGATCAATACATACTCATCCTGGTCATACATCACACAGTTCAATATATAATACCAAACAAGCATCAAAGTACCGATACAACTTAAACCTAGCAAGGAATAAGAGAAAACAAGACATAAACCAAAATTGTACACATGACGCCCAATGATAGCATCCTAGCGCCCAACGCTGCACTCACTGGGCAAGAATATCCCTTTGCCCAACACTTGAACTCCATTGGAAAAGTTGCGTTCAGCATAAAAAATGAGCGCTCAACGCTTTGAAGCTCAGTGGCTTGCTATTTTGGCAACACCGAGTGTCATACTGACCACTCATTACTATAACATATGATGGCAAACTCGAAACTAGATTTGGTTGTCCCCAGTAGTACCTATCCAAATGATCAAGATGGAAATGTAGACACTCAAAATGATTCAGAAACAGGTATATAACTTAAATTAAATACCAGTTTGGTGATTTAGTGAGTAATCAAGGTTCAATCGATCAACCTACAACTCACAGCTCAAGAATAAGAATTCTAATGCTTTAAACAAGATTTTTCAATGCATTAACTAGCCAACTAAGTCCTAAATAACCTCAAGGTAAACACCAAACAATAAATTTACTTAAAAAACATTCCTTTAAGATTTCACCTGTTAAAAACCCCTAAAATAGAGTGAAAGTAACCTAAAACTACACATATTAATTACTTACCATCAGAACATTAGATTTATGATTAATAAGGTTCTAGATAAGTTTAAAATGATCTAAAAAACTACATCAAACATTAGTTATATTCTGAAGCTCTTCCTCTAAAAATTCATCTATCAAAACCTCAATTTAGACTAAAAATTAATCCAATGACACAAAATCAAAATATACCGTTAGGATCATTAATAGTCGTATACAAGATCTAAATGATACACGTAACCACATATGATACTGATGTAAGGGAGAAGAAAACAAACTAAAGAAAAATAATATAAATCATTTTTTTTTTGTAAAAACTAATGGATTAGACTTAAAGATCTCGTTGTGATAATCACTTAGACGATATTCGATATTCTAACAAATGAACACTTAGACGATATCCGATCTCGTTGTGAGGATCACACACTTTATTTAGGAGTTAAATTTCTTAAACATTTTTTCTTTTACTAAATTTTAATTAAATTTAATTATAAAACAACATTGTTAATGATGAATTCTAAAATTGTGCTTGGCAAATGGGCACAATTTTCTAATAAATTTACCTATCTGGGTCATTTTAAAAAACTAAGTAAAATAGATAAATAAATACGAATTTAATTATTAAAGATTTTTATCTTTGAAACTCAATAACGAAATATCTTATTTTGAGACACGATTTCAATGTTATAACGTAAATTAATCTAAATGGAATGAAATATATGGATTTTTGAAGGTACGGATATTAATACTCAGATTTTATATATAAAAATAATCTTATTAGAATATATAGTATAATATGATATGACGAAATCTTAAATTTAAGAAGTTTTAAAACTAAAAGATATTTAATTATATAATAAATGAATTTTAAAATTTAAAATATTTGAGACCTACTTAACATATCTTCCATGAATAAAATAAGATTTTCTAAAAATTAAAGTATTTATAAATTGACTTTTTTTATCACTTAAATTTTTATAAAAATAATAATAAGATAAGATTCGTTTACATGTTCATTTAAGTTCATTTTTGATATACATTATAAAAATAAAATAATTATAAAAAATAAATTTTGATATTTTTAAAATAAAAAGAAAAAATAATATCAAATAAATTTAAAAATATTTATGTGTGTAAAAATATATTTTTGTTTTCACTTGATATTTTTTTATGATCCAATTATTGTAAACAATTATGTTGTGGGAACTAGAGAAAATATGGATACTGTGGTTATGATCCAACCCCTCTTTTTGTAAAACAATACAAGACGCGTGATTTTGGCTAAAGAAACACGAAAGAGCTCACTCCAAGCACAATTCTGGTTAAAAATATTGAGATAGTGGTTTTTGGAAAAAAATTGGGTGTAGGAATAATTTATAGGGATTGGGAAAGGGTGGGGTAGGAGTAGCAATGCCCAAGAAAGAAATGAATAAAAAATTGGGCCCAAAATTTGTGATGACCTAATTTGAACCATGATTGATTTAGCTGTAACCCTGGTCTAGGTTCAACTCATAACCTGTAACCCTGGTTAACAGTCCAGCTGCTATAAAACAATCCCTTGGGGTTCACCATTTCATCGTGCAACTCTTATCTCTTCACAATAATCTCAAATTTCTAGGGTTTATAATATTTTCCATGGCTGCAGCTGATGTTGAGTTCAGATGTTTCATCGGTGGCCTAGCATGGGCCACCGACAGTGATTCCTTGGAGAAAGCCTTCTCTGTATACGGCGAAGTCCTTGAATCGAAGGTCTGTTTGTCGCAGGCACCGCATCTGATCCGGATTCGGAATTTGTCGATCCCGTTCTGATCTGTGATCTGATATTTTTTGCGTTACTTGATCTATGATACTTGTGTTACTATATGATTCTTTTTTTACTCACGCCAATAGGTACGTTCATCTTCATCCTTTAATCAAAGGCGAAGATCGATCGGGTTCTATTCGGTTTTGTTTTCGTTTTTTTTCTTAGATCTGATTTTTCATTGTGTTTCATTTTGCAGATTATCAATGATCGTGAGACTGGAAGGTCTAGGGGCTTCGGATTCGTGACTTTTTCTTCGGAGCAGGCCATGAGAGACGCGATCCAAGGAATGAACGGTCAGAATCTTGACGGTCGTAACATCACAGTGAATGAAGCTCAGTCTCGTGGTTCTGGCGGAGGAGGCGGTGGCCGTGGAGGTGGCGGATATGGCGGCGGTGGTGGATACAATCGTGGTGGAGGAGGTGGATACGGTGGGGGTGGCGGCTACGGTGGCGGTGGCGGCGGTGGATATGGTGGCCGGCGTGAAGGAGGGTACAGCCGTAATAGCGGTGGTTATGGTGGAGGAGGTGGTTATGGCGGTGGTAGAGATCGTAGTTATGGTGATGGTGGATCCCGCTCTCGTGGCGGTGATGGAGGAGACGGTAGCTGGAACTAGGTCTTGATGTTGTAGAATAGGGTTTATGATTAAGTCGATTGAAATTAGGTGTTCTGTTTTGCGTGTTGATGTTTGTAGTGGTGTTGTTCGTGGTTTTGACCTTTATATCTGGTTGTTTACAGTTCTTCTGAATGAAATTAAAGTATTGACTCCCAGTGTTAATTTCTGTCAGCTAAGTTGTTTTACTAATTTTTTTTATATTAAGCGAAACAAGATATAATCTTGAAATAAATAGATGTTAATCTTTAGGCCTTACACAAGCGTTATTGCTTTGAAAATCAATAAACTACTTATATGCAGTCGACATATAAAGAACCGAGACCATTATGTAAATATAATATTGTTATTAGTAGCGGTTTAATAGTGAGTAACAAATGTTGCATAATGATTTTAAGAAGACAATTGAGTAGTATATTTCTACTATTTTCATGTATATATTAATCATTCAAATAAAATTATCTCTGACTCTTTTCAGTAACAGTCTTTTAAATCAATAATTTCAACTTGAATTTCTAAATAATTAATTAAAATGTAAAATATTTTAATTTGAACAATTAAATTTAATGTGAGCAGATCTAGTATGACTATACATGTCTAAGTAATTAAAACGCTAAAATTTTGTCCCACATCACTTGAGTTATTTCTTTTCATTTTACTAAGCTATATAAAAAGGCATTTTTCTTCCGATTATGAATTTACAGATGATTTTGATTATAGTTTAAAGATATTTATTTTCTATGTCCAGGTATTTTATTATTTGTTTCTGTTTTTCTTTATGATAGTTGGAAATGTTTATGTTTAATTTTTTAAGAAATCATTTTTATAATATTTGGTATTGATTTAGATTTACATAAACATAGAAATATGATTTAACATGATTTTCTTAATGACATCCGATAATGTTTTATTTCTTGTTAAATTTTTAAATTATGTATTTACCATTTTTATAATATTTGGTATTGATTTACATTTATACCAAATATTATAAACAAAGAAATATGTTTTAACATAATTTATTATTTATATTTAAATTAGATGTCTTGAATAGATTATATAAAAAAGTTATCTATGATATTTATGTATAGTCTACCAGACATTATAAAATATTAACTTATAACAAGAACAATGCATATAGTAATCTCACTGAATTCTCAACAATACTGCAGAAGAGATATAGCTCAAATAAGGAAGAAAAAATTCTGAACATATATGTACATTAAAAATACATGGTTACACTTTGCTGTAGTATTTATTAGAATTTGGGATTAAACATCTCCATGTCATAAGTCACAAAATTTATCTTTTGTTGAGGTACACCTTCATTGGTATTTAATCCAAAAGACTTTCTTTTCTATCAAACTATTCTCAATATCATCAATTTCTGCCTACCAACATGAATGCAGAAATGGTCAGAGAAACTTGAAAATTTGGCACATAAGGTTTCTTTCATAATCAAATGCCTTCTTTGCCAATAAGTTACAAAGGAATTTCCTCATGGGAAGGACAAGAGAACCCAAAGTTGTGATGTAGTCTTGGCTTCATCAACAATAGCTAAAGGTTTTTTGATAAACAAACACCCCCAAGTTTACCAACCGAATCATGCTCTTATTGAAAACATTTCAATGACTTGTCATGTGTATCATTTTAAGTTCTCATAAAATGAACAAGCTGGTACTTTTACAAAAGTTTCTATGAAACTTTTTGAAAGCAGAGAACAGTTTGGTATGAACATTGTTCCCCAAGTACCAGTTCAGGATGATGTTTTCCTTGCTGACCACCACTGTGTAACTGTTCCACTAACTGAAACAAGTCTTTTGCAATGTTTTCTTGATTGATATTGAATGTTTGAACCATGATGATGATGTAATGGATGAGTGGAATCAAGGAGAGTGTAGACAGAGTTTCGAAGTAATGATAAGCTACTTTCAGAAGTAACCAAGGTTTAAATTACACATGATTAAGAACACTTAAAGAGAAAGTGTTCTGTGTAACTGCAATGTAAATGAATTATGATTATGATGCGTCTGCTACATAGTTTTCAAATGCATCCTGCCAAACAAGTGCTGAAGTTAAATATGCCATCATGATGCTGAATTTTGCTAATTTGATCATGTCACACATGAATCAGCAAATGATTCAAACTTTGCACAACTCAACATGACAAACTTTCGAAAGTTCATTCATGGCTAGGAGAATGAACTTGAATATGGAGGACATGTGTATTGAGTGTTGTTGAAAGATGTTGAACAAGATGGAAACACTTTTTTTCTGTCAAATAATTCTTAAACAAACATTGATTTGAGCATACCGTGTTTCTCCTGTCATCACTTTCTAAATGAGGTATTTGGTCAATTCCATGGAAGTTGCTAGATTATTATGTGTAAAATAATGAGTTTTGACTGAAAACTTAAGAATTAATGAAACAATATTAAAATTAACTTCAAAAATAGGATAAAATGAAAAATTAAACCACAAAAAAACTTATAAGAGTTTTAAAAATAAATCATTAGGATTTTTCTTTTAAATTTCATACAAAGTATTTTTGTTTACAAAATTAAGATCATGTTTGAAAATTTATTCTTCTTCCAAAGTCATTCATAAAAAATATAGCATTTAGGTCTAAAATATATTTTCTATATTTTTTTTTCTCACTTGATTTCCAATCTTTCCGTACTCAACTTTCTCTTTTGTAAATGTAAGGCTTAATTTTTACTGGTTAAATATTTTATGTTTATAGTTAAATTAAATGCATAACTTTTCATAGGTAGTTTAAGTGCAACACTATAGATATTTTTATATAATTCATCAACTAATACTAATTGTACTTCAATAACTAAAGTAGTTAAAAAAAAATTAAAACGATACCATTTCATTAATATATATATTTTTTTAAAATAATATCCTTAAATATAATAAATTAATTTAAATTGAAGAAAAGTATACCCACATTATAATTATAATAGTTTTCCTTTTATTTTGTCAAGTGTCTAATCCACGTGTCAGAATAACTTTAGAAAATAGTCAATCTTCTCCTGACTTGATATGTTTGATGTGCAATTTTATTTTTGGAAAAAAAAGGTATTAAACTGAGGCCCAAAGTGATGTGCACTGTGATGAAGCCCAATATTGGGCGGCCCATGGAAAGATTAAAGCCATCAGATGAATGGCTAATGTAGACGTGGCCAGCGCTTCTTCACAAGTCAGGAGAGAGAACGGAGAGCTTCCAGAGGGTTCCGTCTCAGAGAGTGGCGATCTCACGGTGGTCCGGCAGCCTTAGAGGCTTCAGATGGCAGTGGTGAAAGAGGAGAAAATGATCAGGACAAAGAGACAAGTAAGTATTTCTTGGTTCCCATTTCTTTCTGTGTATTAAAGTGTTATTGCTTTTCATTGATTGTAAAACAGAACACATACAAAACATAAAACAGAAAACAGAGCTCTATATATAGTGCTCTGATGAACAGAAAACAATAAAGACCTAAAACAGAAAACATTAAAACAAAGCCCCAAAATGAACTTCGGTTCATCTTGTATTTATGTATCTAATAACAGATTCTTAATAGCCTCCCCTCAAGCTGGATGATGGATATTCATCATTCCAAGCTTGGGAATAATGGATTTGAACCTAGTCCGGTGAGGAAATTTAGTAAATACATCTGCAAGTTGCCCTTCTGATCGAATGGGAAGCAAATGTAAGAGCTTGGCTTGTATTTTCTCACGAACAACGTGACAATCTAACTCTATGTGCTTGGTTCGCTCATGATAGCTTTGATTGTGAGCAATATGCCTTGCTGAGTTGTTATCACAATAGAGGACAGCAGTAGCTGTTGGCTCAATGTGTAAATCTTGAAGAAGATAGTGTAACCACTGCATCTCACACACGGTGGCTGCAAGAGCCCTGTATTCAGCCTCCGTGGAAGACCTTGACACCGTACTCTGTTTCTTTGACCTCCATGAGATAAGAGAGTTGCCTAAGAAAATGCAGTATCCAGTAGTAGACCTTCTTGTATTAGGACATGTGGCCCAATCTGAATCACTGAATCCCTTTATCTGAGGATTAGAATCAGCAGCAAAGAAAAGTCCTTCAGCTGGACTTGATTTGACATACCTAAGTACGTGTTGTAAGGCTTGATAGTGGTGCTTAGTTGGTTCCTGCATGAACTGACTTAAAAGATTGACAGTGAAGCATAAATCAGGCCTAGTGTTAGTAAGATAGAATAATTTTCCTATTAATTTCCTATAATCACTAGGGTTTTCCATATAATCCTCCTTTTTGTACATACTGCTAGTATTGCTCAAATAAGGTGTAGAACTAGGTTTACTCCCTAGCATTCCTGTTTCTTCTAGGATATCCAAGGCATATTTCCTTTGGCACAAGTGTATCCCTTTCTTCGATCTAGCCACTTCAAATCCAAGGAAATACTTGAGTTCTCCTAAATCTTTAATCTGAAATTGATTATCCAAAAGAGTTTTCATGAGATTGATTTCTTTCATTGAATTCCCTGTCAAGACAATGTCATCAACATATATAAGTAAGGCTGTGAAATCCGAAAGGTTTCTTTTAACAAATAGGGAATGGTCGGATTTAGATTGGGTATATCCTGTAGAAATAAGAAAAGATGAAAGCTTGTCAAACCACTGTCTGCTAGCTTGTTTCAGCCCATATAAGGATTTGGTTAGTTTACAGACCAGCCCTTTATTGTCAACATTTAATCCTGGAGGAAGATCCATATAAACATCTTCATTCAAATCTCCATGAAGGAAGGCATTGTCTACATCAAGTTGATGTAGGAACCAGCCTTTAGAGGCTGCAAGAGCCAACAAAAGTCTAACAGAGGTGAGTTTAGCAACTGGGGAAAAAGTATCCAAAAAATCTATTCCCTCTTGTTGAGTGTAGCCTTTGGCTACCAATCTGGCTTTATATCTCTCAATTGTGCCATCAGCCTTATGCTTCACCTTATAGACCCATCTGCATCCGATAGACCTCTTTCCTGGAGGAAGTTGGGTCAAATACCAGGTTTTATTCATCTGTAGAGCATGTATTTCTTTCCTCATAGCATCAACCCATTCAGGGCTGTTCTTAGCTTCTTCATAGGAATTGGGCTCTTTGTTCACAGTCACAGCAAGAGTGTATCTCAAATGCTTATCTGAAAGAGATTTATAGGACATAAAATTTTTAATGGGATAGGGAGTAATCAAACCATTTTTGGCACACAGTTGAGTGGATGGAGAGTGATCACTTTGCTGTATGTAATCTTTTAAGTATTCTGGAGTCCTTCTCATTCTGCTGGATTTCCTCTGTACATTCTCAAGTTCTTGGTCTATAGGATTGTCATTATCGGTGGCAGCTTCCTCTCTAGTAGATCTCTCATTCTCAGTAGAACTTTGTTCATGGCTGCAAGTAATGTCACCAAGAAAAAATAGGTCTCCTTTATCTTTATCATGATTACTGTTTCCTGCTTGTTTGTTTTTATATGGGAAAATATTTTCATAGAAGATAACATTCCTACTTATGAATATTTCTCTACTATTAATGTCAAGGACTATATATCCTTTTATCCCACTCTTGTATCCTAGAAAAATACCCTTTCTAGCTCTAGGATCAAGCTTACTTCTGTTACCTTCTAAGGTAGATGCAAAACATAGGCAACCAAAAATTTTTAAGTCAAGATAGGTGGGTGATTTACCCTGTAAAAGTTCGTAAGGGGTTCTGTCTTTAATGATAGGAGAGGGAAGTCTATTGATCAGATAAACAGCTTGGGATAGAGCATAGGACCAATATATGTGAGGGATATTAGATTGGAAGATCAAGCTGCGGGTTACATTCAATATATGTTGGTGTTTCCTCTCCACAACAGAATTTTGTTGTGGAGTCTCAACACAACTTCTTTGATGTTCAATTCCATACGAATTATAGACACTAGAGCAATTAAATTCAGGTCCATTATCGGTTCTTATCACCTTAACAGCCTTATTATGTTGTGTCTTAACCTTAGCAATAAAGCTCTGCAGCAGCTCTCTAGTTTGGCCCTTATTATGCATAAGAAAAATCCAAGTATGCCTACTGTAGTCATCAACAACAGTTAAAAAATATCTATGACCATGTACAGAGGGGGTAGATATGGGACCCCAAATGTCACAGTGAATCATGTCAAAACAGTCATCAGATAAAGAAGTGCTTTTAGGAAAGGGCAATTTGTGCTGTTTGGCAAAGTGACAGATATCACAAGCATCATTATCACTAGCAGTTTGAATATAAGGGAAAAATTTACACATCTTATCAAGAGTTTTATGTCCAGGATGACCAAGTCTAAAGTGCCAAATATTTACATTGTCATGTTCATACGAAAAAGCAAAACTAGGAGCTAAATTCCTTCCAAAAGATTGTAAATGGTAGAGTCCCTTGCACACACTAGCATACCCAATCATCTTCAATGTTGAGTTGTCCTGAATTTCACACATCTTAGAAGAGAAAGTTAGTGTACAGTTTATATCCCTAGTAAGACTTTGAACAGATATGAGATTAAAAGTGAATTCTGGTATATATAAAACATTAAAAATCACAAATTCTTTAGAGAAATGTATGGTTCCAGCATAGTGAGCAGTGACAGTAGAACTATTGGGTAGTTTTACTGATATAGGATTGATTTTATAGAAAGTTGTAAACTGGTTTTTATCATGGGTTACATGATCTGTTGCCCCTGTGTCTATGATCCAAGAAAATATACCTGGTGCATTTTCTGTGTTGTCTTTCTGGATTTGACTGATGCTGTGAGATGGGGTGTCAACTTTCTCCAGCATTTGCAGTATCTTTTGCATCTGTTCATGAGTGAAAGAATTTTGAGTGATATTTTGCTGACTTGTCTGCACTCCAGTAGATGTTGAACAGACATTAGCTGCCCCCCATTCACTCTGTCCAGTGTTGTTTTCACCACTGTTGTCATTCTTTTTGTACCAAGGTGGGTATCCATGCTTGGAATAACACTCATCAATGGTGTGGTTCATCTTATGACAGTAGGAACACTGTTTTCCGTAGTTGGGGTTTCTCCCTCTCCCTCTTCCTTGATTTCTGGGAGGATTTCCACGTCCATAATTCTTCCAACCTTGATTGTTCTTCCATTGATTTTGCTTTTCAGTGGTACTAGCAAGGACCTTGCTGTCATTCTGATTAGAATCATTTTTCCCTTGTCTTTCTTGCTGTATGATGAGGGAAAACACACGATTAATGTTGGGTAGAGGCTCCATAAGCAATATCTGGGTTTTAACAGTATCATAGCATTCATTTAGGCCCTTTAGGAAACATATGACATGCTCCATGTCCCTGTATTTCTGTGATGCTTTGGACAGATCACATTTGCATGGAATTTTGCAACTGCAAATGGGAATGGGTCTTAGAAATTCAAGTTCTTCCCACAAGATTTTCAAATCTGTAAAATACTGGGTCACACTCCTTTCACCTTGCTTGATGGAGTGAATTTCTTGGAGTAAATCTGAGAATTTGAAGTGATCTCCTTTAGAAAATCTTTCCTTCAATTCTTCCCACAATTCTTGTGCATTCTCTACGTATATCACACTCTCAGCTATTTGGGGTGATAGGGTTTTAATGATCCAAGACAGCACCATCATGTTGTTTCTTTCCCAAGAATCAAACAAACTGTCACTTCTTTCGGGTCTTGTGATGCCTCCATCTATGAATTTTAGTTTGTTCTTGGATAAGAGAGCCCTTCTCATGTTTCTACTCCAAGAAGTATAGTTGGTTTCATTCAAGACCTGAGATATGAGGGAGGTGCCTGGGTTCTCCCCTGGGTGTAAGTAGTAGGGGCTGACTGGGTTATTGGTCTGGTCCAGTTTTTCCATAGTTAGCAAGAAAATTTCAAAGAACCAAAGAAAGATCAAGAAAAAGAAGAAAATGCAGCGGAATCAGTGGCAGAACAGGTCCAAGACCTGCTCTGGTACCATATTAAACTGAGGCCCAAAGTGATGTGCACTGTGATGAAGCCCAATATTGGGCGGCCCATGGAAAGATTAAAGCCATCAGATGAATGGCTAATGTAGACGTGGCCAGCGCTTCTTCACAAGTCAGGAGAGAGAACGGAGAGCTTCCAGAGGGTTCCGTCTCAGAGAGTGGCGATCTCACGGTGGTCCGGCAGCCTTAGAGGCTTCAGATGGCAGTGGTGAAAGAGGAGAAAATGATCAGGACAAAGAGACAAGTAAGTATTTCTTGGTTCCCATTTCTTTCTGTGTATTAAAGTGTTATTGCTTTTCATTGATTGTAAAACAGAACACATACAAAACATAAAACAGAAAACAGAGCTCTATATATAGTGCTCTGATGAACAGAAAACAATAAAGACCTAAAACAGAAAACATTAAAACAAAGCCCCAAAATGAACTTCGGTTCATCTTGTATTTATGTATCTAATAACAGATTCTTAATAAAAGGATTACCTATATTTATAAATAGTAATTTTTTTTAATCCCATAAGCAAATTTCTATCAAAAACCCAAATCCCAATTTCTAACAAGATTTGAAATATTGTAAAAGAAATTGCAAGTTGCAATTGTTGTTTTAAAAATTGATTTGGTATCTTTAAGTCTTAAAAAAAATAAATTACTAACATGAACGGACAGAAAGTTACCCAAATTAATTAAAAATGAGTGAAAATTAAGACAATATTACTTAGACCCATTTTTTTCTTATTTGATGTGAATAGTAGAAAAAACCTTAAACTAAACAGAAAACATATTTAAAGATTTTAACGTATACAACTTGTTTTGTCAATTATTATTATTATTATTATTATATTTATCTTGTAAAATATGCAATTTTAACTAATGGAAATTGAATAATTTGTTTGAAAAATAGGACAAAAAAAGCTCAAATCCAAGTTGAAGTCATCTAAATCTTGGACTACACAGATGTTTCACATGATGATTAGGTAATGTTGCACTCAGTTTGATTTATACGAGGGAATATTAATGGGCTCGGTACTGTTGTACTAAGCTGCAAAATCAAGTTACTTTTCACTTTTCTCTTTTTACCTTCTTTCTGATAAACTTTACAAACTCAAACAGTTTGTTTATTTATTTTTATTCTTCTGATCAGTTATGAATTATATAATCTCAATGTGATTATAATAAAAAAACAACATTTGTTAATCCTTTTTAAAGGGTGTACGAGAATATCCTGATTGAGATTCTGGTATGGTTTTCTGAAACAGGACAATTCATTGAAAATTGAAACAATCTAAATTGCAATGGTAGAAAAGAGAACACAGAAGAACAAAGTAGAAAGACATAGAAAGAAAGATATTTCTGCAAATTTAAGGAACACCACATAAATGCTGCGAAGAGCCGAGGATACCACGAACATCATCTTTTTCCATCAATTCAGCTTAAGATACTTCAGAAGCCTGAGACAATAAAATAGTTAAAATAAAATTAAACTTGTGCATCCTAGAAAATATCGAAATGACACGGAAAACACGACAAAAATTACTGCAGAATGCAAGAGAAGACTTATGGCATTACTCTCTCAATTTGCTGTCACAAAATGACCACGTTGTGTATTTGAGAAAGACTAATCACTGTTTTTGTTCTGTTCAAGTGTTCAAGTATTTGGAAGCTATTGCAATGTGGCATAATATTCTCCAATCAAGGAAGGTAAGATTATTGCCACGGAATCTTTAGCTATCACTTTTCGCAAACACTTAAATCTCGAGACAGTCAAATTTTTTTGTGCACAGTAAATTCGGTTCACAAGAATTCTGCTATCTGGCTTCCATCACTGCAAGGCTTCTACCACAGATTCAAATAATATTTTGACATAAAAAAGCTACGGTGAAAGCAGTTATACCTAATTTCATTAGTTAGGTAGCTAGATAATTGAGTTTAGAAATTTGAGCCTGAAAACTTAGAGTGTATAACAAGTAATTATTCTGTTCAATGGCACAAGAAAACGGAAAAGAAATGTTTGTGATTTCTTCTTTGTTTTCTTGCATTAGAGTGACCCAATTGCAGAACAATGCCGCAGAAATCATCATCGGCTGCTACTTTTTATTCTGGCTAGTGATTGTGAAGTATCAAATGGTTTTGCAACCATTTCTGTGATGCTGTTGGAGTAGTCAACCCAAGAGGGACAAACAATGGAACATGCATGAGAAGGATTAAAACTAAGAAGGCTAATGTGAGAAAAGTTGTTAGATAATGACATGCAAATGATTGAGCAGACGAAAAAGATTGAAAAGAGAGATTTGGAATTGGATGCATTACTTGTCTTCATCATCAACATTGGTGGTGGTGGTGGTTGCGGTGGACCTGTATTTGGGGAGAGGAACACGGCCAGACTCTATGTGTCTGAGATCCTCCAAGAGAATCTCATAGTGTTTCTTAACTTCATCAGGGGATTTGTCACCAACTGCTGCAGCCACATTCTGCCAGCGATCAGGGGTATCCTTGTCATATTTTGCAAGTGCTTTTTCAAACAGCTTGTTCTGCTTTGGAGTCCAGGAGGAATCAGAAGGCTTTTGCTTGCTGAGAGAGCTTGAAGCCATGAGTGAAAAACTTGATGGAAAAGAGAGAGAAAAGATGAACGATGAAAGAAAAAAGAACAACAAGTTTGTGTGAGAATATGCAGCTGGTGCTGTGCTTATATATTGGTGAAGCTAGTGGGTTATAGCTGATTAGGGAATCTGAGTAAGCAAAAGTTACAAAGTCTCGTGACCCGTTCGCATTGGAACCACGAAATGATGCAGTACAAGAAGATTTTATTGGCCATAGCTCACATTCAGTGAAGGGAATCAGTTTAAAAAGAATATGGTTCCAAAAAGAAGACTTGATTTAGCTTATGGTACCATTTTGTGAACCTTATTAATGCATAGGAATTTTCCCAACACAGCTTTTGTACTTTCTGTATCCTATACAACCATTAATGAACTTGTTATAATCAAAATCAAAGCCTAACTAAACTTATAGGTAACAGATAATCTTGCTCTGTTTAAAGCTTAATGTTGATTAATTAAAGTATCTGAATAAAATACAATAAAACTTTCTTTATTAGTTCCGGTTTGAATTTGAGTTTCATCTCACTTTCATTTCAGTCCAAGGTCACTGTTACCTCTTTATTTGTATGTATTTGAAAGTGCAGTGTTTTTGTATTCAACACCTTTCTAATAGCGCACTGAATAATTAAGCAACATAGGATTGAGAAAACCAACATAACATTTAATAAATATGATGAAAAATTGTTAATAACAAACCCTTTTAAAATTTAATAGGATTCTGATTAGTTTCACGACTCTTTCTACTTTCTGTCCAATGGAGATAATAACACCAGAAAATTTGAGATTATATAATTCAAAATTCAACGTACTAGATAAAAATGAAAAAGTTAAGTAATATATAAAAACAAATGAATCTAAACCTTAAGTTGGGATAAAAATAATGTCAATGTTTTATATCGACTGAGTTTAAATTGTGTTGAGTCTCTTTGTGATTCCCTTTTTATAAAGATCTATATTAGATTATGTACATTAGTAAGCGTATTGCAAATATTTTCCGTAAGAAATAACATATTTTAAATATAAGAGGATCTCGATATTTTAATAATCTTTTTAATAATTTTTTTATCATGAATTACGTGTTATTATTTTATTAGTTCGTCACGAATTATGTTATCACATATTGTTGTAAAAAAATTGTTAAAATTTTTTTTCATTCTAATATGTCAATTTACTAGTTGAACTGCCATGTTTAATTTGACTTTCCCTTTAACTTGCATTTGATAGAAAATTACTACGACAAAACATTGCTATGTTTTATAACAGTTCCAAGTTTCCAAATTTAGGTTAGGTGGGTTGAATATTTGAAAATTTGTTAGAATTTGAGACTTATTTGATGAGATTCTTGTTATCATTTATTGTTTTTTAATCAAAATAAATTATGAGTATAAGAAAATGTGTCATTTAGTCATTTTTTTTATCAACATACCATCTATTGAGTAAATGTAAGTACTTGCAGTAAGTCTAAAGAAGTAATTCTCTTTGGGATTATCTATGTTAAGTTTGTTGCTTCAGTCTTGTTCTCATCAGATTGATTCCGTATTTATTCTGATAATCTCCTCCGTTTTAACACTTTAACAAAACACTTTCTGTCATCTAGTACTAGTATTATAAAATTGACAGAAGAACAACGTTTGAAACATAAAATGTTGATTGGTTAAACTTGATGGAAAATTTTAACTTTCCTACTTTGAACATAGTGCACACAAAGATAACGAAAAATAAAAATCGAGTAATAATAGAATGACACACGTTCACATTCATTTTATATACTAACAAAAAAATAAAATAATCATATAAAAAAATGAACTTTTGGTTTTTCAAAAAAAATAAATAAAAGATAAGAAATTACAAAGTAAAAAAATTACGCGCATCAAAGTATAATTTTCCAAGAAATCTTGTAACTGCAAATGACCACCTTTATCTCGATCATAAATATAAATCCCAAATATGAGTAAAATGGATTTTAACTGAAGTGATCTATGTTTTGATAAGAATATTACTGCAAAACTGACTGTATATTTTTCAATTCAAGAAAAACTACCCTTTATCACTTTCTAATCAAACCGAAGCTTTGAATCTAAAACAATTTGACCTTTACAAAACAGTTACTTTTCCTAAACAAAATCAATTCTCATCGTTCGTCCAAGAAAACCAAAAATGATATGTACGGCTTAGCAGTGGAATGATGTTACCTTCGGTACGAAATTTGAAAAGATAATCTTTTTGCTTTGAAGTCACACTGAGATCAAACACCATCAAAAATTATAGAAACGAGATCTTTTATGTAACATTTAGAAGATCATATTATAAGAAGAGATTTTCACACTTATATATTATACATCACATATCTGAAATTTACACCCACTTGTATATTAATTATATACGATAAGATTACAAGCATTTATATGGTTTATGAATCTCCACATGTTAACAGTAAAGTAATAGTTTTTCACCCTTCCAAATGCATGACATGATGTAAGACAAGGTGGCAGAAATAGTTAAATTTGAAAGTTGGCAATGATGCAATCAGTGTGCATGAAGAAAGTTTATTGGATGAAGAGGGTGATTTCTTGATGGGGTTTTGGGTATTCCATCCAAGTTAGACTCAAAAATTTGGAGTTAGAGATAAGTATTCACAGGTATCTAAAAAAGCAGTGGTCATCACTTATCACTGACGTAATCTGTAAGACTGAGAAGAATCTGGCAAGAAGGGGAAAGAGTTAAAATTTCCGTGTCTCAGCAAAAATTATTTTATTGCATTGAGTTCGTGAGATAATCAGAGTTGGGTTTTCCCAACCTTTGCTCAGAGCAACATTCCAAAAGGTTGTAAGGCTACCTGAAACCCGTACTACGATAACACCATACCACATTGTTTTTTTCTGCATGTTTTGGTAGGATTTAAATAGGTTCTACTGTTTTCATATATCTTTTTTCTTGTTGGGTTTGAAGGATCGTGTGTCGTCTGATTGGTGGAACAGTGAAGTACCGTTTTCTTACTCCATAACCAGGATAAGCTCGTACATCTCTACCCTCTTCCACTTTGGTTTTCTTTATAAACTAAGCCCAATTCTGCAAAATGCATAACGTACGTGTTAATCGATGGAGTAATGCAGTAACGTGAAAGGATATTATTCTTTTGTATCTCATGATATCATAGAGGATTAAAGATACTTTAAATATATTTTTTTTAAATTTTCAAAATATTATTTAAAAACAGAAGAACTATGAAAAAATGTTTAATTTCTAATTCAGAAAGTATCTCAACCGATTCGAATTGGAAGATTTTAAATCATTTATGCAGGTATACGAGGGACTTAAAATCTACTTGTTTATTTTTTTTGATTGTTTACACAACATTAGTATTAATTAGGACACCAGAAAAAGAATTTTACACTCAATTGACAATTTTTTTTAAATGTAGTTGAAACTATTTTATCCTTAAAGTAAAAGTTGTTAAATTGTAGTTATAGGTTTCAAAATACTTTTTCTATTAAACAAGACTATGTAGTCATGTATACCTTTTCTTAATAAGAAAACAATTCATTTTAACTTTACTTGTATGAAAAAAATGAATTGAATTGGGCATGCTAGCCCATCTTTTTTAAATCAAGAAAAAAAAATGATTCTTTGAAATATCAACTTAGAAAGTTATGTATGTGTTGTTCAAAATCTTTTTTACTTAGCAAACTCTTCATTATATAATACTTATTCTCTAAGTCTTTTTTTTTTCTACTAAGTAGAGGGTGCCTAAACAAGATTCTCTAATGCTTAAAGTTAGTATTTTGTCAAAGATTCTAGTCAAATTTAGTTAATGTCAAAAATGAAGTCAAAGTATGATTAAAATAATATTTTTAAGTATATTTCGTTGACCATGAATCTCCATCTGAATGAGCCACAATTATGGGCTAATTGGCCCAAAAGTTCAATGACCAACTTACTTGTGGGCACCTCCACGTGTTTTTGGCTAAGTTATCCAACATGGGAGTGTCTCCAACAGGCATCAAGAGGTACCAGTATGCGATACTTGACTCAGTGAGCAACTCAGTAGTCGACCTATCAATTATATCAACCTCGTATTGTACACCACTATACTCGTAGGGTTATGGCCAAAGATAACAATGACATGATATCGTTTACCGAACATCTAACATCAGGTAACCTATAACTAGTATAATTGATAGGTCGACTACCAAGTACTCTATGAAAGATGGATCACCTACCTAAATGGGCAAGTTCAACTATCATTAGAGGTATCGAATATCGGGTACCGAGTATTATGCTTCCCACGCCAAAGCTTGTGTTTATTATTTGACAACCAAGTTGTTCACTAAGTTAGGGTACCCCTACCAGTACCTCGTTGTGTCTATTGAAAACACTCTCGTGTGGGATAACTTAGCCAAAAACATGTGGCGTTACTCACAAGTAAGTTGGTCATTGGACCTCTAGGCTAATGAGTCCATAATTGTGGTCCATTCAAATAGGGACCCATGATCAACAAAATATACTTACGAAAATTATTTTATTCATACTTTGACTTCATTTTTAACATTAATATGAATTTGACTATCTCTGACTAGATATTAACTTCAGCATTGAAAAAACTTCTGCAAACAACCTCCATTAAACAGAGGAAAATTTAGAAAAAGGAGAATTGAGTAAGGAAGAGTTTGTTCAATGAAAAGAAACTTCATAAAATACGTTCATATGCAAAAACAATATATTAAAATATTAAGAAGACAAAGATATGAATTTTTTTGTAAAATAAAATATATTATCTATTAAAATAAATTAATTCGAGTGTTTAATGTTTATTGGCGACGTAAAAAATCAAGTTAGTTTTTAAAACGTAACTCGTGAATTGTTATTCATTTAAAATGTTGAAAAGAAGAGGATAAAGAATAAAGTATTAAATCAAATAGAAATGTGAAAAATATTGAAGATGTAATAGATTGATGGATTCCTTCAAAAGTTGTTGAAATGCAGCATGGCAATAGATTACCCATTCAAATTCAATGAACTAAGTCATATATAGTATCTTTCATAGCACATAGCTGACTCATCAGCTATGTGTTTTTGCCTTCAAATATTTTTGGCTTGCTCTATTCTATTCTCAGCATTCATCATGCTTCATACAACTTCTTCCTTTAACACTCATCCAAACACAATTTTACATATATAGTTTTTAACTCATAAGCACTTTTACTATCAAGATATATAACATTCTTTGTCCTTTGTGCATTACAATTTGTAAATAAACATTGAAATTTGCCAAACAAAAAGGAAGTTGCAGCTTTTATACAAAGATAACCATAATGTTTTGGTGATGAAGGAGTCAAAAAAGGTAATTCACTAACCTTTTATTTTCTGGTGTTCTCTAAATCCTCTGGTCATAGCCAACCCACGAAGCACTTTTTGTGACGTAAACCTTGGAAAAGTTATATCCAAGAATCATTAATTCCCTTTAATGGAACTATATACACTAATACAGTGGAGAGAGTGGTCCTGAAGGTCTAATTTTTGTAGAATGTAGGTTGAGTTAAGTGAATCGTGAGAGTTTACGTTGCTAGGCAAAAGCCATGGTCCAAGATTATTGGGGTATTTAATGTCACAAAAAGGAACTTGGTAGTTCACCACTCACACTGGTCCCTGAAATCTCAAGCTAAATTTCAGAGAATCTTAAAGAGATAGAGCAATTGAAAAAGAGAGATGGATGTTCTTTATACCTTGAGGGCGTAATGGAGATAAGTAGATAAAGGTTTTTCAATTTTGGGAACCAACCAATTAGAATCATATTGGTTCACATACCTTTTCCTTCATAGGTTAAAATTGTTTTTTGTAAAGAAAAGTTGGTTATATGAACGGTGACACTAGAAATTAACAGTCCATCTAATAAATAATAAATTTTAGTTTATTTTGATGTTATTTAAAAAAAAATATTTTAAATGTAACACAAACTTATAAAATTAACATGTAAAATAATATTTAAATATATTATTTCAAATATAATATAATAGATTTTAAGTATAACTTATACTTATAAATTTATTCTAATTTTATTTGAATTTTGAACATGAACTTATCGATAGATGGTAAGATTTTAATGGTGACTTAAGAGTTCTTGTTGGTCAGAATAAAATTCTTTGCTGCTTAGAGAGAAAGATCAATCTTTGAAAGACTCTCTGCCAATTACTAAAAGAGTTTAAGATATTAATAAATATAATGAGAATGAATGATTATTAAGTAAGTATTGTTTGAAAAATAATAATGTATTCACAAGATCAACATAGACAATAAATCTATGTTTTCATTGAAATAATATTTACTTCAAACATATATAATAATTATAATATCAAACTAATTGTTTATATTAGTTATGATGTAAGAATATTGTACTAATAGATGTAAGTTTGAATTGTTTATTATAAAAATACTTAATCATGTTGTTTAGTTTGTTTATCGGATAGAATAAGAACATTTATATATAAATATGTAATATCTTTAAATTGATGTGTTCTTATTCTAATATATTATAACTTTTTAATATATTTTGAAGAAATAATAGAAGAATAAGACAAGAACATAAACAATGTAGTAAGAATCCGAATTTGAAACTAAGATAGTGAAAAAAGAGGAAGGAGGTGGGTGTGAAATAAAAAGATATAGAAAAGTGTGAAGGTTTGATAATGTATCGAAGGTTCAAATTGATTCCTCGAGATATGGTGCTTTTCCAGAAGATGCGAAGGTTGAGACATGAAAGTTCAGTCATGCCACTTGATTTTGGTGCAAACAATAGGTGTTGACACTTCAATGCAAGGGGCAGGGATTGATTCTACACTACAAAGCTAACATTTTCCCCCCTTTTTTTATTGTTCCAATTAAAATATGCTATTTACAAAAGTTAATATAAATAATAATCAATTTTAATTCAATGTCTTTAACATCACTTTTCTTTAAAATATTGAATGAAAGCCATAGCAGTACAATAAAAAAACTGAATTTTAGAGACATGGTATTGCCACAGCTTCATAGGATTCGATGTTTTCTTATAATTACTGCTTGATGAAAAGAATCTTTGTTATAGCTTCATTTGTTTTAGTGGGCCAGACATGGTTTCCAGGCCCATAAAAAATTGGGTTTAAGCCCAAACTTTTTCTGTCCATGAACAACTTCACCACTCATCACAAGATGGGATTTTATATTTATATCCCTAGATTTACTGTGTACCCTCCTTTCTGTATCTCTTTTCCAAAATTACACACCTTCCGGAAGTTAATTTAGGAAGTCAATCTTAATATAAATTTGATCCCATTAAATTAATCTAAACTTCAAATTCAATTTGTTTTAATATTTTTGGGTTGGATATACGTAACATGAATAATCTAAGCTTGTATTTTAGACGCTTAATTAATAATGACAAACATTATGTGTAAGCTACATTTGATCTTTTCTTGGTGTTTCCCAATCTGAATAAAATCTAATGTGATATTGGAGCAACTTGACATATTGTCAAAAATCCAATTTTCAATAAAAAAAATTCACAGGTAAGTCCATTGGCATCTTCTATGAGATGTTAATACTTCAAGATGATCCAATTTCATGTTTCCTCTTATGAATGAAGATTTTTTTTATTAATTATTTTTATTGTGCTGTCTTTAAAATAAATCGATTTTGAAATATTTATAATATTAAAATAATACGTCTTAAAAAATATAACAAAGAAATAATATAAAAATTTACTAAAAAAATTTAAATTAGGGTAAACTTGTTTCATGGTGATCACAATCTATTTCTTTTTTATTTAACAAATTTAACATTCATAATTTATTTACTAATACGAAGACAATGAGGTGAGTAAATTATTAACTCATGCAAGTAAGATATGTAATATTCCAATGAATGGTGTTAAATTATGATATAAGATATTATATATTTGCTATCAAATAAACATAAATAGTGTATAAAATTACTTCATTACAATTTTTTTCGTAACGTAATGTTGTAACTAAAATAAATTCATATACAACCTAAAACATTTCATACAAAAAAAAATTAGAATAACATAATTTTTCAAGAAGGTATGAAAAAATGAAAAACTAATCTAAAACTAATCTAAAACTAGATAGCCACATCATTGTCTTCATTTTAAGATCAATGACTATTTTCTCATCTGCTCACACCAAAGATTGATTAACATTGCAAAATAATAACAACAAAACACAAGAAGCATAAACACGAGAGAGAGTAAGCCAATGTATAAAAAGAACATACTTATAGCAAGTAAAACATATTTCAAATATAGGCATATAATTCAACTAGTCATGAAGAATGAAACACATTACAAACATTCTACACTCAATTATCTAAATACGTGGTTGATATCAAATTCACTAGAGATATGCACTTGGTGGCCTCCAATGCTATGTAAAGTCATTGCCAATGCGTTTTATTCTGTGAGTATGAATGATTATTAGAGTGTCAAGACATATCCTTACTTGAATCCATACATTACATTAAAGAAACACTACATTAGAATTTCACTCATAGAATTCCCTTTACATCATAACAACTATATATATATATATATACTACAACCTTTACATTATCAATTATATAGCTTTCCTTATAATCATGAACATCAATAATATTAACAAGTAAAACAAAAATATGAAGCACATAATATATTAGAACACACCACATACTATCACTCAATAATAAGGAGAATCACTTAACACTACACTTTCAGGGGTCTTTTCCAACTACACAAATTGACACTCAACGGTAAAAACTACCGCTTAATGCTCTGTCAAGAGAATGCTTTCTAACTTTGAGATTTTAGACTAGTACTTAGTTGTACAAAGTTACTACTTGGTGAGTTTTGTGAAATTATATTTTCAATGCTTGCACAATTGTTCAATTTAGCTCGCTCTATCAATTTGAAAACATTAACCCAATTATACTAAATTGGTCAATTATCCAAGTAGAAATCTCTAATTTCATCATACTCCCAAATCATAATTCAAGCTTCAAACAAAACTTGAGCACATATTCAATTAACAAATTAGTACAAAACAAACCACTTAAAAATATTCATTATACATCATACGATTGTTACTCATGACATAATAAACATACATACAAACCAAAATAATAGAAAATCAACATGCAAGTTTCTCAAAACCCTATCTTCCCTCACTTACTTGAACTCAACAAAAATATACTCTTATCAATATGTTATAAGTTCTCAACTTCAAGATACCTCTTGGAGTTAATATGAGGTGAATGGAGTTGAGAAGCTCTTCTTGTATTAATTCTTGTATTTTAATAAGAAGCTCTTCTCTTCTCTTCTTGTATTTTAAATCCTAGTCAAAATGGAAAGAAAAAAGATAAAATTGAACTATATATAGAAAAATCTATTCTTTTTTAACTAGAACAAAGAAAAGGAGTTTGAAGAATAATTACAAGAGAATTCTGCTCTGGCTTTTAGAAAAAAGAAACAAATTTTACACCATAGTTTTTCACATTTGTATTAATTATTTTGTAATTGTTAAGTACAAAAAAGAAAAAGAAGTAAGGTGAAACAATTATATAAGAAAGGACATTCTACTAAAAATATATATAAATAATTTAGATACATTTTTACAATAAAAATAATAATAAAATTATCATTTAATTTAAAATATACCGTTATATGAAATTCTTATTATATATTGATAAATATATTTTATTTTTTAAAAAAGTAAAGATACTAGTTTACTCACAGTTGGCAGCAACTATATTATGGTGTTTGAATTGGTGGGCATTGTTCATTTTATATATTCCATGTGTAATGGGTCCAAAGGAAAAAAGATGGAGAATAGAATAGAATGTAATGGTTACAGGCAAGCGCGTATGCAGATGCTATTATATTCGTTTAATGTACATTATATAAGGAATAAGTAATATTTTTTAAATTAAAATAATTAATTTTATAATTTTATTTTAATAGATTTAACTGTTTTTTTTTAATTTATTTATTTTTAAATTAAAACAACTATTTATTATAAAAATTTATATATTAAATAAATAAATAATAATGTTATAATAAATTTTATTAATATTTATCTTATTTTTATTATTATTAAAAAAGCGAACGTGTCCATAGTATATATATTTTCACTAATAAAAAATAAAACGGATAAGACTTACTTCAACATTTTCAACTTCCATTCATAAGAAGAAGAAAAAAATCTAAAAAATTATATGTTTATGAGTTAATTTGTTGAAAGTATTTAATCTAAATTTTAAAAAAATTTATATTACTGATGCAAAAAAGTATTAGTATTTACATATCAATTTATTTAAATTATTCATTAAAAATAGTTAAAGGTAATGTGATAATAAATTAATGATTGTATTAATGATAGTTTTACATATCATTAATACAATTAGTATTTCGAATGATAGTAATGTGATATGTAATGTGATAATAAATTGATATGTAATGTGATAATAAATTAAAAATACTAATTATTTTCTATTAAAAATTAAAAATGTAATGTGATAATAAATTGATATGTAAATACTAATTATTCATCAAAAATAGTTAAAGTAAGGTATTTTTTCTATTTTCTTTAAATAAATTTTTTACTTAAATTAGTTTATAAATTATCTATTCATAATTTTTGTAACTTGTAGAATTGTTTTACATAATTTTGTTGCTTTGAAAAAGTTTTCATCAGTATTTTTTGCTATTAATTCTTAGAAAAAATATCAATTTAGTTTATTTTTCGATAATTCTTTTGTATATCATGGAGCAAATATGAACTAACTCAAGAAAGAACAGTCCTGAATATATGCTATTTTTTTATATATTTTTTTAAATAAATTTGCTGCTTGAAATAATTTATTTATTCATAATTCTCTAACCCAAAGAATTTGTATTTCTTTTTATAGTTTTGTTAATTGGAAGAATTTTCAATTTATATAATTTTTTGAATTCTTTTTCATCATGAAGAAGAGATAAGTTAAATAGTGGCCATAACCATGAAGCCTTTAAAAATACTTCATCTTTTTATCCTCTTCACACCAGCAGAAAAAGCTCAATTCATATGTCTATTTACTCGAAATTTATATATATATATATATATATATATATATATATATATATATATATGATAGTTTTATTATAGTGAAGAATTTCTAATTTATTTGACCTTTTTAAGCATTCTTTTGCATTATGTTGTGCAAAGAACTAAATCAAATCAAGTCACAATAATTAGAAATACTTTAAAGTAGTCATATTTTCTACTTCATTCTATTTATAAACTTTTTACTCAAAATTATTTATAATTTATTTCAAGTTATGTAACTCTTGGAGTATTATTTTGTATTATGTTAAAACAAATTAACTCAACAAAGAAGAGGCAACAACCAGCTATTCTACAAAGATGCATTGCCTTTTTTACTTCTTTTCATCCATAAATTTCTTGCTTGTAATATTCAATAAATTTTTTACTCTCATAACTTTGTTAATTATAGAATTTATATTTTTTCAAACAATATTTTTTATGATTAAAAAAGTCTATAAAAAAAAGTCTATAGAGAGAGCTTGTTTGGCAAAGGAGTTGAACATGTCTCTCATTAAATAAGAGAAGGAAGCCCATAGCATCTACCTGTATGATCATCATTTTAAGCTTGCAAGTGGCCAAGTTCATCAATGCATAGCAACATAAATAGTCTCAAAAATTCACCCTCTCTCTTACTTTCTGGCCTATATTTATATTTTTATGAATACTTTCCAACAAATTAAATGGAAAAAACATATTTACTTTCTTTAAAATATGAAAAAAAAATAGTAAAATAAATTGACAAGGAATAGGGATTGGAGAAAGAACAAGGATTCCATATACATCGGATCTGCTGCTCTCTTTCAATGCTTCCTCATATGCCATCTCTCCTTTTCCCAATTATTGTTTTCGAACACATATAACTTGGATAAGATAAGAATCCTTTCCAATCATTTTCCCAATTTATTAGTAGGTGCCAGCAATGAGATCTTGTGAATTTTAAGTCAGTCAAAAAGATTTTTAAGTGTTTGTCTTAAAACATTTTAGGTTCAAGATTATTTATCTTGTGATAATAATTATTTATCTAAAATTCTTCTCATATTTTTTTGTTCCATCCATTAAAAAAACATTAAGGATTTATTTTTATTTTGACTCGTAATAATTAAAACTTTGGAATTTATTTGTTTTATGTGAATGAAAATTTAGATTAAGGAAACTTGTGTTGATAATTCAAATCTTATTTTTGATAAAAAAATGACAAAGATACAATATATAAAGGTAAAAATCATTAATTGTTGTCTTAAGATTTTGAACAGAGGATGATGTCAATTACTTATGTGATTGAACTCATATCTTATTAGTGTTGTATCTTCAGTGAACATCCTTCTTTATAAATCTAATTACTTATTCAAACTTTCAGATCACAATAACTCGCATACTAAATAATTTTAAATTATTGAAAACATGGATTAAGAAGTGAATTTGGCGGAATGCAAGGAAGTGTGTGGTGGTAGAACTTTTGTTGCATGAAAAACAAGTTAAGGTAGTGATGTTTTTCATCATCGACACATTAGTTGGAGAAAGAAAACTCTAATGAGGTGTGATGAAACCAAAACATTTGAAGCTATAGAGAGTGTAATAAGGTTGGGTTGATGATATAAATGCAGTGTGTATGGGGAGAGTTAGTGAAAGAGAATAGAGAATATAAAAAAGATGGAAAGCACTTGAGGAACTAAAAAAAGAAAGAGTGAGTATAGAAAAACAATAGTATTGTGTTGATGTAAACCACAAAAAAAGGTGATATGATAGAGGAAATGAGATTGAGATGGAGGACCCATTTTGAAGTGTATGTATGCAAATGGTACATAGGTAGAGAGATAGAGATGAAAGAGACATGAACCAAAAATAAAGTTAGAGAGATTTTCAAAAGAGGACCCATTTCGTCATAATGGAAGTTGCCTTCATCCTCTCTGGACTTGTTCCTCACCTTTACCTTCCGCTATTGCTTCAAGCTTCAAATCGCAGCATAAATTTGCAAGCAAAGCATGATTTAGACAATGCTGTTAATGTCAACTGCCTGCTTCGAAATGACACTCTTGCTAAACATTCTCCTCACATTTTACCAACAACTCGCCTATCCTTAACATTATTTTCACTGCTTAATTTGTCCCATTACAATAACTAAACATCCTCAAAACCCACTAAAACAAAAAAATCTCTCATGTTTAACAACTAAGCATGTGCTCAATTATGCAGACACCCATCAATCCCTTTCCTTAAAGTGGAACCTCAAATATTATTAGATTATATGGTTTTGTTTATCAAACATAAGTAACTGGTTCGAATAGACCTCTATGACCTATCCATAATTCAACATGCTAGAACTTTCTCTCATCTATTGCTTTTTTTTTAGGTACATTCTTATCCACCGGAATAAACTAAAAACGATAGTTTATTTACTGTTTCTATATCCAATTTAAATAACATGAAGACACATAATTCTGTGTAATTTATGCTTGAATTCAATTTTTTATTTGCTTGTATGTTTGAAGCGAGATGCAAATCATACATTCTTTGACCATACAACCACCAGAAGTACTAATAGAAGAGATTAGAAAGAAACCATCATTATGAAAGTACTGTTATTGTACAGTTTAATTAATTAGAAAGTTGATTAGTTGAGAGAAGAAAGGGAAAAAAGAAAAGAAAAAACACTGCCGTTTCGAAGCGTTGGACACGCCCACGTGGCGGTCATATCAGTGGACCCCAAGGCCACAGCCTCGGTTATGGTTACATCAATAGACCTTATGTCCCACTCTCTCTATCTTAATTATTCCGGTCATATTTTTATTTCCTTGTATTAGTTATTAGTATTATTGAAATAAAATAAATAAATAGAGAAATTAATTTCCCTCCGTTTATATATACCCACCCTATCTCTCTGCACTTCCTTAACACTATTCCAGTGTTTCTCCCACACCGTGTACTCAACTTCCCCGTGACCCTACGTCGTTTTTTCTTTTTGTTTTCCACACACACCGCGTGGCGCGTACTTTCGGATCCACTCCTAGCCCAACAACGTAGCGGTGCCTAATCCTTAGGAATAACGAATAACCTTAACAACCTCAACATGTTGCATTGTCTGAACGGTTCGGGGAATCTAGGAGCCAGTTGTTCGGACATGACAGTGTTGGAAAGACAAAGGGAAGCAACCACGAAGTGGCAACACCACCATCACGACAATCACCCACCTTACTATTCCGCAACGGAGTTTCACGTTAACCTCGTTTTCTCTTCTTCTTCCAGCAATCTTCCTCAGAGCCAGGGCTTGGTCATGGCGCGTGAACGTGATGATTCCGCGCTCTCTCAGGTGTTGGCTCATTCTCTCAAACCCGACCCGGGTCTCTGCCCCGAATTGGACACCGGATTCGGATCCTCTTCCGGTTTTTTACCCAAGGAAAACGATAAGAAGAGGAAGGCGCTGAACTACAAGGTACTAGGGAATGCTGATAGAGGATTATATATGATTCGGTGTGGTGTGGACTATGGTAAGGCAACCGTGACGTTTTTTTTTTTCGATTTTGTTTAGGTTGCTTCGGAGAGTGATAACAAGGACAAGAGAGTCAAAGTAAGTGGTGAGGAAGGAGAATCCCGAGTGACAAACCAAACCAGCAACAGAAACGGCAAATCCAACGCAAATAAGAACAACAGAGAAACATCTGCGGATTCTTCGAAGAATAATTCGAAAGGCTCCGAGGTTCAGAACCAGAAGCGGGAGTACATTCATGTCCGAGCGCGTCGTGGTCAAGCCACTGATAGTCATAGCTTAGCTGAAAGAGTGAGTGAAAAAAAGAAGAAGCAAAACCAACTACCATATTAAACGACGCGTTTTGATTCTATTTGTGCTTGTTTAATGCGAGCGTTTTGTTTTGTTTGATGCAGGTCAGAAGGGAGAAAATTAGTGAGAGAATGAAGTATTTGCAAGATTTGGTTCCGGGTTGCAACAAAATTGCAGGGAAAGCTGGAATGCTTGATGAAATCATTAATTATGTTCAGTCTCTTCAACGACAAGTCGAGGTTAGAGTTTGTCGGTCCCTCTGAAATTAATTAGGCTATTCACTGTTCATGTTGGAATATGTTGAATTTTTTATGCTTCCAAGTCTAAGGACACTTGAATTAAAGTCCGCGTGACTTATTTTATAATGTTTATCACTGCATGCAGTTCCTATCAATGAAATTAGCGGCTGTAAATCCAAGCATTGACGAACTGTTTGCCAGAGAGGTATGCACATGACTCAACTTTTTTCTCCTTTTAGCTGGATTCAATATGGTAACAGCTATTCTTGACATATGTTTTGATATTCGGAAAATGACAAATAATCACAAATACAGCATATATACTAGGAGACTTTACTTGAAAACCTTGGATTATGTCCAGAATATTGGAATTTAATTAGAACTTGCATAAGAAATTATGTTTATGACATAACTCTCTATGTTTGATTCCCACAGGCGTTTCCTTCATGTGGTCAAGGTTTACCCAACATTGGGATGGTATCAGATATGAGTATGTGTAACAATCCCTCGTATGTTCAGTTGAATTCGACACAGCAACTTGTATCATGTTGTGGTGGATTAATAAATAACGTGGGGATGAGCCCTTCTAATATGGGACTTCGAAGGAACATCAGTACTACACATGTACCTTTGCCCGAAGCGTTTATTGACTCGTCCTGTTTCACTGTAGGTTTCCCTTATGTAGTGTTGTTCTTGTTCTGTAATGATTACTCTTGTAGTGTCTAATAACTACGTGCACTGCAGCAAATTCTACCCTCTTCCAATTGGGATGGTGATTTTCAAAGCCTTTACAACGTTGCTTTTGATCAAGGGAGAGCGGGAGCAGCATCTTTTCCTTCTCAGCCATTTACAGGTAGCTACAAATTTATGACTTGTCAAATCACTGTTTTTTTTCTAAGCCTGATATCCTTAAAGTAGAAAGTAGAAGCACAGCAGAGTGGATTTTAATGGGTGATCGAGACACGAGAGTCCCACAGACATTGATAAGTCCTTTTTTTTTATCAAAATGAAGAAATTTTTTAAAAGGGTATTTTAATCATTCAGCCATCAAGCCAGTTGTCTCTTTTATTTGTTTCTTACATCACTTTCCCACAACATTCACACCTACAGAGTGGTGGCAAAGTTCTTTGCAGCCTGCTCAATAACATTTCATAGATCAATGCTAATTGCTATATATAACAAGTTGTTTTGATACTTTTCGAGATTGTTCTTAGTTGTTTGGACGATGAATTGTTTTAAAGATGGTTTTATGTATCTGCAGGTGTAGTCGAAACTTGCAATCCGAAGATGGAGATGTAAACGAGATTATCCATTTGATTTTGTTGGATTGGCTCAGGCCGAAGAACTTTATGGAGATTTTTTCTAAGTACATAACATATATTTGTTGTATACTACTCCGTAGAATAAATAACATCATATTAGTGGCTGTTAACTTCAGTCACTTGCACGTTTAATGTAGTGTGTGTGTGTGTGTATATATATATATATATATATATATATATATATATATATATATATATATATATATATATATATAACTGATTACAAAAAATGAAAAAGAGCTTGATCGCGATGTCACGTGTGTGACCAGGCACCTAATCCATTATACATTTAGGCTTGATGGCAACCTTCCACTGTTTTTTAAACCTTTCTTTCTGCCAAACTAAGCCAAACATTATTATTATTAATAATAATAATAATAATAATAATAATAATAATAATAATAATAATAATAATAATAGTAAATCTAGTTAAAAGAATACTCACACAAGGATGTGGAATTTGTAAAAAACATGTTGGGGAGTCATTTATGCACAGGGGGTTGAATGGTATTTAAACCTTTACGAGGAAAATGCATACCATTACCACTTTTAATAAGAATATACATAGTGCTATTTATTCTTGGATTATTGTAAAAAACAAAAAAAAAAACGAATAATATATCTATATATGGTCGGTAGATTTATATTATACAATTTTTACTTTAACCAAATTTCGTATTCTATTGTATAGTGAATCTTTTTGACAACTGGTTAGGAAAAATATAAAGATTAATTGAAATGAAATGTGAAAATAGAGATTAAATAAAGAAAGTGTTATGAACTTTTTTGGGTATATGTTTAGTTATTATGATGACAAATTTATTCTAAATTATATTAAAAAAAATAATATTACAAAATAAATTTTATTCATTCTTAATTTTTTAATTTCTTAAAGTAACTAAAATTTAATCTCAGCATTTTTAATTAATTATTTTAAACTATTTTTAGTTTTTTTAATTTGTAATGGTTATTTTTTTTTCATTTTCAAGAAAATAATTCTTACCATTCACTTTCATTACACGTCAAAATATGGTAGAAAAACACTTCCAACAATTTAACATATCAATGACTTATGAATAAGATTTTCCATGAAAAGATAAACAATTGTATGGAGGTGTGTGTTGAGAATATAATAGTCTATCAGATAGCATATGGACGATCTTAAGGAAGTATTTAGCTAGATACGTTGATACAACATGCGACTAAATTCATCAAAATGTGACTTTGGCGTGATAGCAATAGAGACCAATCCCAATAAGATGTATCTACAAATTAATATAATGTATAATATTTTTCATAGTTTAGTGTCATTTTTTCCTATTTAACTATTTATATAACATTTTATATAAGGGATATATAAAATAATAATAATAATAACATTAAATAAAAATAACTTTTAATAAGGGATATATTAAATTTTAAAATATTAATAATAGCAAATAAAATGTTATAAAAGTTTAACAAAATCTTAAAATCTATAGAATTAAACATTTATAGACACAACAACAAAACATTAATTAAAATCTAATATATTTAACAATGTACAAAAATTCAAAATATGCATAATGAGTTAAAAATAAGCAAATATTCATACAATTTTAAAATAAAAAAATCAGAATTTTTAGAATAAGATTTTTATAATATGATTTTCAGAAAACATGAAACGTATCATGAAATAAGTTTTCTATAATAGTACTTTTGAAATAAGCTTTTCAAACTATATACAGCACTTTTTGAAATAAGTTTTTTAGAAAAATTTTATTCTCTCTTCTTCCGCTGCAGTGACAACGAAAATGATAATGACAGTGGTCGTATGATATATGTAAAAAGGTAGTTTAGTCTTTTCAACTAATATAGGGTGCATTTAGTAATAATTGATACAGGGAATTACAGGATATTTGTGGAAATTGGGGGTGTAGGATGAAATTCTTGGAAGTGCAGACCGAAAACTATTGGACCTAGGAAAAACAGATCTTTTAACATGGGTCAAACTCTGGACTCAATTTTATTGGTTGAAGTATGATTGGTACTGTTTCTTCCTACACTTCCCTTTTTTGTTCCTGCACCGCCATTTAATGCATGAAATGTTAAAATTGCCTTTATGGATTTCTAATTTTGACCTAATTTTTTCTCTCTGCCTTCCTCCACCATGCAACGCCAATTTCTTTCCCTGTATCTCTCTTCTAACTCAACCTTCGACAACATCGCCTCAGCCACTTTTATGGAGTGCAAACATAGGATTATGTTTTACACAAATGTATTTTATTTTCTATAACAATAACAATTAAATCAAGAAGTTAAAAATAAATATTATACTTTAAATAATAATGATAAGTATGATTTTAAATAAGTGACATTAACTTATTATGTTTCTTTTCAATACAACAATATTAAACATCTAAAATGTTCAAAGCATTAATGGCAGTAATGATTCTTTGTCTAATATGAAGGTCAAGTTTTTCGAATATCTATGCACAATTGCTTTTTTAAATTCATTGAACAGAAGTCCACTATCATACGCATATATAGAAGAGATAAACCTTATTATTTAAAATGGGATTTGAAAAACACAAAAATGGGATTTGTAAATCACATTTGTAATTGTTTGGTTATATTTCTATTTTCATTTAGAAATTACTATATAGAGTTCTTCATATATGAATATTGGACAAAGAAGATAACGTTTAACTTTAGAGAGAGTTTAGAGAGAATTTATCCTTGACTTTTGTTTATTATCATAACTCCAATTATGTAATATTTTAATATAAATTAACAAAATCAGGAAGTGAAAAATTGTACACATGTATGAAATATCTTAAATGTAAATATTTATCACAAAATTTGTTACAATTTTTGGACAAGTATATGTATATCAACTAAAAGACTAAAATGTAGAAAATGAGATAAATAAATAGTAAAAAAAATAAAAATAAAAATATATAGCATCAAATGACATATTTTTTGAAATTTAGGAAACTCAATCCGATTTAGGATTGGCTTGAGTGCTCCTTGCAAAAATTCCAGTAACTTTCATACATAAAACGTCTCAATTCAACCTATAAAAATTTACAAGTCTTTGAAAAAAAAATTCTACCAATTTTTTGTATATCAAAATTTAAGATTATTCTATTAAATATACAAAAAAATTAATTATTAATTGTTTTTAATGCTTTATCGAAAATGAATTATATAAACAATTGAATCAGGTTAATAATACTCTACCACAAAGAAAATTAAAAAACAAAAAATAAAACTGAGTTAAAAAAAGTGATATTAAGTTGTGGTAATTTCACAGTAGAAAAAGTCACACGACTTCCTTTTGAGTGCTTCTCTCCTCCACCTAACTAATCTCACCCTACACCTTCATATTTTTCTATTATTCTAATTGTATCCTTGTTAGAATTACAGTAATGCTCCTTGCATCTCACCTGTTTCCTCTTGCACCTCCCATTTTATATATTTATCTTTCATTTGATTAAAGTCAAATAAAAAATAATGATGAGTTAATGATTTCGTAATTACCAACAAACCTAAATCTCATATGCTCTCATAGCACCCTTTCCCTCTTCTTATTTTTTAACTTTAAAATAAAATAACAAACAAATCAAAAAATGAAAAGATATTCCAAAAATATTAAATATTATTTAATCATAAAATATAACATAAAAATAAAATGTACAGAATATATAATATTATAAAAAACTATATAAAATATTAACCAAAATAAATTAAATATACTAACATAATATTTCATACATATATTTTTTAAAGAAATTTAATACTATAAAAAAATATCAAAAATACTAAACAATAAATAATATAAGGAAATACAATTTATAAATTTAAAACAAATTAAATACAAATTTAATTAAATATAATAAAAGAAAATAAAGTAATAAAAGAAACCCTGAAAACGCAAGCAGTAGCTCCAAGTGCGGCCACCGCGCTGGTCGAAGTGCGGCTAGCCTCATCCGCAATTCCAAGTGCGACTACATGCAAAAGTGCCGCCAACCGCAGGTCCAACTGCGGCGACCCGTCAACCACAGCTCCAAGTGCGGTTCCCATCCCTCCCAGCCGTACTTCCACGTGCGACGACCGCAGTTCCATGTGCGGCGGAGCCTGATTCGCAATTCCAAGTGCGGTTAAGGCCCCAATTTCTTCCCTCAGATAAAAAACAAAACAGAGAGATTCAAAACGAAACAAGCACAGATCAACGCATCATACACTCTGATATATCATACAATGACCTTAAGGAAATTTGTCCAAAGCTTGAAGTTAACTCTCTAAGAAGAAGAAGATCTACACGGTTGCACTAAACACCACACAGCCACACAACCACCAAATCAGATAGTAAGGGAGGAAGTGAAAACCACTAAAAACAAATGAAGTTGGTGATGAGGGAGGAGGGGAGGAGTGTGAGAGGAAAAAGAAATGTGAGTTTGAAATAAAATGCGCCAAGGAGGAGGAAGGAAGGAAGGAAGGGGTGTAGGGTTTACAAAATAATCAGAAATACGGTAAGGTTGAACTCTGTGAAGAAGGGGTGTAGAGCTACTGTTCCAATTTAATCATTAAATGGATCAGCTTTTTCAAAATAAAAGAATTTTTCTGAGAAGGATAAAGTCGTAAATAAAAAAAAAAAGATGCAGGATGATATCGATGAGGTGCAGGAAGAATCGCTCGTTCCCTTTTCATAATTTTTATGAAATTTGCCGGGTAATTAAAAAGTATGCACTATTTTGATAATTGCACAAGGACCAAAAACAAAATAAACATTACTTCTGCTGGATTGCTCCAAAAAAATTCAAGCAGGTTACATATTTAGTAATAAATTGGTTAAACTTATAATTGAGTGTTGCTTTTCTTTTTGACCAAATTTCGAAAATATTTTCTAAAATATTTCAACGTCAAATTTAGAACATGGACTAAAAAGCTGGTGGAAAGAAATTTGACGCAGACATGTATGGTCACAAAATCCATTTTCAAGGATTAAAATAATAATATTTGAACAGGCAAAAAGTCATGTGTTCTATAAATATAGATCTTTATCAAATATAAATTATAAATTTAAATAGGAAAGACAATTTTTTTCTGATCAAATTTAACATTTCAATTTATTATTTTTAAAGAAAGGATAAGTTGTTATGTTTAATTTATATATTTTTTGAGCAAAAATAAAATTTTGTAATTTTAATACAACTAATAAATAAAATATTAACAAATATAAACAGAAGCTCACCCGATAAAACACACGTGCTTTTTCAAAATATTAGACGACGGCCAAGGTTGGCGAAGACATCGAAGTTGTTTTTCTACATCTTATGACAACGACGCAAGTATAATCAATATACACAAACTTTTTATATTTATTTAATATTACTCTTTTTCACTTTTTTTTAATATAAAAGTTCATTCTTTTATAATTATTTTAGTCTTAATGTAAAATATAAATTATTTTACTTCAAGTTGATATCCACATAAGTTTGTTTATTCGTAAAAATAAGTTAGTAAAATGTGATTTTAATTCCTATATTAGATGATTAACTTAGACAGAGTTTTCGAACTTTCCTATTAAACAATTTAAAATGTGATTTGAATTACTTTTGTAATTCAACTCTTCTGAATTTTAAAAGACACTGTTGAGGGGTCTTTAAAATGTATTTATCAAATTTATCTGTATAAAAGAGTACAGAATAAAGATAAATTTATTTCAAATAACTACTTTAAAAATTCTGTTTAAAATTGTTTTAAATTACTTTATGGTATAAAAATATTTGAATCGACAGTAGATTAAAACTAAACTATAGTTATTATATATATATATATATATATATATATATATATATATATATATATATATATATGAGAGGTAATATTTTTCTTGTCTTGATCATATTTAGTATAAATTTTTTCAATTTTACTTTAGTCCTATAAATATACTTGATTTTAATTAAGTAAATTGTGATTATTATATGAGATAAATTAGAAGACACTAATATAAGATTATCAAGTTGAATTCCATTGCAATTGTAGATAATTTGTCATACATTTGTGGGTTTACTCTTCGTATCATAAACATCTATTACTTTATGTTTTAAAAGTATTCATAACTTCACGTATGTAACATGATGATCAAAAAATTCAATTAAGAAAAGTCATGTTAAAAAAATAAAGATCCTACATATAATAAAACATTTTGTAAACACTAACATGTAACAAAGTTATATATCTAATTACTTTGTGTTTGCATAGTCAGCATGAAATAATTGCATATATACTTGGGTTTAAGAACAAATTTATTATCTTCTTTTACCATAAAGGTGAAACTAGCAAATATGGAGATGGAAGAAGAAAAAACCTAATTTTGAAGGTTGATTTTTTTTTTTACTATATAAGATTTAATCTTTGTACATTTTTCTATATAATATTTAATTATTTTTATTTTAATTTAATATAAAATTTTCATTGCATACTTGGATTCTCATCAGAACTATAACTAGATTGCATATGCACCAAAAATAACAAACACTTTTTACTTAGTTGGTCTCTAAGAAAGAATCAACCATGTTCTGTATTAGAACAGTTTTCATCACAATAATCATTTTGTGGAGTTTCGGTTTACCTTTTATGGATCAACTATATTAATGTTACTTTGAGGACATTGTTTAGATTAAGAGATAAAATTGAACGAGTTAAAAAGAAGAAAATGGGAGTGGAAAATGAGGTTAATTAAATTAAAAATAAAAGGAAAAGAATTGAAAAAATTTATGAAAATTTATAAAAGTTTGTGAATATAATAATTTTTTTAAAATTATAAAATTAGATTATAAATTATTTTTAGTTAAATAATAAGTTATAACTTTATTATTATTATTATCATTATTTAAGAATTATCTTTTATTATTATTATTATTATTTTAATTTTATTATTTTTATGATTTAAGTTAATAATTATCTTACTATTCTTAATTTTATTGTTACTATTTTAATAGTAATTTATATTTTAATATTTGTATTATATTATACTATTTTATTAGTTATATTTATTTTATTACACTTACATATTAATAAATTAATAATAACTAATTATATAGAATATAGTGTGTAAATAGAAAATATATTTACAAAATCAATTTTTTTATATTTATTATATTTTAAGGTGTTTCTTTGTAAAATTTTATTATTATTGAAAAAAAATTATGACCAAAATGTTTTTCTTATTTTTTATTAGTAATTACTTTTTTGTTTTTATTTTATTTTTTTATTTTATTACTTTTATTCAATTTCACAAATCATTAGTTTGAAAATTTGAGATAATCTTGAATTTTATGTCCAAACTCACATTAACATGTTCATCAAATACTCAAGCATTTAAGATCATCTCAAACTATTATAAGTACATATTTGATATCATTTTGATTATGTCGTGTATGATTACGATCTTCTCAAACAAAATTACATTATGTCGATAAGGATAATTTAACTAAAATTAAAGGGGGTCAACTATAATTAGAAAAAAATTAAAACATAAATAAATTAGTAGAATACGAAACAAATTAACAAAATAAAATTATCTATACAGCTCAAACCTAACTAATTAAAAATCTATAAACCTAATATAGATAACATTATTATTTTCATACTTAAGTTACATATTTATTATTATCTTCATATATATTTTGGAGTATCTTTTGACACACCTTTTCTTAATTGAAACAAAATCTTGATTTGATAATGCATTTATTTGAAGGTTAAAGAAAAAAAAAATCTTATTCTGAAATCTTTTGTCATATAAACAAATAAATCCTCATATTTTTGTTTTTATAATTTTTACTTCCAAGTATATTATGAGATTCACATTCTTATTTAATCTGATAAAAAATATTATAAATTTTAAATTTTGTTCTTATCGTTCAACGTATATTCACAATCTTTTTATTTTTTAGTAAAATTCAGCATCTTCTCGTAACATCGAACGCCAAATATGATCTAGAAGTTATTGGCATTGACGCAGACGAGGGTCACGAATAATAGTATTAGAGCAGTAAAAGTCATGTTCTATAAATATAAATAGTTATCAAACATGAAATTAAAATTAGAATGAACGATAAATCACTATTTTAATTCATTAAAATTTCGAGTAAAAGTGAAATTTTATAATTTTAATAGAACCAATAAATAAATAAAATATTATTTTCAAATATAAAGTAACTTAATTAGGGATGATGGATCTAAATAGAACATTATCCGGTAAAACATGTTTTCGATCCAACCACTTAGTTTGACAAAAGACACGTAGTTTTTCAAATATTAGAAAAGTATGGCACGTGCCAATGACACCACGGTTGTCTTTGTACATCTTATTGAGACAACTATGACCTGACATTAAATATTAGTTACTTTTTGTGCTCATCTCATCCATATTTTTTTTTTCTCAATGTTTAATTCCATGTTGATATTAACATAGTTTTGTTTATTAGAAAAAATAATTAAGTAAAGTGTCATTTTAATTCCTCCATGATAAAAGCTTGGAAAGAGTTTTCGAACTTTTATATTGAATGATTAAGTACGATTTTTTTTAAAATTATATAAATTTAAGTTGACTAACTTTAAAAAACACTGTTGATGTGTTTTTTAAAATTTGCTTATAATATTTGTCTATAAAAAAGAGTACAGATTTAAAAATAAATATTTTTCTAATGATTACTTTAAAATTTACCTTTAGAATAATTTTAAATTACTTTATAGCATAAAAATCTTTGAATTGTCAGTATATAAAAATTAAACTATAGTTCCTTTGTAAAAATATATTTTTAATTTTTTTAAAACTGAGATGCGAATCTTCGTCTTAACTTATGCTTTAGTCTCTTTAACATGAAGGTTTTCAATTTTATTTGAATCTCAACCAAAGGTGTCGGTTTTCGTCACTCTAGAACATAAAATGTCATTATTTTCTATTTTACTATTTGACTTTAGCCTCTATATCATATTTGAATTATACTTGTCGTTGAATTTTTCATTTTCTTCAAGGTATTTACAAATCAAATAAATTAATATTTCCTTTATTCAAAATTCACACACCATTTCATAAAACTTCAGAATGAATATAAAAGAATTTTAAAAAAAATTGATTGTAAGTTTCTTTAGACTTGATCAGGTTTTCACACGGTTCTTAGAATAGTCTTAATAAACTTTTAAAATGATATAATATAACAAATTCATAGTAAACCACTAATTATTTAAATAAAAAAATCAGTTGAAGAAAATAAATAATATAAATAATTTTATTTTTTAAAATAAAAATATTTAGCAGTCAATATATAAATAAATAATTGATTCAAATAAGAAAAAAAAATATTACAATTTTAATAAAAAACTTTAATTTTATTTTTTTTGTTTAAATTCCACTAATAATTAAGATAAATTAATTCATATTTGATTTATTTTCAATTATTAATACGAGTGTTTATTTTTGACGACGCAATTAAAACAATAAAGATTTTAAATGTATAAAGGCAACAAACAAAAGTTTACCATAAAAAAAACATAAATTTACAAAAAGAAAAAAAACAAATGTTCATTTAATTTAATTACATATCATTAATTTTTCCGTCAATAACATCTATTATAATTATTAAAGATTAAGTGCTTAATAAAAAATAATAAAACTAAAGTTTTTTTAACTAAAATTGTAATTTTTTTTATTATACTAAAAATTAAATATATCAATATCTATTTCGCTAAATCGATTAATTATCTTGTATATAAAGAGTAAAAATTAAAATTTTCATCAAAATGCTTATTTTAATTATGAACTAAGAAAATTGTGTATTTTGTTCCTATCACACGACTATAGACGTAATGAATGCATCATGCATTTGAAAAAGTTGAGTCAACGTGTTCATGTGTAACTTGGTTTGTAAAATCGAAGTTTAAGGTTAATACTCTTCTGGGAAGAACATTCCAAATTCTAGATCCAGCACAATTAATTCAAACCTATATACATGTATTTCTTACGTTCAAATGAGAAGATATTTAAAAATGAGAAAAAGCTTACATATACAATCATTGATATTGGAGAAAATAATAAGATGTTTTGATATGGGTGTTTTAAAAACAAGATACATCTAAAAAATAACTATTCAATATTTATTTGAACCAGATTTATGATATTATCTATTTTAGAATTTGAAATCTTATATGATATAATTGTTAAAATTATGTTAAAAAATTAAAAAAAAAGTTATATTAATTTTATCTTGGGTGTAACTCTTTAAACAAAATTTTTAGTTTAATTTTTTTTATAAAGAATAAGAATTTAACGATAATTTAATTGTTTTCTTTAAGTGTGGAGGACTTTATAGTTTGTTAATAAAAAAGTTAAGATTTATGAATAAAAAGTAAAAGTCATTACGAAACGAGTATTATCTGAAAAGTATTAATTATATTTATAAAATTAGTATAAACTGTAAATCTATATTTTTCTTAAAATAATATTAACTTGAAAATAATTAAACAATATAATAAATAATAAAAAATAACAAAAAATAAGAATATAATAAATAATTAAATAATATAATTAAGTCAATAGAAAATAATATTACACATTAAATATATACCCAAAAAGAATTTTCATTCCACTAACCATAAATGTTCAAACTTTAAATTTAAGATAACGTTCTTAAAATTAATTACTACTTCTGGATATTGTGCTTTAAAACTAAAATTCTTATCAGGATTTTATTCTTTAAATATATCTCTTAAAATTAATACTGTCAATGACGTGGACGTCTTCAATTGGTGTCTAGATGCATACATTATTTGGCCGCCATCATCACCAATAGTCAGAACTGAACAACATGAATAATGTTGACTCATACGTAATAAATGCTTTTTAAGTGGTGTTCATTAAAAATAAATAATACGCAACTATATATGAGAATCAATATTAAAATAATGTTAATTGTTTCAAAATATAAAGTAATTTTCATATAAAGTACGAGGTTTAACGCGAAAAGTTAATAGTAATAATATGTCAACGGTTAAATGTTTAAAAAATTTGATATAAACTAGAAGTTTAATTAGATTTTAAATTGTTCTGTTTGAGCATTTCTAATTTAGTTTCAATATTTTTTTTATATAAAGATTACTCAAATTTTTAATATTTTTTAATTGAGTAGTTGTGATTAAACGTTTTTCAGCGACGCGATTGTTAAATTGTTTATTTATTTTATTGTTTTTACGTATTAATTTTGTTTTATTAATATAAAACGATAAATTATTTTTATTATTTTAATTAATAGTATATGAAATGAAAGAATATTGGGTTGTTTTTTGACAGCTTTCGCATTATTTCTTTCTTATAATGGTTAAAGGATCGTTATCATCACTCTTAATATAAGTGACGGAGCATTGTATCTTATCATCGAGATGTTTTAAATTAAAATAATAAAAATTATTTGGTGTCTTACATTAATTCTAATAATTTTTTATATTAATCATAAAAAACTATATATTTTAACGAGTAAAAAAACAATAATTATATCATCTAATTAAAATAAATAATTAAGAAAGAATTAAAAAATGATAATAGAATTAAGGTATTATCAAGTTAGACGTCGTCATCAAATTTTTTATATAAGAAATAATGCTTGATAAATATAAATTTTTTATATCGATTATTTATCTTTAATTTTTACTTTTTTTTAAATATATATATATTTATATTTTTATGATCAAATGAATTGAAATACTTGTTACCATACTATTATTATTAGGGAAAAAGTTTTTCAACAATTTTTTTTTATAATTTTTTTACAGCCTTACATGGTAGCTTGTGCTTGAAGCATTTAAAATGTACAAATCAACAAGACAGTGACCCATAATTTATTATAAAAAAAAATTGTTAAAATATGATGTTATATTTAAAAGAAGAAACATGATAAGGGAGCAAGGCAACCTATTTATATATAAAGACTCCATTTGCCCGCTCTTCATAACAAATTAAGTTTGCCATATCTATTCCTTCTTCTCTAATCTTCTAGTCTTTCCTAATCTTTCTCTGCTGAGACATTGTTCATTTTCAATGGAGAACAATAGTAAGATTCTGATAATTGGAGCAACAGGGTTCGTCGGAAAATTCATGGTGGAAGCAAGTGTTAAAGCTGGTCACTCCACCTTTGCCCTGGTTCGAGAGTCCACTCTTTCTGATTCATCAAAATCATCCATCATTCAAACATTCAAAACCTTGGGTGTCAACCTGCTTTTGGTACGCTAATATGTTTTCTAGGAAAATGCTACATCTTCTTTTTCAGAGGTTGTTCTCCTATGTTTTTTTTTTGGCAAACTTCTCTCATTAATTAGTTGTTGAACGTGTTCTTCTATACACAGGGAGATATTAATGACCACCAGAGTTTGGTTAAGGCGATAAAGAAGGTGGATGTGGTGATATCTATGGTGAGTCACAGGCAGTTACAAGATCAATATAACATCATTTCTGCTATTAAGGAAGCCGGAAATGTTAAGGTACCTCCAAATTTACTGTTGTTTTTTTCATGCAACTATTGTTGTTAAAGAAACTATTGTTGTATTCTGATATAATTATACGTTTGCAGAGGTTCTTTCCTTCGGAGTTTGGAAATGATGTGGATCAAACTCATACTGTAAATGAAGGACAAGAGCTGTTTGACAGAAAAGCTAAACTTCGTCGAACCATCGAGGCTGAAGGAATTCCTCATACCTATGTTGCGGCTAACTTTTTCACTGGACACTTCCTACCCACTTTGTCAGAACTTCATAGGATAAAAACACCACTTGATAAGGTTGTTATTCTTGGGGACGGAAACATCAAAGGTACGTAAAACACAGCTGTTGCATGGATGGAGCAGTCTATGTTTGTATAGAAATTATGTAATTCATGTTTTTCTTTTAAGTAGTTTAACTTTAAGTTCAATTTGATTTTTTCCAATTTCATGTTGTTATACGAAGAGTTTGATTCACCTTTTTCTTTATTTCTCACGGTTTATCTATCATAAATCTTCCTAGTAACTTTTGTTTGATTTACAGTTGTTCTTAATACGGAAGAAGATGTTGCCACTTACACCATTAGAAGTGTTGATGATCCAAGAACCTTGAACAAAATTCTCTATGTCGGACCACCAGGTAACACCTTGTCGTACAATGATCTGGTATCTCTCTGGGAGAAGCATCACTATGAAACTCTTAAAAGAGTCTATGTCTCGGAAGAGAAAGTTTTGAAGTATATTGAAGGTTTGTGAATCGTATTTAATTAATTGATAATTATTAATTATGTGCATGTTCAAGGTGAAAAAGAAATGTGTGGTGAACTTGTTTCTTGTACTTCTGAAATCAAGTTTTTTGGTTGACTTGAAATTATTGCACAAAGGGCCTCTAAATGTGTGTTTGTGCTGATAATTGCAATTTCTTGATCTTGCAGAATCTTCATATCCCATCAACATGGGTCTGTCAATTTGCCACTCTGCGTATGTGAAGGGAGATCACACTAACTATGAAATTAAGCCTTCATTTGGATTTGAAGCTTCAATGCTCTACCCTGACGTGAAGTACACATCTTTAGACGAGTTCTTCCACCATAATGATGCTTGCACACCATTTTACTTGAACCAACTTATAACCGTTAATGATGTGTAGAGTCTTACTTCTAGTATATTTATCTGCAAGTGTTGGTTTTGCTTAAAGATGCATAAAACAGAGTTAGGATAATTTTTTCTTCTTGTCAAACTTAGCCGTCCAAATAAAGAAACGTGTGGAGATGCTAAAGATATTCTAGTTCTGTCACATGTCGTGTAATAAAATTACTGTTTGTAATTTTTTATTGTTGCCTTTTTTTGGAGGCAAGAGATTACATATTTTCCTCTATAAATAATTCATCGGTTGAAGCATGGATTTATGGATTTGAAAACAACCAAGACCTGAAAACAACTCGAAGGAAAATTTTCTATCATGATCCACGGTTGTACAATGTAACTTTCTATCTAATTTTATGCCAATTATTTAGAAACTTCTAGCCAATTTCAGAGTATTAACGCTATTGAGAGCAGACAAGAAACGGAGCAAAGCATTGCCCTTTTAGTTGGTTCAACACATTTATATACATTTTCAACTTATCCTTATAAAGAAGTCAAATAAATGAACATAACATGTCGAAAGATGAAAATTTTCTAAGTAAAAATATGTCCACTGCATAACCAGGTCTGAGTTATCTTTGTAGGTATAATAGGATTTAGTTATCTTTGTTTGTGCTGTTTTCTTGAAATGTAGGGTGATTGTTTTCTCAAGAGTGCCCTAAAGAGGGTATATTCTTACAAAACCCTTCTTTGACTACGTAATCTTCGTTACGTGTCTTACATTGTTTGTTCAACTTTTCAAAATTAATGTTTATTAAGATTTTAATTCACTATTGTTTAGAATAATTTTGAGTGATTTATATTTTGGGAAACAAGACTTTAATAAAGAATGAAAATGTTTGAGTAAAAAAATAGTTGGTTAAATTACTTTAAAAAATGATTAAATACATTATGAAATTGGTTAAATGATATAAAAAGACATTTGGACTTCAAAATCAATATTTAGTAAGCTTTTATTTTCTTATTTTTTGAATAATGTTGAGCGGTTCATAATTTGGAAAATAAAATTTTAATGAGAAATGCATACATTTAAATGAAAAAATAATTGGGTTAAATATGTTTTTCGTCCCTTAAGTATCACACGATTTTGGTTTTAGTCCCTACTCAAAAATTTGATCGTTTTTAGTCCTCATAGTTTTGAAACTCTTACTATTAGTCCTTAAAATTGGATGACGTTAACTTTTGTTTGACATGGCTAACGACCAGCCCACTTGTCATGCCACCTGACTATTTTTAATTGATGTGATAGTAAAGGTCTGGTAGTCGGTCGGCCTGGTGGATGGTCGGCCACTAGGTCTGGTGGTCGGCATAGTGGTCTTTGCCCATAATCGTTCGGCCTTTTCCCAACATCGTTCGGTCTTTCATGTATTGCATTCCACCCGTCACCATAATCGTTCGGTCTGTGCCCAACATCGTTCGGTCTGTGCCCAACATCGTTCGGTCTTTGCCCAATACCGTTCTGTCTTTCATATATTGCACTCCATCCGTCACCATAACCGATCGGTCTTTGACCAACACCTCTCGGTATTTGCGGAACACCGTTCAGTCTTTGCTTGTAACCGTTTGGTCTTTGCCCAATACCGTTCGGTCTTTTATATAGTCCACTCCACACGTCACCATAACCGTTCAGTCTTTGCCCAATACCCACCAGGCCGACCGACCATCAGACATTGTAACCGACCACCAACCAGGCCGACCGACCACCACACCTTTACTGCCACGTCAATTAAAAGTAGTCAGGGAAGGTGACATCACACGTGGGCTAGCCGTTAGCCACATCTAATAAAAGTTAACATCGTCCAATTTTAAGGACTAATAGTAAGAGTTTCAAAACTATAAGGACTAAAAACTATCAAAATTTTGAGTAGGGACTAAAACCAAAATCGTATGACACTTAATGGACGAAAAACATATTTAACCCAAAATAATTTATTAAATTACTTAAAAAATTAAATATGTTATAAAATTTGTTAAATGTTCATATAATCTGAAACAAACACTTAAACTTCAAAATTGCTTCTGAATTTCCTAATTTTAAAATAATTTTGATTCACATTTTTAAAATAAGCTAAACTCGTTCACTATCACCAAAATCTAAACTTGTAAGCATACCCAATACCAAAAGTCAACAAAATACCAAATCCCATAAATTAAATGTAAAACCCTAACGGACTCTTTCTTTCCAAACGACTATTTCCATAATCATTTCGATTACATTTCTACCCTTCCCAATACATCTTCATTTTACAAACCTTTAATGGAACCTAAAAAAAACCACTGCCTCATTTTCATCAAAATTAATTATAGATAAATTTATATTTTGATCTTCTAATTCTCATAAAAAAATTCAATTAAATTTCTAATTTTTACTTAGTTTAATTTAGTTTTATAATTTTTAAGAATGGTTTAATTAAGGCATTTTTTTATATTAATAATAAAATTTTATTAAAATTTATATATCAAATTTTAAAAACTTAAATATTTAAATAATTTTATTTTTTAGGTGAAATTATTTTATATATAAATTTCAACAAAAATTTAACCTTAATTTGAAAAATGATTTAATTGAATCATTTTAAAAAATTAGAAAACTAGATCAAACCAAATAAAAATTAAGAATTAAATTAGATTTTTTAAAAGATTTAAAGAATTAAAATAGATTTTTAGTCTTAAATTATTTTTGGACGATGATATTTTGATAATATTTTTATGACAACATTTTAACATCGTGTCATTACGTGATTGGTCCAAAATTAGTCCATAATCAATAATAATCATAAACACCAACATGGACTAATCACATAATAATGACACGTAGATAATGTTAAAATGTTGTTAAAAAATGTTGTTAAAAAAATGTTGTTAAAAAAATGTTGTGAAGATATATTATACTTATTATTTTTTCTACTGGTGTTGATTGACGCTGACTCCACATCTGTCAGTGATTTGTTTACAAAGGTCCATTTGTCCACTCGGCATAGAAAATTAAGTATGCAATATCTATTCCTTCCTCTCTAATCTTCTACTCTTCCATAATCTTTTTCTACTGAAACATTATTGTTCATTTTCAATGGAGAACAGTAGTAAGATTCTGATAATTGGAGCAACAGGGTTTGTGGGAAAATTCATGGTGGAAGCAAGTGCTAAAGCTGGTCACCCCACCTTCGCCCTGGTTCGAGAGTCCACTCTTTCCGATCCATCAAAATCATCCATCATTCAAACATTCAAAACCTTGGGTGTCAACCTACTTAAGGTAATATATTTTTTAGAGATTACTGTCTGTTAACAAAAATAGATTATGTATAATTATTTTATTGATCCGTATATTTTCCTAAAGTGGAAAATGTTTCATCTTCTTTTTCAGAGATTGTTCTCCTATTCTTTTTTTTGGCAAACTACTCTCATTAGTTGTTTAACGTGTTCTTCTATACACAGGGAGATATTCATGACCATCAGAGTTTGGTTAAGGCGATAAAGAAGGTGGATGTGGTAATATCTACAGTGAATCACAGGCATTTACAAGATCAATATAAGATCATTTCTGCTATTAAGGAAGCCGGAAATGTTAAGGTACCTACAAATTTACTGTTGTTTTTTTTCATGCAGACCAAGATCATGACTGCTGTTAAAGAAACTATTGTTGTATTCTGATATAATTATTTGTTTGCAGAGGTTCTTTCCTTCGGAGTTTGGAAATGATGTGGATCGAACTCATGCTGTAAATGAAGGATACGAGCTATTGGACAAAAAAGTTAAACTTCGTCGAGCCATTGAGGCTGAAGGAATTCCTCGTACCTATGTTGTGGCTAACTTTTCCACTGGACACTTCCTACCTACTTTGTCAGAACTTCGTTCGATAAAAACACCACTTGATAAGGTTGTTATTCTTGGGGATGGAAACACCAATGGTACGTAAACACAGCTGTTGTATGGAAGTAGCAGTCTATGTTTGTATAGAAATTATGTAATTCATGTTTTCTTTTTAGTAGTTTAACTTTAAGTTCAATTTGATTTTGTCCAATTTCATGTTGTCATACGAAGAGTTTCATTCACTTTTTTCTTTATTTCTCACGGTTTATGTATCACAAATCTTCCTAGTAACTTTTGTTTCATTTACAGTTGTTCTTAACACGGAAGAAGATGTTGCCACTTACACTATTAGAAGTGTTGATGATCCAAGAACCTTGAACAAAATTCTCTATGTCCGACCACCGGGTAACACCTTGTCGTACAATGATCTGGTATCTCTCTGGGAGAAGCATCACTGTGAAACTCTTAAAAGAGTCTATGTCTCGGAAGAGAAAGTTTTGAAGTATATTGAAGGTTTGTGAATCGTATTTAATTAATTGATAATTATTAATTATGTGCATGTTCAAGGTGAAAAAGAAATGTGTGGTGAACTTGTTTCTTGTACTTCACAAATCAAGATTTTTGGTTAACTGGAAATTATTGCACAAAGGGCCTCTAAATGTGTGTTTGTGCTGATAATTGCAATTTCTTGATCTTGCAGAATCTTCATATCCCATCAACATGGGTCTGTCAATTTGCCACTCTGCATATGTGAAGGGAGATCACACTAACTATGAGATTAAGCCATCATTTGGATTTGAAGCTTCAATGCTCTACCCTGACGTTAAGTACACAACATTAGACGAGTTCTTCCATCATAATGATTCCTGCACGCCATTTTACTTGAACCAACTTATAACTGTTAATGATGTATAGAGTCTTACTTCTAGTATATTTATCTGCAAGTGTTGGTTTTGCTTAAAGATGCATAAAACAGAGTTAGAATCTCTTTTTCTTCTTGTCAAACTTAGTTATCTAAATAAAGAAACGTGTGGAGATGCTAAAGATATTCTACTTCTGTCACATGTCTTGTAATAAAATCAGTGTTTGTAATTGTATATCATTGTCCTTTTTATTTTGAGGCAAGAGATTACTTATTTTCCTCTATAAATAATTACCGGTTGAAGCATGGATTTTTGGATTTGAAAGAGTTTTCATTTTGTATCTTAACAACCAAGACCTGAAAATAACTCCAAAACAAGTTTCTATCCTTATCCACTGTTGTACAATGTAACTTTCTGTTTAATTTTATGCCAATTTTCTAGCCAATTTCAGAGTATTAACGAAATTGAGAGCAAGCATTGCCCTTTTAGTTGGCTCAACACAGTTATATACATTTTCAACTTATCCTTAGAAAGAAGTCAAATAAATAAACATAACATGTCGAAAAATGAAAATTTGTAAGTAAAAATATGTCCACTGCACACTTCCCAGAATTCTCAAATAAAGCCTAAACTAGTGTGTCTAAGAATTCACTGATTGTGGTATATTTCACATGTGGATATAGTTGTGTACCATTCACACCAGAGGGTGGCTCAATATCAAAGTATGTGTGATCTCCATTTATGAAAGCAGAATATATGAAGAGCAATTCATAGTTGGCAGGGTAAGAAGTTCCTGCAATGCCAAAAAGGAAATAAAGGCGTTTGTTAGAATTTTCTTCGCCCTTTTCCTTTTAGAATAAGATTTTGTATGCATATATATATAAGAAAAGACTTCCATATCCAATGAAATTAATATATTCCAGAACTAGGTCTACTGTAAAACCTTTTATTTTCTGGAGCAACTCTCCTTCAGAGACATGCAATCTCTCAAGCTTCTTGCCAATCTTAATCTCCCACATTTCAACCAGCTCATTCAAAGAACAAACGTTTTCTGGGGGTCTCAAATACAACACTTTATTTAAGGTACGAGGATCATCAACTGTACTGATAGTGAAGGCAGCAACATCACTTTCCTTCATGAAGACACCTGCAAAGAAACCTTAGTAAATAATGATCTGTTATCTAAGTGTAAGTCGGTATCACATTACTCTCAGCAACTATTAGGATTTCAAATAAATCTCTAAATTTTCTAGTTTTGATCCATGTATATATATCCTTTAAGTAAAGTTTCTTTAAACTAAATACACTACTTGATGAAGTGTACTTGCACGAAGTTTGTAAAAGTTCTTTGATTTTAAAAACTATTACAATACTATACATTTCAAAGATTAAAAAAGGGCAAGAATGGTCTTTGATTAATGGAACATATACCTTTTGTATTCCCATTACCATATACTGTGACCTTGTCCCTTGGAGGAGCATCTAAGCCTGGCTGAGCAAGAGAAGGAAGCAAAATCTTCATGAAAAAATTGCATGAGATGACAGTGTATGGAATGCCTTCAGCCTCCACAAGTCGACGGATTTCAACTTTGGGTGCATAGAAATTATACAAATCATCAAGCTCTGACACGTGAGCCCTGGTAGGATCTGATCCAAATTCAGATGGGATGAATCTCTGAGACCCAAAATCAATTAACAACAGTTTATTTAACACATTTAACAACTCAAATAACGTAAGAAAACTATGCTTCACCAATCAAAAGATGGATATTGAGAACTCTGGCTGCATACATGAAAGAACAAGATTCCTATACTTCAATATCTATAAATTGGTTTTCTTTAAGTGATAAATTTGATACTTCAAATTTTAAAAACACGTGGATTTAGGTTTTTAAGAATGATTCAAAGTAGAGAATGACCCACAACATAATGTCGTTATGCAAATTCTTGAGTTATAGTATAAAATAAATAACACGTTTATTACAAAATACATCACTGAAAATAATTCCCCTAACTTTACACTTAAAAAAAATAAAAATAAAAACTATTCTGAAAATCGGACTAAACTGGTAAGAAATTAAAAAAGCAGTTAAAAGCAAATCAACAAATATACTTAATACAACACTGTTTCATTCTTTAAAATAAAAAATAAATAAACTTAAAATATTCATTATTTTTAAATTTTAAATATAAATGTTATCATTAATAATATAGATAAATATTATTGAAAGTTTCACTTGACTGCTATAATATATTTATAATAATGTTTTGTACATAAGTTAAATGCTAAGACCCTATAAAGCTCTGTTTTACTTTCAATTCCTATTATAAAGTTACGATAATATATTATTATAATAATTATTATTATTTATTACTATCAATTTAACTATGATCGAAATTAGTCGTAATTATTAAATCATTCAACCATAAGCAATTAAAAGCATATCCCTAAGAAACTATTCTCCCAAACTAAAAATATAGACTAAATGATCACTTTCCTACTGACAGTATAAACTGATGACAATTTAATTTATGATTTAGCATAAATTTGTTGTTCTAAATGGTGAAAAGAATAGCATAGAAGGAACTCGTTCCCATTTGATATTTATGAAACCCATTTTCAAGCACTTAACAAAATTAAAGCAAAAGAAGAAAAAGAATAGAAAAGAAAATTCAGCTTATATTATAAGCATAACCTTAACAGAGCCAAGTTGTTTGATAACTCGGATAAGGAGCTTTTGATGCAGACATTGTTGGGCTGAAACGGCGCAAATGACCACATCTACAAGCCTCACAGCCTCCGCAAGGGCGGTTTCATCTTCCATCGAACCCTGGCCATAACAATCTCCAATTTCAATCATGAGAATGAGAAATTGAAAGAGAAAAATGAAACAAATAAGATGAGAGAGACTGTGAGAAGGGTGGCTCCGCCTTGAGAGAGGGAGTGAAGTTTCTGGGCTTTGATTGGGTGAGAGAATGCAGAGTGTCTGACGAGAGCAAACGTTGGATGACAAAATTTCAGACTTGCTTCTGCTAAATGATATCCCAAACTTCCTGTTACCCCAATTATCAATATTTTGCTCTTTTCCATGCTAACTTCTTCCTTTGCTCCTTGTAACAATCTCAATTATCTATATCTCTCTATTTAGGCTTTTAGGGTTCACTCCTTTCTCATTTCTCTTTGTATTGATTAATTAAAGTATTACTGAAAACATTAATTTCTCTTTGTATTGATTAATTAAAGTATTACTGAAAACATTAATGAAAACGCATGTGATGATAAAAAAAATTATTATTATAATTACAAAATTTATATCACATTCATTCACTTTAATATTTAAATTCATATCATATTATATTTATCTAATTTTATAAATTAAAACATTTCTTTTAATTTATCATACATAAACTTTCATTTTAAATTCACAAATCTAGTCAAATTTCAGTATTTTTTTTTTTTTTAATTCAAACAATCTCACTTTTATCTATTTTTTTTCCTCTCAAATTCAGAAAATCCGCTCCTTTCAAATTCAAACACATCCTAAAAGTTACGTATATTTGTCTTTAATTCTGTTTGTTCTTAAGTTTTAGGGTTTTTTACAAAATAGGATAATTTTACGTCAATTTTATCATATAAGACAAATTTTGAAAATATTAACAGTTCTAGGTAAGTTGTGCTTCTTAAACACTTAAAAGTTGTGTTCTTCCTACACGGCTTCAAACTTCAAATTGAATTTTTATATTATGATTGTGAATGCGTTAAATTTACTTTTGGAATCAGTCCTTATAAATTGTTGGGTTAATACTTCAAAAAATTGAAATAATTGTTTTTAATTTTTATTATTATTTGACACTGACCCATTACTTTCATCTCTATATTATATATAGAAAAGAAAACGGGTCAAGATAATTAAAGAAACAAATGACTAGACTAAAAAGAAACAAAACGACTCAGTCACTAAGATACCCTTTTGAGTAAGGATAATTTACTTTCAACATTTACAGCCACTGTCAAAGACTTGATCCATAATTAATTTCGAAACTAAGAACTTCAATAGTTGCTAATTAAGACAAGTTTTCAATACATTATCGTTTTCCTTTATGAAGGACAAAATTCTCCATTCTTTAATTTATAATATCAAATGCACAATAACACGAAGGAAGCAAATGAAAAACAAAATTTGGGCCTAGAAAACAAGGCAAAGCAATTAATTTGAACTCTGAAGATTGTCACGTATCAATCTATTTTCATTTAGTCCTCTGTTTTCCCTTTTTGGCAGAGGAGGCCTTCGAAGCTCCTTTGCCCTTCGAAGCCTTATCCTTCTTCCCCTTGGAACCTCCTTTTCCTGCCCTACCCATTCCATGTTTCCTAGCATCCTTCTTCATTCTTCGATCAACAAGGACTTTTCCTTTGCCAGTCTTTACTTGTACACCTTTCTTTGCAACTACATATTCCTTTTTAGGCCTCTTCGGAACAGCCTTTTTATAGAGTTGTTCAATTTGCTTCCTCTTCGAACGATCAGAAATCTCTGTCTGATCTGATATGGCATTCGCCTTCTTCCGTACCTTCTCAAGCTTCTTCATTGCAGCACGCTTCTTCCGTGCTTTGGCCTCCGCCACCTTCTTTGCAGGCCGGGCATCAATTTCTTTAAATTGCGCTTTCATGGCAGCAATTTCCTCTTTCGTAAGAGGCTTCACTGGTTGCCGGTGTTTCTTCTCTTCATCTAGAAACCACTTCGGCAATCCCTCGTCATCAAACATGTACTTGTTATATGCATCATCCAATATCTGCTCCCGTTGCTTTTTCCTCATCATCTTCTTTGCATAAGCCAGTATCTCAGCTTTGGTTTCAACATCTTCCTCCGATTCATCAGAGGATGAATCGTCACTTGAATCAGTGCCAGGCGCAGGAACTATTTCAAAATCATCTACTGTCTTGGATGCTTGAGGTTGAGGGTGATCTACCACTGCTTGAGCTGCTGTTTTATTTTCTTTGACCTTTTTGGCAACGGATGTCTTCTCCTTAGGCTCATCATCTATATCCATTTCATCTTTACTCTCATCCTTCTCAAAGTCACCTTCCTCTGCAGCTTCAGCAAATATATCCTGACTAAACCACTTTTTCATTATCTCCTCTTGGGTCGGTTCTGCCCCTTCATTAAGTGGCACCATCAATGGATTTGCTTCTTGATCACCCTTGTCTTCATCGGAATCATACTTGGATTCAACAATATCATCATCCTCACCGCCCTACACAGCCAAAAAGTCATGATCTACACGTAAAAGAATTTAATGGTTTCTAAACAAAAAGAAGCAGCATTCCATGTTTCTAAACAATAAACTAGAGATTCAACTAGAAACTAGGGGGCAGTATACAAAAAACATATGTTTATATTAGGAGTGAGCTTGATAGTGGATCCTGAAGGTTTGTTTGGATGTAAGAAAGGGGCGGAAATAAATTAATGGATACAGGAAATAAAAGAGTGTGGATAATATACTGATGTTCCCTAGCTCCAGGTGTTTAAATATTACAATCCAAAATATTTTGGGAGAGATCCAAAGGGTTCAGAAAAGTAAATATGGCGGGATTTTCAAGAATCGCATATAATATCAGTTCTCAATCTCGGACTATATAAACCTCTAACAGAGTGAACGTTTAACTACACAAAAATCACGAAGAATAATGCCTACCTCCAAAAGTTGGGCATCTGCCTCATAGGATTTCTTAATTCGCTTACGTTGCTTTGAACTTCCTTCCTTTCTGATGACAAACTTCTCATAAGCTTTATCCAACAAATCTTCCATTTGTTCATTGTATCTGATATCAGTGTAATATTGATTAAAAATCATCACAGATTATTAAGGAAGATTTAAAATGTAAATGCTAACATAACAGAGTATGAGCAACTATCAAAAGAACCTGCCATTCACCTTTTCCGTTCCTCATCAGAATCTTCCAAGTCACTGGATGAATGCTCTGGGCTTTGATGAATTTCTTCATTCTCACTATCTTCTACTTCACCCTCACCCTCGTCACCTTCATTGTCAACAGCTACCAGATCTTTCTTACCCTAAAACCCCAATAAAGAAAAAATCCATTAAAAAAGGAAAGAGGCTGTCCTCAATCTGTTTTTTCACTTCGAAGGAAGTGATACAGATTACATTTTCACAAAAAAATAAATATGTAACTCAAAAAGTTTGTTTTCTGTGCATGTGCCCATATACAGGTGAAGGATTGGTAAAGTACTCCGTAAATGTTGCCCAACAAGAGTGATCTGACACTATTCTAGACCTCCCAGTTGCAAATAAAAGGTATATATCAAGCAAACATCCTGTCTTTTCACTTCGAAGGAAGTGATACAGATTACATTTTCACAAAAAAATAAATATGTAACTCAAAAAGTTTGTTTTCTGTGCATGTGCCCATATACAGGTGAAGGATTGGTAAAGTACTCCGTAAATGTTGCCCAACAAGAGTGATCTGTGACTATTCTAGACCTCCCAGTTGCAAATAAAAGGTATATATCAAGCAAACATCCTGTTTTTTCACTTCGAAGGAAGTGATACAGATTACATTTTCACAAAAAAATAAATATGTAACTCAAAAAGTTTGTTTTCTGTGCATGTGCCCATATACAGGTGAAGGATTCGTAAAGTACTCCTTAAATGTTGCCCAACAAGAGTGATCTGACACTATTCTAGACCTCCCAGTTGCAAATAAAAGGTATATATCAAGCAAACATCCTGTTTTTTCACTTCGAAGGAAGTGATACAGATTACATTTTCGCAAAAAAATAAATATGTAACTCAAAAAGTTTGTTTTCTGTGCATGTGCCCATATACAGGTGAAGGATTGGTAAAGTACTCCTTAAATGTTGCCCAACAAGAGTAATCTGACACTATTCTAGACCTCCCAGTTGCAAATAAAAGGTATATATCAAGCAAACATCCTGTACTTTTCGGGAGTTTTAAAGAAGAGAAGGAGTTTAACGAGAAAAAACAGTTGATGCACTTCAACAGGTTGTATAACTTTTCAAACCAAGAGAAGTGAAAAAGAATAGAACAAACCTTTATAGAGGAAAGGGAAAACAGCTCCTGATCTACATAACCATCTTCTACTGCATCCATTTGCATCCCTGTTGCTTTCCGTGCCTTGTCCTGTAAGATTCAAATCATTAAAGCAATGAATCAACTTGATCTCATCCACTTCAAAAAGAAATGAACAGAAAAACAGAGGTTTAAATTTCGTGATATGGGATTAATGAATTTATGTCAGACTAAACATCATTTATTACTTTGTAAAACCCGTCATTATTCTCCAAACAAACATTAACCAAAGTGATGAATGGAAGAAGGCAGAAATTCCACCATAAAAACACACACCATTGCGACCAAAGGCAGGACTCCCTTCACAAATTGCCGATAAAAGGGTAAAAAAACACCACATTGTGGCGGTATAGGGGTGCAATAATGGCTATTTAACAACATTGATACTAACAACATAGTTTCCAAAAGTCATTCATGCACATATCCAATGACAAGAAAAATCAGTGGAAGTTAAGAGCTAAAAACCTTGGCTCTTCTTTTAGCAAGAAGCTTTTTTGCACGTTTCTTCTTGCGGTCCATCACATTAGTCAGTTCCTCCATTTCATTGAGTAATCTATCTTCTTCATCCACCTTCTGCTCATTTCCAGTCTCTTCTTTAGTGGTAGGAGGATCATGCTTCTGAGTTGGTGAAAGAGCTTTTCTAATGTGAATCCTCCACCTAAATGTGACAAATAACAGTCACCACGCATAACGGGAAGAATAGTATTGAACTTTTTTTATAAAATCAACCAAATATCAGAGTGATATTCAAATCAGGTAGTTACTTTAGAAGATGCTTGAAATCTTGCTTCCCCAAAACCCTTAAATCATCGCATAGAGATTTGACCTGAAAAACAACCGCATTAAAATTAACAATATTGATTTCATCTAATTCTCCACTGATTACAAAAAATGTATAATCACATCTCAGATAATTTAAACAAAATACCTCTTCAGTTGTTAGATCATGATCCTTGATTGGTAAATCAGCTGCATCAGTAAAGGTTATAGAAGTGACTGAACCAAGGATCTCCAGAGGAGAATCTGACCAAATGAAATTTGAAGCTGAAGATATCTTCCTTAAAGTTGTGTTTCCATCTTCATAGCTGCAGTCGGGAAGAAGTTAGCAAACAAGTCTACAGTAAGTAGCAGACTATGTTTGGAGCACAAAACAAAAATTAAAAGCGTGAAATTAAGAGGAATGGGGCACAATAAGTGTGCTATTTGTATAAAAAATCAGTTCAAGTAGGTAATAAACTGCAAAGTTTTTCACATTCCTAGTGTTCTCTGTTTATCAGGATGCCTTAACAATCCTTCAAAAATATTTTTTTATGCAAGACCAAGCCTGGCAATGAATTTAAAAAGGTAACTCACAAAAAAGCAAACATATTAAAAGTTGAACCAAGCCTTGGAATGGAGTAGCAAATAAACTGTCAAGTATTTCACATTCCTTGTGCTCTCTGTTATGCAAGACCAAGCCTTGCAATGAATTTAAAAATGTATTTCACAAAAGCAAAAAAAAAAAAGTCAAACCAATTCTTGCAATGAAGCAGTAGTTACCCGTCACGATGCCTTTTCTGCTTAGTATCTCTAAGTACATCCACCACCTGCACAGATGATTCACCAATCACCAACAGAGAAAACCAAATCTAACCAAAGAGGAACAAAAGAAAACGGCCAATCCAGTATGCATAAAAACAAACAGAATGATTACCTTAGGCTGCGGTTCCACAGACCCCTGAAAAAGATGCTTCACATCAAGAAGTCGCGGATCAATCTTGGCAGGTGCCTTGTACTTAAGCCCCAAAACATATATCTCAGCAGATTCAGATCGACTAGCCGCAGGTTTATCCACCTCAACCTTCTCAAACAACTGAGACACAAAAATCCACAAACAGATATCAACAACTCCCCCGAACCGCCCAAAATCACAAACAAAATTGTTATTCAATCATAAAAACCATCACATTACCTGCTTCAAGCAATACACCACAGAGCTGTAATCTTGCGACCTAAAAATCTACGACGCAACAAAGCAGCAATAAATAATAATTACAATAACAATAATTATAATAATCGGAATAAGAAAAAGAATAAGAAAGTTATGCAAGATTACTTTGGTGACAAAGATACCCTTGGGCGCCAAGAACTGAGTGGCTAATTTGACAGCATCAATGACGAGGGAGTTCTGGCTCATGGCTTCCTGAGCCCAGGCTCCGCCGACATTAGGAGAGCCGTCGTGCAGAATGACGTCAAAGGCGCGGCATCCGTGCTGGTTCATGAGCTTCTTGATGCGGGACTTGCATTCTGTTTTCGTAATGTCTTCCTGGATGGCGATTGCACCGCGGATGGGGGCGATGGGCGCCAGGTCCACGCCGATGACGAGGTGGTCTACGGGGACGCGCTGCACCGCCACCTGCATCCAGCCTCCGGGGGCGGCGCAGAGGTCGAGGACGGCGCGTGCGGACTCGAGGAACTGGTATTTGGAATTGAGCTGGACCAGCTTCCATGAAGCTCGAGACCTGTAACCGTGTTCTTTGGCCAAGTGATAGTACTTATCCAAACGGTGCTTCCCCTTCGCTTTACCCATTGATGCACCGCACTGCAACTACGGGTTTTTGTTAGGGTTTTGGGACACACAGTAGAAGAACGAACACTCTTCCAATGTATTAACTTCGTCCGACCGAGTAAGTCTTGTTTTTTATTATTGGGCTGAGATTCGCTAGGCGAATTTTTGGCCCGCTAGAAATGATTTAGTCTATATTTCATGTTGGGCCGAAAGTGCTGTTTGGTAATTGAGTGTTTCATTCTACACCTCCAAGATCTAATCCTGCACCTCCAAAAATTTCATTTTTAACCTTCTAACATCTGATCATCATTCTACACTTTCAACTTTTTTAAAACTTTATTTTTAACTTTAATAAATACTTTTCCATTTTCTTTTCTTTTTTATTAAAAATAATCTTCACTACCTTAATAATAATTTAATTTAATTTATTTTAAAATTTAAATATTATTTAAAATAATTTTGTACTTTAATAATTATTAAAATATAATTTATGTTATAATAATAGTTATATTAAAAACACAAAAATAAAATAATAATAATAATAATAATAATAATAAATAATAATAAAAATAAATTTGATTTAATATATTCCAATATATTAAACTATAATAAAATATTAAAATAAATTAAATAATTATTAAATTTTAAATAAAAATTAAAATTTTAAAAAGCTTATTTATATATTAAAATCTATAAAATATGTTAATACTTTGATTTTTATTTAAAATTTAATAAATATTAAACTTAAATAAAAATTATAAGTACTTATTATATTTTTATATTTTAATAATTAATAAAATATAATTTATATTTTTAAAATATTTCTATTAAGAAAATTGAAAAATAATAACTAAAATAAAAATAAAAACAAAAATAAAAATAATACTTAAAATCATATTTAATATATTTAATATATTAAATTATATTAAAATATTAAATTAAATTTAATAATTATTAAAATATTAAAAAAACAAAATTTTAAAAAATTTCTTAATCGGATATCGATATCCAATAAGTTATAAATCGGATATCCATATCCGATAAAGAATGATTTTTAAAATTTTATTTTATAAATAAATTTTAATAATTATTTAATTTATTTTAATATTTTAATATATTTAAATATTTTATTTAATATAATTTTATTTGTTATTTGATATATAACTGTTTTAAAATTTTATTTATTATTTAAATTTTAATAATTATTTAATTTAATTTAATATTTTAATATAATTTAATATATTTAAATATATTAAATATTTTATTTAATATAATTTATTTTTTTGTTATTATTTTTATTTTTAATTATTTTATTTTTTATTTTTAATATAATAATTATTATAATATAAATCATATTATAATAATTATTAAAATATAAAATTATATTAAATAATATTTGAATTTTAAATTTAGTTATTATTAAGGTAATATAGAATCTTTTTAACAAGAAAAAGAAGAAAATAAAAATATATTTATTAAAATTAAAAATAAAATTTTCTATAAAGTTAAAAGTGTAGGATAATAATGAGATGTCAGAAGGTTAAAAATGGAATTTTTGGAGGTGCAGGATGTGATCTTGGAGATGTAGGATGAAACACTCTTGATAATTTTCTTTTTCTTAATGGATCTCGTAATATAATATCTTACAAATATTTACCATATTGATTATTTAATATTTTATTAACTAATAATTGATTATTTAATATTTTAAAGATAAAATAGTTTAAATTTGTTTAAAGTAATATAAAACAGTCATAAAGAATGAATTTTTATATATTTTTTTAAAATAAGAGTAAAAAGTAAGAAATTATATACCAAATTATGTAAAAATTTGTGTACATCAAAATATATTTTTCCATTTATTTAATATAATCCGGTTTAATAAATATGTTAGAGTACATCTCAAAGAGACTCATTTAAGGTTATTAGTAGCGATAACAAAAATATCTATGTCGGTTGGTATTGACGAATAAAATTTTCGATAAATAATTGATACTAACGGGTATTTATTATCCGTGAGTAGCATATATTTTAATGCTTATAAACAGATAGTATATAGGTATTATATTATTCCTAGAGTATATGATATCCATAAAAAATAAAAATAAAAAATTGATTTATATTTATTAAGCTAAATTTAATTAAAATTAAAATTAATTTAATTAAAAAAAATTAAATTATATTTTATTTATTTATATTATATTATATATTTTTCTATAATTTTATTTTAAAATTTATAAAATATAATTTTTTAAATATCCATAAATATTCACATAGTTTTAAAATACTAATATTTTTTATTTTATTTTTCTTAATTTGACACTGTCTTACCACTCCGTTATCCTCTGCCGATACAAACAACATCTTATATTGCAAGCAAAAAAACTAGAACACCCTGCGTTGCACCACATTGTCACGGGAACTGTTTTATATTTTAAAAATATTAGATTGAAGTAAAAAAATGATTTAAATATTCACATTGGGTAAAACTAATTTTGGTTTCAGTATTTTTTTCAATTAATAAATTTAATTTGAAAATATTGAGTCATTTATCTTTATTTATAAAGATAGAGTATCTTTTATTACAAGAGCAATACTTATCACCATTCTTATCATTAACAATGAATCATAAAGATAATGATTGGTGAAAATTATTAAAATCTACTTTATTAGTTATATATATATATATATATATATATATATATATATATATATATATATATATAACTAAATATATGATTGTGAATTTGAAATCTGAATTTGAGGAATAAATCCCCTTTATAATGGTAATTTTTTAATCATTTTCCGAACTAACCTACCGTATTATAAGGAATCTAAAATTCTCAAATAATTAAAAACTAAAATAATTATTGTACGGTCTAAATATGCAGTTTTGATTGAATTAAAGCAGTTACCGTAAGATCCAGAAAATATACATACACATATTATAATAAGAAAATAATAATAATTTCAAAATCAGTATAATAAACTGGGGAAATTCTATTAATATCATAAAAGTTAATTTATGATTAAATAGGATTGTAGGTGAATTCGTTAGAACCTCTTGGCAAAAGAAGTAAATAGGTTAAACTTTCATTAAAATACTTTTTTTTATTAAAGATTTAATAAGGATTAAAACTGTTATGTAGCTCAATTTATAAAAGTACGAGAATGATTTAGGGTTTTTGGGTTCAACTTTGAAATAGTGCAAATATTGAAATATTTACTTTTGTATGCTATTAAAATTATTTAAGTGGAAAGTTGAATAATTAAAAATGTATATTTGAATGTTGAATCAATTGTTAAAGTTGGATTAAAATTCAGGTAGTGGCTTGTTTATAGCTATGCTCTAGGAAAGTTAATTGTGTTGGGAATCAAAGGTATGTATTTAAAGCAATTTACTTTTGTTATTTTGATGGTGTTAAATGTCACCTTATTTGTGTTTATTAACTGTTTCGGTAAAATTGATATGTATGATCTGTGGTAGGTGTAATTAGGTTGGATTTATCCGTTTTGTCAACCGTATTTGACAGCCATAATAACTGAGTAACAACAACACATAAAAACATATAGGGTAAATTAGAGATAATATAAACATTATTTGTTTTAAGTAATAAAAAGAAAATATCCTATCAATTCAGAAAATAACTGCATAATCTTAACAAATCATATTCAAACATATTTATTCTTATAGTTCATTCATATACCAACAAACATAGATGTAATTAACCTCTAGAAGACCATATTATTAACTAATATCTTGAAACTTTGCACCTATTATTAATCACTTATGTCTTTTTATAGCTGTAAATATAATTTAAAAAAATATATATAATTTTATAAAAACGATGTTACAAAATTATATAGTGTTTATTTTAAAAAGGAAAAAGTATTTAGTTATTTAAAAAAAATGTTCAATGACTAATTTTATTAAATTAATATCTAAATTCTTTTTATTTATCAAAGAATAAAATTGTTTAATTAAAAGATCAACCAATACATATTCCTTATATGATATAAGTGCAACTACACATGTGTATTCACAAATATTTTTATGATAATAAAAAATAATAAAATTATTATTATTTATAATATTATTGTAAATAGTTTTTATTTATTTTGTAATAAATTGTTGAAAATTTAAAAAATTCATAAAAAAACAGTTAAATTTCATCCTGACTCGAATTTGATTTATTTTTTTTAAGTTTTGAAAGTGAATTTTTCTCGTGTCTTCCGATTTTCAATAACATTCATCAATAAGTGTTTAGTCATTTGTCCAAAGATGAACCTCCATATCTGAGTCCTCAGCATCTCGTCAAATGGTAGAAAGTCAACGCTCCAAATTTCACTAATATAACATAACACTCCAAGACTCCTCGGTGAATTACGATAAAAACATCATTATACTCGTTGCACTACGTTGTCACGGGTGACTATTTTGTATCCTTAAAAATATTAAATTGAAGTAAGAAATCATTTAGATATTTATGTATTGTTGCGTAAAACTAATTTTGGTTTCAGTATTTTTAAACTAATGAATTTAATTTGAAAATATTGATTCATTTATCTTTATTTATAAAGATAGAGTATCTTTTACTAGAAGAGCAATACTATACTAATTTATATTGCACCATTGGAGAACAAATTGACATTCTAAAAAAAGAATTTGTTAGAATTTTATATAATGCGGTTAGAATTTATAATCAGTAAAAAAGAAGTAAATGAGTTTAACTTTTATTTTAAAAAACTATACTGATTGTTCGAATTTTATATAACAGTTTTATTTGATTGTGTCAAGTGAGATATGATAACGAAACATGTTATTTGGTATACAATGCATAACACATTATCAAAATACATAACGTGTATAAATTTTCGTGTTCTACACAGGTTGAAGGAAGTTGTCATGAGATTGAGAAAAAAAAGTTTCATCAAAGTGTACAATTCAAAGTTTTTCTGCATTTCATTCGAAGAAGAACAAAAGGCATAAGAAGTTGAGAATGAAGAGAAAAAGAACAAGTGAAAGTGGTGAAAGAGGTGAAAGAAAGGAAGAAGATAGACTCAGTGATTTACCTTATGAAAGAAAGGAGGAAGACAAACTGAGTGATTTACCAGATGAAGTTCTTCAACACATGATGGAGTTTTTGCCAACAACACAAGCTATTAAAACTTGTGTGTTATCTAAACGATGGAAGAACCTTTGGAAAGGCCTCACCACTCTAACTTTCAAACCATTCAAAGGAATTCGCAAATACAACAGATATGTAGTGAATCATGTTCTCTCTCATCGAGATGATTCTATTTCCCTTCACAAGATGTCTTTGACACTTTATAATTCCACTAAAGTCCTCAACAATGCCATCAAATACGCCTCACAACACCATCTTCAGGAGTTGCAACTCTTGATTATGGAGTTCAAACAAACACCCAATTCTTTCATTCCCCTTTTTATCAATTGCAAATCCTTAACCCTTCTTGTCATTTTCTCCAATTCCAATTCTGCCCCCTTGACACTTCCACCATCTTTTGCGATACCATCTTTGAAAAATTTGTTTCTCTTCAATGTCATTTTCACAGCAAAAGATGACAATAACTGCGTTGAACCCTTCTCAGAGTGCACTTCGTTGATATCTTTGGTCCTTGAACGTTCCATGCATACTCATTCAACAAAAACTCTGTGTATATCAAACCCTAGCCTTTCTGTTTTGAATATGAAAAACATACTTTATTGGCACGATTTAGAACCTGAAATTGTGCTTTTTGTTCCTAAACTCAAATCGATCACATTCGAGAATGATCGTTTTTCCATGCGCTATAGATTCTCTTGCACTTGCGATCTCCCTCTCCTTACCCGAGTAAAAATCAGCAATCATGTTTATGTAGATCCTTCCATCATCGTAAATTGGTTACGAATCTTCTCCAACGTAAGAAAGTTGACAATTTGTTCTCGTACCCTAAATATGCTTAAGGTGAGATTTTTTTTACTTTCATTATTATCTTTATCAATGTTGAAAGAATCTTTCTGCTAAGAATTTCTAATTTCCTCTCTAATTATACAGGATATATGTCCGGATACATTGGAAATTCAACCTCCTCGCTTTGCTAGATTGAGATCATTGAAAATCAAAATGCATTCTAGAATGGTGATGTCTAAAACTGAATTAAACATGATAGTGAGTTACTTGTGGAATTGTCAAACAACAAATGTTAAGGTGATAGAGTGCCAAAAGTCATGACCATGTCCTCCTTATGCTTTCTTTGTAGTTTTACATTGTAATTGTCTTAACTATGGTGCTTTGTTGCTTGCCTTTGAAAGATGATAAATTTCAAGAAACTATCACTCTTGAAGAATGCATTTGAAAGAGATTTGTATTTAAGTTTTTAGGTACATTTTTTGTGTGAATTTTTGTTTTGAAATATTATGTTTGTTGGAACCTATGTATAGAGATGAGAAAATTTTAAATACGTGAAATATTATGTTCTTGAAAGATGCTGAAAACTGAATGCAATATTTCAACAACTAAAAAAAATAGAAACAAATTTATTGGTAAGATAGGAAATATAACTAAGCACATGATTGTGAATTTGAAATATGAATTTGTGCAATAAATCCCGTTTCTTGTGGTAATTTTCTAATCATTTTCCAACTAACCTATCAATGGTTTTGATTCGATTAAAGCAGTTGTCGTAAGACCCAGAAAATATATATACATTTATAATAATAATAATAATAATGCTTTCAAATTCAGTATAATAAACTAATTGGGGAAATTCTATTAATATTATAAGAGTTAATTTATAATTAAATAGGATTGTGGGTGAAATCGTTAGAACTTAAGTAATAGGTTCAACTTTTATTCAAATACTTTTTATTAAAGATTTATCAAGGATTAAAACTACCAATTGGTTATGTAATTTAATGTAATTTACCTTTTTTGTTTTGAAAGCGTTAGACATCGCCTAGTTTTTATCCATAAATTATTTTAGTAAAATGATTATATCTTATTAACTGTTGAATTTATCTAGAAATTTTAGACATATATATTTCCTAAGATATGGGTTTTATTTTTGCTGGTTGAGATTTGGAATCTGAAGTTTATAGTTAAAGCATTTTACATATATTATAATAATAATAATAATAATACTTTCAAATTCAGTGAAATAAACTAACTGAGGAAATAGGATTAAAGTTGAGTTCGTTAGAACTTTTTAGCAAACAGATGTAATAGGATAACTTTCATTAAAATACTTTTTATTAAAGATTTAATAAGGATTAAAACTACCAATTGGTTATATAGCTCAATTTATAAAAATATAAGAATGATTAAGGGTTCTTGGTTCAACTTTGAAATAGTGTAAATATTGAATTATTTATATAAAATAGAATTATTCCTAACGACCGAACGGTCCTATAGTTCAGCTTTCACTTCCACTTCTTCCAGAGCCTCTTCGAGCAACTTTTCTCCTTCTACTCACATCCACAGGATGATCATTGCAACAGGAACAAACAACCGAACGGACAATACAGACAAGACGGGATCATTGCAACAGGAACAAACAATCGAACAGACAATACAGACAAGACGGGAAATAAAGTAAGCTTATGTAATTTAATTAATTCAGTAAAACTTATATTTCACATAAATCTGATATACATCAATTTATAAAAATATGAGAATGATTAGGGTTCTTGGGTTCAACTTTGAAATAGTGCAAATATTGAATTATTTAAGTGGAAAGTTTAATAGTTAAAAGTGTAGTATTTGAATGTTGAATGATTAAAGAGGGACCGAGAGAAGTTTAAATGATTGAATCAATTGTTAAAGTTGGATTAAAATTAGGTAGTGGCTTGTTTATAGCTATGCTCTTGGAAAGTTAATTGTGTTGTTTATGTATTGAGTAGTCTCGGTAAAATGCTTATATTTTTTTAACTAATTGTTTGATTGATTTGAAATTTTTAAACATATCTAAGATATGTATTTTCATTTTGATTGCTGGGATTTGGAAGCGGAGGTATGTAGTTAAAACAATTTACTTTTTTTTTTTTGTTTTGAAGACGTTAAACATTATATTTTGAAAGTGCTGATAGGTAAATATTATGTTTTTTTCGTGTATCTCACGATATAACATCTTAAAAGTATTTACCATAATATATTGATTATTTAATATTTTAAAGATATTATAATATAATATTTTATTAAATAATAATTGATTATTTAATATTTTAAATATATAATTTTAATTATATTTAAGTAACCTAATTTATTTAAAGTAAGGATTTTTATATTCATTTGGCACACAAAGATAAAATAATTATAAGAAAGTGAATTTTTGTGTTTCTTTAAGAAAAAAATGAGTAAAAAGTAAGAAATTATAATGTCAAATGAATGTAAAAGACTTGCGTGTGTCAAAATATCATTTTTTATTTGTTTAATTTAGTCCAATTTAACAAATATGTTAAAGCACACTTCAACAAGACTAATTTAAAGTTATTAGTAGGGATGACAAAAATATGTGTCTCCCCAATTGATATTCGCTAATATTTATTATTTGTGGACAGTAAGTATTTTAATATTACTTTATAAACAGGTCGGGTGCAAGTATTATTCTATCCGTATCTACGGGTATTCGTTACCCACAAAAACTAAAAGAAAAATATATTTTATTAAGTTATATTTAATTAAAATTAAAATTAATTTATATTTTATTAGATTAGGTTTAATTAATATTAAATTTTAATTTATATTTATTTATTTTGTATTATATTTTATATTTTTTGTAATTTTATTTTAAAAATCTATAAAATATGTTTTTTTAAATATTAACAGATATTAATAAATACATGCAGATTTTAAAATATTTTTGAATATTTTTTAAATAGATATCTATACAAATAGTAAATGGATAATATATAAGTTTTTTTGTTGTTACTCAAATAAAATTGACACCGTTCTTATTCAACCCATTATCTTTCCTAATCATTAATCTAAAGTAATTAATAATATTTGAAAATATATTTGCTATATTAAGATAATATATTATATGTCATTCTTTTAAAGAACAATCCACCATATTATTATTAGAATTTAAGATTTAGGATGTATACTTACTTAAACTTTTATATTTTTAAGCTGATTAAACTTTCATGCATGGAAATTTTTTTAAGAGTTTTGAAAGTGAATTTTTCTTTCAATAACATTCATCAAGAACCATTTAGTCATTTGTGAGAAGATAAACGCTCGATATCTCTCGGTAACATAATGCTCAAATACTCCTCAGCGTCTTGTCACATGGTATAAAATCAACGCTCCAAATTTCAAATTTCAGTAATATATCACTCTAAGACTCCTCGGCGAATTACGATAAAAACAGTTGTCACGAGTAACTAATTCAAGTAAAAAATCATTTAGATAAAAACAGTTGTCCTTAAAAATATTAAATTGAAGTAAATAATCATTTAGATATTCATATCTTTTTGCGTAAAACTAATTTTGGTTTCAGTATTTTTAAATTAACCAAGTTAGTTTCAAAATATTGAGTCATTTATCTTTATTTATAAAGATATAGAGTATTTTTTACTAGAAGAGCAATATTTTATAATAATTATTCTTATCATTTAAATAATAAATCATAAAAAGATAATGATTCGTGAAGAAAATTATTAAAATCTACTTTATTTTATATATATATATATAATATTATATTTATATGTATATATATATATATAATATTATATTTATATGTATATATATATATAATATTATTTTTAATTGATGTAAAATATCTATGATAGTGTAGTGTTGTTATTCTTTTAATGAAATTTATATCGCACAATTGGAGAACAAATTGTCATTTTAAGAAAAATAATTTGTTAGAATTTTATATAATCCTGTTAGAATTTATAATCAGTAAAAGAGAAGTAAATGAGTTAAATTGTTCTTTTAAAAAATTATACTAATTTTTATCATCTGAATTTTATTTAACACATTTTTATTTGATTGTGTGAAGTAAGATATGATAACGAAATATGTTATTTGATATATAGGTGGCAGAATTGTTTACGTACTCCTTATGAAATATTTTTTCCTTAATTTTTCTATTTTTAAAACTTGAAATTATTACAACTTTTATTTTTAACATTTTTTTAAAACCGGTAAATAATACTTATGTTTAACATTTAAAAGGATCTTAACGATCTCAAATTTTTAAAATAACACACTCAATTGATACTTTTCTATCATCTAAATTATTTAATATATGAAATATATATTGTTTTATCTTATTTTTATATATAATCTTTTACATTATCTTTTACTTATTCTATCATGAAAAAGCTTTAAACATATATATAAATAAACAAATTCATATGCACAACACATTCAATACTAATATCAGAATATACAAACGTGCAGACATTTTCGTGTTCTTCACTTGATTGAAGAAAGTTGTCATCCGATAGAGAAAAAAAGCTTTATCATTGTGTATGATTAAAAGCTTTTCTGCATTTCATTGGAAGAACAACAACAAACACTAAGAAGTTGAGAATGAAGAGAAAGAGAACAAGTAAAAGTGGTGAAAAAGGTGAAAGAAAGGAAAAAGAGTACAAATTGAGTGATTTACCTGATGAAAGAAAGGAAGGAGAAGACAGACTGAGTGATTTACCAGATGAAGTTCTTCAACACATAATAGAGATTTTGCCAACAAAACAAGCTATTCAAACTTGTGTGTTATCCAAACGATGGGAGAACCTTTGGAAAAGCCTCACCACTCTAACTTTTGAATTCTTCAATGGAGGAATTCGCAAATACAACAGATATGTCAATCATATTCTTTCTAATCGAAATGATTCTATTTCCCTTCACAAAATGTTTTTGACATATTTCAATTTCACTACACCAAAAGTCCTCAACAACGCCATCAAATATGCTTCAGAACACCATCTCCAGGAGTTGACACTCTTCATGGATATGAAGTTCAAACAAACACTTAATTCTTTCATTCCCCTCGTTATCAACTGCAAATCTTTAACTCTTCTTGTCATTTCCAATTCCTCTTCTGTCCCCTTGACACTTCCACCATCTTTTGCGATACCATCTTTGAAAACCTTGTCTCTCTACAATGTCGTTTTCACAGGAAGAGATGATAATAACTGCGTTGAACCCTTCTCAGAGTGCACTTCGTTGATCGATTTGCACCTTGAACGTTTCATGCATAGCCATTCAACACGAACTCTTTGTATATCAAACCCTACCCTTTCTGTTTTGAATATGAAAAACATACTTTACTGGCACGATTTTGAACCTAAAATTGTGCTTTCTGTTCCGAAACTCGAATCGATCACACTCGAGAATAATAATTTTTCCATGTACTATAAACTCTCTTGCACTTGTGATCTCCCTCTCTTGACCGAAGTGAAAATCAACAACCGTGTTCGTGTAGATCCTTCCATCATCGTAGATTGGTTACAGATCTTCTCTAACGTAAGAACGTTGACAATTTGTTCTGGTACCCTAAATATGCTAAAGGTAACATATTTTTTTGCTTTCATTATTATCTTTATTAATGTTGAAAGAATCTTTCTTTAAGAATTTATAATTTTCTCTCTAATTATACAGGATATATGTCTGGATACATTGGAAATTCAACCTCCTCGCTTTGCTAGATTGGAATCATTGAAAATCGAAATACAATCTGGAATGATGATGTCTAAAAATGAATTAAACATGGTACTAAATTACTTAGTACTTAATTGTCAAACAGAAAATGTTAAGGTGATAGAGTGTCGAACATAATAGTGAATTGCTTATGATGTTTCCTTTGTAGTTTTACATTGTAATTGTCTTGACTATGGTGTTTTGTTTCTTGTCTTTCTTTGAAAGATGATAAATTCCAAGAAACGATCACTCTTGAAGAATGCATATGAAAGTGATTTATACTTAAGCTATTTGATGCAATTTTTGTGTGAATTATTTATATTTATAAACAAATAAATGATGGAAAGATGAAACAAAAGATATTTAATTGAAAAATGTAAATATTCAGGATTCAATGTACCGAAAAAGTTTAATGAAAAACTTAATTACAGATGTTCAAGTTTATCGAGAATTAATTAAACTTTTTTTTCAGCCTGTTTGTTGGAGCCTATATGTTGTGTATAGAGATGCGAAAATTTTAAATACATTAAATATTATGTTCTTGAAATATGCAGACAAACAGAAAGTGAATGCAATATTTCAACAACTAAAAAAAATAGAAACAAATCTATTGGTAAGATAGGAAATATAAGAATATGATTGTGAATTTGAAATCTGAATTTGTGCAATAAATCCCGTTTAGTGGAAATAATGTTTGTGCTGGTATGTGAAAAAAATAAAAAAGATTCATTAACTACTAAAACCTTATTAAGAAAAAGTTGTGCGTTTTAGTATAATGTCTTGTGAAAACATTCAAAAAAACTCAATTGGCGAAGAAAATATAAAAGTAAATGACAGATATGAAGGCTTAAAGGGATATTCATATCCATTTGGCTTGGCCTACGGATGTTGGATCTTTCATTTCGGTTTATTTTTTTAACGTTTTAATTATGGTAATTCAATTTTCACGGTAATTCAATTTTCACTAAGGACAATTGTGAAATGTGGTGGTGTAGGTAGCAACATCCTCTGAGATTTTGTTAGGAAAAAACCGTTTATTAATAAAATAATCACTTATTATAAATTAAGTTATAATCTATTATTTTATGTCTGAAGTTTTCTAAAAATATTACAAAAAAATACACTCAAGTTTGGATCAAAGTCTAGGTTTTTATTTTATGATTAAATAAGCTCATGCATAATTCGTATTTACAGAAAACTAATTCAAACAAGAAAAAATGTAAAACCATTTCACGGCCAAAATTCAAAGTTTACCGAACTCTTCAATCTTCTTGATAAGTTTTTGATAAGAGACCACATATAAAAATAGCAACAACAGCAAAAAAAAAAAAACCAATAGAAAATTGTTGTGCAAATTTAACAATAGTGGATCTACATGGTCATTATCAAAATGATAATTGTTCCACGAGCAATGTTCAGACCATTTCAAAAAGATGCAACTGAAAAATAAGAAGCCCGTTCATACCCATAAATAGAATTTACTTTTGAATGAAAAAAAAATACACAGGTAGAGATGTTGTCAAGCTGTCAATAGTTCATCTTACAACCTTATAAGACGCATGAACATAAAGGCAAATAGTTTTTCCCTGAACAGGAGAAAAATGAGTGCTATACGAAGTTTGTCTTCAAATCATGGTCTGCAACATCGCAATACAATCTAGATTTGCGATGAAATCTAAAACTGAATCAAATACTAATGTATATCCACATTGACGTTCAAAGCCCTGCTTTAGCATGTCTTCTGAATGGAACACAGATAATAGTTCTGTAACTGCATATTGGCATCCGTCATACTCTGACTACAAATTCCTTCAAATAAAAGGGAAAAATCTACCCTGGAGGTCCACAAAACCTAACTACGAGATTTGCATTTTTCAAGTTGCAACAAAACCAAACTTCAGTCTGCACGACTGCCACTGCTACTTGCAGAGGATCTTTTGCCAGTATATTTCTGCAACACATTAAAACAAAATACGTTACTATCATTCAGGTCAATGATACAGATAAAGTAAATGTTGCTTGTGCTTGACAATATGCAGAAAACAAATTAAAGGGGCAAAAAGTAAAATGAAGAGAGCCAATTTAAGCGTAAGCTTACCTGCTTTCCAATGTTGAATGGTATGTATTTGTATTTGATCATGTGTGCAATTTGGCGCCTCATAGTAAGGACAAACAGAACAACCCAGTAACAGAGTAATATTGGCCAGAACACAGGAACATCAAACACAGAAAAGAAAGTCATCATAAATGCTATGCAGAAAGCCTTTGTGAAAGAATACCTGCAACCAATAACAACTCAAATCATTACGCTCATTCGTCAACCATGATTTTTTTTAAACTGTTTTCAACAGACACAGGTGGGCTTATAGCATGTTAATATCTCACTATTGTAAATGACATTCCTTGTTAGACATATGTAAAGGGATATGGATTAATGGCAGCACACTATCTCAAAAATGGATAATTAAACAAATCAACTCACGCCACCATACTCATCTATGAAGTTACTCCAGTTATACAATATCAATCATCAATTAGCCAGGTTTTGCTCCATATACCTCAAATTTCAAAAGGGGCAAGGGGATATTCACATATTTTGTTAAGCAATAATAGTTCCCTGATAAAATTTAGTCATTTGGATTTTTAAAACTAAATCTTTGACTAAGCATGAAATTTGTCAGGACAAATAGTCATGTGTTTCAAAAGATGTAAGTGATTATTGACACAGAATTTCGGTAATGGCAATCAAATTAATTGAAGAAGCACAGCCAAATTGTATGATTCATCATGCAACAGATATGGTAAAAAGTGTTCAATATGACTGATAAAACCAGGAAAATAAGTAAGACATGAAAGATAAACAACAGTTTGTTCAATAGAGAATAATATAAATAGAAAATTTATTATTCATGTAAAATTTTAAAAAGATAAAATATTGTTCCTATGCAATTATCAGCTTCTGTATGCAATGCTAATGACTAAAAGTTTGGAGCAAAATGTCTGTGGCAATTAACTCATACTATAGAGAAACATTTTCATCATAGCTATCACCTCTGTAAAGCTTACACTACCTCTATAAAGCTTATTAGCGTCAAATGAAATACAGAAATGACTCAGAGTCATATTCAGGTAACCGAAATGACAAATGAACATTACAAAAATTACAAGTCAATTTTCAATGAAAAAGAAAGACAAAAGTACGAACAAATATAGAGGCATTGAAGCATCAGGTCGGCAAATACAACGAAGGAGTTCATATCAAACTATTAACATGAACCTCACATTTGATCCAGGTTTAGCTTCAAAATTATTAAAGCAGGTTTTGCGTCAGCATAAGATAATGTTCGTGTTTTTATATGTATGACAATGCTCATGCTGTGTTAAATGTTAACAACCATACTATACCACCCACACAACAAAATTCCTAAATTACCAGAACTTAAACTCAGGCAGTCGGCGAATGAACGGTTTGAACTCGTCAGAACCTTTAGTCGGCAGCAAAGGCCCGTCAGAAGGCTCCATTTCAGGATCGACCAACGGTGACAGAAACCCAATCAACAGATTCAGCAGGTAGATGCCCAATCCATAAGACACGATGTAAAATCCCTGGACATAAAAAACCCGCAAAACAAAGATCGACACAATAACCAAACTCCCAATCCATCTATACGTGGCGTGTGGCGTGGATTTATCCAGATAATATTGAAATAGCTTCGCAAATTCCTGCCACTTTTGGTTCACGGGTGCAGCAGCCGAGGCACTGCTGCCTCCAGTTCCTTCCATTCAACTCACAATCTGCAAACAAAAAGCCATACACGAGACTTACAAACAACCAATTCATTCCAAATCTGACAAAAATATAAACATAAAATAAAGGTGCACGCTATCTAATTTCTTGCACAAGCAGACACACGCCAATTAAACGACACTAAATTTACTTGCATAACGAGAAATGTGTAGTTTATAAATCAGAGGTTCACATTCTAATAATCGTAACGTTTAGTTTACATAGATTCCGATTAGAGGAATTAAAGGAGAGAAAACATGCGTCGTTTTCATAGTTGGAATCAATATCTAGTGTTCTGGTGGCGGTATTTGCAGAATCTGAAAACCCTAAAATTTTGGAGGATGGAAATGGAAACTGCGAAAGAGAATTGAAATATGGCGAAAGAATGAGAGAAGCGAAATGCATCGAAGAATTGGAGCTGACCTGCGAGGACAATTTAGATCTCCAACACGAATCGAAGAGAGGATTGAATTGATGGATGACGAAACCCGCGCTTTGCAGATCTACAACGCGATTCCTATTTGGGCCAGAAGTTTTAGTTTTTTCTATTTTTATTTATTTTCCTCCTATTGTCGTTTTTAGACTTTTATATATATATTTTTTATTATTATTTTGGGAAGAAAATCGTTAGCCGAATCTTAAACGGCATATCTGGTTTCAAGGGATTTTATTTTACTTTTTTTTTTTATCTGAAACGAAGGGCTCGTTGCTATTCGTCTGTGATGTGATCATAAAGAAACGAGCTGAGGAGGTTAGCATCCTTGAAGGGCGTGCAACGTGATGTGTTGTTTAACTTAATGCTGTAAATTTTATACTATTTCATTTAAGATTATTCAACTTCACCTCACATTGATGATTTATTAATGCAAATTTTCAGCAATTTTTTTAGAAAAATATTAAAAAATACTTAAACGCGTAAAAAATGAAATGGTGGAAGTATTTATTCTCTCTGATCCATTATTAATAGTGTCATTAATTTGAAAGATATTGAAAATGATGAATCCCATAACTCAATAAGTGCAAGTCATCAAAATTCGGGTTGCCGTAGCCATGCGCTGACTTTCTAACATTTTTTAGTTCACTGCGCTCGTGACATGTTAGTTACTGTTGTAATAACGGATAAAAAAAATTATATTAATCAAAGAAAAAAATTAATATAAATTTAATTAAGAATATTTTAATTAATGCATTACTTAAAATTTAATAAAAAAATTATGTGGATAATTGGGTAGGGTTTAATAGTGTATTATAATGTTTTTTTTTTCAAACTTTTTATCTGTATTTTTAAATATTGTGGTGGCATGAATTTTGTCCCCGAAACTAAACATGAGAAAGGAGAAGTATTTTATTTAATGTTCATAGATTTTTCGTCATGAGCTCGTCACGAATTTATGTATTTAATTTTATGAATTGGATGTTTTGCAAATACTTTTACGAATAATAATGTTTAAGATTTGGAAAAAATAATAGAAAAAATAACATACAAATTTAATGATAAAGATAAAATTAAAAGTTGATAAAATATTTGAATATAAACTATTGTTATTATTGAAAGACAACGTCTGAAATTTTGAGACTTAAGATTTATGTAGTTGTTTATAATTTTCAATACTTATAAAATTTAAATATAATATTTATTCTAACCCAAGTTTCAATTCTATTGTAAATTACAAACATAATATTCATATACCTATTTTTTATAATTACCTGATAACTTTTCTGTAATCTTTACTGGCAATAATCTTAATCTTTGATTTCCATCGATCGTAGCATCATGAACTTCATTTTCTAAATGATACTAATAACTCATATACAATAATATATTTTTAAAAGCTCTTCAAATTCTATATTTTATTTATCATTTTAATAAATTAATAATACAGATGTATTATTTAATAATAATGAAAAAACATTAGAATCAAATGTATAATTTAAATGAAAATGTAAAAAAAAAAAACAATCTAATTCTTAAATTAAGTATCATAAATGTGACACTTTAACTAAATTTGGAATTATTTAGAACGTTCTCACTTTGATAAATACATCATAATTATAATGTTAGACAGTACATTGCTCATATAAAGAGCAATTTTTCTTTCTTTTTTTTTTTTATTTTCTATTTCAGTCCCTCGTAACATGTTTCACCATGCATACAAAACTGAAGAATTATTATTTATTTTTAAGTGAAAAAGGTACACTAATTATGATTTACACAAACCCACGTGACCGACATGAAAATGACACCTGTAGAATCATTGTAACCTTCTCTCGTACTAACCGCACCCACTGCTATTTTCTTTTCTTCTTTTTTTCCTTTACCTTTTTTTTCTCTTTTCTCTCAGCCAATTTCTACCTTCAGTAATTTCATTACTTCGTATCTTGCCTTATAATTTTAAAAAATCCGATAATATTAATTGAAAAAGAAAAAAACATTTTTATTCAATCAGACTGTTTTTTTATTCTAAATATTTTTTCTATAATTCTATTATTGAGTTTAGTGAAGTCATAAATTTGTTAAATTTGAATACCAAATTTTAGAATAATTTTGTTTTCTGGCTTTTTAAATTAAATTTAAGATAAATATTTTAGGAAAACTATTTATTATTTCGATAAAACTCCAAAATAAATAATTGTTTAGATATAAATATGACTTGTTTGCTAAATTCTTTCTGATTCTATGCAGATGGTGATTATTAGTTAAGAACTATTTAATTATTTGAATTTTAAGTTTTGTTGAGTTTTGTTTTGTTTAGTGATTTGTTTTTTTAAAGTGTTTTGAATTTGATATTCTCAATAAGTTGATGTAAGGACTAGGTTGTGTATGTTGAGGTGAAGTTAATTTTTGTAATTTTCATTATGTTATTAATGAGTTTATTGTAAATATGAATATTTATTGAGTGAGAGGGGATATTTGAACACATGAATATTTATTGGTATCGATCAATCATTTAAATTGTTTGAAAAATATATTATTATAATGTTTTCAAAAGTATATTTGAAATTGATTAATTATGTTGTTAAATTTATTTTTATGACGTTTTTACTCAAACGGAAAAGTTTGGCTGAAAATAAAATAGTAATTCATGAAACTACATTCTCGGTTTTATTTTAACTAAAAAAATGGAGTTGAAACTAATTTTACTGTAAGCAACGTTTATTTCAAGTTAATGATTTTTTTGTTAAACAAAAATAACATTACAACTCAACATTAAGTTCCTTAATTTTGGTTATTCAAGTGATTTGCGATGATAAACAAGGACGGATTTGAGAAGATATGTCATTTCCATATCCTCACAGAGAAACAAAGAAGTCAAGAAATGTAACTTTCAAACATATAATTACCAACATAACCTCTAGAAAAAAACACTTCTCTAAAAAAAGAATAACAATAATAATAATAATAATAACTATTATAATAGTTTTGTAATTTTAAATAATAATTTTAATTTCATTTTAATATAATTCTTACTATGTACATTTAAATTTATATTGCATTTATTTTTAAAAATAAAATAGCAATCATTTAGTTAATTATTAAAACATTTTTTAATCTATTATTTAGATCATAACTTTTTTTTAATTTAAACAATCTCATTCTCGCTTTCTTTTTTCTCAGGTCCGTTAAATCAATTTTCAAATCCAAACACACTCATATGACCATTAATCTAAATTTAATTATTTTATAAATAAAAATAATTATTTTGTCGTTTATCATTTTAAATTATCATTTATTTATAATAAAAAAATACACATACGTATGCGTAGTACATGCATTTATAATAGTGAGTGATATATAATGGAGCTCATAATTATATTAAATTTCTTAAAAAGAATACGGACGACAGTTTGCATACATTGAATGTGTGTATGCACGTGCCCAATTTGTTTTTATAATAATATTTACATAAAACACACACACAAACTAAATATACACAAAAAAAGCACGTGTAACATATTGTTTCACCAACTAATTTTCACAATTTTACTAATTTAATAATTGATGATGGAGAAAAAAAAATCAATATTTAATTGTTTTCATACGAAAAATGATAAATTTGTGATACTTTTATTTGCAGTTAAGATAAAAAATTATAAATTATGATTTTTTCAAAGTTTTAGTCATCAAACTCTTGTACCTAATGGATTATTATAATTTCAGAATTTCTTATACAGCATTATTATTACTATCTTTAATATCACGGTGGAAATAATGTTATAATATAAGATCTCGTATATCACCTAAATCTTTGACGATTATGCCGTTATGATTTAAAGTAATTTATTAGTGATAAATATTGATTTTCATGAAAGCTACTTAATCAAAAAGATACACCACGTTGCTCGTAAGAGAAACGATCCATAATATAATAATTACGTTATGGATTATAAGTAAGGTTTTAAAATCATGATTAAATTACTAATTGCTTTTGTTTCAAAGTTAGAAAGTTAACATACGTAGCAATAACTAATCATATTTATTTGTAAGCATCAAAATGACAACATTAGGATAAACAGAATTGGAACCCTCCGACAATTTATTTCAGCTGTTTTTTTTTTAAGAAAAAAATAATGAAAGTTATAAGTATTAATTAAAAGAAAGATATTACATTACAGAGATACGAAAACATTGTTGGAGTAAATGATACGCAAAACTGAAACACTTGTGCTAGTTGAAGAAGATGTTGTGTGGATGGAGACCAAAAAGATGAAGATGTTTTGTAAGTAGATATTTTGCTTAGGTATTTTTATTTTATTTTATTTTTTTTGTTTTGCTTTTTACAAAAGGTAGATTCAGATCCTTTGAGCACAAAGACAAAATATAAGACGATTATTTTATGAATTGGCGCGCAGTTTAAAAGTGGTCACAATTATTACGCGTAATTCGAAGCATACGAGAAAACAGCCCGAAAAAAAGGACCGGGCCAATTGGAAGAAAGGAAAAGTGCAGAATGGTGCGTCCCACTCGCTCCAGTTCGATTCTTGTGGCTGAGGAAGCCAAACTAATCAACGCCAATCTAATCCATCCCAACCACACTGCATCGAAAGATCAACGCTCAGATTTCTCCCACACACGCTCGACTCAACTACGACCAACATCTCACCGTTGATTTAATGCTCTCGTACACTTTTCCTTCTTTGTCGTTATTTATTTCCTTCATGTCTTTCATTTCTTTGCTTCTCAAACTCAGTGCTTCTCTTCACAGTTTCGCCGATTTTTCTCTTTCGCCTTTCTCACTTTTGAAGGTACTTACTTACTGTGCGGTTTTTCAATTAATTTGTTCGTTGAATTTGTTGTGAAATTCTGTTGACTGCCTTTTCTGGTTTGTTTTTGTTGAATTCGGTTAAACTGGAGTTGTTTCGATTTTTGATTTCACGCTGAAAGATGTTGTTACTAATATGTATTCGATTATACGGTAGTGATTTCTGTGTCGGGATGGATAGAGTTGGATTTTGCTTACTTCGTGTGCTGGTGTTGAGTTCTGAATCTTGCGATCTAGTTTTGTTCGTTTTTCTGTAGCTGCTGCATGCGATGAATTTTTAGTTGTTGGTAATTTATGTTTTTTGAAACATTCGTGGATAGGGGAAATTGGTGGTGTGTTGTTTAAGGAAATCTATCAATCATGATGCCTGATGATACTGCTGCAGAAGCATGTCATGATGGTGGGAGGGGTGAAGCTCAACCAATGAACAGGAACCGGTCGGCGTGGATGGCTCATTGGATGAAGTCAAGTTACAAATCAGCATCCCCTGCTTGCAATCGTTTGGGGGTAGATTGTGAGCTGAATGAAGAGAAAGAAGACGGCGGTGCTGAGCAGCATGGTTTGCTTGGTGGGATAGATAGTTCTATGCACGCTGGAGTTGTTGGAGAAGCAGTTAGGGCCACAAGTGTTACCTTCAACAGCGAGGAAGACAATGAAAAAGCGAAGAAGGCATGCTGTGATTCCAAATCATTTCCTACACTGAAATTTACTGGAAAGTTGGATGGAAAATTGCCTCTGCAGAGGGAACAGCACGACGAGGAAGATGGGAAATCTGAAACTGAACCCTGCTCTGGAGATGGCAGTGTTTCTCTCAACAGAGCTGGGACTTCCCGAGCAGGCTTATCATCAATACCTGCACATGTTCCTCTGAACATTGAAACCGTAGTAAAAGAGTGTCAAGTGTTGTCTCAAGAAGTTTTACCGTCAGCTCTGCTGATGAAATCTCCGTGGGATGTTGAACAGCAGAACCTCACTGTTTCAGCATCACTATGGGATGATTTTGTAAAAGCAGCTTCTGACGCAGTGCCAACTGGACGTAGCAAAGGGAAAGCTGTGATGTCCCAACTCACGCATGAACCGTTTGAAATCTGTCAATCCAGCTACAATTTAGCAGCCAGAGGGCGATTCGAAAGTTCCAAATATCATACCTTTTCGTCTCTTTTAATCAGCGAGAAGAAAATGAGCAGCCTCTTAAATCCCCAAAGATCCTTTTTTTCAAGGTGGATGCAAGGTGGTATTACTCGTTTACCGCATGATTCAGCAGCTGGTAGGGGCGATCGCTTATATTTTGTTGGTGGTAAGCAACATGAGATTGAAAACTATGTTTCTAATCCAAATATTACGTGCCAGACTGAATCCTCCGAGGCAGATAAACTACAAAAGTTGTGTGGACTAAACTCTGTGGTAGACCAAATTCCCTGTTCTATTCATGATGTGGAGTCTATGAAGATATACACCAGTATAGATTCAGTTGAAGAATCGTCTAGAGGACGTCCCAAAATTTCCCAGGCAACTCACCATATTCTAATGTCAAAAAACACTGATGTTACCTTCTCTGACAGAGGTCAGTTCTTCAGAGAGCCAATAGCACCTATCAAATTCAAAGGAAACGCTTTCAATGAGATCCTTGATTTCTCTCCACCCACGAGTGGCCATGCTCTGAAGCTGGAAGGTATAGGAAGCTCCATAAAGAATGGAGGAAAGGAAAATGTCCACGATTTCAAATTTCCAACATGCCTAAAGAATGAGTCATCTGCTGAAACAGATACTATGGACATCGATGCTTTACATAAGAATGATATTCTCGGTATGTATGCACACTCTTGAAGGATGTGCCATATGCTATACTTAATGCTTCATTTAATTTTCAGATATTCTTATTTTGATTAATTGAATACATAATGTTAATTATTTTTTTTTTCAGTTAACTTTACTCCTAGTATTAGTTTTTGGAGGATGATGTTGTGTGCAATTTGGTGGTTTTTTGGCTATACAGCTGATCCTTCTTCCTGTTGTCTTTTTCAGGTGATGTTTCATTCCAAACAAATAAGGTAATGTTTCTAATTATAATTTGATCTTCTTCCTACAATGACATCAAATTTTCAATCGTAACTTTCTTTCTCAAGCATTTGGATGATTTTAATGCATTTTTTTTTCATGATTGAAATTTAGGTATATTTTGATGAGCTTACTCATAAATCTATACAGAAGAGAAAAATAAGAAGAAAAAATATAATATATTTTTAAGATAAAATTAACTTATGTATGAATTAATTTATAGATATTCTTATATTAATTTCTCTAAAAGATAAGTTTAAGGACTTACGTATCAAGGACTAGCTTTTTGTGAAAAATAAAATTGTCATTTATTTATACATTCACATTGGTTATGATGAATGCTGAACAGTGTCATACCGAGAAGCAGCTAATTTGAATGGCACTGTTCCTTCGAACCTAGACTTTTAATAATACACACATGCACCAATATATGTCTTCATTCGCATTTGTAGTTGATTATTTAACAACCACGTGCCTTGTAAAATGTGATACTATATAAAATTTTGAGAGGCTAATTAGGTAGGAGTTGCCAAATTCTTTTATTTTGTAGTGCTCCAAGGATAGTCAAAATTCGCTCACGTCTAAAGTTGCAACAATTTCTTCCAGAGAGAAAAACCTAGCAAAATCAATGAATACAGCTATACCAGACATGAACGAAGAGCCTTGTGACCTTCTTGCTGAGGAGGGTCCTGTGGTTGATAGGGAGGCTAGCACATCACGAACCCACAGCCTTGAATTGGATCACTTTCTTTCTCATGCAGATGAACATGTAAGGTCAAATTCTGGCAATAGCTCTTTTGGATCAGATCCTAGCAGCAGATGGGTCAAACGACTCAAGTTGGGCACATTGGGCTCTGCTCATGGGACTGAGGGTACAAGAATAGGAGAACCTTTCTCGCATGAAAAAGCTAATAGTATATTTGGCAAAATTATGAAAGATAGCAAACTCCGTTTGGAACCGAAAATGATATATCAAGCTGAAGGACAAATGGTGCCGCATATACCTGTAACAGTATCAACAAATGGCAAGTCCACTTTAACTGAAGCGAAGAAAACTGTAGAAATTACCCTTTCACATCCCTGGATTCAGAGATGGAGTCATAATCGTGCTGCTTCTTCCCAAAAGAGGCATGAATTAGGGGAGCTTCATGAACAAAAGTCTTCAAATGGCGTGCTAGAAGAGTCTCAAAAGAAACAGTTTCCGAGCATTGCTGCCATGGCTCTGATGGGAAAGGCAATGAATAGTTTGAATCCATCCGAGCTTATGAAAAAGGGACCAGTGATAGTTTGGAATATGAAGGGGTTTTGAAATCGTTGGCCATTGTTGATATAAATTTTCTATGGAGTTTATGGTGGGTGGGCGATTCTCAGGATTAGTCCAAGAATACATATAAGATTTGACATTATGGCTGCTTACTGCTGTACTCGAAGTCTTGGACAAGTTAGAAATGCTAGGGGCCGTGTGTAGCCACAATAATGTTGAATAGTTGCTCATCTTACTTCCATATTCACCTCAGATTTGGCTTAGTCAAAACACAATATAAGCGCTGCATGCATCTGAAGTAGTTATGTATCAGAGCGTGCATTTTTGTGTATGTATAAAATTATTATGCAATAACTCAGGATGGGAGAAATGTCTCAATAGGGATTGAATCCTTTCTTACCACCCAAGTCTACTGCCAACTTAAGCATATATCGTGGTGAAGGAGTTCATATTGGGTTCAAATTTTCATTCTGAATAATAGCTTCTCAATGCAATGATGTTGTGCCACTTTTTAAGTAAAAAGTTATTTACGATTACATAGCAAGGAAGAATGAAAGAGAAAGGACCCTTACCACCATGTTTTCATAGTATAGATTCACAGAGTTTATACGTGATTATAACCTTTATCTTACAAATCGATTTTGTAAAATTAAGAGATAAACCACTACCGGACTAATAATACAAAAAAGTACTCCTAACTCCTAAGATTGAAATTCTCAGTCACAGTCTACTTTAATATAAGCGATTTGTAATTAACTTATCGAAAGGAAAATAAAGAATCACAATTTTCGGTTGTTCAATAATGTTTTCAGGAGTAACCTCAAATTTTAATTAAATATTTTATGAAACGGCTAACCACCTTACAAGTGAACTTTCTAAGAATTAAAATTAGTGAAACATAAATAAGTTATTCAGAAAATATATACACTCGTAATTAAATGTTTAAATATTATAAAGAATTAAATTATAACGTACTTTTGAAGATTTTTATAAGATAAAAAGTTTCACACCATGATTTGGAAGAGAATGGCTTTTAGCACGATTTCATTTACTATGGTGTAGGGAAGACCGAGAAAAGGTTTGAAACACAAAGTATCCCTATTCCCAAAGGATAGAAAGACATAAAGCATCGGAAAGAAAAGATGGGAACATTTGTTTGCAGAATCTAAGAGGAATTTGGTCCATGATACAAAAAGCCATTCATACCCTATTGAAAGTAAATGGCATCTGCATCCGTCTTTTTTGTACAATCTACGAATTGCATACCTACAATGTCTCCACAAACAAAAATTAATGTAAGATAGAACACGACACCGCAGGCTAGCCACTGAATGAATCATACAAGAATCATAATCGTCTTTATGCAAGTATCCATTTTTTTTAAAATAACAAAAATTGCTAAGAATAATCAACATGCCATGTGAACTTTTTTCTGATGGCTATTGAATTATTGGGTCATCGATAATTTGATTTAAGAATCAATGTACAACCACTTTTAGAAGTTGCTGTTTTGGCTTGTAGTGAAGGTGTTTTTTCTCACAAGTGACTAAGCATTTTCGTAGACACCAATTTACTCATTTTTCTTGAACAGGTAAAAATCATTCCACAAAATCTATGTTGTACGTGTCAATCCTTAGGCAATCAATTAATACAAGCATGCAACCTTCTAGACTTACACAACAGCGCTTGTGCTAGTTTCTTAATTCCTTATTGCACACTGCTATAACAAGTACTTGTTTAAATTCAGAATAATTATGGGCTATTCTGTTGCTCAACGTGGAAAGAAGAAAACAGTTCACATCCAGCTTTTCATTTTATTTACTTTTATGCAACTTGATCTGATTTCACATATTGTTTGTTCATTCTACTTTTACATGCAAGACATCTTTCTATTTTGCATATATAACAAAAGGGGGTTCTGATTTCTCAATTTCTGTCCCCGAAGACGGCAAAAGTTCCTTTGAGTGCTTTTTCGAGCTACTTCTTGTCATCAATCCATGCAAATAAGCACTTCCACCCGTTTATATGACAGTGCCATCTTCTATTGTTGCCTTCTCCAATATGACTGTGATTCCTGATCGAATGTAAAATCCATCTTCTGGTCTATCTGCTTCTTGAACTCCCTACAGACCAATAATTTGCATGTTAATAGGTAACATCATATCATAATACTAATGACTTCTGCTTCACAATTATCCAAGATTAGCAAAATATAACCTAACAAAATTGGCTCAAATGTAAAACCAAGATAAGACAATCATGCTTACATCTTTGTTCGTGATGATGACATCTTTCCCTATCTTTGCATTCTTGTCAATTATGCAGTTTCTTCAACAAGGACAACAGGTAATAAAGATCAGATTATTAATAGGTACATGTTAAACCAAGTCTTTATCATTATAATGACACATTGTAGTTAGTGTCAACTTCTAAAACCAACATGTATTGTTCATCTTAGGATGAGATTACCTAATTTTTGTATTCCTTCCAATCCCAATGGGAACCTTCCCCTCTGCCAGCAGAGAAGCAATTTCTGATTCAGTTTGGTAATAGTCAGCTCCCATCATTACAGTGTCCTGTAAAAGGTGGTTTTAGAATTTGAGATGGTATGAATCCCAAAACAGAAAGGCATAGCAATTAGAATACTAGGTTTAGAAATTGTGATAGTTATTACCTGGAGCTCAACACCATAATCCAAACGTGAACGTTCCCCCACTATGGAATGTTGAACGATACATTCCCTTAGGAAACATCCATGGGAGATTATTGCATCCACAATCTGCGGAGAAAATCAAGTATTGTGAGTGACACATCTCACGAAACTACTAGAAAAGTTTTCCAATTTGTGGTCAAAATCATACCCGGCATTTGTCTATCTTTGTGGGTGGTAGGAATCTTGGAGAGGTGTAAATGGGTGTTTTGGGGTCATAAAATTTGAACATTGGATTCTGCAAGAGAGGAGCACAATACAGATATTAGTTTCAGGACACTGACAATTTGCTACATTCTATCAGCTACTTGAAGTCTGAGTTTCATTGTAATTTAACCATTACTGATTACACTGTTGATTTGTTCTCCTCTGAATTAGTATGCTACAATTTGCAATATAGACTGTTATTCACTTATTCCCTAACTCCCAAGATACAACAGTTATAATATGTTGATTTATTTATGGTGACCTTATGCTAAAAGAACAACCACCGATCTGTATCACACAGAAAGCAAAATAAGGGAAACTTAATATATGCATCTCTGATAGTGTGCCTATACCTACAAATTAAGAATACCAATAAATTACAAACTTGACAAGAGTAAATATCTTGACCTCACCTCTTCAGTAAGAGCCAAGTTAGCATCGTAAAATGATTTTATTGTTCCAATGTCTTCCCAATAGTCATTGTATAAATACGCCTGAAAGAAGATAACAGACATTCAACTTTTGTATTGTTACCTCATTTAGCAGTGATCAGTTCCTTGCAAATGCAAGATATTCACCCTTCGAGAATAGATCCAAACATTTGAAAGGAAATATGATTAGTGCAGTTTCTCTTACCTGGACATTGTGTTCCCTCACAGCTGCAGGAATGATTTCAGATCCGAAGTCATTGGCTGTAGGATATCTCCATTTCAAAAGTTTGAGTAAAACATCAGTCTTGAATACATAAACCCCCATAGATGCAATATATGGTGACTTTTTTGCCTCATGGGGTAACAACCCGAAATCAGAAGTATCTGCTTGCTGCATACAAACAACAGGAACACATAGTTACAATGAGAAACGACATAAATATACTACGATCACATTATTATGCTGTAACATATAACTTAATATGTTTTGTACGTCACTGTGTGATGCTATCCAATGATGTATGACAATTCATTCTGGATATACATATATATATATATATATGTGTGTGTGTGTGTGTGTGTGTGTGTGTGTGTATATATGTATGCATGTATGTATATATATATGTATGTATATATATGTTCGGTCTGATAGTGACCAGGAACCTATTTCAGTAGAACATTAATTGGCCTAGGGACTTACCATTGCTTTTAGATCAGGACCCTTTGGTTTTTCTGAAAAATGGATGATACGACCTCTGCCATCTACCTTGACCAAACCATAATCTGATGCACGGCTGAAAAAAAGGTGATTGGAAATGAGACTTGAATAATATTAAACTTGGTCGAATGTTGTGTCGAGGAAGTTATTCTATGGTGACTCCTTCCTTTCCAATGGAAGAGAATATATTCTCCAAGTAACACAATGGTATAAAACAAAGAAACATGCCACTTCAGAAAGAAAAAAAAATGCAACAAAAAGAACCACAAGTAAAAGGTGACTAAACACACCTGTCACCTACAGCAGCACATGATACTGTAATATCTGCATTTCTGTCAACGTGACTCTGCATATTTATTACAAAATAGATAACCAGTAAATAAGAACTGCGAAAAAGAATGAAGAAACACTCCTGCATGTCTAGGCAAAATTGTTAAAAGACTTTATGCAAGAGCATAAGAAGGGTAGGAGAAAATTGTTAAAAGACTTTATGTCTAGGCTCTTAATTAAGAACAATTAACCTGCATACCTGCACAAGGTCCATGTAATCCATTCGGTATAGATGATCTCCGGCCAAGATCAATACATTCTCAATGTTTTGGTTTTTGGCATCCTACAACATTTTCAAACTATCATCATTCTATTCAACTTGAGAGGAAAAAAATATGAGAGGGGCACGCAGTATATAAGAAAGATTATACCTCAAATACCCATGTAAATTGCCTCACAGCATCTGCGGTTCCTTGGAACCATTTCTTTCCAGCTTCTCCTGGAGTTTGAGTAGCCGCCAGAACCTATTAAGTATTTGAGTTGTTCTGTCATATTAAATCATAATGAACAAAAACAGTGACAGGTCAACAATCATTCTTGTGGCTTATACTTCTCTACCAGTCACAGCACATAAAACCGTATCTCCAATAAAAACATAATAAAATTTTATCAACACTTTACCATTTCATGTCTTATTCCCCACAGACATATCTTGCACAAAAAACCAACCAGAGAATGATGTATGAGTCATTTATGATCTCTAACAATCACCATCCTATTTTGGATACATACCTCCACACATCCATCGCCGAAGTTGATTCCATTTCCAAAATAGGTGCGGGAGATGTGACGGTTGAGGGATGCAGAGTTGAATTGGGTCAGTACAAATATTTTGTTGAGGCCACTGTTGATGCAGTTGCTCATTGGGATGTCTATAAGCCTGTAGCATCCTCCGACAGGAACCTACAGAAACATACTTTATCATCTCATCTCATCATGAAAGTGGAACTCCAAGAAAGAAATGAGTTTTACTCACAGCAGGTGTAGCAGCTCGTTTGGTGAGAGGAAATAGTTGAATCCCAGGACCCCCTCCCAGAATGATGGAAACAACATTTTTTGGGTCAGCCTTTCTCCTGAGAAACGCTGGCATTTGAAAAGCCTGAAATTGAAATTCAAAACGAGAATATTGCGTGTTTGGTTTCACATCCCAGATATAGAAACTATTTTTGTTAATCTCCAATAAAAATATAATACAATTCTACGTTGCAGACGTGATTTCTTAGTTCTTAATGTGCTTCCAAACACACTGGTCAAGATCATACTGACCAAGATCATAAAAACTGGGAGTTAGAAAGTATAAAATGGATCCAACAACAGAATTGGACTTACCACTGATTCTTTGGTAGTACTTGACGTAAGAACAGCAGAAACAACACCAGGTTTGGCCTTCTTCACCCTCTCCTGGTTTCTCAAACTTAAGGCCAATTGATTAATGATCCAGGGACTGTAATTAAGGCTCCCTTTGAGTCTCTCACCTAAAAAACCACCATCTTGACGAAAAATATTGTCTTTTCTCGAGTTTACGAAATGGGTATTCGCTTTCAAGGTCACACAAGCAGACACCATTGTGATTGCCTCAACACTGAGAAAAACCTCAATTTCAGGTACCCCAGATGGTAATGATGTGCGACAGTTCAATTCCTTGCAAAAGGACAACCTCCAAATCTCAAAAGCTTGTACTTTGAAGTTGCAACTGTAAGCAAACCAAGTGAAGTATACATTACATTATAACAGTACAGCACAAAGCTGGAGTCACAGTTGATTCTGTCAGAAACTTGAAAGTGACACTAAAATAATAGCAGTGAATGGAAAGAAAAGAAAAATCTTACTTTACAACAGTAGGAATATGAAAAGAAAAACCAAGGAATATGAAGAAGTAAAAACTCAACACCCCCAGTTACTTGGAAAGGAATTTTAAGGCAAACAGTTAGAATATGAGCTATGAAGAACAAGAATTGAACTAACATGTGTTGTGTTTATGATGCAAATGGGAATTCAGAAAACTGATCAGAGGGAGGATTTATATTACTGGAAAAGGCAATGAAGGTGGATGAGTTGATAGTGAATGTGATCAAGTGGTGTGAAAGGTTGTGGTTGCCTTTATTGGCTTGTGAGCCTGAGTTTTCACGAGAAAGATGGGAAAAATCTCACGCTTTGGTATAAATCAGTTTTCAAAAACTATAACAGAGCATGTGAAGTATAATTAAATAATGTTGGTTTGCTTCTATGATCTGAAGATCATGTCTAGCTCAAGTTTCTAGGGTCCTCTTATAGAGGGAAAAGTCATTAGGAAACAAACAAATGTCAATTTCAGGCACTAGCCGTTCGTGAAATCAGAGGAAAGTTTTGAGAAAGAAATATGTAAAATTAAAGCTAATTTCCACGGTTGTCATTTGACGACATGTTGCAACATTTCTTTTTGTTGATTATGAGCATGATTTAACTTATCTTCGTAAACATGATTATTGTTGAACTTGATTGAGTTTGATAGGGTAGTTTTCATTCTCGCCATTGGTAACTGGCATTTCCCGTCCAAGAATATAACAGGTTAAATCAAGCAACTTATGCTCAAACATCTTCTATCAATGTAATGATAATGATGATTAAAATTTTCTCACTCGGTTATATAAAAGCTTAAACATGTGTTATTTACTAAAAGATTAAGAGTAGGTTTAGTTTGAAAAATTGCATATTTTACCGGATCCAAGTGTATACGTAGTTTAATAACGAAAGTCACTTAGCTCTAAATCACCCTTTCAAATTCAACTTCCTTAATTTCATGAAATTTGTAAATTTTCAACGTCAGTAGTTCCATAATTTCAGCTGTACATTTCTCCCGTATACATTCATTTCTTTCAAATATTTGCTATAGTTTAATATGACCATAGAAAACCTTTTTTAAAATTGAAAAATAATTGAACTGAATTTTCGATATGTGGCTGTATTAAATATTGAGAAGGAGGATTTACTATTTATTTTACTCATATTTATCATGATTTATATCGGTTAATTTAACTGTTTCTACACAGAGAGATTAAAGAAATCAGTCTCATGGAAACAATTATTTTAATTTGATTAAAAATGTTTAAAATATTCAAATCGAGGTCTATATACATTGATAAATTCAATTTTAATAGTAAAATAGATACTCATGTATAATTTAATATTTTTTCTGTCCATTTGTGGATAAGTGGAATGAGTATTAATATACCCATATTTATACACAATATTATTATAAAAAAATTCTTATCATTAATAATAATATTGTTTGAGATTTTGAACATAAATATATTTTATTTCCATATTTAAAATGGTATTACCATAATTTGAATTTCGAACTAGTAGCTATCAATTATTTAGCTGAGTTATAAAATCTATCACTTAATTAACTACAGATGGTGATTATAATATCAGTGTTAGTACCAACTTTGACCTAAATAATTTTTTCTTTTTAAATCCCAAAAATGGTGTCTAGTGGTTGATTGAGTGGGACCCATTTAAGGTACAAGCTACAAGTAGATTATTCGTAGGTGGGCCATAGAAGTCTCCTCCAGATTTTGGATATAGAGTCCAGCATCAGCATTCACGGTTCTCAATTTCTCAATGTGGGCCCAGTTGGGCCGAACTCAATTTTTTTGTGTTTGTGGATCTCGTGCACTCTCCAGCTGAACCCTTCCCAATGTTTCCCACGCACCAATCAATAGCCAAGTAACCAACCAATTATCATTATTTGTATTTTATTTTTATTTTATCATTAAATTTTTAAATATTATTTAATGTAATGTTTTGCAAATTTATTTTGTAAGGTTTTCGGCTGGTATATTAAACTGTATTTTTATTTTTATTTTTTTTTGAAAAACGTGTTCTCCCTTAGTACGTTCGACCACAAAAATTCCCTAAAATATAAGAATTTTTAGGCTTAATTGTTTTTTTTATGGTGATCATAAATATCTTAAGACGAACAGGAAAGAATAATTTCTTTTGTCTTAAAAGTTTCTTTGGGTCATTCTCGATTAATTTTCAGGATAAGATCAAACTTGATATTTTTTTTCAAATTGATTTTATTATAATATCAGAATTTTCTATTAAAATCAATTTGGATGTGCATGAGATATTTTTTTAAAAAATGTATTTTTTAATGGTGAATAGACATGACAAAATGGATATTGCATTTTAGCAATTCGTTTACTTCGGTTTTTAGATAAAAATCTCACTTACGGTGAAAAAAGAAATATCATTTTAGTAAATATAAAAATAACGTAACGTGGTTAGACTGATTAGGGTTTGTATTCAATATCCTCTCGGATCTTTGAATCACCTATTGATATTTATTTATTTATTTTAATTCTTAGGAAGGGGTATTTAACCTTCTAAATTTTATTTTATTTAGTAAATAATTACCTTAACTTTTTTTTTTCTTAATTGATCCTTGGATTATATATGTACAATACACACTTTAAATTTTAGTTTTATTGCAATCGATCAATAAATCTTACTATATATCACCATAAATTTATCTTATATATTTGAGGTAAATTATTTACACTAAATGTCAACTATTTATCATTTTTTTGTTATATTTTTTTGTAAAAGTCAATCATTTTTAAGGATTAACAGGAATAAAATTAAAAATCTAGGTGTCAAGTAAAGTTCATAAAGAAAAGTTTAGGAGATTAAATATTATTTTTATTACTTTTTCTATTTAACTTTGAATTTTGTGTTTAATTTGATAACAAATAAGTGAACTAATTCATTACATAATTTAACAATCGCCTAAATTTTTTAAAAAATATAACTATAATCAATAGGACAGCAAAATATGAGAAATCATTATGATTATGCATGACATTGAAATTATTTATAAATTGAATCCTAAACAAATATAGAAAAATAATTTTATACGAAATAAAGTTGGACAAAAATATAAATATAATCCATATACACAATAAGTTTATTTTAGTTACAAATTCAAAATAAATAAATATTGAACTTAATCGATATTAAAAAAATAAATGGTTTTTTGGTATGAATTTAATCCATTAAAGTTTTCAAATTGAATTCCACTTTGAAAGTGAGTGACATTGAATTTCAGATTCCAAAAACTCTTGTAAGTGTCATGTAATGTAACATAATGTCGACAAAAAAATGAAGGGCACAAATCAATTTGATTTATATTGTAAAGAGAATTACTTAAAAAAAATAATAATTGATTTTAGGGTTCAAAAGAAACAAAAATACTACAATCCAACGTAGGGATCATAATGAATGGGAAGATGGACGATTCACGTTGAAGGGTACATTGAAAGCAGATAAGGATTACACTCACGACTGAGAGAGATTGATGGAGAATTGCAAAAAAAAAATATAATTCAAACTGGTTTGTAAAATAATATTTATATTTATTTATTTATTAGTTAATTTATTAAGGAAATTTAATTCTATAAATCGATTTTATATATGATTGAATTAAAATGTAGATTTAATATTAATTAATTATATTATGAGAAATATACTAACTAGTCTATAATTGGATTTCAATTAACCTTATTAAAACAAAAAAAAAAATAGTTACTAGTTAATTATTTATGATGAAATATAAGATTAAAGCAAAAAATATTTAGTCATAATCAACTTTATTTTCGCTATTTAATTTTTGTATGTGGATTTTCTTTTGTTTTTTCGATTTTCAATTAGAAAAAGTCATCTATGATAAATTTACAAAATTTGGAAGAAGAGACATTCCCAGTTTTCAATTCAGACAATACCAACTAATTTTTTAACGTATTTTGTTTGATTTCTTGTTTGTTTGATTTATAAATTGTTGGGTTTCATTTGGCTCTTGACATAGATCGGACACGTGTCCCACAAATATAATGAGGAACACTTATCATAGATTTAACATTTAACATGGTTTCTAACGTTTGGCAAATTAGAGGGTGGGTGTGTAAATAGAAGAAAACAAGGTACAAAATGACAAAATTCACGTGCTATGTTTGCTAATATTATGCTGCTAATCATAATCAGTGGATAAGTAGAACGCTAATAACATTATTTTCATGTTCAAAGAAATGCATTCAACTTACATTACCTGTCTCCCTTTTCTGTTTCATCCTTCAATCAAATTCTGAACTATTTTATTTCCAAATTATTAGAGAATTTAAGTTTGAGTGAATAAGTACAAATAAAATGATTATAATAATTTTCAACACAAAATTTTAAAATAAAGATTTTATGAATCTTTTTATTTATACATTATAATTATATATTTTTGGTTTTATTGAATTTCTAACCATTACTTTTTCACATTCTCATGCTTTTTCTTAACTTGGATATGCAATTATCTAATACCTTAATGGATGTCTAGTTTCAAAATACTATTAAATGGTACTATTTTTCCATCACTTGTTTTGATTTTGATGAGAATATTCAGTTTAGCTTGTAAATTGACCTTAGTTTATATATATTAATCCAGTTTAGTTTAAGAACATAACAGCATAAATAGTAACTGAAAGTTATGATGCAGAAAAATCAAGGAAAGAACTTGGAAATGCAGTTATTATTGTTGAGTGTGTGGACGATGTTAGTTTTAGGAGATTTTTCTTGGCTGCTCTCCAACCATTATTCCAAGTTCCTTCTAGAAACATGATCAAGAAATAGATATTCAAAGTTATACTTGTGAAAAATCAATAATTTTAACTTGTTTAGATAGTTTTGATGGAAGAATGGTCATTACATCAAATATGTGGACTTCAAGCAATAACAAAAAAAAATATGGCTGTCACTCAATATTATATGATGGCTTTTTGACTTTACAAAGTCGTATTTTGAGGTAATAATAGAAATTCTTACATTATAACTTTCCTGATTGTATTTGATATAGTATTATATGACATGTTTTTATTATAAAATGAATTTCAATACAAAGTTCTGCTTTTCATTTAAGTAAGATTTCTCATGCAACTTTTTTTTAGCATAACTTTACATTTTTTGAAAAAAATTCAGTCACTAGAGTTAGAAGTCTCACATCAACCAGAGATGACCAATTTATAATAGATAAATGAATATAAACCTTACTTTACAAACTGGTTTGTAGAGTTGAGTTAGATTTATAAGTAAGTTGTACGATAATTTTTATTTTTTTTTATATTAAATATCTAAGGATACACTATGATATATATTCGTACTTGAAGTATAGACTTACTATCCACATCAGATTTTATTATGATTATTATATTCTTTATCAGTATTTTTATTATTATTTTTTAATAATTAAGGTTTTATTAAATATTTTTGAAAGAAAATGGTTTAGTTTTATTTGTGAAATATTATGAAGATAAGTAAATATCTCATAAGATTATATTAAAAAATATATCAAAAGTTACCATTTTGGTACAATTCATTTAAGTATATTTTTTAGGTCTAATTAGCTAAGCCCAATTCATTAAGTGAGTGAGAAGACTAAGTCACTCAACATCTCTATTTTACCCTGTGGGTGGGTAGGTGCATGTTGCGAAAATAATTTTCTAGACTTTTAAATTTATTTTATTAAAAATTATTTATTTTCATAATTTCAAGGTTCTTTACCTTAATCAATAAATAATCATAGCTTAAATAAACAAAGATTACTCTCTTGCAAAAAGATATTTAAACTTTTCAATATATTATTGTACGATTTAATATATTTTTCAATATCTTAAGAGTTATTTTTGTCATTTCCATATGACACACAATTATCCAAGTTCAGGTACACCTGATACACTTATTGAGTTGTGGTAAGAATCCAAAAACAACTTTCTTTTTAATGTTAATCGATTTGGAACTTTAATAAATCCTACATGCGAGACAACTATCCAAGTTCACATACATCTAAAACACCAATTGAGTTGTGGTGACAATCCAAAAACAACTTTCTTCTTGGTATTGATCCATCGATATGGAACTTTAATGAACCAACCATTACTTAATATTCACATTTACTTCTTTTTTTGTGTAATATCCGTAAGTTGTTGACTAGTGGTGTTAAAAGTTGTTTACTATCAAAAATCTGAGTAAAATGTTTCAATTTATCTCTCTGTATATATACATTACAAAAGTTGATACCCCAATGATCTTAACTAGTGATTGAGGATGTTAAGAAGGGAAACTCTGGTCTTTATCAAACGCCTAAACAGAAATTCAAAACCTTCTTCAAGATCTTGAACAAGCGACTCCACTTTCTCCAACTGGTTTTGCAGTCTACTAATGTTATCAAATTTACTTGTATGGGAAAACATGCAGGATTGCAATGCTTCATCAAGTTGAGCAAATTCACATTCATCTGCCAACTTTGAGCACCCTACTTTCTTCGTCTGCATAAGCTTGGAAACCAAACTCCAGCTGCTTGACTTTGATTGTGCACTCCCTGAGATCAAATGAAGTAGCGTCTGAAATGCTGATAGAGTGACCACTTCCACGTTCTCCATTAAATTAACCAAAGCTACTGTTTGATTATCTTTGTTTGCAGGTGATGACATGCTGCATTTTCTTGGGGTACCCTTCAAATTTGCCAAGGCTTTTGAGATGGCCCTTTTGACCACCTTTCTTGAAGTCAAGAACTTCTTAATCTCTGATCTGAGCTCTACTTCACCCCCCTTTCTCCTTCTCATAATCGATTGAAGTTCTCTCATGCACTCTTTTGTGTGCAGTAGAGAGTCTTTGGCGGTTGTGCACACATCTAAGAGCCTTAAGGATCCATTCAGAAGCTCATCCACCCAGTTTTCTTGACTCTCACGGTGAAGTGCTTCTTGAGTGAGGGGAAGCTGAAACAAATTTTCTACACATTCATGTAGATCTTGCAACCCTCCTAGCTTGTGGCTAAGGGTTGAAGAGGAAGAGGAGGTTTCATGGGAAGCCCTTAACCTGTCCAAGTGCTCATTGCATTGTAGGATAAGTGGGTGTGCTCTAGAGGGTAAGCTGTTTGAACGAGCATGGAAATGGGATTTTGAGTTCAACTGTGAGGTTGCCATTTTTTCCTCAGGGGAAGAGAAGGCTAGATGTTGAGAATAGAATTCAGTTTTTTGATCTACCTTCTTGCTAATGCCATCTTCTCAATATATATATAACAGTGTGTTGAGGACACAAGGAATCTCACCTTAAACTAATATCAATAAGTGCTAACAAATCAAGATTTGGATCTAAACATGATCACATAATTGTTAGGAAAGTGTCTCCCACATGGAAACTCTCCAACTAACACTTTGCTCCGTTTTTCTCTCTCACTTCGATGATTTACCATAAAAAACATGCATTTAATGATGTAAATTGATCTGCACGTGTGGACTACTTGATGTCTTAAACAATGGCTGCAGTACTGCTGAGCTTGTCTCTCATGCAGAAACAAGAACTGCATAACTCTATTTCCCGTTTATTAAAATAAAGCTAACATTGTGTGAGAGAAAAGAAGGGGGAGAGGTGAAATGGAGCCTGAGCCTGTGTTTCTGTTGCATCTCATTGATTTAAAACAAAACTGTCTAATGGTCAGGAACACGAGGTCTGTAAAGTAAGAGAACAAATTGAGTTGAGATTCAACTTCCATCCAGTGCCATGTGCTCAACATATATAATGGACATTTACTGAAGATGCAAGGAGTCTCACATTAATGAGTGCTAACTAATCAAGATTTGAATCCAAACATAACCTTATTAATGTTAGTGCAATGTCTCCCACAAGGAATCTCCTGACAACTCGTTTCTCTTAATTAATATGCTATCATGCAACACACGGTTTGCAACAACTGCTTTGAAAATTAGTTCTTTAAAAAATGTATTTCACTGTCACCCCTCGTGTGCATGTGTAGACTTGTTCGATGGCTAAAGCACAGGCTTAGGTCACGCTGGCCATCGGTTGCTGCTACATGTGCATGATTGAATAATAACCAATAGACTATAACATCTATAAGTGAACTGAATAAAAGAAAAATGTTACTGAGCAGTTGCTTTTCTGCTTCTGTGACTCTAGAAGTAAGAAAAGTGTTTACTGTTCTATGATTCTTTATTTTCATTTATGTTAATGGTGAACTTTTAGGAGGAAAAGGAAAGTTGAAAGATGAGATGTAGAGGGTAAACACAGGAACTGTACAAAAAGATATAGATGTTGAAGTAACAATAGTTTGATCCTCAATCGATATGTATTTAATACATTATAAACAAATGTAATCACATTCATGTACAATTGTGACACTCGTGGGGGAAAATTGAGGGCACAAAAATCAAGTAGATACTATGATTAGTGGTTGAAGATGTTGAGAAGGGAAACTCTGTTTCTGATTAATTTTCTTGAGAGGTGATCAACACCTATTTCGAGATCATGAATGCACAGCTCCAAATTTTCCATATCACTATGAAAATTGTCAATAGACGAAAGCTTGTGACTGACGAGAGACTGCAAGGCTGCATCCACCTTTTGAAATTCATTTGTGTTTGATTCTTGAGAGTCACAAGCTTCTCTTTTAGGCTTCATCAACTTGGATATTGCTGACCATCTGCTGGGTTTTGAGTGTCCTTTTTGGCCAGAGATAAACATCAGCGTGATTGTTTCCGCTTCATCTGAGAAGCTAAGCATACTTGAAGTGTTATCGCTTTTGTGCTTCAAACTTTTCAGGGTCTTTTGAATTTGCTTCTTCATCTTCTTTCTCATAACCAAGTATGTCACACATTCAACTGCGAATCCATTTTCACTGCCTTTCTTTCTGCGATGATGCAGAGAACTTTGTTTTCTTTTCAATAGCTACCATTTTGTCCTCCTGAGAAACAGATCCTTTAGAAAGTAATTGCAGATTTATTTGAAGCCCGATTTCTCGTGGTTGGCTTTTGCTTTATATATAGGAAGTGAAGTTACATATTATGGGAGACAAGGAATAATATTTTTTCCTCAAATGTCACCTAATGAGTATGCAATTCTATCATATTGATTTGGATATCAACATCATCACTTGAAACGCTTTCCATGCATCCAACCCATCCCACAACTTCTTTATTTATAAGATAGGAATCACATGGCAGATTTCAAAATGGCACATCTTGAGAATATAATAGTTGATGGTGTGTGATGATGCATGCATTTGTAATGGGAGTTTTTGTGTGGAGCATGAGAGGAGTTATTTAGTAACATAATTGACTTTTGAGTCTTATGATTGTCTGCCTATAACAGCTCAGATTAAGGACAGGTGGAATCTTCATCTTCTGATATATTGGTCACTTGTTGGTGGGGATGCTTATGTTCAAGGAGCAAACTGAGTGCCGAAAGATGGTTCAAGGAACACGCCTAGGTTTATGACGCACAAGTTAATAAAAAAAAGATGATTGTTCAAGGAGCAAGGCTCACCAAGCTTGAGTAGGACTGGAGGTGCAGCAGCCTGTTTTCCCTCCACTGCCAAGAGCCGGAGGTGGTCGCTGCTCTGTGAAACCAGCCTCACGCTGTGCCCTCCTGTCTAAGAACCAGGAAACCGATGCCTTCGCAAAGGTCCCATGGACCAACTCTCAGCTTGGAATGGGCAGGCCAGCAAGTTGCAACCTCAAGACCAGCTTAGCTAGCCATAGCCTTGTTCAATCATCCTCTTGCCCCCACTCAGGTCACAAGCTGGCGTTACCCAGCCCGGCAGACAGACATGTACGTCAGAAGATTTATAAAGACTCTTTTATCTAATATTCTGAACGGTGTGGGACTTGGAAATGGCAATATTCAGTACTTAGAGTCTTTAGTTGGAAACTGAGGCTTGTTCCTTCCCGTCTATTTTCTCCATGGTATGATATGATACATCATAATACATTATAACCTTGTAACCCAAAGGTTTCGTTGAGTCATTTTAAGGTGATGAGAAAAACATAAAAGTGGCATTTTAAAGTGTTGATTCCACTTTGATTAATACCCTCGCAGAAAAACTTCAATTTGGATTATATCTTTTAATTCAATTCTTTATGGATCTCCAATTCGGAACCATCGGGTCCAAAGAATGAAAATTTGTTTGTGCACCTTCATCATTTCTTCTTACACCCCTTAAGTATGATAAAGGTAAAATAACACCTTTTATTAAAATATAAAAGATAACTTAATTTTCTCTAAATACCCCTTTACGTCCTCCATCCTCAATCAAGGTTTTTTTTAAGAACGGTGCAATTCGTTGTAAAAGTTATGTAAATAGATATTTTCTTAAAAACTTACTAAGATAGAAAAGTTGTGTAAGAAGTCATGGTGAAGTAAGACAAATTTTTATCAATGAAGGTAAATTTGTGTTAGTAGTGGATGAAATTGTTTGAATCAAACACAACTTCTCTTAACATTAATGAAGTCATGGAACTTGAAACCTTGAGACGACTTCAAACTAATTGAATAATAATGAAAGTTGTGGAAAGTCATCACAAAATAAGTTGTTGGCATAACCTTGACCTTGACCTTGAAACTATAGTTGGACGACAATATAGTGATCGTCCTAGTTAGTTTTTCACATGAAATGAGTAGAATATTTGTAAAATTAATGGAAGCAGAAACCCATGAAAAAAAGTATCAAAAAGGGATAAAAAAGCATCGTCAGGGTATGAGATAATTGGGTTAAAGCATGGTCTGCCATGTTGGAACATAGCTGGCCGAGTTAGAACATAGTCAACCAAGTTGAAACACAGTCGATTGGATTGGAGAGGTGAATGAAGTGCGATGGTCGTCGGAGGAAGTCCGTTAGGTTGAATTAAAGAGACTAACCCTAACTCTAACCATAGTTAACTAACCATAGTTTTTTAATTGTGATTAACTAACCCTAGTTAACTAATTATGGTTAATTCACCCTAACCCCAATCATAACAATGATTAACTAACTATAACCCTAACACTAACCATAATTCTAACCCCAACCATAACCATAAACTTTAACCCTAAATCTTAACCATAATCCTAACTCTAAATCCTAAACCTTAATCTAACCATAAGTCGAGTTTCATTTTCTTTACAAACATTAGTTTCTCTTTTCTATGTATAATTAACAAACTATTTACTCAGCTAAAAATAAATAAACTTTACCATAAAAAAAATAAAAATAAAAAAATGAGATAATATGACTTGTTAATATCTAATCAATCATAAATCCATGAAATAGAAGAAAACGAATTGAACAGATAAACTAAAAGTTCAAATTGATCAATTTTATTTTTATAATTTTATTATTTTCTATTCTAATATACATAAATATAGATATAAACGCTAAAAAAACACATGATTATATAAATATACATATTTTCATCTTTCATATAATACAATGCAAAAAACTATTCTTTTAAAATATTTTTCATTTAAAAATTACCAAGCTTAAAATATGATCACCATAGGAGAAACTTGAATCTTTGAAAAAAAATCACATATAAACACTTGTTGATCTACCTAAAATCAAAATTTAGTTGAAAGAAAGCAGGTGACTATTCAAGAAAAAGAGACATTTCATTAGGTAAGAAAAAAGAAACATAAAAGGTAAGATGGTGACTGAAAATTCTGTACTAAGGAGTGAGAGTTTATTATAATAATATATTATTACGTAAAGTATTGTTCAATAAAGATTTAAGAAACCAATAAAAAGAACCTATTTATTTCTTTTGTAAGATACTTGCAATATCTTCTGAAACTGATATATCATTGGTGGCGATGCTTATGCAGTGTTCCAAAATGCACTCAGTTTGCATTAAAAACAGACATTACATTTATAAAAAAAAGTAATTGTTCAAGAGCAAGGCTCACCAAGCTCATTTGAGGACTGGAGGAGCAGCAGCCTGTTATCCCTCCACTGTCAAGAGCCGGAGGTGGTCGCTGCTCTGTGAAACCAGCCTCACGCGGTACCCTCCTGTCTAGAAACCAGGAAACCAACGCCTTCGCAAAGATCCCATGGCTCAGCTCCTGACTTGGAGTGGGCAGGCCAGCAAGTTGCAGCCTCCAGACTAGCTTAGCAAGCCATAGCCTTGTTCAATCACCTCAATGCCCCCACTCAGGTCACAAGCTGACGTTACCCAGCTCGGCGAACTGACATGTTTGTCAGAAGATTTATAAAGACTAGTTTGTCTAATATTCTTAACAACATGGGACTTCCAAATGGCAATATCAAGTTCGTAGAGTCTTGAGTTGGAAACTGAGGCTTTTTCTTTCCCGTCTATTTTCTCCATGGTATGATATGATACGTCGTAATAACCCAAAAGGTTTCATTGAGTCATTTTAAAGTGTTCATTCCACTGTGATTAATACTCTCATCAGAAAATGTTCAATTTTGATTATATCTTTTAATGTACTTATGGATCTCCAATTCGTGTTAGTCGTGGCCCTTTTATGCATACTATAAAACTGAGATGAAAATGTCTCTCCAATTTTATGTTTGAGTTAATATTTGTGTCTCTAATTTTGAAATCCCTATGAAATTTCTTTTATTCACAATACAAATTTCATATGCTTATGAATTATTACTTACAAATATGTTTTTGGGCCTTGTATTTATTTGACAGGCTAGAAATATATTGTTTTGTGCAGACTGTAAATCTGAGATGAGAATTATGGTTTCTGCTTTTCACAGTTGATAGAAAAGAGTGGGACTTTGGGGGTTATCACAGCAGCATGAAAATTGTATAAATGGAATGAATTTTTTCCTATTTATCTTCTTTATTTTATAATTTCATGGGCATATTGTAATTGCCAAAGCCGTAAGAGCTTGTTTCTTTTATATTTATCTATTGGTAGGAGACTGTGGTAAAAGTTCAATTTTGAAATAGTTTCTCATTCATCATGCACCCATTTAGCAGAAGTCAAATGTTTCTTTGTGCTTGACTGATGGTCACATTTGATGATTGTGTTTCTTTTAAGGTTCCATGGAGTAGGCTTGGCCAAGATCCAGTCCCAGTATATTTGGATTGCATTTTCTTACTAGATGAATCTGCAACTCAGTTGGGGGATGTTGTCCAAGACGCTAAGAGCTGATTAGAGGTAAGAATTCAGAAGTAAGATTTAGATAAAGTGTATTCACTTTGGGTTGAAGATGATTTATTTGAGGCTCACTTTTCTTCCATTTGGCAACAGGAGATGGAACTGAAACTTTGGGAGAAATCACAACAGTTAAAATCAGAAATGGTATGAATTTCACTTTTACAAAACTGCACCACTGTCACAAAACTTTTGCTTGTTTCTTGTCAAAATCTGTATATGTTAACAATCGAAACTATCCCAGAGTTGAAGGACAAATTCCAGCCTTACCCCCAAACCTCAAACAAAATGTTTCGCATGAAAGTTGGTAACAAATTTGCCTTATATTAAGAATTCCTTATATCAACTCATGTCTCTTTGTGCCTGCAAGTTTCTGTATGATTAAGAATACCTTGTATTAACTCATGTCTCTTTTTCTTTAATGTTAAGAACCGATCATGGTTGGGATCCCTCACTGGCACCATCATTTGAAACATGAAGCTTTCACTTTCTAATATTCCCATCAGATATGAGGATAGTGACAGGTAATAGAAAATTTTGGAATGTTTTGTGATGGAAATTAGATCTCTCAGCCTTTTATACCCTTTTATTGCCTGGTATTTTCCTTTGTAGCAATCAGGGCGATCGTTTGCAGCTGGAGTTATGCTGGATAAACTCTCTGCCGCGACAGTTGATGATACCGGGAAAGAGACTTCTATTACTTGAGGTACACTAGATTGCATTCAAATGGTTTTCATGTGACTGGTATTGGCTGTAATGATGAAATTCTTTTGTAAGATTAAGATGCTTGTTCAATTTTAAAACTGAGATGAGAATGTCCCTCCAATTTTAAATCTGAGTTAATATTGTGTCTCCAATTTTGAAAGCCATATAAAGTTTCTGTTATTCACAATGGAAATTTCAACTTAGGTTTTCCAAAGAGTTCTCGAAGCGTATGCTACAAAGCTCTTTGCTAGACTCCCAAAGGGGGGAATTGGAATTGTTGCTGCAGCCACAAGCGTGGATGGACAAACAAAGGTATTTTCAAAGCAACTGGTTATTCATCGTAGTGAGAAGTTTCATATTAGTGCTGTCAAACAACTTTCATTATGTGTGTTTTTATTCTCTGTATATCTTTTTCGGTTACTCTTCTTTTTCAAGAATTTATAAACTTTTAAGCTTTCTCTTTTACTCTCTTGGTTTTTGTAAACGTTAGATTTTTTTGTTAAAAGGTAAGATAAGCCACTTGATTGGATCTTGATGGTTGTGCTGTTCTGTCTGAACTTTATATTTGTTATCCCTTCCTTTTTCTGTTGTACTTTTCTGATTTGCAATTACTTGATTTCATAGAATTTTACAACATTGAAGCTTTTAGATTTTTCACTAAATGCTTAACAAGATGGCATGCATGTTTATAACTTGGTATAAGACTCACTCACGGTGCATTTTGCAGTTATGTCAGTGGCATTTGTTGGACGCTCCCTGTTTTAAACATTTGTTGATCTTATGGGGGTTTCATTATCTAATGCATTACTTTGCATGGATGCTAATGACCCTCCAAAAACCTTGGCTACCATGCAATTAATTGGTTCCATATTTCAAATGTAAGCTTTAAACTTTTAGACATATTGAATAAATAACTTCTTATAATCTTAACCTTATCTACCTTGTGATTATCTTTTACTGCTATGCTGCTTCTGGATTTTCTTGAAAGCTGACATTTTTTTCAGGTTAGTTCCACAATTTCACCAGCTCTTGAGGCTGCAATTGAATATCAACTTAAGATATTGTCAGTTTGCATCACATATGGAGGTCCTGCACTCCTTCGCTACAAGGATCAATTCAAAGAAGCTGTCTTCTTTGCTTTTGACTCACCATCTTGGAAGGTCTTTTTATTTCCATTGGTTCCTAATCTATTTGATTGTTACTTCCAATGATAGGTCAATGAAGTTGCTGATCATCTTATCCAATGGATCAGTATAAGTATGTATATATAAGTGTTTGACTATGTTTATTTAGTTTTTTCTGCTCTCATTCTATGGTTTTATATCTTTCTCTGGAAATTCAAATGTTAAATTTTTTATTTCATAGGTGTGTTCTTAGTCACCCTGATGATGTTGCCCTTGAAGAATGGATTAGCACAAAAGGTTTTTCCACTTAGGTAAGCTTTATCCCAAAATGGCATATTCCATGAGATGAAGAAACTCATTTTGCAAATGAGCTTATAGACATTCACTTCCAGTTAGCTTTGGATGATCTGTTGAAAATATGCAAGTGTAAAATCCATGCAGACCAAAGTATGAGAAATACCCATGTCTCAAGTAGTTTATAATTTCTTGCTGATAAAAAAAGTTGTTTATATTTTACGTCGTCATCCTTAGCGAGATAAATTATGATACCTCAACAATGTTTTGATTTTATACTTATTACCATGATCAACATAATACCTAAGAATGAAAATACCATCGAACTTACTAAAATTGTGGAAAAAGACTGTTCTAAGACGTAAACTATCATTTTTTGATACACCTTTATGTTTTTCTAAAACAGTTTGATGTTTATATTATGTTCCTCATGTCAATTTAATGCTTGAGACATGATAAATGTTTATTGGGTTGGGTTGGGTTCGGGTTCGGGTCCGATCTGGTCAGGTCGGGTAGGGTCAATTGAGTCAGGTCGGTTGGGTTGGGTTTGGTTCGGTGCGGTGTCATGTGGTGCGGCGCGGTGCGGGGTTAAGGTCAGGTCGGGTTAGTTTGGTTCGGTTCGGGTATGATATGGTTAGGTTGGCCAGGGTCAGTTGGGTTAGGTCAGGTCAGGTTGGGGGGGTTCGGTTGGGATGGGTTGAGTTCGATTCGGTTGGGTTGGGTTGGGTTGTGATGGGTTTGGGTTCAGTTGGATGGGTTGAGTTCGGTTCGTTTCGGTTTAGTTCGGTTGGTTTCGGTACGGTTAGGTTCGGGTCCGATTTGGTCAGGTCGGTTGGGTGGGGTCGGGTTGGATTAGGATGGGTTGGGTTCGGTTGGGTTTGGTTAAGTTGGGTTCGGTTAGATTCGATTCAGTTGGGTTGGGATGAGTTCAGTTGGGTTAGGTTCGGGTCGGGTCAGGTCGGTTGGGTGAGGTTGGGTTGTGTTGGGGTGGGGTGGGTTGGGTTCGGTTCGGTTATGTTGGGTTGGGTTGGGTTGGGTTCGATTCAGTTCAGTTGGGTTCGGTTGGGTTGGGTTCGGTTGTGTTCGGTTGGGATGGGTTAAGTTCGGTTCGGTTGGGTTCGGTTTAGTTGGGTTGGGTTGAGTTGTGATGGGTTGGGTTCGGGTCCGATCTGGTCAGGTCGAGCATGGTCAGTCGGGTCAAGTCGGTTGGGTGGGGTTCAGTTAGGTTCGGGTCGGTTGGGTGGGGTTCGGTTTGGTTTGGTTCGGAAAAAAAGATGTTTTAGATGTAGTGGTAGCCTAAAAATAGGGAGACTATGTTATTTTAGTATTAAATTATTTTATTATAAATAGTTTTGTTATAAACGAGTTTTATTATTTTAAAGCATATTAACTATTATTCTAGAGTTCTCTATCTTCTCTCTATAGATTCTAACACCTCGATCATCTAGCCTATGTTTTTACTCATTTTTTTATTTGCACATTTCCCATCTTACTAACTTAGTTATTAATTTGTATTGTCTTGTTTGAATGGATGACTTTTAATATTAGTCATTGTTACTTATGGTCCAAGGATTCTCATACTGATTTGGTTATTTTTATTTTGTAATTTGATGATGATAAGTGTGAAAAATGTTTGTTTTCATATTTATAAATGAGCTCAAAGTTGTAATTATTCATGAAATAACGTGTTTTCCTCGTTGAAAAGTTGTAATGGGAAGTAGGAAAGTTGTTTAGGCAATTGTACAAGAACTTATACATATGTGGAGTACTATCAGATGTTTCTCGCTAAGCCAGCCTTTAATAGCTCAACTAAAAAGATTATTATTCGCTCAACGTACCAAAATAATTCGTTGAGCGAATTATGAACAATTAAAGGATATGCAGTTGATTATTCGCTCAGCGCATGATAGCTGTGTGCTCAGCGGATTAATTAAATCATAATTGGCTTTTAAGGTCGAGACAGACCGAAAACATCTCAGGAACTTCAGAAGACTACTTCAAGGCATCAAGACACCATTTTTGCAAGGGATTGCTTCAAATGTGCACGTTCTAGATGACTAAGAGTAGTTAAATTTCTATTTCGTTGGAATTGGATGTAATGAACTCAATGTGATGTAATTTTCCTATTCAATATATCGTTGTTTGTTCATATGCTCTTTCTTGAATTTACTATCATTGAATGGAAATATAATGTTATTTGATTATCTCTGATCTCTTGAAAGTAATTTTGAACATAGACATAGATAGAGGACCTAAGTGATCTGGGCGTTAGGGATAGATTCAATAACTTGGTCATTCTTAGCATCATACTTAATGCAAATTGTATGTTAAATTGACTAAGGGATTAACAGTTTAATATGTTAATTTAGAATTAATTGCTAAGTGATTAGGACTAGTATGTCTTGATGTGAATGTTTGAATGAAATAATGAAATATTGAACAGAGTTTTATATTAATATGATTGATGAAATCTAATTCCTTGCACACGAGTCTCTTAAGAAAAGATATTTGATTTTACCATTTTATATTACTTGAATGATTTGGTATACTTGCCAATAAATTAATTGATGCTCATGTGCAGAATTTCGTGTGACTGTGAACATTAAATTGTAAGAATATTATCGACATTAATGTAGTCATTAACTACATGAAAAAAATTTAAAAAACTGAATATCATTCTATTTACAGGATTGGTAATTTATATTTTTTATGGATTCTTGAGGCAGCTTCAACAACAAATTATGGCAAGTGGTGGGTTAATTCGGACTAGGTGAATTTGTAGTGATGCTTGTGTTGTGATTCATATCTTTTTTTAAAAATTAAAATTGATGGAATATATATAAACTTTTAAATTAACTCATTATAATATAATACAAACAATTAAAATTTTAAAACTTTCAGTAACTGTTTCCAAAGATACAGTGAAAATACAAGAAAGATAATGTTAAGTTATTTAAGCAAATAAGATGATTAAGATGTAATTAACACGTGTAACAATAACTATGGTTGAAATCAAAAACACATTATTTAATTGAACACCAAAAAAATACTTCTTTTTATATTTTTAATCCAAAAAAATATGTAATATATTATGACATTTCACTTTTTGGCACTAAAAAATATATGATTTTGAAAATTTTACATGAATTTTGGAACAAACTCCTGTTAGATTTAAAAGAAGAATAGTGGGCAACAATGAAAATGCTCATAAAGAATAATTTGAAATTCAATCATCAAATCCAAATATATATAAAAGATTGTGATAGTAAATCAAATCTGAATTGAATTATTTATTTTTATTATATTTTATAATTTTCTTTTGGTGCTCTTATTTTAATTGTTTTTAAATACGAAAGTAGTATAATGTATAATTACTACAATAAAATATATATTATTAAAAATAAGATTAATATATAAATATATGATTACAAATAAAAACAATATTTTTCAAATCAACAAATACGACTAACTTTGTTTAATTTTTTTATAACAAATCAAAGATAAAATAGACTATTTCAAAAATATTAATATCAAATATGTATGTTAAACCGATTACTTGACCTAACTTGATTTATTACGGATTGACAACTTAACGAGTTAATCCAATCGAATTCATTTAAATTGAGTTTAGAAATAAAGAATGAATGATAAGATTCAAGATATGGAATAAGATTTGTTTCCTTCTTATTTTTCTACCATAATTTTTTCATATGATTTTTATTTTATAAATAAATAAATAAATAATATTGTGAGATAAGAAAAATATATTTGAGTTAGGAATAAGTCAAGTGTCTTTTTCCTTGGTTAACATTAGTGTCTTTTTTACATATATGCGAGAAACTATTTACTTAGTTAAAAATAAATTAACTTTACAATAAGAAAAGTAAAAGTAACAAAGTTAATACTAAGGAAGAGAATGCGGGAAAATACGAGAGAATAAAATATCGATTTCATTGGAAGTAAATTTGGAAGAGGGAATTCCCAAATTTTGAGTAGAATTTACCAATAACCTCAGATTTGTCGGTAAATTAAGTCATCAATATATTAGCAACTAATGTATTCGTTAATAAAAAAATAGTAAAATTTGTCAAATATTTTGACAAAAATTAATATTTATTGATGAATTTCAAACTGTCGATAATTATTTTGTCGGTAAAACGTGTTTTTATTGTAGTCTTTTGTTTTTTTCTTGAAACAAGTATTCTAATATGTATATTTAATGATTCAAACATGGAAAATGTGACTATTTCAACATCCTTTAACATGTTAGAAGAGAAGTTGTCCGAACAACCTTCAAATTCCCCATGGCTTTGAAGATGATCTCAAGAACGCAAGAACTTATTAACCTTCAGTTGTGATCCCCACCTCTCATGATTGATTGAAATTCATGCATGCACTCCTTTGTATGCTACATTAAATCTTTTGAAATAAGTTTATAAATTACAATATACCTAGATCAATATGATCATAACCCTTAAATAAACAATCTCTACAATTAGTATACTTAATATTCTAAGAGTTTAATTTTAATAATTAATTAATGTTAATTCATAAATTAATAATCTGTACATTTTTGGCGACTCTTGAATTCCAAAACCTCATGCAGAAGAGTATTGATGAACCAAATTTTCAACACATTCATGCAGATGTTGCAACTCTTGTAGTCTATTGATGGAACCTCTTAACTTGGCCAAGTGTTTATTGAGGGTAAAGAAGAGGCCTCCGTTTTTCTGCAAAGTAAGAGAACAAATTGATGTTGTGTGGGTTCAACTTCCATCCAGTGACATTTTAAAGTGTTGATGCCACTTTGATTAATACCCTCATCAGAAAAGATTCAATTTTCATTATATCTTTTAATGTACTTCTTTATTGATCTCCAATTCGGAACCACCGGACCCAAAGAATGGAAAATTGTTTGTGCACCTTCATCATTTCTTCTTACACCCCATAAGTGTGATAAAGTTTAAAAAACCTCTTATTAAAATATAAAAGTAAGCTAAATTTATCTATTGAAATGTACTATGGAAGATGAGGCCTTTCGGAACACCTCATGGATACGTTTGAAAATTAACTTTTTAAAAAATGTATTTCACTGTCAGCCCTCGTGTGCATGTGTACTTGTTCGATGGCTAAAGCACAGGCTTAGGTCACGCTGGCCATCGCTTGTGACTGACGAGAGACTGCAAGGCTGCATCCACCTTTTGAAATTCACTTGTGTTTGATTCTTGAGAGTCACAAACTTCTCTTTTAGGCTTCATCAACTTGGATATTGCTGACCATCTGCTGGGTTTTGAGTGTCCTTTTTGGCCAGAGATAAACATCAGCGTGATTGTTTCCGCTTCATCTGAGAAGCTAAGCATACTTGAAGTGTTGTTGTTTTGTGCTTCAAACTTTTCAGGGTCTTTTGAATTTGCTTCTTCATCTTCTTTCTCATAACCAAGTATGTCACACATTCAACTGCGAATCCATTTTCACTGCCTTTCTTCTGCGATGATGCAGAGAACTTTGTTTTCTTTTCAATAGCTACCATTTTGTCCTCTTGAGAAACAGATCCTTTAGAAAGTAATTTGCAGAGTTATTTGAAGCCCGATTTCTCGTGGTTGGGTTTTGCTTTATATATAGGAAGTGAAGTTACACATTATGGGAGACAAGGAATAATATTTTTTCCTCAAATGTCACCTAATGAGTATGCAATTCTATCATATTGATTTGGATATCAGCATCATCACTTGAAACGCTTTCCATGCATCCAACTCATCCCACAACTTTTTTATTCATAAGATAGGAATCACATGGCAGATTGCAAAATGGCACATCTTGAGAATATAATAGTTGACGGTGTGTGATGATGCATGCATTTGTAATGGGAGTTTTTGTGTGGAGCATGAGAGGAGTTATTTAGTAACATAATTGACTTTTGAGTCTTATGATTGTCTGCCTAGAACAGCTCAGATTAAGGACAGGAGGAATCTTCATCTTCTGATACTAAATAACATAATTGTATGCTGTTAGTTCCCTCTTGTGGGGTTGTGTTATAATACAAAGCAATGTTTTGGGTGAAGGTGTCAGCAAAACTTTAACTATCTTTTGGCGCTCAGATAGTATTTAGGTTTATGACGCTAGATAACCTAGTAAGAAAAAAAAAAATGATTGTTCAAGAACAAGGCTCACCAAGCTTATTTGGGGTCTGGAGGAGCAGCAGCCTGTTATCCCTCCACTGTCAAGAGGGAGAGGTTGTCGCTGCTCTGTTAAACCAGCCTCACGCAGTGCCCTTCTGTCTAGGAACCAGGAAACCGATGCCTTCGCAAAGATCCCATGGCTCAACTCCTAACTTGGAGTGGGCAGGCCAGCAAGTTGCAGCCTCCAGACTAGCTTAGCAAGCCATAGCCTTGTTCAATCACCTCAATGCCCCCACTCAGGTCACAGGCTGACGTTACCCAGCTCGGCGAACTGACATGTTTGTCAGAAGATTTATAAAGACTAGTTTGTCTAATATTTTTAACCACATGGGACTTCCAAATGGCAATATTAAGTTCGTAGAGTCTTGAGTTGGAAACTGAGGCTTGTTCCTCCCGTCTTTTTCCTCCATGGTATGATATGATACATCGTAATACGTTATAACCTTGTAACCCAAAAGGTTTCATTGAGTCGTTTTAAGGTGATGAGAAAAACATAAAAGTGGCATTTTAAAGTGTTCATTCCACTTTGATTAATACCCTCATCAGAAAAAGTTCAGTTTTGATTATATCTTTCAATGTAATTCTTTATGGAAGATGAGGCCTTTCGGAACACCTCATGGATAGGTTTTATTATTCTTGAACATTTATTGTGTAAGCAAAAGCCCTTCTGCCAAAATATAGATCTGAAAAACAAACACATAGAGACATTTTGGGAGTCATAAAGTAAATTTTAAGTGAGAAGAAAAAGTAGATTAATTTTTGTAGGGTGCAAAAGGAAAAGTCATGTAATCTTGTGTAAGCTGAGAGCTTGGCCCAATGATTTGCTACAGGAACCAGCGGCAATGATATGAAGCAGAATGAGAGTGCTTTCACTCAAATGTCACCAAATGAGTGTGCAGTTTATTATATATATAAGTTTCATTTGAATCACAGGGACAATTTTTTTGAAAAAAGAACATCTTTGCAGGTTTCTGATGCTGATATCTACAACTGAATGAGGGTATTGGGAACTCTGCAAATGATATATTATTTAATTATTTAAACTCATATCCTACCTGTCTATCTCAAAAATGATGGTTATGTTTTGCTGTGTCCCCAATTTCATATATACTAATTAATGAACATTGATATACATGCACGTTCTATTTGATGATAAAACTATATTGTTTTTCATTATCCTTAGAAAATAAAACATGAAAACATGTGCAGACATTAGGTTTTGATTTAAACATCAACCTGATGGCAGTTGTATGACCACCAGCTAATATATGCCTTCAGCACATGATTTGCATAAGTTTAAAATTGTTTATGCTGCTTCTCCAACTTTAGTTTTGGTTTTCCCAGAAAGAAGAAATAAAACTTGATTAACAAATGTGATTAGCTGCATGGCATCGGTATATGTAACATCTTTAGGTGGACTAAATAAAATGAAAAAAAGTATGTTAACTGTTTTATTGGTGAACATTTGAGGTGTGATGTTGAGGGTAAAAAAAGGAACTGAACAAAAGAAATAGATGCTGGAGTAACAATAGTTTGATCCTTAAATAATATGTATTCAGTAAAATTATAAACAGATTATATCACATTCATGTACAGTTTTGTGACGCTCATGGAGAAAAATTGAGTGCACAAAAATCATATAGATACTATGATTAGTGGTTGAAGATGTTGAGAAGGGAAACTCTGTTTCTAATTAATTTTCTTGAGAGATGATCAACTCCTATCTCCAGATCTTGGATGCACAGCTCCAAATTTTCCATATGACTTTGAAAATTCTCAATGGATGAAGGTTTGTGACTGATGAGGGACTGCAAAGTTGCATCCACCTTCTCAAATTCATTTATGGTTGATTCTTGAGAGTCACAAATAACTCTTTTAGGCCGCACCAACTTGGAGATTGCTGACCATCTGCTACGTTCTTTTGGGGCAGAGATAAAAAGTAACAAACTTTCTAATGTGCTTGTGGTGATTGCTTCTGCTTCATCTAAGAAGCTGAGCATAGGTGAAGTGTTGTTGTCCTTGTGCTTCAAATTTTGCAGGGCCTTTTGAATTTGCTTCTTGATCTTCTTCCTCACAGCTAAGTATTTTACACTTTCAACCGCAAATCCGGTTTCATTGCCTTTCTTTCTTCTCATGACTGACATTAAGTCACACATGCTTTGCTTTGATTGCTGAAGACAATCTTTAGCTGCAGCACAGATATCTAAGAGCCTAAGAGACCCTTCTAGTAGATCATCACCCCATTTTTCATTGCATTCCCGTGCTAAAACTTGCTGTTCAGTTGTCAATTGAAGCAACTTATCGGTGTAATCTTGCAAATCGAGCATCTCGTTAAGTTTGTGGCTCACCGAAGATGATGACAATGAAGAAGTGGCTTCAGAACCTCTCAATCTTCTCAAATGCTCCTCAAATTGTGATACAAAAGGGTGAGCTGCAGAGGGCAAGCTGTTGCTGCGAAGATGTAGAGAGTTTTGTGTTCTCTTTTCAATGACTGCCATTTTTTTTCTTCTTAGAAGGTAATGTGTAGAGTTTGCTTCAAAGCCTGACTTGTTGTGGTAGGCATTTGTATTATATATAGCAAATGAAGAAACAGAATAAGGGAGACAAGAGGATTCTTTTTTTCCTCCAATGTCACCTGATGAGTATGCAATTATATCATCATGATTTGGATCTCAGCATCTTAACCATTAAGCATCATGCTTCCAACTCATCCCTCGATTTTTTACTTGTAAGTTGGGAATCACATGGATTCTTGCAAAGTGGCATATCTTGACAATACACTAGTTCATTCTGTGTGATGCATGCATCGTAATGTGAGCTTCTGTCAGGAGGAAGAGAAGAGTTGTTTCCTAACATAATTGATTTTAAGTCTATGAAATTGTCTACCTACAACAGGACAGATTCACGACAAGAGAAAACTTCATCTTCTGATATAGTAATATGTTGGCTACTTCTTGGTGGCAATGTTTATTGTCCCCAGCTCAATACCAGTTAATTAATCTTCTTCTGCTTCCATTTTGTATTTTCTAAGTTACATGTTTAATTGACACGTGAACAACAATAAGTGGAGGTTAGTGGTAATTTCTTCTGCTCCAATACATTAATATTTGTTTGCAGAATATTCTTTTTTTTCCAAGTGGAAGTTATTAGTTATTTCTTAATGCATTTTCTTGTGATCTTGTGACCTGAAAATTAAATGCAAGGACAGCTCAGAAATCATGTACTCTCTTTGTTGTCATTTTTGCCGTTGGGTTTGTAATTGGAAAGCTCAAACCTTCTTCCTTAGGTTTGTGCCCTTACATAAAGGAGGCCTAATTGGATTACAGACTAAGTACTAATGTAAATTATCCTTTTTCAATCTAAAATTCTAGATATGAAGAGTGAATTATTGGAAACACATTCCTGCCGAAGCATGAAGATCTATATTTGGTGTAACAACATGGAGTATTTGGTTGTAGGGGAATGATTTTGTAAGGGCAAGGGAAACAGTGACTTCTTCTGGCACTCTGCGAAGAGAGCTTGATATCACAGTGCTTTGAGAAATTTTAACTGTTAGCACTTTGTTGAAGGGAATGTTATTATCAAAATCAATGATACAATGTCATTTAGCAATGTGACTCAGTAGAAAATGATGCAGGAAAAATTAAAAATACACTTGCTGATAACCATATACACTTCAGAGGCTAGATTTATAGCCATAACGAAAAAGCTTTCCAATTTGATAGGGAAAATGCATCAAATTGAAAAAACTATGCAGAAAGAGTTACTGAGGAAATAAACAGCATATGAAACAAAAAAAAAGGGTATAGAAAGATTATCATCTAAATTAGGAGCCAATTTCATTGACATAATCACAAAAACATTGGCACGGATTTGTACAGCTAGTGATTGAGGATGTTGAGAAGAGAAACTCTAATTTTGATACAACGTTTAAAAAGAGTTTCAAGTCCTTCCACGAAGTCTTGAATGACTGACTCTAAATCTTGTAAATGGTGCTGCAAATTATTGATACTGTCAGACTTTCTTGTCATGTGAAATACAAACGATTGCAATGCAGCATCCACGTTGGAGAATTCATTGTGCTCTGATTCTTGTGTAGAAGTGACCTTTTTGTTGTGCATGAGTTTGGAAACCAAAGACCATTTACTTGGTTTGGCTTGTGCTGATCCAGAGATGAAGTTCATCAGTGACTCCAATATGGAAAGAGTGATTACTTCTACATCTTTGAACAAGTTAGCCAAGGTTGCGGTTCGGTGATCCTTGTTGCTTGGAGAAAATTTTGCTTTCTTCACAGTTGCCTGCAAATTCTCCAATGCTTTGAGGATTGCCTTCTTTACTACCTTCCTAGAAGCCAAGAATTTTCTGACCTCAGCTGCCACCTCCATTTCACCTCCCCTTTTTCTTCTCATAATCGATTGAAGTTCTCGTGCACATTCTTTTGTGTGAAGCAAAGCATCCTTTGCAGCAGTACTTACATCTAGGAGCCTTAAAGATCCATCCAAAAGCTCTTCTACCCACTTCTCTTGACGCTCTTGGACTAGGACTTCCTGTGTATGAGGCAGAAGAACCAGCTTTTCAATACAATCATGCAAAGTCTGCAGACCGGTTAGTTTTTGTCTGAACAATGATGATGAAGGGGAAGTTGAATCTGAAGCCGAAGCCTCCAAACTTCCCAAGTGTTGATTGCATTGTAGAATAAGAGGGTGTGGTCTACAGGGCAAGCTCTTTGAACGAGATTGGTGATGAGAATGAGATTTTGGGCTAAAAGGGGTGGCTGCCATTTTCTCAGACAAGAGAAAGGCTTTGGATTGACCCTATACAATTGAGTCTTTGGATATACCTTCCTTCCACTGAGATTAGCTCAATATATATTGGGAGTTCAGGAGACAGAAGGAATCAAATATTAACAAAAATCCATAGGGGCTAACTGATTCAGATTCAGATTTATCGAAGATCTCAGTAATGTTAATGCAGTGTCTCTTGCATAGGAACAATACAACTCATGACTTGTTTTTTTTCACAGCACACGCTTGTAGTAATCCATATTGGTGTTATCAATGCATCAAACTCACGAGTGGCATTGTCTAATGGCTAGGCCTTTCTTCATTGCAAGAAATGCAGGTATAATATTATATTTTGCAAATAGAATAACCTTAATAGCAACTGAATAGCAACTGCTCGGAACACGGGAAACTGATAATAAGGAATCATAGTAATATAAGGAACTGACAAATGACAACTAATTGGCTTTTACCTCATTACAGGAAGACAAAAATCACGTTCTTCATTGAATTTCAGCACCTGAAAGAAAGAAACATGTGCAGACACTTAATTTTGACTATTGTTTACTCTTCAACCTATTTGTACTAGTGACCTTGACAGCGAACTATATATGGATTCAATTTCAAACTGGTTTTGAACCCCATGTGGGTTTAATAATTGATATGGAGGGGTTGCTGATTAATTATTATTATATTAGCTGCACTGCCTCATCTTTTCATCATTTTTCCATACATTTTTATTGCTTAGGTGAAGAATAAATCTTCATTTAGAGGTTGGAATGGAAACAAGGTGATTGATTGAACATCCACAAGTACTGGGTTTGAAATGGTTATGCAATTTATAATGGCATTAAAGAAACTATAGTCGTTCAACTTGTCATATCAGTCATTGGCTTGTTCAGGGATTACAACGAAAAAAAGGTTTATTTTTCCTTAATATATGCTAGGTTGAGTACTCGACAACTGAGGATAAGAACAATTTACAACCAATATAACTTAATACATTCTAGTACAATTAAATACGAAAAAGAAAATCAATTTCACTTTGAACCTTGATCTAAATTTCATTTTTCACTTTCTTCTGTGCATTCAATAGCAATTCAGACCTACGTAAGAATTTCCAAAGAAAGAAACTTCGAAGGGAACTGTGGCTGTCACTTTTTTCAATCCATTTAATCAAGCAAACAAAGTTCACACGTGGACAAAGAATTTGCGAAGAAAGAAAGAAAGAAAGCAAGAGAAGAAAGAAATTTCTCTACATATATACAAAGAAAGAAAGGATGTAGTTTGATCATTTGATTATTGTATTTAGTGAAAGGACAAGTTTTAATTACATCTGTGTACAGCAATAGGTCAAAAATGAATTTGGGTGTTCGCATACAACATTTAGATTGTTTTTCTCCAACTAGTGGCTGAAGACGTTGAGAAGGGATACTCTTGTTTTAACGAGTTTCCTTGAAAGGTGTTCAACACCTACTTCTAGATCCTCAATGCATGTCTCCAAATTTTCCATATGGCTGTGAAAATTCTCAACAGACAAAGGCTTGTTATTAAGGATTGATTGCAAAGTTGTGTCCATCTTTACAAATTCATTTGTGTCTTCTTGAGAGTCACATTTATTCTATCAGGCTGCACAGCTTAGATATTATAGACCATCTTTTCTGCTTTGATTGACGCTTAGAGTCAGAGACAAACAGCAACAAGGACTCTAAGGACCTCATGGTGACTGCTTCTGCTTCTTTTAAGATTCCAAGAATAGACAAAGTCTCATTAACCATTAACTCGCTGTTATTTCCTTTCAAATTTCCTAAGGCCTTTCGAATCACCTTCTTCATCTTCTCTTCCTAGATGCCAAGTATTTTCCACCCTCAACTGTGAATTCAGTGTCCGCACCCTTTCTTCGAATAACTGGATAAACCATGTCAATGCTTTCCTTTGATTGCAAGAGGCAATCATGTGCTGTACTACAGATATCAAGGAGTGTCAGTGACCCTTCTAACAGAACATCAACATACTTTTCACTGCATTCTCGTGCAAAGGCTTGTCTGATACTGGGTAACTGGAACAACTTATCGGCATAGTCATGCAAATCCTGCAAGCCATTTAGTTTTTGGCTTATTGAAGATGATGACAGACGAGTGCTGGTGGCTTCGGAGTCTTTCATTCTCTGCAAGTGATCCTGGAATTGTGATAAAAGTGGGTGAGGTGAAGAGGGCAAACTGTTGCACCGAATGTGCAGAGACTTCTTTGTGTTTGTTTCCATTTACTCTTGTTAGAGAAGATAATAGAGGGATACAGAAGAAGGAGATGATATGCACAACTTGTTCTGAAGTCTGAGTCTTGGTGTTTTCCATCAGCTCCATATATAACAAATGAATTGGGGGAGACAAGTAGAATATTTGTGTTCCTAGATGTCACCAAAGGAGCTAGCAATTATATCATCTTGGTTTGAATCTAAGATCTATGATTATATAGTTTACTCTTTGTTTTTCCCTACTCACTAGACTTCTCAACTCATTCCTGAATATTTTTACTTGAGCATCACATGGTTGTTTGAAAATGGTATCTTTTGCAGGTTGCTGATAAAAAATTCTAAAATTCCGCAGTATGCATTGTAATGGAAGCTTTTGTCAGGAAGTGGAGAAAATGGTTATATTCTTAGACAGCATCGAGGCAACAAACCTGTCTGTTGAACTAAAGACAACACGAATTTTCAACTTCGGTTAAGAAACAAGGACTAAAAAGGTGTAGGGCAAACTTACTACAGATGATTCAGGCACCATACAGTATCTGATAAAAAGGAACTTGCTTGGGTGAGAAATACACAAAGCAGGTAAGTGTGCAACATCAACATTAGACATTATTTTTGTTTTCTAGATGGAGGTGATAAATTATTGGTCAAGTCTCTTGCACTGTTGCAGATCAGAAAACATATGACATATTTTGTTGAGTTGCTTCCCTCAGATTTATGGATCAGTTGCTGACTTTCCTTTGCATTTACATGATTGCAGTTTGAAGACATTGGTGAACAAAGGAGACAATTAGTAACAAAAAAGAAGCATCCAGTAGTTGTAGGCTTGGAGCCTAGCTGCATATGGAATTCAAGTATAAAAAAGTAAAAACCAATCAGTGTAAGTTACAGAATAATAAAAAAAATGATTGTTCAAGAGCAAGGTTCACCAAGCTCGATTAGGGCTGGAAGTGCAGCAGCCTGTTATCCCTCCACTGTCAAGAGCCGAAGGTTATCGCTGCTCTGTGAAACCAGCCTCACGCTGTGCCCTCCTGTCTAGAAACCAGGAAACCCATGCCTTCGCAAAGGTCCCATGGCTCAACTCCTGACTTGGAGTGGGCAAGCCAGCAAGATGCAGCTTCCAGACCAGCTTAGCAAGCCATAGCCTTGTTCAATCACCTTAAAGCCCCCACTCAGGTCACAAGCTGACGTTACCCAGCTCGGCGAACTGACATGATTGTCAGAAGATTTATAAAGACTAATTTTTCTAATATTCTGAACAATGTGGGACTTCCAGATGGCAATATGAAGTGATAAGAGTCTTGAGTTGGAAACTGAGGCTTGTTCCTTTCCGTCTATTTTCTCCATGGTATGATATCATACATCGTAATACGTTATAACCTTGTAACCCAAAAGGTTTCATTGAGTCATTTTAAGTTGATGAGAAAAACATAAAAGTGGCATTTTGAAGTGTTGATTCCACTTTGATTAATACCCTCATCAGAAAAAGTTCAATTTTGATTATATCTTTTAATTTACTTCTTTATGGATCTCCAATTCGGAACCACCGGGTCCAAAGAATGGAAAATTGTTTGTGATAAAGTTTAAAAAGAAAAATGCCCTCTTATTAAAATAGAAAAGTAAGCTAAATTTCTCTATTGAAATGTACTATGGAAGATGAGGCCTTTAGGAACACGTCATGGATAGGTTTTACTCTTCTTGAACATTTATTGTGTAAGCAAAAGCCATTCTCCCAAAATATAGATCTGAAAAACAAACACATAGAGACACTTTGTGAGTCATAGAGTAAATTTTAAGTGAGAAGGAAAAGTAGATTAATTTTTGTAGGGTGCAAAAGGAAAAGTCATGCAATCCTGTGTAAGCTGAGAGCTTGGCCCAATGATTTGCTACAGGAACCATTCACCTCAGGTGGCAACGATATGAAGCAGAATGAGAGTGCTTTCACTCAAATGTCTCCAAATGAGTGTGCAATTAATTATATATATAAGTTTCATTTGAATCACGGGGACAATTTTTTTGATAAAATAGCATCTTTTCAGGTTTCTGATGCAGATATCTACAACTGAATGAGGGTATTGGGAACTCCTCAAAATGATATATTATTTAATTATTTAAACTCGTATCCTATCTGTCTATCTCAAAAATGATGGTTATGTTTTGCTGTGTCCCCAATTTCATATATACTAATTAATGAACATTAATATACGTGCATATATGTAGCTAAGGATGCCTTGCCCAGCTACAATGAAATAGCAACCATCCATGTGCACTTTTTTGTTATTCATATCGTATTCATAGTGGTCTGATTCGTATGAATGTGGAATCAATAGAATTTACCATTCGAGTTTCTTATTCTCTGAGCACCAATTAATTACCAACTACTTTTCTTCTCACTTTCTGTATAAGAAAAACAGTTACCATATTTACAAAATTTAAATTTCTCCTGGTTGATAGATATAAAGCGATTCAACAATGGTCAATTATATTACAGATTATCCTAAAAGGGAATTGAGTAATTAAGGTACTACAGTAACATAAGGAGTCGTGAGGACGTAATTCACCCCACTAAAAGAAAAATAATGCAGATATAAACATAAGAAAAAAACAGTAATATTATACAAGAGCAACTATGATTTTAATTGAACGCATATGTTTTTTGACTCATGATCTAATTTCAAGAAAATTTGTATACTGGTTCCAGCCTTGCCTCCTTAGTTTGCAAGCATCTGTTAAGATCCTCCAACATATACTTTGGATCATGTACACTGAAATATTACCAAATAATTTCTTATTGTTTAGCACAATTTCAGTTCTGACGGTGACAATGTATTATCAATTGAACGCTTGAACTAAGTCTACCTCGTGATTAGAGAGTATATGCTTGGAGACGTGAAGATTTGAATTAGACCGTAACCTTCTTCTATTATAAAAGGAAGCATTAATGGTTAACCATATTAAACATGTTTTAGAGTAACTTCAACGATTGATGAGTCAAATTATTTAGACATTAATGCCTCAAACTTCTCAACACCCTAACTCTTTTGTCATACTTGTTTCCAAACGAGACGATATATATCCCTAATGAACTGGTATTGGTTGAAAATTACTTCATAACACGCCAAAAATGTAGATCAAGTTCTCAGATTTGATTGTAACAGTTAAAACTGAACTCTAGTAGTAAACCAACCCAATCTAAATCCATTACTAAATATCCGACATTTTCCAATTGGTTTTGCTTTCAAAAAGAATCTCCGGCACGTTAACAAATCAAGTCAACAAAACAAAACATGTAAAGAAAAGACAACAGCCAGAATATTTTAAAAGATCAAAACATGGAAGGAAACCAAAAATACAATCTCAGCCTGGATTCAACAACAATCGAGAACTGAGAAGCTAGTATGAGATGCATCTTAAACTTCAAAAGAACATACTTCACTATTTCTACTAGTACTCCATAACCTAGGAACAATCACACATTTAGGTGTTTGTTGCCCTGGTGTAAATTTGCTGACTGGCATGGGCAGACACCATCCTGATTGAACCTCTGGCCATCAGTTCTCTTATAGCCTTCCTTGCAAGTGATCCATTAATCTGTAAAGTGCAGGAAAACGATTATATATTATTCAATATACCATGCTTATTATTAATTCATGACAGTCATTGAGCATATAAAATTATAGGTATAAGTGTGAATCACAAAAGGGAGACAGGTTTAACTTAAAAGTCAAAAGTAGAACATAGAAATGACATTATCTACTGGAATGGTTAGACTGACGAAATTTGGAGAAAAAGTATGAAGTTGATAATCAATTATTGAACAATAAACAGTTCAAAATATCATAACGCAAAAACCCGTGGATATAAGTCATGGATGTGAGAGAATATCGCATCTTCATTTTCTCCAAAGCAATTTAGTCAGATATCAAATGCATTTTACAAGTTCTTTCATGATGCTTGACAAAAAACAACTATTAATACATAAAAAAGAAAAAAAGTGCTTTGTCTTGGGTAACGAATAAGCATAACACCAAACAAATAACACTCAGTATCAATCAGATGAAACAATGAGGATAGCCCACATTGATTTATAGCACAGTACACGTATCAAAGCAACACTAAAAGATACGACCTCTCCTAACGTATCTACAAAACAACACAACTAACAAAATTACATTAACAAGAGAAGAAAAACATACCCTCATACGATCAGAGAGAATTGAAGGAGTGATGAGCTTGTATTTGGGTGCTTCTGAGAGGAGTTTGTCATAGGTACCCTGATCAAATAGCACCATGTTATTCACCTTCTCCTTTTGCTTTCCCTTGCTCCACTTCTGTTGAACACAAGTTCCGCCAAAACATCACATCATATATACCTTGTATTGCATTAATTACACACAAAAAAAAAGAGTTCTGGAAGATGATGAAATAAAGGTAATGGCGCTGACCCAGGAATACCAAATGGACCAAAACATAATTATATTAAGAAAGAATGGAACTTTGACGAGAAACGAACCTTCTTCTTCTGCTTGCCACCGCCAGATTTGGCGGGCTTGGAGGAAGGTGGAGGAGCCTTATCCTTCTTTGGTGCCTGCAAGAAATAACCGACAAAGTCAATCACAATTCACGTGGATTTGGAAAAGAAGTAAGAACATTTTCAAAGAGATTTTGCAGAGAGAAAACAAACGCACCATGATATTTGTGGCAACGAGGTAACAGAGAAACCCTTTCTTTCCTAGAGGCGGAAGCACAGACCACTGAAAACCCTAGGTTTATAAGAGACGCATGATGTCTAATTTAACCAGGACTTGCGGCCCAACAGGCCCAACTGTAAACCCGAGTTTCTCTCTGAACCCAATTTCTCTCTGCACCCAACAAATCTAATACAATTCTAAAATTGCCCCTTCTGACCAAATTAAACAAGGGAGGTTAAAAAAAATATTACTACTGGCAACTCTCAATGCTATGTGGTCACGGATCAAGTATGAATCATTGAAAATGCACTAAAATATATTTTTAAAATGATTTTTAACTAATTTCAAAAACAACAGATTTTAAAACTAGTATCAAAACGATTTTCGAAACAAAAACGGTTTTCGATATAAATCTGTTTTGGTGCATATAGTTATTTATTTATTATTGTTCGTATTTTATTTATTTTATATTAAAAAAAATTAATATGTTTTTTATAAATTATTTTTTAATTTAATAATTATATAAACTATTTTTTATTCATTTGTTTAATATGTTAGAATGATTTTTTTTAATATTTTAATATGTCTAGTATGTTTATTATAGATTTTTTTTTAATTTAATAATTATATAAATTATTTTTATATTTTATTTGTTTAATACGTTATAATTTCTTTGTTTAATATGTTTAACATTTTTAATACTTTTATTATAGATTAGTTTTTAATTTAATAATTATATAATATAAATTATTTATTATTCTTTGTATTTTATCGGTTTAATATGTTAGAATGATTTTTGGTTTAATATGTCCAATATGCGTACTCCTATAACTAGATATATCTCCAATTCAATTCCTGTTTTTTTCTGACAAAAATGAAATTATTAAATAAATCATAATTAAAAAATTAAACAAAACAATAAATAAATAAAATTATTATAAAACTAAATAAATTAATTAAACATTATTACAAAATTGAACATATATAAAATATTAATATATTAATTAAACAAATATTAAATTATTTAAATATTAAACCTGTCTTAAAATTATAGCTTGTTGGAGGTAACTAAGAATTTTTTCAGCGCACAGGCACTTTATAATAGACACACCTAGCCACTTTATAATAGACACATTATGTCATTTAACCAGTACTTGCGCCCCACCCAATTTCTCCATTCTAAAATTGCCCTAACCAAACCAAATTAAACGTTAAAAAGAAATTACTACTCTTAACTGCATTTAAGTCTTAATACCCTATTTCTCAATATATATATATATATATATATATATATATATATATATATATATATATGGGGTTTGCTAACGCGCGTACGCCTGTTTTTCAGTTGGTACATTTTAGCAATGTGTACCGGGTTTTAGTAGACAAAAATATCCTTATATATGATGGATTCTAAGTTTTAAGGTTAAGGGTATTTTAATAATTTTCATTCTCAAAACTAAAAAAAAAAAAAAGAAACCCCCCAAACCCTTGCTCACCTCTCTCATTCCTCTCAATCCTTTATCTTTCTTCTTTCTCACTCCAATATTTTCTTTGTCATCCCTACTGTAGCCCCAATTGAAAAAAATCAAAAACACATGCCTTTAAAAAATTTTCCTTTGTAAAGAGTTGAGTCATTGACATATTCACCTTCAAGGCAAAGTTTCATTCAAGATCTCTTCAATTTCACCATCTTCACTAACCTCTCTAATTTCATCATCTGTATTTGTTGAATCATCATCTCTAAAAAAACCCTCCAGGTCAATTACCAATTCTTTCTGATATCATTATGCTTGTGAAAATTAGATAAAATTATATACGACAAAAATTATAAAATGAAAACTCATTATAAAGTCATTTTTTTGTAAGAAATTGTTTAACAACTGAGTGTTTCTGATTTTTTTTCCAGGCCAATTACCAATTCCTTTGATGTCATTATGCTTGTGAAAATTAGATAAAATTAGATAAGACAAAAATTATAAAATAAAAACTCTTTATAAAATCATTTTTTGTAAGAAATTGTTTACCAGTGAGTATTTCTGAATTTTTTCCAGGTCAATTACCAATTCCTTTATGCTTGTGAAAATTGGATAAAATTAGATAAGACAAAAATTATAAGATGAAAACTCATTATAAAATCATTTTTTTGTAAGATTGTTTAACAGTAAGTGTTTTTGATTTGATTTTTTCAATTGAGACTAGAGTAGGGATGACAGAGAAAAGATTGGAGTGAGAAAGAAGAAAGAGAAAGGGTTGAGAGGAATGAGAGAGGTGAGTAAGGATTTGGGGGGTTTCTTTTTTTTTTTTTAGTTTTGAGAATGAAAATTATTAAAATACCCTTAACCTTAAAACTTAGAATCCATCATATATAAGGATATTTTTGTCTACTAAAACCCGGTACACATTGCTAAAATGTACCAACTGAAAAACATAAGCGCGTTAGCAAACCCCATATATATATATATATATATATATATATATATATATATATATATATATATAGGGGTTTGCTAACGCGCGTACGCCTGTTTTTCAGTTGGTACATTTTAGCAATGTGTACCGGATTTTAGTAAACAAAAATATCCTTATATACCATGGATTCTAAGTTTTAAGGTTAAGGGTATTTTAATAATTTTCATTCTCAAAATTAAAAAAAAAAAAAAAAAAGAAACTATAGCCCCAATTGAAAAAATCAGAAGCACTTGTCTTTAAACAATTTGTCTTTGTAAAGAGTTGAGTCATTGACATATTCACCTTCAAGCAAAGGTTCATTCAAGATCTCTTCAATTTCACCATCTTCACTAATTTCTCTAATTTCATCATCTGCATATGTTGAATCATCATCTCTAAAAAAACCCTCCCGGCCAATTACCAATTCCTTCGGATGTCATTATGCTTGTGAAAATTAGATAAAATTATATACTACAAAAATTATAAAATGAAAACTCATTATAAAGTCATTTTTTGTAAGAAATTGTTTAACAACGAGTGTTTCTGATTTTTTCCAGGCCAATTACCAATTCTTCTGATGTCATTATGCTGGTGAAAATTAGAAAAAATTAGATAAGACAAAAATTATAAAATAAAAACTCATTATAAAATCATTTTTTGTAAGAAATTGTTTAACAATAAATATTTCTGATATTAGATGAGACAAAAATTATAAGATCAAAACTCATTATAAAATCATTTTTTTGTAAGATTGTTTGACGGCAAGTGTTTCTGATTTTTTCAATTGGGACTACAATAGGGTGTTTCTGATTTTTTCAATTGGGGCTACACTAGGATGTTTTTTTTCAATTGGGACTACAGTAGAGATGATAGAGAAAAGATTGGAGTGAGAAAGATGAAAGAGAAAGGGTTGAGAGGAATGAGAGAGGTGAGTAAGGGTTTGGGGGGTTTCTTTTTTTTTTAAGTTTTGAGAATGAAAATTATTAAAATACCCTTAACCTTAAAACTTACATCCATGGTATATAAGGATATTTTTGTCTACTAAAATCCAGTACACATTGCTAAAATGTACCAACTGAAAAACAGGCGTACGCGCGTTAGCAAACCCCTATATATATATATATATATTTCATGATTTCATTCTCTTATTTTCTTATCTTATTTATCTCCTGGTGAAGTAGTTATGTGTTGAAAATTTTCAACCTTTTTATCATTAGAAAAAAAAATAATGATATTTTAATAATATTTTTTTATAATATTTTAACATCATCTATGTGTCATTCTGTGATTGATCCAAAATTAATCTACAATCAATAATAATAATCATAAATATCAACATGGACCAATCACAGGATCACACGTAAATAATGTTAAAATATTGTCAAAGTATCATTATCTTCGTAAAAGTTGTGAAGTGATTTCAAGTGCCAATTTCATCTTAAAGGCTAATTGGATGTGTTTTTCTCTCTTTGTCACACCCACCAACTCCTCTGTTCCAAATTTCATGAATCATATAATTGGTATGGAAATTTTAGCTCATTGTATTATTAGATTTAGATAATCTAAAGAGGAATAATTAAGTTCGTGGTTATCAGAAAACATTAGGATATGATTAGATGACAATAAAAAAAAATGATTTCAATTAAACTAATAGGATTCTTTACTTCAAAGCTTGTTATCTATTTTTCAAGTGTGGCTAATGGTAATGGTGAGATTTTCTCTTGGTTAAATATATTTTTAATTTTTAAAATTTTATGCAAAATTAAATTTAAAAAAAAATAATATAATTTAATCTTTAAACTTAAAAATAAATAGATATAATTTTCTCAACTCATTTATATTAAATTCATTTACTGTAAAATAAATTAAATTTTAAATTAATATCGACGATGTTTACATGAGATGTTCTAACTTAAATATTAACCTGTAACATCATTTAACCTCTAAAAAAATTATTAGATAAAAAAAAATTATATGTATTTATTTTTGAAATTTGAAAACTAAAATATATTAAAATTTAGAATAAAAATAAATTTTAATTTTATGTCCAAATTTACGTATTTAATATTTTTTTTTCTTTTACAGGGCTTTTGGGTGAAAGCCTATTATTATAATAACATTCGTTTGTAAATTTTTGTAACATCAAATATTATTCAGAAACTCTTATTACAACTCTAATTAGACAACATAATTATTCTTAAATATATTTAATTAAAAATTGTTAGAAATTGAAATATTTGAAAGTTTGGTATATATTGAAAATGAAAAAGTTGATAACATACCATAAACATTAAATTTCAAGGTTTAGTAGTGTCATAGGTTAAGTAGTGTCATGATATTTTATATAGATAATTCATACCTCAAAAGTGATAAGCATTTCCAATCTATCTCAAAAAGAAAATCCAACTAAAATTTCTAATTTATGATTATTTTTCAATAGCTTTTTGTTTTTGTTCACCTTCATATATAAGTACTCCCTTTCTTATATAAAAACTTATTTTTCATTGAGCGAAATTAATTATCCTAAAGTTACCTTTTAACACACACACGTGTGTATATATATATAATGAATTATTGAAATGGTATAACTTTTTGCTGCTGTGTGAAAATGCAGCCTAAAAGCAACTTTCTGTCCAAAACTTTCTGACAGAAAAATGACCAAAACATTCACGAAACTGATAGTAACACCATACTAATCCAATAAAAGAAAAATCATTGTAAAAATTCATAACAGTCAAACAGTAATGAATTGCAGTAGAGAGAAACACAGAACATAAGGCCTCCTACTTTCCCATAATTTACACTGGAAACTAATATATGGGAAAGTGAAAAATGGCAAAGAAAAATTGTTCGCAAAAAGATAAGTCTTTTTTGAATTGTTTAATAAGTGTCATAAGTTCACCTAACATCCAACTTAGAGGATGTCACCACAACAATTCGAGAATTTTCAGTACATTAACTACAAGATAGCAAAAAAAATATTAAAAACAAAAATACATATATTGTATTCATTAAATTGTGTTTGCAAGCAGAATTACCATTCTACTTTTCTTGTATAAAATTAAACCTGAAAACACGATTTCCGTTTTCTTATATTATTTAAATATTGCCAATTGTCACCCCTTCTGACAATAGAGAATGTCCTTTAATAACTCCGATTCAGAAAACCAAATAGATAGGAACTACAACATTTTTGTTCGCCTCAACTGTGTTTTATGATGCAAAACGTAGAAACGAATCACATTATCTATTTAATCAAGTTTAAAGATCATCAATTGGTAACACCTACGACTAAGAAAAATAAAAACTGCAAACTTTTAATAAAACCTAAACAATTACATCAATTGATCTGTTTTTACGATCCAGTTGGAAAATGCGTACCACAAGAACCTCTTATCATTCTATGATTATGCCTCCCAAATATACAGAGATCACCATTTATTTTGGTTCAGGTCAAATGAATACCAACGGCCAAAGATTCACCAATCAGAGATTGAAGTTGTCCACGATAATTTCTCAGTTGAGAGCCATAGGAAGATTGTTCTTGCAAACCTGCTGTGTCATGGCTAACTTCTGATTGTTCACTATCTTCCAAAGCTTCTCGTGCTTTCATTTCTTCACTAAACAATCCAAGGGCATCTGGTGTTGACAAAGAATGCACAGATTTATACAGCCCTTGGAATTCGTTCCTCTTTTCTTGTGTTGGAATCAACCTCTCCTTTAATTGAAGTGGAAGATGAGAAAAAGCACTTCACAAGAAGCAAGTCGTCAAAAAGAGTTTTCTTAAAATACAATGAGTGAAACCGTCACGGTGCAAAAAATAAAATAAACTGCATATATTCCCACTAAGAATACCTGGTAACACCTCTTACGACACCCCAACTGTAACCATCAATAACCGATTGCTTAAAACCAAAATTGAACCCCTCTTGAGCAGAAGCTTCCTTCCCAGCTATAAGACCATCTCGATATCCAATCTAAAATATTATGGAGAATTGAAAATGCGCAGTTAGTTAATCACAATATAGAAGTATAGAATTAGAAACAAAACCAAGGAAAACTAATTCAACCATGCTAAAACAAACACCGTATGGAATTGGTCGTGCCTCCTCTGCCACTCCCTGTCCAAATCCAACGAACTATCCAACTTGTCATCAGAATCATCCCAGAAACTCAAATCATCACCACCACCACGATCTAAAACCGTAATGGAAAATTAAAAGCCTTAACTAAAGCAAGAGACTGAAAAACAATAACGATAGATTCATTCATTCCAAATCAATTCACTCGCACCACATCTTACCGTTTAACTTATCTTTTTCATCAACAGCAATGGTCGACATGAGTTCTAATTTGGACAGATCTAAACTTTCAGCATAAAGCTCTTCAGCAAACCTACCCTCCATCTGCAGTGCAAACTAACTCTACAAGAGAACTTACATTCATAAAACAGAGAAAAAACTAAATGAAAAATAAGAATAAAAACTCATCAATGGATCAACCGTTGTGAAATGAAGGTCAAAGAGAATCGGCGAATAATGAGAAGATATTTTTTTCGATTAGGACTATTCAAAAAGGCCCAGTTGGTGTTTGGTCTAATAAAGCCCAATGAATGTTTTTGGGCTTTTGGGTGAAAGATAGTGGAGGGTTCTCCCTGCACCTCCAACTCCCCAAAATATTCCTCAGTAAATAAGGTTGGTAAGCAATGATTAATGTTTATCGAATTTCGACTTACTAACCACTTTTCATTCACTGCTCTTCACTTCTTCGTTCTTATATCCTCCTCTACACCCCCAATTCCTTCGCTCACTCGATGTTCACTGTCATTCTCTTCTCTTTGTAGTCCTTCTGATGCATTCATGTTTTCCGATGTTTGTTGGTGTGGACTCCTATTATCTTTTAAATCTTTTGAATATCCCAACATTGTTCTCTAGAGTGCAATATGGGAATACATGACCGTGTGGATACAGTGGTTCATTATGAGGAACCTGTTGAGCGCGTTGACATGTTCTTTGTTTAGGAGCCACATTCCCTTGAATAATGTTCCAAGTGGATGTTTCATCGACTCATGGTCAAATGCATGACCGAACTTAGTATTTTGTTCATGATGAAGTGGAGTATATGTTTGAAATTGTTTCAAAGGGATGTGAAAATGCAAAAAATGGTGTTGGGGTCGTGTTGTTGTATGAGGAGGACGTCTAAATTGTTGTCATCCTCATCTCATATGCATGTTCTGCGAGGATGTCATTCTCATCATCACTAAAAGATTTTAAAGATGTTGAAAGAATTCCTACAGTCATTTTCAGGCAATCAAGAAAGTAATGATGTGTTTGCATGGACGAGGGAAAAACATTTTATCCGAATGGACTAGTTAGAAACTGGGTGCAAGATTGTACATTAGTTTCTCAAAGCCCTAAATATGTGTTGTTTAAATCAAAGGTTTGTGGTGTGGATTATGTGTGAGTGTGATGGTGTTAGAAAGGAAAAATGTGTTCTCCGTGAGAGATTATGAAAATTGAGTAGGATAAATGGGAGGGATACATCTATAGTAGCTTGTGCATAACTCAGTGTCGGCCAACGTTGGGTTTTGCATTTTAATGTCGATGAGCCCTTTTAAATATTAATCGTCTTGAAGCCTATTTGCAATGTAGTATGCATCTCCGACATAAATTTGAATGGAGTATCTGTATATGATCGTGGACGCTTGTTCAAATGCCGGTCAACAAGATTTTTGTAGAAGCTTTTTTTGAATTGCTGAAGCATAATTAATCATCATGACATTCTCATTGGGGAAGAAACTGGTGTTTGATGACAATTAACAATCCAACCATCATTGAAGATGATTGCATCAATAGAATAATCCATTTTACATTAAAAAACAAGAAAAAAGTATGAAATTGTACAATGTAAGAGAGAAGGCAGTGAGTATGAAGTTACGAGGAATTGGTGTAAGTTATGGTAAGGAAGGTTTTATATAGTCATGAGAATGACACAATAGTGGGTAATTATGTGAGTAGAATGAGAACTTAAGTAACCATGTGAATGACACAAATGTAGGTAGTCATGTGAGTAATACGAGAGTTCAGATAGTCATGTGAGTGTGACAAAAGTTTAGGTAGTCATATATGAGTAGCACAAAAGGTTAGGTAGTCATACAATTTACATGGGTGACAGACTAAGTTGGCATGTCAGTCACATGTATGCCTAATATATTGTATCACTCACACGAACGCTTAAACCATCATGCACCAATTCACATGGGCGGTCGAAGTCTACGTGTGACACATGATAACATAACTTTTTGGTTCAGCCACATGACTACCCAACCTCATCGTGTCATTCACATTACTACCTAAGCCCTCATATCACTCACATAACTACTTAAAGTCTTGTGTCTCCTACATGACTACATAAACTCTCATGTCACTCGCATAACCATATAACATTTACCTTTCCATAACTTGTCACTCCAATTTCTCCTAATTTCATAGTTCTGCTTTCTCCTTAACTCTGTAAAGTTTTACAATTTTTCTTGCTTTTTCATTTTAAAATGAATTTTTCCAAATGAACAATCATGTATTATGATGATGAGATCGTTAGTTGTTCTCAAGCTGCTGTGACAATATCGTGATGACACATATTTACAAACATCCCACTTCTAACTGTCCATCCACATTAAATTTTTTCCCTCAACCATGAAAACGCATCACCATTACCTTTTTATTTACTTTGAAATGAATATGTAGAAATTTCTTCACCATCTTCAGAGTCTTTTAATAATGATGAGGATCAAAACAACTTAAATGTTCCCTCATACAACAACAACAACTCCAACATCATTTACCACATTCATACATCTCTCACCAATACTTTCAAACCTATACCACACTTCCTCATAAACAAAATATTGAGTTCAATCATGCATTTGATTAAAAGTTTAGTGTGTTCATGGTCGTTTCAATTGGAAGTATAAGCGATCTTGCACAACAGTAAACAATGTTAGGAGATTCAAAAGATAGAAGGAATCCACACTTGGCCTACATCTTTGATTTCATAAGATCACAGTAAATTGGGGTCATGCATAATTTCAAAACATATAATATCAAAGTTCAACGATCTGAAGACCAAATTCTAACCAGAAATAAATGTGTTTTCCTAATTAGCGTCCAAATAAATAAATAATAGCCTAAAAATAAAAATTCAAAAACATAAAATAATTTAACATTGCTTTTATACATAAAAGTTAGGATGGGTTAAGTCTTACAAGTATGATGATAAAAAAAATCACATTATCTATTATGGATAAGAAAAATTAACTTTGAATTCGTATACGAGTACCATACAATATATTTATTAATTCTTAATAATACAACGAGTACCATTTTTATAGTATCCATGTCTATGATACACATTATTTAATGTGAGGAATTTTTGTTTAAATATTATATTAGATTAAAATAAATTTAATGGCAAGAAAAACATTAATAAATATATTGAAACTCCATAGATTTATATTTTTCTATGAAGATTTATGAAAAAATATTTTTAAAAATATATTTTCTTACGTAACTAATGAAGGCTCATGGACATATATGTAACATAAGTATTTATATAATGAAAAACGTGTAGTTTCCAGTAATGATTAATTTATTAATTTTCCTCTACTTCATTGTGTATTATTGATTTCCAGGTCTATTTGTAATTACTTATATGAGTTCCAAAGCATAAAGCTAAATTATATTCATGTAATTGAAATAGTTTAACAAAACAAATATAATTTGTAAATCTGAACATTTAGAATCATAAATAACCAAAGTTAAGGAATCAAATAAAAAAACTAACCTATAAAATTATAAGCACATAACAAAATCTATAAAATTCGGAAAGTTTAATTGCATAGTGAGAAAATAATATATATATATATATATATATATATATATATATATATATATATATATATATATATATATATATATATATATATATATATATATAAAGCATAATAAATCAGCTAGGTTGAAGATGCCAAATCAAAACGGCTAGAAATAAGAATAAATTCTAATAGATAGATAATGTACAATTCTCATATTACAATTATATATAAGAAAGAGTTAGGTTTACATTTAACTCTCTTAATTATCAGAGCAATTAAGAGCCTAATAGGGTGTTAGAGCCATTAATATGTCATGGGTAATGAATAATTATGATACGAAAAAATAACACTCGATCAGATGAAACATGCAGAAAGCCCACATTAACTAATAATAATGAATGCGCATCAAAGCAACACCAACAGATACGATCTCTCTGAGAAATTAACGTATCTACAAAACAATTACCCAAATCAAATTAACAGAACAAGAGAAGAAAACCATACCCTCAGACGCTCGGAAAAAACGGAAGGTTGCTTGGCACTGCCAAATTTGGTGGGCTCGGAGGAAGGTGGAGGAGCCTTATCCTTCTTCGGAGTCTGCAACCGATAACCAATAAATTCAATAACAATTCACATGGATTGGGAAACGAAAGGGATATTGATTTCAGAGATTTTGCAGAGAAGAAAAATAAATCACACCAGGATTTTAGCAGCAACTTGATAGAGGTAAGAAAAAGGTTTTCACTGTTTCTTTCCGCCAGAGACGAAAGAAAAAGCCACCGAAAACCCTAGGTATTTAAGAGACATGATTTCTTATTTATCCCGAGCTTGCAGCCCAACAGGCCCACTTTAAACCTAATATTTTGCTTTTGGTACCTACATTCAGTATGTGACTGGTCACACCAGAAGTCTTAACTTAAGAATTAGTTATCATATCTTACTGGTTTGATGAATTGAGTTGAATTAAATTTTGGAGTTATTAAAGTGAAATACAAAAGATTTGAAAAATATTTTGGAGACTTTAATTAATAACTTATCACGTTCCATGGTATGTATGTGTTAAAAATGGAAATCAAGTCCAATTTAAATTTTTCTTATATTTTTTTTATATTTTTTTTAAAAATTTACCTTCTAAAACTAATAATACTTTAAACATATAATAATTGAATTTTATATAATATCATCGTCCTATTAGTAAAATATCATACAATTCTGTCATCTTAAAATTTAGAATTGATTTGATTAGTCAACTAATCAGGTTAAAATAAAAATTAATGTTAAAGATAATTACGTTAAAATTAAGTAAGATTATTATTAATTAGATTATAATTAGGTGGATGTTAACTCAAAACCTATTTTAAAATATATAAATAAAGTTTGAAGTATTATGATAAATTAGTTATATTTATTATTACTAACTTTGATATTGATATATTTTTTATAAGTAACTTATCAGTTTGATTGAACGATGAGAAGTGTAAAATGAAAATAAAATTAATTAGGAATTGAAATAGTTTATCAAAGAAAAAAATTGACTTCGATTCCATATATCGAAATCGAAAGAAACCTAATTATATGACTCAGTAAACATAAATTGGAAGATTTACTGCGTAACAACCTTTGATGTCTTGTTTTATATTGAGAGGCATTATGCTTGATCCTCTGTGAGATACTTGAGAGAAGTGATGGTTGAAGGGAACACCCATGTGTATAGTGCTACCCAAGGTTTCACGGATTCCGTGGGAAGGACCTGATTTCAATAATGCAGAATCTGGAACCATATCCACAACATAACTCAAAAATATCATAACAGAACTAGTTATTCAATTTCAAACATTCGTGTCACATCAATTTTTCTCCAAATTTTAAACCCATTCAGCTATTTATTAGAAGAAACTCCTCTAAAATATCTATTTAAATTATTTACTTTTTTATGTGATATTTCAACTAGAATGAATATTAATTTTAATATACATTTTTTTTCATTTATTTTTTTATTTTAATTACTGTATTATTATTGGCAATTTCATTTTAATCACATGTCTACATAAAAGTTATCATTAATTAATTGTTAAAATTAGAATTCAACATTAAAAACAATATTTTAAAATTTGATATAAAATGTGAATTGCATATATATTTAAGCATTTTAATATTAATGGATAAGGGATATAAATACCCGTTGGGTAACAATCACTTAAATAGAATATCTTCACTTATCTGCCTAAATTTGCAATTAATTAACAAAAGATGAGTTTTGTGGAATTGTTTAATATGGTGAATTAATATGATATATCCAATTTTTTAGTCTTTAAAAAATGTGCCTATTTTAGTAATTTTCAAAAATTGCACTAGATTCCAAAAAAATACCAAAAGGGGTAACACATGTAGAAGCCGTGTTTGCTTCGCATCAAAATCTTCTTCTTCTGTCTTTTCATAGAGTAGTCCCTGTTTGGAAAATACCTGAAACAATGGATTAAACAAACATCATAAATCAATTTCATACTATGTTTCATTTAAAACAGCAAATATTAAGTTTATGATTTTTGTACTCATTTTTTTATTTTTTATTTTATTTAATCTAAACTTTATATTTGTATTGTTGTCCAATAAAAATCTCGCATAATTAAAATAGACTTAAATATAATACAATTCGCTATAAATATAACTCTATAATATTGTTTTAGATCCTACAGTTTTTTGTTTGTTAATTTTAGACATATGTTGTTTCTTCTATAATCACTTTTAATCTGTATAGATAAATGTAGTCAAATTTATGTTGACATGACATGATTGACAGTAAACAGAAATAAAATATTGCAGTCTTTTGGTTTTATCTCTAAGTCATAAATAAATGATTTGTATGGAGTTAAATAAAACTGTTTATAATATTCCATAATTAAAAATTATACTCTTTATTTTTTTTTTCACTTTTTTTCGAGTTTAGATTGAATTCTACGGCATATTTTTTAAATATTGCCAATTGTCACCCCTCATGACAATGGAACTGAAAGCTATTAATATCAACCTCAAGTTATTCCTCTCAGTCCAAAGACATTTCAGAAAGAAGAATATTCCAAGTTCCACAAATAATTCAGAGTATAATGCATACAAAGAGAATAGATGACGATGCTTTTCTTGTGTAAATAATTTTTTACTCAACTTATGTTAATTTTTAAGAAATTGATTTTAGTCTTAATTTAAAATTATAAATTAGAATTTAAAATAGATTTGCACATAATTATATATTTATATCTCATGGTAATTTCTAAGAACAATGACTCACAATTTAAATTCTGAAAACAAATCTAAAACTACATTCCTACATATTTAAGTTCTGTTCAATTTGTTCGGATTATTCATCACTATTAACCAAAAACTATATAATACGATTTCATCTTTAATTCACCAGTAAAACCACAACATGTCACTGCTATTTAAAATTTTGGATAAAAAGTTGAGCTATTTAAAATAATTCTATCCAAGATATGAAGATTTAAAAAAATTATCTTTTATATTACGAAAATAGATAAATTTAAAACAATTATGAAAAAAAAAACAAATAGTGTAGGTTTCACTAACTTTATATGAAAAAAAATAATGTATTTCATGATCGATAATCATATTCTAATCAGACTCTAATATCATATTTAAAAGTGAATTTAAGTCTAACTTAATCATATAAAACTGACTTATAAGATGAAATTTGCATCCATTTATATATTATAATTTGGTCTTATCTTTAATCATCGATATGAGAAAATATAATGTGTAGTACACTACTTTAAAATAAAATTGTACGAGGTAATTGACTTAAAAAATAAAGTCATACACAGTAGACAACTTCAATCTAATAATTTTTGTAATCAATTATAATTCGTCGAAGTTGTTTAAAGAATGTACAATTTTTTTATATAAAGCCATGCAAAATCTACGCAAGTTCTCCATTTTCTTAATTTTTTTAAAATCTATCATTTCTCATAATATAAAGGAAAGATTTACCTATTTTCATTAAAAAAAATAACATATGAATCATAAATTTTACATGAGGTGGAGAAAAGAAAAAGGTAAAGATAATTTGATACATACACAGGAAGGGATAAAAAAAGTAGATAATGGAATATTGAGATATTTTTATTTTATTATTTTCTCAAAAGTTTGGATTCTGCTCTATAAAGAAGGAATAGCACAACTTCATAGCTTCATAGCACCAAACAGAAGCACTCCGCACTCTGTTCTCTCTGTTCACATTTTACAGTTCACATTACATTCACTTTGCTTTTGTTTCTGTATCCATGCTTCCAATTGCAGAAGCTTCTCCACTGTTCTCTGCAACATCATTTCTTACATATTCTATTGCCGTAGACAAATTTCTATTCCCCTTTCAGTGAAACACATAACACGAGTTGTTGTTGTTTGTTTCTGCATCAACCCTTCAAGCAATGGACTCCTTCAGTTTCAATAACCTCCAAACAGAGAAAGCCAACGCCATCCTCAAACACCGCAAGCTTCGAAGGGTCGCAAGCTTGTTCCGCATCATCGAAGTGTGTGCGGTTTTGGTCTTGGTTTCAAGGTTCTCCATGCAGCTTCCGGTTGCAGTGAGAAACTCCGGCGAGTATTTCAGAGACTTGTCACTCTTCATGAACAGTCCTCGCTTTGTCTTCCTCGTCGGAAACATCATAATCATCGCACTCTTCGCTCAGTTCTCCGCTCAGGGTAACAACGTTGTTCCGGAGCCCAATCTCTACCAAGAGTTTATTCAAAACACAACGAAAAACCAAGAAGCTGTGGCGGAGTACAGCGGAAAGAAACAGAGGATGAAAACAGGGGAAGCAAATATCGGTTTGGAAAAAGGTTATAGAAGGTGCGAGACGGAGATTTTGAGGCAGAAACGACGTCGTGTGTTGCGTAGATGTGAGACTGAGAAGGAAAGGAAGAAGATTGAAGGTGTTCCTGTTGAAGAAGTGGCGCGAATTTCTTGCCCTGAAGATGGAATGACCAACGAGGAGTTTCGTCGCACTGTTGAGGCTTTCATCGCCAGGGAACAGAGGATTAGAAGAGAAGAAGATTATTATTTAATGTAAAAAAAAATTATATATGTAAATTTTAAAAAGTGTGTAAATAAAGTAATAAATAATAACTTTTATAAGTTATGTGAATTTGAATAAATTATGTAGAAACAGATATTCATTTTACAAGAATATTAATCATTATTTGTGAGATAAAGTGAAGAAAAGTGTAAAATGGTTTTAGTAATTGTTGTAATGCATGGCTTAAAAAGATATTCATGAATACGTTGATTTTGTTTATATTTGTTTTCTTCATATCATATTAATAAGTTTATTGTTTTTAATTTATCTCTGAAAAATGCATTAAGTATTGATAAAAAATTTTAATGTTAATGAATTATTATTTTTAATGACATATTAAGAAAAATAAGAAAAAGTGAGAAGAATTGATGTGAATGAGGTATTCTGATTCGTGAGATGTGAGAATAATGTGGAGATGAGGGAACTTCCCCGGAGAGACAAGACATGATGATAACAGATGCTATTCTCAGGTTTGGTTTCGACTCTTAATATGTATTTAAGATTTTCAGAATATATTTGTGTCTGTAAATTTTGTGCAGTATATGTGTTTACAGGATTGTGTTACAGAAGGAAAGAAGTTCTATTGGCTGGTTTGTAATGAAAAATGAAACTAGATTTTACAATAATAAGTATTTTTTTAATTATATAATGTTAAAATATTAATTTTTTCTGAGAGTAATTCATGAATTAGCTAAACTTATGAAAAAGCTGCGTAATTTTAAGTGTCTACTAAAATATATTAATAATATAATTAATTAATTATTATGAATAATATATGCATACCACTTATAATATACCAGTTTATTTAAAATAACTTATCGCTGTGGAAAGCAATTCTCAAGTAGTTTCTTTAAGTATTTTAAAATGACAGTAAAATATAGCACACGATTTTTATCATGAACTCTCTTGCTACAAAACCAATCTATTATCATAAAGGTATTGTCATCATTCTCTTGAACCACCTACACGTTGCCATCTCTTATCGTGAAAACTCACAACAAATGATAATAATACCACAAATAAAAAATATATAGGATAAGCTATAAATTAAGTTTTAAATAAGTTAGAATAATAATTATAAATTTAAATCACACATATAGTTATCTTCTAAATTTATTAGTTATTATCGTTAATATTAATTTCACAGTATTGTCTTAAATAAAACAATATATGACTTTTGAAAATATGATGTATTAATTAACACTCTAAGAATTTATATCTTTCATTATTCAATCACTCAAATTTTCAAGAACTATGATTATACTATGTTGGAATCTTCTTCTCATCAACAAAACTAGGCATAGTGTAGAGTTGTTAAAACGGGCCACTCGGTCCGATCCAACCCGGCCTATCACGGATTGATCACTTAGTGAGCCAACCTAACTCGGCTCATTTATTAGCGCATCAGAAAAATTCGAACCCGACCCGACTCACAACGGGTTGGTGGTGGGTAACAGGTTGACTTACTGGCTTACTTAATTACAATTTATTTTTAAATAAAAAAATTACAAACTTTCTATAATTTAAATCTAAACAAATTTCACTCCCAAAGGTGTTTAATTAATTTTGAAAATAAGGAACTTAAATAATTTTTTCAAGCAAAAACAAAATAATAAATATTTTTTTATAAAATTAAAATTAAAATTAAAATTAAATTTTAATAAAATAAAATTAGGTAGGTGAGTTGGTCGGATTCAACCCGCATGAACAAGATTTAAATTTGACCCGCATAAAAGAAATATGATTTTTTCAAACTCAACCCGACTTAAACCCGTTGTGAGCCAGGTTGACCCGCGGGTTGTAACCTATTTTGACAGCTCTAACATAGTGGATTTTATATATAATGAGTTTAATTATTGTTAACAAATTCTAGACAAAAATTTTCATTGACTCTTATAACTAGTCATTTTTACCAAATTCCAAATATTAATAGAGTCATTATAGATTTTAGTTAATACAACTAATACCAATATTTATGATAACATTTTCCCTAATTGTCTTATAATCCTCTTCTTATATCAAAATATGATTTTTCACGACTACTAAACAAAATTTCACACCATAACACAAAAACAAAGAAAATAAAGCTTTTCTCATAACAAGGAATGGCGTTCAGTAGGGATTTTCTTTAAAAATTGAAATCTAGAAATTCTCATAACAGTAAATTTAACTAGAGCTTTATAAAGAATGCATAAATTTCTTTAAAAAATGAAATCTAGAAGATAAACGTTTTTTTACTCAATTCTAATAGTCTTCTCGTTATTCATTAGAGAGAATATAATACAAAATTAACAAACTTATTTCCTAAAATCCTTTAGTGAATAAATTTAAAGGATCTTACATTCTAAAAGAAAATACAGATCTATGGATAAAAACAGTTTACATAATAGTTTAATTATAAATCACATATAACCAAAACTTCTTTAATACATAAGAAAGTCTTTGAAAGTCATACTAATAATTATTATAGCTTGTAATAAGTATGGGAACCTGTGTTTATACTAAAATGTATATGCATTCAACTCTCATAAAAGCTGTGAAAATTTGTGACAATAAGATCAGGTTACACACTATTAATTGCTGTGAGGGTATAATGTAAAATAAAAAACAATGTACAGACATAACTAAAAGTGAAATGTGAAAACAAAAGAGTTCCTAAATCTTGAGAAAAAAAAGGGATAGATATGAAGAAAAATATTATCAAATTATAATCCTAAACTGATTGAAGATTAAAATAAACTAGATATTATTAAAATAAATAATGTAAGAGACAAACTTTTGATCCATTCAGCTTATAAACTTGGTAGTTAGACTATAAATTAAAAACAAATACTCATTTAGTATAAAAATAAAAATAAAAAAACCACTATAACTCGTTGTCTCTTCAGAAAATTGGAAAAAATTGTGCATCTTATCTTAGGAAGTTTTATTTAGCATCTTTGAAATTCAATTGGTTATTTTTAAAAAGTTTTAAAGAATGTTATTTTTCAAAAACACTTATATTTAGTACCTAACAGTATTTTTTTTCTTAAACTGCTATCCAGGCATGCATTTATAGTTGTAGGTAAAAAAGAACTTTGAACAAAAAAAAAATAGAAATTAAAAAATAATGTGTTGCCAGTCAAAAATATATTTTAATAAAATATAATGAGCTATTGAAAGAAAAAGAGTTTGAGTATCGAATATAATTACTACCTATCGGGAGAATCACTCATGCAGAAGCTCAACATGGCAATCACCATCGTCTACTAGATATTCTGCTTTTGCATTATGTCTAGCATTTTTTTTTAATTCTGCATGCATATAATATGCAACAAATTGCAAAAATAAAACATGAAATATAATATACAAATAAGAGAGATAAAAAGTGTGAAATAAAATAGCCAAGTGATAGAAAGAATTAGAAAAAACATGGTATATTAAATACTGTATATATCAATGTTATATCTGATGATGCTTTGCTTTCACTTTCACTGATTCTTTAAGAACACAAGTGTGAGATATTTTGTTGGTTCCTTAGTCACTTTTTTAATTGGTGTGACCTCAATTAACAATACCATATGTACTGTGTTATCAAATAAAAATTATGCCAGTTTTTCTTAGGTGTACTTAAATATCTCTAAACCTAATTCATACATTGATGATGATAGAGTTCAATTTACAAATATGTAATAGAAGGAATTAATTATTTTAATTAAGACATATAATATCTTCTCAAGATTTTAGATTTGATAGGTAAAACTTCTTTTTTCTCTCTCTCTTTGCATGATGTGATTTTCTCTCTCTCTAAGTTTTCACTTTATATATATATATATATATATATATATATATATATATATATATATATATATATATATATATATATATATATATATCCACTTTCTTAAATTTCGTCTCTTTATAATATGATTTTATTGTTATATTTGGATGATTATAAATTATTTTTAATCAAACATCAAATTAAAAATATGTACGTCTATACCACTTTCCATGAGTTAGTTTTATGTGAATGGTTTGCAAGTCTAAAACTTGAGATGTTTTTCATAAAAATATGAATCTTTAATGGTCTTTGACAGTAAAAATCATATTTTTTTCAAAAATTCATTATTACATATATAATATTTAAATTATAATTAAAAAAATATTGTAAATATTATCAATAAAACACAATCTTTAGATAAAAACTAAAAACATTGTGATTAACTCATAATGTAGACCATTTATCCTAAGCTATTATTAAAATTATACTTAACTTTGCAAAATATAATAACTTTAAGTCGAATTCTAACAGCTTATATTTTTAATAACAAGTATGATTATAATCATATAGGCTAATTAACAAAGATAAGGTTCATCTCTGTCTCTCAAACTTTTCATACAAATACATATTTCAAAATATGCAAACAACTTAAGAAAAATAGATAAAGAAAAACTTAGATCTTGACGATTTTTATCAACTAAAATTTGAATTTGAATTTTTATTTATTTATAATTTTTTTTTGCTTAACTAATAAATTATTCTTATTTATGTCATTTAAATCACTTGTACTTTTAAATTTTTACACCGATTTACTTGGTCTTTATACATGCATATATATGTGTGTATATATATAATATTTATCAAAATATGATGAAAAATTGCATTATAATTCTTAATTAAAAAAATCATAAAATTTACTTTATAAATATGATAAAAATTATATAAAAAAATTATAACATGTCTCTTTGTAAAAAAAATTTATTGTAAAATGTGTATTGAATTTTTAAAAATATTTAACAAATTCATGATAAAAAAAAGTTGTTAAAAATCATCTAAAAGTTATTGTTTTTTTTTTTTTTGTGGCAGAGAGGCTTAATACGGTTGTGGAAAGGAGTTTGGTTGTATATTAAATTAGATCCTAATCGAATTAAAATGTATTAGATTCCTATATTTTGTTGGTGTGATTTTTTAATAAATAATAAGATCCTGATATGAAGTACATGCAATGTATCATTTAGAAGTAATTGATCTCTGGGAACTTTACTGAACCATCCAACAAAGAAGCTGAAAATTTTGAATTTTGAATACATTTCAAATGATCATTATGTAAATATATACATCATGAACACTGAAAAAGGAAAGACATGATTTTAATCGTTTTGGTAGAACTAACGAATGGAGAAGAAAAGTTTTCCATGCCACTCATGTCAATTTCTGTTTTCTAAAATTGTGTCATCACAATCCATTTTTAGAAAACTATAACAAACGTTTCGTTGTTTTAAGTGATTCACCCAAAAACTCAAAATATATTTTTAAATTTTTATATGCATACAACTTCTGTATGAAAACATTAGGCCCATATACCCATAATTCACAGGCTTTTACAACGTCGAAGTGGCGTCACCAGTAGCAATGACAACAACTCAGTAGTCACAGGAGAATATAACAAATTTAAAAGGTAAGAAAACATTTAATATAAATGGTGATTGCATGAAATTAACTTAATTTAAAGTGTATGACATTAAAATCAAATGATGTATTCACATCATTTGTGAAAGTATTTTTAAACCAATCAATATTGTTTCGTTAAATGTAATTAAATTAGTTATAGTTTAAATTAATTTATACTAGTTAAATTTTAAATAGTTTATATTAAATGTTTTTTTATAGTAATACATCTCCATTCAACAAATGGGAAAATTCTATATTTTTTTTCCTTTCTTCTCTATTATTAAGTTTCTGATATCACTCTGACCTCAACAATTTTCGTAATTGGTTTTGACAAACACGGCGTAAGCGTACCTTACACTCCGAGTTAAGGGTATTTGAGGAATTGAGGTGGTAAATGCAGTGAAACTCAAAAGAAGTTTCCTGCAATGGAAGAAAGAAGACCTATTAGTCGAAGTCAAGGTCAACGAAGAGAATGCAATGAGAGAACAACAATACTGAAAACAACTAAACTCTCAAATTCAAATCAATGATCATAAATTGCATCAGTTGATAGTTTCAGATTTCAATAATAAAACCTAGATTCCCGTTATTACAATAATATTCATCAGTTTTGTTTTTCTTTCTGTTCGTAGCGATTATTACCGCAGCCCGACAAATTCCAGCCCAATCAGGGCCCAATGATGACTCCCAAATTTCAAAACGTAGTCTCCACGGCGGCGTCCGTGGCGGCCACCGTGATGCTCCTCCGCTCTTTCACCCGCAATTACATTCCCCCGGAGTTCCAAAACTACCTCCACTCAAAACTATCAAAACTCCTCTCCTCCTTCTCCACGGAACTCACCCTCGTTATCGACGAATTCGACGGGCTCACTACGAACCCGCTCTTCGCCGCGGCGCAGCTCTACCTCAAGCCGCAGGAGGCGCCGAACACGAAGCGCTTCCGCGCCACGATGCCTTCGAAATCGCGCCACGTGTCCCTTCTCATGGACGGCAACGACGAGATCACGGACTCCTTCAACGGCGTGCCGTTCCGGTGGAGGCTCGTGTCCCGACGCGGCAAATCGAATTTCGCGGTGCACTTCTTCGAGGTGCGGTTCCACAAGAAGCACCGGGAGATGGTTCTGTCGAAGTATTTTCCGCGCGTGATGAAGGAGGCGGAGGCGGCGCGTGAGCGGAGGAAGACGCCGAGGCTCTTCACGGTGAAGGACAAGCGGTTTCGGAGGGGAGGGAGGGGAGGGAGGGGGGAGATGTGGCAGGGCGTGAATATTGAGCACCCTGCGACGTTTGCGACTGTGGCGATGGATTGGGAATTGAAGGAGATGATAATTAGGGATTTGGATAGGTTTGTGGAGAGGAAGGGTTTATATAAGAGTGTTGGGAAGGCGTGGAAGAGAGGGTACTTGCTTTCGGGTCCCCCTGGAACTGGGAAATCGAGTTTGATTGCTGCTATGGCTAATTATCTGAATTTCGATGTCTATGACTTGGAACTCACTGCTGTTAATGGAAATTCTGACCTTAGGAGTTTGTTGATTGCCACCAGCAACCGTTCCATTCTTGTTGTGGAAGACATTGATTGCTCCCCTCAATTGCAGGATAGGCTTGCAGAACCTAAATCATCACAACCCCATCGCTTCATCCCACGCCATTTTCACTCATTTCCAGCACCCCAGGTATAATACAATACAATCACATCCTTTTCTTAGTTTCAGATACCGATGAGTCAGTTTTATACCCTTTCTTTCAAGCGTTGAATCTCGCTTACTGTTTTGAATTGCAGGTGACATTATCGGGGTTCCTGAATTTCATAGATGGGTTGTGGTCGAGTTGTGGGAATGAGAGGATCGTAGTGTTCACCACGAATCATAAGGAGAAATTGGACCCTGCTCTCTTGCGCCCTGGGCGTATGGATGTGCACATTGACATGACTTACTGCACCCCAGATGGGTTCAAAATGCTGGCTTCCAATTACCTTGGGATCACGGAGCACCCACTTTTTGTTCAAATTGAGAACTTGCTTGGGATGATCGATGTCGCTCCGGCGGAGGTAGGGGAGCAGTTTTTGCGGGACGAAGATCCGGATATTGCACTCAACAGCCTGATAGAGCTCCTTCTTGAGAAGAAACCAAATCATGAATTGCAGATAAAAGTACCTCTCACCGTTGAATGATTTGAGTCAAGTGAAATGAAGATCATAACATACACTTGGTGCAATTAGACTTATAACTATAATTTGTATAAAGAAACAACAAAAAATTAAGGAGAAACTATAGATAAACATAGTGTTCTAAGGATTAAACCCATCCAGTTGATTTAAAGAATTTCTTTAGTGTGACACTGAAGAGAGATAATTTTGTTTTCCGTTGAAAAGAAAAAAAAATACTTTACTAACGAAGTAAATTTCACTTCAAAATATTTCTTTATTTTAAGATATTTAATGCTTATATTTTTCTTAAAGCACGATAATACATAATTATAAAAATTCTTCTTCCACTTTCAACTCTGATCTGACCATCCTGCGCAACCGCCATAAGCGGTGGTGCTGCCATGCACGTCACCACCTAGTTTCCCAAGGTTCATATTTTTGTTTGTATATTTTGGTGACTCGTAAAAAAGCCGATTATAACCTAAAGGAATTGTTGAAATATCTTGTCCATTATCATGTAATAGAACATATGAACTAATGAACTACTCTAATTCGTCAAGGTCGACTCTAGATTCTCATAATTTATATATTTAAAAAATATCTAATTTAAATACAATTTTATAAAAACAAACTTATATAGTAATGATTCAATGTAAATTTTTTAATATATAAATATAAATTTGTATTAATAAATACTAACGTTAGTTAAAAATATTCACTGTAATTTCTTGCAAAAGCTTTATTTACTAATTGCATAATCTTACAGTCCATGATTAACAAAACAGATCAACCAACTGTTTGATTTTACACAAGTCAAACTTTTACTCGTCTACAACCTATGGTGCACACATTTCAATCACACTAAAAATTAAGTTAACTCAACTTTAAAACAAAAGAATAAGAAATACTTACTGAGATATGTTTGATGTTTCTTTAAATTTTAATCTTAATTTATTTAGGTCACATCACTTCTAACATTTTATGGTAAATCTTACTCCAACATAAAAATCTTAGCAGATCTCACTTTAATAACTTTTTTAACTTATTAAATGAAAGATTGCTCTTAAGATAAAAAAAAAACTTAAGATTTTACATTTTATGCAATGTCAAGATACTTTAATAAAGATCTTGAACATCACAAATATAAATAAAATCTTTGCTCATATTTATTCTCTAATCTTGTGCAAATTTAGCATTTGATTCACAGAAGATCCAAAAGGGGTGGACTGTGGAGACTCCAATATTTACATAAAGAAAAGAGCAGCAACACCCACCCAAACATCCATGGATAATTCAGAAAAGCTGGTAAGATATAAATAATTAACATCTTTTAAGCACCTTTGAGTTTTGATACATATATGTATTTTTTGAATCCATCCTTTACTCATTTCTGCGCTGATAGCTCCAAATCACAGCGGAAAAATGGAAAGGACAATATACAGAAGCAACAGAAATAAGAACCAACGAAGAGTGTCGAAAGATTAAACAAAGCCAGACAAAAGATGTAGCAATGCAACATCCCAGTTATTCTGGCACTTCTTTCCTCTCTGTTTCTTTTTTACTGTGGCCGGAGGAGATAAAGAATCATAATAAAATGGCCAACACAATACATATTAAAAATCCCTCAAAAGTCAAAAGTATACCAGGACAATGGAAAAGAAATGAAAAAAACCCTTAACCTAAATCACCCTAGAGCCACGAGACACGTGGACCTAAAGGATTCCCAGTAGTAACAAGCAAAGCTTAAAGTGTATCCAGCGATATTCTTTTATTTGTCCATAAATTTAATATATAGGTTTTATGGTTATACCTGAAACAAGGAAAATACCATGTTTTAGTTTGATGACCAAAATATGGAACACATATCAAGTGACTATGCTTTAAAAAAATGTACAGCACACTACCTATGCATTCTCTGTAAATTTGAGAAAAAAAAAATTAATAACGTATTTTCAGTGTGCGCCTTTAAATTCAGAAAATTACTAGTGAAATTGGTTTTCAAAATTTTTATGTCGTGTAATAAACAATTTTGAAAAGCCACTTTTACATCAATTTTGGAAGAGCGGAATTTTTACTGAATATGAATCCTAATCAGCAGTTTTTTCTGTTTGCCACAGGTGCAAATGTCAACCAGATAATTTAAAAATTCCTTACATAAATAAAATCAAGCAAATATAATATATATATATATATATATATATATATATATATATATATATATATATATTACTTGCCCCATTTCAGAAAGCATAGAAGCAGGGTTTTGAGAATCTTACAAGATCCTTAAACAGCCATCTTCATTTCTACCTTCTTGTGAGGGTCATATCCTATGAGCTTGAAATCGGTAGCAACAAAGGAATCTATATCTTTCTTATTTGGGTTTATCTTCAAAATCTGAATTGAGGTATAGGCAATCAACAAGGAAAAGGCAGTTTATACGAGTGCATAATTGTTATTATTTTGTGGGCATCTACGTTAAGCAAATGTTTTTTTTAACATTTACACCTACCGGAAAAGGTTTTGGTTGATTCTGAAGCTGTTCCTGAAGAGGTCTCACATGATTGCGGTAAACATGTGCATCCCCGATAACATGACTAAAATCACCCGGAACAAGGTCTGACAAGAACAGGATATGATATGGTTAGATCAGTCCAATATCTGATGTCAATTTTATTTTAATATAAATGCTGTATTTCTCTACGTAAGATTACAACCCAAATACATCAGAGCCACCCCCAAACTTTAAACGGTGAAACAGAACACACCCAAACCTATATCTTTCTTTTTAAGAGCATTCTAATTTTTCAGAGAATCTGATTATTGGCATCCAAAAGGACTATTTTGCCATTCCATACAAAAAGTATGCTAATCATAATAATATAAAATCTTTGTGAATCATAACCCATTAATCAGCTTAAAGTCATTTAAAATCAAATAATGACGAATCTGTATCATGAAAAGGAATTAAGATGCCATGTACGTCTGAGAACAAATTTAAGTATATGACACTGACATAATTTGCTTACCACAAACATGAGCAATCATGCATGTCAAGAGAGCATAAGATGCAATATTAAATGGCACCCCCAGGCCCATGTCCGCAGATCGCTGATACATTTGACACGATAATTCCCCATTTGCTACGTAAAACTGCAGAAATTTTTTTGTTGACAAAACTTCATGAAAGGAGAACGAGAGAAAGAGATAGTTATTCCAAGATAGACCCAAATATAGCTGCAGACCTGCGCAAACATGTGACAGGGGGGAAGTGCCATCAATTTAAGATCAGATGGATTCCAAGCTGAAAGAATGATGCGTCGATCATCAGGGTTATGCTTTATCTTGTCAATAACATCCAGAAGCTGGTCAAATCCTTGGCCAGAGTAGTCAGCATGCATGTCAGTATACCTGTAAAATGTAAGATGGAAAATTAATAAGGAACTAAGCAAGACCACCAAAATGATGCCTAATGACATAAAATAAAGGTACATCCACCTACTTGGCTCCAAAGTGCCTCCACTGAAACCCATAAACAGGTCCTAAGTCACCCTCCTCCCTTTCTCTCAAACCAATGCTGTATATAAATTGTAAATCCAGTTAACAAACGCACGGAGAAGAAAAAATTGTAGTTCCAACAAAAATTAGTAGGTCATGCTTGCCTATCAAGGTATTCTCTAGATGCATTGCCATCCCAGACATGAATGCCTTTTTCTTGCAGCACCTGTCAATATAAAATGATTTCAGAATAAAATTCACTCTGGATGTATCCAATGAACCGGACATTCTTGTAAACCACTAATATGCCTTCACGCAACTCAGTGATTTAATTGAATTTTGGTTCAGCAGCTTTTTATACTCTAACTATGTTTGGAAAAATAACTAAAAATTGTTAACAGAAGCTATTAAGCTATATTATTGAGGCATGTGTTTTGGTAAAATTATTCAATATTAATAATGCAACATCCAGGTGCTAATCATGTCATCATGAAACCGTTCTATGATAATATTTTAACCATTGCAAATAGATTAAAAAAAACTTGAGTATATGATCAATTTACAAAATATAAATAGAGACAATCCTCATCTTATAAATCGATTTTTAAAAATTAATTACCCCTTAAACTCACTTCCTAATTCACAATAATGCCAATTTTATGGACATACGGATTTATTATCAAAATTAGAGTCAACTAATGTAAAGCCCCCAATTTCATGAACATAGGCATTTATTATCAAAATTAGAGCCAACTAATGTAAAGCCAGCCTACAAATTCTCGAAAGCCTGGCTTTATCACGACGTTTAGTCACTAATAAATCGTTGAACATAAAAGGTATTGATATTTTAGTCATCAGTGCACAGATTAATAAGGATTCAAACATGTTATATCATTTTGATTCACAACACAACAATGTATAAGTCGATTAAAAATTTGAAAAAAAAAACAGGGAATAATGAGTTGGGTAGGAGACTCCAAAGCTTTCCATGTGTCTATCCCCATTCTTTACCAAGCTAAAATAGTATCAAGCAAACCAACTTAGTTGCCCAATATTTGGTTCGTGCTAGCTACTTCGTGAACAGTAACATAACTAGAAAAGGGCATGTATGCACGTCTGCGCGGAAAAGATTGGTACAGATATCATTACCTTGGCACTTGTTGAGCCGCTGATAAACCAAAGAAGCTCCTCAACAACCCCTCGCCAAAATACTTTCTAGGAACCAAATTAAGAAATCATGTCAACTTTTATATCATGAAATACGATATATATTCTTCTTCAGTCTTCATAAACATTAAAAGTGACAAAACAAACAACAATTACATCAAAATAACATAAGGAAACGAAACAAAAAAATAAGAAATTAATACGCAGTAGTTTATACAAATTCATACATACCTTGGTTGTTAGAAGGGGAAAGTTCCTGCGCAGATTAAACCTCATCTGTGGAATTATAGAGAAGGTGTAAGCATACATATAAATCATTGCAACTGCTGAACAGAGCAATCGAGATGTTACCTGGCAGCCAAATTTCGACAAGGTACCAGTCCCTGTCCTATCATCCTTAATTGTGCCTTCAGAAATAATTTCTCGAACCAAACTTAGATACTTAAATTCCTCATGTCTCTCATAAATGAACTTCGGAAGAAAAGAAAATTCATTGACCTCGAATTTTAAAGAGTCTGAACCATTATCAAAAACTGGATCAGCATTCTGACGTAGGGACTCAGCCGGAGAACTCCTTACACGCACATAAGTGTTGAAAGAATAGCGGAGGTTGTCTTCCACCAAAGGAAATGATGAATACCATGACTGAAATTGAGAGGTATCAACTCGAGGCATAAAAGTATCACACTCAATGCTTGCCTCAATTTCTGTAATATGAGCAGCTTCGCATCCAGGTACATTAAGAGCCTCTCTGAACATAACAATTATCACCGTTAAAAAAAAAAAAACTTAATATGATTACAAAAGGAAAGAAGCAGGAAGGTAACTACAATATAAATATACCTGAATATCTCACCACCTCCTGTAAGAAATACTTTCTCAATTGACAGGCAGTACGGAGAAGCAGCCAACAGTTCCATAGCAGAAGACACACTTCCACATATTATAACATTCTCTGCAGTTGCAATATCAAAGCTACCCGAGCGAGTCAGAACAACGTTAAGGCGACCAGGAAGAGGCCTATCCTCAGGAGGGATACTCTCCCATGTTTTTCTACCCATCACAACAGCATTCTTCTTCCCCGGATCAGACGTTATAGTTGTGATCTCATCAAAAAATTTGAGATCAGTGGGTAACGTCCAGGGCAATTTTCCATCCTTAGAAATGCCCATGTCTCTGGTGGCAATCACTACTGCTTGGTAAGTCCTCCGTGGAGGAGGCTCTGACTTGCCATTGTCATTGCCATTGCCATTACCATTGGAAATCACAAAAGAATCACTTGCCATCAGAGGACCAAAAAGCCTGGAGAACAAATAAAGTTGAATCTAAATCCAACAAATAAAACAGGTGCAGTATAAAATTAAAGAGTAAATAAAAAATCCATCCTCTTCCCCCGCCTTTTCCCCTGACTGCAAAAAACAAATTCTCTGCACCAATTCAATTATTCTAAAATACAAATTAGTATAAGAAAATTTTCAAAAATCCAGTCGCCTACTTAAACTAGATTAATCAGAAACACAACACTATCATCTTTCTCATGGCATCACAATAACTCAGCAACAGTAACAGAAACACACAATGAAACCATCTAAACAATTGAGAAAAACAATAAATTAAGAAGCAAACATAATTTATCACACTGTGTACCAACCAACATCAACCAACACAATCTAAAATCCATAAACAAGATTCAAAAATAATAATAAAAAAAAACTAGAAATACAGAAATCTAAATGTGCACAAGGAGACAGCGAATCTAGAACGGAGCCTGCCAAAATGCACTGACCTAACAATGCTGTGCCAACTATTTTCTGCTTCTGTCTAAAAATTGCAAAATGTGAAGCAGAAAAAAACTGTGAAAGAAAAAAAGAAGCTGAAACTGAAAGTCAGAGTGTGTAAGAAAAGGAGAAAAGAGGTTTCTTGGCAGAGAAAACAAAGGAACAAGAGAGAACAAATATATAGAGAGAGAAAGCCAAATGGAGAGAGAAGAAAATCCAAAACCACAGTTGACGTGAAGTGGCACGCAGAAACGTAGACATGCGACGTAGACATGCGTTTCTCTGCAATGTACGTTACCCCTTACCGTATAGTGAATTTCTATACATCTTTTCTCACTTTCTCATAAATGCCCTTCCGCCAAGCCCATACGCATTTATTTTATGTAAGACAAATATTTAATTATATATAACCAAATTTATACTGTACTAAATAAACGTTTTGAATTTAAAAATAAATAAATTAAATTAAAAGATCAACTGCAATGTTAAGGTGTATTAATTGAATTAAATGACAAATAGTTATTAAGAAATTGATTTTAAAACTAAAATTTAGCAGTATATTTAAAAAATTCAACAATCTAAAGGATTAATAATATTAGGATAAGGAACTTGTATTCATTTAACGCCAATTATGACATTTAAAAAATAAAAAATATATTGAATATTAGTTCAGAATAAAATATTTATTTTATATAATTATTTTAATAATAGATAAATAAGTTTTTAGTATATAAATTATATTCAGTTTTATAGTGAATACATTTTTTTACATATTATTATAGATGATTCATAAATGTAATTTGAAAGAATACAAAATTGAGAAAATTTATAAAAGGATAAAACTATTTTGGTTCAAATGGGTACATATATTAATTTAATTAGTGTTACATTTTTGTAATATTATTGTAAGAAAGCATTTAATAAATAATTAATTAATTGTATTAAATATATTCATTTTATTAATTTATTAAATCTTATTAAATAATTTCTTTGTATAGAACAATTTTATTAACATATACAACAACGCTATATAGTCCTGTTTAATCTATTCAATAGAGCCACATCTTTCTATATATATATATATATATATATATATATATATATATATATATATATATATATATATTGTAAGGTTAATTAAAAAAAATACGTTTTTAAATTGTGAACTATATTAAAATTTATAGAAATCATTTAATAAAAATTTAATAAATAGATATGATGTTTATTAAATAAATCATATATACATGGAAGATTAATCAAACAAATCATTTAGCTTTAAAAGGTTTTGCATTATAAAATTAGAAAAATATTATTAAATTTTAATGTATTTGAAAGAATGTATTAACTAATTTTATGTAATGGTTCATTTTGAATAAACTCATATGAGAATAATTTATTTCTATTCATGATTTCTTTTACCAAAATTTTAATAATGGTTTTAAATAAACAATTTTACTTTTATATGATTATATCTAAATGATATGTGTTCTCTTCATAAAACATTAATTAGAATCCAAGAATAGTGGTTAAAATTAAAAATTATTTAATTGCTGAAAAGCCTAAAATTGTATTTTTAATAATTTTTTTCTTTTTCTCATTATTTCAAAATACATACAATTTATATTGACCAGTAACTTATATACAGATAATTCAACAATCATACACGGCTAGTCAGTCATGAAAAAGTCATACAAAAGTTTTATTGAAAAATAGTTTAAAGATCATTTTGATCTTCTATCAACTTGCTCAAAATTCATTTCTTTTATTTTTAATTTTTGTATATTTTGTACATAATTTTAGCCTTTTTAATTTTTAAATGTATATAAATAGTTTTACTTTTAATTTAATTATCTATCAATAATAATGTTATCTTTAACATCACACAGACGTATTATTATAATGGTACTTCTTTTTACAATATTGAGAAGGATAGCAGTTATAAAAATCAATTACCATATATTAATTTAATATTGATTTAATATATTTAAAATTAAAAAATAAGTTCTGAATCAAAATAATAAAAGTATTAATATTAAATTATTTTAATAAATTATAAAATAATTTTAAAACCAAATTATATATTTTGTAAAAATACGTTATCAAACTTTCAACCAAAAGAAAATCAAACTAACAGTATAAATTAGCTGACTGTTACTATTAATATAATAGAAGTTTAATTTGGTAATAATATTGAGGTTGCGAGGGTATTCTTGGAATTCAAATACGAGGATAATTAAAAATGTAATATAATACAAAGTGCGGACCCCACGTTGGTAATGGCGGGAAATTCTTATACCCATGACACCTATCAAATTGCATAGTATGTTTGACTTATTGATCTTAGTCGTCCACGTGGCAATCACATCATACATCTTGTTAATTAATTGCTATTAAACACTTATATTTAATTTTTATTTAAGATTCTTTTTTATGGAATCTTGACCATGTCTTCATCAACAGAACACACCACAGTTTATAAGCTATTATTATATGGTTTCTTATATGTTATTTTACTTTTAAAAGATTCACTTATTATTATTATAATAAAACTTATGGTATGTTAAATGTATTATTTTATTTGTCATCATATCATCAATTAATATATAGTTTTACACATAAAATATGTATATCTTGACACAAAAGTATGCTAAATAAGATTAATTTAAAATACATATGTAAAAACAAACTTTACTTTAAAGTTTGCTTATTTGGTCAAACCTATATTTTATTAAAAAATAATATCAAATAATTTGTATATTGACAAAAATTTATTTCAATATTAAAAACATTATATACAACTATATATATAAAATATATATATATATATATATATATATTTAATTCATTAAGATTTTTCTTAAGAATAAGACTGTGATAAAAAAAATATTGTTTTATTGAAAATTTTATATTTGTAAAATTGAGTTAAGTTTAAAATTTATTTTATTAAAAGAATAATATAAAAAATAATAAAAATTTGTTTCAATGTATATGTATTTCTTTTAATTTATTAAGATTTTTCTAAGAGTAAGACTATGATAAAAAATATATATAACATTGCGAAACTGATAAATTTTGAATGAAGTATCATAATTGTGGTGGAATGTTGTCCCTTAAAGAACCTATAAATCTCGATTTAAATAATAATAATTGAGTAACACTAATGTTCAAATATATTATCCGTTATTGTCTGCGAATACTGTTTTGTCATTATTTGGGCATATGGCTTCCGATGATGCTTACTATTACAGTCTATCAGCATTTGTTTCTTAATGATAATATTATTTAGTTAAAGATTTTTAACGGATATAATATTTTTTTATAATATTTTAATATTATTTACATGTCATTAATTTATATTAATATTTATGATTATTTTTACTAATTATAAAGTAATTTTATACCAATCACATAATTACATGTAGATGATATTAAAATGTTGTCAAATATTATTATCAATGAAAAAAAAAAACAAAATTCATTTATACATTGATGCTCATGAAAATGCGGAAAATAAATATTTGATGGTTAATGGTAGCATGAACTTGCCTATTGCCATTATATTCTCTCTTGGTAGATGGAAGTAGTTGGAAAAAATGAACCTTCCATTGTCTTCTTCCTTCTTTTTCTTTTTGCACCAACAAGCCTTCTTAAAGTTAAAAACCATATGCCTTCACACAAATCAGCCATGGACTTTTAAGGATTTACTAAAAGATTCATTAATAAAATGTGAGTCAAAATTAAATTATTATTTTTTAGTCCAAAATATTAAAACAATAAATTTATACATATTTTATTCTATATGGTTGAATACTTTCACTTATAATATAAAATTTAATTTTTTTAAAAAATTGACTTTAATTTAATCCTATAAAACCAATTAATAAATATGAAATATTCAACACAATTCCTTTATGCTAAAACACATATATCTAACGAAATATTAAATATGATATGATAAGAAATAACACGATAAATTTAATAAATAACAAATCATCTTATAAAATAAATTTTAAACTTAATTTAATACTATAAAATAAATAAAATTTATATGTATGAAATCATCTTATTTCTAATTAATATATAATCTTATTTATATTAGTCTAAAGTCAATCAATTACAAAATTAATTATTATAGATATGCTAGCTACTACATTTAATCTTGGTATTTTTAAATGCTGGATAATCTTATGTATTCAGGTGCAATTTCAACTTTCAAGATAAGAAGAAGCTTTATTTTAATAATCATTACTTTCTTCCATTGTAAGTTTTTCCCAATCTCATGCAGGGAGCAACTACACTATGAATGGCCAGATTAGCACACAGACAAGGAGAAAAAGATCATATGGTTATGAAAATGGAAGTAGTTCATTGATGTTGATATTGTTGAATAGGTGGCATAGAAGGCGCAACAAAAATGGATGTGTTGAGAAAAGGATTTATGAGATGGATAATGATACTTTAACAACATTTTTTTTGACAATATTGTAATATCATCTATGTGTCATTCTGTGATTGGTCCATGTTAGTGTTTATGATTATTATTATTGATTGTGGAGTAATTTTGGACCAATCACAAAATGACACGTAAATGATGTTAAAATATTGTCAAAAAAATATTCTCAAAGTATCATTATCCTTATGAGATACCAAACAGAAAAGAAAGAGTTGTAGTTTTCAAAAGATGAAATACAAAAAAGGTCAAATCTTCAATATATAGATAGAATATCATATTCAAAACATAAACCAATTATAACAACCAAAACTTAACTCAATATACTGCTTTTTTGCATTATAAGAGCTCCAAATCACATACAATTTTAAAATAAGGATACTATATCATAATATTGGGCTTTCCAACTAAATATTTTGAATTTATATATTTAAACAATTTTTTTAAAAAAGTAGACAAGTTATGAGAAGATTAGACGACTTTAAATAAAAAAGTCGTGTTTACTACACAACTTCAATCTAATATATAAAATAATTAGATTAATTAAATTATTAAAAAAGTAAAGATGTAGACGTATACTCCCTTTTAATAATTTATTTAATCTAAATTATACCTACTTGATATAAATTAATGAAAATATAATTTAAATAATATAATTTTAATAAATATTGTCTACAATTAATTAATTGATAAAATTAGAAAACAAAATTAATTTAATTACAAACATAATTGTATATCAAATATATATAATTAATTATATTTAAAAACATAAATTATTAATTAAAAAATATTTAGATTAATTAAACTTTTAATTAAAAACATAAATTATTAATCAAAAACATAAATTATTAATTAAAAACATAAACTATTAATTAAAACCATAAATTATTAATTAAAATTTTAATTAATCTAAATCATTTTAATTAATAATTTATGTTTTTAAATATAACGAATTATATATATTTGATAGTATTAGTTATGTTTGTAATTAAATTAATTTTGTTTTCTAATTTTGTCAATTAATTAATTTTATATAACATTTATTAAAATTGTGTTATTTAAATTATATTTTCATTAATTTATATTAAGTAGATATAATTTAGATTAATTAAATTATTAAAAAGTTGAAAAGGATATACGACTTCAACTATAGAAATCGTATATCTTTTAAATCTTCATTTTTTAATAATTTAGTTAATTTATATTACGTTTTTTTATAGGTTAGAGTGAAATCGTGTGGAAAGATATAACTTTTTCATTAGTCGTCTTGGTCCAACAATTTACCTATATTTGTAAAAAAGGATATTACTTAAATACGTAAATTTAAAATCATTTTTTGCCTATTTCGGTGAAAAAAATCATAATATTCCAAAGCTAAATCACATACATTTATGTATAATTCGCTAGCTAACATTACCAATACAACAAGTTCAGTAAAGTAAATTATAATATTTCAAAATATATAGAAATATTTTCTAAAGCATACTTCAACTTTGTATTTAGAGAGAGTTTCATAATTTATAAAATATTCAAATAGATTGAATTTGAATTAATTTTAATTGTTTATTCAAATAAAATATTTCACTTATCATTCTGTAAAAAAGTTTGGTTAAATATCGAACAATTTTTAATAACTTAAAAAATACCAATAATGATAGTTTTTAATTGATCTTGGATTGATGTTATTTTGCTATTAAAATTGATCAATTTTTTTAATTGGCATTAACAAATTAACCTTAGTTAAAATTATTTTTAACCAATCACAATTATGTACCTAATACTATCGAAATGATTTTTTTGTTAACTTTGTTATATTCACTAAACAATTTCCCACATGATAAAGAAATCGTATATAATAATTGATCTCGCCAATAAAAAAAAGTATTACAAAGACGTTTATCAATAAATAATGCAGGATTATTACCAAAAGTTCAACCACTAATAAAATACAAAAAAAAAATGATACATAAATTTTTATACAATTACAAGTAATTCAACTACTCATAGAATTTTATAAGTTAAATTTACATACTATATAAATAAATAAATAAATAAATAAACATATATGTTAAAAAAAACCTAGAATAGAAGCATAGTAAAGAATATATAGAAAGGGTTGCGTAGTGGAGAGAATATGAAAGAATGGAGCTGCATGCATTTCGCCAACACCATCTCCATCTGTATTCCTTCTAGTAGAAACAGAAGCTCGAAAAGAACGATGCAATAATATAAGTAAACAAACAAAAAACAGCAAACCCTAAAAATGAGTTGCACCAACCTCGCTTCTTTTTCTGGCACTTCTATATATTGTCACAGACTTATTCGGATCATAAATTTACGTTTTCTTTGCTTCTGCAACGCCTATATTCCTGCAACAAGAGGTATTTCATCTACTATTCTACTCCATTCTCTCTCTCTCTCTCTCTCTCTCTCTCTCTCTCTCATGTTGATTCATCAACTTTTTGAACCCCCTTAGGTTCAACATACCTTCTTCAACTGCATTGTATCAATATTATATGTATCATTGTAAGCATATCTTTATGCTTTTGGCTTTGATGTTTCCTTTTCCAATGTATGATGAATATAATTGAAAAAGGGTTCATATTGGTGTTTAAAAGAAATGGTTTTTCAGCTTCTGACATGCATGATGTTATTTGATGGCTTAAGCTAAGGAGTAGGCGCATGAGTAAATACTGTTGATTCTCTTCTACCTTACGTCTGTTCTCATTTGAGGAGCTTACGAGGTTCGATAATTAATCATGTGTGACATTGTAGCTGTGCCCTCCGTAACCATCACAGATCGACCTGCTAAAGGTGGTAAAATCTATGTTTTCCAATTTCATTCCCTTTTCGTTCTTGGTTGATTACTTATATATGTTATGCATGTGCTGTGAAATCGATTTTTCCACACCCTTTAGGTAATGACGTTTGAATTTAACTGTTTTGTTTGCATGTTGACATGTTCTATGTATGAAGATGAGAAGAATGAAAATTGAAGAAAGCTGAAATCAGATGATTATATATATCTGACAAGCATTTGCTATTTAGAATGTTTTTATTATAAAGCTCCTTCACCAGTTAGAGGAATCATTGATGGAAATCGAGATGATTCAGATCTTTGATTGCCTTTGTAGTTGTCTCTGAACGTATTATCAATTAATGCATGATTATTTGCCTTATGGGTATATGAGAGAGATCTTATTCTTAAAACGGATAGAGTGATTGTAATGTGAGGTTCATAACAAAAAGAAAGAAGCTAAAATTCAAATTAATGTTGTGGTAATAATAGAAAATGATCGATGGGTTTTTGCTGTATTAACATAACTTATATGTTAAAGTTCATAATAATGTAGTTTATTTGAATAATGTTGTGCTATTATCGGATGTTGTTTATTGTTAATAACAAAAATAAAACAGGAGGATGAAGATGTCTAGTTTGCGAATTTCTTGTCTTCCTTTTGAAACTTCTGTGAGTAATTTGGGTTATGCAAAAACAGGTGCTGAGATGGAATACTCAGAGGATGATAAGAAAACAAAGCTTGGCTCTTTAAAGAAGGTAGCAATCAGTGCATCTTCAAAGTTCAAGCATTCCTTGCAAAAGAAGGGGAGAAGGCATAGCAGGGTTATGTCTATTGCAATTGAGGATGAAGTTGATGCAGAAGAGTTGCAATCAGTTGATGCTTTTCGCCAAACACTCATCTTAGAAGAGCTATTACCCTCAAAGCATGATGATCATCATATGATGTTAAGGTTTACCCCTCAGACCTTATGACTTAGTTTCTTGTCAATTTGCTGATTTACTAATAGCTGTAATATAAAATGGTGGCCTAGATTCTTGAGAGCAAGAAAATATGAAATCGAGAAAACAAAACAAATGTGGGCAGATATGCTTCAGTGGAGGAGGGAGTTTGGTGCTGACACAATTCTGGAGGTAACTTCCTGTGGATAAAGAAAAAACAATGTCCATAGATATACTTTTATGTTTGTTGAAAGTCTAATAGATACCACCATTTTATAATATATATAAATAGATACAAACCTAGACTTATAAGAATTACATTTTAAAATTTACATCATAATATATTGAATGCAAACCTCATTTTATCATTGTCCCGTTTAGGATTTTGAATTCAAGGAGTTAGAAGAAGTCCTAAAATACTACCCGCAAGGGCATCATGGAGTTGATAAGCAAGGGCAACCTGTTTACATAGAAAGGTTGGGTCAGGTTGACTCTAACAAGCTGTTGCAAGTCACAACTTTGGATCGCTATCTTAAGTACCATGTGAGAGAGTTTGAGAGGACATTCGCTGTTAAGTTCCCTGCTTGTTCCATTGCAGCCAAGAAACACATTGACCAAAGCACAACAATCTTGGATGTGCAAGGAGTGGTATGTATGAAAATATGCAGCAATACTATAATACCACATGTGTAGCTTTTACTTTCTGTTCCTTTTACAAACAAACCAGAAAGAGTACAAGTTCACAATAACACCTTAATTAAATTATATCATGCATAAGTTACATTTAGGAGGTGACATCTGTATCTCAACTCCGTCGAATATCATATTATCACCTGTTTTGTATGTAAAAGAAGTTTCACATGATTGCTGACTAGCATCTGTATTCAGGGTCTCAAAAGTATGAACAAAGCTGCAAGGGATCTCATCCAACGTCTTCAGAAGATTGATGGTGACAACTACCCTGAGGTACTACTTCACGTTCCTGACTAAAATGTCACATTCTGAATTTAACCTGACTGAACTTTTCTTTTCAGACCTTAAACCGTATGTTCATCATTAATGCTGGTTCAGGATTTAGGCTGTTGTGGAACACTGTCAAGTCATTCCTTGATCCTAAGACCACCGCCAAAATCCATGTAAGCAATTTTTATATACTTTTCACCTCCAAGCAATGTTGGTTTCAGTTAAGCAGGAGATCTCAATAGATTACTGCTTTATTTGCCAGGTCCTAGGTAACAAATACCAGAGCAAGTTACTTGAAATCATTGATGCCAGGTGAATGTTTTTCTCCATTCTCACTGAAGTGTTTTTTCTCATTCTCATCCGAATTCAAGTTTATCACATTGACGACATGCTGAGAGACAGTTTAGATTGAGTAAACATTAATGACAATCTCGGATCATACTCATTAACGAGGATGTTCTTTTAACATGGTGTACATCATATGTGATTGAAGAACAATATACCATTCAAGGCCATACATAACACATTGTTCTTATATCATTTACCAGTGAACTTCCAGAGTTCTTGGGTGGTACTTGTACCTGTGAAGACAAAGGTGGTTGCTTGCTTTCAGACAAGGGACCATGGAATGACCCAGAAGTCTTGAAGGTAGTAAGCTCAATTTTTTTTTAGTTGTGCGATTAGGAAAAGATAGTAATGAAGTGATGTTTTGTTTGGATGCACTAGATGGTTCAAAATGGAGCAGGAAAGTGCAAGAGGAAAACTTTATCTGGGATCGAAGTGAAAACCATAATTGAAGATGATACAGAATGCCAAAAGGTAATCAGTTACCTACCTTACAATTTCAAATTAAGTTTTGCTCTGAAACTTTCTTGCCATTGTCAGAAAATCTGATGACTTGATTTGTTTTCCTATAATCTTAGGAATGCGATTCTTTTAAAGAATCTGCAGCCATGGAGGATCCCTGTTCTGCTCCAGAAGTAAGTTTCTTAGATTTTCGATCATTTGATGTTTCCATTCTATGTGTATTTATCTATAAACTCTAGCCTATGTATCTGAATAACATTCCGTAATTTTCATGGTGAGGAACAAGAACTTTTTGCATGAAATATAAATCAAATGTTTGATAAGAACATAACTGCAGAATTGACCATCTCTTTGGGTACTCCCTTTGCACATTAGCAGGTGGCATTTGCCCCAGTGAATTCATCTTGGGAAAAAGCAGAACAAAAAGATCAGTTAGCCCTTTCTAAAAATTGTTTGTCTAGCAACAGTAATTCTAATAAGTTTAGAATCCCTTTTACTGGTGGAATCATGTCCGTTCTTATGGCAGTGATAACAGTTATCCGCCTGGCAAAGAAAGTGCCAAGAAAAATCACTGGAACTGACTTGTTTAGTAACACAGCACATAGTAATGATAACAAAATGAAAGCACCTGCAATTTGCATGGATGATCAAATGTCCATGATTAAGCGCATGGTTGAACTAGAAGAGAAGGTGAATATCCTCTCTAAGAAACCTGACATACCAGCTGAGATGGAAGAATTGCTGAATAAGGCTCTTAGCAGAATCAGTACGCTAGAACAAGACTTGGCTATTACCAAAAAGGTATTATTGGTTTTCCTTCATACTACAACCTCATCATCATTTGAGAATAACATTGATTGATATATGATTAAAAAAAAAAAAGTCTTACATTTTTTGTATTTTTTTCTGTTTCTTAGTCACTTGACGATGCCCTTATCCGACAAGTGGAGCTTCAAGGTCAAATTGATAAAAAGAAAAAGAAGAGGACGGTGAGTCATACGAACCTTGACTTTGATATAGTATCTATCACGTTGCGTTCGTGAGTCATGTGAAGTTTGTAAGATATAATAATTTGTTTCCTGTGTGTAGTGTTTTCCCTCCTTACACAAGATTTCGGGTTCGTGATTGCAGTTCCTCTGGTAAGGTGTTGGGTGTCAATTGCTGTCTGACCTCAATCAAATATTAACATTAGCATGAGTTGTATATTCTTGGAGGCGTTCCTTTTATCAGCCCCATCGGATCCTATTACATTCACCTTGTATAATTTCTCCTCTATTCCAATTAAATATTATGTATTAAGACAGTAGGACACTCTCACAATTGTGTTTACGCATAAAAGCATAACCATGTAACGAAAATGATCGCAAAGGCAACATTGTTAAATTTTGATATTATTAGAACATTGTTTTTCTCAAAATGTCCTTGCACTAACTAGTTGAACCAAATGACAGACGTTTTCGTCAGCTTAATCCCCAGTTCCTGTTGTACTAAAGTCGTCCCTGTGATGAAGTGAAGTTGGTTCCAACCGTCTAAGACACTCTACTTGCTATTTGACTGACAAACGGAACTTCACTTCAACCATCTACGACAGCAGAAAAAGGTTACGCCAAACGAATCCACATATTTACTGTATTGTATCATGTACGCACAAGCCCTTTACCATCATTACCTTCTAATTTGAGAAATAAAATTACCATTGTTCGCGTGCCTTATTTATACGGGATTTAACACGAAATATGTCCCGTTTCCTAAATGCTTCAGCACCTATGATGTTGTTGAGGGGTTATTTATTTTTTAGCTTTGTCTCCCCTCGATATCCCCCCAAATCGATTAATATTTAAGGAAAGTCATGAGATCATCAGAAGGGCACGCTTCTCCAATTAACGAGACAATCACACCAAATATAATAAAGGTGGGCAGAGAGCAAAAACAAGGGTTGTTTTTAATCCGGAAAAAAAGCTATTAGCTATACACGAGGTTGACACAACTCTCGAGTGTACGCATTAAACAGAAAATTAGTGTTCAGGGATCAACCTAATGTGCAAGGTGTCGGCACTAGGAACACCATGATTCGAAAAAATGCCCTCTCCCAGAGTCCCTGTATCAGCCAGCCAAAATTCACCAGCAAAACTTCTTCTGATAAACAGCAATAAATAAATATCAGAGATTTGCATAATATCCATAAAACTGTATTAAAAAATATAAAAGAGACAAACTTACCCGCGACTTAGCTTCTTCTTGACTATCAATGTAAGCAAGCAGCTCTTCTTGCCTCATTAATGCTTCATATAGAGCCTATCGAACAATCCAGAAAGTACAAATGTAACAGTATTCTTCAAGTAAGGAAACAGTAAGAAACTAAGTACTCATCACATTTTCACGGTCAAATATGAAATTCACACCCAAACATAAATAGGAGAGAAAAATACATGTATGAGAGCAAAAGCACAACTGCAATAACAAATTTTCCTATTTCACCATTAAACGAAACTATACAGGAATTAAAATCTAAAATAACGAAACTGCCATAACACAGATACACCCGCTTAACAACCAACACACGACATATACTCTGATTGGCTAAGAGGTGATATAGGCAAGCAAAATATCGTGTGATTTTTTAACTTAAAATAACTATCATACCTTAGTTCCATATAGACAAAAAAAATTGGTTAGAATTTAAAAAAAAAACAGACATGAAAATATTGCATTTATTCATTAAGAATGTGCTCATCGATATATTCTTGTGGCGACCAGCTAACAGGAAAGGTAAGATTTTGGTTTTGCATTTAAAGATAACAGATAAAATAAGAGATGGAAACACCTCAACGTAATTATCACGACTGCAGTGTTTAAAAGAATTATGGAAAAGCGAAAGTATAGCATACTACCTTTTTAGTTGCAATTAGCTCTGCTTCCAAAGCATCCACCCGACATACAGCAGCATTTAGCAATTCCACTTTCTCATAAGGCATCTCAGATGGCTTAGATTGGAGTGTGTCAACCTTCTCTTCAAGCTCACCTAACCTTTTCACCATTGAGGAAAGGAGATTTGCCTCTGTGTGTGCTGGAGTTTGTGACGGAGGATGGTTGTCTTCGCTTGTTGTACTAACGGGTGTCTCTGAAGTGCACTGATCCTCATTAGATGGTGAGGCAGGAAGTTTCTTGGTCACACGGTATGCGACTGAATGGAAGAGGGTAAACAGCATCATAAAGAAAGCAGTTAGAGCCCCCAACATCCGAGCTCGAACCCCTATGGGAGTTTGTGGAGGATCAGGGAGGGAAGGTGTTCCTGTAATACAAAATTCAATTTAACAATCCTGAAGAAAATTAAATCAAAAAATTCAAATCAAGAAAACAAGAAAAGAACTAACGCTTCCTAAATCTTAAAAGACAAGGACTTATGCAATTGCTTATAATCCCATATAAATCCCGCCCTGACAAAAATGCCAAGTTAGGGACCAACTGTTCCAATACCTTAAACTCTCAAGTGTGGGTCCCGAAACAGTTTGTCTCCTACGGACTAGAAATTATAGAACACACCCGATATAAAACACCATTTATCATCACAGTAAAACATTCGAAATTCTAAAACACGAGGGCATTAGATTATAAAAACAAGGGGGGAGGATTACTAACAAGAGCATAAGCGGCAAAAGAAAATCAAGTCATGCCTTCAATAGCCTATCAAAAATTGAGTTAATTTGAATCAAACGTTGATTAACCAAAATTCATGATTCAATTGGGGTATAATCTTTTGTATAATGACACAGCATAAGGCAAAAACTGATGACATTGACGCACTTACAGCCATCAAATGTCCTGCAAAAGTTAAAGCACAAATAGTGTCACTATGCTGCTAACGAAACAAGTTTTAACTGATATTTAGAACAGAATGCAGATACAAGATCTTAAACAACGCACTTATGTTTTAACCTTTGGTGTTATTTTCTTTTTATGAATAAGAACCGTGAGAAGATTCATACAACAGATAACTATAATAACAATAAGCTAAAGTTGTTTTACCTTTTGAAGTTTGAGCCCTCTGGAGTGATGCTTGTTTGTTCCAGCCAGCATCAACAGCTTTGTCCACCATCGGAACATATTCATCATACCCAGCCAAGTTACCACCACCAACATAGATCGACTTTCCAACAACCTTAGCCTGAACACAAAATGTAAATAAATTCTCTGTTTGGAATAGACCAGGGAAAATCCTAAGAACAAGTTCCTTGAGAAGTAATATATTTTGATCATCCTCATTAAATCATTAATTATAGTGAATATCTTCTGCATATAAATACAACTGATCAAAAGGTAACGAGTGCAAGAATGATCAAAGAAAATTTTGCAGCCAGTAAAATTAAGTGGAGATGCAGCACAGAAGTACTACAATCAATGAATTGAAAATTCTACCAATTTAATGAAAACTGTGAGTAAACCTAGCAGAAAATCAACACTTACTTCCTCACGAACAGGTGTCAACCTAAGGTGAGAGTAGCTCTTCATCGCTTTTGGAGAAGCAATATCTTCAGCTTCAGACCCTGATTCAGCTGTGGATGTGTCACTACCTTTTACCTGCAAGAAAGAAGTGACACAGTCAATAAGGTTACAAAATGAAAAGGGGCCTGAAGAAGTACAAAGGAATCAATTCAGCCTCCACCAGGTTCAAGCAATAATAAACCATACAACATATTACCATTGGGTATTGTGGTCTGGCATATGCAATAACCTTTCCTTCACTGTTTAGAACTTTTACAACAGGCCTTGCTCTTCGTGCTTCACCGCTAAGAATCATCTGCAAATTTCCCCGTGCAATTAACAGTACAGTTAGCATGTAGCAAGATTCGTATCATATAGCAAGTGTTGAGCCTTTTAGAAAGAAACATCAGTGCATACCTTCAAAATTTCTGGGTTTTTCCAGGGTCCCTTATCAGATCTGAGGCAACCACCCTGATCTGCACATGTACATGTACCTCCCAGAAATTCCGGCAACTCGCTTCATTAAGTGCACAAAAATATTAAGCAAAGTGTTGGTGATGGTTAAATACATTATTAATACAAGCATATAAATTACAAAATTTCTAACACTTGGTTATAGAGAAATAGGCCCATTGTGTACCTGGCATCGATTACTTCAAGCAATTTGCTTTGATACTTATTTCCAAGAACCTAAGGAATATTTTCCAAACAGGCACCAAGCAATGTCAGCATTCATAAACCAACAAAAAAAGGAGCCTTAAGCAACTACAAAACAGCACTTTTTACATACATGGATCTTTGAAGTTGTTTTGGGATCAAGGAAAGACTTGACGGTGTTCCACAGTAACCTAAATCCAGGGCCGGCATTTATGATAAACATTTGACAAAGAGTCTGTATCATTAATAAGAAAAAACATATCAATCATCCTCAACCATTGACACCTTGGTAAAAGTTATTCTTTAAATTTTTGGATGAAATCAAAACAGGAACGTAACGTAATACAAGATTACACACAAACTGATATTACTCACCTCAGGGTAATTGTCACCATCAATCTTTTGTAACCGCAAAATTAGTTCCCGGGCAGACTTTGTAAAGTTCTTGAGGCCCTAAAAGTTGAAACTACACCATAAATTTGCCGTATGTCACAGGAACACACAGACACATACAATGAGGAACAATTAGCAGCAACATACCACTCCTTGAACATCTAATATCGTGGTGCTTGAATCTATGTGTCTTTTGGCGGCAATTGTGCAAGCAGGAAACTTTATCTTAAAAGCTTTCTCAAATTCCCGTACATGGTATTTCACATATCTATCCATGGTTGTAACCTGCATAAGTTTGTTCGGATCTACTTTCCCAAGTCTCTCAATGTAAACAGGTCTTCCCTCCCTATCAACGCCGTGATGACCATGCGGATAATACTTCATAACTTCATTTAATTCTACGAACTCAAAATCCTAAAGCAAACACAAAACATTAAGCAAATATTATCCAGAGTATGCAGCAATCCACAACAAACAAATCCAACCATAACAGAGGCTAATCTTGAACCCTACACTAAACATCAAACATTATCCAAATCCAATCTGCACTAACCTCCATAATAGTGTCAGCACCAAACTCCTTCCTCCATTGTAGCATATCAGCCCACATATGCTTCGCCCTTTCAACATCAAATTTCCTCGCTTTTAGAAACCTGCAAAATGTATAAAAATCAAGCAAAAAAAAAAAAACTAATTGAGTTTGTTCATTTAACACCTCACATTTATCTGGTTAATGCACACCTTAACATGACATGGTAATCATCGTGTTTTTCGGGGAGCATTTCGTCGATGATCAAGGACTGACGAAATGCATCAACAGCCTGCTGCTCCTCGAAATTCCGAACATCCTCGATGGAAACAGAGCTGACGCGGCCATCGCTCTTCCTTCTGCTGCTCTTCTTCTTCAGCGTGTGTTTGAACTTGGACGACGCATTCAGCGCCTTCTTCTTGAGAGATCCGATTCTGGTCCTCCGTTCGTCCTCGGAGTTCTCAAAATCAGATCTCCGCTCCTTCTTCTCGTCACTCCCGGAAAAACCTTCGAAACCTGCAAGGCAGAGCCAAAACAAACCGTTTCATCAGCAAAAAAGAAAACCTAAAACCCTAAAAAAGAGTTCGATAGAGAAAGAGAAGTCACATGGTCTGGCGAAACGGTCGAGAGGGCCGGACATTGTAATGTGAAGAGTCAGTGTGCGAGCAAAGCCGCATTCAGCATTCAGCAAACCCTAAGATTTTTTACAGAAGAAGAAGAATGGCGCGAGTATTGAGAGTGGAATCGCGCGCGTGGAGCTGGAATAAGAAGAGAATGTTCGGGAATCACGAGGAGGAAGAGGAGGAGGAAGGAATGGATGTTTCACTCAGACACTGCTCTAGCTCTGTCCCTCTGCGACACTGTGCGTACAGTGAGTTTTGCTTTTCCAGTTTCTCACCTATCTGATGGAATATTTTATTTTGTTTCTTAGGTATGGTGACTGGAGTAGCCGGTGAAAGTTAGGGACAGCTTGTAGAGACTGACACGTGGCGGTGGAAAGGAAATTTGTAATGGCAAAGATCGAGTGATTTGGTGAGCGAGCAAGCCTAATCACTGGTGGCTACTGCCTACCCTATTGCTCTTGACCACTCACCAAAAATTAACAAAATTCTTCTCTTTCTTATTTATCACCAATCATCTAATTAAACTTTGTTTTTTCAACCACACACGAAAATCTAGGACGAAGCTTTCGTTCAATTATTATAATATTTTTAAATATTATAATATTTTTAATGTAAGTTTCGTATCTAAGATGGTATATATATATATACACGAAATTAAGATACGCTAAAATCATAGAGGGTCAACTACACGTTTAGTAATTTAAAAAGCAAAGTGTCATTATATGATTTACTTTAATTAACTATAACAACCCATTGCCGAAAGATAAATAAATAAGTGATATGATTTTGGGTAGAATAATTTCCATGTGAAGAAAATGGGACGTCTTAATAAATTGAAAATAATTAAGAAAGTTAGATCACGATCTTGATATAAAATAAATTAAAAGATAGAGCTGAATTATCGCCGAAAAGAAGGGTTGTAGGGCAAAATCCGTATGAAACATCCGTAACGGGACCCTCTATGAAATTTCTTTGTCGTTGTTGCATTGCTATAACAGATGTGGATGATGATGTTGACCATCTTTTCGGGTGAGGTAACTCTTTGAATTTTCATCAGTTTCTTCTTTTCTTTCTCCATTTTTTGAACTGTTACTCTTTTTATTTTTTATTTCTCGTATTACATATTAATTTGTTTATGGTAAACTCTCGTGTCATCTTCTTTTGAGTTAAATATGTTTTTAGTCTCTAAACTATTGGTCATTTCTGGTTTTCGTCCCTCTTTCAAAGTAAGATACAATTTGATCCTCATTCTTTTCGAAACGTTCGTTTTAGTCCTCGGAATTTTGGTTTTAGTCCTCATTTATTGCTAAATGAGGATCAAATTTTTAAATAGTGTTTAGTTTTCGAGGACTAAAACGAACGTTTCGAAAAGAATGAGGACCAAATTGTACCTTACTTTGAAACAGGGACGAAAACTAGAAACGACCAATAGTTTAGGGACTAAAAACATATTTAACAAATTATGTTATCACTAAATTCATATTTTAGTTCTTAATTTAAAGTTTAACTCAAATTTATAAAATTAATTTATATAAAATAAGATGTATATTCACTTTATAAATTGATTTTAATGTAAAATTTTTAACACATTTTTTTTATATCGAGATTTATATATCAAACACTAGGTGATCCAATAATAATTTAATAGGAGGTATAATAGTATGTTTAAGAAATAATAAATATTTCGATAACATAATAAATAAAAATAACGATAAATCTTGCTAAAATAATAACATTATTACTATATCAAGAATTTAGTTTTTCACGTAATAAAAATGAGTTTTTTTCTAGATAGTATACATGAAAAGCAAATATAATGTGAATTGTAGTATTTTCTATATTTTACATTTAAATGTTTAAAACAATGTAAATATCTCAAGAAAATGACTACTAAAGCGGTTTATTGATATTATAACAAAGAGTGTACATTAGTATCTTATTACGGACCACATGTATTTCTTAAAAATTGTATTTTAAGATAAAATCATAAAAGAAAATATTCAGTGTAATTTTTATTTATGTAAATTTGTGGTTTTACTTTGTTTAATTTGGTTTTTCTTTTGTTTTGCATTATATAAAAAATAAAAAGTCTTACGGGTCTTGTAATTATCTGTCTAATTTTGTGCATATATAATTTTTTTATCTTAACCTGATTTCCTTTCTCATTCTTCAATAATAAAAAAGGAAAATATCTTCCTTGTAATGAAATAATGCTTTTTACTTTATGCTAACTTCTAAACAAGTTGCAACTTTTTTATTAGTTCTTTTGATTTGAGTAACCTCTTTTTCATGATAAATGCTTCAAAGAGAGGCAATCAATGGTATTCCCGCGTGAGATCATATTCATGCATGTCCTCTAATTGTTGCATTCTTAATTATTACGCAAAAAACCATTGAAAGGAAAATTCGATTCCATATTTTTTAAATTTTGACGACTTTTTTATGATCTGGTTTTTTAAACAAACACGTAAGAGACAAAATTGTTATTATAATGTTATTTTGTCTCACGTACGATGTTTTCATAGTGGTTGTTGTCTTTATTAAGAACATGTGTTTCAAGAAAAAATGCCTGAGTTTGTGAACCGTGTTTGGTGGATTCATATTTATAATTACACTTCAAACTTCAAATTCGCGAGATTTGATATATTGTCTTCTTTTTATGAAATATATATGCTTTAATAGTATAATGGGATGAATAGAAGTGATTTTACAAGTATGTATATTAATATAATTATTTTGAGTAAATTATTAAATATTAATATAATTATTTTGAGTAAATTATTAAATCATATTTGTTTTGAATATGAGACTGAGGTTAACATTTTCAGTAATATAATGAGGTTCGAAGTCTAAAAGTTATTCAAAAAATAAGTTTCCATTTGTATTAAACTGGTTAGAATATATATATATATATATATATATATATATATATATATATATATATATATATATATATATTAAGAAAACACTATCTGATGCCAAAATTAGTTATACTCGGTCTTTAATTTAAGAGTAAATGCGTATATAGTATATTTTTGTCTCATGTCTTTATTTATAGAGTTTAGAATGAATTTTTTTATTAATGTTGACTTAATTAAGACAAAATTGTAAATAAATATATTTTAAGTTGATTAACATTAAAATTAAAATTAATGTATTCGTTCATGAATCACTAATTTACTTAACACTCAATTAAGTTTAATGAAGGTTCAATAGATGATCGGAATTATAACTTACCGTTGACTATAACTATCATACAATACTATACAAAAATACCCAATGCAATATAAATTTAATTGTAGATAAAATGTTGTCGGCAGTGTGCCCTTTGTTTGAAATTGTTGCATTAAAATATTTCTATTTTAATTCTAACTTCTAAATTAAACTGTTTCTACTAGGTTGATGGTTTTTTGTACTGATATTGATATTTCTTTGGTAATTTGTTTTATAAGTATACATGACAAAAAAATAAGTTGAATACACAATAAATACTTTATTATTTAAATGTCTCTAAAATAAATAAAAAGATGTCTCTGTTTTTAAAATATTATATTTTTCTAATCCTATAAAATATTTTAATAATATTTCTATTTTGTCCTTTATTCAAAACACGTTACTTGCACAGATGAGTTTTAAACATGTCAGTTGATTGTATGTTTTATTTGAGTAATTATCTTTTCTCTAAAATATAATATTGTATAATTAGATATTTTTTGTGTAGATGCCTTTTTGTTATCATATATCCCCCCTGTCTACATTCACAGTTATGTATTTAATTTTTAAATTTGACTTTCTCAAAATATAAGATGCGTATATCATGACATTTCAATTAGATTAACATTTAAAATTTATAAAGATTTTCCTTAAATACATAGGACTTCATCTTAAGAGAATTAATATTCTTTTTTTTTTCTTAAAAATAGAAATAGACGTATGAGAATGAAAATGAGATTAAAGATCTTATGATAAACACTTGTATGTATAGATTTTTTTTGTTCTTGTTACGTGTGGTTTAAATTTAATATAAAATGTGAATGGAAGGAAATCAATATTTTGACCTTTGATTGATTTTTTTTATTTTTGTAATTATAAAATCACTAAACATGGTCTATAGAAAAATTATAAAACATTTTTCTTCAAAAAAAATTGAAAAATACTTTTCAGCGAAAAAAAAAACTCCAAAAATTTGTTTCAAAAAGAAATAGTAAACATTATACTATGAAATTTTTTTTATTACAGATACGTGTTATGAACTATTTTTGTGTGATTAGGTTATATTCTTAATTTCAATCTTTTATATATATAAAAAAAATTGCTCAATTTTAAAGTTAAAAAACAAATTTGTTTTCTTGTTTCAATAAGTATGTATTTTTAGTAAAATACAAGCAAACCATTAAAACAGTCTGCAACAGCAGATGCTATTCATGTTTGATTCTGAGTTACTGATTAATTATATTAATCATACAACGTTACATTTAAATACGACAAAATTTGTTTTGTTAAATTATTGATTTTCAATTTGAAATTCAAACCAAATCATTCAATTTAGGAAAAAGTATATTTGAAAAGTCCCATTGATTTTTTTAATCAGTTTAACTTTGAATATTCTTAGTTTATACGATGCTTAGCGTTTGTTTGTTGATAATAAGTGTGTTTTTCTAGAGATTTTTGTAATTTAATCAATCCAGTTGATTTCTTTTTGTGTATTTTTGTTAGTTTTTTTTAATTTAATTAGAGCAGTCTTTATTTTTATGTAAAGGAGTTTAGTTTTATCATATTTTCATACTTAATAAATGGATAAATACAGTTTTTTTCTCTTTACTTAAGAAATTCATTAATACGTTTATGATTTCTCCCTTTGTCTTTATTTTTAACAAAAGGACAAACTTTTCCTTGTATTTTTTCATTATTTTTTTCATTATATTCTATCTATTCATTGAAGAAGTGATGATCCAACAATTCTTACTCAGAGAATTTTTGGACTTCGATTAAGTTATAATGTTAACTTTTTTATGTACAAATGATGAACCATGTCATTCTTTTGATTTTAGATATATTGTATGTTTTTATATTACACATGTATATTTTAAGTGAAAATAATTATTCTTTCTTTCTTTCTTTTGTTTATCTATTTTTTTCCTTGTTTTCTTGTTTCTTTTCAAAACTTATGACATCCTATGTCAGAATGCTCCGTAATTGGTTTTTCCCTTTTTGTTCCTATTTTACTGTTTTTTATTTGCTCCTCTGCTACCCTATATATAAGGGGCACTCCTTTACTTTTATATACACAATATACATTTTATATTCACATAATATCATTGTGTAGATTCTTCTTTCTTGATATTCTGCTTTTCCAAGATTACTTTTGCCGCTTCTGCCTACTCTGTAAGTCTTTCGTCTTCATTGCTTGCTCATCATGATGCGCACATTCTCACACACGAATCACTCAGTTCATAGACATGATTCTTCAAGAGCATCTTCTGTTGCTCTTCCATGATGGTATCAGAGCTCTTCCTTTGAAGAGCTCTGTTGCGCCTCTAAACCCTATTTTTTTTTTTTTGGTTCCTCTTTTCTTCTCTTTGCCTATTCTTTTACAGGATATTCCACGATGATGGAGGAACATACTCTTTCTTCCGGTCTCCTGTATCTTCATCCAAGCGAAAGCCCTGCAATTTCCCTTGTTTCCCCTCTCTTAGAATCCAACAATTACCATGCTTGGAGCAAATCAATGTGCACAGCCTTGAGTGCCAAGAACAAGATTCAATTTATTGATGGTACCGCTACACCGCCGCAAAAGGAAGCTGATTTTTATCACGCATGGACAAGATGCAACAACATGGTGGTCTCTTGGCTCGTACATTCTGTATCTCCGGACATACGCCGCAGCATCCTCTGGATGGATAGCGCCCAGGCCATATGGGACGACCTAAAATCAAGATTCTTCCAAGGAGATCTCCTACGCATTTCTGAGTTACAAAATGAAGCCGCCACTCTAAAACAAGGGGAAAGAACCGTGACAGAGTTTTTTACCAAGCTGCGTATAATATGGGATGAGCTCGACAACTTTCGTCCTGAACCGACCTGCTCCTGTGAAATCAAGTGCTCTTGCAAACTTATTTCAACAATTGCTCAACGAAAGCATGAAGATCGGACTCTACAATTTCTTCGCGGACTGAATGAACAATACGGTAACATTCAGTCTCACGTTTTGCTTATGGATCCTATGCCTCCCATTTCAAAAATCTTTTCCTATGTTGTACAACAAGAAAGACAGGTTATGACCAATAATTTTCTCAATGGGTTGGAAATTAAACACGTTGCTGCTGTCGGCATTGTCACTTGTTCATACTGTGGTAAAAATGGTCACAACGAATCGGTTTGCTTCAAGAAACATGGATTCCCAGCTAACAAAAATACTACTGGTAAGAAGATTTGCTCTCATTGTGGAAAAACTGGACATACAATTGAAGTCTGCTACAGGAAACATGGGTTTCCTCCGGGTCATAAACTCCATAATGGAAAAAGTTTCATGACTACAAATCAAGATACCAAGAATGATGGTTCTTCAGATGCCAATGATCAAGAGGTCCGCTTGACACAACATCAATATCAAGCTCTCCTGACTCTTATCAAGCCCTCTCACGACACAGGAACCTCATCAACTAATCAGATCAGTTCTGTAATATCTAATTCAACTGATACAGGTAAATCTGTTTTTACCCTTACTTCTCATGAAGGCAAAGGTATTATATCTTGGATTCTAGATTCTGGCGCAACAGATCACGTTTCCTCTTCTCTCACTCACTTAAGCTCTTATGAAAAAATTACTCCTGTAACCATTAATCTACCTAATGGCATGCAAACCACCGCCACGCATAAAGGCATTGTTAAAATCAGTGAACATATTATTCTCAAAGATGTTCTGTTTATTCCAGATTTTTGTTATAACCTCATCTCTATCTCTAAGCTGGTTGCACATAATAATATCTGTATTACTTTCACTAATGGAAAATGTTTTATTCAGGATTTGACAACAAACAACAAGACTGGTTCAGTTGATATCAATGGAGGGTTGTACATCTTTCGTGGATCCACCAACATTACACAGCATTTTACTCACTCTGTAGATAAGCACACTCCTGCTAAATCTGATTGTAAAAACATTTGGCACAATCGGCTAGGTCATTTGTCTGATAAAAGACTAGAAATTTTGAGACAAAAGTATAGTTACATTGATTTTAGAACTGAAAATTGCAATGCTTGCCACACTGCTAAACAAAGACGTCTTCCTTTTTCTCCTAGTATTACTCGTACCTCCCATGCTTTTGATCTTATACATATTGATATTTGGGGACCATGCTCTAATCCCTCCTTGCATTCTCATAGATATTTTTTAACCATTGTTGACGATTATACTAGATATACTTGGATACATTTGATGAAACATAAATCTGAAACTCGTCAACACATTCTTCATTTTATTGCATATGTTAAAAATCAATTTAAAACTAGCATCAAGATCATTCGGTCTGATAACGGCAAAGAATTTGCTATGACTGATTATTTTAATTCTGAAGGTATAGTTCATCAAACTTCTTGCATTGAAACACCTCAACAAAATGGTATAGTTGAGAGGAAACACCAACATCTTCTCAATGTAACTAGAGCCTTGCTTTTTCATTCTAAAATCTCTACTCAATTTTGGACATATGCCCTCAACTATGCTACTCTTTTAATTAACATAATGCCTACTCCTTTTCTCAATAATTATTCACCATATGACAGATTGTATCAAAATGATTTTGACATTTCCAGGTTAAGAGTCTTTGGCTGCCTTTGTTATGTTAGCACTCTTCATTCCAATAGACAAAAGCTTGATCCTCGTGCCAAGCCCAGCCTCTTCCTCGGATTACATCCTACTACTAAAGGTTACATTACATATGACCTTGATAGCCACGTTATTAAAGTTTCTAGAAATGTTGTTTTTCTTGAAACTGAATTTCCTGCCATTACTTTCCCCTCTATACAAGATCAGTGTGTTTCGATACCTTTATCTACTAATCCCTTTATGCATAATGATGATCACAATCACACTGTTGTTCCCATTGATAATGTAACCATAAATGATGAACATACTCAGGACCCTGCAGAAAATGTAAATCATGAAAATGACTCTCCTAGACGATCTACTAGAATTAGAAAACCACCACCCTATCTAAAAGATTTTCAAATCTCTTCTTATAGTACCACTAAAACAAAATACCCAATTAGTAATATCCTATCTTTTTCCAAATTATCAACTGCATATAAAGCTTTCATTTTCTCTCTAGATAGTGTTACTGATCCACAGGATTACAAAGAGGCCATACAACATGATCATTGGCGGCATGCTATGAAAGAAGAAATCATGGCTCTAGAACACAACAATACGTGGACCATCACCACTCTCCCTTCCAACAAAAAGGCCATAGGCTGCAAATGGGTATACAAAACAAAGCACAAGGCCGATGGGACCATAGACAGATTCAAGGCTCGCCTTGTTGCCAAGGGCTATACTCAAATGGAGGGTATTGATTATTTTGATACATTCTCTCCTGTTGTTAAACTGACTAGTGTTCGTTTCATATTATCTTTAGCTTCAGCTAAAAATTGGCACATCCGACAATTGGATGTCAATAATGCATTTTTACATGGTGACTTAAATGAAGAGGTTTACATGCAAATACCACCGGGGGTCCTTGCAACAGGTAAAAATCAGGTTTGTCTCCTTCATAAATCTCTTTATGGTTTGAAACAAGCTAGCAGACAGTGGTACGACAAGTTATCATCTTTTCTTCTCTCTCACAACTTTTCACAAACATCTGGAGACCACTCCCTTTTTACAAAGCATACTGGGAATAACATTACTATAATGCTTGTTTATGTTGATGATATAATACTCACTGGAAATAATATTCATGATATTGATCAAATAACAAACCTGCTTAATGACAATTTTAAAATAAAAAATCTTGGTAATCTATCTTACTTTTTGGGATTTGAAGTTGCTAGAAGCAGTGCAGGGATCCTTTTAACCCAGAGGAAATATGCTATTGATCTTCTCACAGAAACAGGAATGCTTGATGCAGCTCCTGTCAGCACCCCTATGAACTTCTCCACCAAAGTCTCTTCTGATGGTGTTCCTCTTGATGACCCCGCTGCATTCAGGAGGCTAATAGGAAGACTTATCTACCTCACCAACACCCGTCCAGATATCACTTACGCTGTACATCGTCTCAGCCAGTTTGTTGCTGCTCCTACCACGCTCCATCACCAAGCTGCCTTTAGAATCTTACGATATATCAAACAAACTCCTGGCCAAGGTATTTTTCTAACTGCAACTAATAACCTTCAATTAAAAGCTTACAGTGATTCCGACTGGGCCGGTTGCCCTGACTCTCGCAAATCCACCACTGGCTACATTGTTTACTTGGGGGACTCGCCAATATCATGGAAATCAAAAAAACAAAACACGGTCTCACGCAGCTCATCCGAAGCAGAATATCGCGCTCTTGCCCAAACCGTATGTGAGCTCCAGTGGCTTAGCAATCTTATGAATGATCTCCATCTTCCTCTTCCACAACCTGCCACCATATATTGTGACAACATGTCTGCCATCAAAATTGCCACCAATCAAGTTTTCCATGAACGAACAAAGCACATAGAGATTGACTGTCATCTCATTCGGGAAAAAGTTCAACAGGGCATTGTAAAGCTCCTCCCCATCCACACTACTCTACAACTTGCTGATATATTGACCAAGCCTCTTCCTCCTTCAACCTTCCATAGCATTAATTCCAAGCTTGGCACTCTTAACATCTACGCCAAGCTTGAGGGGGGCTGTCAGAATGCTCCGTAATTGGTTTTTCCCTTTTTGTTCCTATTTTACTGTTTTTTATTTGCTCCTCTGCTACCCTATATATAAGGGGCACTCCTTTACTTTTATATACACAATATACATTTTATATTCACATAATATCATTGTGTAGATTCTTCTTTCTTGATATTCTGCTTTTCCAAGATTACTTTTGCCGCTTCTGCCTACTCTGTAAGTCTTTCGTCTTCATTGCTTGCTCATCATGATGCGCACATTCTCACACACGAATCACTCAGTTCATAGACATGATTCTTCAAGAGCATCTTCTGTTGCTCTTCCATGATCCTACATATTCTTTCCTAAAACGTAAAACACAAAAGCACCATATATGACCCAGTAAAACTTTTGTCCAACTACCACCAATTGTCATGTTTGTAATTGTGGTTGTCGTATATGTATTTGATAAAGACTGTTGTTTTGAAAATTGAAAGAAAGAGATGAATGTGGAAGATAATAGCTACAAAATTGCATATAAGAAAAAAAAAATTAAATGTTTGATGCATGTGTATTACATAAACACATTGTTTAAAAATAGATTTCAAGTCCAAAAATGAAGAGTTAACGTGTCTTTTGTCACGTAAAAGAAAAAGCTAACACTGTTATACAAGGTAATCTATTAATGAATTTCTTAAGTATAGAGACATCAAAATTTGAAATGTGGTAAAAAACTAAACGTGCATTATAGTTTAAAGAAAAAAAACACAATTAATCATATAAATATTTATAGGATACTGAGAGAGATGTGTAGAAAATATTCTTATTTTTAAATATATTTATATATTTTCTTAAATTGAAAATATCAAATTTGAATATAATATATTATTTAAATATTTCAGAATATTAACAATAGTTTTTTTTCTTTCAACAATATGAGAAAAATAATAAATTTGATGTCATTACCTCATTCAAATGACACATGTTAATTGTTTAAATGATTAAAAGATTAAACAATGTTAGTCCTAAACCTATAAAAATGTAACACGAGAAGTCCATATTTACTTCAAAATAAGATAAGAATTCTCATTACCTAAGTTGTACCGTATGATCGACCGACTTATCATTGATCGGACGGTCAACATCTCTATAAGAACATCTAGTATTAAGTTTATGCAAACCGAACAACTATTCAATAGACCGGTCAGTCGTGTATCTATTACGCACTCATATTATAAATCAAACACATCTATAGGTAAATACTTTATCAAGTTTTGGGTTGTGAATAGGTCAACTCTAATTAAAAACTCATTTTAAAACTCATAAACACAAAAATAAAGTAAATAAATAAGTTATTGCATTTATTGAAAATTTAAGACTAATCGATGAGATATATAACAAACTTGAAATTTAGAGTACCTTTGACAAGTATCACCCGATTCAAAGGATAAGAAGAAAAGTGTCAAGAAATATTTTGATTATGATATCAATTTCACACCCAAAACATAAGTTATCACTGGTGAAAAAAATTATAGAATTAAATAAGAAACAATTAATCAATATTTAAATTATGTGTAAAACTATATTTTAAAAGCTTAGAAGTTTTATTATATAATAATTAAATTGTTGATTTTTGTCGTTACAAAACTGCTCTTCATTTTTATCTAAATTACTTTTATTTTCAACTTTTTTTATTTTCTTAAGTCTTTTCAAGTAAAACTTTAATTATAAATATACATGAAAAGAAATATAAATATACATTCTTGACTTGTATTTTACCTGTACATTATAATTTTTTTCAATTTTACACCATTAAATTAAAAATATTTTTTATTGTGATAAAAAATATTTTATGACTTAAAGTAGAGTCATACATGAGTATTTTTTATTTTATTGTTATATTAATAGGTTCCTCTATCAAGCCACCTAATAGTTTTCGGTGGAAAAAAAACAGAAAACAATATTATACAAATTAAAATATTCAAGTCCACAAGGAAATGAGTGCAGACCCGTGATAGAAGTATGAAAGAAGCTGTAAGTAAAATTAATTGCAAAGAGGTCAAACGTAGTCAGAAACTGAAAACCTCTGAGAAATGGCAGAAAACAACATTGCATGTTTTTGGCAACCAACGAAACTTGGGATTGAGTCGAAGGGTTTTTGAAGATGTCAAGGATTTACCCATCACAAGTTCATATCAACTTCTGATTTCTAACACTATGCTACATTCCAACATATATGTTCTGTCACAATCGACATAACTGTTCAACACTTCCTCTATCGTTCAAACTACTATTATTTTTTCTGAGAAAAAATAATTTGACATAGATTCTTTTTATGATATTTTGTTATAACATATATATTAATTTTTAGGATAATGATACTTTAATAACATTTTTTAAACAATATTTTAATACTGTTTACGTATTATTCTGTGATTGATCTATATTGGTGTTTATGATTATTATTATTGATTGTAGAATAATTTTGGACCAATCACATAATGATACCTACGTATTAAAATGTTGTCAAATATTATTGTCCTATTTTTTATTAGTTTATTATTTATTGAAATTTATTGAGAAGTTGTATTAAAATATTATAAAAACATCTGGATTTACATATTATTTTCTTTTTCGTTTTATACTTTGTTAACAATTTCTTCAGAAGTTCTCACTATTTTTCTTATATATTTTTTAGTGACTTACTATTTTTATATTTGTTTTTATGCGTAAATAAGTATTTTCATCACTAAATCCGCCTAACTTGTTAAAAATAATGCTTATAAGTAATATCATATAACATTTTAAATAATAGTTCTATTAGTCATTTATAAAACAAAAAATATATATATTTATATAAGAAATAGACAAACTACTTCTTCTAAATTTACCATGCTCACCGCACTCTAATTTTTTATAGATTTTTCTCCCATGAGAGAGAGCCCCCTCTAGATAATATATTATTTTCTTACTTAACTTTTTATTATATTTTTCTGTAAATAATACAATAATTTTGCATGATAAATATTTCTTACAACATTCTCAATAACATTGTATGTTAAGAGTCATATAAAATACTATATTTTTTTTATAAGAAGACAATGGAAATAATTGATATCTTAATTTACTTGTTTCACTGGTAGATCAGATTCAGTTCATTAAAATTATCAATAATTTCGTAAAAGTGTTTTATGGAGACCTCATATTGAACCTATTAAATAGTCTTATAATTTTAAATATTGTAATTTAATACTAAATTGAATGACATAACAATTAAGTCATAATAAATATTATATATATATATATATATATATATATATATATATATATATACTTTCACTAATTCATATTATCTAATTATTATCTCACCATTGAAATACAGAAAGAATAAGTGATTATGATATAAAAATTTATAACGGTGCAAGAAGAAATTTTTGGAAATGCAGAAAACGGTCTAAATTTGTTGTAATTGGGGTAATCCAACCACATAGCCCAATGGGTTCATAATTGGGCCTCAAAATCAAATATTAAAACGAAGAAACAAGGCTTTTCCGGCCCATTTATTGTTTTTGGGCAGTCTACTATCATGGGAGGTCCCTTCCATTAGCACACCTTCGGATATCAGTAAACTTATTTATAACATTGAAAAATCTTGATTTAATAACATAGTTTTTATATTATAATTTTTTTAAAATCCTAATTTTCTCTCTTAATAAATATTTTCTACAGATATTTTAAATATATAATACAAGAAAAAGCTTGTTAGTAAAATTATTTGAAGAAGGTGAACTGTGTAATTTAAGTTTATCTGTCTTGCATGACATAAAATTAAACACTATTATTATTTTTAACTCAAATACTTTAATGATGTAAGGTAAAGGTTGATTAAGAAAAAGTTATGAAAATACATAGTAACACTTCTATCCACTGTAAAATAATAGCATATATGATAAAAATTCATTATTTTTTGTAATAGTGATTAAAAAATCATATAATTTCTAATGATTAACTGTATATCTTTAACTTGTACTTCAAAATGGGTAACTGCAATTCGATTTTACATAACAGTTTGAATTACACAATATTATGTAATCCATAAATCAAATGACTTATGGATAATGTAATTAGATAGTTATTTTTCTAAAAAAAAAAAAAATTTCAAATTATACATTTTGGAAGTCAGTGTTATCTTTCAAATACGAAAACTATTTAAAATGAATTTCAGATATTATATTGCTGATTTTTTTTTTTACTTCCGAATTACACCATCAAAAAAGTCAAAAAAATTGCCTCGAAATTGTACAATAAAATGGAAAAAAAAAATTACGAAAAACAAATTGTCTCACCTATCAAATGCAAAAATATAATTTTCTTCACCCAAATACTATTTTTATAAATAGTATGTCCTTTTTTAAGATCAGAATTCAATATCTAGACAATCAAATTCTGAACGGTTACTTTTTACAATGTTCTTTTCAAAATTTTCTTCTTCCTCTTTTTTAAATAATTCTTTTACAAAAATTAAAGCTATTTTTCAGCCAATTTCTTTTCTATCCTAATTTAAAAACAGATTTGTCAAAAATTAAATTCTAACTTAAAGAAAATCATACTATTTATATAAATGGTTAGAGATTTCACGTCCACTAAAAATAAGATATTTTATTATCTATAAATTAATTATGTGAAGTTAAATTGGATTTAAAATTTATATTTTAACATTTTTTGTCGTAGCAAAATTTATATTTATTGAACATATTATTTTATTTCATCAATTTATATATAATCACAATATGTATTATTTTAATATATAAGAGTATATTAATAAAGTGTATATATATATATATATTTAAACTTTATGGAATTGAATATAAAATTTATTTTTTAACATAAATATTTATCATAATGAGTTTTTAATCCATATATACTATTAAGTGAAAAAGTCCAGAAAATGAGAAAGGGACTAAGATTGGCAATACCATAGACCAGGTTATTGAAATTGAAAGACCAAAAATTGTGCATAATTGACACAGAGCATCACAGAGAGTGACCATAACATCGTTGTCGACAACATAGAATTGTCGTTTTCTTGAGAAATTGTCCTGAACATATAATTTTTTGGTTGGTGCAGTACATTAAATGCAATGATATTTTTAACATTGCCTTCACTGATAAGAAAAGCATGCATAAATATACACACATATGGGTGGTTGCAATTGCAATTCATCAGACACTGAAAGCCAAGATTTTCTCTTTCTTTCTTCTGTGTCTTTGTCCACTTTCTACCTTTTACCTTTTCAATTACCAAATGCATGGTCCTTAACATCCTCTATTCATATGGCTCTTAGCATATTAAATCTATGCACGATACATTTTTTTTTTCTACAAATAAAATACCACATGGAATAAAATAAAAAATATACATAAATTTATATATACATAAGATACTATTTTAGGTATGAAATATTTTAAAATGATACTAATTTAATATTTTAAAATGATACTAAAAATAAATTAGTGAGTACTTAATTTAAAACAGACAATATCTTATAGTATGATGATATTATTTATAAATATATTTATATTAACCTAGACAACATTTTTTACGATTAATTAATAATAATTAAAAACGAAAATTTTCATGTCACCATAGAAATATCATTGCAACTGTTATTACATCATTGATGTTCTAGAAAGTTTAAATCATATGAAGAATTAATGGTGACGTGTAGAACAGACCCAATATTTCAGTGGTGTAAAGGAAAAAAAAAGAGTTTACTTTCAGAATCTTCTTGTGGCGAAGAACTATGTCCATCAATTGCAAGAACTTTAACGCAAACATAGACTTTTGCACATTGGTAAAAAGAAATTTACTAATAAAAATATTTTATGTATATATAATTTTATATTTATTTTTTATTTTATTTCATGTGAGAAATTATTTATATCCTAATATATATTTCATATACATATATGATTTGGGACATTTAGATTAATATAGTTATTGATTTTTTTTACAAAGTAAAATAAAAAAATAAGAATTACATGCGATCGACAAAGGGTGTCCATAATTTAGTATATGTCTCCAACATTATTAAGTACATTTATATCTAATTTAGAAAACAAATTGTAGACTGAAAATGACATGCATCATTTTGAATTATTTCTTTTCTTAAATAATATTATTCGAAATAAACCTTTTATTGTAGTAACAGGAATTCCGGAATAATACATTACGTGTTTAATTTTAATAAGTATTTAAATATGCTTCTAATGTTTAAATTTGAATGTAAAATCTGATATATTTTGATTTTAAAATTTAAAATAAATATTTCATTTGGAAAGTGTCAAGTACTGTAAAAAGTTTAAATACTACTCTGAAATATAAAAAGAAATTAACTAAATTAAATAATTATATATTTTTTTAAAAAATCTGAGACTAAATTATATTAAAATATAATATATATATATATATATATATATATATGTATATATATAAGGTCTAATATTAATGGAAAATGACACTTGAACAACCATTTTTGACAACATTTAGACACGCGCATACGTGTCTAAATTTGAGTGGTTCATTTTCATTTAATTTTTCCAACTGGACCACTCAAATTTAGACACGTGTGCGCGTGTCTAAATGTTGTCAAAAATGTTTGTTCAAGTATCATTTTTCAATATTAATTTCAGTTTAACCAAAAACGAAAACATGTTTAACCATTTTATTAATTAATGATAATTATATTTTATATTAAAATATTGTGGCAAAAACAATTACAAGGTTGAAGGGTAACATTGTAAAAACAGATGTGGGAAGAGTGTGGTGGGGCCCAGATCTGAAAAGCGAGATTGAATTGGTAGGGCACACCAACCAAGGCTACATCCCATCTCGGTTGCAGTATTTTATATTTTAATTAATTAATAATAATTTTCTGAATTGAAAAAGTGACTCGTGTCAGAACATTACCTAGTCTGGACTCTACACTCTACTTAGTGGCACGTTTTCGCCACTCGCCACACTCCTACCGTCTGTGTTGTGTAAGCGCCCCTTCTTGCGTGTGGGCGACAACGACATTTCGTGCCCACCAGACAAGAATATGGCAGCAAGTGTCACGCGCACCACTAACAGTTCTGCACTCGCGTGTATGCCACTGTACACGGTAGACTACAATTCTTTTTATTATTATTTATATGTGAGTATTCGAGTAGGATAATGATACTTTGACAACATTATTTTATAACATTTTAATATCATTTATGTATTATTTTGTGATTGATATGTTAGTATTTATGATTATTATTATTGATTGTGGAATAATTTTAAATCATTCACTCGTAAATAATATTAAAATATCATAAAAGAAATGTTGTTAAGGTATAGTTATCCTTTTTATTAATAGCTAACCAGTATTTTTATAATATGATTAAAAATGAAAATTAATCATATTTTTTTGAAAACAATTTTCACATAAATAATTTGAGAAAATATAATGTTAAAATTTTGCTGAGAGAGATTCAAATTTGGACCACTGATACGTTGTTAAAGTAATGAAATTAAGTCTAATTGAACTTCGGTATTTTAGATTACAGAGATTAAATGTGAAAATTAAGAATATTTTATTATGAATTATTCAATAAATTCAAATATTGAATGCGATAATTTCGTAAGTTGTTAAAGTAATGAAATTAAGTCTAATTGAACTTCGGTATTTTAGATTACAGAGATTAAATGTGAAAATTAAGAATATTTTATTATGAATTATTCAATAAATTCAAATATTGAATGCGATAATTTCGCCATTTCTCATATTATATATTGTAATTTGTATTGTTTTAATTAATAACAAATTTTAAAGGATAATAATTAAAAATATTTTATTAAAAAAAGAGCAGCCCATTTGCAATGTTTGAGAAAATCTGTCTTAAATTAGTGTGTATTAGATAGTTGAAATCTGGGATTTAAAATAACTCAAAGTTAATATGCTTGTGTAATTTTTCAAAATAAAATCATTACGATATCATTTTAAATTTTTTTAATAATACTTTAAATATTAAATTATATTCCTAGTATGGTATATGGGAATACGTAGATGTAGAATTTACAACATACAATTGTCTGCTTTGAAGTTGAAGCATTAGCACTGGGTGATATATAGTTTGTAATGCGACGTTAATTTGTTTTTAAATTTAACTGTTCGTTCAACTATTTGGTGAGATTTGTGGTACTAATGTGACGATTTTTCGTATTATTATTGTATAGTTGTACATTGCAAAACTGATTGTAATGGCGACTGTCTTTTATATATATATATATATATATATATATATATGATTATACTTTAATAACATTTTCTTAATAATATTTTAAATAGTCCAAATTTATTTATTCACACGTAACATTTGATTTAAGAAAAATATAAAATAAAGGAAAAAAAAGTTAAAATGATTTTTTCAGTACTTAATAATCTCAACAGGAAGTTTAAATATATTTGTTTTTTCATTAAAATTGATATAGAATTTTAATTTTAAAAGAAATAATATTTCAAATGTATAATGATTAATTTTAAGACTCATAGATTAACTTTCGATTAACTTTCTTTCTCATTGATTCTACCAAATAAACTACTTCCCATTTCATTCATTATTTTGGCCTTCTTTTACTTTAATCGAATTATCTATTACATAATATAATATTGAATAATGATACTTTAACAACATTTTTTATAATATTTTAACATCATCTACTTGTTATTCTGTAATTGGTCTATGTTGGTGTTTATGATTATTATTAATTATAGAGTAATTTTGGACCAATTATAGAATGACACATACATGATGTTAAAATGTTATCAAAAAAATATTGTTAAAGTATCATTATCCTATATAATATTTTTTAAATAACGAGAAAAAAAAATCAATTTTCAAATAATCTAAAGGGTAAATCAAAAATAATTTTTTTAAGTAAAAGAATGATTTATATATATTATTATTATTTTGTTAAAGTTAAACATACCATTTTTGAAATGTTTTTTCTTAACTCCCGAACACTAGAAAAAGTGGAGGATCATTTAATTGGTCAGACATATGATTATGTTGTGAAAGAGGTTTTCACTCTGTGAGGGACCACTAATTCACTCAAAAATATAAAATAGGTTACTTTGTCAGACCAATCTCAGCTAAAATAATTTCTGTTGCACATAATCACATGTTGTTACATCAATGTTATCTTCACCAAATTGAATTAGTTATGCAGACAAATAAAATAAGTATATTTTATGTAAATATAAGACATTTCCATTTTACATGATAGATATTTTTTATTATTAAGAATAATGCCCTTGCAGTTATTCTTTCTCGAGATAAATTATCTCTTTTTGTATTTTAAATATTATATTTTCCATTTGAAAACCATTTTTCTTTAAATTTGGACTTTCAAAACAAAGAATTTAATATATATTGAAATTCATTTTCAGCTTCTGATTACAATATTATTTATTTAATTGACTGGATTTTATATATCAATTAATTTCCTCTCGTTTCAACAGTTTATATCACGTTTTTTAACAATATTCTTTTAAAATTTCAATATTTTTCATTTTACTTAAATTAAATAAAATGGAAAGTTTGTTGTTATTAATTATTTTACTTGATTTGAAAATTAAAAAAAATACATAAATTAGAGAAAAAAAACTTATATCTTAACACATTATTCCGTCCTAAAGAATATCACTCAAGTAAATATATGCTTCAACAGAACAATATCTCTTTGTGGTTTAAAATATGTTTTGAAATATTATAATTCTTTTTCGGATCTATACGAGTAATAAAATAAAATACATGTAAGGACAATTTTAGTTAGATTTATAAGGTGTAATTGGTTATATTTGATTAATGAGAAGGTGATATTTAACTAAACGATAATAAGTGCAACATACTTCATAATTTCTTTTGTACTATTCTTTAAGCGAGTAGACTACACTCTCTTATTTCGTAATTCTCGGTAAAATTAAGAATGCAGATAACCGTATTGACTAATGTGATGACATACATAAGAGTTAAATGTTATAAAAATTATATAATTGATTCTATACTCTATGAGTGGTGGATATATAAAAAACGGTTTTTTAAATTTAAAGAATATTAGTTTGATAGAATGTATAACTTCATATAAAATGAAAAAAGTAATTATATTATTTTTAATTATATAATAAATATTTATGTTTTTGGTTATTAGGATCTATATTATTTTAATTAGTGTTATAATTTGAGTCCAACTATATAAAGGATTGATATTAATCTTTACTCAAAATTTTAAAACAATAAATTCTGAGTTCATAGGTCTTTCACTTTTATATAGTGTTTTATTTTCTCATTTTCATCAAATGAAACACTTATATTTTTTATATAAGAGGTCTTAATTAGATTACCCTATTTATTATATGATATTCTGCCAAGACTTCATATCACTGAGTCTATGGATTCTGATACATTTGAAGGAGATTTAATACATATATACATAAATCTTCACAATGGTAAAATATTATCTATTTTGAATTAACTCTTATAAATTTATTTTTGATACCAATCTATTACGTAGGACTTTGAATCCACCAATTTAATTTGATGGTTGTAGTAGTGGATACGTAGACATACAGAAGTTCCTGAAACAGTTGTTATGTGTGGGAGTGAGAGTGTGATGCCAGTTTTGGATGTATCTCAAACTGTGATCATCATTTTCTGTGATTGTTGGTTCCCAGCTGTAGTATCTCTGGACACTTGTGGCGTCTTCTTCTCTCCTTCACTGTTACAATTTTACTTCTCACCTTCCACCAATCTCTTTTATCAACCTTTAAAATCATCACTCTCACACTTTTTCTAATAAATTCAAGCTTTTCAACTTGTTTTCTCATGAAGTGATCCCAAAGTAAATTAGACCCTACTTTGCTTCTTTCTTTCTTCCTTCTCTAGGATTTCATAATTAATAACTATTTTCACCAACTTGATGCCTTTTTCTCTTCTATAAATTCCTCCCTTCATTCACATACACTCCTCTTCCTCTCTCTCCCTCTTTCCCATCACACTTTCTACACAGATCGCTACCCAGACACACAGATACATAGATATTTCTCTTTCTTCCACATCTCACACTGACTTTCTATCAAACACCTTCTCTTCAACCTCGCCATGTTTATCATCCCAAACCCCACATAACAAATCTCACCCCTTTCTATTTTTCAGCACCAAAGCTTGAAACTTTACGAAATTGGGTTGGAGAATTTTGACTCATTTTTTTCCTTCTCCTCTCCAGGAAGTAGATATTAGAAGCGCAAATTAAATGTCCAACGTCTTGTTGTTGATGTTTGAGATTCATGTATTCGATTCTCAGTGAGCTCTTCTTTTCCGGGTGTATGATCAATTCCACTGTTAGGCGCAGGACCCATTTAGTTCAATCCTTCTCAGTTGCTTTCCTCTATTGGTTGTACTACGTTTCATGATTTCTACCTCTTTCTCGCTATATCACTTATTATATATCATATAAATCTATAATATCTACTGCTATATTTCTATTTTCATTATCATCATCGTCGCCGTCGTCGTCATAAAGTAATAATTTTCCGAGTCTGTTCGTGTCTAGTGTCTGGGTCCTGCGAACTGTGTTAACTGAGAAGGGTTGTGTTGTATTGTATTGTAATATTGTGTTGTGTTGTCCTGTGTCTCATACCATGGCTTCCTCAAGCGGAACATGTTCGGGTTCATCCTCTCTGCTTCAGAACTCGGGTTCTGAGGAGGACTTGCAAGCGGTAATGGATCAGAGAAAGAGGAAGAGAATGATATCGAATCGCGAATCTGCACGGCGATCTCGCATGAGGAAGCAGAAGCACTTGGACGATCTGGTTACGCAAGTGGCTCAGCTGAGAAAGGAGAATCAGCAGATACTCACCACCGTCAACATCACCACGCAGCAGTTCTTGAGCGTTGAGGCTGAGAACTCGGTGCTCCGGGCTCAGGTGGGTGAGCTGAGCCATCGGTTAGAGTCTCTGAACGAGATCATCGAAGTCCTTAATGCGGGTTTTGGCAGCACCACCTTCGTCGAACCAACCAGCAATAACACCACCTTCTTCAACCCCATGAACATGGGGTATCTGAACCACCCTATCATGGCTTCTGCAGATATATTGCAGTACTGAGATAAGAAAACAAAAACAGCAAAAAATTTCATGATTTCTTATTCGAGTCTGTTCAGAAATTGTAATCAATCATCTGCAATATGGTGATAAGGAATAATGAATGTGTATCATAAAAGGGGTGAAATTGTTAGGTGCTGGTTCTCAGAATGGGTCCTTTCGAGTATGGGGCATGGGCCATTACTGTGTATTTCTCACCCTTCTTTCATATATTATAATAATATTAACCTACTTTTTAATCTTACTCTCTCAATCTTTTTTTATTATTCATTTTTTATGTAATTTATTTTAGCAAAACAATTTTTTCAATTCACTTATTAAAATGGAATAATAATCTCATCTTTTTTTATTATATTTTTTAAATGAGGTTTTTGTTTGACTTAACTGAATATGGAATACATTTTTGTCCAATGGTTTTGAAAGTGGACAAAGTTGAAGAATTCATTACAAGTAACAGTAATTTTTCCTTGAACCTGGACACGCACTATTGGTTAAATAGTCTAATCATGGTTTAGTCTGTCTCGTCTGTTTCAATTATGCTGTTTTATTCAAAAGATGTTCACGTTTTCTTAAGATTAGTTCATGTTTCCCTTTTCTTAATAATTGAATTTATAAATTTAAACACGTATTCCTTAAAAGGTAATTGAGATTAAAATAGATAATATGCCGATATTACTTAATATAATTTCTTCTGAAACGCAACTTTCCGACATCCTTCGTTCAAGAAGTTGATTGGTAGTGTTTGGTATTACGTTTTAAACTTAGAGTGTGTTTTTTTGGTCAGCGCTTTTTAAGTTTAGTGCGTGAATAAAAGGGGTTTATGGTTTTATTGAGAGAAATTGGTTGGTTTATTAATTTCTTTTTATTGTTAATTAGTTTAAACAAGATATTTATGGGAGAAGAAGAAAAAAATTATTAATTCCTATTTGATGTTGACATTTTCCTTAGAAAGAGAAGTCGTTAAATTGTTGGGTAATTATAAATATATAAGTTGTATATTATTTTTTTTTTCTACTTCTTTTTAACTTTCTCGCTAGATGATTATATATTTTTCATTTTTTTTTTCTTCTACTTTTTCTTCTTACAGCTTCTTTATACTTATCACTCTACCCCACCCACAGTAGGATTGAGGCTCACAATTAATGTGATTTTTTTATCAGCAATAAATGAAAATTAATGTGACAACAATAAAAGAAAAGAATTAATTCTTAATGTACAATAAAGTTCTTTTTTACCAACTTAATTATTTTGTATAATATCAAATTGAAGTTAAGTTTATCTTCATCTTCCAAATTCAGATTAATTTTTTAATCTTATCATCTTTAAAACAACTTTATTTTGATTGTTTTTCTCAAGCTTTTTTTTTAAATACTTTAAAACAAGAGAAGATATATAATAAATTATTTAATAATAATATAAATTTGAAGTTATTCGAAATTTTGATGCTAATTTTTCTAAGCCAATAATGATATTTAACTAAGAGGTAGGGAATAATTTATTTATTTTACTTCAAATTATGAATTTTCATTTTGAAAGAAAAAACAATTGTATTCCAACATTAAAGGCATAGAAGGATATATATATATATATATATATATATATATATATATATATATATATATATATATATATATATTAAAGTTAAGGTGATATTGGTTATAAAAATCGTGTAACGAGGTTTTAATATATATTTTTGTCATATTATGATTAAAATCTCGTTCCAAATGATTTTATAAGACTTTGTTTCATTCATATTTTAAAAATTACCATTTCTAAAATAAATAAATAAATACCTTTTACTATCATAACACAAATTTCATTTAAGATCTAAATTACGCTTGCAATACTCGAATCTTGAATATAAGTTTAATATGCAAAAGAGATATAAATACATTAAAAAAACTTTAAATAATAAGCAATTTTACTAATCATTTCTTTTAATAATCAAAATATTAATAATTAAACAATTTAAAGATTAATTCACTGTACTGACCCATTTAAAAACTATTTTAGTTACTAATAATCTTTAATTTATAACTTGATATCTAAATTAATCACTATAATGATTAATTGTTTTTTCTTACTTAAAAAAATTAGTGATAAAGTCATAAATAAATAGCAAGCAATAAATACGTGTATTTAAAGATTTGAAAAAAGAGATTACTAGAATTGTGATAGCATTTTCTAGAGGTATCGTGGAATGTCATGGAAATACGTATGATAATTGAAGAAAAAGTGGAGAAAAGAGCAGAAAAAGGAAAGACACGAAGAGCATATATAAAAGAGAAGGGTGTGGTAACAGAGGTTGTTGTTCGAAAAAAAAAAGGTCCTTTAAATGAGAAATATACACTAAACATGTTAGGGTATGGGCAATGTGTGTCTGCGTCCAACTCAGAACCATTATTGTCCTAGCCACTACGTGAGGTTAGGGTTCGTGCAAGACATGATATTTCAGATCCACCATTTTAGGTTTTACTTTCGGTTTGTCTAAGGAAACAAACACACGAACATGTACACTGTTATGTTACGAGTTTAATTTAAAGAGATATAAAGGAAGAAGAAACACTGAAGAACCAAAAATGTGATATACCGTATGGATCAAGAAGATAAGACGATTGTTTTGTGAGACTTTTCAAATAATCGAACGGTCACAAATCTTTAAAAATGATAAATAATACTTAAATCAAGTTTACAAACAAAATATGTTTATCAAATATTTGATTATGATTATGTCAACTACAAGTTTATCACAAAATATAAATGTGAATATAAAATAAGAAAACATATAATTGTATTTATCATGAATTTAAGATTTTGTTATAATAATTATTTGGTGTATCTGTAACGCCTCGGCAACTTACAGAGAATATCGTCCACATCACCACGATTCAATGTGCTTTGTCCTCACTCGCATATTTTCTGGGAAAACTTCCCAGAAGGTCACCCATTCCTAAATTATTCCGCTTAACCATGAAGTTCTTTTGAGTTAGGGTATCGAAAGCCATTTGCTTTTCGGTAGCCTAACTCAAAAGAACTTCATGGTTAAGCGTGCTTAGCCTGAAGTAATTTAGGGATGGGTGACCTTCTGTAAGTTGCTAGGGGAAGATATTCATCGGTGAGATATAAATACCAATGAGACTGTTAAACAATTCACTGGGAATAAAATACAATCCTTTCATTCATATTTTTTCTTCTCAGATGTACATATTTTATAAGCAATATTAAATGCTTATATTTAAAATAGGAAATAATATAAAAACAGAAAACAACTTAAAACAGAAAACAACTTTAAATATTTAAAACTTATTCCTAATTAAGTGCAACAATAATTTAAATCTAAATTATATCTTCAACACTCCCCCTCAAGTTGGTGCATGAATATCAATCATGCCTAACTTGTTAATGACTTCTTCAAACACCTTTCCTGAAACAGCCTTTGTTAATATATCAGCAAGTTGATCTTCAGACCGAACATGTGGAGTTTGAATTACTTGATTATCTAGCTTTTCCTTAATAAAATGTCTATCCACTTCAACATGTTTGGTTCTATCATGTTGAACCGGGTTATGTGCAATCTCTACCGCAGCCTTGTTGTCACAGAAAAGATTCATCGGTGTTTCATACTTGATTCCCAAATCAGCTAGTACGCTTCTAATCCATAGTAATTCACAAATGCCATATGCCATACCTCTAAATTCAGCTTCAGCACTAGACCTTGCAACTACCTTTTGCTTCTTGCTTCTCCATGTGACTAAGTTGCCTTCTACAAAGGTAAAATACCCTGAAGTTGATTGCCTTGTAGTTTTATCTCCAGCCCAATCTGAATCTGTGTATCCTTCTATGCAGGCTCTATCATTTTTTGAAAATAATAAACCTTTCCCTGGTGAACCTTTGAGGTATCTAAGGATACGATATACTGCTGTCATATGTTCTTCACTAGGAGAATGCATGAACCTACTTACAATGCTCACAGAATACGCAATGTCAGGTCTAGTGTGAGACAAATAAATTAACTTTCCTACTAACCTCTGGTATCTATGCTTATCCGTCTCAATCTGGTCTGAATATACAGCAAGAGAATGATTCACTTCAATTGGAGTATCGGCTGGCTTGCAAGCCAACATTCCAGTCTCAGATAGAAGGTCTAGAATATATTTTCTTTGAGATAGAAAAATACCTTTTTCGGATCTTGCAATTTCTATGCCAAGAAAGTATTTTAGTTGTCCAAGATCCTTCATTTCAAATTCAGCAGCCAATTTCTTCTCAAGTAATTTCATTTCTTCCACATCATCTCCTGTTAACACCATATCATCTACATAGACAATAAGTATGGCCACTTTTCCTTTGTTATGCTTTATAAACAAGGTATGGTCTGAATTACTTTGTTTATACCCAAACTTCTTCATTGCTAACGTGAGTCTTCCAAACCATGCCCTGGGTGATTGTTTAAGGCCATATAAAGCCTTTTTTAATTTGCAGACTACACTTTCTTTTGAAGGGGGTAGTTGTACTCCCGGTGGAACCTCCATGTAGACCTCCTCTTCTAAATCACCATTCAAGAAGGCATTCTTTACATCAAATTGTTTCAGGGGCCAATCTCTATTAGCTGCTATGGAAATTAGAATTCGGATTGTGTTGAGTTTAGCCACTGGAGCAAACGTATCTTGATAGTCTACCCCATATTTTTGTGTGTATCCCTTTGCCACGAGTCTTGCCTTGTATTTATCAATACTTCCATCTGCTTTTAACTTCACAGTGTATACCCATTTGCACCCAATTGTCTTTTTTCCACTTGGTAAAGAAGTTAGTTTCCAAGTTTCATTTTTCTGAAGTGCTTCCATCTCGATGTTCATTGCTTGCTTCCATCTAGGATCTTCTAATGCTTCCTGCACACTGTTAGGAATAGATACAGTGGATAATTGATCAACCGTTAGAGCATATGATTCAGATAATCTATGAGATGATACATAATTGCTAATAGGGTATTTTACTTTCACTCTCGGATCTGGTTCATAAACTGATTTTGGTATACCTTTATTTTGTCGTTCTGATCTTCTGGTTTGTGTATTGTGAGTGTTAGAAGAAGTTGGGATGAAAGAGTTTTCAATAGGGACAGAAGTTACCTCAATAGTAGGTTCGGGATGTGTTTCAGAACTGTCCACATCAGGTGATTCTGGTATGTAAGGTAGACTTGGTGCCTCATTTTGTGAAGAATGACTTGCATTGAGAAGATCTGTACCTGAAAGACCGGTGGAGACTTCAGGAGAAGGATTTTGATTTGGTGGACTCTCCATAATAAGAGAAGATGTTGGAGTAGGAGTCACAGGTAAAGGTAAGCATAATTCTTCTTCTCCAATATGACGAATCTCCCCCTGAGAAGAAGAAGAGGTGACTCCCCCTGAATAGAAAGGTTCAGACTCCCTAAAGGATACTTCAAGTGTTACATGCATTTTGTGAGTTTGAGGGTCAAAGCAACGATATCCTTTTTGGACGTCAGAATAGCCGACAAAGATACATTTTTTAGCACAAGGATCAAGTTTACCACGTAATTTTTTTGGAACATGAACATAGGCAGTGCAACCAAAAACTCGAGGTTCAAGATTCATGACATGTGGAATAGAAAAGAAAGTTTCAAGCTTCTTTTGAGGGGTGAGAAAACCTAAAACACTAGAAGGAGTTCGATTTATAAGATAGGCCGCAGAGAGGACAGCCTCACCCCAATAATGGGAAGGGACATTCATGCCAAATAATGAAGCCCGTACAACCTCCAACAATTGTCTGTTTTTTCTCTCAGCAAGTCCATTTTGTTGAGGTGTATATGTACAAGAAGTTTGATGTTTGATTCCATTAGAGGTGAAGAATTCAGAAAAGGATCCATTCTTATATTCGAGGCCATTATCAGATTGAAAAATTTGTATGGAAGTATTAAATTGTGTTTGAACCATACGGTGAAATTTTTGAAAAACATGGAAGACGTCATTTTTATGTTTAAGCAAAAAAACCCACATCATTCTAGTACACTCATCAATAAAGGAGACATAATAATAAGAATGAGAAAACGAAGGGACTTTAGCAGGGCCCCAAATGTCAGAATGAATGACTTGAAAGGGAATACAACTTTTATTCATACTGGGGTAAAAGGGAAGGCGATGGCTTTTAGCCATTTCACAAGTAGAACATTGAAATTTAGAGGAATGACAATTTGAAAATAAATGGGGAAACAATTTTTGAAGATAACCAAAGGAAAGGTGTCCGAGTCTTTTATGCCAAAGCCAAGTAGCAGAATGAGAAGAATCTGGAGTGTTAGTAGCAGATGCTCTGCAATGCAAGTCAGTACCACCCTCAGAGACATCTAAGAAGTAAAGATTACCACGTCTAACACCATAGCCAAGAATCACCTTGGTCTGGACGTCCTGAAAAACACAAAATGTGGGCCAAAAAATCACACTGCAGTTAAGTTGTGATGTAAGTTGACTAACAGATAAAAGATTGAAATCAAGAGAAGGAACGACAAGAACTGAATGAAGAGTGAGAGTTTTTGATAGAGTAATGGTACCCTGACCAGTAATGGAGGCAGAACCACCATTAGCAGTGGTTATGGTGGACTTACTGCATGGGAAACAATGTTGTAACATAGAAGCATCATGAATCATATGATCTGATGCGCCAGTATCAATTATCCAAGTAGAATTCCTAGAGTGAGTAGAGAAAGCAAGAGTTTTACCTAGAATACCTTCATACACAACATTAGCTTGAGGAGAGGGAGATGAGTCACCATCAGAAGAAGAATTGAGGGCTTTGGAGGAGATTTTTCTGCGAGGACGTTTGGTGAAGTCCCACCACGTTGGATAGCCGATGATTTCGTAGCAACGATTCTTGGAGTGACCAGAATCACCACAATGAGAACATAACAAGGGTTTCGCAGAGGAACTATCCTTGCGGTGTTTAGGAGGATAATTGGCAGCAGAAGAATGAGGAACTTGAGATAGTAGAGCTGAGGAATCCGAGGTAGGAGCAGGACGACCCATAGTGATACGTTGTTGATGTTCTCGACGGACATAGGCATATGTGCTCTCAAGATCCAATTTTGGGTCTTTACGAAGAATCTCTCCACGAACTTGGTCAAAATCAGAATCCAAGCCGCTAAGAAAGATGTGGACACGTAGACGAGCCATGGAAGAATGCATCTGGACTACGCCATTCACGGTGGTTTCAGAAGAAGACATACGATGATCAATTTCTTGAAATATGGAGAGTAGTTCGTTATAATAAGTAGAGAGGGGACGACCATGTTGTTTGGTGGAGAAAGATCGTTGGTTCAGTTCGAAGAGGCAAGTTTCATCGGATCCATCGTAGAATGTGCGGAGAGCTGCATCCCAAATTTGATGGGCAGATTCAAGGCGGATAAACCGCTGCATCAACGGGGGACTCATGGAATCAATAAGCCAACTTTTCACCCGTTTATTCTCAGTAATCCAGTTATCATAGGTTGGGTCATCAATGGAGGGTTTCGCAGTTGCCCCAGTGAGATACCCCGATTTGTTTCGAGCACCAATACGCATGTCCATTAACTGGGACCAAAGGGGGTAGTTTGAGTCATCAAGAATAACAGTGATGGGAAAAGAAGAATTATCTTGCTGAATGATAATATTGGAAGATGGGTTGGCCATGGTGAAATGAGAAATTTAGGGATTGGAAACAGTGCGGAGATGAAGATAAATATTCCCGGAATTAGAAAACATCTGATACCATGTTAAACAATTCACTGGGAATAAAATACAATCCTTTCATTCATATTTTTTCTTCTCAGATGTACATATTTTATAAGCAATATTAAATGCTTATATTTAAAATAGGAAATAATATAAAAACAGAAAACAACTTAAAACAGAAAACAACTTTAAATATTTAAAACTTATTCCTAATTAAGTGCAACAATAATTTAAATCTAAATTATATCTTCAACAGAGACTTGAGTCTAACAAGATTCACATCACTATTTACTCAAAACGTTAAGATATTAAGTTAATGAGTTTTTCAACTTTATACAGTGTTTTACTTTTTTATTTTTATCCAATGTGAGACTTAGATTCACACTTAGACTATTTGAGTGTTAAAATGCTTATTACATGTACCGTTCGCAGAGCTTAAAGTTAGAATACCAACTACTCATGAAAATTTTGTGAAGAAAAACCTAAACAACGTTAAAAAACTTGAAAAAAAAAGTGTAAAAAGATGTTTTCACCGTTATCTCCGACCCTACGTCCGAAAACTATGACAAGAAAAATTGTAAAGAAAAGGTGAAACTTTGGTTTAAAGATGGTTGGTCAAGTTATTGGAAAAAGAAACACATGTTTTTGGGAGAGAGGAAGATGGGTGTGCCCATGTTGTTAGGGTACAAGATCCACGTGCGAGGAACCAGCGAGAGAATCTAAGGACATTGTAGTTAAGTTAATTGAAACCTTAGAACTTTGAAATCCCCAAAAATATTGTTCAGTACTGAAAACATGGTCGTCCACGTGTTCTTTTCTTACCCGTGTTTCATATAGAAAGTCGGAAGAGAGAAGTTAAAATATCTTAAAATAGTTTTAATTTTTGTATCATATATAGTTTTATATGTGTTGCCATTTTTTTGGGGATACATGTTCGAGTATAGCACATAGTTTAGTTTTACCATATACTCTGATAACATTGGGAAATCTTTTCAGAACATATATTAGAAATATTTATTGAGAGGTACGAATTGTCCTTATATTGTACTGTAAGTTGTTTTTATGTATATGAAAAACTATTGAAAAACATTTATTACTATCCTTCTTTTATTTTTTAAATTTTCATTCTAATTTTAATCTAATTCTAACCTTAAATTAAAAATATTTAATAGAAATATAAATTTTAATAAAAATATCAATATAAATGTTAAAGGAAAACACAATTATTTTATTTTAAAAGAAGAGATTAAGATAGAATTAAACAAGAACAATAAATATAAAAATTAAATTAAATACAAAACATTAATTCAGACATATTGATATTTTTTTTGTGATCCTTTAACTATAAAAACAACCTTTTAATACCAATTTATGTTACAGCCATAGATGCTCAACATCGAATCTCTAAATGATATTATCATAGAACATTTCTCTTTTTAAAAAATAATAACAAATTTTGGACAAAATCATACCTGGCATTTTTTTTTTTCAAATAATTCGATGTAGAAGGTTCAATTTCTACGTACCTTCAATATTTTGTTAAGAGAATTAAAAGTGCAAATTTTTTCCCACGTAATAGTAAACTCGATCCATTATTATTATTTTTTTTAATTTGAAGTTAGTGTAGAACAAAACTTTGTAGTGGTTAATTAATTTACGCAATAAGTTTATATTTATTGTTTAATCTTTTCATGCATTAATGCACGTGTAAAAATGCTGAATTGTAGGTAGAGAATTTTGTATTCCCCACATTGTATTTTATCCATTATATATTATATTATTAGTGTTTCTTTCTTTTGAAAAAGAGAAAGAGTTTCATGCGATAATATAGTAAAAGCTGCTTACTCCTGGAAATTGTAGTTAATAATCCTAAGAAACAAAAAAAGTTGGCACGACATGTTCTTGTTATGACGTCCTTTTTGTTCAAACATAAGATAATTTTTTATCAGACACCCTTACATATCAATATATAATTGCTCTTTTTTCTTTGGGTGGGGAGCACATTCTTTTTTCATATTTCATCAAACATACAAGAATATCGCACTTTTGCAAGGATATTCAATTATATAATTTTCATTAAACAAGTTTTATGATAAAGATAACCTAACTTTCTCTTCTTCTTTTTCTCCAATATTATTAAAATAATTGTTGAAAGTTTTATATTGAATACTAATTTAAAATATATATAGATACAACTCACATTTTATAAACTGATTTTTTAAATTTAGTTAGGTTCAAAATTTATTTTTTTAATATAATTAAAATTTATATTTGTTAGACATATAATTTTATTTGTTATCGGACGTTATTTGATTACAAATTTTTCAAATAAAAAATATATATATCTTAGTTCGAAGATGGTGCGTTAAAAGTTTTACATCGACAAAAAAAATAAAATTAATTTAAAGAATATGCATTGAGTTAAACTTAAAACTTAAAGTGTTGTTTTTTTAATTATGATGATGATTAAAAATTTGAATAATGCTTCGTTAATTAATCCAGGTAGCATTTTTCTTTTTGCTATCAGAATTTTTATGATATTGTGGGTAGTCGTAAGACAGTCTAATACGCAAAAAAATATAAAGATGGAGTGCGAAATGATGAAGAAAAATGTTCAGAAACACTACACCTGTATATGAATGATTTGTTTTCTGGGATTGAATGGTGAGTCTCGTGTAAACACCGAATTAATTTACGTATGAAATTGAAAATAGTATGAAGATAATTTTTAAAAAGATGCAAATACCAATTAAATCAGAAATCTTTGAGACGTGTTACGAACATATGCTTTAATAGTTTATTTTCCCAGATTTATTTTCTTACTTCTGAAGTCATTATTATCAAATTTTCTATGTTTTTTTTACCGAAAAAATTTGAATTTATTTTCTATTTAAATATTCACGACCTAAAAAAAATTGGAAATAGAAAATTATTTGAAACTATTAAATAAATTTTGTAGCCTGTGATATGTAGAACTTGGGTGAAGATGAAATAATTGAACTAATTTAACATTTATTTATTTTGTTAGTTGTAGTATATGAGAACGAGTGATTGGATTATAATTTAAATTAAGAACTATTAAAAGAGTATAGCATGAAAAATAAAAAAATGATATATATATATATATATATATATATATATATATATATATATATATATAATATTATATGATACAATGTAAACAATATCCAAAATAATTAAAAAAATAATTAATCATTATAATAACTAATTTAAATATAAATTTATAAATTAAAATTTATAAACATAGATCTAAAATAGTTTTCATTAGGAAATAAAATATTATAATTTTTTCATAAATTATAATTTAAATTGTCTTATAGCGTTATTTATTAAAATTTTAGCTACCAATAAATTAATATCTAAATTATTATTTAAATTACATTAAAGATTAACTCAGACATTAATTTTTTGATGGTTAAAATATTATTAGTTTATGATAAAAAATAATTTAAATTTTAATTAATAAATACAAATAATTTTTAATTTATATATTGGTTTCTAAATTATTCATTATAATAATTAATTGTTTTTTGTTTTTAAAGTTAATTGAGTATTTAATGATTTTTTTAATGTTATAAAAACAATTCTCAAAATTAATGATAGATTTTGAAATAAAACTTATAAAAAAACTCAAAAAAAATAAATTTTAAACTTAATCCAATTCTACAAAATTAATTTTCATTTCTATATTATAAATCTTATCTTATTTATCAAATAATAACTTATGAAATTCGTACTTATTATTTTGTATGATAAAAAAAAATCATAAATTTGTTTTATCAAACCTCTACCAAAATATGTTATAGTGTGAATGAAATCAAGACTCAGACCTCTCTAAATTTAGTTGGTGTATCTTTTCACACAATAATGTTTAAAACTTATACTCTACAAAGGTTTTTTATAAACATCATGATTGAATTAAAATGAAATGGTTAAAGATCCACATCTCTTCCATTTGGATTGACACGTGTAATAGTGTTTGTGACTGAGCACAGACCCACACTCACTTCATTCCTTGAACCTGTCCTTACTTATTGGATTCTGTGAAGAGGACAACTTTAAATTGGTTTAATAATTTAGAGTTTATTATGAAAACTGAAAAAAAAAACAAGATAATTCAAAAGTTTTTACAAAAGAAAAAAATAACAAGAAAAGTCTGCAATCTGAAATAAATCATTCAAATTATGAAAAATTACATGTCATGATATATCATTAATTTTAATTTTTCACGTAATAATGATTTTAGTGAAAGCACGTTAGACTAACTTTTAAATAAAAGAAAGGGCAGAAATATTAAATAAGTAAAATCACACGTCAATCTCGTTAAATGCTAAAATTGTTTTTGATTATGAATGTGTTTAGGGTGCAGGGAATAAATAAATATCTTTTTATAAATAACGATATTTTAAAAATATTTTTTTACAATATTTTAATATTATCTACGTGTCATTATGTGATTGGTTCAATATTATCTATGTGTCATTATGTGATTGGTTCAATATTATCTATGTGTCATTATGTGATTGGTTCATGTTGATGTTTATGATTATTATTATTGATTGTTGAATAATTTTGAACCAATCATATAATGATACGTAAATAATATTAAAATATTATCAAAAATTTTTATCAAAGTATCGTTATGTTTTTTATACTAACGTGCATTGGACAAAAAGAAGGGGCATGTAACATGGCCAAATGGGTCGAATTTGAATTTTAATGCTTAAAAAAGAGGCTCTAGTTTCAACAAGATTCCAACATCTGTGCACTCCTCCCTCGTAAATATTGAAAGAAAACAAAACACAATAATTAAGAGATTATTTTTTTAAGGATTTTATATCACTATTTTTGTCTTTGAATGCCCACAATTTTCTTAAAAGAAGACAAAAAACATTGTAAGGGGTCGACTATGGAGTTGTCAATGTTTTAGTGAGAGATGATAGATAATTAAAAACTATGGTCTCGTGGCCACCTACGCAACTTCCATTGTTTAAATAATGTTCTTTTAGAGAGTAACCATTGTTGTCAACCTTCAACATTTGGAAACAGACAAGACCACCACCCCATTTATGCATGTTTCAAATCACAAATTAGGACTTTCAATGCCCTAATAAAACAAAATTAATTGCACCAAGATTCATCAACTTTTAAACTTATTTCTCTTCTTTCATTTTGTTCTCTCCTAAACATACACAACTTGGCCTCCGGATTTTCTGTGATTGGAATACATGAATTATCTTCGTTATTAAAAAACTACACAACTGGAAGTAATGATAAGTTGAGTATATTGAGAAACAATTACGACACTAATAAAATTTAAGTCTAATTATATAAAAAATTGAAATTATCTTTTATTTAAAATTTTAAAATAACAGGTAAATGGGTATTTACTTTTTTTTTCTATATATATTTTGTCCAATATAAAACTTAGATTCATTTTTAGAGTTCTAAAATAATAAATCTAGATGCAAAAATAACCCACTATAGTATAACAATTTATATGCAAGTAAATCTTTTATACACTTAACCTGACATAACAATCTACGTATTCATCAATGGTATAGCATTTCAACAAAAAATGTTCTGAATAAATAATAGTAATATCATCTAAATCAATAAGAATGTTTAACTCAGTCTAAAAACATTGTCAATTGCATTTGATTAAAATTTGAACTTATTTTTAATTGATAGATTTTCAACACTTGATTTTTAAATTTTTAAAAAGTTACATCGATATTTTATTTTATTTGTTTCCAAAGTAATTTGAATTTTTCTTGCTTTATTTTATAAAAATATAATCGTATTACAACATTTTAAAATATTAAAAATAGAGATGAAATTTTCATGAACAAGAATCATGTTATTTAATATCATTAATACTAATAAATATCTATTAGTATAAATGTGTTTTTAGAGATTTTATATTGATTAGATAGAACACTAAATTATAATATATAAATTAATGGAAATCTTATTTTATAAGTTATATTTATGAGTGAGTTAGATTTAAATTAGATTTGTTATTGAAATTTTCATATGAACTATAATAATAAGGAGATTTTTCATTAAAACGATGAACTTGAAAACTTTTATGTTGGAAATCTGTGGTCTAAAGGGAGAAATTATATTTTGTTTTTCGTTACAAAAAAACAACATACTAACTTTATTCAAGCTAAGTATATATATATTTGACTACAACATCAACACGAGATGAACCTAGACAGAATATGTACATAACAAGCATACAAAACCCTAAAAAATGAGAAGGAATATAAGAATTTCTGCAACTTGCAATAAAGAAACGTGAAGAAAGGAATTGGTGTCAGTTGGAGCGAAAAAGCATGCTGAGGAGTTAGCCAAGAAGTCACATTTTGGCAACAAAGGTCGGTTAAAGTGGTGGAATTATGATAAAAAAATCTGACAAAATGATATCAAAGTGTTTATCTTTTTTCAATTTGTTTATGCTATGATCAAGAATGGTAGCCTTAGATTGACTATCATGGCTGAGTGGCTGCCGCACAGTAGCAGTAGCCACCACTGCAGAAAACAAACAACATACTTCAGTTTAATTTATCCACAAATAGTTTAAAGGAGACATTCCATACAGTAAGTTCAGAAGAAAAGCTTTTTCTAGAGGAAGATATTTTATACTGTGGTTGAACAACCTGCGTTTTCTTTGTTTCAGTTAATGATCCATGAAGTTGTCGATACAGAACCTTAAGATGTAGACAGAAATCAGAAAATTTGATAAGAATGAAAGAAAAATGATACATTTCCACACATAAATTTTTTACATTCATTTGATACTATCTTTTCTTACTTTTTGCTTTATTTCTTTTCAAAAAAATACAAAAATTTACGTTTTTATGACAATTTTATCTTTGTACTATTTGTCAAATGTAAAAATATGTCATGTTACTATTATTTAAGAATGAATTATAAATAAGTCTATATAATATGAATAATGGTACCATGATACACTTTTATGTTCACTTGACACATAATACAAAATTAAAATGGTTATAAAAGTGTAAATTTTTATATTTTTTAATAAAGAAAAGAGTAAAAATAAAAAAGAATAATATCATGTAAAAAACACTAAAATAATATATCTGGTATTTTTAAGTACATCAAAGTATATATTTTTTATATAATATATCAAAACACTAAAATTTAATGAATTTATAAGTTATTTTATTTATATACTAGCTAGTTATCTTTTTCATGTTTATCTGGTATAAAACTTTCGACTCGATTAAAGAAAGGAACCCACATAATCTGTATTAGTTAGATTGGCGTATATATTTTGTGTGAAGATAACAAGATTTGGAATGGAGGGTTGGCAACAAATTTGGAAGAATAATTCGAAACTTTGAGAAGAAACATGTAACAATACATGATCTGGTGTTTGGAATTATCTGAAATTTCAATGTTGTGTTGAAGAATAAAATCTTATCCAGATATGTTTTACAGGGTGAGGATCATATATCTTTTTCTTTCTTTGATTAAGAACTCATGCATTCAAAGGGAAAGAATAATTCTCAATATGCAAAAGGAAAACGAAAAGAATGGTGGGCATCGAAATGAAAGCAGAGAGTTTCTTTTTGGGATGCTCTATGGTACTATATATGTATATGTTATTGTGTGGGATCAAAACAAGCTATAGATTGCTCTCTAAGGAACGAAAATAAACGAAAATGGAAACTACAGACACGAAAGTGCTCAGGAAATAATACTTGAATAGATTGATAAAGATAAAGCTTTGTCTATCCCCAACTCAACCATCTAGCATTTGGGACCGTTCATAAAAAAAATGAAAGCAAAGGAAGCACTATGGTGAAAAATACTAGTTATGTCATTTTGTCGAACACTTGGTAGGCCTCTTGTTAGTGCAGTTATTACTCTTCTGTAGAAGCGAAGACTTTGTTAGAGATGTGGAGGAAAATGAGTGGTACAGCAGATTCTTTGTTTTTTAGTAAATACGTGTGACCAATTAGATTCCCACACATGCAATACAAAAAGTATCGATCGGGTTTTCATAATTTGTTCCATTGTAAATGGCATATGAAAAGAAGACGTGACACTCTAAAACCCCTGTTCATATTTTTCCAAAGTTTTCTGGTGATATAAAAAATTAAGATAATGATACTTTGACAACATTCTAATATCGTGTTATTATGTGATTGGTTAAAATTATTTCACAATTAATAATAATAATTATAAATACTAATATAGACCAATCACATAATGATACATAGATAAATTAAAATAAATAGTTTATTCATCTTGAAATATAAAGATGAATGTAAAGTTTGATTGGATAAAAATGAAGAAGTTGAATAATTTATAAATGGGATAAATTTGTAAATGCAATGTCTTTAAATTTCAGATCACTTTAAAAGCTTTTCATGAAGTGAAAATAGATAAATTGAACAAATTAAATAACATTTTAGTTTTTTATTCCATTATTTATCTTATTATTTATTCTGTATCCATGAACTTTTCTTTTTATAATCGAGACATTTAGGATATTGATAAATGAATTTTTTTTACTTTTTATTTTTAAATAAAATTATTTAAAAAATAATTTATTATGTATAATTTTTTCTTTGATAGTATGAAAAAATATTAAGGAAGTTATATTATTATATAGATGTTTATAAGTTGAAGATATGGAAAGAGGAGACAATGATGGCTTCTTCTTTCTGGTTTTGATTGCATGTTAGGAAAGTTAATTTAGTACACTTATTTATTTCAAACAGATAAGAGCATGTGGCCAACTATGTCTAAGACTTCTTTTTTCTTCTATTGGGAACAATGCAACTATCTTATGCTACTACCTATACCACCTACACTCGTCTACAATTTCTTAATTTCCTAAAGATCAGATCCACTATTTTCCTAATAATAAATAAATAAATCGAAGGATACAAGAATTATTATAAGTGAAAATATGCATTTTTTTAATATTTAGTTCCTTATAACAATCAAAGTTGATTGAGGTAAAAAAAGACAATTATTTAGATTAGATTTAACAAACATTGAAAATAAAATAGATAATATTATATAATTGTGTTCGAAATAATAAAGAAATTTACAATTATATCATAAGATTATCTTGATGAATGATTGATCATCTCAATTGAGGATTCAAGAGAGAGAGGTGATTTTATTATATATATATATTTATATATATGAAGTATTTTTTATTTTTTAGCGTAAAATGTCACATATTTGTTCTTAAAAAACGTATCAAAGAATAAAAGAAAGAAGAAATACATAAACTACCTTAAATCTCGATTCTTAAACGAGATAAAAGTATTCAGACACAATAAAAACAATATTAAATATATTACATTATAAATTTGAGTTAACCTAAAACAAAATATTGAAAAAAATCACAAAACACGAATTGAGATATCATAAAACATAACCGAAAAGTAAAAATAATAATAAATGTTTACTTAAAATTTTATCCTTAATCAACAAAATAAAAATAATCACTCATTAGAAAAAAAAAACAAAACTATGATAAATAACACTTTATAAATAAAATCACATTTTTTATACAGAGAACACATTAAATAACATTTTATTGGTGATAAATTGACACCAATTGACTTGCTGGAATATTTTTTTTGTCAAGTACATTCTTTTAAAAAATCAAAACCTACTTGAACAAGAACATTTATCATTTTATTTCCTTACAGAAAGTTACAAGCATATTTTGGTTGTTAGAGAAGAGAACTGTATAATTAACAAGAAGCTAAGAATTCTTTTCACTGATAATAAAGAAATTTTTTATACTGGTTATTTTGAAAATTTTGCATCGATTATTGCATAATTAATGTACAATTTTTCTATGTAAAAGTTAATAAAGTTTATACATCGATTTAGCACGTAACATATGTATAGAATATGGTATTATCACTTAGTATATATCAAAGTCATTGTAGATTTAAAATTTTAATTTACAATAAAGTCTCATGAATTTCTCAAATTCATAAACACGCGACATGTGACACCCGGGCACTGACGAGGGTAGGAAGTGATCGTCGATGCAAGCGGCATGGTGCAAGGGGCGACTCCTGGCAGACTTCCAGTGGAAGGGACACAGGACGAATCGAACATACACCGGAATGAGAGGGATCTAGAGACTGTATAGGTATGGGACTATACCGTTGAAGGACAGCTTAAAGGGATTGATTTGACTACTCATATCACCAAAATGCATTTGCTTTTCGGTAGTCTGACCCATAAGAACTCCATGGTTCGGGACTTTACACGACACTATTACACCAAAAACATCTCATTTTTTTCTATGAAAAAAAAAGAATAAGAATATGTTTGGTTTGAGATGTTATGATTTGTTTACTTTATTTTATGCTTTTAGATATTTATTTAGGAAACAGTAAAACTAAAAGAGACACTATTTTCCTGTGCATAAACCTTTTAAAACAGAACATAAAGTAACATTTTTGTTATTTGTGAAACAATTGAAAATTTGTACAATATCAAGGGAAAAAAGAGAGTATGATAGCTATTTAAAAATCATATAAAGTATAATTTTAAAATAATTATTGCAAGCTTATTATTAAACTTATTGTTATTATTATTATTAAATAAAAAATACATATTTTTAAGTTAGTTTGAATTTGAACCATGTAACAATCGTGATTTTAAAATCACGATACACTTTAAACTAAATTAAGAAAAAATATAGTACACTTTTTCTTCTATACTATTTATAGTTAACTTTAAACGCCCTTATTTTATTGCGGCTTTACCCTAATTATATATCATTATGGCTTTTAACAAGGTGGATTACATTAAAGCTAATAGGGATTAATTATAATGTTTCACTTTTCTTACTCACGATAAAAGGCAAAATTAAAAGCATTTTGATGTGGTTGATTTTTTATAAAGTTTTTCTTTTGGAGTGGATGCACATAGCGAGCGCAATAAAATGGGATACAAATACGGAAATATTGAATTGAAGAATCTAAACCAAACTATGATTTAAGCTTTAAGAAGATTTTCTAAAACAAGAAGAAAAACATCCATTTTAAATTCTTCATAGATCGATTTTAGAATCAATTTTAAAAATGTATTATAAAAAATAAGATATTTTGCACTGCTTTTAAATTAATTTAGAGAGGAAATTTTCGTATTTGTTTTGAGAAAGGATTTTAAAGAGATGGACTTCATTGTCATATCTATTTCTTGTGAATAAAAGTGACAACGACTTTAATAAGAATGAAAAGAAACCTTTTAAATAAAGGTTTATTAAGTGTGGATGTTCAATAAAAAAAATACAAAAAGCACATTTTAAATAAACTATATAGAATACATTGATTTAATGTAAATATTATGTTCCTTTCAGTCCTTTAAATGATTACGTAATACTCAATTAAAACACTCCATAAAATTTAGAGGATTACTATTGTATTTTGTGTTAAATAGGTTCTTATAAATATTCTTATTATGTTGTAAAAGATACTTTTCGTAGTAGTGAAAGGGAAAACCTTAGGGAGGGTAAAGATTTAAAATTATTATTTAAAAATGTGAAATGAGGTTGTGTGGTAGTTAAATTAGAAAAGAAAAGGCTACATAACTTTGTAGGGTAGTAGCGTCTCTTCTAGGTACTAGGATGTTGTAGTGTCCAAAAATAGGTTGTTTGTTCTCTACATAGAAACCAAACACATACAAGATTAACATTAATATTATGGATCCAAATATATACAAGATTAATTAAGAGACAAAAATAAACTATGTCAATAAACATTTATAAATGGAATTTGTAACGAATAATTGATATTTGTAGATATTTATTTACTATCAAGAGTGAATAAAATATTTTAATATTTTAAAGAGTTTAGATGTTGATATCGTATTATTTTTATTTATAGATATTTATTAAGATTCAAATTTAATTTATATTTTATTATATGATAATTAATTAAAATTAAAATTTAATTTATATTATATTATATAATTTTATTTTAAAAATTTATAAAATATATATTTTAAAAGATTCAGATTTTCATGTGAATTCTAAAATATATAAAGATATTTTTTTGAATGAATATCTTATCGATAACAAAATGATGATAGATGAATTTTTATTACAAATTGAATAGGGAAATAAATTCTATCCCATATGACCCGTTATAAGATATGCATAAAGTTTTTATTATCAAGAGTTTATCAACACATTTCTTTTTGCTAAAAATCACGTTAAAAGAATGCCATTGAGATACTATTATTATAATTAATCAAAGTTTACGAGCACTTTATTCAATTGAAAAATGTGTTTGTTGGCATTTTCTATTTTATGAAAAGATGGAAACGAAAAGATAATAGCTAAGTTGAGTTGGTCCATTAGGTGATATAGGTTTTGTGAACTCACACCTTTGATTGAGGAGAAAAGGTACAGTTACGAGAAATTAAAAAATAATTAAATTCAAAATCTTATCTTCAATAGATTAAGGGTCACAAACAAAGTAATTGTTCATATTTCACACGCTTACCCATCTTCCTCAACCAGTCCAATAATTGCAAATAAAATAATTATATTTAGTTTGTTGAATGTGATAAAGTAGGTTAATAATTTTTCCTATGATAAAGGTTGGGCTCTAATTCCAAATCTACTTCAAAAAGTAACCCAATTTACGCAATTTCTTCCTGAATCTCCATAAGGCTTTTCATCCACTTTTATATAAATAAACTCTTATTTTGTTCTTTTTTTAATTATTTAACTTATTAAAAAAATAATATTTAGATTATATAATCTGAAACTTTTTCTAATTGTGGAATCCATAAATTTTATTTTAAAAATTTTAAAAACAAAAAAATATTTTTTTAAATTAGACAATCCGAAGAAAAAAGTAAAACAGAAAGTTTTTTACATGAGAAGTGTAAAATGAAAGTTATGGAGGTGCAGAAAGAAATTGTTCTCAATTATTCCTGTCAAAATTGAAAGTAGGCCGAGTTAAATCGAAGCAGTACACTTGTTACTAAGGGCACCCCAACAACTACTATAACCTTCTTTTTTTTTCTTGATCCATTAATAAAAGGGTGTTACTCCCTCCACCCCCACACGTCTCTTCCTCCACCTCCCCAATTTTCTAAAATGCCAATTATATCCTTCTAAAATGACAATTATATCCTCAAAAGTTAAAATTTTTTATTTTTATTATTTTAATATTTTAATTTATTTAAAACTTCTGATTTACTTCCCTCTGCACCTCTTCCTCTCTTCCATTTTCGTTTACCTTTCTCTCTTCCGTTAAGCTTCTTCTCCACCTATAACAAATTCATATTTTAACAAATTCATATTTTAACAAAATTATTACGTTTAAAAACTAACCATATATAACATTTAAAATTATAAATTTAAATATAAATTACTGTAAATAAAATAAACAAATAAAATAAAAACGAAACGTAAAAGGAACACTGCCTCTGGACGGATGACATCCTTCAACGGATGTCAACATCCGTTGAAGGCAAAACGGATGTCGACATCCGTTTTGCCTTCAACGGATGTTGACATCCGTTGAAGGATGTCATCCGTCCATAGGCAGTGTTCCTTTTACGTTTCGTTTTTATTTTACTACGTTTTGCGGCTCATGCAAGGATTATAGGCTTGGATATTAAAAGGATTATTGGAAGTATGGGAAGGATTTAGGGTTTAGGATTATTTGAAGGATTATGACTACGTACCTGGAGAGGAACCACGACAAGGACACTACACCATAAACGCACTGCACCACGTACTGCACCGAGAACAAGAAGAAGATTGTTTGATAATTCTTTTCACGATCACCAAGCTTTGTAGAAAAATATTTTACTCATACAAGAAATTACGTAGGTTATCAGTGAAATATATTATAAATGAATAAAATTAAAAAACAACAATTTTAAAAATAAAATTTTACTGAGGGGCAAAATAGTAAAGGAAAGGTGGAGGAAGGGGCAAAATAGTAAAGGGGAGGTGGAGGAAGAGATGTGTGGGGGTGGAGGGAGCAACACCCTTAATAAAAACAAACTTGGTTGAAGAAATTATACAGCACGAGACCGGGGCAGAAAGTTTCCTGTTGTACTTTTATACTGCTCTTCATCTCTGATTTAGATCTAATACGCGAGAGTTGGGTCTGTATAAGACAGAAATATCTTAATATATTCTCTAAAATATTTTATTATTCAAATTTCTTTTATTATTGAAGTAAAATTCAATTATAATATATTACAAATTTGTAAGTCGTAGTATACATATTTAGTGAATTTTAATAATTACTTTGCAGTTTTCAATAACTAATATTATATGGGAAAAAAAGTAAATATTTAAATATTTTAAAAAAATAGAGTGAGAGATTGTGTCAAATCAGAGGAAAAGCTTTTTTTTTATGTCAATTGTTGTGTTAGCATCACACTGCGAAAACACAATCAAGCTATACATTTGAGAACACAAATCTTTTTTTTTCTTACTCATAAATAACAGCCATTTAATTCAAGTGAATTCCTAGTTAATAATTAATATAAATCCAATAATAAATTGTCATATAGGTTTAGATTACTGGTTTTTATAATAACTACTTTGAAAATCACGTATACATCCCATTTAAATAAAGAATTCTAAAAACACTTGTAATAGAAAATATTAAAATGAAATTATTAAAGTTCCTCAAAGATTAAAATGAGCTTATTCACTTGATTTTTTTTATAAAAGAATATCTAAATTCTATAACCCTCATGTAACATTATTACGTAGATTTATTAAATTAGTTCGATTTATTTATTTTTCATAAATATTATTACTTAAAATTGGAGATAATATTTTTAATCATAACAGTACAAAATCCTTTATTTGATAATGAGTAAAATAAAAATTAAACTCAATTAATCAGGCCAATATTTTAAATCCACCATCAGTAGTGGTTTTTGATGCATGATTTCTTTGAAGGAGCGCGTCTGATTAGTTTCTGTTATAAAGTAAAGAGAACTTTTGCCTATTTTGCGGTGTAACAACATATTTTATTTATTCCATTCTCAAATTCAGAGGACAGAGAGATGGGAATGGCATCCCACCGTATAAAATATAGAAGCTAAGAAGTAAAAAGAGATTTTTAAGTTTCAAATTGTGAAATTTCTTACTTTGGACTGCGCTTGCAAATAAACTGAGTCGAATTTAATAAATGATGCAACGTGGTGAAGGAAAACCCTTTGGTAAAAGAATCGCATTGGTAAAAGCCAACCTGTCATGGTTCAGCCTCAAGAGGGAGAAAATGAATCACACAACCATGTAGTTTTCTGTGATCAACTGTGTCCGCTGAAAAAATTTAGGAGGATTACCACCCTTTAGCGGTATGGTGTTGGTGACCTACAAAGAGAAGTGAATGCGTAAGTGTAAGCTCCCATTCAATCAATATTAAAAAATGGCATGTCAATTATAATCCACTATTTTAGATGATGGCACATGAATTGAATTAAATGATATAAGATTGCCCAGCAAATAAATGTTTCGGATTTAACTTTGAAAATACAAACAAACCTTCAGTTTGCTAAATGTATCTGTTGCCATAAAATGAATGTAAATGGGGAAGAATGCTGATGCATCAGCTTGCGGAACAACAAATTCCATTGATCCACTGAAATTATATTACGTCAGACAAAGCAAGTTGAAAAGTTTAACATAGTAGTAAATACTGCACGTTAACTTTTAAAAAGATCATCCAAGATTTAGCATACCTGCGGTTTGAATTATCAATCAGAAGGATAGACCACTCTAAAAGGGAATTCCTGGAGTCATACCTGTAAAACCAATTTTATAGGGGATTATAAGAGAGAAAGAAAGAAACAGTAAAATAAAATAATTTCACAACATAAACAATATGTATGCTAAGTCATCGACTGATGGTGATCTTGGGAGGGGAGGGGAGCAGAGTTGATTCTGTGAAGCTTTCTAATTCATCCAAAGACGGTCAGCATTTCAAAGATTGCCAACCGTTAACATAACACATTGATTTTAATAGAAACCGGCTCATTTGCAGCAATGTCCAATGCAAACCACAAAAATGTTGGCCCTGACATTTATTCAGAGGGAAAAAAGTAAAGAAAGAAATCCCACACCTCCATTCCCCATCAATCTGGTTAACAGATGGTGCTTCCCGAAGAGATGGAAGAGGTACTGAAATCAAAACATCCCGCAAATCAAACATTGAAGAAGCCTCATACTCGATGCTGACAGAAGTATTGTTTCCAGAAGTAGTAGGCCAGCAGTTGACTGCAACAGGCATCGTTATTAATGCGGTAATACAAATACAAAATAGTGGACCATATGAAAAGCAGTTGTAAACCCACTTGTCAGCGGTACCATTGATTCATCAGTGCTTTGCATTCTCCACTTTAAGAGACCGACACCTTCAGAACCACCAGTTTGACCAGTGGGGAAAGGTCTATTGGGATCCTTTAGGCCTAGTATATTTTCATTGGCAAATAATTCTTTATTCATGTTGGGGTGTGTCTTGAAAATAATGGCTTGATTCTCACCAGTCTGGACCTGTAAAAACATGGCATAGTACGCAAGTGCTCATAATTTTAATTGTCCTCTAGAATTGATTTTTGAATTAAAAATCGTCTCAAGCAAGAAACCCTAACAATACATGCTGACGAAAATTGTTCAGTTAAACTCTAACTAACAATACATGACATATCGAAAGCACCAAAATACTTCATATTAATCAAACTACGGAAGCAGCACTAATATCATCCTGCAGGAATTTTAACCGCCAGTATCTTCCACATCATTTCGTCCTTTGTGCGTAACTGAATATATCTGATCCACCTTCTTTTTTTTCTTCCTTTTATTTTTGTCCTAGTTGTCATGATGACATCATGCTTCATTCATAACTGTGAGTTCTTTTCATGCAAGACAGAAGACTAAGACTGATATGTTGTAATCCAACTGTATTAGTTAATGGTTGTTCACGAAAAGATCCTTTCAAGTTACTAAGGCACACCAAAAGTTATGAAAACCAGAAGCTCACTGGAGACACGTCGAGGTAGAAAGAGATAGTGAGAATGTGATACCTGAACTTGAATATGTCCATCCTCTTTGCTGCGAATTTGGAGGGACATTGTGCCTTGAACATCAAAATTACCGATTCCACCGTCTCGCTTTAGTGTCGCATTTAGTTTCTCTTCAACAGTTAAAGTGATGGGATCCGTAGGTGGTGGGGCAGCTGCCTGAGACTGGCCAAGTTTTGGCTGAACATCTTCAAGAAAGACCTCACCTTCTGCTTTCAATGATTCCAAAAACTGATTTGCCTTTTGGGATTTACCAAGCTTCATTCCAAGACCTTTTGGTGGAGCAGTAGCAGATGATGTAGGACGACCTAAGGATGGGAATAATACAGAACTACATAGATGAAAATCTTAATTTGGATATAGAATAAACCACAGCCAGGATACAACATGTTGCGATGGCCTTTCCAGTCATTATTACAGTTAGAAGCATTCTAGAATATTTCATGAAAATTCATGAAGACCAAACCTTTAGACTTGGTAGGAAAGGAATCAACATCAGAACTAAATCCGAGACCAGAGCCACTTCCAAAAGCAGTTCCGCTGCTAGATATGCTCAAATCACTAAGGCTATTTTCAATTTTTCCAGAGCCTAGTGACTGTAAGGGACCAAATCCCCCTTTATCCGCTTTGTTCTTTTCAACCTGCAGAAAACATACATTAATTTGAACAAATAATGTCACTCCTAGAATATAAAACAATGTAACATAGTCCCTCCAATCATACCTTGCTTTTATCAATCTCACTAGCTTTCCGCTTCATAACATCCTTAGTTTCATTGATTTTGCTCTGCATAACAAGTTTGTGCAGTTTCTCTTCATGACTCTCCATCTCACAGTAGTTCTTAACTTGTACAACAGTCACATTTTCCTTGTGCCCAAGAGAGATGACTTCATCAAATGCAAAAATCAACTCAAATGCATGTTCGCAAATACCCTCTTCATCGAGGGAGTAAGAATATTCAGGCACCTAAAAAAGTATTAAGGAATGAACTAATTATAACTATGCTTGATGAACTTTTAAGTCTCTTATAAATTTGGATACTTTTAGTAGAGTCTCTATTTAAGAGGATAACGTGGCTGCTATTTTACCCTTTGTTCGTGATCTCCTATTTTCACGTGTTAAGAAATGTGAGATCTTATAGTTAATATAAAACGATATTGCAGTTAATGTAAAACAACAAGTATTTTGTATTGCTTTCATTGAAAAAGTGTTGGATACTATCGACACCTACACCAATAGTGGTAATGACAATATCCTCTTGGTCAATCTAGGGGATGACATGTAAGACATTGAAGAGCATGACGATGTCATTATTTAACATGTTTTCTTAACATGTGAAGATAAGTAAGCAAGATGACATGACAAGATAATAGCTATATAGTTAATGAAAAAATTAAAAAATTTAATTGAGTACTCAATACATAAATAAAAAATAGGAACTGAATAAAAAATACTCAATTTGTTGAAGGATTTGAAACATAATTAAGCCTTATAACTATAAGCACAATATTTTGGCAAAAGAATATATAGATATTAAATGACTCTAAATCTGACCGATAAAGTTTAAGAAGATCCCAAACTTGCAGTACTAACCAATTGATCAATCCTAAACCATCCTGAACCTTCCTATAAAAACTAACATACTAAATGCCATGTCTAAGAAAATCCTACATTGATTATTGTACCTTTAAAACTCTAAAAGAAAACCAAAATGAGTAGACAAGGGCACAAAACAAATCTAAATTCAGGGCAGCGAGTCTCACCAAGTTCAAGACAAAGCCAAGCAATTAAAAAGAAATTGAGCTAATGGCATAATACATTAAACATAAAGCATAAAAAAAGGATACAAGTCTGGAGAGGAGTCTCAGAGTTGCCAAATCTTCCAGTATGTTGCTACTTTTGTTTGTTATAATAAGTAGATAGAGTGCTTCTATTGGCTGGTAAACATAGCGTACATTCTCCGTCTCAAAAAATGTGTGCTGCTTTCCGGTGCCTACCAACTTGGGAAATGCTGCTAGAAGACCCTCAATTCTGATACGAGACATGTCCACAAACTGTCTTGAAACTAGCACTGCAAATAACACAAAATGGTGCGCTGGTAAAAAAGAGCATAGATGTTGAATCCATTCTGTTTAGGTACACCACCAAATTCAACATTATAAACGATGCAAATTAAGCTTTGCAGAACAAACTAAAAATTAATCTTGAATTTGACAATATTAAATAATGGACCAATTGATAAGATATAATATTTGAGTAACATACACAACTTAACATATTGAGTTATTCAGTAGAAAAGGATTTCGTAACTCCACTTATGTTGCTGACGGAGAGTAAAGGGAAGATAGATTACAGATACAAGAAAAATAGACTAAATGTAGATTATGCGTACCAAATTTAACAATAGGAGTATACATCATATATTAGTTTCTTGGTTATCTAAAAATCAGGAAACACAAACCAAATCAAAAGATATGGTATTGAGAGTAGATTCCTACATATCAACAAACTAATGTATATGGTTTTTAGTTCCTAAAACCATATATCAGACTAATATATATGTTTTTTAGTTCCTAAGACCATATAGCCTGTTTTTCAGGTTCAAATTACTAAAAAGGAAGAAGCCAACTATTCTTTCAAAGGAAAAGTTCAGGGACTTTAGTAGAAAGCTACGAAAAACTCACCTTTTCCAGATTTGCTCACAATGGATGCAGCAAGGACAACCTGATCAACAAGTAAAACAAAGTTTTAATTGATCATAAAGAAAGTCAATAATAGATCGAAAGAGAGAATACCATTTCCCTCCATTTGAATTATTTTTCCTAAGTAAAAAAATAGTACTTCTTTCAGTTACAGAAGTGAACTGTCTAAATCTAATCCCAACCCCGCATTTTAGTAACATCCAGTTGGCCTTTGACACGCAAATTGATCAGACAGTCAAGGCCAACATTAATTTAGGATTAAATTAAACATTCAAAACAGCATAGCTAGAATTGAGATGAAAATAAGAAAAAACAACACACATAGAAGATCCAAAATTAAGAGTAATCTTGAAGCAAATTCAAACTTCAATGTTACCAGAGGATGCAGAGGAAATATTTATACAAGATTTCAATTTCAAAGCAGAAAAAAATATATATTAGAAGGCTCCTTCGGGCTGTAGTTCGAGATCATGGTTTAAAACTAGATGTATAACAATTTGGAGTTAGTACAAAGAAAATATATTATAAGAAGTAAAAGAAGTGACAATTCAAAGAATTTAGTGGAAGAAAAATCAAATAATTAATGTTAAATAGTCAAGCAAATCAAGCAAGTCCTTCAATATTTAACCAGGGGACTGTAAGGAGACAAAAGTGTTACCATCTTTTCACTTGATCTTTGAGATGAGGGAGTGCTTCCAGTGTCAAATTGAATCTGCAAAATAAATCCATGATGTTGTTAGCAGCCGCTAGCCGCCAGATCCTGATGTCAAATATACAATTATAGTAGTCAATATGAACACCCCCTAGCTTTATCCGGTCATTGTTGAGAAAGCTTGCAAAATCAAAAAGCCTGTAAAGGCAAAGTTCCCACAGGTCTAGAATCAACCCTTGCATATCTTTGGGCTTTTGAAATCAGGCACATTATGTTATTAACCAAAAAATGAAAAGCAATCAACTCAACAAATTATTTAAAAAAAATTCCACCATATATATTCTCCAATACCAACACCTAGACACAGTGACACTTGACAAAAAAAGGAAACAGTGTAAATGATCAAGGTTCAAGTCTATTAAGTGAAAAATATCAACAACAAATGCTGTAATTTCAAAAGTTCAACAGTAAACTCATTCATAAAATGGCAGCTATTACACAGGTGCAAGTCGTGCGTTTGTAGGAAGAAAGGTAAAATCAGTTTTTCCAAAAAGTTAAACTAACTTCCATAGAAGTTGATTTGCAGAAGATATCTTATCACATGCTCCACAAGTTGGCTTTGTGTAAGTTTATAACTTATTGAGAAGTTTGCGCCATAGTTCTTTCTTATAGTAGACTAACGTAATTCACATCACACACCCTTGGAAGACCGCCTTGAGAATTCATTGTTTATCATCTCAAGGGAACAAAAGTAGCTAAAAACAGAACCACATAAAATGAAATCGCTCGTTTTCACGGCATTTATAATTGACTCTGTCGAATCTAAAGCTACGCAACCAAACACAGCGACATAAGACATTCCATGCGGTGGAGTCTAAATCTAATCAACGATGACTCAAATCTCATGCAGCCTATATAGGCGTCCTGATCCTATCAAAATGGCTACATTCCCAAACACGCATAATTAGAGCGAAAATGATACAAGATTAAGTGCAGATGGATCTCTTTTAGCAAATCAAAACACAAAAGGAAGAAATTATCGCTCACGAAAACTAAAGCGAGACGAAATCATTGCGAAGGAACGAAATGTGCAAGAAATAAGAACAATGTTACCACCTGGCGCTGGATCTATGAGCACGGCGCAGCTGAGAGTGATCACGAAAACTGGCAGCAAGGCTTATAGTTATGATCGGAAATGAAACGGAACCAAAACAATATAACATTTCCTTTTAGCTCGGTTCAGGAATTTATAGATTTCGTAAATTCATCTTTTCGCTCGCTTCTCTCTCGTGTCGTGTAGGAGAATGGTTTCCGCTTTTTAATAAATTTTATTTATTTTTCAAAATTGAATTATTAGTGAAGTTGGTCACAATTTTGTTTTATTTGTTTAAACTAGTGAAAATATGTGAGTTCAATTTTTTATATTGATAAAAAAAAGTAAAAAAAATTAATGAGTCCTCTATTCATTAAAATAATATATCACTAATTATCTCTTTAATCAAATTATCATCATGATCTCGTTAATAGTATAAGAAAAAGCATAATAATAATTGACAACAACATTTAAAATCTTTCCGATGCAAAATAAGATAGTCGCGAATTAATTCTTAGAAAGGTCAAAATTCTAATTTCTTTTAATTTTTAAATCTAATTTTTCTGGAACAAATTGTGTAAAAAAGCTTCTATTTAATTGTTTAAGACTAAAACTAATCTAGTTGAGATAAAATATCAATATTTTATTATTGAAGTATAGGTTTGCAAACAGAAAAAAAATAAATCAACTAATTTTTGTTCTAGAAAAAATCACCATATCTTTAATATATATATTCTCTCTATTTTTTCTATCTTCTTTTATTTTTTTCAAAAATTTGTATCGTCTTATAGCATGTAATAGATAACAAAGTAAGTTTGTTTTTTCACAATTGATCTCAAAATAGGTTTCTTATTGTCTTTTTTATTAAGTTGATTTTGAGAAATTTTGCCCGCATAGATATTAGAGATTTTGCATTTGTTATTTTTAAGATAAAATGAATTTTTATTGGTTTATGGATATGTTTAAATTATTGATAAGGTTTTAATTTTCAGGAATAAATAACTTAAATTTGAGCAAATGAAACTAGTTACGATAGATTATTTAGACGTGAATAAGAAGATAATATTTGATTTTAGGTATGAATATGTATTATTTACATGAATTTTAAATGAATTTTATTGTATACTTTATTCATGTTGACTTTGAAATTTAAGGTTGACACTTAAGCATTATCTTTGTAACACTCATGGTGATAACAACCCATGTAGATAATGTAGAGTTTTAATTTGTCCATTGATCAAATTGGTATTTCTCTTCTTTTTCTTAACACGGTTTATTTTAAAAACATGTTTTATGTTGTTCTAATTACTTAAGTAAAACATCCAATCCAATCATATTACCAAATCACAAGTTAACTTCAAACACACACTTAATTTTTTACAAAAAATCACACAACACATTTGAACACTCATTCAATGCAAATACAAAGACAAATTCAACAAGCAAAAACAATGAAACTCTAAGCAAGCTAAATTTTCAGAATTACACTACCACTGTCATCTTAAGAAAACACAACCAGGTAATTAAAATAAAAAAATCACAACATGTAAAAGTTTAATTAACTCTCATGAATTGGACATAATCCACCTTTGCTAAGTTGCTCTAAGACTCGCAAGCTTCAAGGTACCTCTAAAACCATGAAAAAACTAAAGTGAGTACTCCAAAGGTTTGGAGCACAAAAAGGAGGAGATTCCCAATAGACTTTCTAATGACACCCGAAAAAGAAAAATGTGACTCCAAGGTGGCTCAACGAAGGACATATACATTCACTTACACTAAGGATGATACGTGACGAATGGAGTTTGAGAAATTGTCGTCCTTTGGTTGTGTTACGACCCTAGCCAAGAATAAAAGGGAAAAAGATGAGATGAAATTAAGATGAAACTACATGGAGAAACTTCTACTTAAATCAAAACAAAGAGAAAGAGTTTGAAGGGTGTGCATAAAAGGGATTTGTGTATTACATGCATGTAGCAAAGACAACGGTTAGGTTGGGTAGCGGGTAGGGTAGGGTCGGGTCAAACACTTTCTAATCCGGAAAAAAAATTCCACTGCAACTCACTCGTTACTCGCGTAGATACTTGTTTAAAAAATATTTATGCGTATTTTAAAATTCGTGGGTACTCGCGTAGATACCCACAGATATTTTTAAAAGTATATTTTATAAATTTTTTAAATAAAATTATAAAATATATATATAAAATATAATATAAATTATTTTTTTATTTTTATTTTTTGCAGGTAGTGAATACCCACAAGTACGGGCAGAATAATACCTGCACCAGACCCATTTATAAGCGAGTATTAGAATAGCTGTTACCCGTTATCTGTGAGTATCAATTATCGATCGCGGATTTTATCTTCAGATACCCATGAGCACAAGTATTTTTGTCATCCATACATGTGTGTTTACAATTTTTTTTATTATTTGAATTAAAATTAGTTATTAAAAAGGTAAAAGTGAGAAATGGTTTTTCATTTTAAATATTCTTTTAAATTTAAAATGTAGTTACTAATGACAAAAAAATTTCCTTTATTACTGATATGGAGGTATAGATTGTTTAAGAATTTTTAATAATAAAATCAGAAAAAATTATTTAAACTAAAACATTGGTTTTGGTTATATTTTATATTTAATTAAAACTATATCAAACTAAAATTATTTTTTTACGAGACTATTTAACTGGTAATTAAATAAAGTAAACAAAATTTGTGAATTATAAAATATAGTAATTATTATAATTTTATTTCACTTTTTTTGTCTGTTTTAGTTCCTTTTATGTAGAGAAAAGAGTGTGCTCAGATTGTTTGGAAGAGACAAAAGACTATGAATTACGAATGAGGTGTGTAAGAAAATTAACTTATATAGAGATTCAATTTGCCACATATCTATCTTAACTACCACATCAATATTGTGTTAGTCGTTTTCTCTTATGCAACTAGGGTCATGGTCAATTTCACACGAGAAATCAAACGAATGTGTTTTACAAAAAAAAATAATTAAGTTTTTAAAAAACGATAGAGACCCAATTCAATGAACTAAATAATTGTGGTACAAGTCGGTATATTGAGTCTATTACTTAATATTTTTTGCATAATGATCAATTTGGTAGGTATTTTAAAAAACATACATAATTAAAAAAAAACTTAAAAAATAACAGACCACTGGATATAAAAAGTACTTACTAATTTGATATTTTTATTGACATATTTTCGTTTTAATATTTATATATTACGTTATTTTATGCTTTAATTTTTATAGTATATTTTAAATCGTCACTTTTAATTATATTTCAATACTCTTATTTTTTTTAAGAGGCCATGAGATGTGTGTTCCCTGTGTTTTCAAGTAATATGCCATAGTGTGATATTCAATGATTTAATTACGCATATAGGTTTTATAAACTTTGCAGTTTAGTCTCCATGTATATGTATTTTTTTTTTAATTTCATTCCTTATTATCAGTTGTCAAATATATAACTATGTTAGATGTAAAATCTTGTCAAGTAATTAAAATTGACCATCATGTAAAATTGTTTAAAGATTTTTTCACAAAATGTCAAAATTGCTGATTTTTTTAAGGACAAAAAAATGTCGTAAGGATATAATAGGAGGATTTTATTTTATATTTGTTTAATTACCTTTTGTTCTCTTTAATCTCTTCTGTCCTTGTTTTGCTTGTTCAAATTTCCAAAGATAGGTTAAATTTGTTCAAGATCCAATTCCTAAACAGACCGAAATAAATGCTCTAATGGTATTATCAGCTTTGTATATGTTTTTCCTCTCCTTTTAAACTTCTCACTACTTACTTATTATAACACAAACATTAAACTAAAACATAGTTACATTTTCCTTTCTCTCTCTTTTCATTCTTTTGTTTGAAAAATCATCAAAAAGTTCATTACATCTTCCCAGGTTTTGAATCTGAAAACAAAGATGAAGGACGCAGATGTTTCAAGGCAGATCCAGCAGATGATCAGGTTCATCCGCCAAGAAGCCGAGGAGAAAGCTAATGAAATATCCGTTGCTGCTGAAGAAGTATATATGAACATTTTATTTTTGTTTTTTTAAATTTGAAAATATTACTGTTTTGATGTTTTATTGAATGGTTTGGATTTAGATCTTTACTTTTGAAAATATTAGTGCTTTCTTGATATGATTATTATTATTATTATCTTCGGGGATTTTGATTTATTAATCACATTGTTGTTTTGATTCGTTGCAGGAATTCAATATCGAGAAGCTGGAAATACTTGAAGCTGAAAAGAAAAAAATCAAGCAAGAGTATGAACGAAAAGCCAAACAGATTGACGTTCGTAGAAAAATGTAAGCTCGTGCGTTTCGTTTTTCATACGCTTTGATCACAAATTATCAATGATTTCACGTACAAATTTTTAAAATGTTCACAAAACTTGTTTATTACATGAACAGTGAATACTCAACACAATTGAATGCATCCCGAATAAAAGTGCTTCAAGCACAGGATGATGCAGTGAATTCCATGAAGGACGCTGCTAGAACGGGTCTTTCGGGTCTCTCAAATGACAAGAAAGTGTACAAAAAACTCGTCAGAGACATGATTGTTCAGGTATTTGAAGCACAGTCATATAATTATGGTATTTAGTTTTTTGCACAAAACACAAAATCTCATTGTATATGTTGTAGGGTTTACTACGTTTGAGGGAACCATCTGTGCTGATAAGATGCAGAGAGAGTGATCGTAAGCTAGTTGAGTCGTTGATAGAGGAAGCCAAAAAAGAATATTCAGAGAAAGCAAACGTGCAAGCCCCTAAAATTACCCTTGATGATCGTGTTTATCTCCCACCACCACCTAAGAAAAATGCTGCCACGGATTCCCATGAACCTTTTTGGTATCTTCTTTTCTTAGTTTTTACCTGTCTGTCATTATAACAAACACTATATGTGCACTTTTTTCATGAACACAATCTTCAATCTCTAATAATATAATTTTAGTATTGCGTTAAACCTAACTTATGTGTGTTCTCAAATGCTTCAATAAAGCTCTGGAGGAATAGTGTTGGCCTCAGAGGATGGGAAGATTGTGCTGGAAAACACCCTCGATGCACGGTTGGATGTTATTTTTCGACAGAAACTGCCCGAGGCATGTTCTTGTTAATCTCCTATTTATTTGTTTCAATTTTTTCAATTAAAAATTTAACTTTTACATTGACACGTAATTAGATGAGTAATGGTTGGATGACACATTTTTATATTTATTTAACCCACATAATTAGGATAAAATGATGATAAAAGAAAATTATATATTTTTTTAAAAAAACAAGAAAATAATGTTAAATAAATATAAAAATTTGTGTGGACACAACATAAATATAAAAATTTATGTGGACTAAAGTATCGTTTCTTATATTTATGTGTTGTTATTATTGATTGGTGTTCTTGCAGATAAGAAAGATGTTGTTAGCTTGAACACAACATGCTGCAGTTTGAACTCTCTCAGCAAGGGATCCATTTTTGTTGTTATTTCACTTTGTTTTTCTTTTAGACCAAGTTTTAAATGCTTCCTCTCTCCTTTGTTTTTGTTTTTTGTTGTTGTAATTTTTTAAATTTTAATAAGCAAAACTAAAGGAATAATATTTCATTAATGCTTTCGAGAGTTCAAAATTGATCTTGACACAATTTTTACTTAAAAAAATTGTTATACACAATTTTATCATTTTTAACATTTGCTTTATTTTCTGTACGATTGTTTTGATTTAATAATGAAAAAAATATAAAACTGTTTATTTTAAGAAGAAAAAAAATTATTCTTTACTTCAACTTCTTTTTTCAAGATAAATACAAATAATAATATGGCTAGAAAATTTATGTATTTAATTATAAAATCATTAAATTAAAATATAGAAGAATAATTATGTAATCGTATGAGTACAGAATTATTTTATGTACAGGAAAAACTTGAAAACGTTTACAAACTTATTAAGGTGAATTTAATTGAATCATCTTATTTTTAAATTAGATAAATGAGAATCTTTCCTAACAGTATAAATAGTAAAATACACTAAATATAATTATTAAAAAAATTTAAATATATATTTTTCATTTAAAGTGAAAGTTAAAATTAATCATTTTTAGAACCTTTTTGTCTAATTTAATATTCTAAATTAAAAAAGGTATGAATTTAATCATCCAAATCAAATTTTATTAAATTATGATAAAAGACTGAATTGAATCAACATTTAATAAAATATTTTTAATTTTTAATTAAAGTTAAATGATTAAAAAAATATTTTTTTTTCAAATTATATTATAGTTGAAGACACTTAAACTTTTCAAAACATGTTTCATTTCTAATATACTCAACATTTTATAAACTAAACTCGTTACATTAACAAGATTTTTTTACGAATTACATCATATTACACTTTTCATTTTGAAAATACTAATAATTGTAACATACTGGATTATCTCATTAATTAAAATATTACAAATTAAGTATTAAAGATAATGTATAATATCTATTTAGTCTTTCATAAAAAATAAAACTTTGAAACTTATATATATAACGATAGTAAATGGTTTTAGTTCCTTTCATATTTATATGACATGAATAGCTTACGATAACATCGTCATAATGGTGTTTCTTCACATTAATTTCGCCCTAGTAATTTCATTAAACTTTTATCATCTAAAATTCATTTTATGCATGAGTATGCAAATTTAATAAATGTTGGATGTCTTTGCAAACGAGACATTCTTTCTAAACATGCCCTAACGTAGTACAATACGATAATTATTCTTTATATTACCAACATTCTTACAATATAAGAGTTAACAATATTTTTCAATCACAGTAAAATAAAATCAGATAATTATCGCCAATATAACACCATTATTTCCTTCTCTCATTTATGTCATATACATAATAATTCTTATATCACATTTATACAATATATTTCCAATGAACCTCAAAAAAATAAACTATTATCAATATTTTTTATTAATTCTTAATTATAGAAAGTATTACGATAATCATTAAAAACTTGTAAATAATTCATTAAAAGTAAAACATAAATATAAATTTTGGTGACTTTTACAATACAGATATTAATGTAATACTATATATAAAATTATTATCATTTTTAAATTCTAACTTTGGGTGGCATTATACTGATAGAAAATTAAATTATGATTAATATAGAGTTATAATAAATTATAAATATAGTAAAAATATCACATGTTTATTTATAAAAAACTATCCAGAGTTTTTTTTAATGTAATCAACATTTATTCTATAACAAAAACTGATTATGACTACTGAATTAACTTAAACCTAAAAAAATATATTAATTTTTTATTCGTTATTTTAAGTAAAAAGTTTCCTTAGTCTAAAAATAAGATTTGAGATTATGCTTCACTTTTAAAAAACTTCTGTATTGTGTAAATATTAATAAAAATAAAATTGATTTTAAAAGGTTTTAGCTGGATGCTAAAATATATATTTTGATTTAATCTATAACCAAGGCTTTAAGACAAATTTGTGAATTTTATAACCTGTCAAAATTTAATTTTTTAGTACACATTTTTGTTCTTTTTTTATTGACAAATATTAATATTTAGTTATTGAAAGAGTTGAACCATAATCTTTTCTGTGCTTTCAATTTCTATCTTAAGTCAACTTTATAAATCTTTTCCATACTTTCTTTCAATTTCTATCTTAAGTCAACTTTATAGCTCACAGTACATATTTTTATAAACTAATTAAATGTAATTTTATAATATATGTTATCATATAAAAGTATTAGTTATATAATATGAAAATTAGTTCCTACCAAATAACATAAAAATAATAAAAGAAACTAATGAAAAAAAACCAGATGAGAGAAGTTGAAAAATGAAGGTGAACGTCTCAATGGGAAAATAAATAACGTCTCAATGGGAAAATAAATAGGGTAGAAGAAAACAATAAGAATCAAGGCTCTTTTCGAATTTGAGTGAAAAATGAAAGATAAATTGATAGTGTATCTTTTAAGAGTCTTATAAGTAAAAATACAGAAATGATAGAATTTATAAAAATTTCTTAATTATTTGATGGACGTGACAAATAAATATTTTTTAATAAATTAAGTGATAAAATTATATATTTTTCCTTGTGATCAAAATTAATAAAAAATGAAATATAATTAGTTAAAATTATTTTAAAATAAAACTTAGATGATTTTTTATAAAAAAATTAATAGATATAATTAATTTAAAATAAAATGTGATTGATTAAAGCTAATCTTAAATAAATATTTTGATTTTGATTTTTGTTATTATAATTATTAATTATCATAAATAAATGTTGTAAATTAAAAAAAAAAGAGTTAAGGATCATTTTATAGTTACATTTTTTTATCTCATCATACCATGCAACTTTATGAGAGATAGAATCTCACGTCTCTCCCATAATTACTACAAATCCTATGAACATGTAATTCCAATTTACTCTATCACAAATAAGTATTATCCCAGAAAAACAAAACCTATACTATAATAAGTTATACTAGAAATAAATTGGAAAGAGAAAATATATAATATCGATAATAAGAAAATATTTTGTATGGTTTTTGTGAGGACCTGGAAAATTATAAGGCCATTGGGCCCTAGTTGGAGGCAGTCAGGCCCAGACTAAGGGAACCTTAACTTAGCCAGGGTCATTCCCCAAAAGCTAGAGTAAATCCATTTCTGCCTTTCCCTTTCTCTCTCTAAAAAGAAAACATTTTGCCCTAAACTCTTCTCTGCCTTCTCTCTAAATTTTTCAGCTCTTTGAACCGTTCAATCTTGGGTTGGAAGGTGCCCAGGCGTTCATCTCACCGAAGGCTTCCTTTTGAACCGATCGCATTTTCGATTGGACCAGTGAGTCAACTTTTCCCTTCTCTGTCTCCATTCTCAAACCTAGAACATGCAATGTTACTGGTTGTATGTTACTAGGGGTTTTATTTTATAATTTTTGGTTTGTTAAATCAAGCTCTAAGAGCTGTTACTGTCACCACCTTGGTGGTTTGTAGGGTTTGGTTCAGTTCTCAGTTAGTGAAATACCGTGAGGGAGCGTCTCTGTGAGCTTGGCAGTTCGACTTTGAGGTAAGGGGAGCTAGTTATTTGGCTTGAAATTAATTTATGAGATATATGCATGTTGAATCCTGAATTTGGTGTGTTGATTTAAACTGTTATGTACTGTTGAGTATAAATTGTCTTGTGTTATAATGCTGAAAATTGAGCATGTTGATTGGAATCTGTTAAATATGTGAAAGTGTGTATCCATGATATATTGAACCTTGTTTGACTTGGATGAGCATTGTGTTGGTTGTACTGGGTTCTGGAATTGGAGTAAGAACTCTGGGAAATAGTCAATATGGGTAGTACTGTTTTAGCTTACTGTAAAGGGAAGTGAGATAGGGAAATGGGGAAATTGGAGTCTAAAACACAATAGGACAATTTGGAGGACTTAGATAAATAATTTGGAACTTGTTAAGAGCATTGTGTTGGTAGGATAGAAGAATCTTAAAAACCTGAGTTGGCACATCCCTGATCATAGAGCAGCCCTGGCCTGGTCCAGTACGTTGTGACTAGTCATATGTGTTGGCGGCGAAGGTGAGACTGATGCGTTCAGACATCTGATTCTTCTCCGGTGACCAATTGGGCAGTTGGGATAGTTTAGTTGAGTCAATAGAACTGGTGAGGGGTCAGAGAACTGAGTAAGTCCTGAGATAATGGTTGAGATGAGAATGTGTTCATAAGTTGCAAGGATTGATGTTTTAAATGGTAAAACTGAATTTAATCACTTTACATTAGTGCTAGGGAGGGTTTGGATCATCTAGACAAGAAGAATTACCAGTAATAATCGAATAAGAGGTCTTAGAAATTAACCAAGAGTCCTAGAAATGGTAAGGGTTACTGTAAGTGAGTGATTATACAGAATTCACGTACTGCAGATTATGTAGTGTCGCTATGCGAGTCCTCTCGCATAGCGAGACCCTGAAAAGGGGTGCTCACTGTTTTGGAAATTCGCTGTGCGAGTTAGTGCGCTGTGCGAATTTCCAGAGGGTGATGCTCACTGTTTTTGGACTCGCCATGGCGAATCCTGTCGCTATGCGACTGGTGGTGGTTTAGGATCACTGCCTATTTAATTCGAAGAGCGAGTGGGGTGCATAGCGAGAGGTTTGAAGTTGATGTACGCTGCGAATTAATTCGCCATGCGAAATAGGGTGCGCTATGCGAATTTTAGCAGTCCTTTTGTCTGGGAAATTCGCATAGCGCACAAGGGGGATGCGCTGAGCGAATTATGTGTCGCAGGTTGAGTGTTTTTGGTGTTTTTGATGTTTTGGGAGTTCCGGAGGTCCGTTTTGGACGTTCTTTAGTTCGTTCTGGGGGTTTTTGACCCTTCCGGAGCCATTGGTGAGGGTCTCCAAGCTGTTTGAATTACTTAGGTATTGAACATTAAAAGTCCTAAAGAAATTTGTGTTAATAAGTGATGGTTTTGTGAAAGTATGTAATTTATGAGTTGTTTTTATGACATGGTTGATGTTGTATGATGATGTAAATGAATATGAAGAGGACATCTCGGGGAGAGATGGATGAAAGTGATGTGTGGGGTGATGATGTTGTTCTGTATAACTGTATGGAGCTTTGAACTGGTATGTCTATCCCTACACTCGAAGCACTGTTCATACTCAGATAGAGGAGAGCAGTGTAAGTGGTGAGAGTAGAGGGAGGTCCTCGTCTATAGTCTTTGAGTTTAGACATAGACAGGTTGGGGGATTTACCTTGCTAGAGTTGGGGAGTGCCAGCTGAACTATGCAAGTGCAAAGACGACCAATAGTTCGACAGTTATACAAATCCGGATGAGTCGTGGAAGTGTGTGAGTCGTGGTTTAATGTGTATGCTTTAATTGTTCTTTTACACGTAACTAAGCATGATAACATGGATTGATTGTACTATATATCTATTGCTTGTTTACCTAGCTCACCCTTGCATTGTATGTGTTGCATGTGTTTGTCTTCTCCCTTGCGATGATCATCCAATCCTTTGGATGTGAGCAGTAGGTGATGATGTACCATTGGAGCAAGCTTTGGAAGTTGAGGAAGACCCAACCCCTAGTGCTTAGGATTTCTACTAGCTCTTATTTTAAATAGCTCTTTATTTTGGAAGACTTCTAGCCTTCATTTTATCATGATCAGTATTTTGGAAACACTCTTTAGGTCCCATTGAATCTTTATTCAATCATGTATTTTGGAGAATTATGAACTTGTTCTTAAGTTTTAAGACTTCCCAGCCAGACTTGGATAACTGTACTCCTTAATCCTATCTATTGTGTACTCTTAACTGCTTTCTATTATTATAATCGATACATTCTACATATATACATTGCTATATATTTTGGGATGTCACAGTTTTTTTATTACAAAATCATCATATATGAAAAATTTCATGTTTTATAGTAACTAGTGTTTGGTTAAAAGATAATGGAGTGGATGAAAAAACTATATTTTTAATATTATTTTGTTTGTTAAAAAACGAACAAAGGTAAATGGAGGGGAGAAAAATCCCTTTTCATTATTTTTCTCTCTTATCTTCTATCATTAAGATTAATTTAGAGAAGAGAAAAGTAATTGAAAATATTTGTTAATACACAAAATATTAAGTATCACACCTTGTGAAATTTCAATAATAAAACTAATTTTAATTTTAAACACAGTGATTTAATATATAAATTATGATAAATACATGTGTTTTAATAAACAATTATTATTATTATTATTATTAAATATATTTATCATTTAATGAAATAGATGGTTCATGAACTTAGAATTTGAGTCCACCTAATCCTATTTAAATTGTAAAATTAAAGATCAAATAAAAACTGACTCCATTAAGTTATAATTTTTCTTACTTGGCATTACTCATTTTTTGATGGAGTTTTTGGATCAATATATCGGACAAACTCATTTTGACGGTCTTGTAAATTTTCATAGCATTTCCAATGTAACATTTTGTTTGTAAGAGAGATTTAGATAATTATAATAAATTGAAATCTATTCTATTTTAATAAGGACTTGCAGTTGATTTTTGTTTTTAAACATTTTATTTAAATAAAATAATTGAAATATTTTCTATCTAATTTTTTATTTAAATTGAATACATAAATTTATTTTTCAAGATACAATTTTATTTCAAAATTTTAACAAATATTAGTCAAACATTATTGAATTTTTCACATTTTTAAACATTTATATATATATGTGTGTATATATATATATATGTGTGTGTGTGTGTGTATATATATATATATATATATATATATATATATATATATATATATATATATATATATAATTCAAACAATTCATTTTAATGGAGGCGCAATGCTATTGGGTCAGCCCGATTGATAACTGAAGTAAAATTTGGGCCGTCATGACAATAATTAGGGCCCATTAATAATAGCATTCTTTCCGTTTATATATGATTCATGCCTAAACCCAAAATTGTTTGGCTGCCGCCTCTTCTTCCTCGACGTGTACCCTCTCTCTTCAACCCTAGCTTAGGGTTTATGCTCTAAAACCCTCTCGGGGGATCGAAATCTTATTCCAGGTTTTCCTCTTCTTCCATTTTTCGTTCTTTTTATGCTCCTGGATTCTGTGTAGTTGTTAACTTTGTTACTTCTCACCAGTGCTTGTTATGGTGATCATCGTTTTAGTGTAACTCTTCCACCAAAGAAAAAGCGTTTACTTCGTTCGTGTCAGTGTTAGCAAGTGTTCCGTGCTTCTTCTTTTTGGACCTTTGCTTGTTCATTAAACTTACGCTTGGTGTTTTTGTTTTTCTTACAGGTTTTGTCGGAGCAGAAAAAAAAATGCTTGTGTTGTTTGAAACTCCTGCGGGGTTTGCCCTGTTTAAAGTTCTGGATGAAGGCAAGCTTTCAAAAGTTGAGGTATACATTCTTCATTTTTGTCGTGAAAATTTAAAGATTGCATTGCTGGATTTTTTGTAGAGCGTTTTCTGTTGGTTTTTCTTTCTTTTCTTAGTTTACTTGACTCCTTCCGAAGGAGGCATGCATTTTTCTTTGTCAATTATTGAAACGATTGGATCTTTAGAAATTTCTGAAGGGGAAACGATATTAATTTCTGATTAGATTCTGAACCTTAGTATGTTACTTTAACGAAATGCATTGCTTGGAACTTTTACTACCATCCGGTTTTTATTAATCATTTCCGGGCTCTTTATTCTTACTTACTCTTTCATCTATGCGTTTGAAACTTGGAACGTAGTTGAGTTTGTATTATTATTAATATGTTATGTCGTTTGTTTTTCTTTCCCACATTCTGAAGCTCTGATCAAGAAGTTTAATTTATGCTTGTTTCTTAACGCAGGACTTGTGGAAGGACTTTTCCAGTGCAGACACTGCTAGACAGGTTTTCCTCTTTCTCCATTTCTTGTCACCCATTTTTCCCTCGCTATTTGATGGTATCAATGTGAAAGTGTGAAAACTGTGTTCAATCTATTTATACGAATCCAGTTTTTTTTTCTCTGGTGAAGTGTTTTAATTGCTTGTGAAGCTAATCCAAATTTCCCCAATATTAGGTGGTCAAGTTGAAAGCGTTTTCTAAGTTCGAGAACACTTCAGAAGCTCTAGAAGCAGCGACTTTACTAATTGATGGAAAAGCAAGCAAGGGTCTTCGCAAGTTCTTGCGTGTTCATTGTGAAAATGAAACACTTGGTGTGGCCGATTCAAAACTTGGGAATGTTATTAAAGAGAAATTGGTGGGCCAGCTTATTTCCCAATAGAACATGTGATATGATAATTTATGTTCCACTCATCTATCTGATAAGTTAATTTGTTTTGTTGATCCTTTTAGAAAATCGATTGTATTCACAACAATGCAGTCATGGAGTTGATGAGAGGTGTCAGAAATCAGTTAACTGAACTCATATCTGGTCTGGCTGTTCAAGACATGGCTCCAATGAGCCTGGGTTTATCCCATAGTTTATCCAGATACAAGTTGAAGTTTAGCGCAGATAAGGTGTAATTTCTGTTGACTTGATGGTTATAAGAACTTGACGTTATAATTGTTCTTGTACCATTTTTAATTATGTTTTCCTATTATGTATTATGCATATTGACATCCTTTAGTTATATCCTACTCTTGTATTCACAAAGAATTCTCCCCAAATAGTGTATTGATTGGTAGGAATGAAGATATCATTGTTTTCTGAAGGCTGTGAAGCTTTTGTGAATCATATAATGTGAGGAGACTAGCATGGTTAGAATATGAGGAAAGTACACATGTTCCCTTTGATTTTTTTCCCTGAAATTGCACATAATCGCCTACCTCTTTTAATGGTTACTACAACCTTATAGGAGTACACGGATTATTGCTTTTTGAACAATTTACGGTATGGTGGGGAGTTTGATGAATTATTGGGGGTGTTATTCTCATTTGCTCTTAGAATACGTGTATGCTTCAACTTCTTAATAGTCATAATTTTATCATGTATCTAATTCCAATGTTTTGTCCTGCTATTTCTATTTTAACGTTTACATCTTACATTTTAGAAATAAAGTATGTCTCATACATCATTGGCACGAATTTGTGTGTTTAGTGCCCTTGTTTAGAGTTCATAGTTTGCATGTTGTCTCACATGTTATTTCCAATTTAGGGCCTTATTTTTTGGGTTTAATATCTTTAGGAGTTTTCACTGGCTACATATTTTACATGTTCGAATAACTGATACCAAAGTAGCAGTTTTAGCATTTTCATGAAAATAGTTGGAGTTGGAATACGATGAATCTTTGACCTTCTGATGTAGACTTATAAACAAGACTGTCAATTTATTTTTGTTATGGAAATTTTTACCTTCGTGAATGATTGTTTATTGAATAACTGTTGGCTGACTTCAAGATGTTTGTTTAGGTGGATACCATGATTGTGCAAGCTATTGGTTTACTTGATGATCTTGATAAAGAGTTGAATACATATGCCATGAGGGTTCGTGAATGGTATGGTTGGCATTTTCCCGAACTTACTAAAATAGTACAAGATAACATCCAATATGCAAGGGCAGTCAAGTTGATGGGTGATCGTGTCAATGCAGCTGAGCTTGATTTCTCTGAGGTATATCTCAGTTAAATGCTGCCCTTTTCTTTTTTGCATTTAAGCACACATGTGGTTCACAATGAGTTGTAATGTTCAACTTTACTCCACTGGTGAACAATTTGGGCATCCTTTTTTGTGAAAAGTGATATTTCTATCTTTAACTATGTTTCTTTATAGATTTTTAATTATTTTCATACGTTTTGTCCCAGATTTTGTCTGAGGAAGTGGAGGCAGAACTTAAGGAGGCAGCTGTAATATCTATGGGAACTGAAATCGGTGATCTTGATTTGGCAAATATTAGGGAACTCTGTGACCAGGTTTTGGCTCTTTCGGAATACAGGGCACAACTATATGATTATCTAAAGAGCAGGATGAACACCATTGCACCCAATTTGACTGCGATGGTTGGGGAGCTTGTTGGTGCTCGTCTCATTGCCCATGGTGGTAGCTTATTAAATCTTGCAAAGCAGCCTGGTAGCACTGTGCAGATTCTTGGTGCTGAGAAGGCTCTCTTCAGGGCACTGAAAACTAAGCATGCTACTCCCAAGTATGGTCTTATATACCATGCATCTTTGATTGGTCAGGCAGCTGCAAAGTTCAAGGGGAAAATTTCTCGGTCACTTGCTGCAAAGACAGCATTGGCTATTAGGTGTGACGCACTTGGAGATGGCCAAGACAACACCATGGGATTGGAGAACAGAGCCAAGGTACATGTGTTTTGTTTATATATATATATATATATTTTTTTTTTTTTTTCCTACTTTTAACAAGTTTTTTCTGCAGCTTGAGGCGCGATTGAGGAACCTTGAAGGCAAAGAGTTGGGTCGTTTTGCCGGTTCTGCTAAGGGAAAACCTAAGATAGAAGCATATGACAAGGACAGAAAGAAAGGAGCGGGAGGACTGATCACCCCGGCTAAGGTTTGTTTCTTGTTCCTTATGGTGTTGTTAATAACTTCAATTTTATTTTCTGTCTATGCTGATTGTCGTTTTCCTTGTAGACATATAATGCTTCGGCTGATTCAATTATCGGACAAATTGTCGATTCCGCCATGGATGAGGATAAACAAGAGGCTTCTGTTGCTGATAAAAAGAAAGAAAAGAAGGAAAAGAAGAAAAAGAAGGGGAAAAATGAAGAGGAACCAACTGTTCAAGCTGATGTTGCTGAGGAGCCAGAACCCGAAGTTGAGAAGAAAGAAAAGAAGAAGAAAAGGAAGGAGGCTAGTGAGAGTACTGAGTTGCAGAATGGGAATGGAGACATGAATGCAGGAGAGAAGAAGAAAAAACGGAAAAAGCATGCAGAGCAAGAAGAATCTCCTGAAATGCCAAGCAAGAAGAAAGGAAAAAAAAAGAAAACTGAAAACTAAAGTTTAATAGCGGTGTAGTCATCTACTAATCTGGTGAATGACAACCATTTTTGTATACTTCTGGCAGGTCGGTAGTTTGTTCGGTAAAATTTTTGTTTTCATTTTTATGCAACTTGTAGCCTTATATACATCCTTATTATTTTTTAATGGGATACATTCCTTCTTTCCGGACTTGAGTGATAATTTGATGCTATCATGTTTGTGAATCATCGAAGATACTGTGATCTACCTTTTGTAATTCTATTTTCACATGTCCAACATCGCTAGTCGCTCGCTCCTTTCTGTGGTAGGTTATGAGCTGTAGTATTTGCAGGGCTTCTTACATCATTTTTGGTTTGTTAAGCCCAAAACCTTAACTAGCTTGTTCATACAGAGGATTGTGGTTTTACTTCAGTTACTGAGGGTATATGTTTTTTTTAAATTATAAAAATGTTCAATTTGTCATGTGAGTGGTAATGTAATTGTAGAGTCTTCAAATTCTTTGATATTTCTGTGGCTTTCTAGTAATTTTTTGGAGAAGCACCTTAGTGTCGAACCAACGTTTTAATGGTAAATCTAACACCAGTTAAATGCATGTATGGTGTGACATTCATTAAACTCTCAAATATGTATGCCTAGGTCACAAACTTAGTTTTCGTTCACGTGATTTCAGACTACATATAAATTAAAATATTATCAACATATAAAACTTCAATTACGAATATTTTTCACCATAACAAAATCAACACAAATATTTAAACTTTTTTTTTTATCGAAATTTGTTAGTTATAAGATACATGAAAATTAAAATATCATTTACTGAAAGTTTGCTTTAGCAGCAAATGTTTAATCTATGACATGACAATTCTATAGACTAATTAACTAATGTAGTGTCGTCAATTTTCTTTAATTTTTTGGTTGACTATTTCAGTCCAATTTTATTCTGTAACTCCATAATTTGTACTTTTATTAGCTGTTAATGTTGTGATATGGTATTAGTTATACTTTATTCAATTTTTGAGCATTTTTTTGCGTTATGTTGTGGAATGACAAATATTAGGGTACATCGATTTTACTTCATTTTAACTTTATATAGTATTTGTAACTCAGATTATATCTTTTGATAAAAAATGTGGAGCAAATAATCAAACTTAAGAAAAGTTGAACCAACTTAAATCTTTGAAGCATTTCAAATTCATTTTAATCATTCTAATCAGAGTGTTTATGGTCACTGGCATGAAGCTTTTCTTGTCACTGTGTGAGAATCTGGACCTTGTACAAAACGAAGAATAAAAGAAGAAAACAAACGTGGAAAGAAAATGCATGGTAAACGAAGAAAATATTGTCCTCGATAACGTGTTTCTAACTACAAGAAGTTTAGAAAACTCCAATAATTTTACTAAGAAACATATTCTTGAAAAATGACTTATTTTATTTTTGGAATGTTTTCCTCCTTAAGACAATGGAGATTTACATTTTTAAATGGCAATGTTTGGTGCCAAACCATTTGAAATGAATAATGTGACACAAATAGAATAAGATCCTACACTATTGTTAGTGTTTGATATTTGATAGAACAACTTAAACAAAAGAAAAATGATATTTTGATATATATAAATTTTTTATATTTATTTTATACTATCATTTTTTTAAAATATAAAATTTTATTATTTTATGAGCATTTAAACTGTATATTATATATCAAATAAATGTAAAATGTGTTATCGTAGAACTTATTATGCTTTGGTTTTTCCACAGCAGTAAGTATCACACTTATACACAAAACAGAAACTAGGAAACTTCCAAGTAAGAAAAACTTTCTTTTATTCTTTTTTTTTTCTTAAATTTGCTGAATTATGTGAAGCAATTTTTGTTTCATTCCAAATTGAAACCTCCACAAATGTCAGGAATATAAACTGCATCTTTGACTTGAAAAAGATTGTGAAGTGCATGGCCACCTAATACACATTAAAAATGTAAGAATACATTAGTCTTATTAAAAAATATACCAAAAATATTTAACTTTATACACATTTACATTTACTTACAAAAATTCCCCTTTAAAACCTTTTGTCTTGAGATTTTCTTCGTAAGAACATTATAATAACCTCTATTATGTTGTTGGAGAAGTACTTCTCGACATTTTTTTTTTAAATTTGGAAGCAAATTCAAACAAAGTAGAGAAGTGAAAAAATTCTGCAATATTCGGTAAAAAGTATGTAGTTTTATTTTCTATAGTTTTTAGTTCAAGGTATTACTATCTGCCATCAATTTTAAATTAAATTAATGTTATACACAATGAATATGTTATTATAAAAATATTATTCCGAAAATTATTACTATTTATTTAAATTAAAAATTAATAAAAATAATGAAAATAAAAAAATATTCATATCTTTATAATCTAATAGGTGGTGTTATTATATGTATATACTTTTTGTGGATTCTTAATTATTTTCTTAATCAACCTAACGACTTATATATTCTCTTGTGTTCTTCATTGTTCATGAACTATGTGTCCTCATGACCCATGTAAGGGATGAAAAAATGTTAGCACGTAAAAGATAAAATAAGTAAATAAAAAAATAGAGATATCAAAACAACATATTAAAATCCAAAAAATATTTAAAATCAATATTTAAGTAATGAATGAAAAGAAGTAAAATAATTATAAAAGAGTAAATGATCAAGAGAAATTGTTAGATAGTTATTAATTGATTATTTGACTATATTATATTCATATGATTTCATCATAAAACAATTATTTTTATATTACTGACAATCTTTCAAAAATCTTCTATCTTACAAAATATTTTCTTATCTTTATTTAATATAAAACTTAAATCATCATTTAAATTCTTATAAAATAATTTTTTATTTACTTAATGTAGGACTTAAATATATAATATTGGTGTCAAATTTTTGTCATCATATACTTAAAAAACTGAAAAATTATATAGTTGTAGACTTTTGTCGATTTAAGATTTGATGATTGTATATGAGTGAATATTTATTTGCTTACACTCGAATTAAAAATTGTGTATTTGGTAAACATTTTATTAATTCGACTAATAGTCTGTGCCTCCGGATTTATTGAATGAAATGAAAATATAAAAATGTGGAGTTTGAAGACCTCTTCGAGTTATTATTTTTAAATTTAATTTAATCAACACAATAATCAAAATAATTAATTAAATAATAAAGAAAAATAAGATACTATATTAAAAAAACCTTAATTATAATCTTAAGCAGAATAACAAATTGTAAATACATAGAATGGAATTAAAAAACACCCAAAAATTAAATATTTATCTCCTATTTTTTTAACTATAATAATAATGGTAACAGCGATAAAAAAAATTATTACAAATTATAAACTAATAAAAAATTCCTATCCAAAGAAAACAGTTTCCTAACAAAAAAATTGGAGAACCATAAATTGCAACTTATCTTAACCATTATCGATAAAACGAATTTATCGATAAGCCTAACCCAACATATTTTTTATCATTTTTGTCTTATTTTTCTCTTAAATTTTTTCCTATACCTTGATTAGATTAGCAAGTAGAGTAACTCCTAAGTATAACAAAATATTTAAGTTGCTTAAAGGCTGTACCTTCCCACATCTAGCTATATAAAAAATATATTTATTATCAACCGACAAATTAATGATTTTATCAATTATATTAACAAATAAAAACTCAAGTATTTCTTAATAATGTATACTTTGTACCAATTCAACACATTATACATAGTCCAACCACTCAACCAATGATAATTATATTCATATTTATCTCTGAACACTGAAAAGCCTATATAATAACCATGAGTGCAATTTTAACTATTCTACATATTAAAATTTCTTGAAATAAGTGGTTTATTTCCTACCAAACGTTTTACTCAATTAAGAGAAAAAGAAAATCAGGACATATCAGTAAATATAGAGTGTATCTTTAGCAAATAATGTGTTGTTGGATTCAACTGGATATTTAAAAACTATAGAGTGAAATAATTAAATATAGAAGTTAATTAGGCTTAGAGAATTAACACTGTCTGCCACGTAAAAGACGAAGTAACCAAAAGGGCCAATGATATGAGATTTTTGTGGGCACTTCAACAACACTAACTCACTGTCGCTATCATCATAGGAGTTGACAAACCACAATTATTCAACACTTTTTGAGAATCATGTACCACTCTTCCGTTTATCAGTGCCTACCAATTTCAAAAACTATCTAATAATAAGCATCATGCTGTAAGAATCTTGACCTTCTAACACTTTTTTAACCATTCAATGAAAGAAAAAACTTGTCTCTAGCTATTTTCTTTTATCAATGTTCTTTGAGTTTTTTTTTTTTATATGCCAAATACGAATAATCTAAAGTAGCTACAATCCACCCAAATACACAACAAAAGCCTACGACAATTTTGAGGAATCCCTAATAAGAAAAAATATTAAGAACATGTATAAAATTGAAAATATGAGAAATTAGATAACTCTATATAAACAAAAGTCTCATTTTCAATATACACATTATATATTAAGAGTTTTGACAGAAGGATAAGGTTATTCGTCAAAGTCGATCACCAAAACGAATTATCACGTTAAATAATAGACTTTAAATCTAATTAATCCCCAAAACTTGATTTATAAGATAAAATAATATAAATTGATCGTATCTCTAGTCCCACGTTATGTGTGTTAATCCTCTTTGCATCCCCATCTTAAAACAATGCAGAAAAGGGAACATGAAAAGTCCAGTTGTAATAACTTGTACTTATCTACATTTATATCATCTAGTTTGTGTTGATTCTCTTCTAAAAACTCCAAAATGGTAATTTGCATTTAGCTTAATGTTTAGAACAGAATTTGCTTTAAAATGTTATTGATTCATATCCATTAATCGTCATGCATTTGCATAGAATACGATTCTGCAATATATCTGGTTCTTGATCGTTGACAGAACAACTTAAAACACGGAATTGATGCTTCGCTTTGCCATAGGCAATAATTATCCATGTGATATAGCAAAGAACAGTAGCTAAGAAGACTTCTACGTAAAGGAACTTTCTTTTATTCCCTTTTTCCATTTGGTGCATCACGTAAAATCACTTTCGTTTCATTCCAAAGTTAGGCTCATCAAAAGATTAGACCTCCATAAATGGTGAGAAAGAAATTTTGCATCTTTGTGTTCACAAAAGCTAACTCCACCTTCCAGCTGACTCGGCTGCTAGTGGTGAGCCAAGCATATTTCATCATCAAAATGTTTAATTAGTAGAGTGTAAGAATATTACAGTCATATTATAAAATACAATTAATATACCAAGAATAATTAACTTGATATATACGTACCGAATAAAAAGATTTGACAAGCTTTGCATAAACTTTCTCCCCTAGACTAATTGCTGGTAGGACCTCACCCACCACTAAAATCAATATATATATAATATATAATTAATCTACATTAGAAAATTGGTATACAATTTTCTTCAAACATAATTATACTTTGATGTTTCACAAGCTTATAGTGGATCTCGTGCAGCTACTGGTGCTACATATTAATATTCTTTTTTCTTTATATTTTTCAGGGCATCCACTTGGAAGAACGTTTATCATTGATTGCATGCGATGTCACCATGCACACATGGTATTTGATTAAATATCTACACATAATATTTATAGCAGACAGGAGGAGGTGTGTGGTGTCAAAAGAAGGAGGCAGCCAAATGTATGCATTTGGCAAAGGTATATGAGAAAGGGAGTAGTAGTAGTAGGAAGCAACACAGACATGAGAAGCTCAGCGTCTTACACGCTACTGTTGTTTCTTTTCGTATGGTTCCGCCTGGCCGAGTGTTCTTCTTTCAGTGACATGGATGCGCTGCTGAAGATGAAGGACTCCATGAAGGGACACAAAGCCAAAGAAGATGCGCTCAGCGACTGGAAGTTTTCCACCTCGCTTTCCGCACACTGTTCATTTTCTGGCGTCCAATGCGACCAAGACCTTCGAGTCGTTGCCATCAACGTCTCGTCCCTTCCACTCTTCGGCCACCTTCCGCCGGAGATTGGACAGTTTGACAAACTCCAAAACCTAACCATCTCGCAGGACAACCTCACCGGCGAGCTTCCCAAGGAGCTCGCTGCCCTCGCTTCCCTCAAGCTCCTCAACATCTCCCACAACAGCTTCTCCGGTGGTTTCCCCGGCCAAATCGTTCTTCCCATGACCCAACTCGAGGTCCTCGACGCCTACGACAACAACTTCACCGGACCGCTTCCGGAGGAATTCGTGAAACTGGAGAAACTCCGATACCTCAAGCTCGATGGAAATTACTTTTCCGGCAGCATACCGGAGAGATACTCGGAGTTTGGGTGCTTGGAGTTTTTAAGCTTAAGCACTAACAGTCTGTCGGGGAAGATTCCCAAGAGTTTGTCTCGGTTGAAGACGCTGAAGTTTCTAAAACTTGGATACAACAACGCTTACGAAGGTGGGATCCCACCGGAGTTCGGAGCCATGAAATCACTGAAATACCTTGACCTCTCCAGCTGCAACCTCAGCGGAGAGATTCCACCGAGCCTGAGCAGTTTAAAGAACCTTGACACGTTGTTCTTGCAAATGAACAACCTCACAGGAACTATTCCTTCGGAACTCTCTGCCATGGAGAGCCTCATGTCAATGGATCTCTCCTTCAACGGTCTCACCGGAGAGATTCCTGAGAGTTTCTCCCAGCTGAGAAACCTAACTCTGATGAACTTCTTCCACAACAAGCTGCGTGGTTCTGTTCCCCTCTTCGTCGGCGAGCTTCCGAATCTGGAAACGCTGCAGCTCTGGGAGAACAACTTGTCCTTCGTGCTGCCCCAGAATCTTGGCCAAAACGGGAAGTTCAAGTTCTTCGACGTCACGAGCAATCACTTCACCGGGTTGATCCCTCCGGGTCTGTGCAAGAGTGGGATGTTACAAACCTTCGTCATCACCGATAACTTCTTCCACGGTCCAATCCCCGATGACATTGGAAACTGCAAGTCACTCGTCAAGATCAGAGCCTCCAATAACTACCTTAGCGGCGCCATTCCGTCGGGAATTTTCAAACTGCCTTCCGTCAAAATAATCGAGCTCGCCAACAACCGTTTCGACGGCGAACTACCTCCCGAGATTTCCGGCGATTCTCTCGGGATTCTCACGCTTTCCAACAACTTACTGACGGGGAGAATTCAACCGGCCTTGAAGAACTTGAGGGCACTGCAGACACTCTCACTCGACGCCAACGAGTTCGTTGGAGAAATCCCGGCGGAGGTTTTTGTCTTACCGATACTGACCTCCGTCAACATAAGCGGCAACAATCTCACGGGAGAAATCCCCACGACGTTGATTCACTGCGTTTCACTCAACTTCGTTGACCTCAGTCGGAACATGCTGGTGGGGGAGATTCCCAAGGGCATAAAAAACCTGACGAGCTTGAGCGTTTTAAATGTTTCTCAAAACCTGCTAACAGGACCAATCCCCGACGAGATTCGCTTCATGTCTAGCCTCACAACGCTGGATCTCTCCTACAACAATTTCAACGGCAAGCTCCCAACCGGCGGTCAGTTTTTGGCCTTCAGCGACAGGTCCTTCGCGGGGAACCCCAATCTCTGTTCCTCCCGCTCTTGCACCAGTTCCTCCATGTACCCAGACGACGCCTTCCAGAAAAGGCGAGGCTCATGGAGTTCGAAATCGACGAGGGTGATAATAAGCGTGATTGCACTAGCCACCGCAGCGCTGCTGGTGGCAGTGACGGTGTACATGATGCGAAGGAGGAAGCTGCTCCGGGCGATGACGTGGAAGCTGACGGCGTTCCAGCGGCTGAACTTGAAAGCGGAGGACGTGGTGGAGTGTCTGAAGGAGGAGAACATAATAGGAAAAGGAGGCGCGGGGATCGTGTACCGGGGGTCTATGCCGAACGGAAGCGACGTGGCCATAAAGCGGTTGGTCGGGGCGGGTAGCGGGAGGAACGATTACGGGTTCAGGGCGGAGATAACGACGCTGGGGAAGATAAGGCACAGGAACATAATGAGGCTTCTGGGTTACGTGTCGAACAAGGAGACGAACTTGCTGCTCTACGAGTACATGCCGAATGGAAGCTTAGGGGAATGGCTGCATGGAGCGAAAGGAGGGCATTTAAGATGGGAGATGAGGTTCAAGATTGCAGTTGAAGCTGCAAGAGGACTCTGTTACTTGCACCATGATTGTTCTCCTCTCATCATTCACAGAGACGTCAAATCCAACAATATATTGCTCGACGCCGACTTCGAGGCCCATGTCGCCGATTTCGGACTCGCCAAGTTCCTCCACGATCCTGGCGCCTCTCAGTCCATGTCCTCCATCGCCGGCTCCTACGGCTACATTGCTCCAGGTTCCATTTATCCTCTTTTACCACTTCATATTCACATCATCATTCATGATTTCATGGATAATCTCGATCATATGAATTTAGCTTACTTTTAAGATGATTGATGTAGATTTTGATTAATTGATTTAATGGAAAACTACATTAGTGTGACTAATGCTACCGCACTACACTTTTATGTTTGGATATGTTAACAACTTTTTTAACAATTTTTTTATAATAAATTACGTGGTAGTATTTTATTGATCAGTAAATTTAAAATAGATCAAATAGATCAATTGTTGTAAAAAAGTTTTCAAGAGAAAAAGTTGTTGAAAAAACATTTTTTTTATATTTATTTCACACTCATACAATAAGAATAAGATGATCCTAAAAATATAAATTTTCAAAATATGAGTAACTTGACACTCTAATAAATACACTTATTTGATGTGGTAGGTGTCATTAAATTTTAAAATTGTACACTATGATAGTCTAGAAATTCAGTAAAAATGTCTCACACTATATCAAATAAATGTTAAAAATCAAGAAAGAAGAAAAGAGAATAAAAATTAAGAAAAAATAATGTCAAATAAATATAACAAATTTTTATTCTCACATGATACTTAAATTTTTTACCAACTATTTTTACTTTTTATTCTCTTCTTTGTCAAAAAAACTACAAACATTTATACTTTTATCACATTTTATCCTTATGCTCTTTATATTACTTAATTTTTTATATTCATTTGATAGTATCATTCTTTATTTTATTTTTTTTGGAAAAAATATAAAAATTTACTTTTTTTGAAACCATTTTATACTTGTTAGACGAGTTAAATGTCATACTATATTTATTCTCTTTTTTATTATTTTTTTTGTGATGGGTGGACAGAGTATGCATACACGTTGAAAGTGGACGAGAAAAGCGATGTGTACAGTTTCGGGGTGGTGCTGTTGGAGCTGATAATAGGGAGGAAGCCGGTGGGGGAGTTTGGAGACGGAGTGGACATCGTTGGATGGGTGAACAAGACGAGAATGGAGATATCTCAGCCGTCGGATGCAGCGTTGGTGTTGGCAGTGGTGGATCCAAGGCTGAGTGGGTATCCATTGACAAGTGTCGTTTACATGTTCAACATTGCTATGATGTGTGTTAGGGAAATGGGCCCCGCCAGGCCCACCATGAGGGAAGTCGTTCATATGCTCACCAATCCTCCTCGCTCCACCACTCACTCACACTCACAGCCTCATTAATCTCTAAACACATCATTATGATCTTTGCTCATCCACATTCACTTCTCTTTCAAAACAATAAATTAACACAGAGGAAACTCTATCAATAACTTCATCTGTTGTTTCTTGAAAGTGGAGCATCATCAAAAACTGTACTAGTATTGTATGTATCTATCGAAATGTAAAATAGGTTTGAATTATTTTTGCATTCATGTCAACTGTCATGTAATTCCAAGGTTTTCGTCGTTCTGCTTCTATCAAGAAATTTTGTACAAAATGATTGCTCTTATTATTTATAGATATTTGTCACTGCTATTATTTCTTCTGTCCCAGACTATATTATATATTAAATACATGCGTAAGTACAAATTTGTTTAAGTGTTGAAGGATCGAAACAAGAGTGAAGATTTTAATGAAAGTTAACATTTTGTTTGAAATTCTTTAAAAGTGAAGGGTTTGTTATATGAAACATGTAGTATAAAACTACAGTTTTGGCATTAGGATAAACTACTTTGTCTTAAAGAGATAAAAGAGACTATATAAATTGGAATTTTTAAGTGTGTGAAGCGTAAAGTAGCACAAATCTTGTATGACAATATTGATATCCATATTATTCGGGACCTTATCTTTTAAGAAAAGGAAGATTCCGAATTATTAAAGAAAAACATTTAATTTGGTGGTGGAAAGATGTTATATATCCCAAAAAAAAATCATTAGTATAAAAATAAAGTTGGAAAATAAAAAATGATTATTTTAAAGTGTGGATATTTTTTGTCATCTAATCAAACACAAATTATGATTTAAATGTTGGGGTCTGACATAATTAAGAGAAAATATTTAATTTGAATTATTTAATATGAATTTTTTAAAAGATTTTATCTACTTTTTCATTAAAAAGTATTAAATAAACTCTTACGATTGCAAATGTGAATGCGATACCACTTATTTATTCTCCATCCTTTTCATCTAATAATTTTATGAATTAAGTAAATTCTATTATAAAATTATACACTACTTTCACTATCGCAATCTCACAATCACCACAAAAATAAATAGTCCGTAAAAGGAGAATTCTTTTCTACTAACTTAACCCTAATTCCCCAACTAATACACGCGACACCCACCACGAAAGAGTAGTCACAAATATTAAAAAGAAAATAAAATAAATTATGTTAAACAATAGTAATGGAAAAGTAAGGAAAAATTATCTTTTCATCCCCTAAAAAGAACGTAACTTCTAAAATTAAAATTTTATAACAGTATAGGCATTTTTTTAAAAAAATACACAATAAAAAATAATATAAACATTAAAATTTAACTTACTACTTGTTGGGCCACGTATAAATACACAATTTATCTATGGTTAACCACCAATTGATGTCAAAGAAAATAGTAGAAAATTTAGTTACATACACGGTATTTTTTTTCGCTTTTATTTGAAGAACAAACTATTTAATGATATTTTTATTAGAGCTTTTTAATTGATCCAGTTCAAGTGTTTTTCAAGAAGCCAAATCAAACCACTGTATATAAATAATTCGTCTGAACCATTTTACAGAAACAGTTCATACAGCAAATTACAGTTGGGATCACTTCGAATTCTAAACCAATGTTCAGTTAAGACAAATTTAGACAACAATTTTCATTCTACAAGAGACCATTACAACCACGTTCGTGAAGACTGAGTACCTGATTCAACAAGGAGTTAGTGGGCATGGACTGTTTCTGTTTGGAGTACATCAATCATAACATAATTAAATCCTAAATGTGAATTATGATGTGCACGATATGAATAGAAAAGCGCAATATACTTGTTCCATCTAAATTTTCGAAAATAATCCATCAAAACTAACTTTATATCAAAGCCAAGAGTGAGACAAAACAGGGAGGATTTGAATACTAGAGACTAACTATCAAACAGTGAATAATGCAAGATGACATGTCAGGTATACCTAGTTAGATGGAGGAAAGCAGATTTAATAGAGGGTTTTAAGTGTTTAAAGTATATGACAGGAGAACTGAACACCTGAAATACTTAATGGTAAATCAAGAAAAAAAAATTAAAAACACAGAATATATAACGATGGGCACAATAACAATAACAGTCTAAGATGCCTTGGTCTCCTCGGCAGCTGTCTCAAAATCCTGTCCTGCAACAAGCTCTGGGACGTCGTCGTCATTCTCCTCTTGAGCTTCTGCTGAGCCAGCAGCTCCTTCGGGAGCCTGCTTCTGAAACTGCTCCGCAAGCTTCTTAAGATTTTCTAGGTTATCTGGTCCTGCATTTTAATAATCAAAAATATTAGATTGAGGCACGAGAAACACCATTAGACAACTTACAAACAAATTCAGAAAACATACCTAATTGGTGGATAATGCTGGGGAGTATATCCTGCAACTCTGTAAAGGAAAAAAGTTTCATGTCAAATTTCATTAATTACTAATTGCTTGTTTTTCAAAAATGTTGATAAAAATAAGCAAATACACGGCTGTCTAGTACTCTAGAAATTAGAGGAAGCAATGCGTTGGTATAGTCCAACTTATAACAATTGCCGGATATTTCAATGTCAATCTAAACAGAGGCACTTGTGTTCTTAATGCATTAAAGCCTAATGAGAAAAACAAGCAAATATCTGTCTGAAATAAACTGAACCAAATACACGTCTATCTAGTAATCAAGAAATTGGACAAAGCGAAGTGTTGGCATAGTCCAACTTATAGAACAATCCCCGGATATTTCATTTCCAATTTAACCATAGTTGCTTGTGCCCTTAATGCATTAATGCCTAATTAGAAAAACATGAAGATTTGACACAGCCACTTTTTTTTTTAATTTAATATTATTTTGCAACATTTACAAATAAATTGAGAATACTCGTGGAAAAGAGGGCATACGACAATAAAGAGAACAGAAATAGTTGCTTACTCTTTGTTTGTGGAGAACCACTGACAACCCAAGTGTTTGCAGCAATAGATGCTTGAACTGTAAGAAAAAAATCCAACTTAATATGATTGAAGCAAAACATATAGCCTATTATATTAAAATTTATAAGTATTTTGAACTGACACTACCTTTGGGATTTAGAAACTGGATAACTACATCATCCTTAAAGATATTGACCTCCTCAATTGCAGGAATGGCATTCACCCCTATTCTCTTCAGAGTGCTCTGAAGCCTTTTGTCATCTGTGGTTGTGGTCTTGTGGACGGCCTTCTTCTTTCTGAAAAAAGAGAAAACATCATTTGAAAATTCAACCTAATATATGATGCACAGTGTTTATTTCCGAAAAAAGAAAAAGCCAACAAATTGATAATAATCCCTCAAATAAGTGCATAGTGAAAAGGGGGAGCGAGGAGAAAGCTAAAAAAAGAATGTCTGTACAAGATAATGTCAAATCCAATCACAGATGATAAGGTAAACATGTCAAAATCCAAAATTGTCAGTACACTAAGAAAACTAGCTTTAATCGAAATGAAAAAAACAAGTTAAATGTATGGAAATACCTTCTCACGGTACCCTTCCCTCCAGTTCTAACCGAACCAGCCATCTTCATCAACTTTTCCCGATTCATCTGGGTAAAGACAAAGAAGGAAAAAAATAAATTTCATCCTAGTCAACTAGGAACATAGAAAGATCCAAAAATGAATGGTGAGGAAATTTAAGACAAAAAACAAGACAAAAGACCGATTTACAAACTTGGTTGTAGATTCAATTTAAAATGCAGTGACATGCAACATGCAAAAGTATAATCAGGCTACATTGTATAATTGAATCATGCATGAATCAAATGCTAACAGCACAGCAGAAGTAATTTTATATGGACTTTACTTAGCACCCGACAAATAATTAAATGCACACCCAAATTCAGAACAGATCTAAAGTAGATATGTTCAATACTGAAACTAAATAAATGGTTTTTGACGATGCCGTGCTGCTCATCAAAACAAGACAAAACTCCTAAACTTGGACACAATGTGAATTCATCTAAATACAAGCTCATATCGTATCAAGGTGATACTCCTACGTTAAATAAAGCGTTACGATAAAGAACATTGAGAATTGAAAAAAACAACATGCAACCCGAAAAAAAAGAAGAAGAATAAAATAACATACAAAATACATAAGAACATTTCACACAGCCTCCTCAGTTCAGGTCTCCAGTAATTTTCCGCATTGGAAACAACTCAGAAGAACGAAAGTTCATTTTGTTCATCCTCGGAGGAAATGTAAAATACAATTAACAATCTTCACTAAAATCATCTTGCCCTACACATTATAACCCTCAATTGATTCCATGTCACAGCTTCACACAACCTATCCACTAAAACAATCTTCGATATACTATCTACCAAAAACCAGTTCGAAATTGAAAAACAAAAATTGTGATTCGAAATCCTACAAGCCCTAAAACCAAATGATGCAAGAAATCATTGCAACTTAAAATCCTTTATTTCCAAAATCCCACATGTTAAAGAGGAGATAAATGTTATACAAATCCCAATAAAATGACCAAATTCAGATAAATGAAATCAGATAGAACCCGCAATCATGACATCATCAAAACAGTACAGGAAGGACAAAACAAAACCGCTTAGAAACCGATTAACCCAATAATTAACGCAAAACTTGACATGGCACAGCGAAAGAAAGATGAAATTGGTGATAGAATAGTAGAGCAATAAAAGCGGTACCTTTGTGAAGTTGGATTAAGCTCAGTACTGAGAGCAAAGGGTAACACTCGCTAAGAAAACCTAAACAATAAGAGGAGATAAGGACTACCTTTTATATCAACGAGCAAGCCTGCAAAAACCCTAAACTTTTTTTTTTCATTTTTATATTAAAAATAAAAACTCTATGGTGTTGGGTTGGCCACAGTCAATGTTTAGACCCAATAATGAAAGCCCATTTCCAAATATGAGTGTGAAACGAGCTGCAAACTATTCTGTAGCTATTATAAATGTTGATTAAATTAAAATTTATAAATAATATGATAAAAAAAATAATATTACAAAAAATTTCAAATAAGAACGCATGACAATAAATGAATTAGAAAAATACATGTAAGAATACAATTAAAAGGCCTTCAACAACATATATAATGAATTAAAATGCCTTAAAAATACCTTGTATGTATGATGAATTAAAATATTTTAAAAGTAAAAGAATTAAAATAAAATAAAAATAAAACTTTAAATTTCTTAAGGAAAACAAACATATTTATTGGACATGATATATATAATATATATATATATATATATATATATATATATATATATATATATATATATATATATTTGTATGTGTGTGACATTAAACATGTTATCAAACAAAACATTTTACAAACAAGTCAAAGAAAACATTACATAGCAACAAGAAATATAAACTAAAAATAAAAATATATGTATTAGTATTAGATTTATAATATTAAAAAATATAGCATATATAAAATAAGAAAAATGTGTGTTAATTATCACAATATTTAGTACCATTTGATTTTGTCATCAATTAGGTTGATGTGATTATAAATTTAAGTATTTTTATTTAAATTCTTATTAAAACATTTATTGCATTGAATATTTAAATAAATTGTATTTTTTAATTAATGTTTTGTCATCGACTTCTCTTAAATATCATAGTTTCAAATACAACACTACAAACTCAAACAATAGGAAAAATTAACCTTTAAAACCTTAAGCATCCTTGTCAAATGACTTTATTTACTATACGTGGTTGGTTTAATTTACGTTTCAGTATTTAATTTCAAAAATTGATATGACATTATTTTTTATAAAAAAAAAAAAGATTTAGGTGACTTGTTATTCGAGCATGTGAATAATCAAACAATTATGTCACTTTACTTGAAAATAAAATAAAATAATGAAGACTTAATTTAAAAATATAACAATTTTAGATTTTAAATACTTTCATATAATTAATTTTTTAAGTAAAAAATAAAATAATTTGAACTAACAAAATTTATGAAAGATTTCAAATTTAATTATATTATATTTATTTTTCACGTAAAGTATACAACAATAATGGCATGGGATAATAATTAATAACAAAATAAAAATAATAGATACTTAATAATTAAATTACTTGATTAGTCCGTATAAAATTGTATTATTTACTCAATGTATTTTGAATTCTTTAAATATCATTAAAGTTCAAAAGGCACATTTTTTATAACTAAAATATTATATTCCATTGACAAACACGATACAGAATAAAGGACATTCATAAAAAAATATGATTTAATTTTTAAAAAACAATCAATGTAATAAAAAAAATGAAAAGTTTAACAAACAAATATCAATGACAAAATAAATTGAAAAGAAGGTTGTTCCATGAGAAATCCATCACGAAATAAAAATATTTGATTAAAAATAAATTCCAAACCAACACTATTTTTGTCACTAGAAAACATTTTCAATTTGTTTTTATGCAAAGAAAAATGAAGAGAAAAAATCTATAAGTGAAAATTAAAATAAAAATTATATTGAACTTATTAGTGACCGACGTAAAACAAATATTTATATTAGATCTCACTGATGTAATTTTTTTGTTGTACCTAGTCTAATATACTAATATAGTGTAAATTATTTTATATCGTAAGTTATGTGGTCTAATATAGTGTTTTATAAGTTATTTTATATCGTAAGTTAGGTGACTAAATGACTATTTTATGTTATTATATTTAGTTTGCGTATTTGAAACAAGATACTAATAAAAGTCAAGAAAAAATAAATATAAAAATTGTTTGGAATAATCCTTAAATAATATCTAAGTATTTTGTGTCTCCATTAATCGTACTTGTAATACGTATGTGTGTTTGCTTAGTTTTAAGCAAATATCAAGGATAATGACAACAATGGAGTGTCTCACCCTTAAAGTTTATATTCCTAACTTTCTTAATTTGGATTGCATTCATGATGCATTTCACGTGCTCGACAAAATGCTTAAATCAAATTTTGAGTTTCCTTCAATGAAACAAGTTACTTAAAGGAGTTGGTGAGGATGGGACAAAATGTTGTGGTGTTAGTTGTTCATGGAGTTTTCCCTTGCACATTTAAACTTTACTCAAATTGAGATTGGTTGAGCAGGAATTGAAAAAATTGTCAAGGGTTTTGCAAATATGGTTTTAGTTGGTGGAAAAAAGGTAAAGTCAAAGAATAAAAGTTTAAGGTTGCAAATACTAAGAAGATTAGTAGAAGAGATTTTTCTTAAAATGAAGGTTAAACCCATTCGGAGGTCCTTATTTTTGTGGGATTGTCCCAATTACATTCTTGTCTTTTCATTTTTGTCAATTTGATCCTTTTTATTGAAAAATTGACTTAATTGAGTCTCTGCCGTTAAATCAAGTTAATCCCGTTAAATTTTTTATGACGTGTGAGGGTGGAGTGGATATTATTTCAAACATGGCTTGCAGAGAACGTTATACGTGATTTTTATTAATCACGTGGCATTTTCTAAATGAAACATTTTAAAATTTGGGGTTTTTTTGAAAGATTCTAAAATTAAGGTTCATTTAAATTTTAATTGGGTTTAAAATTGGGCATAGCGGTTCTGACGCCATAGTTGGCGACCCCATAACCATCGGAGAAGCTTTGGAAGCGGCGGCCATGACGACGGGGAATAAAGTGGTGGACCAAAACGACGCAGCTGCTATCAGCGCGGTAGAGATTAGGGCTTCCGGAGAGAAGAGCGTGAGGTCTGCCGACGTTGGTGAAACGGTGCAAGGGGAACAAAGTGTGGCAGATTGTGTCCGGGAGTGGATTCAAGTGTAACAGTGCGGTGTGGGAAGCTCTCAGACACGTGAATCCCTCACCCAAGAGTCCCTGGGAAGATTGCATTCATAAGTACTCTGTTCAGATTGCATAGTTTCATCTGAAAAACTCTGGGCTTTGATTTCAGATTTCTTGTGTCACGAATATATGTCTCCTCTTCTACTACCTCTTTTCAAACTCCATTGTAGTCATCGATTGTTCTGTTTTCATTGTTCCTTGAGTTGAGCTTTCGACGTTACTGTATTCGGATGATCATTACATGATTTTTTTAAAATCTTCAGATCAGTGTTAATGTCGTTTTGTGTGCATTTTTGTTGCTGGTTCAAACGATGTGGTAGGCAGGCAAGCAACTGGTTAAAGTGTTTGGATTTAGTCAGAAACCTGGTGGAACTTTGGTGCCCCTAGAGATTAAGTTCTTGTTGTGCATTAAATTGTGGAATTGCGAAGAACAACGAGTCTTCAAAATTGGGTTTAAAATTGGGAAGAGAATTGGCAAGGGGAGAATGCTCTCTTGCTTTTGCGGCGGCCGCTCGCGTTCTGCCATGACTTCAGTGAATTGGACTGGTGTTGATGGTTTCCTGGGTGACGCGATTCTGGTTTGATTGGTTGCCATGGTTGTCGGATGAAGGTTTGAGTGGCGCGAGATGGAGAAGAGGGGTAGATGAAATTTGCGCTTAGGATTCTTCACAGGGTTTGATTTGGGGTTCTTGGGCTGTTGTGCGAATTTTCTTTTCTCTGGTCCCGATTTCTAATGCAGGTTGTGCAAAGGAGATGACGGTCATGCGAGGAGCTTCGCGTCTTTTGGTTCATGATGAAGATGGTGATTTTTGTTGTTGTGGAGGCACAATTATGGGTTGGTTTCTGTTTGCAGGTGAATCTGGGCTTGATGATTAACGCAGAACGAAGATGCTTCGATGGTTGACGTCGTGCCAATTTGAAGCTTTAGAGTTTATCTTCTCAATTCAAATTTCAATTAATCATAATTTTAAAATCTTTCAAAAAAACCCGAATTTTTTAAATGTTTCGTTTAGAAAATGCCATGTTCAAGGGTTTTGTTAATAGAAAGCCACGTATAAGGGTATCTGCACACCACGTCTCCAAAATTATCCACGTCACCCTGACAGGTAAGCAAAAACTTAACTCCGCTAAGTTGATTTAACGGTAGAGACCAATTGATTCAATTTTTTCATATTAAGGACTTAATTGACAAAACTTAAAAGACGAAGATATAACTATGATAACTCCAAGAAAATAGGGACCTCGAAATGAGTTTAACCTAAAATGAACTAAATTCTTCATAATCAAAAGACAAATAATATCAAGTTGTATGTAAATATGTAAACAATATTTCTTTTATATTACAAAATTGAGTATTAGAAATAAAATAGAATTAAAAATATATTTTGTTGTGTAATTACTTTTTTATTACTTGTACCATTTAGTCAATTAAAAATGGGAAGGTCAATTATCTAGCAAGAAAATAATCTGTTTGAAAAAGTTATTAATGGATAATTATTCTGAATAATAACAATTATTAACGAATAGTTAATGAAAATAATTGTAATTAAATAGGTTAGAGGAAAAAGATAATTAAGTAACTCTCACTACTAATTCTATTATAAGAATTATTAACTAAATAACTGACTTACTTAAAATCAACTAAATTCTTCGTAATCGAAAAAATAATTATTTCAATATCATGTTGTCATGTAAATACGTAAACGATATTTCTTTTATATTACAAAATTCAGTATTAAAAATAAAATGGAATTAAAATATATTTTAGTTGTGTAATTTCTTTTATATTACTTTTTTTTTGTGAAAAATAATTTCAAGAGAACGAGGAATTGATAAAATCGAATAAAAAGGGTAGAAAAATTGCTGGTTTGCTTTGTTTGCCTTATCTAACAAACAACAGAATAGGAACCAGAAACCAGATGGCTCGGTTGCTCTGCTTTGCAAACACTGCGACACATACTTGTTGGTGCTGATCTTTCGCTTCCTCTCACTCACATCACGCATGGCTTGTTTACAGCCTCCATGGTTTTCTTCGTTACGCGTCGCACCTCCAACAAAACTCGCAGGCCCGCCTTCAGCTTCTCTTAAGCCCGCCAAGCAGCTGTGTTGGGCCTTGGGTCCCGACAATACCGAATCTTCTGAACCCTCACAGGAAGCCCCAACGGGCCCCTTGGATCCCGTGAAGCTTGCGTTCAGCAAGGCCCAAGCTTATAAAAAGTCCAACGTATCGAACTCTGGGTTGGGAACTACGCAAGGGGCTGACGATGACAATTCCGTCGAAAAGGTAAACGTCGGTGGTGAGGGCCAAAAGGATTTACCGGATTCCGTGAAGATTGCAATGGAGAAGGCCAAAAAGTACAAGCAGAACAAAGGTGTTGCTGATAGCGAAACAACACAAACACAAGGTAATACTAATTAGTGCTTGTTGTTGCTCATAAATTCATTCACGTGTTCGATTAATGTAATATTAATATAATTCTCAGTGATTAAGCCATGCTCATCTCCGATGTTCTTAACAATTATTATAATTCTATGTGATTATGCGATGCTTGTCTCCTCCGATGTTTTTTAACGAAAATGTCTGAACTCAAACTTTGTTTGAATAAACTTGTGGAAGAAGAAAATTAGAAGATGAAATGAATTGGGTTTTCTTTTTAAAAAATTATGAGGGAGGATTCTATTCCGATTTATTTATTTTTTAATTCTTTTAATAAAATAATAGGCTTGTAGTATTCAATCAATACTTTTAAACATTGAAATGATATTCACATGTGAGTATTCGTTTAAAAGTTACTGTAATTCTTTTTATATTTATTTTTCAAGTCTCTATACACATTTATGAAAATGTTATAAAATAAAAAGTCTAAAATAGATATTTTGTAAGGTTTAAGTAAATAAGTATGACAAAAATTACTAAGAATTTATAGAATAAAACGTTGTAATAATAATCATTTTTACTATTTTATTGTCATTGTTACTATTGTGAATTTTCTATTAAATTAGGAAGATGAATCTTCATGCATAAAATTATTGGATAAGAAAAAATCATGACTATCAACTTATTGTTCAGACTAAAATGTAAGGATGATAAAATGTTAGGGAAATTATACTTTAACAACAGAATTTGATGCTAGCGGTCCACGAGGAAAATGATTTGAGAATTTTTAATGATGTGGAAAGAGAGTTCGCAGAAGAGGTTTGAAATTTTGAGGCTCCATTTCCAGTTTTCACATTTTGAATTTGGGACATTGGTAGAGAGAGAAGAGAAGCTTGAGAGAGAGCGGGAACCCTAGAGTGAGAGTCCGTCTTCCTCCGACCAGCCACGAGTGCCGCTGGAGTTCGTCTTCTTCCACCCAGCCAGTTCCGATTCAGGGTCGCCGCAGCTCCGGCGTTGGCAGACGAAACGAAGACGGCATCGTCTTCCCTCTGACCCAGCCAACTAAGGGCGCGTTTTGAGTCTCAATTCCTCCCCCTCGCTTCCTTTCCTGTGCCGGACCCTTGCGGTGGCCACTGGAGTGCCACCGGAGCATCGCCGTCGCCGGAGTGTCGCATGAACGGAAGGAATCGTGAACGGTAGATAGAGTTCCTCTTCCTCCGACCTAGGCAGACATTGTGGTTTTTTGAGGTAGTAGCGTGTTCCCACTTGGTTCCTTCCCTTGACCGACGCAGTGCCTTGTCTGTCGGAGTTCCGGGTGTGGAACTATTGTCCGAACCCGTGACCGACGGAGTGTCGAGCGTGGCAATCCTTTGTGCGTAGGTGTGTTTTATTCGATTTATAATTTTTTAGGCCCGATTTTGGTAACGTTATTTTGATGGTTGTGGTTGATATATTGTCTATGTTGTTTTGTGTTGGTGTAGTGTGATGGATGAACTTGGTGAACAAAGTAAAGGTCGAGATACAACGAAGAAGGTATGTAGGATTGTATTTGATTTGCATACATTTATTGTTTGACTGTATTTAAATAGTAAGCATGACTTCGTATGCAGTTAGTGTTCAGACACTACTGCACAACCAAGATGATAGGTCTTTTGAACGAACCGTTGACTTCTGAGCAAAAGGTTACATTGAGAAGACTGTTTTTGGTTGGTTGTTATACTTGCCAGGTTGTATTAAGATAGGTAGGAATTTGTTATCTAAGTTATGTGGTCAATGGGTAGATAACATGAGTGAGTTTTATTTTGGTGACAAAGTTATTAAGTTTACTGAATTTGATGTGTGTCTGTCGTTAGGGTTGCCTATTGTTGGTGAAGTGATAGATTTAAATAAAGTTGGACATCGTAGTGTTTGTAGGGAGTACTTCCCTGAGGGGAAAGTAGATGTGAGCATGGTATATGACTTTTTGTTAGAGGAACATGAAAATTTTCCAATAGAACATTTTTGCAGCTTGTATATATTGGTAGGGATATCACAGTTCTTGCTTCCCAATCGAAGTGGAGTTTCCAATTCTTTTTGACCTTGTTTAGGAGTTGGGGTGTGTGGGTAAGTACAATTGGGGCAGTTTAGTTTTTCAGTACTTTGTTGAAAGTGTGTGTAGTGCTTCAACAACAATGAAGGATGAAACCAGCAAAAGCCATTTTCATATACCCTCAAAGGTTGAACGATTCCCACATAAGATTCGAGTATGTGGGTAATAATAATTTTCATATCACCATATATTTTGGTGCTTGCTCCCAAGAGAGTAGGGAATCTTTCATTTTGCTGGTTTCATCCTTCATTGTTGTTGAAGCACTACACACACTTTCAACAAAGTATTGAAAAACTAAACTGCCCCAATTGTACTTACCCACACACCCCAACTCCCAAACAAGGTCAAAAAGAATTGGAAATACTACTCCACTTCGATTGGGAAGCAAGATATCTGATATCCCTACCAATATATACAAGCTGCAAAAATGTTCTATTGGAAACTTTTCATGTTCCTCTAACAAAAAGTCATATACCATGCTCACATCTACTTTCCCCTCAGGGAAGTACTCCCTACAAACACTACGGTGTCCAACTTTATTTAAATCTATCACTTCACCAACAATAGGCAACCTTAACGACAGACACACATCAAATTCAGTAAACTTAATAACTTTGTCACCAAAATAAAACCCACTCATGTTATCTACCCATTGACCACATAACTTAGATAACAAATTCCTACCTATCTTAATACAACCTGGCAAGTATAACAACCAATTAAAAACAGTCTTCTCAATGTAACCCTTCTGCTCAGAAGTCAACCGTTCGTTCAAAAGACCTATCATCTTGGTTTTGCAGTAGTGTCTGAACACTAACTGCATACGAAGTCATGCTTACTATTTAAATACAGTCAAACAATAAATGTATGCAAATCAAATACAATCCTACATACCTTCTTCGTTGTATCTCGACCTTTACTTTGTTCACCAAGTTCATCCATCATACTACACCAACACAAAACAACCATAGACAATATATCAACCACAACCATCAAAATAACGTTACCAAAATCGGGCCTAAAAAATTACAAATCAAATAAAACACACCTACGCACAAAGGATTGTCACGCTCGACACTCCGTCGGTCACGGGTTCGGACAATAGTTCCACAGCCGGAACTCCGGCGGACAGGACACCGCGCCGGTCAAGGGAATGAACCAAGTGGGAACACGCTACTACCTCAAAAAGCCACAATGTCTGCCTAGGTCGGAGGAAGAGGGACTCTATCTACCGTTCACGATTCCTTCCACAATCGACACTCCGGCGATGCTCCGGCGGCACTCCGGCACAAGGAAGGAAGCGGGTGGGAGGAATCGAGACTCAAAATGCGCCCTTAGTTGGCTGGGTCGGAGGGAAGACGATGCCGTCTCGTTTCGTCTGCGAACGCCGGAGCTGCGGCGACCCTGAATTGGAACTGGCTGGGTGGAAGAAATACGGCAATGTTCAATGTTGTCCGTAAGCCGACTGAACGTCGGAACTCCGGCGGCACTCCAGCGGCTCTCCGTCGGAACTCTCTATCTAGGGTTCGACTCTCTCTCTCAAGCTTCTCTTCTCTCTCTACGAAGGTCCCAATTTCAAACTCTAAAAAGTGAAATTGAAACCGCCAAACTTCAAACCCCTTCTGCACTCCCTTTCCACGTCATTTAAAATTTTCAATCCAATTTTCCACCTGGACCTGTAACATTTTGACACCTGTCCCGTGTCAAAATGTTGTCAAAACCTGTTGTTAAAGTATCATTTCCCTTTCTTTAATCCCAACTGAATACTCTCGTTAAATAAACTTGTATACTTATTGCTGCTATGGAAGGTTTTTCATCTACAAACTAATTTAATTTTAACTGAGAAAAAAGTTTAATTAGTTTTATTTATTTTTCTTTATAAGTACATAGAGAAACTGATCCTTTAGAAACAAAGCAGAGGGCACTTGTGTGATAGATATTAGATGATATCTTCCATCTTACCAGGACTTCCATTGATTTTTCATTGGTAATTTTTAGCGACAAGGTATGTATCTGTCCTTCGATATGCATGTGGTGCTAAAATGGGTGCTTGGATTCGATTTTAGGATCCTTGGGAGGGAGTGAGAGAAGTTCAGGGGGAAATGTTATGGACGACAAGGTTGGCAAGAAGGGAGAACTTTCAGTTTCAAAAATGGATTTTGTGGGGCTTGACTTTGCTGATAAGAAGACGACAAGGGGATTGCCACCTGGGTTGGTTCCTATTGCGGACCCTTTCTTTGATGATGACTTGCCTGAGGTGGAGCTTATTGTTGGAGACACAAGCAAGTTTGGTGATGCAATGGCTCCAGAACCTGAACAAGCTAATGAAGACGAGGCTGAACTTTACAAGCCAAAAGTTTCTACCTGGGGTGTCTTTCCTAGACCTGCCAATATATCAAAAACAGTATGGTATTTAGCGTTTGTCAAATGCTCCTGCCTAATGAAACCAATTTTGTCCCTTGTTTTTGATTCCCCTTTATCATTTACCCCCACTTTTTACACTTTCCTTTCGGTCACTTTCAGTTTGGTGGTGGGAGAGTTATACGTCCAGGAGATGTTCTAGAGACTGAAGAAGAAAAGGCTGCTAAAGAAGCACGCACAAAGCAACTACTTGCTGCCTACAAAAAGAAAATGGGATTGAATATTGATCCAAAGCTAAAATCTGAGTGTGAGGAGGTACACATATATAGCGGTATCCCAATTATTGCTCTAATGATTTCCTTCGTTTAAGATTTTCTTTTTGTAATATTTGTACTGACTGTTCATTATCATCATTAACAATTGATTGCTATGACCAGTATAAAGAAAATACAAATCAAGATGCTCTGGTTTATTGGCTTATTCAAATCATGGACATAACTTTGTTTGATAGAATATAATAGATTGACCTTCAACTTACATGTTCAAAATGCATTCAGTGGTAATAAAGTAAATTTAGAGCCTTCTAACTGTTTTCATCTTAAAGCAATTATGTTTACAAGAAAATATAATAAGTAATTTCAAAACTGATGATTTTAAGCAAAAAAATTTTTTTTTGCCTGCTCATATCAAACAAATTAATCGAGCAACATCAAAATGGAAATTTGGAATGAAATGGTTTAAGCTTAACCTTTATATTGACGGACATGTTAATAATAGTCTCTTGGGTTTGCAATGTAACCGCAATTTTCCTCCTGGTTAGTAAACTCTATCTTCACTGGTTATGGCAATGAAGCCTTAAGTTCAGTATTTGATTGAACGATTGAAGAAAGGGGTTGGACAGAATTATGTGATGAGAATGAAAATTAGCATGCACAAACTTTTTTGATCCTTTAGCTAAGATATCTTAAATTCTCAATGCTTTTTTATTTAGATGGTTATCTTTGCAATTTAATGTGTTATTGCCTCTTCTTTAGTTGATTATCTTTTGCTTGATAATCCCAGCTTACATACTTTCTATATTGTATGTGATATTTATAGACATTGAAGGACGGCGACTTGTTAATGAATGAGGGAAAGCTGAACGAAGCATTGCCCTACTATGAGAAGGTCATGGATAAATTAACCTTCGAGGTAAATGTTTTAATATAAAAATACTTGTCAGATATGAAAAAAAAAACATATTTATCTTTTCCGTAAAAGGCTAATATCACCCCTCTGAAAACCAGCTAAATTCATGCTTGGTGAAGGTGAAATAGGGACCATAGGAAGATGCTCTTTTCTTTTGTACTTTTACATTTTATTGAGCATAGCATCACATCTATTTTTTGAACTTTAACATATACTCTAGCAGGGAAACTAAGGAAAAAAATTTGGAGGAATGTATGAGATTAATCATGTCTTTGCAGAGTGAACTCCATGGGTTAGCTGCTTTGCAGTGGTCGATTTGTCAAGACTCCCTCAGCAGGTATGTTCAGAAACTTCACATACCCAAACTTCTAATGGGAACTGCCAAACTGTGTTCTACTTAGAATTGATGACATCCTAGTATTGAATATGCATGTGCAAGGTTGTAACTTCAACTTGTGTTGTGTTCGTGTTGATGACTGTTTCTTATTCAAAATCATGCACTTTGTTTGTTCCTGTAAGTTTAGCTTAAAAGGATGAACAAATTAAACGGCTCTGAAAAAGGTGTCATATGTTGTGTGTCAAATTGGTTTATTATATATTGCCTTGTAGTCTGCAATATTGTTATCCTTATCCGGGTCAATTCACAAATTTGAGCCCTCAATAGATGTTTATTTTCATTTCTTGATCATGTCATCATCACCCAATCCTACTGTATAATTTTAGGCTTTTGATGCAAAATGATGACGTAGGACCTCCCCTACCCCCTCCCCAGAATTCATAATGTTGGGAATAGAGAAAATGGTTCTAAAAGTAAACTCTAATTGAAGCGTTGGTTCTCCTGGATGAGATGGCTCAGACTGTTGAAGTTCTTTCTGGAAAAATGGATCTTTGCCATTGAAGTGGTGAAACATTAGCCGCAGTCACAATCAGGGATCCATTGTTAATTTTGTTGCCTGGTGCAAAGGGAAAGATAAGATCTAGTTCATAGTGAAATAGAACTTTCATCAATGAGCTACCTCATTTAGATATGGTCGCTTTAACTATTTAACTGTTCCAAAGGTGAAGTTGCAATAATGAAATCCTTGTAAGTTTCCACTGCAGCATACGAAACCCAGCTAATATTTATTTAGACCTTGTTTTTCTTTAAAATAAGTTCTATATTTTTATTGCCATGCCCATTAATCTTAGTGGGACTTTGTGTAGGAACAATTACAGCCTGAATACTAGAAAGTGGTTATGTTCATTTTTAACTGACCCGATTTTTCCTTTTTCAAGATTTCCAACATATTTTGATGATTGACAGGTCCAATGAGGCTAGAAGTATGTACGAGAAGCTTCTATCTCACCCAAATCCTAAAGTAAGCAAGAAAGCAAGACAGTTCATGTACAGCTTTCAGGTAATTTCTGGTGTGATGTTTGCTTTTCAGCAAAATGATACTCTACATAACAGTTCAACCTGAATTTAAAAGAACTGTACTTTATCTAATGTCTAAAACATCAATCTATGATGTTTTCTACGCACATCATGGAAAAGAAAGCACACATTTTATTATTTCTTTTTATCTTTTGCATTTACAAACTCTGTCAGGCTATGGAAATGATGAAGGTGTCAGCAAGTTCTCCGTTTTATTTAAAGAACACAGGCTACCAGAATTATTTTGATGCATTTGTAGAGAAAAAGTCTAATTACCCTCAAGAAGATGACCTGGTTCAAGAAAGTGCAATGAATCAGGTTGTGCCGTATATTCTTTTTCTTCTTTCTCCTATTTTTATTGTATTATTAGTTGCTCTTAAGAAAGGAATATAAATAATTCTCTTTTTTTTTTGTTTTCAGTTTGTATACGTGTCCCTTTTTGTTTTTCTTCATATTATTATTACATACATGTCAATGATCAAATCCTTTGAACAGAAGAAAATTCTTCCAATTTGGACTGCTTCATTCAATTTTGGTGCAAAATTAACCTCTACTATTGTAAATAGGGAATTTTGAGGATTATTACAGAAGAAAGAATTTTTGAGGATAATAAAAATCTAAAGAAATCCAGAATATTGGAGAAGAATGATGAGTATAAAGAAACTTTAAGAGATAAGAAAACGTATATCACAACTTATTGAATTTTTATCTTTTGGCTAGAGCAATTATAATTGTAATAATATTAATTCTTTTTTTCCGTTCATGTTAGGTTATACAGAAGCTGTCATATTTCAGGATGCAATTTTCAGTTTTTTAGAACTAATATCCATGATTAATAGGTACTAATTTTTGAAATGATAAAGTTGTAAGTATTTTTGTGTGCTGACTCTGTAATTAAATGTTACTGTTCACAAATTCTTCAAGGAAAGAGTACAAAAATAAAGAGTACTTTTTTAACATAAAATTCTGGTATGTAAATATTACGAATGCGTTTCTATTTTTAGTTCTTTTATAACGTTTCGTATATTATTTGGTTAACCTTTTTTTTTTCTGCACTAAATGGCTAAGAAAATTCTTCTACTTTTTTGTTGCTTAAAATGTTCTTTACTAATAATAAGACTGTTAATTATAATGTTTTATGCTTTATAAATAAAACATTATAAATTATTACTAAATTAAAAAATTAAAGCTGGAAATCAATAAGCATACCGCCAATGAATATTAAAATAATATTTAGCTAATATCTTGTGCATTTCATGATTACTTACGAAGTTAATTGATGGTTTAAATGTTAATTAAAAGTAAATTTAAACAAAAAAAATAATTCAATTAAATAAGAAATAAATAATTTGATATGATAAACAAGTCTAAATGATGCTTGTGGCATAAGAAGAAAAGCAAGTAGCTAAATAGGTTCTTACACCGTAAAAAAAAAGCAGTATACACATTGACATCTATTTCTTAAAATCATTATAAGTTAAACTTTTTCTACTTACACATATTAGTTGCTAGTTATTAAATTAATATGGTTTTAGTGTTTTTTTATGCATCAGAATTAAAAAAAAAGGCATTATCAGTCTAAGTGTTATGTAAATATTAACACATTTAGTACAAATACAAATGAAACAGGTAATGTAAATATTAGCATTAAAGTGAAACAGATTTTTTAAAAAATCAGTTGAACTGATCTTTAAATCAAATAAATGAAAGGTTGAAAAAGTATAAGAAATTAAGGATTATCTTTCCCTGTCACAATTGACTCAACTTTTAAAATGAACTTCTTTGCTTACTGATAATTATAATTAAATATAAGCATTAAATATTCAATAAATAAAGTCTATTATCTAGAAATTTGTATTCATGTTAGACCTTTGGTCACCCTCTTTTCAACACTGATTTACACGATTTTGAAATTAGATAATGATACTTTGATAATATTCTTTTAACAATATTTTAATATTGTCTACGTGTCATTGGTGTGATTGATCTATATTGGTGTTTATGATTATTATTATGGATTGTGGAATAATTTTGGACCAATCACAGAATAACATGTAAACAGTATTAAAATGTTGTCAAAGTATCATTGTCCTTTGGATTCTACCCAGAAACATCTTCTTTCACCTTATTTTAGAAACTACGTTTTTAATTTATCATCATTATCGATTGCTTAAGAGAGCATTTGTTGGTGGTGTTTGGTTACCTCAAAATCAATATAAAGATACATTTATTATATATTTTTGTTTACTGATATTATTTTTTGCATAACCTTAACGGTGAATCATATTATAAATATGATTATTATCGATTAAGTCTTAATTAGACATCATTTATCTAAAATTTATTTTAAAATTTATAAATACAAATTTAAGGTAAATAATGACATTTAATATATAATAATAACATGAGATCAAAGTGCTTTTGCAAATAATCTTTGAGACAACTGCAACATTACAAACATTTAGATTTAGATTATTATACGACGATAAACCGTTGATTTCAATTTCTATATCCAAAACACTTACCATTTGATTTTAAGTTTTAACTTTTTATTTATTATTTTTTTGTGGGCCATCCCATAATTATCATTAACCATTATTTGAAGGAGCTGAGACGTTGGTTTGAGATGGACCCATGGCCCATTTAGGCTCACAGAAAATCCGTTTTAATGAACTTTTCTTAATATATTTTAAAATTTCAAAATCATATCTTCAATGTATTTTAAAGACACAGTAGAAAAATGAAACTTAGAAGAAAATCCAAATTCTAACCCATATTTACAGATATCTTTGACATCAAAAGAAAATCCAAATCCAAACAAACAACTATACAAACTTCCAAAATTTGAATCATTGTGATTAATAATCATGAAGAATACCATTTATTAATCGTTGAATTATTAGAAAATGTATATTCATTCATTATCAACTTCTGACATTGCATGTGATGTGAGTTGCACCGTTCATTTAAACACAAGAAGATCCAAAATAATGTGAGAAGAAAGTGGGTATACTGAAATTGAAGAAAACGGGTTTTGGCAGAGCCATAATTCAAATTTAAGATTAAAAGACTATTTTTTTTTATTTTATTTATACATCAAATAATTTTCTTTTTCTTATAAAGATAGCACCCCAGTGAATTATATTTTCCCTTTTACACTAAGTCAATATTTTGAGGGATTCATCGAAAAAAAAAATATTAATAAGCAATGACAGATTATATTTTGTTGAACCCATTTATTAGTATATTTATAAATCAATTTTCACACTCTTTTATAATATTTAGTGAACATCCGTCACTGACACGAATTTAACTTATGTAAATATTGAAACTATTTATAATTATGAGAATGAATTGAAACTTAAACTTACAATTTTGAATAATTAGAGCAGTTATCAAATTTATGTGTAGCATATGTGATTGGTTAATACAGGTTATATAGTACATACAATTTTTTATTCTATTAGAAAGGAATTTCGTATTTTTTATGCAAATTTTGTGTTTAAAAATTGAAGGTGCCGCGTTCTCCACAACTTGTAGAATTTATGAACATCTGTTTTTCCGTTGATGTAGTTATTTCTATGTAGCAAATTTAGCTACTTCGAACTCCTCAACAGAAAACTAACCCCACACTGTACGAACTGAAGACTTCTCTCAATGAAAACTGAAAAGAGTTATTCATATTCGATAAAATACCTACTACCATTTTTATAACTAAGTAGATAATTCAAAATGATATATTAATATATATTTTTTTGACAATATTTTAATATAATAATTTGGTCTTATCTCTAGTCGATGTGAAACTTTCAACACACCTCTTTCATGCTGAGGTATAAACATATAGAATTAATGGATGGTTCGATGACCCGATAATGGATGATTCAATATTTCTTTTATTAAATTTATGTCGGTTTGTACAATAAAGTTTGCATTCCACTTATAAATTATAATCTGGTCTTATCTTTAGTCATCTAACTATTTATAATATAAATAATGAATTTATGAAAAAATAATGTGTTAAAATATTTTTTTTCTTGAAATCTGTTTATGTAACACCATTAACATGCAATTGATTGAAAGCAAAAAACCGTTGAGGCGATTTCGTGAAGCAAAAGGCAGCTTTAATAGAACTTAATTGCCACTGAACAAAAAAGCAATGCAAAGTAGAAAAATTTGTGTTGTCTTCGCCTGTCGCCTAGAAAAGGCCTTCAAGGTTTTCTTTATCCAAATGAAAGATAAGATAATATCTATGATGAATGTATGTCTACGTTAATAAGTTTATTTTGAAAATAATATTATATAAAATATTATATATGTATATTAAAATATTAATATATTTTAAAAAAAATATGATTGTTATTCTTACCAAAATAAAAAATTATAAATTTAATTATCATAAAAATACTTTTGTTTTATAAATTAAATATTTCAAGTATATATTTATAAAACACTATGATTATGATAGATTAATAACTTTTTTTTAACAACTCTTTTTTTTTACAATAAATTGTATGTTATTATTATTAGTTTGTATATTTGAAATGAACGAATATCATACTATATTACCAATTGTAAAAAAGTTATAAAAAAAAAAATTGTTGAAAAAACATTTTCCAAAACACTAATACATGATTCACATATACACATTAAACATATTAAACACCAATACATAATTCAAATTGAAGTCTCTATTCATTGTAATATAAGGAGAATGAGTTAAGGAATCAAATCAACAACGATTTTATGCTTTAAATATACGAAAGAAGTCACTAGCAAATGGAGAGTTGTGGTGTTACAAAGTACTAATAATGCTCAAGCACAAAGTGTCAGTACGCATCACCATGGAATACTTGTATCAGCCTTGTTCAAATTCCATTACCTTACCAACAACTGAGAATAATCAAGAAGATGTTCAAGAAGGAGGAATCTTTCTTGCTTCTTTTGGGTATAGTTCCTTCTTTTCTTTTGCAATGTGAACTTCCTTTTTGTGGAAAACAAAAGCACAAGAGGATATTTTTTTCTTGTGCTTGAATTCCACCACAGAAATGGAAGACTGATTTTGCTTCAAAATCTCTTGTTATTATGTATGTGGTTTTCTTTTGAATATGGTTCAAAGAATAGTTTTTGGAAACTCGAAGCCATCTTCCTCTCAGCACCAAGATGGCAAAACCAGAAAAACTGATGTGATGAAGAAAATGATGAAGTCAAGGTCCTTTCATCTTTTTGATTTTGAGTTTTCTCATTCATCGTCTTCGTTAAGGAGCTTATCTCAACCGAGAAAGGCACCCAATTACATGAAGCCCACCAGCAGTTCAGAAGCAAAGAAAGAGCTTTTCTCGCTTAGTCATCGACATACTCAATCTAGTTCAGATGGTAAGAGTCTACCACAAAAGGGTATGAGAAATTCAAAAGCTACTTTCGTTTCTTGCAAAGAACCTGTAAAAACTTTGTCTAGATCGAGTAGTTTGAATTCAATGAGAACATTAACAAAGAGTAATAGTTTAAAGCCTTGCAAAGCTTGTTCGAAAAATCTCACATCGGCAGTTCTGTTCGAAGACGTGAATGCACCAGAGAGAGCTACCTGCTCTTCAACTTTGAAAGAGTATAACTTCCCCGAGTACCTCACGCTTCACCCTGGAGGAACTGAGTCTGAGGGAGTTTCAGTCATGAAGGTTTGCCCCTATACATACTGTTCTCTTAATGGCCATGGCCATGCTCCTTTGCCTCCATTGAAGAGCTTCATGTCAGAAAGGAGGCATCTTTTGGAGACTCGGAAGAAGGATACGAAGCTGGAAGTTGTGATCCCTCAAAGATGGAAGGTGACCCGCTGTGATACAAAAGAAAACTCTGATATTGAGCAGATTTTCTTTCATGAAAAAACAGCATATGATGAAGCTGCTACAGGTAATCCAACAATCTCTCCCTTGGCACAAGAAATTGGTATGAATTTCATTTTTCAAATCTATGCCAAGGAATGGGAAGGAGATGAAGAAATGAGAAAATTCAACACCGTCAAAGAGATTGAAAAGCAACAAGATATCAATTTTGCAAAGGATGAGAATGGCATTGCAGCAGAAGAGGATGGTGTCAAGCAAGTTACTCCAGGTATGACTCATGATCTCCTAAAGTCTCAGATGAATTTTGAAGGGGATTTCAGAAACTACTTCACTGCTGCTGCAACTGAAGTAGATAACAAAGGGATCTTTCATCTAGGAGAAGATGTTGAAGATGCAGAAGAAAACCATCCAACTAGCTGTATTCATGAAGAAACCTGTACAGAAAGGTACAGCAACGGTGAACACATGGAGGATATTGAGTTGGATGAGTCCTATTCTCCATGCTGGGAGGAACAACATTTCCGTGAATTCAGCTATGAAGACACTACCGATTCTTCCATCTGCTCAGTGGAGGAGATCAACTCAAAACTCGAGTCGCTATCCGAGAGTTCGCATGATATATCTGAAATGTGGTTAGATGACATCTTTAACAGCAATAATGCAGACATTATGGTTGAAGATGTCAGACTCCAAGAAGCCAAAGAAGAGAGGTCAATCTGTTTTCAAGCACAACCTCATTGTACTAATTTTGTTCTGCAAGACACAAGTGAAAGCATCGAGCTTCTCATTCAAGAAAAATATTATCCATCCAAAGATATAGATTCTAAGTATGACGAATCTACTTTGAGCGAGGAAGTATTTCAGAATCTAGCTAATGAAAAAGATAACAACAGAGTAAATGAGAAACGTTTGGATTATGAGGTTAGTTGTGTCTCAATGTTACTTGATGAAGAGATAGTTGAAAATAGTGAAGGCCACAGCAGTAGTGAAAGTTGCAAGACTGATGAGAGCTATGAAGACAAAGATGAAAGCCTAGAAAATGAAGATGATGATGAATTTAACCAGGAGCACATAATTCACATGTCTAAAGTGCCTGAAGAAAGCACCACCATTATTATTGAGGAGAAAAAATTATCAGAGGAAAATAAAGTTAAAGGTGGTAAGTTGAAGAGCACAGGTGGTGAAGAACAGCACACAAGCAAGAATTGGCAATGGGGAACTAAGAGGAAGAGACCTGTGGAAGAGGAAGAAGAATTGAGAAAGATCAACCCACGAAAGCCAAATTTTCTGCCCTTAGTTTCTGAGGTAGAACCAGAGAAAGTTGATCTGAAGCACCAAATGATAGAGGAAAGAAAAGATGCAAAGGAATGGATGCTTGATTTTGCACTGAGACAAGCTGTCACAAAACTTGCTCCAGCAGGGAAAAGGAAAGTGTCATTACTAGTTGAAGCTTTTGAAGAAGTAATGGCAATGCCCAAATGCGAAGCTCATATAAGAAGTGATTCACCCTTTGCTCATGCAAGACCTATTCAAGCGTGTAGTTGATGTATGCAATGCATGCTACAAAGGTAAACACTGAGAGTCTTCTCTGACTCCTTACATCAAGTGCTATCTTGCACAGAAATCAAAGACACCAGGAAAAAGCCAATCTCCACGACCAGGATAAATCTGCAAGTACCCATTTCAATGAGTAACTTTCTATGCACATCTGCTTTCTCAAGCTTGGAGAAAATTCAACCGGCAGGGTTTTGTGGCTTTTACATGAATACTGAAACACAAGAAATGGACGTGGATTTGCCATATGAATTTGTTCTGCGTACTTTGGTATTTGCTTTTCTTAAGTTGGGTTTGGTGCACTATTACTTTTATGTATGATACATGCAAATCACCCTCGAGATTTGTTAGTTCATTTTATTTCTATCAGTACGTGTTTTGTATGGTTTTGTTTTTTATTTTACTCATTTCATACTAAGGAATTATAGAAGTACAACTTGTGAATGAATGTGTTCAGTTAATAATTCCAATCAATCAACTGTTGAGGTTTAGTTACCAATAGAAGAATCTATGGCTGGTGAAAAATGAAAAAAAAAATATAATAATTCTTAGTTAGTCGCTGAGGTTTTATAATTCAAATTGTGGTTGGAAGTTTGTACTTGTGTGCACCTGAAAACTATTAACTGCAGTAAACTTGTATTTTTCGAGATCAAATTAAAAAATAACCTTTTCTTGTATGTTAACTCAAGATGACGTTCTGATGAACTTGCGTGCACCTGAAAAGTATAAACTGCAGCGAACATGACGTTCTGATGTGAAGGAAAAAACAGTCATTTGTTGCTCAAGTTATATACTAGAATTATAAACAAATAAAGGTATATAAGGGAAACTTAAGTTAAACTGCTTTGTGACGATATATAAACGTAGTCATAATAATTTATGTCATAAGGATGATGTTTAATTAACTATGATTCAGAAAACCAAATACAACACCATTTCAACTTTTTTGTTGGCTTCAACTGTGTTTTATCAAGCAAAAAGTAGACACGAATAACATTATCTATTTGATTAAGTTAGAGAACATCAATTGGTAACACCTATAACTAAGAAAAAGGTAAAACTGCACACTTACAAAAAATAAAAATAAAGCAAACTTTTAATAAAACTAAACAATTACAAAGTGATATGTTTTTACAATCATAAAGTCGGAAAATATGTCCCACAAGAAGCTCTTATCATTCGATGAAGCATATTACATAAGATAGAGAGATCACCATTTATTTTGGTTCAGGTAAATGAATATCAATGGCCGGAAAATCACTAATCAGAGATTCAAGTTGTCCACGATAATTTCTCAGTTGAGAGCCATGGGAAGGATGCTCTTGCAAACCTACTGTGTGATGGCTAGCTTCTGAGCCTTCACTATGTTCCAAAGCTTCTTGTGCTTTGATTTCTTCACCAAACAATCCAAGGGCATCTGGTGTTGACAAAGAATGCACAGATTCATACAGCCCTTGGAATTCGTTCCTCTTTTCTTGTGTTGGAATCAACCTCTCTTTTAATTGGAGTGGAAGATGAGAAAAAGCACTTCACAAGAAGCAAGTCGCCAAAAATAATTAATTTTAAAATACAATTAGTGAAACAGTCACAGTGCTAAAAGTAAAATAAACTGCATGTATTCCCTCTGAGAGTACCTGGTAACACCTCTTACAACACCCCAACTGTAACCATCAAGAACCGATTGCTTAAAACCAATATTGAACCCCTCTTGAGCAGAAGCTTCCTTCCCAGCTATAAGACCATCTCGATACCCAATCTAAAATACGATGGAGGATTGAAAATGCATAGTTAGATAATCACAATATACAAGTGTAGAATTGGAAACAAAACTAAGAAAAAGTAATTCCACAATGCCAAAACAAACACCGTATGGAATTGGTCATGCCTCCTCTGCCACTCCCTGTCCAAATCCAACGAACTATCCAACTTGTCATCAGAATCATCCCAGAAACTCAAATCATCATCACCACCACGATCTAAAACCATAGTGAGAAATTAAAAGCCTTAACTAAAGCAAGAGACTGAAAAACAACAACGATAGATGCATTCATTCCAAATCAAATCACTCACACTACATCTTACCGTTTAACTTATCTTTATCATCAACAGCACTGGTGGATGTGAGTTCTAATTTGGACAGTTCTAAACTTTCGGCATAAAATTCTTCAGCAAACCGACCCTCCATCTGCAGTGCACACAGACTTTAAGAGAAATTACATCAATAAAACAAAGAAAAAGCTAAACAGACAATAAGAACAAATACTCAACAATAGGCGTCAACGTGAAATGAAGGTCGAAGAGAAACGACGAATAACGTTTTCACCGTTTGCTCGCTGCTCTGTGAAAGAAGAACAATGCTGGATTTGAGGGAGGATGTTTTTTTTATGGATTATTAGGACTATTAGAAAAGGCCCAATTAGTTAGGGGCTTCTTCCTGCAGCCCATGTTTTTCTTCCTACACTCCCAAACCTTTCCCCTTTTTCAATTTTACCCCTCAGTAATCCTCTGCGGAATTTTTCCTTTTTCTTTAAGTAAAATGGGAAAGAATGAAAATTTTGGGAGTATAAGAAAAAAAAGGTGGGGTGCAGGAATGGAGTTTGAAGAAATTAAGCCCATTTATTGTTATTGGGCTTTTTCGTGAAAGACAGCGGAGAGTAGGTTTGTGTCGCGTAGGGATTGGGTGTTACCTGTTAGAGCTTACCTGTCTCCTAAGCAATCGCAGGTTGGGTTGTTATTCTTAGCATGACCGTTACGTTATAAAAACTAACTCCTAAACTCACTTTCCACACTAAAATTATTCCAACATGAATCGGAATCTTATCTTCGCTGGTCTGTTCTCCGTCGTCGTTCTTGTGGCGGCTGCCTCTTCGGATGTCGGCGAGGACCCTCTGATCCGCCAGGTGGTGGGCGGCGTCCGGCTCGGAGCAGAAGAGCACTTTTTGGAGTTCAAGCGTAGGTTCGGAAAGGCGTACGCTACCGGGGAAGAGCACGATTACAGGTTCACTGTGTTCAAGGCTAACTTGCGCCGTGCTCGGCGCCACCAGAGCCTGGATCCTTCCGCGGTTCACGGCGTGACTCAGTTCTCCGACCTTACGCCGACGGAGTTCCGAAATAAGGTTTTGGGCCTGCGAGGTGTGAGGTTGCCCTCCGATGCGGAAAAAGCTCCCATTCTCCCCACCGATAATCTTCCGAGTGATTTTGATTGGAGAGATAACGGTGCAGTTACCGCTGTCAAGAATCAGGTGCCAATAGTACTAATCATGATGATATGATTTGTGAATGTTTGTTTTAGAATAATTGATTTCGATTGGTTGGTGAATTAGGGTTCATGCGGTTCGTGTTGGAGCTTCAGCGCTACTGGGGCTCTGGAAGGGGCTCACTTTCTGGCAACAGGGGAACTTGTGAGTCTTAGTGAGCAGCAGCTTGTTGATTGTGATCACGAGGTTTTTTTCCTTTCTTTCTTTCGCCCTTTATCTTCTTGCTAACGACCTTTAACTCATTGTTTGTTCGTGCAATTTTTTATGTAGTCTTATTATTGCTTGATATTGTGTAACTTTTGTCTTGGTTTAAGACACTTCATGTCCTCTGTAGTTAGGAAACTAACTGTTCTGGAAAAATGATAAACTTTTAGGACATGAAGATCAAGCATGTGTGTTTTTACTAGGCCTGTGTCCTTTCAATTGTTCGTTCTTTTGGGGTTTATTATTGATCAGGACATGTCACTATATTGCGCTGAGTTTGGGAGGTGAAATTTTGTAATGGTTTGTTTAGAACGAGTGTCCTGAGATATAATTTGGCTTTACCATTTAAGGTGCTTTTTCTGAACTTAGTTCTTCTATGCTTATTGATGGAAAAATTTAGTCTACCTTAATTCTTTTATGGCTGCCAATTAGAGAATATGATTTCGAAGGGTGATACTTTTAGAGGTTAAAATACTTTCATTCATATATGTTCAGACGTCAATGCAATAAATGCAGTCAATTTTCTAATGTATATCCTCCATCTTAAAAGGTGGTGAATCTAAAATGGTCCATGTTAAGGTCTTTTCATAGCAATGTGCATACCATGAGTATGCTTTGCCCTATGTTTGGAACATTCAATTTTAGACGTGACTTTGAAACTGAATTAAATAATTTTATTAACACCCTTCAAAATAGTAAATGAGTGAAATAATTCTATTGAATCAAACACAACGAGGGAGAAATATTATTAATTACTAATCATTTCCTTCTGATCTTCTCTAAGTTGGATCCATTTCAATGTGCAGTGTGATCCGGATGAAGCAGGTTCTTGCGACTCTGGGTGCAATGGTGGATTGATGAATAGTGCTTTTGAGTACATCCTAAAATCTGGTGGGGTGATGCGCGAGGAAGACTATCCTTATTCTGGTACTGATCGAGGGACCTGTAAATTTGACAAAGCAAAGATTGCAGCATCAGTGTCAAACTTCAGTGTGGTCTCACTTGATGAAGACCAGATTGCGGCAAATCTTGTGAAAAATGGTCCTCTTGCAGGTGAGAACTACTACTGCTGTTATTATAAACTACTATTACTATCCTCTTGCAGATGAGAACTACTAACGCTGATATGTTGTGACTTTAAATGGGCACAAAAACAGTTGCCATCAATGCAGTATTCATGCAGACATATATGCATGGAGTATCATGCCCATACATATGCTCAAAAAGGCTGAATCATGGAGTATTACTGGTGGGATATGGTTCTGGTTCCTATGCACCCATTCGGATGAAGGAGAAGCCATATTGGATCATCAAAAACTCCTGGGGAGAGAATTGGGGAGAAAATGGATACTACAAGATTTGTAGAGGCCGAAATATCTGTGGAGTAGATTCTATGGTTTCAACTGTGGCCGCAGTTCATACAACTACTCACTAGGACGACATAAACACACTGTTTGCCATGTATGATGACTTTTCTTCTCAACTATTTAGATTCAAACCTTAGGCATATTAGTGCCAAAGACCCCATGCCAAAAATTGATGACTTATACGTAATTCATTATTTAGTAGTAGAAAAAAATATATTTCGACATTTTCTATCTATAAAACACACACATTTGTTTTATTAATATAATAATATATATTAATAATTAATGTAAAAATAAAATATATAATTAAAATATTAATATTATTATTTTTGAACTGATTGGTTAATATTTTAGTAGCGTATTCCTGTTTTCTGATAAATATGATATTTTATATCATATTAACGTAATACTTATATTTGAATTATTTTAAATCGACATTAATAGAATAAATACGAGTTTCATGATATCAGTATTCCTTATATCTATTAATTGTTGTTAGTGATTTTTCTTTGAATTTTTTTTAGATCAAGTTAAGAAAAACATTAACAGAATATTCAAGAATTTTATTTTATAAATTTATGCTTTTTTATTAATACTTATAAAATTAAAGTTATAAAGAAAAATATTCAATTCCTATTGGAGAGCAATGATTAATTCTTTTATTCCATTTTTCTTTAAATTCGGAACCATAAATGATCAAAATCTACACAATTCCTAAAATTATCAAGAGTACAATTCCTATTTTTCTATCCATCCACCCTTTTACATTTTTTATTTTAATTAAAGAACTTTAAAAAATACAAAAATCAAACTGTATCAAAATTTTTACCATAGACTATGTTTAATACATCAAAAATATATTTATCCCTAAATTTTAAATTTTATGTATAATGTGTAGAGCTACTGAAATCCTTATATGAAAAAAAATCCATTCAATTTTGAGCTTGCTCTTAATTGCTAATTTATCTATCTAGTTTACATCTGCAGAATAGTAGGTGAGTTGATTACTTTACTGCTTATATTATTTCCGAGCGAATTCTTGCTGAACCAATGACTTCTAGTCTAATTTTTTTTTCATATATCCACCACCACCATAAAAAAAATTGACAAAAAGTTTCACTTACAATTAAATCCTTCTTTACAACTAATATATCGAGATTATTTTAAACATAAACCCTTAAAAAAGCATAATAAATAACACGAATCACAAAACTGTGTCCATAAGCAACTTCTTTACACTAATTTTTTAGAAAGATTATTGTATTTATATTAATAAATTATAACATAATTTCATTTAAACTATGCTCCAAAGTACCTTTTTTATCAATGTGACTTTACATTTTTAAAAATATAAAAATATTCACAAATTTGAAAATATAAAATAATTTAAAAACATTTTTCCAACAGAAAAGGACGACTTTTATAATTGACATGGACCAAAACAAGTCTTAACTGAAAAAGGGCATCCAAACTTACAAATTCATTTCAGATACTAGTAAATTAATTCCAATGTTTTATGCATATTAAGACATCGTATAAGACATTTTAAAATTAAAACACATAATAAATACATGAATATTAAGTGTATGTCGCAAGTATAATTATTATTACACATGGCCACCCTGCCTAGCTCAAGCGAAGTTACTCCCCTAATTGGGAATATTTATTCCCTCAATGGATAAATAAACAAAAGAGGACGTTTGATGAAAACCTTAAAGGATTCCACCGCATACAATGCTGCAGATAGTAATCACTGACTACTTACATCAAATAAAAGAATCAATACAGGTCCAAAGCTACATAACTACTCCTTATTAATGCGATTTTAGAGCATATCATTCCTCATCATCCAGTAAGGAGAACGAGAAAGGGTGGAACTTGTAACCATCGCCCTCGTAAAACTTGTTTTGAAACTCCACCCAGTGAAGTCGTAACGCATGCAAGAAGGCACTAAGTGTTTCCATGACAAGTAACACTCCGACTGTAGCGAAGATGAAAACAATGAGACCCACTATCAAGATTATCACATTATTGTACCTGTAACATCAGGCAGAGAAATTACCAGTCATTCTCCGTTCAAATCATTGCTAAATTTAACGGGTAATACTGACCTATTCTAGAAAATAAATCATGAGCAACAAGAACCAGGCAAATTTAAGAAAGCATTCAATAAGCCTATTGCATAACATTTCCAATTATCCTTTGCTATTAAAAGCATAAAATTCAAAAATCAAACAGTTGCATTTTAACCGTAAGTTTCTAAGTTTCCACTTGTATAGGTCACGCTGAATAATTTCAATTGGTTTAGCGTTCACAACTCTTCCCTCCACTATCGACATCACGAGTCACAAAAAAGACGTAATATATTTATAATTTTAACATACCCCCATGCCATCAGCAGAACCTTCTCGTAGAATACACTTGATAATTCTGAATGAGCAAGACTGGATACAAAAAACGAAAAATCAGTCAATGCATAATTGCAATTTAATATATGCATGAAACATATCTATAGACAAACAGAAACAAAGGTAATGTACTGCTTGATGTGAGGTTCTAAACTTGCTTCTCTAGTGACACTCCAACATCTATTAGAATAGAATAATTGCGACATATTGACATACCTAAGGGCCCATAGACGGAGGTAAGAAGCCGTATTAGACACTGCTCCAAGCACAAATTCAATGGTATGTATAAGTTGATGTACAAAGACTTCACTGAACTCAAATTCCTCATGACCATGGGATTCGTGGTTTGACTCCGGTTGCAAGCTCTCGTCTGTGCTTTCAAGTGGTGTATAGGATTCAGCCCCGTGCCTCTGAAGTAGCATAAATATTACAAGTTAGAACTACAAATATAATAGTTCCATGTAAACAAGGAGGAACCTTTAAGTACTAAAAAAAGCATACAGCTTCATGTTGCTTCTTTAAGATAAAAGGTTTTGGCAACAGCATCCAGGGGACAGAGATAAATGCCAGAAGCAAAAGCACAAGCTGGTAAAAAATAAAACAAAGAACGTAAGTACTATTCATATAGAAGTACATTCTTAAGATTTACAAAGATGCCCGAGGGAGTGTTGGAAGTTAACCAACCTGCAAATTCTTCTGACCAACAAAGAGTTGGTTCTCACCCAAATCATCAGTCGGGCTAAGGAACATGTAGATCAAAATATGGTACAAATCAGCTTGAGAACCAGTACACCACTTCACAATAATAAGAAGGGCTAGATAGCCAAATAGACTGTTGAGAAATATCATCTGGGGAATGAACTGGAACCTGAGAGTGAAACATTGAAGTAAAAGAATACTGCATCAATACTAATGAGTGAGAAAGTGTACTGATAGAATCAGTGAATTGATTACAGAAGCAAAAAACTGCAAAGTAACTGTTTTCTATCCCCCACCCAACTTGTATTCTCTAGAATAAGATTTCTCCATAACAAATATTGGTGATTAACTTACCACACATTCACCCTGTTTCTAAAGAATATGGCATTGCAATAGCTCATCACAATTCCAAGGTTCATTTGAGCAACTCCAAGAAGAATTGACATTTTCATTTTCAATGAGTTCAGAAATGGTAGTTCACTTCGTGTTCCATGCCATACAGGATCAACTCCGAAAGGATAAGCGTCCCGCACTTTTATCAAGCCCACTGTTGTAGCATCCCTGCATCAGAAAGATCGCATTAAAAAAACAGAGATGGTGGCTTAATTTTTAGAAGCATAAAGCACAATATTACAATGTTACCAGTCAAAAGGTTTGATTTACCTGCAAGAGAGGTCACGACAATCATAAGCAGAGGGGGCAAAGAGTGCAAATGGAACAGAAAAGAACTCGTTATAGATAAAGCCAGTGTAGATTGAGAACAGCGCCATCAGCAAAATAACATAACGACCTCCAAAAGTCATCTCCGTGATGTCATCAAGCTTCTGTTTTTTACACCAAGATTCCGTGTTAGAAGACAGATTGAAAACATGCAAATACTTAAAATATAAGAGGAACAGTGAAAATTTAGGAGTAGTTTGATTTGGTAAATTACTTTTTATTTTTACATTTTAATTATAAAAGCATCACTTTTTTTCACTTCAAAGATTTGTATAGGGAACAGTGAAAACAATTTCATTTCTGCAGAAAACAGCAGAAATTATTTTCATTCTTTCCTCTACAAACATTTGAAAATGGGAAATAAAGCATAAGTGGTACTTCTGAAACAGAATATTTTCTCAGCTAAAAGGTCACTTAATGTCAATCAGAAATGGATTTCACCAATTTTTCTTTAAAATGCTACTTATTATTTGGTTAATAGCAATAAATGAAATGATAATAAAAAAGCTAGTTAGCTTGTTGGGAACGTCCTTTGCAACAATTCAAAGGGACCAAAAGCTGAATACCTAAATCCAACTTCATCATATAGGGAGAGGAGGACTGCCTCCAGCTCAAAATGGAACTATAATCTTTTACAGAAAAATAATCAGTGACCTGAATTATTTAAAGTACTCTTGGCACTCTCAAAAAAATCCATGCCCCAATAAGTTTGCAGCAGGAAAACAGTTACTGGAACTCCTAAAACAATTAAGGTCTACGAAAGAACAGTTTTGCACAGATACCTAAACCTATAGACTGCGGCAGATCTTCGTTGATACATAAGGACTCTAACCTAGATAAAACGTCAGCATTAGCCACCAGCTATGAACCCCAAAACGCTCTTAAAGTCTTAACATGGCAAGGTAATGGTATTGGACTTATATCAAATATTAACAAGAGTACAATAAGTCTAGTTCAATACCAAGAAAGTATAGTTCAATTTTTCTTTTTTTAACATTTGAAATATTCAAATATGGCACCAATACTTTGAATAAAACTAGAATTACAGAAGGATCTAGTTTTTCCTCAGAGTATTGCATCTTTATCATATCAAATATCCAAGTTTCACAGATTCCCAGGAAGGTGATGCATAGATATTTTCTAATAAGGTGGAGAAGCTACTTAATTTCTCCTATTAAAATATAAAATCTAGCCTTTTTCACTTTTCTTAAAGGAAGGTTCTTCAAGCTAAACCAAAGGGTTACCTGACTAGATAGTTTCTTCTCCCTGATTATGAAATATAGAGCTGCAAGTAGTAAACATATTCCATGTCCCCAATCGCCAAACATAACAGCAAAAAGAAACGGAAAGGTAACTACAGTATACACGGTCGGATTTGCCTCCTGATACTTAGCAACCCTGAAATATTAGTATAAAGTTCATAGTATGAGATTAATATCAATACATCGAAGTTCATTGCAATAAAATGCTGGACAAATACATAGTGGAGCCAAGATACACCTTCAACCATGTCTAAACGAGATGTAAAATTGATAGTTATATTTAATACATGAAATGAATATTTCAATGTAAACAAACTCATTTATAAGTCAGATTTTTAAGGGTGGACCATAGTACTGAACCATAAATCGGAGATGGTATACTTGTAATAATAATAAAACATACATACATACATACATATATACATACACACATATATACATAAAAATAAGTCAACATTGGTAGAGCTAGTGTAAGGGTCCACTTCTTAAAAGAGCACAACAAATATTTCATAGATGGGAAACATGACTCATCTAATCATATTGGTGACGACCTGCAACTATAAACAGTATTATTTTGGCATGTATAAACACATGACCATGAACATAATATGAATGATGCTGTCAAAAGAATTATTGACGAAATCTGCTGGTCATTAAAACCAACCTTAATTGGCAAAATATCTGGTCATCAAAACCAGCTGGACATTTAAAGTCACCAAAGTCTATGCGATTGTAATTGTAATTTTGTATTGTAACTATTATTCTCTTTTATTCGGATACCCAGCTGTAGAATAAATATATATGGCAGTTTAGCTAATTTATAGGGTAGAGTATCAGTCTGTATAAAACAATATATATATATATATATATATATATATATGTGTGTGTGTGTGTGTGTGTGTGTGAGAGAGAGAGAGAGAGAGAGAGAGAGAGAATTCTCCAGCACGAGAACACACAATTTTCCCTGCACATTTCTGAAGTTTAACAGATGCACATATTATCAATAACTAAACTCCACACTACAAAGGGATAAGAAAAAAGGAAAGGGCGGGAGGAGAAAACAGTATGGTCCTCACCCATATGAATCAATGATTCCTTGAAAAGAAGAAGTAAATTTATTTGTGCGGAAAAAGGTAGGCGGCAACTCCCTGGTATGCAGAACTTGAAAAATGGCATTGACTTGAGAATTAGAGTCCAATGCTGCCCGCTGTAATGCATCCTGGATCTGAAAATTCAAGGTAACAAGTCTCATAAAATCAATATCACAAAAAACCACAAAGGAATTAACTCTGGTTAGGTAAAATGAAAACTCAATACAAAATAAAGCATCACAATAACGACAAATACCTGCTTATTTGCAAAGATGGGACTCCACCCCTCAGCCACAAGACATTTTTTCGTCACATCAAGGCTCAGCATGTTCAGGGTATGATGAATAGATTTCTCCTTCCTCACCTTCATGAATGTATTGTCAAGAGAAATTAAACAGTAATGTCAACAACAACAAAAATCAGAAAAGTAAATTGAATACTTGAGAATTAAAATTTATAACCAATCAAATCAAAAGAATGATAAAGTAAAGTAGGTGATAGGCATATAAATTTAATTCATCACATGAATAATAAAGAACATTGTTAATTTTTATTTTTGACATACCAGAACATCCCATTGCTCAAATTGAGCCCCAATAGTATTTAGCAAGTGATCCCGGTGATGTAGTCCAGCATCTATAGTGGTCTTCAATTCCAAAAGTCTTCCAGAAACCTGCAGGTGAATTTTTTGAACAGTTGGGGGAGAAAGCCATAAACTATAATGCATTGAGCAAACATATAAAGGATGAAGGATCATCAAAATAAGACAAAATAAAAGTAACTTGGCTAGATATATGTTGTTGACACATGGAAAGGAACGATTAGGCCTAGGCCTAGCAACTATAATGATTTATTCTATCATTCCATAAATTCTTTCTCCAGCAAGAATTATTTATCGACCACGTATGCAACTACAAAGGAAGAATATCTAAGTTCATCAATTAATCACTGACTGCTGACTAATCAGCGTTTTCAAATAACATGGCTTGTGTAACATCAGAATCAGTAATAGTACACCATATCTCCCACACCCACAATTAAAATGTAAAGAGAGGCTTGTCAGTACTCCACCTAGGAATTTACAATCCAATTGTTTCTGGCAATCAATTCACATGTACTACATTAAACAGTGTGGCAGCCAAAAACTTGGGCTGACACACGGAAAGTTCAGAAGATTTTCCTGGGGAAAATTGAGAACCAATACCAACCTCTGTGATCATTTGTGCTTGTTTTCCAAGTTCCTCAGCAAAAGGGTAACGATTAGCACCAAAGGCTTCACATATTTTGAGAATCTTGGCTTTTGCTTTTTCTCCAGCATAGAAGATCACAAAAACATTTTTCTCAGTCTGCAGGTGAACATCCATAAGTCACCATAGAATAGAATATTAAACAATACGCACACACATATATATATATGACAACAGAGAGAAACTTATTTAAGCAAAAAATGAAGAATCTTAATTATTATAGGTTCACTAGCAATCATAGATCTATAGGCAACAGCAGATACATGTATTAATTAAAAGCATAATACAAAATAGAAGGTAGCCAATCTTACTAAAAAACAGAAGACTATAGAGCTTACGACTCAATAATTGCTTCTGTTTTCTAAATTTTCTAATCACAACAAGCCAACATGCACAAACAATATTGAGTATTAACATAACGAAATATAATTAGAAAACCCAAGATACAGTACAACTAAAGAGGCTAATCTTATATTCACATTATGAAAAGTCATCATTCAGAGAGGAATCTGTCAATACATCTCTGATGGCATGGCAAGCTGCAATATGCACATCAAAATATGCACATCAAACCTAAGTAGTTAAACCAACAAACTACCTTCATCTAATAGGGTTTATGTAACTATTCACAATAGCAAACATTACATTTACAGACTCAAAAATGAGCCTACGAATGTATCTATACTAACATGCATCAGCACAGAATTTCTGTATGATCTTTCCATCAGCTAGAAAGAAAGCAAAATAGCCTGTTGCATAATCCAACTATTTATTTTATTTCAAACATTCTCTGTGAAAAAATGGAGGGTGGGATTCACCTTTTCTCCAGAAACAGGGTCTGTGACAGGATCCTCAACAGTAGCCTGCCTTAAAAATACATTTCCTCTAGTAGCACGAAATAAAATTCTCTCAAATACCATGGACTTTTCCCTGGGAACAAGACCTGCTAAAAACCCCAACTTAACTTGCTTTGACGAATCACCTACCAATTCCTTCACAACACAACAAACAGCAAGAACCAATTCATTAAAAGCTTAGTATCAATAGTATAAAAGAAAATTAGAAATGAGATGTAAGAAGTCTACTTGGTCCTGTAATAAAGGTGTTTCGATAGAGTCATCCCCCAGATGACGGGATTCATATTCTCTCTGCTGCTCTATGGCACGGCTTTGAGCTGAGCGGAAAAACTCACCAGCCTGGAAAAAGACAATTATTAGTTAGTGATTGGTCTGCAGTATAGGTTTTATACACTTGAGTACATAAGATGGAAAAAACATAGTGTATTCAACTTACACAGTTGTACCTCACGTTGGGTACATAAAAAAAATAATAATAAAATAAAATTTCATTTAAACACCCCCCCCCCCCCCCCCCACCTCCCTTCAAACTGGAACTTGTAGATCATATGCACCAAGCTTGGAAAATATAAACTCAATCTTAGGGCTACAAGTTGTTCATTAGAGCTGACAAACTCAATAATAAGATATTGAGCAACAACTTCTCTCAAACAAAATGATAATCAATCGCTATATGTTTAATTCTCTTGTGGAACACCAAATTAGAGGCAATATGAAGAGTCGTCTAATTGTCACAATACAATTTCAACTACTCATTTTCACAAAATTACAACTCTTGAAGGAGTTGTTTAATCCACACAAGTTCACATGTAACCAAGGATATAGATCTATATTTGGCTTTGGCTTCTGCACTAGATCAGGCAATAACACTTTATTTCATACTTAAGACACTTAATAGCATTTGAAGAAAGCTTGTCAAGTCCTGAAGAACATTATGAACAAAACAAAGAGACATGATTCATTTGGAAAAATTATAGAGTAAGGAAGAAGGCATCCTATTGAATAGGAAACCGGCACTGAGGATTGCATCTCCCCCGATGATGAATAGGAACATTATTAAGCTTGTGATTTCAATAAAATGTTTATTCTTCCTCTCTGTTGCAGTGGAATGTAAGAACATGTTGACTGATGTAAAATTCCCTAGGAAGATAAGAATGAAAAAAACTTAACAAAAAATATTCCTTAACGTTATCATTTTTTAGAATTTTAACTATCTTCCTAAATTGGTTCTTAATTTCAATGAAGAAACAAATAATATCTCAAATTTGTCTTTCATTAAATAAACTCAAGTACATCAAAATAATTCATCAATGAAATACAAAATAACTAAAACAAAAAGAAATAACAACTCTTTTCCAAATTGTTGAAAAGACAGACATCGATAGAGACAATGAAGGATAAGACAATGCGGCACCGTTCCCCTTGAGATACCAACTTGAATAAATCGGATGGAGAAAACACAATATATTCAACCTACATTGTCGTACCTTTTATTAATGTGTGTGCGTCTTACAAAAAGAGGCAAGGAACTCACCTTAAACCCTAACCCTAAAGTTGGGCACACACAAAAGAAATAATAATAAAACAACTTTACATTTCAACACAGATCTAAAATTTCAATCTTACAAAATTAACAAGAATACAACATAAAATGAAAGCACATATACCTCTCATTCGCTGATTTAGATAAAATTGTGTAATTTTGTAAACATTATGCAAATCTAAGTTTGTATCTCTCCTTAGCTTGCAGAAAGCATGTATGGACACATTTTCTTTCTTCATTATATCAAGCATATCCCATTTTTAGACCACCAGATTTTAGGATAGGAAGATAGGGAAGAGTAGCTAAGGATTGTTAGAGCAGTCAGTTAGTTAGAGAGGATGTCAATTAGATTGATAGGGAGAAATAGGGTTGAAGGGATACACTGAGAGAAATAGTGTGTACAAACGAGAAATCCCTTTGAGAGGAGAACCGATTCAAGAAAAGTTCTTTCTCCTATTTCCAGTTGTTCAATAAAACTGATCATTCTATCAATTCTTCATTTCTCTTCCCTAAGCAGCATACAACAATTACTAACGCTAAAATTAATTTTAATGCATCAATCAAACAAGGAAGTGGAATAGTATAAGTCAAGAAGCACCCCAATGCAAGCATACGAAAATAAATTGAGTTTGGCTAAGGAGTACAAAGGGAAGAAAATAAAAGTTCAGAAGTGATTCAAGTGCCCATATTTGATTTTAGTTAAGTTCTATAAAAATAGGAAAAACTATATTTGAAGCACTTTGGTTATATGATTTTTTGGAAACAAAAAGAGAAGATCCAATACACAATAGGTAAAAATGAAACTTCCATATATCCTATTTCTAGTACAGCATATATCAGAAATACCCATAGTAAGACATGAACCATGCCTAATTCAACCCCCAAAACTAGCTTGGGGCAGGTAGATTGCCTAGGTCTTATTAGGAGAATCTAACTTTATTCCTTACCAATTTGGGATATCTTAACACACCCCCTCAGGGTCCAAAACTGGACATGTGAAGCATGAGGTTTGTAGGGATGAAGATCTGCAGATGGCCCGACATTAAGATTGGATAGGCTCTAATACCATATTAGAAGTTAAGTAAATCAAGCCTAACTTAACCCAAAAGCTAGCTCTCGGGGGGAGGATTACCCTAGTCTTATAATTAGTGTTTTGATCATATTCCTAGCCAATGTGAGACATTATAACCCAAATATTTTCTATTTTCACTTTTTGCAATATTATTAAGGAAAAGACATTAGTTACTCTTTTTTTAATTATTTTCATATTCCTTTCTGGATATTTCTCAATGTGCGAACTATTCATGGAACGTGAGAAGCAAGATGAATAATCATATGCTTCCTGAAGAAATCAAAGAATTTCTTAAGAATCCTGCAAGAGCCACTCATTCTTTTTTATCTGACAGGTGGTCAAAACTTTCGAATCCTACCCATAGGTCTACTAGAGATAAAAAATTGTTTAAAAAGGAACAAAAGAAACATCTTGTTTTTTCTAGGCAATAGGAAAAGAAAAAAATAGTAAATTTATTCAAAATAATTATGTACCTACAAAATACCGTCTCAATTCATCCTATTGAGGATCTTATATGGTTCCAAAGGGTGAACTGGACAGTTCCAATAAGATTTCATTCTTGAACAAAAATCATAGTATTCTTTATAGGCACAGTACCTTCTGTAAAACAAGCTTATACTCCACAAGCTCATTGTATGACCGTTGCAACTTCTCACCATTTGCGTTCATCTCAACTAACTCTGACTCAATTTCTGTAAGTTTTACCTGTTACAAGACAGGCCAGATGTCAAATTATAAACTATAGAAAATAAAAAGGAAATGGAAACGAACTCTGTCCACAAGTATGCTCATGTACCTCAAGGTCATCAATGTTCACATCAACTGGTGTTGTGGAATATTTTGGTGAAACACCTGCCTTCAACATTTGCTCCTTGAAGAAACGCAGTCTCCGAGCCATCTCTCCACATCTTTTTATCTTCACAACGACCAAATATAAATCCCCCAACAAATTTAAAAACATAATATCAATACTTTTGTTGGTAAAACAATAAATTGAATGAAAAAAAGAGAAGAAAATACAATGAGTTTGCAGGACAACAAATCCCCTTAAATGTAAGGGCAGGATCACAAAATCAAAGAGAAAAAGAAAACATCAATGGAGAAAAGCTGCCCATTTCATCAGTAAAGCTGCAGAAGAAAACTACTTAAAAAGTCCATATGATTTACACCAAATAGATAACAACCAGTCTTTACCGAAATCAGTTATTGTGCCAACCACACAATCAATATATATAGCAAAGCTACATTCCAAAATTAAGTCATGTGAGAGAAACAATAACTCCAATGGAGAAGCTTAATCCACTATGAAAAAATTCTACTCCCCTCATTCTTCGCTACCTAAGCCATTCTTGCCCTATGGAAAATTTTGGCATTGTAAATTAAAATGATATGATACAAGTTGTGCAAATGTAAAGACAAAATTTGTATGATTTTCAAATCATATCCCAAAAACAAAGGCTGACAAAGAAAGTCAGAACATTTCCGCATCGATTGATGGCTTGGGTTTTTCAGCTGAGTACCGTTCCCTTCTAGAAGATTTTGTAGAACAGAAATACTGAGTTACAGACAAGACCAGTAATAATCATCATTAAAAACAAATCATTGCAAGACATCTCCACAAAACTTAATAACAAGAAGACCATGTACAGGTTCCAGAAACAAAGAACTGACTGACAAATAGCATAAAAACAAAGTACCTGAGTTGCATATGTTCGCTGAAAAGGACTCTTATCTGCATTGAGCTGGAAACAACACAAACATTAAGCTTAGAAAGGTCTCTCAAAGCAGCACACCATGCTTCATATCATAAAAACAAGGAACAACTTGCTTAATTAATTGCTACGATAATCGTTTGTCTCCAATCTAGTCCAAACAGCCCTTTGTAACTTAATTAAAAACATGTATACAAACCAAAATTATGAAAAAACAAGAAAAACTGTATCACGCTGCTAGATTACTACAATAACATCGTCCTGGCTGTTTCAGCATTCCAATATAAAAAACCTATTATCAAACTGTACTCTCCCCATCCACTCACCCACGATTAATGAATCACCGGGATTAAGTTCAAATAACTAATCAATTTCGAGAAAAAAACATCAAGTTAAGTTTAATCATCACTCAGAAATAGGCCAATTAAGTACGACAGTAAACCTGCACTCCTCAGCGAACATAAAACAGAATCCAAGTCTCTTTTCAGATCAATAAGCAGATAAATCATGCGATGAGAGAGAGAAACCGATTTGGAGAAGACGGAAACCTAATTACGAGTTCGCGACGAAAAATTGAAAGACGAGGGAAGTGAGAAAGGGTTTATCGGAGAAGAGAAGAGTACTAACATCTTTGAACTGAAGAAGGCCAAGGTCGCCGAGGTAGGAGACAGTGCGGTGAGCGGATTCGATTGGGATGATGAGCTGAACCAGTTGCATCGGCTCCGAACGAAACAGATCCATCGGAGGACAACATCCTCTGCGCGCTACCTCTCCCATTCTCACTCTCTCTATCTCTCTCTCTGCTGCGAAATCAAAGACAGATGATCGAGGCAATGATCGATCTCAGTCTCAACTACGGCTTCAGAGAGACTTTCTCCGTCTCTTTCCCTCCCTCTCTTTCTCTCTCTCTATAATCCCCTTATCGAATCACTACCTTCCAATCTCTTCAAGATCCTTCCTTCCTTGCTCAATTTTGTTTTTTTTTTTTTACTTTCACCTATTTTTCCCTGGCACTAAATTTAACTATTATATCTTTTAAGTTTTACATAATATTATATCAGTTAGGTTTTTTCAATTAATAATAATAATAATAATAATAATTATTATTATTATTATTATTATTATTATTGAAGAAGAAAATAAATTATCATTGCTTGATTAATTCGTTACTGTTATTGATTTTATGGTGCTTTATATTTTACTTTTATCAGATTATCTTTATATATATATATATATATATATATATATATATATATATATATATATATATATATATATATATTGTGTGAACGTGTGAATCCAATATATAAAAGTAAATTAAAATCATATTTAAGAAAATTTTAAAAGGAGAACAAGTAAAAAAGATGAAGAGAAATAATTAATCGTTTAAATTGTATGTCACATAAATAGCTGAAAATTTCAAAATAAAATAAAACTAAGGTTATAACTTTTTAATCACGTATAAAAACGTAAAGTAAAAATAAAAAAGTATTTTCTTAAATTTACGTGTGATTTTAATAATGAATAATTTGATAACATTCTACTTATCGTTTAATATAGTCGTATCAAATATAATATAAAATCAGAGAATATTTTCTTTACATATTTCTTTATTAATCTTCAATAAAATAACAAATTGAATAACATATTTATTTTTTGAAACATGTTAGAATTTTATCACATTATATAATATTTGATTCAATTTAAGATATTTAGATATTTTTTAGTGTTTTAAACTTATCTTCTATAGTATAATTTATTCCGTACCTAAAACTCTCTTTAAACTTTTAAAATAAAATGTGACGTGCATTAACTCCTGTGGGCAAGGGTGCTGCGCTGGCGATCGTTTAAAATTAGGAATGTGTAAAAACTATCTACTTCAATTTTTATTAATCAAAGAGAAAGTTTTTCCTTTTTGTTAAGTACATAATTTTAAATTGGATAATTTATACCAATGTTGATGGTATATTTAATTTTTTTTGTCAGTAACATTTGTACAAATTCTTGAATCTCGCTTTATTTTAAAATTAGATTTTAAATTTAATTTAATTTTAAAAAATTATATAAATTTCAAATAATAAGCTAAGTATTAATTGATTTGATAACCGTCCAACAACTATTAGAACAATAAATTTAATAACTAATTAATTTTGAACTGTAATACATGTAAAAAGTGATTTTACTTTTTCTTACTCTATAAGTATCCATTAGTCATCATAATATATATTTCTTTTTCCTTATGATAGCATATTACCTAAAAGTTGAATTTCTAGTGGTAAATATGAACAATTGATTATGAAGAATAAATACTTCAAATATTACATGGTTATTAATGGACTATTATTCTAAATACCACTTTGGCAATTATCTTTGTAAATAGTTAGATGGTTAAGCAAGGTTGGAGATTATAGATGGTGCCTTTCTAAGTAACCTGGGAAGTAAACAAAAATATTTCCCTACTAAAGGCATCGGGATTTGTATTTTTTAAAACGAAATGTTTTTTTTCGATAACAGAAAAGGGCGCAATAATGTAGATAATTGAGGACATGACAAGATTTTTCAGTGGGTGTCACGGACAAAGAAACTACCCACGTCAACCATGCGTAATTATGAAACAGTGACAGTTTGCAATAATTGGACATTGCATACATTGATTTGTTTCATCTGCAGTATGAGCATATATAGTATACAATTATTCTGTTATAATATACAAACTGTTATGTATGCAATATTTCTTTTATAATAATTATTAGAAAATTATACACTTACATTATATTTTTTAAAAAAGACAGACCATATGATTTATAAATCATTAAAACAAATTTAATGGGAAAAAAATTAGCCTTAATTTGGTATGATATTTTCTAGCTTCCTTTTTTAATTCCCTAAAACTTTCAATTGAATTTCACCATATTCATTATTCAAATAAAAGGAACAAATTTTCAACTTTTACAAAATGGCCTTTTTAGTGTATATGCATACTAAGTCAGCAATATCTTACACCTAACAATATATATTAAAAAGTCTAAATGTATTTTTATTCCTTAATTTTTATTGAAAATTGAAATTAGTTCCTCACTTTATTTGATGTTTCAAACTCATTTCTCATTTAACATTAAAACAAAAATGTATCAAATTGTATAAACAACTCAAATATTATCATGAAACACACTTGAAACATCAAATAAACCTAACAAAAAAGGACTACATTCACACATTTCTAAAATTTGAAAACTAAATTAGACCAAAGTTTTAAAGATGAACTAATTTCAATTTTCACTAAAAATTAAGAGACCAAAAACATATTTAATCCATATTCAAATGTATAATAAAAATATTTACAACTTAAAATATCCGTTTACTATAAAGCTTTCTTTATTAAACTTAATTGTTCTTTAAATCCCATTAGATCAATAAATGAATATTTATTGTTCTTACCATTTGACTTGTTTCTTTTATGTCTATATACTTTAAACCTCACAATTTTTAATGTCCAATTATCGTTCATTTTTTAACCTATAATTTGACATCAATATTCAACTCTTATTACTAGTACCAAAATTACTAGTTTCTCAAAACTAAATCACTTATTAAATTATTAAATAAATTAAAACATACTAACAGTAACAAAAATGCATTATCCAACTTAAAAAAATAACTATTGAATTACCATATTATCAGAATGTAAAGGGATATAACAATGAACTAAGTCATACAATTATAACTGGAGCCAAAATTGCCTAATTAAAAAAAATACAACACAGTAAACTCCTGCTACTTTATATCTGAAACTAAACTCTTCTACTAAAGAAAATCCATGTTAACAAATTGATTTTGTTAAAGATGTCGACGTTTAATTATGACATGAGATGTCTGATTAGTATCGTTTACTAGGGTAAAGGAAAAGTAAAAAGAAAACAAAATGACTCTAAAGAGGCCTATAAATGCACTGTATAAAACAATATAAAAAATATATGTACTAAACATGAGCACAAGATACATACTGTTAATAAGGCTTTTGGACAATCTAAAACTAAAGGAGAAATAGCAGCATACACGGCTAGAGCCTGCCTCCGGTTAAGATCTTTTTAGGCTGTCACCGTGCATGCTAACAAATCCTTCGGTAGCCAGGGTAGCTATTGCATTTCTTAGCTGCATTAACAAATATTAGCCAAGTAGTTAGCTTATCCTTTGAAATGGGACATTCGTAAAATAAGGTTAAAGGTTTCCTTTTATAAAGGGGAAATTACAGACTTACATCATTGAGATGAACTTCGCTAACACCAGTCTCCTGTTTCTTCAATTCTTCCAATAACTACGTGATCATTTTAATTGTATTAATTAAAGTCATAGGAAACTAAATAATCTATATAGTGCATGTTTCATATATAACAATTAACCATACCTCTAATAACCGCATAGAAGGTCCCCCAATCTGCATCTTCTCCATGATTAAGTTGCGTGTTGCTTGCAGCAAACTTTCTCGTCTTATCCTCTCACTTGCCGACACTCCAGTAGTAATAAGATCCATATCAATGGTTCCTGCAAAGGGGAAAATACGGCATGAAAATTAAACACATTTTCAATTAATTTTTTTCCAGGTGAAATTTAAGAACTAGGCTTGACCGGAAACCTACCAGTAGAGTGGTCCGTTGCAGACTGCTGCATTGCAACTTCCAAAAGCCTGAAAGCCTCCGTTACATCATTCTTTTCGACCTGTTCGTATCAGGTTATTGAATAATTGTGGTACAATTCCATATATGTACATCATGCGAAGATTGAGTGTTACTAACCCATTCCGAAAAGCGAATACGAGCCAATGCTTCACTTAGACGAATCACACTCTCAATCTGCCTCGGCGTTGCTGTTATCACCTGTTTAAATAGATTGGTAAGGTTGAGCAAACATGTCAAAGATACATTATAAAATAAAAACAGAAACCTTCACAATTCCAACATGGCAAATTCCTTCATTCACATTACAGATATCAATACCAAAATACACAATATCGGTGCCCGATCATGCACGTCATTCTTCGCTGAGAAATTTACTCTAGTAGTTACATCAAAATTGGTGTTCTTGTTGGCTAATTGATTGGTTAGAGCCATTGAGTAAAATTTTAACGAACAAAACTTAGCTCCGTGCAAGAAGCAAATACTAAAGAGAGTGAAATGATTTCTGAAGTGAAAAGCATTACCTTTTTGCTACTCCCAGGAAAATTTCCTCTTTTCCTTATTTCCACGTAACCTCTAGTCAATTCTTCAGCAGCTTCATCAGAAAGTTGAGGGTGTATGTACTTCCGGGCATAGCTAACATAATCTGTTAATGTAGAAAGATCCAACACATCCTGCTCCATATTCTGCATAACACGGACACGGAACAATGTAGGCCATAACGCTTAAATTTGAATCTTAACCTTGAATAAAATAATTGCAAGTTTACCTCGGGATTGTCGAAGTGTAGGGACACAATATGTTTAGCAAGGCGCCTATCAGTTTGCTCATCAGCCTTGTCAAGGATCAAGTAGATTAAATCAAACCTGCATTATAGTTCAGTGACACTTTATTTTAACCCCTACTTCTCACACCATAGTTTGTTGAAGAGAAATAATTCATTTAATATAGCATGTTTAGTATTTCTTTTAATAAACAAATGAATAAAAAATATTAGAGGCTCCCACTGTACAACATAGATAATATATTTAGTAAGCCTAGATGGGAGCTAGCATAAATGTGTTGCCAGACCCATAATCTAATAATCTAGTTATCACAGCTTATGGGCAAAGCCTACCTGGACAGAAGTGTGGGCGGAAGGTGTATGTTGTCAATGACAGACAAGCGAGGATTATATCTTGAACCACTTGGATTTGCACAAGCCAACACCGAAGTCCTAGCATTGAGGGAAGCAATTATACCTGCCTTTGCTATTGAAACGGTTTGTTGTTCCATCACCTGGATAAAACAGAGACAAGTGCATTAGTCACTAAACAGTACGGCTGAGAAACCTGGCCTCAGTAAAATTTGCAGCATAATTTTCAACTAAGACAAATTTTGAAGACAAATTTTGAAGGAAAAAATATGTATATGACTGCAGAAATAGGCTAAAATAGGGAGATGAAAAATGTAATCAACCTCATGTAACATGCTCCTTGCATTTTCAGACATTTTGTCAAATTCATCAATACAACAGATACCTCGGTCACTCAAAACAAGGGCACCACTCTCAAGAACCTGAACCATAAGCAGAAAAATTAGGTTCCAGTGTTGAACGTATAAAAGGCAGTAAAATATCCCATTCATGGTCCATACAGTTTCTCCTGTTTCAGGGTCCTTGGCTACATATGCTGTCAATCCAACTGCAGAGCTTCCCCTTCCGCTGGTGTAAATGCCACGTGGAGATAGTTTGTGTATGTATTGGAGTAGCTGGGACTTGCTAGTCCCAGGATCACCAACTAGGAGAATATTTATATCACCACGGAAGCTGGCACCAGAAGCCAATTTCAATGCATTTCCACCAAAAAGCTGCAGCCAACTATATATTAGCACCCTCAGAAAATTGGTAAGAAATCAAAGAATGCATAACTAAAAGATGCCTAACCTGACAAAGAAGACCTTTCTTCACATCATCTAGCTCCCAGATGTTTGGTGCCAATGACTTTGTCAGTATTTCATATATATCTGGCCGTTTCGAGATCTCCTTCAATCGAGCCACCTGCAACTCAGACAAGCATACAATTAGCAAGTTATAAAGCAAGCACTGGATTTCACAGTAAATATATACAAGCCATACTTTATCTTCTTCAAAGACAACTTCCTCTTCATTTCTGCCAGGGCCACTATCAATATCCATAGCGTCCTCTACCTGCATCCTAGACTTATCGGTCTTCTTTATGTGAAGACAATCAATATATGTCTACAACATCAAGAGGACAAAATAAAAACGTCAGTTACACAGCATAATCAGTGAAAAGTGCTAAGAATATTTAGCGCATACCTTGAACAATGACTTAACAGTCCTCTGAGTTGGCCCAACCCTAACACTCATAGCCCTATAGATACCAGTCACCTGATAAAAAAACAAAACATTTGATGGCATGATTAGACAATCTTATGCACATATAGATATCACAAGTACATTAGTACATCACTAAGGTCTCACCTCAACTCTGTCACCTGGCTTTCCAGTATCCACCAGCTTATCATGTAGCAGCAAGCTAACTGTGTGAGGTGTTCCTCCTTCAGGTATCTGGTCAGGTGTCTCCTGGAGCCTCACAATTTGCTTGTCAGTAAACCTGGTTGTAGAAGAAAAAATACATGTGAACTGCAGTTTTATGGTTACTTACCAGAACTGAAATCTAAGCTCATAATTATAATAAAAAATAAACATTTGTAAAACAGGGTCTGACTGCGACAGTACCCCTCTATTCCCGAAACCAAATTCTACCCAGTACCCATTCCACTTCAATTAAATTATCTTTTAATGCACCGCAAACCTCTTGAAAAGAAAGTATGGTTCTTAACCTTTAATTCAACACAGTTAACCTATGTCACAAATTACCCGATTATAGGCCGAGACTTGAAAGACAGTAGACTACACAGAAAGCTAAATTTTATTTAAATTTAAAGTGGGCTGATTATGTTACTAACATAGAAATATTTTATCATCTTTACAAAATAAAACCAGAATTATAACCAAGGCACAATACGGATTATTAATTAGTCTGCTAGTTTTAAAAGGTGTTTAGAAGTAGGTAAATTTATAGGTGAATAACAACCGATTCAGAAGCTTAAGTTTTGCAGCAAGTTGTTCAGGTATCTTTTACTTTGCCAGAAAAGCATTAGTTATCCCAAATTGTACAAAAAGCAAATAAAGGAACCGAATCAACGAGGTAGAAAAGAAATAAAAGATGTCTTCGTTCAGAATTTTGCTCCATAAAAACCATAAAACATTTCAACGAGCTTTTCTTTATAAAGAAAAGATTCTCCATTTCAAATTGTTAGGTTACAAGCTTCTCCTAATACATAAGGAAAGATTTGCATTACCTGCATCGGTTGTGAACAAGTGTCATGGAGTTCCTGGATTGACATTCTTCCCTCAGACATCTAGTGGGCTCCGTTATTCGTCCTACAAAATCGCAATAGTCAGCAAAACATTACTAAGGTAAAGTGACAGTAAGTGGTTAATCACTAGAGGAATAAGCATAAACATCCCATTAAAATTACCTCTCTCCACAGGAATTGGGTCACAGCAAAATCCACACACAAGACACCTAAATATGGCTTCCCTAATTTCAGGTATAATTGAACTACACCTTATAATCATTCCTTTCAATGACACCATCCTCTCAATATCTACAAAAAAATATGTCACGGTATAGTTATATCAACCCAGCTGCCAACAATAAGATAGATAATTTCGAATTATGAAATGAAAGTTCACCAGATGGGTTCAAATTTCTCATTGAGGTTGAGTGTTTGAGATTGAAAATCCGAGTTTGAATGTGCTTCTCAAACATCGGCTTCAATCGGCTAACCATATTCATCAAAACCAAGTCAAAGATAGCAAGCACCTCAAGAGGGTATCTAACCATCTTGGTGTACAAATCAGGGTCATGATCAAACACGTCACGCGCATTAACGTCAAGAGAATCTCCTTCAACTTCAATAACCTGTCTGATCAATTTCTCATACTTCCCTTCGGTGTGCAAGTTCAACCCGTCATCCTCACCCTGCGACGAAGACGCTTCCCTAAAGTCCCTCAAAAACCTGTGAATCGCATCGTTCACGTCTTCCACGCTTATGTTAGTGCCCCACACAAAGGTGGGCCTGGCGTCGTCCATGTCGTAGCCATCGCCGCCGTCAGACGAGGCCGCCGCGTCATCTGTTGTGGATGTAGGTGTGACGGGACCGCGCCCACCTCCGCCGATGCCATGGCGGGAGCGCGGCGCGGTTGGGGTGGCTTCGGAGGAGGCGAATCGAGATCGACGCTCCGACGGAGTGGCGAATGCGGAAGGAGTGGAGGAGCGGCGGCGGCGGCGCCTACTTCCCGGAGAAGAGAAGGTGTTGCCGATGGGGCTGGAAAGGGAGTCGTCGGGGGAAGAAGGACCTATCAGAAAGGAGGTTTGAATAAATTAACAAATCAGAAAATTTGGAAAATGAAAACCGAAAGAAGAGACAGAGAGAGGAGCGGCACGAACCGTTGTTGAAATTCGGAGAAGAATCTGAAGCCATAGATTTGGTTGTCGGAGAAAATCAGATACAGAAGCAAGAGTGAGTGATACAGAAAGGGCGGTAACTGGTGAGTAGGGGTCAATAACGGGAAGATATGGCGGGGAATGATTTGTAGATTCCCGCCAAAACCTGTGGGCTTGAATCCGGGCCTGGGGGTTTCGTGTTGGCTATTGCTTTCTGCACCCCTTACAATTACATCCCAGCTTAAGGTAATGTTTATTTGAATGGTTGAAGTTTTAGAGAGTAATTTTTATATAAATAAATAAATATATATATATATATATATATATATATATATTTAAATTGTTATTTTAATTGGTTCTGAAATTTTATTTTAATGACTTTTGTTTATTGTGTGTTCTTCTTTAGGGTTTATGTTTTACAAATTAAAAATATTATTGTATTTTAATAGAGGTTCTTTTTTATATTTTCTTCTTTGGTCTTGGGTCTCTTCACTTCCTAAAGGGTCGTCATAGTTGGAGGAGAATACACAATCAATGTCTATACGTGAATCTCGTTTTTCCTTCTTCTTTTTTTTTTTTAATTTTCACTTATATTTATTAGTTCCAATGTTAACAAACAGTGTTGTTTTCAATTACTCTATTATTTTTCACGAGAAACACAAATTTGTCTTAAAAAGTTAAAATAAAAATTAGTTCTGTCAGCATGAATTAAAAACAAAAAAAAATTATAAATGCTATATTTAAAAAACATGGATTTATTTAAATATTAAGTTGGAAACATAAATTTCTCTCAAAAATGATTTTATAAACATGAATTAAAAATATGAAATAAAATTATATTTAAAACCAATTTCTTATTTAAATTTAAAATTATGTTTAAAACACAAATCCTTTATTTTAATTTATCGCATCTGGAAACAGTATTTACATATTAACTTTTAAAATTTAAATATTTTAATGTTCTTTAAGTGTCGGTACATCTTAATCAATCCTTCGATTATAAAATAAGTTGCTACACTAAAATAAAAAATAAAAGTATTCCGTTAAAAGAAAAAAGAAACAAAATTGAAAACAAGAATTTCATATATTTTTCTCTCGACGAAAAAGTTAAGTGTCGCTTGATAACAGAGACGTACCAGTCACAGATTGCATTGAAAGAATGAGAAGAAACTTCCACGAATGGCTCAATCTCAACTTCCAAAAGCTTGAACGAATCAAACAGGTTTGAATGAAAGCCATTTCTGACTCGTCTGATTCAACAAAAATTACGAAAGAATTGAATTGACTAATGTTCCCTTTCAAATTTTGCCCTTCCTCTATAGAAACAGACTTTTCAGCACAAAATCAACCGATTCAAAATCAAAACAAAACTCCAACTCCAAACATAAAATCAACAAAACATATGCAAAAGCATAAGAATTTTTTGCATTTTCCATTGGTAAATACATTGAGAATCAGTGCGAGGTATGCACAAAAGAGAGAGACATCAATCATTACATGTCCTAGAGATATATCCACCTGATATTAAAATACAAATGATAATCAGGGATTCTAAAAGTTAAATTAAGCAGCCTAACATATTCAGGAGAGCCCCCAAATCAATAATCCATAACCCTAATTAGGAGTCAGTAACGTGCTTAAGGCCCAAACCGTGCTTGCCACGGACACACCCAGGCCTCACAAACAGATAAGGAGATTTTTTGGAGCTGTGCATTTTCGAAAATGCCCTTTTCCCCAATTTCCTCATCCTCTGTCTCCCGAACTTGTTGCTCACCGTCCACGGAACAAGCTCATCATCCAAACCATAGCCATCATCGTCGTCGTCATCCTCATCCTCCTCATCATCAACATCACGATGGGGAAAGTAACGTTGCTGATGATCGTAGTGCCGAACATCTAAACCCGATTCTTCTACTTGCGACTCGCCATCAACATCGTGATCGTGTAAACTCTCACGAAGAAGAAGGCGAATTTCTTCAATTGGAGCACGGTTGGGACAGGAATCGGAAGAATCGGAAGAATCGAACTCGTCGAATTCCTCTTCTGCGTCGACGACATCGACGAGCTCCCACTGCAAGAGAGAATCGTCGTTGACCTTCAAAAACTGAACCTCTTCGAGGAGAAGAAAGTGCATCTCTGAGGATTGGTTTTCCATGGTTACCCTAATTGATTCTTTCTTCTTCTTCTTTTCTCCTTCTGTTTTTTTCTCTCTTCTTAGTTGCGTTGGTGTGTGGTGTGAGTAAATATCATAATAAATAAAGTATTTATAAAATACGTTGCTTGCAATGCACGGATACGTGTCGTTAAGGGACAACGTTACAACAGCTTTTATTACGTGCTTAAGCCAATACCAATTCGACACGTGGAATTCCGTACGTGTAGGTGCTTGCTAGTTACGTCTTCTTACCCACTCTTTTTTTTTCTCAAAAATAAATAAAGTACTGATATTTTGTGGTACGACGAATTATTAATTCAACTGGTTGAAATACTCTTGGAATTTCTAAATACAAAATTTAAATTATAATAATACGATTTGATATAAAAAAAAATGGTCATTATGAATATAACTAAATGAAGTGAAATATTAAATGAGATTAAGTTATAGTTAATATAAAAAAATGATTTTTTCATAAAAAATAAGAAGCTTTCCAAAATCAAATTTTATAAATAAAACAGTACTTCGTTAATATTCCTTTTATTAGGCGAGTTTACTGAAAGGTGTCGGTTTTACTGAATTCAACAATTGTATATTACTGATAGGAAAATGACACTTGAACAACCATTTTTGACAACATTTAGACACGCGCACACGTGTTAAAATCTGAGTGGTCCAGTTGGAAAAATTAAATGAAAATGGACCACTCAGATTTTGACACGTGTGCGCGTGTCTAAATGTTGTCAAAAATGGTTGTTCAAGTATCATTTTCCTTACTGATATAAGTAACTTTATTCTATAAATATAACTTTTAAGATCATTATATAAAGTATTGATATTTTATGATAAATTTAATTACACTGTATATATATGATAGGTTTCAATAGATTATTTAAGATTAAATACTCTGGTTATAGAGTGAAAGTTTGGTCCTAATATCTTTATATTGTTCGCATTGAATTAAATTTAAGTCTTATATCTTATATTTTATAATTTTAATATTTAATTAAGATTTAGATTAACAAAATAACATTTTCGTTGGAAAAAGTGGCGGCAAGGGATTTTGTCGGTGATACAAGAAGAGTTGGCAAGCACGTTTTATATAATATGTACATGCATAAATTTTTATAAAATGTTAAAATATTTTTTATTATATTAACACATTAACAAAATATTAATTATAAGAAACTATAAAATAGAGTATTAGAGTAGATAAGTGTATTAAAATAATGAGACCGGTTATTTTACTTTAAAATAATCTTATAATAGAATTTTATAAACGCGTCTCGTTACTTTAAGAATACTTTAAGAACACTTCATCTCTCTAAAACATTATTCCTTATCATTTCTCTATCTTCACTCTATATCTTCTCTCATTTGAGTTGTCGGTTTGACGATCAGGAAGTGACTAGACGATCCTGGCATCAAGGACAACAATCTAGACCGATCAATTTATTGATTTGAGTCGGTAAGTCATTTTTCCCCTTTCTCCATACGTTTCTAACCTTGATCATGCAACAATTGTTGTTTGCATGTGTTTGGGTGCTTTCTTCTTCAATTTCTAGCTCAATTTAGGTTTTAAGAGTTATTTTCTATTGTCAATCGGTGATTTGTAGGTGTTCCTAGCAATTCCTTGCGTTGTAAGCAAGCTGTCGGGGTTTTGGTAGAGCTGTCCAGAATTATTCAAGGTAAGGGAAACTATATTTCTGCTTTTGATTGGTAGTTTGGCATGTATGTGTGATGAAGTTTGTGATATAATAGTGATTGAACTGAATTTAGGTATTTGAGTAATATTGTGTTCTATGTAAATTGATTGCTTGATTTTGAACTTGTGAAAATGATGATTTTGAACTGAACTGAATGTGGTGCAAAGCCGTTTTGATCATAATGGATGAGGGTAATCTGTCATAAGGATAACTAGATAGAAGGTTAAGTGAATTATGCATGTTTTAAGTCATTTTGGAGGAAGTGAGGTAGTGAAAATGAGAACTAGAGGTTAAAGGCTCAATTGGTCTGTTGGTAGTGAAAATGAGAACTAGAGGTTAAGCGCATCAGGGTGCACGGCAAGACAGCAAAAATTCACACAGCGCACCACCCTTGGTGCGTTAAGCGAATTTTCCTGACGGGAGAGCCTTTCACCTAAAATTCGCATAGCGCACTGGGTGCGCTATGCAACTCTACATAATCTGCAGAACGAAAGTCTGAAAATTTCAAGTACTCAACACCCCAGAACTCGTTATAGACCTCTTCCTTAACTTCTAATGATCCTAGATCGTAGTATAAGCCTAATTAAACTTGTCTATTTGATCATAAACATTATTAACATGATTCTAAAGTGATCAATATCCAACTCTTAGCTTAAAACTCTGATTTCATTAACCCAAGAACCCAATTTCAATTCTACCATTTTGAAAATGACTTTACTCAGTTTTATGACCCTAACCAGTTCTAATTGACTCATCCAAGCTAGTCAAACTGCCCAATTGCACTCAAGACCACCTATGCCCAATTTCAATACCTCACTTCCCCTCACAGTAACCTAAAACAGTACATGTGTACCTACTTACTATCCATATTAACGATATTACAGAATTCTTACTCCAAACCTCTCTAACAAAATCAAGTACAACCAACAAACTCATCCAAGTCAAATAATAATAAGCACACCATGGTTACACAAATTTCACATTTTCAACAAATGCAACTCAACATGCTCACCACCAAAATATAGTATATTAGTAAGACAATTCACAATTTATCAAACATGCACACCATACAACTCCTAAAAAAATATAACTAGCTCCCCTTATCTAGGTTTCTCCAAGCACAACTAATTGAAACTGCCCTAACAGTACCCTTCACAGCACGAGAACTCAACCTGACCCTACAAACCACCAAAGTGGTGACATCAACGACTCTTAGAGCTTGATTTGACAAAAAATATGAAGACGAAACCCCACTAACAACATGCAACTAGTAGCGTTGCATGCCCTAGGCTCCAGAAACAGCAAAGGAATGGAAAAAATCACTTACCGGTCCAAACGAAAATATGATCGGGTCAAAAGGAAGCCTTCGGTGTGGTAAATGCCTGAGCACCTTCAAATCCAAGATTGAATGGTTCAGTGAATGAAAATTTTTAGAGAGAAGACAGAGAGAATTTAGGGCAAAAAGAGTTTTAGAGAGAGAGAGCTCAAGCAACTGAATCAGACTTCTGAGAAGTCTTTCTTAAGGCTAAGTTGTTATTGGTTTGATGGGTCTGACTGCCTCACATAAGACCCAGTGGCTCCTTTATATTTTTACATGCCCTCACATGCAACTATAATTTTCTCATTAATACACACTTTAAGAGAGAAATAAAATACATATCTAACAAATAAAAATATGATTAATTTTTAATAATAAAAAAGCAATAATATTTTTTTGTTAAAAGTGAGAAAAATAGTAATAATAATTAAATAATGTTATCTAATTTCAAATTATAAATAACGATCTTAAATATTTCGAATTACCTTACATTGCTATGATGGTCTTTTGTCTGTGATTGAAGTCATTTTCTTTGTGATGGTTTTTAGGGAAGCGGTTGTTGAATTAGGTTTTTAAAGAGAGAGTTGAAGGAAGAAGATGAGAGTATGGTTTAAAATGGTTGTTGGGTGGTGCAAAAATGGAGTTACGTGTTGTGCTCGCCACTCACCCATGCTTCTTATAGTCATGTATAAATTTGGTGTGGAATAACGTATAAAATAAATTGTTAAAAAATTAAATGCACCTTTAAAAATAAAAATCAACGTTTCTTGATTAAGGAACGTGGATGTCTTATCATAATTATAATTATAATTCTAAATTGTAATAATAATAATAATAATAATAATAATAAACGTGGATGTATTATTATTATTATTTGAGTCTGGGTGAGTTACGTGATATTAATCTGTCTTGTACAAGAGTTTGCTGGTTTAATTTTATACTGTAAATAATAATTATAAGTGTCAGTAATTTGACTTTTATTGCAAATAATATTTTTATTAAAACCGATCTTTCTAATTTAGCTTCATAATAAGGAAAATAGAGGAAAGAAATTGTTTCACTTATTTCTTGATTCTTAATGTAGTAGGTAAATATACTCGTGATTCCAAATGAGAAACTGACATTTTTAAATAGTAAGATTTAGTTAAGTTTTAAATTTATAAAAAATTTATATTTGTAGTGAAATTTTCATTATTATTATTTATTTGTTGAGTATTGAAAATTGTTATATTTGTTTCTTTAATTCGATTATGGTTGTTATTTTTTTATTTGTCTTCATTATGAAATAAAAAATGTAAAATTATATGATTAATATAAAATAATATTATAAATAATGTAAAATAATCAGTGATTTTATTATTTTCTATATTGTCATGGTCTTCAAATATTTTCACATCTTCGCTTATAATGATTAATGTATATTTTATCGTTTTGTCGTCGTATTTATTAATGACTTCTATATTGTCATTTATAATTGGTTATGTTATTTGTCTCGATAATGATTTCTATATCATCATCTATAGTTATAATAAAATTGTCTACATCAACACCAATCATAAAATTGTTATTGACAACACAAATTAAAAGAATCAAATTTATTCATTATTTTATATTTACCTAGCAATCTTTTTTAAATGTTTTACTTTTGTAGATTAAAAAGTTTTAAAAATAGAAAGAATTCTTAAAAAGTTTACTTTCTTAAATAAACATGATACATGCAATGCATGGTAAAAAAAATTGTTGTATATATTAAATCAATATATTTCGTTCCGTTTTATATTACAGGACATTAAGATTTTTTAATTCAATAACTTATTTTTTTCTTTTCTTTTACACAACAAGAAAACGAAGTTAGCAGTGTCTTTTGTTGTACGGCTCAGCTTTCAAACTATTATATTATTTTTCTTTGAATAAATATTCATTAATAATTTGTTAGGTCAAACATTTTTTCAATCTAATTTTGCTTGGAAAATTAATTTAAAACAGAAAGAAGTCAATGATTGATTAAAACGGAATATAAATTAAGAATCAATATTTGTTCTCGTCTATTTCGACTGACTAAATTATTATGTTTTGGTTATAATTTATCTATTGTCTCAAAAACACTTGAATATAATTTTGAAGTTAAAACCATTTGCTTATGTTAACACGATATTTTGGTCGAAACAATAGACACACAAAGATCAAATATGTAAAAATCTCACAATTCTTCAAAAATCTCGTTGAAAAAGGATGAATTAAAAATGTGAAAGAGATGAAAGAAAGTGAAATCGAAACAAATTAAGAGAAGAGAAAAAAAGGCCATCGTCCAATAAAACTCAGATGCAGACTTATTTGTATCTTTTATGCTATTTTCCAATTAAAAAAGTTTCGAAACAATAGTTTTTATATTAAAGTTAAATTTACATATGTTAATATAACTTTTTGTTTATTCAACTAATTAATTTGAATTATACAATTAATACATCGATCATATAATTTTTGAACCAAAACCATTATTATTATTAAAAGAAATAGGGTTAACATTTAATTGAGACAAATTGGAGTCTTCAGGACAGGTAAACGTTTAATAGGATTTATCATATTCACAACAAACGTTTTGACACAAAAGCTATAATGTAGTAGGGCATGCAACCTAAACAGGACGAGGAGGAGTACCCATATATTGGGGACAATTGGGCAATTAAAAAGTGCAGAAAAATGGAAAAATGGTCTATACTGCAAACAAGTCGTTATTTTAAAAAGTAATCATGAATTACTGTATAAGTTCGTTTATTAAAGCCTCAAAATGTTACTTTTTTCCAACTCAAACTAACAAAATTAATTCAACATAATACAAGAAAACTTCACATGCACGAAAGATTAATAATAGGCTTTGTCCCCTTTCTTCTTATACTTAGATGAGGGGGGAAAATCATAAAGGGAAACCATGGAAAAAAGGAAAGACAGAAATTCACTCAAACAGTAACTTTTGACTACTTCTAGTTTCTACAGAAAAATATATTAATTGATGAATAGGACTCTTATCTGCTGTTGAAAATTGACCTGAAACAAAAATTCATTAATCGCTCCTGATCCAGTGCAATCAACGAATCTGGGAAGGAGAGCAGAGCAATCCAGAAGCATCCGCCCCAACCACCGAAAGCTCACAAACAGCACATAGCTGTCCCTCTTGTGTTGGCACGAAACGGGAAGTACAGTAGGGGCAAGAGACATCCTTTTGTCCACGATAAATGGGCACATAGGTTGCCCCACAAATTACAAATGGGTTCCGAAAATCATAGTTCAATTGTAAGGCATCAGTCATATTTCTTTCTGCAGCTGCCAGCACTTGCCTTGCTGTCTTAGCTTGGTTTTCAACAGTAGGATTGGTCTCAAGTAATCTCCTGGCAAAGTTAGCTGCCGTGGAAAGGTTCTTTGCCTTGTAGCAGACAGTCATGGCATTCAGCAAAGCTAGCCTCAAGTGAGGCACTTGAAGATTGCAGTGGGTGAAATAAGCGGCAAGTTCTTGCTGGCGTGCTGGACTGTCCTTAATTTCCCTTCTTTTTAGTTCCATCCGCAGCCCCAAAACATACTCTTTCACTATGACAATCAATTCTTTCACATCATCAACCTCCCTCCTTGACTCAACAACAATTAAAGGAATGGTATGAAGAATATTGATAAAGGTGCGAAGAGCATCAGAAAATTTTCCAGCAGTTGTTGACTTGTAACCGGCTTTGAGTTTTTCATCTAATTGAGACAATTTGAAAGGAAGTGCCGGTGGGCCTCTCACATTTGGACTAGATGACTCAGTCCAACCTCTTTCAACAGCAATTGCTACAACCGGTGCGGATGAAAAGGCACGCAGATAGGAATGACTGCCTGTATGCAGATCTAGGAACATAGATTTCAAGGGGACAAAGTTCCTTATCCCGAGTTGCCTGTTCAGTAACCTCATCGCAGTATCAAAATTGCCAGCAGCTACATGATCAGCTGCAAGAGAAGATCTCTGAATCCATATCTGACTAACGGCCATCCCGGCTGTTGGGGCCACAAACACTGAAGATCGTGAACTGACAGAAACTTTTGGTGTTTCAGCTTCAGGTGGGAGCTCTAAATCTTCCAGGTCCCATCCCCCTTCTTCGTCATCCTCTTCAGCCACTTCTACTGCATCCAAAATTGCAGAAACATCTCCATTTTGTAATGCATCAACATCAACCATGTCAAGTTCCTCGCCCCAATCACCATCAGCAGCCTCGAACTCTTCATCGTCTGCATCTCGATCTGTATTGTTAAACCCACCATCAAATATTCCCCGCATGACCCTGAGAAGAGGCCAATCACCACCACACGACACAGGTGACGGTGGTCTCAAGAGAGATTGTACTTTTCCCTTGGGAACAGATGGAACATTATCGCCAAGTTCAGATGCAAGCCTTTCAGCAACATCATGTAGTCCATGCACTGATGCAGTGACGTAAGCAAGAGGCAAATGTCCAACATTCTCCAAGATCTTGACACGCTCTCTTATGTCACCCATATATAGGGCATTGTGAAACTGGCCCATGACATCATTCTTCACTTCAGCAATTTTCAACATTTTTGAAAGTTTGTCCACGTTACCAGTAATGAGATAAAGGAATGATAGTCTCTCAAAATTTTTGGTCCTCTGGTATGCATACTCTACTATACCAGAGTTCCCTTGTCGAAGAGCTTCTACCCCTAATCGATACCAGTGATCTTTTTCATCAATTGCAGTTGCTGATGCAACAGCAATTTGAATGTTGCCACTCTCCAAAGCCAAATTGAATCTGATTCTCTCATCTTTAACAAAATGGAGGGCAACTTCAGGAAACCCTTTCTGTTGTAGATAAGCAATCACAGCCTGCCCACAAAGCTGTGAATTCCTTATCATGTTCATTACCTGGTCATATTTTTTCTTCAACAAGGAAAGCTTAAAGATGTATTCTGTTGCATCAACAGTTATAGCCTTGTTTTTCCCATCCCGACCCAAGCAAAAGATGGTGTTTCCCATAACCTTTGTGATATAGATGGGGACATCCAGTGTCTTTATTATCCCACTATCTCCATTGGGGAGGCAATATTTGATATGATTTAATGTAGTATAAATAAAAATGCCGTTGTCATCCCAGGCTCCACTTTTTACTCGGATTGTCTCATGAAGGGTGCATTGATGCACAAGCTTCTTGCTAGCAATGACAATTGCATGTTTACTGAGCAGAGCAACATTTTCCATGTCATTAGACCAGACTACATACTTTATAAAAGGGGTCTGCAGATCACCCAGAACAATCCTCTGCTGTAGATCAAATATAAAAACCCTATCCTCTGACCTACATAGCAAGTTGCCTGTTCCAGCATAGAATATAGCATCTGCAGCAGTTGGAAGGGCGCTCTTTTTCACAAGCTCATTTTTCAGATTTTTTACAGAGACTTGGTTGCTTCCTTTGTCAAGGACGGCAAATCTATTCCTAGCCACAAAGACTGCAGATCCTCCAACACCTTTCTTTGGATCTTGCATATCCCCCCTACCAAAACTGTCCTTTGTGCTATCTTTGGATATGCAATATAACTCATAAGATCCTCCATCCACGTCTGAACAGAGAAGAATTGCATTTTCAGAAGGACTATAGGAAAGAGTCTTTGGACATTGATTAAGAGTTGAGGAGCCAGGTCGTCTGATTGTAAGTACTTGTGTCTCTCTCTGTGTAGAAAATTCATAGAAACGCAAGAATCTGTCTTTCGTATAGAATAGTGAATCGCCGCTGACTGCAAAAGCAGGTCTTTCTCTCTCCAGCTTAAAGACTATCATTCCGCTGTCATGACCAGCTGCCAACAAATTCATTTCAGGATGTGTTGCAAGAATCCAAAACCGATCATGCTCTCTGCGGAAAGTTTGTATTCCAGTCCGCTTTGTGGCATCCCATACTCGAATACTCTTATCCTCGGAATTTGACACAATGATGTCCTGTTTGGCATGGAACATAACACATGAAACATTATTCATGTGCCCTCTCAAAGTATCCACTTCCCATGCCTTAGTGTCTGAAAACAGGTGAAAAATATTAGGAACATTGAGAAGGTCAATAAAAATACTATACTTGGTTCGGATAACTAAGCACTAACAAGTTAATGCATGAAAGTACTGTCCTGTATGAAAGGTATTGCTACCAACAATGCAAGAAAAAGTTCGCCCAAACACTGTTTTGTTAATATTCATAACAATCAGAATAGCATTAATACAAAATTCGGAACAGAAAGAATTTGACATTTCTAGGTAGTTACTATTTAGGAGAATATAAAGTAATTATCTTTGTTTAAAATTTACCATTCATCCTCCAAAGTTTCACTTGTCGGTCATCAGCTCCGGAGACAATGAGAGGCAGTGTAGGATGAAAAGCAGCCCAGTTGACACCCCGATCATGACCTTCCAATACATACTTAACAACTGCATCAACACCTCCAAAAAGATCTGTGTTCATCTGACTCAATCGTAGAATGTCATCTGCAGGAGGCCCAGCCTTCCTTTTGAGAGAACCAATATCCCAAACACGAACAGTCTGATCAAGGGAGGCCGACACAACAATATCCTCTTTTGGATGGAATGTAGCACACATAACATAATGATTGTGCCCGGTTAAAACAGATATACAGGTCCGTGACTGCCAGTTCCAAATGCGAATTGTTTGATCATCACTGGCACTCACAATCCATGGGTTTTCATGATGAAATTGCACAGTGCGGATATAATCAAGGTGTCCCAAAAGAGTGAACAAACACCTATGCATCTTATAGTTCCAAACCTTAATCTTGTAATCATCCCCTGTCCCAAGAAAAAAAATAGTCAAATTGTATAAAGTACAAACCCCTCCCCATTCTACTAGAACAATAATTTATTTTATCAAAGTACATGACACATCAAAATCTTCTCCACTCCAAGTGACAAATGAAACATTCAGAAGATCACACTGAACCCAACCATTAGAACAAGATGCCATGCACCACTGTTTTGTTTTCAAAAGCCAGATTTATACTAGTTATTAATTTGCAGATCCAGAGCATTTCAACTACACTAAAACATATATGCAAATCCACCATTCTTACTGTTCATGCTATAATCCTGTTTCATCAACCAAGGGCGAGCAAAGAGATATGAACTAATAAAAGAAGCATTATATATAATGCAGTAAATTCCTCTCCAAGACACCCAAATATGAGTCATCAGTCATAATTTTACTTTTATTCGTTCAGCATGGCAGATCTAGAAAGAGAGATGCTTCTTACACAAACAAATCTATATAAACCGGCAAGATTTACCGGATTATAGTGGAGTTTACATGTCTCCTTAACAACTAATATTTTGACACTAATATTTCAAATATGCGCAGACCAACAACGATAAAGGATACACAACTTACAGATCAGAGATAAGCAGTATGTGGGAAATTGGAGATAGAAAATTAAAGATGGAGAAACATAAGGAGGTTGTAATTAAGTGCCCCCATTCAGATATAGCAGACCAACAACAATAAAGGATATATAACTAACGGATCAGAGTATAATCAGTGTAAGGATAATTGAAGATAGTAAATTACAGATTCAAAAACATAAGACGGGTTGTGAAAAAGGTACCTCCAGAGACAAATAGGGGCTGAGAATTATGGAAATGAACACCTCTGACCGGACCATCATGCTCGTCGAATCTATCAATAAGGGTGCCCATTCGGTAATCCCATAGCTGGATCACGCCACTGTGAAGACTCGCGAGGATCCAGGGTCTCTTGCTGTGGAAACTGAGTCCCTTCACTCTATTACTTTTGGTCTCGAACTTGGTAAGCATCTTCCCTCGATCACAAACACCGTTTCTGCACGATCCAATCAAATTGATAAAAACTCCAGTTTCCAATGCCTCAATAAGAACCCGAAACCCCAATCCCCATTCCGACACACGAAAAACGTTTCTCTCGCCTCAAATGGAACCAACCTCGGACACTAATTTCATTACAAGATATAGTAATTAACAATTAACATTGCCCCCACCGATTCTCACTGATTCCGACTAATCAGAATGAAAATCAAATCTCATTGTTCGGAATTACCATTACTCGGTGGATTCGTAATGCAACGCGGAATTGAAAAGTGGAGCGAATTTACCTCAGATCTGATTACAACAAAGAGATCAAGTTCACCGACAGAAGAGTGATGATAAGCATGTATGAGAGATGAGAGAGAACGAGAATATTCACTTCTCTTTTCAGATGAGATCTGGCTATGGTTTTTGGGTATGTCTGTTAATTTACGAAGAAAAAGAACAACGAGAGACACAGAGAAAGTAAGAGAAAGAGAGAGATCGGAATCAAATTTCTATAAGTAGTGTACTGTACCCTTCAGAAGTTTCAAATGGTACATTGTTATTGCATTTCTGCCATCATCGCCATTTATTACATATTTATCAACCATTAATTTCCGGGAATTAATATATATTTTTTATTTTTCTATAATTATTTTATTTTTTATATATTAAGAAAATTATAAAAAAATTTATATTAAAAGTAAACAAATAAAGTAATTCAAATACAAACTTATCCGTCAATTTCAACATTTGTTCTGTTACGACAATTGTAAATGGTGGTCAATGACAATTTTTTTCATTCGAATAAACATCGACTGAAAGTAGAAATTGTTCTATGAGGTCTATGTTATAAGTTTTTTAAATTGTTTTTATCACGATTCATTTTTTAATTCGTTTGATTGAATTTGAAATTATCTATCAAAAAATATTTCGATATGCAAATCAATATTTAACATTTATAATTGTTAATAGATAATAAATATAATCCCTTATCTTAATTTATATTTATAATTTTTGAATTAAACTTTAGATTAATAATGACTTAATCACAATCTTATTAATAATGATATTTTGTTTTAAGTTAATTAATGTTAATATTAATATTGTGATAATTTGATAGTGGTCAATAATGTAAATATACAATTCAGAAATTGATTTATTATGAGTGGAAATTCTGAACTATTGGTCTATTAGTTATTTTTTAGCTTTAATTTGAAGCGAAGTGTGGTAGTGTTAGTATGATGATGGAATCATACCAAACAACCGAGGAAAACAAAGGTGGAAGGAGATGAGTGTTTCGTTCACTAGAAGCCACTTGCCAAAATTCTATGCAATGCACCATATTTCACTGTTTAAGCAAGAGTCATAAATTAAAATAAGTTTTTGCTAATTAGTCTTCTTTTATATTAAAAAATGTAACATAAATATAATTATGTTTTAGGAAAATGTATTAGTAAAAATATTGTAATCATCTCAAGATATATTTCAGGTGCAGTTTCAATAAAAAATGAATACATTAATATATCCACCAAAAATGGATATGCATTTGTCATAGTAAACATAGTCTTCAATGTGGCTTTTCCAACTCATAGAATCATCCAGCCTGATACAACACTCACAAATTGTATATTATATTAATAAGATGATGCCAAGATTTATAACACTTTAATAATAGCGTTCATAACAATTATAAATTCCGTATATTTTTAAGAAATATTTAGAATACCCTTCTCTGGAAAACACTCATTCACATGCTCTTTCACAATTTCAATCTGGAATCCACAAAAAAAAGGAAAATTTAGTTACATTTCTTTTGTACTAAATAAATAACACCAACTCTGTATATAGTCCTTTTATGTTTTTAACCAAATCGAACTTACTCTTTGTAATTTTTAGATAAACATCTACCTTCTCATATCTCCTTTATATAAATTACATTACTTTTTTCCAATAAATGAGACTTTATCTCTTATATTTTTAATAAATGATATTTATATTTTTTATGTTTTAGTTTTCACAAGTTTTAATGTTAGGGACATTAATGTCATTTAATAAAAAATATAAGAAAAGTAAACATATTTAAAAACATTTATCACTTTAAGACCTTTTTATTCATTTAAAAAGTCAAATTATCACAATTTTAATTATCAAAATGATATACACCCTATTTCAATGAATACCCCTAATTTTTAAAAAAACTATGATGCTACGCTCAGATTAATCACTTATTATACTAATTGTTGGATTATTTGAGATTGGATATAAATTTTAAATGGTGCTAGAAAGCTATAACAATCTTTAAGCCCTATATACATAACCTACAATTATTTGCCCGGAGTTGTATCACGCACGTGAATTTGATCTAAATCCTCTGCAATTCTTTAAAGAAACAGCATGCTGAAAATTCTTAAGAACACTTTTCATCAATAATAATAATAATAATAATGTTATATATTTATGTTTCAAATTTCATTGTCTCAAAAAAGAATTGCAACTCACTCTAGGTGCATATCTTCAGGTTGAGAATAAATAACCAGATGCAAGTGCCTAAGGTTATAGAAACAAAAACTAACTAAAAAGAAAACATTAACAAAATTTAAGCCACAAATGATTATATTTATTTTTTAAAATAATTTTTCCAGATTCCAATATTACAATAAATATGTATATTTTCTTCCAGTAGAGATTACTTAACCTGCTACCTGAATATGAAAGTCGACAGATACTATTCTGAAAGCCAATCTTCTGATCCGTTTGAGTATTGCTACTGATTGAAGATATGTGATTATATTTCTCCAGCTCATTGAATCAGCTTGATCTGCTTCACAAATAATAACCCACTTCCAGCACCATGCAGAACATTACTTTGGTTTATGACATTCTAACTGCCAAGCCATTTTCAGGTTCGAAGAAAATGCTATTGTGGTTTCCCCTGAAGCGCTTGAACAATCTCCTCTGTTCTTTTTTCAATGCCTCTCAGGTACTCTGTCAGAATGCGCTGTCGGTAAGAGCCTCCCTCCTTTGTTTTTTAGCAGCACGAAGTGAATAGAAAGAAGAAGGACAAATCAAAGAAACATCATCAGTTAAGTAGAGGACGAAAATAAACAAAAACCGCACGAATAAAAACGAAGCTCTGTCTCACCGTTCGAATCAAAACGCGTTCAATTCGTTTCTTTAAGACAGCGAAGAGCTCCTCTGCTGAAATATTCCCCGCACCAATTGTCAATCCATTGATCAAAATATTGTTCCACTCTTGTTCAGGAGCTGCAAGGGATAACCAATGATTGATCATTGAAACAAGCTATTTATCAGTAGTCGGAGATAAAAGACGTCACAGTATTAATCAGTAATATTACAAAAAGATGTTTTACTAATTTGGTTTGCCAAAATCCCTTTCATATAAACTATTTTCCATGATTCTTGATCAGATTCACAAGATGTATTGGTTTTAAGATAAGGTTATTCATCCAATAAGAAATTATATTTATGATAAAAATAAAAATTCATCATTTCAAATGCCATTTTTTACTATTAAACCAAGTGAAACGAACAATCCATAGAAAGATACTTATGGAAAAATGAAATCAAAAACCACATAATACATTGAATTAAAGAGGATGAAAAAAGACAAAGAAATTAAACCCAAACTCGAAAATTACGACGTCGATTCTTTGTCAAGAAACAGGGAGAGAATTCTGATATCAAATTTATAATTTAATGTTTTTCAACAACATAAAAAAATTATGATAACTAAGACACCTTGGATTATGGTTTCAAGGAACTGCTCGTCCTTTAACACTTCCTTCCCTGCAAAAAGAACACAACAACCTTCCAAATTAGACATAAAAGCCCTATATTTCTGGTAACCCACAAGCAAGAATTCAACAAGATGACGAGATTTCTAGTTGAAACTGATATTTTGCGCGAGAAACATTATAGTGATCAAATAGCAGCTCAATGGCTGCAATAACAAAAAATAGATCTCACTACGTGGGAGCCATCCCAATGCATCGGTAAACCTGATCCTAGTTCCCAAATGAATCAATCCAACCAAACGCTCGTCATATATTTCCATTGTTAAACTCTTCGAGTAAAAGCCTTACCCCACTAAGTGAGATTAGCTATATAAATCACATGATGCCATGCTCGTCATATATTTTACAAAGATATAATTTACCATGAAATTTCTCCGAACAAATTCCTCCAATATCTTTCTTTATCTTCCTCCTCCCCCCTCCTCGTGAACTAAAAACCATTCAATCTAATCTACGCACAGGTGTCATAGTAGCCTTTCTTGATTGTGTCCAACCTACCTTAACCAATTTTTCGTCATCTTTTCCTCAATCGGGGTCACACAAATACCACCTTGTATACAATCATTTTGCATATTTTTCTGTCTTGTTTAGCTGGAAATGCATTCTTATTTATGCCACTCTCATTTTTTCCCTTGCCCCATTAAAAACCCAACATTCAATACCATATAGTATAACCAGATGCATAGCAATACCACAGAGTGTCTTAAATTTTGATAGATACTTTGAGATAAAAAATAACTCATGATGCATTTCTCCCGTTTAGACATCCCTTTCCCATTCTAAATGTGACATTCTTATTAATTTTCCCAGAGCTGTCAAAACGGGTAATCCGGCTCGATCCGGCCCAGCCCACCACGGGTTGGTGGGTTAAACGGGTTGACTCACTAGCTCACTTAATTATAAGTTTTTTTAAAATAAAAAATTATATATTTTTTAATTCAAATCTAAATAAATTTCATTTTAAAATGATGTTAAACTCAAAGACAATTAAAAAAAAATATATCATACTGTCCAAGTGTAGTACAAAAACAAGCATAAAAGGTGAATAAATAAGTTTTTAATATTGATAATTTTTTTATCACTTGTCCATCTATAATATTAAAGTCTTGAATAATTAAATTATAATATTTGTCTCTCTTGAAACATTTTATTTTATCCCATCTACAATATAATAAAAAATGTTAACTAATAATATTAAAACACAAAATAATAAATAATTAAATTAAATTAGATGGGTTGGTGAGCCAACCCGGCTCACCACGGGTTCAACCCGCGTGAGCCGGGTTGAAAACTAATCCGCATAAAAAAATTACATTTTTTTCAAACCCAACCCGGCTCAAACCCGTGATGAGTCGGGTTGGCTCGCCGTTTACAATCCACTTTGACAACACTAAATTTTCGCATCGTTTTGCAATGTTTATCCAATATATTTGAACTTGGAAACTTGTATTACTCTTGTGTTATATTCTTCTTGTCTTTTGTTAAATTTGTAATATACTCTTCAACATCACGAACCAACCAAACGTTATCTCCCTCTTCTGTTCCCTCTAGCACCTCACAATTAACAGTCAATACGCTTATTTTTATCCCATGCCTTTCTCCATTCAGGGGAGAGTTTTCAGAACGGCCATTCAAATCTAAAAGGAAAAAAAATTGTAGAGCACCTAGAAAGATCATATACAAACAAGAGAAAAAAAGAGAACTAAAAATCAACCATGATCGTGTTAAAAGAAAAAAATAAGCATTTAATTATAGTTTGACCATAGCAAGTAGAACGAAAATTCCTGCATTTAACTGAATTAATTCAAGTTACTTTGTCTCACCTATTCTATATCCTGTCCAATGAAGCGAATGTACTCATAAATTTAGAGTACAAAAATAATTAAATAAAAATAAACAGCAAAACTAACACTTACACTGATTGGTGCCATTTTTCACAAGCAAATACTCATCTAACTGGAAATAAATTTTCTACATAAAATAAAAGAACTACGAACATACCTTTAACGGCATAACTACGTTTTGAGAGAACTTTGGAAGCATAGAGCTGCAACACCTTTTGCAACATAGCCTCGAGCCCAGGCTTATCACCATCTTCCTTTGCCTGCTCATTATAGGCATGATAAACAAACAAGTAATTTGTTATATGTAATATTGCAGTGAAAAAAAGGGGGGAAAGTGTGAATCAGATACAGAATACACATCAAGTTTCAAGAATAAATACAGCAGAGACAGTGAGGATTGGACAAACGTTTGTTGTTACTAGGGTATAAGGTTCTGTTGAGTATTGACAACTGAAAAAGTTAAACAAAAAGCAGTAAAAGAAAAAATCAGACTTACTTGTCGAAGCTGTGCATTAACTTCAGCGAGGAAGCCTTCATCTAGTTGTCCTTCTTGTTCCCTTTGACTTATTTCCTAATGATTGGGAGTTAAAATTTATATTGAAAGTGGATTTACCGAAAATATTTTCAAATAACCAAAACAATCCACTAGCAAATAGAATAGCTAAACAAAATGCAAGCTCCTCTTTAGAAATTATAAGGGAAGAAACCCAGAAACAATAACAAATATCACAATTTAGCCTACACCTTGTTTACTTTTTGAATTCCGAAATGACTATATGGTGCTCATCTCAGTTAAGCTTGCATTAACAAGGGAATAGAAGAATAAATGGAGTCGTTTTAGATAAATTTATTTATTTATAAGCATTTATACAAGAAAAAAATGACACGAAAAAAATGAAAGAGTTTCTCCATAAACTAAAATTAACTCAAACATAGGTTAATTTGTGAAAGTTCTCCAATATCAAAATATGATTTTAACTTATACATAAGTTAATTTTAATTTATGAACAAGTTTTTTTTTCTCCTTGAAGTGATTATGGAGAAGTTTATGCAAACATGCACATAGACATCACCTAGTTAATTATCGCTATCAATCATTTGGTCTCCAAAGTCTAATCAAATTCAGTTTTTACAAAACCTGAAGGTGAATGAAAGACTCAAGACACAATGCGTATATCAAATGTTGGGTTTTAGAATGAAGGTAGGCAGTCGGAAATCCTTGCAACAACTAAAAATCAAATAGTACGCAAATTAAGCTTAATGTTAACACATGACACGAATTGTGTATTGTTGCCTGCTTTACCACATAAGGAACTGAGAGGGGCACAAGGGCATGATATAAAATTTATAAGAAAGTTCTTGGAGTTAAGTAGGCAAGTCTTGGTAAAATCAAAGAGAAACAGAACACACCTTTTCCATCAATGTTACGGCATGGGGATCTCTAGGAGGCCATGGAATCTCTCCTTCCTCATCAATCACAGGTTTTAGTACTCCCTTCAATACATCGGTGGAAGACTCTATCTTCTCCTGCAAAACATGCGCATGATAACAAAATTACTGTTAGAAGAAGCTACAAAGATAACCAAATAACTGTTTAACAATGTTCAGTCAAGAGAGAGGGTTACCTTAGTCTTATGCACCACACAATCCACCACACTCATGACCGATGCAGCCAATTCTTCATAATCTTTCTGTATCGCAATAACAAAAACCAAAAAATAGTGTAATGTAAGAAAGAACTATTCAAAGACTAACACATAAATATTTTGGAAAATTAGAAGTGTACTTTATCATCCTCAGACTTGCAAGTATCAGTTCTTGCCGCAAGTCGAACCCAAAAGCTAGGATTGAAAGCAAGAATGTTTTCAACAACAAGTTGCTGAAGCTGTTTGCAAAAAAGGAAAACAACAAGGATGCCGTTAAAAAAGTTATCTAAAACCAATCAATAAAAATATTAACTGAGTTTGAATCACAAGTCAGCTATAAAAGTTGCTTAAAATGAATCTTACTTCGCGAGGATTAGCTTCTCTGAGTGTATCTATGAGCCTATCAATTTCAACTGTCTTCTTAAAAGCATCCTCAGCTTCTTGATTGGCTGCACAGATGAAAGTTCTCCTGTTTTTAGATCCAAACACGCCATTTCACAATTCTGACTCTTAATAGCTTAATCACACACTAGAATATATTAGAATAAAATATAATTAGAATACAACAGCAGAAGTGAAAATAAACCTTCACGTCACAAGATATAATTAGGGGTAGACAAAAATTTTGAACTGCACTGAGTTGGGTTATAATTAAATTAAAGTGAAAAAAATAGCTTATAGGAATGAGACCGAATTGAAAAACAAAATTGAGTATATTGGTGTAAACTGTTTCTAAATTTGGTGAACTTTATTTGAGATATTTGAACTGAAGTTTATTTTAAACCAAACTGTAAGTATTTCTTTTAATATAAACTGAACTGCATTTTTAAATAACTATTTTTCAACTTCAACTCAACACTTTTCTTACAAGTACACTTCATACTAATTGAATTGAATTGTGCCTAAAACAGTTCATTACACCAAAGAACATGTTTTAGATAAAATACTCAAAATATTGCAAAGCTACTAATTTGCTACTACTAAATCCAAAAACTGCAGGCTTTTAAGGTTACCAAATCTGACATTTTTTTCTCCAAAACTCTTCACGCAGTCACTGCATTTCTGTGTGTAGCAACAGGTTTAAATAATCATCAAGAAGTTGAACTGCATTGCTGTATATAGTTAACGACTTTTAACTTTTTCAAATAGAAATAATTTATTCATCTCGTTTAATGTTTTGATATTGTTTACCTTGCTTTATTGTTTGATATTGTACAATTAAACACAACAACAGTTTCATGTTATGTTTCTGTTTCATTTGTGAACCGTCATAAAACAATTCAGTAGGTAAAATTCTAAACAGCTTAGAATTTAAAAGTTTAATCTAGTGCAGTTCTTAGAAGTTCAATTCAATCCAGTTTTTTTTACCACAACTAGATATAATAGTTAATTGAACAATAATAACTGATCAGTGACATCGAACACGAATAGCTGCTACCTCCTCTTTCTGCAACTTGAATTCCAAGGAAATGGCGTGAGCCTCAAGCTCAACGCATGCTTTCGAAGTTTCCAATCTTGCAAAAGTGCACCCTACAGATAACACAATTTAACGATAAGCATCATAGAGGTTAAACTGAATAGTGTAAATACATAAACACGAATTTGAAAAAATGTACCTTAGGGTTAGGAAAAGGAGAAATCGTAAAAGCAAAAGCGGAGACACAAAATGCGTGTATTCTCATTCTCAGAACGATAGATAGCTACTTCAATGGCGGGAGAGAGAGACACCTCTCCAGTGATGCTTCAGGTTTTACGCATCCAAATAACAACCATATACTCACTACCTGTCCAAAAATTTCTTTTTAAAATTTAATTTTTTATTGTCCATACAAAATAATTCGTAGGCCCAAAACGTGCTATCAGGGAAATATGGGCCATGTGAAGCAAGCGCTTCGTCTTTTACTTCTTGCAACCCCACAATTTGTCAGCGCACCTACTCAAATTAAATGATCATTTTACCTTTTATAAAAATGGCTTTTGGATTATATATTTTAAATAATTTATAGAACAAGATTTCAGGAACGAGACTTTTGAAATAAAATTTTTAGAATAAAATTTTCAAAACACACGAAATATATTCTATAATAAAAATTTTAGAATGAGATTTTTAGAATAGATTTTTCAAAAATAATAAAATATTTTTTGGGATCAGTTTTCCAAAACATTCTTACATAAAATATATTTCAGGATAAGTTTCAAAAATACATGAAATATGTCTCGGAAAAAAAAGTTCAAAATATTTTTTTCTATATTTATTCTTTTCTCTTTCTTCATAGTATTTTTCTGGACCGCCTTCAGAAGCCCAGTCCAGTTAGTTTGGCATAGGCCCACTCTTAAAAATAACACTGCAGCCCTATTATAGCCAGCGTTTGTTATCATTATACTCATTGCAGACATGAAATATTTTTCGAAAAAGAAAGATAAAAGCAGTATGATAATCTAAAATTCAACTTTAATTTATTTACAAAATATTCCAAGTCTACCTTGTGTCAGAACCCTTAAATTCAGCAGTGATTGTCGAAGCTAGGTGTTGATGCAGGGAATTCAAAATTTCAAAAAGTGGAAGACAGGTGTAAGCAACAGAGTGGACCGTCCGGTTTTGACGGTCGTATTTAAAGAAAAATTTCAAATCGCACTCCACTTTCTGCATGCACCATCTCTTCTCCGACTTTCTGAAAATCTCATTTTCTCCTCCTTCTCTCTAAATTTCTTCTTCTTCTCTCTACAAACTCTTATCTTTTCTTCTTCCTATCATCAATCAGGCAACACCTGAGTACTCCTGGTGTCAAGGACTTCACTTTGTACCGATCAATTTGTGATTCTGAGTTGGTAAGTTCCTTCTCTTTCTAAGAAAACTAGTTTCGGGCACATGCAAGCCAAAGTTATGGTTGCATGTGTTCATCAGCTTCATCTTCACAAATCCTTATCATATTATGGTCTTTTAATTGATCTTTCCTTATTATTCGGTGGGTTATAGACATTCTAGAAAGGTTGGTGTTTGGTGGACATATTCTGTTGTTGATTAAGTAGTTGTGTTGTTAAAAAGGTAAGGGAAGCTTGTAATTTAATTATGATTCTCTGATTGTGAATGGTTGCATGTTTGAATGATGTTCTGTTTGGTTATCTAGTTGATATTGAAATTGAAGTTGTTGCATGATTAATCTGTATGTGTTGAGGATTTATAAATGGTGGGAACTGTGTAGGAATAAGGTTTGATCTTAAATCTGCAACATTCTGCGTAATTATGTAATTATCGCCGAGAGTCATTCATAACCGTTCAGTTTTTCATTGGACATTCGGTCTGGACTGGATTCTTCTTCTGTAGAGAATTTCAGTTAATGACTGTTCGATTTTTCATTGGGCATTCGGGCTGGACTAGATTCTTCTTCTGTAGAGAATTTCAGTTAATGACCGATCGATTTTTCTATTAGTATACTTGTAAATGAGCGTTCGCCCTAATTATAGTTTCCTATTTCTTCTTAGTAATCAGCTTAGTTAAGATACTCGATATGACTTAAGTCTTAGATACTATACTTATCCTCATTTGTAAATAAGTATTCGTAATTGTATGGGAGAATCTAGTTATTCATTTTGTATAAGTTTAGTAGTGCTCGGTCTTGAACCAAGCGCTTGGTCTCAATAGGGCTCGGTCTTGAGCCAAGCGCTTGGTCTCGTCATAATACTCAATTATGTACTTGTATTTGAAACTAAGAGTGTTCGGCCTAAGCTCGTAGTGTTCGGTCCTAGTTCTTATGTTTCGGTTAAAAGCTTTTAGTATTTGGTCATGTTTAACTACAAGTGTTCTATAGTATTCAGCAAATTCTTTTAGTTATATCTAGCAAAGACCGTTCGGTCATAGCTTTTGAGTAGCGAGAAAACGTTCAGTCTCACAATAAGTATTCGGTTTAATCTATAGTATTCAGCCTGGTTATAACGATCGATCATGTTGGTCAATAAAAAGTACTCTTCCGTTCGGTGTGATTCATAGGAATGATGATATCTCTTTCGGTTTTGTCAAAGATTGGGATCTTATTTTATTTTGTGGTTTGACTATATTGAAGGCTAAGTATGATGGTATTTAAAGTGTGGCATGAATTGAATAATATGGATATGAAGGAGTATTCCAGGGAGGAATATCTCGTGATTTGGTTATTGAATGTTAAAGTATGAATGTGGTTATGCTTAGTTGGCGTTTATCCTGATATTCTGTGATTACTCATTCTCAAATAAAGAAGAGTAACTCATGCGTGAGAATGGCAGGAGGTCCTAGTCCATAAGGTGAACTTGGGTGAGGTATAACAGACTAACCTCAGGTGGTAGCTGTTGAGGGCATCCCAGCTACTACACCATCCGGGTGCTAAAACGTCGTAATAATTCATAAAGTCCAGACAGTCAGAGTAAAAGTGGTCGGTTATTATCTTTATGTGTTCGGTCTTTATTTGAATGTATATTTATGATGATTGTATGCTTTGGTTGTGAATGAATTAGTTTATATTAATATGATTAATTAAATTACTCAAGCTTACCCTACTCTCCTGTCTTGTCTTTGTTTGTCCGTTCGGTCATACTTCCTGTTGCAATGATCATCCTGTGGATGTGAGCTGAAGTGGACGCGGGTTCGTTAGAAGATGCTCTGGAAGGAGAGAATCTTGAAGTTGAAGCGTAGGACCGTTCGGTCAGGAGGATTAGTATAATTCTGTATAGCCTTTCGGGTTAGGCTTGTAATTTTGGAATCGTTCAATTTATTATCTTATTTGACATTAGACTTTGTGTTTTAATATAAAGTTTTAAATATTCAGTATTTTAGGTTATCTAGAACTCGATCTGTAAATCTTTTAAGTGCCCTGTCATATTGTTATATGTTGACTCTTTTAAATATTTTTAAGCTATATTTTTTAGGATGTTACATCTTGCAATTCGAACATGTCTAATTTAACTTGTAAATCAAATTAGATTAAAAGGTATATTATTTAATAAAATTGATAAATTAATTTTAAAATTTTAATCGAGACATAAGTAGCTTTGTACAGAAATACTGATGGCGATAGAAGAAGAAATTTAAGAGGGCAATGAAACATGTTTCCATATTACATTAAAACGTTCCATAAGATCATGTAACCGTGCAACTCCTGGAGAGGGCCAAGCTGCTTCCCAGTATGCAAACGTTTTGAAAAACATTCATAAGGCTCTTGTTTCATGGTCAACCAGTGAATCAAATGCATGAGAAAAAATAAATCTATTGAGGAAAATGGATAATAGGAGTGGGATAGGGATTAAAATTTTATGGTGTCCGATCCAATTTAAATTTATTTTGTAATATTAAATAATTTGTTGTTTTATTTTAAATTTCATTTTTTTATAATGTTTTTTTAATTTAATAATAAATTGGTCGTAGTAATCACTATTAAAATCACACGTGCCATATTTTTAAGTTAAAGATTTTTTCTACTTATTTCATTTATTTAAAACAATTTTTTAAAAAATTTACTTAAATAAACACGTAATCCAAATAATTCGGCTGAAATAAGGCTTAATTACCTACTTAGTCCCTATGTTAGGAGGTAATTTTTTGTTTAGTATCCAGTTTTAAAAATATAGACATTTGGTACCTATGTTTTGAAATTTGTATCAATTCAATCCTATCCAGTTAACGGCGTTATAATTGATGCGAGAAATTAAGGACGTTAATGATAGCCTGGGTGGAATAGCTATCAAATGTTTGAATGCATCTTCGTTAACGTCCTTAATTTCTCGCATCAATTATAACGCCGTTAACTGGATAGGATTGAATTGATACAAATTTCAAAACATAGGTACCAAATGCCTACATTTTTAAAACCGGGTACTAAACAGAAAATTACCTCCTAACATGGGGACTAAGTAGGTAATTAAGCCGCTGAAATAACTATCAACATAACAATTTGTATAATACTAATCCAATAAATTAAATCATTAAATATAAATTTAATCACTATTAACAATTTAACTTCTTTTTTAATATAAATAACCTATTAATATTTTTTACTATTGACAATTAAATAAAAATAAAAATTACATAATAACTAAAATATTTGTCTAAAAATCAATCACGTTGGATCAACTTAAGCCTGGCTATGCTAAATTTACTCTTTTGCTTTTTTTTATACACTTTAAAATTTTATTGCATGATTTCCACTCCTATTCTAACTATGGATGTTAGGTCAGTTATGTTTACTCGCAATTTAATAAAAAAATCATTTTCTTAAAAAATATTTACAAATATTTTAAAATCTGTAATACCACGGATACATGCAAATATCTGATAAATATTAAAATAAAATTATAAAAGATATACAAAATATAATATAAATTAAATTAAATTATAATTAAATTTAATTTTATAAACTATAAATTAATTTTAGTTTAATTAAATTTAATAAAATATAAATTATTTTTTATTTTATTTTTTGTAAATAACGACGACATGATAATATAATATCCACAATCCGTTTATAAGTAAGTGTTAAAACCTCACTGTCTGTAACTCATAGTAAATATCCGCAAATTCATTGCAAATTTTATTTACAAATATTCACAAGTTCAAATTTTTTTACATCCCTAATTCTAACTCAGTTTCGATATTCTTGATATACTACATCATCATTTCTTTGATAATATTTTTTTATTTCTTCGTTCCTTTCGATCTATTAATTTCATTAGATTTTTCATGATCTCGACACTTTTACCAAAATCATCTGAAAAAGATACTAATTAATGAAAAGATATTTTCCTGATTTTCATAGAAAATCTTAAAAGAGCTAACGCTTTGTGTTACTTAACATTCATGTCTATAAATTGACGGAACAAAAACGTCACCTTTATTTCTTCAACGCACTCAACATTCATCACTTCCTTAATATTTTCTTCGATTTCTTCGTTCCTTTCGATTTAAATTTATTTAATTGCATTTTTCTCGATCTTTATACCTTCATCAATTAGAAAAAGTTTTGTCCTAATAAAATATAATACTTACTTCAATCACAACCAAAGCAATAAAATACAACACCACATGCTAAAGTTTCGTTTTTTATTATAAAAAGGATTCTACTGAATATAAAATCCATTCTAAGAAGATATTTCCTAAATCATTTGAAATTTGACAATACTATATCAATGCTGTCAAAATTAACTTGATCCATCACAAGTTTAAATAAGATTGAATAAAAATAAATAAATTTTAAATATAATTTATAAGAATCTGATTAATTCATCAACGTTTAATTTTTATTTTTTGAATTAAAATTTATTTAAATTAAAATTAAAAATTTACTATTATTTAAAAAAAAATTATAATTAAATAAACAATCATTTAACCTAAAAATTTGTAATAAATAAAACCACATTCAAAATTTTTAAATGAATGAAATTGAATTAATTCATTAAATAATTAATCATTATAAATGAAATTAGCTTTTGACATCATGACACAATGTAAAGACGATAGGTGGTTGAAAAAGTGATCCATGTGAGGAATGAAAAGGGAAATATTCCTTTCTTATCTTTGTGCCGACCTTTTTCTACAATATCATGTTTCAAAGATTCTGAAGCAAGATCATAGTGTAAACCCTGCATATCGAAAAAAGTGTTTTCTGTCGTTTACTTTGCCGACTTAGTTATATAATCACTTTCCCATTTTCATTTTGCACTTCTCAGATTTGCTTAATTCCCAGGCTTCGTTTGGTCCATTATTATACACTCAAAAGGAGCAAATTCTGCAACAACCACTCCTTATTATTTTGACCAGCGAAAGAAAGCACCAAGAAATACCAAAAGGGATGTTTATAAGTAACTTATTCTTCAAAACGGGCTTTTAAAATCATGTTGCAAGTGAGATTTAATATTAGTCAGGAATTCGTTCGGCTTTTAAGGACTTAAATTTAGATTTAATTTTTTTTTTATATATAAAATTAATTTATAGCCATATGTCGGGCATAAGGTCAATATCAAACATTGATTGGTCATGAGATCAATCGAGACATTGTGTTGACTAAATGGTTATAAACTCTGAAAAATTTTAAACACAACATATAATCAAGTTTACAAATAAGTCGTACTTATGAGATATTCGATTGTTATTATAAATTTATTAATCATAAATTTATGTAGAAAATTATAGATCCAAATGATAGGATCGATATTTGTGAAAAAGACACTTTGATGTTCAAATTAGTAATATGATAGATCGATAATCTTAATAAAAATTAAATTTACAATAAATACAATTACCTACTTTCTTGTCTCAAATTTATTTCGTAATCATAAGCTCATGTTGAAAACTATAAATATAAGTTTGAGATGAGAAAGTAAATAATTATATTTACTGTGAATTTAATCTTTATTGAAATAAACTATCAACTATATCACTGATTTGAACATGGGATGAGTTTGATTTAAAGATACTTAAATTCATTTAAGTGTAAAAAAATATTTAATCATGATCTTCACTTATATCCAAAACAATTTATAAGATCACAAGTGTTATAAATTAATTTTATTTATGATCAATATAATTATATAAAATCTACACAACATTTCATTTATTGGTTGACTCTAATTCTTTTAATATATATTGTTTTGGTTTGTTGAGACAAAATCAAATTTTTTTCTCTTTATGTGTAAACGAGAATTCAATAATACCATCAATGTGTAATAAATTTTGTCACAATATCTCAAAATTTAGTTTATAAATAAATATGTAATAAATTCTATCACAATATCTCAAAATTTAATTTATAAATTTCTGAATAAATTTCATATTATCAGTAACTTAAATACAGTTTAAATGTGTAACATCCCAAAATACAGTAATCACCATAAATCAGAATTAATTACAATTAACAGTAATCACAAACAGTCTTTGTATTAAATCAGATTCACAAAAGCCTAAACGGCATCAGTATAGGGAACGCTTATAAACGCATACAAAGGAAACCCAAAACGGACGTTCTTATATGCACAAAACAACGTACGCAAAATAGGGGGATACATGATTAAGACGAACGGCCTTACAAAATACTTGGCCGAACGTTCTTTAAGCACTAATATTTACAATTCCTATTCTAACGAGCGCCTCTAAGGCTCGGCCTTCACTTCAACCTCTACCAGATTGGCTTCATCCAAATTTTCTTCTTCCAGCACTTGCTCAAGGGATGCACCACCATCTGCTCACATCCACAACGGATGATCATTGCATTTGGACAAGACGGATATACATGAACAGTAGACAACACAATGGAAATGCAAGGGTAAGCTTATAATATTTAATTTATACAATCAACACATACATTTACATTTCAAAACACACATACAGCATGTGATTCATCAAATAATAATCATAGAAAAATGTAATATAAGACAGACCGTCCGGACTGTATGAACCATGTAGTTACAAGCGTCCTTGCACCCGAGTGGTGTAGTAACTGATCAATCCCCAGCTGCCACTCGAGGTTAACCCTATCTGTCCGGAGTACTCAATGGACTAGGGCCTCCTGCCATTCCCACGCATGAATACCCCCTTCTACTTGAAGAGGCGTATCACGGAATATCAGGATGGACCGCGAGGCTTAACTTATCCAGGTTCATACTTTACCATTCAATATTTCACACATCTGAGACGTTCCTCCTTGGAACGCTCATTAAATCCACTTCCAATGATTCATTCAAAATATCATTCGCCCAAAATGACCCGTTCTCTTTATTCACATTTTCATTCAGTGTTCCATTCTCTTAACATTAACAACATGCATCCTTTAATCAATTAAAACGAAAGTATTCCAGTTTGTTTGACCACACGTTTCTGAACAAAAGAAACAAACTCTTTTCCATTTACGGACGTTAAGAAAACCTAAATAATTTAAATGGGATTGAATTTAGAAGATCAGTATAATACTTAGAAGATTTGGAGTACAAGAACTTTATGTTGAATAAAGAGGATAAATACCTTACAAAATGACTTGGATAAATAATCAGAGTAATTGTAAATCAGAAAATAACACTTACTGTCAATGACCGAACGTTCCATAAATAACCGTGGACGAACGCCAGATATGTTCGCTCAGAATTCAATAATAAGGACGAGCGTTCAGTTATAAAACCGAACCCTACTTGGACGAACGCTGGGTCAATGACCGAGCACAAATCAGAACGAACACTTCGGTATAAGACCGAGCGCCAATTGGGACGAACGTTCGATATAAGGCCGAACGCTCTGTAGAACGAACGTTCGACACAAGGTCGAACGACATTAAGGACGAACGCTCGACTTAAGGCCGAACTTCATTGATGACGAACGCTCGACTTAAGGCCGAACGTCATTGAGGACGAACGCTCGACTTAAGGCCGAACGTCACGTATTTATAAAGTTTCAAATATTTATCTATACTGAGCTGAACCGAACGCTCATTCACTAATAACGGGGACGCTCGTTCTCGAGCAGAATTCTTTCCAAATGAAAGAATTCCAATCTAAGTTATTTAATGAAAACCGAACGGTCTAAGACCGTACAGTGACGAGCGTCATTTAGCAAAGGGGATGATTTAAAATTTCAGATTTCACAAACTTAACAGAATTTTCCAGATTTCCATCTTATAAACCTTATAACTTTCATTCCAGATTTAATTCACCTTCAACTTCACCATCATACAGATTTCAACATTTTAATAATTCCAACTATACAATAATCATATTCCATTCATACATAATCAAATCAATCATGCATTTAAATCAAGATCAACAACATATAATACATACGAGCAGTGTTCGTTCACAACAGATCATTCCAACCAGAATTCATATCAGTAAATTTCCATAGCAGCTCAAACTTCAGAGGTATCATACATGCAAATCAGAATATAGAACATACAGTATAAATTAAACATATAAGCTTCCCTTACCCGGATTGGATTTCAAGCTTGTCCTAGATAGAAAATGGCTTTGTCCAACTACGCTTTTCTTACGTTCTTGACTCTTCCAAAATAAAATCTAACCACGGAATGCAGATCACTTAGAATACATGTTTGCATGCAACCAAAACCCTATTTTTTTTTTCCAGAATCCTAAGGATGAGCTACGGAATGAAACTTACCAGTTTCAGTTCTTGAAGCTGTTCGGTCCAGTGAATAGCTCTCAATGCAGTGGACGTTTCTACGGTGCTGGAAATGGAATCGGAGGAGAAACGTGAGAATTACAGTAGAGAGAAGTTTAGGGTTTTTAGAGAGAAGTTGGAGAAGATGAAGGGGTGAGCTTCGTGAGGAAGAAGGTGAGTGGCGAGAGTGAGAGGAAGTGTTTTTAGAGAAATCATTTTCTCCCCCCACGTCAAACGGTCCTGCACTCACTTACTGCCACCTGTTTCCCACTACAGATTTCCTAAGGTTCTAAAATGACACATGGCAGGCTTGCATGCGGTGCAAAGTGGGTTTTTAATTTCCCTGAGCCGTGATGTGGCGTGTATTAATGGTGATGTAACAGGGATTTGCAGTGCTAATTTTCTAGGGTCTCACAAAATGGTAATAATCTTATTTAAATTTAACCTTAATTTTCCTTTAAAATGACCGCCAGAGTATGTGACAGATTTTTTTAAAATTTGAAATTAGCAAAACCGTTCAGTTTTGAATTGACGAAAGCAAATTGACCGAATCAGTACGGAATGATCATACCATGCCGAGATCAACTTCAATAAATATTTAAACATTGTTTTATTTCGTATAACATCAAACAAACTTAAGTTTTTGTCAAACCAAAATTCCAGTTGTGCACGCAAGATGGGCACACTTTTCAATATGAGATAAGTAAAAAAAGTCTAAAATTTCTGTTATATAAGAAAAGCTAAATGCATATTTTAATTTTTTTTGGTAATGTTAGATGGGAATGACACCGCATTTTGATGATTTTGAAAGTGGGGGCCGATAGCCCATAAAAGCGCTTTTTTATATTGAAAAAGTCCTTTTTGAGGCATGGTGCATTACAATCATTGATGGTTGGAATATTACAGTATAGACAAGAAAAACGTGATTTTATATTACAATATTACTTTTCAATGCGTTGTTTGAGACATTATGATTGAAAACAGATAATTCAATTTCGGATTCTGAACCCGTTTTACAAACACTGTGTTTTAGGCTTCTCTGGCTCTGCCTCCATGTTTCGTCAAATCTTATCATATTTTACATTTTTACATGCAATACCACAAAAATTATTTAAAAAATATATAAACTGTACCGTCCGGTCCTCCCGACACATAGACCGAGCGAGCGGTTAACCTAATGCTGCTCATCCAGGTCACAATCAAGACCGCACGTCCGAGCTAAGACTGACCTATTGGCCAACCGTACATAGAACGAGCGGTCCTCCAAGGTCGTCCATTTAGGTCGACCGATAAGACTGAGTGTCCATCATGACCGATTGGCAGAATCGAGTGGCTTCCCACCCAGGTTGACATCTTTGGTCGGTCACCCTGCTGACCAGCCGTCACGCCCGTCCCTCACTATGTCGACTACGCGGTTAAATACTAATGACTCATTAAAACCCTTAATGAAGATTAAGGTATGATTGGACCGTTTTCAGGCCTACAAAAGGTAAAAACCCATTACAATCAGTATAAATAAAGGTCTCAGGTATGATTTCTGGACAGATTGCTTACAATGCAATATGCACATGCATTACAGACCACTTGGTCATGTTACTGACTTAAGCGTTGGAGTGCCTTTGACAGGTACACGACCGTCCGGCTTGGAGAGCGATGAGGGAGAGGACGAATACGACAACCAGGACTTGAAGACGAGAAAGCCCATTCGGCCCTTCCCAGCGCGTCCAGCCCTCAGCCAAGAGGTTACCGTCCAGTTTTCACCAGCTTCTAGTGCACCTAGAGACAGAGCCGCTCAATCTGCTTCAGCTCGTGAGAAAGCGTTCGTCCGTCACCAAATACCCGTCCGATCCGTAGCATGCGATATCATTCGTCCGCCACTCTTTACCGTTCCTGAGTGTTTTCACAGGGTTCCACTAGATCCGGTCAAAACATAAACTAATTTTTATTTATACTAAAATTCTTTTGTAATACATTGAGCAGTATCAATATGCTATTGTGTGTGTGTTTTAAGTATATAACTTGGTTTTTAATTTATTAGAAAAACAATATAACTTTTTCTTAAAGTATATAACATTTTTTTAATTTATTAGAAAAATCAATATGCTATTTTGTGTAACAGTTAAAAGTATATAAAATATGCTAAAAAATTTATCAGAAAAAAATCAATTAATAACTTGGTTTTTAATTTTTCTTTTACTGAGTTTTAATATTTATTAAATAAAATTAATTTGATTTATTATATTAATATAATATTTCTTTTAGAAATAATTTAATCTTTATATTTACAGGTTAGGAAAAGTGTTCGTGTTAAAATTTGGAACCCATATTAAAACAAAAAATTTCAAATATAAAAAGATATACAAACTTTAACCCAAAACATATTTCAGAAGTTGTTAATATCAATATAATAAAATCAACTATTTTTAAAATATATTAATTAAATTGAGTAAAAAATTAAAAAAATCAATATGATGGAGTGTATGGAACAAAATATTAATTAAATTTAAAATAATATTAAGCGATAATAATATGGATGAGATATTTCTTTTGATAGAATATACCACTTCAATATACAAATTAAAACGGGAATTTCAAACTGAAAATTTGTTGGGTATTGACTCATTGGGATGGAGCAATTTGAATTAAGAAAAAATAATTATAAATTAAATAAAAATAAAAAATAAAATATTAAGTTAGAAAGTGATTGAAAGCTAACAGGATAAGGGAATACAAAATAAAGATACGCTGATTTCTTGAAAATGAAGACGTGAATACAATCTTTAAGTAACGTAAATTAATAAATAAGTTATAATTTATGAGGTTTAAGCTTATACGATGTAATCTTTCAACCATTTTATTATTAATTTTATATATTTTTTACTACATTCTTGGAACTTGGTGCCTCCCTTTTGTCAAATCTAAATTTAAAAAGCTCCACATCAACCTTATTAGTAAGGAAAATGATACTTGAACAACCATTTTTGACAACATTTAGACACGCGCACACGTGTCAAAATCTGAGTGGTCCATTTTCATTTAATTTTTCCAACTGGACTACTCAGATTTTGACACGTGTGCGCGTGTCTAAATGTTGTCAAAAATGGTTGTTCAAGTGTCATTTTCCTATTCGTAAATCGTGTAAATTGTATATCGTGTTTAATTTGTGACGTGTATTTCTATTTGAGAAAATAAATATAGCTTTGGGGAAAAAATTAACATAACTGAGTTCAAATTCTCAAAATGTAGAATGAGCGCATGCTTCAATTATCTTTTAAAGTGTGAAAATAAGGGTTTTTTTTTTTCTAGCAATAAATCATTATAAAAAAAACTCATATAACATGATTTATTAAAGTAGATTTTTACGCACATTAGGAGTTAAGATTTTAGAAAATTAAATTTTGTAATATAAATTATATCATTATGTCAAATGTTGAAAACATATTAAAAAAAAAGTGTTCTATGAGAAAACGAGTTACGTAAAGTTTTTCAATTTTGTCTTATATACAAAAGTGATATATACATATTTACTAACTTTAAAAATTTTAAATATTAATTAGATATGTTCAGAAATGAAAAAGTTAAACATATTATAAAAAAAAAATACTTAATATTTTGGATTTGAGTTAATCTAAGTATAAGTCTCTTAGGTAAATTCTACTTATTTTTAATTTCTAGAATAAATCTATGTAAAGATCTATCATTATAACTTGTGGTTTATTTTGGTAATTGATTTCCATAGAGAATGTTATATATGAAGATTCTATATATAAGTTTTTTTTTGTGACAATAATTTTATCAACCTTAATATATTATTTTGACAAAATAATAGTATATAAAAGTCACAATTAAAGTACTAATGATTGGTATATGGAAATATGAAAATGACATATCTTAACAAAAAGATGATTAAGAATGGAATATAGATCTAAGTCTAGTGTTAATCAAATATATAATTTATAAATAATTTAAAGAAAAAAAATAATATAAATTTGTTACATTAAATTTATCTAATTCTTTTAATATTTATACCCAATTCAAAAAATTATAAATTATTTATATCTATATTTAATTTTAAAAAATATTACTCATACTCTATTACAGTATTTTGCGAATACGAAAATTAAAATAAAACGAGATAATAACTTGAAATAAGATTCTAAAAAGATAAAATAAAAACTTATATTTCCAAAATCTGACAACGCTGCAGTATCCCCGTTCCCTGCTGTATATCTATGTAGCTGGCAAATGCATAAAGATGTACCATGATTTTCATAAAATAATAATATTGTAAAATAATTCATATTAACAATAAAAAAAAGAGACATAATAATTTAGATTACTTTAATAATTTTTTAATTATTCATCGACTATAACATTATTTTATATTTTTATATTTCCTTAGGTGGTTGAATTTTCTTAAAATAAAAAACTTATATTTTTATTTTATTTTTGTAAAATAAAAAAAACATTTATTTTACTAATAAGTGAGTAAATTATTTTTTATTTATTAAATAAAAAATATTTTTAGCATATGCTAATTTAGAAAATAATTAAATATACTTTTATTCTTTAATTTCAAGAAAAAATAAAATTAGTTCTTCTTCAAAATTTTGAATTATTACAGTATTTAGTTTTTTTAACCAAATTCTATTAATTTTATTAAAAATTTTAAAAATATTTCTCAACTAACATTTGAAAAACATGTCAAACGATTAAAATATTATCATAAATATATTTAAAAGTTAAATAAATTGAACAAAATTTAATTAAATTAACATATTTATAAAAGTTTGATATTATAAATACATTTAAATATCAAACAAATTTAATAAAATTTGGTTAAAAAAATAAACTCACATATTTAAAAATTAAGAAAATAAATTAGTCAATTTTTTAGTAATATTTGTAATAGTTTTATACGAAAGTTTGGTATAACTTTGAAAATCAGATATTTTATTTATTTTAATTCACAAAAATAGTTTTACGAGAGAGACAGTAAATTATTACATACTCCACCTTAAAGTTGTACCCGAATAATAATAGGTCCGAATCAAAGAAACTGAGAAAATTTTTGCTATAAAAAATAAAAAAAGAAATTAGGTCAAGTTGCTTCCTTGAACTTTACTCAAAGAAAGAGAAAAGAAGAGACAGTCATGGATACATCCATGTCTTTATCTCTTAAGGCATTCATCCAGAGATGTTCAGAAAATACACACTTAATACCCTTACCTGTTTTTCCTGGACCACGCGAAAACCCCATCATTTTTTTGTCTTTATTATAATTCTCTTCACCTCATACTCAAAACAAACCAAACCAAACCCATCAAACATTCAACAACATAAACACAACACAAAGCAGAGAAATGAAGATCCAGTGTGATGTCTGTCACAAAGAAGTCGCCTCCTTCTTCTGCCCTGCAGACGAAGCAGCTCTCTGCCATGCTTGTGATCGCACCATCCACCATGCCAACAGGCTCGCTCACAAACACAAACGCCTCTCTCTCGGCCACCCCACCTCCATAGCCGCCACTCTCTGTGATATCTGTCATGTACCTCCTTTTTTCTTTCCCTTCTCTGTCACTGTGTTTTTAAGCTTTAAACTAGTCCCATATTGATCAAGAATCAAATCTGCAGAGAAGACATACAGCATAAAACATCTCACGTTATTTAAATTCTTTGGCAGGAGAAGCGCGCCTATGTCTTCTGCAGACAAGACAGAGCTCTCCTTTGCAGACAATGTGATGTTTCCATCCATGATGTCAACGAACATACCAAGACGCACGACAGGTTTCTTTTCACTGGAATAACGCTTGAAGAAAAAACCAGAACAACCTCAACCTCGTCAACCTCAAACCCCGCACAAACTTCACTCTCGAACGAGAACATTGATTCTTTTGCTTCTTCTCGCACACTTAATAACTCGAGTTCGGTTCTCACTGGAATAACGCTTGAAGAAAAAACAACCTCAACCTCATCAACCTCGAACGAAAACATCGATCCTTTTGGTTCTTCTCGCACAGTTTATAACTCGAATTCGGTTTCAACAAGTAGCTTATCCGAGTACTTGATTCAGACCATTCCCGGTTACTGCATGGAAGACCTTTTAGATGCTTCGTTTGCTGCATCAAATGCTTTCTCTAAGGTATCATATTTAGTTGCAATTTAATTAATAATACTCATTAATTACGGTTAACTTTAATTAAGTGTTTATTTTTGTTTCATTCAGGATTATGAGTTTCCGAATGAAGATGTTCAAGTTAGCATGTGCTCCATCCCACTGCAAACTCAATTTAACACTGCTTCGAATGTTTATCCTGAAATGCCAAAAGCTAAAGCCGGTGAAGGATACTCAGATTGGATTCATAATTCTGATTCCGCAGCCTATAAAGTTCCATCGATTACTTCTCCTTTAGTAAAAAAAATTAAACGCTCTCGTTGATCTGATCAATTCTATGTGAAAATTTGTTGCAGAAATGAGTTATTTTTCTGCAATTTTTCTTATTTTGTACGAAGATTCATGGAAACCACCAAAACCCCTACTTTCTCGAGATCCTAGTTGGATGGCTCTTGTTTTCAGCATTTTTTTCTTTCAAAATTTTAATTTTTCTTCTTTTTTCTGTTGGAAGTTCACTTAATAAAATTTACAAGTTAAATTGAATTTAAAGTTTATATTTTAATATTCTTAACATGATTCATGAATTTGAATATATTATAATAAGATTTATTGTTGATTGATATATTATTTTAGTTATAGATTTATTTACTAATATTTAGTTGTAGACTCTAAATATATATATTTTAGCATAAGAAAAACGTGTGGAAAATAATATCAGTTTTGAATAAATGCAAACTACATCTTATAAATTAAAATTTTAAAATGGTAAATTCGAGTTAAACTTTGAAGTCTAACTTTTAGGATTTTCCATTATACTTTTATGGAACGAAATACGCCTTTAAGTATAGTACTCTTGGTTCTTAATAAAATGGGTTCAGCTAACACCTTTTTGCACTTCTATGAGAACAAAATATCTGAGGGCCATCGTATGTGCACTGTTGTGTAAATATCTTATCGTTTTATTAATTTTTTATTTTGTGTTTTGTTTTGCTTTTACAATAATTGAGTAAACGCTCATAAGCAAATAAGTAACCGACAGTTGTATAGTTGGAGAAAAATAAGCATGTATTGCAATGGAGAAACTTTAAATAAACAACAAAACCAAATAAATATAAGGATGGTTGCGAGTAAAATAATTAGAGTTTATCATTATATATTATATTTAAAGTATTGTCAGTTTTGAAGAATAAAATTCTATTACAGTTTTATATTTAAAAGGCATATATTAGAAAATAGAAAAAAGAAATAATATTGAAACTGCTTTATACTTTAATTTTTAAATAACTTAAAATCATTAAGTGTGATAGAAATAAAGATAATTTGAAATAAAATAATGTTAATTTGCTTGTAATTAACTCTTCATTAATCCTCTGAGAACCCAAAATTTGAGATTTAAAAGAATGGGTTAGTGTATTAGGCTAATAGAATCAAATTTTTATTTTAGTATAAGATAGATTTTTGAACGTTCATTTGCTATTTTCACTATCTCTCTAAAATCTCAAGTTCTTCCAAGTTCTCTTGTTTCTCTCTAACCTCCACACTTACTGACTCAGTGCATGTCCGTTTAGGTGGTGTCCAAGCGTCCACAGCGTAAAGGGCTTTATTTTGAACCGATTAATTCTTTCATTCGGACCGGTAAGTAGTTCTCCATTTTCCTCTGCTATTTTAAAACCTAGAACATACAGTTCTACTGGTTGCATGTATCTTGTGTTCTCCCTTTGCTAAATCTTGAGCTGTAAGAGTCGTTTTCGTCACCAATGTGGTGGTTGTAGGGTTTTGTCTAGGTTCTTGCTGAGTCCGACACTGTTGAGTCGTTTTTTTGAGCTGGGCTACTCAACTCTAAGGTAAGGGGAGGTAGAAATACTTCTTTATAATTAGTTGCATGTATGTGTATATACTGAGTTATGTATTATTTTTGCTGCTTGGTTTGGATGTTAAGTTTTGAGTAGATGGAATGATATGTATTGCATGTGTTGAAGTGTTGAATTTGTCAATCTGTGAGTTGATGTTAATAAACTGTATTGGATGCGTTTGACTGTTGGAATGGTTCATGTTAGAAGTATTTTGAGTAGAAGGTTGTTGTAACCTGGTTTTGGCAGAAGCATAGTGAAATATTAGTGTTTTGAAACTGTTAAAAGGAAGTGAGATAGTAATTTTGAGCTTTGGATGTCCAAAGTGTATTTGGGCTATTCGGGAAGTTTCAGCAAGTGTATTGTGACTTGTTTGAGTCACTAAAGTGGTCCAAATAGGTGCAAAGTGTTAAAATTGGGTTTGGGATCCTCAAGTGATGATAATTGAAGTTGAGGAGTAAGAGTTGAGTTGTAATCACCTTAAAATTGTATTATGATGGTTTAGGAACATCTAGACAAGTTTAATTAGGTGTAAAACATGAATTAGGGGTGTTAGAAATTGGAGAAAAGGCCTAGAAATGGTAAGAGAGTGTGTGAGTTGCATAATTCTGCAGAATTTGCGTTCTGCAGATTATGCAGACTCGCTGAGCGAACTGTTTCGCACAGCGAGTCACCCTGGCGAGATGTTCTCTGTCAGGGCATTCGCACAACGAGTTGGTGCGCTGTGCGAATGGCTAGAGATGGTTTCTCTTTGTTTGGTGATTCGCATAGCGAATCTGGGCGCTGTGCGACTAGTGGTTGTCTGGAAAATGCTAGTGTGATTCGAATAACGAATTTGGGGCATTATGCGAGGGTTTAGGGTCTGATAATGTGTAGCAGAATTTTCAGTTTAGCATAGCGCACATACTTGGTGCGCTGTGCGAATGGAATTTAGCATAGCGCACAGACTTGGTGCGTTGAGCGAATGTGAGTGAGTAAAATCCACTATTTTTGTTATTCACACAGCGAGTTTGGTGCGTTGAGCGACTTGCCCAGAACCTATTTTTATTCTTTTTATTCCTGTTTTATGATAACTTTGAACTATGTTTTGATTATTGGAATGGTGTAAAAGTATCTATGATATTGTATGATCAGTGAGGTTATATGTTTGGATTCAATGTGATAATATTATGGTATTTGGTTGTTCATGTCTTGAGCTAAGTTTCAAAGTGACAGTATGGTTGATAGACGTAATTCCATGGATCTCAAAGGGAGCTTACATGGTGGTGTCCTATGTCATTGAACGTAATTCCATGCTCTTCAAGGAAAGGATTCATGGTTATGCCCTTAGTATGTTCTAGAATGATTTGCATGGTAGCTCAGTCTTGGGGGTTATCCTAAAACTACAATGGTCAATCATTCTCAAGTAGAGAGGATTGAATCATGTCGTGAGTAATAGCAGGAGGTCCTAGTCTTGGGTGCTTCCAGTATGGTCCAAGGTGAGTGATAACGGACTAACCTCGTGAGTGTGGTAGGGTGAAACCCATTACCAATGGCTTTGCAAAGCAGTAGAGGCCACCACGAGTGCATGACCCGTAATAGCTCGGCAATCATTCTAAGTCCAGACGAGTCAAGTTTAAAGTGTAACAAGTTGTGTTAAGTGACCCAGTATATATGAATTAAACCTGCATGTTGTGTGTGATTGTTATAACATGATTTTTGTATATCTAGCTCACCATTCTGCTTGTGATTTTTTGTTTGTGTTGTGTTTTCTGTTGCAATGATCAACCATTTGGATGTGAGCAGAAGTAGATGAGGTGCCTCTGGAGCATGTTTTGGAAGGAGATGATGTTGCAGCTTAGTCTAATTAGGACTCTTAGTTCTTCCTTATTTTTTTGAAATACTCTATTGTATGAGTTTTAAATTATGACTCAAATTGGGATGACTGTAAACTTAACAACTTTATTTATGGTCTACTCTAACTATTCTCTTATATTAAAATATGAACTTACTATTGTATACTTTTATATAATCTGAGATGTTAAAATAGTTTAGTAATTTCAATGTTAAACTTCTGCTTTAAAATATAGTATATTAATTAAAAAATAGCGTTTTTATATTTTAAGACATACTATTTTGTATATGTTTAACAATACCGAATAGTGTGTCTCGCATAATTTAATGCATACAAAATAATGTTTTATTTTAATCTCTTAACTTTATAATCAAAATTATAGATTTATTTATTTTATCAATGCGTTACTTTGCGTGTAAGAAGAGAATCGTTACAATAGTATAATATAATAACCACAAATGTAAGTCATTGATTTATGTAACATATATATTTATTTATATCAACAAATGTTGATTAACACATTAATAATTGAAGTGTTTGTGCATGTCATCTTAAAATTTACGCATATCATTTTATATGTCCTATAGACATCACATTCACATATAATATCATGAGACCAATCATAATATACCCTTAATAACTTTAATTAATTATACACATGTGTTAAGTTTAAACATTAGAAAATCTACATATATGATATTATCGTCTTTTTTTATACTTGACTGAAAGTAAGAGATATTATCATTCATGTAATTAATAAAGTTTCATGTTCGTGAGATCTGTTTTTGTTGTAGCTTATTCGACTTTCGATACTTAATATTTGGCTTAATACTTTATTTTGTCTCCAGTTTTGTTCGACAATGTCAAATTAGTCCATCCTTTAAAACGTACGTCAATTACGTCTCTACTTAATAAAATTTATATCAATGAAATCCTTTCCGTTAAATCCGTACAAACAGCATTAATAGAAGAGAGAGAAAAATAATTAACGCCCTTTGTACGGATTTAACGGAAGGGATTTCATTGATATAAATTTTATTAAGTAGGGACGTAATTGACGCACGTTTTAAAGGATGGACTAACTTGACATTATCGAGCGAAATTGGAGACAAAATAGAGTATTAAACCTAATATTTTCTTTAAAGGTTCAATAAGCAAAAAGAGCTAAGATACGTCTTTTACAAACATCACAAATTCAATACTTGTTACTTTCTTAGTAAATACCTCTCAACATTATATAATCAATTTCACATTACATACACTCGCATTTCACAACTCATCATTCCCAATTATATTTTTTTATATGACACAATTAATCTAACAAATTAATTTAAATACAAAATTTTTCATTTTCTATATGACCGTTGGATCATTGGATCAAATGGTCCAAACAATCTATCACCTCTTTAACATTACCATAATGCTTTTTTCGAGACTGTACGGTTATAATTTATAGTCTACCATCATTCAAAACAATTCTACATAATTATAATTAACTTATGACAAAATATGATTATCACTAATTTGAATCATAATTAGTCTGCCAATAATTCTAAATTCATTCTAAAATCTATAATATAAGTTTGATGTGAGGACGTTTAATATACATTAATTGTTATAACTGCAGACCTTTACATTATATCGGAGTACCTTATACAACTGATCTTTCATTTTGATTTAAGGAACCTTTAAGATGAACGAGGACGAAGACATACATTCGAACATTCAGAACATAGTCAATAAATAATCTCAATCCTAACTCGAACACATATAAATACTTAACCATGTTTTTCTAAATATAAAAACACATTCTTACAGATCTTTAAATTTTTGAAGGGATATTAGCTTGAGAAAAAAAAACTCTTAAATTCTAGAATTATGGTATAAATAAGATTTGAGCCATATCAAATCTCTCTACGCTGGAATTCTTTTGTTTCAGTGAATTTTTCTTTCTCTTGAACGAAAATACAAAGTTATGTAAAACATTTCTTCATTGGAAGACTTATGTTTAGAGCAAAATTTTCTTTTATTGAACTAAAACTAATTGTGATTGAGTTTCTCTTTTCTGTTGTATTTTGCTTAAGCGAAAAGTGTACATGAATGAAAAATATAAAATCTAGAAACTTATAAATGAAGACTTATACAAGTTATTTAAGTGATACTAAAATATTTTAATCTTTATAGACAGAGAGAAAATAATATTTAATGAAATAAAAATTGAATGGATATTTTTATTTATAATTTTTTTAACTTAAAATTAAAATATTCATATTTTATCATTCAAATAACTGCTATTTTAATAAACTTCACTGACAAATTTAATTCATTAATTCGTTTCTCATAATAAAATGCACACATCTCCCAGTATATTACCAAGTGAATAGCATACATAATAAACTTCCCTCACTTTAATTTAAAGTTTTCACATATAAATCTTGTAGCTTGAATTGTAAACATGTCCGACAAAATAAAATCTAATGACACCACCTTCTGAAAAAAAAAGAAGATAACAGTGTTTGTACAACAGCTAGATGATGAAACAAGCATGGGCATTTATATAAAATATTTTTTTATATTAGGTGACTTTAAGATTATAAATGATCAATAATGTTATGTATTATCTCACCAATAATTCAACATTTGTTTTAATTTAAAAGATATATAAGTAATATTAATTAATTAATTACATGTTTACTCAATATATAATAAGTTGCACTCGCAAGTCAACCGATTTTAAAATTAAAACCCTTAACCTAACAAATAGAATGAATTAGGTTGGATTCATTCGACTAATTCCAACTCTCAAAATACTATACCTAAACTAATTTGATCCACAAATATCTACTTTATAATTGTTTGTAGAAAAATAAACAAGAGCCTATCAGTATTGCGGGTAATTAATTGAGTTTAAGAGAACAAGTACAAAATTGAAAGGTAAAAAGAAAATAATTTTTGTACATAAAATCAGTAGTTAAAATGAATAACATTCATTAATGTTATAGATGCAGAAAACAAGTTTTTTTCAAAGTCACCAAATGCTTACCCAAATATATTGTAAATTATTTATTCAAAATATCTTATGGTAGGAACTAATGAAATTTTAACGAAAAAATTATAAATGAAACCAAATATCTTATACTTAAATATGTGAGTAATAACACGAAAAAATAAAACAGTTTAGACAATTTTTCTATAAATACTTTTTAAAAATATATGATTATTTTCATGTATTACAATTAATATAGAAATAAGTAAAATGTGAAAGTTTAAAAAGATATATATTTTATAAAATTAATTTTCGATAATTAAATTTTGACGCGTGCAAGTTCCATTTTAAACATTGCATTCCATGTTTTAAATGCCGTAAGAATCATAAATAGTTTAGCAAAAATTACAACCGAACGTCATGCTTCTCTCACCACTGACATAACCTATGTGAACTTGTATGATTTGGAGAATCACTTGGTGTATAATAATAGTACACAGCACCACATTCAATTTGACTTTTCTCGAAATATCTGAATCATTGGATTGTCCTTTTTGTTTTAAAAATTAAATATTTCAAATCTTGATAACTTGTAAATTACAAGCATTAATAATGTAAATGATTAAAATTTGTTTTAATTTTAAAGTATAATTTATTTTATTACTTTAAAATGCTATGTAAGCCACTTTATTTGGAAAATTTTTAAAATAAAAGAAATTTAGCAAGAAAATGTATAAATTTTAAAAAAATTACGATGTAAAAACATTTTAAAAGAGATATCACAATCTGTGGAATATTCTAACAAGATCCTTCCTTACAACCTTCAGAAGCGTATCAAGTGCCACAATAGATAAGCAAGGTGTAAACGAATCAGCATTTCCCCACCATTTTTTTGTTTTTTTTCCACGAGAACGATATTTTTAAAAATATAGATATAATTTTATTCGTCTGAATTGAGATCCTATTTATTTTGTTTCAATGATTAAGAAAATGTATTTTTCAGTCTTTCCAAATAACGATTTATTACTTTTGGTTTATGTAGATATAATTAGTTAATATATACATTATAACGTGCTTTTAAAAATAATATTACTTTTTTAAATATAATTATTATTTTATAAAATAATATTATCTTTTATATTTTTAAATATAATAATTATTTTATGGTTTGATCCGATCTAAACCCATTTAGGTTGTGGGTAAAGAAAAAATTAGGGGTGTTGCTCCCTCCACCACCACACTTTTCTTCCTCCACCTCTCATTTACTATTTTGCCCCTAAGTAAAATTTTATTTTTAGGGTTATTTTTTAATTTTATCCATTCACAACCTATTCCACTATGAGTAAAATATTTTTCTTTCATTTTAACATTATATTTCTTCCTCTCTTTCTTTTACAAGTTGCAAAGGTTGGTGGTGGAAAGAATTATCAAGCAGTCTCCATCTTGTGGTGCAGTGTCGCTCTCGTAGTGCAGTGTGTGGAGTGGTGTAGTGTGTCTTGCTTCCTCAAGGTGCGTATTCAAATAAACCTTCAAATAAAACTAGGTTTGACATCCGTTGAAAGATTTTGACATTCGTTGAAGGATGTCTTAAAGGTTACGTTTTTTATTTTAGGGTTTCTTTTATTAGTTTATTCTTTATTTTGGAAATATTTTAATAATTTAATTTAAATGTTTTGATTTATTATTTTTGAATATATTTTTAATGTATTTTAATAATGTAAGGAAAATGAAGAAGAAAGAAACGGAGGAGGAGAAGTGAGACGGAGAAGACAGATTGGATTGCAGAGTAAAACGAAAGACAAATTATTAAACGAAAATGAGAGATGGAAAGATTGGGTGCAAGAGTAAAGTAGGAGAACTAGGTTTGAAATAAATTAAAATAGTAAAAGTAAAAAATTTTAATCTGAGGATATAATTGGAATTAAAATAAATTGGGGAGGTGGAGGGAGAAAGGTGTGATGGTGGAGGGAGCAACACCCAAAAATTAGTTCAATTTAGGTTACAAATTTTGTAGGGACTTTTTTCCTGGCCCCATCAATTTTCTTCCTGCACCTAGCAAATTTCTTCCTGCACCCCATTATTTTGGAAATATTCTTTACAAAGTCACTCAACCCTCCTATTCCGTAAATATGTTTTCGAAATTGATTTAGTGTGTTCTGGAAATAAAATCCGAAATGACGGAGTGTAAGGAGAAATTTGATAGTTTACTGGAAGAAACTTTTTAATATGGTCAGACTTCCTTTTTAGGCATTTCAGTCATAGTTAGCTATAATAAGTAATGAGAGATGCTTCTCCAATGTGCTCTGAATGAATTGTCAGTTTTCACCAAAAACTATTAAGAAGAGACGTCGCATAAGAGATGAGTACCACAGTTTCTTGGAGAAAAAAGCAATCAATGATGAATAATTATACGTCATCCTTTTTTTTTCATAACAAACTCACTGTGTAGAATAATCGTTACAATGTGGTAACTAACAAAAAAAGCTAATAATCTTTCGAAAAAGTTGTCACTCAATAAAATAAAATCCTGATAAGATGTATTCAGTAGATTATGACTTAGAATATCATCTGCAGTAAGAGTCTATCCTCAAAGATTAAGAATAATTTTATCAAAAAGCGAGGGATTAAAAACAACTCTTTTAATCTTAATGCAAAAAAAGAGAGAATAATACTTAAATTTGATAGACTAAAAATACACTTAAAACTTTAATAAATTAATAAAAATGTCCCAAATAATCCACCTAACTACATCATCATAAACAGTGTTATTTAACTCCCAAAACTGAAAAATGTATTTGGCAAGAATGAAAAGTTCTAAGTGAAGGAGAAAAGATATTTAAACTTTTTTTAACATCAAATTGTTGTTAAACTTAATAAATATTTGAAAAATAAAGCATTCAAAAGGGTAATAATCTTGATTCCAAAAAGCACTTAGACTTCTGAACTACCTTCACCGATAACAAAATACGTATTCTACATTTTTCTTGTCCTGCCAATCTAACATTTGGTAGTGTTTTTTTTTTTTTTTTTCTTTTTAGTTTAACTGTGTAACTTGGTAAGTTTGGTATAATTGGCGTTCATAAAAACCACAAACAACCTTCGACCGATCAATTAGTAAATTTCAATTAATAATGTTCTACTAAATGGGTTCAAAAATACTCAAGCTACTACAAAAAATTAGAATCATGTTTTACTAAGTAAAGTCAAAACCCTGTATCACAAGATTTTTGTTAAAACACCCCAAATATCCTAAGGGGAAAAATAGGAAACCTAGTTGTTATACTCTGGAAAAGACACACAGGATATACAACAGAAAATCTGCTGTATTACATAAAGAATAGATAGACTATGTGCAGATGTACTTCAGCAGTGTTGTTTACACCCTTTCCATTTCCCTCTTACATTCCTTTTTCCCACCCCTTGGTCTCCCCTATTATACAATTTCCAGGGTAGAGTAAAAAGACATTATCGACATACCTTTCAAACAGTTTTACATACAAAAATTCTAATGAAAGAATTGCACCTGTGGCCGCGAAGATATATTATTTCAATGAGAAACCCTGGAAATTTTTAACATACAAAAATGAAAACATGTTATAACTTTGTAAATGTACAGCAATTGAATATGGCTCGTATATAGAAAAATTGCAAGACCTTTAGTTAAAGAGTCAAGAAGTAAAAGCAAAAAGCCTATCTGCAATTTTTGTGCGGCATATTGGACATTCAGAACAAGCGAGTGAACAAGATTTACACACTGCAATGGCAAACAAGAGGTTGCAATTCAGGCTGAAAATAGAGTTAAAACAAGGAAATTGCAAAAGATGGAGGCAAAAAAAATACTTACAACAAAAATGCCGGCATGGAAGAAGAATTGCTGCGGTTGACGACTCAAAACATACTTTACAAACATGGGAATTAGTATCTCCATTGCCAAGATGCTTGAATTCTTTTTCCCTCATCTCTTGCATGCGTGCCTAAAATAGGAAGTTACAGATCAAAAAGTGTACCTATGGAGCCTTTTGTTAAATTACAAACCACAAAACTGTACAGTAAAATTGAATGCAATGCCTTCTGAGAGCTAGTCACCAAAAATATGAAGATAATTCATCATGCAGGTAAAAGTAGCAGTCCAAATACTTCTACAGTCTGCACATTGCTATATAATTTAGACCTCCTTCATACCAAACATTTGTTACAAAGAACTGTTAAAATGTAGAAAAGTCATTGGTCCTTCAGAACTTGAAAAAGATTGTTTTAGAGAAAAAATGTAAATCACTCACTGGTTAATCTTGAATTTCACATAATATGTACTGAGAGAAGTCTGAAGCATATTCTAATATTTGCTAATTGAGTTTTAGGTTAAATAATTTTTGGTACATTCAAAACTAGTCCACAATAAAATTGGAAACTACAAAAAAATTTCAGCATTTTTATTCCTAACATTGAATGCAAAGCCGGTCATAGCAATAACTTTATTGGTCTAATGATATATTCCAAGTGTGCTAATACAAATTCACATATTTATTAAATAATGAGAATAAAAATAATGAAACAACTATGTAGGTACAAATTTTAACAGTATATTTTGAAGATACCAAATATTTATTTAACTGTAGTTTTTGAAACAAAATATGTGGAGCGAGGTCTAGACATCCAAATGTGTTCATCAAGGAAGATTTTATGGCCATTTAGAACTAACACCATAAAATACTTGGGATCTATATAAAAGTAGCCAGTTCCACATTTTCCATGTTGAAAGAAACAAACAGATAAACGTCTATGGGTGTTACCTTAAGACGAACAACCAAAGGGTCTTCATTGGTTTTTTCATTTTCTTGTATTGATATATCTAAAACCTGCTCCTTGGGGACAATACTACTTTCAATGTCATTAGTTTTCAGATCGTCTACTTGAACGTCTTCATCACATTTTTTTGTATCATTGTTTGATTCCGGCATGGCAGTCCCTTCTTTCTTTAACTTAGCCACAAGAACCCACATATTTGCTAAATCATTCTCCAGCGAGGCTTCTCTTTTTTTGGCCTCTTCAACCTTTTTCCTGTATTCGTCTTCCAGAAATTCCTTCTCAGATAATGCAGCCTCAAGAGCTGCCTCTCGCTGTCTCCTAGCTTGCAATTCCATCCTCAGATCATTAGCGTCAAGATTCCATGACTCAAACTCATCCATACCAGCTCCGAAATTTTCATTAGCACGGCCAGAAATTCTCCCCTTCCTCCCAGATCTTGCATCATTGTATTTGCGGCCAACACCATTAGCTGTTTGTACAACAGAATTTCGAGTGTTAGCCTGGTCTCGCGCAGCCATCAATTCCTTTTCCAATTTTGCGTTCTGCAATGAAAGTTTAGTAACTTCCCCAGCTAAATTTTTCAACTCCACAGCAGCAGCAGAAGCCAGTTCTTTGGCATAAGAAGCCTCTTCAGAGAGTTTCTGATTCTGAACATGCAACCCGCTATTCTCTTCTGATAATTGAACCTGTTCGAGCTTCAGCTTTTCGTTTTCAATCTCCTGAATAGTGAATAAATATGACAGGCAATTCAATCAAAGCAAAACTGCAAATTGGACAAAAAAACTAAACCATTGCTAATTCTAGTAACTTCAAATATCTAGTTTCCACAGAATCCTTAAAATTAATTTTAAATAATAATACTTCATTTTAGAACTTGTAACTAACAAACTGAAGACAGAGGAAGTACGAAGAGAAGTAGGGAAGCAGTAACCAAGGGAAAAACAAAAACCTAATGTAAGGATTTATAAAGCACGTAATCCTCTTAACCATGGGGCTTCAAAAGAATGAATTAATAGTTACCTGGGATTGTATTTTCCTTTTCAGCTCATCAATGTGTTCTCCAAATGTACACTGATCAGCAATCACTAACGAGGTACCAATTGGGACTGTTGCAAGTTGCTGCTCTAGCAGCCTCACCTTTTCCTGCAATTCTCTATTTTCAGAACACTGTCAACAAAATAACAAAAGAAGGGGTGTCAAGATTCTCGTAGCAATAAGCGGTTTCTATTGCATCTTTAACTTAAAGGATGAAGAAAACAACCAAAAAGATAAACACAAACCTTATTATCTAACTGTTCTTGAAGGACACGGTTGTCTGCCGATTTTATCTATAGAGATATATTAAAAATTCTAAATTATTGTAAGCTAATAATCATTGACTAGATAAATTCATAAACTCATAATCCGTATTATATCAAAGAAATTAGCTGGAAAATATCAGAGGGTACAAACGTAATGGAAATAAATTGATGACTAGTGATGAATAATAGACATACCTCCAGCTCAAAGGCCTTTTCATCACACTGCGTCATTAACCTTGAGATTGTCTGTAACAAAACACCAAAGAAATCAAAAATTAAAAATTACCTTTATTGAAGCATTTATAGAAATACAACTTTCCAGATGTTAGAATACCAAAGAATTTCAATATCAAAATAGCCACCTGCTGCATTTCAATCAGAGAAGAGTTAGCTACGGAAGATTCACCACTCTCAATTATTCTTTGCTCTAAAATGCTCATTTGCTTCCTTTTTGCTTGGATCTCTTGCTCTAAGTTCTCAATCTGTAAAAAGAAATTCAGATTTCATATAAAGGGTTTCTACCAAAAAACTTAAATCTGCGAAGTGTCATATCAATTAGAGTTAGGTACAGAACTTGTTGTAACATGGAGCGTCGAGGTCACTTAAAAAATGTGCGTACATAAGTTTGTAGAAACATGTGCAGTCAGTGGTTTCAGGTGTAATTACGTAATACTTGTAGATTCATATTTATGGGATATATTATAAGCACTTTTTTAATTGCACAAACAGAAAAGAAAATTTATTTTATCATAATTTTCGATATTGCACACACTATATGAAATAAGCGTGCTGCAATACTTTAATAAAAATAGTAAAAGTATTTTTTTTTAAGTAATAAATAAAAAATTTGAGAAGGAAGGAGTCGCATAAGGGCTTCCAACTCCATCATTGCGTTCTGCACTGAAAATTTGGTAACTTCCTGAGCTAAATTCTTCCTGCCATGAAAAACGTAGAGTACGAGGTACACACGCATGATTTCCAAGTCATACTTTAGCACATCCGCCACTACTCTGAATTCCTTGTTTTTACGGAAAAATTAAATTATCGCAAATACTTTATTAGTTCTGCTCCGCATCTACCAATATGTTCGAAAGGTTCGCAGGATACCTGTATTTTGGAGCTTTCAGGATCATTTATAGACTGCTCCATTAAGCGTTTCAGAGTGCTGGTACTGAAAGCGATATCTCCAGCAAGCATTTTGACTTGCTCGACAAGAAGATCCATCTCATCAGACATTGTCATCCCTCCCTACAATTTAATATGCAGTTAGAAAGGAGATTTAATAAAAGCCAACACTTTTGAAGAATGAAAATACAGTGAGATAAAATAAGTCATAAAAAAGGCAATACTTTTTTAGAAACATCGCAGCGAAGGATATTGTATCAGTATTTACATATAAAATATATATATATATGTACACACACATATAGAAATCGATCATAAGTCACAAGGGAACCCCACGATGACGGCATCGAATGAGTATGAGGTTTTCACTAGCTTTTGAAATTTAGATAGGCCCTCTAACAATTTCACTATGCATTATTTTAGCCAGGACTATGACACATTTACGCAGATGAGGCATTTAATATGCAGATTATGGAATGAGACAAGCAAACACATTGTTGAGGGGGAATGGGAACATAAATCTACCGCTGGTAGTCGTATTGGTTCAGTGATGATACTGCTAGTTGGGGAGAGTTCTTCATTCCGTCTACTTGACGATCTCATATGTCTAACATCATGAGACAGATCAGATGACACAGTGGAAACATCTTTTTGACTCTCACTTTCAATCAAAAGTGATCCATCACGTAGGGCATCATAATTCTGGAAGAAAAAGGAATAAGCTAGATTTATATGGAAGGAAGATATCTTTCTGATAATAGCAAAATACTTTAATTCATATAATTAAGAAGTCAATAACCAACTGAGCCTGAAAGCGTAAAGAAGTAGAGGCTTGAATATCGCATACCCCTCACGAGAACGCCATTTGTGCTTGAAATATGGGCAAAGCTTATGCTAGATTTACCAAGGGTTAAATTTATTTATTTTTACCAAGAAAACTGTAGCAAGGATAAAATACTTGACCACTTCATTACAAATATTTACACTTCAATATATTGGGAGTGGGGATGAAAATTGGCCACAACTGCTTGTGGAGGTCAATGGCCTAGCCTCTATCAGGCAGGCTCAGGTAAAGTAAGACCTACTATAAAGCCAGGCTCGACTCTTTCATAAAAGTATATTTAATTCAAAGATCGTTTAAACTGATTGTGTCCTAAATTTCAGAACTAAGTCACGCTAAAACATTCAAACCCAACTTATATCCACCCGTAGGTGCAAAGAATTAACTAAGACTAAAATGAGCTACACGATCACGAGGTGGCCAGATTTAGAATGAGAAACTCAATCTGCACAAAAATATTGCATTACATCATGACTAGGAGCTTAAAGTACTTGCACTTTTAGAATGGTTATTAATTTAAAAAGCAGTCAAACACATTTCACACCAATTGAAGGAAAAACTCACATCATCCTCACCAACAGAGTGACTCTGATGGTGACTGGTAGCTTCAGTTACATATCCCGGAATTGCATTCTTTGATGAAACCAGAATGAGCTTTGTTAGCTTCTGGATCCGACTCATAAGAGCAACCTTCGCTTCTTCCTCTTCTTCCAATCTTGACTGCATTTTAACTTGACCTTCTTCCAACTACTCATGTCAATTGTACCAAATAAGAATCAGATCTCGAACACAAATACAAAAAACCCGATTAAGAAATGAAAAATTAAACAATTCAGGGCAAGCTAAAAACCTTTTGTTTTAAGCTCATGATCTCCTCGTGATTGACACCAAGTTGCATTCCCTTCTTAAGATGATCAAGTTCATGTTTAAGGACAGAAATTTCTCTCTGGTATTTCTTAATTAGAGATTTTTCGTCAATAATCTGTTTCAACAAAATATTCAATAGTCAATCAAAACCTCACCGGCATGATAATAGTCACCTAGTTCATTTTATGAATAATAGCCAGACTGTTATGTGGCTAATTAATAGATCTTCAGAGAACACAAAAAAATGAACCGGACCTTATTACGTGAGGCATATATCTCTACTCTCTTTGCCCTGCTAGCAAACTTCAAGGTATTATGAGTTTCTTCCATATTACTGGACGCTGGAGTTACGGTGCAAATAAGCTGAAATTTCCATGTTAAAGACGACATTAATATGGTGCAATGGTGCTCATGCAGACATTCTAACATACTTTGTTCAAATACATCCATTATGGTGAATAAAGAGAATGGAAAGAGTTTCAAAAGACCATGCCCTATTTCAAGAATCTATTGCAATAAACTGGGGTTCAAATTGAAATTGTCATGTTAATTCTGAATCATAGTTCATACCAAATCAATAAATACAAGAAGCAAATAAAAAGAAAAATCTCGAAAGGTTTCATATAAATGCTAAAAGATGTATAATGCTTAGTATAATAAATTTAAAATTACAAAACTGCTACGTAACCATAATTGTCAGAAAAACAAAAATCATGTAATTTTTTAGTGAAGCCTTTATTTCAAAAGATTGACAACAGCAATTAGACAGCCAAATTTAGTGTATAGTAATAGAATGAGTAAGTAATGTCTGAAAACTATTTCAAAAGAATAAAAATAGAGGATGAAACTGATAAACTAGAAAGCATTTCAATAGGGTTTCCTCAGTTCCTCTTTACAATTTAAAGTTTAACTTCTTTATTTCATTGACGAGGAAAGGTAAAGAAAAAGAAATAACTAAGTTGCAGAATCATGCAGAATTACACCAATCCATACAGCTAAGCTATCAAATGATTCTAAATGCCGCTATTCATCATTTGATATGAATTGCAAATTGTAAGATTCTAATATTTATGGTCTATTGAAATAGAACACTCAATAATGTATTCCTCTATCCTTAGAATATGTTGAATGTACAAAAAAATGGTTATAATGGAAATTTATTATTCGTATTCAAATTAACAACCACTTTAAGACTGATTTTTTAGGTCCAAGATGTCTCAACAACTGTGTAAAATAAAAAGGGACACCAAAAACAGATAAAGATTTTTTATCATTAAAGGTGTAGTAGAATCCCAAACTCACCGAAACATGGCCATGTCCACTAAGCGAAGACTGCAGGAGGCGAGTAAGCTTTGAGTCACGATATGGAACATGAGATGCTTTCCCTTCACTTAATTTTCCAATAACCTTTAAATTGAAACCATAAAATCAAGGCTTTCAGGAGGCGGAATTTGTGATCTTTGGCAAAAAGAGAAACAGTAAATTATCTAACTAGTGATCAGGTCTCCCAAAAAGAAAATCATAACATTAATAATAGACAACAAATATAGGAAATGACACCTACTGTTCCAAGTGTCAGAAGACTTTTGTTTATGTAAGATCCTTCTTTTCTTCTTAATCCAGTAGTTTCAGTTTTTGAGCTCTCAGATCCCGCAAGATCGATCAAGTTCTAATCGAAGAATGCAAGTACAAAAATAAGAATAGTAGGCAATGTATGTATGCATGTTATCTGAAAACTTCTTAATAATGTTCACATACAAGCTGAGAGAAGACCACTCCGTCATAATCTTCACCGTGGGCACTGCTTTCAATCATCTGCAAATGAATTGGATAGCAATAACAATGCAGATTAGCATTGAAAGAAAAAATGGCTTACCAAGGTCCAGGAATCCAAATACATTAGCTGAGGAAAAATTAAACATTTAACCAGTACGTAATAAATGCAGCATGTAAGCATAATTTGAGTCCAACTTAGCCATTAAAAATCCTGAGGCCTCATGCTGTGATGTAGATATATTTCCTTTGGAAATAAGACACCGTGTACACATGTTGCTACAACACAAAATTTCGATACTGTAATTCCAAGAATGCTTACAAGTGTAAAAATCGTGTGACTTCGGCTGCTGAAAAGATTAAAATTATTTGATCCAACATGACGATGCTCTGCCATTATATAACATCCTCATTAATAAAGTAACATTTAACCAACAATTAACCATGAGAGCTTTATTATTAAAAACACAGGCAAATGTAACTCTCGGTATCAACTTTAACCTTCCCCAGCAGCAATAAAGGAAAGGGCATGTCCAGGTGACAAAACAACTTCTTCCTTTATACCCTCCACATATGTTCCCTGAAATACATGCGAACATATATCCTTGGTCACGACTACAACTAGCCTTAAGAAAACAAGAATTCTTTGAGAAGTTCAAAGTAAAGAAATTTCTATATGTTCTTCTAATAACAGATGGTGTCCTTGAATTATCTCGGTGGAAATTTTAACAGGAATGTTAGCTCTATCAAACAAACTTCTAAAATAAAAGTTCTTATACATGCCATGCCACGTTTCAAAGGCAACTATAAATATCCATTTGCCTATTGAAAGACAATTGAGAACAGTGTAGAAAAGAGTTCATTTTAAAATTTGGGAAGAACTGGTATAAATAATTTTAATTTCAATTAACTAAAAATAAGTAAGAAACCTGTGCATCTTCTCTAACACGTAAATTTTGGCCAGTAGGGTCGAGCAAATCATTTATCACCTGACAAGCAGAAACAGGAAAACATCTATTAAAACAAAAAAGAAAAAGAAGAAATATATCAGACAGTATAACATGTAACGTGATAATCAGTATCTCAAAATGCAGATCATAGAAAAATATAATTGAGGTAAGGCCTAAAGTGCTGCATTTAGTGATGAACTATGTTTTAAACCGTGTTCAGAGCACAGAAGGTGGGATGTGTGAACACAGTTTGTTCCATTTTTACCTCATTGTATATTTCTAGATAGGAAACACGGAGTAAGAACTCTCTTCCTGGAGTCTGCATTAAAAGCAATTAGTTATTCAAAAGTAGTCATTTAAATAAAACAAGTACTGACTTATCAATCAAGAGTCAAGACGTACAACTAATGTATTCTGGGGGATAAATGGTGTGCAAGGTAAGTAGATGCCTACTTGGCCACAAGTACGGCACACAAAATAATAGAGAACTGATAATAACATATACAAAAGACACTGCCTATAGTTCAAAGCACGATATTGTAGTGAATAGCAATGGTCAGAGCCACACAAGTACTTCTAAATAAACCCACAAATAACAAAGACTTCATCAACATTTACTAAGTTAGCATGAAAGCTCACATCTTGGATAATGCTGAAAACATCTTTGATAGCCAGCGGTATGATACCAGGACAATTCTGGTCTCCCTGCAAATATCATTTTTAAAATGCAAATAAGAAACACAACTTTAAAGATCAAGTAAATTTATAAAAGTACACAATGAAGAAGATTCTAGGAATGAATGAATTGGAAAGGGAAACAATAAATATGTTATTGTAAATAGTCGTAAGACTTTAGAGTCATCCAAAAATTTGAATCCCAAATCATGCTACTGAATTTCAAAATTGAACGTACAAAGTTGCAATACTGAATTACACTACATCTACTTGAAACCATATGATATGTAACAAGCAACACAACCATAAAAATGGCTGCTAGTTTCATATGATAATTAATAATCTGCTCTCAAATCGCAAGTTTCAGTTCTCGAAAGTTTCAGTTTAACTGACCCTTTACAAAGCAATTATTGTATCTTTATATGAATAAAATCTATATTTTCTGTTAATGAATTGGACCTTCAAACTAATACAAAAATTCTGTTCAATACATTAAAATAAAACTTTTAGTTGTACTTCTTTTAATTCGATCACCAGTACTTATGTCCCTCAAGTGCCACGTAAATTATTAACTTCTAAGATGAATGACAAGGAACTTGTGGCATTTGTTGTTTGTAAAATGATAACTGATAACTAATGTAGTGCACAGTGATAATTCACTAAAACGTGTAAGAAATGACAACTAAATATCTCCTGCTATCCGTAAAATATCGATCTCAACCGTAAGTAAGTTTATAGAGTTAAAAGTTCCCCCGAAACTTCTTTACCGTTTGCCAAAGAATCATCGAACAAAATAATATAAAAAGTAAAGGCTTAAAAGAAAGTTGCTTTCATGTAACATGTTTTACTGTATTAGAAAATTGAAAACAGAAAAAATTAGTAATTCATCAAAAAGACCTCACAATTGACAAATAAACTACGACACAAAATAACTACTCCCTTTCGTTCAAAATACCCACCGGTAAAGGTTATTCACTCAAAAGGATAAAAAATATAAAATAACACTAATAACAAGAAAATACACATTTGACTAACTTACCTTCATTAAAATGCCAAAATTATTGTCACTTCATTGATATTTATTTTTTTTCCCAAAATAGGCTGAACCAACACGCACTTAATGAAGATATTAAGAGATATGGATAAAGGTGGAAAAAACATAATTAAATATGAGAAAATAGCTCATACAATGAGTGAAAAAGATTTATATATTGTTGTTCAATCACAAATTAATATGTAAGGTAACTCAATTAATTGTTCAAATAACTGTCTCAAAAATCATATCTAGCATAATTTCCAATCGTGTAATAATAATAATAATATATAAAAATTAATCCCAGTGTATTTAATTAAATCCTTATGCTAAAGTTAAATTCAAACAAAACGATTTCTAAATAGTCAGACAGGTTTGAATCGGAGAGAGCAGGAAGACGATAACCCGTAATAAATATCTGCATAATTTACTAATTCAAACGACTGACTATATGGTTAAATATAATGAAGAGATAAAACATAGACATTTGACTTTCATAGTATACAAGATTCAAATCAGTACATTAATTTTAAAGGTGACACTTACATGCATAGTATGTGTCTTACCACTACTCGTCACACCGTATGCAAACACAGTTCCTGCAATGTTTATCATAAGTTATCTTCTAAACCCAGAAAACTCCAACAGCACTAAACACATAACCAGTACGTATTAACCATTGAAATCTAGCTATTAACTATATGCATCAGTGGAAACTGAAGCAGCTTCCATCAAAGAAATAGAACGACTCTACAATTGCCACTAAATGGGACACTGCCAGAGAGGCATCACATCCCGTTGTGAAAAATTGTCTTGAATCCAGAGTTCATACCGTTTACACCATCCATGGCAGACTTCACAACAGGTTTGGCAGCTACTTCGTACACCTCGTCGGAATTTGTATGCGGTCCGAACACTCTATCTGTCACAAATCAATTCAGAATTCTAACATCCATATCCATAATTTTCTACACAAAGACCAAAAACCCAATTGCTCTCTACTAGTTCCACAAAAAATCAAATGAAGAGGAGTTCAAAATGAAAATACCAAATGCATAAGCAGTAGCTGGATTATACTCGTTTCTCACAATCTTGTCACCATCCGCATACCACGCGATCTCGTCTCCTCTATGGTACTCTCTTTCACTACAGCCACACAACACCGTAACACTCATGCGATCACAGATAAATCAACGCGGAAAAGATAGAAACAAACCGAACGATTCGGTTTCTCTAAAACTCACAGCTAATGGATCTGATTTTATAGCTACAGATCTAAGCATTACCTCAACGGCCTGAACCGAATCGTGACCGAAATGCTATCCCGAGACCTGGAAGGATCCACCGGCTCCATGATCACCTCGTCCTCCATTCCGAACTCCACCGGCGAAGGATTACCGTAACCATAGCCGATTGAATCGCTGCGACCGCGACTCGGAGTCATGGACGGACCGCCACCGCCGCCGGAGTTGTAAAACGACGACGTGGAAGAAGAACAGGAGCGAGGCATTACGCGTCCGTTGGTGACGGAAGAAGTGGATGAGGATGAGGAGTGAGGAGTAGAGGATTTGCGGTGCGAAAATGGCGAGCTGCTCCTTGCACGTGAGGGCGAGGCCATGAGTTGACTCACCGAGTTGGTGAGTCAATAGAAAGCAGCAAAAATATGAATTAAAGAGAGAACACGAGAAGAAGAATAGAATGTGTCAGAACTCACATGGCGATGGAAAGAAAAGTCGAAGAACATTTAGTTCTATTTCCTCTCTTTTTCTTTTTCTTTTTTGTTTGTCTGCTTTGAAGCTTTGAGATATGATTATCACATAGAGTGAGAGTTTCGTTTTCTCTCAGACAGACGTGAGTTGCAGGTGAAGAGAGAGAGAGAAGTGGGTGAAGAAGATGGTGAAAATGGTGAGAGATTGTAGGGCATGTCTCGGTTTAAATTTTTTTTTCTATGTAATTTTATTTTATTTTATGGGAAGATACAAAAAAATAATTTAGAAATTTCCAAATGCTGACATGGCGGATGACGATGTTGAGATGGGTTTTTAAACTAGCGGAACAGTGGAAGTGCCCGCGCAATAATATCAGAGAGGAATTGCTTTAAATAAGCCTAAACCTGAATTTGAGCGGGAGCACAGCAACAATAAAAATATGAATGGCCAATTTCCATAAATGCTAAACTTTATATAATTAAAATCTTTAATAAGTAAATATTATATATATTTTTATCAACCCGCAATATTTTTGTTCAAAATCTTTTAGAAAAAATAGAAATTCAATAAAACTTCAATCAATAACCTCCCTGTTCATAAGTATTTTTATAAAACTAGTGACAATAACTTGAATTAACAATAATTATATATATATATATATATATATATGAATATATTCAATGAAAATTTAAGAAAACGGTTATTAATAAAATAATAACGATGAAATTAAACTACAGAAAAATAAAAAATGTAAAAACATTATACACGAAAACCATACATATATATACATATAAATATTTGCTAACGCACGTAAGTCTGTTTTCAGTTGATACATTTTATCAAGGTGTACCAGATTTTAGTAGACAAAAACATCCTCATATATCAAAAATTCTAAGTTTTAAGGTTAACTGTATTTTAATAATTTTCATTCTCAAAACAAAAAAAAACAACTCTTGTTCACCTTCCTCATTCCTCTCAACCCTTCCACTTTCATTTCTTTAATTCTAACATTTTCTTCAACTGAAAAGATTTATTATATAATTTTTATATAGGCTATGTTAATAAACTTTTTTAACAATTTTTTGAAAGGGATCAATCACGAATTATTACAATGATTGTAAAAAATTTGTCAAAAAAAATTTTAATTTTTTTTTCGTTTTTATATATGTTAGTATCAGTTGTGATGGGGAAATTTACTGTGTCAGAAAATAGATTTTGAAATCTATAATTAGTATGTATACTAAATTATAGGTGTAACTTGAGTTGTTATACACAAATAAGAAATTATGTTCTTTTTACGCTATAACAATGTATCGTGGTATGGATATATTAAATTTTGTAACTTATTTTTGTATCACTTGAATATTTTGTTTCTTATTGCATAAGTAATTAGCAAATTTATTTTCTTACTATGGCAAGGGAAGTTAAATTGTGGTGTATTTTAAAATTTAAAATATAAAAAATTGTAATGTATAAGAAGTAAAAGAATATTCCAAGAACTACAACAATATAACAATACATGCTTTTATTTTACTTTTTCTAAATCCTTAAATTTGGTCCTCCTTATTCAAATGTTTTGTTCTCCTATTTTAAAATTTCCATACTTTAATTTAATTAATCCTCGGTCATTTAATCTGTAATGAAAATATATATATTTGTTATAAATAAATTGTAAATTTTTGTATTTTAAAATTAATAATGTATTAATATTATGAGACTTTATTATTTTTATATTATAAATTTTAAAATATAAATAGAAATTTTATAAACAACACATATTTATTTTATATATTTTTTTAAGTTTTCTCTTTTCTTTTTATATTACTTAATTTTTCATTTATCGATTTATAAATTAGAGATTGTTTGAGTGATCATTGTGACAAACTCTTTATTTGTGACCGATTAATTTATCAGTTTGAAAAAATTTGTCTTTTGTCTCTTTTTTAGGTTAGAGTTACTTATTCCTTTTTCATGTGGACAAAGTCTCCTATGCATAGAGTAGTTTATAATATTTATTGATTGATATTTTTAATGGCATGCTCTAAATTGTTTGGCTGTTATCAAAGCAAGGGAAGCTAGTACTTAAGTCTTTTATATTGGTATGTTAAGTTCATTAATGCATGTCATTCATTGATTTCGAGTTATAAATAAGGTGTGATTGTTTTAAATAATTGGTTTTGTGGTAACCATGATTGTGTGCGAATATGTATACTATATGAATTGGTTGAATTGTGATTTATTGGTTTGATTTGGATTTAGTATGTTTAAGAAAGTTGTAATCTGAGCAATCGGTAAAAATGTACGAGTTTTCATGCCTAAAATTGTTTTGAACTAATTCACTAGAAAAATGTACCCATTTGATCAATCAAATAAGTATAAATCCACTTTAAAAGTACAAATTGTAACTTTGATATCTAGTATAGCGTTGAGCGATGTTAGGGTGGCGTTGAGTGTATTATTTTACGAATAAGATATCATGCCAAGCACCCAATTTTACAAGAAGAATAACACTGAGTGTTAGTCTTATCGTTGAGCATCGTCTTTTGCAAAAGGTTTGGCGTTGAGTGTCACCTTTGAGCGTCAGTTTGTGTATTGGATTTGCTTTCTTCTTTCACTATTTAATGTAGAATTATAACAAACTTTGTAAATGTTTATGATTATCATTATATTTGATTGGGATGATAATATTGTCGTGGACATGTATGGTGATAAAGTTGAAGGAATTTTAAGGATAAATTATTTTTGGTAATAACTTTAACGTATGCCTTAACATATATGATTCTATGCGTGGTATATTGACCCTCTAATAACCATTCACACTCAGATAAAAAAAGTGTATTATGTCGTGAAAAACAACAGAAGATTATACTCCAAGAACAATTTTTTGTCATAGGCGCGAAGGAAATTAACTTTGTGTGTGGTTGGGTGATAAGCCCTTGAGGCTACAGAGCTTAGAAACCACCACAAGTGCATACCTTTAACGAGTTTCGATTTCAATGACATGTATTTAGATAATTTAGTTTGATGTCAATTGTTGTGTAAAAATATGTAGATTATTGTACCCTATCCACTTGCATTTGATATAGTTTAAATATCACATGATGATGTTTTTGTTCACTAGCACACACTGCATTCTTCTATGTTTTATTGATCTTTTGTGATTATCGTTCAACTATGTAAGTATGTACTGAAGTAAGTGATGATATACTTTAAATGCGAGATAATGATATGATGGAATAATTTAAAATTTTCTTTGAATGTTTTGTACAAGAGTTATTTTGTTTTGAAAAGCTCAAATAATATATATATATATATATATATATATATATATATATATATATATATATATTCGTTTTGTGTTATTAAATTTTATAATATTTTATTTAGTAATTTAATAGTACTAAATAGAATGTTAGACTGTTAAAAAAATGTAGTTACACACTAAAATAAATACAAATGAGTTATAAAGTTAATTTAATAATAAACGTAAAAAATTAATATATAATAGTCGTGAGTTCAACTCAATTTTTAAAACAAAAAGAATAAAAAGTTTAATTTAAAATTAAAATTTACAATTGAAATAATCACTTAACAAAAATAACCAACTATCAAACAAAGGATTAAAACTCATAACTGAAATAACAGCTTAGCAAAAATAATATCGTGAATAATTTATATTTTAAGGTAGTGCCTGTTTCAAAATTTAAAACTTCTATAATTTAATCTTGAAAACATATTATAAAATAATGAAAGAAATAAATGCATTTAAATTACTTTTTATCTTGATTTTTAAACAATATAAGATTATTAATAAACAAATATCTCAATCAAACATTAAGATAAAATTTGTCCCGTGTCAATCTTTTAACCTTAAATTGGTTAAGATAACATTCTTAAAATCAATCAAATATTTTTAAGTTATTATTTTAACAAATTTGAAATATGCAAAAATATAAAAAAGATATGTAAGGATATTGTAAAATGTATGGCTTGGAGAATAGCCATGTTTGTTTCTTGTGTTTAAAAAAATATACACCTAAATTTATAAAAGATAAATATTGACAAATCTACAATAATCAATTGGTAATAAGTTAAAAAATAAGCAACCAGTCTTGTTGGAAACCTCCGTTGAAATATTCTCCGTGCCAAATTGCAAATAACAACATCAAAGCATATGATAAAAGTTAAAAAAGAAAAAGCTAAAATCAAATGAAAACAACAAACATACAGGGACCTGTGCACTTTGCAATCAGGATTTGTCTTTGAGTAAAATGTTATTTGTCAGAACTTTAGTAGCATATGTCATTCTTTCCTTAAAATTTCAGAGAGGAGAAAATTATAACAGGTCTTGGTCTCTCCATCAAATTATAATTTCGCAAATTAACCAATAAGTATTTTAACCACTTTTATGAGACTATATATAATAAAATGTGAAACTCCAAGGGTTTCAAACATATTCTTTTGAAAATAAAATTATGTAAAATTCATAATAACTGATCATTTAGAAAATAAGTAAAGGTATATATATATATATATATATATATATATATATATATATATATATATATATGTGTGTGTGTGTGTGTAGTTGCTTGAATCCATCATGTTAATTTAAATGAAATCAAATATACATAAATTTAATGATACACAGTAATATATAGTAGATAAATGGAATAAATTATAATATATATTTTTTTATTATTTATTAAAATCAAAGAAAGTAGCATTTGGGTTTCATAACACGTGACTATGCATTCATGTAATACCTTAAATTTCAAGCAATTCTGTTTTGTTTACTTTTTGTCTTTTACATTTATTTTTTTTATTGCATCGGTGGTTCATTTAGTGTCATTTGTTATTTTTCTAATATTTGGTGAAATTGTTGTTCGGAAAACATAAATCCAAGATGTTGGTTTTAAATAATATTTAGGATTGATAATGGTTAATTTAAGTTAAAACATAATTATTACTAGTTAAACTCTAATTAAAACAATACTAATTTAATTTTTAAATTTATAAACACAAGTTTAAAATATTGCGATTACATTTAATATATATTTATTGTTAAAACTACTGAATTTTTACTAATGTTAGTGTTAGAATGTCCTTTACGATCTAATAGAGTAAAGGACGAACAATAACAAATAAAAAAATCGAATAAGCATAACTTGAAAGAGATTATTCACCATGAACCATATACTTAAATAAATATTATTAATAAATAAATAATATAAAAAAATTATAAATTTATTATCTTAAAATTTTAAATAACTTTTATTTTTGTGAAACATTTAATAAATTAAGTCATTCATTAATTAATCTTATTGAATTCACTTAAAGTCGAAATATCTTGATAACATGTATTTAGATTATTAAGAAATAATTATAATTATAATTTTTATTTATTTTGAATTCACGGCACCGCTCTCGCCGTGGTGAATGCCCGCGTTAATGCTTGAGCTTTCTGGTTGAACTATTTTGGCGACATGCATCACAGGTATCGATGAACCAATTAATTAATGCCTCTATACTAATAAAATCAAACTCAACAACTTTATCTAACCCTCTCGTGAATTAAAAATTTCCCTTGCATGTGATTTCCACATAATCACTTTTTTTTTTATGTACATTGGATGCCTCAAATTCAAAATATACTACATTTTATCCTTTATTTTCTTCATTCGAGCTAATCTTACTTATTAACGGGTTGAATAAAAAAACATAACAATTAACTAATCACTTCAAGTGGTATTTTTTTAAAAATTATTTGGTACATTTCTTTAGTTTTAATGTTTGAAATCTGTTAATATGAATCATTTAATTGAGAAAGTATTTGGTCATTTTATTCAATTTTTGTGGTAAAGGTTTCTGGTTTGCACTCCAAAGTATACAGTAGTTATATCTAGGTGCACAATTAAATAATGTACTATCTTCACCCTTCAGACAGATAAATAGGTGAAAGTAACACATAACCTTAATCATGTGAAATTTAAGCATAAATATCTACTCTTGACATCAAATATAATGTTTTAAATATCAAAAACTATAGCTCAAAACAATGATATAAATTAGGTTAGTGAAAAGGGAAATTTCTCCAAGTGATCAACATTTTATTACAAATCATAAAATTTATCATAATTTATTTTCTTTTTTAATAATAAGAGATATAAGGGTGTCGTTAAATGTTAATACAATTTCAAACAAAACAGTTTTCTTTAACTTTTAATTTGCAAGACCATTATTAATCTTATTTTTAAAAAATGAATTTTAAATTTAATTCACAAAAACTTCTTATGTAAAACTATATATATTAATGACATCCAATAGTGAACGAATAAATAAACCAACAAATAATAAACTTTATTAGATAATCTTTAAAACATTTTCATACTATCTTAAAAAATTGACTAGTCTAATTAAATTCTAAAAAGGATTTATAAAGTAAAAACTATATATTTGTATTTATATATTATAAAATGTTGTTATCTCATACCACTTAATTTTTTTTTTTAAAAGTGTACAATAAACTTGTGGGGTCATCTCAATGAAAAAGTTAAAAAAGATGGATTTGTTTCAACTAACCAACAACCACTGTGCATGTACCCAGAAGGAAGATGTTGAATCAGAAATTATAAACAAAAGGGTAAAAATATATTAGAAGTTTATGCATGTTATATTTGATTGTAAAATATATCTTCTATGTCTATATTCTGTCTGAGAAAGAGTACAGGCAAAGAATACAAGGCTGAGATATTGATTTTCTCTTTTGGGCACTTCACTCCACCTTGAGTGGATGTTGTTAGCTTTATGGCACATGCACGATGATAAGGGTAACCTTTTTTATTGTTTGTGGTCCTCCTTTTGGCTATGCCTGTGACGGTGACCTCAAGCTACTTACTTCTGTCACCTTCACCATTTCACGTATATTATAAGAAAACAAATATTGTTTAGAATTTTCAAAACGACCACATGATTTGATCGAACCCGGTTTATCACGAATTGGTTACTTAGTAAGTTCACCCAATTCGACTCATTTATTAGCAAATCAGAAAAATTCGAACTCGGTTCAACCCATCACAGGTTGATGGATAAATGGATTGACTCACTGACTCACTTAATTACAATTCTTTTTAAATAAAAACAAATTACAAACCTTCTATAATTTAAATCTAAACAAATTTCAATTTCAAGTGTTTAATTAATTTTGAAAATAAAAAACTTAAATAAAATTTTCAAACAAAAACAAAATAATAAATATTTTTTTATAAAATTAAAATTAAATTTTAATAAAATAAAATTAGGTAGGTTGGTTGGTGGGCCAACCCGGCCCACCACGGATTCAACCCGCATGAACCGGGTTTAAATGAACCGGATTATAATCTGTATAAAAAAAGAACAATTTTTTTAAACCCAACCTGCTTCAAACCTGTGGTGGACTGAATTAAGTCGCGGGTTGTAACCCATTTTGACAGCTATAACTATGTTACTCATTTAAAAATATAAAAAAAAACTTTAACTTTAAAATCTCTCACCTTAAATCATAAGATAACATCATTACAATTAAATACTACGTTTAAGATATTATATTTTGAAAATCTTATAAAATAAACTTCAATAGGTTAAACTCGATGACAGTCTAATTCTAATAATAGTTTTTTTGAACATTTTACTAATAATTGAGTGTTTAGTCTATAACTTATTCGAGATCATACAGTAAAGTAAATATTATTCTACATTCCAATATAAATATAATTAGTATTCGTCAATAAATATTAATTATAATTATTATCACTTCATAACTTTTTTAGTACTTGAATATCAACAATCAAATCATTATTGAAATTTAGTCACTTATTTATCTGTTCACATGTTCACGCTATTCAAATAAAAATATATCTAAAATTTATTATAAAAAAATTATTATTTATTAAACTCATGTGTCATTTATGTGTCTTAGGAGCTTGACATTAAATATACTCGCAGAGAAAATAAAAAAAAATGATATTTAGGCAAATAAGTTGATTAAACTGAAGGGAAGACCCACGTGTAAGTAGGGACATCATGCACAACTAGGATAGCAATGTTTCATAGTTTTCATGTTTCGTGACAATATTAGTCTCATCATAGTGGCGGAAAAAGGGGTCGCAGTTTCTTCAGTTTTTATTACAGTTCCCCAGCCCATCTAGCACCTTATAATGTACTTTCGTGTGCACCCTGCAATTTCACCTGAAAAATCCACTGGTAGCATAAGAGTGTTCATTTCAGGTATTACAAAACTAATACTAAACTAAATAGCTTTAAAATTGCTACGTAATTGTGTGAATTCCGTAAAAAAAAATGTTTTTCTAATAACTTTTTTACGTAACAGAGAGTGATGGGTCTGTTTTAAATATACGGATCAATAAAATATGACACATAAATTATTATAAAAAATGACATTTTACGAATGTGACTTTCAAAATATGTTTCGGAAACTTTTTAGAACAAGATTTTTGAATTTTTTTAGAATAAAATTTTCGAAACAAGATCTTGGAACATAATAAATGCATTTCAGAATTAGAATTTTGGGAAGAAACTTTTTGTAACTCATACAATGCCTCTCCGAATGAGTTTTTCGAAACATCCCTACATGATACATGTTCTGAAAATAATTTTCCGCACACATAAAATGTATTTCGAAAATAATTTTTCGGAATGAATTTTTTTTTCCACGTTTTTCCGTGATTGTGGGTTGCAGAAAGCAAAAGTCTAACTATGGACAAAAAGTGCCATTCAGCCCATTAAAGTTTTTCATAACTTTGTTTTCTTACTTCAAAACCAACCCATAAAAAAAATAAGAGTGTTTTATCCTACACCTCCAAGATCTCATCCTGCACCTCCAAAAATTCCACTTTTAACCTTCTGACATTTCATCATTATCCTACACATTTAACTTTATAGAAAATTTTATTTTTAATTTTAATAAATATATTTTTATTTTCTTCTTTTTCTTGTTAAAAAGACTCTATATCACCTTAATAATAACTAAATTTAAAATTCAAATATTATTTAATATAATTTCATATTTTAATAATTATTAAAATATGATTTATGTTATAATAATAATTATATTAAAAATATAAAAATAAAATAATTAAAAATAAAAATAATAACAAAAAGGTAAATTATATTAAATAAAATATTTAATATATTCAAATATATTAAATTATATTAAAATATTAAATTAAATAATTATTAAAATTTAAATAATAAAATTTTTTTTAAAACACTTATTTAACAAATAAAATTATATTAAATAAAATATTTAAATATACTAAATTATATTAAAATATTAAATTAAATTAAATAATTATTAAAATTTATATATAAAATAAAATTTTAAAAAATCTTTATCGGATATCTATATCCGATTAACAAATTTTTCAAAATTTTATTTAAGTTTAATATTTATTAAATTTTAAATAAAAAGCAAAGTATTAACATATTTTATAGATTTTAATATATAAATAAACTTTTTAAAATTTTCATTTTTATTTAAAATTTAATAATTATTTAATTTATTTTAATATTTTATTATAATTTAATATATTTGAATATATTAAATCAAATTTATTTTTATTATTATTTATTATTGTTATTATTTTATTTTTATGTTTTAATATAACTATTATTATAATATAAATTATATTTTAATAATTATTAAAATACAAAATTATTTTAAATAATATTTAAATTTTAAAATAAATTAAATTAAGTTATTATTAAGGTAGTGAAGATTATTTTTAATAAAAAGAAAAGAAAATAGAAAAATATTTATTAAAGTTAAAAGTAAAGTTTTAAAAAAGTTAGAGGTGCAGGATGATGATGAGATGTCAGAAGGTTAAAAGTGGAATTTTTGGAGGTGCAGGATGAGATCTTGGAGGTGTAAGATGAAACACTCAAAAAATAATATCAAGACATTAAAGCTGCCGAACCATGATAACGATTTTACAATAGAGCTTTTTCTTGCACCCCACGTTTTTCTTCCTGTACCCCTAACTTTTCTAAAAGAACAAAAATAGACCTTGACTGCTGATGTGGTTGGTGTTATTTTTCTAATTAAACTTAAGGCAGGTCATCAAACAACATCTCTATAATATGACACTGTATTTAAATTTTGCTTTCTATAATAATATTATAACTTAATATTTTTTGGGAAATATGAAATTAACAATAACATTTTTTCTCTGACTAAATTACTTTATAATTTTATAGTTTTTAATAACTTTTATCTAATAAAAAAACACTAAAAAGGTTGTGTTTTTAGGAGATGTAATAATGTCTTTATAATTAATTCATTTTATGTGGAGTGGCTCTGCCAATTGCCACCATGTTTTGTTCCTCAGCATCTTATCCATGGGGAATGGCAGAAGTTGTAACAAGATTTCAACATGGTTTGCGCTAGTTCACTAATCCACCCAGCAAGCACCGTTTTAGTATCTTTGCCATCAATCCAAAGGCAAAAACGTGGTATGTGAATGTGACCTTTCATCATGAGCATAGCAATTATGAACTGTTATTTATTTAATTCCTCCCATATTCATGATACTTTGAACCCATTCTCACAGGGAATGTGTTATGCAATAATAAGGTAAGAAAACAAAGAGTAGCATCAATGTCTGTTGGTAACCAGAAAAATCAGAATTCAGAAGTAGCAAGTGTAAGAGAAGGTGAAAGGCTCTATCTGGGGTTTGACTTTGGCACATCTGGTGCCAGGTTTACCATAATCGACAAAGATGGAGCAATTCGAGCTGAGGCAAAGAGAGAGTACCCCTTGTACTTGGTATCACTCTATTTTCCGTTTTAAGTTCCCTGCATATGATAAATTGAATTAGTTCTGTGTTTGTTTAACATATGAAATGAAGGTTTGTGCAATTGTTGATTCCGAGGTTTCTGTTTGTCTTGTCTAGAAAGAATGGAGAGTCACAGGATTGGGTACGCTCATGGAAGGAGACACTGTTTTCTTTGCTTGAAGATGTCCCACTTGACATTCGCAAACACGTTGTGGCTATTTCAATTGACGGGACTTCTGCCACTACTCTCATTGTTGATAGGTGGATGAGTATTGACCTGCACTTTTTGATTTTGTTTAATTCCTTTGTGTTGATTTGAATTGTATGTAAGATTGTGTATCTGAATTCTGAATTCTGAAGTAAGAATGCGAATCTGGTGTTGCAGTTACACAGGGGAACCGTTGTGGAGACCTTTTCTTTACAATGAGAGTTGTTCTGATGCATTACCAGTGGTGAAGTCTATTGCTCCTCCAAACCATACGGTTTGCACTGGATCGTCCACTCTGTGTAAACTTGTCTCTTGGTGGAATCATGTTGGTTCGGATAAAAAACCTGCTTTGTTGTTGCACCAAGCAGATTGGCTTTTGTGGCTTCTTCATGGAAAGCTTGGAGTTACAGATTATAATAATGCTCTCAAGGCATCATTTAATAACTCTATCACCATTCTGGGTTTTCACAGCTAGGAGATTTATGTCTATGCTGCAATATTAACCATCTTTTTTTTTTTTGTTTTGTTTTGCAGGTTGGCTATGATCCTGAAGTGGATTCGTATCCTTCGTGGTTAGTGTGTCAACCATATTATCATCTTTTACCTTCAGTTCTTGCTCCCGGAACTCCAATTGCTTGTTTAAAGGAGGAAGTTGGAAATAAATATGGTATGTTTTCTTTGTACATTGATTGCAAGTGCAATGAGAATCTGTACCTAAAATACCCTTTGTGGTAATATATTCCATTTAAAAGAGCCTTCTATAAACGAAATTAAACATATATGTTTAGGTTACAGTCTCCAGTTTTTAGTGGTAAAGCTTATTATTAATATGGCAATTGCTAACTTTAGGGACATCAGGTAGGGGGAGAAACAATGTTTTGTATTTGTTGAGAAATAGGGTTTGTCTGATACACAACATAAAAATTGATGAATACTTAGCCTTTTTCATCGATTGAACATTTAATAGTTGTATTGAATACTAGTTGAGTAGACTCTCTCACTTGTTTGTTACTAGGATCTATTAATAAGGTTCTTTATCTTTCCAATTTGTTATGTGCAACCTTATGTGGGTGTTGTTTTCTATTCAGATTAGTGCCTTCTTTAGAGTTGAGACAATGCTTTTCCATCTTGACCTCTAATAAACTTGCTATCCAAGTTGCACATTATTTTTGTATTTGTGTGCACTATTTGGTGTTGTGATATAATATAAGGACATCAGAATCTCTTTAAACATCCTGAATAAAACCTTACTTCTATAGAATTGAAAATCATGTGTACTTTACATCCTTTCAGGTTTTCAAAAGGACTGTGTTGTATGCACCGGAACCACCGACAGTATAGCTGCATTTCTTGCAGCTCGTGCTAGCCAACCTGGGAAAGCTGTAATCTTCTTTTTAACTAAACTTATCTTTTACTTTTGCTTATTAAGACTACTTCAGTTTTATAGGAAGCTGTATTTATGGATTGCTAATTAAACTGGAAACTTCGTAAGTTTCATGATTTTGTATTCAGTTTAGCATCCAAAAATAATGTTGAAGCTTATTAGCTTCAAGAATGGAATTTTTCTGTAGTAATATTTTGTCAACTATGATTTTTGCATATGTCTTTCTGCTAAACCATCTCTGACAGTTGCAGATCATGTTCCTTATCAATGCTACTATGACGTTTTTTATAACTTGGTTTCTCGTACTCTTCTTGGTAGGTTACTTCATTGGGTTCAACACTGGCTATTAAACTACTCAGCAATACAAGAATTGAAGATTCTCGGTTTGGGGTTTACAGCCATCGACTTGATGATAAATGGCTAGTTGGTGGTGCTTCAAACACTGGTGGAGCAATCCTTAGACAGCTTTTCACCGATAACCAATTAGAAAAACTGAGTGAACAGATCAATCCCTCACAACCTTCTCCTCTGGATTACTATCCCCTGCCCAAAGCAGGTGAAAGATTCCCGGTAGCAGATCCAAATTTGGCTCCAAGGTACTGAATCCTTTCTGCTTTATCATTGGATCACTCATTTTTTGGAATTCAATTCCCATTTCAATTTTGGCTTGTTTGGAATCTGTTTATAATATTCTGCCAAAAAGTCTCTTAACATGAACAAAACAAGTGCTGACCGAAAAAGAATCGTTAAAATAAGTTATCAATCGAAGGGAAAGTTTTGGGTGATTGTGCCAATTTTTAGAATGGAGAAATGACATCTCAAGTTCAATATACAAAGAATCAGCATTAATTAGATCTTAAAAGTCTGGTTCATTTTGGGTCTTGTGACAAAGCCAATTTTGGTTCTGCTAACTGTACCATTCAAAAGGCGAATTTTAACTCAACCACAAATCAGTCTTAACTTATAGCAGAAAGTATAGCTGATTTCAATTTTTTATTTTCTACTTTTAAGTGTTTACTGAAAACTTAATCTAAACAAGTCTGAAAGACTTTTCATTTTCATAACCAAGTTTGAATTCTTGGGCAGGCTTCATCCACGTCCTGAAAATGATGTTGAGTACCTGCATGGGATTTTAGAATCCATTGCGCGTATAGAGGTAAAACTGAAAATCTTCTGACTCAGTTGAAACACTGTCTTAGTTTCATACTTTTGTTGAAACATGTGGATCTTCACGCATCCACTAGAGCCAAATATGAAAGACTCTTGAATGGTATTTTAGGCAAAGGCATATGAGTTGCTAAAGGAGCTAGGAGCAACCCAGGTAGAGGAAATTTTCACTGCTGGTGGAGGAGCCAAAAATGAGAAGTGGATAAAGATTCGTGAGAGGGTGCTTGGTTTGCCTGTGAGTCGTGCAAATCAAACAGAAGCTGCATATGGAGCTGCATTATTGGCAAAAAAGGCTGATCAACAAAATATTCCTTCATAACATTATTGCACTCCACCTGTTTGATCATGGTAACCAGGAGTATTTCTCATGCAACTTGTTCTTATGAAAATGAAATTGAAATCCGAAGAATGTTTCAACATGGATACCACAGTGATGTTAATTTGTCTTCTTTGGATTAAGAATAATGAGATTTTGACATCTCTATTATTTCATATAACTATTATATAATGAAATATAATATTTTATTATTAAAAATATATGTTATTTATGCGTTGAACTGCATCATCAAACACTGTTTGAAAAGCCAGATAAACAAAAATAATAATTTATTGAAAATACAGAAAGTACTGCAAGTTATTGCGCCGATGAGAGAAAGGACAGTGTTGAATTCACTAATCTGAAATTTGTGGTACCTATAAGCACGTGGGTCCATGAAATGATTACGCCTTTCTAATCCATCTTCGACACCCCTTCTTCCCAGATCTTCATCATCATCAATGATCCAAGATTCACCTTTGCGTATACCAAATTTTTAGCCCCCAAAAAAAACAAAAAATAATATATATATATATATATATATATCATATGACATTACGTGATTAGTGAATTACATTTTGCGCTGATAATAAAATAAGATTATCTCTCAACAATACTCTTAAGTTGCAATTAGAACATTGTCAAGAAGGAGTCAAATTTCTTAAACACATCCTTAATTTATTATATAAGGTTTACAAGATGTCGAATTTGATCATCCTAAACTCAACCCATCCTTTGAGTGTCTTGTCATACCGAAGTGACTTACATGTGTTGAAAATCTACTAAGAGGATTCAAAATCATTAGACATCTCTTTATTTGCGTTTTAGCAACCAAGTATAACTTAAACTCCTATAATATATACGCGTAAAACATATCCCTTGTTTCAAGTTTTATTGTTTAAAAGACCATCATATCCATTGAACAACATGCTTCAAGAGGAGATAGAGTTGCTCAATCCTTCTATCGTTCAAGCTACAATCTCTAGCTTTAGCTACATAGTCAATTGCTTACAAGTTCAAGCGTTGTTGGAATAATGGTGTTGATGGTGAATAATATGGGAAGGCGGTTGTTGTTGATGATATTTATTAGTTTTTCAGAGAACCAAGTGCTAAGATTTGTTTGGGGAATAGTATGGGAAGGTATTTATCTAGATTTGGTAAAATTTGAAGGTGATTTAGATCGTATGACATGAATGTGATAAAACATATGGAGTTGTGCTTTACTTTATTCTGTGGGACATTTGGATTGTCAGGACAAGTTTTAGATGATAAAAAGATAAATGACATAAGATTAGTAAAAGCACATAAAAGAATAATAAAAAAAATAAAAAGTAAAAAGACAATGGACATAGAAAAAAATGACAATGAATAATAGAAAAAAATACAAGGAATTAGAAGTAACATAAAAAAATATTATCTTCTTAAATGCACGTAAGTTTAGAGATTGGTTAAGACTCTTGATATACTTTTTAAATGAATGCTTAAAAAAGACACAAGAAAAATATCATTTAAAAAACTCAAATAAGCAAGTAATACTTTTGTAGGATGTCAAAATAGACTGTGATTTGTGGTTAGTATGTAAAAATTGGCCAAAATAAGTCAAATGGGATTTGCTTGAGTCCCTAAGTTGCTCAAAATAGTGACAAAAGTGGTAGAATGCAATTTGGATTCATAAGTTGAAGTTTGGTAGATTTTAGAGTGGAGTATGGTTAGGAAACACTTTACATTGATGTTAGTGAGGTTTTGAAACACTTGTCCATGTGTAATTAAGTCTATAAAATAATTTAGGAGGATTTGAAGTTGGAAAAAATATTTGGAATTGGTAAATTTGGTGTAGGTTGAGTAATTCTGCAGATTTGGTACTGCAGATTATGCAGACTCACTAAGCGAGTAGAGTCGCTCAGCAAGTGATCGTGAATGTTAGCTCTCTGTTTGTTGGTTCGCACAGCGAGAAGGGTCGTTGAGCGAGATGTTTGGGTCTGGGAGCACTGTGATTTTATTCGATCAGCGCATTGGGGGTGGCTGAGCGAGCGAATTGAGGGTCTGGTTCATTGTCTGATGAGCTTCGCTTAGCTAGTGATGTCGCAGAGTGTGAGTTCAAGGTCTGGTACAATTGAGAATTTTATTCGCACAACGAGTTGAGTCGCTGAGCGAGTGAATTTAAGGTTGTGGTCACTGTTAGTGGATTTGCACAACGAGCTGGGTCGTTGTGCGAGTAAAGTCTGTGGTCGCTCAGCGAGTGTGTGCACTGAGCGATTGTCCGAGGTTATCGTGCATTATTCTCTCCTTTGTTCTTTATTGGTTGGAGTAATGAAATTGATTTATTTGTGGATAATGTATGAGTATTATATGAGTATGAAAGTAAGGTTTATGGTTTTAAAATGGTGTGGAAGAGAATTCCATGGAGGAATTTCTCAGTGGTGATTGTCAAGTTTGTAAGTATGAATATGAGAAGCTCAATCTTAGTGTTCATCCTGACATTCTAATGGTCACCTATTCTCAAGTAGAGAGGGGTGGGACATGTTGTGAGAATAGCAGGAGGTCCTAGCCTAGGGGCTTTTCCTTGGCCTAAGGTGAGTTATAACGGAATAACATTGTGTGGTAGCTTGGGGTGGGCCAGCTGTTTCACCACAACAAGTGCACGAACTGCCATAGCTACATATTCATACTAATCCGGATTGTCAAGTCAAGTGTTGGTTAAATGCAAGGTTACTCTGGTTTGATATGGTTGTGTTGATCTACTTGAAATTTTAATTGTAATTATATATTATTACTTGTTTTTCTTCTACCTAATTGTATGTTTTCTTGATTTTCTCTTTTTGCGATGATCATCCTGTGAGTGTGAGGAGAATGAGATTAGGTATCTTTAGAGCAAACTCTTGATAAAAGTGATGTTGTAGAGTAGATGTCTCCTGAGTAGTAATTGTAAATAGTTTTGTTATAACATTTTGTATATAGAATTTAAATTTTATAGTATATTTTAGATGACGGTAAAAATTTACTTTATAGAATGTTCAATATCTATTTTATTATATTCTTATTACGATGACTATGTTATATTTTGAAATATTACGTTAATACTATGTTTTCACAACAAAATTACTTAAATGACATGAAAACAACAATTTTTAATATAAAGAAAATTCATCACTTCACATCACCAAAACTCATTATTATACATTGAAATATACAACAAATACAATCATTATACATAATATATATATATATATATATATATATATATATATTATAATATTTTTCTCCATAAACTATCAATTTTAATACAAACAACATATCGCTTTAAAACTCCCTCGCATGAGAGAGAGATAGAATTAAAATACTGACAATGAATTTTCTATTAATTGAGTCTCTTATTCGACTCAAAATATTTGTTACAAAAAAATTTAGAGAAAAATAAAATGAAGAAAAAAATAGTATTTTTAAAATGTATTTTTTGTTTTAGATAATAAATTGAATATTTTTAAAGAGATTATTTTGCAGATATGACAATAATGTTGTGGTGGACAGTGACTCCTCAGTTCATGCATTAAATGTTTATGTAATGATTACCTTTCACTCTTTCTCCCTTTCGTCATTTCTTGGGCCAACCAATACTTTCCTACCCTATACTCTCGCCACCTTTTCCGTCTAGTTTTTATTTTTTTTTAAATCTATCAAATACTCTTTTATCATTAAAATCATTAAAAACTCTCCTCCAATATTTTTACACTTTATTATATATTATATATTTACATTAAAATTTAATAAAAAAGTCTTTAATCTAAGTTGTACTGAAAAAAATGAACTGAACAGATAACTCAAAACATTTGGTAATACTTTATACAGAGATTATTAATAAATAAAACTGAAAATCTTTTACTTTTTATTTAAATAATACTATTTTAATTTTTTTAACTAAAGTAGATCCTTGATGAATTATATATATATATATATATATATATATATATATATATATATATATATATATATATATATATATATATATATATATATATATATTACACACACACACACTTCACTATATCTTTTATAATATGCTATTTAAGTTTTTTCATCTAAATTAATTAAATATTGATTTTTCTTATTTTTAATGCAATTTTAAACAAGTTACCTTTGTATTTTTAAAATCTTCCATTTTAACCTATGTTTTTTCTCCGTTATTATAACTAGTTTTTCCTTCCATATTACTATAACTAAAAATTATATTATCTTTAAATTAATAAAATCGAAAGTTGATAAAAATTATGTTTATAAAAGATTGATAACTAAAAAGTAACAAAAGTATTCGATACAAGTATGATCTTTTAGATTTTAAGTAAAAGTGGCAAAGAGGATTACAATTTGGGAATTGACGGATTAACTTATCCTAAACACAGATTGCAAATTTTAATCTTATTTTAGCATTTTGGTATGGTTAGCCTAGTTTGTAAAGTTAGCAGGTTAAAGGAGGAACATGATAGATTGACATATTGAGATTTGTTAAATTAAAATAATAATAATAATAATAATTTAAAACATTAAATCTTTTATATTATATTATTTTAAAATGTAAATGTGTAATAGCCCTTTAACTTAAATCATTAACACGTTAATTATTAATAATAAAGTAATTAAAATATAAATATATGAAATATTTTAATTTATTTTTTTAAAATTATTAAGTAATAAATTAAGAAATTAAAAAATATTTGTGTGATTAAATATATTTTTTATATATATACACAGATAAAAAATTTAAAAATTGTAAAATTAAAAAAATTAATGTGTTGTTGGTGTTTTAGGTCATCATTTGACGGAACATGTTATAAATTTGATTCTGTTTTACTGTGATGGACTAATCCAATCCACTTTATTTTTAGCGGACTGGTCACAAATTGAGTTAAAACAAATTATTATTATAAACTAGTTTATTATTATAAACTAATTGTTATTTTATTTTATTTTCCAGAAATCTAGTTTATTATTATAAACTAATTGTTATTGATGTTGTTTGCAACTGATATGTATTAATGGATTCTTGATTAATTTATTAAGAATTGAAGAAATAGAAGAGATCTTATCTGATAAACCCAGATTAATCAATTTAATAATATTTTTATATCATAATTTATTTTTTAAAAGAAACAGCATACTTTTCAATTCCAATTCAATAAATTATGCAACATCTCATTTAACAATGTAATATTATAAAATAAAACTTTACATAATTAATAATTTAATAAAACTTTACATAACTAATAATTTATAAATAAATAAAGATATAGTATTTGTATTATTATAGTTATTCAAAATAACTATAGTAGCATATAACATGTTTTAAATTAACCTACTTTGAAGAACTAGAAACTAATCACATAATTACCACCATTTTTTAAAGATAAAAGTAAAACTTAGTTTAAACAATTATATATTTATACAGTTGAATCAACTTCTTTTTTTAGATAAGTCATACCTATCTTTTAATCTGCTTGTAACAATAAAGGTAATCATTAAAAAAAAACACACACAAACGCAAGAGAGGACAAATTAGTTTATGAAATAAATTATCAATTAAATTGATTTTATCATAAAATAGTGTATTTCAGTCATTTATAAAAAAAATCAAATATACAATTACAGACTTTTTAGAATCAATTATCCATATATAAGTATTGATGTATGATTCTCTGTGATTTGCATTCATGGTAACCTTTACTACTTTGTAGAGTCATTGTCCATGAATTTCATCCTAAAGATTAGTTCTTTCAATTGTCATAAGAACATTAAGGTAATTATTAATGACAATGCCGCTTTCACTACATAATTCATTTTACTTTACATGAGTCTTTGATGGATATTAGAGTATTGGGATAAATCTCTAGTATTGACTCCTTGTATCAATGCACACATTAAATGAATGACATCAAATAATTTTCCTACAAAATCTATGTAATTATGCTAAACTCACATTTTCATCCACAAACATGATTTCACATCAAATTCTAAATATCAAACAATAACTCATATTTTCATTCATCCACACTAAGTGATATCATGTTCATGATCAATTACAATCATAACATATTTTCATACATGTTCACATCCATTAACAAGTCCATTATCGTTAGAGTTCCATCAACAACTATATAAACAACCATATATCTTTTATTATTCAAATATCAAACCAAAACCACAAATAATAAACCTAAAATAAGACAAACATATAAGAGACTAGATTTTCTAACTATAGACTTTTAATACAAAATCTCATCGCTCAAAGTAACAATTCACGTGTCTTTGATTTAATATCAAAATTTCAACTTGTCCGTCTGTTAACAAAGCAAAAATTCTATTTTTCCAATATGTCATAAAACAAAAAATAGGGTGGCGCCAGTGGTGCCAGTGCCCCTAAAGACAATGGCCACAGTCTATGTGGTGCGTGATGTCATTAGTAAACTCAAACTTTGCATTTTGAGTTTGATTTGAATAATGTGACATTCTTTAAGCCAATTCTTAGTGTTTAAATTTGTTTAATGATTATAATTTTGTATTCCTTAGCTCAACCAATGTCATATTATCCAATTCAAATCTTACAAAGGTCTTCTTGATAATCAATAAATCAATTTTAAGTTTTTTACAAATACAATACACATTAACCATGATTCTAAACGGATTCACGAATAATTTAAGTGAAAATAAATTTCAACTAATTTAACCTAATTTAAGTGAAAACCAACCCTTCAAGCAAACTAAACATGCAATTTCACAAATACATCCCATCACCCATTTTAACAAGTCAACACGAAATTTTACAAAAAATTAGTTAAGTTGACTTATCTCACCTAAAAAATATAGCCTTAAACACATGGATTTCGGTTCATGTAAGCTCAAACTCAATATAAAAACAACGTAAAAACAAGTTGATTGAACCAAAAGAATCATTGATTGACAAAGAACAAAAACAAAATCTGTAGGAACACATACAACCTAATAAGGATCGCTTACAAAGTTAAAAATATATTGAACATTGAAGGAGAACAAAAATTTCAATTTATCCAAATGAAGATTTTGTTTAGTCATATTACAAGAGTTCTATGCAATGAACGCAATCTTAATTTTGATCACAAAGAAGATTAAATTTTGAGTGACTAGACATTTTAATTTTTTTTAAAAAACTTCCAAATATAGTTTATTTAAACAATTAAAATAACAAATATAAAATATAAATCTATTTATATTTTTTTTGGTTTTTTTTACCATTTCAGTAAAAATATACATGTTTTTTCATTTTAAAATTAAGTAATTGGGCCAGGAAAAAAAATATTGCATGAACAATAAAAAGTAAATTTAGATGTATTTGTAAGGTAACTGCTGGAAAGATAAGAACAAAATTTAGGTTGATTGTATTAAGAAAAAATATAGATAGGATCCAAAGGAAGAGTTTTTTAAGTTTGCTTTTTTTTTTTTGTTTTTTTTACATCACAAAAGAAGTGTGTTAGAGATTGTTCCAGGAAGTTGCTTATTGTAACTTTTTTATTGGATTATTCTGACATAACATTTTAAACATGTTGATGGTTTTTTGTTTTAGTGAATTATTTGATTTAATAAATAAATAAATAAATAAATAAATAAATTATTTGACCGTCTCTTCTATCTCTTATTTCCACTATACAATGTTTTTAATAATAAAATATTACATTTAACTAAAAAAATATAAACAAAATTCTATATTGAAATAATACTATTAGAGGTATTAAATTATAATATAAAAAATATACTCTTAAACTATTATGGTCCAATAAAAAAATATTTCCATATAAAAAACATTTCCTTAAAGGTAAAAAATACACAAAATTTTAAAGTATAGTTAAACAATTGTTCAAATAAAATATATTTGAAACACAATAACGTAAAAATTAATAAAATAAATAATTTCTTCAATTTGTTTGAAATAATTTATTTCAGAGATAAAATTAATATGAACTATTTAACTATAATGTGAAACTGTAAAGACTATATAACAAGTAACTGGAGGTCACAAGAAATGTTTAAGAAACTTTTATAACTAATCATTGTGAGATATGTTCCAAAAATAACACAAATACTCTCTTTTTTAATTTTTCTCTTGACATAGATGTTATTATAGATGGGATAAAAAAAATAAAATTTATCTTTTAATTTTTCTTATATTAATTTGTTTAAACAATTATATTCTTCAGCAGTATTTTGTCCATTTCTTTTTCATCTTCATCTAGAAAAGCCGATGAATTTTTAGACAGAGAACTTAACAAGTTTTTTATAACACAAATTATCTCCCTAACATGTTGGTAAAACATATATTGCATTCATCTATCAAGTTTTTTTTTTATCAATAATGTTTAATTTAACCAATTAAAAATTCCTTAATTATTATAAATTTTTTAGTTTTTTTCTAATCCTTGTGAATATCTTCTTATCCTTATATCAAAATTTTCCTGCATCCAAGTTCAGCAATATAATTACACACTTTTGAACTTTTTCTAACTGGTTAAAGCATCTAATTATTGTACCCAAAAAAAAATCTCATTCAAAATATGATTTTATTCCTTAAAGCCTATAAAAAAATGCAATTTTGTTAACAATAACTAATGAAGTTATTTTTAAATAATTTAAATTAATATTTCAGTACAGTTTTTTTAAACCTTAATTATACCATATAATTATGGTATAAATTTTTGTGTGGACAAATGTCTTAAAAAAATGGTTATATATTCACTTTGGAGTGAGTGTCTTAGTCTGTAGTCACACCTTATCAAAATATTATTAAGTAAATTAGGTTTTCAAATATAGAAATGAAAAATAAAAAAAAATGTGTTAACCTTACATTTTATATAAGAAATATAAAAATAAGTTATTCAGTCAGTCATTTAAACGTTTCTTCGTAATCTTTTTAATAGAATAATTACTTATGGACAATTTTTATAATTTAGATAAATTTATTTAAAATGCACAAAAGGACAGTTTTTGAGAAAATGCTACATAGAATGAATACAGCATGATTAAAATGTAGGTATTATCTGTGAAAATTTTCTATATAATAATATTAATTAATAATTGATAATTGTTATAAAAGAGACAAAATTTAGAAGGTACTACTGGAATATCTATAAAAGGAGGAGCAGTAATGTGATAAATGTTCAAGTCATTCCTTCCAACAGTCTTTTAGCTATTTCTTCTTCCTCTCATTGGAAAACCCATATAATCATCACACACAACCCATTTTTGCACTGCACCACTCTCCTTTTTCTCCCTCTTTCTTTCTTCTCCAGACCTTTCTCTATCATCAGACACTCTTCTCACCATGGTTTCTCTCAATCCAGACGCACCTGAATTTTTTCCCACTCATGCGATGAAGCTTCACAAAAAAGAACAACCTTTTACGTGTCCCAATTTCCCCACTTCCTTCTACTACGTTGTTTCTTCTTTCCCTTCTCGAGAACTTCACCCTTATGTTTACTACTCCACCACAATGCTTCCACCACCTTCTATAACCATCCCTTTGGCACCACAATCTGAACCATTCTGTATCCATGGAATGAAAAAGGGACCTAATCCAGTAAACCAGAAGAAGGATGAAGTGGTTGTAGACGAAGACCTAAAGCGTGGCTCAAAAGAGCTTGTGCAGAAGCAAGTGTTTAAATCTTACATAAGTCACAGAACAATGAATGGTCAAAGTTCTGAAGGTACGAGGATGAAGACTTACTTGCCGAGAAAGAAGGGAGAACAAAAGGGTCAACACAAAAGCTTTGACTTTTCAAGGAACGGAAATATTACGATGCACCCAGATGAACAGTACTGCTGGAGGGGTTATCCTAAGAAGAAACGGTGTTTTCGTCTGTTGCCTGTTAGGGTGGAGAAGAATGAAACCACTGTCATGATCAGAAATATTCCTAGCAAATACAAGTATGTGATTCTATAGTATAATATATAATAACTTTGCTTATTCCCTTTTGTGTCTGATTTTATTTTTTGAAAACTGTATCGGTCAACTTTCAAGGCCTGTGATGGGTTGTTGAAGTTATCATTTTTTGTAATTTGAGATTATTGTTCACGCAGCCGAGATATGCTGGTGGAGTTTCTGGATAGTCACTGCATGAAAGTGAATCTGAGAGACAAGGAGAAAGGCGAAGAGGCCTGTTCTTTAGCTTTTGATTTTGTTTATTTGCCAATTGATTTCAAGTAAGTTGGTCTATTCAATTTGTGTGTGTTTAGCTTTGTTTTCTTTTTTAGTGTGTAACATTGATTATAATTTTGTTCGTGTTTTGCAGAACTGGGATGAACAAGGGTTATGCTTTCGTGAACTTCACCAAAACCCAGGCAGCTTGGAAGTTTCTTTTGACAGCCTCCAACATGAAATGGGACTTGTTCCAGTCCCACAAGATACGTGAAGTGTTTTCTGCACGTTTGCAGGTATAGAGTTACATACACATAAAATCATAGAATAGACTTAATCATTATTCTTACTGTTTAAGCATTAATATTATTATATATGTCTCTTCATCTGTTCAAATGCTATTTTCATTAAAACTAATTTAAACCATTAGAGACTAAATTTACAATTGTATAATGCTACATATAGTTAGTTTAGTTCTTTATTAACATAAAAGACTTGTTTTTATATTCTGTTTTACTGCAATATAGGGGAAAGAGAGATTAGAGAAGCACTTTGAAACTATGAGCTTTCCGTGCGAGTCCGAGGATGTTCTGCCGGTGTGCTTTAACCCACCACGTGATGGTGTTATAAAAGGAAAACAAATAACATGTGGGAAACTGTTGAAGCGCGAACAAGTTTGAAGAGAGTGATGGCAAAGCTTTCTAAGTTGGTTGAAGATGGTTCAATGTTTCTATGTATTTGTTAATATGCATGCATGTTTTTATATCTGTTTAGTAGTTTAGGTTGTGTTGTGGTAATTGTAGTATTCATATGATGAAACATGATTTTGAAAGTTTCCACGAATGGGTTGGGTGGACCCTGGCCACTTGATCCCATGATATGAACAAGGTTGTGTGGTGGGGTCCACCCTTTCTGTCGTGAGGCTCAACACTGAATCAAGCCTTATGCTAATGAAGTTTTCTTTTGCAGTGTTTCCTCTGTTGGTATAAGGATCCTCCTTTTATCTGTTTGTGTATATATATATTTGGTAATGTATTTAGCTTGTATCCGACGAAAGCTGGAGCTGTTTTTTCGGCTGAGGGAATATTTTTTAATGCGTTGTGTCGTTTATGTTTCTATTTGTGGTAATGTCGCAGTTCGTTGCTGCGAAAGTTCAAATGCTTGATGTTAGTTTTTGTGATATCTGGCATGTCTGGGTTTTAGTCAGCGCCTGGAGATATGTATGAAGTCAAAGGGCACAACAAACGTTGTCTGGGGTCAGTGTTAGGTTCTGCATGGATCATTTGCTTTTGAGATTGTGCTTGCTGGGTCATAAGATTTTAACCCTTTTGAAGCAATTGGAGAATTAATGGGTCAGTCATAGTAGGTGTTTTGTGCTCTTTAAAAGATGGTTAAAAATGGTGAAGATTGGGGGGTTTAACTTTTTCTGAGTATGGACTTTTGGAAAGTAGAGCTTGTTTTGTTTGTCCTCAACAAATTTGGAACTATTTTTATTAATAATCACTTTGCTCTTGGAACTGGTATGCTTTTTGTGGCTCTTTAAAACCTTGGCTTTCAGAAAACGATGCTGTAGTTTCATGGAATTGGTGGTGAATGCAAGTAGTTTGGGAGTTGTGACTTTTATAATTGTAAAATGAATGTGACCTTTTTCAACTTAGACAAATTTCCGATTCAAAATATTTAGTTTATTAAATGTAGAAACGTTGGGAGTTGCTTCCTACGTAAATTTTGAATACAAGGTTGTTAAAATTTAAATGTAATAGTGTATTATGAAAAAGTACACTATTTTATTTTCTCTTTTTGCATCACCAAACAATTTGGATATAGAAGTAATTTTTTCTTAAGATAAATTATATGGAATGGTGTGCAATTTATAAAAAAATAGCAGTGCTGTGAAATTATGACTATATAGTATGAAGGCTAAATGACGAAAAATTTTAAAAAAATAACAGTGAAAAGTTCAATGGTGAGAAGTCTATAAATGGGGGGTGTTGCGAGAATCGAACTCGCGACCTCTCGCACCCGAAGCGAGAATCATACCACTAGACCAAACACCCTTCTGATGATAATGCTTTCTTCATTTATTAAATATATCTTGGTTTCTTCTGTGCCATCTTTTTAGGCCCAAGCCTCAGTGCTAAAGAGTCAGATACTATCTACTATCTCAGGATTCATCCGAACCAAAATGGCGGCAGTAGCAGCAATATCCTCTCATCTAATGTTTGTTCTTCGTTTACAGCCATTGCCATTATCACCCTCTTCTTCTTTCTTTTCTTTCCTCAAACCTCTTGTTTCGTCTCCTAATAGTATATCTACACCCTTTCCACGTCTCCAATTTCCACCGCTTCGAAAATCTCTCTGCTCCATTTCCTCTTCTGTTGTGGTTTCCGAAGACGGCGAGGAAACAGAGATTGGGGATGATGAATTGGATAGTGAAAGAGGCGATTTTGGAGATACCCAATTAGATTCAACGTCGTCGCCGTTGGTGAGAAAGAGGGAGGAGAGGCTGAAATTGGAGGTGCCGAGTCTCAGTGTGAAAGAAAGGAAAGAGCTTGCGTCTTATGCTCACAGTTTGGGGGATAAGCTCAAGACCCAGTTGGTCGGAAAATCTGGTGTTACGTCCAATGTTGCCACCTCTTTCATTGAGACCCTTGAAGCCAATGAACTTCTCAAGGTATCGATCAATTACGTCAGTTTCTCGGTTTGATTGTGGTTGTCCTTTTTGTTTTCATGAATTTTTCTGGTGCTTGGAAAAAGGAACCGTTGGTTGTATTTTTCTTGCTCTATGGCTGATTGTTGCTTGAAATATTTTCATAAAACTCAGTATTGCACTTAAATTAGTTGAAATTTCGTGTGGCTTGAGGCATTCATTTACGTTGCATACCTAGAAAACAAAATGCGATTTTCACTTATTTTTGGCTGGATTTAATCTCTACTAGTCACTAAATTAGGTTGCTGTAGACTGCAGGAACTGTTTTTTTATCCACATAATTGTTTCTACTACGGTGTCTTCATAGTGTTTCCTCTGTTGATTTGTAACTTGAAAATGAAAAAAACTTTTTTCAAAATCTTGGATGGTATTTACAGATTAAAATACATAGGAGCTGTCCAGGTGAGTTAGATGATGTGGTGAAGCAGTTGGAAGAAGCAACTGGTTCGGTGGCTGTTGGTCAAATTGGTCGAACTCTGATCATATATAGGCCCAGTGCAACCAAACTGAAAGAGGAAGAAAAGAAGAAACAAGTTCGTAACTTTATTCTGAAAAAGCAACTAAATTCAAGACTAGTTAACAAGGTAAGAGTTGTGCCGTTATGTTGTTTTGCATAAAGTATTGTGTTCAATTGCGACGTTTCCCTAATGTTCTTAAGAAACTACAGAGTAGGGTTCAAGTTCCCAAATTATCGCGGCCTGGTTCTTCATGGAAAGGAAGAAAAAGTAGGCCATAAACACATTCTACTTGTATTGAGGTTTGTCCTGGTTCTCCTGCCTGACCAAGCTTGAGGCTATTGCATGCATAAAAACCAAAGGTCATGGAATTGGATGTTTATTGGCAGAAGAAAATACAGTTAACGTTCATTTTAAATCAATGAACGCTTCAATACGAGAATAGAACGACTAGAGAGCATGACAATGCAGTGAGTTTGGTTAGGATTGAAGACCAAATCAATAGATTCTACGGCGATGAACTTATTGTATTTGCAATTATTATTAATCAAAACTCTTGCTGAACACACCGTTGTCAATAACTTAAAAACCTTGATTAAATACATTACATTTTAATAATCTTTTGTTGGTAACAAAGGACATCTTTTAATGAGATGAACAATTGTTGATTGGCAAGCTGCAATTAATGTGACTTTAACGTGGCTTTTGAATTCTTCTTCTGCTATGAGTATTTTAAAATTTAGGCAGCAAGTAGTTGGACATTGTAATTCACTGTAGAACGCGTATAGTTTTATTGTAGATTTTCTCGTTTCACGTTAGAATCACGTTGAAACTGAAACTTCCGTTATTTCAGTTACGTAGGAAAAAATTGATTGGGTCTAGAAATACATTTTACAGTGTGTTCATTGATTGGGTCTAGAAAATTGATGTGCTGACTTGCACATCGTTTAACTAAAATCAATTTTGTACATTTGATTCAAAATCAATTTTTGCCAATAAATAGAAAGATCTATTTTATAAAACCAAGGCCACAAGTCAAGTAGTCCTCAGCTTTCGCAGCTCATGCTGATCTGTGTTTCCTGAGTACAAAACACCCTTGGGAGAAAGAAGGCGCTGAAGGGCAATTGAAAAGCGAGCCTATCAACCAGAACAGAATTACAAGTCAGAATACTTGGAGAACTAGTGCTTCAACTTAACACAGGCTAAGGGTCTTATTCTTACCCATTGAAATATTGCGAGGGAAAACCAGCACCCAAGTAAACCAAATCTACTGCTCATGGCCTGGGCATCACAAAAAATTGTGCGTTTCAGGCAAAATTGGGCAATCAAGATTACTATGAGTTCCCCGAGCTTAAGGAAAGGTAGTTTACCCATAATAGCAGTGAACCCACGCAAAAGCATCCAGTCATTGACAAACTTATAAATCTCAGGTCCCGCCCAGCCTGCATGAGTAAAAAAGTTCTAATATGGATTTTTGGAGACACGCAAGTCCCTCTTTTGAATCAGTAGTGCCGAAAATAGAACAAGTTTGACTGCGGTGTCGGGAATAAAATAGCTTACGACTAGTCTTTTTTAGCTTATGCTAATAATCTTCTAAGCAAACTTTTCAAGAGCAAGTTGGTAGTTTATTCTAATAAGTTTTATAGTCAAAGTTATAACATAAGCTCTAATGAATAAAAGCTTCACAAAGCTGTGTAACACAAACACACCAGACGTCCTTTGAACGTACTGAAAAAGTTTTATATGCCTATTTTTTCCCATTTATATAAAGATTTATAAAGATTTAACGAACATACCAGCAATGTTCCCTCGAGGCTATGAGTAGGGGGGGTTATAGACAGTGCTATAAAGTATGGAATCAGCACCTTATGCATCTGCACAGTCATGATTACAAAAACATCAGTTAACAGTAATCTTATCAAAATTTCAAAATATATTAACTAATTCACAAAAATTGCTGCATTTCTGTTTTGTTTTCTCTGTTGCTTGTGTGCGGTCCAACCAGGCACTGGTTCAGTAACCTGTCAGTACACCCTCTTCAACTGAGTGTTTGGAAATCAGAAAAGAATTAAGTGAACCAGCCTGTTTCGTACTTAACTGGTTTGAGGTTCTTGTACAAAATGGTAAAACTTTAACCCTAGGATTCAAAACTTGATATGTCCAGCTTCATCACCATGTCACGCTGCTGGCCACTAAAGCTGGTCGTTTATTTAAATTTTCTTTTAATAATAGTCCTTTTCGATTGTGTTGAATCTATGTGGCAACTTAAATTCATTCATTTATTGGTTCAAATCTATTAAATTTTAACAACGCATGACACATGATATGATCTTTTATGTTACTTTAAAATCTAAACAAACTCAATCTCTATAAGCATAACATTTGTTTATTAATCTGATTGTGTAACAATTACATTGGTTCAACCCTCAAATACATAAACTCTGAACTACAATATTTACAGTTTTAATATCTGATCTGTTTTTAAAAATATTATTGCACATGTAATGATTTAAATCATAAACTCCCAAAGGACCAGACTAACAAGGAAAAATCGTAATTTAACTTCGAAATACTTGATTGACTATACCGGCACGTTTTCAAACAAGTTGCAAAGCACAAAAGGGGGACCAACATAGATATGAAATCTAAATTATAAAAAGGAAAGAACTGACCTCCTGAATGACCATCCGATCAGGTGTAAAAATGTATGGAAATAACCAAGGAACCGATGTTCCAACAATCCCTAGCAATAATCCAAGTATGATTCCGATTGTCAGAAGAGACCTTAGGAGCAATTGGGCCTGTAATGAAAAATTTGAAAAAGAAGAAATAAAAAGAAGAAATGATTAGAAATTATCGTCTTATAACATGAATGTCAACTAAACACGAGTGATGGAGACCTTAGATATGAGGATAGGGCAGAGATCCTTGGACATCCGAGTATGATCTGTGACATTATAAATGAGAAACACTTACCTTTGATAAGCTGCGATTAGCTCCGTATATCAATTCAGGCATAAATGATTGAGCAGTTTGGGAGAGAGGTTCACCCCAAACAGTACACATGGAATATGTTTGGACCATTACCTGAAGCAAACATTTACGTTATCATTCGCCTTAAATTTGGTTTTCACGGAAAAACCTCAATTAGCAAATAAAACTAACTTGATGAGCAGCCATTGTATGTGTACCCAATGATGTAGCGAAATATATAAGCAGTGAGTAGAAAGCCACCTAAACATTAGAACTTCATATTACATTAAAAAGCTTAAACTAATCCAGACAAAGATACAGATTTAGTATAATGATGGAGACAACCTTTGACATCATTGTCATAAATACAGGAGCAGCAAGCCCAAATATCATCAGAAGTTCCTTCCCTGACGGAATGGAGAAGGCAAGTGCATTATATCCCTTTTTGTTTAGAGTTTTAATCATCATGCAAGCAGCAACAACCTAGAATCAGTATGAGAATAGAAAAACAGTATATGACGAGTTAGAGACAGTACTTTGAGAGTAGGAAAAGCCACATATAATACAATTCAATACATTACAATGCATAAGGGTTAGCTCAGCATACTTGTGAAATCATTGTAGCCCACGCTGCCCCTACAATTCCATAGCCTAACCAGTTGCACAAAACTATGCAACCAATAACATTTAGAACAGTGGCAGCAGCCAAGGACTTCAAGGGTCCCAAGGAATCTTTCATGCCAAGACTACAGAATGTGAAATTAAATTAATAAACCAATGCTCACTCTTTTTCCGAAACCATTCCAGACATTTGGCATTATAAGCTCTTCCAATTGTAAGAGCAGAGCCTAAAAAAGGTTATTTACTCAGTTTTGAAAGAGGAAACTGCATACTTAGTTCAAAATACAAGATACAGACTATACATTCAACATATAGAGGTAAATTAACCTTGTGTGAGAAATGCCAAAGCAAGGGAATTTTAGCCAAGCCAATAGTTTCCATCAATATATAAAGACAAATCTAATATTATTACGAATATTATTTTCAACATGATATCAATATTCAAGCCTCGAATCATTAACTCAGGATCAACAAAACCTATCGCCCCAGAGAATCAGATGTCAGAAATCAAAAGCGTATTTGCACCTTGCACTTTGAGAAACCCATCCAACAAGTAAAGCAGGCCACGCCAAGCCTCGAATCTAACAAAAACAGAGTAACCAAAAAATCACTGCAATAAATTAAGAGGGGTACACCACAGTTTATAATTAGGAAACACAAAGCAAAATATTATTAGCAGGTTTTGAGAAATGTCTTGTTATTATTACCTTAATCTAGAATTGCCAAAAAACAAAATTGATGAAATATAAGGGGTGTTTACTTGCATTTTTATTTCCCATTTTCAAACTACGAAGCAGCACCTCATTTTCAATTTGTTATTAAGGATTTGTAGAAGAAACACAAACAAATTTGCAGTATAAATATTTGAAAATAAGAGGCAAATTATAAGGGAGGTTGCCAATTTGTAAATAAAAAATGAAAACGGATAGTAGAAACACACGTAAACACCCTCTGCATTACTTTCCTCCATAAATAACATGTCGAGTAACTTCTTGAATTCATAGAATGTTAATTACAATCTTTATTATTCGAATGACAAAAAAACATGTAGAAACAAACCTTTACATAACTGCTAGCTGCAGGTACTATGTGTGCATTCTTTGACCCAGTGAAAGCTGAAAAAGCATAAATAGAAAAATCACCAGCTATGGGATTGACTCTGCTACCCTTTCAGCACAAGTGAATTATTGTTTTCAAAACGTATCAAAGAACACAGGTGGCTAAAGCACTCTATTTTCAATACCAGTTATTATTGCAGAACCAAATAACCTTGTGAACAAAAGCATCATAACGCCACAAGATAACCCAACAGAAACCAAGATAGATATGTGATGTTGCACTTCTTGTTTGTCCTACATAAGTTCGTGATAAAATTGGTATAAGTCCCAAAAGTGCACAAGTTAAACATGCAGATTGGAATAAACAAGGTGATGTAGATTTAGTCAAATAAAGTAATGCTAGATAAAGATGTGGCCATTGCATTACCACATGTTTAAATATTGCAACATTGAAGGTTAAGGTGTCGATACTATGTTTTTAATGAAAGACACGCTACAGGAAGGTATTATTGTGCCTTGAATTCAACCCTTTTTCTATCCTATTATTTAAAAAATGGAACATGAAGATTTTGTATTGATTATAGAGATATGAACGTAATTATGATGAAAGACAGTTTTCCTATGCCGATTATTTTTGAATTAGATGGAACAACTTATTTCTCTAAGCTGAATTTAAGATTCGGATAAGGAGGAGGATAAACATAAGATAACATTTATAACTCACCACGACCATTATGAGTGGTTGATGAAGTCACTTGGGCAATAACTAATGCCCCTACAACTTTTGAGAGCTTAATGGATGAAGATGAAGCTTTTCAAGGTCTTCTTGAGGAAATATGCCTTAGTATTCTTTGATGATATATTGATTTATAGCTCTTATCAGTCCTCCCATTAGTCTCATTTGGAGGTGGTACTTCCGATATTGCATCACATAGATTTTGTGCAAATTATCTAAATGCTCATTTGGATTGCAGCAAGTAGATTATTTGGAACACAGTCTCCAGTACAGGTGAGGGAATGGACAAAAGCAAAGTGTAGGTACTGTTGGATTGTCCTATACCTTTGAATCTTAAAAATCAGGGAGGCTTTCTTGTGCTTACAGGATACAATATAAGATTTATAAAGAGTTATGCTTCATTAAGAAATAAATTTCCACTGAGATAATCAAAACTGCCATTTGCCCAGGCCCCAGTCCTAACTCTTCCTGATTTTTCTCAACCTTTTTGTCTTGAAAACAGATGCATCAGGATTAGGGATAGGTGCTGTGTTGAGAAAAACTCACCATCCAATTGACCACCAGAATGCAGAGGCAGTCAAACTATAGTAGGGAGTTTTATGCCATTTCTGAGGTTGTTGTTAGGTTCAGGCGTTACCTCCTTGGCCAGAATTTGTGATTAACATGGATCAGAAAAGTTTGAAGAGCTTAACTGATATAGTACTCCAGACACCGGAACAAAAATATTGGCTACCCAAATTGTTGGTCTATGAATTTACAATTGAATATAGACCTGGTAAAGAAAATGAGGCAGCAGATTATGGCCTAATCCCAACCTAGAGTTCAGCTTGGTCCGATGCTGAAAGAGGCTCTGTGTGCTCATTCTAACCTCTAATTACACAGTAAATTTTATACTCAAAAGGTAGGCTAGTTATCCTTGCAGAACATGAATTAGTCAAACAGATTCTGTATGAGTTTCATAGCTCATTGCTAAGGGTAGGACATGCTGGTGTCGCTAGAACCTGTCCAGAATAAAAGCCCAATTTTATCGGTAGAGCATGCACAAAGACGTCAAGCAATATGTTCAGGATTGCCTCGTTCGTCAACAAGCTACAACGGAAAATACTCTTCTTGCTAGCTTACTTCAACCCTTTCCAATTCCAGAATAAATATGGGAAGATTTAGCTATTGATTATTCATCACAGGACTTCCATCTTCCAATGGTTTCGCAGTGATTTTGGTGGTAATTGATAGATTACCAGCAAGCAAGTGGCTAATATATACATGAAGACCTGTCAAACTACACGATAATCCTAAAACCATTGTTTCAGATAGAGACAAGGTGTTTACTTAGTTTTAGCAATATTTGTTCAAGTTGAGCGGCACAACAACTTTGAATAAGAACATCAACTTTTTTTTGTAACGACAACACATGCATCTTACTCGACATTCAATAATCTCACGTGTTTGTTACCAACCTGTTTAGCAAGGGCAGTGGCAACCATATTGGAAGTGGCAATCGATAGAAACATGAACACGTAGCTCATGTAATCACAAACAACAGTAGCAGGACCTGCTCGTAGGAAACTAAAATAAGTTAACGATATGTTTTTCATAATCAAGACAAAACCTAATAATGTGAATTGAGCGACGATTAATCTCCTTCAATACCTAGAGCAGCAAGTTCAATGGAGCTTCTCTGACCAATAATTGCAGTATCAATGAGACTCATGAGTGGTGCACATATCCAAAGTCCGGTTGCTGGACCTGTAAACATCACAATTTCTTTTATCTGATCCAATATTCCTTGATTCGCTAGTTCCTTTTTCTCACCCTGCCTCGATACTTGTTCTTCCTTTTCTTCTTCTTGACCTTCGTCAGTGATTTCATCACTTCGAAATGCGCGAGCGGTTACGAAGGCATTGCGATGAAACGTGCATGCTGAAGCTGTGGTTGAGAGAGAGAGACCGAGAGGAAGAGAATGTGCAGAGAAAAATCGAGGAAGAGAACGGTTTGAAAGTGTGAAATTAGGGTTTTGGCGGGGAGAGGAGTGAAGATAAGAAGGAAGAGGTAGCGGCTTGAGTTTGAATGCCATTCTTCGCTCTGTGCTTCGGTGTATGGAGGGAACGAAACGAAACGAAACGAAAAGGATTTATATAACCCAAAATCCTTAGGCTGTGTTGGGGTCGCCGAATTTTTCATTTTTAGTTTTAAATTATAAAATTGGAAATAAAAGCATTTTATTTATTTTTATTTGGGTCCCGTCACTGATAGGTATTGATATGTGGTTACATGATCTAGGGACAGAGTCTCTCAACCATTTTGTTTTCATCCACGCGATGAAATCCAGAGGAAAAAAAACTGCCACTATTTAAATAGTGTAGAAATGAGTGATGTGATTTGCTTGGTCTCAACTAAGACCATATTTTATGTCAGATTATTTTATGGAAGACACAGACGAAATTTAGCTCATAAAGTTATGAACAAACTTATCTAAGAAACATTTTTAAAATCAAAGACTTTTTGTTATGTAAGAAATATTTCTGAAATAAAAGGCTTTTGATATGATACGTTGTTAGATTTTAGGATTTTTCACTTTTATTATATTTCTCCCAACTGTTATTAGGATGAATCACACTTTAATTTTATGGTGAGATTTTTTGAGAAAATATATAAGAAATTCGGTGACAATGAACGAAACTAAATAAGAGATGAGAAAATAACTTAAAACCAATAGATTTATAGATTTTTTTAGTTACATATTATTTGTTTTGTTCATTTTGTCTTGTGCGATTTTTAACTCTTTAAATTTCTATCATTTTACAAGTTCGAGCTCTTCTCCCGCGTACTCGAAAACACTGACTTTGGAGGGCGCAAGTTCATGTGCATGTTGTTTATCTATCTCCATGATTTTCTTCACTGAAAAACCAAATCACGAGATTTAAACTTAAAGTCTCGTCGAATGAGAGTGAAGAGGCACGGGCACATGGTCATTGTCTAAATGCCACCTTGAAAATGAAAACCTTCTATTGCTGAATTCATGTGTAGTTTGTACGTGGTGTCTCTTTTCACTGCCAATTTAACATTCTTGATCCTTCCAGATTGAAAGGCCAAATTCCTTCATCACGTTCCGTTCATTTTCAATTCTTCTTAAGGCACCTTTCGGTATAAATAATTTAGTATTTGTCACCGTTTATGGCGATTGATTTGAAATGACTTGTGAAAAATAATCTTTAGCTAATGGTGATGACTCACATAAAAATTTGTGAAAGAGAAAATAAGTGTAAAATAAGAAGGAAATGACGAATTTGTGGGAATTATTTAATTAATTATTAATTCATTTTTATATTAACAATTGAATTTTTAAAATGATTTTAATTATTGGATTCTTTATTGTTTTTTTTTACATTTGAATTTTTAACATCACTTCTCACCGAAAGAGGTTGGGTTGGGGGTATTTGTCACTCGAAACTATGGACTGGTGACCACTAATCCTATATCACTTGATAACAATTTCAGCTTGTAACTGTTCCTTGATAACAATTTCATATTTAGATGTCAGAAAGTTCGATGCTGAAAATAAAGGATCATGGTTCTGCAATTAGATCAGCAAGTACTATCCTATCAACAATCTTTAGTCCACCACATGAAAAATTGTCCTCTCCCCAAAGTTCACTTATTACCAGACACAAATTTTGCTGGGGATTAATTTTTTTATACAAATCACAACACGGCTGTCTTTAAGGTAAATAGAGCTTGTAGCAATTGTCATAAAATCCTAAAAGAATACAAGGTCAGAAAACAAATGCGTCATTTCTCAAGCATATACTGTTTTCCAAAATTAATTGAGGGAAGTACGAATTGTTCTGAATGCCCTTACTATACTGCTTACAACTACTTTCTTTATAGGTATCATTTAAGATTATATTAAAAAAAACTAATTTTCTTGATTTCAATAAAATATTTATAAAATGTTGTACTCCAAATTTTATTTTCTGTATTATAATATGTAAATATATGTTAATTAATTAAATATTAAGTGAAATTTTATATAAATGATAGAAGAGTAAGTAATATTATTCTAATCTATGAAGATGGCAGTTAATAAAAGATATTTTCTTTAAGAAATACAAATTTTAAAAGTAAAGTATTACATAAACAAATACAAAGTGCACCACTACAAGGATCTGAATTTATTTTCATGCTACTTATTATAGTAATGATATATGTAGAAGGAAATTCATTTATTCAATCCAATCTAACTCAGATAAAATGAATTATAAAACTAATGACCCGTGGGTTGAGATGACCCAATAGTCTTCTGTCATTGTAACTTGGGTGATGAAACACAAACTAGGCAGTCTTTAGCTTTAGCAGCTCATACCGGTCTGTATCTTCGGAGTATAAAACGCCGTTGGGAGAAAGAAGGCGCTGGAGGGCCATTGAAAACCGAGCCTAACAACCATAACAGAATTACTAATCAGATTATATAAAGAACTGGTACTTTAAATTAGTAAAAGCTCTAGGGTCTTATTCCTACCCATTGAAATATTGCCAGGGAAAACCAGCAGCCTAGCAAGCCAAATCTACTACTCAAGGCCTGGGCATCACAAAAAATATGTATGTTTCAGGCAAAATTTGTGAAGCAATATCTATGTACGCCAGGAGTTCAAGGAAAAGTGTTTTTTACCCATAATACTAGTGAACCCACGCAAAAGCATCCAACCATTGACAAACTTATAAATCTCAGATCCCGCCCAGCCTGCACGGGTAAACATACATTAAAGTTACAATAGCAGTTATTATGTGACACATGCAGAGGTCCTTGTTTCTAACGAGTTGCAATGTTGGGCATAAAATCAAATCATCATCATCAAGTTAAGCATTAGATACCATTATGATAAAAAAAAATATATCAAAATATTAATTCAACTTGAAACAACAGAATTTAGATGAGCTTAAGAGAGTTAATGAAACACACAAAGTAGGACGGATAAGTTATTGCTTGGACAATGGAGGATTTTTCCATTGATCGAGGTGTTCAAGGAGTTGTTATATTGCATAAACATAGATCTTGCAGAAGAAAAAAGGCCTGTTGGAAGCTGTGCGGGACCATACAAGAAATCGGCACAATAATGACAGTTTCAAATTTCTTGAACTTTGAAGCTGCAAAACCGTGCAATTTGTCATGCGAGATGATTTTTGAATCCCTTTCCCAACCCTAAAATCCCGCTTTCTAACGTAAATCCTTATTCCGTCTTAGCTTTCTGACTCCACCACTAAATTCTTCATAATCCATCCAAATCCACCTCAGTCGCTCCTTCATATATTCTACCCACCGCCATCATTTTACCCAAAATCTTCCTATCTCTGGATTTTCTCACAAATCACCCTTTCCCACATCACAATCTTCTCCTACACACCCACTAACCTTCTCCCTCTCTCCATTGTTGCAGCTCAATGGCCCACAAGCGAAAGATGTTGAGTCATCTTCCAACCCAAGCCTACATGGAAGAAACCCCATTAGGGGAGAACATGGGAACCACCAATAGAATAAAGGTTGACTTGGTAGTAAAAGTAGAAAAGAAGGATGACTAGAATAACTCACATCCTGTTCAATTACCTGAGCTAGACTATCTTGATAAATACAATCTTATTTGGATTATGCTGTAAGATAGTTTTCTTATTTGAATTTATATTTAGATTTCTTAATTTACAAAAAAAATATTAATGATTATAAGATAGTCCGCAGTTATTTTAAACGGGTAATCAAGGGTAGTGGATATCTACTGCCCGTGCTCATCCTAACTGTGGGTTTGAGCCCCCCCAATGAACAAAAGTTAACATGGCAACCGCCAACAATTTTAGTTCTTGTATTGTCTGACTCTTTCCACCAGACAAAATACAATTTTATGTATGGTCACACCATTCATGCCACCATGTAATTGGATTTCACCTCCCTTGATCCTCTAGTTTTGAGAGATGATTTCAATTTTGTTAGGCAACGTGGGGTGGACAAGATTTTCCCCGAAGAAGGAAAAATTGTACCTAACAGTGGTTTTGAAATTTCTCAGTACTTCTTTGCATGTTATTCAACATTGCAATGGCTGAGTTCAATTCCATTTTTGAGGGATGATTTCAATTTTGTTAGGCAATGTGGGTTGGACAAGATTTGCCCCAAAGAAGGAAAAATTGTACCTAACAGTGGTTTTGAAATTTCTCAGTACTTCTTTGCATGTTGTTCAACATTGCAATTGCTGAGTTCAATTCCATTTTTGGGTTTCCTACTAGTGGAATGAAACACAAACCCTCATCCACCTATTGACCCAAAGACTTTCTGGAGGCTATCACTAGTGACTGAGTGGACAGCATCTCATTGCAACTCCACATTCTTTCTCACCTCAGATTATGGGTAGGTTTTAAGCATCAAGTTTTTTTTTTTGTCGAGGTGAGTCCAATGGAAAAATCAGCTCCAGGACCAGTCATTTTATGGGCTATGCTTGACCCACAAGAACATTTATGCTTCGGGTTCTCACTAACTCCATTGGTTAGCATTATGATCATACTCAATTCGTTGATCAATTGAACATCTGTGAAAGTTCACTAACAGTTGACCTGACCACTATAAAATCCAAGGGATGCATCAAGGTCAAGCACTTTGTTTATGAGCAAAAGACTGATGCATGCCACTTAGTAGTTCCTCAAAAAAATGTCCTTCACCGGTAGCTAGATAGATATGTTCTCTCAAAGTAGTATGCATCAACCTTTCATGAACAAAACATCTGGAGCTTGATGCATCCCATGGATTGGACAATAACTAGGTCATTGTGGGTAAACCTTCAAGTGGAATCCAAATGATCAAGGAACTAAGTAAACAACAACGCTTAGCAATAGAGGTCACGACGCCCTCAAGCATAACTACAGTAAAAGTTACATTGGCAATAGTTTGAAGTCACACCAAGCAAGATACCAATATCAAGTTGCACCTATGAATCAGTCAGTAGCCCATCAAGAAGAAAAGGTCACAGTAACTGATTTTTCCATTTCACTCATCTCTACCAAAATGGTAGATGCTAATAACCTAAGCATAATCTAGATGAAGGAGAGAATGAAGGATGAGAAGTTGCATTGCTATACCATCAACTAAGACTCACTAATAGGTGAATGGGGGCTCGTGCTTTTTTCCCCAGCAGGAAGTCAAAGATGGGATTGATTTCAGCCAATATAATGTTATACCTGTTCAATGAATGATATTTCTCCTGGATCGACTGGATCATCGTAATTAATCTCAATATGCAAAGTACTAATAAATTCCAAAATTACTTCCAAGTAGAAATTTTCCTTCATTCAGGCAAATCTTGCCCACCCGCCACATTGCCCAAAACATAATATTGAAATCATCCTCAAGCCTAGAAAATCAAGGAAGGTGAAATCCATGTAACCAGTGGCATAAATAGTGTGGCTGTACAACGCATTGGAGACCATTGAGTTGCAATAATGGCGATGTGGAGGAGATAGAAAGATGAAGGTTGGTGGGTGGGTAGGATAAAGTAGAAGGCTGCGACCTTGGAAAGAGATGAGGAAGATTTTGTATGGAGACTGGTTGGTTTAAATGTGGTGGTGCGTAGGTGTATATGATGGTTGTGAAAGGAGTGGCTAAGGAGGTTTTGGGAGGATGAGGAAGACGAAGATTTGAAAGGTGAGTCAAACTGGGGCACGACTGAGAAGGGCACGAAGATTAAGTTTTAATGTCGGATTTAAGGGAGGAAAGGGATTTGAAATTCAAAATCACATGCCTCTTTCTGCATGACAAATTGCATCTGCACCATTTTTCTGCTTTGAAATACACATTTTATCCAAACACACCCAAAGATCTTAAGCATCCTAGAAGAGTAGGTATGGAAGAAGATGAACTGCACATACATACCAGCAATGTTCCCTCGAGGCTGATAGTAGGGGGTGTTACAGCAAGGGCTATAAAATATGGAATCAGCACCTTATGCATCTGCACGGTTACAAACACAGTAGTCAACAGTTACTTATAATCTAAATTCCAAAATATTATAATTCATAAAAATCTCTGCATATACATTGAATCTCAGGATACAAATTTAAAACCTCCAGCTTCACCAATCATTACCTCCCTGCTGGCTACTTCGCCTTTGGCACATGTGCTGGCTATTTTATTTCACAAAAATCTTTATAATTGTTCATTTTAAATCATATTTACTCATTTTTACCTATAGTATTTATGTAGCTTATATTTATTTATTAATTCAACTCTTGCTATTAAGTTTTAACATGCAAGAGACATAATATGGTCCTTTTGTTATTTTAAAATCTAACCAAATGAATCCTCTTTATGTTTTATATTGGATTATTATTTTGTGTATAATTAACAATGGTTCGAGTGTACATCAGTATCTTTACCGTTTTGATGTCTCTATTCCGGCTTTAGAAACATTACTATCCGGACTATGATTTAAAATCATAAAACTCTGAAGGGACAAAATAAAACACAGGGGAAGAACGCAATTTAGCTTCAAATGATTGATACTACTGCCACAAATTTTCAAACATGTTGCAGAGGATTAAAAAGGAAAGTGGAGACAACACGGATATGTAAACTAAATTTTGAAAACAGAATGAACTAACCTCCTGGGTGACCATCCGATCAGGTGTAAAAATGTAGGGAAATAACCAAGGAACTGAAGTTCCAACAATCCCTAACAATAAGCCAAGTATAACTCCAATTATCACAAGAGACCTTAGAAGCAATCGGGCCTGTTCAATATCATTAAAACAACCAAAAGAGGCATTGAGACAGGGAAAATACCTTTTGACATCAGCGTAAGATTTGTAACATTTTAAATGAGAAACACTAACCTTTGATAAACTCCGATTTACTCCATATATCAGTTCAGGCATAAATGACTGAGCAGTTTGAGAGAGAGGTTCACCCCATACTGTACACATGGAATACGTTTGGACCATGACCTAAAGCAAGAATTAAAATTATTACTGTCCAAGAATTTGGTTTTCGGAAGGAAAAAATCTCAACAGCAGGCAACAGAAGACAAAAATAAAACTAACTTGATGAGCAGCCATTGTATGTGTACCCATTGATGTAGCAAAATATATAAGTAGTGAGTAGAAAGCCACCTAAACATCAGAACTTCGGATTATATTAAAAGGTTAGACTACTGCATACAAAGCTACAGAACTATTACACTAGAGACAACCTTTGACATCATTGTCATAAATACAGGAGCAGCAAGCCCAAATATCGTCAAAAGTTCCTTCCCTGAAGGAATGGAGAAAGCAAGTGCATTATATCCCTTCATGTTTAGAGTGTGAATCATCATGCAAGCAGCAATAACCTATAAGCAACAAGGGAAGAGAAAAGCAGTGCGCAATGAGCTTAGTTCTATGAGAATGAGTACAACCATATATAATACAATTCAATATAATATCATAAATAAGAGTTAGTCCAGCATACTTGTGAAACCATTGTAGCCCATGCTGCCCCTACAATACCGTAGCCTAAATAGATGCACAAAATTATACAACCACTTATATTTATAAAACTAGCAGCAGCCAAAGCTTTCAAGGGTCCCCAGGAATCTTTCATACCAAGACTGCAGAACGTGAATACCAAAACCATTAATTAATTTAACAAGCCAATGCTTGACATATTTTTCAAATTAGACAAAGCAAACATTGATACTTGGTATGTATTAAGCTCCGCAAATATAGAGGAAACTTTAAAAGGTTATTCATGATTATAGTTATTAAAAAAAATAGAAAGAGGAAAACACATACTTTTTACTTAAAATATGAGAGATAAACAACATATATTCCAGATATAGAGATGCTGTCTCAGAAATGTCAAAGCACAGGAATTTTACCAAATAAAATATCAAGAATAATCTACTAATACATTGAACAGTATTTCATCTTCATATCAATTGCTACATGAAATAGAATGCCAAGACTGGAGCAGTATCTCAGATTTGACATAAAATTTTCAAACTACTTACATCAGAGAATCTGATGTTAGAAATAAATAGCATATTTGCACCTTGCACTCTGAGCAACCCATCCAACAAGTAAGGCAGGTGATGCCAAGCCTCGAATCTAAAATTGAAAAAAGAAAAAGAAAACTGTAACTGAAAATTCACTGCACCAAAATAAGAGGATGAGAACACTATCACATATCATTTAAAAAATAATTAATGTAGCAAATTCCTTTTTACAAGATTCTAGCTCTTTTCTAAAACAAAAGCAATATTACATAATACCTTCATCTACAATTACAAGAAAAAAAAGAGTTGATGAAATGATAAATTAATAGTCTTCGTAATAGTTTTATAACTTCTAGATTTATAGAGCACGGATTGCAGTCTTTATTTAATTTAAATGATATAAAATCGTGTAGAAACAAACCTTTACATAACTGCTAGCTGCAGGTACTACGTGTGCATTCTTTGGTCCGATGAAAGCTGAAACGGCATATAAATAGAAAATTCATCAGTTATGGGATTGACTCTACTAACCTTTCAGAACAAGTGAATTCTAGCTATCCAAAATGAGTTGAAGAGCACAAATGGATAAAACACTCCACTTTCAATACCACTTATTATTGCAGCACCAAATAGCCTAGTGAACAAAAGCATCGCAATGCCACAAGATAACCCGACAAAAAGCAAGACAGATATGTAGTGTTGTACTTCTTCTTTATCCTACACAAACTCGTGAAAGAGAAGTATAAGTCCTGAAAGTACAGAGTGGTGGGTATACAAATTGAATCGTGTAGATTTAGTAACAACAACAACAACAATAATAATAATAATAGATAAATCATTGCAACACCGCATATGTACATTTTACAGCACCAAATAATAATAATTATAATAATAATAATAATAATAATAATAATAATAATAATAATAATAGTAGTGGTAGTAGATAAATCATCGCAACACTGCATATTTACATTTTACAACGTTACGTTAAGTTTTAGACATTAAGTTCCTAATCACCAACATATATCAATCAATCTGGTAAAGAGAATTGTATTCAATTAATCTTTGCATCAGTATACACTAACAGAAGCCTAGAAACTAGAAGAAGTTACAAGAATAACAATTGTAGATAACGATATAGCTTATTTAATTTCAAATAATCTGTTATTTAGTTGTTCCTCATCACTCTCTATCTGGCCGGCTCCTTACTGCAAACAAATATTATGTTAAATTATTCATTGTCCCTACAGTTGTATCCATTCTAAGTTTTAGTCCGTCTGAGACAAAACTGTGATCTTTAGCTCCAACACATGCATAAATTTAAGCTTTGTACCATAGTGTTAACACCACAAAAAGAAGTTCTGTCGATAGAGCCACTACATAAACTTTCTCGTAAAGATAAACCACTAAAAAAAAAAACAACTGGGAACAAAATTTTACAGTTCTATGTTGTCATCATATGGAAGCAATATATAAGGTAAACCGTGTTCTAAGATTTGTGACGAAAAACCGCAGGGCACCATCCTCCCTTGTAGCACAAAGTGTAACTTCACTTCACTCACCACACATAAGAGCATCGATGCTGCCAACGTCACAGATCTGGACCTAATGTGCATCATATTTACCAATTTACCATCCAATAATCTCACGTGTCTGTTACCAACCTGTTTAGCAAGGGCAGTGGCAACCATATTGGAAGTAGCAATGGATAGAAACATGAACACGTAGCTCATGTAATCACAAACAACCGTAGCAGGACCTGGTCGTAGGAAACTAGAATAAGATAAACGATATATTTTTCATAATTAAGAGAAATCCTAATAATATGAATTGAGTGACGACTAATCTCTTTCAATACCTAGAGCAGCAAGTTCAATGGAGCTTCTCTGACCAATAACTGCAGTGTCGATGAGACTCATGAGTGGTGCACATATCCAAAGTCCGGTTGCTGGACCTGTAAACATCACAATGTCCTTCATCTGACTCCATATTCCTTGATTTGCTAGCTCCTTTTTCACACCCTGCCTCGATAATTCTTCATCTTTGTCTTCTTCGCCTTCGTTGGCGATTTCATCACTTCGAACAGCGCGAGCGGTTACTAAGGCAGTGCGATGAAACCTGGATGCTGAAGCTGTGCTTGAGAGAGAGATACCGAGAGGAAGAGAAGGTGCAGAGAAACGACGAGGAAGACGATGGTTCGAAAGCGTGAAATTAGGGTTTTGGCGGGTAGAGGAGTGAAGAGAGTAAGGAAGAGGTAGTGATTTGAGTTTGAATGCCATTTCTTGCCTTCTGCACTGCTTTGGTGGAGGGAAGGAAAACGAAGCAGAGTATTCCCTCCCACCGCAGGCTGAGTGGCTCACCACACTTCAAACTGATTGTCTATCCTTTTCTTCTCTTTCTAGTAATATATTAGTGTACTTATTTTAGTATTTTTATTTTTATTAAAATGATAAAAGTATTGTCGGATTGAATTTATTAAGTTTTATGGTTTGTAATAAATTTATTCAACGATAAACACTGCTAGGAAAATGGGTTCAACATTATATTCAATATATTTATCATTGTTGCTAGAAGTTGTTATTTTATATTTTGAAAAAACAAAAGGATGTATTCCATTGAGATTTCCATAAAAAAAATACATATAAATTTTAAAAGAAAAATTTAAGAATGTAGTATTTTTTCTAAAGTTTTTAAATAATGTATAAAATATGAAATAATAAAATTTACAATCATACAAAAGTTTTGTTGTCTACTATAAACGATAAATAATAAGTGGTTTGTGTATTAATATTTTAATAATTTAATATAGTTTATTTAATGTCCCACTGAACATCACTAAATATAAGACAAATAAACATTTATATATTATCTTTGAAAATTTTCCAAAAATAAAATATTTGTTAGGAATCATGCTATATTTATTTAACTTTAGGAAAGAAAAAATAATTAAAATATTTTTTTTATCTTTTTCGACCTATATCTGTTGAGATTTTCCTTGTAATATCATATATTTTATACTTTTAGTAATAGATGATAATCAGAGATGATAAGCAATAGAAAGACACGCAAAATAAGGTAATAAGTTAGTGTTTTCAAAAATTAACATACGTGTATACATTAAATCATGTAATTAAAATTTTATAAATATATAGAAGTCAATCAAAATTGTCATCCATACAGATTACGTGAGAATTAAGTTTCTACTATAAGCTAAGCTCACCAGTATCGTAAATCACAAATATCAATATCTCATCTATCAATTCTAAGTAACAAATTGTTTAACTTAAATGAAATTTGTTTTACTTAAGGAAAAATCTATAAAAAGATTGAAATTATGCTTTACTTTCATTTAAGCAAAAATAAAATCGAGAAAATATGTTTTTCTTCTCTAATTTTAATATAACTATAAGCAAATATTGTAAGAAAATATAGCTGTAAGAAAATCTAAGAATATATATGTGACCAAAAATATCCATTTTTTTGCAAAAGAACCAACATGCTTCAAATTTTTTGGACTATTCAAAAAATCAAATTTATTTAAGGATAATGATATTTTGACAATATTTTAATATTATTTATGTGTTATTATGTGGTTATTCATTTTGTGTTTATAATTATTATTATTGATTGTGGAATAATTTTGGACCAATAGACGTAAATTATGTTAAAATATTATAAAAAAATGTTGTTAAAATATTATTATTCTTTATCTAAATTGCTCAAAAACGTAAATGTCCCGTCAAACCAAATTGTTTCCATCCATTTATTTGATAATTAAGAAAAAAAAAACTGATTTGATAGATTTTTTAGAAATTTGAAGTTATTATTGCACAAATATTTAGTAAAAATTTTCCTGCACTCTTTTTTTTTTCCAACTCTTTCATCCCTTCGCCCTTCGTTTAGCAGTTAAAAAAGATTTGGTGAATTTATTATCAAACTTTAATTTTTAATATAAAAATTAAACGACTGACGAGTATTTCTTTTATTATTTTTCTCCCTCTTCTTTATAGTTTTCATAAGAGTCCAATGTCATAATTAAAAAAATGTTTAAAAATATAGAAAGTCAAAGATCAGCCAAAAAATATATTGAAATTGTGAGAATGATTGAAGAATTAGTTACTGTCTTTTTGCAGTCAACTTTGTTTTACTGAAAGAAAAATGAGAAAAATATATCATGTGATGTTGCTTGATTTAGATGATTAGTGTTATTTAATGACAAATATAAATGTAATTGTATGATTATAGTTATGGAAAAGAATTATTAGGTGGTTAATTAATAGTTGTTTAGTTTTAAATAAGTAAAAGACATATAAGATTATATTTCTTAATATTTATTATTCAAACTATGAAGATAGTCGAAGATACTTTTGCATATATAGTGTGAAATTATATGTTATAAAATTGTGTTAAAGTATGAAAAAAATACTATGACATAGAGTTTTTTAAAATATTTTAAATATAACATGTGTTATTTTTTTATTAATTCATTATTTATTTATACTTATATATATTCCAAACTCAATGAAAAATGATGTGTGTATGTTATGTAAAAATATTATAAAAATATATATGTTAATATATTATTATCTTATAAAAAGAAATATTAAATATTTTCTAGATTTTAAAATTATGTTAAGAAAATAATAAAAATGGAGAAATATGATAAAAAAGTCTTAAACATATACAGGAGATTAGTAGAAATGTTAAAATGAGTTCTAATATTAACTTAGTTTATTACTCATTGGATAATGATATTTTGACAATAATTTTTTAACAATATTTTAACATCATTTATATGTCATTTTATGATTGGTCCAACATTATTCCACAATCAATAATAATAATCATAAACACCAATATGAATCAATCACAAAATGACACATAGATAATTTTAAAGTGTTGTTAAAAAAATGTTGTCAAAGTATCATTATCCTTACTAATTAGAGTCAGATTATTGAAATATATATATATATATATATATATATATATATATATATATATATATATATATATATATATTCTAAACGTGAATCACTTTTACCCGTAAAATAAATATATTTAAGTCGAGTTAAAGAAAAAATGATATAGAATTTATTAACAAAAAGATTTTATTAAAGTTTTTATTAGTTAAGTAAGCTTCCTTTGATTATAATAATAAATATATAAATTAAATTAGAAAAACAATATATTTAAATGAGTCACCTACTGACACACCAATGTATTAAACTAAGTTAGATTACAAATCTCATTACTCACAATAAATTAATTAGATTGAAGTGATTTATTTTTAATTCAACTTATAAATAAACCAACGTATAAATCTGATCAACTTATTTAGCACTCTCATATTCTAAACACAATAATTGGGATGTAATAAAGAAAACAATATATAATTATGAAGTAGCAAATGAATGCTAGCCACAAATATTTGTTAGAACAAGTATCAATTTTTAAGGTCCATGTGTCGGAAGGACGATGAAATCAAAATAATTGAATTCATGTAATTAACATGTTTACGTGATAGTGAGGTTGAGTTGATAATGAGATGCCTATGTAGGAGACATTATCATAGACAAAACCACAAAAATCAATCTATCAACCCCTAAACAATAGGAAACGACACATCACGCAAAGATCAAGCGACAAAAATATTGATTCCAAAATTGACAATTCTAGCACATGTGGAAGCGTTATTTCACATAAAAAAAAAAAACTTAGTGCATTCACATCTATTATTATGAAAGGAAAATTCTCACTTTTATGTACACAAAATCTGAGTTTAAGGATATTATAATTTTACGAGGTTTTAAGTGTTATGATTAATGTTCTTAACTTAAACTTTTATCTTAAATAAAATTTCAAGTGGAAAATCAACATTGTTCTTATATATAAGGTGTTCAAGGAATGAAGATGCTAAATTCAAATATTCTTTTCATCTTTTGTACTTGAATTATAATAAAAGAAAGTCTTACGTGGTTAAGAGACTTATGTATGATGGAACCATCAATTTAAATTATCTTATTTACAAATTATTTAAGAAATAATAATTTAAATTTAGTATATTTTAATTTATTTCAAAATTATGATTTTAATTTGGTCGAATATTTTTTGTTAAATCCCTTTAGTTGTTCCTATTTATGTGGATATTTCTCATTTCGATCCCATTTTTTTAGAATCCCCAATTGAGTTCTAAAAAGTGTTAATTTGAATCAATTGGATCCATGCTGTTAAATTGGCTTAACGAAATTAAGTTTTTTTATGAGTTGTAACGTTGAGGTGACCAATTTTTTAAAACCATTGACACATCAACCGCAAAAACTTAACCCCGTTAAGTCAATTTAACGACAGAGATCAATTGATTCAAATCAGTATTTTTTAGGACTCGATTGAAGATTCTAAAAAAAAGTGGATGGAATTAGAAAATATCCACGTAAACAGGGACAACTAAAGGAGTTTAATCGAATATTTTTTAAAAAATTTCAATTTGTTGAGTATAAATTTCAATCCATGAGTATTTTTGTGCAAATATTTTAACTTCTTTGGGTGAAATAAAGTTGAGCGAAATCCTAAGAAAAATTCATTCGCACGTTATCTCAAATACATTTAAAATAACTAATCATTTACACTTGATCAAAATTCAACCAAATTTCACTTTTCAATTAAATTTTAAAATCTGTTTAACATCTTATATAAAATCAAAATTCGGTATATGTAAAATCAAAATTCGGTAAACTCAAGATCCCAAACAACCCTTGTTTGTATAAAACTTAATATTTAACACAATAAAAATGATTTCCCCTCACCTTAATTTACTGTAAAAACTTAATGAACTTTTGATCATTGAGTGGAAAGTGTTAAATATCAGTTTCACAATTTCCCAAACATAATAATCCAAAACCTTGTATTGAACCTCAAGTTACTCCCAATTTTATTTTTCTTTCATAAATATCAAGTATGTGGAATCTAGAAGGAAAATGAAAAAAGAAAAAAGAGAGGGAAATTACAAAAATGAACTTACCTAAGACTTTTCAAATCCAAATTATTGCTATTTCTTTTTCTTGAGATGAAATCCATGGAAACTTACACTTTGTTCACTTAAATAGATTTGAAAGAGTGATTGAATGGATTTGAGAGGATTTGAAGATAAATTTTTTGTTATTTATTTGAGTAAATTTAAAAGTAAGTGAGAGTGAATTTATAAATAATTTTTTTTAATTTGTCATATTAATCAAATCCTACACTAATTCTAAAAAATTTTACTTCAAAATCCACTCTCACTTACCTTCAAATTCACTCAATTAAACAATAAAAAAATTTACCTTCAAATTCAAGTCAACAAAGCCTTGAGTGAGAATTTCAGAGTTAAAAAATGAAACGTGAGGAAAGAAAGGTTTGTGTTACGCGAACTTCAAAGGCTAAAACTTATAACTTCCCACGCTACTCCCCTAATTTACTATTTTCACTCCCATTATTCCTTTCTTAAGCCCATATCTAATGCAAACTAGCACTAACTAAAAAACACGTATCTACACACTTTTCTCATATCCCACATCTTACACGAAATAAATAAATGAATGTATCAAGGTTATTGTGATATAAATAAATAAATGGTGTAATATTTTTTTCCAGATGATAGAAATTTAGAAAAAAAAAATACAAAAAATAGATAAGTTGTACTGTAACATCCCAAAATATAGTATAAACTACGTAGTAGAATATTTACATAAATTGATATGTTAGATAAGTTATCCACTTAGTAATAAAGAGTTAATAATACAGTTATCTCAAAATAACTATAAAATTAAAACCTTGAAACAGATACCTATTCTACACAAAACTATGTACAAGACCGAACGGTCTGTACTAAACTAGTGGATCTTCTCCTTCTTGAGCTTGCTCCATCGAGACCTCTTCTCCTTCTGCTCACATCCACCGGATGATCATTGCAAAGGATAAACCGAACGGGTAAACATGGCAAAACAGAAAAAACAGGGTAAGCTAGTGTAATTTAACAATCAGGTTAACATACAATTCAATAAACAAATAAAAACACTTATACATATGCATAAAATGTTAGCCTTTATATAGTAAAGAGGTTACAATAGAGTGCCTAAAGTGCCTCCGTTTTTTAAGGTTATATCCTCTCCACTTTATTTTATTTCTTTTTCAATTAATATCCTGAAAGTGGTCCATTTTAAAACTGTTTTCAAACGTACGTGGATGTGCCGTGATTCCCGCAACAAACTCTTCTAACGTTAAAATACTCTGTGATGGTTTTTGGAGTTCTACAGAAATTTTATAATTAGGTCACTGAGCCTACTCTTTACTTCATATACATCACCATCGTGTATTAAGAGCAAGGGTTCAGAAACTAGAAGATAAGCAAGCATACAACAATGGTCGAAGGTTGGTCTTTCTGCTTCCGTTTTCTTTCTTATAATCTAAATATGCGCTCTTGTTTGACATATTTAGATTTATTGAATCTTTAGTATAAATCTATTTCATAAAACACATGCACACATATTGACCGACTACTCTACTTTGACTGTCCAGATTGGTATGAATATGTAGCTTTGGCTGTTCGTGCACTCATGGGTGTAGTAACTGGAAACCCATCAGCTGCCACACGAGGTTAGCCCGATATACCTCATCTAAGATCTTCTCCCTTGGACTAGGACCTCATGCTATTCTCACGACATGAATTATCCATCTCTACTTTAGATTTGGTAACCATTAGAATGTCAGGAAGAACGACATGGATTCCACTATCCATATTCATACCATACTATTACCTTGAAAACCCATCACCGAGACATTCCTCCTTGGAATTCTCTTTCATATCTACCTTTAGAAATCTTATGCCCGATTACATTTGGAAGAATTAGGCTCAAACATGAGCCAAATACTGTTTGAGGGTCAAACACTAGATCAAACGAACACTTAGAGTTTAGACCAAATACTTATAACTAAAACCAAACACTTAGTGTAAGACCGAACAGAACCAAACGGTCCATACTAGATAATGTTGAAGAAGTGGCCGGACATTATTACTGACCGACTACTACAAGTGAAATCTAATACTATTATATTCCAATTCTACAGCAGGGCCAAAAGAAATATTACTAAACCAAACACTCCAACGAAATTGAGTACTAATGTAGACCGAATTCTAAAAGAAGACCAAGCTCCACTAAGGGATCGAACTCTAGTGTAGAACCAAATGGTACAACAATATGACCGAACGGTATACTAAAAATGAATACCAACTCATAACCGAACAATCATTAACTAGTAATGTCCATAAGAGACCAAACACAGTTAAGACAATACTAATACTAGACCGAACATTATTTTAAAATCAACTACCAGTACCAGACTGATCAATCGTTCTAAAGTTCCACCTAAGCATAACCTAGTTAAGACCGAACACAAAAAGAAGGCCGAACGGTTAACAAAGAATCCTCAGCGAACTGCATAATGACTGCAGAATTATGATCAACCCCAATCTTTACCAATTTCTTTCATTCTTCTCAACTTCTAATCCTCCCAATTTATATTATACAAACCTATACATTTCTAAAGAACATCTAAACATTCATCATACAGACCAAACTCACACTGAACCCAATTTCTCCACTTTTACTACCACAATTCCTTCCAATGCCACTCAGTCACTGAACCAACACTATGCAAAATCACAATCAACATGAATACAGGATATAATATTCTTCAATAACCATATCAAGCACACAATCATTCAGTTTCACACACATGCATCTCCAACACACATCATTTTCATACATCATAAACTAAGCAATTAAATTAACTAGCTTCCCTTACTTTTTTGACCAAACCAAACTCTCAACAATTGTAGAACTCGATCACCACCAGAATTCCTAAAAACCTAAAATTCACCGATTCATAAGAATAAACCCACAAAAAGATCAGATTTATGATCAGAAATGGGAAGAGGAAGTGGATGAACACATGCAACTAGAAAATTGACTTGCATGTGTCAAAAAGTTTTTGAATCTCACAAGAACTCAAGAAATCGAGGCTTACCAGCTTTAAACAAGACTTTGATCGGTGGAAAAAGTTGTTTTGGACTCCAAGATGACTTAAGCTTGGTCTGATTAGAAAGTAGATGAAGTAAGATGAGAGATTTTTAGAGAGAAGGAGAAGAAAATAAGTTATCAGAACTTTGGAGAGAGAAAGTGCATGCAGAGAGTGCATGCAGAGAGTGCATGGAGAGAATGGAGCAAAAATTTTAAACTTTCATTTATATACCAAACACAAAACCGAACGGTCCAATCTAGTGCATACACCTCTTTTTCTCTAATTTTCTTTATAAATTCTCGGTTCTTACATGTACTAACTTTATACGAATTCAGTGTGTTGTATTTTGTTTCTTAAAATTTAATTTAAGTCGTCCCAACTGAATACATTTTAATGTATTGTAATATAAATTGAAGTTTTGTTAACTTTGAACGAGTTCGGTGTATTGTAATATTTTTTCAATTTTAATTGAAATCGTCTTAATTTGATACAATTTTAGTGCATTCATTTTTATTTTTTTAATTTTAACACGACTTTTCTTTTATAAGTAAAAATTGTATCAAGTTGTCAAACTTTTTCAGGATGAAGTCGGACCAAACTAATATAATTTTTCTATTTCTAAAATTACACCATTTCGTTAATTTCAAAATTGCACCGTATTGATACTTTTGCTTCTATAATAACTAACTTCATTTCCATATTAATAGAAAAAAAAATATTAAACAATTCTTGCTATTACCATTGCTACAGAAAAAAACTACAGAAAAAGAAGAATAAATAAAATCCAACAAAAAAAAACCTCTTTCTAAAAAGTTCTTTTTGTAACACATTTTACGTGTTTTAAAAAACTTGTTCAATAAAACTTATTTTGAAAAAAAAATCATTCTATAGTGTATTATACGTCTCAAAAAAGCTTGTTTTGAAAATCTTATTTAGGAAAACTTGTTTAAAAAATGTATTTCAAACCTTTCAGAAATCCCATTTTGATAATTTTACTCTATTAGTTATGTTCCCAGAATTCTCGTTGTGAAAATCATTTTTAAAAAATTTCATAAAACTTGTTTTTAAATAGATAATCAGAAAGCCACTTAAAAAAATAAAATAAAATAATCATTTTAAAAATTTGAAGAAATGCTCAAAGAAATTGTGGGCTGCACTGAGAAAAAAAACCTTAGTATCCCCCAGCTCACGGTTTCTTCACTCTATGATTTAAGTGAAAATTTATTAAAATAATAGTACCTTTTTGACAAATACATTACTCTTTTCCATTACAAAATACTAACCTTCTCTTAATAAATGTTTAAAATGAATACTAAACAAAATTTAATATTGAATTAAAAATTAAAAACAACGATTAATATATATTTTAATTTTAAAAATTAGCATTCCATCCATTTAATGGACAAAAAAAATGATAAAATTCACCTAAAATAAATCGTACGGTGTCATTTTCTCAATGTAACAATGAATTCATAAATCATTTCCTTTAAAATAAAATATTTAATAGACTTAAATATATATTAAAAATAAATTTCTAAACCTTATTTAATATTTTTATTTATAAACTCAGACCTGATCCTCAATAAATATAATTTAAGAATAATATATTTATTATATATAAACAAAAATATTTAATAAATTTTGCAACATACTACTCCATTGATGTATTCAGTGCGTATAGGAGAAAACCTACATTGATAATTATATTTTTGAGTCACGCCGTGAGCGTGTCACTCGCGTCTCGCGTGGCTTTCATAAACAAATTGGTGGGAAAAAATTGCGTATAAACAGTAACAAAGTTAGTTAATAACTGCACTCCACGTCAGAAACAGTGACAAGACGTTTTTTCTTTTCTTTTATTTTTCATTGCATGCTACTTATTTAAAAGATTAAAATACTTGTTAATATTTTAATCTATTTTTTTCTATAGTAATAAGAAATAATGATGAGAGAAAATAACTGGCAAGATATAATGTTCAGATAAATTGGGTTAAGAAAATTACCAGGCTCAAAATGGATCGTTGTTTTTTTTTTAAAACGAAAAAGTAATTCATTTTCATAATAAATACATTTGTGGAAGAATGTAATTGAGTATTTATAATGAGATCTATTTTTGAAACACGTTTTTTTTTTTTTATTTATAAAACTTGAATTCGAATTTTAATTAAATATTTAAGTCAAGTTTCATCAAACAACTTATTCATTAATTTAAACTTATGTAAGAATGCATATATTGAGATTAATTTGATCTATTTCTCTCTCTCTCTCTCTCTCTCTCTCTCTCTCTCTATATATATATATATATATATATATATATATATATATATATATATATATATATATGCATGAAATGTAAAAGTCATTTAATATTTATTGTTCACGTTTAACACGAAACAAAACAAATAATTCAGTGATCAGATAATAAAAATGATAATCCGTCTTATATTCATGGCAAGCATAATAGGGATAAAGTTTTAGTATAAGTTTATCTTTTATCTTTTTTATTTGTAATTTTTTTTATTAAATTAGTTAGCTATAACAACATATATTTTATTTAATTTTTTTTATTTTGAGCATTTGTATTCCAATTATATTTTTAATATTTCATTTGAATTAACTACGATACATACTCTTATATTTTTATTTTTCAATATTAATTTAATTTATACTTGTATATTCTCCTTTTCTCTCTCGAGATATTAGTTGTATCATTATTTATCATGTTTCAACTTTTAAAGCTAACAAATTATTAATCATTTTACTGTGTTTTGATTTAATTTATTTTACATCAGGTATTAATAAAAACATATTTCGATTTGGTAGTATTTGAAAATATTCATCTCAAACTTAATCAAATCTAATAACTACTAAATTATAAAAACAAGCATATACATCTCAAACTTAACTAAACCTTTACTTTTTTTTTCTTGTATTTTTACTATTTTAATAATTTAAAATATTTTAAGTTTGTATTTTAAAGAATCACTTGACTATTCATGCAAAGATAATTTAAGTATTTCAAAAAAAAAATTTATAAATACTTTTTAAAGGGTTTCTTTTATAGGTTATTATATTAGTAAGTTTAAAACATTTCATTATTTTTAATGAATTATGGCAATGTGAATGAAACATCTTCCATGGTCAACGTAGTTCAATATTTTTTTTAATGTTTTTGAATTTAGAATAAAAAGCACTGTGTATTTCTTGACTTTAATAACCACGCAATTATTAAGATGGAGCACTTAGGAAGTTAATAAGTATGGCAACACCCAAAATGTCTTTATAATTAATAATTAGGTGATTTAATGATTTTATCTTCTTGATCGCATTTATTGTGTGATTAATTCGAGCTAAGATTTTATAACATCCATTTATTCTTTTATTTTAGTTTAACTGACCTTTACTTTATTATATTTAGTATTTTATATATTGAGTCTTGAAAAATAATTTAATTGCTACATTGTAATTATAAATAATTTATACTTTCAAGATTTAAAATCTTAAATTCAAGATTATCTTTATGTTACATCAATATGTTTCAATATTCAGAGACAACTAGTTCGGTCTGTGTATATTTCTTAACTTAAAATGCCAACTTTTGCATTTATTGTTGTTGTTTTATGTTCCTACTTTAGATATTTTATTTAGTTTTTTTTAAGTATTAAACAATACATCTGGTTTCTACTACAGTGGTTGTTTCAAGATTTAGTATTTGCATATAAATAAAAGTTAAAGTTTTGGTCCTTCTTGGCAATTTTTTTTTCTACACATTGGTGCTATTTAGCAAAAATGTTATTTTCTATTTATTCTATTTTAACAATGTTTCCAATGATAAATAATATAAAAACTAGCCAATATAAAGAGGTTTAATATTGTTGTATAGCCACAGTTAATATGTGCTATAAGGTTTTTAAACATTAAAAGTAATGCATGAAGTAGTTTATAGTACCGAACAAAGTTAACCTACGACAGAATATAAATAAAAAATATTTTAAATACAAATGGTAAAATATACCACTTATTTTGCTTATACAATTTTAATTTTACAATTTATCGTAACTTAAAATTAAAATTATATGAGCAAATAAAGGATATTTTACGATTTGTATTTAAAATAATATGTGTGTGTGTGGACTGAAAAGTTTGACAAGATTTTTATTTATTTAATCGTGGATCGATTTTCGTTCATTCAAAATTTTTAAAGTTAATTTTAATTATTAAATTTTGGAAAATATAGTAGTATTTCATTTTACTGCTTAAGACCTAAATCTTAACAATCTTATCAAAACATGCAAACACAACTTCAAAACAACTTAAATTTAAGACTGTAGACTATAAAAATATTTGTTTATTATTATATGAAAGTTATACTATATATTATAAAAATCATTATATAATGAAAAATAACTTAAAAATGTTTCAAAGGACTTGGTTCACATAAAATAAAATATATTTCATATAATATCATTCTTACGTTTCACACGAGGAAAGTGTAGTTTCCTCCAAACTTAAAACACTACAAATATTAAAAGTAATCTAAAAGGATATAATTATGTACGATGGATTTTATCTTTACAATTACAACATTTATTTTTTTTTTCGGGATTTTTGTTTACGGTTTTCAATTGTTCACATATATTAATATCACCCATGCCACCCATTATTTATCCGTTAACCAACTTTATTAATTTGATTATTTTTACTATTATTATTATTTAAAAGTGATAAAATTATATTTTTAATTGAAAAGACTCCAAAATGAAATGTTAGTGCTTGGTGGTTAGGCTAAAGAAGGATTCGTATGTAAAATTCAGACCTAGTCCATATAAACGGACAAAACGTGCATTTAATCGAATTTGTCTACGAAATAAAAAAATTGCAACTGCTAGCTGCTATGAGTGTGACTAGAAATATACCTAATAATTTTCAACCTCAAATAAAGGAAAATTGTCATATATTCTCTCATTCCAAATTTGCCTTACCAAAAGGCGAAGTGGTTGTAGTCACCATCGGAGCGAAGGTCACCATCGGAGCGAAGATCTATTTCGCAGTTACAAATATATCCAAAGAACGCTCAATTGTGGTTATCGAAATCCGAACGCAGAAGCTTTGAGAATGGGGAGTTTGAGATCGATTCTGAAGCATCCAGATGACTTTTACCCGTTGCTGAAGCTCAAAATGGCGGCCAGAAACGCCGAGAAGCAGATCCCGCCGGAGCCGCACTGGGCGTTCTGTTATACTATGCTCCACAAGGTTTCTAGAAGCTTCGCGCTCGTCATTCAGCAACTCGATACCGACCTTCGCAACGCGGTTAGTATCTTCCGTTTCCGCTCTCGATTACTCCGTTTCTTCTTCTGTTTCCGCCTTTTCTCAATTGCCTTAGTTTTTTTTTTGTCAGGTTTGCATATTCTATCTGGTTCTTCGAGCGCTCGACACCGTTGGTTTGTATTCGTATCTTCGATTTGATGCGCGCGCTTTTTGTTGCTTTGTTTTTTGTAGCTTGCGAGGACGAATGAGTGTTAGTACTATCGGTTTCGGTTTGCAGAGATGTGGTTGTTAGGATGCTTGATTTTTATTTCTTTATTTGTTTTTTTAAGCTTTGAATGTTGTGCAGGGATTGGTGTTATCGTCCAGCGTTTTTGGAAATGAAAGTGATTTTAAGATTCTGCTCTTTTTAAAAGCTCTTGAAAGCAGTAGTTCGAGTTTTTTTTTTCTTTTTCTTTTTTTATAAAGTTTTTGCTTCTTGTAAAATACTTAATTGTTATGGAAGACGCACATATTTGGCATAATAGAGTTTCTGAGTCCCTATCAATCTGCTGGTTATTGCGTCTATTTCCTCTGAATAATACTTGTTTATCTTAAAGTTATTCTATAGAGTAACTCTTACATTCTTGTGAATTTGAAAAAGTATCTATATTGTTGTAACTCTATGGTTTGTTTGGACAGAGGATGATACTAGCATAGCTACAGATGTCAAGGTGCCAATACTGATAGCCTTTCACCGTCATATTTATGATCGCGATTGGCACTTTTCATGTGAGTGTGTCATTCTTTGTGCTCTGTATTTTATATTTTTATTCTAAGATAAGATTCAATATAATTTGAAAACCTTTTTCCCAATCTGTGGTTTTTTAGTCATAAATATTCAATTTAACCACGTCTAACTTGTTTTTCAGAAATTGGATTAGACACATACAGGAATTACTTGTATTGTTACTAAAGACAGCCTTTATTGTTCACGTGGAGAATGGTTTTATTGTATATGAGCCTCCGAATTTATTGATGCCGATTTGCACACTAATTGTTTTTAATGTAACTAGGTGGCACAAAGGAGTACAAAGTTCTAATGGACCAGATTCGTCATGTTTCAACTGCTTTTCTGGAACTTGGAAAGAAGTCAGTCTTTATCCGAACTCATATACCTGAATTGAATTTTAAATTTCACAGCATATGATTTTTCCTCGATGCAATCAGCAGCAGACCTTAGGATGTTGGTATCGATTTTATGCTATCATTGTTATTATCCTTGGGGAAGCGGGGATGTGTACTGTTTATCATTAATTCATGCTACCAATAGAATATCACGTAGAAGTTAGTTTGTGAATAACATTTGTTGATTCAATTTGTATCCCTTTCTGAAATATCAAAATTTGGATATGGAATTACTTATTATGTTGACTGTCGATTACATAGTGTTGATTAACAATTTTGCTCTGTATTTGTGATTGATAAGAATTATCAATTATTTTCACGTTTATCATATAGAGTTTTCTGTATTTTGTATTGTTTTTCACCAGCTGTTACAACAATTTTGGAGTTCCTGTCCATTGCTAGTTACATTCACTTGGTCTTTGTAGGTTTATAGAACAAAAATAAATATAGTTAAGGCTTAAATTGGGGATCTCATTCTATAATTTGTCTTGGTGCATTCATATTGTTAAAGTTGAAGATATTTCACAACCGGTGGAGATATGTGTCTTTGGGCTATTGATTCACTCCTTTTTATTAGCTTTTCTCAGTTATGTGTAATTAAATTATGGCTGTATGTTCTATGACAAACAAGTTAAATGCTATTCAATGACTTTTGCAGCTATCAGGAAGCAATTGAGGACATTACAAAAAGAATGGGTGCTGGAATGGCCAAATTTATTTGCAAGGAGGTTTGTCACACAAGGCTTCTATTCTGCACATATTATTTTTATTATCTTATATGAAGTTTGTTATTCCTTTAGATGATGACTCCTCCTACTAGTTTCTAGTTTTTATTTTTGGTGTTTTAAATTATGTTGTTTGGTAGATGGCAATTTAGAGATGGTCAATATAATCATTTAAATATAAAAGTTTTTAAAATTTGATGTTATAGTATTATTTTTAGTGCATCCCTTATAAATTCTTATCTTCTGAGAACTATGCTGCAAAGGGATTTCTGCCATGTTTTCAACATAGAAAGATCATCTTCATTTATGCCAAGAGACCTTTTTCTTCCATCTGCAGGTTGAAACAATTGAGGACTATGATGAATATTGTCACTACGTGGCTGGACTTGTTGGGCTGGGTTTATCAAAGCTCTTCCATGCCTCTGGTTCAGAAGATCTGGCTTCAGATTCCCTTTCCAATTCAATGGGCCTGTTTCTTCAGGTATCGTGGCTTTAAGATATGAAAACTACAGTATGGTTGCAATTGTTTACTTACATTTTATGCTACCTATTGAGATTGCAGAAAACAAACATCATTCGAGATTATCTGGAAGACATCAATGAAATCCCCAAGTCACGCATGTTCTGGCCACGACAGATTTGGAGTAAATATGTTAACAAACTCGAGGTTTGGCTCTACACTACAGGAATTTACATCTAGCCTAACTTTTTTAGATGCTAGAAAATAAATTCTCGCATTCTCCAATGAAAAACATGTTCCATGACAAGTATGTGGTTCAGATTAATTTAAGCACACATGTCAATTATATTCTACAGTTTAAGATCAATTCAATCAAACACTAAAATTGAAGGGAAACTAAGTCTTACGACAATCGTTCTTTCAGCTCATTCTCCCTCATTTCATTAATCTCACGTTGTGTGATGGTGAAATCAAATTTCCAGTCACACGTTTACGTACACACATGAAATGCCTTTTTAACTTCCATTCCATGTTCGGGTGTACTGTGGTATGGTTTTCTTATTTGTCACTCCAATTTAATTTTTATGATCCAGGATTTGAAATATGAGGAGAACTCTGTTAAGGCAGTACAATGCTTAAATGACATGGTCACTAATGCTCTGATTCATGCTGAAGATTGCTTAATATACATGGCTGCTTTAAAGGACCTGGCTATATTTCGCTTTTGTGCTATACCCCAGGTGCTGTTCTTTTACTCAGTCACTTCTGATTTAACTGTTATTTAGTTCATGTCACTCTAGTTGCAACCATAATTTATCTGCATGTTGTATGTTGTTTGCATATCATGTTCTGTTTCAGAAGAGTTGAGTCATTTCAGCTTCCTCCCTATTCTGCTCAATAAAATATGAAAAAGTAAAATTAATATATTCTGTCAGTTTCTTCAAAGTTTTTAGTTTAAGACTTCCCAAAAGATGTTTCAATCTATTATAGAATTTTTAATAAAGTGTTTTACCGAAACATAGTTGTAAGTTATGACACAGAATATTTTTAATCGTAACTCCATGTAGAATATTTGTGAGAGTACAAATTGATTTCATGTGGTGCGTGATTTTAGTAGATCATGATTGTCTGAGGGTTTAGCTATATAGCCTTTCTGGTTTTAGGTAGTATTATGGAGTACAAAATTTTTTATTTCGAGCTGCATATGTTATAGAGGAAGAAGCAGCTTGGGTCTTAGGTGTTACCTTCTAAAGTTACAGTACTTTTGTGGTGGATGTACAATCTGATGCTGTGTGGGACCTTTTTGCTTTAAGTACTATTATATATTTAGGGTGGGAGGGGTGTTAGTTATTGTTCATATTAATTTTATGTTTAATGATTGATGTATCAAGCGATGGTTATTTTGATAATCTTTCCCCTGTGATTTTGATGTTTATTTGATATGCTACACCGTGACAGATAATGGCAATTGGAACACTCGCATTATGTTACAACAACATTGAGGTCTTCAGAGGTGTAGTTAAAATGAGGCGAGGTCAGAACAACTATTTTGATACTGAAGTCCTTGTGATATATATATTTGTGGCATGCTAAACGTAAATCAGAATTGGTATATATGACAGGGCATGTGTTTTTGAAGTCGTTGGAATAGTGAATTGCTGCAATATGGATTTCATGTTATTTCATGCTGAATCAATCTACATTAAATTACATTGGAATCTGTTTGTTATGGAACCCGCATATGCATTTGTATTAAAGATAACTTTTTTACAATGGGCCTGAATGATGTCCATATCGTGTTAGATTCTGTGTTTGTATGTGGAATGTTTAAATATCACATCTAAATAAATGCTTGCATCCTCCTCTTATGGATGTTGATTAAGAACCTGGGAAGACAGTTTGAACTTGGAAAAGGTGGCTAATAGCATATATTGAGTTTAGAGGCCAGGGGCTACACTCTGTGATGGATATCCCTATACTTTTGAAGTGAAGTGATAATACCATAGCCTAGATGCATATACATTATCTGAGATTCTGAGGCATTTGATTGGTTTCCTTTCTTCCCATTTCATTTTCAAAGTATTGTTTTTTCTTCTGGGAATAAAAAAGGATCAACATGTAGTTGTGTTTGTTGTATGCTGTTACTATTTGTGGGTGTGTAATATCAAACTAGATGTTATTTATTCATTTTTGTTTCCAATTTATAGGTTTAACTGCCAAGGTGATTGACCGAACAAAGACTATGGCTGATGTCTATGGCGCTTTCTTTGATTTTGCTTGTGTGTTGGAGTCCAAGGTATGAATCTGTTGTTGTGCTTAACGCCGTATTAGGTTTGCAACGGAAGAATGTGAACGCTACTCATGTTGCATTTAACATTGGATAATGTTCCTAGTTTCTACCGTGAAAAAGGACCACACTTCGGTTCATGAATGACTTGATGCACATAGACGTCGAAAATTTTCCTGGTTGGGTGTGTTTTCCAAAGAAAATTGCAAATAACCCTTGATCCACACTATTCCATTGCCTAATGGAAAAGACATCTTTTAGTGGCCAAAATTCAAAATGCAGATCTTAGCTGTTTTTTTTTCCTATTAGCAGTAGTTCTTAAATCTTCCTTTTCCAAATAAAAAGCTTCTGTATTTTCTTTTGTAGGTTGACAAAAATGATCCCAATGCAACAAAAACACTGAGTAGGCTGGTAGCTATTCAGAAAACTTGCAGAGAATCTGGTTTCTTGAGTAAAAGGTATACACATAACTTATTTGCTTCAAAAGTGTCTGTTTTTACCATTCACATCCTAACAAATCTTTGGTTGTTTTAAGCAGAAAATCGTACATTGTGAAGGATGAAAGTGGATACGGCTCCACCATGGTACGTTTTGGCTTTTGTTTTTTTAAACTAGATTCTGCATTTCTAAGAATATACTAACGGAAACCATCCCTGCAGATTGTCATCCTGGTCATCCTGGTTTCCATCATTTTTGCTTATCTGTCTGCTAACCACCATAATAACTAGTGTAAGTTAAGTTTTATTTTTATATTTAACGTACGATCACATTGTAAGAACAATTATCTTCTTTTATAAAATCGTCCACTCCCTTTTTTTCATGGTAATTAGCTTTTCCTTTCCAAACGTCAATCAGAAACATTAAAAATTCCACGCACATCCATTCATTTTTGTAAATCGTGACTCAACAATGACACAGTTTAATATATTATCATAAAAAGTCACCTATCAGGGTTTCAAGAAACACAACTGTACGAGAAAGATTTCCTGGTTGTTAACATGTTGTAGACCGGTGACGCCAGAGAAAACATGATTACGCCATTATTTTATTATTTTAAATTTTTTTAAACCTACTTACTAAAATACTCTTTTAAGTTTTACACTTTTGTGAAATTAAATAAAAACAATTTTTTTTATTATAAAACACATTTGTCCTATTATTTGTTGTCTAATAGTCATTAGATATACTTTGACATCGTGTAAATTTATACCACTATTTTATAATCCTTTTACTATTTTTACTCAATAATTTAATTTATGTTTTCATTAAATAATTTAATTTAATATTTTTTATTATTTAAAGTTGTTAAAGCAAAGTGATTCCTCATTGGTTTGGAATATTTATTGCACATGCAATTAACGAACTTGCATAAGGGGAAGATTTTCTCCTTGTTTTCATTTTGCTTTTGGTGCGCTTCATTTGCAATTTACGCAATATACCATGGAAAAGGACTTCGATCACAAAAAAACTTCGTGATAAGGTTAGTGCACCTCCTATGGAAAAGGACTCATTGGCCATCGATTTCCAAAACCAAAATCCATCCAAAAATGAAAAAAAGTGAAACGGTTGAGTGATGCGGGTCATGGACAATTATTAATGTAATTTTACTGAATTTTAACTTTAGTTTATTTATACTTTTTTATACTATAAATACTAAACTACTTGTACTAAATACTAAACTATATTATTTTTTACTTCAGTTTAGAAAAATTGAACCTTTGCATTTGTAGTTTAGTTAATCGCATAAACTGACAATCTATTAGTTATTATTTAATCCCATGATTATTATTTTTATTTTATTAAAAAACAAAAAATTGACATGAAATTATTCTTAACCATAAATATTTTAAATATCTTGTATTATATGGTATCATGGTTAAAAATAAAAGCATTACACACACATATACACACACTTATATATATATATATATATATATATATATATATATATATTCTTTCAAATCATTTAAAAAATTAGTTTTATGGTTAAAATAAATTATATATCTAATTTGTCTTTATAATTTACGATATAAAAGAAAATGAAATATTGTGAGTCAAATATAATTTGAAGGTAAAAGGTTAAATATATTTTATATTTTGTAAGAATAATATATCATTAAACTAAATATGTTTTTTCTCTGGGACTAGGCGCAAGTTTTGAAGAAAAAAATTAGGAAAAAGAATAAAAACATAAAGAAAAACACAAATAAATAAAATTTATTAGAATTATATGTTAATTTTAATTATTTGTTTATAGAAAATATTATAAAGTTATATAATTTTATTTATTTAATAAGGTTTGAAATAAATATAAAGTGTTTTCCTGAGGTTTAAGAGTAAACTTAAAACAAATCTCCAATAATTAGATTTATTTTTTAAATTATATTAACTTCTGATAAATGATTTCTGTTAAATATGAATTCTTCTAATAGATAACATGTAAAAATTGATGATAGAAATAATATTTTATATGATTCTTATAAAGTCTAAAAATATATAATTTATCTTAAAGACAAAAACAAAGAATAATATTTAAAACCCAAAATAAAATATCTGTAAAAACTGTGAAAAAATTGAACGGAAAAACAAAGAATATTGTAAAAGTGACTTACACTAAGCGTCTTGAAAAAAATTGGTTATTAACTAATTGATATAACTTCAGTTTTTTAAAACTGACCCTTAAACAAATAGAGTTCATATATAATATTAATATTAAGTAGTTCAGTTGCTTTTAGTTTATTAAAATTATAGTTAACTATAATTTTGTATAATTTAGTTACTTGTGCCCAGTCATATGAACAATGGTCTTGAAGACCACAGAAGCTCCACTAGAGCGACGCACTTGGCAGCTCAAAATTCAATAATTCAAACTGCCAAGACGACTCCAACCGGTAACGTACCTCGGTCACCTCCTCAATCCGACCACACTAAACGAGGAAAAGAAAAGTCACTGACAAGAGTGGATCATGTGTCCACCTCAACTTCGAACTCACTCTATGTGGCTAATTGGTATAAAGGCCAATCAAGTGATAATCGGAAGTGTTGCAACGCCCAACTCTTGAAAACAATTGATGTTGCCGATTGCTTGGATTCTACCGAGATAATGATGGCGAGAAGCTTGACAATCATGCATTACTAGAAAGAAGCTATTTCAAAGAGTACTCATGATTTGGAGAAGAACAGCTCGGACTAAGAAAAGAGAGGTCAAGTGTAGGTAAAAGAAAAGGTTGAATATGACCTTATATTGTCATACAAAAATCTAGAGATTGCACGAAATCAAAGTAGGTTAAAGAACTTAGAGACTAAGGTAGGTCCTCTAAAAAGAAACCTGGAGACAACTGATCAGATGAAGGAAAAATTAAAAGAAGCCGAAGCTAAAGTTGAAAAGATGAAGGAGAAGTTAAAAGATAAATCAACGTGAGTCCAAAAACACGGATCCACATTGAATCATTCAAAATCCACTTAAAATATCAATGAACATGATTTTTGATAAATATTCATGTAATTGATTTTATGTTGAGAAGATATTATAAATCCAAAATTGCTTGACATTTTGTGAATAAAAAATATATATTGAATTTTATCATCAATCCAATTATAAATAACTTCAATTCAACATCCCTTTTAACCAAAATAAATTTGATGCATGATCAATATTACAAACAAGATCACCCAAATACACATCGGTTAGTTGAAGTCACAAAAACAGTTGTATAAAGGAAACAAGTTGAGTGCAATAAAATAGAAGTGGGAAACGAAATATTCACATATAAATTCTACATGATAATCAAACGGGAAAAGTTTCCATCTATATCTCAAATCAATTTGTTTTACATATCAAAACATACATACAAAATTCGCAGGTTAAGAAACCAACTCAACAGGAAAAGCTTAAAACACTTCAGCCACCTTACTTGCAAGAACCCGTTCCCTCCTTTCAATGTAACTAAACGGAAACCAACCTGCCTTGCCTTTGCATTCGCCCTCGGCCCATCCGCTGTTTGTCACCTGTTAAAACCACAGACACCATAATCATATACCAAAGGAAAATCAGGCCTACTTGAAAAACAAGGATTTTGTGAGTCATTAGCACGTGAAGCACAACAGCTTGATTTGGGACACACAAGTCACATCATATATAGACGACCAAACAATCATTCAGTGGTGAATGGGCAATGACTAAATTGATCATGTTCAGAGTTCATATCAGATTATCAATTCTGTTTTAGTTCTGTTTTGATGGGTTCATTATTGCATGAGAATAGTATAAATGCACTCTACTTGGTTATTCCCGAATCTGTTTCAAATATTATATTAATCCGTTAACATAGGTAAATTGATCGTTGAAAATATAATGTAATTCAAGAGAAGAACCCTCTAAAATCAGAGGGAGAAGAGAGGGGAGAGGGTGCGAGATAAGCCATCCTTTTGGTTCATCTAACCTTTCGAACAACAATGTAATCACCAACTGATAGATTTAGCTCCACTTCGGATACAGCAGAATATGGAAATAAAACCTGCGAGAAGAGCAAAAGTTAAAAAGGAAAAAAGATGTCACCTCACCTTTCTCAAAATTTAATATCTATAGGTGTTTTCCTGTGTCCGAGACTAGAAACAGCTCGTGCTAACCTCTCCTAAGAAGTAACCCATGCTATCTGTTGTTCCATTATGTGCCTGAGATGCGTAGACACCATTCACTTCTTCATACGACGGAGGTGGTGGCATACTGTTATCCAGACTAGGAATAGGAGGGGTTTCAATTCGTCGTTGTTCTGATATCATCTATGATCAATATACATATAGCATGAAATCATGTTTATATTGAAAGAAAATTATCTGTCCGTCAAAAGTAATATTTAGCAATAAATGGTAAAATGACCAAGTATATGAATGAGAATGCTTACCTCCCCCTCAAGCTGATCAAGTATTTGCAGGACTGTTTGATGATAGGCACGCTCTGCTTCAACCTTCATAACAAGAAATAAGATGTGGGATGAATGAGAAGCTATGACTTATTATTAACCTGATCCAGAGTTTCATTAAATGGACGCATTGCAGAATCATAAGGGCACACTACAATACCATAGCTATAAGACGCTGAAGAGTTAACCTCTGTTGCTGTGCTTCAACAGCAGCCAATGCTGCAGCTGCTTCCTTCCCCAGTATGGTCATGTTTGTCTTCAGATCTTGCAGCTTTGCTTCAGCTGCATCTAATTTCATAGAATTCTCAGCACTAGGTGGCATTTCTCTTACTTTTGCCTGACGTTTAGAAACTTCAATAGCCTGTCTAGGTTAAAAAGAGAGAGTAATTACACGTCAAAATAGCAAAATAAAATCATGAATGAAACATGTACTGAAACACAGAGGACAGAGACAACAAAAGCAGGTTGACGAATGAAAGTAGAATTTTGATAAGTTAAATGAAAGATAAAGTCTAGAATACCTGGGCTTCAGCTTCTTGCCGCATTCTGTCATAACGTTGAGCAAGATGCCGTGCATCCTCCAATGGAGCTCCCACCACCATTGCCCTTAAGGGCTCCGCAACCTGGTCAAGAATATGAGGCACCGCTGTAAATAAAGCAAGATTAATGAACTCGATATATGAGTGAGGCTATTAAATTCTATTTATAATGGACTTGGACACAGGTTGCATGTTCCTTTTTGCATTAAAATAGAGTTAAATATCTGTAAATCTCAATCATACTCAGTAAACCAGTTCTGTTAGTGGAAAAACCCAATCATCATTTCTGTGAAGTCAGGTTTGAGCCTTATAAACCTTGCATTGCAAGTACTGCTGAATGAGCTCGCTGGACACAGCTTACATGTTCCTTTTTGCATTAGATTAAAATAGAATTAAACATCTGTAGATCTCAATCATACTCAGTAAACCAGTTCAGTTAGTGGAAAATCCCAATCATCATTTCTGTGAAGTCAAGTTCGAGCCTTATAAACCTAGCATTGCTAGTACTGCTCAATGAGCTCATACACCAACATATACACAACAGAGAAACATCAATACATATACAGTACCTGTGTACCAAGAGCTTTTAGTAAGTTTCCACGCTCCTTCTCTGTTTGAGCATGTGCTTGCGCAAAACTTAGTGCAGCTCTACTCAGTGTATTACCACTGGTACATGTATTTTCTGCACCATATTTCCTGCTATCTTCTGACAACTTTGTTCCTGTTACGTGTGATATACGGGAATTCAATAACAATGTTTCCTGCAAACTAACAGCAACAGATTTTTATAAAAGCTTCCAGACCAATATTACTTGCCTATTTCCACTTGCTTGGATCCAGTAACAATATAACCTTCTACACCACGAACAATATCCCTTTGATAATGCTGAAAACACAATAGAAGAGCTATTATCAGACTAGAGAATAGATAAATTGACATGAACTATACATGAATAGAAAATAATTGAAATCAAAGAGCCAAACAACCTTCCCCGCACGAGTCGATATATAGAGTTTCTCAAGTTTCTGGTGCAACTGGAGTTCCACTCCATTGGTAACCACATTATCTGAACCTCCATAACCACCACCCCCAAATTGCTTCAGAACAGCCTGAATAGCAATAATTCTGAATTTTAGTTAGCATCTTGCTAATTTAGAAAGAAATAAATCAAGCCAAAGGAACAAATCTACATGCAGTTTCAAAGGTAGATTTGGTGTTGTTCTCCAACTATAACTGAAGTTTGATATCCGTAATCTATGCTGGCTTTAATGAAAACCTTTATTTATTATGCAGATTATTCATGTAAAACTCCAATTCTACTACTAAATTGCATCTATGTTCTGTTCATTAATGCAATGAAACACAGGCACGCGCGTGGCCTAGTGATTTTGAATTCAGACAGTGATATTAATTAGATACTGTTTAAAGCATAATCCTCACAATTAAAGGAACGGAAATTCAGATATGCATACGGGGTGATTTCGAATTTCAGCTACCAATTTCACCGCCTTAGCAAAGATAAGCTATCGATTTAAGATTCAACTTCAACCTATCGTTTTTTCATTAATTGATTTTCTCAATGCAAGTACGAAATAAATTCGATTAGATCCAATACTAGGCGGCGTCGTGTTTGACGAGAGCAACAACTACAAGGTTATAACCGCGAAGGGGAGAGTAAAACGAGAACTGCATCGGAACATAGCTCATGATAAAATAAATCTATAGAAACTCTAACAATTTTTAGGACATAAAGGAGAAAGAGAAGGATCTACAATAACGGAACCTGTTGCTGGCGAGCGACTTGTTCTCGAAGCTTGGACGCTTGCTTTCTGATAGCATCCATTGAATTCAACTTCGTTCAGAAGAGCGAAAAATTGAATCTAGCAACGATAATAGTTTCAGCGATTCGGTCTCATAGCACTGCCTCTGAAACCAACAACTTCTTCCAAACTATATCCAGAGCTTTGGATCCTTCCTCCAGAAACTTGTCTCTTTTCAAACAAATTTATTTCTTCTTTTTTAATAGAAACAGTTACCATACAATTATCACTTTTCTCTAAAGCTCTCCGGTATTACATTATATTATATGGATATACACTCCGCAGGAGAAATAAACTTTATTAGTTTTTATAATAGTTTGTTGATTCGATCTTAATAATAATAATAATAAAATTTATTTAAGTATGAAGTGTATAATAAATTTAAATACTTTTAATTGAGTTTCTTTAACTTTTAATATATATATATATATATATATATATATATATATATATGTATATATATATATGAATATTCAAAACTTTTATAATTTTTCATTACATTACAATTTATTTTATATGTGTAAATAATTTGTATTATCAATAAATATATATTATTTTTTAAAATTATATTAAGAAATAAAAGTAAAATATATTTTTATAAATTTTATTTTATTAAATGATTAAATAATTAGAAATCACAAAAGAATATAATTAAAAATAAAAAAATAGTTTAGAAAAAGAATTTAATATTTTAATAATAAATTATTTTTATCTAATTTCTTTTTTTATATTCATGCTCCGAATATTTGTTTTTAAATATGTCTAATCTTATACATAAAATATATATATATATATATATATATATATATATATATATATATATATATATATATATTTTGAGACTTATTTAATGACAATATGAATATATTAATAATATATTTAAAGATAATTAGTTTGTTAATTTTTACTTGATCTTGTTAAAATCATAAGTTTTAACACTATAAAATTAGAGTAAACAATGAACTAGTGAATATAAAACAAAATTTATAATATTAAGAAGTGTGATTTTTCTTATTATTGTACTTTTAAATAAATTATTAAGTATAATATTTTAATTTATTTTTGTTACAAATATAATTATTTAAATGACTAAATATGTTTTTACTTCTTAAATTTTAAGGCAAAATTAAAATTGATACATTGAAATTTTGATATAATTTAATTCTTAAACTTTTAAAATAAATTAATATAGTTCTTAAATTTTAAGGAAAAATTAAAACTGATACATTGAAATTTTGATATAATTTAATTCTTAAACTTTTAAAATAAATTAATATAGTTATTAAATGACCAATTAATTATAAGTTATAAAAAGACAAAATTAAGAATAAAAAAATGGTACAAACAAATTAGTTTAAAAATAAAATAAATAGATAAAAAGATATGATAAATTTTATACATGTAGGATAACAAAATAAATATAAGTAAAAAAATTAAAAAATAAAATAAATAGATAAAAAATAATAATAATGTTCATGCATGCATGACAACAAAATAAATATAATAAAAAAATAAAATATACAAATAAATAAAGTAAAATTTTGGTACATGTAACAAAATAAATATAAATAAAAAATAAATTAAAAATATCAAATGATTAAAATGTCAATTTTTGAAATACTAGTTAATAAAACAAAGTGAGTAATAAAGTAAATTTTTTAGTATTTTATTTTCTTATATTATTATAACAGTTAAGAATCTTTTATACTTTTAAACTATGAAACGCCTTCTTATACCATAATTCATTTTTAATATTGTAGAGTCAATCAACATAGTCACCTAGTTCGAGTTTACTTTGAAAGTTGAAATCTCCACTCTAATGTCATTGCTCTAAATCATTTTCTTTTGAATGTGATGGTTACTTCCAACAACTCTATAACCTAAACTTTTCCAGCTCCTGGATGATGACAAGGAGTTATAAACTGTTACAATAGTTACTATGAATACCATCAACGTCACAGAAGTTACACTCAATCCATTAATATATCATAAAATGTCTGTTAAAAATTCCTTTTCTGATATAATAATTAGATTCCAAAGTTTTCAGAATTTTGGATGGAAATAACCTTTAGGATTAACACATACACAGAATCTTTGTCTTTGTGATGAATTTTATATCCAAGAATAAAGGAAAATTCCTTTGAAATATTGAGACTGATGCCTCTTGTTTCTCAGCCAGAAAAGTGTTGGGTTCCCTGGTTGGAATCACGTTATGCATATGATAAACAAAAAATAATAAAAGGAGTTGACATCACCATCAATTATTCCAATGTTAGTCAATGCAATAGGACATTGTTGGAATGATAAAGTGTCAATCCAGAAGAAAGATCATTTTCATGGTCCTCAATCCCCGTTTCTATCTCAATAGGTACAAAGATTCCAAGATCAATGATGAAGCCAAAAGCTGAGACTGAGCCCACCATAGAGTAAATGCTGGCAGTGGTGGTGGAGCAGGTTTTCTTAGTGGGTTTGTTTCTTTGACATCTATATACACTATTGCATACACCATCCAAAATCTACTAAGCCAAACTATCACTCAAACAGTGCTATTTTCATAATCTCATTCTTGCTTTCTCTCCCTCATGGCTCTTGTTTGGAATTTAGTCATCACTTTCGTAATTCTTGTTCTTCAACAACAATCTTGGATCCTTGTCGCCTTTGCCTCAAGCATTGTAAACTCTGTTCCTCTTCTTTTCTACCTATACCATGTTTTGATTTTTCCTACTTATTTGGTTCTCTTTCTTGTTCCTGGCTTCTGCAGGTCCATATTGTGTATATGGGCGACAACAGAATAAAGCAGAGTGAGCAACACTTGGTTGAAGACTCCCACCTTGACATGCTATCTAGTATTCTCGGAAGGTCAATTTCCCGTTAATTCCTGCCTATTTTGATGCATATAAGATGTTTGGAATTTTGAACATGAGCAAACCTACTTTGCTTACTGTTGGACTGAAGAGATGAAACATCTTTTAAGAAATAAAATTCAGAATCTGATATCTTCCTTTTTATTTTAACAGCAAAGACGCTGCTAGGAAGTCCATCCTGTATAGCTATAGTCATGGCTTTTCTGGATTCGCTGCAGTTTTAAGTCAGCCCCAAGCTAGGCTCATTGCAGGTAATTTCAAGTTCAGTCTATATCCAAAGTATGGATATGTGAAAGCATTGAAAAATACTTTCTACAAAAATAAATAAATAGGATCAAAATGAAGGTGTACATTTTGTTGTTTAACCATTATTATCCTTTAAAGGAGACTTGATTAGAAGAGATGAGAACCTTTGTACTCACTCAGTAAAAAGGGGAAGTGGTCCCCAGATGCGTGACACACAGTACCCACCAAAGCTAGCAATAGTCATGGACTATTCCATCATGCAGGATTTTTTAGATCTTAGTCAAATTAAGGAAATCATGCAGAAAGATTGAAGAAAAGTCATTATGGAAAAGTATCAATTCTGACAATTGCAGAAACTACAATCTCTCTTGTTAGCAGAATGAATGTCAAAATCATGCTTGTAAAATAATACATGTTGGGAAGTAAATACAGAGGTTGTGGCTCCGAGTCAAATTGATTGCACTTGTATATGATGAGTGAATGTGGTAGAAATTTGGGTACTAGGGGATTTGTATATGATGAGTTCTTGGTGGAGTATTTGAATGTTTTGTTTTCCTAGAATGAGAACTTTATCACATTTCAATCAAAGCTCTCCCAAGCAAGTAGTAATAACTTTCTCTCCTTGTCTGCATTATTTACATGCAGATTTCCCAGGGGTCGTCCGTGTAATTCCAAATAAAATTCTCAGTCTTCACACAACAAGAAGTTGGGACTTTTTGAACGTAAAGCAAGAAATAATAACCGGTGCTCTTTCTAGGGGTCAATCTGGAAGAGGAACCATCATCGGCATCATGGACACTGGTTAGTTTGGAATTGCTGCACGCTGTGCATGTTAACATCATAAAAAGAGATTGTGATTACTTAATTGATTCTTTACTCTTCAGGTATTTGGCCAGAGTCTGAGAGCTTTAGAGATGAGCACATGGACAATCCTCCTTTTCACTGGCGTGGTATCTGCCAAGGAGGAGAAAGTTTTGATCACTCCAGTTGTAATAGGTTCATTAAAAATTATTTCTAGCCATGTAATTTTCTTTAGATATTCAAGTTACAACCACCGATGAACATTGGTACTCAATAAGTTCCAAAACTTAACTTTTCCTAATTTATCAATGTGTTTTATCTTTTGTTGTCGCGGATAGGTCTCTCTATACAGTAGGATGTCCCTAATTTGTTAAGGGGTTACTAGGAGTTAATTTAAATATTAGGTATTGATGAATTTGTCAGAGTTACCTGATATATCTATTTGGCAAAAGTATGTTATTTTAGGGGTATTTGAAAAGGTAAGAATCTCAAACTGCTTAATTATAGTTTGTTCTCGTATCTCTCATATCACATGTTTTTAAGACTTTCAAACTGACATGTAAGGTCCAGTAAATTTACATTTATGTTTTCTACTTTAAACATTTTGGTGGAAAATGTAACCTTAAATGGTATCTTTTCATATGATGGCAGGAAAATTATTGGTGCACGTTGGTACATTAAAGGATACGAAGCTGAAATTGGTAAACTAAATACAAGCGATGGGGTGGAGTACTTGTCTCCTCGAGATGCAGCAGGCCATGGCACTCACACATCATCTACTGCAGCTGGTGTTGCAGTGGAAAATGCAAGCTTTATGGGACTAGCTAAAGGGTTGGCAAGAGGTGGCGCTCCATCAGCTTGGTTAGCTGTGTACAAAATTTGTTGGTCTACTGGGGGATGCAGCTCTGCTGATATTCTTGCAGCTTTTGATGATGCAATATTTGATGGGGTTGACATTCTTTCAGCATCTCTTGGCTCAGATCCTCCACTTCCTACTTATGTTGAGGATGCACTGGCCATTGGTTCTTTTCATGCTGTTGCTAAAGGAATTTCTGTGGTATGTTCTGGTGGCAATTCTGGTCCATATTCCCAAACTGTCATAAACACTGCACCTTGGATTATTACTGTTGCAGCTAGTACCATAGACAGAGAATTTCCATCTAGGATTATCCTCGGAAACAATCAAACTCTAAAGGTACTTCATCTTTCTTGTTATGATGTTTCACCACAAAATTCTTCAAACACTTAATAAATGAAAATCGATTATTTTTATATTCAAACGAGGACCAGGAAGTTAATTATTTATTGAGATGAGCCTAGCTTAGGATTTTCAGATGACAGTAACGAATCTTCATCGCCTTATGAATATAAGATTGGCATGTTAATTATGAAGCAAGTTACATTCATTCCCATATTTCTGGAAGTCCTCTGTTCAACTAAAGCCTCCATTTTGGTCCAAATATTATAAAGATTGTAAGCGTTAGTTACTTGACTTACTTTAGTCATGGAGTTTATAGAAATTTCATTTTAGTCTCTGACTTTGTAAAACATTATAAAATATCATTCGCTTAATTCCTTTCCCCTATACTTTGACTCAAGTATAATAAAGAAAAAAAGTGGGGGTTTACTACCTTATTGAGATTCCACAAGTAAAGTTTGTTAGACTGGAGAATGGTCTATTAAACAAGCATATGTACTCTTAGATTAAACCTGACTATCAGTTTCAGGTGATTTAATTTTGTAGGTAGATTCAAAACATTGACCAAAATAATTGCAATTAAAAGTAAATTTGTGAAGCCCAAAAGGGGTATTTTATAGATGCAAATCTAGACCTTAAACCGAGAAAATAGACACAAAATGTATGTTAATAATTTGCATCCTTGATAGATTAACCGTTTGCAGTGCAGACACAGTACTATACTTTATTTCCTCATATAGGGTCAGAGTTTATATACAGGGAAAGATTTGAGCAAGTTTTATCCAATTGTTTTGGGAGAAGACATAGCATCATCGGATGCAGATGAAGAAAGCGCAAGGTAAATTTACTTGTTCTTACTTGCTTGGTATCTGCGTGAAACTGTCGTGACTGTGACTGTGACTGTGAAAGTAGTACCAGTGCATATCTGTTGATTTTTGTTCAGGGGCTGCAATTCAGGGAGCCTGAATGCCACCTTAGCAAAAGGAAAAGCAATTCTGTGTTTTCAGTCTCGGTCACAGCGGTCAGCCACAGTTGCTATAAGAACAGTTACGGAAGCTGGTGGCTCTGGTCTCATATTTGCTCAGTTTCCCACTAAAGATGTTGATACATCATGGAGTACACCCTTTGTCCAAGTTGATTTTATCACGGGAACAACTATTCTATCATACATAGAAGCAACTAGGTGAGTACTCTGTAAGTGCAACATGACAACATCTATTTTTTTTTTGGAATATCTTGTAATGAATGCGTGTATATTGTAGGAATCCTGTAGTAAAGTTTGGCAAAACAAAAACAGTTGTTGGCCAACAGATATCACCAGAAGTGGCATTCTTCTCTTCGCGAGGACCAAGTTCTTTGTCTCCTTCAGTATTGAAGGTTCTGATCATTCCTCTGTGAATGTCATAAATAGCTATTTTTCTTGTGAAAAGGCACAGTTTTATGTTTATGATGAATGTGGTGCAGCCTGACATTGCTGCTCCTGGGGTTAATATTCTTGCGGCCTGGTCACCTGCTTCTTCTGCTGGGCGTTTGTTATATGATGCAAAATCAAAAAAGTTGCAGCCCCTTACCTTCAACTTTGAGTCAGGAACTTCCATGGCATGCCCTCACATTTCTGGTATTGTTGCACTTATAAAAACTGTCCATCCAACTTGGAGCCCCGCTGCAATTAAATCTGCCCTTGTCACAACAGGTAAAATGCTCTTGTTATTTGACAACTGGTTTAAGATTGAAGACAACATTTTTCATGCAGTTTTTTAATTGCTTCCAGTGCTGTTTTCTGGTCAAGAATAACTCTTTAATTTTGTTCTTTACTCGCTCATCTCACTACATTGTCTCTTCTCACAATTCAATATCATACTGGTATGTTTTTTCACACACATACACACTTTATCACCGATATCAAAGACCCTAATTTCGTGTGTTTTTTTCTGAAGCTTCTCTGAAAAATGAATACGATCAATACATTTGGGCCGAGGGAGCACCACATAAACAAGCTGATCCATTTGACTACGGTGGTGGACATGTTGATCCTAACAAAGTGACAGATCCTGGTCTGGTATACGACATGAAAACCTCAGACTACATTCATTTCCTTTGTTCTATGGACTACAACGACACTGCCGTAAGCTCTTTAACAGGATCTCCTACCAAATGCCATAAATCACACAAATACCTCTTAAACATGAACCTCCCTTCTATCGTTATTCCTGAGCTGAAGCAACCCCTCACAGTTTCAAGAACAGTCACAAATGTTGGCCCAGTTCAATCTATCTACACCGCTCGTGTTGAACCTCCAATCGGCGTATCTGTCACAGTTGTGCCATCAACCTTGACATTTGGTCCTAAAAGAAAGAAAATGAAATTCAAGGTAACCTTTTCTTCCAAGCTACGAATTCAAAGCAGATTCTCATTTGGCTACCTCTTCTGGGAAGATGGGTTACATGATGTCAGAATGCCATTAGCAGTTCGCTCTGTTGTACAAGAATTTTGAGCACAAACTTAATACTGCAATTACTAACACTGTCACAAAATGGTAACAATCATGTGCCATTGTGTTTTCTTGTATGTAGTATTAATAATGGTTCACTTGCGTGGAATCATAGCCAATATTCACATTTTAAAAATAGACACGCCGTTTGTTTCATATACAACAATCGAATTCTGTGTCATAATCTGTAATAATTGCTGTTCCAATTGTGTTAAAATTTCAAAAACTATAAATTAATGACCAAATCAATATAACATCTGTAAATATTTCCTCAAATATACATTTTTATACGAAAATTTAGAAGTAAAGGTGTTAAAAATTAATTGTCACATTTCCTTATAAAATATATTTCTTTGTTTCTTATTCTTCTAAAAATTGAAATCTCTTGTGGATACCATTTTGAATAATTGCTGGATTTTCCATATAATACATAAGTAAAAGTCACATTTAAAATTATTTTATTAAAATAAAATTGTTGGAAAGTATCCAGCTATAATTATGAAAATATGATTATAATTTCAAGTGAATTGGTAGCACGTTTTTATTTCTTGTAGTGTTCCTTGATGGCTAGTGTAGCGTCGGCGGAATTTTGAATTAGTGAGTTACACGTGAAATAATTAGATAATTCGAACCGAGAAAATTACTCACACCACACACACCATTTCGAAAAAAACCAAATATACAACAAAATTAATAAATATATACTTTTTTTATGAAATTAGAAATTGTTTTCATATATCCCAATAGTGTCCAACACGTGTTTTAAAAAGGAAATTATGACGAATTTTAACTTCCAATACGAATAATTAATAATCACATTTGTTTATAAATTTTAAAGTACAAAATAGATAAATAGATAATACCTTGAATAGGCTACTCCATAACGCTCGTATTTAAAAACAAATTCGCACTATTTATAGAAAGATGTTTAATTATTAAAAAAACAAGGATTTAACCAAAAAAATATCAGAGAGAGAGAGAGTGTGTGTGTTTGTGAGTGAAGAGGTGTTGTATAAAAAATTAAAATAAAGAAAATTTGTATTCGATTATGTACTGTTTAAAAGTTGTATTTAACTTATAATCTGATATTAGATCATATATTTTCTTACTCGCAAGTTGCATATTGTTATAAATGAAGTTAAGATACACAGTGAGTAAAAATAAATTACATCAGTTTTATTTTGCAATGGGGTTAAAAATAATATTTGATGAATGTTATATTGTTTTTCACTGTTTAATATAAGGGTATTTAGGAAAAAAATATTTTTATTTGTTAAAAAAATATAATTTCCAACTTTGAAATATGTATGATTAGTTGTAAAATAAAATAATTTTCAAAAAATTGAAAATATCAAAAGGGAATAAAAGATATACACTGTAACAGTGAAAGTTAATAAAATAATAATGCATGAAAAAAAATTTAAAAATTGTATGATAATTTTAATGAAAGAAAGTTAATAGTACACGTATTGATAAGATAATTGGTTAGTCAAATGAGTTAGACTCGTGTATATTTCATGTATCATAATAGTATTAATTACTGATAAACAAAACTTATAAATTAACTAATGCTTACAATGTCAATTTTATAAAATTGTAATATTCTTTAATACATTAATTAGTTATTCACAATATATGTTAAGATAATTAATTTATGGAACGGAGTAATGAATACCAGTTCCATTTAATTTTATTCATTATGTTTCTTTATCATTTAGACGTGCTGTTTTTTTTTTTTTACACGGGGGTTAAGATTTCCCTGTATTTTTTTTATTATTATAGACGAAGAATTTTATATACTATTCTGTATTAAGGAATGTAATTAATATTTTGAATTTCACAAAAAAAGTTACTTATTTCTTTAATTAACTCATAATGTATTTTTAGTTTTACGTATCTAGTTCAATAAGTATATTAAACACTATGATCTAATAAAATTAATTTTGACCTAAAAATGGTTAAATAATATTTTAAAATATATATTTGTTTGTACATGTATTTATATATTAAACATATATATAAATAAATTTTGATAAGATGTCAATTATTTTTAAACTGAAATATTATTTGACTTGGAAATTGTCAATAATTTTTTTTAAAACTTTGTTATCGACTGCATGATGAATATCAATATTCTATCCTTAGTCATCTGAAGGAAAAAAAAATATTTGAATAATTTTGTACCTCAATTTTTAAATAATATAAAAAAATTAGGTGTGGAAATACCATTATCATACTATCGGGAAATATAAGTAAAGTTAGTCTTAAAACCGTCTAAAGTACGATTAATTTTGTAAAAGACATAATTTAGAGCAACTTTTTTCTCTAAAGAGGTAATCCATCAGCCTCGTTATGATAAATGGTTTTTACGAGTATTACTTTATGTGATTTTATATTATATTAAATACAATGCCAACTGTTTTAATTATTGATGTGACACTTTCGTAGGAACCCGCCTCCTTTAAATTATTTATTTAATTAAGAGTCATCATTACATTTTATTACACTTCTATGCTAAAATAATAAACCAACATTACTCCTTTCTTTTACACTTTTGTTTCTTTTTTACATTTCGTTTTTGCTTTAGGGTTACTTTGTTCTGTTAGATACGAGTGAAATGTTGATAGGTGATTTGAAGTGATTTGGATGGAAAAACGAATTAGAAAAGATAAATTTTGATTTACTAAAAAAGATAATTAATTTAAGTAAAAATTTCAATAATATATCATTAAACTTACATAGAAGAGTAAAATAAAACAAAAAAAACAACTCAAATTGAACCGAATCAAGTTGAATTAAAATGAGTTGTAAAAAGGTGAGCTTTAAATCCAACTGAAATATATTTATATCGAGCGTGAGACTATACATTAATGAGTGGTCAAATAGCCGTCCGATAACCGGTGGAACAATATGTCCAACAAACAACAAATATCGCTAGGATATGCTCTAATCTGACTTTGATATCATATTAAGAAGTAAACTTTAAGTCTAACTCAACCCACAAAACCAGTTTGTAAGGTGAGATTTGCACTCACTTATATATTATAAACTGGTCTTATCTCTAATCGATGTATCACCATGAGAGCATATCCTCTCTTTATAGTACAACAAACTCTTGGTTGAAACAACTCAATGTCCATCACCATGACTTCAACTTCTTCAAAAATATTATAAACTAGACTATACTAGACTTAAGAGGAAAATAAGTATGAGTTTAGTGTAATCTCAGACTTCATAAATGCACAATAGAAAAAAGATAATCTCAATTTTAATATACTTCACATTTCATCAATATGATTTTCCTTTTTTTTTACTGACTTAATGTTGCAAGATGATTTTTGTGTTGGAACAGTGATAGAAGACAAAATGCAAGAAATTTGATAAGAGTCATAGCTCTAAATTATGTTAAGAGACTCTGGACAAGTTAAGAGAGATACAACAAGCATCCAAAGAAACTTGATATGTTTTGGCTTTATGTTACTTTTAAAATATTAATTTTGTTTGGTTAAAAAAATTGGTTGAAAAAATAAAATAAATTATTATTTTTAGATATTAATAATTTTAAAACATTACTTGTTAATCATCAAGAATAACTATAAAAAGGTAGAAAATTATTAATAAATATAATTATTTTTAAAAAATATAAACTATTAAATATAGAGTCAACTAGTAATTCAACAAATAATTTCCACAAGTCTATAGATTGTTCCTTATATCACGCTGTATTTTCTTTTTCAAAACGTTTTTATCAAATTATCAGAGATCACTTAAACTAAACAGACACAATTTTTACATATCATATTATAACTAAACCAATTCTCACCTACAGATATTAAATAAGCCATGCCAGAAAATGTACTAACGAATTTCCATGTGCAAAAATAAATTACCTGGTCCCTACTTCAATCTGTGAAATTTTTAAAACAAATAATAATCGTGAAATTTAATGTATGTCTGAATATAAAACAAAAGTAATATATTTTTTATAGATTAATAATTTAATTTCTGTAATTTGAACAATTAATTTCGGTCCCTACGTGGCATGATTGGAGAATTAGAAAAGAAAATAGCGGGAAAAATAATCCAGAACTTGGCACATCACGAGGCGCGATTAACGCGTTGAAGCAAAGTTTTTGCTAATCTCCATTTCTGTGTTTTCTTTTCGCTGTGTTTCCCCTTTACGCTCATTATACATATTTCTTTTCAAATTTGAACACTCAAAAGTTGTGTCAACGCAACCCACCAGGTTTATTCATCATGGTATCTTTTGTTTTCGAAAACTTTCAGCGCCAAATTCTGATTAATTTCATCATTTCAATTCACTCCACACACATAGTCAAACCCACGCTTCATTCATACCCTGCAATGCAATTTGCAAAAATTAATAAAAGTAATAGTCAAAACCGGCATGTGACCTTAACGTTTTGTTCGGTTTTGTTTTGTTTGTAACGTAGAATTGGACCGGGCCAGCCAGTTTCTAGAGATTAGAATTGTAGCATAGTTTTCGAATTTTCACAAAGCCCTAATAAAATATAAAAAAATAAATAAATGAAAGAGACCAATAATAGTCAAGCCCCACCACCTGACCAAATGTCACGCCCTGAGTGCAGAAGTGCATGACCCTCGAGGAAAATTTAGTAGTGCCATATTTAAATAAAAAAAATGCTACTACTCACTTATTATAAGAGACCAAAACAAAAACAAAGAGAGATAAAGATAAACCAATACCTCAGACGCCTGTTTCGCCAAACCAAAGGAAACTCCACTGCACTTTCCTTCCCCTCTCTCTTTTCTCTAAGCAGGTAAAAATTTATTAAATTTATTAAACATGTTAAATCTTCAACAACGTTCGTGTTTGCCACAAAAAACATTAATCTAGGACCTGAGATTATATTCTGTCGTCACAATAATAGCTTTGAGGTCTGTAGGAACCAGAAAAAATGGAAGTTGCGGCGGCCGAAGCGCTGAAAACGAGCTTGCGGACAGAGTTCATCTTCCCGCAAGCAATCTGCGACGAGATTTTTTGTTTCAACGCCAACAACATTGTTGTCGGCGAAGATTTCTCCGTCGACGACCTTCTTGACTTTTCCAACGGCGAATTCCAGCTTGGAAAGGATTTCGATGTGTACGAGGAAGAGGAAGACGAGGAAAAAGACAGCACCTCCGGTTCCTCGCAGGACCGAACCGAAGACGACAGCAATTCCAATTCCACCGCCGGCGGCGGCGTTGGCGACTCGGACTCCGTCTTCGCCGGGGAATTAACAGTTCCTGTGAGTTTTCTATTCTTCGTATTTTTTGCTTTTTTTAATTTATATAAAATTTAAAATATAATTAAATTTATTTCGAACAATCTTTTGTTTGTTTGTATTTTGAAGAAACAAAAGGAATAATGCTTCGTTTGGGTTTAATTTTGAAGGCGGATGATGTGGCGGACCTGGAATGGGTTTCTCATTTTGTAGACGATTCTCTCCCTGAGCTTTCTCTTTTGTACCCTGTCCCTTCGGAACAAACAAGGGTATGGGCCGAAGCAAAACCTAGACCGGGACGGGCCCAAAACGGTTCAGCGATTCCCAGAAGGCCGAGAACCGGAAAGAGTAGGAAGCCCAACGCTCGCGTGTGGTCTTTTACGGTGTCGCCGCCGTCTTTGTGTTTTCCGGTGTTGGCTGGCTCCGTTGAGTTTGGCGAGCCGACGGCTAAAAAGCAGAAGAAAAAGGCCGAGGCCCAAATTGGGACCCAGTTTCAGCGACGGTGCAGCCACTGCCAGGTGCAGAAAACGCCGCAGTGGAGGACCGGTCCACTGGGGCCCAAAACACTCTGTAACGCTTGCGGGGTTCGGTTCAAGTCCGGTCGGCTTTTTCCAGAGTACAGACCGGCCTGTAGCCCAACTTTCTCTGGCGATATTCACTCAAATAGCCATCGTAAGGTGTTGGAGATGAGGCGTAGAAAGGAGACCAGCGAACCGCAAACCGGTTCAGACCGGCCTCAACTGGTCCCAAGCTTTTGAATTTTGCACACCAAACTTGGATACAATTTATTAGGTGTTTTAAATGTTTTTTCTGATCAGAATTGAAACTTCCAAGGCAGAAATTTAATTCTGAATGAGCAACAACATTTTTATTAGGACCGTGTCTAAGTTTTGTTTGAATTAATAGTTCCTTAGGGAATAGAGTAGATTAGGTCAACGAACCGGTCTGAACCGGTTTGGTATTTGTTCCACAGTGATTAATTAGTGATTTAAATTAGTAGTAGTGAAATAGGGAGGTAGCAGACATTAGGAAGGTCTTGATTATTGTATTACATTTTTCTAGCCTAGTTTTAATTGATTAATTAATGAGATATGGTTAAATCCAGAAAAAGAAAAATTAATTAAAAATTTATGAGAACATTGTTCTTGGCCTTATATATATCTACTTTTGTCAAGTTGAGTTGATATTTTATTTGACTCTCTTTGTAACCCATACTTTGGCTTTTGAATTTTGATAGAATCATTCATGATTTTGAGTTTGTGCATGTATGAATGTATTATAGTGCAGTGAGAAAGAAAGAGAGAGGAAAGGTGGGGCTGAGAGTGATTGAAGCAATAAAGTTGGGTTGGCTTGATTTCAGACCATTCAAACTGTTCTATCCTTCTATTATTACCTTTCATAGTGTATATATATATATATATATATATATATATATACAAACTACTCACAAAATTTTAATTACTTAAAGAAAAATGTACTTTAGGTTTAAAAGTCTAATACTCTTTTTCTTATGGCTTAATTATTTTAAGAAATCAATAATTTTTCTAATTTTAATAAAATATTGATGATTTTTAAAGTGAAGGATAAGAATATAAAATAATCTTAACTTGAATTTTTAAAATAATAGTTAAATGAAAAATCTATTTAAAATATGGGATTAAAGGTAAAAGAGGGAGTAATTGATATTACCTTTTTTAAAAGTTTATTTTACTTTATTATGATTGTTTTTAAGATAATTCCTTTTTCTTTTTCCTAATTAATTAATTCATTTTCATTCAAATGCATTTTTTTATGAGATAACCAATGAAGTATATTATATATGGAGAGTTTTATAAGTAGATTAAGGTGAAAATAAAAATCCTATGAAAAAGATTGAAAGTACTCCATCTTTACCTTTGTGTTTGTGGCTACACGCATCAATGGTGAGTCATGTCCATGTTTAATGGTTAGGAGACATGACTTATACTTTACGAAAAATGGTTGTATTTCCTTTTTCCTTTTGAAGGTAAAATTTCTTTATTTTTTAATCTAGTTAAGGACATTAATTAAGCGAGTGAAATATTTTTTTGAAAAATATGTTATCGTGTTAAATAATCTTAGGATAAAAAGTGTTAGAACTGTTTATTTTTATTAGATTATTTTAAAATTTAAGACGACATTAATCATTCGTAATTTTATCTTTGTTTAATTATTAAACAATTTGTATGATGTAGTTGGAGAATTAATATTGAAAATAATTTTCGCAAAATCTAATCACCTTTTTATTTTAAATCCTTTAAGATTGGAATTTTATGCATGGTAGTCCCCCGAGGAAGTTGCCAAGAAATTATCATCGCATAACTCTTTGGGTAATTTTTACGTTTCGAAAAATCGGTTTCGTGATTTTTATCACGAGAATACATTTTTTAAAAGGAACAAAACAAAACCATGGCATAACCACGATTTACGAAAATCACTTTTTTTTTAGTATACGTAAGAAAAAACACTTGCAATTCATAATCCTTTCCAAAAAGGGTCAAAAAAGCACTTATTGATCAATGGTTGATGAACTACTTTTTTTATTTGTTGGAGTTTTGTGGGTTGTTATTGTTAGGTTTGGTCACTTTTTGATATTATTATTACTAATAATAAGAATAATAATAATTAAAAGTGAAGGGATTGAAGTTAATCAAAGGTGTTTATGGACCAAATTAGTTTATAAAGTAGTTGAAATTTAGAATATAAGTCAATACTAAGATAATTTTTTTTTAAAGTTAACTAATTGAATTAAATGCGTTTAATGAGAACAGCTAAAGAAATTATTTGACAAATGTATGTAATGATATAGATTGCTATATTTGGTTATGTGTCTACATAGGTTTGAGTTATGTGTCACTTTCTAATTCCACTTTTAAAATTGCTTCTAATCTATTTCCACCTTTAAAATTGCTTCTAATAGTATGTGAACTTAAAAATTTGGCATGCTGCCAAGAAATTATGGAAATTTGATGACTTTACACATTCTATTACCAACTATTATAGAAAAAGATATAAAAAATATACTCCCACCTTATTTTTTCTGAAAAAAAAATGTTATTTATATTTATGAAAGAAATCAAATTTTTAGAGGATTTGTGGAGTTTGATTTACGTTTTGTTGTAGTCTGGTCATTAGAAAATCTTCTATAATACTTGCTATTATTATAATAATTGAAATTAAATATGTATTATTATTTTAGTCCACATTTTAATCACATATTTTTATTTTTAGTAGTTAATGTAAGTACTAGTTGTCTTTTATTAAGACTTAATTAGTTTTGAAAGTTAGATGTAAACATGTAAATGTTGCATGAGTTAACTAAGTGGTTCACAACAAAATGATTATTTTGCAAAGTGAATGAAGGAGAGGATCACATGACTCTCACATGCCTACTACTACTACTATTATTATTATTATTATTTTTATTTTTATTTTTACTATTATTATTATTATTATTATTATTATTATTATTATTATTATTATTATTATTATTATTATTATTATTATTATTTTGTTTTATGTTATTTTGTTTTGTGTTATTTTGTTATCAATTTCAGATAAAAAGAGTAAGGTGGGCGATAGTTTGTAAGTAATTTCGTATCTATCATTTATAGTTTATAGAGTATATTTAACTAAATTTTTATTAGATATTAAAAAATTATATTTTTTATTAAATTATGGTTATTTAGTTTATTTTTTTAATTGGATGATGTGGTTATCATATTATTTATTATTTATTATTTAATATTTTAAGAGAGGTCAATTTTTGAAATTAATATAATATCATATTATGGTTAGTATAAAAGTCAAATGGCTTTTATTACTTCAATATTATATTTTATATTAAATAATTCATACTTTTTAACATATAAAAACTAGTAACTAAAATGACAAAGATATAAGTTACTCACTTCCAGTAGTCAACTGAAAAATATAATTTTTTAAATATTTCAATTTGTAAATTCCTTAACTTGATTATATATTATTCAAATTAATAATGTTTTCATTCAAATTGAATATTTCATAAAGAAATTACTTTTTATTTAAGTATATCTGTTTGTTTTAACTTTGTTGTTAATGATTTCACTAAATCATCTCACATATTATATTGTTACAACAAAAAAATATCATGCAACCGAACAGAAAAAGGAAACGAATGTAGATTAAAGGAAATATTGTATTTAGAGTCTTACAAAATTAAATATTGTATTTTTTTTGTAATATTTGTTTTCAGTCATTATTAGCAATATGACAATCCTTAATTACTAATTCTTGCGACAACTTTCCATTCTAAAACAACAAAATGTAATATATACTGTTAAAATTACGACCATATATGTGTTTTTTACATATAAGCAAACACAAACTCTTAGACATCTCTGGTTTCTTGATCTGGTAAACGTTTACTTATTGAGTTTGACGTCAAACAACAATTAATTTGAGTTAATGAAACTTCAAGTTTTTTCTGTATAGACTTAAAAACTTTATACTGATTTTTAAAAAAATAAATATAATGACATATAAATAAATAAAAACACTCCTAATAGTGAGTTAACAAGGAAAAAAAATTACAGGTTAAGATTACTTTATGTTATGCGTAAGAACCTAGGTTTTCTTATAAATCTCTTTTCTTCTTTTTTTTATCTTTTTTTTCTCCTTTTTCTTCTTCTTCCCTCGTCACTCTTCTCTTTTCCTTTTTTTCTTTCTTTGCAAAACCTTGGTGTGAGAGAAAATGAGCAATAAGAGGAAACTTATTCCTCCTTGTGGAAAGACGATTTCCGTTTGTGGATGCAGTAGTAACGACGTTCTCTTCACAACAGCGGAGTTGCGGCTTCTTCAAGGTAAGTTTCCAGTGACTCTAACACAACGTTCTAGCTTACCCTTATGTGGATCGATGTATGTTATATGTGATTCATATATATCTTATTCTAAATGTTACATGACTTGTTTTGTATCTCACTTACCCTTGTGTTTGTATACTGTTTTTATGTACTTGTGCTTAAATCTTGGCTATGATCATCTAGTAGGGTGTGAGCATAGAGTGATGAGGTGAAAGTGGAGCAAGTTTTTTATGACGATACCCCTGATGCATAAATATATATTAGTAATTATTTGTTTTAGATCTGTCTTCTTTTAATGGTTGAGATTATCATTCTTATATATAGTTTTGACACATCTATATTGTATATAAAGTTTAAATTTACGGTTACTTTTGCATAACTTAATCTACCTACATCTTTTCGTATATAGGTTGAATAGATTTTGATATTAAACTTATAAATAGAAGGGTTATATATATTTTTATTTTTTAAATTTAGATATAAAATTAAAATTTATTTTTGGTCTCATATAATATATTTTTATCTTTAAACTTAAAAACTAAATAAATAAAATTTATTTAACTTAATAATATTAACTTTTTTATGTGTTAAATAATATTTTAGTTGATATTTGAATGTATTAACGAAGAAATAATTATTCAAATAACAGTTTATTACATAAATTAACATATAAAAAAATAATATAATTAAGTTAAAATAATTATATTGATTTATTTTGAGAACTAAAGTTTAATTCAAAAATCAATTTGAATTTTGTGTATAAGTTTATGAACTATAAACCAATTTAATTGTAAATAAAATAATTATCACTTTAAAAAGGAGTGTTTTTTTTTCTTAAAAATCTTATAAAAATTGCTTATAGGAAAAAGCAAGAAATAAGGTTGTCCATGTGAGAGGTAGTTGCTGGTAGGACAAGACAAACTTAGAAGCACCCTCCATTCAAAGAGGTAGTATGTAATAAAATAATCCAAATGAAAAACACCATAATTCATGTGCACATGACAAACACTAGGCCTTGCCTACTTGAGAAGGCAATCACCATTACCCTAATAATCAATTTCCAAAATCTTTTATAAAAGTATCATGATCTCTTTTCAATTTATTTATTTCTTTTAATATATAGTACATACAATTTTTTTTTGTTCTTTTTAATTATGACTTCTGAATACATATAAAACTGCTAAAAACAGTACACAATCTTGTAAATTAAGAACATTTTATGTAAACATAGTATAATCTGTTAAACTGAGATAAAGTTAGTGAATATAACAAATTAAAATAAATGTGTAGAGCAAGTAAGATGTTCTTATCGTAAAATGTAAATTAAGGTAAAAAAGTATTACACAAGGTCAGAAATTACTGGGTAAAGCAAATAAATACTGTGAAATGTAAAGAAATGATTAAGTAAAAAAAAGTAAAATTGTAAAATTAGTTTAGTAATAAAAGTGGAGGTGAGAAAAAATTTGGTTCCCTCGTTCTATTAACATTAAAAAAATATAATATCAATTTGAAAGGTTTAAAAGGTTGATGAAAAGAGTATCATAAGTTTAATACATACACTAATAAAATATTTGCGGATAAAAAATATTAACTATATTTTTACATCATTGTTTATAAATAATAAATTATAAATAATTATTAAAGTGGAATATTATAATGATTTCGTGAATGAATAATTTCAGGAAATTAAGATAAGTACTTTTTTCTTTTACTTTAATAAATATAAAAAATTTCACTTTAGTTTTATGGGTTAAAGTTTTTTATTTTTTTACAATTTGAATTTTGTTTAAATTGTACCATTTGAAAGGAATAAATTTATTCTATATTACACATTCAAAAGTTATTTTTTGATGCAAAAAAAGTTTTAGATAGTATAATATGGAAAAAAAAATTTAGATTATATAATTTAAAATTGCAAAATTTAGAAATATTTCTACTTATAATTATGTAATTTGAAAGTTATTTTTGAGTTTTGAATTATACACTTTAAAAATAATTGTTGACTTTTGAATTTATTTTTTGTACTTTTGAATTTCACAATAAAAAATAATCTTTTGTATGAAAAAATAATTTAATTTCACATTCATCTTTTATAGAAAAGTATTTTAAATTGTGCAATATGAATGTCATTTTTTGAATAGTTTTTTTAAATTGCACAATTTATAAATTATTGGTAAAGACTGAAAAAAATTCTTTCCTCATAATATAGTGTGATATATTAGTTTCTTTTAAGTATGAAAATAGAAAATATATAATAACAATAAAACATGACTGAAAGAATAATGACAGAAGAAAATGAATAAGGGGCAGCCATAAAGACATGGAAAAAAATAATATAGAAAATAAAGGTATATTTGCCTTTTAAATAAGTTACAGAGGTGCGGAAAGAACCAGGTGGTGCAGGAAGAAGTACCATGATTTTTAGATGTGGGGGTACAGAGAGAAAAGTGGGGAGGTGTAGGAAGTAACACTCTTTGGATTCGCAATAAGATCCAAAACTAACAAAGTCAAAGCCCAACCCAAAATGCAATGTGGTGTCCTGTATCTATGGCTTTGTTTTATGCAGAATTAGTGTCTTTCCCCTGCTTCCACATTGAAATCAAAAACAGACATGGGAACTTGACAGAGTAAGAAGATCGAATAATCCAATCCCAATCGACGATGACGATCCCAGAAGACGAAGCTGCAGCCTCAGGAGCAGGAAGTGATCAACCTCAGAATCCCATTCCCAACGGTAACCCAAATCAAAATCCAAATGCAAATCCATATCCAAATCCAAATTCCAATCAAAACCCTAACCCTAACTCGCCTCATACCACTAAAGGATCCATAGGAAAATCGTGCAAGGGATGCGCCTACTACTCATCGGTTTATAAAACCAAATCCAAAAACCCCACATGCGTGGGCTTCTCCAGAACGCTCCAGCAAGGTCACTCTCTCTTGGTCTACAATTCATTTTTTTGGCGTTTGGTTCGATTCTTGAAAAAAATTATATCAGTTAAAATAGAAGGGGCATGAAATGAAATTCTGTGGGTGAAAGTTTTAAAATCTTGTTACTGAATTCAAACATTGTATTCTGAGCAAAGTAAATGTATATATTAATTCAGAGCTATGTTGATATCTATTTAGCAGAGTAATTTTTTATTTTTGTGGAGTACCTATTCCTTTAGTTGTAGTTTGATGCATAACAATTTATTCAGGATGACATTGCATTTATTGTTTTGAATTGAGTTGCAGCTGGATTCTTATTTGCTTGCTGTGACAGTTAGTTTGTACAGAAATCATTTGAAATTGATTAAGATGACATTTGTTCTCATCCTGTTATGTGTTACTGAGAAAAATCATCAATAGTAGTCTGTGGCGAGAGAGGGAGCCGGGTTAGCACTTAGCAGACGCAAAATCATTTATAGCTCAAACAAAAATCATTTAAAACTTATTTTGTTTCCTTTTTCCTTTTTTGTTGCGAACTATCATTCAAAATTTTCACATGTACTCGATAATCTTGAAAATTAATATTCTTTGGAATCCTAATGTATAGTTTTTTGGTTGTGGCAATAAGCATGCATATTTTTCTATTAAGAATTTCGCCCCTGTATATTTTCTATGCGGTTTTCCTTTTTTTATTACGAACTTTGATTAAAGTTTTACTCATGCACTTGATAATCTTGAAACTTAATATTTTTTGGAAGTCTAATATATGCTGTTTTTGTGTTGTGGCAATAAGCATGCATATTTTTCTATTAAGAATTTCGCCCCTGTATATTTTCTATGCGGTTTTCCTTTTTTATTACGAACTTTGATTAAAGTTTTACTCATGCACTTGATAATCTTGAAACTTAATATTTTTTGGAAGTCTAATATATGCTGTTTTTGTGTTGTGGCAATAAACATGCAAATTTTTCTATTAAGATTTCCAATCCTGTAGGTTTAAAATGTTTACTTTATTTCTCACTTCTTCAATTTGTCATTTTAGTTAGTCAGTATACTTGTTAGTCATTACTACCATTTTTTCACAGTTAACCTTTATCTAAATTATTCTATTACTACTTGTGAGTACTTTATTTTTTATGTTAGATATTGCAGTTTATGTTTCTTTTGGATTGGGTTTATTGTCTATAATTTTCTCTGCTCATGAGAGGTTAATATTTGTTTATTATAAGCCTTTAATATTTGTCTATAATTGATGTTCTTATTCATATAACCAGTACCCCCTTTTCTTGTGGGAGAAACTGAGTTGGAAGCTATGAAAGAGGGCCGCAGTCTTGCAAATTTCAAGTATGCCTGTATTGGGTACTCCGTTTACTTAGACGACAAAGACTCTTCAGCTGACTCTCAAGATAAAAAGGCGAAATTGCCCTTTTGCCTTGGTCTAGAGGTTATATATATTGATTGCCATTCCATTGTAGTTTATTTATTTTCTAAAACCTGGTTTATGCTGTTCCATGGATTTCTTGGATGTTGGCTCATATTTTTTGTAATATAAAGCTGCATATATCATGCCACAAGCAACAATTTGTTACAGGAGGGAAACAAATAATCAACTTGTGAAGTCGTTAAAGATAAAAGAGAACTGCTAAAACCATAGCATCACTATTAATAGTTATGCAGAGACACTTAAGTAATTTGGGTCTGCTTGTCTAATAGGTTTCATTTATTATTTGGGGGAACTCGCATGATTTCCATCCACCCAATAGTGAAGAGTCTAAAAGGTTGTTGCTAGCAACCTCGCATTTCTCAAAAAAAAATAACAATAAAAAGTGAAAAAGTGAGGATGCGGTGGTGCAGCAGTGATCACTTAAACTGTGGACGATAAATGTGGTCTCAGTTTTTGACACTATTAACATATATTTCAGGTTGTCTTAGAAGAGAAACCAAATCCTGCTGTTGGCCATGTTTCTGCTACTCATAAAACTGAAGGTATTGAAATTCTTAGTTTTTATTTTATTTTTTATTTTTATAGTTATAGACTTCTCGGTTATTTCTTTCTTTTTCAATCATTCATCATTTCAAACATATTTGGAGAATTTTATTTGATCTTGGAGATGATTAATTTTTTTTTCTTCATTATATTAATGATAACTTTCCCAAAATGGCAAACATTTATACTGGAATTTCATTGCAAAGTCATAGAACCAGTTGGACATCTTATCTGTTGCGTTGTGTACGTTTCCAACATTATCGAGTTGTTCTCAATAACCGAAGTGTATTGTAGAAGGAACAATAAGAGACTATTAGAGAATTAGACCTATGTGCCAGTGTATAACATAAAGTCGTTAGTATGACAATTATTAGTTGCGGTTATGTACTTAGAAAGAAACTGTTTCATGTTAAAAATGATTTTCATGGTTTTGCTGATTACTTATTTTATTAGTTAAGATTCTTCAGTTATTTTTAGTTAGTTTCATCTCTTTTATTTGTGCATTTTACTTATTGTGCCTTTTCATTTCTGGGATTTATGTCTTGTTTGTCCTGAAGATGAACATGGTACTCCTAAACCTGGAAGATACACCCCTCCAAATCGTACAACCGAGTTCTTCAACAGGCAAGTGGAAGTTTTTAGCATACACGAGTTAACTTTTGTTGTACGTTTTTGCCGGCTAGCTACACGAGTACTGAGGATGCAGCTCATTCTAACACCGTAAGATTCTAAATTTGCAGGTTTCAAAGAAATGCAGGCCTGGTGGTATCCGGTGTTGCCAAAGACTTGAACAGAGCGGGTAACTACGTGAAAGATCTCCTAAATGACATTCTAAACTAATTCTACAATACACCTTGCATGTTTGGTAAATCCATGCTCCCTTAAGACGATTTTAGAATCCGATCATCAGCCCTGATGTGCAAGGTGCATTATAGAACTACTTCGACATTCTATCTAGGCCAACGAAGGTTACTGTTGTTTTAATTCGCGTCGGAAATAAATTCAATTTTGCATACTGGCTATTTTTTCTTTATCTTAGGTCAATTTTTTTATACAGGTAATTGAATTATAAATAATATTTACACAATGGCCACTTTCTATACCACATTCTGAATTTGTTTAAAATATTTTGTTTTCTGTCGCGAGTTTATGTGTATAGTTTTGGATTTTGATATACGGAAGAGTGTGTTTTTGGTTCGATAACCTGTGGTCTTCCAATGTGGACCCCCAATATTGGTACTGGTTTGACAGTCGCCTATTGTTTTTTTTATTGAATTGATAGTAAAAGTTCAAATGGACCAATGTGTTTGACATGGCATACTTGGTCCTTTTTTTCTTTCATTTGTTAGAATCGAATGTTTGCTGTCTAAGTTGATGCTTGAATGTCAATGAAAGTGCTTAATCATCCATTGTAATAGGTTTACAAAGTATCGAGATTAAGTTTTATTTGGAGGATTGCAGAATGTTAAGCATAAGAGAATTCTTGCTGTAAGAAGTAAAATGCACATTCGTATTGATTTTCTATGGAAAAATTGATTATTTTGATAACACTAAATAAGAAAGAAAAAAAAGAAAGAGAGCATATTTTTTGTGCTACCACGAACAGGGAAATAAAGAACATTTATGTTCTCAGTAGCCGCTCTTCCTTTTGGAATCACTAGCTCATTAACTAATAACAGGGAAGCATTTCTCATTTTTATGGACAAATTAATAAAATCACTCCAGCTCGACGCGTGTCTATTAACGATAAAAGGCTTTAGAAATACTAGCTTCTAATTGCTCCGATAGAAATTGAATCTTCAACTGTATATTAAAGTGCGGGACATGCTTTCTTGAAAGCATGTTGTTTGTAAGAAAGTGCAGAATATAATATATTAAAAGTTCTCCATTTAATCTCGATAATCTCTTGAAATATGTAAATAACCATTTTGGTGTGGCATTGATTAATTTAGTCCCGTGTAGTGATTATTAGATTTTCGCAGAAAAAAAATATTTTTATATGAAAGACAAAAAGTGATAAACATTCAGTTTATAGAAAAACTAATGTGACCAACTTAATGTTAGGACACAAATACAAACGACGTTTCACATTAAATAAAATAAGGGATACGAGATACGAGATTTTTTTGAAATCATACCTAAAGCAAATTTTTGAGAATTTTATCCAAAAATAAGACACTATCTCTTCAGTATGGATATTTATATAGGTGGTCTTTTCTTTCCCTACCCTTGATCACTGAAAGAGGTAAAATAATATTCTTCTTTATTATAACTTTAATTAGCGTTCCTAATAAAGATGACGTGTGACAATGTTGTCGGATTAGTTGCATAGAGCGAGATTTGATTAAGCCAGAATCCAGTTTGGTGCAGTGTTAAAAGCGGGAATGTAACGACAAACGGAATCGATCTAAGACAGCGTATATAATACCACGAGGTAAAATAAATAAACACTTGAGTTGGGTTGCGAGTGCAGAGCTAAGGACGAAAAGGAAGCAGAGAAAAAGGAATTGAACCCACAGAATATAAAAGCTCCGAAGCGAACAAGTGAGAAATGCGGAAGCATGTGATTTGAGTTGAGAAGAGTGTGTGTGATTGGTGAGAAAAATGAAGGCGTGGAGGAGCCTGTTCTATGTTGCGGTGTTTGAGGCTGCGTTGATCGGAATGGGAAGCGGCCATGACTATTGGGAAGCACTGTCGAAGGCCATTATGTTCTTCGAGGGACAGCGATCGGGATTCCTGCCGCAGGATCAGAGACTGAGTTGGCGACAGAACTCCGGTCTCAGTGACGGCTGGAACTACAACACGGATCTCACCGGCGGTTACTACGACGCCGGCGACAACGTGAAATTCGGGTTTCCGATGGCCTTCACCACCACAATGCTGGCCTGGAGCGTGCTGGAATTCGGAGACGTCATGCCTCCCAATGACCTCAGGAACGCCCTCGCCGCAGTTCGTTGGGCCACTGATTATCTTCTCAAGACTCTTTCGCAGCCCAATCGGATTTTCGTTCAGGTAAATTACTTATTTCCAGTTCCTCTTCACTGCATCAACATCTATTTTTATTTCAATTTTAATTCCAAAGTAATTGGTATTTTGGATTGATTGAATTTTACTTTTGGTGATATGAAATAAATTTATACGTTTGAGACACGGATAATTTCAAAAGTTTAAAAGCAACAAATTTACTGAAATCCTGATAAGATTTGAAGGATTTATAAAACTTGCGTTCATCCGTTGAGTTGAATTTGATTTTGATCAATAGATTTTAAATAGAAGACAGTAGAATTAGCTCAACTAAACATACTTGGACTGAAAAGTTAAGCTTGGAGAGTTTCAACTAGAAAACCAATAATTGTAGATTCAATTAACTTAACTTTATAAGTAGTAAAACATTATTAAGTGTTTTTTATATATGTATTAGACAAAGTTGTTAGTTTGAATTATCAAGCACTTGTTAGTTTATAGAGAAAGTTGAGATAAAAGAAGGAGCAATAGGGACTCATTTTGGTATTCTTCCTTTTGTTGCACAATTAAAGTATTTTTGAATAATAAATGAAAGTAACTCCACTCAATATAGAGAGGATGGACCAATGAATGGGCCATGTTCATAATTTCCATGTTTAAAGTTTCTGAAATCATAGGCTTAAAAAGTTCCTTGCTGACGTTGACAATAGAACTTTTTCTTTTTCCATTTGATTCTTATGATACATTTATGGATTTCATTATACTTATTAGTATATATTATTATTAATATTTCATTGCGTTTATGGTTTAATAAGTTCGTATGGTAGCATTTATATGATGATTAATTTTGTTTAAAATGTTTTTTTATAATAAAATTGAAAAACAAAATGACTTAATTTGTGACAAGTTTTATATTTTAAACAACTAATTGTAGAAATAAAATGAGAAAGGATTAAGCCGAAAGCAGTCCATTATCTTTTAATTACAATCTCTAAAATCTTATTTACTTAAAATATATTTTTTAATAAAAAGAATATAAAATTACAATATGATGATGTTTTCGTTACTGATGATAAATAATAGAGAATAAAAAGTTACTTTTCATATAAATAAAATATAACTGTCAGTCATACTTAGTCACGAAGGAAGAAAATATACGTTATCTAAAAAGAAAAAGGAATAAAGTGGAACTACGAATCATTTGATCACTGATTTCTGTACCCTTTAGTTTCATATCCATGAATTATTTATACTATTATTAGAGGGATTCACTCTTTTGGTATATATAATTTTTTTTTAATTTTATTTTTTAATAACTATTATTTTTAATTCAAATAATTGTTTAAGATAAAAAAAATTAATTTTCAATTTTATCGTTTTAATAACTATTTTTTAAATTTAAATAATTGTTTATAATAAAAACACTATTTATATATTAAAAGTATTATCTATGATTAAATTATAACAATGATTGATTTCGATAATTGTTTTTTATACAAATTATTTTGTAGTTACTTCTATAATAAATTTTTATTTGAATAATTAAAAAATTATTTCATAGTTTAACGAAATTTTTATTATAATATAAAAAAAGTGGACATGCGTAATTTATGTGTTTTCATTACTTTTAACAATGTTACAAATTTATTTTACTATAATATTCTTAGTTAATTATTCTTATTCTTATATGCTTTAGTTAATTATTTTGGTGGGCGATGTGAATGGCATAGGTGGGTGATCCAAACTCAGATCACGATTGTTGGGAGAGGCCGGAGGACATGGATACAGCGAGGACTACGTATGCTATTGACGCACCAAACGCCGCTTCCGATGTCGCCGGCGAAACTGCCGCCGCACTAGCAGCGTCATCCATGGCGTTCCGATCATCAGACCCCGGTTACTCAGAGACATTGCTTCGAAATGCTATTACTGCCTTTGAATTTGCAGATAACTACAGGGGTGCTTACAGTGACCATGAAAATGTCAAGTATAATGCCTGCCCGTATTACTGTGATTTTAATGGCTATCAGGTAACTCATTTCACTATCACTTTCTTTAATCAATGACTAATAAAGGTTTATCTCATTAATTAAATGAATAAACTATGTACATGTTTTAGTACTTAATTTTAAAAAAATTGAATTAATTGAGATGATATTATTTTAATAAATAGTTGACTTCTGATATTATATATATATATATATATATATATATATATATATATATATATATATATATATATATTCAATTAATTTGTCTAAGAATAACTTCGTATCCACCCAAACATAAATTTAGTCTTGCAATATGTAACCATATTTGATGTAGTTCTACATTTTTTTTAATAATATAACTTGTGCAATAAAATTATAGTAGATTAATCACTAAAAACAAATTTTCAATTTAAATAAAAAATAATAAAAGTTTACTTATAATTGTGGTGCCATGTGGATAATTTTGGTAGTTGGAAAATGTCACATGCATGTGCCTAGGTCCGCTAATAATGCCCAGTGCCCACTCCGTAGCTAGGTAGCACAGTGGATGTAATTGCTCAATATTTTTTTGGCTTTTCATAGTTATCTCTCCATGACGTTTGGTTGTGTGTTGTTTTGATGAGGTAGTTGTGTTTTGTTTTGATGAGTGAGTTAAAGTTATTTTAAAATGAACATGGTAGGATGAGCTGTTATGGGGAGCTGCATGGCTAAGGAGAGCTACGCAGGACGATAATTTCCTGAACTACATTCAAAGCAATGGCAAAACTCTTGGTGCAGATGACACCATCAATGAGTTTGGTTGGGACAACAAGCATGCTGGCCTCAACGTCCTTCTCTCCAAGGTCACCCTCATATTACTCTTTCACAAACTTCAACCACAACTTTATATTCACCAAATTTATGTCCTTACATATCTATATATTTTCTTACACATCCAAACAAAAACCAAGTGCTGTTGCTTTTCAATATGGAGTTTCACTTGATAATCTATATTAATTAAACCAAAGCCTTAATTATGTGGATTATAGGAAAGCATGGTTTGAAAAATAATACAAACATATCTATTATACATCGAATAGTTTATAGTCTCATATAATTTAAAAGTCGAAAAAATATTTAAATATATCTTTTTCTTTTGATATTTAGTGTTTTTAAAGATAAAACTGTAAGGGAAATCAAAACTCTAAAAAAACAATTCCTTGACTCTAAAACTGTCAAACAAACTCAGCATTATAACATCTTATATTTCGATAGAAGATATTTCGGTACACCTACTAGAGTCCCATTGCTTACAAATTTTATTCTCTTTGAATTTTATCACTTATTTTTTTTCCCTTTTTTATCATTAAATTTTTCAATTTTACATTCTCTTGGCCCGTTAAATTTTCAATATAGCTATAACACGCAATGGAGTTTTTTCATTAAGAAATTCAAAGCATATTGTTTTGAATTAATGATAAAAGAACGTTTTGTTTTTTGAGACACCTATATCATCCTATTAGAAATTAGTGTAAAAATTTAAAAATTAGGGGTAAGATTCATGCAATAGAGGTAATCAAAATTTAGAATTAAACCTAATTACCATGCATCGTTGATAGCCTAAAGATTTATGAAATTTGTAGGAAGTTATAGAAGGAAACATGTACTCTCTTGAGTCCTACAAGTCTTCAGCAGAGAGCTTCATTTGCACAGTGATACCTGAATCACCAAGCTCAACCATGGAGTACACACCTGGTGGACTTGTGTACAGACCCGGAGGCAGCAACTTGCAACATGCAACTTCAATTGCTTTCCTTGAACTGGTATATGCCAATTACCTAACACACACTTCAGAAGCCATCACTTGTGGCAATGTCTATGTCAGTGCACAAACTCTTCGCCAACATGCTAAGAGACAAGTTGATTACATTTTGGGTGATAACCCAATGGGACTATCCTACATGGTTGGCTATAGCAACTACTATCCTCAACGTATTCATCATCGTGCCTCTTCTTTGCCTTCCATCAAGGATCATCCCCAGTTCATTGCATGCAAAGAAGGTTCAATCTACTACAACTCAACAAATCCCAATCCTAATGTACTCGTTGGTGCCATTGTTGGAGGACCTGACGAAAATGATGATTATCTGGATGATCGATCTGATTTTAGGCAATCTGAACCTACCACGTACATTAATGCCCCTTTTGTTGGAGTGTTAGCATATTTTGCTGCAAATCCCAACTTTAGTTGATGTAATGATGATGATCATATATAGGATCTTTTTTTTTTCTTTTTCTTTTTCTTTTTTTTTTTTTCTGAATGAAAAGATGCACCCTGAAGATGCTTCTCATCTTGAGAAAATAATCAATCAAGAGGGTTTAGGAATATTACTAAATTTGAGCTCACAAAAAGCTGCTTCTGACTTTTAAATAGAAAGAAGGGGTGATTACTGCTAAGTGTTCTATTCGAGATCGTTGACATCTAAGGGTTAGTTTGTTAACTATCTAAAAGTTATCAGTGAGTAGTTTATTTTTTTTTAAATTCTTTAGTTTTTTTTTAAAAAGTAGCTTCAATATTTTATTTAACACTCACGAACCATGTACAAATTGAGCAATTTCTAAAGTAATTTCAAAGAGAAGAAAGATGGTAGGAACAGGATGATCAATATATTTGCTCTTAAATGTAAAACAATTGGCACAGTTGCATGGATTTGATCTGCAGCTAGCAAGCAAGCATTAGCCACTATCTACATGAGAGTGTCTGAAGGACCATACTTTTTAGGAGTCCAGAATTTCAATTCTGGGACATTGTGGGCCGTGTGCCCCTTGACACCACCCATTGCTTTGTCTAAAGTCATTGATAGGATCAATTTTTATATTTATAAAAGGTATATGGCACTCACAGAGAGGTTGGTAGCAAGATTAATTATTCTTTCCCATAATTTGAAAATACATTCTGTCACATCATAATTAAGTATTAGAATTAGTTTATCTAAAATGATAATGACATAAGAAAAATGATAAGGTAAAAGTGTAAATATGTGTAAACATTATCTGTGTATGATAACCTCTCGATGATAAAAGGTTCAGAGAATAAAGGGTTAAATATGTTTTTAGTCCTTATACTATCAAGCGTTTTTGGTTTTAGTCCCTCTTTCAAAGTAAGGTACATTTTAATCTTCCTTCTTAAGGAAACTTTGATTTTAGTCCTTCAGAACTAACACTGTTAAAAACCAGCTGATGTGGCTAACGGTAGACTGACACAATTTTTTTTTTGTCAAAGTTTATTAGCTTTTCTTCCTCTCTCTCCCTCGTCTCTTCCTTCAATCCCAAAACACAAAACAGTAAAATCTTCCGGTGATGGGAGATGCGAGAGAAAAGCTTGACCGGAAGATTTTACTCTTTTGTGTTTTGGGATTGAAGGAAGAGACGAGGGAGAGAGAGAGGAAGAAAAGCTGATAAACTCTGACAAAAAAAAATTGTGTCAGTCTACCGTTAGCCACATCAGCTGGTTTTTAACGGTGTTAGTTTTGGAGGACTAAAATCAAAGTTTCCTTAAGAAGGAGGACTAAAATGTACCTTACTTTGAAAGAGGGACTAAAACCAAAAACGCTTGATAGTATAGGAACTAAAAACATATTTAACCCGAGAATAAACTACAATTATAATAATTTATTTATAATTCGGTGTCTTACGTTAATATATATATATATATATATATATATATATATATATATATATATATATATATATATATAGATAGATAGACAGAGAGAGAGAGAGAGAAATACATAATTTGAGTTATAACCCTTTAGTCTCATTGTTATCTTTGTTTTCTGTGATATATATCTTTTAAGATCTTAATCTCTCTGTAAATGAGAGAATACACTTCATTATAGAAAAGATAAGAACAAGTGCTTATAATTAATTTAACATGAAAAATAATTTTAAGATAATGATTTTTTTTAACGCAAATGAACTTCAGCATAAAAAAGGAATGTCTACACACCTGTAAGAAAAATGACCATAAACAATAAATTTCAAATTTCAAATTCATTTTATTTAAAAAAAAAAAGAGGGTTTTCACAGTTTTCAACTGTTTCAAACATACAGCTCCAAAACATTTGAAATTTTAAAAATAATCTTCAAATATGCTCTAAATTTGCATTACCAATAAAAAAGTTTCATGTCATCTTTGTTCTCATCGCCTCATCCTATAATTCCTATTATTTACTCTATTGTGAATAATTGGAAATCGAAAGAAAAATAAAATAAACTGAAGTATCCTTTCTCAAATCCAGTTGTTAGTGTAGTTAAACTGTACAAGAATTGAGAATCAATTCTCAAATATTCAAGTTTGATAGCCCAGGAAGATCATCAGATCCATTTTCCGTGGCCTGATCACTACAAAACTGACATGAAATCTTAGTTGGTTTCGAATGTAAGCATTTATCAGTCTGTTCTTCTAAAAAACCAAGTCTTCTCTCAAGGCTCAACACACCGATATGCAAAATGCGAATGTCAACTAGTGCAATCCTAGTACAAGCACGAAGCAATATGTAATAATCAGCATGGGCAACATATGTCAGGGCACCTTCATCCCTCTTTCTTGCATAGTGAATATAATCAAGTTTTTTTCGCTTGAGACTAGGTGGTATATAACAAAATCTGTTCTCTTCCATGTCTAATTTCATCTGTCTAATGGCCTCTCTGACTCGAGATTTTCCTGAATTGTGATCATGGGAATCTGAGTCTTCATCTTCTGATGAACTCTCCTGTGAATTATTATCATCCACACTTCCAGGCAAGTCATCTTTAAGGCAGGTTTCATCATCAGGAAATAGTTTATTCAAACCTTTTTTTCTAATCTTTTCCTGCTTGGAGGTCCTGTCAATGCATTCTTTATCATTCAACCTCGTTTGGTTAAAAGAAGAATTTGACTGCTCTAGATTCTCGAATGGTTTTATATCCTGAAATTAAAAAAAAAAAGGGTTACAACATACTTTGACAGGCACTCTCGCAGTGTATTCAGGCAACACAAACAACTCCCGGAAACTAGACAGTCCTAGACAGTTAACTTAATCTATATGTAATGAAATCTTGCTTGCATAAAATTTAGGAGATGCAGGACTACAAATTTTATACTATACAAGCATAACATTTGGGGGGGGGGGAAATCCATATAGGTGATCTTCATTATCATTGCAAAAAGTCTGCAGTCACAATTCAAGCATCTTTTACTTAAATATTTCATTAAGAGAGTATGAATGTACATCCCTTCACTCATTCAAATTACATATCGTTGGAGAACAACAAAACTGAGAGTGAGGTACTAACAGTGAAATATTAATTGACCCATGAATAATTGAGCAATTCTCACATGAATCATAAACAGTTAAGTTATAATTTTGACAGTTGATAAGTAAATGTATTCAAATAGTAACATTTAAATGCAAGCAACATGTCATTTTCTAGAATGTTCTCCCAATCAACTTTATAAAACAAAACCTGTTTAAGAAATTTAGAGATAGATAAATGGCTGCCAATTGATGGAGCCCCACAATTTTGCAAGAAACAGAAAGAAATTCCTATCTTTGTTCTATTTTTGTACAAAACTGATTTCAGGAAATAAGTCAGCGCCAATCTTTGTGGCACTTTTATGAAATTTTGATGTCCTTTAGGAAGTATTAATGCAGCCAATTTATTTTCCAAGCTTCACCATGAAGGAAATTGAAAATCAGTAACAGCCGAGCCATGTCCCATACACAAAAAGAGTACAGGCATAGGGCTACTTCTTTCTTAGAATATCTCACAGGAAAGATATAATGAAAGAAGTTGAAACCTGAAAACAATTTCAAGACATCCTAATTGTAGAGGCCCGTGCATGTCAATGGAATAACAAAGTTCTTTAATTACCTCTTCATTCTGATAAAAATTCCATAAGTATTCTATCATATTTTCTTCCTCGTGATTCCCATAAGATGACTCTGATCCAGCAAACACAACATCCCTACAGTATTTGAGATACGTTGGCAAGTCCTTCGAATACTCTGTGCACAAATACTGGATGTTAGATGGCCATTTAATTGTTCCAAAAAATAGGACACAAATAGAATATGGATTCAACAAAGGTTCAGTGTCGTAAGATAATAACATAAGTAAACAATAACTTTACCATTGGTATCCCCAATCTCGTTATATCTTGCTTGAAGGTGCTGGATAAGCCAGGCAGAATCCATTTCATGTTTTTGAGGTCCCACTCGATCTTCAGCTGAATCTTTAGACTCTGAACCAATATCATGCCCGTTATTGGCGGCAAAAGCATTACCCATTTCACTGTTGTCTATGGCATCATCATTCCGAGACAAACTACTCTCCCACTCTCCAAATCCATTTATGTTATATAATATCCTTATTGCTACAATTAGAATTGACATAACGCATACATGAGTAGGGAGCCTAAAATACTTAGTAGATAGGGATAACCACAAACATGGAGGCATTGACCATTCATATATGCGACATGCATAAGGAAGAATCTTCTCAACAGGAAGTGATAATTTTTTAAGATAACGGTAAGCTATTGCATAAAAGTTAACAGGAGGTAACTCCAAGCCTATGAACTGAGCAATGGATGCAGCAAATGACTCTATCTTCTGTACTGGAACAGCTCGCTGGGGCCTGAACATAACACTTGAACTTATAGGACATGCACTTGAAGGTTGTCCTATGCGCTTCTCAATTTCAATAAAAGCAGAAAAATATGGAAGCTTCCCTTCAGACGTCCACTTCATCATGTCAGATGGCAGGACAGCTTCTCTGGCAACATGACATGCCAAAAATGAAACAGCAACAGTACAAGACAGTGGAATCCTTTTCTTTAAAGACCTAAACCATATCATCACAGCTCGCTGACCAAATATATTGTGGGGCTCTGATCTGTGTTTAGCACGTGGCTTATAATCTTCCGGTTCATCTGAGACCAATGAAGAAATAAACTCAACAAACTATAAGATATGGTGGATTAAAATAAAGCATCTCGTTGAGTGCAGAAAAGCTATATAGTACATACTTGATAAACATGAAAGGTCGGTATAAAATTGTCAAGGTCATCCTGTTACACCATTGCTCAAACAATAAATTTGATAACTAAATCCAAATCCGATGAATATCAAATTGAGTTGTGACTATCATATATGATATACTAGAGAGAGTGAACACGTCAATCAATCACCAGGTTTCATTAAATTTTAAGAGAAACAGAAAGCATTTACTGAAACCTTTCGTGAACAGGACACATTAATGCCCCACATATTTTACAACCAAAAAAAACCAAGAATTAGAATATCACTTTCAATACTGAGCCAGAAGCATGCACCAAACTTATATAGAAAAATTGACTGGAACGTACAGAACCAAACCATGAAACAAAACAGAGCACATGTATTGTAATTCAAATGTAACAATATAAGACAGGAAATTTTGTGTTACCTTCTCTCTGCATCTCAGAGTTATGGATTACTTTATCAGGCCAGTCATCATCGAAAACACCAGTCCTAGAGACAAACCTCAACCAAATTGGCCCAACCAAGCCACAAATTAGAGGAGTAACCTTAAACTCCTTCACCAAAGCTTCACATTGAAGCTCAATCATCATCTGCAACCCCATCACATACCGCATCCTTATCTCATTGTGGTAATCTTCAAAGCTTGCAACGTTTGAGCCTCCAAAATCAGTAGGAACCGAAGGACTTTCCTCAACAAACTGATCGGCATAAAATTCCTCTCTTTTAACTTCAACAAATTCATTTCGTTGAGGAGTATCATCATCTAAACCTAGATTCTTAATGAAATTGGACTGGGAATCATAGAATGAGTCATATTGGGATATGGGTTCGGCTTTGACTGCAGCAGGTCGTTGCCGTAGGTGACTGGCCATGTAGACAGCCCCACCAGCAGTTTCTCCCTTATTGAAGAGATCATCAGCATCGACAGCAGTGTCCATGACATCCTCAAATTGCGAGCCACATCGAAGGCAGTAGAAAAAGCCATCAGAGCCATCACCAAGACCCACACTGTTACAGGTTTGACAAACCAAGTTATGGACATCGACCATTGCAGGATGCTTACACACAGCTACACCTTTCAGTATTATTCCGAGCCTGTATGAGAGGCCATGCTCAGGTATAATATAATATTTCAATAGATATTTCCAATCCAGTGACTAAATGGTAGATACACTATCACTATTTTCCAATCCTGTGAAACACAACCACATCACTTTCAAATTGGAATATACGGTAGAAACTTGTTTGGGCTGATCGCGACTTGTTAGGGTTTCACTCTTGTTCTTCTGCTGCCCCCGCACTGGTTCTTTCCTTCTTCTGAACCGCTCGCCGTCGAGTCACAGACCGTCGCCCCTCGCCGTCGCCGTCTGCGGCAGGTTGGGAGGAGAGGCTGCGCGAGGTTGGGTGGAGAAAGGGAGAACACTGCTCCCCTGCGCTGTTCTGTTTCGATATGGTGTGGGACTTTAATTGATTTTAATTAAAATCAATTGAAATCATTTTTTTTTTATGATTTTGGTTTTATATTTTTTAAAATAATGGTTTTGATTTAATCTTTATTTTGTTGTGTTTTACTTTTTGTATATTGATTAATTAAAGTATTTTTTTTATTATTCTTTTGAATAAATATTTCAAGTTTATAATTTAATTAAATCACATAAAAAATAAATATATAAAGTTAAAAATTAAAGTAAAATTATGGACTTCTTAAAATAAAATAAAAAATAAGAAACTAAAATTGGAGGAAGAACGAGATTGCAATTTCTATGCGTTCTTTGGTTTGACTCAGTGCAGAACCTGCGAAAGGGAATCATGTGAGGAATCAGCAAGCTTTGGGAGAAGATAACCTTTGTGAGAGCCATGGCTTTCAATCTCACACACTCTACTTCCATTTCACACCATTTTTATGTTCATTCTCTTTCAAAGCCTTTTTTTCTTTCACACTCCAAAATCTCAACCTCTCCAATCTCCAAAACCCTTTGTCTTTGTGCATCACCATCCAACACCATCCACCCTTCACCAACCCCCATTTTCCTCCCATATCTCCAACAAGAACAAGAACCAGAAGAACAAGAGCTCATAGAAACAATAGAAGAAGAAGAAGTAGTAGTAGAAGAAGCTCGTGACCCAGATGATCCAATCTACAAATTCTTCAAAACCCGCACTAGGATTTGCTTCCAAGACCCGGGAAAAGAAGGAAGGTTGTCGCTTCAGAAGAACCGTCGCATATCATGGCACCTTGCTTCTGACACCAGTGACCTTGTTGAAGAAGAATCTGTAACGGGTTTGGAGGATGGTTCCTTGTTTGTTGAAGAAAAGAAAGAAAGGGTGTGTGAGAAAAAGGGTTTGCCGTTACCTGAGGGGATTGTGGGGGAGATTGTTCAGCTTGCAAGGAACTTGCCTCAGAATATTACTCTGGAAGAGGGTTTGGTTGAATACGAAGGAAGGGTTAGTGAGAAAGATTGTTGGGAGGTTTTGAAATCACTTGGGGTGGAACACCTTCTGGTGTCTTGTTTGTATTTTTTTCAGTGGATGAGGTCGCAGGAACCTTCACTGGTTACACCTCGGGCTTGCACTGTGTTGTTTCCTTTGTTGGGGAAGGCGAGGATGGCTGATAAGTTGATGGTTTTGTTCTCAAACTTACCATCCACCAAGGAGTTCCGAGATGCTCATGTTTACAATGCCGCGATTTCAGGCCTTCTTTCTAGTGGCAGGTAAAATATTCCTGCAAAATCACATGGTTTGCTTGTTTTTCTTTTGCTGCTTTTGTGTGGATCATGGGAAAATTAGTAGAGGATGCAAATGCAAGTAAAATAGCTTGTTACTTTTGCTTAGTTAGAATGATACACGTTTAATTAATTTACTTGTTTACCAGTTCATTTGTTTCACTGTTATAATTGTTGTAGTGATCTTGGAAGATAAGGAAATGAACACGGTGCTACAGGCTTGTTATCCAAGCAGTGGTATAAGCCATGCCATGTCTTAATTATGTTTCAGCTCAACACTGGAAATTACTTATTTCATCATCTTTACCTAGAATTCTGATCAATGATGACAATAAACCTGGTCATGAATATTAATTGCACTAGCACATCAGTTTCAGCATGAAGTTCATGTGGTTGTGCATATTCTTTGCAAGTTCTCTTGATGGGCTATACTTTGGTTTCTTAATATATTAGTAATAGTTAGGGAAACTTTGCTACTGTATATTATTCTTCAAAGGTGGAACTGGAAGCATACTGTTCTTTAAATTACTTTATTTTACAAAAAATTTCTGCATTTGTACTTCAGTCCAATTGCAAAAAATCTATAACTTAATTTGTTTGTGTAAATATAGCTTACCAGATGATCCAACCAGGAGTTGGTTGTTGGAGCCTTTCCATTGATTGAAACAATCCCTAGTCTCTTTACACCAGTCAGCTTTTCCATTAATGCAGATGGATGGAAGTCCTTTCTTTTATCTGTTAGGCTTGTTTTGTTCTAGGTTTGTTATTAAGAGTCCAATGAACACCTATAAAATCTATTGAATTTCATTGGTCCTTGTCAGAGAATTAAGATGTTACAATTTACCTCTGCTGTATCGGTTTCCTGTGCTGCTTCCAAACTTAAAACTGTGAAAATTAAATATTATCTATGATTGTATGGAAAACAACCAAAGATTTTTCATCTCTCCCTACTTTGACAAATGTTCTCACATTGTTTAGAGCAGCATCACCCCTCTCTAAAGTGCCCCGTATTGTATGAGTTTATTGTTGAAGTCTACCTGATTGTTTTAGGTACGAAGATGCTTGGAAAGTGTACGAGTCAATGGAAGCGGATAATGTTCTTCCTGATCACGTGACATGTTCTATTATGGTTATTGTTATGAGAAAACTTGGCCACAATGCAAAAGATGCATGGCAATTTTTTGAAAAAATGAATGGAAAGGGAGTCAAATGGGGTGAAGAAGTCCTAGGTGCACTCATAAAGTCTTTTTGTGTTGAGGGTTTGATGAGGGAAGCTCTCATCATCCTATCTGAAATGGAGAAGAAAGGGGTTTCCCCAAATGCTATTATGTACAACACCCTGATGGATGCATATTGTAAATCCAACCGTGTAGAAGAAGCTGAAGGCCTTTTTGTTGAGATGAAAGCTAAAGGGATTAAGCCCACTGAAGCTACGTTCAACATTCTAATGTATGGATACAGCAGAAAAATGCAGCCTGAGATCGTGGAGAACCTGATTGCTGAAATGCTGGATGTGGGGTTGAAACCAAATGCCAAATCATATACTTGTCTTGTCAGTGCGTATGGGAAGCAGAAAAGGATGAGTGACATGGCTGCAGATACATTCTTGAAGATGAGGAAAGATGGTATTAAACCCACTTCACATTCTTACACAGCTCTTATCCATGCATATTCAGTTAGTGGCTGGCATGAGAAAGCTTATGCAGCATTTGAAAACATGCAAAGGGAAGGTGTTAAACCATCCATAGAAACCTACACTGCATTACTAGATGCATTTAGACGAGCTGGTGATACTGAAACATTAATGAAAATATGGAAGTTGATGAGGAGGGAGAAAGTTGAAGGAACACGAGTGACATTCAATACTCTTGTTGATGGTTTTGCTAAACATGGTCACTACAAGGAAGCAAGAGATGTAATATCTCAATTTGGGAAAGTTGGACTGCATCCAACATTGTTGACGTACAATATGCTGATGAATGCATATGCACGAGGAGGGCGACACTCAAAGCTGCCAGAATTGTTGGAAGAGATGGCAGATCGTAACTTAAAGCCAGATTCAGTAACTTACTCAACTATCATATATGCATTTCTCCGCGTTCGAGATTTTTCACAGGCATTCTTTTATCACCAGGAGATGGTCAAGAAGGGTCTGGTAATGGATGCCAATTCTTACCAGAGACTTCGGGCGATTCTGGATGATAAAGCTTCAAGAAAAAACAGAACGGATAGGAGATCCTTGATTGGTGTAGTTAGAAATAGGATGGGTATTGTGAAACCTAAGAGGAAAAAGGACGAGTTATGGAAGTACAGGAAAAGACATGTTAAAAACAGGTAGTTCCGAATCCTGCTATCAGTGTAAAGTAAGTTATATATGCAGAGCTTTACAAGGATTGTAATTTCAATTTTGATCCATTTTTTATTTCTCTAAATGGGTGCATGAAGATATATTCACACATTGAGAGAATCATCATTTGAGAAACAAAATGAAACAGAATGGTGAAGTAGCACATGACCTTAGTCCCATCTAGAACAATGTGAATGTAAAAAAAAAAAACGGAGACGGTCCTAATTGATTTTTCTTTTCTTTCAGTGGATGCAGAGTTCAACCAAGAACTAGTCTTATTCTATCAATTTAATTTGATTCTCTTATCATAGATGTTCTCAACCATTCATCAAGGTAAAAGATAAGTGACTTGCACTGTTAAAAATTAAAGAACATAAATTAGAAGCTAAAGAGCATTTTACAAGAAGCTTAAAAAAGAACCTTCTGAATAAATTTTTCGTACTTGTTAAAGCCATTTTCTACTATCTGAATACAAAAATACTCTGGGGGCATCGGCAGCATTTGAATATTTTCCATAATAACATTTTCCACTAGTAAGTAATTTGCTACATACGGAAACAGAATGGAATAAGGTTCCGATGGAAAGTGGGAAATCAGATACCCAGTGAACTCGACCTTATTAACAGAGTCACAGAAAAAAATAACTTGATGAAATTTATTAATGACATCAAAGCTATTAGTATTTTACAATGACCAAACCAAAATCATAGACACAAAAATCGGAGTCAATGTTGATCAAATAGGCAATGAGCAGAACATGAACCAAATAATGATGTTTTCATTTTGAACAGGTAATATGGGGCTTGGTCTGTTAATGACAATGACAACATAACTGCACAATACTGTGATTTAGGCTATTAGAAGTTGGAACACGACATAGGTGTATGGATCATTCCCACATATATGTTGTTTGATTTGTTTGTTTTTATTTAATTTGCAACTTCTTTACTCACATTTGTCACTGTTAACAGTATGAGAAGAACAAATCCATAAATGCCACCACAAAGCCTGAAAGACAGGTTTCTCTGATACTGTTACGGAAGATGTGGAGAACCTAATGAAATGAAAATCAATATTAGTTGATAAGTGGATACACAAGGTAGCGCTATTGATCCCCATCTCTGTATTACTAGTAAATCCTGAACCTCAAAACCCCGTCATAGTAATGTTTGAAATATTTCTTCTATATTTATTACTCAAGCTTAGTTCTTAAAACTTTAATGTGTGTACTTTTCCAATTTGACATTCAGAAAGTAATAAAGAAATTAAATTATTATATACTCAAGGAATATCTTTGGCACAACATTAAGATCCATCAATGGAAGCAAGTCAAAATTGTCTTCACTTTTGCTACTCCTTGCTTTCATCCTATTTGTGAGAAACTGAATTATTCTAATTTTCCATTGTGGAGGCAAAAGTTGAACTGATGATTAAGGTCTAAAAACTTCAACGCTTTGTTATAAGTTACGTGATTCTTATGCGGTTTTTCCCTTAAGAAGATTGTCAAACAGGAATTGAAACTCTAGCATACTGTAGTTGGGAATAAGTTCAGATCCTTCTATCATGGCTTCAACAGACTCTCTCTTTGTCAATTTTGCCTTGATTAAAACAGTTTGTGTTCACTCATCAAAATATGAAGGTAGGTTTATGAGTATTTCCAGAAACATAAGATTCATATAACAATGTTTGAACAAAAAACTGTGCAGGAATTTTTACTTCACATCAAATGTATTGTTGATGCCCTCGATTTTTGCAGTGATTCTATTCCTTCTCGTGAACATTTAGACGTGATTCTTGAAGACTTACCAGAAGAGTACGGTCTTATATTCTCCATTGTTGAAAGCAATCTTGATCTCTTCCAATGAGTGAAGTTGAGGCGTCATTACTTACACATGAATCGCGCATAAACAAATTTGGGAAAAGGTTAATTGAATCTCCTTTGATTAACATTGCCCAAGGAGGATCGAATGATAACAAAACTAATTCTATCAATTCAAGTAGTTTGAACTCTAATACTATACCAAATTTCAAGAAGTACGGAAAAGGATATGTAACAGAAAAGAGAGAAAGAAAATTGCATTTCAAATTGCTGGATAAGAAATTTTACACTTTCCTAGATAATCAAGAACTTTAAATTTAAAATGGATTAAACTTTTCATAGGATGTTGTTAGTTAAAATTTATATCCAATTAACATTGGCAAAAACAATTAATCTTATTTAATGTCGACCGAAAATTTTCTTAATTAACATTAAAAATTTTCTAACAAATTATTGATAAAGAATAACATTAGTGTCGTTGGCAAGAAAAATAACCATTAATACAGAAATCAACAAAAGAAATAACAACAATACTCCATATGAATCAAAAATTAATCTTTATGACATTAATCAATTATGACTAATATCAAGCAACAATAATCTAAAACAACAGCAAAAAATTATTATAATAATATAAATAAAAAATAACAGTCATTAACATCAACCAACAAAATTGTAGTTAACATCTTATTTTTACTCGTAGAATTTTTACTCTTTAGGTCAAATTTGAAAATATTTCATTTTAATTAATTAAATTACTCATAAAATCATAGAATTTTATTTTGTTTTGAAATTTTCTACCCATAAAAAATGTGTAATGAATTAAATAAATAAATAACTAATTTAGTAATCTAATAGAAAATTAAAATAAACTATTAAAAGTTTTTTTCAATTACTAGTGTATGATATATAACCTTGTGGTCAATAAAGATCAACTTATGGCTTATCATCCTCACCAATTGACTAGCCAACTAGCATACCCTTGAGCCAATCATCCTAATTGGCTTGTGAGTCGATCATCCTAACTAACTAGCTAGCCAACCAACACACCTTTAGGTCGAGATCCTAACTGACGGGCTTACATTCCTGACAAATTGGAGAATAGACCAGTACATCTTAGGATCGATCACTCAGGTCGACTTGATTGGGTTACAAAATAAATATCAAATTAACACTTAGTCAATAAGAAACATGCATCAATAAGTTAATTTAGTTAAGGTATGATTGAGTCATGATTAAACCAACAAAAAAAGTAAAAGCTCATGACAACTATTATTAGTGTAAGATATGATTATTCACTAATACATTGCAAATCTAATATTCCTATGCTCTAATTCTCTTATGCACTTAAAGTTTGACAAAACGAAAAAAAAAAAATCAAAATCACTAAAGTACTTCTAAGCAAGGATTGAAGGTAACCACAAGCTCGACAATCCTTTCAACTGTAATGAACTTGAAAGCGTAGTTCCAACCTCGTCCAACATCAAGTGTACTTGAAATCCCTTATGAGAGATAATTATTCACGTTTATGCAAGTACTCTTCGAGTGATATAAATTATCAACAAAACATAAAACTTGAATACGAGTTGGAACAAGAGATGTCCAATGAACCTTTGAGAATCTTGTCGAAACAACTAATAAATGAAAATTAAAAGAACTATTGACAATTATTATCAGTGACTAGTAAATTGGTACACCTTGAGTAGGGTTAAAAATTGTTATGAATATTATTATTTTGACACTTAATAGATTTGTATACGTATTTTATATGTATTATTTTATCTTTCAATTTTTTTTATAAATATAAAAACTAATTTTTTTAATGATCAAAATATTCTAAAAACTAGATTGTCAACTGGGTGCAAGTGATGTTAAATAACCCACTTGCTATTCACATGTTACATAACCACGACATTACATAAGGAAAACAACTCCTCCATTGCAAAGACGCCTATTTTAGTATCAATTATAGGGTAAAACCCAAATTACATATAGAGATACCCTTTTCAACAAGATGAAAAAACTCTCAATTAGATTAATCTCAAATGGACCAAAAGATGGGAAGAAAAAAACATAATATGAGTTAATTGGGCCATTAAAAAATATCATAGCCGAGGATGTGGGACAGCAGAAGAAGGCATAATTACAAGTAGCCCTTGACAAAGCATGATCTAGAGACATCGTTACCTCAACCTCACAACACCCTATCATTGAACCAAGACCATAAACCAATGAGAAGGAGACAAAACGGTTAATCAACAAGGTAAACAATAACCTCATACTCGGTTCTTCATTTCCTTCTCACACAAACAACAATAATTGGTACCCTTTTTGGTGCATGTAATACATTTGTCACTACTAGTAACACAATGGCAAAATAATATCAATCTTTTTTCCAACTCTTTTTTACGAGGCGAGAAAAAAAGCATCCATTTGAACCACGAAATGGCAGCTCAGAATGGCAAGGAAGCTCAAGTTATCATCCACATGTCAAGTGAGGATAGGTTAGCTCACAGCAGCCTCAAACGAGACATCACTTGAGAACTATAAATGAAGCGAAAACGTTGCATGTGTGGTAACGAGGCCAATACAAAGGTTGTTCTGTAGGAGATAAGATTGTGGTAGTGCTCATCAATGGCCTCTGCATCACCCTCTCTGCTCAAGTCTTCACTTGTTCTTGACAAGTCTGAGTGGGTGAAGGGTCAATCCCTTCGCCAACCTTCTGCGTCAGTTGTCAGATGCAGCCCCACCAACCCTTCAGCCCTCACCATCAGAGCTGGTTCATATGCTGAGGAGCTTGTTAAGACCGCGGTATGATAATAAAAATCTCATCTTTCATACTCTTTATTTTTATGTGACTTCTTTCTGTTTAACTTCTTCACCAGTTCAGATTGTTTTAACTGATGAACAAGCTAAATGCAGTTACCCTTTTCTCTAATGGAAAATTTTATCTAAACAACCCAAGATAGACACTAAGAGCATCTTGCAATTAAACTAAATTGTAACTGTTCACACCCATAAACTCATAATCCGTTTCTTGTTTTCCAACTGGCTTTGTTAGAATTTAGAGGACAAAGGGTAGTTGTAACTTTCTGTCATACTTGAGATTATGGTTATTAAGTGCGTGCTTTAGTATTGTAGTTGTGAAAATTTTCTTAGTAGTGAATATGACTTTACTTTCTTTTCTAATAAATCTTTGTGGTTGTTCTTGTTTGCTCCTAAAGTGTGTTTTTGACATTGTTGATGCGAATGGTATTTTGCTGCGTGTGAAAACAGAAAACTGTGGCTTCACCAGGGAGGGGAATTTTGGCCATGGATGAGTCCAATGCTACCTGTGGGAAGCGTTTGGCGTCAATTGGGCTAGAGAATACTGAAGCTAACCGCCAGGCATACCGTACCCTTCTTGTGACAGTTCCAGGCCTTGGTCAATACATCTCTGGTGCCATTCTCTTCGAGGAAACTCTCTACCAATCCACAATTGATGGCAAGAAGATTGTTGATGTTCTCATTGAGCAAAACATTGTTCCTGGTATTAAGGTCGACAAGGTAACAATTTCAGAATCACCCTTTCCTTCCTTTATTATGCAGTCACTGACACCTTAAATAACAATGAAAAGAAGTAGCATGAGTATTGATGGATGTTAATGTTAAAGATTTACTTTTTAATAGTTTATATAATATGTCCTTATACTTAATTGTACTGTTAATGGTATATTTGTCGGTGTCCATGTAGAAAAATGTTCCACGTCTCACATAAACACAGCAGCTTAGTTATAATAACATACCAGAAGTTAGCTTTTTTTGTAGTTCAGAATGGTGAAAATCTCGATTTTGAACTAAAATAGAGGCTTCGAATCTGCATGTATGGCGGTGTATGTACTTTTAAATCATGGTTTATGTGCTTGAGACAACAGGGTTTGGTTCCTCTTACTGGCTCCAACGATGAGTCATGGTGCCAAGGTTTGGATGGTCTTGCCTCTCGCTCAGCTGCATACTATCAGCAAGGTGCCCGTTTCGCCAAATGGTAAGTTTTTCGTTGCCCTTTGCAGCGGCAGCAAAATCATTCATAGTTTTATGCCCTTTATTTTCTTGTGTTACACATCATGCTTATTTTTTTATCATATCAACCCATAACTCCATATTAGGCGTACTGTTGTGAGCATCCCCAACGGTCCCTCTGCTCTTGCTGTTAAGGAAGCAGCCTGGGGTCTGGCTCGCTATGCTGCAATTTCTCAGGTGAGAAAACCACTCAAGTTGTATTAGTGATTTGGGGTCTAGCGGGACGCTTTTTGTTGAGAATTTCAATTTCAAGTTCAAGTCTTTCATTCGATAAAAAGAAGAAAGTTGAGTTACATATAAACAAAAGAACCATAAATTCATTATCTTTAAGATTTTGGAACATGTCTGTCTCTTGTCTCATTTGGTGTTATATCTTCCCATGAAACTCTCCACTCAATGACCCATCAACTTTCTACATGTTTGTACTGATTCTGAAGAGCCAAAATGTTTTCATTTAATGGTTTTAGGACAATGGATTGGTGCCAATTGTGGAGCCAGAAATCTTGCTTGATGGGGAGCATAATATTCATAGAACTTTTGAAGTAGCCCAAAAGGTATGGGCAGAGGTGTTCTTCTACCTTGCTGAGAACAATGTCCTTTTTGAGGGTATTCTCCTGAAGCCTAGCATGGTTACACCTGGAGCTGAATCAAAGGAGAAGGCAAGTCCTCAAACAGTAGCTGATTACACCCTCAAGCTCCTTCACAGGAGAATCCCCCCTGCAGTCCCTGGAATCATGGTAAGTGACACTGCCAAATGCATCATTCTTTGCATTCTTAACATCCCTTTCGTGTGCTCACCAAAGTTGTGTTATGCAGTTTTTGTCTGGTGGACAGTCTGAGGTTGAAGCTACCCTGAATTTGAATGCCATGAACCAATCTCCAAACCCATGGCACGTGTCATTCTCATATGCCAGAGCCCTTCAAAACACTGCCTTGAAGACATGGGGAGGACGCCCAGAGAATGTGAAGGCGTCACAAGATGCACTCCTTTTCCGTGCCAAGTCCAACTCACTGGCTCAGCTTGGAAAGTACACTGGTGAGGGTGAATCTGAAGAGGCCAAGAAGGAGTTGTTCGTCAAAGGTTACTCCTACTAAGATGTTTCTAGTGCATATGATACATGTTAGGCACCAACACCAGCAGTTGCAGTAGGTGTTGACGGAGATGAAGTGGAAGACTAATTTCTGTAAAATGTAATGTTTTTATAGTCTTGGAGACTATTTTTGTTTATGGTTTACATCTTCCTTTACAACTTAATAAACCTTTTGCTATGAGTTGTGCATTTTAATATATCCCCATATATAACAAAATGGTTGAATCTCGGCAACTGATGAAAAATCTCTTTAGAAAATAGTGTAAGAATTGAAAGAAAAAAAAACTCATTCCTCTTTAAAAGGACATGAATTCTTCTTTGCTTAGGCTCAACAACAAACAACTTTTAATCCCCAAGGAAGATAAAACTTGTCAAAGTTAGCAAGAAAGCATCTTCAATGGAATTCTTTAGCACTCTCTTGAAGAGTTGTAACAGAAAATTAAAATGTGAAATTGATTTAAGACGCCAATATCACAACTTCTCATTGCAGGACTTTTGAAGACTGATAATTATTTGTTTATCATAAACTTAATAGTTAGTGTAATATATTGCACTTTTTATTTAGACGACGACAATGAATCTTTAGAGAAATGCTACATGGCGAATTTTCTTTTCCTTTTTAAAAACTCAGGTAGATATCTAGAACTCTAATCCACAACAATTTATTTAGAAGAGAATGATAACTCATTCAATATTTGACAAACGTGACAACGTTCAGAGAGAAAAGGTCGTTGTATTAAATATTTCATTTCTTAACCCCCAACTATGCTTACGAAAAATTTAGCTGAATTTTACAAATTAACTTATTGTATGATGAATAAAACATGAAAGAGATGTCTAATTTGCATAGTATCATTATTGATGTATTGTGTGTTTGTATTCTCTTCTTGAAATCTAAAAATCATAATTTGGACAGTGTTTAGTGAAGAGAAACTTTAGCCAAATCCATGTAGCTTATGAAATAGAAATTCCAATCCATACATAATGATAGCCTTATGAAACAATAATCAGGTGAAATAATTCTTAACAAACCAAATTGATCCTTAATGCAACGATGACAATGATGTCTCATTGAGGAGGTTAAGCATATGAATGTTATTGGATTCCTTCCGGAATAAAGTCTAATAAAATCACATAGAACAAAGGCTTCTTAATAGTTTTTTTTTAAGGCGGTAGAGTTGGCAGACGAAAAAGAATAAAACAAAATGCAATGAAATCATGTACTGTAGCTTGGTAGTATTAAGTTAATAAACAACCTATGCTTGTCGATGCAATTTCAAATTATGTAACACGAATATTTGAATTCTATTAAGTAATTTTGAATAGTTATAGCTTTCTCTCATAGTCTTCTCAATTGTTTTGTATATATAATAACTGATGGGATGCATTGAGCTTACTGATGTCCGAGTGTGATGGTATTTATAAAGTCAATCACTGGTAAAGGCATCATTGATGGATATTGATACCAAATTGTGTTTATACAAAGTCCCCATTTACAATCAACATAATTAAGAACTACCATGTGAAGATATAGATTCGGTGATCTATTAGAATGGATATGAAATAACTCAGACAAAAATAAAGTAAGAACCAAATGCAGCCAGATTACTCCCTCAGAACGTTTCATATTAGTGAGTTCATTTAATGAATATAAAAGAAACTTAATTAAGCACCTTGCAGAATGAGTGAGGAATATTGCAAGATTGGCTAGAAAATCTACAGTGGTCGAAAACAACTAGACCAATTGAAAAAGAGATGAGTTAATGTTGATGATTTGAACAAAGTCACTAGAAAGTATCAACTTGCTTCAGTTTCAAATTTTAAGCCACTGTCTGTGGGATTTGTTAAGTCCATTGAGCTGTCTGATGTTTTTACTACATCAGATAGGTACTTCCAACATCGTTTGTGAACTCCACTAATCTTTTTTGGAGCATCTGCTAATGGCAAGCCTGCAATAAGTTATGCCATATCAAATCGAGTCAGAAACACAAGTACTCAAAAATGTTTCAGCATTTACAATACTTCATACAACTTACACTTTATTTCAGGTACATTATGCTTCACAGAACATCCTGAGAATTTATCAAATAAAGCTTCCAAGTTCTAGTAACTAACAGAAACTACGTTGTCAAATAAGAAAAAAAAATGTGATTTATAACTGAGATCCTAATTAATTTGATATGGAATATGAACGAAAGAAAGTTAACACTGAGACATGCAAATGTAATGGAGTGCCGCATGTGGCATCACTACCCAAACTTATGCACACAAGCTCAATCCTCTCGCAAGTTCTTACAAGCTCACAATAAGCGTTAAACACTCTCCAAGGGCTCTTCACCACAGCAAAGTTAGAAATGTTCCCTTAGAAATGTCAAACAAACACTTCTATCAAAATTCATAAAAATATGTTTGCGATTCTAGTTTTCAGTAGCCATTAGAATGGATGAAATGAAAGGGGAATAGAAAAATAGAGAGTCAAATTGTTATTATGCCAGGCAGGACTGGGTATGCTAAATTGATTACGTAAGAATTCAGAAACTAGCCTACACTTTCGTTGGAGAAAAGCAGTGCAGCAAGATTATCAGTGCCTAGACTCTGCTGCACAGAGAATTGATAATCAAAATATCCCAAAGTCAAAAACACTTCTACTTATGACACTAACCATTTTTATGAGCAATGCCCCATGCTTTTCCATGCCTTCCGTCCTGCAAAAACATATGCAACATAAAATTAAGGAGAAAGATATTTGCTAGAACGGAGAAAAGCAGGGGAATAAATCACTGTAAAATACAATTTGAAATAGTTGAAATCCGAATCAAAACAATAGGAGGACAAGAAAAAAAGTTTAGGATCGAAAGAGAAGCACCTTGTACAGATTGAGTTTAGTGATCTCGTAAGAAACTTCGTTCCAGTGACTCTTGGCCATGTGGCAGCCAATTCCCCAGTTAGGTAAGAACTGAGCAACCTCGAACAAGTTCTTTTTCTTTCTTCGCTTCGATTTCTTTGGGCTCTGAGCAGAAGAAATAGAAGAGGAACTAGAAGAAGTAGAAGATGAAGTGCTCAAGGCTCTCATGAAGTTGAGCGGAAACCTTAGTAAAGGAGAGTTTCGAACAGATCCAACTCTGTTACCCAAAGAACTTGCCATTGGTTTCCTGATAAAATCCCCATGGAAAAGCAAATGCAAAAATGTCAAAAAGCATTCACCTTATCTCGTATTATTAAGCACAATGCCGAATATACATCCTAATGCCCATGTATTCATTGCATGGTAAAAATAGTAGAGCAGCAACAGGTAAATGTCCACCTTAAAACCAAAAGCATGTGGCAGTTATATCCAATCAGACCAACATCATTGAAACAAGTAAGGGCTGTTTATACGAAAACTTTCCATAAGCACTTTTACAATGGAAAATTTTTAAAAAAAATGAAATTAGTTTTTTCAATAAGTTAAAACCAATGCATAAACTAATTTTAGCTCATTGAGAATTTCTTAGCAGATACTAAATAACATACAGAAAACCATTCCGCGTTACCACAGACATAAAATTTCCAGATAATGTGAAAACAATAAGACAAACACTTAGTAAAATTCACAAACAGTTTGCAGCAAATGAAGGAAGAGGAAAACAAGTAATTACGGACCGAAGTGAATCTTCCCGTTTTTGACTTGGCAAGTAAGGAGTGACTAATGAATTTCGTTATCATTCAATGAGTTCAAAAATAAAGAAGAAAAAGGGGGAACGAATGAGTTTCAATGACATACGCTCAATGATCTGTTTGTTGATGTGCCGATAAGCAACAGGGAGAATCATACAGCGGACGGTTCTCTCGGAAGGGCCGTGAAGGATGGCGGCGGTCCGTGGGTCCGTGCAGCGGCGCGGGAGGAGTATTCGGTGGCGAGGAGGCAACACGTTGAGAAAGAAGAAGAAGCAGTGCTGAAACCTACAAATAACAAAGGAATACTTCAACCACCATTTTTGACAACATTTAGACACGCGTGTATAAATTTGAGTGATCCAGTTGGAAAAATTAAATGAAAATGGACCATTCAAATTTAGACACGTGTGCGCGTGTCTAAATGTTGTCAAAAATGGTTGTTCAAGTGTCATTTTCCAATAACAAAAGCAAAGAAACTAAATATGTTAAAATTTTATTACATATTAATTTCTAATAACTTTTAATCAGCTAAAGTTTAAGAAATGTTATGATACATTATTTAATATTCTATGTTCAATAAAATTTATTAAAAATACAAAATTAATATATCTCATAACTTATTAACGAGTTGTTATCTTTGTCTAATTTTATATTGGAAACAGCTTTAATAATTTTTAATAATACGAAAGCAAACAGTTATTTAGATGCAGTGGCGTCCAAGGTTGTTTTACATGTATCTCTAATCATTTCATTATATATATTCAATTTTCAAAAATAACTTAAAAATTACATTTTTTCTATTAGATTTTAAAATTTAATAAAAAATATTTTAAAATTTGATAAAAGATTTTTCAAAGATATCAATAAATTTTAAAATTTGATAAAAAAATCTTTATCGATGAAGCACAAAATATGAAGTGGAGATCAAAACAGCTATTTTTTTTTTCGTTTCAAAGGCTTACGAAACCAAGTTGGATGAGTTCAAGAATCTGTGCTAGAAGTGGATCGATTTTATTTGGGTTACAACAAAAAAAACATGTGAAAACCCAATCTTTTGTTTATAAAAAAACTATCCATTTTTATATTTTAAAACTTTATTTTTTGTTTTAAAATAAATTAAATACTATTGTTATTTTAATTAAAATATATGAAAAATTATTGTCATTTATTAAAATCACAATAGAGTTGAAAGTCTATTTTACAATTATAGAAAAAAAGTAAATGGCTTGGTATTGGAAATATAAGAAACACACATCTAATTTTTAACTAGAAAAAAGATGTAAGTGTCATAAAACAACCCGTAACTACAAATTCTATTAGTAGATTTAATCAAACAATTTTATGACTACACATTTACTTTTATATTGAAATAATGTATTCTTAAATATAGCTTCTATATTATTTTCACAAGACAGTGTATATAAACCAGCCACAATATAACTTTTTGATATTTTTAACATATAATAATTAAACCATTAAAAAATTTATGAAAAAACATTTTTATACTTTAAAAGTTTAATTTTTTTTATTTTAGTATATTTTTATTTAAGTTTTAGCTAATATGATGTTTTTAAATAAAAAAAAAAGAGAGACAAGTTTTAGTCAATATTTATATAAAAAATATAAAATAGGTCTTATTAAACAAAAGAAAAGAATTAAACGTTTTAGTTTCTCCTTCGTACTCTTGTTGGAACAATCATCTTCTTAAGTTCTATTATTATATCCTTCTATTTGCCTTTTGTATTAGTCAAATCTTATTTATCCTCTCACTTTTTTTCTTTGAAGTATTTTCACCATTGTAATGAAATATACAGTTTTCAAAAATGAAGAATAATGTTGTTTTAAACTTCTTTTTATTCATACATGAAATGTGATTGGTGCTTCATACGTTAAACCAGAGAAGTATCAATACACCACCCCATCATCATACAAGTCTTCCCCAATACCCTTCTCCTTTTGTATTTTAATAAAAGAAGCCATAATAGGTTTTTACTTCAACCAATGCATTAGCATTACCGTCCCTTTTAACATAGAACAGAAACTGAAGTCAACAGCAGATTTAAATAATTTGAGAGTTTAATCATATATAATATGTAGACATGTAATAAATATCATGAAGTTATATGACCAACAGTTCCTCTGTTGTCAGACTAAGTTTAACAAACCAAAATGTTAAGGATGTAGTTAACATAAGCTGCTTTAAGAAAACTTGGCATATACCAGCGACTTTAAGCAACCTTCATTATGCATCTCATTCGTATGAAAGTAACTATTTCCCCTCATTGATTTGGTCTGCAGCCAAACAATTCAAACTTTAAGCAGACAGAAACAAGGTCAACGGTGTAAAAGAAAACTGAGTAAACATTATATTTCTGTAGCTGCCTCAGCCCATCTTATGTGTTGTACCTTTATTACTTCTCAGCCCCTTGTTTGTAGGATTCAACTGGTGGCACACTTGCAAATTCATGATTACTGCCTCTTAAAATATCCATACCTTGTTCCTTAAGAATTAGATTATACGTTAATTTGACGACTAATAAGTGTTACAACTTTTTTGTTTCTGAAATGCACATTACAAACAGCCCTTGATCAAATAACTCAAGTTCTTGTAGAATAGGAAAAAACAACTACCTGGTTGTTTGGTGCTGGTCCATTTAACCGCAATGGCCTGGTGTTCAGATCAATTAACTTTTTATCAATTTTTCTATGACCATCGATATTATTTTCTTGTCTTGGAACAGGCAAGATACTGTGATTCTGCTGAATTTCTCTTGTTTTTAGCTTGAGAAACTGATTTTCATCCCTCCTAAATTCATTCTGATCCAGTGGTTGCAGCCCTAGTTCTTCCATTTGGGCAGGTTTATCACCTGGAAACTGCCATAGAAAGGTCAAAAGCAACATATATAAACTTCAAAATTATCTATTCAGAAGCTTGGAAGATTGATAATTCTTTACATCCTAAAACATACCTCAACTCTTTGCCTCAATAGAAGATATCTTTCATGAGTTCTTTTACCACCAACATGCACAATCATATCACATTGCAGACACAGCGAACTACCATCTACCTCACAGTAAAAGAAAGCTACACACAAATTTCCATGACATGGGAGAAAGATTCAACTTCTGTATAGTTTAGAATGCACAATCTTGCAAAAAAGATATGAATACCCTCAGTACCAGGTGCATTTTCACATATGTCACAGCGTGGAACATCAGTGGGGTCAGCAAGGCCAACCCGAATGTGTCTGCTAGCAAGTTTATTACACATATGGATCTGTATCTCCAATGCAAACACAAGCTATCAGAAGAAAAAAATGCATGCAAATGTAGTGGTACTTTCATTAAATTATTATGAATGTTGTTAACAGAAACACTTGACAAAACGCATAAATAATTGGGTCGTATTAATTATTGCACCATCCAAGAAAAAATACGAAATTCACAGAGGTAGAATGCATCACTCAACATAAAAAGATTTTCCAAGAAAACCTGCGGGGAAAATACAATTCCGTTATTGGTTAACTACTTGTTCACATTCCAAGTGAGTCGGAATTCCAACTATGTTGTCCTAATGCTACCTCTTTTGTTAAGTGAATCACTCTCTATATGAAGATTCTATGCAATAATATTTCATAGGCATTTCAGATCCAATGATGCAAAAACATATCCTAAAACGATATAAACCCTCTTAGATCAACTTTTACACAAACACAAATATATATATATATATATATATATATATATATATATATATATATATATATATATATATATATATAAACTCCTCACATAAGCTAAACTCAACTTTAAGCCTTGAGCTTTTGGAGAAGTTATAATGAAAATGTTAACTTATTTTCCTTTTTACTTTCTTTTCTTAAATGTACTTATACTAATATTCATCAAAACAAGGGTGTACGGTAACAAATTTGATTCATACTCTTGGAAACCAGTTAAACGAGACTCGTTCGTTTCGGTTATAGGGAAGGAAGTAAGAAATTACATCAACAACAAAGTGTATCTAAAATGGAAGTAAATGCAAATTAAAAACAGGATGAAAAACTGAGAAAAGAATACGAATAGAAGAGCATCCTGCTCGGATATGGACTTGAAAGAAAGAACATAGGTAGATGAAACACTGAAACCAAAACATATTCAAAATCAAGGCCCAGACTCATGGGAAATACATTACTTTGCAGAGGAAAGCTAAAGCAATATCAAGACCCAACATCAGAATCAAATCAAAGTGAAACAACATTCGTTTACTCCTTGAACATAAATTATTAAATTAATAATTACAGTAATTTAAGAAGTGAATTAAGATTCAATCAAGCAAGCAGAGTAAAGTGTAAAGAATTGTTTTCTATGTATTTAATTTATGGATGAAATTGGAAATTGCTTAGAATAGAATTGAAAGAGAAAGGAAAGAAAAAAAGGAACCTTTTGGTCACAAGCAGAGCAGAGAGCAGCCTCGTCGGCGGCGCAGAAGAGAATGGCAGCGGCGCTCTCGCATACGTCGCAAAGGGTTCGCATTATCTATTATGTTTCTATGCTCTTTGACCCTTCTTCTTCGATTCTTCTTTCAATTCCTCAAAACTTTTACTTCATCTTACTTTCTAAACTGTTTACTTACCAATTCTATTAATAAGCTGAAAATCACTTGCACAAGACAACACCACCAATGCGAAGCTGAAAAATACTTCAAACCAAACTAAGTATTAGAAAACCAAATATATGAATAATTAACTTTTCTTAAAATTAAAATCAATCAATTAATCTACTATTTTATGTATAAATCAATTTTAATTTTTTATTTTCTATCCAAGAAATTCCCCGAAACAAGGCATGAATAAGCAGCGAAACTATTTTTTTTTTCTAAATTAAATTTTGTTCACGTTAGTTGTGGTGAGATCTCCACTGATCACATGTTAATAACATAAAATTCAAAAAAATAGTCAAAAGCGGAAATCTATTATTTATTATACTCTATATTGTGCATTTGTCCATTTGTGAGTTCAAATTTTTTGGTCAATTAGAAAAACAAAAAAATAAAAGAAAACTAGAGTGTGTTTAATTTATTCTGATTTAAATATATAGTTGTGTTGTTTAATGTATTTGCATTCTTTAAAACTATGAATAATTTTATCAAAATATAATATTATATTATCATTGTTTTAATAAATTAATTATATATATATATATATATATATATATATATATATATATATATATTATTGCAAGATATAACTGATAGCCAAATATATCAATAATAGTGAACTAAGAAAAACTTTGTAAAAAAAATATATAATTAAGGGTTATAGGTGAATTTGAAGTATAATGATATATGAGGTATAACATGATTAAGATAAAGGAAAAGTATTTTCTAACATATTTTTTTTAATATTTTAAATATTATTAGATGTTGGATATCTGATTATCCTATGTTTAAAAGAGATATGATCAAATATGAGATCATTGATTGGTCGATGTCAAATTTTTTGAAAACATTACACCTTTTAGCTGACTTTTTTAAATGTTTAAAAATGTCCTTTTCTATTCAAACATATATATTTAAAAAGGATATAAAGTTGGTTCCATTTGATGTCCAATGTTTAAACTCTTCGAAATCATGGATTTGAATTGATTTTTTTAAATGTAATAAAATTAATGTACGTTTGGCAAGTGTACCAATCGTAATTGTAGTAACAAAATATCGTCCTCTGGGATTGAATGAGTTGAGTACTAGTTTACTAATTTACTTAATTTTAAGCAACAAAGATTGTCAAGTAGAATGATGAACATAAACAAGTGATGGAAATTCAAATAGTATAAACAATGTTAGAGAATTGACTTCATACCTTTTCATATAATTTCCTCCCCTTTTCAATCGATGTGTAAATTATAATTATCCACTTGAGTTTATTTAGAGCTTGTTTACCCCTAATCCCTTAGTAGGCAAACGTATCCCTTGAATTTGAATCCCCAATCCCTTAGGCCAATTACAAATTCAACAAGATCATGAAGAACAATCATATCTCAATTCAAACTAACTAGTCCTGCCCAATTTCCCAATTGTGACAGCATCTAATCTGTTCTATTTATAAACGCAAGCAATTCCCAATCTCCCAACTGTGAAACTGCTCATAGAATAGACATTAAAACATAAATAGAACACTGGGATAATTATAATGAACTTAACATCAATTGAAAAGGGTTCAGAAAATATAATCCAAAGCACTACATCAATCCACTAACAAAATGGAAAATTAGTTCTGCATAATGTAAGAGAAATCCTAAAAGCAAAAGTCTCCAAAAAGCTACAGAACAAGACGAAGAAGAAGAAGTCGTCTGTTGTGCGTGAATTCCCCCTTTTTGTCTCACCCTTCCACGTGTTTTCATCCTCCCCCATCATTTCCACAAATTCCTCTTTTTTAGGAGAGTGGTTTTCCTTTTCCCTAACTTCCTCCAATTTTCCTTTAATTTAATCTCTTTAAATCAGTCATAAAAGAGATCACTAACTGCTCAATAACTGCTCCTGGAAACTTTCACAGCCCATGGAAAATTCCCCACTCTGCTTGTGTTCTTCTCTGCTTTAATTCTGTTTTCTTTCGTGAATCCACAGATTACTCCACAGGTTGTGGGAATTTTCACAGCACAGTTGTTGAACTTTCTGTTTTGCAACTCCATTTAGAAGCAACATCCACATGTAACTCCACAGGTTGTGAGACTGTTCACAGCTTGGTTGTTGAACTCTCTGGATTCATCTTGGTATCTTGTACATCAATTCTTCCCAAATTGTGATTTTGGCACTTAGAATCATCAATCTACAATAAAAACACAAAATGCCAATGTATGATCCGAAACAGAGATAATCCATGACTAAATCCTTCAATGAATGCAATTATGCATGCAAATGACCTAAACTAAGACATGAATGCAATTACATGTACTCACACATCAAAATACCCCATGCTTAGACGTTTGCTTGTCCTCAAGCAAAGAGAATTCAACTAACACAGAATGATTATGCACACAGAATGATATAAAACCTAAATGGAAACATACCATCTCATTTCAAGTTCAGTTCAAACAATGATATTCCTCAAGCCCATACTTCACAAAATTTCAAGCATAATGACTAACTTATTGGGACCCTAAGTGCAATCACTGAATTGAGGTATGACACAAGACATTAAGGCAGATAATATTTGACATTGAAGTGTCCTGAAAAAGATTTTCTATTAGGTTCCTCACTTAGAAAACACTTACCTGTCAACTAAGCATGGGTCTTCCACTTGCCACACTCAGTCTCAAAGGAGTGTCTCTTCCCCAGTAACATATAGTCTCAAAGGGGTGTCAATTTATTCCTTCAATTTATTGTTTTGTTTTTGTTTTTGTTTTTTTTTTGTTTTTTTTTTTTTTTTATTTTTTTTTATATATATAAACTTTGACAGACAATTCTCCAGTAACCAAGTGTAGTGAGTGTCACCATAGAAACCTAACAGAAAATATTTTCTATCTTTTCCCCAAATAGTATCTTCCATTAGTATCTTAGTGTCAAATCGCACTGTGTAGTGTGTGAAGTTCCCCAACAAGCAATCAGAAATCTATTCACAATGTGCTTAGAAAATATCATTGTTCAAAACATAGAACTCAAAGCTAAAATGATACATTTCCATATAAACGTTAAATGCACATGCAAATACAAAATGTAAGATGTCATACATACAAACACCCTAAGCCTACATATTTACAAAGTCCCCAATGTATGGAAAGTAAAAAAATTACAGGGGGTTAGAACTCACAAGATTAGTGATGACTAGAGTTGAGCTTGGTGAGAACTTCTTGTAAGAGTTGTTCCACCTTCTGCTGATGAAGAATTTGATTGTCCCTAAATTGGATGAACTCCTGATAATGTAGGAGTTGTTGTGCTTTGAGTTCAGTAAGGGACTGCTGGATATGAGCATTAGTGTTAGCCGTAGAAGGCCGAGGAACTGGAGGTATGTGAGATGACGGTTCTGGATCATGATGAAGGGGATTTTGGCATTGAGAAGCAGAGAAGGTCCAGCTATCTTTACCCTGCACTGAGGTGAACTCTGGATTTGGAAGACGTTGAGGTTGCAATCCTGTGATAGCACTCATGACTAAGCAATAGTGATCTTCCCTTTTCACCAGCATCTCATTATGGATTAACATTTCCAAATCAATTCGGGAATTCCCTGAGATTGCCTTGTCATTCTCCAAAGAAATGTTGAGATGCAAAGCAATAATGGTGATCAGGCCACCAATTGCTATTTGCCCAGATGATGCTTTTCCTACCTTGAGAAACTGCCTTGCCAACCAAGCTCCTGAGTCTAATGGAACATCGTTAACCATACCCCACAAGAATAATAATTCTGACTTTCGAACCGCAGAATGACTATCACCCCTAGCAAATAGTGTATGAGCCATGAGGCGGTGGGCATATCTAAAACAGGGGTGTTGGATATTAGCCTCCTTGGAATCAGATGAGACAAAAGAGCTTGATTGAGACAATTGATACCAAAAAGACCAAGCATCAAAACTTCTAGGATAGTTCCTTTCACCTCCAGTTGGGAAACCAAAGATTGCATTGAACTCAGCTAAAGTGAGTCTATAAGACACATTATGCAACCTAAATGCTATCAGCCCTTCTTCACAATCCTCTTCCAAATAAATTTTATGCATGCACACAGTAGGACTAATACCTTGCAAATCATCAATTTTCCACCCAAGGGCCGATTTATACTCCCTCAACACCCTTAAAAGTTTATCTTCTTCAGTACATGAAAGTTCATTGCTCACAATTACTGGATTACGCTTTTGCTCATCAAGGAACCTATATGTAAGGTGAGAAGGGAGTTGTTTCAATTCCACCTTGGACGTTTCTACTCCTCCATCTTCACTCTTGTGTAAATCTTCTATTCCTCTAGTGGAATTGAATATTGGCTTCAGCACTTCCAATTGATGAGCACACTTCACCACCTCTTCATCATTAATTTCTCTTTTCAACTCCTTTGCTTCCATTCCTGACAGTAGAGTTCTCTCTAATGGATTCTGCTTTACATGGAAATTTATCTCCTTCAACACAAGAGACTCAAGTATTTCAGCTTTGAAACAGTCCTCTCTGTCAAGTTTGTGCTTCACTGCTTCAGTCATAGAAAATGTGACTTTTTCATCTGCCACTCTTAACATCAATTGTCCTTGTTCTACATCTATCAATGCTCTTCCTGTTGCTAAGAATGGTCTTCCCAATATAATTGGGACTTTAGCATCTTCTTCCATGTCAAGAACCACAAAATCAGCTGGGAAATAGAATTTATCCACCTTCACTAGAACATCTTCCACAATTCCATAAGGATAAGTCATTGATCGGTCTGCCAATTGTAAAGTTATCATAGTGGGCTTTACTTCACCAATACCCAGCCTTTTAAAAATGGACAAAGGCATCAAATTGATACTTGCTCCAAGGTCACATAATGCTTTACCCACAGTTATGTTTCCAATCTCACATGGAATGACAAAGCTTCCTGGGTCTTTCAACTTTGGAGGCAATTTTTGTTGAATTATTGCACTGCACTCCTCTGTGAGCATAATTGTTTCATCTTCTTGAATCTTCCTTTTCTTTGACAGCAAGTCTTTCATGAATTTAGCATAACTTGGCATTTGCTCTAATGCTTCAGCAAATGGAATATTAATGTGGAGCTTCTTAAAAACATCAAGAAATCTTGCAAATTGCTTGGCTTGTTCTTGCTTCTTCAACCTTTGAGGGAATGGAATTGTAGGGACATACTCACGCATCTTTTTCTCACTCTCTTGATTTTTTTCTCCCTCGTCCTTCTCCTCACATTTTCTCTCAATTTCTTTTTCAGCACTCTCTTCTACTATTTCATCAACTCTTTTCTTTTTCTCTCTCTCCATCTCACTCCTTTTTTCATTCTCTAACACTCTTCCACTCCTCAATTGAATTGCCTTGCATTGTTCCCTTGGGTTTGGTATTGTGTCACTAGGGAATGTGCCAGGAGATCTCTCTGAGAGTTGTCTTGAAAGCTGTCCAATCTGGTTCTCCAAATTTCTGATTGAAGCTTCCTGGTTCTTGAAATTAGTCCTTGTCTCATTCATGAAATTTGAAGTCTGGTCCACAAAGGTAGAAGTTTGCATTGTTAACTTCTCTAATGCATTTTCCAACGTAGACATCTTGTTCCCTTGATTGCTGGGTTGAGCTTGATATTGATATGGAGGCCTTGGCAGGTTAGATTGGATTGGATTACTCCAAGGTCTAGGTTGTTGGGGCCTCCAATTTGCATTAAAGTTGGTAGAAAATTGATTTTGTTGTTGTCCCACTGCATTTACTTGTACCTCTTGGTGAGTGGCCTGACATTCACCATTTTGATGCATTCCTTCGCAAAAATCACACCCTGGAGATCTTGTATTCACATTATTTGCTTGCATATTTCCCAACTTCTGAGTCAAATCAGTGATCTGTTGTGTTAATAACTTGTTTTGGGCTAGGATAGCATCCAAAGTATTAACCTCCAACACTCCAGCTTTTCTATTTTGACGATCAAACTGCATATTCATTGTGTTGTTTGCCATTAATTCAAGAGTCTCCAAAGCTTCCTCTGGTGTTTTCAGATTAAATGATCCTCCACTTGCTGCATCCAAAATTGCCTTAAAAGATGGTGAAAGACCATTATAGAAAATCTGCACTTGCAACCATTCCGGTAGAGCATGATGTGGACATTTCCTCATTAGTTCCTTATATCTTTCCCATGCCTCATATAAGGATTCATTGTCTTGCTGCACGAAGGAGGTGATCTCATTCCTCATTTTCGCTGATTTGGAAGGAGGGAAGTATTTGATTACAAATTTTGTAGCCATATCCTCCCATGTAGAAATACTTCCTTGAGGTAGTGATTGAAGCCAGCTTTTAGCTTTATCCCGTAGTGAAAACGGAAAAAGCCTCAAACGAATTGCATCATTTGAAACTCCATTATACTTCAAAGTATCACAGATTGCCAGAAAATTCTCCAGGTGAGAATTAGGATCTTCTGAAACTGCACCTCCAAATTGATTCTGTTGAATGACTTGTAACAAGGCAGGCTTGATTTCAAAATTATTGGCTTGAATAGGAGGTCTCACAATGCTTCCTTGATAACCATTAGGATCTGGCATAGAATAATCACGTATAGTCTTTCTCGGATTTTGTTCTTCTGCCATTGTTGATGTCTCTTCTTCTTGCTCAATTCGTCTCTGTTCCTTTCTTCTTTCTCGCTTTCTTCTTCTTGCACTACTTCTGTTGCTTCGTGCTGTGCATTCAATTTCTGAATCAAAAAGTAGATCTTCCGGAGCAACAGTACCTCGCATAAACAACTTAAAGACACAAAAACACTGCACAAAAATTATATGTTACTAAAAACAAATAACAACTCAAATCTTAAGCTAATTAGATCACTAATATCAACTAAAATCAATCCCCGACAGCGGCGCCAGAAACTTAATGTACGTTTGGCAAGTGTACCAATCGTAATTGTAGTAACAAAATATCGTCCTCTGGGATTGAATGAGTTGAGTACTAGTTTACTAATTTACTTAATTTTAAGCAACAAAGATTGTCAAGTAGAATGATGAACATAAACAAGTGATGGAAATTCAAATAGTATAAACAATGTTAGAGAATTGACTTCATACCTTTTCATATAATTTCCTCCCCTTTTCAATCGATGTGTAAATTATAATTATCCACTTGAGTTTATTTAGAGCTTGTTTACCCCTAATCCCTTAGTAGGCAAACGTATCCCTTGAATTTGAATCCCCAATCCCTTAGGCCAATTACAAATTCAACAAGATCATGAAGAACAATCATATCTCAATTCAAACTAACTAGTCCTGCCCAATTTCCCAATTGTGACAGCATCTAATCTGTTCTATTTATAAACGCAAGCAATTCCCAATCTCCCAACTGTGAAACTGCTCATAGAATAGACATTAAAACATAAATAGAACACTGGGATAATTATAATGAACTTAACATCAATTGAAAAGGGTTCAGAAAATATAATCCAAAGCACTACATCAATCCACTAACAAAATGGAAAATTAGTTCTGCATAATGTAAGAGAAATCCTAAAAGCAAAAGTCTCCAAAAAGCTACAGAACAAGACGAAGAAGAAGAAGTCGTCTGTTGTGCGTGAATTCCCCCTTTTTGTCTCACCCTTCCACGTGTTTTCATCCTCCCCCATCATTTCCACAAATTCCTCTTTTTTAGGAGAGTGGTTTTCCTTTTCCCTAACTTCCTCCAATTTTCCTTTAATTTAATCTCTTTAAATCAGTCATAAAAGAGATCACTAACTGCTCAATAACTGCTCCTGGAAACTTTCACAGCCCATGGAAAATTCCCCACTCTGCTTGTGTTCTTCTCTGCTTTAATTCTGTTTTCTTTCGTGAATCCACAGATTACTCCACAGGTTGTGGGAATTTTCACAGCACAGTTGTTGAACTTTCTGTTTTGCAACTCCATTTAGAAGCAACATCCACATGTAACTCCACAGGTTGTGAGACTGTTCACAGCTTGGTTGTTGAACTCTCTGGATTCATCTTGGTATCTTGTACATCAATTCTTCCCAAATTGTGATTTTGGCACTTAGAATCATCAATCTACAATAAAAACACAAAATGCCAATGTATGATCCGAAACAGAGATAATCCATGACTAAATCCTTCAATGAATGCAATTATGCATGCAAATGACCTAAACTAAGACATGAATGCAATTACATGTACTCACACATCAAAAATCATATAACATTAGTCCCTTTCAAATAGACGTGTAAATGTGATATGATAACAATCTCTTATAATGTTTAATGTTATTTTATTTATTAATATGTCATCGGTTAATATTGGTTTTTTACGTTTAGTGGAATATATTATAAACTCATTTTGCATTAGTAAAAAGAGAAACTAAAATGAAAAACAAGTTTTCTTTGAGCAAGAGAGAAATAGTAAAACTGAAACCTAATTTCTCTTTGTTTGTCAAAAGAAGTTCAATATGGAAATACATTATTATACTTTATATTGTGCATATATTATTTGTCCATCAATTATTTAATATGTTCAAATTTTTTGGTAAATTAAAAAAAATAAAAAAAAGGAACTTAGAGTGTGTTTAATTAATTCTAATTTAAATAAACAGTTATTTGTTTGATATATATATATATAACAATTTAGAATTCAGAATCTGGTGTAACGAAAATCCAACACCTGATCTGCCTCACTTATTATTTATAATTTGTAATTAATACAAAATTTATTTAATAGTTTATTATCAGTAATAATAGAGCAATGATGGCCTGTCATATACAAAAAGCTTGAATCAGTTAAAATTTATTTAAATAAATTCGAATTTAATTTATATTTCAAGTAATTACAGCTAATATTTTTTACATGTTTTAAAAATTGTAGAAAGAAAATTTTATTTACCTTGAGATTATGTTTATTTTATAATATACTTTACTTAACTAGGCATACTAAAATAATTATTTTATATAAAAGCTATATTTCATACATTTTTAAGAGGAAAGTTTCCTCAAATTAATTATGGATGCCAAACTAGCAGTCATAAAGCGTGTCTGCTATGCCCAGGCCCACTATGATTTTGTGCTCGGTTCGGTTGCCTCCATAATTTCCCCTATGTTTTTGTTTTGTATACTTTTTATGTTTTATTTTTTTAAATACTTCTTTCAATATTAAATCACTTAAATTGTTTTTTTTTCGTTTATCTAAAAACAATGCTATGTAAAATAAAATAATGTAGATGATACAGTTAATTTAATTTGTAGAACATCGTTTTCTTGGTAAAAAGGTTGAAATTTATAATATACTGCAAATTTTATTTTAACATTATATATAAGTCATATAAAATTTATTATAACAAGATTCATTGTGAAGTTTATTGTATTATATATTATTGAAAAATTTATTGTTGGTTGTACATAATGTCTTATGTGTTATTAGACCCTATCAAATTATTATTAATGTTTAATATATTATATGAAAAAATACAAATTTTATCTTACAATTAAATTTGTAATATTGAACTGAAATTAAAGTATACTTCTTAATAATTAATAATGTAAAATAAATTAAATAATAAATTAAGAGTCTTAAACGATTTGATAAACATGCATTTACAAATTATTTACGTTGTTGATTATAATTAAAATACATATTTAATTTAATTTAATTTATTAGTAATTTAATTTAAGTAAATATTTCATATTAATAATATTGATAAGAAATCATTTTAATTACTTGTTTTATAATAAAATGTTAGTTTACCAAGGTTTCAAATCTAAGTCTCTAAATGTCTATTTTGTTATTATTTTGATTTTTTTATTAATCAGATGACTAAATCATTACATTTGTTTTTAATCTTTTATTTGTTCCCTTAAATTCGATGATCAACATATTTATTTCATTTTTTTTACAAGAAATTGATCAACAAATTATATTACAGAGGTAAATAATGAGTGACCATATGAGTTAGAGATAAAAATAAAAGTAATAACCACGTAATCTTGTTAAATGGTAGAATAGAGTAGGTTATGCCAGAATTAGATGGTAGAATAGAGTAGGTAGAAGTAAAAACATTTAATAATATAATTTTTTTAATACAAACTATTTAAATTTATGAGTTTCTGTTAAGTGTGAAATTAGTTTGGAAAGATTAATGACAATATGCACCATATAAAATAGCCCAGAAATTACATACCTCAGAATTTCAAAACCACTGTAAGAACCATATCAGCAATGTCACAATATTCCATCTTCAAGTTTTATTTATTAAAATAAAAATAATAGATTAAGACACTTTTAGTTCATTTAATATATATGTAAAGACAAAATAGCCTTAAAAAAATCAATTTTTATATTTTTTAAAAAAATAAAAAAAATTAAATAAATATAAAAAAATTATATATATCAAAATATTATTTTCTTTAAATAATTATCACTAACCAAACAATAACTTTCCAATAAAGTGGGAATGATTGAGAAGTAAGTTTTTCGTATTTATAAACAGAAGAGACGATTGAAATGGACAAAATGAAAAATAAAAGGAAGATGATAGAAGATGTTGGAACCACAAAGATTCAAAGGTGCATCCATTCACAACCACAAGTTGCTGCCTTCCTATCATCGTTTCTGACCCAAGAAAATTGAAAATTTAGTGAATCAAAACCACAAAAAATGTGGCTTATTATTATTATAATTTTAAAACTAAATAAAAATAATTTGTATAATTTTATTGTAAATAAATTTTTATTTATTCTGTACGTAGTTTAATGGTTAAAATATAATTAATTTTTAAAAAATGGTTAAAAGAAATATTTAAAAAATAAAATAAATAAAATAATTATTTTAATTAAAATATATTTAAAGAGTATAATTGAAAAATAAATATGGACATAAAGAAACAATCTCGCTTTTATATATATATATATATATATATATATATATATATATATATATATATATATATAGTTGTGTAGGGTTTTCGTAAAGTTTTAAGTTTTAAAATGTGAAAAAAAAATTGTGAGCTTTTTTCTTGGTTGATATTTTTATTAAGGCGATTTTATCCTGCACGTCTAATTATTTTATCATGTATTTAAAAAAAAAATTTAAAACTATTCTTAGCATTCAAAAACTCTTATACTCCATTTTTTATGTTTCATCATATTTCAATATCTGATAAATAATTTTTTCTTTATCAAATTTTAAAATTCGATTTCAAAATCTTATAAAGAAAAATATAAGGTTATTTTTAAAAATTGAAGATACAAAATAAAATTATGAAAGGTGTAGGGTGAAAGGGCTTTTATTAAGTAGAATGAAAACCAACTCTGGCCCAAAAATAATTGTATATGGGCTTAAAAATAGCCTTTTTTGATATTTCTTCCTCCAGCTCCATATTTTCTTTTTCACCCCATAACATACAACACTCTGAGCGTTTATCATAATATGTTCAAAATATATTGTACAATACATAATGTAGAATATTAAAATTGCATATTTCATAATATAATTTAGGATTGAGTAATTGGAAACAATATTCTATTGTTCAAAACTTGTTGGATAACATAATCTCGAACATTATTACAGATTCCATGATATAGAATATGATTGCGTAATCTGGAATGTTATCAAGCAATTTAAAATAAGATTACACAGTTTAAAATATAATTACACAATCTAAATTATGGTTTCAAATTAAATAATCTAGAACAATATTTCAAATTTCATAATCTACATTAAAATTATGTAATTATGTACTGCATAATTTGAAACATGGTATTGAACTACTTGATTCATAATATGATTATCTCGAATTATATGATTAATAAAATATTCTAGATAGTTCAATTTGAAAATATCTTGAATTATAAGTTCCAGAAATCTGATTTTCAATTGACTATGATGCGTTTTGTATATATTAAGGACTGAGAAAAATTGTGGGTTTGCAGATAGAAAAATTGTAACCATTTTTTCTTGTGGGTTTCTAACTTATGGATCCAGTGAAAAAGGAACTATTGAAAGCACATGAAATTAGGAAAATCATGACGAAATTTTGTTTTAAAATGAATAATATTTATATATGATGATTAATATAGCATCCCAGATTATATAGAAGCATATAACATAAGTCCACATTTAAATAAAAGAGAACAGTTAGAGTAGACTATAAATAAAGTTTGTTAAGCGTATAGTCATCCGATAAGGAGTCAGAATTTAAAACTTAAGCATACTAGAGTATTTCAAAAGATAAGGAATGACTGATAAAATCATAAGGAGACTAAGCAGCAACATCATCTTCCTCCAAAGCCTGCTTTAGAGGCACCTCATCTATCTCTGCTCATATCCAAGTGGATGATCATTGCAAAAAGAAAGCATGCCCAAGCAAATACAAACACACAAGCAAGGGTGAGCTAGATATAAAAATCATGTTATAACAGTCATAGGCAACATGCAAGTAAAGACGAATATACTATATTATACAAACATGACTTGTTGCACTTAAACTTGATTCGTCCGGACTTAGAATGATTGTCGAGCTATGGCGGGTTATGCACTCGTGGTGGCTTTTACTGCTTTGCAAAGTCATTGCCAATGGGTTTCCCCTACCACACTCACGAGGTTAGTCCGTTATCACTCACCTTGGGCCATACTAGAAGCACCCAAGACTAGGACTTTCTGCTACTCCTCACCACATGGATCAATCCTCTCTACTTGAGAATAAAAGACCATTGGAGCGTTAGGAAAACCCCCAAGACTGAGCTACCATGCAAATCATTCTAAACACACTGAAAGGGCACCACCATGTATCCCCCCTTAAGGATCATGGAATTACGTCCAATACTAATACTTTCCACTTTAACACCAACATGTTAATGCACACATAAACCCTTAAAGCAACTGGAATCAATAGGAATATAGGCCGAACAGAAAACATCAACACATAATGGGCAAGACCGAACACCCTGTGAATGGTGGAGACCGAACGGTATCTCACTTCCCAAAGGACAGGACCGAACGGTCCATAAATGGTAAGACTGAAGAGTGACCGAACACTATTCAGGACCGCTCACTAAGAGAGACTGAACGCTACTCAAGAGACTGAACGCTACTCAAGAGACTGAACGCTACTCAAGAGACTGAACGCTACCTGAGACCGAACGCTACTCAAGAGATCAAACTCTCCTTAAGAGACTGAATGCTACCTGAGAGACCAAACGCTACTTAAGAGACTGAACGCTACTTGATAGACCATCCACTAAGACCGAACGCTACCAAGACCACCCACTAAGACTGTACGCTACTTAAGAGACCATCCACTAAGACCGAACGCTACCAAGACCACCCACTAAGACCGTACGCTACTTAAGAGACCGAACTCTCCTTAAGAGACCAAACGCTACCTGAGAGACCATCCACTAATACCAAAGGCTACCAAGACCGAGCACTAAGGCCGAACTCTACTTAAAACCGAGCACTAAGACCAAACGCTAACAAGACCGAACACTAAGGCTGAACTCTACTTAAGACCGAACACCAAAACCGAACGCTCAACAACACATAACCGAACGGTTATCAGTTGCGAAACTGCATAATTCTGTCGAATTTATGCAGAATTATGAACAACACCTAATATAATCATTCCTAACCATTTTTACTAACTTCTAACACCCTTATTATTTATCTTTTTATTTTTCTAAAACAAATTAGATATGGAATTAAAATCGAAGGTGTTATATATGCATCACTTTACTCAAAGGCCGAGATTGATTCGAAGATCTGAAAGAAAAGAGGGGAAATTGCGAAATGTTGCAGCGTTTTGATAATGTAAGAGAAAAGGCTGCATCTGACAAAAACATGAACAACCAACGCACAAAAACACATGCAACACAGTCTTTACTAAAGGAAATTTCTTTCCACTTTAATCCAAGTTTTGTTCTGCTTCTCTCCTTTAACACTTTTTTTTTTTTTGCATGTGCTAATGTAAAAGGTCTTAGTTATGGATTTATTCACTCCTAAACTTTGGAGCGGTTTATCGTTAATTTAAGATTAGGCATAAATTTTTACTTTTTTTACAAAACTCATAACATAGAAACATCTACAAATTTCCAAACAAGAAAAAAAAAGCAAGTAATGATGGCACTATAATTTTTTTCAAACTTACATCAATAAAATAATAACTATAATTATACTGTATAACTGGACAATCATGAAGAGTAGCTGACAATTCATTACATTAAACATTCAAAAACAAAGGTCATCCGATAAAGTATGAATCATAGTAACAAAAGTATTTTCTAAGAAACATAAAAAATCATGATTAGAGATAAGTATCAATTAGTGTCATGGGTTGATTGGACGATGATTAACATTCTACTAATTTTAGATTTATATTAAAAACTATAAATAAAGGTGAAAGATAAAAAAATATGTGATTGCATTTATTGTGAATTTAAGATTTTGTTTCGATTTTTATTTACTAATTTAAACATCAAAATACCTTTAACATATACTCCTTAACTTAGACGAAGAAAAATTTAAATTAAGAACAGATAGCTAACCAACGGTGAAGGAGTGAAGGAGTGAATGTGTAAAATTGTGTTTTGTAAAATTACTCGGTCCTAGAAACAATAATACATTAATTTAGTTGAATTTAACTTTATTTGTAAATGTGAGAAGAAAATAAAGAATTAATTAATGATTTAAAGAAGAGGAGAAAATTGTTGAGACAGTATAAAACGCAAAGGGCCCATAAAATGATAGAAACGCGTGCAAGGCAAGACCAAAATAGAAGAGTTGTCTTTGACTCTTCTCGCAAATCCAACACCGTACCAAATTTGTGCAGTCTTCTTTTTCGGCTTTTGTTGCCACTTTACAACGTGCTTATAATCAATGCCATGCTATGTTCAACTATTCATTATGTCACCAAATGCCAAACACCTCTTTTTTTTTTCTTCCTCTCCTAAAAGCTTTAACCCACAAGTTTTTAGGTTGCTTTTGATTGGACCTTAATGTCATTTAATAATTATAGGTCAATTGATTATGCTAAGTCATATAATAATGAATTCTTTGAGAATCACTTTTCAAGTTAAATCAAATGTAGTTGTGGTCTCATTGTCATTGTGTGGAAGGTGGACTTAATTTGCGGATGAAATTGGAAATCAATCAAATGAACCTAAGCCAAAAAGTAGTGAAGATTGCTCATAAAAAGAATGAACATAAAATACATATTCTAACAAGAGAAAAGTATCATTAAGGGTTGAATAGATAAATATTTATACGGCTTAATTAGTAATTTAATTTTATATTTAAGTTTATAATTTATTTTCTATATATATATATATATATATATATATATATATATATATATATATATATTGTTATTTTTATACGAAAATAGATGATAATACATGAATTAAGAAAGACGCAAGATATTAGGAAAAAAAAGATCAATATTAAGAAATATTTGAGATAATATTTTAGTTTTAAGTTTTTTTTTAATTTGGAATAGATTTTCTCTCAGGAATATCCACACAAAGGACTTAGATTTTTGCCATTTTTTTGGTAAAAATCTGCTGTACAATTTGTTGTAGAATTTTAGTTTAATGCTATATTACCTTAGAGAGTTTTTAAAGGATATTAGAAAATGTGAACGTTGTCTTTACGTAGAATAGTTAGAGCAACGCCAAATATTTTCTATTAATTTTATTTTTTGCTGATAAAAAAAAAACATCATAGATATAAAGCCAAATATTTTCATAGGTGTACTTTTGTTAATAATTGTTCCTATCATATACATACGTAAACTCTAACTTGCAATCCAAGACATAATAAATTAATTTAACTGCTAGCGGCATATTTTCCAAATTTCATTGATTTGTAAAGGCTGAAAACTTACACATAGAAACATGAAAAAGACACGATGAATAATCAATGTAAGTAAGTCTACGATTCAAATGAAATTAGAAGGGTACCCTTTGTAATTATATGATTAATGGCTTTTTTAGAAAGGGACATCATTTTCGTGTGCTTAATGATGTTGTAAGTTCCAAACACGAAATGGAGAAAATTATGAAGGTTTGAAGCAGTCCATTGGAGAGAGAGAATGACAATTATTACTACCATTGACTTTGTAACATTGTACAGATTAAAGCATAATTCAAACTTCCTGTAATCAAGGTGTGATTTTCTACCTGGTAATCAATATAATGTTAATCATAATAAACTAAGCATTTATTTGTTTTAGTTATTTATGAATGAGAAAAAAGAACCATCACAAAGAAAATAAAGTAATTGTGTTTTATATGTTAACTTTCTTATATTTATCAAGCATTTTGAATAATTAATATGAATGAGATGAAATACTAATGCTGTGTTTGCTATTTATCAAGCATTTTTATTTTATATTAATTTTAATCTATAAAGTTAAAATTAGAATCTAACCATTTTATCTATTTTTATTCATCACATTCATCAAATTATTTATAAATTTTTACAAATTTTATTTTCAAGTTTCTTTCCATTTACTTCTTCATCCCTTACAGTAAATAATTTTACTTTTTTTTATCTCTTCCGTCTCTTAAAATAAACAATGTTACTTTTTTCTCTCTTGTCTCATCATATTCATTAAGTCATTCTTTCTCAAATTCATCGTTAAAAATGCAAAGATATTATAAAATATAAATAGAGAAAAATAATCTTTTTATTTTAAATCAATTTTACAAAAAAATATATTTAAACTCGTTTTTAAAGAGGTACCTGTATGTCTTGGAAGTGTCAAATCTTTTTTAATTCTACTTTAACTTGTGAATGGTGGCAGAGTTTCTTTGAAATAGGTTGACCTTGGTCTCCAAATCCTGTAACTAAACTTTTGTTTTTAAAGTTTTTTTTTCAAAAATAAAGTCAGATGATAGTGTTTTTGATGATTAAAAAATGTGTAATTATTTAATATCATCTATTCATATGTAAAATAATAAGAGAAACCCAAATATATTATATTGTAGAGGGTAGAAAAGGAATGCTATTTATATGGATATTAGATAAAAAAATTATATTATTTTTAACTCCCTATTATTCGTCGAGATCCGTAAGTATTTATGGGACATGTTACTACAAGGCAGAAATTTAAATATTAATTCGAAATGAAGATAAGACTGATTTTATATTTTTTTTTCTGATTATCGTAAGTCCAAAGAGACGTAGCTTTCATGTCACAAGATAGATAAACAAACACAACCCTAATCTCAATCGAACGTGCCAAAGCTCTATAATTAATGTGATAATGTGAAAAACGAATGAATGATGGAGTTCTATTTACATATTTGCACACTTATAAAAATCATGAAAGAAAATAAACACTTAATAATCAAATCTTTATTCAAATTTGAGAAAAAAAAATATAGTATAAATACTTTTTTGGTCACTAGTTATTAAAATATTAGTATGTATGTGTTTTATGTGAAATTATAAATTGAGTGCCTTGTAACCAAAATCAAATACGACTGAAATTTTTCTTAAAGTAAGTTTGAAACTAAATTTTTGGCAAGCCGACCTTGATAGGTAAGAGAAATTTGTTAAATTCTCATAATATCTTAAGACAGATCATTTAGATGAAAAAGTGACGTGGTTATAATGTTTGATTTTATGAACGAATTGTGTTTATTATATATATTAAAATTATTTGAATATATTGTGTATTTTGTAGTAAAAAGTCAAAACATTTCAATTGAGTTATATTTATTCAAGTTTACGTTATTTTGGAATAAAATGGTTCATGTCATTTATAAGAAATGAAAAAAAATTGAGTTTGAACTAGTTAAACCCATGTGACATTCTATAAAAATATTGAATTATGTAAAGTTTTTTGGTGATCAAAAACTCTCTATAGACGAGATTCAATTTATTAAAATTTTCAGAGTTTTAGTTGTTGGGTAAATTACTTTATTGAAACACCCCAAAGATATATATATATATATATATATATATATATATATAATTTTTTGTTTCTATTTATTTTACAAAAAATATATTTTAAATAAAAAGTTTTTTAAATTAAAATAATCAAATTTACTCTTTAAATAAAATTTTTTAGATCAAAATAATTATTTTATCAATTTTATTGTTTGTTTCAACTTAAACTTTCTTTTTTCAATCTGATTGTTTTTCTAAATTTAATCATTTTTTAATTATAAATTAAATTAAATAAAAACTATTTATAATAATAATAATTTATATTATTTACTAATAAAACAAATAAAATTTATTTACAATAAATTTAGAAAACTTATTTATATTTAATTTATAATAATAATAATAATAATAATTTTATTAACTTTTATTATCGTAAGAAAAGGTGAACCAATAGTACAAATAATATTTTTGTTGTGATGATGTTAAGATATTTAGTAGTTAATATAACTATTAAATAAGAAAAATCACTTGAAAAATCTTATTTCGTTATTAATGAAACCAATAGATATTTTATATCCACGATTCAACAACTAAAAAATTAAAACCAAAATGATACATAATTAAAACAAACAAAGACTTGATGTTGTATGAGATAAATTATCAAAACTCTTTCAGATCTTAAACATGATAAAAAAAACATTTTATAAACCTAAAGGCAACTAATTTTCAAAATTTAAATCTTATTAACCATTAATATATTTGAAAATATTCCATTCTCAACTTACATATTATTCTCACCCAATAAATATAATTTCAAAAAAATTATGTGTTTCTGTTGGATTAATTGAATATTATTTGTTTATTGGATCGATTGAGTACTATTTTTTTGTTAGCAAAGATTCAAATGATATCTGCAAAAAAAATAATTCTGAAAATGATTCACTCATTCTGGTATTAAATACAAACTATTTATATATCTCATATAAACTCTTTATTTATACAAACTATAATGATATTTTATTTATTATTAATTTAATTGCAGTTCAATCTTTGTTCATATTCTTTTATAAGATTATACAACTCTATTTATTTTACAAATTATTCTGTTGAATCTATTCAATAATCTAAATGAGAGTTAATCCAACTAATTTATATTGAACCGGGGCGAGACTCATACTATACATTATTATGAAAACAAAAATATGAAACAAACTTAATTACTATATTTATTCAATACGAAATTAGTTTGGTTATAATTAAATATATAAAGATGGGTGCAATATCTCTTCAAACACAAGTCTTCCTTTATTCGTGATAAATGTCTTCCGTTAAAAATATATTGGGTTTGAGAGTATTTTTCTGCCATAAATGAAGCTAAACAAATTTATTATTAATTAAACAATTATCACACATAAAATAGAAAACTCGTTCATTAATAAATAAACAAATGGAGCAAGTGCTACAGTAGTTTATTTATTCACTGTAGTGACCGTTAGACACAAACTTCCAAACGTGTGGATTCTCGAGATTGGATCTTTATCCGTGTGGACGGTTTCTCAAACACAGTCATTAAGACATTAACGCTAGTGGGTAGAATCGCAACCGCTTTCTCCACACTCCGCACGTGCCTAGGCGGCGTTTGGGTGACAACCGCTCTCACCTTCACTCTTAAATACTCCAATGCCCCTCCCACACGTGAGTGGGGGACAAGAATTCATGGGCAAAAAGCAGGGACACATTCGTCATTTACCTTCTCTTCCCACCACAGTAAGCAAATAAAACTAAAAGTCAAATTAAAAAAATGAGAAGAAAATAAAAATAAAAATAAAAACAGAGAGATGGAAGAAGTTGACACCGCATCAGATTTACGCGCCCGCTGGTCCATTCTCAACTATGATGCGTGTGAGCTTCAGACTCTGAGAGAGAGAGAGGAAGCAACCGAATAGTCTCTCTTAGTCGCATTGCGTTCTGTTTCAGATCGCGGTTCGTGATTCGTAAAGTGAAGTTGTTACGGATTCACACTGTTCTATTCCGCACCGAGTATGTTTTTTGTTCTCGATTACTGTTCTCGCTCTGTTTTTTTTTTCTTTTTTTTAACAGAATCTGATTGTTACTAACGCTACGTTGTGGCTTGTGCCGGCGAATGAAGAAGAATATACTTGCTAAGTTCCAAAATGTTCACTCGAGGTGATTTGGAGCACTTTGTTGTGAATCAACGTGGCATTTGTTTGATAGAAGCGGAGATGATAAATTGTTTCTATTTCGGTTCGTATCCTATTTCTGAAGTGTGATCACAGATAAAGCAGCTGCAAAAAATAGTAGAGGTTGTTGCAGATTCGTAAATAAGCTACGTTGTGCTGTGAATGTGAATTAGGTTATCGTTGTTACGATGTGGCGAAAAGGACGGAGAGAGGTTGAGAGGTGAAAATCCCTTGGTTTGCAAAATATGATGTGTATGAGAATGAGTGGGAGAGTGAGTGTTTGTGATGCTTTTGTTAATTGGCCAGAAGTGAAAATAAAGAGAAGGATTAAAAAACTGAAAAGGAAGGATGGCCTTGTTTTCCTGTTGGTTGGGGACCAGGTTGTGTGTTGTGTGTTGTGCTGTGCAAAACTACCAGTTCAGGGTCAATTTCATATTTATTATTATGTAAAACTCTGTTACTTCGTTCTCAAGCGTTATCAGGGTCGCTGCTGTTGAAAGTTTTCTATTGTTACATTACAATTGGTTCATTGTTGAAGGAAGGATTAATAAAAAAGGGAACCTCGCTTTTTATGCTTTGTTTGGCCCCAGCCAGCTCTTTTTTCTTTTTAATTTTTCTTTTCCCTCGCTCCTTCTTCTTTATTCTTCTCTCCCTATGAAGCTTAGTACCAAAGAATAAAAGTAAAAGACCCGTATGTCCTTTAATCGGACTAAACTAAAATCATGATTGATCATCTCTCTTTAAACAGAAGTCTTTTAGGTCGTGATATGTTGCCAACCGCCGATAGTTTACTGATGATTAAAGCGTAATTAGTTAGCATTCTGTATTGCCTTGGTCTTTTTTTCGTTGGTTGGATATAAATATAATCTATAGTTAGCTCGCTATTGCTGTTATCGAGTATTTATTTATCAACCGAAATTAACGGGTGGCTACCTTTTCTGAGTTTGGTCATTTCATGATTATGAATTGTGATTATGTTCTTGCATTTAGTTAGGGGCTTAGTATTTTTTGTAAACTCTCTGTTCTTTTCTTTTATATGCTTGCATTTTGGGAAATAATCAATAGCTTTAATAATCAACCAACCCACTTGTCCACTTTTAGGAGTCATGGGCTTTTTCTGAGGTCTTCTTAGCTTGTTAATTGGGTCGGAGAAAACATCGGGTAAAGCGAGACATGGGAGCTATCGCCGGAGAAGAGCTGCTGAAATGGGAGAAGATTCAAGGAGTGAGTGGCCGCGAAGAGAAGATTCTTGTGTCAATAAGGCTGAGGCCTCTGAACGAGAAGGAGATTGCTGCTAATGAATCAGCAGACTGGGAATGCATTAATGATACTACCATCTTGTATCGGAACACACTTCGTGAGGGATCCACATTTCCAAGTGCCTACACATTTGGTAAGCAAATCCTTTTTTTTAATCTAAATGTTGCTTTATTATTTGGATTTTTTGTTGCCATTGAAACTGAGTTATTCAGTTTCAGGTTTACATTGACATTAACAAAGTACCCAGGACTTAACTCGGGTTGAATTTGGTAAATATGTAGTCCTAAACGCCATCGGGATCTCTTTCCCTTACCTGAAGAAAGAAAGACATTTAGTTATTTTTACATTTCGATTAGTTTAGGATTGGATTGCGTCGACTCAATTCTGCGGTAATGCACTTTTTTCCTAATTTGCGTGGCCCAACTTTGGAAAATAATTAATTTTGATGCAAACATTTGGTGGATGAATTAGCACCACTTGCTAACTGTCAATCCCACTTTTGTTTAAACTTTAATTTTTAAATGTAGTATTACTATGCTTATATTGCATTTTGCCTAGTTTTTGTCGTATGATATATCCTTTACAAGTTTTAATTTTTAATAAAGACATCGAACTGGAAATCCATTGATTATGGGCGGAATGTTTCTAAACTTTTCTTTTTTTGTCATTGGTGATTTTTTTTTTGATCGGCTTTTATTATTGGTGATAGACAAAGTATTTCGGGGTGATTGTGCCACAAGGCAGGTATATGAGGAAGGAGCCAAAGAAGTCGCTCTTTCAGTTGTTGGTGGAATTAACTGTGAGTATATATTCTCATGATGGCTAGTTTCTTGTACTCATTGCCCATCTTGATTAATATAGGTATTATATATTCTTTCAGCCAGTATTTTTGCGTATGGGCAAACAAGTAGTGGAAAGACATATACGATGGTTGGAATAACCGAATACGCTGTTGCTGATATTTTTGACTATATAAAGAGGGTAACTATACTATTGTATTGATATATATTCTTGTTTAATTCTTGGCTATCATTCTCCACCAGAGCCTATAATATTATTAATAAGTGCTGTTGACAAGATAACTTTAACCTTTTTAGCATGAAGAAAGAGCATTTATATTGAAGTTCTCAGCAATTGAAATTTACAATGAAATTGTTCGGGACCTCCTCAGTACGGACAACACTCCTCTTAGGCTACGTGATGATCCAGAGGTGAATAGTGCCTTTATATTGGATAAAAGTGTCATAGAAAAATATTGCATAATCAACTGTTGTTTTAATGATTCATTGTTTTCAAATCAGAGAGGCCCCATTTTAGAGAAACTCACAGAGGAGACTCTTCGAGACTGGGGACATTTAAAAGAGCTTATAGCCTTAAGTGAAGGTAAAAGTAAAAGACTTTGCTTAGTTTTCTTGTTACAGGGTAGTCAATAGTAGGCATTATTGTATTGCTTACTTTATTTATTCTTGCAGCTCAGAGGCAGGTGGGAGAGACATACTTAAATGAAAAGAGTTCTAGATCTCACCAAATTATCAGATTGGTATGTGCCTTCCCCTTTCATGTTTAATATTTTTTGCTGATAGACTTCCATTAACGGAGTTGCAACATTTCAGACAATGGAAAGTTCTGCCAGGGAATTCCTAGGCAAAGGCAACTCAGCCACCCTAGTAGCTAGTGTGGTATGATTTACATTCTTTAAAATACCCCTCCTATTGTGGTCATTATCAAAGCTTTTATAGTTAAATTTTTTTTTTGTTTCTCTGCAGAATTTTGTTGATTTGGCAGGGAGTGAGCGTGCATCTCAGGCATCATCAGCTGGGATGAGACTAAAAGAAGGTTGTCATATAAACCGGAGTTTACTTACTCTTGGAACAGTTATTCGCAAGCTTAGGTTGTCTACTAACTCCTCAGTTTATGGGGCTTTCCTTATTTATGCAGTTTCTAATTTGGTTAGAAAATCTACATCAAATTTATTTAATCTCACCTCTTCCCATGACTTTTAATTTTATTATTGCTTAATCATATTATTCTAGTTTTTCTTTATAACCTTCTGGCTATAAGGTTGCCTGGTTTTCTATATGGAACTTAGACTATTATAATGTCATAGTAGGATAGCGTTTCTATATATAAAGAATTAGGGTAGCCTCTTTAGTTAATTTATACATCTGAAACTCTTCAGTTAGAGAGATGAAATCTAGTTAATATTATGTTTATTTCATTCATCGTTGAGAAATTGTGAGAAAGAGGAAGGCAGATTAGTTTGTATCTGTGGCTAATTGGAGGTATCTTTACACTAGAAATCTTCTGTATGTTCAAAACTTTGACGCAGGAGCTATCCCATAACTGTTTAATAAATCCATTGACTTGATGTGAATAATGCAGTAACGGAAGACATGGACACATCAATTACAGAGATTCCAAGTTGACACGTATACTGCAGCCTTGCTTGGGTGGAAATGCTAGGACGGCTATCATTTGCACTTTGAGCCCTGCACGAAGTCATGTTGATCAGACCAGAAACACACTTCTCTTTGCTTGTTGTGCAAAAGAAGTTACCACTAAAGCACAGGTTAATGTCGTGATGTCTGATAAGGCCTTGGTAAAGCATTTGCAGAAAGAGGTGGCTAGATTGGAGAGTGAGTTGAAAACTCCTGGTCCCGTTACTGCCAATTGTGATTATGCAACATTGTTGAGAAAGAAAGATATCCAGATAGAGAAGGTTGTATAATTTACTGTTTGAATTCTTGTGCTATAATGTTTGTATTGATTGTGGGCATATCTTGTGTATTCACCTCTCTTTTCTGGCTACTTGTGTTCTTGACCAATACCGCCCTGTGAATTTATGTATCCTATCTTTAAGAAGGATTGCAAAACCTTAGAATAGACTTCAAATGGATTTGTTTGCCTCGTTTTTTTTTTTTTCGATAGAGCAGGGTTTTCTTAAATATATCTTACCGTTCATGTTTTCAACATGTGTCACTCTCCCTGGAAACACTTGAATTTAGCCATTTTATATGGGTTAGTAGCCTTGTTTTTTGGGAAAAAAATTCGATATCTTTCATATAGTTGTATTGATATTAAATGAAATATTTTTTAGGTTCATGCATGTTAATATTTCTGTGTTTTCTTTGCTCCTTGCATGTTCATGATATGAATTTTAATTATTCAGATGGAGAAGGAAATTAGGGAGCTAACTAAGCAACGTGACCTTGCTCAATCAAGGGTTGAAGATTTGCTGCGCATGGTCGGAAAGGAGCAGATATCGGAAAAAGTAGTGTCTATTTCGTGATTTGTTACATGTTTGATGTCGTGCCTCTGAATTGAGATTGCATTTTTCGGGCCAGCATTATTAATCATTAATCTGAATGTGCAGGAAGGGGAAGATATATGGGATGATGACTGTTCAGTATCAGAGTCATCGAGCATTTGTGGTCCTCATCGTCCTAATACACACATCAGAGAGTTCAACAACCCTCGTTATAATGACGGAGACAGTGGAAGTAATCCTGATGGTAGGTCCTTGCATATATATGCCTGCAGTGTACATAGTTTGATAATAATGATGATATTCTTTGGTGGAACTGCATCAGATCCAATCATTTGTTATCTATTTTTGGTTGTACAGAAGACACTGAAGATTACTGCAAGGAAGTTCGATGTGTTGACAATGGGGAGTTAACTTCAGCAATATCTGGAGAGGAAAGTGGAACAAGCCAGGAAATATCTTCACATTTGAATGAAGATGCTGGAGACAGTCAGATCCAAGAAAATTCAACACTTCTGGAGCAGAGGCTGCATGATGTACAGTCAACCATTGATTCTCTCGTATGTCCTTCCCCTGATGAGCAATCTCCACAGGTCATGTCAGAAAATATGTCAAATTATAGGAATCTTCAATTAACTAGAAGCTGGAGTTGTACGGAGTATCACATGACTGGTTCTCCGGAGTCAATGGGAGAAATACAGAGGACTCCAGCCAATGGATATGACAAAGGATTCCCTGGAAGACCAGATGGTTTGCGGAGGAAGTTTCCTCCATTAAATTATGATGGTTCCATAAAATTGTTAAGGAATGGTTCTCAGTCTTCCACGGGAAGTCTTTCTGTGGATGATCTTAGAGCGTGCAGCATCAGAACATCTGCTGACGAGGATATTGCTAGCATCCAGACTTTTGTTGCTGGGATGAAAGAAATGGTCAAACAAGAATATGAAAAGCAGCTTGTTGATGGTCAGGTGAGAATAAGTCGTTATTTTCCTTAGTATTACAGATCTTTTAATTTTCTCTTCCTAAGTATGGGAGACTGTTTACTATTTATGCAATATTGATCACTCACATTCATGCAGATAACAGATAAACTGATAATCTTTATCAGGGCAAATATATGACTTTTAGATTGTAGTGTTTACAACAAATACTTTAGTAGGAATTTCCTTATCTGTCATTTAATTATGGAAGGTTCTGCCTTTTCAATAGAAAGTGGTAGGAGAAACTCCAGCTTCCACTGTAACAAGATTTGTATATTGATACTAACAGGCATGGATAAGGAGTTAACATGATTATATCTATGTGCTGAAAATTACATGTGTTACTGCTGTTCATAATTTCATACAACTTTCCATTTGATGATTAAATTTCTGAATTTTTGAAGGTCATTATTTTAATCTCGATGCTTTTGAAAAAAATACGCTTTTCTGAATTGTAGGACCACGAGGCAGGAAGAAAGAGGAACGTGAAAGATGTAGGTGTGGATCCGATGTTAGAGACACCTGGAACTCCTTTAGATTGGTCTCTGCAATTCATGAGTCAGCAAAAGGAGATAATTGAACTGTGGCAATCATGCTGTGTACCATTGACCCACAGGACCTACTTCTTTCTTTTGTTCAGGGGTGATCCAACAGACTCCATTTACATGGAGGTAGAACTTAGAAGACTATCCTTCCTAAAAGAAACATTTTCTGATGGGAACCAGTCTGTGAGAAATAGTCAGACAATCACACTAGCTTCAAGGTTCTGTTCTCTCTTTCTGTCACTTCTGTATGCATTTCAGTTTCTTGTATTATTCGGAATCCAAATGGGCATATTGGCCAATACGACCAACGAAAAATTTTCTACATTAAACATTCTGACACTTATGTTGAGAAATAGATCATATGATTATTTATACACACATAATCCCCTACAAAAAGCTATTGCCTGTTTTGTTGATTTGATTCACTTATGCTTGATTTAGTTTATTGCTTTTCCTTGCACCATGGAGGTTAACTTGTTAACTAGTGTATTTCATTTCATGTTTGTGCTTGGTTGGGGATACAGCGTGAAAGCACTTCGGCGAGAAAGAGGAATGCTTGTGAAGCTTATGCAGAGGAGGCTTTCCGATAAGGAGAGAATAAGGCTGTACGAGGAGTGGGGCATTTCATTGGATTCAAAGCGCAGGAGAATGCAGCTAGTGAACCGTTTGTGGAGCGAAAATGATATTAACCACGTAATGCAAAGTGCTACAATAGTTGCCAAGTTAGTGAGGTTTTGGGAGAGGGGCAAGGCCCTCAAGGAGATGTTTGGGCTTAGCTTCTCACCCCTAATCCCAGGGCGGAGATCATCTTTTTCGTGGAAAAATAGCTCAGCATCTCTTTTATAGTCCTTTTTATTGTTTTGGCCCGCGCGTGTACAGTGTTAGAGAGATTTTTATCAGTGTTTCTGATTGATCACACTCTTTCAACTTGTTCTGCATTCTTTCAAACATAGAAACGTGAGGATTGCAGCTTCATTGAGATAAGGGATGTGAGTTATTGATTAAAGCCACTTTGGGCGGTTGTCTTGTCTTTTTTTATCATTTTGGTGTATCATCTAACGAGTTTAAATTTTTCTCTTCTCGTGGTGCAAGGTTTGTTGTGTTTGTTTCATTGTAAACTACTTTAATTTCTCTCACTTTGAAGGAAGTCAGGCATACGTACTTTTGTATATTACACTGAGACGATCGAATTGTGCCACGAGGCAGCGTAGATCAGTATAGATTAGTTTACATAACTGTGGTGGACTTGTTCTTGTTTTTAGTTTCTCTGGTTACTGAAGTTTTATTTCTGAACTATTTTTTTTTTATTTCTATCACTTTATAGAGATCAACGGCAAGCCAAATAATCTTGCTTCCAGTAAAGCTAGGTCTGTTTTTTTAAGGTATAACTAGTATGATAAGCTAGTAATGGTATGTTTTTTCAAGGCAAAAATCAACTGAAGTCCCCACGTCGAATACAGACCAGAACCAATAAAATAAATCTAATTAAAATAAATATAAATTATAAATTCAATCTATTTTATTATATCTAAAATTAAAAAAATACAATTTATAGCCAACCTTACTTACGAGTAAGTCGTACTAAATAGACATAATTTCGTAACCACGCGAGTTTCTTTTAATGAAACCGGAGGAAGCACGATTTTGGTATTTAAAACGAAATCATCCTATATTAAAATGACTTAGTTTAGTGTTAATTCATTTAGTTGTTTTTTATTCAAATTAAAGTCATGCCAGCATAGCAGATATCTACAATTTAGAACATTTCCCTTAACAGTACTCAGTAATTTCTAGAATATTAATAGTAATAAATACTGTTACATAATCATGCACAGATTACATCCAGCTAATTTTTCGTGGCGAGTGGTTTGTTTGATTAGAGAAGGTAGAGATGCAACCTATCCTCATTCCTTTTCTCCACAAACTCCATCATTCTGTCTGCTTTAGGAACAATTCCAGTGACTACCAGAGTTCAAAGTAAACTCCAGCCATATTGCCACACTGTTCCAACACGATTTCAATTTTACTAAACGAAAATAGCGTACTTTTAACACACTTTCTATATTAAAGGTCATTCTTATTTAGTCTGATTTATCTATAATTGTGATTTTTTTAAAATTTATTTACTTTTATAAAATCCATAATGTATTACACAATTTATCGTAAATTTATCTGTTTTCAAAGTACGGATGCACACTCATAATATTCTTTTCTTGATCTCTTTGGAAATTATTCAAAAAGGAAAAGAATTTCCCTTAAAAAGTGAGTGTAATGCCATTATGTTGAGAATTCAGGTAAGTGAGTCTGTCTTCTATGATTTTCAAATGGCTTTGAAAGTGCCACTGACATTGTATTTTAGCATGATTTCTTAAATATTTTGGTTTTTCATGATTTATTTATTTGTGGTTACAAACTATTTTTGTTTGGTTATAACACACGTTCATTGTAGGAATATAAAAACTCTATCATCATAAAATGTGTAAACACCTTCTTTTTTTTTAAATAACGAACACGTAAAGCTTTATTTTTAAAGACCTTAAAATTTAGTTTGAGTATTATAACTTTAATTTTATTATTATTATTGTGATTATTTGTAGATATCCCATTACATTAATTTAAAGGTGGCCGAAAAAATTATTGTTCACATAATTCAAAGTTTTACTTGATTGGAAATTAATTAAAGAAAACTGAGTATTCATGAAAATAATTTATATCATATATACATCATATTCAAGTTAGGTCATACGTACTTTTCTTTTAAAAAAGTAGGTGTTTATAAAAAAAAGTGGATGAAATATAGATTTTAATAAAAAGTTAATACTTATAGATTTTGTACAGTTTAACCTAACTCATTTGAAGTCAATACAAATACTATTTTTAAATTATTATTATTGTATTGAATAATTTATAATATATTAAAATCTTTTATGTATTTATTTTATTTTTCTTGATTATTAAACCTATTGAGCTAAGAAAAGTTGAATATATACTATTACTATAAAATAAATTTATATTTTATTTCAGGACCTTATAAAAACAAACTTTTGGATTCGTAGTTTATTATATTATATACACGTAATCGTAATCGTATAAAATAAAATTCACAGTCCATATATTACATAATAATATAAAAATAGTGATTATAAGTAAATCTATGTCAACTATAGCAACACAATTATCTCTCAAATTATTCAAATATCTTGTGATATGACATAGTTTTAAACATGTTTGTAAAAAAAGAAAAAAAATCATGTTTTCATTTCAAAACATTGACCTTTAGCAAAGACATGACAAGTAAAAAGGTTCACTGAAACTGTAGCCATATTCCCAATTTCAGAAGTGGAATGAAACATCACAAAAGACAAGTAATAAGGTTCACATATGAGCACTGTCATTAACAAAAGTTTTCTTTTTTTATCACTATGTTATTGTGTCAACTAAAGTCAAAGTGTTCATCAAAGCAGTAGCAGATTTTTAATAGATGGTCAATGAAAAAAAAAGAGAAAAAATTAAAATATAATTAATTATAATTTAAGTTTAATTACACTTGATTATAAAATATAATTGAAACATAAAAATTCATTAATATATTTGAATTATAATTAATTGTAATTAAAACTTAAATCATAATCATTCATAATCAATTATATTTTAATTATAATAAGGGAAAATGGGTAGATACTTATGAATGTTCCACGATTTGTTTATGAACCTAATTTTAAATTTCTTAGTCTGTTTTGATAATAAAACAATCATATTTGCCTATAAACTTAAGAAAACCTGAAAAAGTAAGACAAAATGAATATAAAAATTATAGTTAATTTGATTGGTATAATAAAAAAAATTGAATATATTTTAAAAATAATTTGTAAATAAAATTAAAAGTGACTTTTATAAAAATAATTTTTGAAATGTAAATTAAAATTAAACTAATTTTAAATTCAAATATCTTTTTTAGAAATTTTTAATATATAACGAAATTATGTTTTAACACAATACTATTTTAAAATATATTTTTTTCAATTTGTGTGTTTATTCGTATAGTTAGTTAACTGTGCACATACTCACATCTCCTTCTGTTAAAAGGAACACAAGCTAAAAAGATTCTAAACATTATAATTTGTATAAGTATATAATACATTTCATAAGCATATTGACATTTAGGTTAAATTGGTTGCTATTTTTTTGTGTGATGACTATGTGGAACGATAAAAATTGAATTATATAAATATAAATATGTTTATAAATTAAAACAGTATTAATGTGATGATTATATCAGACCTTGTAAAATTCAATGAGAGTGAATCTAAAAGATATAAATGTATCCTTTTCAAAAAAATAAAATAAAATTAAAAGTATCCTCTTTTGTAAAAACGAAAATTAAAAGTCAAACTTACTATTAACCATTTATTTAAATATTATATATGTGTATGTGTTCTTCTAGAAATTATACAGTAAATATAAATGATAATATAAAAATATATTAAATAACATTACCTCTTTTTTCATTTATTTTAGTCCTGAATACTTTTTATTTTATAAAGGTTCTTATTATTAATAATCATTTCTATAAAAAAAATTAAAATTTTAAATATATAGATAAGTAGATTTGGATATAAAAAAAATTCATTCTTCTTTTAAATTTTGATATAATTTAGTTTAAAATTTTAAAAATAATTAAATTTAGCCATTTCAATCTTGAATATTTTTACTTTGAGTTTGAAATTAAGATTTGAAATGTTAACATTATTTTATTATAATAATGATCATTTTGTTGTTTCCACTTGAAGTTAGAAATACATTATTTTTCTTGATTTATTTACATTAGTTTAATTATATATTTATTATTAATTTTATTTTATTTATAAGTAATATAAGTTTATTTAAATATAACCTCAATTATTAAATTTTAATTAATAATTACAATTATTTACTTTTCGTGTGAAGTTAATCTATAACCGCCCACGAAACAGTGAATCTCAACTACTGAAACAATCCCTTACTGTAAAACCCGTGATGAAATATTCCACTGAGTTTGTTGGCAAACCATTTCCAAGGACCTAATTAACAGTAACAGAACTGATATTAAGATAATAATTAGTGAGGCATTTCCTTTGTGTACATTTAGTTTTCTCCTTAGTTTTTTTTTTTTGTTGTTGTTAAATTCCATCTATTTTTATTGTCTTTTTTAGGAATATTTGTTCGCCTTAAAATACTTATTTATATGCTATGATCAAAATTATATTGTTTAAGTATATTCTTTTGTCTTTAGGTTTGGCTGAGTTGGCAATAGACCCTTTTGGAAAACTTTGAGATTTTTTTTCTTTATTGTATAAAACTTTTATATAAATATTATTGTTATGATTATACTTTGGGTAGTTATAATAGCATTTTTTTTAAATAGTTGAATTACTTTTTTAATTATTAATTTTTTGATTTTTACTTTAATAATAGTATTAAATTATTAAAATGAAATGTTATATTTAATAAAGCTCTAATTTTTTTATTATAAATATGATAACTAATTTATAAGGGTTTTGATAAGTGAGTGTTGTTTCACCAGTAGCAAATTATTGCACGTTTGTTTGACTAGAGAGTGAAGAGTCAGAGAGAATGGCATAAGTGTGAGATAAGATAACGACAGGGAAAGTGTCTTCCTAATTCCAATTATACATGGTCAGTGTTCTTCTCAAAAAAACTGCATAATCCTCTTCAACAAAAATGGCTACGGAGGAAGCTGTATCTATGAAACAAGATTTTGATCCTCAAAACAAACCCAAAAGAAACAAGTTTGCTTTAGCTTGTGCCATTTTAGCTTCCATGACTTCTATCTTACTAGGTTATGGTGAGTATGACACTGCTAAGTATATATTTTCTATTCCTTCGTTGATTTTTCTCAGTCCATGATTTTCTTAAAAATATTAAAAGAATTTTAATTACTACAGATATTGGAGTCATGAGTGGAGCAGCTTTGTACATACAACGAGATCTCAGAGTGTCGGATGTGAAAATCGAAATCCTGAATGGTATCATCAACCTCTACTCGCCGGTCGGTTCTTTCATCGCCGGCAGAACCTCAGACTGGATAGGTCGGCGCTACACCATTGCTCTCGCCGGCGTAATCTTCTTCGTCGGAGCAATCCTCATGGGATTCTCCCCTAACTACGCCTTTCTCATGTTTGGCCGCTTCTTCGCCGGCGTTGGCGTCGGCTTCGCCTTCCTCATCGCCCCTGTCTACACCTCCGAAATCTCCCCTACCTCCTCTCGCGGCCTCCTCACATCCTTGCCAGAGGTTCCTATTTCTCTCTCCTTCCAATCACGTTTCAATTACTTCAAACTTCGAAGCTCCATAAATAAGAATTTCATGTTTTCAATTCGAAAGTTACGTTCAGTCGTGTTGTGGAATATTGAACTGGTTTTTTTAATCGAGTGTAAATTTGTTTTATCAAATTAGAAATAAACTATACGCTCGAACTGAGCTGAACGGTATAACAAACTATTTGTTTCGTTGATGTAAACATTGTTTAGTTGACATGGCTAAGATCAGTGTTTGGTTTTCTCTGATTCATTTCGATTAGTTAATAAGATGAAACGACTATTCAAAGTAGCTATTTTTGGTTTTTCAGATATTCCTGAACGGAGGGATTCTGATAGGATACATTTCAAACTATGGATTTTCGAAGATGTCGCTTCGGCTGGGATGGCGTCTCATGCTTGGAGTGGGAGCCGTTCCGGCCATGTTTCTAGCCGCGGTAGTGCTAGTCATGCCGGAGTCACCGAGGTGGCTGGTGGCGCAAGGTCGACTAGGAGAAGCCAAAAAAATTCTGTACAAAATCTCCGACTCCGAGGAAGAGGCTCGGCTAAGGCTAGCCGACATAAAAGAGACGGCTGGGATCCCTCAGGACTGCGACGACGACGTCGTATTAGTGAACAAGCAAAGTCACGGGCAAGGTGTATGGAAAGAACTTTTCCTCCACCCCACGCGCCCGGTTCTCCACATCTTCATCGCGTCGCTTGGGATTCACTTCTTCGCGCAAGCCACGGGCATCGACGCCGTCGTTTTGTACAGCCCGAGAATCTTCCATAGCGCCGGAATCAAATCCGATAACTACCTTCTCCTGGCGACGGTGGCGGTTGGGTTCGTGAAAACCGTTTCCATTTTGGTTGCCACGTTTTTGTTGGACCGGGCCGGGCGGCGAGTGTTGCTTTTGTGCAGCGTCAGTGGACTGATATTTTCGCTTGTGACACTGGGTGTGAGTCTCACCGTGGTGGAACATTCTAGGTCGACTCTGACGTGGGCCATTGGGCTTAGCATCGCTGCGGTGTTGGCTTATGTAGCTACTTTCTCGATTGGGTCGGGGCCCATCACGTGGGTGTATAGCTCGGAGATTTTCCCGCTTAGATTGCGCGCTCAGGGCGTGGCTATTGGAGCCATTGTGAATAGGGTGACGAGTGGAGTGATCGCAATGACTTTTCTGTCCCTCTGTAAGGCCATTTCAACTGGAGGTGCTTTTTTTCTCTTCGCCGCCATCGCTGTTGCTGCGTGGATTTTTCACTACACCATGCTCCCCGAAACACGTGGGAAGACTCTTGAGGAAATCGAAGGCTCTTTCGGTCATTTCTGGAGGAACCCTAAACCCAAAGGACTTCATGGCACTAACGGCGATATCCCGTTAACGAGCAGTGTTAAAACTTCCACAAACGTTGATTAGGATAATAAGGTATCTTCTAGTGTTTTTTTTCTTCCTAAGTACCCTTATGATATGGCTTGGCAAATGAGTTGTATTTTCATCTATGAGGCCATAAATTATAACAGTGCTTCATTCACTGATGTATAGAATAAATATTATGTATATAGCTATAATATAGTCTTTATTAAATTCATAAATTATAATGAGTAAAACTATTAAGATAATCATATAATTTGATTGTAGTTATGAACTATCAGTGTAACTTGACACTACTAGTTAATCAGATACTATGATTAGTATGACTTTAAATATAATTGTCTAAACTTATAAAACGTTAGGATATGTAATTGGATAATTACGATAAAACCATCTACAGAGGAATTTAGTTCAACAAATCAATCCATCAACTCACTTAAAAACGGGACCTAGTTGTTTCTCTTACTTTATTTCAATTATATTTTCTAATTAGTTTAAAATCTGTCATTTTGGAAGGAAGTGTTAAAAAATATATAAACTCTAGTTCTCTTTTTTTTCTTTTTAACCAAGGGGCAGTCGCGTTTTAAAAAGAACGTTTTAAAAATAGCATAACGAGTTTTAATTATTTTAAAAAGACATTAACCAGATAGGATATCATCCGTCACATACTGCTTTTTATTAAAAAAATATGTAGAGATAAAGGTAAAAGAAATAATATTTTTTAAAGTTATCGTGGTGTGAAATACTTAACGTTTTTCGAATGGCTAAAAAATGTTTTAACAATTTGTAGAGAAAATGCAATGAAATGTGCTTCAAAAAAAATATAAGAAAATATGCTGTAATACATGTTCTGATACATTACCAAAAAATAATATTGACTACAATGCAAGCACAACCAGATTTTCAAACGTATACCGCTTTCAAAAAATCTCAATACGGTGAATGGCAGCTGCTGAAGTCCTTAAAAGGTTGATGATGATGATGCATGCATGCATGATTAGAAAGAATAAAGAATATGGCAGTTACTAGGGAAAAATTGCTTCATGAAAGAATTGCTTTAAGGGCATCCTTGACGTAAGAATATTTGAAGGTGAAACCCAACTTCTTAGCTTGAGTAGGAAGCACTTTCTGCCCTTCTAAAACCTACAAAGAGAAGAAGTTAAATGGCAGCAATTAAGTAGAGTGAGGGCTAATTAAGCAGAGATTATTCCTTACCACAGAAGCACCTTCTCCGAGGACAGCCTTGAGTGCAAAATCCGGTACCGGCAGCCATGAGGGACGAGCCAATACATGTCCCAGCTGGTCACACAATTCTGCCAATCGCACAGGATTTGGTGCAGTTCCATTGATAACACCTAAACAAACAAACATCATTCACGATAATGCAACAAACTAAACTGAAAATATTTTGCCTTGAAAATGTCTAGAGTGGCTAGGGGTAATCTCAAAAGGAATAACATAATTTAACCGTGTAATTCTGGCTGTCCATTATTCATTTGCATTTTTTTTGATGAATTTTGATAATTCGTTTTGGGTGGCAGTGAATAGTTCACCTTTGTAAGATGGATTTGATAGCGCTTCATATATCAAATTGACAATGTCATCCAAGTGAATCCAGGAGAACCTGTACGAAATAATAAAAAGAACTCAAGTACTCAACTATGACATCTACCATGAAATTAATACAAACTAAACATCTTATTGGCAGCAATCAATCCGTAAAAAGGGCTGTTTTTGCTTCATCGACAGTGTCTTAGAATGGGCTAAAAATACTACGAAGTACATCTCTTGCAAGCGAAAGACACTGAGTGAAATACCATTGTTTTCCAGAACCGAGAGGTCCACCAGCAAACAAATTGAAGAGAGGTATCATTTTAGCTGCGGAGAGTCAGATGTTATTATCAGTTAAACCCAACAATATCATGAATTTTCAATAGTTTTTTTATCAGATGTAATTTCTTCATGCATTAAACAAGAAAAATACTTGTATCACAAAATATATTTTGTTTTAAGATCATATTTAATAGAATCACGAATATAAGCCTAAGGGCATAAGTGGACAAGTATAGGATATCAAATACTATATTTAAGTCCATAATTTGCACTTTAGAAGTCAAACCTAGTGCTCCACCATCTTTACCAAGAACAACACCAATGCGAATTAGAGTCAGTCTAACACCTCCGTTTACCTTTAGGGCTGTTGATTCCCACTCCCTACAAACCTGTACAGAAGGGGCATTCTTGGTCAGTGCAATCTAGAAGCTACAGTTGGACATGTTTCCATATTCTTTAGTAACATCTCGAGGGACAGAAAGTTAGACAGAAGTAGCTCCTATTTTTCATAATCAATACCTACATTTAACTTGTATATTTTGTACTAGACACTTTAAAAGTTCAGTCTCGAGATCAAATTTCAAAGTAGGAAACTGGGTTCTTTTTGCACTTTCAACAAAATAATAAATGTTGGTTTTCAAATGACTCAAATTCCTAAAACCAAAGTCAGATTAGTTTTGATACCTTTCGTTGACTCGAAAATATCGGATTCGTAAACCTGAATGATCATAAACACACTTTCGATGGAAAAATATCAAAAGTTATTTATAAGATATATCAATTATGACCAATATTTTTAAACACCATCAACTAAGTAGAAAAACAGAAAGCTAAGAGATTATAAAAATCATCAGATGAAATGTTAAATAAGAAAGATCAATATCCTTTTGAGTTCATGAGTAATACTCTTTAAATATTCCATCCATTCACAAAGCAAAGAAGTTTTTTTATTTTCTACTTTCTCATCACATTTTAAAATCTTATCTTTCTGTACAGTAGTAACAAAAGCATGTATTTTTTTCCTTACCTCGGCCAAATAATCATTTCCTGATGGACTTTGTTCATCAAAGACTTGTGTCTCATTGGTACCTGAACGTATTAAAGTGGAAGGAAAATGAAAAAACTTGCTGTGCACGCATAGTTATTAACCAGTCAGTGAATATAACACGTGCTCCAAAAATAATTATATTTGCTAGCCAATGCATTAAACAACCAATGATAATATTAATCTCCAAGCAAGACAATGACCAATTAGTATTGAATCATTTTTTGCATACAAACATACATACCATAATAACCAACAGCTGTTGCACTAACTAGAACTTTAGGTCGAATTTCATCTGGTGCACTGTTTATCAATTCTACAACCTTTGCTACGAAATAAATAGGTCAGGAAGAATAAGCAATGATTTATGCAAATAGAGGAAAAATCTGTGGAGGCCCGTATTTTTACCAAGAGAAAATAATAAACAACATATTTGTTTTCATTTTTGTCAATGGGAAATGTATGCTTACCTTTGAGGTCACTCTAATCCTGCTCTGCTTGATTTCCTTCTTTATCTGCAGCATTAAAATGTATGTTACTCCCTTGGAATTGTGCATGTGCTAATTTTACCAGGACAAAAAAGGTTAGAGGAAGAATAGACAGAAAAATAGACAGTATATGTGTAGGTATAGTCAGTTAGTTCCTCTAAAAGATAATGTCCAACAGTTTTCAACTTACATCAATGTCCAATTTAGAAAAAAGTTTCTGAAATTATACATCAATATATTATTCATAATTTCAGAATTCTGGATATAAAAATGTCGTATGTAAATTTTCTTATTCCAATAAAATTTAGAACAAATAAAAATGAGGCCTTTCCAACGCAACTAGAAAAGAAACATACTGCGGTGATAAACTACAAATCAAATTAGCCTGAACAGAGACAATATCAAAACATCATTAGAAAGATACCTAATATGTCTTGATAACCACACCAAATAGGTGTAAGTTGAAGACTAAATCATCTAAGTAGTGGAAGTAATAAGAACGGCAATAACCTCAGGAGACCATCGGGTACTTATGGGCAGTCCAGCCAAATTCACAACCCCCGTTGAGCCCTGAATGCTATCTTTCCATTCTGGCTCTTGTGCAATCTTGATTCCTGGAAAGTCTTTTGCTGTAGATACCAAGGTAAAATTAACCAATTAATCCAACGTACAGTATATGTCTGAAAGAGTCAGGTTGAGCAGAAAATTGTTATTTTTCTCTACTGAGAAAAATAAATGCTTGAATTGAAACCAACGAATGTATATTACTTATAATTTAAAAATTGAAGCTATTCTGCTGTAATTGAAATTGATGTGTCACTTTGATCTCTTGAAAAGGTTTGCAGCTGTAAATGAGTTTGTCGGTATTCTTTTGTAAAGTGTGAGTGTTAGAACACATTCATAGCATTAATTTATTACCTTCTTACCCGGAAAAATTGTTTCTGCTTTAGATTTAGATCGCGTCAAGACGTGAACACTGTGATTGTCTGCAAATATTGTTATTGAAATGCAAGTTAGCTTAAATGTTTACACATATACCTACAGAAGCTTAGAGTCTAACAAATAGCCAACCAAGAGTCTAACAAAATCCAGGAGTTATACGGATTCATCATCACGAAGGATGCAACTATTTATGTTCGTTTAGTTCATATTTTGCAAAACAACAGTATCACTGTGTGCAATATAGATGTACAAGAGAGCACTAGGAAAATACAACCAAAATGCATAGTGAAATTTAAGCAGGATTAAAAATGGCCGAAATCTAGATGTACAATAGATCACCAGGAAAATACTGCATTTCATATAATAAAACATAAACAAATGTGCTCATTTAAGCAAGAGGGTGGCATAACCTGCATGCAGTCTTTGCACCAACCTTCTACCAATAAAACCCGTTGCTCCAGTTACAGATATGATCATTTTACTTCCCTGCAAAAACACTTTTAGCTTATAATGTGAAACCCAAACTAAATGAACAGTTAGAAAAGGAAACTGATGACAGTTAACATGACCTTCTCAATATGCAAATTATCAATGTAATGTTCAACAAAAGGCATGGTTCCTAGACATATAGAAGCAATCTGGTGAATCTTAAAGTAAATATATAAGCAACACTTAACAAGACATACAAAGTTGCATAGCTCATCCCTCTTCAATTTTTGGCTTGCAAGCAATTGTGAGGTTGAGAGGTGGACACTGATAATCACAGGTGGCACTCTTATTTAGAACCAAAAGAGCTATCGATCCTAACCGAATAAGGTTTCCTAAGGCGAGATGAAGACAAACCTAATATGATTATTAGCATCCAAAATCATTTGTCACTAACAACTAACATTTGCCTATGACAATAATAATAATAATAATAATAAAAACAGAACGGATAAGTAATACCTTGGGATCTTGATTGGTGACGCACCAAACCCTAAAGCTCCTGGTCTCTCTGGTCTGGTAAAACGGAAGGAACGTGCATTGATGGAAAGTGGAGAATGCAGAAAGGTGAGAAACGAAAAGGTTAGTTCGATGAATGAACACTTACAGAGAGAGATCGAGGAAGATGAAGCGACGGAGAGATGGTGTGAGACCATGTCAAAGCAGTGGCTCCACACATTTCCATTCGGATTCAGCACTCACCACAATTTGGAAGACACAGGGTGAGTGAGTGTTAATAAACTATGCATTCTTATTCTCGCCGTGGTTTATTTGGAGCCACACCAACTACCTTCTCATATCCATCCCTCGCTTGCACTTTTCTGATTGGACCATCCATTTTTTCTTTTTAACTCTTCAAAAACATAATTTCTTCTGGTTAGAGTTTATATACATTATCAGAAGGACAAATCCTGATATAGAAATAGAGTTTTAAAGCTGATAATATTTTCAATGTAGTCAAATTAGTATAGGCATGATATTTGGGATTTTTTTTTTTTTGGTTTTTTGGTATTAAGAGTCTCGTTTGATACTCTACGGACGATTTATAATATATGATTTTCGTGTGTGACTTTTTTTATCATTAAATATAATAGTGTTTTCTTTTTATTATCTTTCTTCCTTAGTGTTATAGAGGATCGGAATGGTGATTGTCTTGATATGAGATTATATTGAAGTAATAAAGAGTGAGAGGAATGTATCATCTTCTTTTTCACAAAAAAGAGAAGAGTGACATGATAAAAAGATAAAAATAAAGTGTCATAATCTCATGTTTTTTTTGGAAAGAAAGTCGTGAAGTACTAAACTTTAACAACTATGTGAATAAATCTCAGAATTATTGTATCTTTCAAAATCATTAACACATAGATTACTTTTGAAAAAAATACTTATACTTATTTAAATCAGTACAATCAAGAATTATTATGAAGTATAAGAGCCATAATTTCATAAGATTTTGAAAATTTTGAAATGAAACTTAGATAATAATGATAAGACTTTTCTACTTTTTAATACGTATCTTCAAATGTATGAGCATTTGAAATTTTTTTTTGGTTAAAAAAAGAAAAAAATATTATCCCAAGAGAGGTTCAAACCTCAATTAGGACTAAGAAACTACATTAAATTTCAAGAGTTTAGGAAAAATGATAATGAATTTAATATAACTATCTCAATGATGAAGAATAAGAAGAAAAAAGAAACAAGGAAAAATTTGAATTTTTAAAGAGTTACATGTAATCACTAATTAGCCTATAAAAAATCAGTAGATAATTGAATGCAAGTAGGTATTAAAACAATGAAAGAATAATAAATGACAAAAAAAAAGTTTATAAAACAATGGTGAAATGTTTTATTCTAAGAAGAAAAAATTGAATATAATGAAGTTTTCTCACATATAATAAAATATTATTTGACACGAATTTTGACATAATTTTGAATTAAAACAATTAGACGTGAAGACAACTTCCTTACATGAAGATTTGGAGTGTAAATTTGAGAAATTTTGTTAAGAATAAGGAAAAATTTCATTTTTTGAGAAAATAAATGTATATCCTAAGATAGAGCTCATGTTAGCGGTGCAAGATATTCAACTATTTATATGTAGTTATAATAACTATGTTTACATTCAGATATGATAATTATGTCTATATTTTGAAAAGAGAATAATGTGAATTATTTTTGTTTATATGTAGATGTTATCTTTGTATACCGTAAATATAATATAAAGATGAAACTTAAAGTTCAAAGAAATATCAAGCCCTAAATTTGATATGAAAAATTTTGGTTTTGCAAGGTGACTAGAAATAGATAGACAATCTACTTATAACAAAGAAGTTGTTACAAGTTATTTAGATGCACATTATACAATAAAATGACTTTCAAAGCGCATGTTCACATTGTTTAAGACCATAATTTAATTTGTTGGAAAAAAATTACAATTTTGTGGTGGTTTTATTTACTATCCATATAGAGTATACCATACTCACATAAGGGGTAAATGAGATTTTATAGTTGAAGTGAATGATAGGAGAACTAAGTATTATACAAAAATGTGTAATTATTTATCAAGATAGTTAAGGTGTCTTACATTTAATTGTTGTTTAGAGTTGATTAATTTTTCATTTAAGAATAAAGAACAATTATGGAAGAAAGTTCTTTTGTGATTTATTGTCAATATGGAGAATTATGAAGATGGTTGTAAATGAAACCATATAAAGAAAAACTCATTAAACCTATCTACTAGATTATCTATTAAACGGTTTACCAGTTACTAGATTATCTATTAAACCATTTACTAGTGCGTGGACAGTAGATTATACACATAAAGACAACTAGACCATTTATAGGTTACACCATTTAGTGGTCATTTAGTGGTGCATAAATATTACATTATTTCCTGTTTTAAATCTTTCTATTATATTTGATGCCAATATATATAACTTTTTATTTGATATCCTGTAAATATTTTATGACAGATTATCTTAGAGCATGTATTTTTCTTATTGATGCGTTTCTTTTATTATTCCAAACCTACCAGAAACAATCAAAGTGAAGTACTTTTCTCAGTATTGACAATAGTCGACGGTATTAACATAATTTCTATGCAATCAGGCTCAAGCGAAGGAAAGTAATAGTCGCAACCGCAAACAACGATGAAACGAACCGAATGGATAACTCGGACAATATGTCTAATTTGTCTAAAAAGTTTACATTTGAGCTAAACATACAAAGATCAATTGAATGTAAAGAAAAAATAGGGTTTTAAATTTGAGCTAAACATACAAAAACCAATTGAATGTAAAGTTACTGAAAGGGAAAATAATACACAGGCCTACTACTCTCCTTGACAAGAAATGGCAGCCATGTGATGAACGTTGCCAGTTCCGAAGTAGAGAAAAATATCGTATCAAACTTGCTACACGTGACTAGAGTGCGTTATTATAAGAAAATAAGAAAATATCCTTGAGCTAACTCTTGGATCCTGTAGCGCCGCGTAAGTCATGTACGAGTGAGAGGTTCAGAAAAAAGCAGGTTAGATGAAGACTCATGAATGAATGATTTTGATGAGGTGAAGAAGCACGTTGAAACATCAATTCAATCTGATTTCTCAAGATCACTGCTTCTCTCTGATTATTCATACCATTCTTCAATTTTTTACCTTTCTACTATTTGTTTATTTGTCTGTACAACAGTCTAACATAACATATTTAAATGAAAAAAAAACAGTGAAATTTAAAAATAAGTATGCAAAGATACATATAATAATCTGACTTTAATCTACAAATAACAAAACACTTATATTACAGCTCATCTAGTAATTCCGTTGTATTTCTAGTAGGGAAAAATAACACCACATTCAAAATTAGTACACTGAGAAGTTAGCCTATTCAACTCAATCAAGTTAATTTCACATTTCGTTCCTGCCTCAACAATAACACGATTCAGAATAATATTAGAGTGCTCAAAAAGTTCTTTTATTGAGATTATACAACTAACTGATCAAAACACAAGGCAACGTTTAGCCACACTAGCATCCAATATTAAAAGACTCATTAATACAAATAAATTACAATGGCAGTAGCAAAAAAAAAATTAATACTAAGGGTATATGGCACAGGGAAAAAAGAAGCTTAAGAAGCTTTATTAAGCAAAGAAAGACTACACTTATACAAACACAAAAATGACTGGTGCAGCTACTGGTTTCACATAAGTATGTGTTAAATCCTGAAAGTGCCGTCCCAACATCACTAACCTCCACAATTAACAATTTACCCCCTCGCCCTCATAATAAGAAGGTTAAAAGCAGAAGGGAGATCAAAGAATATTTTGCAGCACATATTTCTTAATCAGCTCTAGACTGACCAGCACGAGAAGACAGGATGATACCAACAATGAGACCATACAGGGCAAGAGCTTCAGCAAAGATGAGGATGAGAATCATTCCAACGAAAAGCTTTGGCTGCTGTGCATTGGCTCTGTGGACGAAGATTAATTATTTAAAGCAAGAATTTTAATAGGATTCATTATAAAAGCTATATCCCTGTATTAAACTAACAGCAAAATCTACATTTCATCAAGGATAACATGATAAGATGTCCATTGATTGAAAGCATAGCGATTGCATTAAGTATCACCCTGAAATCTATAGACTTCAGCATATGATCAAAACAGGTTGAATAAAAAAGGTGATCAAATTAGTATCCACGTTAATCATAAGATGAGATGCCAAGGCAGAAGAATAATACCTAACACCAGCATCACCAACAATACCAATAGCCATGCCAGCAGAGAGCCCAGCCAGCCCACAAGCAAGACCAGAGGAGAGATGTGCATAACCATCAAAGAGGTAATAAGATTTGGCCTTGGGATTAATGCCAGTACTGATGATAACAGCAATAATAAGACCATAAATACCCAAAACTCCAGCCATAACAACAGGAACAATAGACTTCATCACCAGCTCCGGTCTCATCACACCCATCGAAGCCACGCCCACACCACTCTTTGCTGTGCCATAGGCAGCTCCCATACCTTCCTCCGTCATTTCAAATAACTCTTAGTAAGATAAATCTACAGAGAATGAAGAGCTAACAAAGAACCTCACAATTCCTCTTTCTATGTTTAAATACACAACATTCAAGCTCTTGTACCAATCAATTTCAAGAATAAAAACAACGGGAAGATATTTCAATAGACTATTTTTGTCAACTGAGAGCCAACCAAAGCAACGAAAATTCTAACCAAAACTATTCGTATCAGTCATCAACCTATATCTACAAGAAAAAATCAGTCCTTATATGCCAAAATAAATCTACGATTTGCAGCTACGCAATTGAATCCAACAAAACAATTGAACCGCAGAAACTACCAAAGAATAACTGAATCAACCAACAATAACATATACTATTTGCCTTTTTCCTTTCATGCAGGGATCAAATTGCGCACAGGAAAATAAAATTTCCTAATACAATCTCGAAAGAGATCATGTAGCAGCTACGAACATAGATCTAATTGAAAAAATAGGTATTGAATTACAGGAAAAGACGAGTGCAGCTGCGGCCCCAAGGAAGCCGAAAAACGGTGCCGTCTCATCGCCACTGAAGGAAGCCATAAGCAACGACGTCGAATAGATCTGATCTGCGAAGTGAGTTATTCCGGTTTCCCCAGAGAGGTTCCACGTTCCGATCTCTGTTACCGTACAGTGTGGAGGGGAAGGAACCTTTTCCCTTATTTTATAGTTGGTTAATTACCTTCCGTGCCCCCAACTGAACTGGTAAATATAACCCGACCCGAATTTATTCGGTTTTATCTTCCCACACCTCCAAAAATTTCTTGGCTCACCCCATCATTTTTCAAAATAAACATTTTACTCTTTGTAAAAGTTTTCCAAAAGTTATTTCTAGAGAAAGAAATTTTTAGAATCGATTTTCAGGAACAAGTTTTCAGAACGTATACATAGAATAACTTCAGAAATAAGTTTTTTTAAATTGAGTTTTCTAAAACTAGTTTTTCATAATATATTAAATGTGTTCTGAAAAGAGTTTTTTTGGACGAACCTTTTTATTACAATGTGTTTTAAGGGGTGCAGAAGAAATTAATGGGGTGCAGGAAGTAATTTCCTTTGTTTTATAATAGGCTTAGATTTCTACCGCATTGTGGCCCAAACATGTAGCATAAGAGATCATGGTCAAAGCATGCAGTAGCAGAGGTGAGTGGAGGAGGAAGAGAAGAAAAACATGGCAATTACGCTCAACAATGGCTTCAAGATGCCCATCATTGGACTGGGTGTGTGGCGCATGGAAGGAAAAGCAATCAAAGACATAATTCTCAATTCCATCAAAATTGGTTATCGCCATTTTGATTGTGCTGGTATTCTAGTGTTCCAAATTTAGCATATATCTTGCGCTTCTTAATCTAGATTGGAATCTTCTACCTTCTTAGGCGTTTTTTTACGGTATGAACAGCATTCGAATTGAATCGAAAAGCCCTGATTAAAACAAAATAATTTACCTTAGTTGATGCACACGGTCGATGTTCTTTTTGTGCAGTTTAAAGTATTAAAACGATTAAAAGTTACCGTCTTTTTTCTGAATATTCTGATGCCTCCTTTTATCCCTTTTATGCTGTTGGATTAACCCCACCAAAACCTGTTGATTAATTAATGTCAAAGGATAAGTTTTAGTTGATGCGTTTACTTAGTGATTTGTGGATTAGCATAAGGTGGTTAACGAGATTTGGATGCGTGTTGCAGCTGATTACAAGAACGAAGCAGAAGTTGGAGAGGCGCTTAAGGAGGCTTTTGATAGTGGCCTTGTGAAGAGGGAGGACCTTTTCATTACCACAAAGGTTAGTTTCATAGTAATTCCTGTTCGTGATTTCTGTAGGTGAAGATGATAATGATAATTGTTCTGATTCAGATAATTACAGTCTTATACTTTGCTTTTGAATGTGCTTTTAGCTTTGGAATTCTGATCATGGACACGTTCTTGAGGCATGTAAAGACAGTCTTAAGAAGCTTCAGTTAACTTATCTAGACTTGTATCTTGTTCATTTTCCTGTTGCCGTAAGGCATACTGGTATGTCCGTTTCCTTTAATTTATCTTTCATTGCATGTACGGTTACAACTATAACTGTCACTGTTAAAGGAGTCATCTAACCGCGCATCTTTGAACATTACACTGAAAACATAGTTGAGCTTCAATTCCATACAGACAAGATCAGTCATATATATATGAATACTTCCGTTTTGTTATTCTGTGATAATGTATACTTTATATGCTGGCTACTTTACAAAATTAGCTCAAATCATGGCATTTTGTTTGGGATTTTTAAAAGTGATTTCATGCACATTTGAATGCTTTGTAATATAATTTTCGCATATTGCTTACATGCAGGGGTTGGTAATACTTCTAGTCCTTTGGATGATGATGGAGTGCTGGATATAGATACCACCGTATCCCTGGAAACTACCTGGCATGCGATGGAGGATCTTGTTTCATCCGGCTTAGTTCGAAGCATAGGGATCAGGTGCAATTTGGTTATGCAAACCATTTTTGCTATGTTCAAGTAGATGCCCCAAAAAATATTTTTGCTACCCTTTATGGGCAAGTTTTGTCCAGTTATTTAGAACAGTAAAATCCAGAATGAAGAAAGATAAAACAAACAGTCCTGTCAAGTTCACGAAGATTGACATCTTGACAACCTCTCATTAGTCATTAGTCATTAGTCACATGATTTTAAATGCACTTTCCAGCTCCTACATGACAGTTTATATTGTTGGGGGATGATTAAAAAGACTTGCAGCCAAGTCTCTTTGCATTATCCATCTTTATATGCTGTGATATGAATCTGATTTTTGGATCTCCATCATTCTGGTTTGTTCACTCTTGCCTCAGGTTTCAGGTATTGATTTCTGTTAGACTCTTGTACCATGATGAAGAGGAATGTATTGGATAACCCATCTATGTTTGATTTAATGGTCTAGATGTTCCTAGTATTAACTTGAGAAATGGTTGATTCTTTTTATTGAAATTGCATTCTTTCAAAAATGTTATTTGCAGCAACTATGATATCTATCTGACAAGAGATTGCTTAGCATATTCCAAGATAAAACCTGCTGTAAATCAGATTGAAACCCATCCATACTTCCAGCGTGAGTCTCTCGTCAAGTTTTGTCAGAAGCATGGGATTTGTGTCACTGCACACACTCCATTAGGAGGTGGTGCAGCAAATTCTGAATGGTTTGGTACAGTTTCATGTTTGGATGACCAAGTTTTCAAAGTGAGTGGTCAATACTAGTTTCCGAGCACAATGCTATTAACAAACTACCATAACTGCCTGCAATTGTGTATGAAAAAACAGTTTCACGGAGTAGATTAATTTGAGGAGGTTGTACAATTTTCTTTGATTTCAGGGTCTGGCTGAAAAATACAAAAAGACTACCGCCCAGATTGCTCTTCGCTGGGGCATTCAGAGGAACACTGTGGTCATTCCCAAATCGTCAAAACTGGAGAGGCTGAAAGAAAACTTTCAGGTTTTTGATTTTGAGTTGGCTAAAGAGGACCTGAAGCTCATTGGAAATCTGGATAAAGCATATCGAACTAATCAACCAGCTGTGTTTTGGGGCATAAATCTGTATGCATGAGAATACCGTTCCTAAGAATGTATCATGAACTTCCAATATGCAAAAACATACTGGCCGTTGGATCTTGAGACTTGTCTTGACATTCAGAGCTGGTATAAGCTTCAGTCTCCTTGGTAGTCCATTGATTTGATCATCCAATCTCTTCTTTTCGATGGTTCAAATATTATCTTTTTAGCCCATAGAAAATTTCGTGGACTAAATAAAAGGGAGATTTCTGAACATTTTTAGTTAATTTTTTTTGCCCATTTGCTCTCTTCCCTTTTATTTTCCGTTCTATTTGAGAGTATTCATCTTTTGGAGATGTGAACTTTTAATTGATAAGTTTCTGAAATATAGAAAATACAATAATAAAAAATTGGCAAATTTTGTTAATTACGAATACTTCAACGAAGAAATAACTGAAATTTTTTCTATCACTGAGTCAGTCTCGTAAGACATCACTCTTAAAAATTTGTATAATGTTTATCAGTCTTCTGTTCATCTTTTGTATTTCCATCATCTAATGTGACACTTCCAATTTATGTTCAACAAGGTAGATATTTGCCAAGATCCCTAACCTCAGATATAAAATGCCTGCCGAAGCATCCGAACCCTCCTTTCTACACCACACGAACACATGAATTTAGATTTATAAAGATTCACCTTCAATTCGAATTTCCCATAAAATGTCTCAACATGGAAGAATGCAAACGAAACTGAGATCCTCTGGCTTTGCAAAATAAAAAGACGCCATCCGGAAAAAAAATGAGAAAGAGCAGGACCATTATACTAGAAATAGATTTGCCATGCACCTTCATCTACCAACTCCTGAATGTAAAGAGATAGCTTCTCCATACACAATAAAAAAGATAAGGAGCAAGAGGATCTTCATCTAAGTCCTTTAATAGGTTTGATGCTCTCCAGTCTAGATCCATTCAAAAGATGCAGAATTGACCCAATACCCCCACATGATGAGCTAAATGGTAATATATAAGAAAAAAAAAAGAAACCCTTTCTAAACACCAACTTCTAAGAAATCCCACTGTACAATGTTATAAGTTTCATCAAGATTAATTTTGATGACTGCAAAACCGTCGTTGCTCTTACTTTTGTGCATGAAGTAAAAAATCTCCTGAGCCAAAATAAGATCATCGGTAATACTCCCACCAGGTATAAATTTACTTTGAAGATGGCTAACGATGCCATCAAGGAAGGTCGAAGGCTATTATTAACGTTTAATCGAAGGCTATTAACTTTTAATTGAAAGGAAAATTGTCTAAGTCTAAATTCGCATTCCTAGTTGTAATTAATTAGGATAATGATACTTTTGACAACATTTTTGTTACAACATTTTAACATCATCTACGTGTCATCTGTGATTGGTTCATACTGGTGTTTATGATTTTTATTATTGATCGTGGAATAATTTTGGACCAATTACAGAATGACACGATGATGTTAAAATGTTGTCAAAATATCATTATCTAATTAATTACCATGACAATGATGTATTGATTGAATAACTTGGCTAACCACACACCCATAACAGTATTAACCATGGTTATTTCAGGATAAAAAATTATATTTGTATACAAAGTTATGCAAGTTTTCCTCCAGAGATTTGTAATTTGATAATCATAGAAAAGAATACTTCAACCAATAATATTGTCACCGCGAAAGTTATCAGCAACCGATGAGTATTTTACATGGCCAGAATTTCCTGAAATTTCTACAATGAATGCAACCATATCTATTTAGGGTTTATTTTGGAGGGTAAAAGTAAAATAGGATCGACTCTGACTCTGAATGTTTGATTTTTACACCAAAAAGAGAGCCAAAAGTTATCTCGGTAATTTCAGTATAAGCTTACCTACACTAAAAAAGCACGATCTAAACAAGTAGAACTTGAGAAATAGTAAAGATCTTTGCTGAGATCAATTGTGATAATTACACATTGCTCATAGTCTCACAGAAGAAATGGAATTATAGCAAATCGATTACTTGGATAATCTTTAAATTTCTGACGATACCATTTATGTGTTTCCACAGCTGCGAATGACAGATTTGCCACCTATAAAAGAAATATGCCAAAAGCAAATGAAAAAACAGAAGATAATTTGTTTAAAATATTAAAACCTTGCAAAAACTGCAAAAGAAATATTACCACAAAAGCAAAGAGTAACCAGATTGTTAGGTTGGATCCTCCAGTTGCGACCACAAAACTAGCGTATATAACCTTCATCATTATCAAATATTAGGCTTTTCATATCAGTCACATAATCACAAGTTAAAAGAGACGGAAAGAGGCTTACAATCTCAGAGAGATAATGTGGAGAGGAGACGATTTCAAACCAATCACCATGAGGAATTACGTATTCCTCAGCGTCTGTTGAATGTCGTAGAGAACCCTGCCAAAATTATAAAACTCATAACCTCATTGAATGTAACAATATTAAGATAACCTAGTCTACATCGTTACAAAACTGACATATTTGCTTCAAACTCCAAAATTTCATTTTAAAGAATCATTTATATATTAGTTTACAAAAATGTCAAACAAAGCAGAGCAAATGAAAAAAGCTATAGATATTTAATTTCTGACGCCAAATTTATCATCTATTGTGACTTGGTAGCATTGGTATAATTCTATATCAGTGAGATGAAAATAAATAGCAACTAGAAGCCATGAAGATAAAAAGTCTCAAAATCTAGGATTTAGAGGTCTAACAAGTAGATGCATACAAGAATCTTATGGCAGTGGTATTGATGAATCCAACCCCATAAGAAAACAGCTGCAGCAATCCAATGCTTCCACCCAAGCCTGATAAGAGGAGTTAAAACCTGCCAGATGTCTAACTCTGTTACTTGCATCTGATTCTTGCCCTTGACAATGAACTCGGTCACTAGATTTGCTACGAAGTTAAACACCTCAACTGCACAATCACCACACAGCGATAGTGGTGCTGCTATGTAGAAACTAGCTTCAGAAAAATAATAAATCAATCCTCTTTATTTTATTATCTTCTGGAGAACAACCAGTGATAACTAAAAGGTAAAAATACAGGAAATTACGCAATCAATCTTTATGTATATAGTGTTCTACGAACATAGGTGTGGACCTTCTCACTTCAAATAACCAGAAAGAATGAATCTATTTTAGATTGCACATCAACAAGTTATACTAGTACTTCAAATCAATCTAGGACAAGCGACGTATAACTGACATTTAATTCTCAAGTGAGAAAATAAATGATTAGTCACTCTCAATTGAAACCATCAGCTACTTTCCACATCATGCTCTTGCTTTTATTTCAAAGCATTATGGTAGATCAAATGTATGAATTAAAGATTTAACGATCAGATTATATTTGTCAACAACATTCAAATAAATACACAGACAGTGCAAATGTCGATTAGACCTGTTCTGTTAAAACAATCATAAATATTGTATTGGATATGAAAGATATCTTTATAACTTCAGATATACAAGACACAAGTTTTTTCCAAATAAAAATGGGGAAATCTTTTCAGGAAATAATTTTTACAAGTTTATGTAACACAACAAAAAAAAGTTCAGAAAAAAGTAAATGACGGTTTTAAACAAAGTCTTCTATGATGAAGAAGTATTTAAATATGCATGTACTACTCTCAGCTAATCCTCATAACATTTCCATTGAGACACTCTTATAAGATGAAACTCACATGGTCTTACTAATTTAGAAATGGGAGCCCAAAACCGGGAATGGAAACCGCATATTTAGTGAGACCCGCATGAACTTCACCTATGGAGAAAGTGTCAGAAAGATAAATTTAAAGAGTGAATTACTCATATTTCTTGACAAATAATCCAGCTACCTATGCACTTCAGGAATTGTATTAGCCGAATCGACTAAGTTTACAAGTCCCCCTTGCAAATTTAGACCAATCAATCAACAATCAAGAATTATTCATCCCACGAAGTGTAAAAGGAAGTAACAGACTTCACAGAGATTCTCAATTCAGCACGGTAAAAACAACTTCCGAACTTCAAAAGAAACAAATGCAAGTGAAACAGAGGAAAAAAAAACTCACAACAATCCAGTGAGATAACCGATGACGTGCATGCGAGCAGAAGGGCTGTAGTCAAAGACGTGAATGGTTTCAAAAAGTCGGCGGAGGACGTGAAATTCCATCAGCAAAAGAAGAGAAACCGCTTCCCACGCCGCATACCCCTGCCTCAGTTTATGAGAATCGGTTCTTATGGTGGAACCACCCGTCAAGAAGCTGGTGATAGTAGAATACGAAAACGGCTCCGCTACAACCGGAACCATGCGGTACGCGTACGCCCAAGTCGCGACAAGCAGCAGCGTGGTCCACAAAAAAGCCACCAGATAGAAGTGAAAAAACAGCCTCTGAGGAATCGTGAATTTCTGCTGACAAAGAAAATTGTGTTGGCAATGAGAAATTTCGAGAGCGTGGGATGAAAATGGAAACCGCATAAACGTGGCATTACTTGGGAGGAGGATTGCATGATTTTGCCTCGTGCAGCGAGGCCAAGCAAGGTGCGGCGGAGGAAGCTTAGACTGGGAATCGAAAAGGACGCGATTACGATTGGTAACGTTGCAGCCAGCCATGAAGCTCTCAGAAATTGAACGAGGAGCTCCTCCATCGATTGGTTCTGCAGAAGCATGGTTTCTCTGTCGATTTATAATGCGAGATAAATTCGAAGCGTAGGTGAAGAATCACCAAAAATCTACGGTGCGTGAAGGGAAGGATTAGGGATCTCGCTACAATGTTTCATTTCAATTTCAATTTCAATTTCATTCCTCTTGTTGAATGAATAGTAACTATGAAGAATACGATGATATAATAAGCGCCAGAGAGATTGAAGAAACGGTGTTGACCTATGGCACAATCAGAACGGTGAGTGAAAACTCATCGCAGAAGCCTTTCCCTAGCTTGACACGAACGTCCTAAATTGTTTTATTTTTTAATCTTTTCTTTAATTTCATTTTATCTGTTAATTTTTCTTAAACAAGTAATGTTTAATTATTAGAACAGAGTGCTACACTACTAGGTACTATTTTAGCTAATTAAAAAATAATTTAGATTTAAACCAGTTATACAAATTCAACAATCTAATTTGTTACTGTTGCTTTCATTCTTTGGGTCTACATCACAACTAGAAGATACAAGTACACATAGTGCGACGTCGTATTTGCAATGGCAGGTTTAGTTTGCCGAGGTACAAAGGAAGGTATCATTTTCAAATAAGATGGATAAAGGATTGCTATTGCGATGGGTCATTGTTGGGCCCTTTGATTTTAAAAAGTGGATAAGGCCCTTTTTGAATTCTTCGTCTTGTTTTTCTCTGGCATGGGCTGTTTAAGTTGCGGGCCCTGTTATTATTATTGCTATTAGCATGGGCCAGGGTCACGTGATGTGGGAGGGAAAGCAATATAAGATGACACGTCACAATATACTATTTATACTTTACTAACAGGACGTGGGAGAGTGATAAACACGAACAATACGAATACGATGCATCACATGGACGAAGGAGAATTTATACCTTCGTTATGCCACCATTTAAGGCCTACTCCCTTTTTTCTTTTTATGTAGATTTTTTTTTTAATTAAAGGTATATTTTTTTTACAATCCTGTGTATAGAAAATCATTAACTTACTATGAATAGAGAAAAAAATTGTATTTTTAAAAAATATATTTCATATTCAAATCTTATAAATATAAAAAGGTTTGATGTAAGAAAATGTTTATTTTCATATTTGTAAACTATGATTTTGACTATTATGGTTCTTAAAAATAGTAAAAAGAATGGTTGGTAAGAAAATATATATTTTCTTACAAGCCAAATAACAACATGGTGTTGTTGCTAATTTTGATTATCTAAGTGTTTTGCTTCATTTCCGTCACTTTCAATTAAAAATAATGTAAAGAAAGTAATTACAGAGACTAGCATTATCGAAAGTTAAAATGGTAAAGATGGAAGATTAAAAGCTTCTTTAAACCCTTGATTTTAGTTTAATTAATGATAGGAAAAAAACTTAAAATAAAATCATTTTATGATGAGTTATTTTGAAATTATTTTCTAAAGGTTTAGAAAATGTCAGTTTTAGATGTAATAATAAATATTAATAGAATATAATTAAATTAGTCTTAAATCATGACTCCAGTGATTATTTCAACTAAACTCCGCCACCCACCGTGATGCCTTGAAAAACATTAATTGTTCTTTTCTAACTCTGCGGCCATGATTGTTATTACCTGATATCCAATTGATTCACAGCTACGACTTAACTCTGCCGCCAACAAAGGTCTTTGAATGAAAGAAAAATATTTTTTAAAAATTATAATTGTACCTTATCTTATCAAGGATCTCTAAACCCTACGAATTACAATTTTAAACTGAGTTATTAAAACAACAATATGAAATTGTTTATAGTGTCAGATAACTTGTATTTCTTATAATTGACCATAAAATGTTTTATGAAAGATAACTTACCTAGTTGAATATGGAGAATTGTAGTACTAAATAGGTAAGTTCAATCTAGTAAGTATCAAATATCAGGTATTCAATATTATGTTATTTATATCAAAGCATGCATCAATTTTTTTAGTAACTCACTGAGTTAGGCATACTACCTTCTTATGCTTTTAAAAGATATTCTCTAACTTAATAAAAAAATATGTATACTTGCTCACATATAAGTTGATCATTGAATGTATTATGAATATAATTCATTCAGATAGAATTCATAATTAAATATCATTTTAATCATATTTTTACAGTCGAATAATATTTTGCAGATATTTATGTTTATAAATATTATTTTAATTATATTTTTACGTCGAATAATATTGCAGACACTTACCATTGAGTAGAGAAAAAATGAGACTTAAAATATAAGTATGAATAATTTAATAGATAGAACGAGATTTTGTAATGTTCCATTTTCATAATAAAAATATTAGTTTTTATCGTTATTATTATTCTCAAAAGAATTACACATTATGTTAAGATATAAAATGATAATCTAAACACATAAAAACCATTTACGTTGCCGTTTAATATTGTTCATAAAATCCAACAAAGAAATATATATATATATATATATATATATATATATATATATATATGTATGTATGTATATATGTGTGTGTGAAAATAAAGAAAAATATGAAAATTAGAAAGAAAATTCTTTGTTATTTTTAAAATTAAAGAGAAAAATCTTTATTGTTTGTAAGGCCAGAATTCTTCATTATTTTTAAACCAACCGTAATCTTAAATTTTACACATAAGAAAAAATAAAAAATAAATCTAATAATTAACTTTCAATAATGTAGTTATAGTTAGTTTAAATTTCATGAAATAGATATTTAAATAAAAATATGAATTTTAATAAAAATTAAATTTGATCTTAAGTTAAAAATATACAAAACTAAGACAAACTTAAAGAATATTAACAAAATATTAGACTAAATTAAAAAAATAATAACAAAAATTATAATTGAATCGAATATAAAATAAATACTGAAATTCACTTAACACATGACTGTCATCAATTTAATACGTGATATTGACACATAACCAGTTTATATTGTAAATAATTTTTTTTATTAAATTAAAAAAATAAAGTAAAAATTAAAAAACCACAATTATCTCGTATTATTTGTTTTTCGTTAAATGGGTCTAATATTAAACAAAGTGAAAAAAAATTGAAAAATATATATTGAAAAATAAGAAAAAGTACAAAATATGATGAATATAACTTGTAGGGATTAATTGTTATAATTATTTTGTAACTTAAACAATAACTTATTTTTATATTTTTGGATTCAATTTTGACATATTTATTTGGCGTGAATTTTATTCTTATATTTAAGTAGTTTATTTTACTTTTATTATTAATAATAAATTCACAAAAAATAAGAAAAATACAAATTATGAAAAAAATTATTATATTTATATAAAAAAATAATTTTATTTATACATATTGATTCACAAATTTGCATACCAACAAAACTAACTCGTGAAAAATATCAAAATTAAGTCAGTTAGATTTTTTATTAGATTTTTTATAATGACTGAACATTTAAAATGCATATATATACTTGTTTTTAATGTATTTTAAAATATCTTAATCAATATATTTTGAAAATACAGAATTGAAGAGTTAAAAGAGAATCCAATCCGTGGATGGGTGAGCGGAAGAGAAAAAAAACAAGAGTGATACTCCCTAGAGCTCACCTCTTTCATCCTCCACCTCCTAATTAAAACTTCTATCCTTTATTTAATAAAATCTTAAAAAATGTAATGATGATTTTATTGACTTTTTGCATAATAAATATTATTTAAATAAATATTTACACATAATAATTATTTAAATAAATAAATTATTTCAAAATGTAACTTCTCAAAACATATAATATAGTTATCCATCTAAAGTATAAAGTGATATCTCTACAGTCATTCAAAAACAATTATAAATTTAAAACTTTATATACACATTGAAGACTATTCAAAACTATACACTAGGCTCTATTGAACTAAACCAACTACTAAGCAGCATCACCTCCATCCAATGCTTGCTCTAGAGAAACCTCTTCTTCGGCTGCTCACATCCAAAGGATGATCATTGCAGAAGAAGAACAGTAGAACATACAAAATACAAGCACACAACAGGGTAAGCTAGTTTAAACAAAGATTAATCATACATCAAATTAGTTAACTTCATATAAGCATATTATTCATTCACACATAACACCACACTGACTTTGACTGTCCGGACATAGAATGATTGGCGAGCTATGGCGGGTTGTGCACTCGTGGTGGCTTCTACTACTTTGCAAAGTCGTTGCCAATGGGTTTCACCCTACCACACTCACGAGGTTAGTCCTTATCACTCACATTGGGCCATACTGGAAGCACCCAAGACTAGGACCTCCTGCTACTCCTCACGACATGGATCAATCCTCTTTACTTGAGAATGAAAGACCATTGGAGTTTCAGGATAACTCCCAAGACTAAGCTCCTGCATCCATTCTAAACTTACTTGAATCTCAACTAAAGATTTCACTTTGAATCACAACATAGGGCACCACCATGTCTCATCTCCTTGAGCATCATGGAATTATGTCCATTAACCATACTTGAACTTTATACTTTGAAATACAACATACATCAATAACCACATATATTACATGATACAACTTCAACTTACTTCATACAACACTCAATGTTTCATTTAAAACAACATAATATCACAAAAGAAATTAAACTAGGACTGAACCCCTCCCACAGCTGACACCTTCGCCTAGCGAAGCCATAAGCTTCTCGCATAACGACCTAACTCGCCTTACAAAATCCTTAGACAGAGACCAACTACTCTTAACCACTCGCATAACGTCCTAAATCGCTATGCGAGAACCTCAGACAAAGACTCAGACTTCCTAAACCCTTGCAGAGCGAGACCCACTCGTTGTTCGAATAAAATGAATAATGGTTCCAGACCCCAACCAGTCGCATAGCGATTTGATTCGCTATGCAGATTGACAAACAGAGAGAAACCCTCTCACTTCACTCGCACAGCGCACCCATCGCTATGCGAGTGCCTTGGCAGAGAGCACCTCGCCAAGTTGACTCGCTATGCGAATCCATTCGCACAGCGAGTATGCATAATCTACAGAACGAAATTTTGTAGAATTATGCAACTCAACCCCTCTTTACCAATTCCACTCAACTTTGCCAATATCTAACCCTCCTAATACGTTGTATATACTTATTTAGACTTGACTAAATGATCCTAGACCTTCCTAACCTCACTCTAAAGTGTTTATACATCAAATTCTACTCTAAAACTTCAATTTCCTCAACTTAGGGACCCAAATCCTAATTGACCACTTTGAACCTGATTTTAACAAGTTTGTTGACTAAAACAAGTCACAAATGACATGTCTAAATTACCCCAGCATCCTCTAACAACACTAGACCTCAAATACTCAAATTCACTACCTCACTTCCTCTAAAATTGATTTCAAACAAGCCCAAACCACTTCACTTCATACTCCAACACCATCACAACATATTACATACATTAACAACCTCCAACTTGCACAACTACAACACTTAGATTCATCCAAAACAGTTCATTAACAACACATTACGGTTTCATAATTTCACCCTTTCAACACATTCAATTCACATTCCCTTAATACTAACAATTTAGTCCTAAGAAGTAAAATACTACCACATTCAACATATATATAAGTCATACAACAATTTAATATAATATCTAACTCCCCTTACCTCAGAGTTACCAGTCTCGCTCATAGAGATACACCGATAATTGACTTGCAACGCAAAGAAACTCAACAGAAACCTACAACTCACCAATTGGTGATAAATAACAGCTCTCATAACCTAAATTTAGCTGAAAATTAAAGAAGAAAACTGCGAGACACATGCAACCGTACTACGCTGCATGATCCAGAACCAAGAACAAGAGAAGAAAAGGGCAAACAACTTACCAGCTGGAATCACATAATTGATCGGTCAAGATCGAAGCTCTCAACGCTAGGATCGCCTAGGCACCTCCTAATCGTCGAACAGAAAACTCAACCGAGAGAGATTGTAGAGAAAAGTTAGAGAACTCTGAGGAATAAAGTTCTAGATAGATGAAGTGTTTTTAGAATAATGAGAAGTGTTTATAAAATTCAATTTATATTATAAAATTATTTTAAAGTAAAATAATCTGTCTCATTATTTTAACACATCTATATACTCTATAACACTCTATTTTTCAGGTCTTTACACAAAACATTAAAGATTAACAAACAAATATAATTTTCAAATTAATAATTAAATAATATTTAAATAAATATCAAATATAATAAAAATTAAAAATTAAAAAATGTTAACAAATCAATAAAAAAAGTTAAAAAAAACCACAAAAACACAACAAATTAAATTTAAATTAGTAACAGAATAAAAACTAAAAAATATACAACAAATAATTAAATAATAATTCATATTGAAAACTAAAATATCAAAAAATAATTATAGAATAAAAAATTAACAAACAAATTTAAATTTTGAAATCAAGAAAAATTAATTATATCAAAACTAAAATTTAAATAAATATCAAATATAAAAGAGATATAAATTATAAAATATTAACCCTAAAATATTTAATATTTAAATAAAATAATAAAAAAAATATAAAAATCAAATCAAATTAAAAAATAATCAAATACAATAAAACAAATCAAAAGCAATGCGCATTTCAAAAAGATGCGGCAATAGAAAACGCACTTTCAAAGATGTTAGCCGCATTTTTAAGGAACGTATGAACCACACTTTCAATTACGGTTAGACTGCATTTTTACTGTGGCGATTTCCGAACATACTTCCAACTACGATTAGATTGTATTTCAAAAACAGATTTTCCGTATTCTTACATGAATACAGTTGGAATAATAAAAAAAATAGAGTTACGAGTTTGGTGAGGTGTGGAGGAACAAGAAACAAAGAAACAAAGTAGGAAATCGATTTTTGATGTTTGGAGTCTGAAATGATTTTTGGTGGTGTTTGGAATGAATCTTGGCCACTTACCAAAAGGCAGCATAAAGGTTAATGATTAAGAAAGAAGATTGGTTTCATCATTACAATGGCTTAAATTACACTGTAGACTTATCAACCTATCGTCTTTCTTCTTTGTCCTTCGCTGCCGACTCATTCTTTCATTCCTCCATTCTTTAAACCTTCAAATCATCAAATCTCGTTCACTTGTTCCTCACTTCTCCTGCAAAATTCTAAACTTATCATCTTGTACTTTGCGTCGGCTTCTCTTTTTCTTACACGTGGCATCTACCTCTTCCTTCTTAATAAATTAATAAATTATTATCACCATCCACTCACTTTGATATTAATTTTAGATTTAATTCATATCACAAAATCAGATCAAATCAAAATTGTTTTACTCGTGTTAGAAAAGTACATTTCTATAATAGATGGAGCTAGAAATTTCAAATTGTTTCTTTACCTACTTCACTGGTCTATTTTTTTCTTTCAAATTATATTAAATAAAAAAATAATTTAAAAATGTATTTTTTTTTATATTATAATACTCAAATGATGTACATACAGAATAAGATTATATTTAAATGATTGTCTTTTATAAATTAAGAGTTTTAATCATCAATTGTAATAAAATAATTTTAATATGCAAATGTAATAATTGTTTTAATTTCTTTTATAAAATATATTAATTAAATAATTAAAAATTTTAAAAATATAAAATATAGTAAAAAATAAACTTAAAAAATGTAAAAAATAAAAAATGATTTTTTTTTTTTTTTTAATTGAAAGGTTTGTCTATATGAAACAATTGAGTATAATATAACAATTTTTTAGTCGAAATTTAAGAAAAATGAAAGTTTCTTTAAGATATGTTGTTTGTTTTTGAGCTTAGAATGTTTTTATTCTTAAAAAAAAAGTCTCAGAAGTTAAACGAGACACGATATCAAAATGTCATTGATTTTTAATTTTAAAAAATATAAAATTATTGGATGTAATTTTTAAACCTATTTAAAAATTAAACTATTATTAATAGTTTTTTTTTTAATAACCTTGACATTGAACTCGATGTTTTTTTCTTTTCAAAATTTATCAATACTTTTTGGTTGTCATTTTTTTCTTAATTAATATATATTGAAATTATTTTTAATTTATATTAACATTTACTAAAAGTTTCCTTATTGTTTAGTAGTAATTTTTTTGTATGTTTTTCGCTTAATGTCAATTGAAATATTTTTTTAATTAACATTATAAAAAAATAATACTGAATATTGATTCGAATTTTTCCAAATTTCCATAATTTTTTTAAAATAATTCAATAACAAAAACTAGTATTGCTATTTATGATATAAAAAAAACACAATAAACACTAATAACAAATAATTATAACAGATATTATTAGTTTACATTTCTCAAAAAATACTCAGAAAAATTACAATAATCTACAATTCGAAAAATAATCTTAACAATAATAAAAATAATATTTTTTATCAAAATATTAATAAAAAGAATTGAATCAAAATCAATTAAAAATCAATTATAATAATAATGTTAAGGTTTTAGCCAAGTCAATAAATAACTCTTAACAAAAGTAAAAAATATAAATAAATTAAAGAATAAAAATGATTTAAGATCTAATTTGATTTTAAACAATGTAATTAATTATCTTTATAAACTTATAAAATTTAAAAATTGATCTAAATATTATATTTATGACAAATTAAGTTAAATTTTGTATGCATGTAAAATTCACAAAAATAAAATCTGAAGTTTCCGATATTACCTCCATGGCCAAGACTGATCCACCGTTCAAGAAATCCAAAATTTGACAAGAATCCTCGTCTAGGGCAATGATGATGTTATGGAAGGTACAGATGAGCTCGGTAATAATGGGCTGCCAAACAGTCCATGATTGTGGCCCATGATTTTTACAAGTATATATCTTTTTTCAATGTCTATTTTATATCTCACTGTTTAGCAATTTTGTACCACTGATATTGGACAGGGTAGAAAATCCTACACCCATGATATATGTTGATACCAGAATTTCCCATCGAATTTTTATCTTTTTTCAGTGTCCACACAACTTGTTTTGTTGTTCTTGTCGTCCTCGGTGACCATCATATATTTATATCCCAACTAGTTATGCAAACTTAAAGAGTATTTTTGTTGAGATCAGACAGAATCGTAGGAATGAGAATCTGAACAAATCTTTATGCCCCGTCCATGTCAAATTAGATACTTTTGTTGATTTATGTGGAATATATATAAAAAAAACATCAAAATCTCATCTTAAAATTCCCAATGAAGGAAGAGTAGTGTCATTAAACTCTTTCCGGAAAAAGAATAAAGTATTTTTTAAAAATAATAAAAGGGATAATTTAATAAACAAACCAATACCGTGCGCGCTTTCCATTTGCGTTGTTTAGCAGCCTCATTAAGTAAAACGTGAATTCAGGCAAATATCTGAATTTTTCAATAGTTTAATGAAAAGGAAAGGGAAAAAAGAATTATTAAAAGACGAGTTCAATCAAATGTTGTTTTATGTCTTGAAACGGATTTTAAGGAAGAAAAAAAAAGAAAAAAAAAAAGACATCGTGGATTGGGTAGCTAAATAAGCTGCGGAGACAAGGGAAGAAAAACCTGGTGTATGAGAAAACAAATGAGGTCGGAATGAAATTGAAATGCGGGCGAAATGCAAATTGGGGCGAAATGAAATTCTTATTAAATTAAATTCACGCGTAGAGTCATGAAATCCGTGTAGTAGTCATCGTCGTGGATGTAGAGAGAGAAATCATAGAGAGAAATAGAACTTTTTTTTTCTTCTCGTTGTTGCTCTTGTTGGAGAGAGAAAGAGAGAGAGTGAATCTTGGAGAGATAAGCGCCTGCTCCTTCGGCATTTCCGTCAGACAAAGTTAACACTTCCAAGACCGACGCTGCTATTATTAATCAATTCAATTGAATTCGCCTCTTCACCATTTCGTATTCTAGATGAACACTGCCAAGGTAATGAATCAGTGAATCTCGATGACGATGATGATAATTTCGCAACTCGGTCTATCTCGGTTACTTCAATTGTGATGATGATTGTTGTTATTGTGGTGTGCGGTTGCAGATTTTGATTGGAAGTGGAATTTGAAGGTGAAGCAGAATGGGTGAAAATGAAGAAGCGACCAATGACATGATGCAGAGGCTTCACTGTTCTTCTTCGTTTCTGAAACAGCCGTTGAACATGGAGCAACTCAGCATCCCGCAGTTCAATCCCTCTCAAATGCGCGCCAGGCATCAGCATCAGTTCGACGGTGGGAACAGTAACAAGCGCGCGGGTATGCCACCTTCGCACCCGCACCAGATCCCGCCCATTTCGCCCTACTCTCAGATCCCGGTGACGCGTCAGCAGCAAATGGGGTCGCACAACATTTCCCCTACACCCACCCACACGCGATCACTCTCGCAATCTTCCTTTTTCTCCCTCGATTCCCTCCCTCCCCTCAGCCCTTCCCCCTTCCGAGACTCCTCCTCTACGTCTGTCTCAGAAGCTGCTGACGTCTCCATGGAAGATCGTGACGTCACTTCTCATTCTCTCTTGCCACCCTCACCTTTCGCCAGAACACTCAACACCTCAACCAACAGCCATTTACCTTTACCCCCTCGCAAAGCACATAGGCGCTCTAACAGTGATATTCCGTTTGGGTTTTCCACCGTTTTGCAATCTTCGCCCCCGCTTATTCCTCTCCGGGGCAGAGAAAACCCCGTTTTGGCGAAACCTGCTCAATTGGTCAAAAGAGAAACACCGTGGGACAGGGGTGTTGACCACAGTAATGTAGAGGGATCCGGGGAGAAGAAATCCCCGGAAGGGGAAGTTGTGGATGATCTTTTCTCTGCTTACATGAATTTAGATAGCTTTGATGCGTTGAACTCTTCTGGTACCGATGACAAAAACGGGACTGAAAATCGTGATGATTTGGATAGTAGAGCGAGTGGGACCAAGACTAATGGTGGTGACAGCAGTGATAATGAAGCTGAGAGTAGTGTTAATGAGAGTGGGGATGGTGCGGCCAGGCAGGGAGGGAGTGAGAAGAGGGAAGGGATGAAGAGGAGTGCGGGTGGGGAGATTGCACCCACCACCAGGCACTATAGGAGTGTGTCCATGGATAGTTTCATTTCGAAGTTGAACTTTGGTGATGAGTCGCCGAAGCTGCCACCGTCGCCGGGGCCGAAATCTGGTTTGATTTCGCCGGCTGGTGGAGTTGATGGCAATTCATCGGCCTTCAGCTTGGAGTTTGGAAATGGGGAGTTTAGTGGGCCTGAATTGAAGAAAATTATGGCCAATGAAAAACTTGCTGAGATTGCCTTGACCGATCCAAAGCGTGCAAAAAGGTGTTGATGTTGAACCATTAGCTAGTAAACATACTAACGTAAATGGTCCATGTCACCAGTTGACTGATTGATTAGGTTTTGGGGTGATTTTCAGGATTTTGGCCAACCGGCAATCGGCTGCACGATCCAAAGAGCGGAAGATGCGGTACATATCAGAGCTAGAGCATAAGGTTCAGACACTTCAGACGGAAGCCACCACACTATCTGCACAACTTACTCTTTTACAGGTGGGAGCCTAACCTGTTTGTGTTGGTAATTTAATGATTAGTACTGTGACCACCATGGCTTTACTTTCTAATTTGATTGAATTCGTCCTAATTATGTGAACGCAGAGAGATTCTGCTGGACTTACTAACCAGAATAGCGAGTTGAAGTTTCGCCTTCAATCCATGGAACAACAAGCAAAGCTCCGAGATGGTATTAGTGCCCTTTCATTCGTATTTTTTCATTGTTTCTCTCCATTTTGTTTTATTGATCTGTGCTAGGTATCAGTAGTTAATTTTTCACTTATAGTATTGGTTGATCTAGTCTTCACATTTTAGATTATATTTCATCTCAACGTGCATGGTGAATACTTCTTGCGAAAGAGTGCAAGAGTAGGGGTGAAAGAATTCTGCAGATGGCTTGTAAAGTGGAGGAAACAACATGCAATTGTCAATAAAATGGCCATTGTTTACTTGTATGATACTTAAGATTGAGAAGGTATTAAGTATGGACAGTAGTGTATAGAACTCGTTCGCGTAGCTCCTTCAAGTTCTTGCGGTAGATTTTATTCTCAATCTAATTTGGGATTTTAGTTTACGTTAGCTACTCAATTTTATTTTATTCCAGTAAATTTTATGCATGAAAACCAGGCCTTTACACGATCTCATTCCGTTATTACTTCTTCTTGTTAGTAATATTTTTATAAAATGTTATGAACCTTTAAGAAATAATAATCTATCACGACTTTTCACCTAACTGTTTAAACTCTTAGGCGAGTTGGTTCTTGATATGATACCATAACTTTCTATCCAGCGGTTAGGAGTCTCATTCTTGTCACTCAAGTTAAAGGGTATTCCTGGGCAACATTCATTAGCCTTCGTCAACTAACTTTTTTGGGATAATAATTAGTTTATTGCAGATCCATTTATTATTTTTTCTCAAATTAATGAAACTTTATAGCTCGGATACATTGCTAATAATACTCTACTTATTGTAAATGCATCATCTAATCATTTTTCTAACAAAAGTAGGCCCACTGAATCCGAAATACTTTATATTCATCGTATTAAGGCCTTTCTATTGAACAACTCGGTTGAAGTGCTTCCAAAGTAAATGGAATTATAGGAATAGCATGTAGGAATTATATAGTAGGATGCCGAGGAGACGACCGATTCTTTGCTGATGTTTAAGTGACTTACTCAGTAATTTATGTCCAAATTTCTCGGGGGAGGTTGAGAAATGCTGTGTGAGCCATAACCAAGTCAATTACGTTCTCTTTACACAACATATTTGTTGAAGTTAACGTGAGTATTATTGAAGCAATCCCATTTTAGGATCTGCCTGATATGCACTCATCAGGCTGGATAAGAATGTGCTGCTGCATTCCTTTGCATAGAAACTCATTATGTAAATTTCTTGCAAGAATGTCTGTTTTTGAAAGTGACACGTCTTCATTACGTGTGCTTTGGTTTGGAGAGTAGCAGAATCATCCATTGATTCCTTCTGATTAATTCTTTACCCTGTATTTTCTTTTAATAGCCCTAAATGAGGCGCTTACTGCTGAGGTTCAAAGACTAAAGCTTGCTACAGCTGAACTGAGTGGGGATTCACATGGTTCTAGCTGTTTGATTCCTCAGCATTCTGTCAACCCTCTGATGTTTCAGCAGCAGCAGCCTCCCACTGCATCCCAACAAAACATTCATCTTCAACATCAACAGCAACAGCAGCAGCACCACCAGAATGGTAATGGCAACTCCAATTCCGACATAAAACAATAGCTTGGAAAGGAGGTCCTCAGCTGGATGGTTGGTTCGTTATATATTCGCTGCTGTTTAATTGCACTCATTTTCGCATATTTACAGAAAGTTTTCCTTAATTGCAATGGTATTAAGTTTGATTCGCTTTACCTGTCCAACTCGGACAGAAAGTTCATATACAAGTTCTAATTCCTGTCCTATATCTGAATTATAGAGCATATTTAATTTCAGTATATATATACTATATATTATTAAATTGTAAGCATTATTTGGACATGATTTGTTTTATGATGACATTTAGAAACACTGTTCAGACTTTCTTTTGTAAAGAATGACCATTCTGTCATGGACCTATCATAATTTTTTTTTATGGCGTTCGGAGTAGGTTAATCTAGATTGTTCAATTTATCATCTCGAAGTCAAAATTATGAAAGCCTTACCAACATCTTTCCACGGAATCTACACTGTGCACTATCCTGATTAAAATGTTGTCAGCTTAACTTGATATTTGCGCAATTGTGGATATTCGTAAAACAATGATAAGAATAAAGTTAATTGAACAGGATTTTGTGTAAAAGATCGTTGAACATAAATTTTGGTAGATTTTACATATCTCGGTTGACTTACCAAAACCCGTGTTATGAAATTGGACAATGTGACACAATCCATAACAAAATCTTTTTTTACTCAATAAATCGCGCGAGGGTCTTATATATTAAATATAAAATGCTTAGAAGATAATATTTTTTATTGTATAATAATGATACGCATTTGTGGCTATTTTTTTTATTGTGCTATTTTATTTTAATAAGTTATCATTTTACATTTTGTATTAAATTTATTTATATATTTCTAAGCGAAACAATTTAATTTTGAAATTTAAAACCTTAAACAACACGTCAGATTATGATGTCATAATAGGTTTCATCTTCTACATTTATACTCACTTTTTTTTGCCTTTCTTTTATAAATAAAAATAAAATAGAAAAATGATGTGTAAACCATAGGAGAATTTCATCATGTAGTATTATAATTTTTTATTATTATCATTATTATACTAATACTAATATTAACTAGTTAATATGTGCTATATTAAAAGAGCCTTGTAGTGGATTTTTTTCATCAATGCATTTAATGCAAAACTGTCTTATAATTTAAGCATCTTTCTGTATTGAATCAAACCAACTCTTGAAAACTATCTGTTTAAAACATTCATAATTCTACAGATATTTTTATATACACAAAAGAAAATAGTGTATGGGTGTACTTTTTAAAATATTGATGTGGAAACATTGTGATCTAATGTAATATTTTAGTAATAGAAATGGATGGGAACAAATAAAAATTTAATAGTTCTAATTAATTTTATACAAATTGGCTAAATTTATTTCATTATTTACATAGCTTTTCTGGTTGAACTTAATTTTCTAAAAGTTTGATTTGATTTATGAATCTATTTAAAGAATTATTTTAACTTTAAATAGGTTAATCAACTAAAAGACTAAGGAAAAGAAAAACTATGTATAACAAATGATAGACATTAAAGGTACTCTTAAAAACTGAGACGAATATATATTAATTGCTTTAAACGAAAACAAATATTATGAAACATAAACTTACCCTTGTGTATATGTAATAATAATAATAAAACTAATAATAATAATATATACAAACAGAACGAGTTTATAAATAAATATTACATAAAGTATTTCTAAATATTAAAAAATATCCTTATATACAATACATTTACAAAACTATATCTATATTTATCTTTGTATATTTGCCCTGAACATATGTTACTTACGTTTTAAAATACGTTAATCACAAATATCAAAATATACATGATACTAAGTTAAGAAAACAAAATAAATTTCAATCAAACCAATATTATCTATAGATACATTAAACTTTATATTTCTAAAGTTTGACAACATAAATCCTAGTCTTTCAAAGACTCAACCTCAAACCTCACTTCACTGATGCTGTGTTTGTTTTACGAAAATATTGTTTCTGCGAATAGTAATGCGAATTTACAATTTTTCATTGACATTTTCAGTAGATGTGAACATGGCTTGTTTAAGAAAAACTACAACTAATATATATTATACTTTTAGAAGTCTTAATTGTTTTCTTATAACAACTTTCAGAGTGGGGTGCTGTTATGCATTCATTGAAAACGAGGATAAATTATTATGTTATATAACGTGACCTTAAATATAATTAATTGAAAAATATGAAACTAACTTATTTGTCTAAATAAAATTTTATAAGCTTAAGTATTTTTTTTTTTATAAAATCTCTATACTCAAATTATTTTCTATTATGGTTTGACTTGATTGGATGGTTAGAGAGTATGATTTATGACCTTAGATTTTATGGTTTGTGATAAATAATTGTAAAATTCTCTGTTTACTTTTTTTTTTGAAGTGAAAACTTAGTTTTTAAGTTTAAAAAATGATAAAAGTGTATTTTATAAACATTTTTATTTAATGAATTGTAGAAACAATGATGTTTGTTGTATATAAAAATCAAGTTCTTTTATTACCATTTATAAGAAAAGAAGTAGTGGAAAATGTAGTTTGTAAAAAATCCAGTTCTTTTATTAGCATTTCTAGGAAGAAATCAAGTTTTTTTTTTTTTTTTTAAATCATAAACATATCTCTTACGTACTTTTTACAGTATTGATACTTTTATACCTAATAAAAGCCCAACAAAAATAATTAAACGATATTATTAATATTTTATATTTCAAAATATAAACATAAGTCAGGATGGCCGAGTGGTCTAAGGCGTCAGACTCAAGTTCTGGTCTTCGAAAGAGGGCGTGGGTTCAAATCCCACTTCTGACATTTTATTTTTATTTTCTTTTTTTTCTACTTGTGTTTTATTAGTTAAGGGTTTGGATTCTGAATTCAAATTGGGCTGATTAACTATTTGTGGGCCTATTGGGCTATGGGGGCAGGAACTCAGTCTCAGCCCATTGAGAGAACATTGTGCTGTTAACGAGTCATCCTCTGTTTTCGGTCCTACCTTGGCTAGGGTTCCATAATCGACAATTGTGAAGCACTGTTTTGTTCATCATCTGCATTTGGAGTTGTAACCTTCCATCGTTCGTATCTCTCTTCCACCACAACTGCGCCGACATCACTCAATCTAATGGCACCTCCTCCAGGACCTTATTCCGGTGCCAGCACCCTAGCTTTGGTATGCCGCTAATTACCCTTTTATCTTTTTTTCTCGTGAAAACGAGGTACTAAATTCAGTGACAACATTTTTGCTGTTTTTCTCTAAAATCTAATGCATTGGTAGGTCGCTAGAGCTTCCGCTTTCTCCTTCGGTGTTGTTTATGGAAGCATCAAGCTCAAGTACCTTAAGGTATTTTAACGAGTCTCTAGTTTTCTTATTTTTTTTTTTTAATTCTTCCGATCATTGACTCCTCTTTTTGTGAGTTGATATGCATTTCTGAAACCGTAATTTGGCGATCCAGAGAAATCCGTGACTGGATTTTCATTAAAGATATTTATTAATCTAGGTTTATCTGAAATTCTGGATTGCCGTCCACATGTTGATTTTAAACAGTACATTGATGTTCAGTGGGGTTAATCAGTTGTTTGTGTGATTTTAAAAAGTATACTGTTTAAGTGATTTTAATTTTTTGGACTGAAGATTACAGATTTGTTGTTGTTGATTTGATTAATCAAAGCCTCAGCTTACTGATCCTTTCGTGACTAGTTCTAGTTTCAGTCCAGATCTACAACCTTAACTTGAATTAAGCCCTTTTACGGAGTCAATTTGTTGAGTGGCTTGCTGATGTTTTGGTAAAGATCTTGATAAATTGTGAATAGTCTCCCCATGTTTCGAAAATGCTTTATATTCTTAATGGTTGAAATCTGTTCTGGTTTTGTTATATAATTTTGTAATATTTGTGCAATTTCAGTGGCATGCATTGTTGTGCTGTGCCTTGCGTTGTATTTCTATTGCCTTCTATTCGCAGAATGCCGTCCATTTTTACATTTTCTATTTCTTGAATTTGGGATGCTTTATCTTGCTCCGACGTCTAGTTTTTATGATTACACTGTGCTCTGTAGAACTTCTTTGTCGGCAATGGTCTTTAGGCATGCTTGTTTTACTTTCAGGCAAAAGCCAAGTCTCATAAAAAAGCTCAGGAGAAGGCTCATCACTGAAAAAGAGAGAGATGCCTGGGTTGTTATCTTTCTGAGGATGGAGTAGATAACTGAAATAATTCATGACAACAAACTGTACCATGTCTTCTCCCATTTTTTTTTCTGGTTTAAGCTTTGGACAATCTTGAAGCATTGAGTTTAATGCATTATGAAAATATTCAATATTTTGCCTTGTTATAATAAATACGATGTGTTTTTTTTACATGTTTATATTGCAAGATTGCAAAATGCTTACCATGTCTTATTTGCTTAATAGTTATGCATTTTGAAAAATTTTCCAATTTATTCTTAAATTAAGTCGCTCATCTTTTCGTGTGTTGTGTATGGAAGTTTAAAGTGTATTCTTCCATCACGCTTTTGTTTGATTGGTGTGATTGATTGAAATGGGTGCGAGGGAAATGAGCTTGGGTCTTTTGTTAGATCTTGTTCCAGAACACTTACTGTAAGTCCTTTTAGCTGCGAATGGCTGTGTTCCGAAAAAGTTACTTCTCTCCTTCCTTCTCGGATATATATATCACACATTAAATCACACATTAAATCACACATTAATATATATTAAGTGTACTTGTTTTAGGAATGTATCACACATTAAATCAATCCATGTTTGGTATTGTAATTACATCGTATGTTTCTATAATTTATACAGTTGAAAAGAGTAAATTAGTTTATCTACTTCCGATCATGCTCTTGTGTTCAAGTTCGAGTTGCAATAGTGTTCTTCTGGAACGATAAGTTATAGCAGTCTTATGTGAAACGTTCCACTTTTATTTAGGTGGCTAACGCCCTAGTATATTTAGTACAAAGTAGTTTGATTTGATCCACGTGCTTTATTAATGGTGATTTGTATAGCCGTTATCTTTCTCCACATTTGTTCATTTGCTAATACAACCCGAAGTAGGCTTGACCAATATTTGTGTGGTTTAGAAGTTAAAATTGGAAGTGCTATTGTTTTATTGACTAGGGGTGTGAATTTGCGGATTCCTCAAATAAATTTCCGCTTAATTGCTTTTACGAATGAATGAATGAAAGGTAACTGAATGGATTATCTCATCATTTCTATCTAGATTTAATATGCTTCTTGGGTATAGCCAAAAGCATCAGTACAGAATTACTTCTATTATGAAAGAGTCTTTCACACACTTCTGCTAACCTCTATTTATTTCTCAGCTGCCTGAAATGCCCGTTCTTCTTTATGCTCTTCCTTCACCCGCGTGATCTCCCATGCGGCCCCTAATTTTAAAAATACCATGCTGCCTCAATCTCTTTTTTGTAAGAGCTTCTCCTTTCTTCTCCAATGGGGTGTTGTATAGCGGGAACGATTGAGGGATTCAGTTTAAGCAATTATAAAACAGAGTATGTGTTTAATCTTTCATTGATCTTTTCAAATTTGACGTTGAAATAGATTTCTTTAGGCAATCCTCAATTTGTTAAGATTTTTGTATTATTTTGGTATGTGTTTGAGTACAAGAGTGGGGGAGGATTGGGGGCATCATATATTCCGTTGATTACTAATATCCAGAAGCCATTTATTATCATGTATTTTAATTTTTTTTATTCTAGTTAATCATCTTGTTTAAATCGTTATAATATTAAAACTTTAATTATAGAATATTCTTACTTAAAATATATTTTGGGATTACCTAATTCTTAATGTTTTTGGGTAGTTCTATCTAAAATCTTAAATCTACTTTGAATTATTTCGTTTTGGTAAATTTGAAATGTTTTCGGGTTTCATAATTTAGATCTAAAACGTATCACGAGTGATTAGTTCAAAAACCACCTTTTCTTCTTTATGTACCTTTTATGGTTGTATGTATAGATCGTTTAGGACCTTGAAAGACAATTTAAATATACATTTATTTTGTAACTATCCGGAATATTTTTTAAGAACAAGTTTTGAATTTTACAGTGGATAATTTTTTTTTAAGAATAAATTTGTGATGAGATTTTGAATTCTACAATAGACAATGTATTTTAATAACAAATTTGTGATGAAACTTTGAGTTCTACAATTGACAATAATTCAGATATGGTAATTGATCTTGATAGTTATTTTTATTGACCGGAAGTTGGAACATTGATACCAAGAATCATTGTTATCTTAGTCCTAAATCAATTAGGGGGAATGAAAATTTAATTTAAAGGTGAATCCTTATAAGATCACGAAGACAAATCCTTATAATGATTTTAAAGATTTACTCTTGTTCTCTTTATACTATCTTGTTCAAGTATATTCAATAATTCCATATCATTTTTAAACTCAAGGTTAATGATAATTTAAATGTACATTATTCTGTGAATATTTGATACATTTTCTAGTAACAAAATTGTAATAGAGTTCTAAATTGAAAACCGGACAATTACTTATTTATATTTTATTATCTGTAGTACTTACTCAATTCTCTAACTTATTTAATAGCTAAATAATTCATAATATTAAAAAATCTGCTTTAGATGGATTTCTCTTTGTACTCAATGAACAATTCTCAAACCCTCAAACTATTTTTCCACCTCAAAGAAATAACACTCCTTTCTTGTAAGAACAGGAAGAACCAGAATAAGGGACTCTTATTTGTTTTTTACTTTAGTTAACGAGGCCCGTGATTCATATTTGTCGTTATTAAGAAGCCCATGATTTGTTTTTGGTGAGAGCTTAATGTAGTCAACACCACACGAACTTGTAGATGTCTAAATGGGTTTTCTCCGACTATAATTGGCTGACATGCCAAATTTAACTCAAAATATTTACTAGGTAAAAGATAAAGAAATTAAGAATGAATCTCTTTTTTACTAAGTTGGTGTAGTTTGAAAATTTTTATATTAACTTTTTAAAAAAAATAGAAAATAAAATTTACAATAACTATATTATTATAAAAATTAAATTGAACTCATCGTTCAAAATACTCTCAGTTTTATTATTATAATTATTGCATCAAATTTGAACGTCAATGCGATAATCATAATATTATGATAATAATAAAAATATTATTGTAATGAAAATACTATTATTATTTTTATTATTGTTAAAACAATAATTATTATTTTATGGGGTGGAGGTTTAGTCTTCTTTCACAAAAAGTCTCTACGTTTCAAGTTTAGGTCATGGTTTTATCTTCAGTACTTTTTTTACAGTTTGATCGAGTTGGATGCTATCTACAAAAATCACCGATGTTAAAATTAGTTTTTGTCCAACTATTGTAGTAATAAATGCGTAGTAAAAAAAACAACTATCCAGATATCAAACTATATTTATAGATTTTGGGATGAACTTAGCCTAATTACGACTCAAACAATAATGATCTGACTTAGGATTAATTATAATTATTCTCATTGTTAATTTTATGGGTAGTCTTATTGACAGGATAGTCTCTTATAGGATTAAAATGATTATTGACCGCTCGATCCATGGTTGATCGGGTGGTCATATTGTATAATTATGATACAATAAAGAAGTGTAATATTTTATTTAATGTTTGTTTAACTATTCTTTTACCAGTAACTAACTACTCGTTCTTCCCAGCTAACAAAATAATAATAATAAGAGGTATTTCGAAAAAGAAATTTACAAAAATTGATAAAAAAGAAAGGCCGAAGAATTTGGATCCTGTGCGTGACATTTAGTAAAAAAAGAAATGCAAAACGTGAACGTTCTCTCTCCTCTGTTGCTCCCTTTCTTTTTTCTGTTTATTGTTAATGCAAGAGGCAGCATATATATTCGAAAATAATCAGTCATGCCGGCGTTCTAATCAGGATTACTATGTTTAAACGATTATGGGGACAGGAAAATCATGGGATTAAGAAAATGAAACATTACAAAGTGAAACGCAGTGATTCTGTCCCTTAATGTTTGTCTCTTTCTTCAAAACCCTTTGATAATGTTACTAATAAACAACTAACAAACTATTAATTTTATTTGATTTGACCTCACTGCAATCACCGAATCTCATCGCCTATATATCTTTGGTCTTCTTTTGCCTCCTACCATTCTTCTTTTAATCTCTCCATTTCAAGTTTCACGAGTAGTTAATTAATTACATTATTTTGTTAATTACACTACATTTGGAATCAAAATCATGGTTTCTAAAAGCAAATAATTTATCAATTCAAAGAAAAAATGAGTTTTCTTGTTGGTCGATGTTGTGTTTCTCTCATTATTAATGTAATGATATCGATTCGCATTGAGTTCCATTTTTGTGCACTTGATTGGTAATGGACAACATTATGAGTAAAATATATGACTGATTCGCACGATAACGAAAGCTACGAACTTTGCAACAGGATTATGTAGTTGGGATCTAATGCAGTTAGAAGACAAAGATCAGGTTTTGAGTTCCCATAATCTCAATGTTAGATATGAGGAAACATAATAATTAATTAAGGCAAGCACATGTAAGTAACGTGAGCATGTTCAGTAACTTAAACTACAAACAAAGTTAAGCCTAATTGTTCTTACTAGTTATTCCAACTTCAAAATAAAAAAATAAGACACATTTTGATTCACAACATCTACGTTTATGCCATTTCTTTCATTAAAGAAACTTCACATAACTTAGTAAGAGACAATTCCTTGCTTTTCTGGTTTCTAAGGGTGAGTCAGAGCCTAAGATCAGGTTGAAAAACGTAGTAGACAGACAATAGATGAATATTGAAAGATGGATATCGATTTAAGAAAACATGTTTTTCATGATAACAAGGAGTAGAGAAAATGTTTGGAACTAAAGTTGGAGAAAGTACTGCAGTACTAAAATAATGTATATACTTTGAAGAAAAACTCGAATCACCTTCAACAAATGGATAATTCAGCTCCCAAACTCATGTGGGAATAATATTTTGTGAAGTCTGTAGTTTCACACCATTAATTGATCCAAAGTGCCATGAATTATGTCGACAACAGCTCTTCAAAAAATCTCCACAAAAGTTGCATTGTCTTTTGAAGCATCTCTCAGCTCCGACTCATCTCATCAGAGTCATCTTCACTTTTAACACAGTGGCTTGAACCCCACTAAAACAAGACAACTCAAAAGATAATTTTCATTATTTGATCAGTCTCTAGATAGGTACAATACTTTTTAGACCTGAACATTATATATATATTTTTAAAAAATCTTAGTTTCCAAAATTGTTTGAAGTGGCCGAATTAAAAATTGATTTGAAGAGAAAAAGGTATGAGATTAAAATAAAGAGATATGTAAAAGGTTGATGAGAAGAGAAAAAGGTGTTGTTAGGGATAAAAAGTGGAGATATAGATTTAGCTTTCTAAAAGGAGACCTAGTACAATGCATAGAAAATTTGCAATGCAAGATAAGAAAGCAGGGCTAGTGGGCTATAAGGCCAAGCCCACATGAGTCACCCCACTGGGTTCCACATGGGCCTGACTACGATGGAGGCAACAGGCACAATCTCGTAATTATCTCCAACTTTAGTGCCATTTCGAATTGCCCAAACCATATATACCCCACGCGCCCATTTGCATCTTCCACTCCACCCACCTACTCAACGAACTCTCCACACTTTCAAAATCCGAACTCCAAAACAAAACGCACTCAAACTCCGTTACTTTCTGTGTTTTATTTCCTTTGTTCAGACTGTTAGAGAATGTCGCCGTCGACGACTGGGAACTGCAGCAAAATCCGGCGCATTGTGCGCGTGCGGCAAATGCTTCTCCGGTGGCGGAGGAATGCGCGGCTGGCGGCGTCGGACGTTCCGGCGGGACACGTGGCGGTGTGCGTGGGGCCCAGCCGGAGGAGGTTCATCGTGCGCGCCAACTACCTTAATCATCCGATCTTCAAGACGCTTCTCGCGAAAGCGGAAGAGGAATACGGTTTCTGCAACCACGGTCCTCTCGCTATTCCTTGTGACGAGTCTCTGTTCGAAGAGCTTCTCCGGGTCGTGGACCGACCCGTACCCGGATTGTACACGCTCGAGGATTTGAGGAGACGGTGCCACGTGGATGTGTCGGGTGGCAACTCTGAGTCGTGGCCGTTGCTTCGTGATGAACTGATCTGCTGAGTTGACTCGGTCCTGAAAATACAATATTCATTTTCACTAGGAAAATGACACTTGAACAACCATTTTTGACAACATTTAGACACGCGCACACGTGTCTAAATTTGAGTGGTCCAGTTGGAAAAATTAAATGAAAATGGACCACTCAAATTTAGACACGTGTGCGCGTGTCTAAATGTTGTCAAAAATGGTTGTTCAAGTATCATTTTCCTTTTCACTAACTACTCTTTTTTTGGGGTTTGTAATTTTTATCCTAATTAATGATTTTCGGTGAGTTTTTATTTTTTAGTTATTAGAGAGATTAAACAATGAAAAGAGAGAAACTCTGTATGATTATTATTATTTTATTCGTTAAAAGACTAGGATGTATTGTAATTGTAATTTGTATCTATTAAAATATGCAAATTACTATCAAATTTAGAGTATTGATCCTTCTTTTTTATTAACTTTACTTCAGTAGATACGAATTAGTTATCTTTAAAAAATATATAAAAAGTCAATTCCTTCAAAAGCAGAAATTCGGAAGAGTAAACCCTTAATTTCTTATTAGAAAAATAAACAAAAATCTAATTCAATCTTAAATATAAGAGACCTATTGTTGTTTTAGTTTTTGAATTCAACCAAGCAAAATATCTAGTTTTGGGTTATTCATAATCATATTAAAATATTAGTTAATTTTCCTTTTATTGATTAAAAGACCTTTTTATAAAAATTAGGACAGCTGCCGTTATGTAACTACAATGCTACGTATAATTATTTTTACAATATAATTTATATTACGTATTAATTTCATTATTCTTGCAAAACATGCCTATGCTATTTATTTAAAGTGATTCTTGCATTTTCACTCTTTGTTATTAGAGTGACATAGAAGTTTGAGAAAATAATGAACCAAAGACATTTTGCATATGAAAACTTTGTAAAATGAAATTTAAATATCATTCATAATTCCTGTTACAAAAATTCCTTAAGTTCAAAGTTAATATAATTTTGTTGACTTTTATTATTATTATTGTTATTATTGATGTTATTATTGTTGTTAATGGAAACCATGATTACATGTTAGAACTTAGGAGGTCTTTCTGGTCTGTATTATATGATGTCCATGGAAATTTTGGAGCCTTAAAAGGACATAAGCTTCATGGCATCGTTGACTTATTTAGTTTTTTTTTTTACGACTTTAAAATATAAGAAAAAAATTAAAGTACAATAAATGTCTTAACTAATTTAAAATTAAATAAATCTATAAATGCAAAGATATACTTTAAATGATAAATAATGTTATTTTAAAATTTAAATGAATATAATTATACTCATAATTTTTCTTTTACGAGAAATCTCTATTAATACAAAGATATTTTAATATAGATTTATATTTTAATCCTGTGCTTTGCACTTTGGAAGGCTCTCAATTTTCTGCTTCAACACCATTATTTCATTGCAAATTTACATCCACATGAACTGTCAGGGGTGAAGGTAGTAATTTTCATCTGAGGAGGTTCAATATATAAGATGAAAAATATATTAAAAATTCTAATTATACTGGGAGTTAAATAGTATTTTAAAATATTTATAATGATCCAAAATAATATAAAGCTTAAATTAATGGAAAACAAAATGATTATTGAAATAAATTACTTAAATCAGAAAGTTTTTTCTTGAGTAACTACAATATGACAAAATAAAATATAAATATTCATGTATGTAATAAGATTTCAAATTTGTTGAGATAATAATGGTTAAAAGGGTTGGATTTTAAATTAATACAGACACTAGCTTCGATTTTCTTAATTTTATTGTCAGATTTAGAGATTGTAATATTTCTTTCGTCGATAAAAAAAGACAGATATCAGTGTTATATTAGTTTGTGTGAAGATTAAATATTAAAATTATCCTTAGTTTGAAAATATTATATTAACTCGAATTATTAATTAAAATCGGTCACTGATAATTAACTCTTTACTTTTTTTTACGCTCTCTGACCATGATACTAATATTGAGTTAACTCAATGTTTAGAAATTCCTACCACAAATAATTTGTTTGAATATTGTAATTGCTTGTCAATCAGTATATAAACCTAATAATTAACATGCGTAATATTGAATAATTAAAAAAAATATCCTACTGATAATTATATAAATAGTATTTTAGATATTTTATGTGAGAAATATTATTATTAATTGTTAATTATTATTGTTATTATTATTATAATTATTATTGCCAACTTGATTACATGATAAGATTTATTTAAGATTTAGGATATCTTCATTGCCAACATTTGTACATGACAAATTTAGAACTTTAAAGGTTGTTTCGTGGATAGGATATGCATAGTTGACTTCATTTTTCTTTTTTAAAATAAAAAGTATCAATATAATACATCCATATAATAATTTAAAATAATAAAAATAAAGATATAGTTAGAAATACAACTGATAATCATTTCATAGTGGAATTTTAGGACTAAGAATTGTCAACCTATGTATGTGCTTTACACTTTTGGAAGACTCTCGATTGTCATTCCTTCACTTTCAAGCTGGAATTTTGACATTTATTTCATTATCTAGTAATGGAGTCAATGATTTTCATTGGAGGAGGTTAAATATATAAAATAAAAAATAAAAAATAAAAAATAAAAAATATATTAAAAATTTGTTTATTGAAGTTAACTACTATTCAAAACAGACATGATAATTCAAATCAATATGAAGCATAAATTAAAAGAAAAAGCCACGATGGCATGCCATTCAACATCTTTGTAAAATAGAAATAGTTAAGTTAACAATATTTCTTAATTAATGAGACTACGATAGAATAAAATATATTAATGAAATAAGTTTTAATTTTTTAAGATAATTATGATTGACTATGTGGTTCTTATTATCGATTAATGGTTTGGTGATTATCCCTAGCTTAGAATTTCATTTGGAAAATCCTACCATTAATTTCATTAAATACTTTACTTATTGGTTCATACATGCGTAAAGTTGCGTTTGGAGATTTTTTTGACTCACATTATTGTAGAGAAGTAAAAATATACACTTTAATTGGATTTATTTCACTTTCAAACGGATTAACAAAATATTTACTAAAAAATAAAAACTAATTCAAATCATTACAATAAAAAAAATTAAATAACAACTAAATTTAGAGACAAAAAATAATCAGTCATATTATATTCACTAGGTTATATACTATTTTATAAACTAAAAATTATTGTTATCTAAAATATTTTTTTATTATTAATAAAAAATATAATTAATTTGTAAATGAAACTTTAAATATTGGTTTCCAACTAAAGTTTTAACTACTTATTATTGATTATAAGTTAGGCTATAATTTAAAAATAGAAACCAAGTAACTAAAACATTGGTAATGTTAAAAATTAATTTAAACTGTAATTATTATTTTTAACTAATAATGATTATTTTAGATATCAATAAATTTTAATTTATAAAATGATGTATAAATTAATTATATTAATATAGTAATTTTTTATTGTTATTTAATAGTTTTATTTCAGTGAATATTTTAACTGAAATTCAAATTAATCTATTAAAACGGTAAGAACTTGTAAAAATTCTACTTGTTCGGTTTGTGATACTAAGGTTTTCTATTCAATATTTTGTTTTTTGTAGACTACTAAAAAAATGTAACAAAATTTCAATTTAAAACATCAATGATTTTAATATGCTTAAATAAATATATGTCAACAAGCTTAAAATAAATTTTGTTGAAAGTATTATTCTAATACAAAACAAAAAATACAACAATTTCATTTTTTAGATATCACAAAATTAATTAAAGAATTAATTACACATGATTAATATATTGAATTAAGAGTTGAGTCATGCACGACTATCCAAGTTCAATTCTTAACAGTGATATTATATAACAAGTTTAATTATATTTTACACATATATATTTTATACATTAGGATTTGAAAGAGGCCGTGGATTTTTAAAAGTTTCTTAAGATGACATAATGACCTTTGATTAATATAATCTTATCTGTTTTGGAGTGTAGGTATAAGGTAAATAGTCTAAGTTCTTATAAGTTTTGAAGTATCGAAATTGTCTGAGCGTTTGAAAATTGTCTTAAAATTCAAATCTTAGACCCAATATCTTGTTCAAATAATTGGAAGAATGCTAGTAGAAAACACTTTAAAGTTAGCTTAATCTTGTAGTTAGGAATTAATGATACAATAAATGTAAAATCACCCGCCTCCTTACCTCAAACATGATTGATGAGTTTCGGAGTGAATTTTTAATTAACACTGACTTAATCACAACCCAAATTAAGGGTGATCACACTTTATCTCTAAGTTGATTAACATTAAGGTTAATCGTGTTGATTCATTACCGAAGAGTTTGTTCTTCGGCTAACCAAACTCAATGATGGCTGGTTGGATGATTTGAATAAAGGTTATCCATTCGGTTTATGACTAATAGATGATCATATAATACATTTTGATGGGTTGATATTTTTGGTGTGTTTTTTTTAAGTGATTAGAGCCTTAATAACTAGTTTCTAACCTTGTTTATTTAGAGATTTCTAAAATTATGTAATAAGGAGAGTTAACTAAATATTATTTGTTTTTGTTAGAATTGATGAACATAAAGTAAGAAGGAGTTAATTTTTTAGATTTTATAATTAAAGAGATGACGAAATAAATAGAGTAAAAACAAATTTGAAAATTGGTATAATTAAATTAGAGAGCTTAAATAATCGTTTTGAGATATATGTATTGAATTTATTAAATAGTTCTTTATTTAACTATTTAACCTTTCTAAAACCGTTTAGTAATTCTCAATCCAAGAGCAAAAGATATTTAATTATTTGAATCCACCTAATGAAACATAATTCGTTGAACCAAATTGTCTTGATAAATTTTTTTGAATAAAATGAAATATGATCATTTACTGATATTGGTTCAATATTAAATATATCATTTATTATTTCAGATTACGTAGAAGATCCATTTCTCTCAATGAGTGATCATTTATATCTTATAACATGATTAATGATCTTAGATAAGTTTAAGATGTGATGGTTTATAATTTAATGTTGATTATATCATGAACTTTATTAAATGTTTATTAGTTTATCCTGATGTTGCTTTTGTATCTTATTTTATTCTGTAAAATAAGGATGTAACTTAAACAAAACGATTGAGATTAGGAAAAAGGGGAGTTTTCTCACAATCCCGTGAATAGTTATTCAAAGTATTATTATTGAGTGTTTATATATCTTTAATTTATTATTGTAATGAACCTGTATCATAAAAAGATAGTTAAATAAAAGAAATGTTAAATAGTCGATTCTATATAATAAATTATATATTAACGTTAATGTTTTTTACTAAATATACATAAAAATTATTACATATATTTGTTTGATTACCTTAAAGAATTCAAATAAAATAAATTAAGCGAATTCAATTTTTTTTTTTATTAAAACTGCAAATTTTTTGTTATATTAAAAATGAAAAATAATAATACTTATTTACTTAAAAGAATTAACACGCTTAACCAAATGAACCGTATTTTTGATTGATATTAAACCTTTTAATGAATTTCTTAACTTTTGATGAAGTATGCGGATTTTTCAAAACATATTTTTGAGATACTCAACATCCACTGTTTGATTTATTCTTTTAAATAATGTATATTTGCCCTTTTCATAGTTAAAAATTGAAGTCATTAAAATTGAAATTATTTTGTGTGCACTTGGAGAATTATTTTGAAGATTGTTTGAGAGAATATGAATTTGGATTTTCTTTCGAATTTTTCTGCGTCTTAAAAATATATTTGTTTTTATCACATAATAATTTTATATTATTAAGAAGTTGAAATCAAAAGTAAATTAAATATCTTTTATACATCTTAGACGCTTTTTAAGAATAATATTATAATAATATTCTGGTATTCAAAACGTAATCCATTGATAATATTAAAGAGTAAACAATATTATAATAAAATTATGGTATTCAATATATTTATTTGAGATAGAATAAAATGATTATAAAAAAATAAAATTTTATATTTAAAAAAGGAAAATAAAATATAAGAAAAAATAATATTAAATGAATGTAAAAAATCCATGTATATAAAAATATTATTTCTTAATTTCTAAATAAGTGAAAAGATAAGTTTCTCTTAATCTCTATTAAAGAAACAGTGAGTACCAAACCTTTCATAAGATGTGGTCTTAAATCTTCATATACGGCAGATAACTGTGATTTGACATGAGCTTCCTCATCTAAATCAGAGAAGCTTTTCTATCCAATAGAATTTTCATACTTGCAATAATTGAGCAAGCACGATAACATGCAAATGGAAAAGATGGGTTATATCATATGCATATGACATAAAGAAGAAGGAAAAAAAGAAAACAATTGCAACGATAAAGATTTCTATTGTATATGGTTAGGTTTTGTTTCGGATGTGAAGGATTGTATTGTCTAATGTCTTCACGTCTTTCTCTATTCGTATTTTGTGTGTTCAGTCATTCGTACTTGTTTCTCAATTTTCTTCTCAGTCCGCGGGGGAGACCTGCGAAAGATTCTCCCATGCCAAAGTCAGTTGAGAGCAATGACGTTTTTAGTAATAAATGTGCAGTAAATGCAACCTATCTATCACTCACATTGGATCTGTATTTATAGTTTTCGCTATGGGCTTGGGATTAGTGAAAAGTTAATCACGACCCAAATTCAGCCCAATAGCTTTTAACCTCAACTTACCTTAAACCTGTTTAATTAGCCGCGTGGCCGGCCGGTCTCCCAAGGTTTGGCTTTTCAACCAGCCAATCTCTATAGGCGGCATGGTTAGCAGGCGGCATGACCGGCCAGTCCCACCATTGGTTGTCTGGATGACGAGAGACAAGATTGTGTGATTACAGACTCACGGGCGTCCTTCTTGGTGTGTCGAACCCTCGATGCTAAATCGAAAAGTAACTTGTGGTCTGCTGTGGACGTTCGACTTAAATGACGTCCGGTCCCTACTGGTACAGGTTTATTAATAATGTAATGTTGTGGCCTACTCAAAGTATCATCTTCATGAGACGAAAAATTGACATTGAATCAAAATCTAAAATCACAGTCCTTCGTTTCACCATGATTTTTCACCATGATTTGATGCAAATGCATGCTATCTTTCTATCTCTCTTTTTGTCTGATATGGACTCGATCACACCATGCTTTTTCTCCCTCACTTTTTTTATCATTGCTCTTTTGAATGATATTGTTTTTCTTGAACTTGACCCCCTCAATCAACGAACCAAGAATTCAGCTTTGCTTCTGTCAATCCGTACAATGAACGTTTTCAGATCATTGCGTTCAATCTTTAGTACTCATAAATCTACTGACATAAAGTTATGCATCCATACCAGTGTTAGGTTAGCCACGGAAAACAAATTTAACAACAAGAAACAATTTTATATAACTTTAATAAACGTAACTGTATTATCCTTCTTTAAAGATTTTCAGAAAAGAAAGTTTACGAGAAAAGACGACAGAGTTTAATTATATAAAAGATTCATAATATTTTAAATTTAATGTTAAAATAATGAATTAATAGATTTTCATCTTGATCTTTCTATATTTATCTTTTATCAATTTTTTATCAATGAAGGTATTTTATGTGTATATAAACTTATATCTATTTTTTATTTTCATCTTATATAAGACTTTTATTTGTATCTTAACAATTTTTTACTCAAATAAAAAACTATAGTTCTCCACCTCTCTGAAAGCAGAAATAATTTTTTATCCATTGATACACTATGGTATGCAGATCAATGGTCATACCACCGAGCATCTCTTGCTCTCCATATTCCATAATTTATCTGGTTGTCTGTTACTGATTGTCTACCATGAATGGATTCGCTTTACCATGGAAGAACGTATTCGTATGAACTGGTCACCAAAACTAACTATCAATTCTAATATCGATTGTAGAAAAAATTAACACACATGAATTTAAATAAGATATTGTTCGCTTTAGGCCAAATCTTCACCGATTTACTTATGATACCGTTATAAAAGACTTTCTTTCTGATGAATGTATTTTATTTGTATAGAAACCAGTATTCTTTGAATAATTTGAAAAGTAAAATTTGATGATTCCTTGGAAAAAAAAAACTGGAATTTGGAAGATGAAAAGGATCACGGGTTTGTTTTTGCTGACACTGTAAAAGGAAAGGTAGTGAGTATGGTGAGTGGATATACTGTTGTAAATCTAGAAAGAATAGAGAGGTGCATGTGCAAGCACAGATATACATATATATTAAGTCGTTGGAGTTGTATCAATTAACGGGAATTCTGTTCCTTAAAGCAAAATCATTGACTGTCTACACATGATTCATTAATGTTAACTTGTATTGGAGGGTAGTTTGAAATAAGGTTGTATCGTAAGAAAAACTAAGGTAGAAGGAAAATGAAAAATGTTTGAAAATGTTGTGGGGTTAGCGTAGTGATTGTGATTAGCATTTTGGTTGGAGTTTAGTGAAGAGTGATTATTGAGGGTTAAGAAAAGTAAAAGAGAGGACCCACTTGGAGTGTTTGAACAATGATGGTCTAAAAGTATCCAATCCGAGACCAACTTATTGTTTGGAAGGAAAGCATTACTTGGGTCAGCCTCAATGGATCTTGTCTTCTCATTTATTGGATTCTTCACAACATTTTTCCTCATCTTGGGTCCTCATGCTATCATTTCCCACATGCCAAACCCTAAACAATTCAACTTTTCTCAAAAGTTACATCTTTTTTATCTATGCATCCAAATTTAAATATTAAAACTAAAACACTTCCATGCTCTCCCCCATTTCAATGTTTCTCGTTTATTTACATCATGGGAATGCTGGAAAAGTTTCATGCTACATGCATACATCAAGCACTTTAATCACTTTTAAGTGGGAAGGTATATATAATTAAGTTGTTAAAAAAATATGCATACTTTATGCTTAAGCTTGATATAATTATAACTTTTTAGTGATAATTTCTTTTAAGAGAGTCCTTAGGAAGAGAATACATGAATTGAATTAATCTATATAAAGAATTGATATTACTTTTAAATGAGTTTTTTTTATATGATATTTAATTTTCTTTTTTATCCAATATAAGATTTAAATTTAGACTTGGGAATATTTTCGATAATTTTTTTATTTTTTTAGTTTGATTTATTATAGAAAAATATTTAAATATATGTTACCCAATAAAAATAAAATTTTGTTTATAAACTTTTACTTCATATAGATACAATAATTTGTTATTTTTGAAAAAAAAAATGAAATGTAAAGAAATAAAAAAAATTAAAGAAAAAAATAAACCAGAAAAAGTAGATAGAAAATAAAAAGGAAGTCTATTTTCCGTTTTCAAAAAGAAAATTTATTTCTGAAAGACAGTGTCATAAATTGATTTGGGTACAAGAGATTGGTCATGTCATCTATAAAATAGACGTCTAACCTCTATCATTCCCTAAGCACACCTAATCCACTGCATTTGCAAATGGCATGTTTCTACTATTTAAAATTTGGGTATTTTTTGTATTGCTTCATTTTGACCTTAAAAAAATCAATTTATTATAAATGGAAAAATAATATGTTATCAATAATTAAAAAGGTTTATTTTAGGTAACAATAGAAATAAGATTATTGTAATAAAATGATTATAACTGACAATGAGATTAACGAACAGTGTTGTCAATTCTGTAAAAATAGATTGGTCTATATAAAAACAGCAAAGTCTCATTACACACACAAAGTCAAGAAATTAAGATAGAGATGAAAAGAATAATGAAAAAAATAAAATAAATCAGAAACATGTATCTATCCAGCGTGACCTTCGGATAAACTTCATTAAACAAAACAATCATTAATTCTTATAACTTATAATAATCTTTTCATTAAAAAATTCGAACGTAAGAGAACATAATACAAAACAAAACAAAACAACTATTGTTATTTGATGCAAAATAAAAATACATGCACAATGCATTTGGGGTTGTAAGAGTCGTTCATGCATTCTACGTTTATGATGATTGGTGCTTGATTCGTGAGCGAAGTATGAGCATGTGATGGAAGGAATAAGAGTTTTTATTTTTATTTTTATTTTTTTGGTGATGCCCTTGTGTTGTGGGGGCGTCAATCACGTGCAGCTCATACCTACCAAATTATGGTGGGGTCCAGCACCGTGCGAACTTCGATCACCTCCTAGCGCTACATCACAGCGACATTTCGGTGGATTCATAATCAGCGTTTTAGTTTTTCCCTTTTCTTTCTTGGATAGGTGACGGCCGGTGAGATTACACTTCCCCAAACCTGTTGGACCCGATATGGGATTCGTACTTTTGATATGAGAAGACAATTTTGTCCCTTCCTTCTTCTTCAACAATAATACTAACACCTGAAACCAAATGGGAAATTTTGACATCAACCCGGAATATTCCCTAGCTTTTGATAAGATGTGCCATCTTCAAAATAATTAATTTTTAAACTTGTTTTTATAAAGTATTTAACTTTATTATTTTTATTCGATATTATGTTGATTTTTTAAATTGATAAACATATTTTTTAGAGATAAGATGAGGCGAAATGAGTACAGAATTTATGATATAGCAGGCCATGCCGCAAATGGTGGCAAAACTATGTCTTTATTGGTGCCATTGCTATCTCTCTCAAATATGTCTCGGCAGCCCAACACGCTTTCTCTATACTTACATTACACCCCACATTCAATCTCTTTCTTAGGGTCATTTTCACTGTCGTTAGCCCAACCTCAATAGTGATCACAATAAATAAAATGCAAAACAAAAACTGAAAAGCAATTGGTACAATCAAAGGCTTTTCACCACTACAGTTGTGGGGTTATTTGAACTGGTTTTGAAGTTGCTTATTTGTATTTGATCAGATACGAACAGATTCACTTTTACAGTAAAATTAGACCGTTATGTATTTTAATGCAATGACAAATGTTCCCTGTTCCTCAGATGTTATGGCACTTAGACATAGCTAGGTTTTTTAGGGTGGTCAGTGGGAAAGCTTGTGCTGTGTCTTTGTATTTATGTTTGCATACACATGCACATGCAGGGTCTATATACCAGTACACAAAACAAGCCCTTATGCAGGGTAAGTCCACTTTGGTGTACATATTACTATACATAATTAAAACATTGACTTTGGTTCAACAGATGTGTCATTGTTCAAAAAGCTCTTCCTTTTTCACTTTCACCATTTAGTTTAGCTATTTCACTTCTTTTTTACCCACACGAGCCCTTGTACTATGCATAATCTTTTTTTTTTGATGTTTTTTATGATGATAAAAACAAACCAAATATATCCTATTTGCATGATGTTAGACATAATTGGCAATAGAAAACAAAAAGGTAACACTGATTGGATATTACCAGTCTGAATCTCTCAATTTGTTTAATAGTTGAAGATGGGAAGCTTCCACGAAATTGAGAGAACACATGGGTGGGACACTCTAGTTTCTAGGGAAAAATTCCAGCATTGAAATTGCACACGGTAGATCTCAAATATCCAAGTAAAGTGAAAGATAATAATAATACCTACATTATTCCATTGGGAATTTGATGTATCGGCAAGTTAACTGTGAAGTACAGGCAAAGTGCAAATGCATTATTGGAGATGGAAACTAATGGATATAGCAAAAAGGAAAACAAATATAGAACTGCATGTAGTTTGAAAAATAGAGTTTGCAGGATGTATTAAAAAGAATAAGTTGAGTTATTACAAACCATAATGCAGAGTTTTTCTTTTTCATATTACTTCATTATCTATATGATATAACTGCAAAATCAATATACCCTCTTGCCATGTAATGAAGAAAATGATGTAGTCCCAAGTTGCATATATTTGTCTGAAGAAGTTTGTGTTCTGTTCTTTAAATTATATTGAATCTTTTATGGTCCAGACAGATCAAACCATCATGTGTAGTTGTGTGAACGAGCAAGAGAGAGAGAAAACAAAGGCATGGACAAGAGAGTAATGGGAGAAGATATTTTCTGTTTTTTAATATTTTCCTTTCTCAAAAGGGACATTGAGAATTAGATTAATGTAGGAAGGAGAAGACACATGATGAATGTTTTGATGCTAAGGGAGTTGTCAAGTTGGCGATGCAGCAAGGCAGTTATAACTTACAAGAGGGAGTTGTGAATGTCAGTGGTCAGAAGTCTTTTGTGGCTGAAACCAAAAGAAAGAAAAAGAGGTATTAATAATGCACAGGACCATCTTAGCTCAGACACACTCTTATTTTCTCTGCTGGTCCTCCTCCAAAAGGAAAACCAGCTACTCTCAAACTCATTTTTCAGCCTTGTGTTCAGATAAAGCTTGTTTGAGGTTGTGTTCATTCAAAATTTAAATTTTACTATAAGTTATATAATAAAGTTTTGCATTGAAGTTCAGAAAATGTTACTATGATTTACAGCAAGAGCTTGATCTGAGTTTTGTGGAAGAGATTTGTATGTTGATGATGTGAGAGAGAGGGCTATAATAAAGTTGAAAATGTGATTTTATTAGTGCAAGAAATAATTGAGGAGGACTAGAGTGTAAAGTGAAGCTATTAGTATTGCCATTAATCAAATAAATGTAATACAGTTAGGCAGTTTTTTGGTCTCTATCAACTTGAGAGGGCATGTAAAAAAGTGTATGAGCTTTTGGAAAAGAGAAAGAGTTGTAAGGGTAGTAGTACTTGCAGGGTTATTGTCTAGGTCTGCTCATGGCCACAACCATCATTTATGCCCTGTCTTCATCATTAACAACCACTTTGCTCATATTTGCTTAAAACCATGGTCCTTCCAATCCAACTTCATTTCTGGTTTTTCTTATACTATTAATTACCATTGCTTTAATCCTAAAATACTCTTTAATTTTTTTCTAAGATAAGGAATCATTTATTGTGATGATCGTGAAAGTGATGAACTTAATGTAAACAAACATATTGTAAATCCATAAGATGAACTTCAGCTTAAATAACCTTAAAAAATTCAGCCAAGATTTAGTGTACGAAAATGTGATTAGGTTGAGTCAGTTACTACTTTCAATGGACTTACCAGAGACATTTAAAATATGACCGTTCTCCTAAGACATTTAAACCTTATCAACTGTTATTTTTTTCTCAACCAAAAAAAACTTCATTATCAGTATTATTACAGATTCCAACTTTATCATCAGCATTGTGCCATAGAAATTGATAAGCAAGCAATGGAACTTGTGGGAGGTTTCATAGTTAATCTTCCTTAGCATTTTTTACTTTTTTTAGTTAATGTCGCATTCAAACTCAGACACTATTCATGGTTTAAAAAAACATACTTAAGTGGGGAAACTTGACATGATTTTGGTTACTGTACAATTCTACAGGTGAAAGACAAATGATGAATTAACACTTTTATACCACTTGACATATAGAGAGATGAAAAAAAAAATGTAAATATAATAAATAATATACGAGGCAAAAAAGATAAAAGGTGTCCACAATAATCACTGTAGAAAATCTTCTAATGTGATTACCTTCTTTCATTTTCTAGCAAGTTGGATTGTTTAAAAGTTAAGACAAGCCGTACAGTGTTAACCCGTACAACAATGGTACTGTCCATTAACTTTTCATTTTTTTTTTCTGAATAATACACAGTTTTCTAACAGAAAAAACTAAATTGTGAGTTTAAAACTAAATTCTTTTTTAACTTTCTCGTAATCCATCACCACAAGCTGATCTTTTTCAGTTTTAGATTTTCCTTATACTACCAATGTTGCAGATCTTGGTTGTTAAATTTGAATTAAATGGAGGGTTTGTGTGTGACTTGGAAGAAGAAGCAGGAGTATAGAACATACATGAAGTTGTTTCATTGACATAAAACTTCTCTCACAGGGTATTTTATATAGAAACCTCTGCGAGGAAAACTTCAAACATTTGTACAGTTTTCTACCCATGAAATCTTCATGGAAACAAAGTTAGAGTCGCACAGTTGACTTCATAACAGGTTGTTTCGACAAACCCAAAAAAAAGACAAGAAAAGAATGAGATGGATTTAGAAATAGCAAATGAAGAAGAATGTGAATGGGAGGCCAATGAAAACGGCAATGACGAAGGGAGAAAAAAGAAGCAAAAAGTGGTGCTTCATCTCGGCCATCCTCTTCAGTCAGAACCATTGCGTAAAATAAACCTCGTCCCTTGTCTGTTTCATCTTAACGAGGATGTTAGAGACCTGAAGACAACTTCTTCGCAAGGAATAGTGAGACCCATCTCGTGATCGAAGCCAAACTCTTCTTCAGCTTGTCGAAGGAGGGATTGGAACTCGGGGTGAGCGAGGAATGAGATTGGCACAATGTGCCTAGTTCTGTTTTCACCCACATAAACAGCAAAATGGCCTTTTGGGACATCACCGGGGTGGCCATCATCATCGTACCCGTTTTTCTTTCCTAGGCTTGAACACCTCTTAAGGATCTGCTTCAAGACTGCATGTTGTGGAAGCTTGTTTGATTTTCTAATGGCCATGTTGTTGAGTGGTTGAGATGTGATGAATGAGAAGAGAAGAGGGAGTGAAGAAGATGTAGTGGTGGATGATGAGAAATAAGAAGGTGATGAGGGGGTATTTATGGAGATGGTGGAAAGAGGGTGATGTGGAGGGAGTGTGGGGTAGGAGGCAAATTAAAGGGCAGACCACGGGTGTTTTGGGGTTTGTGTATTTGTGCAAGGACATGGTGGGAGCCAACCCCATTGGCTATACTATTCTATGTTGGTCCTCCTCACGGCAACATGGTCCCAGTTTCACTCTACTCCTCCTTCAATTCTTTCCTTACCTATCTCTCTGCTTTCAACCTTCTTATTCACCTCTATTCATTTCCCTCAAATCCTCTTTCCATCAAGCTCACACACTTTCTATAACCTCCCTCTCTTCTTTTCTGTTTTTATTCTGTATAGGACATAACTTAAATCATGTCTTCACCATTAGACAATATCATCTCAGCAAATACATGTAAGCTAGGTCAGCACACTACAACGAAGTAAAGGATTGTTAATTAGCAATTAGGAGACACGTCAGAGATTATATTTAGCAATTAGGAGACACGTCAGAGATTATATTACCCTAAACTGACATAGATTACGTCTCACCTACTCGGCTTAGGTGCACTCAAGTAAAAACACTTGGAAATATTATAAACGGACACTGTTTGCTATGTATGAATTTTACGCTAATTATTGTATCTAGTATTTCATATTTGATTGATTTGAGTATCGAAATATCTTTCTTTGACTTAAGTATTAGAAATGTATTTTTGATTTGGGTATCGAAATATTTTTCCGACTTGAATATCAGAGTGTCTTTCTGAATATCAGATTGTCTTTCTGAATATCAGATTGTCTTTTTGAATATCAGATTGTCTTTTTGAATATCAGAATGTTTTTTTGATTTGAACATCGGAGTGTCTTTGTGAATGGAGCACGAAGTGTCTTTTTATATGTAACTTGACTCATCTAACTAAGATTTCAACTCTATTGGAGAAAGAGGGTGGAAACATCCCAGCCACTTAGAGGAGAAGTACAGCTTGGACTCGTTTGGTGGAAAGGTGGATTAGACTGGTACGTCTCGACCTTGTAAGAATGTACTTAATCCTTGGACAACATTATTCTCGTCTTTCAATCTCAGTTTTCTTTTATGCACAAAGTTTTATCATTACTTCTCGTATTTGTAATCCTTCCTGAATTCACAATTATGAAAGAGGGTTACTTTTAAATTGCATGATAATATTTGATTCACACTCAAAACGTTCGTTTATTAGTTAGGAAAAAAACTTGAGAAAGGAGATCCATTAATAGCAGTAAACCAGGTTTCTTAACGAAGATTAATTATCAGCAACAACATATAAAAAATTGCGGTCATAAAAAGAAAAATAGAAAAGTATTAGTATCTGTGAAAAAGGAAGTTGTGTATCACAGTTTTAAGAAACATATAATAGTTTCATTCCGTAAGGGTACTAAGATCTGGCTAAGAAAACGTGTGGCTTATATAGACTCCTCGGAATTTGGTACATCGTACATGTAAGACCCTTTATATTTTGATTTATAAGTCTAGCTGATGAATTGTATAAATAAGAACTTTGATTTTGATTTCGTGCTGCTAACTGTGCTAACTAGTAACTCCACTAACAGAAACGATCGTAAACACAATTTGTTATTTTAGAGTGTAAATGTTGTGTGAGTGAAGGGAATTTGGAAGAATTTTTGAATGGAATCCTGCACAATCTCTATGGAATCATTAGCACACCACTCTGGTCCTGGTGATGGTTTGGCCATTCTGGTTGTTCGGCTTGTGATACTGACGAGTGAGGAGTGATAAGTGACTCATGCAACAGAAACCCATGTGTATGTTGCACTGTTTTTCATACTTTTCAGGTTTTGGATTCGGTTTCATAACTCTACCTCCAAGTTCAAGTGTAACAACACCTGCCACAACAAACTACTGAAACATTTCAAAACATATAGCCTAAACACTCTGGTCCTTTTGTCGCCCATTTCATCCAATTCACATGACCACCAAAGATTAGGTACTTTTGGATAATAGCTTAATCTAGTATTTACCTAATAAATTTTTATCACACGAATAAAAACCTTGATCTTAATTTTCTTTTTCAAATAACATAACACAAAGAGTGCAACTGAAGAAGGGTAGCACATTATGTTTAAACCAAATGAGATATAGGATACGAAACTCAGACACGTCTCACAAATAGTGTTCCTGTGTCATACACGTATTATACGTCGGTGAAATGTCTAATTTGAAAGACATTTTCTTTTGTCAGTGACCTAATTTTAACATACTTCACCGTAATGTTAACAGAGACAAATACAATGCTTTTCTAAAAGTTATAAACTTGTAAACTTTTTTCATAATTTATTATTATGATTATTAAAATAATGAACAAATCTTATATGATGATTACTTTCTACTTTTTGATATTAGTTAGATGGATTATATTCATTTTTGTATTAGATGACAATATGTTTAGATTATCATATTTGATTAATCTTGTTTATAAATGATTTTGAGTGTATAGATATCGATTGTTAAATTAAATCATTCATAATAATATAATATATAGATATGTGTTTCCGTGTTCAACATTTTTGAGACTACCCATGTTAAAGTTTTCGTGTCATTATTTGTGCTATATAATCATAAAGAAAAAAGAAAAAAGAAAATATGATGTTGTAGTAAGAATAATTTGCTTTCCTAGAAGATGCTTCACCACCTTCCATTTTCAAGAAAAAAATAAATTATTATCATATATATATATTCATTGGACCATAGTAGCCTAATTAATCCCTATCTGCTATGCTGATTAATTAAGATCCGAATTAATTTAGGAAAAATCATGCATAACCAGCAGGCTAAGCTGTCAATGGAAGGTGCAGTTGTCATGCTCAACAACGTGGTTGGTTGGTTAGTTCTTTTCACTGAAGACATTCGTATTTATTATAGTGGAAAGACTATACAAGGATAGGCTGAAGTGTGTAACAACAAAAGTAACTGAAAACGCAATTGTGATTGTGAACGATGAAGGGTCTCTCATGCAAGTGGGTTGAATTTACTAAGGTTTTGTAGTGAGAATTTGGCATGAATTCCAACATTATAGTTCCATGTTCAATCCAGTGATAGAGAGATGTAGCATTTTGATTCCTTTGGACCATGTAATATGATGTTAGCAGAGTTGATGGTTGGCTTTGGCCTAGAACTTGAACGCAATGGTTAATGCACTCAGAAATCAGTGTCTCAACAATGCAGGGCTTCCCATGTGGCCCTGCCTAAGCCATGACCACTAGATAACGTATGTGTAATAAGACATAAAGTATATTCAATGCGCACCACTATTTAGGTTTAACCTGCACCACCTTCCTTCTTTTTACCATTACCATTGTTTCCCATCCCCACAATAATAAATTCATCTTATCAATAATATTCAATGACCCTTATCATATACGGTATGTCCGGCATTTTAGTGATCTGTCCTGCCATTTGTGTCTCTCTCAATGCCAAACTCCATGCTAATTTGTAGGACATCAATAACATCCATCCACAAGCACACATTCAACCACTTAAACCATAACTCCTCATACTTAAGGTCAACTATGTTCTATGGTTAAACCAATACCCACACAACTTTATTACCACCACCTTGTTGGATTTATCAAGAAAAAAATTCATGGGAAAAATAGAATATATAAGATCTGAATCCAATTATATAAGAGATTTTATATTGTATTCTACTTTTTCTTTTTTTTTATCCAATGTTGTGAGACCTAGTAGACTTGTACTTAAAATTCTAACACACCTTTTATGAATCTTAGAAAGATTTAACGAAGAAATACAATATCAATGAAATATGAATTCAACTCATATTCAACTTTTTCATATTCAACTTTTTCATCTATTATTAATGTAAGACATAAATTTAAAACTCTAAACCTGAACATTAAATCCTGAACATTAAACCCTACTTAGATAGATAAGTGTTAATTATATATTAATTGAATTCATAAAACGTATCTTTTTATCTGTTTATGTCCTTGTAAAACTGGACCATAGGAAAGTGAGGGATTTGCAGCAGTGTATAGAGAAATTTGAGAAAGGGGAATGATGGGAATGGATGTGATGGAAAAAGTAAGGTGGAGAAAGAAGGGATGAAAAATTGGATAGTTGTGTCGGTTTGTTTGTAAGGAAGTACGTACCATAACAGTAGCAGTTCTAGCACCATATGAAATGTGTATAAATAAAAAAAATAAATGTATTATTACAGTGGAAGGTAAGGTGTAGATGGGAAACCAGATAAACGGATGTCGCATTCCTTGGACAGAGGCTTCATGTTCTGTGAATGAGATGAATTGAAGAAAGAGATGGAATTAAAATTAGGGAGAGAGTCGAAAGGCCCACCATTTTCACCAAAATGCGGTGCTCAGAGGAGCAAATCAACGAAGGGGATGTTCTTTTAAGTTGATGGAGACTTAACCTTTACTTTGGCACATGAAGGCCATGTTACTCTTGCTTCCCAAAATCCACTTGCCAAGGCCCTGTTTCGCACATCATTCCAACCACTTGAAAACGCCCATCTTTACTCCTTTGCCTAATCTCTCATTTTCTTTTTACCTTCTAGGCCAACCAACCTCAACCCACAACACCCCTTTTTTTCCTTCTTTACTATCACACCAACCATTCTCACTCTTGTGTCAAATTCTAACTTCTTTCCATTTACTTTCCAAGTCAGTATAATAAAAACTGTTCCTTGTTCATACAAGTGCTACCAAGCACATGTCTTTCTTCTTGTGTGCTCTCCATACGTTTACGTAACTAAAATGAAGTTCACATCTTTCTTCTTATGTGACCACCAAATATTTTTATGTCAAGTTAAAGAAAGATGTGTTATAGAGAAAGCTAAGTTATGTTTCTGGTTTATATGTTTGGCTTCTTTTGTAGAGTGTGAGATGTGATCCCTTGTTTAAGCAAGATAATATATATTATGTAATCTTTTAGCAGGTAAAGAAAGCAGAAGCTCGTTCGAATAAGAAGAAAACATTAAATCTTTTCTTGATTATCTTAATCTTATGTAGGTTTATTCATTTATATGTTTTATTTTAATAAGAAAGCATTTATGAAAAAGCAGGGTAGTGACAAGTCAATTCCATGATAAAACTTGTTTGTTTCTACTAATTCTAAGACTCTTATCCTATCCAAAAACCTAAGCTTGTGTCCATCTTAAGATATATTGTGTTTTTTCTTGTTCTAGTTTATAATAATAATAATAAATACAAATGTTTATTACGTATGCATGAAATAGATTGAAATGTCGTTCACAGCTGGCACAACAAAAGCAAAGACTATGTCGATGACTGGCATAGTGCGAATTGAGATCCAGCTCTCAAGTCTTCTCTCGTATTAGATAATCATAATTTCACATTCACAAAGGTAGTTCTTTTTTTTTTAAACTTTCATTTCATACTATTTTTTAGAGTTAAATATTATATTAATTCCTTGTAAAAATAAACTAAAATTAGTTATTTTTTAAAATTTTGATCAAATTTAATTTCTCAATTTTAGAAATACATGAATTTAGTTCTTTTAATTAAATTGTGTTAAATTTATTTAATATTTTAAACGTGTTTCATGATAATATTTGAGTTGTTTATTCCGTTTGAAACATCAAACAAATTTAACAAAATTTGGTTAAAAGGACTAAATCCATATAATTTTGAAAGACTAAATTAATTCAAAATTTGAAAGACAGACTAATTCCAATTTTCAGTTAAAGTTAAGGAAGAAAAATATATTTAATTTTTATTTTTTTATTATCTTTTATTATATGTTTTTCTTTGCAAATATAAAAGTTCACTTTGTTTTAAGATCATTTTATTATTGTAATAGATTATGAAATGATAATTATTGGCGTGAATTTTTTTTCTTAAATTATTATCTGTACTGTTGAACGTACCAAAGGGCATTCCTTGGCTAACAATAGCATGCATTACTTTGTTGTACCAATGTACCTGCAAACTACCTACTTGGTAATTTTTGGTCTGGTGATTGTACCTGCTCAAAAGAACATGAATGTGGGAACCTGACTTAGAACTACAAAACCCACCAAAATAAAACAGCTGGAAGATGGATTTTCCCATTAACGGCAAGCCCTAAGGTCTAGTCGTACCATATTACCCACCCAAACCCACTCAAATGTATGTATGTTATGCCAGCCTTTGAAGGGACCCTACCTTCCCTCAATATCCACTTCAATGCATTGCCATTTCAAAACATTTAGTATAATGTTTTCCTCCTATAACTCAAACCTACACTATTTTCATCATTCCACTTACTCAACACCTCCACCACTAATCTATTCACTCTTTAACATGTGCCTATTTCAACACCTTTTCATACCTTCCGAAAAACTGGGTTTTCAACAACTAGGGTTTCAGTAGGCTATCATGGAGCTTGTCCCCATGTTCAATTTGCCCATTCTGAACTCAAATATTCTTAGTTATTAGTTCTGCTTTCAATAATTATGAAAAATTAATCAATAAGTATGATTGAAGGCATAATACTACTCCATGATTTTGTTTGAGATTCAAATTAAAATAAATGTTTGTTATCTTTTACAAGATTCAATTCATTACTCTCTCTCTTTTATTAATTGTTTTTCAACTAAGATATTGCTGATGAAACAAAAGGGAGGTTATATTATGCTCTGACACAAAGAAGGTATTGCTGATAATAATTTTAAAACATATAATTACTTTATCACAAATAAAATTTAATGGATATCCATCAAATCTATTACCGAATAGTAGGATTCTGTCAAGTCAAGTTTAAAAATATATTTGACAAACTTATTAAGAAATGCTTAATTGAATTGCTTATTTGATCTTGTCATTAATTGCTGTCAACATGATATATCTATTTTTTTTTATTCAGATGATATATCTAAATTTATAGGTATATTGAATATACGTTATAATAAATGAGAAATACTACATTTTCTAATCTTTTATGGTTAAATCATACACATTTGGCCGCTTCTGTTTATTGGCAGAGGTACACTACTCTAAAATTACAACATCGTTGACAAAAAAAAAAAAAACGAAACAAGTTACAATACAATTGAAGAAACAACTAGCTGATTAGAAGCACACAATCATCCCATTCTTCTGCTCCTTCAGTCATTACAAAAAGAGCCACCAAAATCCTAATTGTACATCTACTGGTCAGAAGAAGATTTAAACTGATGATGCTGTCCATCTATCAAGTTTATCTGTCGTCTGAGTTTAGCAATATGTGCTTGAACCTGAATTTGGAAGCACAATATGAGTTTAGTCACAATTTTCTTACTACTTTAAGATGATTGAACAATCAAAATCTACAAGAAAAGTTAAAACATGCTCATAATTAACCAACAAGAAAAAAAAGATTCAACCACATCTTTCTCAGGTCCCCCTTGTGACTCACTACCATAGATATACAAGTAACAAGTTAATCAACAGCTTATGAAGTGCATACAAGGAAAGGGACTGTAATACAGACTTCAATTCAACACACTGACAAAGGTCAGTGATTTGGAAAAAAAAAAGTTCTTCTAACAAGTGCGCTCTCAAATTATATACTTTAGTCCTGTCATGTTTATTATTATAAGATTACTCTATGATGTTCATTCTAAATATTCATGCCCCACATAGAAAATGATTAGAACATATAGAACCCACATATGTTGATGATAATGGATTGTTAATTAAATCGTTAAATGATGAACAAGTAGGAGTGATGGAACATGATAGCGATTGAATAAAACTAGAATAATGTTAATCAGCATATAGACCATCGTATCTGTCTTCTGTCCCCTCCCCTCCTCCTTCCCTTCGGTTGGCTTTGAATTAAATTATTTAATTACAACCCGGAATCCCATACAAGCACATATCAGTACATACAACAATGTAAATTAGGAAAAACATTTCTTCTTTCTATTCTAATACTTCAAAGGCACAGTTATTTTGAGTTCAACTAATCCAAAAAAAGGGCCGTAAACATCATACAAACAAAATAAACTCCCAAGCATAGATCATTAGTTTAAGTCTCTTGATGGATGAATCTGAAGTACATGTTCTGAAAAGCAGAAAATTTTCAGGAAAAGAAATCTACAAAAATCCTCATACATATTCCTTTTTTTGATCAAACATGAACCTTGCATCAAGATCATAAATCATGATGCTACTGCTATAACATTTCTCTATACAGAACTATCAGGTGTATCCATAATTTGGATTGCTAAGGTTTTTTACTATATACAAGTGACCAAGTATGATGCAAACTTTCTACTTTGTAACATGTAAGCGATGCTTGCTGTCACGGCTCATTTTAATCCATGACTATACCATTAAGGCATCAACAATCGACAATCGATTTGACATCCAAAAATATTACATACTTTAAATATGATAAAATTATTGTCATACATACCTGCTGTCGAGCTGCCGCAAGCTGTAAGAGCTCATCTGCTTCTGAGAAATTCGTGAACCATTGACTTAAAGAATGATCTTTAGTATCACCTTTCCTCCTTTTACTTGCATCCTCAACAGGTACTGCATTTACAAGTTCTTTCAACTCAAGCATGGAAACAGGAGAGCTGCAGATAACAGGGGGTAATTGCTACACAACATACCAGGAGGAGGCAATGTAAGCCCAGCAGGTAATCTTGGTAAGTTCACAGCTGGATGACTCTGCAAACGAGCTAAAAAGGCCTCCGAAGGATCAGGGAAAACTATCTCATCATAAAACTCCACAACAACAGGCTTCTTTGCAGACATGGAACTGTTTTCATCCTCTGGATACAACTTCAAGTGATGATATCTGTATATATATCACTCTTCAATAGAATACAAGGTTCAGAAATTATTTTTACATTCACATAAAATAGTTTTCAATCTGCATGACTAATAACAAAGGAAACGGGGGGTTGTATTGTCATCTAGTATATGGTTAGATAATATTCAAGCACTTGGGCTATATATAACAGCACACTATTACCAAACTTTGCAGTTAGCAAAATAGATGTTATTTATATAGTCATCCAAGCTTATCATTGATAATAATGAAGCACTCCAGCCATATTGCTCTATCTATCTAACTAAACTTAGCAGGGAATAGAGCTGCACTCTTGCAGAATTTCAGAAGCATAAGCAAGTTGTAGACGGTTGAAACATGCCAGAAAATAGTAGACATTTTGCATACCATAAAAAATTTCAAGCATACTTGAACCTCAACACTGAACTAAGAAATCGGAGCATCAATAATATTTTTTTTTTTCCTGGAAGCAGGCTACAGGAAACTAAATTCAAAGCAGTAACCAACAACTCACAAGTTCAAAGGCTTGTCACAAACATCACTGTGAAAATAAAGTGTGATGGCAACTTCAAATTCCCCCCATCCTGCCTCTGAGAGTTCAAAAGGCGGTGACTCCACAACACGGGTGGGATTATTGAAACTAGAGTGCAACTGAAAAACAACACGTTTTATTATCGCCCCAAGATCCTCATTGGTTGCTCCACGAACATATACTGTCCATTTATGCGACTGATACCTTACATAACATAAACATGGCGACTTTCTCAGCTTTAAAATCCATTTTAGTGACTTCAAGCAAAACATTATATCAGGTAGAGGCAATGTAGGATACTTACTCGCTAGCCTTTTTCCCAAGCCAAAATGCTATGTTTCCATACACTATTGGAACGCTTATTTCCACATCTTTGAGTTTCTTACCCAGGTTCTACACAAAACCCATAAATGGTTATACTTTTAGAATGATCAATACAAAGAACCTATTTAGTAAAACATACAGAGGAATTTGTTTTGACTTTGTATCATATGATATTCTAAAATCACATTTGCTGTTCTGAACATTGACTTTAAGATCCTTGTAGTGTGCTATATAATAGCTGCAAATCAAAGTTTCGAATTTGAATCAATGACGGAAACAAGGTGTTATCTTTACGCAGTCCCAAAGGCGCAGGATTTGTGGGAAATCGCTATTTTGGCGATTTGGAAAACGAGGTTGCTGGTTTTATCCGAATTCGAATCGAAACAAGGTTACCTTCTTATCGTTGTCATCAGATTTGCCCATTTTGGTTCGCTGGGATTTGGGGGTAGGACCACTTAATTCTGGCTGATCTTGACCGTGCTTTTTCGAAGATGAGCTGATGGTCATAACAATCAACGACCTCGTCTCAAAAGTAGAAGCTCAATCTGAGCATCTAGTTTTAGGGTTCGTATGCTCCTCTGCCAAAATTGTGAAGCACTATCGTGGCTTTTACGACGTCGTTTCTGAGTCAGTAGAACCACCTACGGAGCCCAACCCAATACCATCGTGGGCATAAGTTTTTTTTCATATGTAGATCTATTCAGGGATTACAATTTCCACCTTTGCTTCCTGCACCCCCAGAATTTATTCTTACATCTCTTAATTTTTTAAAATAACCATTTTATCTTTCCTAAAGTAATTTCTGAATTAAATATTTCTGAAATTTTGTAGAGAAAGTTTTCTGAAATTTTCAAAATATGATTTTTGAAACGAGATTTATGAAATATATTTCTAGAGTGTATGAAATTTATTTTGAAACAAACTTTTTATAATAAGATTTTCAGAGTAAGCTTTCCAGAATGTATACAAAATCTTTCAGAACAAGTTTTGTGAAATAATTTTTTCAGAATAAATTTTCCTAAACATATGAAATACGTTCTAGAAATAACTTTCCTGAATAAACTTTTTTTCTGCATTCTCTTCTTTCCTTTTCTTTACTACGACGATTATGGAAGTACTCTGATACAGTAATATTAATATTTAGTCTTTTTCTGTTAGTGTAAGGATATAATAAAGAAAAATATTTTTAGTCTTTTTTTATACTATATGGTGCAGCTAATAATTATTATGAAGGTGGTGCAAGCAGCTTACATGATTTTTCCTGCACAACACTATATGTGATAAACAAAAATATCATTTCGTACAATGAATACAGAGGATAAATAATGTTTCGAAATGCATAATTAAAAAAATATAAAATATATTTGGAATTATTCAATTCAGAATAAGTCAATAACCTTTTGAATGATTGTTGCATAGTAATAGTAAAATACACTTTAGATTTTGAAATTCTTTTAAGGGTCAAAAATAAATTTTTAAGTCTAATTTAATTCCAATAGATTTTTGTTAGTTATATATTTTAAATTGATTTTATTTTTAATCATGTTAAATTTTTAATATCTCTAATAAAATAAGTGCAAATAATAACTATTAAAAGCTAATATCCTGATATATATATGGACTGAAATTTGATAATGGTACTGTTGTATATATATTGGAGTTCATTGTGATTTGGTGAAAGCTAAAAGTGATCAAACAATGTTCTGTGTTGCACCTTAATTCAAGCAACATGTTTCAAGTATACAAGATAACAAAACTGAAATCTTTGCATAAAAGAAAGTCCCTTCTGTACAAATATGCCTCATCTGATCTATCTGTCTCCAATTGCTTGTTTTACAAATCATTCAAGCAAGAGGTAACGTTTAGGAACTCATCCTCCTGACATGGAATTGTGAGACCACCTGTTGGATGATCATACCCAAATTCTTCTTCTGTCCGACTCAGTAATTCTTGAAATGAAGGTTGGTTCAAGTATGATACAGGAATCACAAACCGCTTCAATTTGTCTCCAACATAGACTGCAAGATAGCCTCTAGGTACCTCACCACCCTTGGAGACTGCTTGGGTTGTCGAAAATGATGTCCATCTAATAATACCTGCTATGCGGAAACCCATTGTTGATTGCTCCACACGACAAACTGATGCCAAAGAAATATTGTAAGAAAGGAATATCTGAAATCTGGTGTTTGAGGACTGAATGACTTGTGTTGTTTGAAAACTGGAAAGCTGTTTTATATATAGCTGCCAATGGCCTAAGCAATCCAATAGCACAATGAATGATTTTTGGAGGAGCTATGATGTAGTCGACCGAGAGACAAGGGATCACATGGTATTGTCTCAGAGATATTGGCCAACAGAATTACAGGTGAAACCTAATGCTAGTTCATTCATTGTGCTGTAGCTATTTCAAGGATCGACAAGCTGTAGACATCTCACGTGTTTCTTTAAATAAATGACAACGCCATTGATATATGTTCTATCTACCAACTGATATCAGAGTCTAAGTAAGCAACTTGTAAACCATGAGAGGTCTCAATCGGAATTGGAGGCAAGAACAGAACTGAAATTGAATACATGATCTTGAGTTACTAGGAACCACACTTTTTTGTGTACGTTAAATTTAAAACAACACCATGTGAACTTTCATACATGAAGTTTGCGGTCCCCTCCACCCCAAATAAGTGTCAATATAATTCTGTAATGGGGTAATTGATGCAGAAGGTTGGCTTGTATTATATGTCATAACATGTTACTATGATTCATGGGAGAGTCCTGTCAAGACATTGCCATATGACCTTGTCTCTCAGTTGGTCCCATGACTACTATCTCATAACCTTCCTTCACCAATAATTCAAGTATCCTACTTACCCATTCTTTTATCTATATATTCATGGTTGAAAGCATGCTAGAACCAACACCTACCCTTTACTTTCTGAAGCATTCTAAATTCACAAGCTCAAACTTTCAACAAGTGTCTTTTAGACCATTTTCTACTGAAGTCCCTGAAAACACAAAACAACAATGGGTTTTCGTCTACCTGGTATTAGAAGGGCATCTGCAAATCAAGCATCTTCAAAAGCTGTGGAGGTGCCAAAGGGCTATCTTGCAGTCTATGTTGGAGAAAAAATGAAGCGGTTTGTGATTCCAATATCATACTTGACCCAACCTTCGTTCCAGGACTTGTTGAGTCAAGCTGAGGAAGAGTTTGGATATGATCATCCAATGGGTGGTCTTACAATTCCCTGCAGTGAAGATTTCTTCCAAGAAATAACTTCACGATTGAATAAGCTATAAATTTGTACTGTAGAAGACAGACGTAGATTTGTAGATACATTTTGTACAATAGGCACCTGTCGAATTGTTTGGATCCCCTTTTTGAGAAATATGAGAAATGAAAGATCATTAGAAGGACAAGTTTGTTCCATTTTTGTTTAATGAAAATGAATTCAACAATTTAGTCTCTCCTCTGTATATTTTGTTCTTTAGTTACTTTTACAACTTTAACTTCATCCTGGATGATCAGGGTTGCTATAAGAAATTAGTAACTTGGTTGTCCTGATAAATTTGAACGTATGAATATTGAATAAAAAAATTCATACAAATAAAAACTAATTGATACATCATTGTATTTCTTTTGGAGATATGATATATTATTTGTATTATAAGTAAATATTATATCTATCGCTGAATAACATAATAAAGGATATACAAATTTATGTGATTTTTTATAATATATGATTATAAAGATAGTATGAACCTATTCAACTGTTTGGGTTAATATTTTGTGTCTAAGTGTGACGGGTCTAAGTGTCTACAGAAGTATGAAAGAGCAATCAATGAACAGACATTTGGTTTTACATGATCAAATCTCCTTTGATTAAGTAGTTACTTCATTGGCTATTCATTTCGGGAAGTGGGTTTTGCACTCTGATACAATTTGATCTTAGGATCATGGAGAAATATTTCATATTTGAAACGAAGTTAATCACTATTAAAAGGTGAAAACCTGATAAGCACAATCTAAAATTAAATAATTGTAGTATTGTGTATATCATGGTTCGTTTAGACAGTCATCATGTGGCACTTCAACCAGGAACTAAATGAGCCTTAAGTTGAAAATTCTAGCCACAAACTGTTTCAGGACAAATGTATTGTGGCTTCCTTGTTTGGCTCAAGGATGAGTATTGAAATTGAAACAGGAAACAGTAACAACCAATATGAAGTTTTGTTAATATGTCCAATAGAGCTTCTCTACTTAATCTATAGTAATATATGCTGTTAGCCTGTTGTATATCAGAAGAATTTTCATAATCACATTAAAATTCATTGGTATGTGGGGGAAAGAAAAAGGTGTTTAAACAATATCTAGTTCTGTATTCTCATTATGGAACTTGTTTCTATTTCCAATGGATTTACTCAAGAAAAGAAAATGAAAAATATTTGCAATAAAAGGAAGTGCCTTCTATACAAATTTGCCTCATCTAATCTACTAACTCTCCAATAGCATGATTTAATGCTAATTCAAATGAGAGATAACGTTTATGAACTCCTCCTCCTTGCATGGAATTGTGAGACCTCCAGTTGGATGATCATATCCAAATTCTTCTTCTGACTGACTTAGCAATTGTTGAAACGAAGATTGATTCAAATATGATACAGGAATCATGAACCGCCTCATCTTATCTCCAACATAGACTGCAAGGTAGCCTTTTGGGACTTCAAGTCCCTTGCGAGTTGTTTTTGCAGTAGAAAATGATGCTTGTCTAATGATAGCTGGAATGCGGAAACCCATTGTTTTTGTTGATCCACAAAGAAATAATATGCTGAAGTAATGTCAAAAGACTTGTATGAGTATGAGAAATAACTACTTCAATTCTGATGCTTGAGGATGCAAGAAATAGTGTATATATAGTCCCTAATGGGAACTCTTCAACTGCAATCTAATTCCACAATGAATGATTGACAAGGACTTGATGGGGTCAAGGGAAGGACAGGGGATCACATGGTATTGTCTTAGAGACCTCTTTCATGGATAAGTTGTAGGGCATAACCCCACATCACTACCTTCTGATATAATGGCCAACAGAATTTCCCACTTGAAACTAAATGCGTCTGCAAAGCTGAAATCTATCTACATCAATGATTTATAGACATGTAGTAGACATACTTTAGACATCTCACATGTTTCTTTAAATAAGATTATAGTGCTGTTGATATATATGTATATATATATATATATATATATATATATATATATATATATATATATCTACCATGTACCAACTAATATCAGGGTGACATAAGCAACCTGTAAATGTTGAGGCTTGAGCTAGCTCTGAATCAGTGGAGATAAGAAGATATCCAACATAGAACATATGATCATGAGAGACACTGTGAACCACATATTTTATGTATGCCAAATTATAAGCAACACAGCATGAATTGTGCATCAATGATGTTTTCGCCCCCCAACAGCCTCAATAAGTGTGACATATGACATGATTCAATTAATCTTTCTTTCATGGATACATGTTATGTTGATTCTTAGTATAAATCCTCAAAGACAACACCATATTCCTTGTCTCTTATTTGGCCCCATTACTTCTATCTCACACCCTTCCTTCAACAATAATTCATGTGTCAAGTGGTTTCTTACATATCCTTCTATCTATATATATTCAAGGCTACAAGCATTTAGGACTCAAATTATTCACTTCTCAAAGCATTCAAAGATTCAAAAGCTTGTTTTGAAGACTTTTCTCAAACCATTCTCTTCTCAAGTTTCTAACACATCAATACAGATATGGGTTTTCGTTTACCTGGTATCAAAAAGGTATTATTTGCAGCCAATCAAGCATCTTCAAAAGCAGCGGATGCACCAAAGGGCTACCTTGCAGTCTATGTTGGAGAGAAAATGAAGCGGTTCATGATCCCTGTGTCTTACTTGAACGAACCTTCATTCCAGGATTTGCTGAGTCAAGTTGAGGAAGAGTATGGCTATGAGCATCCTATGGGTGGCCTCACAATTCCTTGCAGCGAAGATGTCTTCCAACATATCACTGCTTGCTTAAATGGACAATGAATCTTACAACTTCGGAGGCTAACACACTAGAATTGACAATTTTGTAAATTAGGCATCTTCTCAACTTGTACAGAGCTCCCTTTCTCAAGAAATAGGGAAATGAAAAATCATCAGATTGAAAAAAACACAATTTTTTATGCTTATCGAGAATGGATTTATTGTTGAAGCATCTTCTCTGCATTTTATGTTTGTTTGTTACTTTCTTCATTTCCCGTTACAATCACACTTGATTGCTACAGAGAAAAAGAAACTAGACTTCATTTTAGCAAGTTTAAAAGCAAGAACAGAACACATAATTCCTAACTAGGGCAAGGGAAATTTATATATACACACATATATATAATTGTTAATCTGTTTCTTTTTCATAGATATATGTTCCTTTTAATTTGGGGTGCTTGTATAAACGGATTAACCTTTTCGTAATAGGATATGATTATTCCATGGATAGATTATAGATTGAGTGGGTAGTAAATGTTAAACTCTAGCAGACTGACATAGATCAGTATAGAAATTTTGTAACACAGGCATCTTAAGTTGTAAAATTATCCCTTCCTAAAGAAATTGGGGCATTACCATTAATTAGACTGAAAAAAATTCCTCAACAAAAGATCTTACAGTAAACTAATCATCGAAATTAGTAACATTCATTCCTGCATATATTTTGCAAAATTGGTTGTTCAAACTAAATACTAATCCATGTCAGTATCTTTGTCCACAACTATTCAAGAGATAGCTGACATGATATTTAAGAAGAGATCTTCTCTGCAAGGAATTGTAAGGCCTCCCATGGGATGATGGTATCCAAATTCTTCTACCGTTAAGCTTAGCAAGTCCTGAAATGAAGGTTGGTTACCGCTTCATTTTTTCTCCAACATACACTGCAAAATACCCTTTTGGGACCACTTTACCATTTGAAGCTGCTTGTCTTGCTCTTCTAATACCATGTAAATTGAAACCCATGGTTTCTCTTGATTTTTACTCAGACACAACTACAGAATGATTTTCAAGAACTTGTCTGACACAGAAATACTTCAAGCTTGATACTTTAGCTGAGAGTGCAATAATGAGTATATATAGTGCCTGTGTAGACAACATTGAATTGAATGGTTAATGGACTATGTGAGGGACAAGGTTTCATGAAACATGTGTTGTTGTCTTATAGGTCATCATCAATATTTACTAAAGATTGTAGAGCTCATGACCTACTTTGTACACAGTTATTTATTAAAAATGAAAGAGATTTGTGCAGAGAGAAATCCAATGATTTTAGCCAATGTAATGCTGAGACATCTCACATATTCACTTTCTCATACAAATCCCTTGGTCATTTCATGGATTAGTCAAAATAAAGTATGCATCGTTACAATGGTTTTATGACAGCTAAAAGAAAATGACTTCCACTCTTAATAATTATCGTTGCATTAGCTGTCTCCAATCAAAATCAATGCAATTCTTATCATAACAGCTTTCTCTGCTCACCCTTGTCAAGGATACGGAAAGTACAATACAATATATAATTTAAGGATTGGTCCATATTGATATTTATAATTATTATTATTAATTATAGAGTAATTTTGAACCAATTACAGAATGACACATAGATAATATTAAAATGTTGTCAAAAAAATGTTATCAATTAATGAAGATTGAAACATTGTTATAAGGTGAGATCTAGAGAGATGAAAACCGGACCGAGAAGGAACGAATTTTATTATCCATTTTTATGTCAGAAGTAAAAGTTCATCCTATTCCCATCCTTATACTTAAGGAAATATTGTCTCATCCCAGTTTCACCGGACAATGGATATCATTTCTTTAATATTTTAATATTAATTAATTAATTACTATAAAAAATAAAATCAGGACAAAGAAAACATGAAATTATCAAATATTTATTATAAAAATATAATTTTTCATTTTTTTAATGTCAAATATTAGAAAGAAAATAATAATTATATAAATTTTAAATCAAAATACCAAATAACAATTATACAAAAGTAAAATAATTATATAAAATATTACTCAATTATAAATAAATAAAATATCATGATAATCAAAATATCAATTAATTTTACAACTTTGGTGAAAGAAAGTTAATAGAGTTATAAAATATTTTTAAAAGATTATAAAAAAAAATATTCAAGTTCAAAAGTATTTCAAATGTTTCTATACTTTTTTTCTCTCTAAATTATAATAAACTATCTTTTTTAAAAACTAATTAATAAATATTATAATTCACCATTTAAATGAAATTGCACAGAGAAAAATTACTAAATTAATAATAATTTAAATTTAGACAATTTTTTTTATCTTTTCATCATCTGATTTCATAAAAATAATATTAAATTATTATATTATAATAAATGAAACACCTTTACATAACTATTATGTTAAAATTACATTTACGAGAATGAATTAGAAAATTAAAACAATTATATAAAAAATTACTAAAACAATATTTTAAATGATAAAAGATAAAAAACAAATAAAATTGTTACATGTACAAGTGATAAAGTTGTGCCTTAAAAGCAATTTGATACACATTGAAGTTGTTAAAAGAAATGTATATATATGATAAGAAAAAAAAACCTTGGATACATGATTTTTTTTTTCCAGATGTTAAATTAGTCAAACCGTTAAAAAATAATAAAAATTATTTTAACAAAACAAAATGTTTTTTAAATGAAATAAAAATTAAATATAAAAAGACAAGATTTTGTATTAGAGAGTAAACTTTATACGTTGAGAATCAAATATTTTCATGTGAACAAAATAAATAATGAATAAATATAGTAGAAATCATGAAGATCTAAAAAGTATTTGATTCACTGAAATTTGTTAATACACCGTTTGAATATAATCTTTAAAAAAATGTATAATCAATATAGTTATAAGAGGGAAAATACATTGGAGAAACGATATATCTAGTCTTCATACCCATTGAAAAAAATTAAATATTAAGAACTATATATGTACTCAATCAATGCGGATATCCCATTAAACTAAGAACGAATTTGGACAAAATCTATATAGATGGATTTATTTGTCATTCCTAATCTAAAGTTGACAAATCAATGGATTCAAATTGCCTAAAAAATAAGTTGGATCATACGAAAATTTTTTTCTATTGACAACTCAATTTTTACATTCTTCAATTGAGTCTTTGTTATTTATTTTTCTATTAATCGGTATTATCTTGTTCTGTCATGTTGCTTACTTATTTCCATGTATTAAGACTCGTGAATGTTAAGTTATTTGGATAATATAAAAATAATAATGCAACTAATATAAAATAACAAGTGATTTTCTATTATTGGAAACATAATAACTTTATCCAACGCTTTAGATGTTATCTAACATCAATTGACCATTTTAGCTTTCAATGAAAACTGTGTTGGATAACTTTTCCAACACATTACATGTTATCCAAAATGTTTTCAATGTTTGATAACATTGACACATTTTCAATGAAAAAAATGAACTTCGCTTCGCTTTGTGTTTGTGTTTGTGTTTATGTATGTGTGTATCTGTTTCCATGGGTGTTTATGTTTGTATGTATGTGTGTCTGAGTGTGTATGTGTGTGTCTTGTTGTATCTGTGTGTTTGTCTATGTATGTATGTATCTATGTGTGTTTATGTCTGTGTGTATAAAAATGATTTTTGGTCTAACATAGGATCGGATCATTATTGTTTTTGCCTATTTAAAATCTAGGTCAGGTTTGTACCAATTTTTCTTGTGGTGCTTACCTTTTGAATTTAAACAGAGTAACTTATAAAAAAAAAACACTACAAAACACAATATTAGTTAAATATTTCCAAGTTTTGAAATCGAGCTAGAGATGCTCCAACCATAACTACATACACTGTTAGCAAACACTCATTAGTTGAGTCGTTCACTTCTTTTTCATTGGAATCATAGAATTTGATCTGTCATAAATTGTAACACATTTATAAGCGGAGTATCTCTGTCTCAAATACTCGCATATCATGATGTTCTTCCATATTGTTACCGGTGCCTTTAATTCCTATTTTTTCTTCAAGGGTTGTCAGCTTTATAAATGAAAACTGTTCTTCCTTAATCTCCTTTTACCATAGGATTAAGAAAAAAGCTTTCAATTTTTCTTTTATAAAGAATTTAAGACATCCAACATATTTTTTTCAACATAAATGAAGAGAAAGTGTGAGACCAAGGTTCATGTACCAAATATCTCATTCAAATGAACATTTTTATACAATTGCTCAAGATAACAAAAATGAGAGAGAGAACATCTTTTCAAGACAAGAAACTTTGATACAAAAATGTGTCAAAATTAGTCTACATCGATCTAATTCAGTTTCATCTCCATAGGATTAACACCTATTCAAGCGAGAAGTGGTATTTAAGAACACATCTTCTCTGCAAGGAATTGTGAGACCACCCATTGGATGGTGATACCCGAATTCTTCCTCAGCTTGACTCAACAAATCTTGAAATGAAGGTTGGTTCAAATATGATACAGGGATCACAAACCGTTTCATTTTCTCTCCAACATAGACCGCAAGGTAGCCCTTTGGCACATCCAAGACTTTTGAAGATCCTTGTATCGCAGCCAGGGTTGCCTTTCTGATACCAGGTAACCGAAAACCCATTCTTATGATACTTTGGAAGAGAAAGTTGAGAAAAGATAGTTGTAAATAAGATGCTAGTTTTTGATGTTCAAATGCTGTAGGTTGTGACTTATTTTTTGTTGCTCTATATGCTTGCAGCCATCAATATATATATATATATATATATATATATAGAGAGAGAGAGATGAAAAGTTTGTAAGAATCGTTTGATACTTGAATGAGTGAGGGGAAAATGCTGCCAATCATGGGACCAACAGGGAGACAAGGACATATGGTGTGTCCATGAAGGATTTTCTCAGTGATCAATATGACATGTTATAGAAGATAGTACAAGTCTCATGTTTCAAACAGAATCCAATTGAAATAAAGTGGATGTATGATCTCTCGCTATTGTTGCCATATAATTCATCAGCCAAAATGTATCATCCACCTGTGCTTCAACATCAATCCACGTGAACAAAACATGGCTAAAGCATGTTTGCAAAAATATGGAATATGGATTAATGCATAAATAGACCTTACACACTTGTATCCTACTTTATGCTTAACATACCGAAGACAGTACCACATGATATTTCGTATGTTACACACTCCTGGCTTTAGCAGTCACTTTTTCTCCATTTTCTGGAGAATCTTAAGCTATACATACACTAACTGACTACCCTTTTGCCTTCTCTAACTTGTAACAATCATCACCAAATGTTTGAGTAACAATGACAATTAATTGAATTTCTAATTGTTTCTTTTTGTCCATAACTATGTTCTCTTCTCCTCCAATTATGGTAGACAGTATTTAAAGGTTGCTTGCTGTTATGTTAAAATAAAAGAGGACTCTAAGAGAAGCATCAATTTATTTGTGACAGGTTTGAACTTTTTTTAAGTTTTATACACTTACAGAAGTAAAATTAAAATTCTTGGCCCGAATCGTATATGAGGTTCACCCCTGCCAACTGTCAAAGGCTTGCTATAATGGACTTAATACATGAAGGTTTATTGTTTCCACTAATTTCATTGTGAAGCACCCATGGCTAAACAAATTTTATATTTATTTGACATACTTTTTAAGTTTATCTATATTAAGATTTAGCCATAATTCATCACTTTAAGTTTACCAGAAATAATTGATCAATGCATTATTTACAAGATTTCTGGGCTTACGATGAACAACTGAAAGCAAATTAGAGATGGTTCACACAGATAGACTTCTATTTTTCGTATTTGACCTTTTCTCTTCATTTTCTTTTACATCAATCATTTAATTTAAAGCTTATCTTATAAATTTGTTGACTATACATTTATTTCAGTTTGATACATTAATAGTTATTTGATTTAAATAAATCTATTTAACTTTTTAGTGAATTAATTTCTTATGCAGATTGATAAACGAACTCAAAATGTGAGAAAAAGGTTAATGTAAGAAACTTCTCATTCGGATGAATATATCTGTACTCTTTGCTATTAAGATAACAAAACTGTTGGAAAGAAACTGTTACAAAAATGGATCAAGTTTAGTCTACATCTATGTCTGTTTCATCATCATGGAACTAGCACCTATTCAAGCGAGAGGTGGTATCTAAGAATACATCTTCTCTGCAAGGAATTGTGAGACCACCCATTGGATGGTTATACCCAAATTCTTCCTCAGCTTGACTCAACAAATCTTGAAAAGAAGGTTGGTTCAAATATGATACAGGGATGAAGAACCTCTTCATTTTCTCTCCAACATAGACTGGAAGGTAGCCCTTTGGCACATCCATGGCTTTTGAAGATGCTTGAATAGCTGTAAGAGACATCTTTCTGATACCAGCTAAACGAAAACCCATTATGTTTTGATACTTTTGACGAGGAAGATGTGAAAAAAAAGGTTGTAAGTAAGACACTAGTGTTTGAAGTTCAAAGGCTTTAGGTTGTGAATGATTTTTTTGTTGTCCTAAAATGCTTGCAGCGATGAATATATATATAGATATGATGAAGGTTTCTGTAGGATATCGTTGGCTACTTGAATGATTGAGAGAAGAGCTATGAGATAAGAGTCATGGGACCAACAGGGAGAGAAGGGCATATGGTCTTGAAAGGCTTTCTGAGGGATCAATGTGACATGTTACTTCAAAGTGAATCCCCTTGAAATAAAGTGAATCAACCTTTCAAATTGTATGATCTCTTGCTATTTGTGGCCTTATAATTCATCAGCTCGAATATACCATCCAACTGTTCTTCAAGATCAGGCCACGTGAACAAAACATGCCCAAAGCATGTTTCCAAAAATATGGAATACCAATTAATGCATGAGGAGACCTTAGGTTATCAATTAGGCACGACTCATTTGGTTACAGGCCATGCATGTGAAGGCATTATGTTGGCCATCGTTTGCTAGGTGGGGTTACCTACTTTATGCTTGATAGAAGTACTGAAGATGCCACCATGTGATATCTCATATTTACACCCTCCTTTTCCTTAAATTGTCCTTTTCTCAAAAACTTTGGTTTCTAGAGAATCTTAAAATCTTAAAAACTATATATAGACCATCCTTTGCTTTCACACGCAACACAAGCAATTGGCATCCTCAAGCATAAAAAATTAGGTTCATTCTTTGCAAATTTGACGTTATTTTCTTTGTTAAAACAAGCACAAAATATGTTTTTTCATTTACATAGGCATTATTCACAGCTAGCCAAGCACCTCTAAAAGAACAAAAGTACTATCCTGCAGTATATGTCAGAGAGAAGGAAAAGCAGTTTCATGATTTTCATATCAACTTGAACCAACCTTCATTCCTATACCTACTGGGTCAAGCCAAGGAAGAGTTTGGACATGATCATCCCATAGGTGGCCTCACAATTCCTTGTAGCGAAATGTCCTCAAGTGTACAACTTCTGGCATGAAGGGACAAATCTCATACTTTTAGGAAACTGACACAGATTTGTAGAGCCATTTTGTACAATTGGCAACTTCTCTAACTTCTAACAATTATTACCATTTTTTGAGTAATGGAAACAAATTGAGTATCTAAGTGTTTCTGTTTACCGATAGCTATGTTCTGTTCTCCTGCAATTAAAATGTAGACAGTATTAGAAGGAAGAGCTAATATTTGTTTGGGACAATTTTAAAAGAATTTAAGTTCTATACACACATTCGGATCATACACGAGATTTCACTCATGTCAACTGCTGAAACAGTTAAAATGAGTTTAATATGAAGGATTATTGTTGCCATTAATTTCAATGGACAACATCCATAGCTAAAAAAATTCACATTCATTTGACGTATGGTTTGTTTATCTATATAAAGATTGTTGTATGAAGATCACATAATCTCAATTTGGTAAGAAAAAGAGATCTCCTATTCTGGTTGTTTGATCAGTTAAATAGAAATCACAGAAGGAAGAAAAAGTGGTCCAATGATTATATGAATACAGATACTTTTCTATTTTCCTTCAAAATAACAGGGTAATATCTTGCAGTGTATGTTGGGGAGAAAAAGAAGCGATTTTTAATCCCCTTTCCGTACTTGAACCGACCTATATTCCAAGACTTATTGAGTCAAGCCGAAAAAGAGTTTGGATATCATCATCCCATGGGTAGCCTAACAATTCCTTGCAGTGATGATGTCTTCAAACATATAACTCACTGCTTGAATGAACAATGAATTTCGCACTTTAGGATATCGACATACATCTGTAGAGACATTTTTGTACAATAGGCTTCTTCTCTATCAAATAAAAATCATGAAATTTTGAGCAACGATGATGATTCCAATTGCTAACTCTTTTGTTTATCATTACAATGTTCACTTCTTCTCCCTGCAATTAGAATGGTAGACAATACTAGAAGGTTGTATGTTCCAACAAAAAGACTTGATTATTCTAACAAATTCCTCAACCTAACAAACCCAGATCTGCACAATCAGGGCAGGGCAGAGCAGAGAAATGTATGAGGGATGGATTTTTAACTATTTCTTATTCAGTAATTATGTAGATCAGATTCATAGCAAATGTGAGAAAAAACTTCGTGGAGATAACTTATCATTCAGATTAAATTTCATTTAAAAATTCAGACATCAAACATGGAGAGGGAAATAATCTCAAGGTAAGAAACTATGATACAAAAATGTGTCAAGTATATGTCTACATCTAAGTTAGTTCCATCTTCATGCAGTTAGCAGCTATCGAAGCGAGAAGTGATATCTAAGAACACATCTTCTCCACAAGGAATTGTGAGACCACCAGTTGGATGGTCATAGCCAAATTCTTCCTCAGCTTGACTCAACAGATCCTGAAATGAAGGTTGGTTCAAGTATGACACAGGGATCATAAACCGCTTCCTTTGATCTCCAACATAGACTGCAATGTAACCCCTTGGCACATCCACAACTTTTGAAGATGCTTGGATTGCTCGAAGAGATGCCTTTCTGATACCAGGTAAACGAAAACCCATATTTTATATGATGATACTTGGGAAGAGAAAGTTGAGAAAAGAGTTGTAAATAAGATGCTTGTTTTTGGAGCTAAAATACTTTAGAATGTGAACGATTTTGGATATCCTAAATGCTTGCAGACATGAATATATATAGATGAAAATTTTGTAGGATATCATCGGTTACATGAATGATTGAGGGTGGAGGCTTTGAGATAAGAGTTATGGGACCGACAGGATGGAAAGGGCATATGGTGTTGCCTTAGAAGTGTTTCTTAGAGATTAATGGGAGATGTTATAGTCGATAGTACACTATCTCAAGCCAATCCACTTGAAATAGAGTAGACGTATGATTTCAAATCTCATGAATATAATGGTCTATCATATCTCACTGTCCTTTGGCTCATAATTTGATCTATCCAGCTGTAAATCAACATTAGGTAACGTGAAGAAAACATGTTCAGAGCATGTTTGCCAAAACGTGGAATACGAATTAATCCATGAACAGGATTGGGACTTCACTTAGCCACGTCTCATTGGGAACATGTGGAGGCTTAATGTTGCTCGTTGCAGAACAAGGTGGGGTTACGTAATGCACCCTACTTTATTCTTGATAGAAGTACTGTAGACAATACCATGCAATATCTCATCTTTGCGCTCTCCTTCTTTTAACATCTATATATACACTATCCTATACCTTCAAAAAACAACACAAGGCTTTGGAATCCTCTCAAGCATTAAAATTTGGGTTCATTCTCTGTAAATTTGAGATTGATATCTTCTTCAGTCAAGCTCAAAAATGGGTTTCCGTTTACCTACCATTCGAAGGGCATCATCCACAGCAAGACAAACAACTTCAAAATCTCAAGACATACCGAAGGGCTATTTTGCAGTTTATGTTGGAGAAAAACAAAATCGGTTTGTGATTCCCATCTCTTACTTGAACCAACCTTCATTCCAAGACTTACTGAGTCATGCAGAGGAAGAGTTTGGATATGATCATCCCATGGGAGGCCTAACAATTCCATGCAGTGAAGATGTCTTTCAACATACAATTTCTTGCTTCAAGGGACAATAGATCTCACTTTAGGAGACTCACACAGATTAATTAGAGACATTTTGTACTGTAGGCATCTTCTCGAATTCTAACTATTTTTGCCAAATTTTGGGTAATGATGATGAATTCAAATTTTTCTATCTATTTTTCTCTTTCGATGTTTACTTATCACAGCACTTACAATGGTATACAGCACTAAAAAGACTCGACTATTCTCAAATTTCACAGCATAAATAAGAAACCCAAGTGCTCGGCAATCAGGGCAAGGCAGGGAAGGGGAAGAGATGTTAGTATTTTGAAAGGGGGAAAATGAGAAGAATCAATTTCTTTAGAAGGAGTTTCAGAGGTTTTTTTTTATAGATCTGGTGGATTTTTCCCCAACCAAGACAGTTATAATGGACTTAAAGTTAAGTTGAATTCATTCGAATGGATAACATCCATTGTCATAGAAATTTCATATGAATTTGATGTAATGATTATCTATATATAATTATTCTATGAACATAATTTGCATTTTGTAAGAGGATAAGATTGCTTCTTTTGGTTGTTTGGATTGATAAACAAACATTACAGGAAAAAAGAAAAAAAACCAGAGAAATTACTTCATTCCATCCATCACCATGCGATTCCACCCACTTAAAAGTCCTCATGGGGAAACACCACTTTTTATTCCGTTTTCTTTTCTCAATGTTACCCAATAAAAAAGTAGGGCAATTTCTCGTCCTTGCATCATCTTGAGATCAGAGATTACAAACTCGGGCAATAATCCTCCATTCAAGAGAAAGATACTTAATTTCTATTTTCATCCCTAAAAAGATGGTAGTATCTTAAAATCGTTCAAGATTTGAAGATAATTCAATTAGTTGAGCATTTGTCACTTCCACAACCAGTTGTGACTGTAAAACCAACTATATGAAATGAGCATAGACTTGTATGGATGGTTTTGATCTTTTGTCAAACAATATTATAGGTTTTCAGTGACGAGGGATGGTTCACAAAAATCATAAAGTGAGATTAAATCAAAGCAGTACAGTTTCACAAAGACTTACACTTTCAATGAGTTTTTGTCTTTATTTTCCTCTCTGTTATATTGTAGTTATTTTGTCATTGAACTTAGCTAGTAAACGTAGACATAATAGCTGAATTTAAATCCGAGACAGTAAGAATTACTTGGAGACAAGTAGCTAATTTCTTATTCGACAACTCAAAATGACAGATGAAGGAAATGCGAGAAAACTCTTCATGCAGGAAATTTATTGTAACAATTGCTGTACTGTCCAAATTTATATAATAAAATTGGAGAGAGACTATTTTCAAGCTAAGAAACTATGCTACAAAACTTTTGTATATACATTTAAACCAGTTTGATCTTCACGGATTAGCACCTCATTAAGCGAGAAGTGATATCCAAGAACACATCTTCTCTGCAAGGAATCGTGAGACCACCCATTGGATGCTCATATCCAAAATCTTCCTCAGTTTGACTCAACAAATCTTGAAACAAAGGTTGGTTCAAGTATGATACAGGAATCATAAACCGCTTCGTTTGATCTCCAACATAGACTGCAAGGTAACCCTTTGGCACATCCACAGCTTTTGAAGATGCTTGGATTGCTGGAAGGGAAGCCTTTCGGATACCAGGTAAACGAAAACCCATCTTTCATATATTGATACTTCGGAAGAGAAAGTTGGGAATAGAGAGTTGTAGATAGGATGTTTGTTTTTGAAGTTAAAATGACTTTTGTTGTCCTAAATGCTTGCAACCATGAATATATAAATAGAGATAAAAAGTTTTTCAGGATATCATCTGGTACTTGAATGATTGAGGGTGGAGGGCTATGAGATAAGAGTCATGAGAATGATAGGACAGAAAGGGCACATGGTGTTGCCTTGGAAGTGTTTCTCAAGGATTAATGGGAGATGTTACAGTTGATAGTACACCATCCCAAGCCAATTCACTTGAAATAGAGTAGACGTACGATTTCAATTCTCATGAATATAATGGTCTATGATTTCTCACTGTCCTGTGCCTTATAATTTGATCTATCCAGCTGTAATTCAACATTAGGTAACGTGAAGAAAACATGTCCAAAGCATGTTTGACAAAACGTGGAATACCAAGTAATCCATGAACAAAGTTAGGCCTTCACTTAGCCACGTCTCATTGGGAACATGTGGAGGCTTAAGGTTTCCTGCATTTCAACAAGGTGGGGTTACACACCTGCATCCTACTTTGTGCTTGGTAGATGTGCCATAGACAACACCATGTGATATCTCATCTCTATGCTTTCCTTCTTTTAGCATCTATATATACACTATCCTGTACCTTCAAAAACAACACAAGCCTTCCGAATCCTCAAGCATCAAAATTCAGATTCATTCTCTTAAATTAGAGATTGTTCTTCTTCCTCAAACAAACTAAAAAAATGGGTTTCCGTTTACCTGCCATCCGACGGGCATCGTCACTCACAGCAAGACAAGCATCTTCAAAATCTGAAGACATACCAAAAGGCTATTTTGTCGTGTATGTTGGAGAGAAACAAAATCGGTTTGTGATTCCCATCTCTTACTTGAACCAACCTTCATTCCAAGACTTACTGAGTCAAGCTGAGGAAGAGTTTGGATATGATCATCCCATGGGAGGTCTCACAATTCCATGCAGTGAAGATGTCTTCCAACATACAATTTCTTGCTTCAAGGGACAATAAATTTAACTGTAGGAGACTGACGTAGATTATTAGAGAAATTTTGTAGAATAGGCATCTTCTCAAACCTGTAACTATTGTTACCAAATTTTGAGTGATGATGATGAATTCAAAGTCTAAGTTTTTGTCTATATATTCATTTGAATTTTACTTTTCCCAACAATTAGAATGGTACACAGCATCAAAAAAGACTGGATTATTTTTATAAATTTCACAGCATGAAAAACCAAGAACGAAAACAAGACAGGGAAAACATCAATTTCTTTGGGAAAGGATTTGAAATTTTTAAGTTGTGTACTCACAAAATTAAAATTTATGGCCTCAAGCATATTCAACATACGCTGTCCCTTTGAATAGCAGACAGGTAATAGTGGACTCCTTCATATGGTAAAAAAAATTCAGAATTGAGCTATATCATTCGGCTGTGTCACGCATGATTTGTGTCTATTTTCTCGCCATCTATGAGCACCAACCATTACTTGATCTCACTATATGACAAAGAATTGCATTGGTTTTAACTCTGATATTTCAATATTTAGGTGAAGTGATTTGATATATAAATTTTTTAAAAATATTTTAATCTGTATATATAACTTGTAACTAAGCTTAATTACTAATTCACTCTATTTAGATGAGTACAACATTATTCTATTTAAAAAAAATTGGATTGAAATTTTAAATATAAGAACTAAATTGAATATAAGATATTATCATGTAACACTAACACTTACACATGATACTACACAGACATGTGACACTGTACAAACATTTTGTATTGTCACTACTACATGACACGACACATGGCCTGACACGTGACATGCTTTCTTAAATTAAAAAATTGAAAGTACTACATACTTATACGTGACATGTGTGGACATAAAATTAATGACAATTTAACGGATATGACCTAATAAGATCTTTTTTAAAATTAAAAAACTTAATTGTACCAAATAAGAACTAAAGTTCTTTTTTATTTTTCTAAACAAATTATAAAACCAAAAGTGTAATTAAGTCAAACTCTTACAGACCGCTAATGTGCATATATATGTCAATAGTTGGAGTCGTTTCTTTACCATCTAGCTAAAGTTAGCATCAGCGTACTTTATTTGGATTAATCGACAAATCTTCGTAGATTACTGAATACTTTATCATTGGTAGGGGATAATAAATCTCATTAATGGAGATCAAAATAAATTCTTATTTTAGTAATGGCAATAAATTCAATTACTAAGTATTCTTTTTAATCATTCACAGTTCATTTGTCTTAGACAGTACAACATTAGTTAAATTGCAGTGTCTTGTACAAAAATAAATGAGGAAATTATAGTCAAATGCATGGATTTTAATCAGTTTCAATTATGTGTCAATGTATTTCAATCAAATTTCTGCTATTCTGGTCCCAAAGGCACTACAATACGCTGAATCGCCCATGTGCTTGACACAGAGGTGATCAAAATTCGTTTATCATAACTAAGTTGGGCATCATCATATGAGTGAATACTTGTCATGTAAGGCGCTGCTACACGATGATAAGTGCAACTGGCTGTAGCAAAGTATGAAGATATAAAAATTGCTGTCCCATTCTCAGGCTCGTGGTTTTGTTTGATCAGGCCATGTTAAATCTTTTTGCTTGTTCAACTATATTGATGAAATCTTGCTCAGGTCGTTCGATTTAAATAAATATATGCTTAGCCAATTTCCTATTCAATAAAGTTCTTTTATTTAAGATATATACATACACACATATATATAGTACTATGAGAGAATAAAACGTGAAAAAGGTTAGTGTTCCCAAATTATCTCATTCAAATTAAATTTCATTTACAAATTCAGAAATCAAACATGGAGAAGGAAATATTCTCAAGGTAAGAAACTATGATACAAAAATGTGTCAAGTATATGTCTACATCTAAGTTCCATCTTCATGCAGTTAGCAGCTATCGAAGCGAGAAGTGATATCTGAGAACACATCTTCTCCACAAGGAATTGTGAGACCACCAGTAGGATGGTCATAGCCAAATTCTTCCTCAGCTTGACTCAATAGATCTTGAAATGAAGGTTGGTTCAAGTATGACACAGGGATCATAAACCGCTTCCTTTGATCTCCAACATAGACTGCAATGTAACCCCTTGGCACATCCACAACTTTTGAAGATGCTTGGATTGCTCGAAGAGATGCCTTTCTGATACCAGGTAAACGAAAACCCATATTTTATATGATGATACTTGGAAAGAGAAAGTTGAGAAAAGAGTTGTAAATAAGATGCTTGTTTTTGGAGCTAAAATACTTTAGAATGTGAACGATTTTGGATATCCTAAATGCTTGCAGACATGACTATATATATACATGAAAATTTTGTAGGATATCATCGGTTACATGAATGATTGAGGGTGGAGGCTTTGAGATAAGAGTTATGGGACCGACAGGATGGAAAGGGCATATGGTGTTGCCTTAGAAGTGTTTCTTAGAGATTAATGGGAGATGTTATAGTCGATAGTACACTATCTCAAGCCAATCCACTTGAAATAGAGTAGACGTATGATTTCAAATCTCGTGAATATAATGGTCTATGATATCTCACTGTCCTTTGGCTCATAATTTGATCTATCCAGCTGTAGATCAACATTAGGTAACGTGAAGAAAACATGTTCAGAGCATGTTAGACAAAACGTGGAATACGAATTAATCCATGAACAGGATTAGGCCTTCACTTAGCCATGTCTCATCGGGAACATATGGAGGCTTAATGTTGCTCGTTGCAGAAGGTGGGGTTACGTACTGGACCCTTCTTTATGCTTGATAGAAGAAGTACTGCAGACAATACCACGCAATATCTCATCTTTGCGCTCTCCTTCTTTTAAAATCTATATATACACTATCGGATACCTTCAACAAACAACACAAGGCTTTGGAATCGTCTTCAGCATTAAAATTTGGGTTCATTCTGTGTAAATTTGAGATTGATATCTTCTTCCTTCAGTCAAGCTCAAAAATGGGTTTCCGTTTACCTACCATCCGAAGGGCATCATTCACAGCAAGACAAACAACTTCAAAATCTCAAGACATACCGAAGGGCTATTTTGCAGTTTATGTTGGAGAGAAACAAAATCGGTTTGTGATTCCCATCTCTTACTTGAACCAACCTTCATTCCAAGACTTACTGAGTCAAGCTGAGGAAGAGTTTGGATATGATCATCCCATGGGAGGCCTGACCATTCCATGCAGTGAAGATGTCTTCCAACATACACTTTCTTGCTTCAAGGGACAACAAATTTAGCTTTAGAAGGTTGACATAGATTATTAGAGACATTTTGTACAATAGGCATCTTCTCAAACTTGTAACTATTATTACAAAATTTTGACTGATGATGATGAATTCAAATGCCAAGTTTCTGTCTACTTATCCATTTCAATTTTTCTTTCCCCAATAATTAGAATGGTATACAGCATAAAAAAGACATGATTAGTGGATAATTCGTCGATCGCTTCCATAACCTGTTAACCAAGAACGAAGACATGGCAGAGATAGTAGTATTTATTTAGGACGAGGAGAAGCACCAAAGATACGTAATAAAAATGTATTGCAATTTCTCGTTCTTGTATCATCTTCAGATCCCAGATTACAAACTGGGGCAATAATCCCCAATTCTATATGTAAGATACTTTTATTCTATTTTCATCTAAAAAATGATTCTAGTATCTAAAATAGTTGAAGGTTTGAAAAATATTCAATTAGTGGATAATTCGTCACTTCAATAACCTGTTGTGACCATTAAACCAACTAACTTGATCACGCGAAGATGGTATCACTGCTTGACTTACATTTTTTATCATAAAGAATTGAGTCCTCCCTCGTATGTGCATGGACTTGTATTGTATGGATGGTTTTGATGTTCCGTCAAGCCATATTTCAGATTTTCAGTGACCAGGGATGGTTCACAAATATCATAAAAGCAAGACGAAGTCAAAGCAGTTGAGTTTCGCAAAGACTTAATTTCAATGAGTTTTTAACCTTATTGCAGCAGTGATCTTGTTTAAAACTTATCTTCTTTTCCTCTGTGTTATAATGTAGTTATTTGTCAATGAACTTAGCTATAAAATGTAGAGATAATAGCCGAATTTAAATCTGAGACATTAAGAATTCTTTGGTTGAAGAGAACTATCTAATTTCTTATTCGACAACTGTGTAGGTGTTAGGGAACTAATTGTATCTAGTAGAAGAAGAAACATTAACCAGCCTAACTGCCTGGCAGTTAGGTAAGTCAGTATAAAAGGGGTGGGTTGGTTGGTGAGAGGGGGAGTCTTTGAGTGTTATTGTTTGGCGGGAACTCTTGTAGTTCTTTGGAGGGAGGTTAAGCTCTCTGGTTACGTTGTAACACCATTCTTACTGATTCTTTTTCAATAAAAGGAGGCTGTATAATTCAGATATATTGTCTTTGTGTGTATTCGAGTGTTTTTCCATAGGTTCTTGATCCAAGAACCTATCAGTAGGTCAGAATGACGGATGAAGAAAATATGTGAGGAAACTGTTCATGTAGGAAAATTCTTGTAACATTCTTTGTACTGTCTAAATTAATATAACAAAAATGGAGAAACAATATTTTCAAGGTATCCTACAAAAATTATGTCTATATATTAATGTCAGTCTGATCTTCATGGATTAGAACACCTCATCAAGCGAGAATTGATATCCAAGAAAGCATCTTCTCTGCAAGGGATTGTGAGACCACCCATTGGGTGTTCATACCCAAATTCTTCCTCAGTTTGACTCAACAGTTCTTGAAATGCAGGTTGGTTCAAGTGTGATACAGGGATCATAAATCGCTTCATTTTATCTCCAACATAGACAGCAAGGTAACCCTTGGGCACGTCCACAGATTTTGAAGATACTTGGATTGCTGGAAGGGACGCCTTTCTCAAACTAGGTAAACGAAAACCCATGCTTTATATGTTGATAATTGGAAAGAGCAAGTTGAGAGAAGATATCTGTAAATAGGATGCTAGTTTTTGAAGTTAATACTTTAGGATGCGAATGATTTTTGCTGTCCTAAAAGCTTTCCGCCATGAATATATATATAGAGAGGAGAAATTTTTGCTTTGGTAAAATATACAGATATGAAATTACTCTCCCGTGGTTTTTCTTGTTTAATCTTGCCATGCTAATTTAATCATTTCCTCTGTTCGATTTTAGGGATGAAATATTGTGTCGGTCAGGTCATTTTCTTGTGACAGCCCACATAGACATCAGAGATAGATGAAACAAAAACTAATAAAGCTAGATCTTCCTCATGAAACATAATGACTCTTGGCTTCTTTCACACTTTTCAGGACTTTGAAAAGAAACTTTCGATTTCACAATTCCAAACTGAATGTTCAGATTATTAAATCCCGTTTGTTTTCGTAATAGCAAATAAGAAGGAAATAAGACAACTAAGGTAATGGTCATAAACTTCATCTTGGTATGAAAATTTTTACACTTGCATTAGTATGATAAAGAAATGAGAATATTTTCAACAACAAAACTTGAATTACATAAATAATGTCAATTGATGCTAGGGTCAGTCTTCACAGGATTAGAAGCTATTAGTTCAAACGACAAGTGATCTCTAAGAACTCTTCTTCTCCACAGGGAATTGTAAGACCACCCGTTGGATGTTTATACCCAAATTCTTCCTCAGCAAGAATCAACAATTCTTGAAACGACGTTTGCTTTAAGTATGATGTGGGGATCACAAACCTCTTCATTTTCTCTCCGACAAAAATCTTAAAGTGATATGAAATCAAAGCAGTACAGTTTCACAAAGACTTATGATGAGTTTTTCTCTGTTATATTGTAGTTATTTTGTCATTGAACTTAGCTAGAAAATGTAGAGATAATAGCCGAATATAAATCCGAGACATTAAGAAGTGCTTGGAGACAACTAACTAATTTCTTATTCGACAACTACATAGCTCAAAATGACAGATGAAGAAAACGTGAGAAAACTCTTCATGCAGGAAATTTTTCGTAACATTTGCTATCCTGTCCAAAGTAATATAATAAAAATGGAGAAAGAATATTTTCAAGGTAAGACACTATGCTTCAATGGACAATGAATTTCGCACTTTAGGATATCGACATACATCGGTAGAGACATTTTTGTACAATAGGCTTCTTCTCTATCATATAAAAATCATGAAATTTTGAGCAACGATGATGATTCCAATTGCTAACTCTTTTGTTTATCATTACAATGTTCACTTCTTCTCCCTGCAATTAGAATGGTAGACAATACTAGAAGGTTGTATGTTCCAACAAAAAGACTTGATTATTCTCACAAATTCCTCAACCTAACAAACCCAGATCTGCACAATCAGGGCAGGGCAGAGCAGAGAAATGTATGAGGGATGGATTTTTAACTATTTCTTATTCAGTGATTATGTAGATCAGATTCATAGCAAATGTGAGAAAAAACGTCGTGGAGATAACTTATCATTCAAATCAAATTTCTGTTACAAAGTCAGATATCAAATATGGGGAGGGAATATACCAAGGTAAGAAACTATGATACAAAAATGTGTCAAGTATATGTCTACATCTAAGTCAGTTCCATCTTCATGCAGTTAGCAGCTATTTAAGCCAAAAGTGATATCTAAGAACAAATGTTCTCCACAAGGAATTGTGAGACCACCCAATGGATGGTCATACCCAAATTCTTCCTCTGCTTGACTCAACAAATCTTGAAATGAAGGTCGGTTCAAGAATGATACAGGAATCATGAACCGCTTCATTTTCTCTCCAACATAGACTACAAGGTAGCCCTTTGGCACGTCCATAGCTTTTGAAGATGCTTTGATTGTATTAAGGGATGCCTTCTTCATACCAGGTAAACGAAAACCCATGGTTGATATATTGAAACTTGGGAAGAGAAAGTTGGGAATAGAGAGTTGTAGATAGGATGCTAGTTCTTGAAGTTAAAATGCCTTAGGAAGTGAATGATAATTGTTGTCCTAAATGCTTGCAACCATGAATATATATATAGAGCTAGAAAGTTTTGTAGGATATCATCTGGTACTTGAATGATTGAGGGTGGATGGCTATGAGATAAGAGTCATGGGACCGATAGGACAGAAAAAGCACATGGTGTTGCCTTGGAAGTGTTTCTTAGGGATTAATGGGAGATGTTATAGTTGACAGTACACTATCCCAAGCCAATCCACTTGAAATAGAGTAGACATATGATTTCAAATCTCATGAATATAATGGTCTATGATATCTCATTGTCCTTTGCTTATAATTTGATCTATCCAGCTGTAATTCAACGTTAGGTAACGTGAAGAAAACATGTTCAAAGCATGTTTGACGAAACGTGAAATACCAATTAATCCATGAAAAGACTTAGGCCTTCACTTAGCCACATCTCATTGGGAACATGAGGAGGCTTAATGTTTCCTGCTGTTCAACAAGGTGGGGTTACACACCTCACCCTACTTTATGCTTGATAGAAGTACTGCAGACAACACCACGCGATATCTCATCTCTATGCTTTCCTTCTTTTATCATCTATATATACAATATCCTATACCTTCAAAAACAACACAAGCGTTCCGAATCCTCAAGCATCAAATTTCAGATTCATTCTCTGTAAATTTGAGATAGTTCTTCTTCCTTAAACGAGCTCAAAAAATGGGTTTCGGTTTACCTGCCATCCGACGGGCATCATCATTCAGAGCAAGACAAGCACCTTCAAAATCTGAAGACATACCGAAGGGCTATTTTGCCGTGTATGTTGGAGAGAAACAAAATCGGTTTGTGATTCCCATCTCTTACTTGAACCAACCTTCATTCCAAGATATACTGAGTCAAGCTGAAGAAGAGTTTGGATATGATCATCCCATGGGAGGCCTCACAATTCCATGCAATGAAGATGTCTTCCACCATACAATTTCTTGTTTCAAGGGACAATAAGTCTCACTTTAGGAAACTGACAGATTATTAGAGACATTTTGTACAATAGGCATCTTCTCAAACTTGTAACTATTATTACAAAATTTTGACTGATGATGATGAATTCAAATACTAAGTTTGTGTCTATTTATCCATTTCAATTTTAGCTTTTCCCAACAATTAGAATGGTATACAGCATCAACAAGACTGGATTATTTTTATAAATTTCACAGCATGAAAAACCAAGAACGAAGACAAGGAAGGGAGGGGCAGAGATATTAGTATTCTGTTAGGCCGAGGAGAAGCACCAATTTAAATATTTATAAACACCTAAAACTAATGGTCTCAATCATTCACGTGATTTTGCAGCTGCCAAAGCAGATATGATGGACTTAAAATTAAGTTTTGTTGTTCCCATTTAATTCGATGGGATGATGAACGGTTTGGTTTATTTATATATTGATTCCGAGCATAATTTTCAATTTTACAAGAGGATGAGATTTTAATTGTTTGCATTGTTAAATAAACATTACAGAAGAAAGAAAACAGGGAGAAATTACTTCACCTCATCCATCACTATGTGATTGCACTCACTAAAATCCTAATCGGGGCAAAACCTCACTTTTTATTCCATTTTCATTTTTCAATTATAACCAACAAAAAGGCAGGGCAATTGGTTGTCCTTGCATCATCTTGAGATCCCATGTTTCGAACTTGTATGGATGCTTAATTTCAATTTGCATAAAAAAAGATAGAATAACTATTAACTACCATAGCCAGTTGTGCTGCAAAGCCAATAAACATAATCATGGCAACAATGTGTTGCTGCTTGATTCACAAATGAAAAATTGTTAATCATAAAGAATTGGATCCTCGTTCATACGTGGTTCACAGAGACTTGTATGGATGGACCTGATATCGTGTCAGGCCATATTTTAGATTTTGCGTTCCAGGGATAGTTCACAAAAATCTTGAAGCACGACGAAATCAAAGAAGTTCAGTTTGACAAATAGTTGTTATTTCGATTACTTGTTCTCTTTGTTTCTCTGATGCATCCGTCATTTTGTTTTAAAGTTATCTTCTTTTCCTTTCTCATTTAATGTAATTTTTTTATTTTTTATTGAACTTATAAAATGTAGAGATGATAGCTGAATGTAAATTTGATACATTAAGAATTAATTAGTTAGCAACAACTAGCTAATTTCTTATTCAACAACTAATAGGTAGATCAGAATGACAGATGAAGAATATATGTGAGAAAACTCTTCATGTGCGAAATTTCTCATAAAGCTTTTATACTGTCCCAACAATAGATAACAAAAACGGACAGAATTTTTCAAGGTAACAAAATATGCTACAAAAAATTGTGTCTATACATTTTCATCAGTCTCGTCTTCATGGATTAGATCCTCATCAAACGAGAAGTGATATCCAAGAACTCATGCTCTCTGCAAGGAATTGTGAGACCACCCATTGGGTGATCATACCCAAATTCTTCTACTGCTTGACTCAACAAGTCTTGAAATGAAGGTTGGTTCAAGAATGACACAGGGATTACAAAACGCTTCATTTTCTCTCCAACATAGACTGCAAGGTGACCCTTTGCCACCTCCATACCTTTTGAAGATGCTTCGTTTGTAGCAAATGATGCCTTTCTCATACCTGGTAAGCGGAATCCCATTGTTGTATGTGCTGAGACTCAGGACAATAGTGTTACCAAAAAAAGACTATGTAAGATCCAAGCTTTTGAGCTGCTTTGGGAAGTTTATGATATTTGTTGTGCTTAATGCTTGCAAACTTGAATATATATATAGAGATGAAGAATTCTTTGAAATTGTTGTGTGCATAAATAATTGAGGGGGAAAGCTAAGAGATATGAATCATGGGACCAACAATTAGACAGGGGCATATGGTGTTGCCTTGTAGGACTTTCTCAAGGATGAATGTAACATGTCATAGCTGATAATACGGGTCCCACCTTCTCAAGAATCCACTTCAAATAAAACTGACGTTTGATCTAAACCTCTAAAATATAATGGTCTAATATCTCCTCCTATCCGTAGCCTTATAATTCAATAGTCAGAAACTACTTCCCATCTATAATGTACTTCAACATTAGGCTGCATTATCAATCTGGAAAAAACATGTTCCAAGCATGTTCACATCATTATGAAATACCAATTAATGCATGAATAAATGTTTAATATCACTTAGGGACGTCTAGGTTGTTTCATAAGGTGGTGGGCTTATACATGTATACAACTGTATCCTTGATAGAGGCATTGAAGACAGAACCACATGATATCTCATGTGTATACCCTCCATCTTTTAACGGTCTTTTTCTTCTAATTCAGTTAGTAGGAAGTCTTTAAAACTATATATACACTATCTTTTTTGCACTCCCAAGCATCAATAGTTTGGTCCATTCTTTCTCAATCTCGGATTGTTCCTCTTTCTTCTAATAAAAAGCTCAAAAATGGGGTTCTTGTTTTCTTGCTAATCGACATGCATTATCCACAGCTGGGTGAGCAGCTTCAAAATCTGTAGAAGTGCCGAAAGGATATCTTGCAGTGTATGTTGGAGAGAAACATAAGGGGTTTGTGATTCCAATATCATATTTGAACCAACCTTCCTTCCAAGATTTATCGAGTCAAGAGTAGGAAGAGTTTGGATATGATCAAGAAGAATATAGAAAATCCTAAAATAGAAGTATTAAATTGTAATACAAATTCTAGAATATTGTAAAAGATTCTAAGATAGAAAGAAAAAAAAATCAAAAACATTTTACATAAGTAAAAACCTAAAACATTCTACATAAGTTGTGACTAACATATTATAGAAAAACATATTAGTCTATAAATAATCATGTACTCTAGCATTTGATATAAAAAAACATCAACACAACACATACAACTACAAAATATATTACTTGTAACTACCACTTCCACATTCTACTGTCTCCACAATTTTCTTTATCCTATCAATTTTCCTTTCACAGCCTCAAAATACCAACGGAGACAATAAATCAAACATACTGATATATATTGGAAGAGAGATTTGGTACAATAGGGGAATTCTCTAACTTGTAATTATTAATTGTTACCCATTTTTGAGTAATGAAAGCAAAATCAGTTGTGAAGTACTTTTGTTAATCGATTACAATGTTCACTACTCTCTGAAATTAGAGTTCATTGTTCTTTTTAATACACAGCACGACACTCATCTGCTTCACAGTATGGAAGTCCCATGATAATATTTTATTTCGGCCAAGAAAAACATCAATGTATTTGGGAAAGTATTTGAAAGTTTTAAGTTGTGTACGCACAAAATTAATATTTATGGCCTCAAGCATACTCAACATACGCTGTCACTTTGAATAGCAGACAGGTAATAATAATGGACTTCTTCATATAGTAAAAAAAAAATTCAGAATTGTGCTATATCATTAGGCTGTGTCACTGACTTGTATCTATATTCTCCCCATCTATGAGCACCAACCATTACTTGATCTCACCATACGACAATGCTGCAATCTCCAATTAATTGTATTTCGCATTGCACTTTCCGTATTCTTCACAACTCACAAGGGCCAGTAGTTTAAGGTGTTATGAGAAAGAATTGCATTGGTTTTAAATTGAGATTTCAATATTTTAATGGAGTGATTTGATATATAAATTTTAAAAAAATTATTTTAACATGTATTTATAAATTATAACTAAGTTTAATTATTAATTCAATCTCATTTTAGAGAAATGCAATATTTCTCTATTTAGAAAATATAAACTAAATTGAATCAAAATTTTAAATATAAAAATCAAATTAAATACAAGACATTGTCATGTGTTGCTATCACTTACACATTACACTATATTAACATTGGGCATTGTCATCACTACGTGACATGACACACTATCTAACATGTGACATTTTTTTTAAATAAAAAAAATTAAAAATATTACATGCTAACACTTGACATGTACGGACAATACATTAATAACAATCTAACAAGATATTTTTTTAAATTAAAAATTTAATTGCACCAAATAAAAACTAAAGTTCCTTTTGATTTTTCTAAACAAAATATAAGACCAAAAGTGTAATTAAGTCAAACTCTTACGGAAAGCTAATGTGCGTATGTAAGTGTCAACAGTTGAAATCGTTCCCTTACCATATAGCTAAAGTTACCTATAACGTAACTTATTTGGATTAATCCACAATATCTTCCTAGATTACTGAATACTTCATCATTGGTAGGGGATAATAAATCTCACTTATGGAGATGAAAATAAATTCTTAAATAAATTTAAAAAAGGCATGTTCCTTTGGTAACATGTAACTATTTTTTTATCAATATTTAATGGCAATAAATTACTTAGTATTCTTTTTAATCATTCACAGTTCATTTGTCTTAGACAGTACAACATTAGAAGGTTGCTTACAGGAAGAAAAACACTTCATTGTTCTCGTGAATTACACAACATAAGCAAAACAATATGTGAGTTGTTTTAGTCTGCCGAAGAATATAGACAATCATTCACGTAACAACTTTAATTTCCTGGGCATTATATGGAGAAAATAACAATAAACACTATTAGTAAATTTTTCACAGTTAATAAATCACAAACCACTCTTTTGGTTTTGTCCAATATAAACTCTAATGTTTTGAATATTAGTTCACCTTTGAAGACCAGGAAAATGGAAACCCATTGCATATCCAAAGAAGTAACAGACTAAAGTTTGAAGGATTTGATTCAAACATTATAGACGTGCATATATTTGTATTATATCATTTTAAAATATCTCATCCGCTCCTAAACCCTAAACTTCTAGTAATACTCAAAAAGATAGAGGCCAGTCAAGCTAATTAGATGTTACAGTAACAAGGGAAATTACATTAATCTAAGTTCAAACTTGCAGTGTTTTGTACAAAAAAAATGAGGTTAGTGTTCCCAAACTTTCTCATTCAGATTAAATTTCATTTAAAAATTCAGACATCAAACATGGAGAGGGAAATATTCTCAAGGTAAGAAACTATGATACAAAAATGTGTCAAGTATATGTCTACATCTAAGTCAGTTCCATCTTCATGCAGTTAGCAGCTATCGAAGCGAGAAGTGATATCTAAGAACAAATCTTCTCCACAAGGAATTGTGAGACCACCAGTTGGATGATCATAGCCAAATTCTTCCACAGCTTGACTCAATAGATCTTGAAATGAAGGTTGGTTCAAGTATGACACAGGGATCATAAACCGCTTCCTTTGATCTCCAACATAGACTGCAATGTAACCCTTTGGCACATCCACGACTTTTGAAGATGCTTGGATTGCTCGAAGAGATGCCTTTCTGATACCAGGTAAACGAAAACCCATGTTTTATAAGATGATACTTGGGAAGAGAAAGTTGAGAAAAGATAGTTGTAAATAAGATGCTAGTTTTTGGAGCTAAAATGCTTTAGGATGTGAACGATTTTGGATGTCCCAAATGCTTGCAGCCATGAATATATATATAGAAGAAAAATTTTGTAGGATATCATCGGTTACATGAATGATTGAGGGTGGAGGCTTTGAGTTAAGAGTTATGGGACCGACAGGATGGAAAGGGCATATGGTGTTGCCTTTGAAGTGTTTGTTAGAGATTAATGGTTGATGTTATAGTCGATAGTACACTATCTCAAGCCTATCCACTTGATAGAGAAGACGTAAGTATTCAAATCTCATGAATATAATGGTCTCTGATATCTCACTGCTTTTGACTCATAATTTGATCTTTCCAGCTGTAGATCAACATTAGGTAACGTGAAAAAAAACATGTTCAGAGCATGTTTGTAAAAACGTGGAATAACAATTAATCCATGAAAAGAATTAGGCCTTCACATAGCCACGTCTCGATGGGAACATGTGAAGGCTTAATGTTTCCTGCTGTTCAACAAGGTGGAGTTACACACCTGCACCCCACTTAATGCTTGATAGAAGTACTGCAGACAACACCACGCGATATCTCATCTCTACGCTTTCCTTCTTTTAGCATCTATATATACACTCTCCTATCCCTTAAAAAAATACACAAGCCTTCTAAATCCTCAAGCATCAAAATTCAGATTCATTCTCTTAAATTTGAGATTGTCCTTCTTCCTTAAACGAGCTCAAAAAATGGGTTTCCGTTTACCTACCATCCGACGGGCGTCATCATTCACAGCAAGACAAGCATCTTCAAAATCTGAAGACATACCAAAGGGCTATTTTGCAGTTTATGTTGGAGAGAAACAAAATCGCTTTGTGATTCCCATCTCTTACTTGAACCAACCTTCATTCCAAGACTTACTGAGTCAAGCTGAGGAAGAGTTTGGATATGATCATCCCATGGGACGCCTGACCATTCCATGCAGTGAAGATGTCTTCCAACATACAATTTCTTGCTTCAAGGGACAATAAATCTCACTTTAGGAGACTCACATAGATTATTAGAGACATTTTGTACAATAGGCATCTTCTCAAACTTGTAACTATTATTACAAAATTTTGACTAATGATGATGAATTCAAATACTAAGTTTCTGTCTATTTATCCATTTCAATTTTTCTTTCCCCAACAATTAGAATCATATACAGCGTAAAAAAGACAGGATCAGTGGATAATTCGTCACTTCCATAACCTGTTAACCAAGAACGAAGACAAGGCAGAGAGGGGCAGAGATAGTAGTATTTTGTTAGGACGAGGAGAAGCACCAAAGATACGTAATAAAAATTTAGGGCAATTTCTCGTTCTTGTATCATCTTCAGATTCCAGATTACAAACTGGAGCAATAATCCCCAATTCTACAAGTAAGATAATTTTATTCTATTTTCATCTAAAATAGTTAAAGGTTTGAAAAATATTCAATTAGTAGATAATTCGTCACTTCAATAACCTGTTGAAACCAACTAATTTGATCACGCGAAGATGGTATCTCTGCTTGACTTGCATTTTTTATCATAAAGAATTGGGTCCTTCCTCGTATGTGCATGAACTTGTATTGTATGGATGGTTTTGATCTTCCGTCAAGCAATATTTCAGATTTTCAGTGCCCAGGGATGGTTCACAAAAATCAAAAAAGCAAGTTGAAATCAAAACAGTTGAGTTTCACAGCGACTTAATTTCGATGAGTTTTTCTCTTTATTGTACGGTGATCTTGTTTTAAACTTATCTTCTTTTCCTCTCTGTTATAATGTAGTTTTTGGTCAATGAACTTAGTTAAAAAATGTAGAGATAATAGCCGAATTTAAATATGAGACATTAAGAATTCTTTGGTTGTAGAGTACTAGCTAATTTCTTATTCGACAACTATGTAGATCAGAATGACGGATGAAGAAAATATGTGAGAAAACTCAACATGTTGGAAATTTCTTGTAACATTCTTTGTACTATCCAAATTAATATAACAAAAATGGAGAAACAATATTTTCAAGGTAAGAAACTATCCTACAAAAATTATGTCTATACATTAATGTCAGTCTGATCTTCATGGATTAGCACCTCATCAAGCGAGAAGTGATATCCAAGAAAGCATCTTCTCTGCAAGGAATTGTGAGACCACCCATTGGATGTTCATACCCAAATTCTTCCTCAGTTTGACTCAACAGTTCTTGAAATGCAGGTTGGTTCAAGTGTGATACAGGGATCATAAATCGCTTCATTTTATCTCCAACATAGACAGCAAGGTAACCCTTGGGCACGTCCACAGAGTTTGAAGATGCTTGGATTGCTGGAAGGGACGCCTTTCTCAAACTAGGTAAACGGAAACCCATGCTTTATATGTTGATAATTGGAAAGAGCAAGTTGAGAGAAGAGAGCTGTAAATAGGATGCTAGTTTTTGAAGTTAAAATACTCTAGGATGCGAATGATTTTTGCTGTCCTAAAAGCTTTCGGCCATGAATATATATATAGAGATGAGAAATTTTGGTAGGATATCGTAGGGTACATGAATGATTGAAGGAGGATGGCTTTGAGTCACGGGATCGATAGAACAGAAAGGGCACATGGTGTTGCCTTGGAAGTGTTCTTAGGAATTAATGGGAGATGTTATAGTTGATATTACACTATCCCAAGCCAATCCACTTGAAATAGTGTAGACGTATGATTTCAAATCTCATGAATATAATGGTCTATGATATCTCACTGTCCTCTGCCTTATAATTTGATCTATCCAGCTGTAAATTCAACATTAGGTAACGTGAAGAAAACATGTTCAAAGCATGTTTGACAAAATATGGAATACCAATTAATCTATGAATAGACTTAAGCCTTCACTTAGCCATATTTCAATGGGAACATGTGGAGGCTTAATGTTGCTTGTTGTTCAACAAGGTGGGGTTACACACCTCCCACTTAATGCTTGATAGAAGTACTGCAGACAACCCCATGTGATATCTCATCTGTACTCCCTCCTTCTTTTAACCGCTATATATACATTATCCTATATCTTCAAAAACTACACAAGCCTTCGGAATCCTCAAGCATCAAAATTTAGATTCATTCTCTGTAAATTTGAGATTGTTCTTCTTCCTTAAACAACCTCAAAAAATGGGTTTCCGTTTACCTGTCATCCGACGGGCATCATCATTCACAGCAAGGCAAGCATCTTCAAAATCTGAAGATGTACCAAAGGGCTATTTTGTAGTTTATGTTGGAGAGAAACAAAATCGCTTTGTGATTCCCATCACTTACTTGAACCAACCTTCATTCCAAGACTTACGGAGTCAAGCTGTGGAAGAGTTTGGATACGATCATCCCATGGGAGGCCTAAGAATTCCTTGCAGTGAAGATGTCTTCAAGCACACAATTTCTTGCTTCAATTAATGGACAATAGATCTCACTTTAGCAGACTGACATAACTTATTAGAGACATTTTGTACAATAGGCAACTTCTTGAACTTGTAAACATTATTACCAAATTTTGATTAACGATGATGAATTGAAATGCTAACTTTCTATCTATTTATCACTTTCAGTTTTTACTTCTCCCAGCAATTAGAATGTATACAACACCAAAAAGACTCGATTATTCTCATAAATTTCACTGCTTGTGAAAACTAAGAGCTTCACAAGATAGGACAATTAGGGGGCAAAGATATTAGTATTTTGCTAGACCGAGGAGATGCATCAATTTCTCTAGAACGGGTTTGAAAGATTTTTAAATATTTTATAAACACGTAAAATTAATGGTCTCAATCATTCACGAGATTTTGCACCTGCCAAGGCAGTTATGATAGACTTAATTAAGTTTTGTTTTTCCCATTTAATTCGATGGGATGATGTAAGGTTTCGTTTATTTATACATTGATTACGAGAATAATTTTCCACTTTATAAGAGGATGAGATTTTAGTTGAAGTCGTTTCTTTTAGCTGTCATACAGATTTTGTTACCAACTGCATGCTTTATTTTGATTGATCCATAGTATCTTTTTCGATTACTGATTGCTTTATCACATGTTTCTTTTTGTTGATTGACAAAGCAGCTGAAACTCAGGAACTTCTCAATACTATACTGAACCTTCAGAAATACTTTCGACAAGGATGCTAATCTGGCTCATGCAATAGTTAAAATATATATTAGATGGTTAACAATGGAGAAGATTATCAGAGTAATGCGGAAGAAGTTTTGATTGAGTACTTGTGAGACAAATATTGGAAAAGAGTATTGTATATTATCAAAGGGGAATATTTCACAATCACAACAAATTCACTCCGTACATAATGAACCTCAAGAGTTGCTTTTATAGACCTACAGAAATTGCTCACATTTACTCAACAAGTATTAAAATATTCATTAAAGAGACTTGTGTGTAAAGTATTTGATTGAGATTTAAGACATGTTTATATTAGTAAGCCATATTTAAAATATCATTTATTTTCTGTTCAAGAAGGAAATTGATAAAGATTGGCCGAGTTAACGAGAGAATAAACATGGGAAGGCAGAAATATAAGGTCAAAATTTCTTTATTTTGTGGAAAAATATAGAAATTATTGTTAAAGAACCCATATAATGACTGATTTAAATCTAGTTTCCAATTATATATCAATCTATAATTAGAGGCCTTCTAAAAATTACAGTATAATGTATTTCAATCGAATTTATGTTTTATTCTAGCCCTAAAACCAACTAATGTGCTGAATTGCCCATGTGAAGATAGTGTTGCTACTCAACTAAGTGAGATGAAGATTTGTTTATCATAATGGGATCTCCTCCATATGGTGCTGCTGCTACATATGAAAACAAATTGAGTATCTAAGTGTTTCTGTTTATCGATAGCTATGTTCTGTTCTTCCTGCAATTAAAATGTAGACAGTATTAGAAGGAAGAGCTAATATTTGTTTGGGACAATTTTAAAAGATTGAAGTTCTATACACACATTCGGATCATACACGAGATTTCACTCATGTCAACTGCTGAAACAGTTAAAATGAGTTTAATATGAAGGATTATTGTTGCCATTAATTTCAATGGACAACATCCATAGCTAAAAAAATTCATATTCATTTGACGTATGGTTTGTTTATCTATATAAATATTGTTGTATGAAGATCACATAATCTCAATTTGGTAAGAAAAAGAGATCTCCTATTCTGGTTGTTTGATCTTGCAGTGTATGTTGGGGAGAAAAAGAAGCTACTTTTAATCCCCTTATCGTACTTGAACCAACCTATATTCCAAGACTTATTGAGTCAAGCCGAAAAAGAGTTTGGATATCATCATCCCATGGGTGGCCTAAAAATTCCTTGCAGTGATGATGTCTTCAAACATATAACTCACTGCTTGAATGAACAATGATTTTCTCACTTTAGGAAACCGACATAAATTAGTAGAGACATTTTTGTACAATGCGCTTCTTGTCTATCATATAAAAATTATTATGAAAATTTGAGCAATGATGATTCCAATTGCTAACTTTTTTGTTTATCATTACAATGTTCTCTTCTCCCTGCCATTACAATGGTAGACAACAATAGAAGGTTGTATGTTCCAACAAAAAGACTTGATTATTCTCACAAATTCCTCAACCTAACAAACCCAGATCTGCACAATCAAGGCAGGGCAGAGCAGAGAAATGTATGAGGGATGATTTTTTAACTATTTCTTATTCAGTAATTATGTAGTTCAGATTCATAGCAAATGTGAGAAAAAACGTCGTGGAGATAACTTATCATTCAAATCAAATTTCTGTTACAAAGTCAGATATCAAATATGGGGAGGGAATATACCAAGGTAAGAAACTATGATACAAAAATGTGTCAAGTATATGTCTACATCTAAGTGAGTTCCATCTTCACGCAGTTAGCAGCTATTTAAGCGAGAAGTGATATCTAAGAACAAATGTTCTCCACAAGGAATTGTGAGACCACCCAATGGATGGTCATACCCAAATTCTTCCTCTGCTTGACTCAACAAATCTTGAAATGAAGGTTGGTTCAAGAATGATACAGGAATCATGAACCGCTTCATTTTCTCTCCAACATAGACTACAAGGTAGCCCTTTGGCACGTCCATAGCTTTTGAAGATGCTTTGATTGTATTAAGGGATGCCTTCTTCATACCAGGTAAACGAAAACCCATGGTTGATATGTTGAAACTTGGGAATAGAGAGTTGTAGATAGGATGCTAGTTTTTGAAGTTAAAATGCCTTAGGAAGTGAATGATAATTGTTGTCCTAAATGCTTGCAACCATGGATATATATATAGAGCTAGAAAGTTTTGTAGGATATCATCTGGTACTTGAATGATTGAGGGTGGATGGCTATGAGATAAGAGTCATGGGACCGATAGGACAGAAAAAGCACATGGTGTTGCCTTGGAAGTGTTTCTTAGGGATTAATGGGAGATGTTATAGTTGACAGTACACTATCCCAAGCCAATCCACATGAAATAGAGTAGACGTATGATTTCAAATCTCATGAATATAATGGTCTATGATATCTCATTGTCCTTTGCTTATAATTTGATCTATCCAGCTGTAATTCAACGTTAGGTAACGTGAAGAAAACATGTTCAAAGCATGTTTGACAAAACGTGGAATACCAATTAATCCATGAAAAGACTTAGGCCTTCACTTAGCCACATCTCATTGGGAACATGAGGAGGCTTAATGTTTCCTGCTGTTCAACAAGGTGGGGTTACACACCTGCACCCTACTTTATGCTTGATAGAAGTACTGCAGACAACACCACGCGATATCTCATCTCTATGCTTTCCTTCTTTTATCATCTATATATACGATATCCTATACCTTCAAAAACAACACAAGCGTTCCGAGTCCTCAAGCATCAAAATTCAGATTCATTCTCTGTAAATTTGAGATAGTTCTTCTTCCTTAAACGAGCTCAAAAAATGGGTTTCCGTTTACCTGCCATCCGACGGGCATCATCATTCAGAGCAAGACAAGCACCTTTAAAATCTGAAGACATACCAAAGGGCTATTTTGCCGTGTATGTTGGAGAGAAACAAAATCGGTTTGTGATTCCCATCTATTACTTGAACCAACCTTCCTTCCAAGATTTACTGGGTCAAGCTGAAGAAGAGTTTGGATATGTTCATCCCATGGGAGGCCTCACAATTCCATGCAATGAAGATGTCTTCCACCATACAATTTCTTGTTTCAAGGGACAATAAGTCTCACTTTAGGACACTGACAGATTATTAGAGACATTTTGTACAATAGGCATCTTCTCAAACTTGTAACTATTATTACAAAATTTAGACTGATGATGATGAATTCAAATACTAAGTTTGTGTCTATTTATCCATTTCAATTTTAACTTTTCCCAACAATTAGAATGGTATACAGCATCAACAAGACTGGATTAGTTTTATAAATTTCACAGCATGAAAAACCAAGAACGAAGACAATGAAGGGAGGGGCAGAGATATTAGTATTCTGTTAGGCCGAGGAGAAGCACCAATTTCTATAGAACGGGTTTGAAAGGTTTTTAAGTATTTTATAAACAATTAAAATTAATGGTCTCAATCATTCACGACATTTTGCACCTGCCCAGGCAGTTAAGATAGACTTAAAATAAAGTTTTGTTGTTCCTATTTAATTCGATGGGTTGATGTAAGGTTTCATTTATTGATTGTAAGCATAATTTTCCATTTTATAAGAGATGAGATTTCAGCTATTTGAATTGTTAATTAAACATTACAGAAGAAAGAAAACAGGGAGAAATTACTGCATCACTTCCATCACCGTGTGATTCCACCCCCTAAAATCCTTAGGGGGGCAAAACCTCACTTTTTATTCCGTTTTCATTTCTCAATTATACCCAACAAAAAAGCAGGGCAATTGCTTTTCCTTGCATCATCTTGAGATGCCAAGTTTTGAACTTGTATGGCTGCTTAATTTCAATTTTCATCAAAAAATATAAGGTAACCATTAACTACCACAGCCAGTTGTGCCGTAAAGCCAATTAACGTAATCATGGCAAGAATGTGTTGCTGCTTGACTCACATAAATGAAAAATTGTTAATCATAAAGAATTTGATCCTCCCTCATTCGTGGTTCACAGAGACTCGTATTGATGGACCTGATATCGTGTCAGACTATATTTCAGATTTTCAGTTTTCAGGGATGGTTCCCAAAAATCATGAAGCACGATTAAATCAAAGAAGTACAAGTTGCCATACAGTTGTTATTTCTATTACTTGTTCTCTTTGTTTCTCTATTGCATCCGTCATTCTTGTTTTAAACTTATCTTCTTTTCCTTTCTCTTATAATGTAGTTTTTTTTATTAAACTTATAAAATGTAGAGATGATAGCTGAATGTAAATTTGATACATTAAGAATTAATTGGTTAGCGACAACTAGCTAGTTTCTTATTCAACAACTACTAGGTAGATCAGAATGACAGATGAAGAATATATGTGAGAAAACTCTTCATGTACGAAATTTCTCATAAAGCTTTTATACTGTCCCAACAATAGATAACAAAAACGGACAGAATTTTTCAAGGTAACAAAATATGCTACAAAAAATTGTGTCTATACATTTTGATCAGTCTCGTCTTCATGGATTAGCACCTCATCAAGCGAGAAGTGATATCCAAGAACTCATGCTCTCCGCAAGGAATTGTGAGACCACCCATTGGGTGATCATACCCAAATTCTTCTACTGCTTGACTCAACAAGTCTTGAAATGATGGTTGGTTCAAGAATGACACAGGGATTACAAAACGCTTCATTTTCTCTCCAACATAGACTGCAAGGTGACCCTTTGCCACCTCCATACCTTTTGAAGATGCTTCGTTTGTAGCAAATGATGCCTTTCTCATACCAGGTAAGCGGAATCCCATTCTTTTATGTGATGAGACTCGGGACAATAGTGTTACCAAAAAAAGACTATGTAAGATCCAAGCTTTTGAGCTGCTTTGGGAAGTGAATGATATTTGTTGTGCTTAATGCTTGCAAACTTGAATATATATAGAGATGAAGAATTCTTTGAAATTGTTGTGTGCATAAATAATTTAGGGTGAAAGCTAAGAGATATGAATCATGGGACCAACAATTAGACAGGGGCATATGGTGTTGCTTTGTAGGACTTTATCAAGGATGAATGTAACATGTCATAGTGTATAGTACGGGTCCCACCTTCTCAAGAATCCACTTCAAATAAAACTGACGTTTGATCTAAACCTCTAAAATATAATGGTCTAATATCTCCTCCTATCCGTAGCCTTATAATTCAATAGTCAGAAACTACTTCCCATCTATAATGTACTTCAATATTAGGCTGCATCATCAATCTGGAGAAAACATGTCCCAAGCATGTTTACACCATTATGAAATACCAATTAATGTATGAATAAACGTTTAATATCACTTAGGGACGTCTAGGTTGTTTCATAAGGTGGTGGTGGGCTTATACATGTCTACACAACTTTATCCTTGATGGAGGCATTGAAGACAGAACCACATGATATCTCATGTGTATACCCTCCATCTTTTAACAGTCTTTTCCTTCTAATTCAGTTACTAGGAAGTCTTTAAAACTAAATATACACTATCTTTTTTGCACTCCCAAGCATCAATATTTTGGTCCATTCTTTCTAAATCTCGGAAGTGCCGAAGGGATATCTTGCAATGTTGGAGACAAACAGAAGCGGTCTGTGATTCCAATATCATATTTGAACCAACCTTCCTTCCAAGATTTATTGAGTCAAGAGTAGGAAGAATTTTGGATATGATCAAGAAGAATATAGAAAATCTTCAGATAGAAGTATTAAATTGTAATACAAATTCTAGAATATTGTAAAAGATTCTATTATAGAAAGAAAATAAAAATCAAGAACATTTTACATAGGTAAAAATCTAAGACATTCCACGTATAGCTAGCATATTCTAGAAAAATATATTAGTCTGTAAATAGTCATGTACTCTAGCCTTTGATATAAGACAACATCTAACACAACACACATAACTACAAAATATATTACTTCCAACTACTACTTCCACATCCTACTATCTCCACAACTTTCTTTCACAACTTCAAAATACCAACGAAAACAATAAATATATTGGAAGAGAGATTTTGTACAATAGGCAGTATACAAAATAAAGAAATAGGAGCATAATATTCTAATAAGTCGAGTATTGACATGTTTCATTAGAGAATCTTTTAATGAAATTTGAAAAACAGAATAATTTTCATTTTTTGATTTTGCTTAACGTTACTAAAAATATAGGAGTTAGAAAAGAGAACCTTTTTTTATTATCTTATTTTAGTTTATCTAACAAGAATCTATCTGTATCTCTTATTTTTTTAATTACAAATATATATTTTTTTCGAATCAAATAAAGAATTTTTTTATAAAATATTCATGGGAGTAAAAGAAAAAGAGCCCGACTAGGTACTGGCCGGCTCATTGGCTGTAGAAAAATAAAAAAAAGAAAACTAAAATAGATATATAATAATAAAAAAAGTCTTTTTTTTTCTTCTTGTTTATGTGATATAACATAAACAAAGTAATTCTTTTTTTTTTCAATTGGGGAGAGATGGCTGAGTGGACTATAGCGTCGGATTGCTAATCCGTTGTACAAATTCTTGTACCGAGGGTTCGAATCCCTCTCTTTCCGTTGATAATTTGTTTTTTTTTACTGTTTTTTTACTAGTGAAAAAGGTTAAAATAGAGAAATCCTAAAAATATTTCAAAGTTCCACACAAACAAGAAAACATAGAATCCACTTTTTTTCTTATTGTATTCTTCAAAATAAATTTATGGCCTAAGCATACCTTTTAAATACCAATGAGATCTTAGTCCAATCACATAAAGGATTGACACAATTCACTACCCAAAACCTTAAGAGAATGAATTAATGGGTCTTTCATTTTTATATAGTACTCTACTTTCTTATTTCTATCCAATATGAGACTTGGACTCATACTTTAATTTCCAACAACGACAAGAATTACACTTCTGTATTCTTCACAACTCACAAGGGCAAGTAGTTTAAAGTGTTATGACAAAGAATTGCATTAGTTTTAACTTGAGATTTTAATATTTTGATGGAATGATTTGATATATAAATTTTAAAAAAATATTTTAATATGTGTATATAAATTGTAACTAAAATTAATTACTAATTCAGTCTCATTTCACATAATGACAATATTATTCTATTTAAAAAATATATAAACTTTGAATCAAAATTTTAAATATAAAACCTAAATTAAATACAAGATATTGTCACTGCATGGACATTGGGCATTACAACTACTATGACACATGATCTCGTAACATTTTTTTAAATAAAAAAAATTGAAAATACTACATACTAACACTTGACACGGACAAGAAATTAATAAAAATATAACGGAAATTATTTAATTATAAGATTAAAAAACTGAATTGCACCAAATAAGAACTAAAGTTCGTTTTGATTTTTCTAAACAAATTATAAGACAAAAAGTGTAATTAAGTCAAACTCTTACGGAAAGCTAATGTGCATATATAAGAGTCAATAGTTGTAGTCGTTTCTTTACCATATAGCTAAAGTTACCATCAACGTACTTTATTTGGATTAATCCACAATATCTTACTTATGGAGATGAAAATAAATTCCAATATAAATTTAAAAAAGGCATGTTCCTTGGGTAACATGTTACTATTTTTATCAATATTTTAGTAATGGCAATAAATTCAATTACTAAGTATTCTTTTTAATCATTCACAGTTCATTTTGTCTTAGACAGTACAACATTAGAAGGTTGCTAACAGGAAAAAAAACACTTCATTGTTCTCGTGAATTACACAACATAAGCAAAACAATATGTGAGCTGTTTTAGTGTGCCGAAGAATATAGACAATCATTCACAACAACTTTAATTTTTCCTGGGCATTATATAGGGAAAATTGCAATAAACACTATTACTAAATTTCACAGTTAATAAATCAAAAACCACTCTTTTGGTTTTGTCCAATATAAACTCTAATGTTCTGAATATTAGTTCACCTTTGAAGACCAGGAAAATGGAAACCCATTGCATATCCAAAGAAGTAACAGACTAAAGTCTGAAGGATTTTGATTGAAACCTTATAGAAGTGTATATATTTGTATTGTATTATTTTAAAATATCTCATCAGCTCCTAAACCCTAAACTTCTAGTAATACTGAAAAAGATAGAGGCCAGTCAAGCTAATTAGATGTTACAGTAACAAGGGAAATTACATGAATATCTGAGGTCAAAGTTGCAGTGTCTTGTACAAAAAAAAAATGAGGAAATTACACTTAAATGAATGGATTTTAATACCGTTTCAATTATGTGTCTATCTATCACTCTGATAATCCTCAAAAATTACACTATCAATGTATTTCAATCAAATTTCTGCTATTCTGGTCCTAGAGGCAACTACAGTATGCTGAATCGCCCATGTGAAGATGGGGCTGCTGCTTGACGCAGAGGTGATCAAAATTCGTTTATCATAACTAAGTGGGGCATCATCATAAGAGTGAATATTTCTCATGTACGGCGCTGCTACACGATAATAAGTGCAACTGGCTGTAGCAAAATAGGAAGATATAAAAATTGCTGTCCCATTCTCAGACTCGTGTTTTTGTTTGATCAGGCCATCCTAAATCATTTTTCTTGTTCAACTATATTGATGAAATCTTGCTCAGGTCGTTCGATTTAAATAAACATATGCTTAGCCCATTTCCTATTCAATAAAGTTCTTTTCTTTAAGATATATACATATATACTATGAGAGAATAAAACGTGAAAAAGGTTAGTGTTCAAAAACTTTCTTATTCAGATTAAATTTCATTTTACAAATTCAGTCATCAAACATGGAGAGGGAAATATTCTCAAGGTAAGAAACTATGATACAAAAGTGTGTCAAGTATATGTCTACTTCTAAGTCAGTTCCATCTTCAAGCAGTTAGCAGCTATCGAAGCGAGAAGTGATATCTGAGAACACATCTTCTCCACAAGGAATTGTGAGACCACCAGTTGGATGGTCATAGCCAAATTCTTCCTCAGCTTGACTCAACAGATCTTGAAATGAAGGTTGGTTCAAGTATGACACAGGGATCATAAACCGCTTCCTTTGATCTCCAACATAGACTGCAATGTAACCCTTTGGCACATCCACAACTTTTGAAGATGCTTGGATTGCTCGAAGAGATGCCTTTCTGATACCAGGTAAACGAAAACCCATGTTTTATATGATGATACTTGGGAAGAGAAAGTTGAGAAAATATTGTAAATAAGATGCTAGCTTTTGGAGCTAAAATGCTTAAAGATGTGAACGATTTTGGATGTGCTAATTGCTTGCAGCCATGAATATATATATAGATGAAAATTTTTAAAGGATATCATCGGTTACATGAATGATTGAGGGTGGAGGCTTTGAGTTAAGAGTTATGGGACCGACAGGATGGAAAGGGCATATGGTGTTGCCTTTGAAGTGTTTCTTAGGGATTAATGAGAGATGTTATAGCTGACAGTACACTATCTCAAGCCAATCCACTTGAAATAGAGTAGACGTATGATTTCAAATCTCATGAATATAATGGTCTATCATATCTCACTGTCCTTTGGCTCATAATTTGATCTACCCAGCTGTAGATCAACATTAGGTATCGTGAAGAAAACATGTTCAGAGCATGTTTGAAAAAACGTGGAATAACAATTAATCCATGAAAAGAATTAGGCCTTCACATAGCCACGTCTCATTGGGAACATGTGAAGGCTTAATGTCGCTCGTGGCTGAACAAGGTGGGGTTACATACTGCACCCTACGTTATGCTTGATAGAAGAATTAATGCAGACAATACCACGCAATATCTCATCTTTGCGCTCTCCTTCTTTTAAAATCTATATATACACTATCCTATACATTCAAAAAACAACACAAGGTTTTGGAATCCTCTTCAGCATTAAAATTTGGGTTCATTCTGTGTAAATTTGAGATTGATATCTTCTTCCTTCAGTCAAGCTCAAAAATGGGTTTCCGTTTACCTACCATCCGAAGGGCATCATTCACAACAAGACAAACAACTTCAAAATCTGAAGACATACCGAAGGGCTATTTTGCAGTTTATGTTGGAGAGAAACAAAATCGGTTTGTGATTCCCATCTCTTACTTGAACCAACCTTCATTCCAAGACTTACTGAGTCATGCAGAGGAAGAGTTTGGATATGATCATCCCATGGGAGGCCTCACAATTCCATGCAGTGAAGATGTCTTCCAACATACAATTTCTTGCTTCAAGGGACAATAGATCTCACTTTAGGAGACTCATATATTAATTAGAGACATTTTGTACAGTAGGCATCTTCTCGAATTGTAACTATTTTTTCCAAATTTTGGGTAATGATGATGAATTCAAATTTTTCTATCTATTTTTCCCTTTCAATGTTTACTTCTCCCAGCAATTACAATGGTATACAGCACTAAAAAGACTCGACTATTATCATAAATTTCACAGCATAATTAAGAAACCCAAGTGCTCGGCAATCAGCACAAGGCAGGGAAGGAGAAGAGATATTAGTATTTTGAAAGGGGGCAAACCAGAAGAATCAATTTTTTTAGAAGGAGTTTCAGAGTTTTATATGTTTTTTATACATCTGGCGGATAGTTTCCCAACCAAGACAGTTATAATGGACTTCGAGTTAAGTTGTGTTGTTCCAATTCATTGGAATGGATAACATCCATTGTCATAGAAATTTCATATGACAAGGGCAATAATACCCCATTCCAAGAGAAAGATACTTAATTTCTATTTTCATCCCTAAAAAGATGGTAGTATCTTAAAATCGTTCAAGGTTTGAAGACTATTCAATTAATTGAGAATTCGTCACTTCCACAACCAGTTGTAACTGTAAAACCAACTACATAATCATGCGAAGATGGTTTTGCTGCTTTATGAAAAGGGTCTTCCTCATTTGAGCATAGACTTGTATGGATGGTTTTGATCTTTTGTCAAACCATATTATAGATTTTCAGTGACGAGGGATGGTTCACAAAAATCTTAAAGGTAGATTAAATCAAAGCAGTACAGTTTCACAAAGACTTATACTTTCAATGAGTTTTTCTCTTTATTTTCCTATGTTATATAGTAGTTATTTTGTCAATGAACTTAGCTAGAAAACGTAGACATAATAGCTGAATTGAAATCCGAGACATTAAGAATTACTTGGAGACAACTAGCTAATTTCTTATTCGACAACTCAAAATGACAGATGAAGGAAATGTGAGAAAACTCTTCATGCAGGAAATTTATTGTAACAATTGCTGTACTGTCCAAATTTATATAATAAAATTGGAGAGAGACTATTTTCAAGCTAAGAAACTATGCTACAAAACTTTTGTATATACATTTAAATCAGTTTGATCTTCACGGATTAGCACCTCATTAAGCGAGAAGTGATATCCAAGAACACATCTTCTCTGCAAGGAATCGTGAGACCACCCATTGGATGCTCATAGCCAAAATCTTCCTCAGTTTGACTCAACAAATCTTGAAACAGAGGTTGGTTCAAGAATGATACAGGAATCATAAACCGCTTCATTTGATCTCCAACATAGACTGCAAGGTAACCCTTTGGCACATCCACAGCTTTTGAAGATGCTTGGATTGCTGGAAGGGAAGCCTTTCGGATACCAGGTAAACGAAAACCCATCTTTTATATATATATTTGGGAAGAGAAAGTTGGGAATAGAGAGTTGTAGATAGGATGCTAGCTTTTGAAGTTAAAATGCCTTAGGATGTGAATGATTTTTGTTGTCCTAAATGCTTGCAACCATGAATATATATAGAGATAAAAAGTTTTGCAGGATATCATCTGGTACTTGAATGATTGAGGGTGGAGGGCTATGAGATAAGAGTCACGAGAATGATAGGACAGAAAGGGCACATGGTGTTGCCTTGGAAGTGTTTTTCAAGGATTAATGGGAGATGTTATAGTTGATAGTACACCATCCCAAGCCCATTCACTTGAAATAGAGTAGACGTAAGATTTCAATTCTCAAGAATATAATGGTCTATGATATCTCACTGTCCTGTGCCTTATAATTTGATCTATCCAGCTGTGATTCAACATTAGGTAACGTGAAGAAAACATGTCCAAAGCATGTTTGACAAAACGTGGAATACCAAGTAATCCATGAACAAAGTTATGCCTTCACTTAGCCACGTCTCATTGGGAACATGTGGAGGCTTATGGTGCATTTCAACAAGGTGGGGTTACACACCTGCACCCTACTTTGTGCTTGGTAGATGTACCACAGACAACACCATGTGATATCTCATCTCTATGTTTTCCTTCTTTTACCATCTATATATACACTATCCTATACCTTCAAAAACAACACAAGCCTTCCGAATCCTCAAGCATCAAAATTCAGCTTCATTCTCTTAAATTTGAGATTGTTCTTCCTCAAACAAGCTCAAAAAATGGGTTTCCGTTTACCAGCCATCCGACGGGCATCATCATTCACAGCAAGACAAGCATCTTCAAAATCTGAAGACATACCGAAGGGCTATTTTGCCGTTTATGTTGGAGAGAAACAAAATCGGTTTGTGATTCCCATCTCTTACTTGAACCAACCATCATTCCAAGACTTACTGAGTCAAGCTGAGGAAGAGTTTGGATACTATCATCCAATGGGAGGCCTTACAATTCCTTGCAGTGAAGATGTCTTCAAGCACACAATTTCTTGCTTCAATTAATGGACAATAGATCTCACTTTAGCAGACTGACATAACTTATTATTAGAGACATTTTGTACAATAGGCAACTTCTTGAACTTGTAACCATTATTACCAAATTTTGATTAACGATGATGAATTGAAATGCGAAGTTTCTATCTATTTATCAATTTCAATTTTTAGTTTTCCCAGCAATTAGAATGGTATACAACACCAAAAAGACTCGATTATTTACATAAATTTTACATCATGAGAAAACCAAGACCTGTACATAATAGGACAATTAGGGTGGAAAGATATTAGTATTTTTCTAGACCGAGGAGAAGCATCAATTTCTATTGAACGGGTTTGAAAGATTTTTAAATATTATATAAACAAAAAAAATTAATGGTATCAATCATTCACGAGATTTTGCACTTGCCAAGGCAGTAATGATAGACATAAAATTAAGTTTTGTTGCTCCCATTTAATTCGATTGGATGACGTAAGGTTTCGTTTATTTATATATTGATTCCGAGAATAATTTTCCATTTTATAAGAGGATGAGTTTTTATTTGAAGTCGTTTCTTTTAGCTGTCATACAGATATTATTGCTATCATCAGCATGCTTTATTTTGATTGATTCATATTATTTTTCTCGATTACTGATTGCTTTATCACATGTTTCTTTTTGTTGATTGACATAGCAGCTGTAAATCAGGAACTTCTCAATACTATACTGAACCTTCAGAAATACTTTCGACAAGGATGCTAATCTGGCTCATGCAATAGTTAAAATATATATTAGACGGTTAACAGTGGAGAAGATTATCAGAGTAATGCGAAATAAGTTTTGATTGAGTACTTGTGAGACAAAAGTTGGAAAAGAGAAGGTATTGTATATTATCAAAGGTGAATGTTTCACAATCACAACAAATTCACTCCGTACAAAATGAACCTTAAGAGTTTCTTTTATAGACCTACAGAAAGTGCCCACATTTACTCAACAAGTATTAAAATATTCATTAAAGAGACTTATATGTAAAGTATTTGATTGAGATTTAAGACATGTTTATAGTACGCCATATTTAAAATTAGAATCGTCAAAATGAGTTGAAATCCGTGAGCCAACTCGACTCACCACGGGTTTGAGCCGGGTTGGGTTGGAAAAAGTTACAAAAATTTTGATGAGAGCCAATTTTTGACCCGGCTCACACGGGTTGAACCCGTGGTGGGTCGGGTTGGCTCACCAATCCACCTATTTTTTTTAATTAAATTAAATTAATTAAATTAATTATTCAAATCCTATTTTTGTTGTTGTTGTCTTTCCAAAAGTTCCCCTCCGCAAATAAAACTCTAAGATTATAGATTGGATAATATTATAGATAGGGATAAAGAAGAAGATGTCTGTGGATTTATCCATTCAGGACTCCAATTTAATAGATGGATAATATTATAGATTGGATAATTTAGGAATATATCATTTGTTTATCTTGTTTTTAGACCTATCTACAAGCATGACAATTTTATCTTGTGCTATATATTTTTGTTAACGTCTATATGTAGTTTCTTGTATGTCTCACTAAATTAAATTGGCATAATTTTAAGCTTGATAGCTTAGAATATATATAACAATATATTCTTTTGTTTCATTTTCTTTTATATCAATTGATTCAATTATTACTGTTTCAATTTGATCGATCAAAGTAACATGTTATAAGAATCTGAGAACAAGAAGTTGAAAAAAAAGTTAATTAAGTGAGCCAATGAATCAATCTGTTTAACCCACCAACCTGTGGTGGGTCGGGTTGGGTTCGAATTTTTTTGGCTCACTAATAAATGAGCCGGGTTAGGTTGACTCACTAAGTGGTCAATCCGTGGTGGGTCAGGCCGGGTTACTTGTTTTGACAGCTCTATTTAAAATATAATTTATTTTTTGTTCAAGAAGGAAATTGATAAAAATTGGCCGAGTTAACGAAACAATAAACATGGGAAGGCAGACATATAAGGTCAAAATTTCTTTATTTTGTGGAAAAAATATAGAAATTTTTGTTGAAGAGTATAATGACTGATTTAAATATAGTTTCCAATTGAATATCAATCTATGATTAGAGCCCTTTTAAAAATCACAGAAAATGTATTTCAATCGAATTTATGTTTTATTCTAGCCCTAAAACCAACTAATGTGCTGAATTGCCTATGTGAAGATAGTGTTGTTACTAAACCAAGTGAGATGAAGATTTGTTTATCATAATGGGATCGCCTCCATATGGTGCTGCTGCTACATATGAAAACAAATTGAGTATCTAAGTGTTTCCGTTTATCGATAGCTATGTTCTGATCTTCCTGCAATTAAAATGTAAACAGTATTAGAAGGATGAGCTAATATTTGTTTGGGACAATTTTAAAAGAATATAAGTTCTATACACACATTCGGATCATACACGAGATTTCGCTCATGTCAACTGCTGAAACAGTTAAAATGAGTTTCATATGAAGGATTATTGTTGCCATTAATTTCAATGGACAACATCCATAGCTAAAAAAATTTTCATATTCATTTGACGTATGGTTTGTTTATCTATATAAATATTGTTGTATGAAGATCACATAATCTATATTTGGTAAGAAAAAGAGATCTCCTATTCTGGTTGTTTGATCTTGCAGTGTATGTTGGGGAGAAAAAGAAGCTATTTTTAATCCCCTTATCGTACTTGAACCAACCAATATTCCAAGACTTATTGAGTCAAGCCGAAAAAGAGTTTGGATATCATCATCCCATGGGTGACCTAAAAATTCCTTGCAGTGATGATGTCTTCAAACATATAACTCACTGCTTGAATGAACAATGAATTTCTCACTTTAGGAAACCGACATAAATTAGTAGACATTTTTGTACAATGCGCTTCTTCTCTATCATATAAAAATTATTATGAAAATTTGAGCAATGATGATTCCAGTTGCTAACTTTTTTGTTTATCATTACAATATTCACTTCTTTCTGCCATTAGAATGGTAGACAACACTAGAAGGTTGTATGTTCCAACAAAAAGACTTGATTATTCTCACAAATTCCTCAACCTAACAAACCCAGATCTGCACAATCAAGGCAGGGCAGAGCAGAGAAATGTATGAGGGATGATTTTTTAACTATTTCTTATTCAGTAATTATGTAGTTCAGATTCATAGCAAATGTGAGAAAAAACGTCGTGGAGACAACTTATCATTCAAATCAAATTTCTGTTACAAAGTCAGATATCAAATATGGGGAGGGAATATACCAAGGTAAGAAACTATGATACAAAAATGTGTCAAGTATATCTCTACATCTAAGTAAGTTCCATCTTCGTGCAGTTAACAGCTATTTAAGCGAGAAGTGATATCTAAGAACAAATGTTCTCCACAAGGAATTGTGAGACCACCCAATGGATGGTCATACCCAAATTCTTCCTCTGCTTGACTCAACAAATCTTGAAATGAAGGTTGGTTCAAGAATGATACAGGAATCATGAACCGCTTCATTTTCTCTCCAACATAGACTACAAGGTAGCCCTTTGGCACGTCCATAGCTTTTGAAGATGCTTTGATTGTATTAAGGGATGCCTTTTTCATACCAGGTAAACGAAAACCCATGGTTTATATATTGAAACTTGGGAAGAGAAAGTTGGGAATAGAGAGTTGTAGATAGGATGCTAGTTTTTGAAGTTAAAATGCCTTAGGAAGTGAATGATATTTGTTGTCCTAAATGCTTGCAACCATGAATATATATATAGAGCTAGAAAGTTTTGTAGGATATCATCTGGTACTTGAATGATTGAGGGTGGATGGCTATGAGATAAGAGTCATGGGACCGATAGGACAGAAAAAGCACATGGTGTTGCCTTGGAAGTGTTTCTTAGGGATTAATGGGAGATGTTATAGTTGACAGTACACTATCCCAAGCCAATCCACTTGAAATAGAGTAGACATATGATTTCAAATCTCATAAATATAGTGGTCTATGATATCTCATTGTCCTTTGCTTATAATTCGATCTATCCAGCTGTAATTCAACGTTAGGTAACGTGAAGAAAACATGTTCAAAGCATGTTTGACGAAACGTGGAATACCAATTAATCCATGAAAAGACTTAGGCCTTCACTTAGCCACATCTCATTGGGAACATGAGGAGGTTTAATGTTTCCTGCTGTTCAACAAGGTGGGGTTACACACCTTCACCCTACTTTATGCTTGATAGAAGTACTGCAGACAACACCACGCGATATCTCATCTCTATGCTTTCCTTCTTTTATCTTCTATATATACAATATCCTATACCTTCAAAAACAACACAAGCGTTCCGAATCCTCAAGCATCAAAATTCAGATTAATTCTCTTAAATTTGAGATTGTTCCTCTTCCTCAAACAAGCTCAAAAAATGGGTTTCCGTTTACCTGCCATCCGACGGGCATCATCATTCACAGCAAGACAAGCATCTTCAAAATCTGAAGACATACCAAAAGGCTATTTTGCCGTTTATATTGGAGAGAAACAAAATCGGTTTGTGATTCCCATCTCTTACTTGAACCAACCTTCATTCCAAGACTTACTGAGTCAAGCTGAGGAAGAGTTTGGATATGATCATCCCATGGGAGGCCTCACAATTCCATGCAGTGAAGATGTCTTCCAACATACAATTTCTTGCTTCAAGGGACAATAGATCTCATTTTAGGAGACTCACATAGATTAATTAAAGACATTTTGTACAGTAGGCATCTTCTCGAATTGTAACTATTTTTTCCAAATTTTGGGTAGATGATGACTCAAATTTTTCTATCTATTTTTCTCTTTCAATGTTTACTTATCCCAGCACTTACAATGGTATACAGCAGTAAAAAGATTCGACTATTCTCATAAATTTCACAGCATAAATAGAAAACCCAAGTGCTCGGCAATCAGGGCAAGGCAGGGAAGGGGAAGAGACATTAGTATTTTGGAAGGGGGCAAACGAGAAGAATCAATTATCTTTAGAAGGAGTTTCAGAGGTGTTTAAGTTTCTAAAAGATCTGGTGGATTTTTCCCCAACCAAGACAGTTATAATGGACTTAAAGTTAAGTTGTGTTCTTCCAATTCATTCGAATGGATAACAACCATTCTCATAGACATTTCATATATATCTATATATGATTATTCTATGAACATAATTTAATTTTTTGAAAGGATGAGATTGCTTATTTTGGTTTTTTGGATTGATAGAACAAACATTACAGAAGAAAGAAAAAAGGGAGAAATTACTTCATCCCATCCATCACCATGTGATTCCACCCCCTTAGAAATCTTCAAGGGGAAACCTCACTTTTTATTCCATTTTCTTTTCTCAATGTTACCCAATAAAAAATAGGGCAACTTCTCGTCCTTGCACCATCTTGAGATGAGAGATTACAAACTCGGGGCAATAATCCCCCATTTCAAGAGGAAGATACTTAATTTCTATCTTAATCCCTAAAAAGATGGTAGTATCTTAAAATCGGTCAAGGTTTGAAGACTATTCAATTAATTGAGAATTCGTCACTTCCATAACCAGTTGTGACTGTAAAGCCAACTACATCATGCGAAGATGGTTTTTCTGCTTGAATCACATATATGAATTGGGCCATATTATAGATTTTCAGTGACGAGGGATGGTTCACAAAAATCTTAAAGTGAGATTAAATCAAAGCAGTACAGTTTCACAAAGACTTATACTTTCAATGAGTTTTTCTCTTTATTTTCCTCTCCGCTATATTGTAGTTATTTTGTCAATGAACTTACCTAGAAAACGTAGACATAATAACTGAATTTAAATCCCATACATTAAGAATTACTTGGAGACAACTAGCAAATTTCTTATTCGACAACTCCAAATTACAGATGAAGGAAATGAGAGAAAACTCTTCATGCAGGAAATTTATTGTAACAATTGCTGTACTGTCCAAATTTATATAATAAAATTGGAGAGAGACTATTTTCAAGCTAAGAAACTATGCTACAAAACTTTTGTATATACATTTAAATCTGTTTGATCTTCACGGATTAGCACCTCATTAAGCGAGAAGTGATATCCAAGAACACATCTTCTCTGCAAGGAATTGTGAGACCACCCATTGGATGTTCATAGCCAAAATCTTCCTCAGTTTGACTCAACAAATCTTGAAACAGAGGTTGGTTCAAGAATGATACAGGAATCATAAACCGCTTCATTTGATCTCCAACATAGACTGCAAGGTAACCCTTTGGCACATTCACAGCTTTTGCAGATGCTTGGATTGCTGGAAGGGAAGCCTTTCGGATACCAGGTAAACGAAAACCCATCTTTTATATATATATTTGGGAAGAGAAAGTTGGGAATAGAGAGTTGTAGATAGGATGCTAGCTTTTGAAGTTAAAATGCCTTAGGATGTGAATGATTTTTGCTGTCTTAAATGCTCAACCATGAATATATATATAGAGATAAAAAGTTTTGCAGGATACCATCTGGTACTTGAATGATTGAGGGTGGAGGGCTATGAGATAAGAGTCATGAGAATGATAGGACAGAAAGGGCACATGGTGTTGCCTTGGAAGTGTTTCTCAAGGATTAATGGGAGATGTTATAGTTGACAGTACACTATCCCAAGCCAATCCACTTGAAATAGAGTAGACGTACGATTTCAATTCTCATGAATATAATGGTCTATGATTTCTCACTGTCCTGTGCCTTATAATTTGATCTATCCAGCTGTAGTTGAACATTAGGTAACGTGAAGAAAACATGTCCAAAGCATGTTTGACAAAACGTGGAATACCAATTAATCTATGAACATACTTAGGCCTTCACTTAGCCACGTCTCATTGGGAAAATGTGGAGGCTTAATGTTTCCTGCAGTTCAACAAGGTGGGGTTACACACCTGCACCCTACTTTATGCTTGATAGAAGTACTGCAGACAACACCACGCGATATCTCATCCCTATGCTTTCCTTCTTTTATCATCTATATATACAATATCCTATACCTTCAAAAACAACACAAGCCTTCCGAATCCTCAAGCATCAAAATTCAGATTCATTCTCTGTAAATTTGAGATAGTTCTTCTTCGTTAAACGAGCTCAAAAAATGGGTTTCCGTTTAGGGCATCATCATTCAGAGCAAGACAAGCACCTTTAAAATCTGAAGACATACCAAAGGGCTATTTTGCCGTGTATGTTGGAGAGAAACAAAATCGGTTTGTGATTCCCATCTATTACTTGAACCAACCTTCCTTCCAAGATTTACTGAGTCAAGCTGAAGAAGAGTTTGGATATGATCATCCCATGGGAGGCCTCACAATTCCATGCAATGAAGATGTCTTCCACCATACAATTTCTTGTTTCAAGGGACAATAAGTCTCACTTTAGGACACTGACAGATTATTAGAGACATTTTGTACAATAGGCATCTTCTCAAACTTGTAACTATTATTACAAAATTTAGACTGATGATGATGAATTCAAATACTAAGTTTGTGTCTATTTATCCATTTCAATTTTTTCTTTTCCCAACAATTAGAATGGTATACAGCATCAACAAGACTGGATTATTTTTATAAATTTCACAGCATGAAAAACCAAGAACGAAGACAAGGAAGGGAGGGGCAGAGATATTAGTATTCTGTTAGGCCGAGGAGAAGCACCAATTTCTATAGAACGGGTTGAAAGGTTTTTAAGTATTTATAAACAATTAAAATTAATGGTGTCAATCATTCACGACATTTTGCACCTGCCCAGGCAGTTGAGATAGACTTAAAATAAAGTTTAGTTGTTCCTATTTAATTCGATGGGTTGATGTAAGGTTTCATTTATTGATTGCAAGCATAATTTTCCATTTTATAAGAGGATGAGATTTCAGTTATTTGAATTGTTAAATAAACATTACAGAAGAAAGAAAACAGGGAGAAATTACTGCATCACTTCCATCACCGTTTGATTCCACCCCCTAAAATCCTTAGGGGGGATAAACCTCACTTTTTATTCCGTTTTCATTTCTCAATTATACCCAACAAAAAAGCAGGGCAATTGCTTTTCCTTGCAGCATCTTGAGATGCCAAGTTTTGAACTTGTATGTCTGCTTAATTTCAATTTTCATCAAAAAAGATAAGGTAACCATTAACTACCACAGCCAGTTGTGCCGTAAAGCCAATTAACATAATCATGGCAAGAATGTGTTGCTGCTTGACTCACATAAATGAAAAATTGTTAATCATAAAGAATTGGATCCTCCCTCATTCGTGGTTCACAGAGACTTGTATTGATGGACCTGATATCGTGTCAGACCATATTTCAGATTTTCAGTTTTCAGGGATGGTTCCCAAAAATCATGTAGCACGATTAAGTCAAAGAAGTACAAGTTGACATAGTTGTTATTTCGATTACTTGTTCTCTTTGTTTCTTTATTGCATCCGTCATTTTTGTTTTAAACTTATCTTCTTTTCCTTTCTCTTATAATGTAGTTTTTTTTTGTTATTGAACTTATAAAATGTAGAGATGATAGCTGAATGTAAATTTGATACATTAAGAATTAATTGGTTAGCGACAACTAGCTAGTTTCTTATTCAACAACTACTAGGTAGATCAGAATGACAGATGAAGAATATGTGAGAAAACTCTTCATGTACGAAATTTCTCATAAAGCTTTTATACTGTCCCAACAATAGATAACAAAAACGGACAGAATTTTTCAAGGTAACAAAATATGCTACAAAAAATTGTGTCTATACATTTTGATCAGTCTCGTCTTCATGGATTAGCACCTCATCAAGCGAGAAGTGATATCCAAGAACTCATGCTCTCCGCAAGGAATTGTGAGACCACCCATTGGGTGATCATACCCAAATTCTTCTACTGCTTGACTCAACAAGTCTTGAAATGATGGTTGGTTCAAGAATGACACAGGGATTACAAAACGCTTCATTTTCTCTCCAACATAGACTGCAAGGTGACCCTTTGCCACCTCCATACCTTTTGAAGATGCTTCGTTTGTAGCAAATGATGCCTTTCTCATACCTGGTAAGCGGAATCCCATTCTTGTATGTGATGAGACTCGGGACAATAGTGTTACCAAAAAAAGACTATGTAAGATCCAAGCTTTTGAGCTGCTTTGGGAAGTGAATGATATTTGTTGTGCTTAATGCTTGCAAACTTGAATATATATAGAGATGAAGAATTCTTTGAAATTGTTGTCTGCATAAATAATTGAGGGGGAAAGCTAAGAGATATGAATCATGGGACCAACAATTAGACAGGGGCATATGGTGTTGCTTTGTAGGACTTTATCAAGGATGAATGTAACATGTCATAGTGTATAGTACGGGTCCCACCTTCTCAAGAATCCACTTCAAATAAAACTGACGTTTGAACTAAACCTCTAAAATATAATGGTCTAATATCTCCTCCTATCCGTAGCCTTATAATTCAATAGTCAGAAACTACTTCCCATCTATAATGTACTTCAATATTTGGCTGCATTATCAATCTGGAGAAAACATGTCCCAAGCATGTTTACACCATTATGAAATACCAATTAATGTATGAATAAACGTTTAATATCACTTAGGGACGTCTAGGTTGTTTCATAAGGTGGTGGTGGGCTTATACATGTCTACACAACTTTATCCTTGATGGAGGCATTGAAGACAGAACCACATGATATCTCATGTGTATACCCTCCATCTTTTAACAGTCTTTTCCTTCTAATTCAGTTAGTAGGAAGTCTTTAAAACTATATATACACTATCTTTTTTGCACTCCCAAGCATCAATATTTTGGTCCATTCTTTCTAAATCTCGGAAGTGCCGAAGGGATATCTTGCAGTGTATGTTGGAGAGAAACAGAAGCGGTTTGTGATTCCAATATCATATTTGAACCAACCTTCCTTCCAAGATTTATTGAGTCAAGAGTAGGAAGAGTTTTGGATATGATCAAGAAGAATATAGAAAATCTTCAGATAGAAGTATTAAATTGTAATACAAATTCTAGAATATTCTAAAAGATTCTATTATAGAAAGAAAATAAAAATCAAGAACATTTTACATAAGTAAAAATCTAAGGCATTCCACATAAGTTGTAGTTATTATATTCTAGAAAAATATATTAGTCTGTAAATAGTCATGTACTCTAGCATTTGATATAAGACAACATCTAAAACAACACACATAACTACAAAATATATTACTTCCAACTACTACTTCCACATCCTACTATCTCCACAATTTTCTTTATCCTATCAACTTTCCTTTCACAACTTCAAAATACCAATGGAGACAATAAATATATTGGAAGAGAGATTTTGTACAATAGGCGGTATAAGGAAGTCTCTTTAATTATAAAAATAAAGTTTTTGATCGGGATATGAATCAAACGGAGGATCCCTTAACTTTGAAGGGGTCCTTGAAACGAATCACACTTTTACCACTAAGTTATACCCGCTACAATATCAATTTTGTATCTTTTGTTGAACAAAGCAATCAGACAAAATAAAGAAATAGGAGCATAATATTCTAATAAGTCGAGTATTGACATGTTTCATTAGAGAATCTTTTAATGAAATTTGAAAAAGAGAATAATTTTCATTTTTTGATTTTGCTTAAAGTTACCGAAAATAGAGAAGGAGTTAGAAAAGAGAACATTTTTTTATTATCTTATTTTAGTTTATCTAACAAGAATCTATTTGTATCTCTTATTTTTTTAAATTACAAATATATTTTTTTTCGAATCAAATGAAGAATTTTTTATAAAATATTCATGGGAGTAAAAGAAAAAGAGCCCGACTAGGTACTGGCCGGGCTCATTGGCTGTAGAAAAATAAAAAAAGAAAACTAAAATAGATATATAATAATAAAAAAAAGCAAGTCTCTTTTTTTTTTGAAGCTCCCTTTTTTTTCTTCTTGTTTATGTGATATAACATAAACAAAGTAATTCTTTTTTTTTTCAATTGGGGAGAGATGGCTGAGTGGACTATAGCGTCGGATTGCTAATCCGTTGTACAAATTCTTGTACCGAGGGTTCAAATCCCTCTCTTTCCGTTGATAATTTTTTTTTTTTTTTACTTTCTTTTACTAGTGAAAGAGGTTAAAATAGAGAAAATTCTAAAAATATTTCAAAATTTCACACAAACAAGAAAACATAGAATCCACTTTTTTTTTCTTATTGTATTCTTCAAAATAAATTTATGGCCTAAGCATACATTTTAAATACTAATGAGATCTTAATCCAATCACATAAATGATTGACACAATTCACTACCCAAAACCTTAAGAGAATGGATTAATGGGTCTTTCATTTTTATATAGTGTTCTACTTTCTTATTTCTATCCAATGTGAGACTTGAATTCACACTTTGATTTCCAACAACAACAAGAATTACACTTTCTATATTCTTCACAACTCACAAGGGCAAGTAGTTTAAGGTGTTATGACAAAGAATTGCATTAGTTTTAACTTGAGATTTTAATATTTTGGAATGATTTGATATATAAATTTTAAAAAAATATTTTAATATATATATATAAATTGTAACTAAAATTAATTACTAATTCAGACTCATTTCACATAAAGACAATATTATTCTATTTAAAAAATATATAAACATCAATATTTTAAATATAAAACCTAAATTAAATACAAGACATTGTCACTGCATGGACATTGGGCATTACCACCACTATGACACATGATCTCGTGACATTTTTTTAAATAAAAAAAATTGAAAATACTACATACTAACACTTGACACGGACAAGAAATTAATAAAAATATAACGAAAATGATTTAATTATAAGATTAAAAAACTGAATTGCACCAAATAAGAACTAAAGTTCGTTTTGATTTTTCTAAACAAATTATAAGACCAAAAGGGTAATTAAGTCAAACTCTTACGGAAAGCTAATGAGCATATATAAGAGTCAATGGCTGTAGTCGTTTCTTTACCATATAGCTAAAGTTCAACGTACTTTATTTGGATTAATCCACAATATCTTACTTATGGAGATGAAAATAAATTCCAATATAAATTTAAAAAAGGCATGTTCCTTGGGTAACATGTAACTATTTTTATCAATATTTTAGTAATGGCAATAAATTCAATTACTAAGTATTCTTTTTAATCATTCACAGTTCATTTTGTCTTAGACAGTACAACATTAGAAGGTTGCTAACAGGAAAAAAAACACTTCATTGTTCTCGTGAATTACAGAACATAAGCAAAACAATATGTGAGCTGTTTTAGTGTGCCGAAGAATATAGACAATCATTCACAACAACTTTAATTTCCTGGGCATTATACAGAGAAAATTGCAATAAACACTATTACTAAATTTCACAGTTAATAAATCAAAAACCACTCTTTTGGTTTTGTCCAATATAAACTCTAATGTTCTGAATATTAGTTCACCTTTGAAGACCAGGAAAATGGAAACCCATTGCATATCCAAAGAAGTAACAGACTAAAGTCTGAAGGATTTTGATTGAAACCTTATAGAAGTGTATATATTTGTATTGTATTATTTTAAAATATCTCATAAGCTCCTAAACCCTAAACTTCTAGTAATACTGAAAAAGATAGAGGCCCGTCAAGCTAATTAGATGTCACAGTAACAAGGGAAATTACATGAATATCTGAGGTCAAAATTGCAGTGTCTTGTTAAGAAAAAAATGAGGAAATTACACTTAAATGAATGGATTTTAATACCGTTTCAATTATGTGTCCATCTATCACTCTGATAATCCTCAAAAATTACACTATCAATGTATTTCAATCAAATTTCTGCTATTCTGGTCCTAGAGGCAACTACAATATGCTGAATCGCCCATGTGAAGATGGGGCTGCTGCTTGACGCAGAGGTGATCAAAATTCGTTTATCATAACTAAGTGGGGCATCATCATAAGAGTGAATATTTCTCATGTACGGCGCTGCTACACGATGATAAGTGCAACTGGCTGTAGCAAAATAGGAAGATATAAAAATTGCTGTCCCATTCTCAGACTCGTGTTTTTGTTTGATCAGGCCATCCTAAATCATTTTTCTTGTTCAACTATATTGATGAAATCTTGCTCAGGTCGTTCGATTTAAATAAACATATGCTTAGCCCATTTCCTATTCAATAAAGTTCTTTTCTTTAAGATATATACATATATACTATGAGAGAATAAAACGTGAAAAAGGTTAGTGTTCAAAAACTTTCTTATTCAGATTAAATTTCATTTTACAAATTCAGTCATCAAACATGGAGAGGGAAATATTCTCAAGGTAAGAAACTATGATACAAAAGTTTGTCAAGTATATGTCTACTTCTAAGTCAGTTCCATCTTCAAGCAGTTAGCAGCTATCGAAGCGAGAAGTGATATCTGAGAACACATCTTCTCCACAAGGAATTGTGAGACCACCAGTTGGATGGTCATAGCCAAATTCTTCCTCAGCTTGACTCAACAGATCTTGAAATGAAGGTTGGTTCAAGTATGACACAGGGATCATAAACCGCTTCCTTTGATCTCCAACATAGACTGCAATGTAACCCTTTGGCACATCCACAACTTTTGAAGATGCTTGGATTGCTCGAAGAGATGCCTTTCTGATACCAGGTAAACGAAAACCCATGTTTTATATGATGATACTTGGGAAGAGAAAGTTGAGAAAATATTGTAAATAAGATGCTAGCTTTTGGAGCTAAAATGCTTAAAGATGTGAACGATTTTGGATGTGCTAATTGCTTGCAGCCATGAATATATATATAGATGAAAATTTTTAAAGGATATCATCGGTTACATGAATGATTGAGGGTGGAGGCTTTGAGTTAAGAGTTATGGGACCGACAGGATGGAAAGGGCATATGGTGTTGCCTTAGAAGTGTTTCTTAGGGATTAATGAGAGATGTTATAGCTGACAGTACACTATCTCAAGCCAATCCACTTGAAATAGAGTAGACGTATGATTTCAAATCTCATGAATATAATGGTCTATCATATCTCACTGTCCTTTGGCTCATAATTTGATCTACCCAGCTGTAGATCAACATTAGGTATCGTGAAGAAAACATGTTCACAGCATGTTTGAGAAAACGTGGAATAACAATTAATCCATGAAAAGAATTAGGCCTTCACATAGCCACGTCTCATTGGGAACATGTGAAGGCTTAATGTTGCTCGTGGCTGAACAAGGTGGGGTTACATACTGCACCCTACGTTATGCTTGATAGAAGAATTAATGCAGACAATACCACGCAATATCTCATCTTTGCGCTCTCCTTCTTTTAAAATCTATATATACACTATCCTATACATTCAAAAAACAACACAAGGTTTTGGAATCCTCTTCAGCATTAAAATTTGGGTTCATTCTGTGTAAATTTGAGATTGATATCTTCTTCCTTCAGTCAAGCTCAAAAATGGGTTTCCGTTTACCTACCATCCGAAGGGCATCATTCACAACAAGACAAACAACTTCAAAATCTGAAGACATACCGAAGGGCTATTTTGCAGTTTATGTTGGAGAGAAACAAAATCGGTTTGTGATTCCCATCTCTTACTTGAACCAACCTTCATTCCAAGACTTACTGAGTCATGCAGAGGAAGAGTTTGGATATGATCATCCCATGGGAGGCCTCACAATTCCATGCAGTGAAGATGTCTTCCAACATACAATTTCTTGCTTCAAGGGACAATAGATCTCACTTTAGGAGACTCACATATATTAATTAGAGACATTTTGTACAGTAGGCATCTTCTCGAATTCTAACTATTTTTACCAAATTTTGGGTAATGATGATGAATTCAAATTTTTCTATCTACTTTTCCCTTTCAATGTTTACTTCTCCCATAACTTACAATGGTATACAGCACTAAAAAGACTCGACTATTATCATAAATTTCACAGCATAATTAAGAAACCCAAGTGCTCGGCAATCAGCACAAGGCAGGGAAGGGAAAGAGATATTAGTATTTTGAAAGGGGGCAAACCAGAAGAATCGAGTTAAGTTGTGTTGTTCCAATTCATTGGAATGGATAACATCCATTGTCATAGAAATTTCATATGACAAGGGCAATAATACCCCATTCCAAGAGAAAGATACTTAATTTCTATTTTCATCCCTAAAAAGATGGTAGTATCTTAAAATCGTTCAAGGTTTGAAGACTATTCAATTAACTGAGAATTCGTCACTTCCACAACCGGTCTGTAAAACCAACTACATAATCATGCGAAGATGGTTTTGCAGGATATCATCTGGTACTTGAATGATTGAGGGTGGAGGGCTATGAGATAAGAGTCACGAGAATGATAGGACAGAAAGGGTACATGGTGTTGTCTTGGAAGTGTTTCTCAAGGATTAATGGGAGATGTTATAGTTGATAGTACACCATCCCAAGCCCATTCACTTGAAATAGAGTAGACGTACGATTTCAATTCTCAAGAATATAATGGTCTATGATATCTCACTGTCCTGTGCCTTATAATTTGATCTATCCAGCTGTGATTCAACATTAGGTAACGTGAAGAAAACATGTCCAAAGCATGTTTGACAAAACGTGGAATACCAAGTAATCCATGAACAAAGTTATGCCTTCACTTAGCCACGTCTCATTGGGAACATGTGGAGGCTTATGGTGCATTTCAACAAGGTGGGGTTACACACCTGCACCCTACTTTGTGCTTGGTAGATGTACCACGGACAACACCATGTGATATCTCATCTCTATGTTTTCCCTTCTTTTAGCATCTATATATACACTATCCTATACCTTCAAAAACAACACAAGCCTTCCGAATCCTCAAGCATCAAAATTCAGATTCATTCTCTTAAATTTGAGATTGTTCTTCCTCAAACAAGCTCAAAAAATGGGTTTCCGTTTACCAGCCATCCGACGGGCATCATCATTCACAGCAAGACAAGCATCTTCAAAATCTGAAGACATACCGAAGGGCTATTTTGCCGTTTATGTTGGAGAGAAACAAAATCGGTTTGTGATTCCCATCTCTTACTTGAACCAACCATCATTCCAAGACTTACTGAGTCAAGCTGAGGAAGAGTTTGGATACTATCATCCAATGGGAGGCCTTACAATTCCTTGCAGTGAAGATGTCTTCAAGCACACAATTTCTTGCTTCAATTAATGGACAATAGATCTCACTTTAGCAGACTGACATAACTTATTATTAGAGACATTTTGTACAATAGGCAACTTCTTGAACTTGTAACCATTATTACCAAATTTTGATTAACGATGATGAATTGAAATGCGAAGTTTCTATCTATTTATCAATTTCAATTTTTAGTTTTCCCAGCAATTGGAATGGTATACAACACCAAAAAGACTCGATTATTTACATAAATTTTACAGCATGAGAAAACCAAGAGCTGTACATAATAGGACAATTAGGGTGCAAAGATATTAGTATTTTCCTAGACCGAGGAGAAGCATCAATTTCTATTGAACGGGTTTGAAAGATTTTTAAATATTATATAATCACAAAAAATTAATGGTATCAATCATTCACGAGATTTTGCACTTGCCAAGGCAGTAATGATAGACATAAAATTAAGTTTTGTTGCTCCCATTTAATTCGATTCGATGACGTAAGGTTTCGTTTATTTATATATTGATTCCGAGAATAATTTTCCATTTTATAAGAGGATGAGTTTTTAGTTGAAGTCGTTTCTTTTAGCTGTCATACAGATATTATTGCTATCATCAGTATGCTTTATTTTGATTGATTCATATTATTTTTCTCGATTACTGATTGCTTTATCACATGTTTCTTTTTGTTGATTGACATAGCAGCTGTAAATCAGGAACTTCTCAATACTATACTGAACCTTCAGAAATACTTTCGACAAGGATGCTAATCTGGCTCATGCAATAGTTAAAATATATATTAGACGGTTAACAGTGGAGAAGATTATCAGAGTAATGCGAAATAAGTTTTGATTGAGTACTTGTGAGACAAAAGTTGGAAAAGAGAAGGTATTGTATATTATCAAAGGTGAATGTTTCACAATCACAACAAATTCACTCCGTACAAAATGAACCTTAAGAGTTTCTTTTATAGACCTACAGAAAGTGCCCACATTTACTCAACAAGTATTAAAATATTCATTAAAGAGACTTATATGTAAAGTTTTTGATTGAGATTTAAGACATGTTTATAGTACGCCATATTTAAAATTAGAATCGTCAAAATGAGTTGAAATCCGTGAGCCAACTCGACTCACCACGGGTTTGAGCCGGGTTGGGTTGGAAAAAGTTACAAAAATTTTGATGAGAGCCAATTTTTGACCCGGCTCACACGGGTTGAACCCGTGGTGGGTCGGGTTGGCTCACCAATCCACCTATTTTTTTTAATTAAATTAAATTAATTAAATTAATTATTCAATTCCTATTTTTGTTGTTGTTATCTTTCCAAAAGTTCCCCTCCGCAAATAAAACTCTAAGATTATAGATTGGATAATATTATAGATAGGGATAAAGAAGAAGATGCCTGTGAATTTATCCATTCAGGACTCCAATTTAATAGATGGATAATATTATAGATTGGATAATTTAGGAATATATCATTTGTTTATCTTGTTTTTAGACCTATCTACAAGCATGACAATTTTATCTTGTGCTATATATTTTTGTTAACGTCTATATGTAGTTTCTTGTATGTCTCACTAAATTAAATTGGCATAATTTTAAGCTTGATAGCTTAGAATATATATAACAATATATTCTTTTGTTTCATTTTCTTTTATATCAATTGATTCAATTATTACTGTTTCAATTTGATCGATCAAAGTAACATGTTATAAGAATCTGAGAACAAGAAGTTGAAAAAAAAGTTAATTAAGTGAGCCAATGAATCAATCTGTTTAACCCACCAACCTGTGGTGGGTCGGATTGGGTTCGAATTGTAACATCCCAAATTCTCACATTGGATAATTCATAATTTATATATTGTAACATTACATTTACGGTAACATCCCGTAATCTCACCCTTTAAAATTTCCTAGTTGATATAAGTCTATACATGTAAAAATGTTCTAATTATAGTTCTTCTACTTCTCCCTTCCTTGGCACTGAGTGAGGCAACATTCCTTCATCTGCTCCCGTATAACGAATTATACGATCATCGCACATACCCAAACACAAACAAGTAGGGTGAGCTAACATGCAACCAATCATTTATGAAACATGCATGCAAACCTCATATAATAATTATGTCATACATACTCATACCATCATACAACAATCACATCATACAAACACAAACAAGTAGGGTGAGCTAACATGCAACAAATCATTTATAAAACATATATAATTACCTTGATATAAACATCATATAATAATTATGTTCGACACTCTCATACCACAATTCCTATTAGACACTCGTCTCACAATACCCAATAGACACCACAATATCCAATAGACACTCATCCGGATGATACGTTGATGAGCGGTCACGGGAGGTTATGCACTTGTAATGACTTCTACTTCTTTTTTTTAATATACTTTCAAAATACTTCATACCATTTACAAGGTTAATCCCCTCACTATGTCCAAAACCGGCACATAGACCAGGACCTCCTGCTCCTCTCACCACATAATTCATCCCTCTCTACTTGAGACTAGATGATTATTAGAGTATCAGGATAACCTCCAACTACGGGACCCTCAACATCAACATATACACAAATACCATAACATTTATTTAATCTCTCCACAAGACTCATACCATACTAATATTCCTCAACTCACATTATACCCTTACAAAATCTCCCCATACTACCCATAACATGTTCAGATGCATAAATTCAAATGCAGTATAATAAAATGCAATTATCACAATTATAATTCATAATTCCATATCTACCACAAAAATGAATTCATCAGACATTTCCATTCCAACAAGATATATTGCACAATATTTTAATAGTACAAAATCTGTTCAATAAGATTTAAGTTAAAAACTTGTCGAGTAGACTTCCAGGAAAGAGAGGTGCGTCACAATGGACAACTTAAGTACCAAATCTTTCCTTAGCCAAAGTGTTCCTCAACTAGTTTTTAACAAATTTCTTATTTACAGATTCAAAACAACAGCATATAATATTAACACCGAATTTCAATATAGATAAACATACAGTAAGCATTAACAGTATTCATACATAATTTCAAGATATGAATAGTAATAAAACAATACTAAGTCATAATATAAAAGCATAGAAATACTAAATCATAATATAAAAGCATAGAAAAGTTAGCTCCCCTACCTCTATTCCAGACTTCTCTCGCTCTGAATTTATTTCTCCGAAACCCTTCAGAACTTCTACTCAAAATTTCTCCCTAACTCTTTTTTTTTTTTTCTATTTCTCAAGCTCTCACTTGATTTCTCTTCTCTTGGTGCAGAATAACCTTCCCTCCCATGGCTATTTATAGTAAAAAAAAATTTACTATTCATTAATATTTTAATATTATTTATTATTTTAATATTATTTAAAAATAATATTTCAATCATTTTCTCACCAAATCTGATCCTAATTTCTACCTACTACTTTCTTCCATGCTAAGGAATCCAAATGCTGAAAATTTATTTTTACTATTCACTTTTTACTATTTACTATTTACTTTTTACTATTTACTATTTACTTTTTACTATTCAATTTAAAAAATTTACTAAATAAGTTACCAAAAATTTGAACCTCTCCTTCTAAAATTACTATAATTTTATATCCAAAATTTACATTTTTCTATCCACTAAAATTATTATTACTAATAAAATACTAAAATTTACTACTATAAATATATATATATATATATATATATATATATATTTTTTTTTTTATGGGTCTTACATTCTCCCCAACACAAAAAATTTTCGTCCTCGAAAATTCAAAAATTGGACATAAAGTTATGATTATTCCACCTTATCTCCTAGTTTCCTTGTAAATTCATTTACTCTACTATTTTGTGCATCAAATTTCTAGCATGTCAAATTTGAAATATATTCATGAAAAATTAAAATCATAAACCTTCAAAACACCTTTACTTGACACTTTTAGCCCTATGAAAACCACCATTAAACATACCTCAATTATAATGTGTTTCCCGAGATCAAAACCATATCCCAAGGATATTTAGTGTTAACCAAATCTCAAATTTTTATCTTATGCGAACTAAAAGTAAGTATAAACAAGTTCACTCACACACATCACTGGATAGAGATCAAGGTGCGACATATAAATCTTTACCCATCCTTTACATCGCCATTGAGGTTTGAATACTACCATATAACTATACCTGATGAAATTGCTCCAATCACAATCTACAACTTCTTAATTATTCCGAATTCCCTAATCACATTAGTATTGCAACCCTCCTTTTTATCCATTTCCAAACTCTTCTTCTTCCTTATCTTGCCATGTTCATAATAATATCAATTCAACCTACACTACCTCCACTAACTAAAATTTACAACCATAAATCATGACATTTTAATCCTATTAAAAATACCAAATATTTGTATAAGTCGAAAGCCAAAATTTTCGTACCTGGATTTTCTCCTCTACTCCTCATACCAAAATCATATATTCTCAAATCTTATCTCTAATACATTTACTAAAAAAAATCTAACCATCTCCTTTTAATAATCTATTTAGCTTAGAATCCTTCCAATACTTCATTCTTCTCTAAAGACCTCGTGTTCTCTTAACTTATAGATTTCTCCTCCTATTAAACTTTCTCATCTACTCTTCTTTGTCTAATATTTGATTTATTCTTAATCTACTTCAGTATTCCTATCCCTTTTTATTTTAAACTTTATCTTCAATTCTTCCACCATTTTCTTTCTTCAGATTCCAATCATCACTAATACATCAATCCATGTTACCAATCTCACACAATGCCACTCTGTTTCTCATCAATACTTCCTTCTCTTCTGACTTCTAACGTTACTGATATACTAAACCAAACTGATTTCTCAAATCTTGCCACATTCATGCTTATCCAAAGCTTCTCTTAATCTAGCCTTTGAATTCAACTCCTTTTTTTTGTGAAACGTAAGATATCTCATCTATTAATTTTGTTCTAGAAACTTCAAAAAAAATTTTACTTCTAAACACCAACATCTTCACTCATCCTTTGAAACTTAAACTCTAGTGTTATATTTCCCTATCAAGGCTTTAACTAATTCTAATATCTTTCCTCAAACCCTCAGAATTAAGAAAGGAAAATCATCTATGGTAAAAGTCATGAGTAGTTAGACACAATACTCTACTATCTAGATTTGGAGGAAATGGTAAATTATACCATTTAGACTCAATTCTTCACAGAGAAGACACGGAAGACCCACAACACAGAGGTCATCCTAAGGACGAACTGCTCTGATACCATTAATGTAACATCCCAAATTCTCACATTGGATAATTCATAATTTATATATTGTAACATTACATTTACGGTAACATCCCGTAATCTCACCCTTTAAAATTTCCTAGTTGATATAAGTCTATACATGTAAAAATGTTCTAATTATAGTTCTTCTACTTCTCCCTTCCTTGGCACTGAGTGAGGCAACATTCCTTCATCTGCTCCCGTATAACGAATTATACGATCATCGCACATACCCAAACACAAACAAGTAGGGTGAGCTAACATGCAACCAATCATTTATGAAACATGCATGCAAACCTCATATAATAATTATGTCATACATACTCATACCATCATACAACAATCACATCATACAAACACAAACAAGTAGGGTGAGCTAACATGCAACAAATCATTTATAAAACATATATAATTACCTTGATATAAACATCATATAATAATTATGTTCGACACTCTCATACCACAATTCCTATTAGACACTCGTCTCACAATACCCAATAGACACCACAATATCCAATAGACACTCATCCGGATGATACGTTGATGAGCGGTCACGGGAGGTTATGCACTTGTAATGACTTCTACTTCTTTTTTTTAATATACTTTCAAAATACTTCATACCATTTACAAGGTTAATCCCCTCACTATGTCCAAAACCGGCACATAGACCAGGACCTCCTGCTCCTCTCACCACATAATTCATCCCTCTCTACTTGAGACTAGATGATTATTAGAGTATCAGGATAACCTCCAACTACGGGACCCTCAACATCAACATATACACAAATACCATAACATTTATTTAATCTCTCCACAAGACTCATACCATACTAATATTCCTCAACTCACATTATACCCTTACAAAATCTCCCCATACTACCCATAACATGTTCAGATGCATAAATTCAAATGCAGTATAATAAAATGCAATTATCACAATTATAATTCATAATTCCATATCTACCACAAAAATGAATTCATCAGACATTTCCATTCCAACAAGATATATTGCACAATATTTTAATAGTACAAAATCTGTTCAATAAGATTTAAGTTAAAAACTTGTCGAGTAGACTTCCAGGAAAGAGAGGTGCGTCACAATGGACAACTTAAGTACCAAATCTTTCCTTAGCCAAAGTGTTCCTCAACTAGTTTTTAACAAATTTCTTATTTACAGATTCAAAACAACAGCATATAATATTAACACCGAATTTCAATATAGATAAACATACAGTAAGCATTAACAGTATTCATACATAATTTCAAGATATGAATAGTAATAAAACAATACTAAGTCATAATATAAAAGCATAGAAATACTAAATCATAATATAAAAGCATAGAAAAGTTAGCTCCCCTACCTCTATTCCAGACTTCTCTCGCTCTGAATTTATTTCTCCGAAACCCTTCAGAACTTCTACTCAAAATTTCTCCCTAACTCTTTTTTTTTTTTTCTATTTCTCAAGCTCTCACTTGATTTCTCTTCTCTTGGTGCAGAATAACCTTCCCTCCCATGGCTATTTATAGTAAAAAAAAATTTACTATTCATTAATATTTTAATATTATTTATTATTTTAATATTATTTAAAAATAATATTTCAATCATTTTCTCACCAAATCTGATCCTAATTTCTACCTACTACTTTCTTCCATGCTAAGGAATCCAAATGCTGAAAATTTATTTTTACTATTCACTTTTTACTATTTACTATTTACTTTTTACTATTTACTATTTACTTTTTACTATTCAATTTAAAAAATTTACTAAATAAGTTACCAAAAATTTGAACCTCTCCTTCTAAAATTACTATAATTTTATATCCAAAATTTACATTTTTCTATCCACTAAAATTATTATTACTAATAAAATACTAAAATTTACTACTATAAATATATATATATATATATATATATATATTTTTTTTTTTATGGGTCTTACATTCTCCCCAACACAAAAAATTTTCGTCCTCGAAAATTCAAAAATTGGACATAAAAATAAAGTTATGATTATTCCACCTTATCTCCTAGTTTCCTTGTAAATTCATTTACTCTACTATTTTGTGCATCAAATTTCTAGCATGTCAAATTTGAAATATATTCATGAAAAATTAAAATCATAAACCTTCAAAACACCTTTACTTGACACTTTTAGCCCTATGAAAACCACCATTAAACATACCTCAATTATAATGTGTTTCCCGAGATCAAAACCATATCCCAAGGATATTTAGTGTTAACCAAATCTCAAATTTTTATCTTATGCGAACTAAAAGTAAGTATAAACAAGTTCACTCACACACATCACTGGATAGAGATCAAGGTGCGACATATAAATCTTTACCCATCCTTTACATCGCCATTGAGGTTTGAATACTACCATATAACTATACCTGATGAAATTGCTCCAATCACAATCTACAACTTCTTAATTATTCCGAATTCCCTAATCACATTAGTATTGCAACCCTCCTTTTTATCCATTTCCAAACTCTTCTTCTTCCTTATCTTGCCATGTTCATAATAATATCAATTCAACCTACACTACCTCCACTAACTAAAATTTACAACCATAAATCATGACATTTTAATCCTATTAAAAATACCAAATATTTGTATAAGTCGAAAGCCAAAATTTTCGTACCTGGATTTTCTCCTCTACTCCTCATACCAAAATCATATATTCTCAAATCTTATCTCTAATACATTTACTAAAAAAAATCTAACCATCTCCTTTTAATAATCTATTTAGCTTAGAATCCTTCCAATACTTCATTCTTCTCTAAAGACCTCGTGTTCTCTTAACTTATAGATTTCTCCTCCTATTAAACTTTCTCATCTACTCTTCTTTGTCTAATATTTGATTTATTCTTAATCTACTTCAGTATTCCTATCCCTTTTTATTTTAAACTTTATCTTCAATTCTTCCACCATTTTCTTTCTTCAGATTCCAATCATCACTAATACATCAATCCATGTTACCAATCTCACACAATGCCACTCTGTTTCTCATCAATACTTCCTTCTCTTCTGACTTCTAACGTTACTGATATACTAAACCAAACTGATTTCTCAAATCTTGCCACATTCATGCTTATCCAAAGCTTCTCTTAATCTAGCCTTTGAATTCAACTCCTTTTTTTTGTGAAACGTAAGATATCTCATCTATTAATTTTGTTCTAGAAACTTCAAAAAAAATTTTACTTCTAAACACCAACATCTTCACTCATCCTTTGAAACTTAAACTCTAGTGTTATATTTCCCTATCAAGGCTTTAACTAATTCTAATATCTTTCCTCAAACCCTCAGAATTAAGAAAGGAAAATCATCTATGGTAAAAGTCATGAGTAGTTAGACACAATACTCTACTATCTAGATTTGGAGGAAATGGTAAATTATACCATTTAGACTCAATTCTTCACAGAGAAGACACGGAAGACCCACAACACAGAGGTCATCCTAAGGACGAACTGCTCTGATACCATTAATGTAACATCCCAAATTCTCACATTGGATAATTCATAATTTATATATTGTAACATTACATTTACGGTAACATCCCGTAATCTCACCCTTTAAAATTTCCTAGTTGATATAAGTCTATACATGTAAAAATGTTCTAATTATAGTTCTTCTACTTCTCCCTTCCTTGGCACTGAGTGAGGCAACATTCCTTCATCTGCTCCCGTATAACGAATTATACGATCATCGCACATACCCAAACACAAACAAGTAGGGTGAGCTAACATGCAACCAATCATTTATGAAACATGCATGCAAACCTCATATAATAATTATGTCATACATACTCATACCATCATACAACAATCACATCATACAAACACAAACAAGTAGGGTGAGCTAACATGCAACAAATCATTTATAAAACATATATAATTACCTTGATATAAACATCATATAATAATTATGTTCGACACTCTCATACCACAATTCCTATTAGACACTCGTCTCACAATACCCAATAGACACCACAATATCCAATAGACACTCATCCGGATGATACGTTGATGAGCGGTCACGGGAGGTTATGCACTTGTAATGACTTCTACTTCTTTTTTTTAATATACTTTCAAAATACTTCATACCATTTACAAGGTTAATCCCCTCACTATGTCCAAAACCGGCACATAGACCAGGACCTCCTGCTCCTCTCACCACATAATTCATCCCTCTCTACTTGAGACTAGATGATTATTAGAGTATCAGGATAACCTCCAACTACGGGACCCTCAACATCAACATATACACAAATACCATAACATTTATTTAATCTCTCCACAAGACTCATACCATACTAATATTCCTCAACTCACATTATACCCTTACAAAATCTCCCCATACTACCCATAACATGTTCAGATGCATAAATTCAAATGCAGTATAATAAAATGCAATTATCACAATTATAATTCATAATTCCATATCTACCACAAAAATGAATTCATCAGACATTTCCATTCCAACAAGATATATTGCACAATATTTTAATAGTACAAAATCTGTTCAATAAGATTTAAGTTAAAAACTTGTCGAGTAGACTTCCAGGAAAGAGAGGTGCGTCACAATGGACAACTTAAGTACCAAATCTTTCCTTAGCCAAAGTGTTCCTCAACTAGTTTTTAACAAATTTCTTATTTACAGATTCAAAACAACAGCATATAATATTAACACCGAATTTCAATATAGATAAACATACAGTAAGCATTAACAGTATTCATACATAATTTCAAGATATGAATAGTAATAAAACAATACTAAGTCATAATATAAAAGCATAGAAATACTAAATCATAATATAAAAGCATAGAAAAGTTAGCTCCCCTACCTCTATTCCAGACTTCTCTCGCTCTGAATTTATTTCTCCGAAACCCTTCAGAACTTCTACTCAAAATTTCTCCCTAACTCTTTTTTTTTTTTTCTATTTCTCAAGCTCTCACTTGATTTCTCTTCTCTTGGTGCAGAATAACCTTCCCTCCCATGGCTATTTATAGTAAAAAAAAATTTACTATTCATTAATATTTTAATATTATTTATTATTTTAATATTATTTAAAAATAATATTTCAATCATTTTCTCACCAAATCTGATCCTAATTTCTACCTACTACTTTCTTCCATGCTAAGGAATCCAAATGCTGAAAATTTATTTTTACTATTCACTTTTTACTATTTACTATTTACTTTTTACTATTTACTATTTACTTTTTACTATTCAATTTAAAAAATTTACTAAATAAGTTACCAAAAATTTGAACCTCTCCTTCTAAAATTACTATAATTTTATATCCAAAATTTACATTTTTCTATCCACTAAAATTATTATTACTAATAAAATACTAAAATTTACTACTATAAATATATATATATATATATATATATTTTTTTTTTTTTATGGGTCTTACATTTATCTGTAACGTCCCGGCAACTCACAGGGACCGTTGACTGCCCCCACAGACCACCACCAGGCTTTCCAGTGTGCTTTGTCCTCACTCGCACACTTTCCGGGAAAACTTCCCAGAAGGTCACCCATCCCAGAATTACTCCAGGCTAAGCACGCTTAACCATGGAGTTCTTATGAGTCAGGCTACCGAAAAGTAAATGCATTTTGGTGATATGAGTAGTCAAATCAATTCCTTTAAGCTATCCTTCAACCGTATAGTCCCATACCTACACAGTCTCCAGATCCCTCTCATTCCGGTGTATGTTCGATTCATTCATGTACCCCTTCCACCGGGAGCCTTGCCAGGAGCCGCTCATTGTCTGTGCCCCCTGCACCATGCTCCCCGCACCGGCGTCACTCCCCGCCCTCGTCAGTGCCCGGGTGTCACACGAATTTTTTTGGCTCACTAATAAATGAGCCGGGTTAGGTTGACTCACTAAGTGGTCAATCCGTGGTGGGTCAGGCCGGGTTACTTGTTTTGACAGCTCTATTTAAAATATAATTTATTTTTTGTTCAAGAAGGAAATTGATAAAAATTGGCCGAGTTAACGAAACAATAAACATGGGAAGGCAGACATATAAGGTCAAAATTTCTTTATTTTGTGGAAAAAATATAGAAATTTTTGTTGAAGAGTATAATGACTCATTTAAATCTAGTTTCCAATTGAATATCAATCTATGATTAGAGGCCTTTTAAAAATTACAGATAATGTATTTCAATCGAATTTATGTTTTATTCTAGCCCTAAAACCAACTAATGTGCTGAATTGCCTATGTGAAGACAGTGTTGTTACTAAACCAAGTGAGATGAAGATTTGTTTATCATAATGGGATCTCCTCCATATGGTGCTGCTGCTACATATGAAAACAAATTGAGTATCTAAGTGTTTCTGTTTATCGATAGCTATGTTCTGATCTTCCTGCAATTAAAATGTAAACAGTATTAGAAGGAAGAGCTAATATTTGTTTGGGACAATTTTAAAAGAATATAAGTTCTATACACACATTCGGATCATACACGAGATTTCGCTCATGTCAACTGCTGAAACAGTTAAAATGAGTTTCATATGAAGGATTATTGTTGCCATTAATTTCAATGGATAACATCCATAGCTAAAAAAATTCATATTCATTTGACGTATGGTTTGTTTATCTATATAAATATTGTTGTATGAAGATCACATAATATCAATTTGGTAAGAAAAAGAGATCTCCTATTCTGGTTGTTTGATCTTGCAGTGTATGTTGGGGAGAAAAAGAAGCTATTTTTAATCCCCTTATCGTACTTGAACCAACCTATATTCCAAGACTTATTGAGTCAAGCCGAAAAAGAGTTTCTCACTGCTTGAATGAACAATTTCTCACTTTAGGAAACCGACATAAATTAGTAGAGACATTTTTGTACAATGCGCTTCTTCTCTATCATATAAAAATTATTATGAAAATTTGAGCAATGATGATTCCAATTGCTAACTTTTTTGTTTATCATTACAATGTTCACTTCTCCCTGCCATTAGAATGGTAGACAACACTAGAAGGTTGTATGTTCCAACAAAAAGACTTGATTATTCTCACAAATTCCTCAACTTAACAAACCCAGATCTGCACAATCAAGGCAGGGCAGAGCAGAGAAATGTATGAGGGATGATTTTTTAACTCTTTCTTATTCAGTAATTATGTAGATCAGATTCATAGCAAATGTGAGAATAAACGTCGTGGAGATAACTTATCATTCAAATGAAATTTCTTTTACAAAGTCAGATATCAAATATGGGGAGGGAATATACCAAGGTAAGAAACTATGATACAAAAATGTGTCAAGTATATGTCTACATCTAAGTCAGTTCCATCTTCATGCAGTTAGCAGCTATTTAAGCGAGAAGTGATATCTAAGAACAAATGTTCTCCACAAGGAATTGTGAGACCACCCAATGGATGGTCATACCCAAATTCTTCCTCGGCTTGACTCAACAAATCTTGAAATGAAGGTTGGTTCAAGAATGATACAGGAATCATGAACCGCTTCATTTTCTCTCCAACATAGACTGCAAGGTAGCCCTTTTGCACGTCCATAGCTTTTGAAGATGCTTTGATTGTATTAAGGGATGCCTTCTTCATACCAGGTAAACGAAAACCCATGGTTTATATATTGAAACTTGGGAAGAGAAAGTTGGGAATAGCGAGTTGTAGATAGGAGGCTAGTTTTTGAAGTTAAAATGCCTTAGGAAGTGAATGATATTTGTTGTGCTAAATGTTTGCAACCATGAATATATATATATAGAGCTAGAAAGTTTTGTAGGATATCATCTGGTACTTGAATGATTGAGGGTGGATGGCTATGAGATAAGAGTCATGGGACCGATAGGACAGAAAAAGCACATGGTGTTGCCTTGGAAGTGTTTCTTAGGGATTAATGGGAGATGTTATAGTTGACAGTACACTATCCCAAGCCAATCCACTTGAAATAGTGTAGACATATGATTTCAAATCTCATGAATATAATGGTCTATGATATCTCATTGTCCTTTGCTTATAATTTGATCTATCCAGCTGTAATTCAACATTAGGTAACGTGAAGAAAACATGTTCAAAGCATGTTTGACAAATCGTGGAATACCAATTAATCCATGAACAGACTAAGGCCTTCCCTTAGCCACATCTCATTGGGAACATGTGGAGGCTTAATGTTTCCTGCTGTTCAACAAGGTGGGTTACACACCTGCACCCTACTTTATGCTTGATAGAAGTACTGCAGACAACACCACGCGATATCTCATCTCTATGCTTTCCTTCTTTTAGCATCTATATATACACTATCCTATACCTTCAAAAACAACACAAGCCTTCCGAATCCTCTCAAGCATCAGAATTCAGATTCATTTTCTGTAAATTTGAGATTGTTCTTCTTTCTTAAACAAGCTCAAAAAATGGGTTTCCGTTTACCTGCCATCCGACGGGCATCATCATTCACAGCAAGAAAAGCATCTTCAAAATCTGAAGACATACCAAAGGGCTATTTTGCTGTGTATGTTGGAGAGAAACAAAATCGGTTTGTGATTCCCATCTCTTACTTGAACCAACATTCATTCCAAGACTTACTGAGTCATGCAGAGGAAGAGTTTGGATATGATCATCCCATGGGAGGCCTCACAATTCCATGCAGTGAAGATGTCTTCCAACATACAATTTCTTGCTTCAAGGGACAATAGATCTCACTTTAGGAGACTCACATAGATTAATTAGAGACATTTTGTACAGTAGGCATCTTCTCGAATTGTAACTAGTTTTACCAAATTTTGGGTAATGATGATGAATTCAAATTTTTCTATCTATTTTTCCCTTTCAATTTTTACTTCTCCCATAACTTACAATGGTATATTCAGCAGTAAAAAGACTCGATTATTCTCATAAATTTCACAGCATAAATAAGAAACCCAAGTGCTCGGCAATCAGGGCAAGGCAGGGAAGGGAAAGAGATGTTAGTATTTTGAAAGGGGGCAAACCAGAAGAATCAAATTCTTTGGAAGGAGTTTCAGAGGTTTTTAAGTTTTTTATACATCTGGTGGATTTTTCCCCGACCAAGACAGTTATAATGGACTTAAATTTAAGTTGTGTTGTTCCAAATCATTCGAATGGATAACATCCACTATCATAGAAATTTCAAATGAACTTGATGTAAGGATTCTTTTATCTATCTATCTATACATAATTATTCTATGAAAATATAATTTTCATTTTGTAAGAGGATGAGATTGCTTATTTTGGTTGTTTGGATTGATAAACCTACATTACAGATGAAAAAAGAGGAAGAAATTACTTCATCCAATCCATCACCAATCGATTCAACCCACTTAAAAATCCTCATGGGGAAACCTCACTTTTTATTCCATTTTCTTTTCTCAATGTTGCCCAATAAAAAAGTAGGGCAATTTCTTGTCCTTGCATCATCTTGAGATCCGAGATTACAAACTAGAGCAATAATTCCCCATTCCATGAGAAAGATACTTAATTTCTATTTTCATCCCTAAAAAGATAGTAGTATCTTAAAATCATTCAAGGTTTGAAGATTATTCAATTAGAGGAGAATTTGTCACTTCCACAACCAGTTCTGACTGTAAAACCAACTACATCATCCTGCGAAGAAGGTATTGTTGCTTGATTCACATATATGAAATGGGTACTCCCTCATATGAGCATAGACTTGTATGGATGGTTTTGATCTTTTCTCAGCAATATTATAGTTTTTCAGTGACGACGGATGGTTCACAAAAATCTTAAAGTGAAATTAAATCAAAGCAGTACAGTATCACAAAGACTTATACTTTCAATGAGTTTTTCTCTCTATTTTCCTCTCTGTTATATTGTATTTATTTTGTCATTGAACTTAGCTAGAAAATGTAGCAATAATAGCTGAATTTAAATCCGAGACATTAAGACTTACTTGGAGACAAATAGCTAATTTCTTAATCGACAACTATGTAGCTCAAAATGTCAGATGAAGGAAATGTGAGAAAACTCTTCATGCAGGAAAATTGTCGTAACAATTTCTGTACTGTCCAAAGCAATATAATAAAAATGTAGAAAGGCTATTTTCAAGCTAAGAAACTATGCTACAAAACTTTTGTATATACATTTAAATCAGTCTGATCTTCAACACCTCATGAAGCGCGAAGTGATATCCAAGAACGCATCTTCTCTGCAAGGAATTGTTAGACCACCCATTGGATGCTCATATCCAAAATCTTCCTCAGTGTGACTCAACAAATCTTGAAACGAAGGTTGGTTCAAGTATGATACAGGAATCATAAACCGCTTCATTTGATCTCCAACATAGACTGCAAGGTAACCCTTTGGCACATCCACAGATTTTGAAGATGCTTGGATTACTGGAAGACATGCTTTTCTGATACCAGGTAAACGAAAACCCATGTTTTATATATTGATACTTGGGAAGAGAAAGTTGGGAATAGAGAGTTTTAGATAGGATGCTAGTTATTGAAATTAAAATGCCTTAGGATGTGAATGGCTTTTGTTGTCCTAATTGCTTGCAACCATGAATATATATATAGAGATAAAAAGTTTTGCAGGATATCATCTGGTACTTGAATGATTGAGGGTGGAGGGCTATGAGATAAGAGTCATGAGAATGATAGGACAAAAAGGGCACATGGTGATGCCTTGGAAGTGTTTCTCAAGGATTAATGGGAGATGTAATAGTTGATAGCACACTATCCCAAGCCAATCCACATGAAATAGAGTACACGTATGATTTCAAATCTCATGAATATAATGGCCTATGATATTTCAATGTCCTGTTCCTTATAGTTTGATCTATCCAGCTGTGATTCAACATTAGGTAACGTGAAGAAAACATGTCCAAAGCATGTTTGACAAAACGTGGAATACCAATTAATCCATGAACAAAATTAGGCCTTCACTTAGCCACGTCTCATAGGGAACATGTGGAGGCTTAATGTTTCCTGTATTTCAACAAGGTGAGGTTACACACCTGCACCTTACTTTGTGCTTGATAGATCTACCACAGACAACACCACGCGATATCTCATCTCTATGCTTTCCTTCTTTTAGCATCTATATATACACTATCCTATACCTTCAAAAACAACATAAGCCTTCTGAATCCTAAAGCATCAAAATTCAGATTCATTCTCTTAAATTTGAGATTGTTCTTCTTCCTTAAACAAGCTCAAAAAATGGGTTTCCGTTTTCCTGCCATCCGACGGTCATCATCATTCCCAGCTAGACAAGCATCTTCAAAATCTGAAGACATACCAAAAGGCTATTTTGCCGTGTATGTTGGAGAGAAACAAAATCGGTTTGTGATTCCCATCTCTTACTTGAACCAACCTTCATTCCAAGACTTACTAAGTCAAGCTGAGGAAGAGTTTGGATATGATCATCCCATGGGAGGCCTCACAATTCCATGCAGTGAAGATGTCTTCCAACATACAATTTCTTGCTTCAAGGGACAATAAATCTCACTTTAGAAGATTAACATAGATTACTAGAGACATTTTGTACAATACGCATCTTCTCAAACTTGTAACTATTATTACAAAATTTAGACTAATGATGATGAATTCAAATACTAAGTTTCTGTGTATTTATCCATTTCAATTTTTACTTTTCCCAACATTTAGAATGGTATACAGCATCAACAAGACTGGATTATTTTTATAAATTTCCCAGCAGGAAAAACTAAGAACGAAGATAAAGCAGGGAGGGGCAGAGATATTAGTATATTGTTAGGACGAGGAGATGCACCAATGATACGCAATAAAAATGTAGGGCAATTTCTCGTTCTTGTATCATCTTCAGATCGCAGATTACAAACTGGGGTAATAATCCCCAATTCTACAAGTACGATACTTTTATTTTATTTTCTTCTAAAAATTAGATGCTAGAATCTTAAAGAGTTCAAGGTTTGAAGACTATTCAATTAGAGGATAATTCGTCGCTTCCATAAACTGTTGTGACCATAAAACCAACTAACTTGATCACGCGAAGATGGTATCACTGCTTGACCTACATTTTTTTTCATAAAAAATTGGGTCCTCCCTCGTATGTGCATGGACTTGTATTGTATGGATGGTTTTGATCTTCCGTCAAGAAATATTTCAGATTTTCAGTGACCAGGGATGGTTCACAAAAATCATAAAAGCAAGTTGAAATCAAAGCAGTTGAGTTTCTCAACGACTTAATTTCGATGAGTTTTTCTCTTTATTGCACCGGTGATCGTGTTTTAAACTTATCTTCTTTTCCTCTCTGTTATAATGTAGTTTTTTGTCAATGAACTTAACTATAAAATGTAGAGATAGTAACCGAATTTAAATCTGAGACATTAAGAATTCTTTGGTTGTAGAGAACTAGCTAATTTCTTATTCCACCACTGTGTAGATCAGAATGACAGATGAAGAAAATATGTGAGAAAACTCTTCATGTGGGACATTTCTTGTAACATTCTTTGTACTGTCCAAATTAATATAACAAAAATGGAGAAAAAGTATTTTCAAGGTAAGAAACTATCCTACAAAATTTATGTCTATACATTTACGTCAGTCTGATCTTAATGGATTAGCACCTCATCAAGCGAGAAGTGACATCCAAGAAAGCATCTTCTCTGCAAGGAATTGTGAGACCACCCATTGGATGTTTATACCCAAATTCTTCCTCAGTTTGACTCAACAGTTCTTGAAATGCAGGTTGGTTCAAGTGTGATACAGGGATCATAAATCGCTTCATTTTATCTCCAACATAGACTGCAAGGTAACCCTTTGGCACGTCGACAGATTTTGAAGATGCTTGGATTGCTGGAAGGGACGCCTTTCTCAAACTAGGTAAACGAAAACCCATGCTTTATAAGTTGATAATTGGAAAGAGCGAGTTGAGAGGAAGAGAGCTGTAAATAGGATGCTAGCTTTTGAAGTTTAAATACTTTAGGATGCGAATGATTTTTGCTGTCCTAAAAGCTTTCGCCCATGAATATATATATAGAGATGAGAAATTTTGTAGGATATCGTAGGGTGCCTGAATGATTGAAGGAGGATGGCTTTGAGATAAGAGTCATGGGACCGATAGGAAACAAAGGGCTCATGGTGTTGCCTTGGAAGTGTTCTTAGGAATTAATGAGATGTTATAATTGATAGTAATCCCATGCCAATCCACTTGAAATAGGACGTATGATTTCAAATCTCATGAATATAATGATCTATGATCTCTCACTGTCCTTTGCCTCATAATTTGATCTATCCAGCTGTAATTCAACATTAGGTAACGTGAAGAAGAGAACATGTTCAAAGCATGTTTGACAAAATATGGAATACCAATTAATCTATGACCAGACTTAGGCCTTCACTTAGCCACGTCCCATTGGGAACATGTGGAGGCTTAATGTCGCTAGTTGTTCAACAAGGTGGGGTTATACACCTGCACCCCACTTAATGCTTGATAGAAGTACTGCAGACAACCCCATGCGATATCTCATGTGTACTCCCTCCTTCTTTTAACAGCTATATATACATTATCCTATATCTTCAAAAACTACACAAGCCTTCGGAATCCTCTAGCATCAAAATTTGGATTCATTCTCTGTAAATTTGAGATTGTTCTTCTTCCTTAAACGAGCTCAAAAAATGGGTTTCCGTTTACCTGCTGTCCGACGGGCATCATTGGCAGCAACACAAGCAACTTCAAAATCTGAAGATGTGCCAAAGGGATATTTTGCCGTTTATGTTGGAGAGAAACAAAATCGCTTTGTAATTCCCATCTCTTACTTGAACCAACCTTCATTCCAAGACTTACTGAGCCAAGCTGAGGAAGAGTTTGGATACGATCATCCCATGGGAGGCCTCACAATTCCTTGTAGTGAAGATGTCTTCAAGCACACAATTTCTTGCTTCAATGGACAATAGAGCTCACTTTAGAAGACTGACATAGCTTATTAGAGACATTTTGTACAATAGGCATCTTCTTAATCCTGTAACTATTAATACCAGTTTTTGAGTAATGATGACGAATTCAAATGCATGTTTCTATCTATTTATCCATTTCAATGTTTACTTCTCCCAGCACTTAGAATGGTATACAACACTAAAAAGACTCGACTATTGCTCACAAATTCCACAGCATAAGAAAAGCATGTGATTGGCAATCAGGACAAGGCTGGGAGGGAGCAGAGATGTTAGTTTTTGGCAAGGGCAGAGGAGAATCATCAATTTCTAGAACGAATTTCAAAGGCTTTTAAGTTTTTTATACACACTAAGGGATTTTTCCTCCGCCAAGACAGTTATAATGGACTTAGTTCACTGCTAGGTATATCATGTACAGTTCACAGATAAATAGTATTTTGCTAGGACCACAATGAAGCTTCAATTTATTTGGGAAAGGCCTGAGAAAAAAATTTACTTTTATATACGTGATAATAGTAAAATTAAAATTCAGGGTCCCCATCGTACACAAGATTCCTCCAAATTTCCTAGGTTGTTACAATGGATTTAATGAAGTTCTATTGTTTCCCACTTTAATTTCAATAGATAACATCCAAGGCTAAAGAGATTTCATATTCATTTGACAAATTGTTTAGTTGATATATAAAAAAAAAAAAAAACTCTAAAAAGGAGCAGTGAATGTTTGGATTAATACACTTTCTGTTTTCCTCCAAAAGTAGAAAGGTAATCTTTAAAAGGTTTGAAGAATCTTCTCAGGCAATGTTTATGTGACCAGGGAAGGTTCACAGAGACTATAATTTTCAGATTTTTTTCATCATTGACTTTTTCTCCTTTTCTCTCAATCACATCAGTCATTGTATTTTAAACTTATCCATCGTATTATTTTATGAAATTAAGTTATAAAATTATGAGTTATTAGTTATATACATTAAAAACTTTTATTTAATTCAACTCAGTTTTAGCCAATTTCATGTTCAATCATTATTTTCATCAGACTGTTAAATGAAGGGAAAATGTGAGAAAAAACTTCATGTATGAAACTTCTCATTTAAATTAACCTTTTTACAATTGCCGGATTATATGATAACAAAAAAGGGGAGAATATTTTCAAGCTAAGAAACTATGCTACAAAAAGCCTCTCAAGTTTAGTCTACATCTATGTCAGTTTCATCTTCAAGGGACTAACACCTATTCAAGCTAGAAATAATATAAAGGAACATGTCTTCTCTGCAAGGAATTGTGAGACCGCTCATTGGATGATCATAACCAAATTCTTTTTCTGCTTGACTCAACAAATCTAGAAAGGAAGGTTGGTTCAGGTACGATACAGGGATCAAGAACCGCTTCCTCGTCTCTCCAATATACACTGCAAGGTAGCCCTTAGGCACATCTACAACTTTTGAAGAAACTTGGTTTGCAGCAAATGATGCTTTCCTGATACCAGGCAAACGAAAACCCATCGTTGTGTGCTGAGACTTGGAAATTAGAATGTTGTGAAAAAATCTCGTGAATAAGATACAAGATTATGAACTTCAAATGCTTTCTGATGTGAATGATTTTTATTGTTCTAAACGTGTACAGTCTTGAATATATATAGATGAAAGAATTTGTAAGAAATTGTTGTCCTTGTGTATTATTGAGGGTGGAGGGCTATCGGATAAAAATAAGGGAACCAACAGGGAGACAATGGCATATGGTGTTGCCTAGGAGGACTTTCTAATGGATGAATGCAACATGTTATAATTGATCATATGGGTCCCATATTCTGGAGCAAATGCACTTGAAAAAAACAGACTTGTGATATCAAACCTGTCTATGATCTCTAGCAATCCTTAGCCTTATAATTCATCAGCCCGAAATTATCTTCCACCTGTGCTGTACTTCAACATTAGACTGCGTTATCAACCTTAAGAAAACATATCCAGAGCATGTTTACGAAATTATGGAATACCAACTAATGCATTATTAAACGTTTGGTTTCACTTAGGCGCGTCTAGTTTGGTTACAAGTGGAAAGTGCGTTTGGCACTGTTTGACAAAGTGGTGGGGTTACACACTCTACACAACTTTATCCTTGACAGAGACATTGAAGACAGCACCACATGATATCTCATGTGCATGTCTTCCGTCCTTTAACGCTACTTTTCTGTGAATTTAGTTTCTAGGGAATCTTTAGAACTATATATACAGCATCATTTCCCTTCACAAAGAACACAAGCCATTCGCATCCTCGAGTTTCAACATTTGGTTTCATTCACGTAAATTTGATATTGATCTTCTTCCTTTAAACAGGAACAAAAAATGGGCTTCCGTATACCAGCTATTCAAAGGCCATCATCAGTCACAGCTAGGCAAGCAGCTTCAAAATCTGTAGAAGTCCCAAAGGGCTATCTTGCAGTGTATGTTGGAGAGAAACAGACACGATTTGTGATTCCCATATCATATTTGAACCAACCTTCATTTCAAGACTTACTGAGTCAAGCTGAGGAAGAGTTTGGATATGATCATCCCATGGGTGGCCTCACAATTCCTTGCAGTGAAGATGTCTTCCAACATATAGATTCTCGCTTGAATAGAAAATAAATCTCACACTGTAGGACACTGACATAGATTAGTAGAGAAATTTTGTACCAGAGTGATCTTCTCAACTTGTAAAGATTGCCCCATTTTTTGTAGTGACAATGAATTCAATTGCTAAGTATTGTTGTTTATCAATTAAAATGTCCAGTTCTGTGCAATTCAATTAGAATTTGATTTTTATCATGAATTCCTTTGCATAACTGCCCATATGCTCCACAGTCTGAACAGAGCTAATAGTATGTTTCTTCAGCCACGGAGAAGCATCAGTTTATTATGGACTAGATATAAAGATTTTCAAGTTTAATACACATGTGAAGTTAAAATTAATGCCCCCGATCATACACAAGATTTCACCACTACCAAACTGCCAGCCAAGGTATATAGTAGTGGACCTAGTATATAGGTTTTTTCAATTGCTCTCATCTACTTCTATGGATAACTTGTAGCTAAAAAAATTTCATATTCTAAGAATTGGGGTTTAGTTTCTAAGCACCTGTGCTTCCCTTATTTCTTCACTGAATGATTTAGCCATAAACCATGCACTATAATTACCAAAATTTAATCAGTGCAGCACTTATCAAATTTCAGAGCTTGTATATGTTGCACAGCTTAAGGCCAATTACAGTTGCTCTATAAATTTACTCATCGAAGCAAGCTCAGTGACTAAAGTGAAAAATATCAAAACAAAAAGAAAAGTAAAAAAGCTCAGTGCTTTAAAGAACCCAGGAGTGCAATATTTGTTAACTTAAGGGATTATAACTTGTTAAGCTCAATAGTTTTCCAATGTTCTTAATATTTTAAGACCTCAGAAAAGCTCACAAACTTCAGTTTGGATTTATCAACTGTATTCGTATCTAGTTAGACTGCAGAAAATTGAGTAAATCAACAAAGTTAAAAATTATGTTTTTATAACACTCCGCTATTTATAACTAACTACCTATACTTCCAAACAACTCTCTCAAGTAATCTATTAATGGAAGGCTCATTTGTACGGCCATATGCCAGAGGAACTTGTAGCATTAGCCAGCGTAAAATCATTAAAAGCAGTACATCTCTTGTCTTCAAATAATGTTATTCAATAACTCAAATAGATTTTAGAGTTTATAGTGTATCAATATCTGCCAGTTGGCTTATAGAGACCATGAACACAATATTTAATATGTCTATAGCATGTCTGATGGTAACCTATCCAAGGACTTCTCCGTAGGCAGAATTTATTAGATTTCAAGTAAAATCTGATGGTTGACCATCCAAGACATATCACATCAACCTTAATGAGCCCTGTCTCTCCTTGGCCCTATCAAATGGTACATTCACCACCCAATTCAGGAGAGAGGCTTGAGTTATCTATCTATATATGTGTGTTCATCTTTCATTGAGCATACAAGCTTCACAAGTCATTACACTGAATCAGCTGAATTCAAATTCATTACAACCTTAACTAATCTTCTGAGATCACTCTGTAGTTCTTTGTGTGTAGAAGCAAAAACAATGGGTTTTCACTTACTTGGAAGACGGACATCATTTACAAGCCAAGCTAGAAAGGTTGCGGAAGTCCCAAAAGGCTACCTTGCAATCTACGTTGGAGAGAAAATGAAGAGGTTCATGATTCCCGTATCATTCTTGAACCAGCCTTTATTTCAAGAATTGCTAAAACAAGCTGAAGATGAGTTCGGCTATGATCATCCTATGGGAGGTCTCACAATTCCCTGCAAGGAAGATGTGTTTTTAGATATAGCTTCTCGCTTGAATGTGCAATAGTCCATATTTCTCTTCAGAGGAGTAACATAGAGTAACATACTGTAGAGCAGACATTGCTTTTTATCATTTTTGTAGTATCCAATACGTTGTAAGAAAGTTTATGACATTTCAATGATAACATACCAAAGATTTATTCCGAATTTATGCTTACTTTTTGTATATATGAATGAATTAAAATACGATACAGCACAAACTTGGTGACCATCTATACCATCTGCCTCCCTCAACTGATCTTTTGTGGTATTTCTGCCAATTTTGCATTAATCTACTGAGTAGTTATAGTAGCGATATAGATTAGTTCGCTAAACATGACTGTGGCTGTTTTGAATGTACTATTGTAGTTCTGTCGATAACCTTAGACATGGATCCCATAATGTTGACCCCAGGTCTATACAAAAAAAAAAAATTGCAAATAAATTGATCTAATTCTACAGAATTTGCTGCAATCTGTGAACTCCATCACTAATTAGAGTCATTGATAAAGCCTCTACAGAAAAATGATTTTGTGCATTTTTATTCTTTTCATGATATATATTTAATGTAACATTCATGTATTTCCTTTGATCTTTTTAAAATGATAGTAGATCATTTATACTGAATGTTCTTTCCTCAGCATCCATGCTTCATTGTTATTCACTTATTCCTTTTTCTGATCTTTGTAAAATTAAGCAAAATGATACAAGAAATAACACATTTTAAAATATAAAAGCCTGATATCTGTTACTGGATTACCGTCAAAAACATAAACGTATGTTACTGGATTATTGAAATATGTCGTTCAACAACAGTGTCACATAAGCAATCTATGAGCTGTGTAAAAGTACAGGTCCCGTCTGAATTAAGCTCAATGTCTGTCTTCTGTCATGACCCACTGTGCCAAAACATTTATTCCAACTGGCAATTTGACATAACACCTATATAGATTTTCTTTTTCATTGAAAGATGATAGAATTTGAAAAGAAAGAGTTGATTGATTTAAAGATTCAGTGAAAGCAAAGACAGATGGCTTAATAGAAGTTAGAGACAAAATATAGTAGAAAAGTCATAATTTCTTAGCTTTTAGGCTTCACCCTTTTGTCAAAGGTCTTTGTAATCTCGTGCTTTCAGTTTTACTTTTAAACTAAACTAAACATGGAATAAAATCCATCTTAAGGCATCTGGCAATATTTACTTTTAGGGGTAAAAGTAAAAGTTAATAATAATGATTTTCTCACCCTGAAGGATACCGGCAGTTGGAGTGAAACTGAAGGTATATTCCATTATTCCAATACTTCATCCAAATACACACAACAATGACAATAGAGGAATATACCAATGCAACAAACAATGTCTCAGTCTGCAATTAAATTGTATGTTGCTTTGTACTTGTTCCGTAGTAAACTCTGAGGTGCTGATGGAGAGTTCAATCTTAAGTACCTTCCGTGCTGTTGGCGAGGACTTGTCATGCAAGCTGTTATCACAATGAATGGCATTGTACAAATGCAACCACTGAATATAAGTTTTCAGTACCCTGCACAGATATTTGTCAACAATGAAACATACGTGTGAGGAAGAGAAGATGAGAGATGTCTGGTACATGTCTTCAACAATAAGAAACAGGGCATTAAATAGATTGAACGATAATTAGGTTTTTTTGGTGTACAATTCTCTTTCAACTTCAAGCAATAACTTTATTGACCACACTTCCATAAAAATCTCCATTTCTGATAAAGACGTGTAAGACAAAACCACATGGTTCATGATCCCTTGTTTCTCACCAGACCCAAAGAGCCTTAAACCATTCAATTTGGGAAGCAAGGTGATCCACACAAGCGCCATATATATACCCCTCATTCCACTCTCAAATATATCATAAAGCATCGAACTTGAAACACTTTGTACAACAAACAAGAAGTAGAAAACATGGGTTTTGATTTGCTTGGCGTTAGAAGAGCTAGACAAGAAGTTTCAAAGGGTACCGAAGTCCCAAAAGGATACCTTGCAGTGTATGTCGGAGAGAAAAAGAAGAGGTTCGTGATTCCGATTGGATGCTTAAATCAACCCTCGTTCCAGGACTTGCTAAGCAAAGCAGTGGAAGAATATGGGTACCATCATCCAATGGGTGGTCTTACAATTCCTTGCAAAGAAGATGTCTTCTTAAATATCATGTCGGTTCTCACTTGAATACGTCTGAGACACCGACACACATGATAGTATCTAGTTCAAACAAACAATTTTGTAGAGATTACATTTTTCTTTCTCCCTTTGCTTTCATGCAAAAGTGGAAGATGTGTATAGGAACAAAATCATTGGTTCCATTGATTATGTTGATAAATTGAAACATACGCACACTCGCTTTGTTGAAGCATCTACTTGTTGTTGAATACTCTGTTACCACACACTTGCACTTTCTGGGTTTTGTATTTATCCCCAAGCTCAGATAATTTTTTGTGGAATAATAAAATAATAATACTTATAATAAAATCTAAACGAATAGTAATATATTTTATTTATAATAAAAATTATGAAAAAGTAATATTGTTATTAAAAATAATAATAGTCTTACAAAATGATAAGAATAATAATATTATTAAAAACATTAAAATTAGAATAAAAATAAAAAAAATTATAAAATAATAAATTAAATAAATCAATAATAATAAAATAAATAAATAAATTTGTAAAATAATAAATAAATTAATTTATAATGTTAAGGGTAATTTTATCATTTAATAAATATATCATTTTATGATCTTTTAAATTTATTATATCGATGAAATTTTCTTCTTTGCTTTAAACTCTCTTTCCCCTTAATTTACAATAACCTTACTATTCACTCATTTTTCTTTTCTTTTCTTTTCTACTCCCTCATATGCATTTCTTAATCCAAATACATTATTAAAGTAATCTCACAATGACTATCACAACTTAAGATCTAGCCATTAATTACCATTCAAGCTTAGATGTTTCTTCCGTGCATTTCACTAATTTCTTGATTGACCTCATTCATTATAAAATGAGTTTCTTTGGGGAATATATTTACATTTTAGAAAACTTATTACTGGATGAATGGGAGATAATTAAAAAAATCAATGGAGTACAGGAAGATAATCAAAACCTTATCCTTGCATGATGAATCCTGTCTTCTTTCCTTTGGGCTCACTTCCCGCTACACAAGCCGAAGTCTCTTGCTTCTTTTTGGGCCGATGGGCTCACTTTGGGTTTTTCTCATTTTTGCTCAATGGACTTTGGGTTTGCATGACGATTACCAAATGTATTCTACTGTCAATTGTGTTCCTGTGTTTAGTTAATTGTACAAGTAATTGTGTTGTTGTGAGGTAAACGTGTGAATTCAGGCTTATAAATTTAGTTAAAACACAAGATATGTTTAAGTATAAATAGTTATCCATTTAAGTTTAGGTTTTGCATCCACGTCATAATATCACCGAAACAGCATCTAGAATAAGAATCCCATGTTGGATTTATTGTTACTGACCCCCTCAAATATGTATATCCTACCACAGATATGTTTGGATAAACTTATTTTTGCTCTAGTTGTACAACAGTAACAGCAGAACAGAATAGGGAGAAGAAAAGTGCATTTGAGAGAATAGTCTAAGAGGGACCAAGCAGGAGGAAAAAGAACTATCTCGACAGCTCTGAATAATTGCAAAACATGTCATGCATAACAGAAAAAGAAGTATATCCACAACTTCAAAAGACACCGATAAACTTCGATGAAAGCGTTATTAACAATGCAATGGTCACCCATCTTGTCTCTTCTCAGACAACTGTTTAGAATGGTTTTTTAAGTGATCTGATTGGATAATCTTATATTTTTAAAGATTTTTATGGAGTTGTAACAACTTTTCATAATATTTTTTCTTTTTCGAGTGACTTGATCGGATAATCTTATATTTTTAAAGATTTTTATGGAGTTGTAAGTGTGATCAAAGTAACATATTTTGACATAGAAAATTCTTTTACACTTATTTGATACTATGATTTACAACTTTTCACTTTTTCTTCTCTGTTACAAATACAAAAATTTAATTTTTTTTATAGCTATTTTATCTTTATCTCAAATAGATGTAATGTATGTCAAACTATAGTTACTCCAAACAAAATTTGGCAGAGAAATTGTATAGGTAAAATTCATTGAAACTTCACCAAAAAAAGAAATATGACATTTCTGCATACTTTCTCACTTAGATAGTGTTTTCCACTTACAAACGAAGGATAATAAATAAATAAATAAAATTGTCTTCTGTACAGTTTGTCTCAACTAATCTACGTGAGTCTCCTCCAATATGATTTATAGCCTATTCAAACGAGAAGTGAGATCTAAGAAAGCCTCTTCCCTGCAAGGAATTGTGATACCACCCATTGGATGGGCATACCCGAATTCTTCCTCAGCTTGGCTCAACAATTCTTGAAATAAAGGTTGATTCAAGTATGAAATAGGAATCACGAACCGCTTCATTTTCTCTCCAACATAGACTGCTAGATAGCCTTTTGGGACCTCCACAGCCTTGGAAGCTGCTTTGGTGACAGCAAAAGATGATCTTCTAATACCGGGTAAGCGGAAGCCCATTGTTTCTTGAGATGAATTGCACAGAGAACAATACCAAAAAATGCAAGAGCTTGTGTGTGAAGAAATGCTTGAGTTGTTTGTGATTGGCTTGCCTTGCTTGAGAATGTCATTGTGAGTATATATAGATAGATATACTACGAGTCTGTGTGAACCCGGTTCTCTGATGAACTCAATGGTTGGTGGGCAATTTGATGCTTGATGGGGTCTAGTGAGAGACAGGGGCTAATGAGGTGTCACATGATATTGCCTACATGATTTTAGTGAACGATTATTTGAGAATTGAGAACTCATGCCAACCTGGTTGCACTTCAGAAAGAGACTTTACAGCAAATAAGCAAATAATTGCATAACCAATATAATGGCCTTCTTCTTGTGTTCCAGACAGGCTCAAAACATATACATTTGTTCTTCAAGTTAATGAACTACCACTTTCTGATAACTAATACAGTAAAAGAAATGTCTACTGTGGAGTGTTTATGCAGATCTGTTTCACCCTCCATGTGATAAAAGTGGTGCAAAAGGAGCATCCACTACATAGTCCCCACAAAACAAGACTTGAATGTTGTGTAGACTGTTACATGTAACTAAAAGATACCAAAATTAAAATTGTATTAATATTGATTTCTCAGTTTCTCTTACTAGATGAATATCCAGTTGATAGAACCAATCCAAAGTTTGAGTTCCATACATTCTTGCTATGAATTGCTTAGATACAAGGCAATCTTTAAAGAGATTGCTCAAATAGCCTATAGGCTAGTAAATATAGATATTTTGGTTTCCCAAATCACCTAGAGATTTATTTTTTCGATTTCCACTTGCACTATTTAGAGTGAGAAATTTAAAATTCTGCTGGAACTTCAGTTGATCTTAAAACACAAGTAGCTCTCAAATCTGAGAGAGGGAAAAACTGATCATTGAACTTTGGAAATTTAAGGCATGGCTATGATGCATGTAGCCAAATAGCGTCATGTGATTCATATAACTGATCTCACCTACTGGGATAAGTCTTTGTTGTTGTAAATACCCCAATGCCAATGTTCTTGTGGACCTACCTAGGCAGAGAAGCCACTTCGTGTATGATCTGGGTCAATGCTCCTCAAAAATCTTAATTTCATATGTATAATCTTGAACATATTTTTGGTTTATAAGAAAAAATAATTTTAACTTCCCCCTGAGTATATTATCTTTCTGTATGTTCCTAACTCATCAGAAATATACTCTTGCTCTGCCCTGACAAGTAATCTCATGTTCTGTTCCGGCTATAAAAATTTATTAGTTCAGCCAAGTGTAGTTTTTCCTAGATCAAGCAGCCTTACTCATGATTTGTGATTTTTCTTTTATTTAAGGGACAAATTAACAATTAAACATTGTAACTATCGGACAGAAAACACAAAGAAGCCATTTGAATAATTCAATTCATTGTTATAATGCAAGAAAAGAGAGAGAGCATACTCTTGATTAGACATTCTGATGTTAAGTCAATTCTCCTGTACAAAAAGTTTCTACTAATCTATGTCAGCCTTCTAAAGTGTGAGATTTATATCACATTCAAGCATGAAGTTATATGTTGGAAGCTATCTTCGCTGCAAGGAATTGTGAGGCCGCCCATGGGATGATTATATCCAAACTCCTCTTCAGCTTGACTCAACAATTCTCGGAACAAAGGCTGGTTCAAGTATGATAGAGGAATCACAAACCGCTTCATTTTCTCTCCAACATAGACTGCAAAATAGCCCTTTGGCACATCCACCGCTTTAGAAGATATGTGATTTCCAGCAAATAATGTCCTTCTCATGAGAGGTAAACGAAAACCCATTGTTATATTGATTGTGTTAGAGACTGGAGAAGAGAATGGTCTAAGAAAGGACTCTTAGTATAAGCTTCTGAATTTTGAATGCTTTTGGATGTGAATGATTTGTGTTGATCCTAAATTCTCTTAGCAGCAGATATATATACATAGATCAAAGGATATGCAAGAAACCATAGGCTACTTGGATTATTGGTGAAAGAGAGCTATGAGTTGTTGCTAAGGGACCAAATGAGAGACAAAGCATATGGTGTTGTCTTAGAGGACTTTCTACTGATTCAACGTAACATGTTATAGCAGATAACATAACTCAAGTCCCACCTTCTGGAACAGATTACCCCACTTAAAATAAAACATGTGCATATGTGAAAGAGAGAAACTAATTGATCATGTTGAAACTTCTTCATGGCAGCAGCAAACTTTGTTTATGCAAATTACACACCGTGTGTCCCTAGAATCTGATGTACATAAAAAATGTGGTCCATGGTGCCTCGTGATCAAGTATTCAATGTTGGTTCTCTTATATCCAAGCGCTGTTTAAGAGCTGGCAATCAACTATGGTCAATTCTCAAGGTTTACAGGTTATTTATTGCTACTTACATATTTTATATATCTTCTTCAAAGAAACATGGGTGATGTCTGAAGCATGTCTACCATTGAAACAGCTACTGCTCAATGAATGAACAAGCATTACATTTCACCACTGCTGATGTATCTAAGTTCAAGTAGGTAAACATGTTGGCCATTGTGTGGGGTATGGTATACACTCACATATATCTTCCTAATCCTTGAAATAAATCTCCAAGACAACACCATGTGATTCCTTGTCCCTCAATAGAACTGTTGTAAGAAATTCACTCACGGAGGAATTGGAATATTGCAGATGCAGATGACTCATGAGGGACTATATATATATACACTATTTTTTGTGCTCAAGCAACACAATTCATTTACATCCTCAAGCATCTGAATTCAAATATTTCTTTCTCATACAAGCCTCTTGACAATACTCAGAATACTATTTGTTTGTAGAGCAAAAAATACAATGGGTTTCCGCGTACCGGGCATTATTAGACAGCCATCATTTTCTGCTGTCAAAGCAAACAAGGGACTTGAAGTTCCAAAAGGCCATCTTGCAGTGTATGTTGGAGATAAGATGAGGCGGTTTGTGATTCCAGTATCTTTGTTAAATCAACCCTCTTTTCAAGAATTGCTAAGTCGAGCAGAAGAAGAGTTTGGATATGATCATCCAGCTGGTGGTCTTACAATTCCATGCAAGGAGGATGAGTTTCTACATCATGTTATAATGGTGCTCGGATAGATTAGTTGAGAAAAAAATTGTAGAGAAGGAACTTACTTTTATTATGAATTTTGTTATGCTGTATTTTTCCTTGTATAATCCAACTGAAGTTGGAAATTTTGACTTGAATGACAATGCTAACAGAAGATATTGCAAAACCACTTCTTTGTTTTTCTCCAATATTTTAATAAGTATAAATGCTATAGTGTCAGTATCAAATCTCAGTGGAAATACACCAGTCAATCTATTATCTTTTGGTGGGGATTAAATGCAGTTACTATTTTGGAGATATTAGCCAAACTTTCATCGCATGTTTTTGAACTGCACATGGAGAGATACAACTCATGAAATGTTTGGATGTAAAGGCCAGTCTATGCGTATGACATTGTTCAACGTCAAATTAATGACTGTTCTCTATCATTTTGAAAACTAATATTACTTTGTTGTGTTTCATTTATACCAGAATTATTTTCATGCATATTGATAAATACAATAAAAGTTATTATAAACATATGCAATACAAAGGTTTAACATTTAGATTCATGCACATCTCTCATTATGGACAGTCACTCGGATCATTATAGCAATTTTGTCCAACTTATCCGACCAAAAAGATGGATTTCGATCACGAATCTGAATAATCATTTTCAAAATTCACGAAAAGAAAATACTTAACTAGAGCTAGCACATTATCCACATCAAGTGAAAATAATTTATTTTAGTTCAGTTAGCAGTGACACAATCCCAAGATATCTACATCCACTTGAAGTTAAAAGAATGTGCATGAATTTGAAACCTTTTCAAGTCTTGATATTGGGCTTTAAATTTGGACCCCATGCAAAAGTGGATAGGTTGTCTCTTCTTGCACGCCATTATCACTAACTGCACCCCCATTTCAACTCAAAAAGACTATCATACCCTCCTTTACTGTCACCATCACCACTGTTGCTGCCTTCATTGGGACTGTTGCACCATTCTCACCGTAGATGAAGACGAAAAGAGAGAGAAAGCTCATTCCAGAAAAAAAACTCATTTCATATGTTTTGGAAAACTTGTTCTGAAAAGTTCATTCCAAGAAAACTCATTCCTGTATGATATATGTTTTGGAAAGCTAATTCTGGAACTTCTTTTTTAGAAAATTTGTTCCAAAATGCATTTTATACATTTTAAAAATTTGTTCTAGAAATCCTTTTCCAGAAATTCTGTTCTGGAAAACCTATTATGTAAACATGTTTATAAAATTTTGAAAAACTTGTTCTGGAAGATTTTCAGAGTAATTTTTAATTTTTTGCCAGCTCTAGAAAAGTTAAGGAACTTCAATGACTACAAGTTTCTATTTTTCAGAAAAATCATCTATGAAAAAATACTACACACTAGAATAAATTTTTTGGTGGTAGATTAAAAAAAGTAAACAGAAACTATGTTTGTGAGATTATTATGGGAGGGCAAAAGGAGTGCCAATTGAATTATAATGTATTACTCTAAAATGCAAAGTTTCTTTCACGTTCCTTGTCGATTTTGTGTCTTCCATTCCTAATAATGTTGAGCTATTAGAACTGTTTCACAAATAGAACCTAGTAATGGGTGAACCGATTAACATGTTGTTTTATGGTTAACTGTAAGTACACTATTGTTACATAAAATGTTAAAGTATTTGGCCTTCCAAAAATCGGGTCCAGTAGTGCAATAGTGGGAGTATTTCACGTGCAGTGGTTGAAAACAACTTTTGTGCAATCACATGGACGATTTGAGTTTTCAATTGAGTGGCTCTATTATTGGAATGCTTTATGAATTCAATAGAGAATGAACAGGTACAAAGACATTGAAGTGAAGCTGAACTAACTAACCTAGCCATTTTTCATTTCCCATAACTGTTGTAAAATCTGCATTATCTGATGTACTTCACACTCTATTGGTCTAATCAACTTGCATAACAAGCACTTTGCCACACCTAATTTGCCTTTTACTGTAGTTTACTTACACGAAACAATGCAAACTTCTACTGTGAAAGTTGCGTTTCATGTGAATTCGAGTTGAAGAGGAAGGTAAACTAAAAGGAGATAAGAGGAGCAATTGTTGCAGTTTATGAAACTGTATAAACCAAAGTTATCATCCTTGGTTTAGCAAAAGAACAAATATGTAGAGGCTCTAATGCACGGAACAAACCTTCTACCAAATAATTGAAACCTTTGGCTTTTGTTTCAAATAATGACGTAGTGCTCACCCATTAATTATTAACTTGTTGATTATATTTGTAAACGATAATATTATATGCTTATATATAATTTATAAAGATATCGTTTTTGTTGAATATAGTAAAAATATATGCATGAATTAATCTTTCTTTGTGTTGAATATACACTTAAAATCTTCTATTTATAATAAAAAAATATGAATTAAGTTCAAAATACAAATAAAAAAAATAATAAATTAACTAAAGTTAAATATAAAATAAAGATAAATCTAACCGTTTTAATTCATTGTTAATCTAAAATTTACATAATCAACTAATAAAAAAATGATAACAATTTTTAAAATAAGTTAAATAAATTGTTGTCAAAAATCTAAATGCAACTTTAAAACTCCCATTAAATAAAAATAGAAAATTAAACATTGCTCAGACATAAATATTGTCTTGACACTTTGATCTTGGTGTCTATTCTTTTAGATGGAGTGGGATTCTAATCTCACTATGAAGTAAGATTTCAAATATAATTAGATAATAATATAGAAAATCACACACACACTCTCACCCACATAAAAAAATTTGATTTTTAGTCTCTTCACCATCTGGTTTCAAAAGAACAAAATCAAACTCCATAATGGGTCATTGAATTGAGGCTGATCTGGTTTAGAAATGAAGTTTCTGTGCTAGAATTAGTCCAACATATTAGGTAGGTGAGAATGGGAAGGTGGTATTTCATTATAGATTTGACATTGTATCTACTATTTAGGATGGGATTTTTAAAAGGGGTATTAAGTTTATGAGATGAAGTCAATTGGACCAAATTAAACAAAGGATTAACTTAACCTAATCCTGAAATTATGTGAAGGAAGTAGATAGGCCTATCTATTATCAGTTTTGTCACAACAGAAGCTGTCTGGTGATGACAAGAAACTGCCAGTAAAGAGCATCAGTCTAAATTCAAAGCTCCTTTTAATAGGTCTGACCAGTTCAACATATTTTCCAATTCATGTTGGCATTTCATGTCAAGAACGTGCCTAGAATAAAAAGGGCCAAACCATTATTCGTTCAAAGCATGAAACAATAATCAACAAGTAGTACAAGTTTCAACTAGTACCACACTTTTATTTCTGGCTCCAAAATTCAGTGGGTCCTCATGTTCTGGTCTGGATTAGGCACACTCATGTGAACATACCCCAAGTCCTTCACCTGACATGTTTCTGAACATTCCTCATATCATAATATCATCCTTATCAGCTATTTAGAAATCAGTGCATGGCTTCACTTCACCTCTATATATACAAGTCTGCATTTTCTTCTGATACCAATTCGAGCCATAAAACATTTTATCACTTCATATTAAACTTTGGTTCATATCTATCCTTCTGCATCATGAAGACTGGTAACAGATTTGTGGGGATAGCTAATGCCAAGCAGAAACTTCAGAGAACTCTTTCACAGAGAATCAAAATGGCTTCTGCTGTTGCTGATGTTCCAAAAGGGCATTTGGCAGTGTACGTTGGAGAGAACCATAAGAGGTTTGTGATTCCAATATCTTACCTAAGCCACCCTTTGTTCAGAGACTTGTTGGATTGGGCTGAAGAAGAATTCGGATTCAACCATCCAATGGGTGGTCTCACTATTCCATGCACTGAACATTACTTCATTACTCTAACTTCTTCTCTTAGTTAATTTCTTGTTCAAAAACCTGCAATGGTTTCATCAAGGCCAATTGAACATTGGCTATTTTCATTTTCCTAGTTCATAGACAGATAGGAGCAATAATATCTGGTCTCGTCCATTCATTTTGTTCTGGAGATTCTCCTTAATCCAATTGCATCACAACCGATGCCTTCAAATTTTGTACATATATCTCTGTCATTGAGTTCAAGCAAATTTATGATTCCAAATGTTGCTCTGAAAATTGTTGGATATTGGGCTCCAACTGATAACAAAGGCCTTTGAATATACTGGTTTATTTTAGAGTAAAGTGTTCGACTTTTTCCACAGTTAGATTCATCACTATAATATCATTTCCTTCATTCTTCACTAAAATTATATCAGCACAGCAATAACATCAATACACTGTTAACTGGAGTGGAGAACAGCAACATAAGTATACAGTTAACAAAGTAAATTGTTTTAAAATGACAGTTATTTTATAGAAATCTTTTCGGCATTAATATGTACTGTAGAGTAGAGAATGTTGCTTTTTCCTAATAACTTATAAAGGTTCTGTTCTGTGTAAAAGAATTATTAAGGTGAAAACATGAATGTCACTGGCCATTTGGCTTATTTACTAGAAAATATTGCTAAAACTATGGACGGATTAAAAACGATTGAAAGATTTGCGTAAATTTAAAAGAAAAATATTATTAATTGAATGTTTTTAAAACTATAAACATGTTGAAAATGAATTAAATACTAGAATCAAACTTTAAATTAAGTACTATAAGCCAGCCTTTTACAAATTTGTTTGTTGCAACACAATGTTGCAAAAAGTAATTCTTTGATTCGTCAATACTATTTGAAAATTTGTTGGGATATTGGAATTTGTATATCTTTTCTACATGTTTCCATTGATCATTTATTTTGCATTTTATATTTAATCTCTATAACCATTTGTTGTGTTTATGATTATTTTTCTTACAAGAGAGCAAAATGGCAACACTTTTACATGGTTGATTTTGTTGCATTTGTTCATTTTGCAGTTTTTAACTTTGAAAGCATTTTTGTCGCTGTAAATAAAATACCTTCACGAGAAATATCTTCACTCATTAATCTTTGTTACTCATGTGATTACAAGAAATCTATCATTTCTGTCAAATTATATGTAAACAAATTCTTTAGGTTTTCCAATAAAGTAATTGATTATTTATATCACTCCTGCAATGTTACAAGAGTTTTTACTTCAAGTCTAAAATTTGGAAACTCTTTACCCAATAATTTCATCTTGTTAACAATGTTCAACATTTTGTTTGAGTGTTCCTTAATTGTCTTAGACTCTTTCATTATTTGCGGTTCAAACTCTATTATCAAATTAGCACTTTTCATGTCTCAAATCATCTAGTCTTCTTCTTATTTTTCTTTCAAATCATTTCAAATACTTTTAGGGATTCTAAGGTCATGATTCTAGTGAGGATAGTTTGTGAAACACCAACAAGCAAACATACATTTGCATTCGCATTCTTTGTCTTTTTTTTTTCCTTTTGCATTTTGATTTGAGTCATAATGGTATTCTCATGCACCGAATCAATGATCTAGTCCTCTTCCACAATTTCCAATAAATATAATCTTTCTAAATAAGTTTGCATTCTTGTAATTCATGATGGAAACTTATAAATCATAGCAAGTTATTAGAAAAACTTTTCTCCTTTCATTCTATTTGAATGGTGAGATTTTGAAAATACAATATGACGTATAAAAGAACTTATTATTTATTTTATTCATATGCTTTATATATAGAATAGAAATGTAAGAAAATATCAAATATTAATCGATGTCTCAATTTTACTTTTTGTAAATTTAAATAATAAATTGATATATTTTTAATTTTATATAAAAAAAATTATTTCTAAAAAAGTAAAAGATTTTTTTAAAAATAATTTAAATAAGAAAATATGAAGCAAATATTTTCAACTGTTTTTAACCTTAAAAATTTAAAAGTGAAACTAAAAGTCCGGTACATATATAAAGGAAAAAGGGTAGGAAAGCTCATTTGGAAAATGCATTGCATTTGGCATTACATGTGTGGATCATGGTGTTTTCTTGGTACATATATGCATCACTGTGTTTATGGTATGCAATGTTTTGCTAAGTATCTATCTAATTTAACAATGTATCATACATAGTAAGTTGGAGTGTTAGGGTGCAAGTTCCGTAAAGTGGGCAACTAGGACATTACAACTTCCCATCTTCCATCACAACCAAAAACAATACGGATTCTTCTCATCACAAATTCCAATCAATCACATGCCCCTTTTTTTTAAGATAATCTTTAAAAAACTGACAAATATAATTTTAACTAAATTACTTATAAACTTAATTAAGTTTCAATTTTTTTATAAATTTAAATATTTTTAATTGGATCTTTATTAATTTATACTTATAATCTCAATATCTTATTTTAACCAACCACAATAAGTCATAAAAAAATATAAAAATGAACTAATTACCAATAATTAAGAAAAATAGTCTTGTAAATTAAAATTAAAAAAAAGAAAAAATATATTTACATCAGAGTTTTGAATGGATAGAAAACAAACTACACAAGATGACAGAATCATTAATTGCACATAAATAAAGATTGTTTGAACCCTCCAAAAGAAGGGAAAGAAATTATGGAACAGACCAAATGACCGTCCTAGGTGTTTATGCCGTTAAAATTAAGAAGGAGCAGTGAATTGAAGCATTTTTAGGACTTAGCATAGGAAAATATGTCCAATTTATGTGTCTGGTCTGGTCCTCTGTACAGGCACAAAGACAACAACTCTAACGTTTGCACAATAAATTGTCTTTCATAATATTAACATTATTTGGCCAAACCATACACTCTAGTATTTCAATTGTCTGTCAAATGAAATTTATTCATCATTTATTAATCTACTCTTTATAGGTAAATATCAGTATTGGACCTTAATTTCATGCCTAGTGGGTGGCTTCAATGTGGATTTTGGCCCAACCTAACCCACCTTATCCGAATTAAGCTACTTTCACGGGATGTGTTAGATTCAAGACATTCCAACAGGAAAACTCTACAATCACACAAGTGTAATAATGAGTTAGAATCACTTTTTTTTATTATTTAATTTTTTATTACTGATTTTTCAAATAATTTATTAGAAGATAATAAAACCACAAAATTATTCATTATAATAAATAATTAAATATATTTTTCATCTTCAAACTATTATAAAAAATTGTTTATAGACTAAATTATATATATTAACTACAACAAAACTTGAAATATCAGGTTCTGAAAGCTTATTCTGGAAATATTAACACCTCTATGATTTGCTAAAAAGCTTATTCCAGAAGGTATCAGATATATTTTGAAAAAATGGTTCTGAAATCTCGAATAATTTAAAAAATTTGTTCCAAAAAACTTGTTTCGGAGAACACGTTCCAAAATACATCTCATTTGTTCTGGAAATTCTGGAAAACATGTCCGGTCCAAACAAGTAATTTCAAAGTCATCTGTATGAGGGATAAAATGGTCATTTTAAAAATAAGGAGAATGCAGTTAGAAATTAAGAGATGTAAGAAGCAGAAACCTCAATTCTACCAAACCTTTACCCCCCACATAGCCCAACCCATGTTCAAGAAAATGGAAAAGAATAAATATGTGGCTTCTTCGTGCACCCTCAATTTTCTTCTCAATTTTCTTCTTGCACTCCCAAATTTTTCTAATTAGGTAAAAATTATTTAATGTTCTCACTGTACATTCCTGATAGATTTCAAAATTCTGTTATAAGAACAAATCACACTTATTTGACTTTAATCGAATTTTGAAATTGGGTGAATAAAAATATATTACTAAATTTTAAAATTTAGTTCATGCATAAAATTTAGTTCATGCATAAAATTATTGTTAATTGGATTTTATAATCTAGTTCACTCATGAATTTTTCATTCCACCAGAATTTTGAATTCTAATAAACACTGAAAATGAATCGAATTTTACAATTTGGATTTAAATTTTAAAGTCCAATAAACACTTAAAATGAATCGAATTTTACAATTTGATAAATACATCAATTCACAAAATAGAATTCAAAGTTTAATATAGATTTTATTGGATCTCAGAAAAAATCGAATTTTTAAATCTAATGTTCATTAGATTTCTAAATCTGATATACTTTTCACTTAATCCATTAGTACAAAAAATAATGTATAACGTTACGCGTTTAACGTCCAACTACTACGTTAAAAATAACCAATGACATTTTTGTAAATAAATGTAATTATTAGGCATTGTTTAGAACTGTAATTCGACGGTCAATTTGTTATAAAGCATCTAATATTGAGAAGTCTGACGTCCTATTGGGTAAATTTGGCGAAAATGTTTGGCCCGAAAATGAAAATTGCGTATGACGTCGAATACCCTAGAATTAGATGTCAAAAGGTTATAAAACGTCGAATGCCCTAGATATAGACGTCAGAAGGTTAGTGAATTCAATAAAAATTTGAGCAGGAGATTAAAAATTCATTCACTTTATCTTATCGCGCGAGACCCTCGTGTCCTCGTGTTTATGACCTTCATATGTGCATTATGCTTTCTCTCTCATTGGTGACAACACTTTATTCCGACGAACTCACCTTTTGAATGTTAGTTTTCATTTTCGTTTTGAAGAACTTATTTGTTGAACTTGTTTGTTGTTGTTGTTTGGTTGAACTTGTTTCTTGTTGTTGTTTGGTTGAACTTGTTTATTGTTGTTGTTTGGTTGAACTTGTTTGTTGTTGTTAGTTGTTGTTTGGTTGAATTGTTTGTTGTTGATACTACATTGCACGTTCATAGTTCATGTTTTATAAAATACCAAAAATTATTTTTTTTTCTGCTTTTTAGGTCTTCGTAGAATTGTAATTCGACATTAATCTTCATTGACGTCATCAGACATTTTTATGTCCGATGTCAATTTGTTTTACTTGAAACGTCGGATTGTTCTATGTCCGACGTCAATTAACTCCTCCCGTTATAACGTTGACCTCAAATTCAATATGAAATGCTAAAAAACGTCGACATTATACGATGTTTTTGTACTAACTATTTAAAATAATATCGAATTTGAATATTGGCATTTTATCAAATTTCCAAATCTAATACACATATTATCAAATCTCAAACAATACGAGGATTCCAAATCCGATACACCTACCTAACATACCTAACTGAATTTCATAATCCACTCTACTACCTAATCTACTAGATTTTAAAATATACGTTACCCTTCTCACCTCCTGAAACTACAATTACCAACCCCCAAATCACCATGCCCAAAAAAAAACTTTCTTCAGAAAGGAAATGCACTTCACCAAAGATTGCCCAAGGAAACAGAGGTGCCTCGCTAATGTCTCTGGAGTATCAATGGAAAAGGAATGGGTGAAAAAGAGATGCAGGAGGAGTAGGTACAAGAAAGGAGGTGAAGGGTGTTAGGGTGTAAAATAGGATTTTTACCCTAGTGAAAGGTCAATTTTGGGATTTAGCAAAATTTGGAAGTGCAAGAAGAAAAGTATGGAGTGCAGGGAGAAGCTCCGATGTCTGGAAAGCCAGCACAAATAGGGTATTGAAAGCGGAAGAAGAAAAGCTAACAAACAAACACCGCTATTTTGGGACCTACATGTGTGTGTGGAAAGGTTATGGATTAATAAATTATAGTGTTATGGCCATACAACAAAGATTCATATCTTTTGTGAATAGTGATTATAAATCTAATGTTGTGTTTCATAGTTAAGGTTGTGAGGTCAGGACGAAACCCTAATAGCAATGCCGGTGCCCAAATATTTTTTTCATGATTGTGCTGCCATGCAACAAATCTTTACATGATTGTCACTCACGTACGAACTTTCACAAAAGTCCACTGCTATTTCCACTATGCTTGTTTCTTCATTGCCTCCAAATTAAATATTCATTTTTATAAGAATATGATTTGCATGTCTTGAAAGTAATTTTAATGTTAGAATGACATACTAACGAAGTTTTCATTTGCTATATCAATATCAAATTATTGTTGAAAATTTAATCATGAGTCTAAATCCTATACTAAACAAAGATGATTAAAATTAAATACTATAAGTTTTAACTCAAGATTCTAATATCATGTTATATACATGAATTTTAAGTTTAACTCAATTCTAAACCAATTTATAAAATGAAATTTATACTCATTTGTATACTTTAAATTGAGTTTATATCTAATTGGTATAAGACTTTCAACAAGTATTATAAAATAATAAAGATACATAAAATTATTATTTTAAAATTTTGAGTTAAAAATGGTTAGTCTCTTATGTAAAATAAGTTCATATTCCATTAAATAAAATTATTTCATGGTTTAGTCAAAATTTTCTTTTATCTCAACTTTTAAAAAGTAATATTTCAACTCTATAAACTTTTCTTTTTCTTCGTAAGCTTGTAAGAGAAAATGAAAAATAGAGAAGTAGGAAAATAAATTTTCACAACTGTTTCTTATTTTTTTTAAACGTAACCCAAAATATAAGATTCTCCCAAACAATGTTTCGTTGTTATCTAAGCGACATCATCGAGATCAAACTATATTGTATCTAATTATTAAAAAAAATACAAATTGTGACCACTTGTTTCGATCAATAGTTTGATTTTTGAAAAAAAAAATTCTTTGAAATCATGTTATATGATTGATAGTGATAGTTATTTCCAATTAATTGGAGGTGTTACAATGAATTTAATGTTTAATTTAAAATTAATTCCAAGTCCCGTTGTTTTCACAACCTAAATACTAGACTTGCGATTTGAAACCAATTTTGATTTGACAATTTGGAATTGAAATTACATTGTATTTTGGATTTGACGTTTCGAACATAGTCTTATTAATATTTTTGTCACGATGAACCAAACTTGTTAAATAAAATGTCTTTTTAGTGATACGTTTCGATCTATATGTTTGTGGTGTCATTTTTTGTGTGTTGAAATGGTATATGATGCCATAATTGAGTACACATACATAGGCTAATAGGTTTATGTTTTTTTTGGTAAATAGGCTAACAACATATCTAAGGAGTAGGGTATGCAAATCAACGCTGTAATGACTACTCGACAATAAAAACTAACTCACCCAAACCTATTCTTTCATTTTTTACATATCATTATTGTACTATATTTTTTAAATATACTGAATTTCATAGATTCAAAAAAATATTAAAACATCAAAGTGATAGTACAAGTAAAAAATTTAAATTTGTCTTTAAACTTTTGAAAAGCATTTTTTATTTCATCATATATATTCTGAATCTTTTATTCTGGTTAATTAACATAAGTTTTCAAGTAGGAATATAGGGTAGCAATAATTGTAAACATTTCATTGTGTCTTATAAATTATAATAAATTTTAAATGCTTTATAATTAATATCAATGCATTGATTCAATGCATTGAATATTCATAAATTAAATGTTTATATGATTAAAACTTGGCATTTCACTCAATTTCATTAAACAGAATATTTCTTTCAATAATTATCAATGTTGAGTGATTGAGAAAGGAAATTTCATTATAAATGGCTAATTAAGTTTTTTTATGGATATTATACATACCAACCAAATTGTCAAAGATAATAATTTCATAGTTTATTTTTTATAATTTCCTAAGGGAAACAGATGCCCTTGTAATTATGTATCCATATTTTTTTCTAATTTAAATAATACGATTTAAAAATAATAATTTAAAAACTAAGAAAATAATATGTTAATTATTTGGAGTGAAAAAAATTAAAAAATTATATTTGAGGTGAGTATTTATATATTTTATTAAATAAAAAATGGTTTCCTTCTATTAAAAAATAAAATTATTTAATTAAAAGTTATAATACAATTAGTTTTCTTATTTTAGTTTTTTAATATTTCTTTTATTGAAGAGGAAATTATTTAATAAGAAATGACTTTAAAAATTATATTTTTCTATATAACGGTATATATGTAAATAAACTTTTAGGTTGATCGTATAAAGTAATAGAATAATACTGATAAAAATACGTATGATTGTACCTTTGCCGCGTTATATGTGTACGTAAAAAGCTGAAAGCATATCTACGAGGGTGGGACCTCATAAATAGGTTTAATGGCTACTCAACAATTAAAACTAACTTCAAAACATCTCATCAGAACAAACAAAATAACCTAATTAAAAGCCAGAAAAATATATATATGAAACAGAAGTGTTAATGCTTTTGCTGTTCTGATGAGATTCTTAAACTTCCATGTTTGCTTATTATCCTTAATATCCGAATCTTGTCGGTTCACTGATAAACTCTCACATCCCTGAGAGGTGTGTGTGTGTGTGTTCATCTTTTTTTTCTTTTTCTGCTTAGAAATTATGAAGAAGAAAATGGTATCAGTAGATTTATATTAGTTCTGAGAATTTAATGTAGCTGAGTATGGTGTGTCGGTTTATTAAGTTGGTAGGTTATTTTCACTTGGCAGTGATAAAATAAGCAGAAAATGCATTGAACATACTGTTAAGGAAAGTGTAGGTGTACGAAAGACAGAAGTAACAGAAGATAAAGTTATGGTTGGAGAAAAGGTTGAATAATGCTATGGATGTGAATGAAGTTAGAGTTAATGCATGGCCACGTTATCACCATTCTTCGCCTCCTCGTGTTTCCTCCATAAATAATGGAAGAAAAAGAAAACAACGAAAAGGAAAGCCAAATTTTCTTGGTCTTTTTAACTAATAGGTATTTTGAGTGAAGGGATATTTCTTTGTAATTTTATAAAATAAATTACATAAAACAATTTGTAATTTTATTAGAATAATTGTTCCAGTTTCTGATTTTTGTTAGTTTTTTGTTAGAAAAAGTTTATAGTAGAAAAATTGTATATATATTAATTAATTTTGTTGAATATATGTGAATATATATCTTATAATGTCGGTAAAATTATTGTATGCTTTTATTTATGAGTTTACTTGCAATTTAATATATTCTTTTTCTTTGATTAAACATGTTTTGTCTTGAAAAGTTGTTTTAAAAAATTATATTGTCTTTAAAACAAATTATATACTTATTCCGAGTTGTATTTTATAAAAATCATATAAAATATTTTCTCGGATGATAAACTATAATATAGTGTTCGTGTATGATTCATTGTAGAAAGAATTTTACATATTTTTCATAAAATGAAAAGAAAAAATACATATATAATTTAATTTTAAAAAAAGATAATTTTTTTTTGTAAAAAGTTAATTTTAATCCGAATATAAAACTAGATATTAATAAATTATTTCAGATCAACTAAAAAATAATCTTTAATTAATTAAACTTAATTCAATTTTACAGAATCACTCCACACTATACTGATAAAATATTGTTCACTTTGGGTCAAGCTCTCAGAGATTTGTTTTTGGTACCATTCCAAAAAGTCTCTCAACAATGGAAATATATGTTATGTGTATATAAACAAATGCTCATCTTTTATTTTATCCGACGTGAGACTTTGTTTGTATCCAACCGTTAGTAGACTTAAACTTGTAATCATTTTAGATGAACTTGAACTTTTCCTTTCTGTTATTCCTGTCAAATGTATCCGAAACTTAACAATGTTGGTGGAGTGAAGAGAGACAGTGATAGACAGTTATCGTTTTCAGAGTACTGCACTTTGATACAAAAAAATAGTATGTAGTGATTAGAAGAGAATGGTGAAAAAGAATTCTCCAATGGAACTTAGCTGGCTCATGAACCAAACCAAATAGTGAGAACACTTTGACGTGCATTTTAGCTTCTCCTTCAACAAAACCATGTGACTCTTTCTTCAACATTATTACGAACTGGGACCCTCAGTTTGCTATGAGTTGGACACGTACGATTTTTCCCTCCATCTTCCTCCTATAAATAATCCACCACCCAATCTTCACTTTCTCAACACCACCAGCACCAAACAGAACCAAGCAACCTTCGATCGATGGGTATTCGTTTGCCGTTTCTGGTTAATGCAAAACACACATCGTTGAAGTCGAACAATGTTCCAAAGGGTCACGTTGCAGTTTACGTGGGAGATGTCGAAAAGAAGAGGTTTGTGGTGCCGATATCATATTTGAAGCACCCTTTGTTTCTTGATTTGCTGAACCGAGCAGAAGAAGAGTTTGGGTTCAACCATCCCATGGGAGGCCTCACAATTCCTTGCAAAGAAGAAGCTTTCATCAATCTCACTTCTCAAATGCGTGCCTTCTGAGACAGACACCATTGTTACGTACTACGTAGTACTACTATATATTAGTTGACTGCATTTTAACTCACTCACCATTGTTACTATTATTATGAGATTGTGTTCAAACTTATGAGTTAACTTTGTCTGGAGAATCAAAATTGATGGCCATGGCCTTGGCAATTGTAACTACTTCTTCTTCCTGCAAACCTCACTTCCATTTATTTATTGTTTGGAACCTTTGTTTTTCGCCTTCATAGGTCAGTTGCAAGCTGCTGGAGTTAATACGGAATAAAAAAGTTGAATTAACTATTCGGGTTATTAAATATGTTTGTGTTTTTTTATTATGTACATTCTTCAAGTTTAAACTTTAAAGGTTTTGACTTAAACCTTCGTAATATTTAAATTGGATTTTCTTTCATGGGGGTACAAAATACACAAAAATGTTAAAGTGGAGAAATAAACATAAGTAAATGGTAGAAGAAAAAAAATTAAAGAGACAAATACGTAAGAGGGGATGAAAAACTTGTCGAGGAAAGAGTATATAGTATAGTTTTTTACAATGGTATTTAATTAAAAATTTCATATAAATTTAAAGTATTTGTCTTAAAAGTCGCACCAACAATATTTTTTATTGATCAATATTTTTCTTACACGGTACAAAAACTAAACTCAACATTATTTATATATATAGTAATAACAATTATTTTATATAAATATATACAATAAATTTTAATTTCATCTAAAAATTACTTAAATATTTTTTTTGTATACATAGGTACCTTAATTTGGTTGTTTTCTAAAGGCTATTTATGCAGTCTCGACCGACTAAAATTCATTTTTCATACTTTTAAATTAATATTCTAAAAACAATTTTACTACATAAGATGGTTTATGGTTAAATAGCAGTATCGTTTAAACTGTTAATATATGCATTATTTAGTCATATTTTAGTTTCCTCTGTCTCTGTTTTAAAGAGATTCTTTATTGAAAGTGTATAAAAACATAATAAAAATACATCATTGATAAAACTAAAATATATTTTGAAATATATGTTACAAATGAAAGAATCAAGATATATTTGTAGACTAAAAAGTAGTTAAATTTAATGTTTTGTGAATCTTTCTAATATATTAAATTCAAATGTTAAGTTTGACCTTACTATATCAAAGGGTTGGTTTTTATGAACAAATATTTTTTCAATATATTTAAAAGTTTTTTAAAATAAGTTAATATAGTAAGAGTCAATTTAAAAACTAGATAAAAGTACTCCGACCTGAAATTTAATTTTATATCCTAAATCAATTTCTTAATGTAAGCTAAATATATAAATATTTGTCTAGGATCATGTTAATTGGTATTTTTAATGTGATTTTGAATAATCCAATCTAACTACCAAGCACACTGGGACCAAATCAGTAATCTCATTAGAATGATTGAAAATAACGGAAGAACTTATAAACATCAAAATCGTCTTTATTGTTGTTTAAATTGTCCTATTGTATAGTTTACATATGGAGAGTTCTAGACAAAAAGAATACATGTAGCAAAAACGGATACATAGATACATACATACATGAAACATCTGCATCTCTATCATACATATATAATCCGCGTTGCAAAGGCCATGACATAGCTGCAGGTGAAGAACTGCCATTTATATTCTATCGCGGGTACGACCTTGGTCACCAGAATGAAGTTTTTGAGATGTCCTACACTTTCCCTGCTCCTACCATTCAATGGCCTCAGCACTCAAGAAGGCACCATCTGCATTCTTGGGTCTAAATCACTCTTATATTATACCATTAGGATGAAGGAGCTTTCAACTTAAATATTGAAAAAACAATAAGATGATTTGGTGAAGAGGGGGCAGGAAAGAAAGCAAAAAGCAGATGCTTGTCTTAGTCCAAAGACAGATTGCCAAGTCGGATGTTTCGTTGCTGATGACTGATACCTTTACCCAGTCGTGACATGGAGGAACTCCAATCACCTGGTTTCCCGCTAAATGGAGATGCAAGTTTGGGCTGAAACCATTTTTTCAGAGCCGCACCATGAATTCGAATCTTACCATTCGATTCATTACCCTGATGAGGAATCTGGAGCCTCCTCAATAACGCTCCAATTGCTTGGCCAGCTCTGAAGTCAAAATATTGCACATTTGTTACACAAATTCTTAAACAATATTTTCTAGACACATTGTACAAGAGAAAATTTCCAATTAAAAGAAATTGAATAAATTCACACAATGAAAGCTTTCAATTTTACAGTCACATCACATGCAATTCAGTCTTTTACGACAAATAATCTCCTTAAAACACAATGCAGAGTGAAAATATACTCGGATGATATGCAAGTAACTATATCTTACCAGGGGTAGTCAATAAACTGCTAACAACTAAGAAAAATTTAAGAAACTTGAATTTGACTTGCTCGTGCCATTTGACCACTTCAGATAATCAATGTTGAATATACATCTTACTAACATGCGGATGTGTCAAACAGTTAAATGACTCACTATAATCACCATCAATAAAATATACAAATGGCACACAAAAAAATATCCGGATGTACCAATATAATGGGTCATCAATGATAATATTATTGAAAACATGCCCGATAAGATTTCCAATTTGATTGGAACGAAAATATATTTAGGCTTTCTGCACTTGCATTTAAACCTCAAATGTGCTGCTCTAACAAACTCGACAAATTTGGATAGCATTTAATATTCTATGTTTGTACAATGGATTGTTACACATACGTGGGGACACAACATGGTTAAAAGCATGTTGACAACGTACATATTTGTGATTGACGATCTTACCTTCCAGCAAGGTTAATAATCTTCTCCCCCTTCTGAGACACAACTTCTGTTTTCTCTACAGTCAATAAAATTATTATGTTGGGCAATCTTGCACCTGCAAAGTAGATTTTCACGAGAACCCCAACCAAAGTCAGGACGGAGATTATAATGTAATATTTTCTATCACATGCCTTCTGTTGGTTTAGTAAACTAGTTAATTATCAATAAAGTTTATTTAAACAAACAACTTGTGGACAGATTTAAACAACAATGATGGAAAAAGGAGGGGAAATGAGAATCCTGTAATAATATGTTAAAAGAAAAACTGCACTTTGTAGACTTGGATCACCAATTGAAAATTTCAAAATGATCGCCAAGCTGATCTGGCAAAATGTCATAATAACAAGGTTTTCTTCATAATATTTGTTACAGAGTTCCAGAAAACAAGTCCTCGTATTGTTGGGAAAATCGTTAAACAGAAGGAAAGATGAAGTGGTACTAAGAAAGGGATGCAAACTGACTAGTGGTAATCATGTGCTAAAGAAGATAATGATACTAAAGTCAATAAAATAACGCATATTTTTGCTAATCATTTGTTACCGGTTTTTCCATACAATATTGGAAAGGATTCCGAAATAAAAACTACAACTCACACTGTAGATTTAATTCACTTCCTTATCCAGATATTAGAATTAAGAGTCAATCGAGTAGAATACCTTTCGTGTAAATAAAGTCAGTTTAAATCAACTTGGTTTTAAAATTTCAATTGATCTCAAACAAGAATTATAAATAAATCTTTCTATGAATGAAAAGTTCAACAAGTAAAAGGTAGCACTGATATTGTTAAATGATGATGATATTACCTGCTGCCAGTCTATGCTTGAGACCTTTCAAAATTGTTACGAGGTACACCTGTTAACATTTGCATGGATTTAGGGATATGGATTTAACAATTGCAGGAGCACAAAGGTCTACCTTTTACATGTGTTTGCTTTTCAAATTTGCAAATGTTTCTATGGTATACAGGGACCAAATATTAAGAGACATGAACAAAGAGTAAGCATGGAACAGAAAGCTATTGGATCCATCATTCAAACTTTGGAGCAAAAATTGCACATTGGTATCATAATAGATCACACACCAAATATCAAATGTGTCTGTAAAATAAAGTCCAATAATTTCCATCCGGTTATGTTGTGTGCTAATTATGTGTCCAGTGACTCTAAAGCCTTTTTTTCTGCATTTTAAACTTGTTAGCTAATCCTGGAACACAGTAAGCTTATGTCGGCTATGCAAGAAGATCGTGTATGTCATGTATACCCACTGTAAAGCACTTTTTTTCTGCTAAAAAATATGTTAATTTTAGACTTGTTAGTGAATTTAGGAATATAGAGAGCATATTTCAGCTTTCATAAACTATGGGACAGGCTTGGGTACGTTACTTACACTGAACCTGATTTCTATATATAGAAATTCAAGGATTGTAATTCCCAAATGCAGTTGAGTTAATGAATCCCACACGTACAGTTCCCTCTTTCTCTAGCCTTTCAAAGTTAAAATGCAAACTTTTTTATGAAACATAAATAATCAAGGTAGGAGTTAGATTAACTCACCTCAGCAGTAGAAGCATGTAATTCTTTAGCATCAATAACAATGGGACTCGTTTTAAATGATACAAATGGAACAACTCCATATGAAGCAGATTCCTACAAAATCATTACAGCATCATATGATGATCCAGGTTCCCTTAGAAACAATAAGGCCCAAGATATTGAATAGAACTACTTCAGCTCCATACTGACCTCAAGTATAGAGAAAGCACGAGGATCGTATTCACCAAATCCATCAATTAATGAACAGAGGTTTGATCCTCTTGAAGTATCTGCACTAACTCCTAGGTTCTCAACAAGTCTATTTTTCAGAGATGTATCATAAGGAAGTTGCAGGCAGCCCAGAATTTGTGACAATATTTCACTTGTAGGTTTTTGACCAGCTTCAATTGTTTCACGAAACACCATTAAGGCCAGCGATGTCCTTTAGAGTAAAAACAGCATTAAAAACTTCCACGAAGAAAAAAACAAGAGAAGCCTGAGAAAATTAAGTCATAAAAATGCCGAGAACAGAGATTTACAGACTTTTTCCTATTGTTTTTAGTTTTTTTCCTTAGACAGATTCAATTGAGAAGAATGAATAAAAATAGGATCATTTCAAACAAAATGTTGTAGAAATGCAATAGTTTCACTATAAAAAGCAGCACTCTGATATGCGTATATTGAAAAACAAATACGTAAAGGAATATCTATAAATGGTTAAATAGTTAAATAAAGAGTTGTCTTAACAAAAAATTGTAAACGTAATGTATACCATTTATTATCAACTTGCGGCCGCTCTGAGTGAAAAGATAAAACAGGCTCACCAACAATGCAAGCCTTCTCAAATCTTCGCAGGCACATTCCTTTCCAAGAAATCAAAGTGCTATCAGGATTTATAAATCACAGAACTATCAAGGCGTAATATATGAATAGATATGGGCCACAAGATAACCAAAATCCACAACCTTTTGCTTGAAGTTCCCAGCAAATTAAAAACTAGTCCTATAAATAAAATTCAATACATATCATATGAGCCTAACGCTTTCATTTTTTTATAATTTAGGGGAAGGAATACGATTCCATCCTGATTTCTGTATTTTCTATATGAAACAGCCACAGAAATATTTACTATGCGATTGCACACAATTAGCTAACTGAACAAACACAAAACTGTGAAAGAATTTGTTCGATCCTACACAACCTATATTCTCCTGTCCTATACGCAGCAACTTTTGCTGTTTCAGAAAATATTATTAATACATTTGTATAAAACTCTTACCTTTGATTAAGTTACACAGCTCTAATATGAGTCTATCCTATTCCTTTATATCCTTAAACAAATAATGAAAAGAAGGCAAATTTGTAGAGCCAAAACTTTTTTCATTAGGACTAACGATTATGGAATCACGAGTTCTCTTGAAGAGGACTAAAGATGCTTTTTGTGATGCTCTATAATAAAGGTGTGAAAATTTTTATATGTTCCTTGGAGAAAGAACATATTTTGATATGGACTTTGGCCATACGATCACATCAAGTAACCTTTTTGAAACTGTGATCACCAACCACGAATGTGATTATGTGTTAATGAGAAATGATATGTCTCTCAAAAAAGATAGTGAACTTATGCAAAATATGATTTTGTTTTTAATTCACATCAACAAATCTAATTCTAATCAATCTTGAACTTTTTAAGAATTTTTTTCATATCATTTACATGTCAAATTCTACCAGTGGTGTATTAAATATTTGGACTTTAAAGGATATAACACAAGAAAAAAAATGAAAAATGGAAAATTATACATCACTTTTCAATGTATTTGCGTTCATTACACGAGGTGACAATAGTTTCCAAATAATATAGCTCCAAATGCGGAGGGTAAGAGTATAAATATAAGTCATGCAAGAAACTGGTGATTTTCAAAGCAATAGCAAAGGCTGAGCAATACAGAGCGAGAATTGAAGCTGACAAAATTGAATGAGACTCACCAATTATGCATCGACAAATTATGAGATTAGTGACTACACCATCTTTTTTGGCTTCAGAAAGAAGCATTTGAGCTGCCTCCATATCATCCTTTCTATCAGGGCAGAAAAAATAGGAAATTCGTTGAGAAAGAACCAAAACAAAACAGTAACTTAATGACAAAATCCTCTTAGACCACTTACTTCTCACTTGCCACTATAAGTACCGAGAATGTGATACTGTTTGGGCACAATCCTAATCCTTTCATTTCAAAAAAAACTTCCAAAGCCTTTTGAAATTGATCTCCATCACCTGTACAGAACTCTTACAATGTTTAAACTCCTTTTTCCCCATTAATCAGCTAACTTAAACAATGTAACTGTACAGATTGGGGAAACAGCTAGAAAAATGAGAAGAAAGTTTGAAGTATCCATAATCAAGCAAAACAAAGGTAGAGAAAGGAACCACACCTCATTTACAAGAATCAGGAAAAGTTAAACATGTTAGGAATCCAAGTATGATTTGAAAATCTCATTGAGTAGAAATGAAAAAGTTAATTGATTTATACGGAAAACAAGACCTACAAACATTGAGTCTTAAGATTTTATTTTGGAAGTGGTGTCATGTCTCTTATATGGACAACTCATACCTCTGAGACTTAAACTCCTCAAAGACCTTCATTTTTTGAAAAGAACTACTTTTCCAAGTTATTTAATATTTTTCCGATCAAACATTAATGAACGTAACAATATTAAAGACCAAAGAAAAAGGTCAAACTTACACAGTGCAGTGAGCAAAGCATTAACTGTTGAAACTGTTATTGTCAATTTAAGAGACTTAAGATATTCATATAGCTCCAATGCTTTCTGCCAATTTCTTGCCTGAAACAAGCATTTGCCAGTAGTTAGTAACTGAAGTCAATGCTGGCGAAAAAAGAGTCGAAAAAGCATAACTTATATGGAAAAGAAACATAAAAGTACACAGTAATTGCCTTAGGTCAGACTCCTATTTCATTATTATTAATTTCTAGATTCAGGATCAACAACTCGAGCACAAAAATCCATATATACTACACTGGAAAAAACATTCTGCATCCATATTTATTTCTTAATTAAAACTAATAGCAAAAATGCCAGAAAAACGTGGTAATTTTAGGAAACCTGTGACTTCATTACTTTCCTTATTAGAAAGCCTAATAACAGTCATTGAATAAATTTCTTTTTAATTGATGATTTTATTTTAAACATAAAAACATATTTTTAACATCTGTTTCTAATACATAATTCAAATGCACTCTACTGTCCCATCAATAGACCTTCAATCGATTTCAGGTCCCTTACCTTTTATTATGCATACTATATAAAATCCATAATCCAATTTTTTGAGTTTCATGACTAAAAAATTGCCCTGGGTTTTATTAATGATGTTTTCATTTCATGACCATCTTGTTTTCTGTTTCTTTTCCACTTAAATTTTATTACTTGACCAGACATACATTACTACATGCACCCATCAATGAGCTATATGATGTTATTCCAATTCGTATTCCTCTTTCACGGGCTTCTTGTAGAACATCAAAGGCAGCATCCAGATTTTTAGCATGACCAGCAACATTTATCAGTGCACTCAGAAATATCTGCATGATGAAACAATTTCTGTAAGAAAACAACAGTATAGAAATGAAGAAAAACATACAAGAATCAATTCAATAAACCACCATGCAAATAAGTGTTTTTTTATTATGGTTTTATAGTATTATGAAACTAAAGCTTTTATAATCCAGGTCACCAGCAAATTATTTTTTTAAAGTACCTCATCTGGGAGGATCCCTTTCTGGGTCATGTCATTGTATACAGCAATAGCAAATTCCCAATCCCCTGTTTCGCTGCACGAATTAATGGCAATGGTGTAAACTTCGGGGCATCCCTTTATGCTATATTTTTGTACCATCTTGTACACTTCTTTTGCACGATCAACCTGAAAAAAAACAAATAGAAAAAATAAACAGGAATTGTTTAAAGATCTATAGTAAAGTACAATAAAAAGAGTGATTGGGGAACAAAGAAACAGCACCTGACCAGCTTTAGTGCATGCCTTCAACAATGCACCTATTGTTACGTGATCAGGGTCAATGGGCTGCGTTTCAGCTGCCATTTCTGCTAAAACATCAAAAGCACGATCTACAGCTCCTGATTGGGCACAAGCAGCTATAAGTGCATTGAATACTACACGATCTGGCTTCACATTCTACTGCATAAAACATCACATCAGCATGTATAATTAAAAATAGGGAGGAGCTAAACTCATACCACTACAGAGATAATTCTTTAGAAAGACATTCTACAGTAAATGTACCTTTGACCTCAGTATTCCATAAGCGCCAAATGCTTTGGCTATTTGCCCAGCTCTAGCACAGCCATCAATAAGTGCCCCATAGGTATGAACGTTAGGTTCCACTCCAGAATTAACCATCTTGTGAAACACCTAAGTATACAGATTAACAATTTCAATAGACTCACAATTTATAGAAAATTATATTAGATTTAATTAAATCATGCTATGATGAGTTGAAGGGCCATAATTTACTTCAAACATTAGATCAACTTTCCCACTCTTTGCACAAGTTAATATCAGAGTGGTATAAAGTTTGCAATCAGGTTCTAGTTGAGCATTCTTAAGAAGCTGCAAAACATGGAAAGCCCCTGAAAAATAGACAATAAAAATTCCATGAGCTTAAAAGATGACAAAGAAGGAACTTTTAGAGAGTAACCAGAATATTTACTTTCTGAATCTTGGGAGCTTGCGCACACCGACATAAGCATGTTAAATGTACTCAGCGTTGGATTTGGAATGAGCTTAATGAAATCAAAAGCTTCTTTAACGGCCTTTCGTTTCTTGCAGGTGTTAAAAAACTTGGCATGATAAACCTATAACAAGTAAATAAGCATATAAGAGAAACAAAAAAATTGAAGAACTAAATGTCGAGTAAAACCAGAAAGATGCAAGTACCTTAGTCATGTCTAATAAACCCTTTGTTTCCATATGTTTAAGCACTTCTACACATTCATGTAGCCTAACAAAATCAATGTACTTAGTATAAGCTCCCCATGTCAAAAGCAATGGTAAAAGTAGGTCATGATATAGTTAACAAATAAGAAAGAAGTGAAGGTAGGAGTTTCACCTCACTGTTTCATTGAAAGCAAATTGGTTTCAAGTTTTAAACTCCAACTAGTATTCTCATAAATCAATTACATTAGCTTTTCAGTGTTCATAGGAGGCAGATCAGGTTAGCAAATTACCTCCCAAGTTTTAGCAAATTATTATATTTGCTTAGATGCTTTGAAGGATCATTTTTCTGATCATCAGGCACCATGATTTGATCATTTTTCAGATCAATATGCATCTTCATTGAGTGAGCCTGGGGAAAAACTGTGTTATTATTGTAATCCATGTTGGTCCTTTCCCTGTCTCTTGAAGAGCTTCTGCCCCTCCTCAAGTTTTTACTCACATGTTGCAGAGGGTAGCCATTATGACTGGAAAGTTCAGCTGCTCCTTTGACATGTTCTGAATCAATAAAACATGGTTTACATAAAAGTTTCTTTAAATATTGGTTTGTTCATCACTATACTACGTAAGGATTTGACCAAAAATATCATCATTGAAATGATATGATGATACATTTTCTTTCACGTAAATTACCTGCATCCTGTAGAGGAATATCTGTAGATAACCCTGTTCCTTTCAGTGTGGCATTTCCCATCACTGAGGGCGACCGTTTTTTATTCATAAAAGAAGCACGGGGAGATAATGACTTTACACCACTCAGCGGTGTCATAGATCCAGTTGCAGGCTTGTTAACCTCATAAAACATGTACAGCCCTTCCCTAACTGACTCCCCAAAAAGGACGTCACCATTGATGGCACCAAGCTCAACCTTTTCTTTAGTATGTCCACCAACAGTCGCCAGTGCGTTGTTTACGCGAACAGACGAAGCAGTATGCTCGGATTCGACGTCAATTAAAGGCAACTCGGGATCAGAGTTAACTTTATCTTGACTCTCTTCCACTTGTATAGCCATTTCCTCAGCAAACTCTAGAGGTGGTAACGAAGTTGATGAGAAAGCGACAGATAAAAAAGACTCATCCAATACCTTGGAACTATTACTATTATTATTATTATTATTCAAACCAGAGTCAAAAACAGAAGATGACTCTGAAGTCTCGGTGGCGATGGCCACTTCTTGTACCACTGAAGATTTCAAAAACGGGAGGTGGATCTCGTTTTCCTCAAAGACCCGGTACTCTTCCCCATGGTGATCCTTCAACTTCCCAATCTCAGTCAGCGTGTTATCCCTTTGAAATTCCGTAAAACCAAGAATCTCGCCATCAATGACCTGACTCCCAACATTAGTTCCCCGAGGCGATAATGCGAAATTCGTAAGCCCCCGTGTCTGCACAAGACAGAGAGTTAGTTATTATAGAAACAGAAGACATTGTTCAATCAATTCACAAGCTGCATAGCTCGGACAGCAGCAAAACACTATCCAGAACACTGCATGCATCATCTAACCGAAGATGTGGAGTGAAGAATTTACTAAATGCGAAAAAAGTAACAGACAGAAAAGACTCTAGTAACAGAATTAAAGAAGCGAGAAAAGTAGGTGGAAGAATTGCAATGAAAAGAAGTAACGAGTGAAATTGGAATATTATTGTTGGAAAGTGACCTGGTTAAGAGACTTGTTTTTTTTCTTGGTGAGAGTGAAGTGGAGCCAGGAAACGGCGGATAAAGTGACGACGATGACGAGGACGACGACGGAGTGGGAATGGAAGGAGGCCTTGAAGACGAAGCGCGGGGAGTGGAAGCGGAGGAAGCCTAAGTTGCGGCTGGTGGTGCGTTTGTTCCGGGAGCGAAGGGAGGGTGGCGAGGGAGGAAGACGGAGAGAGTGAGTGGAGGCGAGGAAGTGCGAGCGGAGAGCGGAGAGAGAGGGAGCGCTGGAGGTGAGAGAGAGGGCGCGGTGGCGGTTGAGAGAGAGGTTAACTTCCATGGATGAAGAGAGAGAGTGAGAGAGAGAAGAAGTGGATTAGCATTTAGCAGAAAGGAGAGGAGAGGAGGTAGTAGCTTCTTTTGAGCAACCAGAGACACGACTTCTTGCTCATCCAATTCTTCCTGACGTGGCACATTTTTGTTTTTCCCTTACAACGTTTCCTACGCACAATTGCTTAACCTTTTACTGTTTTCGGGACACGTAACAAACTATGGATAACTTTGTAACTACATATCTAGTTTTTTTCTTATTACAAGAAAAACTAACATTTTTAATTTAATTAAATTTATTTTAACATTTTTAAAAAAAATTAATTCACTGTATATATATTTATTTGATATCAAAATTTGTTGTACGCTTATAAATAAACTTTAATATTTTTAACATACTTCTTGAATATCTGTTACGATTAATGAAATTTAAATAAAAAATTAGGATTTTATGTTAAAAGTATAATTTTTTTAAAACAAAAATATTTATTGTAGCTATTTATCCTACTTTATAATTAATAACTATATTTAAAATTCTAATTCCTTTTTAACGTTTGACCTACTGCTTTTTCTATACTTCAAGAAATGCTATAATGTGATTATGATGCCTAAATTCCTTTGCACAAATAGAGTAATTTATATATCATCGTTATACTATTTTTGGTAACCCTATTTATATTCATAATATGTTTAGAGTATTTTGTTAATATGTGATTAGATATTGGTTTGATTATTCATGTATTACCTTTAAACGATGACCAAATTTTATTTTTAGTTTTGCATATTATATATATATAATTGGTTAATTTTTTTTTATTTTCAACTTGTCAAAGTCACTAATACGATTTTAAGTGGTTAAATTATAATTTGATTGATTGAAATATTAATATAAATTTGGATAGGTGCATTTAATTAATCAAATGTACATTGTTTGTGCTTTTAGTTGTTGTTGTTTTTTTCTTTTTGAAACAATCAACTATCTAGTATATTAAATGATGCAATCATCGTTTCTTCGTATTTTGGGTGTATAAGGAATGAGTTAAAAAAAAATTAAAAAAACCATAATATATTATTTATATGATTAAATATATATTAATATTTATAATTATGGATTTTAAAGCTTAATTTTAAGAAGTTTATGTTTTTCATGGTCACTATGATTTCCTTTTAATACTATGCTAATGATACGATCTCGTAGCATTTGAAATTTTTCTTTTAAAAGTACAAAACTTTTTAAAAATACAAAACTTTTTTTAATTAATGGGTAAGTCCTCCTAAAAGTATTTTTTACATAGTTAATGTTTATGTTTCTTTTGTCAAACGTTTCAAGAGGTTTCTATCTTGTAATCAATTATCTTTTCTTTTTACATATTTGAGCATGCTAACTTATGTAAGAGCTTCGTTTTTTCATTTATTGATTGATAACATTCTTAATGAATTTGTTTATTGAAAAAGAAATTGCTTAGTACTATGGAAAGAATTAAGGTAATAATTTGATAATTATTGACTTATTGTCTTATAACTTTTAAGTTTACAAATAGTCTATTAAGCTTATTCTTAAATTACAAAATGGATTCAAAATTTTGTTTTAATTAAGGATACATAAAAAAAAGGATTGTTCACTATTAAATTGTCTATTGTGTGTGGTTCTAAGATGAATAACGGTTTATAGGTTATTAATATTGTGTTAGAGAATAAAGTATATATATGATATGTTTAGCTCAAAAGTTTGCTTAAAACAAAATGACTTTGACTGAATTTATGTTTTTTCAATTTTTTAAGTTTAAGTATAAAAATTATGTTATTAAAATATTGTCAATTTGGTATGACATCAAGGGTGCATGTGATGTTGTTCTTGAAAATACTTTTTAGACACTAGGTAAAGGTGATTATATTAATATTTGGAATTGGTATCCTAACATTTAATACCTAAATTTGTTAGAATTCCATAGTTTGACAAAGTATGGTTATACCTTGTTGTTAGTTGGATATGGACAAATACTCCTTGGAATTTTCCTTCTTTCATTATCAATTTATGTGATTTTTCTTCTTTAATGGTTAATGAGCACGATGATATGTCTAATTGGATTTTGGACTATACATGTTTTCTCAAAAAGTTACAAATTTTTTTTACTCTTCTGATACATGGATTAAGGGAATTTGTTTGGTTAAATGACATGTCACCAATTAAAACTTTGGTTCATAGGAAGTTGTTGTCCAGTCATCTACCTATTGATTTGGAGGTTCAAAAAAATGATGAGTGATTTTATACTTTACATGTTCTTGATGTGGTAATAATATTTAATATTTCTTTCATTTGTTTTATTTATATTTGGTTGTTTGATTTATGAAATCTCATTGAAGTTTTTTTGCTTAAAGTGATTAAAGTAACTGTCATTATTGTAATTATTTGATGATTTGGAGAATGAGAAATAATAGTAGATCTCAAGATCTAATTGTGTTTTCTACTTTTATGATTCAGATTAAGGAGTTAGTGTGTATGACTCATAATAAATCTAAAAAACATACAACTAATATCGTTTATGATTTTTTGGTGCAGAAATTTTTCAATATTCAAATTAAGAAAGGTATGATGTTTTCATTTATATGACAAGTTTCACATGTTAATTAACTCGAGGTAAATATTGATGATGCAACTAGAAAATTTAATGTGTTGGTGTAGTGAGAGGAAGTCAGGATGAATATGTGAATGATTTTTCAGTTTTTTCATGATTACAGACATCTATTTATGATGGGTTTAGGAGGGAAATTTATGCTTTGGAACATGCTTGGAAAAATGATTCTCAGAAGCTCTAGTTAGAAAGTACTTATTCTTTAGTCTATAACAACTTTTTAAATCATCGTGTACTTCTAAGAAGTCTAAAAAAATGACGTTGATACTTACATTTTTTTAAGTATATGCAGTTCAAAGTTTCTTATGTTTTCATAGAGAAAATCATCGTGGTAATAAATTAGCTAGTTTAACTTTCATAAAAAATAAAACAAGTGATCTAATGTTTTACCTCTATTTATTTATTTAGAGCCTTTTCATAATAGGTATAGTTTGTCTATTTTTAGTGAGATGTATCTTTTATCACCCGTTTGATATGGTCTCCTATGTTTTATTGTTTTATTTTATTTTAATAAATATTTATGTAACAATAAATGATTTATAAGTTTTTTTGTGTAATAATAAATGAGATGTCAATCTTCGTAGTAAAATCAACTTTGAATTACTATTTATTAAAAAAATTATTGTTTTATTGTCAAATTTGGAATTTATATGAACTATTTAGGTCAAAATGTTATCATTAAAGAACCAAAATTATATATCATTAATTCGAAATAATAATTATTAAGATTGAAAAGTAAAACAAGATTACATTTTTAATCCCAGACCATTAAAATTTATAAACCGTGTTAACCAAATATGTTTAGATAATAAATCCATTAAAATTCTACTAGGTTGACTTTTTTATGATGAAAAATTCATAATAACACTAATAAGTTGACATTGTTTATATGAAAGACTCATCAAAATTAAATTGATTAGAGAGAATTTTATTAAAATATTAATAAATAAAAATAAAGAAGTGTAGATCAACTAACTTGTCCTAAAATAAAGGCTAACCTTTACAGCTATAATTAAATTACAAAAAAGTAAAAAATATATTTGTTTAAACACCAATCATTTAATTCCAAATTAGAAAAGAAAAACATGAGAAATTCTAAAAAATAAAAAGTAGGACAGCGAAACGAAAACAAAGCTGTCGTTAACCTTGAACTTTATCCAATCAGACCTTCTCTCGCGCTTTTCTTCTCTTCTCTTCTCTTCATTTCCGATAGAAGCCATGCCCATGGATAGGCTTCTATCCTCTTCTCTTCTTCACGCCAATCTCAAGCCCTTCACACGATTTCACTCCCCAAGCTTCAATCTTTTCTCCTCGCCGCCTTCTTCCTTCACTTCAATTTCTTGCCACCATGAAAACCCATCATCTCCCTTGTCGGTTTCTGTTCCCAAAACCCTACCACCCCTTATCTCCTCTCAACTCATTCGTCCTCAAACCTCCACACCCCAATTCCAACCCCTCAATCAGATCACCACTGGGAACAATTTCCAGAAACCAAAGGTACGTGCTTTCTGCGGTTATGGTTGCTGCTTAGATCTTGTGTGCATTTCATGATGTTTGCATCTGACATCATGCTCATTCTTAATGCAACGGTGTTCTGTCTCATAAACTGTATCCTCTAGAATATTCTCTTCGTGATTTTAGTCAAAGGCATCTAACCATGCATTGATTCTTAGGGAATCCGTGCAATTTTAGTATTATGCCAAGAGGAAAATTATATTAATGTGGTTGATTACGTTACTTTTTTATTTAAAGGGATAAATTACTCGCCCTAGAAAATGGGACATTACCAACAAATTGGGAATTGTCATATATGTGCAGAAATCTGTTATAATCTGAACGGATGGTGCTATGTTGCTTGTGTACCATGCATATAACAGTTTTTGTGACTGTTACTTTTTCATCAATAGCTCTGCTTTGGTAATACTGTTTGTTTCTGGACTTGAGTTGAATCATAACCAAAGTTAGCTTTTTAATCAGTGTTATTACAGGTAAACCGTGATCATTAACTTATTTGTTGAATTGGGTATACGGGTAATGTATAATTGATATTATTATTATTGTCATCATTGTTATTATTCATTTGTCGTGATATTTTTGGTCACAAGTATTTATTTGGCTTAAGGTTGCTAGGGTTTATGCTATATAAGACTCGATCCACACAGTTATTGCCTTTTAGAAGTTTGAACACGGTAGTGAAGCTTAAAAGTATCATTTTGCCATGTTGTTTTCAGGCAATAATAACAGCTCGGACATTGGCAGTACTGTCTGCTCTTGTTTTGCTCTTGATCCAGCCAGCTTTTGCTCCGGCAGCTTTTGCAACATTTCAAAATGCTGCCAAGACTGGTGGCCCTGCCGCTGCTGCAGTTGGTGGAAAACTTATCCGCACTGAGCTTCTAAGCAGTGCTTGGACTGGTTTCTTTGCTGGTTGCTTGCACACACTATCAGGGCCTGATCACCTTGCAGCTTTGGCTCCATTGTCAATAGGCCGATCCCGAATGGAGAGTGCTGCTGTTGGAGCCCTTTGGGGCTGTGGCCATGATGCTGGTCAAGTTATCTTTGGCTTGATTTTTTTGCTCCTAAAGGATCGACTTCACATTGAAATTATCCGAACGTGGGGCACAAGAGTGGTTGGCCTTACCCTGCTAGTAATTGGTGCTATGGGGATTAAGGAAGCTTCAGAAGTGCCTACTCCATGTGTTGCCTTGGAAAATGGTGAATGTGATGTCAACGTCTATGAATCGCGTGATAGTAATCCTGTAGTAGGAAAGAAGAAGATTGGTTTTGCTACTTTTGCCACGGGAATAGTTCATGGACTGCAACCAGACGCACTGATGATGGTGTTGCCTGCCCTTGCTCTGCCTTCACGGGTGGCTGGTGCTGCATTTCTCATTATGTTCTTATTTGGAACTGTTGTTGCAATGGGGAGCTATACGGTATTTATTGGTTCGTGTAGCGAGGCACTAAAAGATAGAGTACCTAGAATAACCGAGAAACTTACTTGGGCTTCTTCTCTTGTTGCAATAGCCCTTGGATTTGCCATCATCATTAGCCAGTTTTTTGGGTTTAGCCTTTATTAGTACACTTTAATGAGCCAGGAATCTTTTTTATGAATATCGTTTTGCTAAGAAAAAGTAGGGACGTTAGAGAGAAATTTGCTTGTTTGGAGTAAGGTATTATTTATGCAAAATGTGATTTTGATTTTGTCTATCATTTGACTACGCTTGTGAATGTATATATCTCTGGTAGGTTCAATTATTATGCAGCCAATAGCTGTGTAGCTGTTTCATTTGAAGATTTGGATTTATTTTATCAATATTCTGTTTATGCATGTGTTTTGTTATATGCCTTGGAACTCTTACGCAGTAGTATTATGTTACAGAATTAATACACTAGAGTGCTTCTCTAAGTCATATAACGCTGTTATGCAGACAGGACGAGAAATTAGTCATTACTTTTCCAAATATACAAGACAAGTGACATTGGTTCACTCATCTGACGAATCATGGCATAGGGTGGTATTAGTGGCGAATACCGTAAATTAGCAAAGTATATAAGAACAGGTAACATTCGATCACTTCACAATCAAAAGCATGCGCGCAAAAGTAGAACAATGTCTTGCAGTTACATATCACATAATGCACGGTATGAATGGTTCAGGTGTTTTATCAATCCTGCAAGCCCCGTGTCACACAGTAATACGAATTTCCATAAACATTTAAGTGAGAGTGTTACGAAGTGGAATAAAGGGTGTTTATTCAGTTTATAAACCCAACCCCCACGCACTTGAGAGAGAATATAAAATCAAAATCAGTCATTCCTTCTCCTATAAAGGGATTTGAAATTTCACAACTAAACAAATATTTCTTTGCGTCGCATTGTAACTAACAGTGGGTAAAGAACAACGAATCTTTTTGTTACATGGAAAGGTAAATTATTTCGTTCAGCATTTTCTATTTCTTTCATTACAAATGTAGAAAACTGAACAATTCAAGCTCAATTTCCATCTGTGGCAATTCATATTAAATTTTGACCACATAACTTGGTACGAGAAGACGAAGGCAAATGATTCTCGTCGTGGATGAAACATCAGTTCTTATGTTTTTTCTCAATGTCATAAAGCACGCACGCATCAGCTGCTGTTTTCATCTGGAATCACAAGGGAATTAGAGCAGATAAATGCAGGACTCAATTTAATGACCAAGTAAATAATAATCAAAAGCATCAGAAAAAAAAACATGAAGAGTAAGTTGTTATACCAAGACCCTATCTGTACAGCTAGAATGTAAAGAAAACTCCTTTCATTAATGAATTCATGATATTAAGTTAATAAGTCAAGCCAAAGAGTTAATATATTCAAACTCGAACAATATTACATTGAGGCCGACAGAACCTGCTAGTTACTAAATATGTTGAATCTTAATCCTCATTTTAACAGCCTAAAACAATCCCTCAAATTATTATCAAGATTAATTGATAATGTGTGGAAAGCTTCTGCTAATTGAAGTAATGTCACCATCTCTAGTAGAATACAATTTTATAACAACTCAATAAAATATGGTTTCCGAAACTTTGTGCCGATCCTTTTGCTTGGAAAAAAGACTGACAAATGATAATTAAACCAAAAATAAAAGTAGAGTACGAAAGATTTTCAAGATTCAAAATTGTTGTACTACTGCAATACTTCCAGGATGTTTATTCCAAAAATGTATGAACAATTAGTGCCACTAGCTTCGTTGGACTTTGGGAATTCTTTTTTTCTCTGACGTGTTACTTCTTTTAATTTCTTTTTTCTTCCTCGCCTTTTCATTATTGACCGGGGTGGTCAAAATCTAAAAATGTGTACCCAATCATAAAAAAATGCAGAACATACTGACCTGAATAACATTTATAATTTGTTTGACTGCCCATCCAAATAAACTAGTACCAATTAGGAGAGAAAGTAACGACATCTTTTTCAAATTATTTGATATAACCTGGAAATAGAAACAAATGAGAAACTATGATGATCACGGCAAATAAAATGTCTTAAATAATTTAACACCAGTAGGGGGCACTTACGTCCACCAATTTCTCTGTTTGATTCTCCGCAAGATAAAACAGGACTAAGTAAATAACCTACACAATATTAAGGATAAGAATCCAAATAAAAAACTATTTATTAGAGAGTTTCCACAGAGATCAGGAAGAGGATATTGCACTGACCTCACATGAGACACAACAGTAAGCCATAAACATCCGATTTCCATAGTATGCCCTGAAAAGCCAGTTGCTGCTGTCTTTTACATCTTTATGACTAGCCTTTCCCGTCAAGAAAGTACTGCAATTAATTGAAAAAAGGTCACATATCATCAAGGTTAAACCCAATAATTGCAGAATCAACAATAAAAATTAGGGAAAAACGCACAGTCAGTATGCATTACCTGTACATTTGCAGCCAGTGGCTGGCAATGTCTAGTGAAAGCAATGACAAAAAGATAAGGCCGGGCCTTTACACAAGTTCAACCCAAAAGTCAGGTTTACATTCTTAAAATAACAGTGACTAATGAATTTGAAAGGAAAATTTCTTACTGGTACAGTTGAGAAAGGACAACAAGTAGACAAGCAGTGCTAATTCTGGTATCAAGGAAGCCACATTATTTCAAAGCACACAAGAATTGAACAACATAAAGAAGTTATAACAGCACCGATCATCAGACATCTTTTGTATGCATGCATAGAGAGAGAGAGAAGAGAATAACCTGTCTGTTACCATGTCCAGCACAGCCCCAAAGGTTGACACTGAATCAAGAAAACAATACAAAATAAAGAATGCTAGGTTAATGTATTTGTTTATTATACAGAATAATTGTTTTTTCAAAATAAAAATAGACAATTTAGGGAGATAGGTAATGTCCCAATTCCCCATTCAGGGCAAGCTACTGGCATATAGTGGTGCTTACACATGATACCAGTGAAAAATCACAAGCAGAATTTGAATCCAAAACCTTTTCACATTTGATGTTTTGATTATACCAATTAAGCCAACCCTCTTTAGCATGTATGCCATGTTATCCCTTTATTTTCTTGTTCAATATGGTCTATCAAGTGTTTTATTAAAAAGTGTGAAAGTGTAACAGAACGGAATCATGGGAACAAATCAAACATCTTTAACCCTGGGAGTTAGCACATGATCAAATTCGGTGGACTCTTCAGCTTTTTATCTAAATTTGCTATTAAATAACCCTTAGGTAAGTGAAAAATAGTAGAATAATATGCATGTTTGTTGATATGGCATCAGCATTAGAATTGTGAGAAAATCTGTATTACTCAAATTCATACTGTATATGATAAGCGCCTCAAAGAACAAATTATAGCTGGGCTGTGATATATAGACATTCCCTCAGTTTTGAACTGATTTTCTAGATTTTAAGTTTCATATGATTTTGAAGGACTCAATAATCGATAAAAGAGTCGGTAAAAAAAAATCTTTACTTGTTCTCTCACACTAAACAGAAAGAAACTAAGGGTACAAATTAACAGAGATGATGTTCAAAAGCTCTAAAGGGTAAACTACAAGGAGTCAAAACACAATTAATCCGCAATTAACTTTTTCTGAAGGTTAGTGTGATGTATACAAATTCAATGGCATGCATTGTGGACTCAGATAAATTATGAGCAAGAATTTTCTTAGTTGAGCGCTGACATTATTTATGAATTCAATAGGAAAATCTTAACAGATAAACGTACTGTCATCTGACATCAACAAAAAAGTCTATACCTTGATTGAATTTGCGGGCACACCATCCATCGACAGCATCACAAACAAAGCTGGCACAACGAATTCAGCCAAATTATGTCACGCATTCCATAAAAATAACAAAAAAATAAAAAAAACTTAATACAAGAGAAAGCCAACAAAATGGTATCCCACCTCAAAAAATAGAGAAAAGCGAACAAGGCTTTGTTTGTTAAACATTGGGAGAAGGCAAAACAGTTTAAAAGAACCCGTATGTATCCTGCATCACCATGGACACGGTCAGGAGTTAAGACAGTTTGTATTCTGGAGAACTATGACCAAGAAGTTGAGTAAAATCTCCTGAACGATCCAATAATAAACAGTTACACTAGTTACAATACCAAACATCGATTTGCTTAAAACAACAGTTGCTAACACGTGCTATAATAAAAGAGTAATAAAGCCTCTTGTTTTCCGAAAACAAATGTACCAATAAGAAAAATGACCAGAAAATTTTTCTGTTTCTCTCCGTCCATATGTCCCAAATCAGAGTTTTATGCCATTAATCTTATTAACGCAAGTATTAGAGTACGCCATTGTTGCTACAATGTGTTTTTTTAAGAGCATAGTTGCTGCAATACGTAAGTAAAAGTAGAAAGTAAATACCTACCTATTATATTAGGAATGTAAAGGTACACAGATAATTTACTGGATCTTTGTCCTGGTTTCTTTGCCATTGAAGCTTCTTTATATTCTAAAATTTCACCAATAAGTATTGCCAATCAAATATTCACCTGCGTGCAAGTAGTTTCCAGTAAGAAATCCATCAAAAATCCATGAAAACACGTGCTAAAATAGGTACTCACATCCCATGTCATCTACACATATGGAACATGAATTAAGTCGCAATCATCTACCTAACCTAACTATATCAAAATAAAAACGGGACAGACAACCAATAATCTGATGGTACCGCAAGTCAAAATCTATTAACGTACTTCCTTAGTATATTCTCGCCTACCGAAACAAGCAAATACCAATTCTCCTCTCCACAATAACAGTTTCAGATAACATAACCATAAGCTTAATTTTAGTGTGTGTTGTGGATTTCTTCTACAAAAAGTCAAATCATAAATCGATGCCAAATCAAAAAAGATTCTCCCCTGCCCCTTAATTTCAATTGAAAGTCACGAATTCGAAAATTCAGTGTACCGCCCAAGCCCTAGCTCGCGTACCGCTGAGGACGGTTCCTCATAGGACACGTTGGTTGACGGTGTAGCGGTGATGCTATCAGTAGCTAGGGCTTAATCAGAGGAAATTGAAAGGAATATCAGTATCAACGAGAGAGATATTTATACGATACCGTTGCCGAAGAGAATGTGGCGGATTCCGGCGACAGACAAGGTGCGGCTGGCGGTTGCAATGACGGATTGATCCAAACGGGGAACAAACGTGAGGTGGCACTGACTATGTTTATTTTGAGCAAAACCATGTGTTCTCCTTTTTTTCTTTTTCTATTCCCTAATTATTTTTTATGTAATTCTTTTCCCTCTTTAGTAGCTTATCATTATTCTCACAATATATTCATGCATTATTAAAACAAAATTAAAGTTAATTAGAAGCGTATCTATAATTATATACCAAGATGATACATTTTTTTAATTTCATTTTCTTAATTATTATTTTAAAATTTAAATAATTTATAAATATTTAAAAAATAAGTACACGTGCAATAACGTTTGTGCTTATGTAATAAAAAAAATTAGGAAAGCATCCATTTAACTCTTAATTTAACGTGGGTATGATATTACAAATTATATCAAATTTGGTCTTTAAAAATGTAAGAACTAAACAATTTAGTCTCTAACAAATTTGATAAATCTTTGAATGTGTGAGATATAAATTAATCTCTAAATACTACAACGTATTATTCACAAGATAATATTATATTAATCTCTAAAATTAAATTTTAATAGCAAAATATTTTCATAAAACTTCATAACCAATACATAATTAATAATTTTTTCACATATTTATATAGCAAGATTCTTTGCTCTTTCAACAACTAGAGTGCATATTAAATCATCATTTATCCTATATTTTATTTGTTGGTGTAACTTTACACCTAATTCCCACATGGGAATCAGAACAGGTTGTAAAATCTTCTTTCATATGGTATACTTCAAATAAAAAATTATTCCACAATCTCCAGATTATTTTTTCATAATCACACTTAATTTTTGTAAGGGAGAAGTTGGTTTCCCAGTTCCAAATACTCAATGAATAGTTTTTTTTTTTTTCACTCGTGAAAAGTTAGATCCTTCTAATTGGACTTTTCAATAGATTTTTTATATCTATTATCATTATTAAATTGTGAAGTATTAAACTTTGAAATTAATTATTAAATAAATATTTTGTATGTATTATATTTTTTGTTTATAATATAATCAGTAATAAAAGTAGTTTTCTTTATATTTTTAATAAAGTTTGGTCTTCTTAATTTATATTACTAATAAAAATGAGTATTATATTGGAAAATAAATTTTTTAAAAGGTTTAATTAAAATTCTGGTTATTATATTTAGACTTTGGATTTATTTATAGTTTTTATTTTTTATTTTTAATTAAAAAAACTTGTTTGAGTCTTTATTTTTGTAAAAAATATTCGGTATGACATTATTTAGAAATATTACGTGTTAAAGTATAAGATTGTTATATGTCAACAAATATAAGACATTTTTTTATTTTGAATATGTCACACGTCAAGTGATTTAAATAAAAAATAACTTATATTTTAATAGATGATAAACTTATATCTTGATTAGTCACATTTTCAAACACAGTTTCAATTCAACATAAGATATCACATTAAATATTCCTAAAAAATATGACTCAATTCAGTAAAAATAAATATAAAAATTAAAACAAATTAAAGACTTCATATAAAGACTAATTAACCCTTATAAAAAATATTGAACAATACAAAAATGTATAATAAGTATTTTATATTAATTATATACTTTAACTAATTGATTTTAATACGTTTTAAACTAAAGAAAATAGATATTAAACACACTTAATTACTATTTTTTTAAATTTCATCCTCTTAATTACTACTTTTAAAATCTAAATAAATACTTATAATAAAAAACTATTTTTTTTTATCATAATTACTTATTATAACATAATTATTCTAGTATATAAAAGACTTTATGGATGTCTCAACGACTACTTAATATTAAAAGTTAAAACCGAACTTAAAATAAGAAGAAAAAAAGAGTAACGTATTATAAAAAAATCAAATGATTAAGAGAAGTTATAAATCTTTTGTTAATTTAAAACATATATATATATATAGTATGATTGTTTTCCAACCTAAGAATTGTAATGTTTTTTTAATTTATGATCTCAAAGGAATTATACTCCAACGATTCGTTACAGTGAAGTTAACGCCAAAGATGATTATAATAAACCTAAGTCAGACCATTACCAATTGGGCTGCAATTAGATCAGTGCTAACCTGAAGTCTATTTTGAAAACTATAAATAATAGTTTGGTTCCATTCATTACATATTTAATATTAAATATGTCACACCCTTGATTTTTTAGAATCACAGTGTCTTCTACAAGTAAATATCAGTTGGACCGAATGATTGAGAGCCTAAAACGGAGAAGAAACTTTGACTTGTGCTTAGAGTTAGAAGATTTTATTTAGAAGATTTTACCTGAAGCCCTAAGTAGAAACATTTTGGTGCCCGAGGACGTACAAAGAAAACCAACGGTGACAAACGAGAAACATGGGTGATCAACAAAACCCTATGGAGCCTATGAGAGAGATGCAAAGGCAGATACAGGAGATGCAACAGAGGCATGAAGCTGAAATAACAGCATTCGAGGGTCGAGCATACTATCAATTGGCAGGAACAAATCGCACAACACTTTAGGCTTATCATTCTTACCCTTTGAAGGAGAATATCTAGACTGAGGGACCCACGAGAATGAGTAAGAAGTTAACTATTGGGACGACCAGAAGAACCCTCATGGTTAAGATATTATAGGTGGAGGGTCGATCGCCCTTCACTACATCTATTATAGAGACACTAATACCTAAAAAGTCGACAACCCCAGTCTTTGAGAAGTATGATAAATCAATTGACCTAGACAAACACTTGAGCTTATTCGTAAACACCATGGTGTTTTACTCGTCAAGTGACCCCATCTTGTGTAGGGCTCTCTCTCTTTCCTTGAAGATAGAGGCGTTGGCATAGTTCAACACTTTGCCACAAAACATAGTATGCTTTGTCAATTTTCACACCCTGTTTGGTAGGCAATATGCAACCAACAGAGTCCAAAGCCTAACGCACCTTACATGTGTAAGCACCAAGCAAGGGAAGGACAATTGAAGGTCTTCATGGAAAATTAAAGGTCTTCAATAACCTCTCACATCTTTACGAATAATATCATTTGCGAATAGTCTGTATACTACATCGCTTAACATAAATATAAATAAATAAATAAATTGATAATGACAAATGACTAAAAATTAATTTTTTGGACCCTTGTCAACCAAATGGACATGAATAATAAAGTAGATTAAAAATATTCTTATATTATAAGAATATTTTCATTATTATGTTATAATCATTTAAAATTTTGTATATAATTCTATGTATATACGAATTGATGTTAATTTTTATTAAATAATATGAGTTTAGTTTTTACACAATAAAAACACAAAGAATATTCAACAATAATATTTTTATATAATCATTTAATATAAAAATAGAAAACATAATTGTAAAATAAAAATATTATATAACAGTATAAATAAATATACATAAAAGATTAAAATAATTTCTATCCACACAATAACAAAATAAATATAAATAAAAATATTAATGATGTCGAATGTCTAAAAATTTAACTTTTTAAACATTTATCAATAAAATAAACATGATAGTAAAATATTTTTTTACTATATTATATTTCTTATAATTTTAATAGATTAATAGATTATAAATCATAAAAAAATAAAATTAATATATATATATATATATATATATATATATATATATATATATATATATATATATATATATATATATATTAAAAAAAAAGTTATATTTCTCAAAATAGGATGATTTTCATTTTTAACCCTTATACTTCATTTTAACCTAACATCATATCAAATTCATTATTGAATAATTTAAGTTCATATTTAAGTATCTAAGTTCAAAATATTGCACTTTTATTAAAAAAATCAATTTCAATCACATTATTTAATTTCATTTCCATCACATGACATACTATACTATTACATCGAATTTTCAATAAGTTATACATACAATTATTCACGTCAATTTCAAAATATTAATTCAATCATTTTCCCAATTCAACCAATATTTTACACCCATTTATAATCAATCTATATAAATTGAATACTATTAGTATATAATACTTTGCACACTTATCAAATAACATAAAAAAAAAATCGTAAATATCGTAATTAATTAAATCAATATTTCAAGTCTGTAAACAGCAACTTATTTCTTAACTTTTATGTCATCTAATCCTTCTAAAACCAAAACATACCATCGTTCCAAAATCTGAAATTTAAATTTAAAATATTTTTTTAACTGCCTAGATTTTATCCTAAAATCTAATAATGACTTAAAAGAAAAAGATGGAAATACCGCAAAACAATTTTTTTTTATGAGCTTCCAATATATCAAAATACCACAAACTAAACCTAAAATGAAATTCTAAAAGTCATATGAATTAAAAAAGAAAAAAATATTCCAAACCCTTATATGCACTCCAGAACGATAAAAAAAAAAGAGCAAAGGTATTCACCAATGAAATTTTAATTGATGAACTTTGGAATACTTAAAAACAAACAAGAAGAAATAACTAAAAAGAAATATATTGTTTTTATATTTTATATTTTTATTTTTAGAACTCACTTTTCTTTATCTAACATAAATGCTCAATCAAATCAAATCAAAACGTTCACTGACCTATTTAAATAATCTACTATTTACACATTTCATTTTAAGTACTTCACCTATTAATTGTTACATACAACTAATTATTTAGTATGAGAGCAAAAAATAATTATAAAATAAAATAAAAAAAGTGCAACAGGTCTCTGTGATACTTGTTTCTTCATTTATAAATTGTGTTAACTATATTTAAGACATTAGAAGTATAAAATTAAGTTTGACGGACTCAAAGCAAGATTAAAGTTGGTAGGTAAAGCAAGATTAAAGTTGGTAGGTAAAGCAAGATTAAAGTTAAGAAGGCTATGAACTAAAAATAAATAAAAATAAAAGAATACTGGGGATTTAGGAGAGGATTCAGAGTCTAATGTTGATAAATTGAATTGATAATTTCATGAAGTTCATTAGGTGTAGAAAATACTAAAAATTTTAATGCAACAATTACATATTGTATTAATGTTTTTAATTAAATAATAAAAATATTAATGCAACAATTAAATGAAGTGTTAAGGTTTTGGGATCAGATTTTATACATTACATTAATTATCAATTAATAATATTATTAATTATTATTATAATACAAACAAGAGATCACACCTTTTGTAATTAAGAGAAAGAGTCTGGTAGCATTATGTGGCTCATCACTGGAGTGAAGGAAAATTAAAATAACTATGTTAGAAGAAAAAATATATATATATGAAAAATGTTAAATATGTTTTTTTATTTTTAAACTTTGATCCAATTTAATTGTTAAACTTTAAAAATATATGAATTTAGTTATTTTTAACTAAACTTTGTTAAATTTATTTGATATTTTAAATGTATTTATTTACACATTTTTTTATGTTAATTAAGAAATACGTTTTAAAATTTCATATAAATTTAATAAATATTTAATATTTGAAAAAAAACATATGGACTAACAAATTAACAAATTTATAATCACATGTCAAATATTTTATAATTTTATATTTTGAATGAAATTTGATTTAAGTCTAGATATAAAAAATTGTTGAATTTTTTTTACTTGAATGATATCGGTAAAAGAAAGTTAGTTTTCTAAAATCAGTTTTCTACTATTCAGATGTTATACTTTGAACAGAAAAAATTGTCAAAGCACATAATGTAGTGTGGTTATAATCCAGTAGTTACTAAGTTTTAAAAGTATTTGACATTTATTTTTAAAAAGATTTGAAGGATTGAAATATAAGTTATCTAAAATATTAATCCCACAATAAATATAATTGAGTTGATATTTAAAGTTTTAATCTCCTTTTTAATATTACTTAATGATATAAATATAGATACATAATTTCTATATTCAAAAGTAAAATTAAATTGGATTGATCCAATTAATTGTATTAATATTATAGAGAGAAACTTTTCCTTACAGTTAATGTCAATTTAAAGACTTTTTTTCATGTTCAGTTTTTCAAAATTATTTATTAAAAGTAAATCATTCATACTATTCCTTTACTGTTTTCGTTCTAATAAATATCCAGAATAGTATCTGTTTTCTGATAGCATGGTTTAACTTTTTTTTCTCCAACTGCTGTTCAAATCTGATTCTTTTTTTCTAGTATCATGAAACTGAAGTGATGAATATATTTGTATTCTGTTCAAATGGTTTATCTGAACTTTTCAAACTACAACTTTATCTGATTTAAAAACTAAGATAATTTTATTTTACCCATCTGTTTACAAGCCAATGATATTTGACATAACTCTGTCTATATGTGCAGACATCATCACTGCAAAACTATCAATGGTATCTCTCAAAGATGAATAGACTACACCACTCAATGTCCACCATCACAGGCCCAAATTGCAAACCACTCCTTCAGAAAAAAGTGCTGTCATCACATTGCACAAATCTCAGTGACCAATTACCCGTACAAGGAAACTAAATTAGACCTATAAAGTTGTTCCATAGCAGATATGCCACAGAAACCATCACTGTGTATATATATATATATATATATATATATATATATATATATATATATATATATATATATGGTGGTGGATGAGTTTTCAATGATAAATAGGAAAAACAAAAATGACTGATTGATTTAATGGTAGATTAAAATATTGCACAAATGTGAACATTTTGTTGTATTCGGCAAATTCTCTTGTGTTGGTCTTCTACAAATTAGATCTAAACACATAAAGATCCTAAGGAAATAAACCAGACATTTGAATATTAAAGACATCGATCGAACTATGGTTAAAGTTTTGAGTCTTGAAACATTGAACTCACTGAAAATGAGTAATGTCCATGTATCTTGGCAGATCCATGATTCATCATATAGCTAAGCAATCTATCTGTTGTATTTACTTTTTTCCGGGAATATCAGCCTAGAAAATCAAAGTCTGTACTCGTATCAGAGCCTAGAAAATCAAAGTCTCAACTCAATGGTAGCCTTCTTTGGTGTTCTGCAGACGGGGCAAGCCTCGAGAGAAGCGTTGCAAACTTTGCAGGAAGAAAGGTGCCTGCATGGGAGGAACAGAAAGCACGAGCTCCTAGAATGGCAGCTTTTACAAAGCATTACTCCTCCTTTTCTCGTAATCTGTTCAACTTCATTCACCCCTCCACATTCTAAACCTTTTTCTGCAGTTCCTTCTTCTTCCCTCTCTTCTGTTCCTCCAGTCTCGCCACAGCAAGACTCTGCATCATTTGCCACTGCCCCATTGTTCAAAAAGTTTCCACCTTCTGTCATTTCCTCCAGCGTTTTGTATAGAGACAATGCCATGTTTTCCTTCTCCTGAGCCAACCTCTGCCATCTGTTGTTTTCCGCCTCTAACTTTCTCAAATACTCTTCTAACTCTAACCTTCTCTTCATGGCTTGTGCAATTTCTACATCTTTTTCCCTCAGGACATGAAGCGTACGAGTTTCCAGTTTTTTCAACAATGCCATCACCTGTTGTTTCCCGTGTTCTTTTATCATATATCTCAATTTCTCATCCTACCCCATTCAAAATTAACAATAAAAATCTTAACTTACTATCATAAATAACAATAATATATAGTCTCACAACGATGATAATAAAGCTGTGTATGAATTCTAACCTCAGATTTCATATACTGATCAATCTCTTCCCATTGTTTCTGAAACTGAACAGCAAACATAGGAGAATTCATCCCTTTTGAACTACAGACATGAAGATTTGGATCAAAGGTTCCTCCCTGACTCCCATTGCATAACTCTCCCAAATGCTGTTCCGGCAGCTGTTGCTGATGCTTGTGCTGAAAACTGATGCCGGAATCGATGAAGGCAGGAGCACAATGACCATTGTTCCAGAATGGAGAAGCAGAATTATTGGGATACCACTGCGTTTGAATAGCCATAATCTGAGCACCAATACGTCGAACAAAGGCAAACCTTCGAAAAGTGATGAAAAAAACTGAGCTTTTTTTCCCCCTTAAATCTCTTCAGTAACTAGGCATGCTGATATGATGATATTAGCTGGAAGTTGAAGGTTGGAAGGGTGAAAAATAGTTTTTTTGGGGCACGTTTTCACAGCAAGATATTCGGCATGGCAGGAAGCGTAAAGAGATATGTTTGTGTTGTGTTGTGGAGGCTAGTGGTGGTGTGGAAATATGCATATACTTATAATAAAAGAGTGGTTGAATAAAAAGAAAATGGCTTGCACAGAAAAAGTAGTAAGGAGAGAAAGTTGAGGACAGGAATAAATTAGCAGTTGAAGTTTATATTTGATTAAAATAATAGGAACATTAATGAGGGTCAATTAATGGATGGATTTTGATTGTGCAGAAAAAGTAACTGAAAAACTTGGAAAGGAAACGAGAGAAAGAGGCTATAAGAAGAGCATAGGGTGTGGTGGAGTCTCTCTTTAGCTTTTTCTTTTTTTAACTTTGTTTGTTCTTTATTTCTTACCTGTCCTATAAGCATTTAAGAAATAGGTGCAAGATGTGGTAAGCAACAACGTACCACATGCATATTTTGTGACTAAACTATCGGGTCAGAGATTTCAGAGGCGTTTCTTCTGCTTTGAATAAATAAATAAAGGAATTCAATTCGAATTTTGAAGTAGGTGGCCAGTGAGAAAGTTACAGAAACCTCTGAAAGTCTCAGTTTTTATTCAACAATTATCCCACAGATTTGTCAGTTCTCTCCTTTCTAAAGGATTCAAACCATTGCATGATTTATTTCCCTCAATAAAACTTACCATAACATGTCCTTCTCCTTTGCACTGCCTCACTTTTCACCATCACAATTATCATACTCATTTCTCAACACAACAATACTAAAACTAACAGATTAAAACCAAATCATAATGTATACTTTGTAAGTTGCCCTTAGTTTAGATTTTCTGCAGCTGGCTGTTTTAGATCTTTAATGAAATAATGGATTTTATTTTGTATATTGTTTGGTTAAAACTATTTTTTATTATTATTCTTCATTAATATTTTCACTTTTAGTTTTATTACAAGAGCAGAATTCCTAACAAAACAAAACAACTCAAGATATTAATATTAATAATAAGAAGAATAAGAATAATATTAATATTAAGTCCAAAAATAAACTTATCTAGTAAAAGATATTTGCTGTTTAAATAAAATAAAATTTCACATTTTTCTTTTTTATTTTGTGGAGGAATTTTGTATCCATTATTTTTTAAATAATTCTCTTATGTTTTATCAAACAAATCAATATTCGTCTTTTTTTTCTTCTTCTTTCTTTCCCACTGTTACTGTTTCTTACTAAACTAGCTAGAGAAAAACTCTTCGAAATTTAATAAATAATATTAAAAGCTTAGTTGAACGAGTTAGTGGCTAAGAATTGGTTATTAAATTTTGGTTTTATTCATTAAGTTTGGAATTTGTGCATCAAAACGGATGTTTAATGTGAGGGAAATAATTTTCAGTTTCTTAAACGACTCTTCTTATATAAACAATGAATGTTTTTATTAAAAAATCACCTTAACAATATCTATCTATCGAAACAATATTTTATAAATATATTTAATTAATTACTTTTTTATTATGTTTCAAAAGTGTAATCACGGGTAATCCTACTGAATAGTTGACCAGTTAAATCCAATTTTGGTGGTGAATGTTACCAACTCATTTATATGATATTATGGTAATAACAATAATTTCTGAATTAATCTTCATCGTACAGCTACAACAGAAAATTTTGTAATGTACGAAAGATATTTGTTGAAATGCACGTTTGGTCAAAAAAAAATATTGAACTGAATTAAGTTGACAACGAAATAAATTTGATTGCATTAAAAAAAACTAAAAATTAATTTTAAGAAAATCAAATTGTTATTCTTAATTTACTCTCTAAAAACTGATCGTGCACGAATGAAGTATTCAAACGAAACTTAAGTGTGTTTTGCGTTTTTTGAAATTAAAATTTATAATTCGGAGCAGTTTTATTCAATTCACCTGACAAATACATGGTGGATTTCTTAAACAGAGATTTATAGCAGGTGAATGGCGAAAAATGGTCTAATATTTTTTTACAGATATCTAATAACAATATTAAATAAATATTCAAATATTTAATATTTATTTATCTCTACCAAAATCTTACGTTAGGGTTACAATTCTTTACAGATACATTAATTAATCTTTAACACATGAAGCTTGTCCTCGTTGACATCAACCGCCTAAAGCTGTAGGAAAGTTCTTCGCTCTCTATATATACAGATCAATTTATCGATAATATATTCTTAAAAAAAAAAAAAACCATTAGATTTGGTTCATTATTTTAGTAAGTCGATGAACTAAATTTAGAGTTGTTTAATTTAATTAGCAAAAACTCATTCTATGATTTTAGAAAAATAATCTCCCAATGCTAAACTAATAATTTTTTAAACACACGTGGTTTGACTTTAATTTTTAAAATTTTTTCAAAAATAAATATATTTGATGATATTTTAACACAAGACACATGTCATTTTTTTATTAAAATTAAAATATGTCAAAAAATAAATAATGAACCATTGAGAAAATATCACCCATATTAAAATATTGTGAAATTATTTTTTTGGTCTATTTATAACTAAAATCTCCAAAATAAAAATTTGCAAGCAAAACTCTGAAATTTGAATAGTTGTGTGGTGGTTCAGTGGTTGAAGGCGTGTATTCACACACCTTACCGTCCATAAAAAGCAAAAGAAAAAGCCAAAAAAGAACACGTAAGCCACACAGAGCATTGTTCGGGAGTTACGGATTTAAATAACTTAGATAGAGTGATCCAAAACATTTTACTCAAAGAAAAATACGAGATGAAAGTTAGGGAAATGGATAAAGAAATGAAAAAAGAAGAAGAGTATATTAGACATAGTCAACATCCACATAAGACGATCACGATATTCCTTTGAAGTTTGGACGTTACATTGGACCTATCTTCTTGGAGACACACATGTAAACACCTCCACGATCATGACCCACAACAACACAACGTTATTGACGCTTCTCGTGGAATCCCAAATCACGGAACATTTATTAAAGTTTGTGTCAAGCCAACACCGTGAAGTGACACATGCACGCATACACCAACAAATCTCCGTGTTTGAGGAAAAGTCATCAAACCCTCCTTCTATTTTATTCATTTCTTTTTTTTTTTTCCAAACCCTAATCTGTTTATCATCATGCATATTCATGGCTGAGACGAATCATTGAGTTGAATTCAATAGAATATTAAGGTGTGGCGAAGAGTGAGGAGTATGGTGTGGTGGTCATGGACCCATGTGTTCTCCACCCAATCAACCTTTGGGTGGTACTTGTGCAAATGCGACTTAGGGGCTAAGGTGCTTCCACACACACAGTGTAGTTTTGATTAGAATATTAGTGTAAGTTTAAGTTTTATATGGATAGAAATCAAAAAGAAAAATATTTTTTATCAATTTTTTTTTACAATTTTTTTGTAATCATCGTGATTGATCCGTTTTAAATATACAAACCAATAAAATAATAATAAATACTCTATTGTCAAAAAATTATTAAAATATCGTGATTCAATTAAAAATAGAAAAATCATATAAAAGTTAGAGATAGTTAACCAATTGCGTTTTGGGTAAAAATATCTGAATTTTTTATGAAATTGGATCAGATCTCGTTGTATATCTCATTGAACCTTTCCCTCATTAGGCTTAATAGTTTTTTTTTAAATACATTTTCATGGTGCCAAAATAATAATATTCTCTTATCTATCACTTTCCTTGTGGGAATTGCCCTTTGATTTTGCTTTCTTTTGTTTAACTCATTAAAGTCGTGGGATATATATTTCTCGTTTTTGATGCAAAAAGTCTTGGGGTAACTTCTCAATTACTTATCTTCTTTGTTATATATACAAGATGGAACTTGTGCCGTAAAAGGTAATCCTAATTAATCCCCTAAAATGGTCAAAAACTTTATTCCTTCACCTTCCTAATTTTTAATTAACTTCCAAGACTTTGATTTCGCGCAATCATTAAACATAGGGAAATGTCGTGGAATCAGGGTAAGGTAATCCTTCATAGAGCACTGTGATTCTGTTCTACCTTGCATTATTAATCAGCTCCTATATATACTTATCACACTGCCGTGAGGGTAAATTAATGTAAACTTTTCAAGTCAAAACATGGCACAACCTTCTAGCTGATGAAATTCATCAGCTTAGCGTTGCATATATATAAAACATGCAAAGAGTCAACTAGCTCTGCAATTAAATATCCTACCTCATAGTTCTGGTTTAAACATGGTACGGTTGATCTTAAATATATATAAAGTATTCGGAAGTTAACTCTTTTCTATGAAGCAAACCTAGCTGACTTAGGTTTTTAATACCATGAATTCTGGGTTTAAGAATATGGTCGGTTAATTAGCATATTTGGCAATTTAGAAATACACGATTGAAGGCATCATCTGAGAAATAGTACATATACAACTCGTGGACAAGCTGAACGCAACTAATTAAGCACCGAACCTACTACTTCATCTCGTACCAAATCTGTTAACATCAAAGCTTTGTCCTATTCCATGTACCCCATCACGTACCAATCTATTTATGCAGAAAAGAAAATAATTAAGGGCCATTTAATTTTTGTTAGGTTTTGGGTGATATCAAAGATTTGACTTGGATGGGTTAAAGCAGATGCTTCAACATGCTTTGGGGGTAATAGCAGGACCACTTAACACCTCCACACTGCATAAAAAGTTCCCGTGTGGGATTGGCCAATTATGAATTGCGTGTTCTTTCGTTCACAACACTCACATATCTGTTCTTTTGCTGGAATAAATCTGTTTGGTTCGGTTTAAAAAGAAAAAGAAAGAAAAAACTCAACTTCTTTGATCACTACCATGTAGCATATATATTTACCCAATCACTTTCGTCATTACCAAATACAACAAATATTATATTTTTATCTTTAACGGAAATAACCAGATGCTGCAAATTATATTATCTTTACTGATATGCATGTAACATAATTAATGTAAGTAACTGATACTGTATAAGTATTTTAATATATTTAAGTTACTGGATAGTACATAGCTACTGGCTAGGTTCATTAGCTGGCAGCTCAATCTACCGCAGCAGAGGATTAAAAGTGGAAAAAGATAGATGAACTGAAGAAAAAAGTATATATTTTTTGGTCGGTTAAGAAATCTGGTTCTTAATAAATAATTATCGGCACAGACAGCTCCGATTAAAACCTAATCTGTCACATTATACTGATGCTAATTTGTGATGTCATCGTATTTAGCATCTAGTTCGTAAAAAACAAACAAACCATAATTAACATCATCTGTTCCTCAATCATGTCACATTTTCTTCTTCTTGTTAATATTGTTTGGTTGCAGATTGCAATCCGACTCAGTAACTTACAAGCAAATACAACGTAGATTATAGCTAGGAAAGCCCAATACTTTAACATGAAAACGAAAATCGAATGAATAAACAAATTAAGGACGGTTCTTGAGTGGTTGTAAAATATGAAATTGTGTGGTTGGTCACTTGTTATTGTGCATATAAATGTATGCATGTATGATCATGTGTGGGTTGAATTCTGACAGATATATATATATATATATATATTGTACATTGGAGACCGACACACGCAAATCATGTGAAGTAGGAAATTGTCTTTTTGTGGGGGAAGGACCCATCCCAATCCTAATCCCAATCGCAATCCCAATCCCAATCCCATGCATATTGCTTGCATGTAGATGTTGTTGTATGAGGTTGCTTTTGTGTGCCCCAAAACAGTGAAAGAAAGGGGTAAGAGAAGAACTTTTGAGTGGTTCTCGTGCAACTTTGACTACACCGGAATTGCAATGTTGCATGCTGTTTTACCAGTGGTTGAGTGAGTGAGTCAGAAAAGCATGTGTAGAAAGCTGAAAGCGGATATATATGGATGATTGATTCAGTCTTTGAAGTTTGAACCAATGTTCATATCCCCTATAATCCTAGCTAGCTAATTCCTTTTTGCGTCTTAGATAGATAGACATATATAATTAGCTTTTCTTTACACAAAATCTGCAGAGTACTTTTGTTTTTCTACTTAATCTTTCATTTTGTTTCTCTTTCCATGGGAAGCAGGCGACATAAGAACGGTACCAACTTTCACCATATGCCAATCACTTTTACTAAATCCACCGCGTTCTCATTAATATTCACTCCTAAAACTTAAAGATTAAAGATACTGATATATATTCTGCACCAAATTCATGCTTATCTTATCTACCCAACCACGATGATGTAGGAGTAGTAGATACTATTTTTGCCCACCTTCAACTTTCTTTAGGTTAATATTTCGGTTTCTTATGTTTCTCATATATATATATATATATATATATATATATATATATATATATATATATATATATATATATATATATATATATATATATATATATAATATGTTTTAAAATAATTTTGTTTCGCATAATTCGGAAATCATTTTAATTTTCAAATTCTATAACCTATTTTTTTAACTTGTGTATTGTATAATTTAAAAGTTGTTTTTTAATTTAAACTTTGTGAAAACATTTTTAATCTTGAGTTTATATAATGTAAAATTTATCTTTTTTGCATGAAAAAAAATTAAACTACAATCAAGAACACTTTCTTTATCATTGAATCCATCTTTGACTCTCCATAAAGAAGGACAACAATGATAAAAGCAGATGGACGCGGTAATGGGTGACCATGGCAAGTGGGGTTGCGGAAAAAAAGTAATCTCTTTTTTTATGTCTGCACCCATTCTTCCATTCAGCAAGCCCAATTTAATTTTCAAATGTATCCGTGCGACCCAATTTGCATTATGACGGCCTTGAGTATTAAATGTCCTCCACTTTTGCTTCATGCACTCTTCCAATGTCTTTGTATATCTTCTGGAAAGGTGACTTCCAGGTTATATAAGAAACTTTTAGAATCAATTTTTTCAGAATTTCGAAATAAATTTTCATGACAAAATTTTTGAAACAGAATATTTTAAATGAGACTTCCGAAATGTTTTTTTCCAAAATAGAATTTCAGAACAAATGAAATGTATTCTGTAATAAGTTTTCTGAAATATTTTTTTAGTGCATATAATACCTTTTGGAATTAGTTATCTAAAACACTCCTACATGAAATATGTTTCGGAGAAAACTTCCCAGACACATTTTATTCAGTTATTTATTTATTTATTTATTTCCGCCTATCTTCTTTCTCTGTGGTGTGATGCAGTGATGAAGGATGTAAGTCTTTTCCTCTTATGGTAGGAGTGTAGATGTTAATATGTGGATGCAGGAAGCAATAGTCTATCTCTCTGCAAATCCTTTTGTGCTCAGAGTAATGAAATTCAAGCCCACAAGGCTCAAAGCAAACTTTTTTTTTCCATCATATACTAGCTTTTATCTGTTACTTTGCCATAGTATTTTTTTCAAAACAAAAATAAGTTTAAGACGACTTTGTAATATGAACATACATTGTCAGTGATAATGACAACTCAAAGATAATGTGTTTATTTTATAAAAGGAAATGCATGGGTCTATGTTATTCCTCACTCACCACAAGTATCCTATCATCATGAGATGGATTTTTTTTATATATGTAATTATTTAATAAACAACTGTCTTAATATTATTGCCTTAGGCAAATAAACATAATCACACAGAGGACCTCAGCTCAATAATCCAAACAAACACAAATCAATAGAACATTGACGAACATATTAGTTAAGTTGGTCACCATGAAAGTTTTGTGTAATCTTTCCAGTTTCAAGTCACAACAAAGATGTTTGTTTTATTATTTGTTTGGGTATTGAGTATATGTAGACAGCACATGAATTCAGTCTTATGTTCACACGGGTAATAGATAGAATAAGGATGTGATAGGTTAAGCAAAATAAATTAATAAATTGTCTTGTCCTTTAGTGATCTCACCGAATCTAATTCCATGCTAATTAATCTGTTTTGCCTTCGCACATCCTAAAATTCCTAGACAGCAGTGTATAAACATTTGATGTTAGTGTTGGTTGCACATGGTGTCCATAAAATATATCATTCAAACAGTGATGGGCTGGCTGCAGATTTATTCTAAGTTGTTTTTATCTCAAATTAAAACTAATCAATGTAGCAGTTGTGTCTTATCAAAATTAGGCATGGCATGTTTTCATGGGAAACTTTCTTTTGATAATGTTCCAAGCAAGTCACCATTGTCCTTTTAAGAAAAACAACTTTTTTGCTTTTTATTTTTATTTTTAAGAAAAGTATTTTTTTTCCCTTTGATCTTTACTTTTCTCCTATTATGGTCCATGAATTTGCTTACTCCATTGTTTTCTTTCTTTACACTCAATTGTTTTTCATCATTTCTCAATACCAAAACCTTGGAAAACACTTAAAATAAGTTAACATCAGCCTGAATACACAGAACACATATTAAACAATTAATAAACGCGGTTTTTGAAGTCAATACTGAATTAGTTAGACAGTGTAGTGTGTGGACCACTGAAAGCAGAGAAATTTCTCAGCTAAAATTAGAATAAAAGAGATAATTTTGCAGAAACATTTATTTCCTTTTACAAATAATGGAGCTGAAAGTCTTAATTGAAAGAGATAGAATGGATACCCATAAGCTCATTACTTCTCCACTCCAATCCAACCACATCGCCAGCCCCGTACTATTTTCTTGCTTCCCATCAACTAAGCGATGGACACGTGTATCTCTGTCCAATCAGCAGTTGGACACGTGGCTCAAAGACAAATCCAACCGACTAGGAGAGTTAGTTTTATGTCGGCTGTTTCTATTTCGTAGGAACCTTCTACTGTTTCGGATATCTGCTAGGTTTTAGGTCATGGTCATGGCTATAAATAACATGGAGTAAAAGAAAAGGCAAAGACAAAAACCCAGTAACATAAGAGAACACAGTAGCAAAGCAAACGAAAAAATGGGTGCTTTGGATCACATCTCCGAGCTCTTCGACTGCTCCCACACCAGTTCCAAACTCAAGAAGAAGCGCAAACAATTCCAGGTAAACCAATCACTTCACTTATCACTCAAATCGCATCGCATAACATCACGTTCGTTAGTAGTAAAGAATATTGATTCTTTGATGCGTGTATCAGACGGTGGAGGTGAAAGTGAAGATGGACTGTGAAGGGTGTGAGAGGAAGGTGAAGAAATCGGTGGAGGGAATGAAAGGGGTGACTCAGGTGGAGGTGGATCGGAAGGCTAGTAAGGTCACCGTTTCGGGCTACGTTGAACCCTCTAAGGTTGTGTCTCGCATCTCTCACCGCACTGGAAAGAGAGCGGAGCTATGGCCGTACGTCCCGTACGACGTCGTTGCGCACCCTTACGCGCCCGGTGTCTACGACAAGAAAGCGCCCTCTGGGTACGTGCGAAACGCCGACATTGACCCTCGTCTGACTAACCTCGCACGTGCCAGCTCCACCGAGGTCAGGTACACCACCGCCTTCAGCGACGACAACCCCGCCGCATGTGTCGTCATGTGATGTCCATAACCGTCTCTCGTCTTGTGTTACTTTTGTTTTTTGTTCTTGTGTTGTATCATAGTAGCAATGGAAAAGACAAAAGTAAAATAGGTCACCTAATGTATGTAACTTTAAAGTGATTTTGTCATTTTTTTTTTTTTTTATGATGCTGTGTTAAAAATATTTTTAATCTGAGTTTTGTTGGTAGCTCATTTTTCTGAAAAAATTAATTGACTATATTGATGGTAGTGTACTGATTTGATTTGTATATGCGCGTTTTTTTTTCACATTGAAAATGATTGGTGGCAAAGTATAATATAAAAAATGAAATACGAAAAATCATCTCTTGTTATATTTCAAAGAGATCAGACTCGTATTCGTAAATATTCCTTCGAAAAGAAGAATGATATATATGTAAAATAGTTATAAAAGAGTAAATTTTTATATTTTTTCAATATACATTATAAGAATAAAACAATTATAAAAAAATTCTATTTTTTTAATAAAAAAGTAAAAAAAAAATTAATATAAAAAAAATTATGTGTCAAAGGAATTTCTCATAAAATTTATAGTACTAGATTTGATAATTTATTCGGACTTTTATATTCAGTTTTTCAAACTCTAAAATGGGCTTGGGGGAAGTTGCATAGCCCAGCCCAGCCCAAGCCCATCTTTACTGTACAGGGGGACTATTTAAAGGCGTGTTTCCCTCTGAATGTGGCATTGGCGCGCGAGGGTTTGAAGTTTTGGCGCAGAAAAAAAATGGCGGAAGAGTATAATGAAGGTGAAGTTGAAGAAGAGTTCTCCGTTTGGAAGAAGAACACTCCTCTGTTGTACGATTTGTTCATTTCTCATCCTCTTCAATGGCCCTCTCTCACTGTTCACTGGCTTCCTTCCTCTCCCCAACCCCACTCCCACCCTTCCTTCAATGTCCACAAACTCCTCCTCGCTACTCACACTGCCCAGGGCGAACCCAATTTCCTCATGCTCGCCGACGCATCCCTCCCCGCCGACACCTCGCAACCCATCGTTGCCGCCGACCCTGCCGACCCGGTTCTACCCAAGGTTTCTTTTACTCATGCCCGTCTTTTTGCATCATTGAGTTGTGGCCACTAACTGTTCGATGAAAGTCCTCAGTGTTATTTCTTGTTGTTTTTGTAGGTAGAAATTTCCCAAAAGGTTGCTGTTGACGGGGAGGTGAATCGAGCGCGTTGTATGCCGCAGAACCCTGCTATTGTTGCTGCGAAGACATGTAATTCCGAGGTTTATGTGTTTGATTTCAACAAGCAGCGTGGGAGCGAGTTTGCCCCTGATTCGAGGTTAAGGGGTCATGATAAAGAGGGCTATGGTTTGTCTTGGAGCCCTTTCAAGAGTGGGTATCTTTTGAGTGGTTCGCATGACCATAAGATTTGCTTGTGGGACGTGCCTGCTGCTTCTCAAGAGAGTGTGATTGATGCAGTTCATGTTTACGAGGTAGTGCTTCGAATTATTGATGACAGTTTATTTTTTGCTTGGTTGCTCGTCACTTTGATGATTGAATAGGACTTTTGATTGTCTTGTCAGGGTCATGAGAGTGTGGTTGAAGATGTGTCCTGGAATATGAAGGACGAGAATCTGTTTGGATCTGTAGGAGATGACTTTAAATTGGTCATTTGGGACTTACGGACTAACAAACCCCAACAATCAGTCAAACCACATGATAACGAGGTAATATATTTGCGTCGTAATCCTTGCTTCCAAGATCAGCACTATGACTTGTGAGTCTGATCATAGTTTCTCTGTGCATGCAGAAGCTGCACTGCTGTGCGCATAGGTCGTTAGGATTGTTTAGTTTCGACATTTACATACGTCAAAACTTATTCTGAACTACTACTAGGTTCCTAGAAAGAAAGAAAAAGGTCAAGATAGCGCTGTCTATTCTTTATTTTTTGGGATCGTGGGGTGCTGTGAGGAAATAATTGGAGTGACTATTAGAAGAGAGACACTAAGTATTTTTAAGGTCACTAAACTCTGGAAGTCCTCGATTTAACTGAATGGAATTTGTACCGAGAGCCTGAGGCTGTGAGGATCACAACATAGGGTTGTGTGTGGCATTGCTAAAAACTGCTGTTTTTTTTGTCCACTGTAGCACACTGTTTATTGTGCAATTTTTTATGTTTAATTATCGTCGTTGTGTTAACTGAAATATAGTCCCTAAGTCTCTAATCGTCTTACTCTTGTTGCTCTTTTAACTGAATATTATTTGTTTGTGACATGTATCTGTTTTCTTTTTGAATCAGGTTAACTTTCTTTCATTCAGTCCATATAACCAATGGATTTTGGCTACAGCATCTTCAGATACAAGTGTTGGTCTATTTGACATTCGGAAGCTGGAAATTCCACTACATTTTTTAAGTAGCCACACGTACGTCGTTAGTATATCACGTGTGTTTTTTCTTCAATACCACACCTAATCTACTGTTTGCATTTGAGTAAAAAATAAGCAATGGTTTGATTCTTTGGGCTCCATTCACTTTGAAGGGATATGTGAGTAATTGATTGAATGAATTTGATAGAATTTAAATATATATATTTTTTTGTTTATTTGAATAGATTTAAAGATAAGTGAGTCCATATTTGTAAATAAAGTTAATGAGAATTAGTATAAGATTTGATTGATTTAACAAATTGAAAAAGTTACTTTCAAATTCATTCTCACTTATCTCCAAATTTACTCAAATAAATAACAAAAGATTTATTTTTAAATTCTTTCAAATCCAAATCTATTCAAATAAATAACAAAAAATTTTACTTTTAAATTCTCTGAAATCCAGTTACTCTCTCCCAGCTACTTATAAAACCTAGGTGAAATAATTGTTTTTTGTTGATATAATTTCAATGTGATGACGGATTATTCATTAGTTTAGGAAGCTCAAATATTCTTTACTCACTGATGTGGTTTGTTTTTAATTTGCATAGCGATGAAGTATTCCAGGTTGAGTGGGATCCTAATCACGAGACTGTGTTGGCATCATCTGGCGCTGACAGACGGCTGATGGTTTGGGATCTTAGCAGGTAAGGGCAGAGTGCTTTGTCTCTTTCTCTTGACTATACATGTTGCGATTGTCGGTCTACTACTAAAGGAAGCAATTTGCTCATGGTTACGAAATCAAGAATTGCCTGGTTAATTTTTTAGTAGATGATCGGGTTAAATATAATAATTTTGAACTGGAAATAGCTAAACCCAATTATCAATGTCTCGTAAAACCAAAAGGGCCAGTTATATTGGATTGTGTGAAAAGCCAAATTGAGTACATACATTAAATGAGAAAAATAAAACTGGAATAATAAAATATCATAAGTTTAGAAGTGTTCTTTTAATCCCTTTTGATTTAACAAAATAAGAAACCTATCATTTTCTTTTAAGGAAACTGGTGAAAGAAAAGTGGAAAATAGAATAAAGAAATAAATCGTTGAATCACTTGATTCATGATCTTACAAAATTGTATTAGTACATAACATCTTATGATACAACTCCATTAGTAGGCAACTCATCCAATCGTATGATGTAATGGATCTTAGTTTTTCAAATTATCATGATTATGGTTATTTAGTTGCAAAGTGCAAACTCTATAAAGGCATAATAATTAAAGATATGTTTACATATTGCCTTGTTGCTTTATATTTGTGTTGGCTCAGGATCGGAGATGAGCAGATAGAGGGAGATGGTGAGGGTGGCCCCACCGAATTACTCTTCTCTCACGGGGGTCACAAAGGGAAAATATCAGATTTTTCATGGAACAAAAGTCAGCCATGGGTTATCTCAAGTGTAGCTGAGGACAATTCTTTCCATGTATGGCAAATGGCAGAGAACATTTACAGTGACGGCGACGATGACAACATGTGGACGGCCAATGATTAACTGACCACCATATGATCAAATGCTTTGTTGTTTGAATGGAATCTTGACTATTCTATTTTTATTACGATCGCCAGTCAGTTTTTTGTGAATTTCCTAAAACATAGTATCTTTCTTTGTCAAAAATGGATTCTCTAAAGCCCGTATAAAAATGCCTCATGATAATTTGTGCGCACTCATGTGATTATTCCCCCTCGCACGTTGCATAATTTTGTCTACAACAAGCTAGAACAGCAAAGTTTGATGGGTAAAATAGGAAAATGGTTTAGGAATTGCTTTCCGCGTGTTGTAGCATCATGGCGCCGTTTTGTTCCTTGTTATTGGAAAGGAAAAGCTATGCCATCGACCTTAGTTTTATGAAACTTTTCAGGGAGACGAATACAATATATATTCTTCCCTTTTGAGAGAATGCCTTTCGTCTTGATGATATTCTTTTGCGCCTTAAACAAAATTAATAATCTAATAAGTCTAACCTAAATTTACATAAATTTTGGAAAAGGATTAAAAAAGTAATTAAAACGCTTTGGAATTGAAGAACAATGAACTATCTTTTATAAGAAATAATATCAAAACTCACAGGAAGCAAAAACATAAGTATATTATTAATAGACGAATAAGTTGATTTCATAGTATTAAAATTTTATTTAGTCCCGAAATCCTGATGTATATATAATAAGTTGAACGAGAAACCAATGCGAGGTTAATTATTACAAAATTTGTCCAGAAATGACAATCCAAGTAGAAGATACAATAATATAATGTTTTATTAATCATCTAATGCCGAAAAGATGGTCACCAAAAACTAGTGAAGACTTGTTATCTAAGTGCAGAAAGGCAGATATGCTTCCCATCATTGAATCAGGTACAGCTACTAGCGTTCTCAAATACAAAACAAGTCACTTGTATGTCTCAACTTGTAGAAGACAAGCCCGCATGCAAGATCTTCACTTAGGGGACTACAGTTCCTTCTGGATACATATTAGTCAACCCTTGTCCAGTAAAAATGCTAAACACACAAGTAAACCTCTCATATTATTATGATAAACAAAGACGGAAAAAGAACAACGCCGGCAACCAAACAAGCTAATTTTATTATTTCACCCACACAACATTTAATATTACACAAAGTGACACCGGTGTCTCACCTGTCCACAGCACTAAGTACTGAAAGATGAAACACACCCCATCTGCCCTAAGTTCTGTAATCCATCAAGGAAAAACTTGCGAATTTAGAAAACATTAATCGCCACTAAAAATTCTCTTATTGTTAAACAAAGCAACCAATACTCACAAACTGAGAAATGTAAAAGTGGCTGAGCATAGACACATTTATGATGTCAATTTAACTAGTTCCATGCATAAAAAAGCAAGAAAATTAATTGCGCAGAGAAGAGCCCAATCTGTCTCAGCCATAAGCTATGCTGTTTACAGATCAACCATAATACTTTAAGAAGAAACATTGATTTATGACTAATCTTCCATAGTAGAACAGCCATTCGAACCACGATAATGCAGCAGAGGGTCAAAAAGAGAGAATTATTTTAAAAAATGACTTGATGGATAGCTGATGCTGCAACTGGTAACGAGATATTGGAAGGAGATATTACCATGGCAAGGATGAAAACCAACGTTCTATTAATTCTTCAACCAGCTGTTGCTGCACGAGATCCCCCTAAAAATAAAAATCGAAGTTATCATACTGAACTTGAGAATTCATAGAGAAACGGGGAGAAACAGATTTAAATAACAAAATTGAAAAAGAAAGTCTAGTTCCAACACTCTTAGTAGAGTGTAAAAAATGTTCAATAAAATAATTTGGTATTTAAAATCTTTAAATTTCAGTTGCTTAATCTTCCCGATGGAGATCACTCATGCGTACACATATGGGCGAACTTTAGTTAATTTACCACATCTTACAAATAGGAATACTACCCTTTCCACACTTGGCACTATCATATAAGCTAACTAAGACCTTATAAAAAATTTAGCAATCAAATTTCAGCCCTAAATATGAGTACACTAACGAATGTTAGCAAAGAAACAATACCAAATATAAACAAAAAGGTTGTTTCGGCGTGACCATCTGAGATCAGAATTCCCAACAATTCATGACAAAAGATGCGGGAGATCACGTTGCAAAGCAAGTCATCTCCAATGCTTTCGCTCTCATTGCTCAAATCTCAATACTCTTTCTTTCATTCTCTCAAATCTCGATGATTTTCTATGCTATTAGACAATACCATCAGCCAGCAATTAAAATATAAATAAGAATAAACACAAATTAAGCAGCAAATCAAACAGTTCGTCCTAGAATAAGACAGTGCATGTGAAGCGGTCGAACCTTTTCTTTTTGACGCAGAAGAATTTACATTTGACCCTGCCTGCCCAACTCCACATGCACGCAGCTCCTTGAGCCCCAAATTCTGGTTTGCTAGACACTGCAGGTTCTCAAATTCACAACCACCAAACTCTTCCCCATTTAACGACACATTCTCCACGATTCTCCCATCAGCTCCTGGATGAAGGCAATACACCCTATCATCACACTGCATGTTGCAAGGGTTCATCACATAAGAACCAGGCAGGTTAACCACCGGAGGGTTCGCATTCGGCGATTTCTGATACGGAAAGGAACCAATTTCCCCTTCAATCCTGCCCCTTATGTCCACCAGCAAGCACTTCAGCCTCGCGATTTCAGCTTCCAAAGCAGCCTGGTTCTGCAACTTCTTCATCAAATGCTGATTGAGAGCCCTCAATTTCACCACCTCGTCCTCCAGCGAGGCCGCGCGAGCCTTCTTCTTCTCACGGTACTTTCGAACCGCTTCTTTGTTACCAAGGGGCCGCTTCTTCGACTTCTTCTCCGCGGACTCCGCCGTGTCGTCGGTGGCCACCTGGTCCTCATCAGGTGCCGGCACGATTTTGGTGTGCACGTGGTAGCACGTATGAGTGTGCGAAAAATCGGGCCCCGGAGGATTGCATGTGTGGGTGTGCGTGCAGGCATGCGTGTCCTTGAGAAGCTCGTCGAAGAAACTGTCCATGGAACCACTGCTCGGAAGCTCCCCCATGTTCGGACTCGAAAACACTTCCTGCGTCGAGAAATCGAGCTCGCCGTCGTCCATTTGAACGGAAATCCCCAAATCAGACCTATTAAAAAAATGTGCTATTTCAATTAAATTGAACTGAACCTGGAATCGTGCATACAGAGGATTACATCGAATCGTGTAGAAACCCTAACATGATTTGGAAACAGAAAGAAAAGCAAAAAATGGACGTACCAGAAAGAAACGATAGCTTCACAGATTCTACCCTCAACTTTTTCTTTGTCGATTTTCTCTCTCTTCAATTTCAATGGGTTCAAATTTATACCTATTACCCTCTTCCCACTGTAAATTCTGATTCTTAGAACAACCCTCTTCCCAAACACTCTTTCAGAGATTAGCGGTTCATAAATATCATAATAATATTATAATTTCCTTTTTAAGGAGAGACAAGGAATCTTGTGAGAACGTGATTATGTAAACCTTTTTCTGTTTAGTTTTTATTCTTTGTTTTAATCCAACACAAATTCAAACTTAATCATCAATCTTCGACTAAAGTAATTCAGATTACTTTATTTTAATGGGCTTAAGATTCTCACCTATTACCTTGTACCCACTAACATATAGCTATATTCCTTTTCCACTAACATATAGCTTTATTTTAATTAAAATAATACCACAATTATCATCACCCATCACCATTTAATTCTGATTTTGTTTTTTCTTTCTATAAATTCGATTTCAAAAATTAGTTTTTAGAGCAAAATGTAGTATAAGTAAAAAGTTGAATAAATCAAAAATAAAAAACACGAAAAAACATGCTGACTTTAGCATATTTTTTTCTTTTACTCTCGCCTTTTCAATCCTTTTCAAATACAGTGGGTAGAATAGAAAAATCGCATTTCTAGTACGGGACGAAAAATAAGTAGAAGAATAATATAATTTTATGTACAGGTTAAGAAACCTCTTTTAAATAAAGTTAAAAAGTAGATTTTATAAATAAATTAATTAATATATAATTGATTTTATTTTATGGAAACTTTTTTTTACTTTATTATTTTATTTTTTATAATTACTTTTGGAGAATTTTATCCAGGAAATTATTTAATAACTTCTAACAAGTTCAGTAAAAAACAATTCAAATGAAAACAAATGAAACGTGAAAACAAATGAAACGTGAAAACAAATGAAATGTGAGGGAAATATTATAAAGATAATGATACCTTCATAATATTTTTTTATAATATTTTAACGTTATTTACTATATTAATATTTATGATTATTATTATTAATTTTAAATCAATATCATTATTCTATTATAAAAGCTATAAGTCAAACATTTAATTTGATGTTTTATTACGTCGTTCAAATAAGGTTTTGATTTCGTCCGCCTACCAAACCAAGACCAGTTACTTCCCACGTACACACTCTTCAATCTTAGGTATAAAAACATGTACTTTGAATATTTTAAAATCTTTTAATGTTGGTTTTCTTTCTTAAAACAAGTGTTTTTATTTTTATTATTCTAATTTTTAAAGTACTTCAATTTCATGATGTGATTTATAATTATCACTTAAAGGCGGTTATAAATCATTACAGCCACACTTTAAATTTAAATTTGAGTATTTTTAAATTGGACAAAATGAGACGGTAAAAAAATGAAACCAAAATTGAAAGAGATTTCGAGAAGTAAAATATATTTCATGCAATCTTGTATTGGAAATCTTTACTGTAACATATAAACCGGACGGTCCGAAAGTAGGGTTGGAACTTCTGTGACAGCCAATATTTCTTTTATCTTTTTACTCCTTTGACAGCATTATGAGCAACTTGCATAAATATTTATGATGGTTCACCGTGTGGGAGTGGAGCAAAACCAGCCAATCAATAAACCAGGTCATTAAGACGAAGATTAAGGTCAAAAGTGATTAGATATGTTGGGTTGGAATTGGACCAAGATTAACTTCTCACTAATCTCAAGCTCATAGCAAAAACTATAAATACAGGTCAGAGGTAAGTGGTAGATAGGTTGCATTTACTGCACATTCACTACTATTTTATCAAATCTCCAAGGGTTTTCGTATAAGAAGACAAATTGTGGAGGCATTTGGTGACTTAGCTCCAAATAACTGAAACATTTACTATTATTATTTGATATTATATTATTATATTATAAAAACTTTGTATTGTTATTTGTTTTAAAATATATGTAGTTTTGTTTAAATGATAATTTAAGCAAAAGAGAATACTAAAACACTATATCATATAGAAAGAAGATTTATTTAAGGTGTCTTGTTAAAGAAAATAACTAATTTCTTAAAATTTCGAAATTTGTTAAGAGAATAATCAGTTTCTTAAAATCTAGATATTTGTTAAGAAACTAATTTCCTAAAATCTTGATATCATAACAATCTTCTAGAAACGAAATCTGTTATGGAAATTGTTATACTCCTAAAATCTCAAAAATATGCTAAGAGAACAACCTGTTTTCTAGAATAAAAATATGTTAAAAGAGCAATCAGTCTCTTAAAATATCAAAATTTGCTAGAAAAGTAATCATCTTCTAAAAACGAAATCTACTAACTAAACTCTTACAAGTTGATTTGTAAAATTGAATTAAAATTAAACTCAAGTCTTAACATGATATGAGAATATCTCCCAATGAGGTTTGATAAATCTATCGTTTCACTCGCAAACAAAGAAAATTATGGAACAAAATAAAAGTCACATTAATCAACTAACAAAAAAATTAAAAATCAAAACTTAATAAATAAAATAAAACTTTTGAATATCTAAATAAAAATAAAAATATAAAAAATACTCAAAATGGCCTTAAAGTTAAAAGAAATAATAGGATGATATTAAGTCCAAATAAATTAAGTTTACGTCATAATATTAACTGTATGGATTATATTTCTTAGTTTGTATACTGTTGTAAAAGGTAATCATAAAAGGGAACGATAATTGTTTTTTTCATTTAAAATTGGTCTCTATTATATTCATTTGTGAGTTTAGATTGGTAAGATGTAGTAGTAGTAAAATATAGTTAAGGTACTTATCTCACCCTACTAAAAAGGATATAAAACCTAAAATTATTCCTAAACAAAGAGAAGTCAGACCTTGGTTGGTTAGCAGTGAGAGATTAATTTGTTTCGGAATCTCGTCATATTCTTACGTTGTTGGTTGAAATTTCAAACATAATGATCCTATCGTCGGTTGAAATTTATATATTTTATGAACTATGGTCGGTTTCGGTATATATGATTGAGTAAGATGCATTCAACCATTGCCTAAGATGCATTCATAAAACCAAAATTTAGTACATTATTCTCAGGGTAAATTAAAAACAAAATTGCCATTCTACATCTACAAACCACCTCATCAAGGGTGCTGAATCTCTGTCTTCTTTCTTTGTTTTTTTAACGTAACTGTACATGCACAAACTAAGGACAAATACAAGGGTTAGGAACTTAGGATTCAACAAAACTAATTGAAACTTGATGACCTGCTCCATTGTTCTTTCAAGTGCTCACTATAGCTGAGCTCAGTGCTAGTTTGTGATGCTTTGTCATCGTCCACACCAAGTAAAGCAAGACTCAGGTGTAACTCAGCACTTGAACTTGGATACACTTCATCATCGATGTTTTCTCCATTTTCTGAATCATCCTCATTGTTCCCAAGGGAGTTCAGCAAATATTCAACTTTCTCATCTCCTTTTAGGATCTTCAGTATCTGTAAATGACAGAGTTTAAGATCTAAAAGTATATATTTTTTCTATGACTCTCATAAATAAACTTTACATAACCTCAATGAAAAATGGAATCAAGCCATTTTTATAAAGGGAATTGGTTCAGTCTTTTAAAGAATGTATTTTTCTTTTAAACACATTTAGTTTAGTTATCGCTGTTACACTAATGCACAGTTCAATTTAGAAAATCAGAATGAAGAACTCTGTAAAAACAGTTCAGATAATTAAAGAAAAATGATTTTTATAAAGTGATTCGGCTTGATTTTCCTCAAAAGGTGTTTTTTTTTTCAAACCTCTAATTTTCTTAATTAAACGTGATTATCATTAAGAACATGACAACTTTAATGTGTAATTTGGTATTACCTGGTTCAGTTTAGGACGAAGTCGAGCAGCCCGTTGGATGCATAAAGATGCTGCCATAACCATTCTTTGCAATTGGACCTCATCAAATTTCCCTTCTAAATCTGGGTCCAATAAGCCTTTAATATCCCCACTATCTATCATTGGTTTTGCCTGAAAATGAAATCATTGTTTAGGATTCCTAGGTGTATAAACTATGATGTATCAAATAAAGATTTATACTTTGACTGACGCTGTTTTCACAAGTTCTGTCTGATATACTTTTCAACAAATTCATTTTTTGAGTCAAATCATTTATCTTATTTTGTGCTTCTCTTTCCATCTCTGTAACAAGGTATAGCAAGAATAATGCCATTCTTACATTTTTTTTATATGATTAAGAGAAGTCAAAATTCATTATTGTAAATGGGGTTAGATCTTACCCACACGACCAAGCTCTCCTGTCCTTTGCAAGCTGCTGAGCTGATTGGTTCCCTTCCTGATATTAGTTCAAGTAGAACTACACCAAATGCATAAACATCTATCCTGTCACTGACATTTCCATACATGAAGTATTCAGGAGCAAGATAACCAAATGTTCCTACTACATCATGTGTCAAAAAGGATGAATTTGTAGGTCCCCATACTGCAAGTCCGAAATCAGATAACTGCATCATGGACCATAGTGAGTTACAATGAAATTCTCACAAATGTTGCTTCATTTGAATACTGATAGTACTAGATATTCTTTTCAATAGTAAGAATCTCAAAACTTTTTGATTACCTGAGGTTCAAACCCTTGGGAAAGAAGAATGTTAGAAGACTTGACATCTCTGTGTATAACAGGCTTCAAAGCTTCCCTGTGTAGGTAATCCAGGGCTTCAGCGATCCCAACTGCCACATTAAATCTCACCTCCCATGACAATTTGCTCTTTCCTATATCCATTTCCAAGTTCATATCAGCAATTACATCTTTCGACAATTGAAATTATGGATGAAAAGTAAAAGAAAAAATAGAAAGAAACTTTACCATGCAGATTTTCCTCTAAGGTGCCCTGGGGCAAATAATCATAAACGGAGATTAAAGTATTGTCCTCTGTACAAATCCCAAGTAGAGGGGCAATGTTTTTGTGCCTCAATGAGGATGTTATTTCCATCTCAAGGGCAAACTCGTTCCAGGCTTCTTTGGATGACTGCAATACTTTAACTGCCACTGGCTTTCCATCAGGGAGGACTCCCTTGTACACACAATTGCTCCCTCCTTTCCCAACCAAGTTTTCTGCAATGAAATACAGAGTTATATACTTATATTTGCTTACAAACTAAAAAAAATCGTAACAGTTAGTATTGCAAGCCATAGTGGTCCAACCTGAAGAAAATTGTCTAGTGCAAGACTGCAGAAGTTCAAGGCTGAACCACTTGCAGTCGATTGAATTTACGCGTTGCATCTCCTCTAGGCCATTTGGTAGCTCAACAGATGGAGCTGAAGAAAATTTGGAGCTCTCATCATCAATATCGCTGATGCTCCTTTCAAATGGATTATCCTCAGAAGAAGAAGAGCAGGGACTTTTAGATGGTGAACGATCCGGTAACGTCATTACCCATTGTACTACTGACATGTCCCTTGCATGATGGGTTTGTGAGGTTCCCGAATTGGCTCCTCGGAGTAGAGGCCACCCAAGCTTTTGCTTAGCTGAATCACCTGCAAACATGGATATTGACCTTGTCTTACATTTTGCTAATCCTTTAAATGCTTCTTCCTTCAAATCTAAGGAATTTTTGGTTGCTGGTTTCTCAATCTCCAGGGTGGAGTCACCAAATGTAGACTGGTTTACTCTGTCACTTGAGTTTTTTCCTATGGTTCTTAAGCTTGGCCTTGGGTCCTTTATAAGAGTACCTGCCACAAGAGGAAGAAACAATCTTCATTCTTTTTTCGCTTTTGTCACTGACTCACTTATGTTAATACTTTTCCCACTAGACAAAACCATGGTCTCCACCAGACAAACCTGGTTGTTGTTCGTTGGTGCAACTCCTATATACAATCCTTGAGCCTTGGATGGCTAGAACATTGGTGGTGGCTGGTACTCGTTTGGCGCAATATTTAGCTAAGCCAGCTCGACCCCTGCAAGTGAAATCTGCTTTAGTCTTTTAACCAATCAGAGGAGGCAAAGGAAGTCAGATAAACTAAACGCAACAAGAAATATTACAGAATTCATTTTGTTCTCTAAGCTCCACATACCCTACCACTAGAGCCAGAGCATCATGTTTTTTTGCTTCTCTAACAAGAATGTTTCGGACGGAGCATCCACAGAAGATTTGACCAGTGAGATCTAACTGAAATCCAACCATACCCGTCAATAAAAATCTGTGACATTTACCAACGACGAGAACGAAAGGGAAAAAAAAAGTTAAAAAGTACAGAAAAGTCTATCTACCTTCTTAGCATCACATAGCCCTTCATAAACTTCTAAATAGTCATCTATCAGAGTATTGCTTTTCCAAACGTGATCTGCATTAAATTAACTCTTTCAACAGGTACACGCGTGAAAAAAATACATATGCTATAATATGCGTGGAAGCTTTGTGAATTCTTTTACCTGGATTTTTAACAACATGCACTGCTACAACAGAATCCCCTGGTTCAGCAACCTTGACAAGTGCCCAGTCGAGAAGCTGTCTACTATGGCCATCAATTCTAATACCAACCAAAACAAACCTTTTTTCAACTTCCATTGCGTTTTGCCTTTACATCAAACACCTCGCCTTCCTTGTTGAGCGAACCATCTCATCCTCTGCAAAACAGAGCATCTGTTACTTTCATGGTTGGGACTCGAACATCATGCCCAATACTCGGCACACCAGGATATACCATAGTTGAATATTAAATAGCAGCACCCATGACAAAGACGGCGTCCTATTAGAAAAATATTTAAATCTAAAACGGGAGAAGAAGAATAACATAAAAGTCACACGACTCATAATTAATATAATATCCTCGTAAAACAAATCGTGGCATTAAACATATGTCGAATAAAACAAGATTAGGCGAATAAATGTGTACCTAAGTATTGTTGGAAGCAGCCATGTTTATTTTAAACAACCAACTTAAACTAGAATCGTAAAGACGAGTGAATCTGCATCTAGGCATTGTGGAAGAACGGAATGAAAGAACACACATGCAGAAAATTTGAGATTTGAAAAATAAAAAAGTGTGTTCTTGAATGAAAGGGGTTGATAAAATTGGAAAGAAGAAGTAAAAAACTCTAAGGCGCGAGGAAGGAAAAAACAATGATGCGAAAAGTAAGGGTAGAAGGTTGTGTTTTACGAAATGATGATATATGAACCTGAAAAATTTTAGTCCTAACAGAGAGTTTTCGCGGGAAACCCTTAATATCCGGTTCTGGTACATGGCTCCATGAAAACGAAACACTGTTCCACGATTATTGCGCCGAACACCACCTCATCACATTTGGTACAAATGTACGTAGATGTTAGCTCGATGAACTACAATAGAAAGTGTAATTACACGACAACAATTATATGTTTTTCAAGATTTAAAATCATAAATGTTAATAACCATTTTATTAACATTTAAATCAATATAATTTCATTCAATTCCATAACATCATGTCATTGCATAGCATATATAATTTGAAATCATAACTATTACATTTATTGAATTCTTTTTTCATTTATTCATAACGGGTTTTTTTTTTATATTTTCTGTTATACATGACATATATGCTAAGTGAAATGGAATCCAAGGAAGAAATTAAATCATAAATTTCATCTAATTGTTTTGAAATTTCAGAAAAAAAAATGAGACAAAAGTGCTACCTATTGAATTTTACAGAAATTAACTATGAACATTCCATCTGATTTTCTAATAATCATAATTTCTTCCCATGACATAATTGCTATGACAAAGATGATTCATAATTATGTAATAATTAATATCGTCCAAAGGGGATAAACACAACCAAATGATATTACGTGCCCGCAGTATCGTTGTGCCTACAAAATCCATTTTGTCTCCTTTGCTTTCTTTAGAATCTTAAGAAATCGATTGGTTAACTGCTCCATACGAAACCCTAATTTGCGAAGAAAATATCTTCAATAAAAAAAAACTATAAACCCTTATTATAGTAATATATAATCGCTTCAGTATCTTTTATTTGTAATATCAGTAAATAAGAAATTATTTTATGTTAATTATCACAAACTTATAACAATTATAATCATACTGCAACACAATTTTCAATTCAAAATCTTAAAAAAATAAGTACGTAAACCATCAACTTATATATTAATCATCTTATTTATTTTTATTCTATAAGACTTTTAACTTATAAAAAGATGATGAATTTATTTTAGACTCTAGAATTCTGGGAGCGCACGTTTTCCATTGAAATTTTGTACAGTGTTCTGTTTTCACCACCCTTAGCAGAATATAGCAGCCCTAACTCAGCAACACGAACGTTGTCACGTAGTGTGTATTAATCTATTACAGTTGCTTAGCCAGAAGAAATTGAACTTGACAATGAAATAAAAGTTGAACACGTTAAAATTCTGATTCTTGAGTAGGCCCCACAAATTCAAAGTCTAAAACATAACCTTTCAACTTTCAACCTCAATACATGTCACATATAATGTTGTCAGGCGAGGTTGTTCTTTGGTGAGAAATGAGCTGACAAATCTTCTGCCTTATCTGATATATTAGGTACAACAGAAATTGGTATGCTCTGCTTTGGTTTGTTCTAACTGGACTTTCACCTTTTCTCTTTTCATTTTTCTGTCCATTTCTCTGTCACATTTAGGTTGTCATTTCTCCTTCATAACAACCAAAAAAAGAAAAAGCATTGCACAGTTTAATCCATTAAACATATTAATAAATAAGATTATATATATTCATCTGTGGTATGAAACACTAATCACTAGAATAAAATAACCTTTCATATTGGTTTTCAATGAATCAAAACATAACAGGATATGATAACATCCGATTCAAAAATTCATTTTTTTTTCAGTTAACTGTTTTGATTTTTTTACCATTAAAGCAAAATCTTCCATTTTTTCGCTTCAGTTTTTAACTGAAATTAAAAAAATTCTATTTTTTTATGTTTTTAATTATCTGATCTCTTCAATAAATCCAATTAAATCGAAAAGAAAACAAATTTATTGAAGAGAATAAGAAAGTCAAAACATTTTAATAGTTTTTTAATGGAAAGGGATTAAGAATTTCTGGTAAAAGTTAGAGGTCTGAACTGTTTGCGAATGTTTTACAAGAACACAAAAACTATTATATTTATGAATTCATGGGATGACTTTCTTTTGTTAAACATGTAGAATCAGTAAAACTTGTATTTTTCGCCTTTTAGTTTGGTGTATTATAGTGGCTTTCATGTCTATAGTTTTCATTGCTGAATTTTAGTGCATATATATAGTTTTATTAGTTTTAATTATTTTTAGTATACAATTGTAATAAAAAAATATCTAAATTTTATGTGAAAAAAAATTATAAAAGCTGCAACTACTCAATAAATTAAAGAATAATTTATCAAAGGAAACTATTATATTTTTTTGAAAAGATGCATGACCAACCGAAAGCATTATTGGACCAAAGAAATTAGAATAGAAAGGATGAGCAAGGTTCTTTCTCCTTGCTTTAAAAATTAAAATCAAATCCATATCCTTGCATTTCTACTTACTTTATTTAATTTATTTTTAATTGGATTATTTTATTTGGCAACTAGTTTATTAGGTCATCTATAATACGAAGTTCGTTGGGTAATGTTTTATACGGACAGCACTACACTGTATGATTTTTAAAACTTTTTACAATTTTGTTTTAATATGCAAGAGTTTTATAAAATTGGCCCTTTGGAAGTTTTTTAATTTAGAATTTACATTTTTCAAAACTTAAAGAAAATATTTTACTTTTAGTTTTAAATTTTATATCACATAAACATGTTTTATAAGATTCAAATTAAACATATGATCTTAATTATAACTACTCCATCCAATATATATTTAGAACAAAAAATAATATTGTTATTTGATTTCTCTTCTCTTTTCATTTTTCTTTCTACCCTTCAAAAGCATCAAAGGATTATTATAACACCATATTTCTCTCTCTGTCTCGTCAAGCTACAAGAAAATAAATATAAGCTTCCTGAAGAATTCACCTTTTACCTTTTTTGTCCTCAAATTTCTATCTTTTTTTTCCTTTGTGGTGATTGCTTGCATGAGTTTTGCACCAGGATATGATTTTATGAAATTGAGTTTATCTTCCAATTTCATGACTTTGAATTTGAGTTTTTTGAGTTAGGAAAAATTATAAGCTTTATTATGCCTAAGCTAATTATTAAGATTTTATTTCAGTTAATAATTTAATCTCAACTCAATAAAGGATACTAGTTGTAAATTGTAATAGCAATAAAGTTCAGACCATCTTATTAAAGATGTGTAGAATTGAGCAATGAATTTAGAGAGGAAAAAAAAGTTGCAACTTGTCAGATCTAATACAAAAATTGGTAGAATGTAACGATCAATCGAGAACAAAAAACAGAAGTAGAAGCTTCCATTTGAATGAAAAAAACTAGGGAGGTTGAATAGAAAGGACGAAGATGGAAGCAGTTGAAGCCTGAGAATGGTGTAGATATGAGAGAGGTGTTGTAGCATACTCAACTGCATCTTTGTAACGATGCAAGAGGATTATTTGGTCCAGGAATATGATGCTGTAAGCCTTATTCTTTATGTAATAACGCCAACCATAAGCAGACCATCAAATCCTATTATTAGGACATTTCATGTAGCTTTACGTGCTTGACATGGCATCACTAATGTCTAATTTCGAATTTCATTTGCGTGCTAATCATGTTTTTGCTCTTAAAGATGTTCATACTGCTTGTTGCATTTATTAAATCAGAATATTAATCTCATATTCTGCAATAATTGCTACCTTTAGTACTTATATATAATTCAGAAAACCTAACCAGTGATCTGGGACATTAGGAACCTACCTGCGTAAACAAGATATTAGTTGTTTCTTGACTCAAGGAAGTAAACGACAATTTAGTATTGGTATTATTTTCAATGGGAATATATAGAAAAGCTCCAAATCAGTGTAGCATTTATTCATAGAGAGCAAAGCTCCAATCACAAAGGTAAAGCCTTTGAGAACAATTCTCATGTGTATACAAGTTATTCAATAATGCTCAAGCTTCACGGTCATATGTATATATATTAATGAATAATAATATAAAAGAGAAGGTTTTTGAAGTGCAAAAAGATAATTCCAAAACGTATTGGAGGAGGCAAGAAAGCAGAGAGCTTTAGCCCATGGCATACTTCTGGGTCCAGCTTCTAGCAGTGGACTCATACTTGACTTTGTCGGTCTTGCACATGTGAGCAATTTCAGGCATCAAAGGGTCATCAGGGTTTGGATCCGTTAGCAGAGAACAGATAGAGAGCAGCACCTGCATGATGATTTTTGAAAACCAGTCAGCATTTACAACAAACAGATACAAACTAATAATGACATCAATGAATAAAGTTCCCCCAATACGACCTTTGATATGGTGAGAGCAGGACTCCATTGTTCTTTGAGTATGTCCAGGCAAATATTGCCATTGCTGTTAATGTTGGGATGGAATACCTTGGTCCTGAATGCAACCTGTAAAATAGTTTTTGATGCTAGCCATCATTTAGATCCAGCCCTTCACAATAAATAACAGTTCCTAGAATTCTAAACTGAAAACACATGTTTTTTTTAGCTGATGATTTTGCTACTATATGTTTGTATGTAAATCTAGTACATGGCTGCTTATATGTGTGTATTGCTCTAGAAAAACAGATGTTCCACCTTCAAATATGGCAAAGGAAGACACTCTTTGCTTATCCATAGTCATTTGTAAATGAAAGTTTAGCTGAAATAAAGAGAACTGGTGTCAGAAACAGGAGTAACAGTTTTTGGTGTATACCTTGGGAGGTTTGAAGGGATAATCAGGAGGGAAATGAATGATGACGAGGAAAACGCCACCAGTATAGGGACTGTCATTTGGACCAATGATGGTTGCTTGCCAATTGAACATGTCCTCACCCACAGGCCCTGAAATCCGCCATAACTAGCATGTCACACTACATTGCAGTGTGTTGCAGCTAATAACGCAATTAAACTTTTATCAACCTCTTTACCTGCACTGCATGAAGTTGGTGGATCTCTCTGTAAGTCCTTGAGCTCCTTCAGTATTCTCTTGGTTGCCATTCAAAGTTCTTTTAGGATCGTAGAAGAGGAAGTAAGGAGGAGTGGGAAGCCAAAAGGATTAGAACACTACAAGAAACAAAGCAGGTTGCAGGCTATTTAATGGCTAAAGAAGGGAGATTGAACAGAATCAAGAGTTCAATTCACTAACGGAAGTGGGCACAGAATATATTCCTCACAAAAAAGAAGATAAGATTCTAATGATCATTCAACTTTTTGATACGATATGGGAGAAACCAAAGAGCGAAAGCTGTTTGCCACATTACATAGTTTTTGGCAACCTCCTGCTGTCAATCTAATCATCGGTGGAAGAAGGGTTCACACCATAAGATTCTTCATTAAGATATTATATCAAAGCTAAATGTTGAATCTACAAACACATAATTATAGTTTAGTTTACTATTTGTAAATTAAGAAAAGTTCGAGAATTCCTTTTTTAAGCTTCTGATGCTACTTCCCCTGTAAATGCATCGATGCCAAAATAAATAGTTATTGGACAACCCACATCCAAAAAGAAGAAATTAGATCCACACTTCGCTAGTCGTTTCCCGCAGTCCACACGTTGAGGATCTGATAAAGCTGGTGAGAAGTCAAAGATGAATTTGGTCTTGTTTTGTGAATCCTTCAAAATAACGTATATTCCATTGCAACGGTGCAAGCACAAAGTTGTTGACAGCTCCAATAATATTCTTTTCATTGCTTATCAGTTAAGATTGCATTTTAAATTTCGCTTTTACCAGCCTAATGCTACAATTATCACAACATTTTAGTTCGGAAAGTCAAACTCATAGGAACAAACAAATGGAAGAATGAAAACTTGATCAAACCAACTACATCCAAGCTGTTAAAGCAGCTAACATAATTAATTACATATACTTAGATCATATTCAATGCCACATATGCATGCAAGCACCTTCTAGATTAGATTACAACATGAATTCCACTGCTGGAAATGTCCATCTAATAGCAATCAATACAACAGGAAAACAGCCAATTGAAACGTAAGTGTTGTGCGCACGCCAAACATACTGAAATTATGACTGTACAGATCCTACAGCCAGAGACAATTAGACAAATAGCTTGATTCTTTTTGAGCGAACCTTGATGTGGTCAGTTGGACGTGGTGATTCCTTCATCTAGGTTGGAAATAGTATAAGATATAGAATGGCAAAGACTAAAGTCATGTCATCCTCCGCAAACTACTATATCAAGACTTGAAGATCACAAAATGGAACAGGCCTTTTGCCCCTTTCTCTTCTTTTTCTTCTGCTTTGGTGGCTGAAGAACTACCTTGATGGCAGCATCAAAAACAGCCTTCACATTCTGCATTCAGAGGTTAACATCAATAAGGTTGTGACTTCCTTTAACCTTCCGAACTTTAAAGGTTCAGAGAACATATATGCAAACCTGTTGTGTTTTTGAACTACATTCAATATAAACTGGAGCACCAATGACCTTTCTCAGTTCCTCACCCTTCAGAAAATAAAGTAAATCAGACCACTAATCTACCAAGTTCATGCCCGTATTGACAAATAAAGGCTAAAAGAAAAAAGAAAAAAAAAAAGTAAAAGAAAATGCATAAAAAAGAAAAAAAAAACAGTAAAAGAAAATGCATAAACAATTAATTGAAGGAAGTAGTGGCAAATAACTAGCACCTGTGCTGTGGTGATAGGCACTGCGCTAGGATGATCTTGGAAGAACTGTTTATCATCCCGAAGATCTACAAGACAGATTTGGTTGTCATGAAATTGAGACTGATAAATCATGAACTCACTTGGCAACTAAATATGCTCACTCTTTCATCCTACACCCCCTAATACACAGCTAAACTCCAAACTTCTCAAGCTTTTATGAACAACCACTCATGCAGCGTTTAGAACAACCCCTACACTTGCCTTTTTAGTTATATGCGAACCAATTATTTGTTAAAGTCACAACTGACAACTGAGGTAAGTTTGTAATACAGGAAGGAACTTCATCACTCTCTACTGAATAACAACCAATAAAGTAACCGCGATAGCTTAAGATGATAGAATTTAGGTGTAGACATATAACTAGAGGTTGGGTTTATTTAACAAGTAACTTCTTCACTATAAAACCGTGAGGGGTACACAAAGTGAGAACAACAAGGCAAGTCATCATTAAATGAAGAAACTTTGCAATATCATGGAATTACAGTTATGCTGATTGTTATCTAACACATAAGGAACACATTAACAATGTAAAACAAAATTAAAGAAAGTAATGAAGGGACAAAAATATAACCAAGTTTTGTTCCAACAAGAATAATTGGAACACCGGGAGCATAATGCCTCAACTCAGGAATCCACTGGAAAAGAAGGGGGTGAAATTAGTCCAGAAAAAGAGAGGGAAAGAAACAATAAAAAAGAAAGAAAAATATCAAGCATACCTTTTTGGCAACATTTTCATAGCTTGCCCTGCTTATGAGAGAGAAAGCAAGCAGGAAAACATCTGCCCCACGATAGCTTAAGGGTCTCAATCTATTGTAATCTTCTTGGCCTGTTCCATGAGTTTAAAAACCAAAACCGTGACAAGCCACTCCCAAAATACAGTAAGTATGAAAAATGACACGGAAATTATACTTACCAGCAGTATCCCACAACCCAAGATTCACAGTGCTTCCATCCACCACTACATTTGCACTGAAATTGTCAAAGACAGTCGGCACATAGTCCTGTTGCAATGAATCACAAAGAAACACAAGATGTCACAATAACTACCCCAAAGTCGTCCCCGTGATTAGGTCAATTGTCAGTCAAACAGCATAAAGAAAATCGTTTTGAAGATCAATCCCAAAAACAAAGATCTAAGTCCCAAGATAAGCAAAGCATCTGAAAGATACATTGTACCTCCGTAGAGTCGTATAAAGCAAAAATATAGCACCTATTGAAATCAACATCCAAGATTTAACCAAAGAGAAGAAAAAAAAAAACCATGCTTGGTCTGTCTAAAAGAAACCTTAGCATCAGCAACTCTAAACGAGGTAAGGTAAGGACAAATAACCAAGAAAACCCTAGGAACAAGAACACGAAAAAAACCAAAAAAAAAATGAATTTTGAAGAACACAAGCAACCCCATTTCTTAAAAAGCAAGAACAAATAGGTCAGAAGTATCCCCAACCCATATTTTGTCATTGTCTGAAAACCCAGTGAGCGAGAACCTGAAGAGCTAATAAAATGTGAAGCTTTCTTTGGGGAGAGAGAAGTACAAACAGACTGACCGTAGGGAAAGTGTTGCTGGTGTAGGAGATAAGCATGCAAGTCTTGCCGACGGCACCGTCCCCAACGGTGACACACTTGATGAACCTGGAGGCACTCATTGCTGTGTTTGTTGCAGGTAGGATAAAGGTTAATGGTTCATGCGGCAATGGTGAGTAAAATTGTGCATGTTCAAGAAGATGAGAAAGAAGAAGAAGAAAGAGAAGGGAGAGAGAAGGAAGAAAAAAAGGGTGTTAGAGAAAGGGGAAAAGAATTGAATTTGGTGTACTGCTGGAGCTGGGCCTGCATGTTGTAGTTGCCAGCTATTGTTTTTGTTATGCCACAAATTCATCATCTTTCATCTCTCAGACTACCAAATTTTAATATGCCCCCACCAACTCCCCTCACCTTCATCCCAATGCCTTTGTCAAATAAAGAAATCCAAACAACTATAAGATATTTTATGCTTTCAATAAAATCTTAATTATCTCATTAATTATTATAAATATGGGTGTTTTGTATTAATAAATGATTAAAGAATATTTTTTAATTACTTTTACTGATTTCCAAGACTATATTTAGAAATATCTCACCTTGGCAATATCTATTTTAAATAAAAATAAGTGTGAGGATGAATAGTATTTGGCAAATATCTATTTTATAAAATATTTTCTATAGATGTTGGAATATGAAAGAAACTCGGGAATATGTTACTTAATACATTTTTCATTATTATTATTTTAATTTTTTTAAAATTAAAAAAATGAAGAGAAAAAGTATTAAAAAAAGTTGTGAGAATGATTTTCAAGTTGAAGAAAAATAAACAACTCGCACCAACTTTTCAACCAATCCTACTTCACACCTATTTGTGGGATTCATTTATAATGCTTTAATTTTTTTTTATTCCACACAAAAATTCAAATTATGAAACGAATTTCAATCGTAATATTTCCCTATGATTGCATAGTCTCCATTTGTGGCTTCTTCACATAAAATAACAAAGCAATGATTTTACCCTTTTTTTTACTATTTATATAGTTATTTTGTGAATTTATTACAACTATGTTTTTTTTTTTTTTCTGAAAATTTAATGTGGGGTGTAAAATGATTTATCAAGAGAAAAAGTAATCGATATATACATTTTACGTATGTGTATATTTAGTACAATAATATTGTTTTATTTTTTAAATTATAATTATTATTTTCTAAAAGCATACAAGATCATAAACCCATGAAAGCCAATATTATAGATTAAATGAGTTTAAACAATATTGGTCTAGTCAAATTTAAGTAACTATTATTAATTTGGTTCAACTCATCATTTTATAGAGTACACCTATTTTTCCAATACTAATATATATTCATCACTTTTATTCAATTTTTACATTTTTTTTTCAGTATGTAAAAAATTAGGGAAGAATCCTTAGAAGCTGAGGATATCGTTTTATCATAAACTTCTACAAAATAATATCGTTTTGTTACATAATAAATGCACAAATTAAAAACCAAATAATAGCAAAAATGGGTCAAAAAAGTAATAAAATATATAATTAAGTCTAGTATATAATAAAACTAGGCCGGTATAAATTATGATAAATTGTTTTGTTTTTTAACCAAAAATAGAATTTTATTCTGATAAATTATTTTTTTACTATAAACACGGAAATTTTTTATTATCAAGATAAAACTTTAATTTAGTTAAAAACAAAAAGAAAAAAGACCTCAAACATTTAGGTAGATAGATTATATCTAATTTTTTTTATAAACATGAGATAAAATGAAGATTTATTTTCTTTGTTTTGCAAAAGAACCATGATTAGAGGACCCCCACTCTTGGCTGCAACTTAGTGTCAGCCATGTTTCATTGTTCATAGAGCTTGCTGCATAATGCAAATGAATTTTCTTTTGTAGCTGTTTTAATGTATACAAAGGTAAAGTAGCCTATATAAATTAGACACTTAGGATAATTTTTAAAAAAAAGTTACTAAGTGTGATGATGCACTTGTTAAGAATCTCTGGTTAGAAGAGAGACAAGAAATTGCTGCTGTACGAAAGAAGTTAATACATAGGACTAGCATGTGAAATGTTCGTCGTTTTCTGTGAATAAAGAAAATTTTATTTCTGAATTCTGATTAGCCGTCTCACACTATCTCTCTCTCATTAACCATTCATGCATGCATTATCAGTTTTACAAACTTGGGAGTATTATAATTCCCTAAATATATTAGTTCGGTATTTTGCATGAGTAATTAATTTATTGCATGTTAAAATGAATCTCGGTCTGTCATAAAAGACTTCAGATAATGTCTCATAATTCTGACAAAGAGAAAAACAAACAAACAAATCATGTCTTGTTTTTTAATCTTTGCAACTTAGTGTTTTTTAATCAATCACGAATTACAACGTTGTAAAAAAAATTATAAAAAAAAAAGTTTTTAAGAAGATATTTTTCTTCTAAAATTATGTGAAGAATAAAATGTAAAGCAGGTTGTCTTCTCAGTCTAAAAAAAAATTTTTCGTGGATTATATAAATACTAATAACATTTGAGCCAACTATATAAAGGATCGACACCATTTTTTACTTAAAATCTTAAAATAATTGGGTCTATCAAGGAAGAGATAGATTCTATGTGGATTACACAAACACCAATAACATCTGAACCAACTATATCAAGAGTCGACATCACTTTTTATCTAAAATCTTAAAACAATAAATTAATAAATCTTTCATTTTTATGTTCTACTTTTTCATTTCTAGACTTAAACAGAACTCTCGACACCGTCCACTACATATTACGAAAGAAGTTTACAGTGTTAGGGAGAAAAGAGACGACAGGGATGGGTAATGCATCCTCCATTAAACCCACGTGGAAGATAGTGACAAGTGTGAGAATGATGTGAAAGAAAGGCATAGCATTCCTTGATTAGGAAGCGATAATTCATGGTTGGGTATGGAAAGCTTTTGTTTAATAATGTGTAATTAAAGCAGAAATATGCTACTATTGATAGTGAATGGTGATGCATAAATGTTATCTCTAACTTTGTAGCATGTCCATGGCAGTGGTACAACATGCTTAAATTTCAATTTCATTTCGCATAAAATTGATGAATGGTACCACCCACCTAATCAGATTAGTTGGATCATCACAAATCAACAATTGTGACGTTTTACGGAACTACTGCAGAGTGCTGACAGGTACTTTCAGCTTCATCTGCCACTGATTAAGCAAATCCACTGTTATCAATTATTCATCGAGTAATAATATAAGAAAAAATAATAATACTTTTTTATTTATGTAAAAGTATATTTTTTTTATTAATCAAAGTTAAAAGATTAAGCATCAATAATCGTTTGCATGAATCAAGTCAACCGATTATATATATTCGTCTCTGTGTGTAACACACGGCACGTATCTCTTGGAATTTTTATGTTGAATTTGCCTATAGATAGTAATTTATGAGTATCTAATCTACACCTAAACCTATGTCAATCAACCTTCCACCACCTGATTTTAAGCGACCACCACGATGTATGGGTCTTATTCAATTTTCGTTCGTATTCCAAAGTTTGGTTCTTTCTTCAAACAATTCTACTCTTTTCTTTTCTTTTCTTTTTTTTATTTTAATTTGCTGCTTCTTCAGGAAACATATGAACGTGTGCTGACAAAAACCACTTTGACCGCAAGTTCGCAAGGCCAATGCTATCTGCACCTCCGTTTTTTCTTTCTGCACCCCTAAGACTGTGTTTGGTTTGCTTTTTTGTTTTTGGTTTGGTGTGAAGGTACTGGTGTGCGTTTTGGTGGCAGTTGGTGGTGGGAGTGGTACTGGTGCATTTCTTATGGATGAGTTATTTTTCATTTTTTTAATTTTAATTTTGAATTATGTAATTTGTAGATCTCGGATTACACACTCTAGCTAAAATGTTATATTTGTTTGTTTTGAATTCTACAATTTAATACCTAAAATTTATCCTATTTCTATTGTACATTTCGAAATATAAATTTTATAATACAACTACGATTATACAACCTAATTTTATATTTTATATTAACAATCTTAAATAGAAATTTCTTTGGTTTTTGTTCGTATCATGGGTTTTAATAGGGTAAAATATATTTTTGATTCATTAACTTTCATTAAAATTAGAATTAATCTTTCTTTGAAATTTTAGTCCAATTTAATCTTCTGACTTTAAAAATGCATGGATTTGATTCTATTTAATACATGAGAAGGTAATAAATTTTATACATATTTTTTTAAAATACTTCGAATTTTTTAAATGGAATAAATTACATCATATTGTAAATTATATGTTATAATTAGAAGAGTTGTTACAATTCCAACAAAATAAAGATTGTATATTCCAATTTATAACTGTAACTCAATATTAGTTCTGTAAGATACTTGTGAATTATTGTAAAGTTCTTAATACATCTTTAATTCTTACTAATAATAAAAGGAATTAAAATCATAAAATAATTTTTTGATAAAAAAATCTTATTGATGCTGATCGATTTCGTGTTATTTTTTTAATAGGATGCATAAATATAAATATATAATAACCATCCAAACTTTATAAATGTCTTCTAAGCATAAGTCATTACATAGTTTCTTAAAATCCACAAGATATTAAGTTAAAATATTGCCACCTGTACAGCAATGCCACACATACTGCCACGTGGAAGTGGTGTACATGAACTGCAAGTGTATGTCAAACATTTTCAAAAAGGAAAGTAGAGTGTGCAATGGACCATGAACACCGCAAAGAATTCAAAGCAATGCATGGGGAAGATAAACATGTGATATATATGTATATATACACGTTCCAAAAATAACAGGCAAAACAATAATAGTATAGTTTACAAAGAAAAATACTATGTAGCTAGCAGCGAAAGAAGGAGAAAGCAACATATTTAAGCGACACGTAGACAAAGCTTAACCATGACCAATGATTCCTAACAGAAATTTGACAAAGGAAACCGAGGTTTCCTCCAACACCTTATATACAACATCATGTGTTGTCTGTTGTTTCACTACGTAAGTGTGGCTGATGGAATTGTGGAAACAGTTTCAGAACAACTACACCATCTGATTAATCAATTTCGAGTTATTTGCCCTCACACAATCTCAACATGTCGACAATCAAACTTGCTTTGATTACCTTGCTTTTCATCACTGTTACCAGCGCAGAGAAGAATAAGAATAAGGAAGTCACATACGATAGAAGGTCGCTCATCATCAATGGAAAACGGGAGCTTCTCTTCTCCGGTTCCGTCCATTACACTCGAAGTCCCCCTGAGGTACCTTCTTCATCACGTAACATGCAGAAATTGTTGTACTGAATGCATGCTATATGATCTCAGTGAATCTCTACGTAACATGCAGTTGAACTTTATTAATTAATTTTTGTTGTAATATAAAATATTCAACTCCATGCTACGTGTGAACGTGAGGATTCCAAACCATGCAACAATTTCTCGGTATAGATGAACAAATAAATGGTTTTGTTGGGTGTACGTTTTCAGATGTGGCCACAGATTATTGACAAAGCTAGACGTGGAGGTATAAACGTGATTCAAACATACATCTTCTGGAACGTTCATGAGCCTGTACATGGCAAGGTAAAATTGTTTCTGGAACTAGATCGAACTACTAGCTGCATACACGAATCGTTAATGAATATTTCAGCTGGTCTAAATGGTGGTTTGTTCTCTGATTTTGCAGTTCAAAGTGGATCCGGAGTATGATTTCGTGAAGTTCATGCAGCTCTGTCATGACAAAGGAATGTATGTTACCCTCAGGGTTGGACCTTTCATCCAAGCCGAATGGAATCACGGGTATGCTATTTATTGAATTTAAAATTCTGAAATGAAATGCATGTTCTGAGCTACAAATAATACCTGTTCGTCGCTGTCTCATATGATGATAATTAATTTCCTTCATTGTTGATGATGCATCAGAGGACTTCCGTATTGGCTAAGAGAGGTTCCTGATATCATATTCCGTTCAAACAATGAAGCCTTTAAGGTATGAATCAACCTTACGTGAGGTTCGAGTTCCTGGTAATATAGTTGAAGATTATTAAAATGATTTCTAATTTGCAGAAATACATGAAAGAATATACAAAAACTGTTATAAAATTATGTAAAGAAGCGAAGCTCTTCGCTCCCCAAGGAGGCCCCATCATCTTGGCACAGGTTCTGAATATTATCAACATAATAAAAAATCTCCCAACGCTAATTACTTCACAAGATATAGTATAAGCAAAGTAGTGTTCACAGCATTTGATTTATAATACAGATCGAGAATGAGTACAACCATATCCAACGCGCTTTTAGAGAGGACGGAGATAAGTACGTCCAATGGGCTGCAAATTTGGCAGTTGCACTGGATGTTGGAGTTCCATGGATCATGTGCAAACAAACGGATGCTCCTGATCCAGTGGTAAGTTCATGGAATCGTGTATACATATTACAAACGGTTGGGAAAAATTAGATTTTGGATGCAAAACATATCTTACAAGATTAAATTAGATTTTACACACAAAACTTATCTCATAAATCGGTTTTATAGAGTTAAATTAGATTTTGCGTGAATTTCCAGGTAAATGCATGCAATGGAAGACACTGTGGTGATACCTTTACAGGCCCTAACAAACCCGACAAGCCTGTCCTGTGGACTGAAAACTGGACTGCTCAGTAAGTATATTCATTGCTGATCAACATTGTAAGTAAGTATTTTTGTAATGTTTCGTGAACATCAATTAACCCAATTGAAACTACAGGTATAGGGTGTTTGGAGATCCACCATCGCAAAGATCAGCAGAAGACATTGCCTTCTCAGTTGCCCGTTTCTTCTCTAAGAGGGGCTCTTTGATGAACTACTATATGGTAATGAAAACCTTATGATGCTATATATATAGCTAGCCAGCTAGCAAATTTGTTTTACGAAACGAAGTTATGGATAGAGAGTTTGTCTTCTCACTCAACTCAATCTGAAACTTGTGTGTAGTACTATGGTGGAACAAATTTTGGTAGAACAAGCTCTGCCTTCAGTACAACCCGATATTACGATGAAGCCCCTCTTGATGAGTTCGGTTTGCAGAGAGACCCAAAATGGAGTCACCTGAGAGACGTGCACAAGGCATTGACCCTATGCAGACAGTCCCTGTTCGGTGCTGAATCGACGACCACAAAAGTTAACCAGCATCATGAGGTCAGCATCTCATCTCACCAGCCTTCATGTTTGCAAGTTTTTTGAACTACAACCATAATGCTGCAAGTTTAAATTACGCAGATTATAGTTTTCGAGAAGAAAGAGAGTCACTTATGTACTGCTTTCATCACTAACAACCACACCAAAAATTCAGCCACCATAAAGTTCAGAGAAACGAACTATTTTCTGCCACCACGTTCCATTAGTATCCTCCCTGACTGCAAGACTGTGGTCTTCAACACCCAAAATGTAGCTTCTTTTACCCTTTCTTTTTACAAGGCTTTGAAATTTTTGATTTGCTTCTTGATTAGTCCCTGTATTTAATTCACATTGCCTCCTCAATCAGGTTGCTTCACAACATAATTCAAGGAACTTCAAGAGGTCAAAAAATGCAAACAATTTCAAGTGGGAGGTGTTTACTGAAACCATTCCAGTCGCCAAGGATATACCAGTTAGTGGAAATGTCCCCGCTGAACTTTATAGCTTGCTTAAAGACACCACAGACTATGCATGGTACACCACCAGGTGAGTTCCTGTCAGAAACAATTTCCCTTATTTATTATCCCATGCATAAGATTTCGCCCTGATATTTCGTCAATCTCATCATCCCTGCGTTGGTATTCTATACAACTGTTGTATGAGACCCTTTTATACATTTAATGCAGCGTGGAATTGGGTCCGGAAGACTTGCCAAAGAAGAGTGACGTATCCACCGTTATTCGTATTTTGAGTCTTGGCCATTCACTGCATACCTTTGTAAATGGAGAATTTATTGGTAAGAACGCAGAAACTTGACCAATGATCATTCTCCATAAAAGAGGGAAGTGGATCGAGTCCAATGTATTTGGATTTCTTCATGCCTTGCAAAGTGTATAGTATTCTATTCTCTAAGAAAAACTCATGAGGGTTGTTCACATTTGGCTAACTATCTGTCTTGATGGTTTTAAGGAACAAATCATGGTACCCATGAAGAGAAAGGTTTTGAATTCCAGAAAGCTGTAAACTTTAAGGTTGGAGTTAACAACATAGCTATCTTGGCTACCACTATTGGACTCCCTGTAAGAGGCTCAACTTTTTCCTTCTCACCTATGTTCACCACTTGTTTGTTTCAATGTTTCAATGTTTCAATGTCATCATATTTTTGTATCCCCTTTAATATATACAGGACAGTGGTGCATACATGGAGCACAGGTATGCTGGACCGAAGTCTATACTCATCCTTGGTCTTAACTCAGGAAAAATTGATCTGACTTCTAATGGTTGGGGCACTAAGGTATTATTAATTGATCAACCAATCTGTTTAAATAACAGTTGAACAGGTGAGATTGCACAGCTGAATTGGTGGCGTTTTGCAGGTTGGAATCCAAGGAGAGGAGTACGCCGTTTTCACTGAGGAGGGATCAAAGAAAGTAGAATGGAAAGAGGCCAAGGGAAATGGAAAGTCTCTCTCGTGGTACAAGGTAATAGTTAATGGATTAAAATTTTGCAAGCTCTTTCTAGGGGACCCATGTTTGAATTTTTTTACAGACAACTTTTACAACACCAGAGGGAAGGGATCCTGTAGCCATAAAGATGACTGGTATGGGGAAGGGAATGATTTGGATCAATGGTAAAAGCATTGGTCGTCATTGGATGAGTTTCCTCTCTCCCCTTGGAAGCCCTACTCAGTCAGAGTAAGTAAATCACTGAAAAACAAATATCTGTCCAAGAAAACGAACCAACTCAGAGTTATTCATTATCCTTGTTTTTTTAACTTTTGTTTTGGCCATCTCAAATTTGCTACTTATGTTGCATCAGGTACCACATCCCAAGGACTTACTTAAATCAAAAAGACAATCTCCTTGTGATATTTGAGGAAGAGCCATCAGACCCAAGTCAGATAGAGATTCAAACGGTTGACAGAGATACAATATGCAGTATTATCACAGAGAATCACCCTCCCAACGTCAATTCCTGGGCATCTAAGGGTGGCAAGTTCCAGACTGTTGTGGAAAATCCGAAGCCAACAGCTACAGTCACATGTCCAACCTACAAAACCATTAAGACTGTGGAGTTTGCAAGCTTTGGTGATCCCACGGGTGTCTGTGGAGAGTTTGTTATGGGAAAATGTGATGCCTCTGCCACCAAGCAGATTGTTGAACAGGCAAACCTCTCGTTTCTTTCTTTGCAAAATACCAACTAACACTGTTTTTATCTTTGCAAACTCCTCAAACATGCAGCTCAACCTTTTTGTTTTTTGCTTGTTTGACTTTGTTCAGCAATGCGTGGGAAAACAGTCATGCTCCATTCCACTTGAAGCCTCAACCTTCACCAAGGGAAAAGATCCTTGCCCAGACGTGTCGAAGACTCTTGCAATTCAAGTGAAGTGTGACTTATAGAAACCTGTTTCTAGGACAGTTAGAGCTGAGTTTGCGTTAGTTATCTGATTGCTGAAATGCAGTTCATAAACTCAGATTTCACTTTGTTTTCTTTTCTTTTGTTTTATAGTAAGTCACAGGATACCTCAAATCAGTGTCCTTTCTTCACAAACAGCATTTTTGTTTGTTCTGACTACATTAAAAAATTTTGTTCTGATTACATTAAAGATGTAGAGAAACATTTAATACAAGTTCGATAGGATTAAGCTTTTATCCAGAGTTCTTACTTGTTCATGCGGTACGAATATTCTATCATATCATATAAGATGTCCAAAATGGTTAGTCCCAAAGAAGTAATTTATTATGCTTTTAAAAACAGTAATAATGAGGTTGAGATTTGTCAACTATCATTTCTAAGTTGATCAAAGCAACTAAAATGCAATGATTATCTTCTTCCATTTAAGAATTGGACCAAAATATGTGAAAACTATTAACTGGCAGGTTAAGACCAAATGCGGTTTATTCATTGATTAATGCTTTATTACACAAAAAATTGAACCAGAAAAGTTAATTAAAAGTTAAGTGCTGTGTGACCCAATTTAAACTAAACTCCTAAAACTTAATTCAAAACTCACTGTCTTTTTAAGAATTCATCTTCGTCATCAAATTGTCCACGAAAATAATATTTATGTCTATCTCGTTAAAATTGGACTCCACAATTAACCCAAAAAACGATAAGTACAGATAACTTGTGTAAACAAACTCAGAAAATTATTCATTTGGGTTATCAGCTAAGACTATATAAAGTGGATAAAAAATAGTGGCAAAACCAATTTAAAGAAGTATTTTTGTTTTTTTACTTTTTATTCATAAGTAATTAAGTAAGCGAGGATTAGTATCTAAAATTAGGGTTAAATTTTTATTTATTTAAATACTTATTATGAATACTTTTATCTTACTGACATGCCATGTAAATTTTTATGACTTTAAGAATCATTATTGAATCAAACAAACCTTAAATTAACCCGAAATAGAAAAAAATAAAAAAAAAACATGAATTTTATAAGTTTAATTGTCAAACTATTTTTTTTCTTAGTTTATCATATAGCATGATAAACTAATAAACAAACAAACAAACGCCAAAATCATGATAACTATGATCCTTAAAAGTTACAAGTTGTGCTATTCTAATCTTTCAAAGTTTCAAAATTTACTGACATTTTTCTCTGAAACATCCATTTTTAAATAATCTTAACCCTCGAACACTTCTTTTTAAGCAGACATTATGGGATAACTTCTGAAATATACACAAAATTACCCATTTTAGAAACTAATTATAAATTATTTCAACGTAATTTCTTTGCACAATAACTTCGAAGTTTGACTTGTTTACATAGGAAAAAAAGTTATATCATCAAATTTAAATTCCCTGCTGAATTATACATATACCATTCGAGAAAATAATTACTTTTCATTAACTTTTGTTGTGGAAACTAAAAAGTAAAAGTCCATACCATATGTTTGTGTGTTATTGATCTTTTTATACTACAAGTGCCGAATTTAGCAAAAAAAAAGGCACCAAGAGAATTTTAGTTGTTAGGAACAAGATGATAAAAAAGAAGTTATACAAAATATAATTATATATGATGACGAATCTTATATCCAAGTTTGTTCAAATTACTCAAACGACTAAGAACGAAGTTGAAAATTTTAAAGTAATACAAAGTGTCCATGTTGCCTAGGACAGAGCCAACCCTACTGATGGTTATCAAGCATTTCGTACGGGTTACTATTTCGTAACTTAAAATGCTACAAAACGCCTATACAGTCTCCCTATATACACAATCTCAGTACGCAAAAGCCGAAACCCGATATAGAATAGAATTCGTGCTTATTTGTGTTTACGTTGAGATGTCTCCCACGTTCTTTAGCCAAAACAAAAAATATCGTTTTTCTACCTGTGTTGGAGTTTACACTATGGGTAATATAACGTAGCTAGAGGCTAGTAACTGATATTTATTTATTGTAAGAATGCCTTTTTCTGGGACAATCATACCAAACATCTTAGAATCATTGGTATTTTAGCACTATGATGCACCGAACAGGAGATCTAACGGAAAATGTCAAATCATAAAGCATAGTATTTGATATTTCTATTCCTTTTACCATCTTCCATACATGTATATAACTAGCTGCCAATAATTTTGACTTGGAAACAGAATGATGAAAAATTTAGGAGGGTAATTACTCAATATTCCTATTCTATTTACATGTTGAACAGCTAAAACGAGCTCCGCAAATCCCTTTACACCTTGAAAATGAGGCAATCCAATTCAACTGCCAGTAATCAAGGAATTCAGACGAATTAGATTATGAACAAATGACAACGAGCAAAACGGTAAGAGGCTCTTGGTTAAATTGCTTTAAAATATGATTGATCTGGTAATAATATAAAGAATCAATCGTAAGGTTTCACAATGGTAAACTCACCCAAACCATTCCCACCTTTGACGTGCGTGACCCAACTGAAGCCATTATTTGAGAAGCAAGGAGGAAAGTACACGCAACCAAAAAAATAATTAAGCCTCGAGATTAACCCTGGTTTGCCATATTAACATGCAGGGTCGGGTAGGTTAGTTCCGGAAGGTCATGATAAATCAAAGGATCCCTGGCCTTCATTGATTGCATAGAGTAGCTTCTTGTACATAATTTCCTGTTTTAAAATGGAAATCAAAGATTAGCACCAAGAGATGCTTTGACATGCACGGTCATAAAATCAACAATGCTTTGCAGTGTTCTACCTTGGTAGAATAAGGAGGAAGTTTCAGGTAATTTGCACACGTCATCACACTGGGCAAGTCATCATCTGCTAATTCTGAAGGCCCGTTCCCATTAGATGAAGCATTAGCTGCACTTGACGAAAGCTGCACCAAGACATGTAAATGTAATTACTTATTAGCATTGTATTTTGTATAGGCCCCCTCCCTGCTACGAGATTAAAGAGGAAAACTATACAAAGTAAATCTTCTGCTTATCATGTCATAACTATTCCGTCAAAGATTCCATAAACATCATGTTACTTAAGAAAGAGCTGCAAGTAACACTGGTAATGACCAGATTTCTAATAGCCCAAACAAAGGATCATCCCCACCTCACATAATAAAGACAATTCTAACATTCAAGATTTCGGATACAAAATAACATTAAGGCATAATTAATGAACTAGCAGACAGGTTGCAAGTTACCAAAACTTATTGTTGTATACCTTCCTCACAATTGTTAGTTTTGGATTTAGAACTGCCAGTCCACCAGGTGGAAGTCTAGGTGCACCAGTAACAAATTGACAGAAGGCTCGCTGCTGTTCTGGTGTGAATTCTCCCATGATTTCTAGTAACTGAAAATAGCATCATACAGAATGAGCTTAAAATATAACAAAGCCTATATTTTTTTCCAATAACACAATTGTCCAACAGGAACAAGAATCATACATTAACTATGGCTGGGCTCTTGGCAGTATAACCATGGTCAAATTTTATATGATCAGCAAGTGTCTCAGTCTGCAGAAAACAAAATAAATTTATGGCATATCCAAGGTAACAGTTCACATATTGTTGTAAGAAGCAGCAATACATTTAAGTAAAAAAAAAAAATACCTTCCACAATTCTCTACGGCCGCAAAGCAAATAATCCAGTTCTTGGGGAGTAAAAATTTGCAAAGATGAGATTTCAAAAACCTGAATTAACAAGAACAAGAGAGAAAGTGACAAATGTTTAGTTTTTCAACATAAGGATATGAATACAATATCCAACTAGTTTTTTCATGGTCCAACTATTGCTCAGCCTATCTCTCACACACAAGGACCTATCAGCTGATTTCACTTGTCAAATTTTTACACTGAATAACTTACTTATATATACGTTTATTTTCCTTTCTTGATATGAAAGGTAAGGGGGACATGATAAGTACCCAAGCACTTAGGGAACCCACTCTCTAAAGCTAACTATTAAGGGGAGAGAACTAAACACTCAATACACCATTGAACATCTCAGACTACTTCACTGAGGGGTCTTTGGCTCCATAATATCCAAGTTCCTATTATAGCTCTTTCCGAGAGCCAATGTTTCTCTCAGAGGCAAGTTACCCAATTCTCTTGTTGGTCAGAACCCCTCACCGGTTAAACCCCATTGTAGGTAGCCCTTTCCAAGATACTCACCATCAGTTCTAATATGATGAGATAAGTACCAAAGCACTCGGGAAACCCACCCTAAAAAATCTAGATATTAAGGGGGAGAACCAAGCACCATACTCTCCATCATCGCATACTACTGAATGTGAGACTTGGACACCCCATAATACCCAAATTCATATCACCCAAATTCATATCACGACACAAGGCAAGTAGCAAACTAAGTAAAAGGCTAGGAGAAAACAAAGGTAGTAATTTTCACTAGAGAAAAGTGCCCTATAGAATCTAAACATAAAAATCTAAAAAAGCTGAACTATTAATGTTCAATACCAAATTAAACACCAGTCAAATTTCCTTTCCAAACAAATTGTTTGGGAGAAACAAAAAAGGAAACGGAAAAAGAATGGACCCTGTATAATAAAAGACAACAATGAAATTGCAAAAAATTCTATTCACAGTTACAACAAATACATTACATACTGTTTAAGAACTTACACACAATCCTCAAACAAGAAGCATAGTCAAATTTAAAAGATATAATTAAAATCAACAATTATACCTGATTGAACCCTGCCCTAAATGCTTCCATCTGACGCAAGATTCCAGTCTTAACAGTTGCCTCGACCACCATGGATATGTACTCCTCTAGATTATTGATGTCAACCTGAAAGCTCAGAAAAAAATTCAAAGAAATTGTCATAAGAGAGAATCAGAACCAAACCGAAAAAAAAAAAGGAAAGAGAAAAAGACTGAATACATACAATTTCATCTCCAGGTTTCAAGATGTACTCTGGATAGCCAGGAAGAGTAGTGTCAAAGCAGAGATCTTCAATTTGAGCCCCACGAAATTGTAAATTACCAATTTTATCAGTATAGGAACCACCAAAAGATTCGATATATCGTTTTCGGCAAACAAGGGCATTTAACTCTTGTAAAGTTTTCCCAAGCTCAGCATCAATGAAAAGAATGTCATGCAAATCAAGATCCTGCAATATATCAAAGGCTAAATATATACAAACTACAAATCATCCTAAAGATCGAGAATACACATGAAATCAGACAACTGACAAGACATCAACATTCCATAACTTACTTGACCAAGAACAAGCTTATAAAATGCCGCTGAAAGTGGTAAATCCAATAGGCGTCCATCTTGGAGAGCTTTAGCCATTACACGACCTAATAGCCGGAAATATTCAATAACTCTAGAAAATGGGGTACCCTCAGATGCATCAGCATTTGCAGGCCATGGTCGAGGAAACAGCCCAAGAGCAGCCTGAACAAGTTCTCCATCTCCAGCAGAAGAGCCATCGCTACTTTTCATTTTCCTTTCATTTCCATCAATTTCCATTGAATATTTATCTGAAGAACCTGATCTCCACATTCGAAGTCCAACTCTTTGTAAGTCATGACTGAGAAGTGTGTAGAACTCCAAGGTGGGACCCAGACCAGTGCCAACTTCACCAAAATATTCTACTTCAAGTACTGCCTTTTGACTAGAATACAACTCCATCACTTTGGCAGCAGAATCCAAAATGCGGTTTCGAGATACACGAACCTTTTGCCGCTGCAATCTACCAACCCTGATCTCTCTTTCATTTGTTGATCCATGACCATCAGCACCCTGCTGCTGTTGAAGACGATACAGTGCACGAGATAACCCAAAGGCAGTTGAATAGAAGTACTGTCTCCGGGTCTCAAAAGGAAACAAGAAAGGGCATGCTTTAGTTAGCTGGTAACACCATGAAGGAAGACTCCCACTACATAAGGCAAGGGCATCTTGTATTTGCCTAGCTAATTTTGGAGTAAGTTTGCCGCTTATAAATTCCTCTGCAGGAACCCTAGCACCAATGCTAACACTTAGCTCATCTAAATCCAAAATCTTACCCTCTGCAAAGTAATCAGTAGCCACTTGGGCCCTCAATCGAGGGGCAAGTTGGTTCAAACCCTCTAGCACCCGCAATAGTGCTAATATATTGTATGTAGGATTAGATTTCTCCAATTCACAGGGCAATTCACCCTGCAAGATGCTATCTAATACAGATGTCTGATGTAGCTTGGCTTCAGAACCAGAATTTGATGCAGATCCAGATTTGCCAGATTTGGAAGCATTAGAGCTTGAACCTCCAGGGGTAGTCCTATCTGTTTGGTTCTCTGACCTCTGATAAGTTATAGTATAAATATCACCCCACAACCTGCTTCCATCACCGGATACATAGTCATTACTGCCAGCCAATCTCTCGTCATCATCTTCATCATGCACAAGCTGTCTTTGAATTGCCTGATATATAGTCAAATGCCTATTAAGCAGCTTCCCACCAGCGGTAAAGATCAACTTTGGAGGATCATTAGAACTACCAAATAATGGACGCCCTAGTCGATCTCTTCCCCCCCTTAAACCTCTGTTATTGGCAGATCCAAGTCCAGCCATGGCAGCAGCAGCAAATGACATTGCACCTCTTGAGCTTGATGTATAGCCACTCCTAAAATCAGTAGAGTCTGATCCCCTCACGGTACCAGTTTTGCTGCTAGAACCTGAAGCAGCATTAGTCTGGCCGTCAGTTGTCGCAGGAGCAACAGTACTTTCCTCGGCCAGATCACCCAATTTCACATCATGTACTTTGTCAGGAGAGCACACCAAAGGAAGAGAATCATCCCTCAGAACCTGCAACAAAAAAAATTAAAACAAACACAAAATATGTAAAAATCATAAATATATTATACAACTGAATTTAATTTTAACATTCAATCCAGATAAATGTCAGAGACATTATATGATTTGATATGGAAATATCTTATATAATATTTCCCATTATTATCCTGTGTACACAACACACAATTTCAAGCAATCCCTACAGTATAATATTTCCCATTATTATCGTCCGTGGACAAGGTCATATACTCAACAAAATGATAGAAAGAGAGCAGCATTTCATTTTGAAAATATTGCAAACAAGATAGAAGGACACCAGCACTGGTAGTAAAAACAAAGATGCATAGATTTTAACATATCAAAAGCAATGTTCAAAATGTAAAAAAAAAAAAAGGAATGATGACAGAAAGCAAAAAGTAACAGTAGCACAGTAACCACTCAACTCCAATGAGATACTTATGATTAAGAAAGGAAGATAATATTAGCAAAAGAAGAACAGTATATAACATACATCTTCATGGTCATCATCTTCATCATCAGAAATATCATCATCTTCAATCACCAATGCCTCATCAATCTCAACAGGAGATATATCCAAATCTTCATCCTGCAATGTTTTGGAAAATGTCAATAGAAGGGCAGAAAAATGAAAGGGGGGGAGGGGGATGGGTGGCAATAGACTAATGTTTTAGATACTTCAGGATACTTGAATTAGGTTCATGATTTAGACCAAAGCTTAGCATGCATGTAAACACTGTCATAACAAAATCAAAAAAAAAACAAAGAAAATATGACGTAAATAGGAAAACTATAAGCCCGCCCAAAAGTCATCCTAAAACATTTCCCCCTAAAAGGGGCACTGAACTGCACTTTGAAATTGACAAGCATAATGCCAGAAAAAAATAATCAAACTTAAACTGTATAAAGCATTTGATTTTAAATTATGAGAGGCACAATGCAACAAATCCTGACGTGTGCACTTTACGAAAAAAGGATGGGGATTAGCGTATATGAAGCACCCATTTGATCAGATCCCAAATACACCGTTACAAGAATGCTCCTTATGCAACATAATAAGTTATCCTCTCAATGCTAACTCTACCTCACTTTTTTAGTAACTACGATACTTAGGCAAGGAATCTTACAACAGCTTAATTTTAATGTACAACTGAACTGTTCGTAAAGAAATAAATGGTGCAAAATTAAAAAGAACAAATAGGCAGTTTTTCTCGTGTAAGAGATTATATCATAAATAATTATGATCCAAAGCTCTTTATAAAACTAAATGGCAGAGGTAAAACATTTTAAGGATCTACAGAAAATAAATATAGTGTCCAAAGTTACATATAGCAGAAAAATTTCAATGTCTTTCAATCCAATATGGCACCTTTGCATCTTATATAGGCACTTTTAAGTATTCTCCTTACATTTCACATTATAAGCCAAAATAAGGACAACTAAAACCTAGTCAGGTCATACATATCATAAGGAACGGGAGAGAAAAAAAAAGGAAAAACATCTAATAAAAACATAATAATTGTAAGTTATAAATTGACAGATAAAAAAAATTGAAGCATTCCAAACTCTTACCTAGGATTTCACAGTATATAATATAACACCATTTCATAAAGTAACAAATATAATATATAACACTGAATCACACACAAACATCAATACACGAGCTGTCCCAGAGACAAGTCTCTATAACATACAAATACAGCAATACAGTTGCTATATCAGAGACAAAAGTCTCCAATCACATACAAAGTCAGCAATACACTTGATGTCCCATAGAAAGAAATCTCCAACAGAAAGTATTCTCTATCCACAAACTAAAAGTGACTTCACATTGCCAAATTACAAAACATATTACCAGATGTATACTCTTAAATTCCTAGTAAAAAACTACCAGCAGTTATTTTCTACGCATGACTACCATCCTACAGTTTCTAACACAGTATTGTTCTCTAAAAGTGTTATTTGAGTTATAATACAGAACTGATTTCTAAAGCAGTTAATTTTTACAAATAACTAACCCTAACTTAGTTTCCATCCGTATACCTCAGAAGTAGAGTCACCATTTACAGGCTTTGCTTGAGCATCTTTATCAAGAGCTGCTCTTCTGCGAGTAGCATTCCTGGTCTGAGGTCCTCTTGACTCCTCTTGCGCAGGCTTTAATACAGCTTTTCCCTTACTCTTAGAAGAGCTAGTGCTTTTATCTTGAACTACTTGCTTTCTAGATGTGTCACCTATATTAACAGATGATCTGGATCTAGTAGAATGACGACGGGTAGCGGAAGGAGTGGATACACCAGCTCCTGGAGTTGATTCAGAATGACCAGCAGGTACAGTGGACTTCTGACCAGATTCACTTCGTTGGATACGAGACCAAAGAAATTCTTCAATGGCTGCTAAACTTGCTAATGGGTCAACCAATACAACATTTGATGAATAATCCTTAAGTGACTTTTCACCCTGGGCTCGACAAAGCCGCAACTTGAAGGGATGAGATAATGCACTTAGTCCAGAGGAGAGGCGTGTACTCCCACTAGATGACCTGGATGAATGACTCAGCACAACAGGGAAACGTTCCAATGAGGACAAGGCATTTTGAAGCTTTTGAACCAAAACGGTCATAGGAGGCACAGTCCCAACTTCAGTTGAGGGAGGTAGTGCAACAGCTATAAATAACTTAAACCTTGTAAGTGCTTGCTGGCGAAGGTGTGGTAAGCAGGTTTCTAAGGATTTCTCTTTAGAGAAGTACCCACAGGAAAAATAATTCAACAAAGCTGCAACAACACCACTGCCAATAAATTCAAATGTAGATACACCATCACCTTTGCCAAGTTCCTTTAGCATGTCAGCTATGACCCCAATTAAATACTCTTCTAGAACAAATCCAGAAGATTTAGATTTCCCCTTTCCACTGGTCCTTTCTTCATTCGCATCTGTATTTAGCTTCATGCAAAGATTTTTCAGATTCAAAAGATCATCAGTAATACCCACTTCAGACGCCCCAGCATCCGAAGGAAAGTACTTATCTTTAAAAGCCTTTGCGGCTGCACTAACAGACATGCGAATACTGGAATTTACTGTTGGAATATCCACAGAACTTGGAGGTGAGCCGACATTCACTGAAACAGGAGCCTTCAAATCATCCAAAGGATTACCATCAGGATTGGAGCTTCCACTGCGTCGCCGATAACGCCTAGAGCGAGATGATGCTCCAGATATAGAATCGTTATCCTTTTCAGCAGAAGATGCCTGAGTAGAGATATTGGTTGAATTTGTGGGTAAAATAAGTTGGTCCACTGCATGCACAACACCTTCTCTGATGAACATCTTGGAGAATGTCCCAGGAAGCTTTTCCATAAGAATTTCAGCAATTTTCAAGGCAGGAATCAACACATGTGGATCTTTCCATGCTAAGACCCCAGCTAAGAAACTAATCAAATAGAAAATGCATAAATTCTTTGAACCCACAAAATCAGTTAGGATATTAAGTAATATCAACACCATTAAAGGTCTACATACCTTGATATATTGGTCACACTCAACAAAGACTGGATCATCTCCGCTGTGCTGAAATACATCAATTTTCCAATGACAGAAAGACATTTGTGCCGAACAGGACCATTGACACTAGAACCATATATCTGAATTAAAGGCAAGCCAATACGATCAATTAAACCAAAAACAAATAAGGAAGCAATGGAGCAATTTATCTCAACTAGTTTTTAATTTAAGAAATCTATGAAGCAAAATATAAGCAATTGATCAATTCAAAAAATGTCAACCTGTATTAAAACTGGTAGAAGATCCATAGCAAATTGCTTAAGAAGTTCAGGCTGGTCATTTAATAGTTTCTCACGGGCTGATATCTCAGTAACATTTCCATTTGAATCTTCTTGTTTTCCAGAGCTACCAGCGGGAGACTTCCTTATAATGGGCCCTTTCATAAACATGTTGGAGATGATAGGGAGAGAAATTGTTCCTTGTGGCAATGGGGGAAGAAGCTCATTTGCCAGGTTTACAATCTCAAATATCTATATATTGGAACAGATAATTAGAATAATCTCTTCTCTTCAGAAATGGAACAGAACTGGAAATATCAAGGCTCTAAATAATGGTGCATTGAGGTCAGGTCAGAGTCTGATAAATGAACCCTTACGATATAAAACTAAACGTGAATGACCAAAAAAGGAAGAGTTCTGAAGTTAAACCATACCTGCTCCGGGGGCCTACTTAATGCAGGAGAAACAGAGGCATTAGAAGAAACTCCAGAACCAGATAGAATATCTTTAAGAATACCACTAATTCCGAGTAGTAGTAAAGTTTTAGCTCCAAGAGGCGATCCACTCGCACAAGTTGAAAGAAGTCGGATTAAACCCTGCATATACCCAAGTCAAGGACCAACAACTACAGGCAAAATGCATGAGACTTGAAGCACAAATTACACTTACCGTATATGTCGGTGTGCTGAGAGAAGCCTGACCACCTCCAGAACTGCTGTTAGAGATGAGGGAGGCAGCTTGTGTTACCAGTCCATGGTTGCACAATTCATCTAATTTGTCAGGTGATGACGCAAACGCTTCAGCTATTCGAGTCAAACAAACAGAGGCATGCTCTAGAACCTACAAAAATTGGCAATGCATAAGGTGAAAGTACAGACAAATAATTTATAATATAGAATATAATTATCAAAATTTCCCACCTATCGAGGTAAACTTCCTTAAAAGGAAAATTTATGGACGAAAAATGCAAAAATACAGATTCCATTACGTGACAAGACTGAAAACGAAACATGACCATACCTTGGCATCATGGTAATGAAGAAGGTTTGTGAGAAGAGGAACAGCTTCCATCACAAAATCAGACGCATCTGAAGGAAGTTTCTTGCACATATTTGCAGCAGTAGACAATGCAACCCGCTGAAACGAAGAATAATGTCAACTTACACATGCCACTTAAAGAACCAGTGGCCAAATGAACTATGACTGTCCAAAAGAACAAAACTATAATCATACACTAAATGTAAGTCCTTCACTGACAATTTACCTGAACTCCTGTAGAAAAGAAGTCCAAATAAGAAAGCACGGCCATAAGAGCACCTGCTCGTAGGCAGGCAGTGGGATGCTCCTGAGATATCTTCTTCAGAGCTTGAAGGGACTGTTCATGCCATCAAACAAAGTAATCAAATTGTAAGAATTTCCATTTCAAAATGCTGTCACCGATAAAAAAACGAAAATTTCTTCTCCAACTGAAAATATGACCCTGGGAGACTATAATCTATAATTTTAAAAGCAATTAGGCAGCACCAGATTCAACATTGAAGCATAATAATATTTGTTTTACAAGTTTTAAACACCGATTTTCATTAGTCCCACAATAGGCATGAACTAAAGAACAACCTGCTCAGCCAAGTCCATGTATTCTATGGTGAGCAACCTCGCACAGAAAATTGAAACTGCACCATAATGAACAACCGCAGCACAAGATGAAGGTAGCACGTCGCAGAGATGGGTTAATGCTCTTGCAGCAAGAAGCATGATGTCGGGATTGTTCTCGTGATTCAACAAACCCACAAGCACAGGAACAAACGAATCAACTGAGAATGTACTAAGCGATTCTTCAGTCCCAATTGAAAGCATTTCACAGAGTTGCGTCAGCGCTTCAACCTGCCGCCCTTCTTCGCCCTCCGCTCGCAACCCAAAAAGGATCTTTTTCAGCCTCCCGTTCTGGTGAGAGGAAGATGCAGAACCCATGGCAGAAGATGGGAGCAGATCATCCAACCCAGCACCAAGCTTCCGAAGCAGCCCCTGAAGTGCACTACTCGCAGAGGTCAAATTTTGATGCAAAATCCCCACACCACCTTCACTGTCATTATCATCATCTTCTGCACCACCATCCATGTTCAATGCCAGCCCTCTGTCAGCATCTCTGTCCCTAATCCTAACATCGTGTTCTTTTTCCTTACCCTTGTCGGAGTTGTCCTTGCTGCGGCGATCACGTCGGGAACCAGATGATTCATTGGCAGAGTCCATGGGAGGAGGATTCTTCGGAGGTAAGGGTTGTTCCTTAGTTCTTGATGCACGGGAGCGAGTGTTAACAGAAGAAAGAGATGCGGTGGTGGTTGCGGCGGCGGAAGCAGAGGAAGAAGAAGAGAGACGCGCACGCTTGCTGGAACGGGTAGTGGGACCAGAGGAAGGGGATGAAGGGGCAGCTGAGGAAGCCTCCGCCCGCTTCCGGCTCCGTGTTTCCATACAAAATCCACCCAACCCGCAGTCTATCAACTCGCTCGCCACCGAGCGTCAATCACGCTTTCATCCGCCCAATAATCCCTACCATGGATCGAATCTTTGTCGGTAGAACGAATCTTCCACAAATTGAAACCCTAGAAACTGCAGATGAGGGGATTCGCGGTTTTCAAACAAGGCGTGGAGTGAGATTTCGGAGGAGTGTAATCAACGGAAACAAAGATTTTGAGGTAATGACGAAAGAGGGTTGTTGCCGGAAACCCTAAGCCAGGCAAATGGGTAAGAGAGGAAGAAAGAAAAAGAAATGGAAGAATAAAGGGACAGAATAAAATGACGCTTTTATATGTAACTTTCTTTGCCTTTTTTAATATTTAAATAAAATTTTATTTGATGGTGGTCACTTTCCTTCGTCCAACCGAACTGAACTAGCCACGCTCCTCGGTGGCACTGTCACAGCGTGGCGCGTACACTTCCACCTCCCACGACGTCGTTTTAGCCAACGCCACCACACCAGCCACCCGAGAGTATGTACTATTTTATATTTTTCATTGGTTGCACCACAAAATTTACATAAATATAATGAAAAAAAATATTACGCATATTTGTAAATCAAAATATCAAAATATGGCGTACAATTTAAAAAAAAAAGTGTAAGATTTTAAACATTTTTAGAACTCATGCAGATAATTAAGGAGATATTTATGATAAAATATATTTTTTTCTAGAAATAACTACCTTTTACAAATTTTTTAAACAAGTTATTTTAGTCCAATGTAATTGCAATAAAGTTAGAATTCAGATAATTCTAAATATGAAAATAAATAATATTTTTTAGTACGACATCGATGAAAAATGCCAAGTGCAAAGTAATCCTATTATAGTCAATAACTTTATTTAAAAACAAAAGTTAACTTTAAAAATTGAAATATTGAATATTTATAATTCCAATATTCCATATAAATATACTATTCAGCGTTTGACTCTCAATAATTACTTACCATGTTTATATATGTATAATCATGATATTTTTCATGTAATAAAATAATATAAAGGATGTAAACGTAAATTTATTCATAACTTACATATATTATAATTATTTTATTTTATTTCATATTTTCATTAAATATGTATCATTGTCTTAAAAAGTTATTAACTATTCTTGTTGATATACAAATTTCTCACCTCTTAGTTTAAGAAAATAATATCATCACATTGCTTATAATATCAAAAAAGGTTCCATAAATTACATCATGACATTGAATCCTCACATCAAGAAAATTTGAAGAAAATATATCATCTAAAAAAATGTATGTATAAAATAAGTTTTAAAAATATTTTTCAAATATATTTTTCCCAACTTAAAGTTGTTTTAAAAAAGGATGAATATTACATTTAGTCGTATTAATTTAAATAAATTCAAATATATTTTTAGTCAAAAAAATTAAATACAAAATTAAAATTTATATTTATTAAAAAATTTAATACAGTCTAATTATTAAACTTTTAAAACTAAATTAATATATTTTTCTTAGTCGGTTAACTTTAAGTTAAAAATAATATTTATTTTTTAAAGTTACGAGGTGAAAATGTATTAAAATTTTGAAGAGTAAAATATTTTAATTTCACATTAACATTAACCTCTTTTTTCTCTCAATTTATTTATCATTTATATTCATCTTAGGTTTTCTTTAGTATTATGTTAGTGGATATCAGTGGAGGGAGTTAAACCCATATCATCTTATATCCTTTATTTTAGACTTATTAAATTAATCTTGTAACTTATAAGGGTGGGTTTATTTTAGAGGAATGATTTGGGATGATTTTGGGACAGTCAGTAGATGAATTTGAGGAGATTTGAAAGTAAATTTATTGTTGTTTGTTTGAGTGGATTTTGAGGTTGGTGAGAGTAAATTCGAAAGTAAAGTTTATAAAAATTAGTGTAAGATTTGACCGATGTGACAAATTAAAAAAAATTGTGTAATTGATAGAAATTAAAGATTACCAAAATACTCATAGTTATTAAAGTAATATAAAATGGTAATTGTTAATTTTTTCTTTTATTATAAAAATGTTTATAAAGAGAGAAAAATTAAAATTAATTTTAAAAATGTAAAAAATTTGTAATTTAGTATGAAATAATTTTTTTAATATAATTTACTACTTATATGATTTTATTTGTTATTGAAGTGAAATCTAATATTTATTAAAAAAACAAATAATTAACCAAAATTCAATTAATAATATTAACAAATAAAAAAAAGAATGAAAAAAACTGGCGAATAAATAAGTTTACTATATTAAAATTGTTTATAAGAAAATCAATTCTAAAGTTGTTTATAAGAAAATAAACTCCAAACGTTCTCTAGTATATAAACTAAATTGTTTTAATATTGCCATAGACAACTTTTAACATATTATAAATTTCTTCTTATAACAAGTCAAAGTAACAGTTAGGGTTATTGCATGTACACATTCAGGGATAAATCAAGAGTAGTAACACTAACTTTGTTTTGCAGACAAGCTAGCTACTCGTGTTTTCAAATCATAAGCGGGAAATCTCACACGTCAATCAGAATCTCTCCACAAACAAGCGTTGTTTATCCACATGTGGCACTGCTTCAACAAAATCCGTAGCAACAAAATAACAATCAACTATGATTCATCACCCCATCATCGTTATGAACCTCATCCACACCCACGAAGAACCCAACAATTCACCAGCCTGGACCCATAGTAAGTCGAATTGGTCTATGGATTTTAACCCATTTTGATACCACTAGCAACAACTTCAACAAGACGCTTGGGCAAGCAAAGTTCATTTACAAAAAGGTCTCTTCAAGAATGTCAAGTTTGATTTCAACACAAACATATATGAAGGTCGTGTGATGGATGTTGATGATATCACAACTGCTAAGGCAACTAGTGAATTGGTAACGATCGGAGACATCCATGTAGAAGAAAAAGTCAATGATGGTTACGAAGAAATGGGGTGTCTCCTTTTACATTCCAAACATTAGGTATCAGTTGCCTTGATAAACATTATAGGAGGTAGACACATTTGTTGACATCTTCAACCACTTAGAATGGTCCCTCCCAATTGATGGAGACCTTGTTGTCACATTGTTTGTCATGTGCCATACTATATCACCTTTTTTTATCTAGATTGTAACTTGGAATTGTATTTCTTAAATGCCTTATTCTTAACAATCGTTTCATAAATATGAGTTTTTTCTCATTTTTTTAACTAATAAGTGTAGGCTAGTGTCGAGATAACATCCATTACGTTATTCCTCAAATTGTTCCTACCGAGGAGACGACTCCTCGGTTTTTACAGGGATCATGACATTAATGTCGTATACTAGCTAAAGACGTTTAATTAGTTAAAGAACGATGAGTGCACATATAGGCCCACAACACTTTTAGCAAACCTTCTGGCCAAATCTAGTCTCTTTCTCAATTCTACAATGATGACCTTGTTGGCGGTCTCAACTCACCATTATATGGAGGATGTTCCACTCAGGTCATTAATTATGTGTTTGATGTCGAAGTCAATATAAAATTCGACTAATCATTATTTTTCTATAAACTACCTCTCATTATCCGTGATAATAATATGCAACACCCTAAATCGACAAACTACGTTCTTCCAAACCAAACATTATGTTCGTTGAGCAATGATCCTTGTTAGGGGCTTTGTCTCGATCCACTTGGTGAAATAATTAATGTTGACTAGCAAAAACTTAACTTAACCTATAATTAATTACGACAATTCAAATTAGTAGATGATTGGACTATGTGATTTATACCTGTTAAGACTCATTAATAATAATATAAATACCATATTCTATGAGGTATATTAATTATGTTTATGAATTTATTATTTATTGATGTATTTGTTTGACTTTGGTGTTTTCTATACATAACTTATACTCAACAAATACTGTTTTTGAGAAAAATAAATATTTGTGGAATTGAAAGCTTATAATGTTGAAAAAGTTTCATGAAGGTTTTAGAAAATATATTTAGTCTGTCATAACAAAACTTAAACTGACAAAGTAATGGTTTGTGAACTCACTATTTATATTTTTTAATTTACTGAAAAAATACAAAATAACTCGTGATATGTTGATGATTTATCATTATTAAGGAGATGTTTTGAAGTAAATATTGCAAAAAAATATATAAATTTATCAAAGTATTCGTATGTAAAATAACGAAGATAATTGTATCGATTTTTTTATATACTTTAACACGTGCAATGAACACGATATCTATTTATTCGGTATAACTAAATTTACAATGAATAATACTTTAAGTATGTAAATATATCACAATTAAAATGTATAATAAATAAAATAGTTTGTAGCGGTAACATCCCAAAAATACAGTATAAACCATATACGAGAATAATCACATATTAATAATATGATAAATCAGTCTTACAAAAGATCGGAAGCACAGCTATGGCCGAACGACCTTACAAAATACTACAGAATTTAAAACTGTACAATGGCTATAACTATACCGAATGGTTTACAAAATAAACTTATAACGAACGGTCCTACAAAAGAAGAGGCCAACAACTAATCGAACGTTCCTAAGGTTCGGCCTTCACTTCCACCTCTTCCAGTGTTTCTTCCAACAACTATTTTCCTTTTGCTCACAACACATGGATGATCATTGCAACAGGACAAACAACCGAACGTACAACACATACAAGATAATAAATAGGGTAAGCTTATATAATTTAATTGATTCAATAAAACACATAATGTTCGTGATTAAATCAAATAACAACCAAATCATAATTCATACATCATGGCATGCAAAGACTGACCACTTGACTCTCATTGTCCGGATTGTATGAATCATGTGTAGCTACGACGTTTGTGCACCCGGGTGATGTAGTAACTGGGATACCCTCAACAGCTGCCACCCGAGGTTAGTCCGTTCAGTCCAAGTTAACCTTATGGACCAGGACCTCTTGCCATTCCCACACATGACTTACTCCTCTCTACGTGAGAATGAGTAATCACGGAATATCAGGATACACGCCCGCTAAGCTTTGCCCACATTCATACTTTACCATTCAATAACCACTTTCTGAGATATTCCTCCCTGGAATACTCTTTCATAACCAAACTATTTCATTCGCATCACATTTCAAATTCCCTTATACTTCATCATCAATATATTCAACTGAAATAAGATCACACTTTCTCGTCATAGCACAAGTCCGAATGGAATAACACTTCTTAGAAATTAATCATGATCGAGCGTTATTTACGAATTTATCCGCTTCAATGAACAGACCCTTAAGAGTTCAAACCGGACGCTACGAAGCCTAGGCCGAGTACTAAGACTCTAGGTCGAACACCTTTTAAAGACCAAAACGGTTTGACACCAAATACTAATAACTGATGAGATACTATGAAGAAACGAACGCTATTGAGTTTGGCTAAAGACTCTTATTTTAAAAACGGTAATAATAGATTACGGAAACGAGACCGAGCGCTTGGTTTAAGACCAAGCCTTGTAGAAACCGAACACTATTGAACGAGCACTGGTCCAAGACCAAGCACTTGTCAAGAACGAGCGCTACTTAGACTGAACGCTTGGTCCAAGACCGAGCACTACTAAGATTAAATAAAATGAATGAATATATATATACACAATTGCGCCACCCTTATTTTTAATGAAAAATAACGATATCATCTACGACTTTAAGTAGTATATAATACATTAACTAAATTGTTTAGAAAACCTAAATGAGAACTACACTTAGGTCGAACGCTCATTTACCTATATATAATATTATAAAACGATCTTCATGAACGAAATTCTCTCCAGAAGAAGAATTTAGTTTAGACGGACGTTCAAAAGGAAAACTGAACGGCCAATACTGACTCTCGGTTACAGTTTACATAATTCTGCAGAGTATTACAGAATGACTCTCAGACAATATCCCTAAAGCATGAAAAATCAGTTAAGACCATACACTTCCATGAAGAATCGAACGATCACGAATGACGCTCGACCATACTTATAGCATTTACTCAAAATACTGCAGTTTGAAGATCAAACCCTATTTCCACTCAGTTCACACCATTTATCAATCATCCATCCACACATCCAAACATGCAGTAACACGAATACTTCATATTCATCAAATAATCAAACAAAGTATCATACAAACATACAACCATTCAAAACATAATCTTAATCAAATTATATAAGCTTCCCTTACCTTCAAACGTAATCGAACGCTCACAGATGCAGAATATAGCTCACCACTACCAAAGACCTTAATGTTCGACAGTGAAACTGAACCAAACAGAAAACCAAAAATTCTCAGAATAAGATGATCCGCTCAGGCAACCAAAAATATGGGTTTGCATGCGAAAAGAAACGAACGTGCTAAGGAGAAAGTAACCCACCAACTTAGAACCACAACTCGATCGGTTTAAACGAAAGCCCTTGACGCCGGGAGAGTTCAAACGGTGCCTAAGAGGTGATCGGAAGAAGAAAAGATGAGATTTTCTTAGAGAGAAGGTGGAGATGGTAGAGAGAAGGAGGATATTCAGAAGGTTGAAGATGAATGGTGCATGAAGAGAAGTGACACGAAAATTTGAAAGCTTCAGTTTTACTCCTACCGTCAAAACCGTTCGTCCAATCTGCATCACACACCTGTCTTCCACTTCTGAATTTCAGACACTCTTTTCACTTATACATGTACTCCAATAAGTTGGGATTTTTATAAATCTGACAGTAGCGCATAAAATACATTTCATAATAAAATTCTCTGTATTTAATATAAGACTATTTTAACTATTGACGAAATTGTTTTTAAGAAATAATGTTCAATCTGCAAATGTAAAAAATAATTTAAAGTAAACTTGTGATTCTTATAATTAGATTTATTGAAACATGGCTCTTCAAAAAATTGGTCTTATTTAAAAGAAAAACGAGGTCAATACAGTGTAAATCAATTTTAAAAACATGTGGAAGAGATCAATATTGGCATTTTAAAACAATACTATTATCCAAAATAGATAGTCATAAAAGACAGGGTTGAATGGTGTGTTATGGTTTTTTTTCTTTGCACTTTCTTTTACTTAAAAAATACTCAAAAGTCAACTTTTATATATTTTTAATATTGAATGAATAGTAAAACACACAAAATAAATACAATAAATTTAAAACACGAAAAACAAAATGTAAATAATAAAACTAAACAACAATACAACATGAATCAATTAAAACATTCATACAGGACATCTAAAAATAATAATGATTTCAATTTCAATAATACAATAAAAATATAAAAAACATATTTCAATGTCACATTCAAACTTACAAAAACTCTAATACATGGAAAACATCTAAAACTAAAAACATTAACAACCATTAATTTAAACTACAAAAATGACCGTCAAAATGTTCACAAATATTTACATTAAAGAAAGAAAATAAAAAAAAGAAGAAAAAAACCAAAAGGAAGAAAAAGTTAAAAATCAGAATTTAAATAATTTTATGTTAAACTGTTACGAGTTTCACATAAAACAGAGTATTTATGTTGGATTAACATATATTAGCCTAACATAAATGTCGAATTTTACCTTGATCCCTAACATAAACAAGTTTTAATTATTTTTAAATATATTTCAACTTAATTTTTGTCATCCATATCTTTTGGATCTGAAATAAAACATGTGGCATGAAAACTAATTTCACACTATAAAGTCTCTTTAAACTTTTACACACTTTTGAAAAGATAAAAATATATTATAAAGCAAACAATCACAATAGTTAAGAACCCTTGAATAGAATATATAAAACTTTTTTAAATACACATGCCAATACATTTTAGAACACGTAAAACCTTTTTAGTTCTCTTGTAAGTATTTATTTTGCGAGTAGGGTTAAAACTTCTTAATATACATACATACATATATATATATATATATATATATATATATATTGTAAAGTGTTTTTCTTTTTCATAAACGTAAATACATGTTTACGATGGCAATAAAGTAGACAAATATTCAACAAAAACAAAATGGAAGAACCAAATATACTGAGATCAAATTATTATTAATAAAAAAATTATTGAAAAGACGGTTAGCTGCAAAACCAACGGTAAGTGCACCGGTCGCAACGTAGTAAGTAATAAATATCGTTCTCTTCCAAGGGACTTATGCAACACATTACAACTATTTCTTCCATAACTTAATTAGACGTCAAAGTGTACAAAAAAAACACAAGAAAATCTTTTTAGTATTTTTATCAAACAGTTGGTGTGCAAGGAATTTAACATAGAGTATTTACAATTTGTTAAGACTATGATTCATCCATTTCATTCTCATGCATTCACAAACATCTCAATTCCATCCAATAGGTGTTCAATTTCAGTTCTATGTTCAATTCATATTTATCAATATATCAAGAACCAAAATTCATGCATGGATGATCAATCCAAAGCAATCATTAAGCATGGAAATCAAATACTAACATGAATTGGAAAAACATATAGCATTAACATCACAAAATACATAAGAATTCCATGTTTTACAACTAATCTCAACAAATAAGAAAAGCCCTCCATGGTGGAGAACATAAGTTTTACAAAATTGAAGAGATAGGGAAGAAATTGGAACCAAAGAGAGGATGCACAACCTTTCCCAAGGTTTTTGGCAGCTACTCCATGCTCCATTAGTGCCTCCCCTTGTCCATCTCCAATTTGTGACCCATCTTCTTCCTCAACCCAAAAGGGGCAAAATCACCATTGATGAAGCTTGAAGACCCAAGGAGAAGTGGGAGAGCTTCCCAACACCCGAAACACCCTCCAAGAGCCTCTCCCAATCTCTCTAGGTGAAGAATGAAGTGTAGGAGGAGAAGAATGCTCAAAAAATCGCGAGACCCATGTTTAAATAACTCATTTTGACACATCAACACCGTCTGCGCTCAACCCCCTTCCTGGGGCGCCCGACACGAGAGTTGCGCGAAGACTGGCGCCCAGCCCCCTTCACGGGGTGCCCGGCTCGAGCACACCAGAAATTAGCTTATGTGCAGGTGCGCTCAGCCCCCGTGAACCAGGGGGCATGGCCTGATTTTTCTGCACTGCATCTTTTTCACTTTTTTTGCAGATCTGCTTGCTCCAAAGGCGTCCAACATGGGTATTTGCTTCAAACTGATCTTTTATTGTCCCAAAACATGTTCTCTTGAGTTTTGGTTTGTTTTCCTCCACTAGAATTGCTTCCTATTCATTTATTTCACACACTCAAATAAAGAGATTAGAGGTAAAAACAAAGCTATGAAGGAGTTGATTTATTCACAAAATATATACACAAAAACACGTAAAATCAACTGTTATCAAAGACTATACGAAAAAAATATGTGTTATTTTTGTTAATGTTTAACCATCTCCTTTATTTATATTATAAAAGGAGATATCAATCTATATGAAAAAGATGACAATTGAAATTATAATAATAACATTGATTACTATAATAACCCTTGTTTTATTTAAGGTTATTTTAGTCTTCCCACTATGAAATCTGAAAACGAGCAAACACTATTTTCTTTTGAATATTATGATGTTCACGTCTTTGACAAATATAGCTATAGGAAAACAAAGTGTTTTGAAAGCAAAATTCTTAAGACCGAAATATCATGAAAAAAAATGGAAAGTGATTTGTAAACAAAATACAACCTTAAATAGCAAATTATTGTTTAAAATTAAACCAGGGAATATTTGTTTTTTAGTTTTCAAATTTCATATTAGTAAAATTAAAACAATCTTAAATAAAACATATGTTAATATAATACAAATTTTATCCTCAATAAAATAGATATTCATAAGAAAAATAGAGAAGACAGAAAGAAAGATTTTCATCACCTTTTCTTATACCCATATTATTAAATACATAAATTTCGTAAAAAAGATTTTTTTTTTTTAATTTTACAATAATAGGATTAGGATTAATCAAGGGATTAAAACTGGATCCATTTGATGTGACTTTCTTCTCCAACCACGTACACACAACGCAAAAATGTCAGCCGGTCAAACTTCTGAATTGTAGTTGCAATTCCTACCAACACCACTTTTCATGTTCTAAAGGTGACCATCACCATAAAACCCTCGTGTAGAAACTTTTTATTTTTTCGACTTTTCTACTTATCTTATAATTTCTTACATTAGATAATATGGATAATTTTAATTAAAATTTGATTTGGATAAGTTTTTTTTTTTTCTTTTTAATTTTCTCTCATGGTAGTACACACCTGGAAGCAGGGTGAAAGATAATTTTTTGTCTTGTTTCATATGGAAACTAGCCAGGTGGCATGTATACGGTGCGAGGCATTGGGAGTCACGGTCACCGCGAGGTGATATGGCCGGAAACCCATACCGACAACTTCCCATGCAAGCCACGTGTATAATTAATATATTTTATTCGAATTTAATTTGGTAATTAATTTAATGTTATGGATGCTTTGCTTTCTGCATCGTCTCTGGGCGTTCAATTGCTTGGCCTTTGGTCTTGGACTGTTTGTTTGACCTGCCCCACCTCTGCTATAAGGACAAAAAAACGCAACCGTTTCATCATCATTTCTTCTCTATTTTGTTTGCGCTAGCTGAGTAGTATAGTAGGAATGGTGAAGTAAAGGAGAGGAATCGCGATCTGGGACAGGGTGAAAGAATAAGGATCGAGTTGAGATGGGTTTCTTCAGTGCCATTTTGGGGTTTTTCGGGTTCGGGGTTGGGATTTCGGTTGGCCTTGTGGCTGGCTATTTTCTCTTCATCTATTTTCAACCCACTAATGTTGAGGTATGTATGCTTGTAGCGCCGTACACTGTGAATCTTTGAGCATTGCCCTCGTTTTCGCTTTGATAATTGTTATTGTGGCTTGGACAGGATCCTGAAATCAAACCAATGGTGGAGCAAGAGCAAGAGACTTTGCAGCGGATGTTTCCGGAGATTCCTGTTTGGATAAAAAGTCCGGATTTCGATCGGGTAACTGGCTACTCAATTGCCTCGTTTTGTTTCTTTTTCTTGCTTTAGGATTTGGCCGTTGAACTAACCCGATTCGCCGTTTTTTTCTCAAGCTTGACTGGCTCAACAAGTTTTTAGAGTACATGTGGCCGTATCTTGATAAGGTTTGTAGTTTTTATTTGCTTTACCTGGGCTTTTGGTTCTTCTTGTTTCTTCGCCTGTTTGAATGTAGGGATGTTTTTGATTATTTTTTAGGCAATTTGCAAGACTGCCAGGAACATTGCAAAACCCATAATTGCTGAGCAGATTCCTAAATATAAAATTGATTCTGTTGAGTTTGAAACACTCACGCTGGGTTCGCTGCCGCCAACTTTTCAAGGTTAGTAGATCTGGACATGATGGATTCTTAGGGTTTTGACAATGTTTTGTAAACTGCGTCAGCTAATTCATCGAGTTTTCTTTTTTGGTATCACTAGGAGGTTTACTCCCCCGGGTCGGTCAATTTTTTTGGGGATGAAATGGTACCCAAATCAGACTTTCAGTTGCGACTTTATGCCCGAATCGAGAGTTAAATCCCAGACATTGGTTAAGGAACCCAAATAAATAACCTGTGCTGATAATTTTTGGTTTCGTGGAGTTACTATTCTATTGCTTACAAAGGGATAATATAGGAAGAGGAGTTCCTGCTGTCTGAGAGAGAAGTAGTTTTGAATCTTAACCTTCAATTATATTTTTAACTTTACAAAGTTGATCTGTTGTAAGAGGAAAAAATAGCCGTTAGTATGACGAGTGAGCCCTTGACTGTGTGAAACGTGACTGCAGCTTGTCTAGGTCCATAAATATGGCTACTTTTAGACATTGGCAGTTTAGCAAAGATAATGTTTTTTTGGGATAGGAAAGCCATTATCAGAAAGAGTCATTGATAGAGACAGAGTAACCGGCATTTACACACCAAATTTTCTCGTTTGCCACTGTATACACAACTCCAACGTCATGTGTTTTGTCGGTCTAAAATAAAATTTTCTCGATTAAATTTAAGGTTTGAAATTGAGATTGTGCTTTCCTTGAACTGGAACCAACAAGTTAGAGGACATTTTCTGGTTTGTAATTGAAGAAAACTTGATGTTATATACGATGCATTTCCCTGGAAGACCCTCTGGTGGGTTTTACTTATGTGTGAGTCGGTTGTTAAAGTCTTAAAGATGACTCTTTTGTGTCTTCATCTTTGCATTAAAGGGTTGTTTGACTTGTTTCTCTACTATTCTATGCTATAACTGATTGTGTCTTGATAGTTTTTTTTATGTCGTATTTATATTCCAAATACTTTTGTTGAATGCACATTGATAGGAATGAAAGTTTATGTGACTGATGAGAAGGAGTTAATTATGGAGCCTTCTGTAAAATGGGCTGGAAATCCTAATGTTACTGTCTCTGTTAAGGCATTTGGGTTGAAAGCAACTGTGCAGGTAATTTGTTGCGTTTGAGTGAGTTAGTAGAAAAGGGGTAGATGCTTTTTTCCCCTTCTTACTAAGATCTCTTATTTTTATCAGGTTGTAGATTTGCAAGCTTTCCTATTGCCTCGCATTACTTTGAAGCCTTTGGTTCCTAGTTTTCCTTGCTTTGCCAACATATATGTCTCCCTCATGGAAAAGGTTGGTGATTGTTGTATTACTACCCCCCACGTACTTTGCAAATATTTGACAGTGTTTCGCAGTTTTAGTCAACTGTAGTACCTATATTTGGGAACAAATTCTGTCAATGGAGGAGTGATTATAGGTCTTTCATTCTGATCTACTTGTGCACAAATATAATTCATGGTCATTCTATTGAAAATGCTTAAATTCAGGATATATTTATGTCTTATTTTATTGCTTGTATATTTGAATTGCTTTTTTGAACCTGTAATGTCTTTGAAAGTTTTTAAACAATGTTATTTACAAGAGCTATAATTGTTTTTACTTCTAGAATACACATGTATTAAGGATCATTATCTTCTAGAAATCACAATCACAACTACCTTATAAGGTAAACCTAAATGAGGTAACCTTTACATTTGTGATGTTTAGAATAAAAAGCTAATCACAGTCATTGATATTTATGCATCTTACTACCGAAAGGTGACTTTCAACATATTTTTAAATTCTAGGACAATCAGGGCTTGTTCCGTGAACATGATATGATAGGATAAGGGAATATGATATATAATAGGATAAGAGAATATGATGTTATAACAAGAAGATAAAGAATAATTATATTTAGTGCTCAGTGCACACAAGACAATAAGCTAAAACAACGATTGGATATAATATACATTATCTTGAAATGACACTTTTTCATTAAAATTATATATAATTTTGTAAAAGTCGATTTTCAATTTAAATTTCTTAAACATTATGAAAATTACAATTTTTTTTAACTAAATTATTTTTTATTTATAGAACTATATTTATAAAATAAATAAATATAAGATTTTAAAATTATTATTAGCATCTTTAAAAATATTTAAATAGGTATTATTTAATTTTAATATTATGATAAATAATAAAATTTAAATTTATGTGTCACAATAATGACTCATAAATATGTGACATCCCAAATAAATAATAACCACAATCATATAACATAAGCGTCAACATTCAAATAAAGAGAACAGTTAGAGCATGACTTGCAGTTGAGTATGGAACTACAGTCATCCAAATTTGAAGACAGAAATTAAACCTAAACAGAAATCTTAAGTAGACTGCACTGTAGCATCAACATCCTCCAGTAGTTGCTCCAAAGGTATCTCCTCAACAACATCTGTTCCCATCCAAGTGGATGATCATCGCAAAGGAAAAACATACACAAGCAGCACACAACAAAGAAGCAAGGGTGAGCTAGATAAACAAGCATTATTCATATAACACAATCAATGAATATCATCAAGTTTAGTTATATATATATCAAACAATCCAAAGCATACCCTTCAAACCATGCAACATGTACTCAACACGACTCATCCGGATTTGTATAATTGTCGAACTATTGGTCATCTTTGCACTTGCATAGTTCAGCTGGCCTTTCCCAACACTACGCAAGGTGAATCCTCTTACCAGTCTATGTCTAAATTCTAAGACTATAGACGAAGACCTCCCTCTACTCTCACCACTCACACCATCCTTCTCTATTTGAGCATGAACAGTGCTGAGTGTAGGGATAGACGTACCATTTCAAAGCTCCATACAATTATACGATACAACAAACCCCTATAATCACTTCTAATCATCTCACCCTGAGATGTCCAATCCATACTCAATTACATCATTATAGTTCACATTCAAATGCTTTCCAACCACCCAAGCCTCATACATAAACGTACACAACAATCTGTTAAGCAAACAACATCAATCAATCCAAACCAGAGAAGAAAAGGGTGAAACCTACTTGGTCTGGTCGCATAGCGCACACAGACTATTCGCCTTGCGAATTACTTCTGGCAGAGGCTCCAGGCCACCACCAGTCGCACAGCGCACCTGATTCGCCTTGCGAATTATCTAACAGGGAGCACCACTGTTTGACCATTCGCACAACGCACTTCTTTTGCATAGCGAACGGTTCAAACAGAGAGCACCCCCAGGGAGGACTCTCTATGCGCCTATCTCGCTCTTCGAATTAAAAAGGCAGTAGTTCCAGACCACCACCAGTCGCATAGCGACAGGATTCGCCAGGCGAATCCACAAACAAAGAGCAACACCATCTGGTCACTCGCACAGCGCACCAACTCGCATAGCGAGTGACTCAAACAGTGAGCACTCTCTACAGGGTCTCGCTATGTGAGACAACTCGCATAGCGTGTCTGCATAATTTGCGTAACGCAAATTCTGCAGAATTATGCAACTCACACACCCTTTACCATTTCTAGTTATTTTCCCCAACTTCTAACACTCCTAATTCCTGTATTACACCTAGTTAAACTCGTCTAGGTGATTATAAATGTTATTAACATGATTCTAAAGTGATCAATACCCAATTTTTAACTTAAAATTCCAATTTCATTAACCCAAGAACCAAATTTCGATTCTACCATTGTGAACATGACTTTACTCAGTTTTATGACCCTAACCTGTTCTAATTGACTCATCCAAGCTAGCCAAACTGCCCAATTGCACTCAAGACCACCTATGCTCAATTTCTCTACCTCAGTTCCTCTCAAAAGACCTAAAACAGTACTCCAGTAACTATTTACTCATCTAACAAGGCTAACACATGTTTTCCACCTCAAACACTCCTTACTAACCCAATTGGTCATTGGAGAAGAGTCCAATGTCTGAACGCATCAGACTCACCGTCGGCGCTAGCACATATGACTAGTCACAACTGACTGGATCAGACCAGGGCTGCTCTATGATCAGGGATGTGCCAACTCAGGTTTTTAAGATTCTTCTATCCTACCAACAAAGTACTCTCAACAAGTCACAAATGATCCCTCTAAATTGTTTCGACACTGTAAACACATCCTAGACCTCGTTACTCAGAATCACTATGTCACTTCCCTTAATTTAACCTCAGAGGCTACCTAATTGTTGAACTAATTATCTGACTAATACTACAATAGAATCTCACCCCAACCACTTCCCATACGTTAAATTTACAACAGGTAATTCCACACCAGTCACATTCATAAATTCCACATTTCAATTTCACCAATTGCACATTTCAGTTCATGCCATCCAATGAACATAAAATCCAAAATACAGACCACTGCAGTACAGCAGTTCAGAGTACGACATACCTACATTTATCAAACAAATTTAAGCATTTCATTCAAAGAGAAATAACTAGCTCCCCTTACCTCAGAGTTGAACTACCAAGCTCACAAGCACGTCCCTTAACGGTATCTCATACAACGAGAACTCAACCAAACCCTACAAACCACCAAAGGGGTGACAGCAACCGCTCTTAGGGCTTGATTTGGCAGAAAGTATGAAAACGAAACCCCACTAGTAACGTGCAACCAGTAACGTTGCATGCCCTAAGTGCAAAGACAGTGAAAGGGAAGGGAAAAACGACTTACCAGTCCAATCGAAAATACGATCGGTTCAAAAGGAAGCCTTCGGTGTGGTGAACGCCTGAGCACCTTCCAACCCAAGATTGAATGGTTTAGTGAGCTGGAGAGAAGGCAAAGAAGGTTTTAGGGCAAAGAGTCTTAAAGAGAGAGAGAAAAAGAGCTCAGGAAAAGAATAATATTCTGAGGAGCCCTTCCTAAGGTTAGGTTGGCCTTAGTCTGATGGGTCTGGCTGTCTCACATAAGGCCCAATGACCTTATATTTTTCAGGCCATTACAAAATACATATAAGATAATGTGTTAAATAAAAAATTATGATATATATATATATATACATATATATATATACATATATATATATATATATATATATGTATGTATTAATATATACATATATTTATTATCATATAAATTAATATTAATAAAATTATACAGAGTTTTATTTTATTTATATAGTTACTTTTTCTTAAAATTATATAGATAAATAGATAGATGGATAGATGGATATAGTTTAGCAACTTTTTACATATAATTGTGACAGTGTTCTTTTTCTTTTAGGGTGGGCTTCCTCCATATGTAAATGATCTGTGGTTGTATGTCTGGAGTTGTTATTGCCATCTTATGATAACCTAGATGATGTTGAAATTCCAACAGTTTATAGATAATTGATTGTTAATTGGTTTTGTTTTCTTCTTCCCAAGATTGATATATCAACTGGTGATTATTTTATATATGGTACGTACTTATCTTCTCTTTGTTTCTGGTGTACATTTTCTTGTAGCCGCATGTTGACTTTGGGCTAAAGCTCATAGGGGCTGATCTTATGTCTATTCCAGGTGTCTATAGGATCGTTCAGGTATAAGATGCCACTGTTTTTATTTGTTTGTTTGCATGGTAGACTTGCTTAATTTGTTTTCCACCCTTTAAGCCAGAGTGGCCGCTGCCTACATAGTAGACTATGTCACCTGTGGTAGATTTTATTCCAGAAGAGTGATAATATCAACCTAGACCATTGATTTGTGTTTGCACAAAGCATCTTGCTTGCTGAATGAAGGGAGAATTATCACGGATTGCATCAAGCTGGTTTGGTGTGCTTATGATAGATAGAAATTTGATTGCCTTAGGAAATTATAACTTGTGCGTTAGTAATTGAACTGACTTGTATATGTGGATGTAACATGAAGAAATACAATAAGTAGTATCGAGGTCTTAAATTGAGTGGTTTGTGGACATGTTAGGTGTTATCTTACAGTTCATAGAGGGTATAATTAAGTCTTATTGGTTAAAGTGGTTCAATGGTGTGTTGTTATAATTTTTTATTGAAGCCAGTTTCTAGTTTGGCTATTTGTGATTTATTCTTTAGTAGCATCCTATTTTTGTTATCTTACTAAGCTTGTTTTGGTTTATTGAGGTTTCAGTGCTTTAAACTAATTTAGAGAGTTTTCCTTTCAGGATATTATCAAAGATCAGGTTGCAAACATGTATTTATGGCCCAAAACCTTGGAAGTTCCAGTTTTAGATATGTCAAAGTATGCTTCTTCATTTCTATAAATATTTGTCGAAAATATATATTTATATTGCCTTAACCCTTTTCTGTTTTTTCTTGTGAATGTTATTGGGAAATCATAGAGCCTTGAAGAGGCCTGTTGGAATTTTACATGTGAAGGTTCTTCAGGCAATGAAGCTAAAGAAAAAAGATCTTCTTGGTGCATCTGACCCCTATGTAAAGCTAAAGCTTACTGATGATAAATTGCCATCGAAAAAGACTACTGTGAAGCACAAGAACTTAAATCCTGAATGGAATGAAGAATTCAATATGATAGTTAAAGATCCTGACTCCCAGGTTTTAGAGATTAATGTTTATGACTGGGAGCAGGTAAAACCTCTTGAACTCTGAGTGTTTTTCTAGTTTCTTATGATATCTCAACTGAATTTTAGTTTCGTATCTTGTTTAGGTTGGGAAACATGATAAGATGGGTATGAATGTGATATCTTTAAAAGAAGTTTCCCCTGAAGAGCCTAAACGTTTTACTCTTGACCTCCTAAAAAACATGGATCCCAATGATGTCCAAAATGAGAAGTCACGTGGACAGATTGTTTTAGAACTGACGTATAAACCCTTCAAGGAGGAGGATTTGGCCAAGGGGTTTGACGAGACGCAGACAGTGCCGAAAGCTCCTGAAGGTACTCCAGAAGGTGGAGGTTTGCTTGTAGTTATAGTCCATGAAGCTCAAGATGTCGAAGGGAAGTATCACACCAATCCACATGTACGACTTATATTCAGAGGGGAAGAGAAAAAAACAAAGGTAGAGAATTCTGAAAAGTGCTTGCATTTTAGTTATTCATTATCTGTAATAGATTAAATAGGTGGGTTTCCTAAATTTTGCCGTGGAAGATAGGGAAAACATCTTTACAAGCTTAGGTTTTAATATGCCTTAATGGGCATTTTGACTTCTTTACATCCAACTAATCCCTGTAGGCAGTTGCTAATAGACCCTACTTGGGAGGGGTGGGGTACACAGTCCAATTTGGCATATTTCTTATGGAATGTAATAGAGTGTTAGAGATTTTAATCAGCGTATTGTAATTTAATCATTCTACTCACCATATGGTATTGGCTTTTTAGTTTAATATACTGCTAAAACAATTGTGTATTACTATACCAAAAGTAGAGTAGACCAAGAAGATGGTAGCATGAACATTAATTTGGATTGATATTGTTTTTTTTTTTTTTTTTTATGAAATGCTAATGATACTGTGGTTACAATCACAGCGCGTTAAAAAGAATAGGGATCCAAGATGGGAAGATGAGTTCCGTTTTATGGTAGATGAGCCTCCCACCAATGATAGATTACACGTGGAGGTTCTCAGCACTTCATCACGAAACCTGCTCCACCAAAAGGTACATATTCATAGCAAGTCTTATGTTTCAAATATGTAATGCATTATTCTTAATATGATGGTATGCCGTGGAAAAGGTACATGATCGTAGCAAGTAGAAACTAAACCGGCTAGACTAGGAAGCTTCAAATTGTTGAAAGAATTTGAAGTACTCGGGAAATCTACACACGTTTAATGATTTCAAATCCAAATATAAAAAAGTGTAGGATACACAAGTGCCTTTAGCTTTGGGTGATGTCATGTTTAATCTACCTGCATCTGCTTCCTTCCAATGAAATCATTTTACCGTGACATGCTCACAGTTATCTATTCTAATGGAAGCTTTATGAGTTTACATATTTATGATGTTGCTTGGTTTAATTGGAAGAAAAGAAAGTAAATCACATGTCTCTGAAGTTCGAGGGAGGTTTATATAACTTAGTCAAAATGTACGTTGGGGGAATGACCGTATTCATGTCTGTAGAATTGAATGCGTGCGAAATTGTCTTCAGTAGTTCATAGTTTTTAATTTTTGGGAGATAGGAAGGTAGAGAGGATCTTTTCTATGTTCTGCGGTAAACTATATGCGCATGAATTAGGTTTTTGTCATGACCATTTTTGCTATGACTTCATTAGTTTTTGGCCTTCATAGCTAAAATGCATATTTAGATGCTCACCAACTCTTCAACTTGATTTTTTTTCCAATCACCAGTGATGGATTGCATAAATATGTTCTTAAAACAACACTACTTTGCGCTGAAATTAAGCCCAATGATTTGTTTTTACCACTCATGTTCTTGACATGGCCGAGTTTTATTATCCGCTGCTTCTTTTGGCATCAGGAATCACTGGGTTATATCGACATCAATCTTGGGGATGTTGTTGCCAACAAAAGAATTAATGAGAGGTACCATCTCATAGACTCCAAGAATGGTCGCCTCCAGGTAGAGTTGCAGTGGAGAACCTCACAAGCAGGATGACTAAATTCTCCATCAAATTTGTATTTCTGATTCCTTATCCCACCATCCTTTCCTTCTTTTAAATTTGTCTTGCGAGATATATTGGTTTTATTTGTCAATCATGTACATGTTTGTGAAAAAGGTTTGAAATAGCAAAAGCATAAATATGATTTGGTTTGGAGTATAATATACGTTTACATTATTTGATCGGAGTACCTATATGATGCTTATCCCATTTTCAGCTTGAACAATAATGTCGGCTAGCCCCTGCTTTTTTTTTTTCTCGTTTTCTCCATATTAATCGACTAGCCCAGATCCAATATTGATGATATCCGGTACTTTTGACTCACGAAATTTGCGTAGTCGTAAACGGCCATTCATCAAAGTTTTTTTTTTAAAAAAAAAGTAATTTTAACATACAAAAGTTATTTTACTTTTTTTTAAAGTGTTTATAAAAAAGTTTGTTTAAAATTCCTTTACCAAATCGATGAAACAACTTAACTTTAATAGTCAAAATTTTAGATCAGATTCATTCAAAAAGTTATTCAAAATTGAAATACAATGGTTATAACAAAAGAAAAAAAAAATATAATTAATTCTCAATTCTTTTGGATGTCATTATGCTTGTGAAAATTAGATAAAATTATATACGACAAAAATTATAAAATGAAAACTCATTATAAAGTCATTTTTTGTAAGAAATTGTTTAAGAACGAGTGTTTCTAATTTTTTCCAGACCAATTACCAATTCCTTTGATGTCTGCTTGTGAAAATTAGATAAAATTAGATAAAGACAAAAATTATAAAATAAAAACTCAATATAAAATCATTTTTTGTAAGAAATTGTTTAACCGCGAGTATTTCTGATTTTTTCCAGGTCAATTACCAATTCCTTTATGGTTGTGAAAATGGGATAAAATTAGATAAGACAAAAATTATAAGATGAAAACTCATTATAAAATCATTTTTCTGTAAGATTGTTTAACGACAAGTGTTTTTTATTTTTTCAATTGGGGCTACAGTAAGGATGATAGAGAAAAGATTGGAGTGAGAAAGATGAAAGAGAAAGGGTTGAGAGGAATGAGAGAGGTGAGTAAGGATTTTTTATATAAATATTGGTCTAAAAGCAAATTGCATGGGAATTATATATCCATAGCATTAAACTCTAAGCTTTAGTTTTGCAAATTACATGGGGATTACATGGATTATGTAAAATTATCAAAATTTTGATCTTTTATGAGAACAAACTCTTCTTATTTTTCTCTAAAATACAAAAATGAATATTTTGTATCGTAATAATACTCGTATATATATGATGAATGAAATATCACGTGACAATTTAGATTTTTTAATACAATATCAATATTTAACTTATTTTAAAAAATATAATCTTCCAAAGAAATTTCATTTATTTATTTCAAAATAAATAAAATGGGCTCAAATTAGTAATTTTGGTGAGATGAAAATAAAAAAAATGCATAACTTAAATTTAATATTCATTCATTTTATAAGAACTGTAAACAATTATTATAGTTCTTAAAAAATAATGGTTTGTTCACAAAAATAAAAATTTTATCTTACAAAGGTTAAAATATATTTAAACATTTTAAAATTAGAAAACTGTAAGAGAAACTGTCATCAAAACAACGTTTTTTATTACGTTTTATTGTTTTATTGATGTAAAGTTTTAAACGAAAATCACAAACAAATGTAATTTTTTTTCCAAGATTGTTTGTTTGAATACGTAAAATATTGACATGGTAATAAGATCGTGCACTATCTCTCTTGTCCGAAACAATTTGGAAATTAATGGCCTTGCATAAGAAACACGGCCATATATTTACAGTACCTTTTTACTAATGCATGAAAAAATTGTTAAAAAATTAAAAAAAATCAAATTATTTAATAAAAATAATATATAGTTTGTTTAGAAATAAAACAAAATGTGAATGGGTTTTTATTCCTTCCTAATTTTGATTTGTTTTTAGCTGATTGATTATGAATTGTGGTGAAGCTAAGTGAGCCAATTAAAAAACGTGACGTGGCAATAGCGAAGTGGGAAGGCATGGGAATATGCCATGGTAATGGGAGCACCACCCATACATACAACACAATTATCCATTCACTCATTCGTTCAATACATTCTCAGTTAGCAGTTAGCAGTGCAGTGAGTTTTGCTTCTTTCTTGTTTGGTTTCTCCTTTTTGTGTGTCCAAACAGATTCCGTTATCCCCTGAGTATGGCGTTGCCGGTGGTGGTCGACTCAGAGTACCTCAAGGAGGTCGACAAGGCTCGCCGCGATCTCCGTGCACTAATCGCTAACAGGAACTGCGCTCCTCTCATGCTTCGCCTAGCGTATGTTTTCCTTCTCTATTTCTTTTATTTTTTCCAGCTAAACAGTTTGATGCTGATACTTAGGTTTCTAGTTTTCGCTTCTTACGCGGTCAACGCCGCCATCGTGCAATTATATTTCGTTTTTCCGTGCTTGAAATTGCTTAATCTGATGCAGCTGGCACGATGCCGGCACTTACGATGCCAAAACCAAGACCGGTGGACCTAACGGTTCTATCCGGAACGAGGAAGAGTTTTCTCACGGTTCCAACAATGGCTTGAAAAAGGCTATTGATTTCTGCGGTATGCTTTTTCTTGTCTCGCTCGCTTTTATTTGCGCCTTGTGCTATTTGAGTATTGAATTTATAATAAGATATATAGGCTTGAATTTTATTTGTATATTGGCGTGGTCCTGCGTTGTGTTGAATCGAGATTCGAACCTATTCCAATCGAACTTGCTTAGGATATTTTTTACCGAAATAGTATGCTGGTTGTAATTATGCCGGTCCCCTTATTTTTCTAAGAGTTGGCTTATTTTCTGATGTCACAGAGGAAGTGAAGGAAAAACATCCTAAGATTACGTACGCAGATCTTTACCAGGTGATCATTCTGTTTTCATTCAGTTGTTTATTATGAAAGTCTGTAGTGAATCTGATAATTTGGTACTGAATTGTTTTGCGATAATTGTAGAATGTGGTAAATGAACTTCCAAAGTTGTGTGAGATGTATATGGTAATTGATTCAGGGTTCAATTTCTGCAACTTTTGATTCAATTTACTCTTTTCGTACGCTGTTTTTTATGCAAATCTCGTGGATGCTGGCTAGGCATTGGCTTTTCCGTAGTGCCAGGTGGTGTAGTTTATGACTCATGTTTCATTTTTGTTGCTTGATATTGAATTTCAGTACGAGGTCGATGGATGAATAGTAAAGTTACAGACCTATCTAGTCCAGTGATGCAGTGCCCTTTTACACTTAAGGCTCATGCTGTCATAATGTGTTACATCCCTGACTACTTATGGTTTAACTTTACAACCCTTTATGCGGCTGTGATATTGTGATTAGTGGTTGTGACTATCATACCTTTTTGATATGTTTGAAAATCACCAAAGGATCTGCAACGTAAGTGCAATCAAAGTCCTCAAACAAAATTTTCTTCATTCTTTCTCTTTCTTTACTTAGTAGATTTAGGAAATTTTGAAGGGTGGGGGGATTTTAGGATGTTGGCAAATTGGTGAACGGAAGGTATTATTTTAAAGGCATTTACGGCCTGTTTAATGCTACATATCAAATGTTTCCCTGTCAAAAGAGGGGGGGAAATCCTTAATACAATAATTATGGGTAGCTATGTCAATTTTTGATAAAGAGCTATACTACACCTAGATGTTGCCAGTTAAAAAGCTTACAGGAGTACAATTAAAGGTGGAGCTCCTCTGTTCGTTAATGCAATGCGTTTCAAGTTTTAATAGTTTAATCATTTCCCTCCTTGTGGTTCAATTCTTTTGTAGCTAGTTTTGACATGCATACAATTAACGTTAGTGCTTAAGATTTCTGCAACGAAATTGAACACCATTTGACTGGATTTTCTTATGCATTTTTGTACTAATGTTAAGGTTAGCAAATGTGAGCAATTTCATATTCTGAAAATAAAAGTTTCCCTTAACGTTTCTGAAATATTTTATGTCAGAATCAAGCGTTTACTGGATGTTTGTGTATATGACGCACCAGTCCATTAAATCCGATGAGTGCATGAATTTAGATTCTGTTGAAACAGAGAGGGGGGAGATTATCACTCATGGGGCTTACGTTATATAAAATAAGACTCACATTCTTAAGTAGAGAAATAAATTAACTTCCTTATAGATTAGATTATACAATCTGCTCTAAAATAATTTCTTTCTCCACGTGCTTTCCAGCTTGCTGGTGTTGTTGCAGTTGAGGTTACGGGGGGTCCCACAATTGATTTTGTCCCTGGTAGAAAGGTTGGTTGTGCCATACAAAATTGGAATATTTCTTGTTATGAAATAATGGAATCTTGTTTAATTGATGTTATCTTCTATTCTTGCAGGATTCAAAAGTATCCCCTAAAGAAGGGCGGCTTCCTGATGCTAAACAAGGTGTGTTTTTAAATTTTGTCAGTAGTAGAAGTGTTCCCTTTTCCTGGACGGTGAAATATGTTATATATTTTCTATTCCCTTCACAATGGACTAGGTTAAGAATTTTAATGAAAGCATAAGAATTTGTCAATGCTATTTGTAGGTGTTTCACATCTCCGTGATATCTTCTATCGAATGGGCTTGACTGATCGAGATATCGTTGCACTGTCTGGAGGGCATACGCTGGTAATTCTCCTTGTGTAATATCTCTTATATTACTTGCTGTGATTATGGATAGATATACTTACCTTAATTTCTGTGGTCTTATAAGGGGAGAGCACATCCAGAGAGATCAGGGTTTGATGGACCTTGGACGGAGGACCCTCTGAAGTTTGATAACTCGTACTTTGTGTAAGACTCGTGTTGTGTGCAATAATACTATTAGCTTTATCTGTTCTAGAAAAACATTTTATAGAGCTTCACTAGTGCTTTGCAATACATAAAGAGTTTGATTTTTGTCTACAACTGAATATCACCGTTAAACAGGGAACTTTTGAAAGGCGAGTATATTGGGCTGCTCAAACTTCCAACAGACAAGGCTTTGTTGGAGGACCCTGAATTTCGCCGTTACGTTGAACTATATGCGAAGGTAATTGAGATTAATTTAAATAACTACCATTGGATATCTGTTTGTGCCGTGTCCAAATTACCAATTAATGTTTCTCAGTCGTGTTTCATCGGTCTGTTTGTCTAGTATAAGCACCATTAAGCTTGTAAGCTTATTGCATTAATTATTAGGTCAATCTTTGTCCTGATTTACCTCTAGGGTTGGTCTAGTGGTGAGCGATTTGTGTTGTATTCGTAAGGTAGTAGGTTCTATTCTCATTGCGACATTGGCACCGTTGTCCATAATAAAATCTCTTGGCCTGAGTTCATTAAGTAGTGATTGATTAGTCGGACCCTTCTTACCCATAACAAGCGTTGTGCTTTGGAGTTTACTACGCTATCTTGGCACTTCATAAGTTAAGATGGTATATTTCCCGTTGTTAGGTTGGTGGCTAAACCAACAAATTAACTTATTTAATGTGACATCGACCTTTTATCCATTGGTTGGTCAGGTATAAATAAAACTGCTTACTTTTCCGGCTATTGACCATACCTTGTCCGTTATTTTTTTTCTTTTTACACTGATGAAACTAATTTTTACATTAGACTATATAACATGCCTGTTAGCCTGGGATATCGCTAGACTTAGATTATTGGGTGTCCAACCGTAGAACAATTTTACATAAACATAACTCTCAAGTTTCCATGCTTACATAAATTATAAGAGAATTACAATTATAATTTAATTGTCTAGTGAATTGCATTGCACCCACTTAACTATAGTACTTATTTAATTGAAATATTTTGCAGTTATTATAAAAAAATATTATAATGTTTTCCCATGGTCCGTGGCTTTGGTACAATATTCACGGACACGGTAATTTCCTTAAAACCTTTGAATAATTTAGGTCATATAGGTGTCAAAATGTGATTAAATCATGCTAGACACTCAGAGATTATAATAAATCAATGGTTGAATTAGAATAAGGAAAAAGAAGATAGCGATCATTCTTAAATCATAGGTCCCTCATTCTATTTCTGTTACAAACGCACAGTCTCACCCAAGGAAAAATAAGTAGGGAATGGGATTGAAATTTGAAGGTTGTGCAACTCTATGTGCTTTCAAATAAGAGCACGGTGCATGAGAGGACAAATAAGAGAGAAAAAGGATTTCGAAAAGGTTAAGGAGTTTACTATATTTCATGTATGACTTCCTTTACAGTCCATAAATATGATTAAATCATAAAGTAAAGAAATTATAACTCGCACTATAAATAACCAATAATTATACTAAAACTGTCTAATGATGAGCATCAACAATTCTGCTTCCCGTTTAAAAGTGATGGTCTAGTAATACTATTGTGAAAGAGTGGTATTCTATTTGAATTGTGATTTTTTTCGTTACACGTTCACAGACTATTCTAATTGGTGTCCCTGCTCTTAGCGCTTATGTAGAGTTTTAGGTTAACTTTAGACATTTAGGAGAAGTTTATGTTTTGCTCTATTAAAGAAAATTAAGAGCATAGCTATTTGAAGCAAAGTTGTGATTGCTGTTAGTGTATCATTGAATTGCTTGAATCTGTCCGTTGTCTTATATTTTTAAACTGTCACTCGGGCAGGACGAGGATGCATTTTTCAGGGATTATGCTGAATCGCATAAGAAACTTTCAGAGCTAGGCTTTGTGCCAAGTTCAAAGGCGATTTCTATTAAGGATGGGACCGTACTGGCACAAGGTGCTGTAGGAGTTGTAGTTACTGCGGCGGTGGTGATCCTCAGTTACTTGTATGAAGTTCGCAAAAGGGGGAAGTAGACCGGGACCTGTTCATCTCTCTTGGATGTTACATTTGGTTGACCCCGACCCATTATGTGCAAAATAGGGTTCATTTTTGCAGCTTCAGTTTCTGTTTACTTGGCACCAATAAAGAATAATGCCACAGCCACTCTGACTTTTATATGAATAGACTAAAAATATCCTGAATACTCAATTTAAGCGCAACGTCATAATACGTAAATACAAAAAATTTAGCATTCCCAGTTACGTGTTATTCACTGAAAGGTTAGAGGAGGGTAGACATGCTCATTTGCTCAAATCAGAAAGGCTAATTTGTCATGCATGTTTCGTGCCAGGAAATCAGAATTACGAAAACTGGTACTGCGCTAGCTGAGATTTATGAAAATCATGCATTAAGTTAGTCTGCAGTAGACTAGAGAATACTGGTTTAGTCATAACCAGATATAAAAGGATTTAAATATATTCAATAAAATAAAATAAAATTATTAGTACATAATTGCTATAAAATTGAATATACACAATCAAACATAATTTATTGAAATGTATTTGTATCTTTTAACTTTGTAATTAATAGTAAATGTCAAAACTATGTCATAAATACTATCAATGTGATTTTTTTTTTATAAAATATAAATACATCAAGCTCAGTTAGATTCAATATTTAGTTAATTTGTACAAGGAGGAATCTAGTTACGCTAAGAATAATTAAAAAAAAAAAAAGTTGTGGCAAGTGTTGAATACAATCCAGGTATAGTAGAATACGGTGCGTTAACTGTACTAACAATGGAGGAGCGGAGGTGCATTTCTGTTTCTTGGCTGAAGAAAGACAAGCAAACGTGTTTGATAGGATAAAATTTGGAGCCCTCCTACCCTCCTCCATCTCCAGTACTCATCATCATCTATTGCTGAATTGAAAATGTGTTATTTAAATCGGATAAAAATGAAGAGCGGTAAAAGGAGACTGAGATATATCGAAATCTGCGGTATTTGTCTGCCAAAACTGTTATAAGAGTTCATCTATCTCCTCGGCGAGGAAGTTTATTAATTATTTTTTAAAAAAATCTTATCCACTGTACAGAGAGAAAGAGAGAGAGAGAGAGATGAGAAAAGGTTGAAGTTGAGGAAGACACATGTGGAGGACAACGAAAGAGGTAGGTAAGAGCTCATGGAAGTTAGGACAACCTCCCACGAGTACCTAAGCACATGACAAACTCGTGTTGATGTGCTGTGATGGCTATCATCAATCATGTAAATGCAAATCGTACGCCACACTCTCTTCCTCTATATGTAGTAGTAGTATATCAGACGACTCACTTTTCCCTTCAACATTCACATTTTCCCTCCCATGTGGGGAGAGCCAGGGGAAGAACAACCCCATCATATCATATCTAATCATAATATTAATAATAATTTAACCCAACTCATAATGGATTCCATTCATTCATCTATGTGTATGTCTATTATTTCGCCTTTCTTCAATCATATATTATTTATTGCTAACTTTACTCTTATACGCACATTGCATCTTTTGGCTACCCTACGAAATTTTAGTTGGGTTGGGTTGGGTAGCGTTGTTGCCTCTCCCAATAAAATCTCCTACTACCAAATGCTAATCATCTTAGTTGGCTTGTTCATTCTCTTTAAAATCAAAGACTTGGTATTAAAAGCCAATGCAGTTAATACGATACGAGACGTTTTGGCGAATACAGTTGTTAAAAGTTGTGCTTGTTTTTAGGTGTACAAAAATTTATTTGGTTACTTGGGTGTGGTACAGGAAGTGGTGAACCGGTGTGTTATGTGGCGTAGTTTGAAGAGGATTTGGTCTAGAATTGCAAGTACAGTCAGAAAAGATGAAAAGGTGGGTGAAAATACTCCCAATAATTTCACCCATGTGGACTGAATCTTTTCCCTACAATCGTGCTGTTCCTCCTTGAAAGCAACCTCTACCCATGAATATTAGCCCTCGCCATCATCCACTTGACGTTCTCAGGGAAAGAGAAAAGAATGGTAATGGATAACTACTATAATAAGAACACAACAAAAAGATCAACCATGCTCCCATTCCCAACCTTTTCCTATACTTGCAACACAAGGTTTTCCAACACAGAAACCAAAACTGGAAGGTAAACCAAAGCCCCTACACATCACAACCACAACCACACTCTCGCTCATTTCCCTTCTCTTACTTCAACATCTTTCATTCAACTCAGCCTCCAACACTTCTAGAAAGTACAAACTTGTCTATTTCATCTCTCTCTCTCTCATGCATCCTAATGCACCAATACAATAAAGAACCACAACTACCATTACCATCCATCCCTATGCTTTTCCACACTATTTTCTTTTGCCTGTTGCAACTAACTTTCCCAAGTAACTATTCTTTTAGGGAAATTAAGCCCACACGAACCCTTATGTTTATAAGACAGTGTTAGCTGCTGTCCACAATAAAATGGTTGTGAAGAGCTTCGGAATTATGTTTTGCCATGTAAGAAACATACCATCGGATGTGCAGTCATGTGCTGGATAGAAAAAACATGACATGTAACATTTTTTTATTGAAATAGAACAAGGTTTAGAAGGATGAGAGGTCGTAACATTCCAATATATAATAATAAGAATCAAACTGAAATGCGTTAAGGTAGGTAGATCCGCCTAATGAAGTCAATTTCGAATAATAAAAGGCTCTCTAACTTCAATTTGATTCCACTGTCACATGTACATTTTTTTAATCCTCAACCTAAACGATTAAATAAGAGATAGCTTGCTCCTCACATAACCTCATCGAGCAGTTGTTGAAGAAGGAATTTGAAACTGGTTTTTTACTTAGCACAGATAAATTGGCTGGTGTGGCTTTAACTTTTATATTAAGGGTAAAGTTTATGAGAAATAAAATATGTTTCCTTTATTTCCAAAAAGGGGTAAGAGATCACATCTTGTCCTGCCTTGCCCATACTTTAATACATTCTACTTTACACCAACCTGAAGGTTACCCATTGTTAATGTCTTTTAACTAGTTATATCATTGATGCAAATATAGTATAAATATATCATCAGATAGGGAGAGGAAAGAGAAAGAGAGAGAGAAAGAGCCAACAGCCACTCTCCTTAACCTGTCTCACCAACTCGCGTCTAGAAGCACCAATTAGGGTCTTCCTTCTCTGTCCTCTCCTCTCTCTCTCTCTCTCTCTCTCTCTCTCTCTCTCTCTGTTGTGTTCTGTCCCCTTTCTTTTGGAGTCAAAAGCCTATAAAACCACACCCCAACTCCCTCTTAAACCGGCTTCTTTGTTGCTGCAAGCCAATCTTAATTCCTACCCTTACTTACATTACATATACATATCATATCATATCTCTAAAGTGACCAAAAAACAGAAATTTCACAACACAATTCAATTCTGAGCTAATTATGGGAAGATCGCCTTGCTGTGAGAAAGCTCACACAAACAAAGGTGCATGGACCAAAGAAGAAGATGACAGACTCATATCTTACATTCGAGCTCACGGCGAGGGCTGCTGGCGGTCACTCCCCAAAGCCGCCGGCCTCCTCCGCTGCGGCAAGAGCTGCCGTCTCCGCTGGATCAACTACCTCCGTCCCGACCTCAAGCGTGGCAACTTCACCGAGGAAGAGGATGAACTCATCATCAAACTCCACAGCCTCCTCGGGAACAAGTAAGCAAACCCATCTCGTATCTCGTATTCTCATCACACGAAAAAAGAAAAAATCTTATCTTTTTATCTAAATCGAAACAAAACAACCACGTTGTTGGTTGGCGTTGTTGGTGCTGTTTTAGGTGGTCTTTGATAGCTGGAAGATTGCCGGGGAGAACGGACAATGAAATAAAGAACTATTGGAACACTCACATAAGAAGGAAGCTTTTGAACAGAGGAATCGACCCTGCAACTCACAGACCTCTCAACGAAGCAGCAGCTTCTTCTGCAACAGTTGTAACAGTTGCAACTGCCAGTAATATATCTTTCGGTAAACAAGAACAAGAGACAAGTTCGAGTAATGGAAGCGTGGTTATAGGGTCCATCTTAGAACGCTGCCCTGACTTGAACCTTGAGTTAACCATTAGTCCTCCTCGCCACCAACAACATCATCATCATCAACAACAACAACAACCTCAGAAGAATCTTTGCTTCGTTTGCAGTTTGGGTTTGCACAACAGCAAGGATTGCAGCTGCAACGTGGCCAACGCCGTCGCTGCCAACAACACCGCTCCTCCTGCTTCTGCCGCCGCTTATGATTTCTTGGGCTTGAAAACCAACGGTGTTTGGGATTGCACCAGCTTGGAAATGAAATGAATCCAAGCCATACCGATTAGTTAGTGTTGCCGGAGAGAACTGAGAGAATGGAATTCATAAGTTTTGAATTTTCTCTCCTTGTTCCTTTCTTCTCTTCTCTGATTTGTGTAATTAATTAATTAATTACTTAATTAGTCGCTGATGCATAATATACAGTTCCAGTACAGTTGAACATCATTCCCCACTTTTCCTTTTCTTGTTACTCTCCTCTGATCTGCAACCGGACCGGTATGGCAGAATATTCATTCAAATCTTCTCAATTTGCAAACTTTTTTTTATTTAACGGAAGTCCATCTTTCCGATTGGAGTGAGTAATGACAGCTCTTTTAATCATATTTTACTGAATATTCAATGGTTTATCTGCATCATCACATCCCAGGTCATATATAGTTAATCTTTTTCTTCCTAATTCTTAATTTTTAATTTGAGTATGTATAATAATTATTCGAGGCTCCACATGGATACACAGAACAATTGCGCCAGCTCCCTCAGATACGGTATTATATATGAATCTTGTGATTTTGGATTGATGCTATGGTGAATAATATTATGTATGCATTCATGCGTCATATATATAGAGTATAGACACCACTGAGGCTGTTGGTGACGACGATCTTTATTTCCCTTTTTCTTGCTCTTTAAATTCTTTATGGAGGCTTTTGGGCTTGTCTTTTATGGAGAAAAATAAAAGGAAAAGGGAGATGATAGATATATCCATCCATGTATACGCAAACAGTGAATGGATAAGCTGGAACTGGAAGAGAACTTTTTTAGACGGAATTAATAGCTCTATTCCACTGCTACCTAATCAAGTTTAAATAAAATAATGCTGTCTACAATTTTTGTTCTTTAATATAATTAATTACCCACATGTTGTGTGGAGAAAACTGAAACATGTGGCTAGTTTGGTAATTGAAAAAGAAAACAAAAAAAGAGTGGCGAAAATCTCAATCTGATATCTACTGAATCAGAGTTACAGCTAGCTAAATACTGATACATATGATATCAGGTACAAACAAGATATGTAAAACGCGTGAATGAAGCAGCAGAGTAGAGTAGAATCCGTAGTACCACATGTTCCTTCTACCAACCTCATTAACATCAAATTATTTAGGCCATGGTCCAACCAACTTCTTAACTTTGGGGTGTGTGTGTGTGTAGATGCCAACATAACATACCTAGTTTTTCCCAGACTTTATTTATTTTACCTTACAGAGAGATCCACCACACACAAACACACTCTGCTCTTCCATATTTGGTGATACGTCTTGGTATCATATTTGCAATCAGATTAGAGAGAAATGAAAGACAGGTAAAACTGTATAATTAATTAGGTACTTAATTGGTTTCGTTAGGTTAATGAAACAAAACACCAGCAATCCTGTGTTAGTTGTTGTATTGGGTAGGCACACTCGTTTTCAGTCCACATCTATATTCATTGTTAGTTATTTAAAGAATGTTTTGTGGTGGTTTTGGGTGATAAAATTGGAGTTGCGTGGTTATGTTTCTAAACTTTATGGTGTTTGCTTGGTGCGAGTATGCTTTCTCAACACTGGCTAGGTAGCTACTAGCCACATTATTGCGTATTGACGATGGATAGATAGATAGATAGATATATATACAAAAAGAGGTTTAGAATAGGTAAATGGCATAAATCACATTAAAAGGTGGGAGCAACTAAAATAAAATTGGCAGTAAATTGATCCTACCAACCATTCAAATTTTATCTGCCCCATTAACTGAGGGTCATGTCATGGGGTCTGTCAGACCATAGACCAATTGGATTCGATTGGCCAGTTCTGGGTGCATTGGATTATTAATGGGGATGTTTTTCTCCAACCTAATAACATTTTCAAGACTGTGACATTCGTGTCTGATACAGAAGAAATAAAAAAAGATTCATTTTTTAGTTACCCCAGTTGATTGAATTTTGTAATTTGTGAGTAAATTAAAAAATTATGCAGGATAAATAGGATTAGATAACAAGGAAGAGAAAAGACAGAGGTGGTGGTGGTAGCTACTTTCCAACCAGATCAGATCCCAAAACCAGTCCTTCCCACATATAATGGGGAGCGTCCCTTTTCAACCATCCCTTTTTCCTTTTTCAAAAGTGTTAGGTAGAGACATTAGAAGCTTCCATCAGATATTTTTTTAATATTTATTTCTTCACTGCTCCCAAGCTAAGGTAGCCTCACAAAAATTATGATCTTGTTTTTGATGAACAGGTAGCGCAGCCAAGAAGTGCCCCGAGATAGGGGACTTTTCTGATTTTAATTTATTGCTTTCTTTCTGTGACCGTGAAATAGCAACTGGGTTGGCCAAAGATTGCAGCTTTCTTATTGTTCCTGCTCTACTACTACTCTACTCTGATCATGATCACGATCATACGTATTGTTAAATTGGTTGAACCTGCACCCACTTCACATGCATGATTTCTAGTGGGTCCATTTTGATTCATCTCTAGATCCTCGCACCATCACCTTGGAGATTACTAAATTATGGACAAGGATGCCTTACATAAGCCATTGTTTGGTGCAAGTACTTTATCCAATTCTGTTCCTTGGATGTGCATGTGTGTAGCATATAGATATGGATCACATGATGTTAATAATTATAATAATAATAATAATAATAATAATCGTAATGTTGATAGTACCTTAACCAACTTGATAAATGGCACCACACATGTGTACACTTTATGGCCATTCCCTGGGGTCCTTTATAGGTAAAACTGGGCCTTGCTGTATGTCAATTATTGCTTCATCGTTTCTTCTCTTTTTCTTTCCCACTTCCTATACTAATTCTTTTTTTGCTAATTTTAGCCTACCAGATTTTATATTTTTTTTCACTTTGCTTTCCACATGTTCTCATCATTTACCAGGATAGATGAACAGCAACCATGTTGGAGAAACTGTATTTCTTGACCAATATAAAGTAATAAAATTAAGTCCTGTTATTTGGGACCTAGTCAAGCATTGATCTTTCGTTGAATGTTAAGAAAACCAGAAGGGTTGAATTGTTGGTGTACTTTGTTTCTATTTTAACTGCTCCTTTTCTCACCCACTTGCATATGCAGTTTCTATGTAATCAGACAAAAGTCATAACTATTATCTTGGACATAGAAATGTCCTACTGATAAAATCATTCTCTTAAAGCTGAGAAGGAAAAAAAAACATTTATTCTTTTTAACTTTAATAACTTAAAACATTATCCACTTTCTCTTCATAATCTGTCTTTCATCTATAAAACTGCAGGTCCAAATAAAGTGTAAGCAACAAACAAACACTCCAAGACATATCTAGCTTTGAAAAACTTACATGTTCGCAGAACGATGGTATAAATTTTCTAAAACCTTCACCGATGAGTTACATATAATCTATGAAGAAACCAGGCAATAATCTTTAACTTTTACAACGTTAGATATTTGTGTTCTGTATATCATAATAATAATAATAATATTTAAAAGTTACATCTATTTTTTTGTCCTAAATTATTATAAAATGGTATTTCATTGATAAACTAAGTTATAACGTGTATTTAGTCTATGTATTTTATTAAATTTTTATAGAACATCTTATCTAACAAACGAAATTAAATATTTTTCATGTTATAAAATCAATTTTATAATAAATTATAATATAACATCTAACGTGTTAATTTGTTGGGGATGTGTTTTACACGTTATTTGCATAGACGAAAAAAATTTATAACTTAACTTATATATGAAATATAATTTTTTTTATAATAGTTGGAGAAAGGAAAACATATTTAATTCAATGTTTAATGATTAGATAATGTATTTTAGAATCAAACGTATCTTACAAAGTGTCATTCTATTATTAAGTAAACTTTTTATTATCTAAACTTTTTATTATTTCTTACTCATCTTCTAAGTTTCTTTCTTTTTTTTGGTTATCGAGTGATGGAGTGAAGATTCTAAAACATTCAAAAAGACTATTTTGTCAAAGATTCTGATCAAATTCAGATTAATGTTAAGAAAAAATGAAGTCAAACGATTAAAACAATATTTATAATATATTTTGTTGATCATGAGTCCTTATTTGAATTAGCCATAATTACGAGTCCATTAGCTTAAATGTTAGTTTACTTGTGAGTATTTCTACTTGTTTCTTAGTTAAGCTATTCAATATGAGAGTATCTCCAACAAACACAAAGAAGTACTGGTAAGTAGTATCCTAGCTCATTGAGCAACTTAGTTATCAAAGAAGCGCAATCGATGTCAGTATTTAATACCTGCTAGTGATAATTGAATGTAAAACAATCATTAATATCTAGTAAATGATCCATCCTTATTTATAGAATACCTTGTAATCGGTTTATCAATTATATTATCTATAAGTCATCTCGACAGACACATTCTTATATTTAAATATCGTATTTAGTAAGACTAAGGGTGTAAAATATGTATAAAAATTAAATAGCAAAATTCATGAAATGGTAATAAATGAATAATAAAAGTTATAATTAAACCTAAATTAGATAAGATTGGGAATAAGACGTGTATTTGTGTTGTGGGGGGAAAAGTGTTGGAGAACATGGTCCTAGAAATTGAGGCATGGGCAGGGTAGGTATGAAGTCCTAAAAGTAGGAACACTTTCCTATCAAAATTACATAAAGAAGCAGGAAGGACATGAATGTGTGAGTTTGGCATGTATAAGTGGGAGGTATGGTTTGCTAAAATTAGGGTTGCCATTCACCACCTTTCACTCAAATTAAGATTAGTTTTTTTTTCAGGCATGGACTCAAGACATGGAACTAATTATGTCGTCAATGATTTTGACTTAATCACTTAAAAGCATTTTTTTTTAGTTTATCTTTCAGATAATAAGTTTTTTTCTCTCAAGAGACACGTGTAATTTCGCTAAACTTCTCCAGACATAATTGTAAGAAAATAAAAAAATAGATATGTTCTTCTTTTTTTTAAATGAAAACTTATAAAAGTTAAAGATTAAATTTTCGAAAAACTTATATAAGATAAAGGTTAAACTATTTTGATCTAAATACATTTAGAAGTTAGTAATAACATAGAGATATTATAATCCCATATAAAAAGTAGCATTATTGAATGGAATAACCTACCTATGGTCTGGGCCCTCAACATTACCAACTCGAGTATGTTTTGGGGCGGTAGTTGGTAGCCGTCCGACGTAGGCACATGTGCGCTGCTGCGGCGGTGGGTCCTCCCCCAAACCACCGTCAATCAGCGGTGGGTCCCATCAAACCCTAATATCACTTATAGTGATTAGTCAACATACGCCTCAACCCAATTCCACATAATTACAACTTTCCCATCACATGCCCTCTTGTCTGATATTTCATTTCAACATTTTCTCTAATCTAATCAGACATTGTTTAAGCAAAATCTTCCCATTAATTCCTCACTTTAATCCTTAATTCTTCTCTCCAATCTCCACCAGACAAACCGGTGCATCATGATGGAACACTCGTAGAAATATCCATCGATTCGATGATGTTATCAGATACAAAAAAAAAAACAGAGAGGATTAACTATATAAAGCGCATCACAATCATATTAGCTCAGCTTATGTTTATACGATGAAATCCGAGGTGGTGGTTTAAAAGTTAATATTTTCTTAAACTTTTAGGTAAACAGATACCAAGAATCCAAATCCAATCTTAATTATTATGAATTGCATCAAAGTTTCGTTCTTTCATAGTCACCAGTCAGAAGCAACAATAATAATTAGTAAACGACAATCCGCGGTCCTCCTGATAATTTCTTTTTTCAAGATTTGACAGTATTCGAGTGAGTTGGGTCCGTGAGGACTAATGACTTCATCGATCATCGAATCTCTATATCCGATTGCACATATCATAGTAATAGAAGACAAAATGTGCAGTGTAAAATAGCCATAAATGATGTTAATTTGCAGGTATAATCCTGATTTTGTGAGTTGATTCGGATAAGATAAGCAGAACCGAGAGGAGTTGAATCAGGCAATGATTTTGGCGGTGCATGAAGAGAAGAAGCAATTGCTATCTTGTTTTAATTTTGAAGACATGCATGGGACAGAGGCATTACTAGGAGCAGGAGGGTGAGAGACCTAATACCCTATACCCTACTACCCTACAAGTCTAGATAGAATTGGATCTCTCTGGTTCAGCTTGTGGCACTTGCTGGTTGGTACCATTTTTTTTTTTCAATAAATAATAATAGTTCTACTATACTGCATTGGTTTTATCTTGTTTTACTGAAGAAAGAAATGAAGAGTGTCCAACATTTCTGATGCAATGAAGTGAAGCTGCCACACCTGGAATCTGATCAGGAACAGAAAGGAACATCCCAACCCTTCTCCTGCTTCTTCAGTCACAGATAATAAATGCAAGAGAAAGGTGCAGTTTGAAAGAGTCTTATAAGCATGAGATGAGATGCATGTTTTTGTGTTGTTTGAAATAGTTTGGTATGTGAGGGTTGAAAAAGAGATGGATGGTTATTAATTTGGGGTGAGTGATGTGTGTGTTTAATGGTTGGCTGGTAGAGAGTGAGATGTAATAATAATAAAAATAATAAGAAGAAGAAGGAGACGGTTGGAAAAATAAAAGGTTGTGTTGTGTTGTTAAAAGTGAATATGCCTTTATTGCAAAGGAGTGAGGGTTATTGATTAGTGGTTGGTTAGGTCTTGGGGTGGAGCAGGTGTTTTAATTGGTTTGGGCCATGGGTGGGCCATGGATGGGCCTTAGGGTACCAAACCCTGAAAAGGACGGAAAGAGAGAGAGAGAGATGCAGGAGGAGATAGCACCGTGCGCAAAATAGCAAAAATGTAGCGGGTAGGAAAAGTTCACGAAGTTTGGTGAGATGTCTATGATTAAATAATGAGATAGGCACATGAAGAAGCAGCACAAAAATCCATATCATAAATAAATAAATAAATAAAAAGATATTATTGCACTGTGTGTGGTGTGGATGATGACCATGGATTGATGGATGGGCATGTTGTTAGGTAGTGGTTGCTTGGATTTAGGTGATGATGATCATTATTATTTTTATTATTATTATTATTATGGAAAGTCATGTATCTCATGCCCATGTACATACATCCAGTCTTTTCTGAGTCAACCATCTATCCCTTTCGGAAACTCATCTCTTTTATTTATTTATTTATTTTAATAAACTGAAATTATTTTCTTCTATGCTCTGTTTCTTTGTAAACCCAAAGTCAGTGTGTTATGTTATCTCTCTTTTTTATCAAAACTCTTCCACTTGTTCACTTGTTTCATGTCTTGCCAACACTGCAAGTGGTCCTTTGACATTACACATAAAAACTCCCTTTGCCCTTTTCCTGCTCAACCAACGTTTCCACAAAACAACTTCTGCATTTCCATTACAGCCACTGAGGAACATAAATTCTCCTACAGACACATCTAATAATTCTACGTCGTTTAAGAATCAAACAAAACCTGCAGTGTCACTGTTTACTGTTAAACGTGCTTTTTGTGCATTTAGTATAGTCCATGATATATGTTTACTTATTATTGTTAATAGCTCGTATGATTTTATTACTGTGAGCTTATCTTATTTTGTTTGTTTGTTTGATTTGTAACTGTGTATGATAATTGTGCAGTGACGCTTGAATCGGAGCGATCTACGTTAGAACACCTCGTAAAAGTGAAATAAAATCGTCGCTTATATATTATAAATTAATTTTATCTTTAATTATAATTTTTAATTATTTATATTAAAGATTAATTTTATAAACCGTAACAGCAGCCATATACGAGATTTTTAAAGTTAGTCTTTTGAAAACATGTATACATGTAGATATATTCGTGTATGCATGTATATATTCAAATTGAGTATATGTGTAATTATATGAATGTTAGAGTTATTATATATACCTTGTGATTGGGGTGAAGCTTTAGAATGTTATTCATTTTATTAAAAAAATTGAAATATTTTATGGTAGAATATATTGTATTGTATACTTTTTTTGAAAACAATTTTAAATAATAAGATTACATAGAAGTAATATGATAATTTAAAATATATGAATTTATAAATTTTCTCTTTTAAATTCTTGCCTTTTCTCTCTGTGTTATCTGTTTGACTTAATTTATTTGAGATGTTGTTAGATTGACTTTAGTTATGACATCTTAACGTCTTCTTTTATATGGATGTCGAAAAATGTATTTTCTCCATTAAATTTGATTACAGTTTGTTTTTCAATTACATTTGCCAATGTTATCTTTTTATACATACTACTATATTATTTTTTAATGAACATTAATTTATGGTTTTTTATCAATATTAAAAATACTTACATGAAACATAATTTTTATTAATATATATAATTTTTAATTAATTTCACCATGACTATTTTCGACCAAAGTCTATCTAAAAATATATGTTAAAGTAAGTTTATAACATATGTTCTTAGCAATTTCATTCAGCAACATTAACATTAACATTTCTTCATAACTATGAATGAACAAATTTTATTGAGTAAAATGAAATTTAATTTCTAATTGTAGTTGTTAGGATTATTTGTTGATTGATACATGATAAATAGCCTTATTCTTTTATTAATATTTACTAATTTTTTAAAAACAATCTTACTTAGATTTTGTTCCTGTCAGATCCAATAGATATATTAAAGACTAAAATCCAATAAGTTCTTTTAAACCTTTTATTATGAAACAATTCAACTTATATTTTAGGATCATCTTTATAACTAAATTGAAGTAGTTTGGTGTTATGGGTTATTGTTTATTATTATATTATTATTATTATACTTTTTAATTAAATATTATTTCAAAAACAGAAACATAAACTCACTGTTAATATTGAATTTATAAATATAACTATTATTTCGAATGAATTATCTTTCACATTCTCTAATAAACACTACTATACTTTAATTTTAACTCTCTTATCAACTTAAAGTTTACGGTCAAGTTTCAAGTAAGATAGATTATATTTATATATTAATTTTGAATTAATTTAGAGGATTTATTTATGTTAAAGTGTTATAGAAAGTGATGGATACCTGGAGTGGAGTAGATGATGAAGAGGAAGAAAAGGAAGCATGGATTTTGCAAAAATCCTTGCCAAACATCGACAGCCTAAACTCCAAACATTTCCAAATCAAAGCAATCTTACAAAAAAGCTTAGGCCGAAATGAATTGGTTTTTTGACATGCCATTGCCATCACATGGCGCTGGGCCCTTAAAAACTAAAAAATCCGACGCATAATGCAACTAACTTACAATAATCTATCTTAAATTTGATGCTGACATTTTAAACGGTTAGCTCCAATTATTGGATTTTCTTTTCTCAGTTTCCAAGCGTTTCTTGACGAGAGAGTTGTTTCAATTTGCTGAAGAGGATAACTAACTTTACACTGTCTTATCTGAATTCCCAAAAGCACTTTTCCAAAAGCTTCAGAAGCAAGATAAATTTAAGATGTGTGTAAAATGTGATACTGCTTCCTGAACGCAACAACCAACACCAACAAATAAAATATTGAGCTAGAGTTTCTACCAACTACCACAATCATCAATCAAGTTCATATCATTACAATGCAATACAACCACAGTTTACATGTCCATGTCACGTGCCTTTTCGGTGCTTTTGTCAAAACATTTACTTTTTTTTCAAATCCTCCATCAACTTTGTAAGTTAGTTGCATTATGTTATTATTCGAGATTTTCAAAGAAAAATTCTGATTTGAACGTCGAAATATCTTCTGCAGATTATTTATCTCAAACCGATTAAAGAGAACAGACGTTCGTTCAGAATAGTTGATCAGGAGTCCTCCTCATCTCAATTTAACATAAACATAACATATTAGTAAAAATTATAAATTCAAATTCATTATCTTAACTTTAAAGATTAGACATAATGATTTCTTATAACGTTTAATTCAATAGGTATTGTTTTTTTCCGATGAATCTGCTTCACGACAGAGACACATGTTGCACCTTAAAACAAAACCAGTGTCAACAGCGTGGAAGCTACTCAGAGTTACACGGCCCAACCCAACAAACGATACAGCCATGGGATTTTACCCTTTTTGCTGTTTGCACCCCTAGAGATTTTTTAGTTATGATTGGGCCTGATGGAGGTTGTGTGGACTACGATGAAGAAATACTAGAAGTGAATGAAATTGATGGATGGGAAAAGGAAAGTGAAAGACGTTGATACATGTTTTAGAAATATATGATAAATTAATAAAGGCATTGACCGAATCAAAATCTTCAAACTTCATGACAACTTGCCACGTAGTCAATAAAGTAGTGATAAAGCCACAAAAAGACTATGAACTCTCGGACATATAATATATTTAAAGTATTAGAAATAGAATAATAATAATAATAATAATAATAGGTTGTGACCATTTGGATAAACTAGATATTAAACATGTCGTATATTCATTAAATTGACGAGAGACTATAAATAGAAACCCTCAAGGTGGAATATCCGTAGTTCATAGTCATTGTCCCGTAATTCTAGTTAATTGAGTTAATTTATAATGGTTTGAATTATTATATTATAAAGTAGAAAAAGTTGTATTCAGCGTATTAATTATAATTCTTTCACTAATGATAAGCAGTTTTTGACTAAGATATGAATTTCCATGAATCAAGATACTACTCATAGTATTATTTTAATGTTCTTTCACACTAAGAAATTTAACTTGAATAGTATAGTGATATAAACGTAAATAAATTCTTATAGTAAGGGATTGGTTACTTAATCGTGTTCGTTTAAATGTCTAATTTTAAAAACAAAAATTATAGGGTACAGAACAGAGTAAAGGTAATAGTAGAACAGAAGATTTCATTGAGCACAGTGAATGATTGTTTTACGAGCTTTCACTGAATTTTGTTGATTTTTTAACACATTTTTTCTGAAATTGAGCACAATAATTATACAAGTACATGTAACCGTTTGACTATGAAAAGGAAAAAGAAAAAAGAATTTGTGACGAAGATAGACATGCAGTGGATTGATTTATAAGGAGTTATAATCTAATATTTAAGTTTGCAGATTTACGTAATCAATTACAACACAACAAGTGCAGTGTAATTTATGACAGTAAAGTCAACTTGTTATTGGAGATTTGAATGGAGACTGGTGTGTTTAGATTTAGTCTGATGTGGCAAGATAAAATCCGAATGACCTAACATTTTGAATGTAAAACATGTGATTCACAATTCAGAACATTATTAAATTGATGAATAATGGTGGGTTTAAGACATGGACGTTACCTAAGCATGTTGCTTGGTGGCTTCTTCAACATCAATCAATTAATATAAACGTGGATCAGGCTTTATAAGATCATCACAAAGACATTGTGGCCTCAAACCAAATTTCTTGAAACCTACTTATTTGTCTCACTCGCCAAGAACATATGTAACCCTGCAACGTTGTATTCAGTACAGTTTTCACTTCCTTAAAAAAGGAATTTTGTTTCGGTATGTTATATACCAATAAGTGTAAATCTTGTATGAAAAATAAAAAATCATAAGAGTAGAATAAAGAGTGTTCTCACAAGATCAAGTGTAATCTATAAAAATGTCTTATCTTCACAATTCTACACTATCAATCCTCCAAACCTCATGTTTCGAAAATATCTATAGATGACTCTCCAAAACTCAAGTCAATACTAAGTTAAAGTCGAATATCAATTAATGTAACAAGTGAATAGTAAATCATTATTAATGTTATTTATAGTGTTTATCTCATTGACCATGAACACATTCGAATGGACCACAACTTAACTTATTGGCTTATTAGCCCATTGACCTTGAAATCCAATGGCCAAATTAACGGTTAAGCGAGACTCATCTTTGGCTGAATCAGCCCACGTTGCACTCTTAATAGATTACAGGAGATATGAGCACACAGTGTCCGGTCTCCAACATCCAGTTCCCAGTATCTCGTCTTAATTACATTTAAGTTATAGACTTCGATTAACCGGACCAATAAATCTCTAGCCACATACATTACAAGAAACACTTTTAATGATGATTTTAGTATTTTGATCATGTTGGGTTATTTTGTGTTGATTATTTTCTTTTATTTCTATATTGTGTTTTTTTTAGTTTTAGAATGGTTAAGTTGATATGAAAAATTTCACATAATTTAAGATAAAATAGAAATAGAAATAGTGTTATAATGGACTATGAATTTTTTAGTGTTATTTTTTTTGTCTATTTAAAGAAAAATTATCATATTTAATTTGACTAAAGTCAAAATGAGTTTGTGAATCATGTGTATGGGTTTAGTCATGTCTTGAGTTGTTTATTTAAATTTCATATTCATACGTTGGGATGATAGGATATTGTCTAAGATCTTTTAAGAACAATTATTTAATAAAAAACAACTTGACTTATTTATGGTCTTGCTAAGCTAAATTCTCAGATAAATATTTCTTTTTTCTTGTTAATGAGCAAACGACACTTCTAGTGATACAAAATGAAGGCATTCAATACTATTATCTACATCTACCATGTTATGATAATTTCTAATCTCATTTTAGGTCATTTTATATTTTATTATTTTTAATGTCTTTGTACGTTCACTTTATCATCACAATTAATTAATAAAACGATAGTTTCAATCATAGAAGGCATTGCTAATGCTTAAGAAGGTAATTAAATTTTCATTACTTTATAATAATTTTTGTATAGCGTGGCTTGATCCTTCGCTCATAGAAACCTTTCGTTTCTGCTAAAAGCATTTCGATGCTTGAACTATTGTTTTATTCTTTGATGTTTCTAAAGTGCTTCTTTTATAAGTTTCTTATTATAAATAAACTAATGACTTTTAATCCCTTGTTATGATTGTTCAAACTGCGTTAAAAAAGAGCTCCAAGTATTACTTATTTACTAATTAATATATCTATTAGATACGCTAAAATTAAATGTTTCATCAGAAAGAGACTAAAATTCAAGAGCTTATTTATAACGAAAATTTTGCAAAGGAAACACTTATACACCATGAAACTTTTTGAAAAAAGTGATTATAAAACTCTAAGAAATTTATTATATATTACAAGTTATGATCACATAACAGTACTTTTTACGTTGTCAATATATTTATAACAATAACAGAAGTAAATTAATTGTTCAAGATGAAAGTTAATTTTTAGTTTATTCCATGTGCTTGAGAGCAGAAAAAAAAATGTTGTGGATGATATGATAGTAATGGATTTTTTGGGTGTGGGCAATGAATGGACTTGAGTGGTAAGCCCACAAACACGGTATGATCCAACAACCGCATTACGTTTTGGAGTTAATCAGAGCACACTCGAGTAGTAGAGATGATGGTCAACAACATTTAGTTTACTAGAGGCCCATATTTTCATCAAACCAATCATTTATTACCATTTCCTCCAACGTCTCACCATTGTGCTTCCCTCTTTATCTATCTCTCCCTCCACCAACATCTTCATGGCTTGCCTAGTATAAATTTAGACCCAACCTCATCTATTATAAATAAAGTTGTACCGTATGGTCATACCGACATATAGAATAATCGATTGGATAAGACTACGACAAAGGACGACCAGTTCAAATAAATTGCGATTAACATTATTAAACATCATTTAATTAAGATTATTAATAAACACTATTTATTAGCTGATCGCACGATCACGGGGATAAAACACCGAAAGGTCAGATGTCTCTCAACAGTAAGAACTTATAAAGATTGCTTCTAATCAAAATTACTAGTAAGAATTACTTAGTGAAAAAAATGGGTCGTGATTAGGATTGCACTAATCAAAAACCTATCTCAAAACTTATAAATCAAATGTAAGAAAATAGATGAATTACGAATTTAAAAAATTTATTGTGACCCCAATCGGATTGATTACTAACTTAAGCATTAGAGTGTTTTTGACAGATACACACGAACGGTTTATAACATGAACAAGAAAGAATTTTAACTAAGTGCATGGAGAATAACCTAAGCTAACCTAATGACAAGTGTGAAAGAACATTTTGCGGAGATCCTCCACCTTATACACGAAACAAAAATCAATTTAAAATATATAAACGAGTACAAAGCTCATTTTTATATAAGCCAATTTTATAAAATTGAATTAAATTTAAAATCCACTAATATCATAGTCATGAGTTAGAATCTATCATAACAAATTTATTAGATATATTGTTCTATCTTATAATCATTTATTAATATTTAGTCTTACATTTTATTTATATATATATATATATATATATATATATATATATAAATAAGTAAAGATAAATATTGTAATATATATAAGTGAAGATAAATATTATTTTATAAGTAGGTTTTGTAAATTTTAATTCATACGTAAAATGGGTTAGATGATAAGAGGAGGGCCTGTTGAATATTTCAGGTTTACTTTAAGATTATTACTTTAGAAATGTAATATTTGACAAATAATCACATTGACCACCTTCTTCTGGTGGTACACTCGTAATTCAAACTTTTCTTCCTCCGACCATATGGTCGTACATGCACTAAAATTTACAAGACACTAACAAAGTTCAGAAAATACTGTTTCTTCCATGCCCCCTTCGGTTTTATCCTTGTTTTTTCTATTCGACATTTCTGGCAGTACAATGCACGATATCATTACTCTTAAAGTTTCTGTTAAAATGATAAAAAAATATGTTCTTGAGCTTTAAGTCGTACGTGTTCTAATGATAGTAAGAGGAGGTAGAACTGGGTTCTACTATAGTTTGTCGAGGCAGCTTATAAGAAGAAATGATAACATAGTTTGCCGAAAGCTTTGTCGTTGTGAAATGGATACGTTATCTTGGTGATATCAGAAAGTCGAAAGCAATCGTCATCATGAATATGGACCTACTTGTTGTATAAAGCGATTAGCAGTGTTAGGATGAAGAAAACAGCCATCAATCTACCAAAAAATATCAAAATGTTCAATTGCTTGAAACCAATAGCAAAAGAAAGCTACATATAAGCAGCACCTATATAAGTATATATATTATTAATTTGTATAGTGGCAGTTTGCTATCTCGTCATAAGAGGCATTGATTGCAAGCTGAAATTGAGCCTGCCCAATACCATAACTTTCATGAAAATGTTATACCATAACTATCAATGGAAACGTGTAGTACGATAGTTGACTGTATGTAGGCACAGTCTTTTCCTATAAAACCCCATTCAGTTTCATCATTTAGAAACATCCCTTCCCTTTCATTCACCTTGCTTCTTACTTTTCAATACCTCACTCCTACTCTCACTGTTACCTGCATTTAGCTCACACCCATGTTGCAAAGAAGTAGAACTCTTCCCAGCAGAATGCACCAAGGAATTGTAGGAACTATGCACTCTCCTTCTTTTGTATATGTATTCATTTACTATTATTTACGTTCAGTCGTTGATTGATGCTCACTGTTTAATACAGATAGAAGAGAGGCAAGATGTGAAGCACTACTTACAAAATACTCAAACGGAGACTGTTGCTATGAATATTCAGCCTAACTATTCCAAATGCTTAGATGATGATGGTCGTTTGAAGAGAACAGGTTCACCATACTTTAACTTGATATAAAATCTATATGCTGTTGTAGTTCTACAGTTTTCGACCATATTTTATATATGTCCCTATTCATTAACTATACTGTTAATTTTTAGTATATACATTTATATTTAAATGAATTCTGTATTAACCTTCCGAAAATGGTTGTTGGGAAGTAAAACTTGTCTTGTCTCTTAAGCGAAACTACGTAAAACAGTAGCAATAGGCAATCCTGGAGGAAGCAGTATGTGGAAGTGAGAAAGAATGTTGTGCCTGTGATTGCAGGAACATTTTGGACGGCAACTGCTCATATCATCACTGCTGTGATAGGGTCTGGAGTTCTTTCTCTTGCATGGGCAGTAGCTCAGCTTGGTTGGGTTGCTGGACCTGTTGTCATGCTTCTCTTTGCTTTGGTCAATCTCTACACTTCCACCCTACTAACACAGTGTTATAGGACGGGTGACTCTGTTACTGGACAGAGAAATTACACCTACATGGAGGCAGTAAAGTCCATCTTGGGTAAGAGGATTAAGAACATTCCATTACTATATATCTATGTAACCAAAAGAAACCAATGTGTTGCTAATGGAACTATCATACCATACCACTTTGTTTGGGTTTCAGGAGGAAAAAAGGTCAAGTTATGTGGCCTGATTCAATATGTCAATCTGTTTGGAATTGCAATAGGGTATACCATTGCTGCCTCTGTCAGTATGATGTGAGTTCAATTCAAACATTAGTGACTTTAGTTATATATTCTCTCTTTCTCTATAAGTAAACTATGAACTTGATTAAACTAGTGATGTTTCCCTCCCCTTAAAAGTTGACCTTTTTTTGATTAACTCAGGGCCATAAAAAGGTCGAATTGCTACCATAACAGTCATGGAAAAGATCCCTGTCACATGTCAAGCAATGGGTATATGATAACATTTGGAATAGCAGAAGTGATTTTTTCCCAAATCCCAGACTTTGATCAGGTGTGGTGGCTATCCATAGTCGCGGCCATTATGTCCTTCACGTATTCTTCAGTTGGATTGAGTCTTGGCGTGGCGAAAGTGGCAGGTGCAAGCAGATTTATCTTTTATGTCAGCGTGGAACCATTGTTTCCTGGTCTGTGCAACTTCTAAGTTTGTTTTTCATGTTGTAGAAAACAAAACTTTTAAAGGAAGCATGCTGGGAATTAGCATTGGCACAGTGACACAAGCTGGAACAGTAACTGGCACGCAGAAAATATGGAGAAGTTTACAAGCTCTGGGAGCAATGGCCTTTGCATACTCTTTTTCCATTATCCTGATCGAAATTCAGGTAACTCAGATATGGCCTATGTCGATCATACGTATTCTGCACATAATTAACAATACTACATGAGAAATTAAGAAAGCATCTGGCTTTGATGAAGGACACCATAAAATCTCCTCCTGCAGAGCACAAGACCATGAGAAAAGCCACAGCGTTGAGCATCGCAGTTACCACAGTGTTCTATTTACTCTGTGGATGCATGGGGTATGCAGCTTTCGGAGACAATGCACCTGGAAATCTCTTAACTGGTTTTGGGTTTTATGACCCTTATTGGCTTCTGGACATTGCCAACATTGCAATTGTTGTGCACCTAGTTGGGGCATACCAGGTATTATCTGTTGTGAATTGTAGATACTTGAGAAAATTGAACAGAGCTTCAAACCTCTTTCTGAACTGTATATATTATTCCAGGTTTTTTCCCAGCCCTTATTTGCATTTGTGGAGAAATGGAGTGCACGTAAATGGCCAAAGAGTTGTTTTGTGACGGCAGAATATGACATAGCGGTTCCCTTCTATGGGGTGTACCAACTCAACTTCTTCCGCTTAGTATGGAGAAGCATTTTTGTGTTGTTGACGACCCTCGTAGCCATGCTCATGCCCTTTTTCAATGACGTGGTTGGAATGCTTGGAGCTTTTGGGTTCTGGCCATTAACAGTTTACTTCCCTATCGACATGTATATTTCGCAAAAGAAGATTGAACGGTGGACAAGTCGATGGATAGGACTTCAGCTACTTAGCGTTAGTTGCCTCATGATTTCATTAGTATCTGCCATTGGTTCCATGGCCGGGGTGGTTTTGGACCTCAAGACTTACAAGCCATTTAGAACTAGCTATTAAGTGAAAACCAGTTCTTCACAAATACCAGTGTTTAAGCAGATGACTAGTCAAAAGTTAGTTTGTGCAGTTAAAGTAAATACGCTCCATGTCTGCTGCTGTTGGAGCAGCTTGATTTCAGAACGAAAATTATATAATTGGACTTTGGACATAACATGCCTCAGATTTGGAGTTATATATACGTCTGTGTAAGTGTTACTTTGAAGTCAAAAGGAATAAGAAGCCTTTGAACCTTTTATTTCTTTAGTCATATTATCTTCTTCACAGTCGCTAGTGCCATTTATTTCTTCAGCTATGTTACATTTCTCTACTCAAGGGAAAAGAATAAATGGAATTCATTATCGCAAATTTGGTGCGTAACCAGTTGGACTTCTATAAATAAAAAAACACAACCCTGCATGGAAAAAAGAGAGGAACAAACAAAGTTCCTTTTCCCGAACATCTACATTAAAACCATAAATACTAACCACTATCAAGATTGATTAAAATAAAAAATCCATGAACAAACAGACAAACTACTCTATATAAAGGGTGTCCTAATTCTTTTGCTGTCATAACATAACTCATTTCTTAGCCTTGAGTTTGGCAGAATTTGCTTCAGCAGCAGCTTTGGCCAGTGTTGTTGGCTTGATCACACTCTTAGGGTTGAGTGCCTTCCTAAGTTTGAACACTGCCCAAGCTGTCCCAATTGCATGCCCTGCGGCGTCAAGACCTTCATTAGCAACCTGGGCCGCTTGCTCTCCATACCTAACACAACCAAAAAGGCAATGGAAAGAAAAAAAAACCATGTCAATCGTTAAACAAACCATTGGTTTGATAAAAAAAAGGTAAGATTTCATGCAAAGGTCTTAATCTCAATAAGCCAGGCAAGTATGTTGGCAATGATAAGAAAACTTTTGAAGAAATGAACTTACTTATGTGAAACGAGTTCGGTGGTCACGGATGACGAAGTGGACATAACATTCCTCCCAGCTACTTCTACAGCATCCAGCACCTTATCTGCACATCACACAGCCAAAAAAATATATAAATAAAAAAAAATCCTTCCTTCCATTGACACAGAATCAAAAAGACTATACTAAACCCCCAAAACAGCTATGATAAATTAATATAACTTACTGAATCCATCCATGGTAGCAAGGACGATTTCTCCAGGAAGAAGACTGAAGAACTTCTTTCCAGGTTTGGAGTTGACTACAGAGCTTGTGAAGAATCCAGACACCTTGACAACCCCAGAGAGGACACCAGTGGCTACTTTCTCTGACATCTTGGTCAACTTCTTGACCCTTTTCATATTCTCCAATGCCTGAGGACTCATCTGGGAGTGGGAACCAGGCTCCAATCTCTTCTTCATGAAATCATTCCCCCACTTCAACCTCTCCACAGTAACATCCCCAGCCCACAAAATCCCCCTAATAACATGCCCCGACCCCGCAGCAATCCACCTCGCAAAACTCCCACTGTAATCCTCCACGTTTGGTGCCAACGTTGTCCAATAAGCACCAGAACGCTCCTCGATCACTTCCCTCTTCTCCTCTGATTTTAATTCTTCGGGTGATGTCTCTGTCGACACGGAACCATCCAACACCTCCCATCCACTCACACCCTTCACTTTCTCCTTCGACAGAAAGCTATACTTCTCCAGAACCCCGTCCAGTTCCTTCAGCACCCTCTCTTGCCCCTTCGCCGCCACCGTCAACCCATAATTCAACACCTCAAATCCGTTCTCCGCCTGTTTCTGTGGAACTTGCAGCGTGAAGAAGTAGTGCGACTGGTCCAGCTTCACCGCCGCCACGTCCTTGGCCAACGGCCACTGAACCTTGTCTCCGACGCGAGCGAGAACAGCCACCACTTTGTCCCCTTCTCCGAGGCTGGATATGGTGAGATCCCCTGAAGCGAGGTGCACGCTTGAATCCTTTTCTATGAGATGCAGAATCGCACCCGGAACCGTGACGAGAACGTTTTCCATGGCTTGTGTCGCGTTCGGCTCTTCCGCAATGAGATTTTCTGTTGTTTCTACTGTAGGATAAATGGAAGAAGAAGATGACGATGAATGGTGGGAAAAGGGAGAAGCAGCTTCTGGATTTGTCAAATCAACTTGTGGGTAGAATGAATTTTGTTGAGACATGGCTTGTAAGTGAAGAAGAACTATGGAGGATGGAAGACAAATATGATATATATACCTACCGTTACTTCGTTGGATAGATTAAGATGAAGTCGAACATTAAAAAACATAAACAAAACCGACATGCCACGGAAAAGGAAACACGTGACGTGGTTGTGGGAATTACGTGTAACAACCGCGGTGTCAAGCAATTATACTTACTTTCTGTTTAAGAAATCAAGAATGAACTGCGAACAATCCAGATTCCATACGGGCCAATCCCTTTAACTGGACCTGTGACGTTCCATGGCCCAATTGGCTCAAGAGTGTTTTCCCTACACTACTCCGTATTTCTTTCTACACTCCCACATTTTTTTCAAAATTATTTCTTATATTTCAAAAAATCCTATATCTCACTTTTTTTCTTCAACAAATTTTAAAATTTATTGAAGAAAAAAAAATTTCAATAAATTTTAAAATCGGTTGAAGAATTTTTCGAAAATTTTAATGAATTTCAAAATTGATTGAGAAAAAGTATTTTTAAAATATGGAAATGTAAGGAGAAATGTGAAGAAATACAGAAAGAAACACTCTTGTCTCACTCTAATTAGCGACAATAAAAGAAAAAAATGAATAAAGATACATTGTACTTTTCTACTTAATATTACTTTAAATATAAATTATATAAATTTCATAATTCTATAATTTATTAGAATTTATATTTTTTATTGATAATTTGTTTACTCATCTATCTCTCTTAATTACGTAACGAGTGCTATTCACATTGAAGGTTCATCTTAAAATAAAATCGATTAATACGCAATAAATAAGATAATGATAAAAATAAAGATTTTAAATCACATCTACTCATCATTCACCCACCAATAGAAGACTTGTTTTAATACATCTACAAATCTTACATAATTTAAGAATTAAAGTCAACCTCCTCTTTTAATAGCCATGATTAGTTTTAAGAACAAAATTTTAATGAGATTGAATTCCAATTCAAAGAAGACGAATTTGACTAATTTATGCTAAATATTGGTGCGTAGGTAAGGAATAAAGGTTGTTGGTCAAAAGGCAATGGCTCTTTAATCAATCCATTGTCCCTTAACACATAAGGTACTCCATCCCCTCATTTCGGGCATAAACTTATTTCAAAATAAAATATATATATTTTTTGCATTTCTTTTATCTGTATATTACACCTATTTCTATGTAAAATTCTGAAATAGTATATCTTAAAGCATAAAATAATGTTGTTATATAAGGTTTAGTATCTAGTTACTTCGAATTTATTTCGATAACATCTTTACTTTTATTTTGATTTTAAAAGATGTTATTGCGTTTTTTTCTTTCACATGCATAACTTCAATCAAGGATATTAAATGCAACTTTGACTACTACCACATGTAGCTGTTTTTTTTTTTGGTCTTTCCCAACACTTTGCGTCGCAGTTTTTTCTTCTTTTCATCTTATGGCATCAATTTTTGTGCTTATTTTAATACTTTGACGCTATTTTATGTATTTCCATTCCATACACATTAAATATTTTTTGTATAACAAACGAACTTTACAATAATAAAGTTATAAATGTCCTTAAAAGAATACTGTATGGTGAGGCTATTGATACTCTTGTCTATCTGCTCGCTTTCTTTTATAAGATTATATATGAAACTAATTCAATAATCAAGAGTTCAATTGTCATATTCTACCAGTACAAAGATTTGCATATTATCTTTTAAGTGAAAATCATTCTACTATAAAAGTAATTATCTTATTCAATATCAGATTTTTAACACAATACAATTTATGTGGCAATGTTATGGATAGCCTTTTAGCTTTTAATAGTGTAACTTTTTTTTTTAATATTAATGACTGGGTTTGAGATATTTTTAGAATGATGTGGTTAAATTCGAGCAGGAGAGTATTTTTATGATTTAATAGTAATTAAATTCCAATAAGATGTTTATTATATTAAGATTACAGTAATTAAGTATTTCAAATAATTTATATTTAGTCAAGATTCTGTCCATCCATTCATTATCATTTATTTCAATGTTATGGTTTTGAAAAAAGAAATGAAAATAATATATATCCAAATAAGCATCAGTAATAAAAGAAATACAAGAATTAGATGATTTTTTATTCCCTTTCAGGATATGGTTCTTAATTCCTAAAATTAAGATTGACACCAAATAAAGCTAACATGCAGATGGAATAATAGAAAACAGATACGAGAGTGAAGATGATAGAAGTCCTCCATATTAGTCAAAGAAACCAGGAGATTCCCCTCCTTAATTAATGCACTGTTTAATGTAGTGTAAATTGGCAGCAGAAACCTCACATTTTAAGGTTGGTATAATAATAATAATAACTAATTTATAGAAAAACAAAATTACAATTATAAATAACTCGTAGTTATTTATATTGAAATAAAATAATTTAACATAAAGAGTATAAAACAAATTATAATTCATCCTATAATTTTATAAAGTATAAAAGATAGACTCCTGAAGTCTAAAAATACAGGGTGAAGTTTAATTGAATCCAAAATAAAAAAACTTACTATAAAAAAGTACGACAAAAGTTTACAACTTCTGCTTGTCACTTCAACCAAACACATCCTAAATTAATAATTAAAAAAGAAAAAGAAATACAAAGTATTTGACTATTGTCTTATATTAGCTGTGGCAACTTAGAGAGGTGCCACTCACTTCCATCACTACTCACGCGCCGCATCGATCAAAACCACATGATCAAAGTTTATAACGGATCTATTTGAGTAACGACAATGGGGCTCCGAACCACGTGCTTCCCATCCGTCCACGTCAGCGACCCGAAAACAGCCCCAGATTGACCCATCTTTAGATTCCGGGTATCCCCTGCCACTGTCACCACATAGCTCCGCTTCTTCACCGCCTCCGAGAACACCAGCCGCGATGGCTTCACCGTCACGGTCACACCACTCGCCGGGGCCTCCACGCTCACGCGATAAACGGCGTTCGCGGACCCCACGTTGGTCACGGTCCGAATGAACGTCTTGGACGCCACTCCCTTGGACGAAACCGGAAACATGGCAACAAAGGAAGGGTAGTTCAGATTCTCCGGTGACGGCTTTCTCACCGGACAACTCGCCGGTGTGCGAGTAATCACCTGAATAACCTTGGGTCCGTAACCAATACCACAAAGGAAGTTAACATAATCATTGTTGGTGATGTCATAGACCAACCCAGGATCCAAGGCTCGTCCAAGGTTAAGATGACCAGCGCCGAAATCATAAGGAGTGGAACTGTTCCCGGTGGCTTCGTCGGTCATGATCCGGTTGCGGTTATCGAAGACGGTGGCGGTGGTCATCATGGCGGACCTAATGGCGGCGGGGCTCCAATCAGGGTGCGCGGATTTGAGCAAAGCTGCTGCGCCACTCACGTGAGGGCAAGCCATGGAAGTGCCAGACAAGATGTTGAACTCCGTTCTCCTCGTATCCGAATCCAAACCGGTCGGGCCGACAGCGTCGGTCCATGCCGCTATGATGTTGACACCGGGAGCAATCAAATCGGGTTTAAGTAGTTGAGGGTTCAAACCGTTGGGTCCTCTCGCCGAGAAAGAAGCAATGACCGGTGCCGGTTTGATTCCAAGAATGGTGCCTTTGAAATCAAGCGTGGCCGTTGGGTTTGCGGAAGTTGAGATGTATTTCTTGATTGCATCTCCTTCGTTGGCGCCAACAGCACATGCAGGAAGAAGATGAGCATCTCCCACCAGTCCTTCGCCGTTGGAGATTCCGTTCGCCAGAATCATTCCCACGCCGCCGGCTTTCTTCACCACCAACCCTTTCGCAACCCTCGGGCTACTTCCTCTGTCGCATACTACTATCTTACCCTTCACCAGGTTCGGATCCAAGGAATTCTCCATGCAGAGGGAATCCCCAAGAATCCCTGATTTCCCAGGGTAAACCAGTTGATACATTTTCCCACTCAACGCCGCTCCGGCGTAGAGCGACACGCCCGAGAGCTTCCTCCCGTCGCCTAAAAACACCTGTGCCGGGAAGTCACGATCAATGGTGCCCGCTCCCACTGTTGTTAACCACGGAGCGAGGTTGGTCACTGTCATTCCGCTTGGCCCATCGTTGCCGGCGGAAGAAGACACGAACACTCCTCTAGAAACCGCACCGTAGGACCCAATTGCGATAGGATCGAGGTAATAAGGGGAGGCAATACCGTCACCACCGCCAATGGATATCGAAATGACATCGACGCCGTCGCTGACAGCGATGTCGAATGCAGCGAGGATGTCAGAATCGAAGCAGCCAGAGTTTTTCCAGCAAACTTTGTAGACCGCCAATCGCGCTTTCGGGGCCACTCCCTTCGCGATTCCCGAAGCGTACCCGGACATGTTAGCTTGGAAGGCGTAGCGGCCCGCAGCGGTGGAAGCGGTGTGCGTGCCATGGCCATCCGCGTCGCGAGGGGAACGAAATTCAACGGTGTCGTTGATCGGATTGAGAGGACCGGAAGCCGCGCCAGCTTCGTGACCCTTGGAGAAGAATCTGGCACCGATGAGCTTACGGTTGCAGTTTTTGGGAGAGAACCTGGCGCCGGTTTCGCACGCGCCTTTCCAGCGACGGGGAATTGGGCCGAGGTTCAAATCAGAAAAGCTGCGGTGCTCAGGCCAGACGCCGGTATCAAAGACTCCGATGATGACATCAGAGCCATAGTCGGATTCGGACCAGAGGCCTCGCTGGTTGCGGAGGCCGAGGAACTGCGGGGAGCGTGTGGTGTGGAGCTGGCGGCGACGGTCTTCGAAGACAGCGAGGACGGAAGGGTGGTTGCTTATGGAGGCTACCTGTTGGGGCGTGAGAAAGGCGGAGAAGCCGTGGAAAACGGTGTTGTATACGTGGAGGATGTGAGTTTGTTGGGTGAACTCGGAGGTATACCAGTGGTAGTGAGTGGGAAACACCGATGGCTTGGACTGCGAGTCGACACGGAAGATGAAGGTTTTGGAAGCTTCATCGGAGCAAACAGAGGAAAAGAAAATGAACAAGAAAAGGACGGAGAAAGCTAACTGGGGAAGACTCGATTTCAAAACTGGCTTGCCCATTTCAGACACTCGGAAGTGAGAACTCAGTCACTACTGATAACAAACTCGCGAGTGAGAGGCCAGTGTTATAACATCCACTCTCTGGGACACTCAACACTCAGCAACACTTTTTTCTTTTTCCTTTTTTTATTAAAACATAAAACCCAAAAACATGGAAGTTTTTAAATAATATAATTCTTTCTAATAATTCATTTCCCTTACTTAATTCTAAATTAGTAACTAATCCTTGCTACCTAGTCAGATCGGATGAGTCAGCTCAATATCCCAGCAAATATTTTAGATCGCATAATTTAAATATATATTATATATATAAATAACATTTAAAAAAAAATAGATGCATTTTGTTATTTAACACATAAAAAAAGTTAATTCTTCCTTTAATTGAGAAAAACCAAACACCATGTACCCTTCTATTTCCAATTTTGGATTTAACTGCTGGCATGAGAAGGACTTCACTTTAATATAATTGTAACTCTTTTACTACAAAGACTCAAAAGTAATTAGGATGAATTGAAAATTACAAACGACATCAATATTAAAGCTCTTATCTGGATTTGACACTAATAAATACGATGATTCTTAATTGCATAAAAATTATTACCCCCTGTTCATGAATCTGGTCATATAAAACACAATTTTATAAATCCTATTTATATTACTACTGTGTAAAGAGTTTTTTTTTATTGTTTATAAAAGTGACAACAAATTACCTGAATTATTATATATAATTAAATTAAACTTTAAAAATAATTTAGATAGAAATAAAATACATTATATAATAAGTGAAATAAATTAAATTAAATTCATTACAATTTAAATTAAATGGATTGAATTAAACATTTTTCATTTATATTATTGTCACAAAAACAATAATTATTATGGTTTATAAAATAAACATAATACATACATACATATATATATATATATATATATATATATATATATATATATATCAACAAAGGATTTTTTTTTTCTTTTTAATATGCCATTAAACGTGATATGATAAACTTCAAAACTTAGATTAAATTTGTCACATTCATTTCGTGCAACGGTCCAGTCAAATAATTATCATAAGAATAGACATTTTTTTTTCATAAAAAAAATGTTGTTGAATAATAATAAAAACATTTCATTACATTTTTATAATTAAATCAAATTTGAGTATTAAATAGACCGTATCTAATAAAAAAGAAGTTAGACTCCATACGTGTTTAAAAAGTAATAAAAATGTAAAAATATTAAATTTTCATTATATAAATTAATATCAGATCAAAATTAATATTAACTACACTTGAAATAAAAATCTAATTATATGTGTAGCAATAATATGAAAAATGTAAGTTTCAACATTTTAGGATTAAATGATAAATAAATAAATAAATGATATGAAAGGAAACTTGGACACCCATGACACCTAAGACCATGGCCCATTCCATCAGTCTCATTCAATCACCCCCAATTCTTCTTCTTTCTTTCTTCATGTTGAAAAAACATCTTAGAAAGTGACAACAAAAGTATATATTATACATTAAAATGTCACATGTATATCTTTCGTAATCTTACTAACACCGCTTGGACCTCACCAACGAAATTATTGTACCTTTTTAATTCTTCTCTAAGCTGCATTTATTATATACAGCACAATATAATTAAAACATGATTATTGTTCTCTTCATATTGAATTTAATTTTTTAATGTATTCAAATATTCAAAATTATAATAACTGTTCACCGAGAAAATGCAGTTAAAATTTATTTTCACGAATTTTAATAAAAAAAATTGTAGATAATTAACATTAAGTCAAAATTTGCACCAGTATGCCCTTCCACTTATTTGTATATGGTAAATATGTGTAAATATATCATTGAAGGTATGACAAAACAATATCAATTATACACACCAAACTCTCAGAGAAATCTAACTATTTAATACATTATTATTTTTGTTCTGGACTTTTAAATTTATTGTTTGTTTGTTTCTGTCTAGTGTCTTATTAAATTGATTTGTTTTATTTTAATTTTCAACGTAATCTTTTGTATTTACGTGATGGTAATTTGTGGAGTTAGAATAACAAAACTAAATATCAATATTAGAAGTTTATATTTTTAGAGAAATGATAAAAGTGACGACAGATATTAAAACGAAAAACTATTTATATGTCTCAATATATAGTGTAAAAAACAATAAATTGAAAATGTAAAAATGTACTTTTGAAGTTAGAGTAAAATAAAAATAACAGTAGCATCACATAAGTGTCATGAATTACCTTCCCACGGCATTTAAGAGTATTCATGCACTTATTTCCATGCATGCATGCCAATTGGGAGACTCACCAATAAATATTTTATCCATTCATGGAAGTGTAAGGTTCGTCGTGGAATTCTAAACACCTGTTCTTTGTACTATTTTAAACTAAAGCATTCCCTGAAATAATAACTATTGTACATTTACACATTAAAATTTAATCTAACCGATTATTATATACTTTTTATTGTTATTGTACAATATATTCATCCGGTTAATTTAGTATTGAACAATTTATACATTGAAAAACATCACGACGATCATTAAAGAGATCGGCTGTATTATTCAAATTGAATGATATTTTTAAACAAAAATTAGTTTTGGTGAAGATTAATTTACAAAAATATGATTAATATCAATTGAGTTAATAATCATTTAAAATTCATTTCAAAATTTATAAATACAAATTTAAAATAAAAAATAAGTGATTATATTTATTATATATTAATTACTCAATATGTTAAATTTAGCTTTTTCCTAACGAGATTTATATGGACATTTTATTTTATTTATTGTCAGTCCATTATTGGATTACACATTAATTATATTATTAGACGGTTGAAAGGTCCACGTCAATTAAAAATAAAGTGAAATTGTAATATATAAATAAATCTTATCATACAATCTCATCGTGGGATTTTTAAATTTACTTGTTAATATACATCAAAATATCTTTTGCGTATGACTTAAGTGTATTGAATAATTTAAAAGAATCAAAAGCCAAACAAACATTAAAAGAAAAAACTTAGTAGACGAATAACCTTAATCCTATAACCAAATCAGTTACTTAAAAGCGTTTTCCTTATCTTCAAATTTTAACATAAATTTATGTAAGAAAGTAAAAATAACTTAAGTGGTGACAAATCATATACAACAGTTACTTGCAATACAGGAAACTGGTAGGGACTTTAACCCCCAAAAAAAATTCCATAGGAACAATACTACCGACAGAAATGTTTTTTTAATATTATTTTTCCATCAACCGACAAAAAATTGGCACTGTTTATTTGATACTTTATTATATATATTCACTATAAATTATTATAATGTATAGAGTAAAAGATAGTCAGAAAAAAAAGTTAAAGCAAGTGAAAAAGAAAAAAAAAGAAATGATCAGAAGATAATCATAGTTAATGCCAATTTAAGCGAAGCCAAAATGCAATATTTCTACCATCATTGCTTATTATTTATTTCTAATGAATACTGTAAATGAAATGAAATGTGAAATTATTTTGTTTTTGTTAGCTAGGAAACAAGCATGTACAGAGTAAGCACCTTGCACGCATGCTTTCGATTTGCAGAACTGCTTAGAGCAGTGCAGGGAAAGAAAGTTAGTCTACGCGCTTGAGAGTCGCGTGGGAAGCAATAGGTGATTTAAACTTTATTTTATTGCACAACGTTTATGTATGTCCCCTGTTTAACTAGGCAAGGGACATAGTAAGACAGTGTCCCACGACGCTGAATCGGACGGTGTAAGATGATTGGGTGGGCCATGGTGGAGAAAGATGAAGGGTGGAGATTGCGTTGGAGAAAGATTTGTGCGTGGGAGGACATGTGATGATTTGAGTGATTGACGGCCCCAAGAGTGGTCTGATCCGACACATGTCTTATTCTTTTTCTTTGCCTTTCTTTATTTTGGTTTGAGCTGGAAAGTGGTTTTTGTCAGAAGGTGGTTAATTCCCATTGACGACGAGTTTAGATGTTGAGTCAACTCGGAATATATGCCATTGATGCACTTCGAAATCAATCTATATCCATCCACTACGGAATCACACCATGGATAACAAAGCAACACGCTTCAACGGAATATATGTCCCCACACACAATTATATTTAATTTTTTCCATTAAGATTAAATCAATAAATTAGTTACACTTACGAATAAAAAATAAGACACATCTAAACTTTCAAACGGTCATTTATAGACATGCTACCGAAGTTTGAGTTATATAAGTCAGGCAAGTCAAGGCAGGTGATAAGCTATTATTAAACATAAATTATTCCTGCAAATTGATTGAAAGATGAGTTTAAAATTGATTATATCATTGTAAAATTAATTTATTAAGTGAAAATAATCTTTATTTATATCTTATTTAACTAAGCTTAAAATTATTCGCAAGGCTTTAGTTAAAAACACTATATATATATATATATATATATATATATATATATATATATATATATATATTTATTTATTTATTTATTTATTTCTTTAGCGTGTGTTCATTTGTGTTGATTACACTCTTTATTGTCATTGGCGAGCAATGATTTTCAATTTTTACGTGTTCACTTGAAGTGAAATGCGTGGATGAAATTGAAACGAAACGTGTGATTCATTTACTGTTCACTCACCCGCAGTTGTAAAGAGATTTGGACGGATGAAATACACATTCTCTTAAATGTCCCTGACCTGGAAATAATTCCCAGATGAATACAGGTACTTAAAATACTCGTTGCATTTTAAGAACACTCATGGCTTTTATTGCCGGATCCAATTATGTCGTTCTTCGAACCGCCAACTTTGCCGCCTCTGGTAACCGGAAAGTCTGTCAGATCCGGCAATGGTCTCCGGTTCTCACGAATCACCGTTCCGTTTCCGGTCTTCGTCACCAATCGAATGCTCCGTTTAGATTCTCTGGTACCGATTTGTTTTTTTCTTTGCGTTTTGCTTTACAATCGTTACTATGTCCGCGTGTTCAGTTTTGGTGATTATTTGATACGCGTATGTGCAGGTGTGAGAGCGCAGGTTGCTACTCTGAAGGAAGCGGGAAGTGGAGCAACTCAGAAAGTGGAAGCGCCTGTTGTAGTGGTGACTGGAGCTTCTAGAGGCATTGTATGATTACTTTTTAAAAATTAATTTTAATTTCCTTGTACAAAATACACAAACACAAAATATAAGCGCTATGACATATGTATCCCAAAAATACAGTATAAAATCATATCATAGAATACTCACAATTAACAATATTACAGTTCAGTTCTGAAAGAAAAGGTGGTACGTTTATGGCCGAACGACCTTACAATAATACTCCAGAATTTAAACTTTAATAAATGAAGGACTAGACCGAACGGTTCCAAAACTATGCTTACACCGAACGGTTATACAAAATAAAACTAGTTCTAACGACCGAACGGTCTTAAGGTTCATCTTTAACTTCCACTTCTTCCAAACCCTCTTCCAGCAAACACTTGTCCCCCCCTGCTCACATCCACAGGATGATCATTACAACAGGAAGAATAACCGGACGGACAACATGTCAAGACAGGAAAGTAGGGTAAGCTTATGTAATTTAATTAATTCAGTAAAACATATAATTCACATAAATCTGACATAAATCAAAAGGTCAATCATGCAACAACCAATCATAACCATACAACAATACATGCAATGACCTACCACCTTACTTTGACTGTCCGGAATGTATGAATTTTGTGTAGCTGCGACGTTTGTGCACCCGGGTGATGTAGTAGCCGAGATGCCCTCAACAGCTGCCACCCGAGGTTAGTCCGTTCCGCCCAAGTTCACCTTATGGACTAGGACCTCCTGCCATTCTCACACATGACTTACTCCTCTCTACTTGAGAATGAGTAATCATAGAATATCAGGATAAACGCTAGCTAAGCATAACCACATTCATACTCTACCATTCCAATATCCAACCATGAGATATTCCTCCTTGTAATACTCTTTCATATCCATACATTTCCATTCATATCACATTTTAAATACCATCATACTTAATCATCAATACAATCAAACCGAACAATAAAATATGATCCCGTCCTTGAAAAAAACCTAAAGAGATAACATCATTCCTAAGAACAAGACCGAACGAAAGACTAACTCTTAATGACCAACGCGACCGAACGTGATAACCAGGCTAAACACTTTTAGTTGAATTGAACACTATAGAATACTTATAATTAGGCATGACCGAATACTAAAAGCTTTTAATCCTAAACCTAAGAGCTTAGGCCGAACACTGCTAGCTTAGACCGACCACTATTGAATTAGGCTGAATACTATTGGTATCAAATACAAGTATATAATTTGGTAATATGACGAAACCGAGTGCTTAATACAAGACGGAACACTACTGAGACCGAGCGTTTGGTTCAAGACCGAGCACTACTAACTTGCATGTGTCAATCAACTACTCTTCTGGGTCTAATTCTTAGTTATGGGTTGGGTGAATGTTGTTTTCTCAACCATCCAAAGATTTGTAGGCGGTGATTGTGCGTGTGGGATAGCCATTTCAGTGAGAGGTCTTCCTTCGGTCCGGTTAAGAGGTAAGGGAAGCTAGATAATTTAATTACTTGGTTTTTGATGTATGAATATGTTGTTTGATAATTATGCATGTGTATGAAATTGATTTGGATAAAGCTGCATGAATGTAAAATTGGATGAATTGGGTGTTTGGTACTGTTGGTGTGGAATATTGATGCTGGGTTTCCAGTAGACTAAGCTGCTGTCGTTCATCCTGACATTCTAATGGTCACCGAGTCTCAAGTAGAAAATGGTGGCGCATGTAGACTTGGGTTTCCTCAAATCTCCTCAAATCCATTCAATCATTCTTCTCCAAATCATCTTTCCCAATCACCCCAACCCCAAGTGAACACAACATTAATGATTATGTAAAGGTTTGTTAACATAATTATTCTTGACTTTAAAATGATGGGATAGAGAGTATTATCAGTAGAATAAATTCAATATATAAATCCAAATATAATTAATTTTAAAGATTTTGCTATTCCGAAAAAATTGAGGATATATAAATATATGATATTTAAAAATCCATTGTTTTTTAATCACAACCCAATAAAAAAAAAGAGGAAAATGGATTTTTTCTTCAACATCAAACAAATTAATGTGTTCAACAATCACGGTGGTAAATAAAACCATAATAGTTAAAATAATTTCAAGCATAAAAAAATTTAATATGTAACAAAGAAATAAAAAGAAAAATTAAAAACAGACTTGCAAAACTGCGGTAAATCAACTCTGTGTATAACTTTGTGGTAATTTTTAGTGTAGTAGTATCTATAGGATACCCGATTCAAACTACTTATTATTAGAGTATGCACGACATGGTATTTAGTTGATAAACATTATCTAATTTAATTAAAGGGATACTCATGATAACATCACAATTATTAGAAAAATAAAATACTCTAGATACTAACAAGATATACAATCGACAAAAACTGTCAACACTTATTTTGTTTTGAAATCTGCTTTCAGTCAGATTGTTATGTCCTCTGCTCCTCTCTAAATAAGTTATCAACAATCCTCCTACATCATTTTTCTTATTTTGTTTTTACCTAATCAAAGTCAAAGGGTAGTAGTGGCATTTTGAAGAACTTGGGGACGCAGAAAAAAATATTAGGTGCAGGAAGTAACCCCCTGAAAGACATCTAAACCGAATGCGAGCGAAGCCCAATAGTAGAATGGCAGCATTCTGGGCCAGTGATAAAGGCTTCCGGTTGTGGTCCATTTCAACAGTGATCATCATAAACCAGGCAACTTGTACAAGTGCTGCCTGCTATTTTAACTGTACAAGTCATGATAGCAAACAACTACAATATATTTACCAGAAAATTTTAACCTAAAGTAAGTTAAAATTTAATATTTGTGAAATGGATAAAACATTCTTAAAGTGCAGAACTGGTTGCATTAGTCAGCCCTTGAAATAAAACCTAAAGTAAGTTATTAAATTATTTATTTAATATTATTTTGATACTCAAATATAGTAATATTTAAAGTGCGGTGTAGTGTGCATTTATTGCTATTTAAGCTTCAAGGAATGAGACACAGCCACATAAGTATGAAGAATGATATGTAGTGTGCATTCATTGGTGATAGTTGGGAAGTGTGTTTAAATGTGTGACGTTGGTTAGTAATACTATTAGAAAACTCGTATAAGATTTGTTTATATCATGCTATAAATTGGTTTTTGGAGTTGGCTTGTAAGAGCAATGTTTGTGAATACCTAGAACTATATATCCGATCGACATTTTTTCTGGTTTTAGCATGCAATGGTGCTTTGATTTGATTCGAGTAGCCATCGCCATTTCTCCTCCTCAGCTTTTATAAATAAATGGTAATAATTTAGTTTTATTGCTCAACAAATGATTAAAAAGGCATGTGATGATAGCATTATTGAGTAAGAATAATTAGCAAAGAAAAAAAAAGAAAAAAAGGGAGAGTAGTTGAGGTGGGGTTGTAGAAAAAGACGAATTGGTGATAAGGTTGAATGGTGAAGTTAATGCGTCCACAGCAGCACGAAAACGACATGGAAATCAAAAGGTTGATTTATGCTCTGCCAAGGAATCAACAGTAAGGCCCGGCCCGGCCCAGCTCCGTCTACCCACTACCATTGCCCAATTCGGACAAACTCAACCCATCTACGAAATTTAGATCTCTGCATTACCTTAACCGACAAACACTACACAACCTCTGTTTCCATATAATATATCACACACACTACGATATGTTGTACTTTCTGAGTTATTCACAGTACTGAATATTTTCGCATCTTGTCATGTATATTAGGGTATTGAAAATGATAGCTATGAATGTTGGAATATATATATATATATATTTAACTTAGAGAAATTTTCAATCTTTGACAATCACGCACATCGCCATCTTGATAGGCTAGCTAACTTGTGTGTAATCTTTCTGGCGTCCTTTGCACAAGAAAAGCCCTTTGAATGTGTTGTGAAGAAAAGATGGTGCATTTACCCAAGTATTAACCAAATACTACAATTTCATGCGATCAACATCTTTTCAATTTTGTTGGCTGTTTAAAAGATAAAGACGAAAGGAAAAAGTCAAAAGAAAATCCCTGTCATACAAACAAAAGGTGACAGCGGATAGTTTAGCGTCCAAGTAATATTGCAGACACTTGTTCATATATATTACTATTATTTCTGTGTAAAATATTATTTTTTTAACCATTAGATTTACTTTTAATCTAAAATATTGGTGGTGCACTTGCTATATTCTCTCTCTTTATCTTGGAAAAGTATAAAAATACTTTTGACATGTAAAAGGTCTTCCATTGTTTAGTTTATTTCGATGTTCTCAGACACTGTTTCTGATTTTGTATTTCTGGTTTTGCAGAAATCCACGAGAAACTGCAATGGTTAAGAAGTTGGGTATTAAGAATGTAGAATGGAAAAGCGTGAGTTATACACGGTAAGGCATCAACTTTCCGTGTGAAAAGTTGAGCTAATCCATTCTTTTCAATAATTTTCATCATTAAAGAGATCGCAACCAAAGTTTGTTGCCATTAACTTATCATACACCCGACAGTCATATATTACACATAACTTATTATCATGACTAAGGATTGAAGATCAGATGCCCCACTTACATCACGGTGGTGCCGAAACCAACACGATTAAACTGGCATAAAAACAAGAAATAAGAAGAGCACATGTCATACAGAGTCATCGGATGGACCATATACATATATAGATATAGTTATTTAAGTATTATTATCGGAAACAAGAGAGTAAGATTGAGGGATTAATTGATTGATTAGCTAGGTGGATGAGCACATAATTTAGGAGTAAGATTCCCACTTAAAAAAGGGCATCTATTTTGCTCTGTCTTGAATTACATCGAATCCCATCTCGGTTGGGTCAGTGGCCTGAACTTCATAGCTTATTCCATCCAGAGCTCTTCTCAGCCCATCCTTTGATGTTGCGTACAGCATCTTTGCTCTTATCCTTGATGCTGTTGGAGACCTGACAAATTTTGCAAAAAACAAAATCAACCATCTTATTTAATTCCCACCATAATTGCATTTGCACCTAAAAAATAACTTAAATTACACTATTGGGTAATGGGTCATTTTCCAATTACATTATTTTGCCCTAAAGAGTCAAAATTTATACAAGAAGGGTGCAGGGTGAGTTGCAAACAACCATGGTTCTGGTGCTGATGACAGTCATGACATACGAACAATACAAGGCTGATTAACTCATGAAATGTGTCAGTAAATGAATTGTATATATATAGATACCATGCAATGAAGAAGATCTTGCTCTTCCGGCAGTTATCGACGGTGACAAAATCAAAATCGAACACGGCATATCTACAATCGTCGTCGGGCAAAGATGCTGCAAGATCACCGTAGCTTTCGCCGGGACCACCAACCTTATCAACGGTCACAAGCCTTGACTTTTCATCGATCTTAAACACTATGTATCTATGCACCTTCTTCCACTTCATTTCCATGAATGAGTTCTTGCACTCATCCGTCACCCACATCCCAGTAGTCGCCTGTTAATTCACAAATCACAACCGATTCATCACTATAACATTATAAACACACATCGAAATCTACAAAATCCAACCGCATACACTCTTGTATGATATTCATATCAAAATCAGAAGAAATTGAATGAGAAAAAGGGTTTCAGATGCAGTGGAGAGGTACCATTTTGAACGCCATCGCCATTTTTATGAGGTGAGAAGAAGAACAAAGTTTCCCTTACTTTTTCTCTTTTCTTATTGAGCGTTGAAAGTTGACAAGAATCTGAAGGAAGAGTGGGACTTGGGTCTATATATAAGCACGGTCTCCCCCAGTTTGCCATCGCTATTTCCTCTTATTTACAGACGTGTCCTGTTTTATATTTAATAAATCGTCAAAATAATTAAATATTCATTAATTTCATCTCGGCATATATAAAAAATCATTCAATCTTTGAATAAATGCCTGTTTAGTAATTTTACAAAAAATAAATATTTATAAATTTAATTTCTATTCATAATTTACTAAATTAATCTAACGTATTATTTATTTTATATTTAAACGTTTTTTACCTACAATTATCTATTTTCTTAAGTGAAAATGGGTTACGGGTGAAACCCCGTAAAATGATATTTTAGAAGTGGTGGTAGTCTACAAATAGTGAGACTCGATTATTTTAAATTAAAGGATTTTATTATAAATAGTTTTATTATAAACGAGTTTCATTATTTTAAAACGTACCATCTCTCCACAAACTACTTTTCTAGAGTTTTCTACAATCTCTCTAACCTTTCTCACTCTTGGATCATTTGTTCGACGATTAGGAAGTGCCTAGACGATCCTTGCGTCAAGGGCAACAATCTCTACCGATCAATTTCTTGTTTTGAGTCGGTAAGTCGTTTCCTCTTTTTCCTCCGTACGTTCTTGAACTATGATCATGCGATAAAATTATGTTTACATGTATCTAGTAGCTTTTCTCTTCGATTCTTAGCTCAAATTAGGTTCTAAGGTTGATTTCCTATCACCAATTGGTGATTTATAGGGTTTTCTAGAGTTGCCTTGCGCTGCAAGCATATGTCAGAGTTGCATTGAGCTGTGCTGTTGACCAGAGGTAAGGGAAGCTAGAGTTTCTTTAATTTATGTTAATTGTGCATGTTAGAGAAGGTATGAATATTGAAATATTTGAGTAAAATTATGTTCTATGATTTGGAAGTATAGAAATCAATTATGTGGTGGATGTTTTGTGTGATGATGATTGATGTATGCTATGTGGAATCTGTTATATGTGTTTTGATGTTGGATTGGGTATTGATAAAGTGAAGTTTAATGATGGAATTATTTGGAAGCAAGTGTTAATCTTGGTTATAGGTTTTTGGTTTGAAATAAGGTCTTAGGAAGTGAAAACTGTGAGAGAAGTCTTGTGAACTGGTTTGAAGTATGTGAAGTCTGTTTTGAGTGGTTAAGATGTTTAAAATGGATGAATTTGTGGGGAGAAGGTGTAATGATAGATAAGGTAGAGTTATACTTGGTTTAAAGTTCATTTTGAGGAAGTGGAGTACTGAAAATGAGAATTAGGGGATAAAGGTTCAAATGGTCTGTTGTAATAGTTTAGTTAAGTCAATTGTGACTTGTTTGAAGTCTTACCTTGCTGAAAAACGTGTCAAAAGTGATAAATTATGAATTGAGTCCTTAGGTTGTTGAATTGTAAGTTTTGGGGTAGAAATTGGTTCATAAACACTTTAGATTGATGTTATGAAGGTTTAAAATCACTTAGTCAAGTCTAATTAGGTATATAAAACAATCTAGAGGTGTTAGAAGTTGGGAAAAATAGATAGAATTGGTAGTTGGGATTTGAGTTGTATAATTTTTCAGATTTTCGTTATGCAGATTATGCAGACTCGTTGTGCGAATGGATTCGCACAGCGAGTCACCCTGGCGAGGTGCTCTCTGCCAGGGCATTCGCACAGCGAATAGACGCAATGTGCGAATGGTTTGACAGGGTTGCTCTCTGTTTGATGATTTGCATGGCGAATTGGGGCGCTATGCGAGGGGTTTAGAGTCTGATTCAATTGGGAGTTTATTCGCATAGCGAGTTTAATCGATGTGTGAATGGTTTGAGAGGGTTGCTCTCTGGTTGATGATCCGCATGGCGAATTGGGGCGCTATGCGAGGGGTTTAGGGTCTGATTCAATTAGGAGTTTATTCGCATAGCGAGTTTAATCGATGTGCGAATGGTTATGAGGAGTGGGTCTCTGTTTGAGGATTCGTACAACGAGTTGGGTCGCTGTGCGAGAAACTTCTAAATTCGCTCTGCAAATGTGTGCGTTGTGCGAATGGTTCAGGTTGAATTCACTCTTTTCTTTTAGTCTTAAGTTGTTTTAAATGAATTGTTGAGTGCAATATGAAGTATGTTTAAGTTCGTCTTACGTTACATAATTGGTTATTTTCACGAGTTATGTTATAAAGTGAAAGTATGTGATTTCAAAGTATGGTTGATGGACGTAATTCCATGATTCTCACGGAGAGGTTACATGGTGGTGCCTTATGTTGTGATCCAAAGTGAATTCTCTTGTTGAGATTCAAGTATGTTTAGAATGAATGTAGGAGCTCAGTCTTTGGGGTTATCTTGAAACTCCAATGGTCTTTCATTCTCAAGTAGAGATGATTGATCCATGTCGTGAGGAGTAGCAGGAGGTCCTAGTCTTGGGTGCTTCCAGTATGATCCAAGATGAGTGATAACAGACTAACCTCGTGAGTGTGGTAGGGTGAAACCCATTGGCAATGGCTTTGCAAAGCAGTAGAAGCCACCACGAGTGCACGACCCGCCATAGCTCGGCAATCATTCTAAGTCCGGATAGTCCATTCATAATAAGTGTTCTGCATAAAGGGTTTGTGATTGTGTAGTGATATGTTGGTTGTATAGAACATGTTTGAAATGAGTTTATATATATATATATATATATATATATCGTTTCTCAATTGTAAACTAGCTTACCCTTGCATTTTCTGTGGTCTGTCTTTGTTTGTGGTTTCTCTATTGCGATGATCACCTTAATGGTGTGAGCTTAGGGATATATTTTTCAGTTGACTCAACAGGAGGTTGGGAGTGAAGCTTATAGAGTAGGTTCTACTTTTATTCTTTAGGTGAAGAATTTTATTCTTCGAAAGATTTGTAGTTCTGTTCTATCATTATTAATGTAAGGTCCATTTTAGTAGTTTATATTACTAAATTGGGATGTTAATTAGATGCATTGTTTAATGGAAAAACAAATTAAAATCTACTTACTTAATCGAAGGTTTAATATGGTTGAAGTAAGTTGACCTGTATCTTATCCAAAATAATTCTTTATTAAAATTTTATCACTTTTCTTTATAATTTTCATTTATTAATTTTTAAATATTAAAATATTATTGAATAGTTTAAATGTGTAATTTATTTGTTTATAAATTTATGTAGGTTGATTTTAATTTTCAATCAGTATTTTTATAAGTAATATTTGGTAAAATAAGTTAATATTTTGAGTGTATTACAATGAAAGATGAATTAAATCGATCCTTGATTATAATATATAAAATAAAATATATTTTAATTAGTCAACCTATTATATCGTAGTGAATGAAATTAAAAACTTATGTTTTACTAAAAATGAATCGGGTTGAAGAAACTTATTTTTTGTTTAACTTAAAGTGAGTCAACTTATACAAGAATCACTTTTGAATCCTATATATAACAATTTATTTTCTATAACATACACATTTTTATCTTTATGAGAGATAATTAATAACTAATAAATCAACAGAAATAATTTCACATTGATTCATACATTCAATCATGAAGCTAATGAAATTTGTATTAAACAAAATTATTGACTAACCTGCCCTTATTTACAAATGTTATTTAGCATTACGTAGCAGAATTTACTGTTTACTTTTACGATCACAGCAAAATTTTCAATTGAAGTAAATACGTAAACATCATTATTTACATACACAATATTATTTGATAAAAATATACTTTAATATTAGTAGATAAATAAATAAAATGGTTCAGTTATTGATATAAAAACTAATTATTTATGAAATTAATGTAAACATTTAATATAGAAACATTAATATTAGTAGATTTGTACATTGAAATACTTAATCTGTGTGCTATATATTTTAATATATTTTAAAATGTAATAAACAACTCATATGATTTTTGATACAAATTAATTGTGTATAAGCATAAATGTCAACTATAATAAGGACACTTTACTTTACAAATAATGAAAGTTTCAGGTAAAACTTTTTATTTAAAGTTATTAACTGAGATTTGTTATTTTTTGAGCATGAAATTAATTAGTACACAGTTATTTTAACTTAATTAATATATCAAACTCGAGCCACATGTAATATTCGTTTTATTAATAAGAATTAAAAAAAAATATTTAGAAAAAAAGATATTGCTTACCATTCACACTTAATTGGTTTTGTAAAAAATATAAGTAATGTTTTTAATTATATTTTCTTATAAGTGCATAAGATAAAACTAAGTTCAATCTCAACAACAAAATTCTCTCTTTATATTTTCCATGCAATGTTATACATACCCTTCATTATCAATGTAACTTAACATATATTTCAACATATTGTTTTATTAATACATTAACTAATATCATTATAAGAAAGCAAAAAAACACTTTAATATTATAGGAACACTTCGAGATTCATGTAACTAAAATGAAAGATTTATATCCAAAAAGAATATTTATTTAAATAGAAATAATTTTTACATACATATTTATTATTAATTATCTTCTAAAATATTTCATTTCGTTAAATGACTTAAATTCTTTATATATATATATATATATATATATATATATATATATATATATATATATATATATATATATATATATTAAATTTCCATTCATATACAATCATGTTATTAGGCTTTTAAAAAAAATATTCTCTAATATTTTTGTAATATTCTTTCTTTGTCATTAACTCTTGTCAATTAAAAGCATTAGCCACTAACAATATTAAGCACATAATTCAATTAAGAAATGTGCTTAGTATTTTATATAAAGTAATTAATTACATATAATTAATTTTTAAATTTTTTAAAAACATTATGAGTAATAAATCTTGGATAATTTTTGTCAACAAAATATTATTTCAGATTTTCTTTAATTCAATAGAAAGATAATAAACTAATTCATTGAGGAGATTTGATTTTTATTTAATAAAGGCTATATATATATACCTTTAATAAAACTTTCCAATCCTTCTAAAATAGCTTAAATATAAAACATTAAATGTGAAAAAGAAAAAATTAAAAGTTTTAACATCTTAAAGCAAAACAATTTAGCAATTATTTCCGTTAAGGAATATGGAAATATATTTGTACAGGAAACCATATTTTCTTTTTTATTATTTTTGTTTCTTACTAATTAATAGGAAGGAACCAGTTATTTTAGTATTCCGTTGTTGCCATAACCAGTTTTTTAATTTCATCAAATATTAAATGTTAATAAATGTCTATATTTAATGTTTAGTTTATTATACATTAATCTGCTTTCGTATGTACGGTGAAAAGTACGAGTATAAATAATATTTGTTTTTGAAATTTGATACAAAGACTGTGTATGAACATGTTTCTTTCTCTGCCTCATCTATTTTAATATTTGCCATAGTATATTATTTGAAATTATTAAAATATATTTAATTTATTAAATCATTTAAAATTAAATATTAAATATTTTCCTAATTTAGTTATTTATTTTAAGATATACATTTTATCATTTTTATGAGGGAATGTTTATTATTATTTGATATTCTAACATTAAATACTTCATAACATAATTTCTTATCATTTTTATTTTTTATATAAAAATATTTAATTAATATTTGAAACAATAAAGAAGAAGTATATAAATAATTATATAAGTATATCTATTTCTCCTAAAAGCAAAGGTGAAAAAAATTTTCATACTCTTTATAAATAAATTTATTTCATATAAAGAATAAAAAACGAGATAATTAAATTTACATGTCGTCCACCGTCATCCTACAATTACCTCTAAAAATATATATTATTGAAAAAAGACATTATTTGCGTGAGAAGAGAAAGTATTATTACATACATACATTGGATGCTCACATTTATTTCACGGTGAGACATTGGAGAGGAGTGGTGAGAAGGACGAATGCAAAGGTTGTAACACAAAGTGACAACAAAAGAAAAGATTTTTTTTTTTTGGATGTTTTAACCCAAATTGGTCACGCTATTAATTGATTCTCATAAAGGTCTGATGTGCTGTGTCTGTAGTACTCTATATTAAATTCAATCTATTATCTAAGTTGAATTCTATTAGATTAATTTTTAGATTATCATGCATACTTCTATCTTATAGAAAATTAATATTATTATGTATTTTATTTTTGAGACTTGTGAGTGACAGGGAAAGTAAGAGATAAAAAAAATAATAAATGATAAATAAAAACACTTCCAAAAAAATTGTGATGACAAAAACAATCAATCCAACTTGTTTAAATTTGGACTTTGATGTATAGAAGGAAGTTGGATTGGATTGATAGATTAGTCACAATATTAGGCTTAAATGAATTTATGTTGAACTGTATATACTTGAACAATTTATTATTTGAATATAACATTATATTTACGTTTAAATTTTTTATTTGGTACCAGATAAGTATATTGAATTTTATCAAAATATTTTTTTATATTTAAATTTTCTAATTAGTGATATTGTATTGTATGATCATTTAGAGGAATCGACCAGATAGGATCACCAAGAAGGAGTGATCGATTGAACAGGATGAGATCAGTACTACCACGTGTCAGGCCACCAAAATAAATAAACGTTATTAGCCGACTGGACGGTCATGAAAGAATGAGAGACTGAATGGACGACTGTCAACAACAATTACCACTAAATATCGCTTCTAAACAAGGTTATTGGTAAAAAATACTTAATAGATCGTAATTAGATGATTAGGATCAGACTAATCACAAGTCCATTTTAAAACTTATAAACATAAGTAATTGTATTTATTGCAAATTTAAGATTTTACTATGACTTGGATTGAATTAATCAATAATTTGAATGTTAAAGTATTTTATATATATATATATATATATATATATATATATATTGAACTATTTAAAAAATATTAAAAGATTTAAAAAATATTAAACTAGCTTAGAGTAAAGTGTGAACGGAAGTTTTCCACCCTACACCTAAAATAAATATTAAACTAACTCAGTTAAACTAAATGAAACGGATTTGGTCGGTTTTTCATACGAATTCACTCGTCTTATTTTTTTTTTCATCTGTAAATAAAAAAAATATAGGAGAAAATAAAGTTATAATTGAAGTGAATAATTCTACTAAAGTCATTATGAGTTGTATTGGTATCTGGGTTCGAATGGACCACAGAATGTAAGAAATGAAAGTTATTTAATGTATGTAATTGATGGAAGCCTACTTGGGAAGATGTGCATTAAATATATATTGTTTCCACTGCAAACAAAAACACCCACCATTCAATGTATTTTAGCCCATAAATGTTTTCCAGTGTTGACTCACTATTACCTTCCTACTGTTTACCTCGGATCACACCCACATATTCCTACCATTTTTCTTTCTCAAAATAGTCTTTGCGTGAAACCAAAGCAGATAATAAGAAGGTGAAAACATACATAAAAATAAAAGTTTCGATCATAAACATGTCTGCATGGCTTAAGAATTTAAATTTCAGTTTAATTCCAAATAAGAAAATTAAATAATATATATATATATATATCTTAAACCTAAAATTAGATATTTAATGAAGGTTTAAAAAATGGATACTAAAGAATGTGAAACTATTAACGTGTTTTCCAATCATGATTCGGTTTTCTTGCCAACTTGAACTTGGTAATCATCCCTTTCTTCTCACACACCTCATCCTTCTTTCAGGTTTCCCATGCATTTGTCTAAGAAAAAGAAGCCAATGGAGTTAACATCGCCACCAGTCTCATATCAGTCACTTGATATTGAGACAGCGATAGAAATTCTGACATATGCAGTGACTCAAATCTTGTTTTCACATTATTTCTACACATTTCAGTTCTCCATGTCACCATGTTGCATTTTCCCACATGCGTTGTGTGAGAGAGAGAGGATAATGAAGAATTTACAAACACTAAAATCCAGTGAAATAGCCAGAAAGATAAGTTCTGCAGCTGAACAGGGAAGCATGTATATCGAAGGAAGGGCCCTTTTGAATTCATAAACACCCTATCAGGCCCACAGCTTCAGGTGGCATGATTGATTTGTTCCTACCAGAATATTAGTTTTTAACTCAGGAAGATGGTTGTGCTGCGCATGATGTCTAACTGCTCTTAGGTAAGTGTGGTAGACCTTCAACAACTTTAATATATCGATGAAGCTTCTTCTGCATGGAAGCACTCGCTCTTGTGGTGCATGATCATCTTCAATTTGACAAAACAAGACCTAATAATATAGGCTAACTTTATCTTGTTGGACCTTATGCATGCATATATTCTGATTCAATGTTTATCTCACTTGTCAACATTAGGCAACACTGATCTCATTCGATTCTAAAACTCTACACTCACTTTATTATCATTGTTCATACCAAAAACTGAAAAAGTTAGATTTTGAGAAATTAAAAGAAGGGTTAGAAATCTTATCCACTAAAAATAAAAACAATTTATAATATATAAATTAATATAAATTTTAATTTTTAATTAATTTTATAGAATTGAATTAAACTCAATTTCTTCGACACAAAGCTTCAGAGCTCTTAATATTACAAAGTATCACAAATTTCTGAGTAAACTCTCACTTGATAAAATTTAAACATTACGACTCTCACTTGGCTTTCGACTAAAGTGGCATGATCCTATCCATGAAACAAATATATACTGTTATGTTGTTGACATAGATGCATCTGGATTAACGAAGATGGTATGTGAATAGTATTTCTCTTTACAATCAATGAACTGTTTCAGAAGATAATTTCATCAATTCAGTAGACGTAAGAAACCAGAAAATTTAATATCAAAATGGTCTACAAAACCTTTGATAAATATTTTATCGAATCAGTTCTTCCCAAATCACATTTATGATATATGCTTATGGATTTGTAACACTATGTATTGATAAATACTATTTAAAATTTGGGTAACTAGTAACAAGTGTACTGATCCAATGTTTTCTTATAATTTATAAGTTATATATTACGAGTCCATTGTATTTATTTAATGATTTGTAATATTTTTTTTATATATAAAAGGGGGTTCTGATGCAATTAATTTAAGTCTATATAATTATTCTTCGACTCATTTACACATTTAACCATTCAATATAATTATAAAACAACAATTTTACCAAAATTTAACCTTATGATGATAGCATTATAAAACAACAATTGTAACGGCGAAAAAGCGAGATTGAAAAGGAATTCAAAACAAAAATCGATCACGTAGTTGTCAAAAGAAATGGTGGAACAATGAGTGATTTGTCGGTGGTATGCTACTAAGGTTTCTGTCACCAACAAATGGTATAAAGAAAATAAGGAATGGTTTTGAAAAACTATGATAGAAAGGATACATAATAATATTATAAAAATTACATGAACGGAGCATTATTACTTTTTCTGCACATTAAACCACCTGCAAAGTTGGTGCATCCATGATCTTATAAATAACATGAAATCAAATCAAATTTAAAAACAATTTCTATTATGTTTTATCATAATTGAGTTACATACTAGTTTTTGCATATAGTATATTATTATTACCTTTACCTAAATGAAATTATGTTGAATTTTCTTAAATAAAATTTGAAAGTTCAAAACGTAAAAATAGATATAATACACCGAGTAAAAAAATTCTAACTTTTACACAGTCGTTATTTTTTATATCATACTTTTTTCTTTTATTTATATCTCTTGTTTCCATTAAAATTGTGTTTATATTATTATTTTTCCTACTTAATATTTATCTTTTCTCCATTTCAATTCAAAATATTAAGATATTTATATGATATTGAAGATTATCATTGCTATACGTCCATTGCTGTATATAAATTTTGCAACTCCTTCGTTAGCTTCCAATATATGGAAATGGTATTTGAAGAGAAGAGAACAGCAGATAGAGATATGTGTTCAGAAAACGGTCCTCAAAAGTGAAAAGCATTTAGCTGAATTCTGACCTGTGTTCATATGCATGCTTGATATATATATATATATATATATATATATATATATATATATATATATATATATATATATATGTTCAGCATATAATAATCTGCAGTCTTGAGTTTGGTGAACTTGTGTATGGTGAGGAATGATGATTGTTTTATCAGCTTATCATATTCCTTCAGCAGCATGCCAAGCAAAGAGAGGCTTTTGTTGCTGAAATAGTTTACCTATATATGAAACTTTGTGAGTGAAAATGTAGTTATGGAATTGGCACTGCTTCTGTAACATATCAAACTTTATGCAGAGAAGCCATGGTTGGAAAAAAGCAGTTTATATGTATTCGAGATTTTGATGATGTAGGCTTATTTCGTGATGGCAAATTTTCCTGAGTGAAGAAGGACCAGAAAGAGACATATAAATAAATAATTGACACTGCTACTTTGCCAGTGCCAGCGATGGGATCCAAGAATCAAACAACTTTTGTCCTTTTGAAGTTGCTTTCTGAAACTCATAACTTTCTTCTTTGTTCATCATTCAAAAACAAATATTTTAATACAGATTTTTGTATAAAATTTTGTTACGTATCACTTTTTTACTATATTTGTTATTGTACTGATATATTCAAAATTTAATAAAAAGAGACACATATGTATTATATCAAAATATTATAAAAAAAATATGTATTGACATATAGTTACCTTCCTTCTTCATATTAAATTTATTTTATTACTTATACAAATTGTAGATAAGAATTTAAAAATAAAGTAACACTTTTAATCATTTATAAAAGTAAAAAACACGAACTCAAATTAAATATTTTATATACTAGAGCAAGCACTACTCACTGAACCTTTGAATTTAAGAAATTAAAAAAAAAAATTAGTCTCTGCTTAGTTTGATATTGGTATTCTAATATACTTCTAATATACCTCATGAGAAAATAAGAAGATCTTAAATGAATGAAAAGTCATTGATTCTATAAGTTATCTTAATAAAATCAAAATTATGGTTCTTGTAATTCAGAATTTTACATTGCTCTTACAAAGTGAAATCCTTTTCTTCTTTTTTTTTTTGTTAAAATTCATATATTTCATTTGTATTTGTATTATAAATGTATTCTTTTATAGATTAATTATACAACATTGTCTACATTTTACATTAATATTGGAAAAGAAACATAATACTTGGATAAAAGATCTATCTTTTATTGATTTTTCATTTTATATATATGAGTGAGTAACTGAACTGAGCACCAGGTAGTGAATCATAAAAAACATCCAGTGTTTTCTTTTGGAGAATCTGAGTTTTTAACCAGCCACTCCAATAAGAAATTGTTTGATTTTTTTTTTCTTTTAAGAAACATATGACATTAACTTATAATTCTCAAAAGTTCTTCGGAAACTTATTTTAATGAACTTTAATATAACTTATAAAAGCAACGTTTTTTACCTTATTGCAACAAATCCCATTATCAAAGGTATGACAAAACTATAATTTATCTAAATAAACCTTGAGTTATCTATCCACGTACTCTGAAAGGAAATGTCCAAATCACTTCACATCTTTAAAGAGGTGAAAAAAAAAACAAAAGAAAAAACAGAATCATTTCAATGCACAGGGAGTGATTGACATGGCAGAGCAAAACAGAGCACTTTTACATGTATAAAGCAAACAAGTACATCTTCGAGAGGAAGAAGTAACAGATAAATACTTGAAATTGTAGAATTGTAGCTTTTATAGTTATACAAACGCCTAAAGGGGATCAGAGCAAATCAATGAACCAAACAATACAAATTTTGCCATAGTTCTCCTCCGAAACATTTTTCTGATTAACAGTGTGAGTGTCACTTTCCCAAAAATAAAATATACATGATTCAGGTTACACAAAACTGAAGTCAACTTTCAGATTAACTAAATTAGAAAAAATTAAAAACAAAAATTAATAGAAGCATTCAGGAGGATGCACAATATGCTCACAAGCCACAGATACTTCTAACTCCACACTGTCCATAGAATGGCAATCCCAGGAATAAAAACATTTGAATCTTAATAACTATTTACACACCTAGAGTTCTTGGGGTAACAGATTGTCTGAGACTTCTACTGATGGGTAGGTGAACGTAAACCTCATGGACATCTTGTTTACAAACCTCTCCTCTATCACGGTCTATCGCATAGCAGATGTAAATTGTGTCGATTACATTGTCTAGCACATGCACCAGGTAACCCAACACTACTATCAGTAGCACCCATGCCATTGCAGCCACAAAATATGAATCAGTCCCAAGATTGGTACCAGCTTTTAAGATAACACAGGCCTGGTTATACATAAACAATCAAGACAAACATTCATATCAGAAACATGAAATAATGATAAAACCGTAAAACAAACTACTAACAATGCATTACATCGAGAGAATAACCACATCCATTAAATAACCGACGAGCTTTTTATCTCAAAAACGGAAAAGAACGGTTCATATTAATTTTTAGGACATTATTTTCCCGGAGCCTGGAGTTTTATAAGAAAATGAAGGTTCAATCAACTGACTTGTATCCTCCCCCAACCTCCCTTTAACCTCAAAAACAATTCCAACAAATTAAGTATAAATTGACATCAATTTATGGCTACCTAGTAAAAATGAGAGCTATATCATAAATCTACAATTAATGGAGATTTATAGCTACTTGTAGTCCTCAGTTTTATTAGGGAAATTAGCTTCGCATATTTATATTTTGACACTTTATTTGAAATTTTAGTATTTTATATTTGTAGAAGCTATTAGCGTTATTTTAATGACTTTTACATTCGTATTTTTTTTTTAAATGTAAAAGATAACCTGTAGTTTAACACCAGATCATCAGCGATTCAGCATTGGGAGTAGAAGGTCAACAAAGTCGGCATTAGGTGCTCTCTATAGCATCAATTGATGAAATCACAGAAATAAACTATTATGGAGTGCCAATCGCTAAAACGCCAGCACCCAGGGTCAGGTTCAAGAGATTCCAGTCAGTGCCAACACTAGGCACTCAGGATTGAAGGCCAAGAATGTATTTTGAATCTTTAGACCAAAAGAAGGCATATGACGTTGTTCTCGTCAAAGTCTAGGGGATCTTAACTGGAGCATTCAGAATAAGTTGTCATTTTCTGAGAATTCTTTTGTAATAATCATAAACACAAGAGTAGTTATCATTTAGCATTTCTTTTAGTTACGCATATAGTGTTTGGTTCTCAAAGCAGTCACGATCAAGGTGGTTCAATTTATCAAAGATTAGTTCCAATATGTCAACAATTCATTTTGAGTGGCATTTTGTTTGTGAGTGTGGTAGTTTTGTAAAAGCTCAGGTTCCTACAGGTTAGCCCAATTCCTATGAAGTTACAGTCCTCGGTCTCGAGCCGATGAGGATGATATACAACATGGGTTGGTATGTTCCAACCCAATGGGTTGGATTTTACAAGAAGGTAGACAACTTCTCAGTTTCAAGTTGATAAGGAGAAGAGTGTATACAACAGGGGTTGATATGTTCCAACTCAATGGGTTAGATTTTACCTGAGGGTACAGAGGTAATAAGATCCCAAAGAGTTCCAAAACATTATTCAAGCTCTAGAGTTCTTGGGAAGGGCTCCAGGAGCACAAATATATTCATTCTACCCTTTCCATAGTCTTGTTTTCTACTTGTTTTTCCTTGTGTAACCCACTCTAGGCTAAATAAGGTTGATGAACTTAAATGAATCTTTATGTTATCCGAAACTGTTTATACAAGTTTATTCCGCAAAACTTTCGCATCTTTCTTGTTACTTTTATTGTTTTCTTTAGTTTTGGGGTATAGCAATTGATCGTAGGTTGTGGCAACTGGAACATTGGGCATAGACTGGAACTGAAATTGTTTGCCAATTGTATGGGCGAGTCTAGGAATTAGGGTTTGTGAAATTTCATGTAGTCCCATATTGAGTAAAATAAACTACTTGATACAGTGCTTAAATCTTGAGACTCTCCCACCTTATAGACTAGTTTCTTTGATTAGACTCTTCTCTTGTGCTTAAGTCCTAATCAAGTTAGTCACTGTCTAGGGAATTATAAATATTAATTTTGAGTCATGGTTGAGTCAAGGAACTGAGCTTAACTTAATTGCGTAGAATCAAACCATAATTTCATCATTTGGTTTGCATGAATTGAACTCAAATTTGTAGTATGAAAAGAACGGGATTTTGAGTCCTAATCAAGTTAGACATTGTCAGGGAATTATAAATATTAATTTGAGTCATGGTCTTGCGTCAAGGAACTGAGCTTAATCTAATGTCGTAGGTTCAAACTATAATTCATCAATTGGCTTGCATGGATTGAACTCAAATTTGTAGGATGAAGAGAATGGGTTTTTTTACCCTGTTTCTTTCATTTTTCTAAACACTTGCAAGAATTCTTTGTCTTCAATTATTTCCATCTTAATGAATTACTAGCTGAAATAGTTTACATTGGTAGTAATTAGCACTTATCACAGTCTTTGTATGCGCATTAACTCTACTAACTATCTACTATTGGCATGATAGGAAGTTTCAATTTCATAATATTTTTATTCCAAAACCTAACTTTCGTTACTACATAGATTATTCCATGGTAAGAACATACAGATCACAGCACATTTGCAATACAAATTTCCTATTAGCATCACGTACCACTATTGTGTATGTTGCAGAAAAGACAAAAACGATTCCCGCCAGAATACGAGATGAGATTGTCTCCACGAAAACAGCAGAGAGAAGATTGCGTCTCAGTAGTTCATATGTCATCCTTGCAGAAGAGCAGTAGGCTTCACCAGTTATTGCAGCAAAGTTTACGGTGAACTTGTTGAGAAAATCAACTGCTGTCAGTAAGGCGTTTACACAGCACCGCAGAACAAGGTTCACTATCCCGGGAATATCCTCTTGTCTTGCACTGTCAACCGCAGAACGCACCATTCGAACAACAAAGATAAGCAACCCCGACAAACATATGGTGCCAGAAGAAGAACCAAAAGCATTTCTGCAAGCCAAATTCCACAGTTAGTGTCTTCCTAAATGAAAAGCAACCAACCATTCAACACAGTTGAACACTTCGTTATCAGCCAATCAAGCAGTACACCAGAGGGAACCACGATAATATATACTCAGAAGCTCAAAGACATGCAACAGGTAAGAGCAATCTTGAACTAAGAAATTTTAAAAGCAACCAGCAAGAGCTAAAGAATTACTGAAAATGGAATCAAAGAAAACATTTCAAACCAAGCACTAACACTAGGCTTCTGGAGTAAGAATTTATGAAGTGAAAATTTATATATAAACAAAAGATGTACTGTAAGCAAATCAAAGCACGCAATTTAATCCAAACTAACCAATCTAACAGTGGAGTCCAAATGAAACATGATATAAGCGAACAAATGTAAGGAAACAACAACAATGTTGACCTGAGAGAAGTTCGAATACTCCGCTTAGGAGTTTCATGATCCTTAGAGAAATACCAATTAGCTATGGTGCCACTGATGACATAAACTTGAGCTTCAACCATAGCTGCCGCAGACCACAACATGGTGAGAATAGCCAAAGCAAAATAAGCAGGAACCCATGAATCTTCCTTCCACACACAAGCATGTCCGCTCGCCAAATTCTTCACCGCAATCTTCCCATTAAACCTCGAAAACACCATGAAAACCACTATTGGCACGTAATACGCGAGAAGCCCGACGATCAAACAAGGCAGCACCCCGAACAAGTTCAAATTCCTGGAAAGTGCGTGGGAAGCGACCCCGATTATGCTGATAGTGAGCTCCACGCGATGCCAATTCACGACCAAGATCCACACGACGGCCCCAATCACCAAGAAGACGAAGACCATCACGACAACCCGATACGCGAGGGGGAAGGCGGTGCTGCAAGACGAGCGGAGGGTGCATGCGACGAACCAATAGACGTTGAGGAAAATAGGGATGGCGATGAAGAAGGGAATCGCAGCGTAGACAATTTGTTTGGTGTAATGCTTGAGTAAGAGAAGCAAAGCCCAGCACAGGGGGATGCTAAGAACGAAGGTGATGACGAGGGTCCATATGAGACCCTTGACCAAGTGCGAGGAAGAATCGAGGGAAAGCCACGAGGAAAGGGAGGAAGAAGTGGAAGAAGGGTTTAGGACGCAGGAGGAGGAGGAGGCGTCGTAGGAGAAAGATGAGAGAGAGGGGTAGTCGGTGTTCCGGTGGAAGACGGCGAAGATGCCGAAGGCGAAGGTGGAGATGACAAAGAGAAGGAAGAGGATGAGGAAAGGGAGGTCCTTGAAGGAACGAGGACCTGAATTGTAAGTGATGTGAAGGTATTGCTGGTTTGACTCCGATTCTTCTTCCACCGCCGAAGATGCCGAAGAAGGGTACGAGGGTTTCGACAGAAAGGGTTGCGATGCCGAGGATTCGAATGGAGAATCGCCTTTGTTGTTCGGATCCTCGCTGCCACCCATCATGATAATGCACCCCAACAATATACACAAACGGAACAGAGAACACAAAAACAGAGTGAGAGTCGCACGTTTGAATGGTGGCTGGCTAAGGTGATGTTCTGTATTTTTGGACTCAATTCTGAGCTGTTTGGTGGCACTCTCAGAACAGGACTCTTTCAACTCATAATTTCTATGTGTAGATTGTTAATTTCTTATGTTCAATCCAAATACACAAAATGAAATTTTGTGTGAAGTGAGAAATTCTCCTCACGAATAATATACTGCAGATTTTGTTTTGTAATTTGGGAAAGGCTGGTGGATCTGATGGGGAAAACAAAGTGGAATAAAGTTTGAATTTTGTAGTTTCACTTACGTATTAATCTAACTGGATTTTAATCGAATTTTTAGCATAAAATAGCATGTTTTATGTTTTATTTTCTTGCAAGTGGGTGAAATGAAATGTTCCTTACATCATTGTTATTATTATTAGATTATACAAGTGTTTGCTCTTGGTAGTGCTTGGTCACTACAATAGTATTAATTGATTGTAAGGATATTCTCATATACGTTTATTGAGATGCTGAATGTTAGTTATTGTGAAAGAACTCTGTTTTTTTTTTATTATTATTATTATTATGGGAAGGAGATGCATACCCCAATAGAAAATGAGACAGCAAATCAAAGGATGGATCACGTGCAGCACATGGTTGATCGTTGTGTTGTGTTTTGCATTACGACAAAAGTAGCTTCGATTCAGAGACACGGCGTACTCTGTTCAAACACCTGAGCTGCAATCCCATGTTTTCAGACTCCATGCCCTTATGCCTTTTTACTTCGACTCTGTTCAGCTTGATACGGTAAACAGCACTTGCAAAACTAAAATCCCATTTTTTCTCTCGCATGAATATTGAAAAAAGTGTTTTCATCTATGATTATAGTTATTATATTATCTATCTAAGAGAAATATTTATATCAGCAATACTCATTAAAAATATTTCATCAAAATAGACTTTACCACTGATGTCACCCCCTTCAAATAATACAAATCATTTGTTGCCTTGAATTGCATTGCTTTGAACTCTAAAATTACACCAAATTATATGTGATCTGATTCTACTGAACGGCTTAATCTTCCTCCATAAATTTCAACAGAGGTTTTAGACTTTAAGTTGTTATCTAGTAATGCTAGTTTTCTGTCTCACCTGTTGCATAAGCCAACAACAAAAGTCATCGAAATCAATGATGGCAGAGTAGTTAAACACTTCTGATTCTTAAACTTTGATTAAGAATACGCCCTATTACATTTTGTAATTTATGTCAATCTAAATTGATTTAATGTATAAGTTAGGTTATTATCTTAAATTTTATGTAATTACAAATGTTGAGTTTTGAAAAACTTAAAAAGCCTTTTAAGATTTAATGAATTTGTTTATTTATTTGTATAAATAAAAAATAGTCGTCATTTTAATTTTTTGTTATATTTAATAATTTTAAATACAATACGCTGAGCATGGCAATCTAACTTTTTAGTCAAATAAAATGTTAAGAGCAAACATTAGCCTCTGACAACAACAACTCGGGATCTAGTGAAAATTAACTGAAATAGATAACTTATAATTGTGTGTTACTTTCGTACATTTTCTTTTACAATGAAAGAGAAATAGAAGGATGGAATCAAATCAGCTATGTGATAGTTATAAAACTTGTGGCAAAACAAATATTTGAATAAAATAACTCCTTCCTTTGTTCTACTGCAGACGGCTCTGTTAAATACACAAGAATGGCCTTTGAAAACTATAATAAACAGACAAACATGAGACGGACTAAAAAAATACCAATTACAGTATGTTGCTGAGATCGTTACATATAAAAGAAACTGGATTTTAGTATATTTTTTAACAGTAACAATCTACCGATTCTCTTTCAAGTCAAGTTGGCATGTTTGAACTATACTTTGTAAAGCATGGTTTAGACCCTGAATGAAGCCAAATAATAGTTTTACAATACCATAATCGAAGCATGAGGAAGTTCAACTTTCATCATCCCAGTGGCTCTTGGGTATCTCCCCAGAGTCTGCTATCACTACCTTCTTCCTGGGTTTTCCACTGTAGGTTCCAGCTCCCCCTTCAATTGCATACACAATATCCATGCCTTGTACAACCTTGCCAAATACAACATGCTCTCCATCCAACCTGCAATATTTACATATAAGTTGACTTCATAACATAACTAAGAAGTATTAACCAGTGATAATGACCCAATGAGCATGTATTTTTCCTTTATAATAACGAATTCAAAGTTAGAGTCTATTTGTTGGAGTCACACATTAAGCAAAATCAACTAACTGATCCGCTACTTAGGCTTTATGATTCCCCCACCAAATGGACTAGTATTTTGGGTTAGGCTCTGCTGTTGTGCTTAAATCCTTATAATTAGTGTTTCCATAAGAGTTGAGCTATAGATAGTCATTTATGACCTGAATTAAGGTGCAAACCAAAATTGATATATGAATAAGTGTAGGTAGTGTGAAAGTCGTCGTGAACTGACCCCTTAAAAGGGTGACAATGCTATGAATCTCGCATTAAGTAGAATGAACAACTTGATGCAGAGTATTTAAGTCTTGAGACTCTCCTTCTTAATAGACTAGTCTTTTAGGTGTGTGTGCAAACCTGAAAAAGACTGCGCTTAACCTATGAGAACTTAATCCAACTGCATCTGTTCCCCAGTCTAGAAATTGTCCAAACCATGCACTATCAGGACAAAAATAACTTACCAACTGGCCTTCACCGTTGTAATGAAAAACTGTGAGCCATTGGAATCAGGTCCTGAATTTGCCATAGAGACAACGCCTGAAATCATGGGAGTATGATTTCATATAAACAGGTCAAACACATCTCAGAAATGACAGAAAAACATTAAGGCCTTGTTCACTTGAGTGGATTTGAGAGGATTTGAAAATAAATTTTTTTGTTGATTATTTGAGTGAATTTGGAGGTAAATGAGATTGGATTTGGAAGTAAATTTTTTTAATCTGTCACGTCAATTAAATCCTAGACTAATTCTCACAAACTTTACTTCCAAATTCATTCTCACTTACCTCCAAATTAACTCAAATAAACAACAAAAAAATTTATTTTCAAATCCTCTCAAATCCCCTCAATTACTCTCCCTCAAATTCACTCAAGTGAACAAGGCCTAAGTTCTAAAATATTTATAATAAAATGAAATGCTTGCAACAAGAAAATTTTTACACACCAGCATGAGAATGTTTAATCTTGAAATTCTCATCAGGAAAGGTGCCACCATAAATAGATTCAGACCCTTTACCATCACGATGAACAATGTCTCCGCCCTGAATCACAAAACCAGATACTATCCGATGAAATGGTGTTCCTTTGTAATGAAGCTTTAAGCCATTTTCACTCTTTCCTTTCTGCCCTACACAACATGGAACACTCCTAATCAGTGCAAGGACCGGTCAGGATTAAATTAATAAACACGAAGAAGAGACTACAGCTACCTGTACACAAAGCTCTAAAATTTTCTGCACAAAGAAAATTCGGTCATTAGAAATTGCACTGCTGTAAAGTATGAGTAAACATTACATTTTTACCAAAGAAGCTAACGCTTGGTTCAGGAAGAATGAAAATTCATATTCTTTAAACAATTAAGCTTCAGAAAGGAGAACTTGAAATAGAAGGACATTGACATACCCACAGTTTTCGGTACTACTTGGCCATACAATCCAATCACTATCCTACCTGCAGGAGCTATTTTGTGAGTCAAAATGATTCAAATGATTGCATTGGGTAAAATTTCTAGAAATATTGCTAGACAACCTAATCGCTGTTTGTCAATATCAATGTCCAAGAACACTCTGTGTGTAATTTCAGGGACCTGTTCTATTTTCTCCTCAACAACCTACATTAGAAAAGGGAAAAGTTTATCAGTTAAGATGGAAATCATAAGTTGGAAAAATTTACAGATGACCTTATGTTGAAATTACAAGGTTTTACAGAGAAAGAGAGATGAGAAAAAGAAAATAACCTTGAAATATGAGTATAAAAATTTGATACAATGATCTTGTTCAAAGACTAAAGTAGTAACATGTATTCATAAAAATTAATAGACTTCTAATCTACTGCTGTATTATAAATATAAATCATTGTTTTGAATGAAAATATTTATAGATACTATTCTTACATTAGAACGTATTTAGGATTTACTCTTAAATGAGATAGTTTTTGACATTATTCTCATTAATACATGAGTCATAGGTTAATAATGTTCATGGATATTTAGTGTTAATAAATAATGCTCTCAACACAGGTCCACACATGTTAAAGTGGATAAAAAAAGCCTCATATACTCAGAATGTGATTCGAGATACAGCTTTAACGAATGAACCTATACCAAATAGAGAGCTACCACCACAAATAAAGAACCAAGTTCCAGTTTTAAAGACACAAGCCTAAACTGAAATTGTTCAAATATAAATGAGAATAACAAACCAAAAGCAGGGACTGTTCATAATAAGCTGCGAACGAGGAAGTTTGAACCCAGACATGATGGTTTGATTTCAGCCGAAAACTCAAACTGAAATCAAAGGATAAAGTTAACTCAGGCAGTATTGCTTGCCCTGGAACTACAAAATTATTTCCTATTGCTCTTTTCAACAAAATACCGACCTCTTTCTATTTATGACACATTCTTCCACCGTATGCTATCCTAACCAAGTACCCTGTCTTCATCAATTTCTATCATATTTCTACTGATCACAGCCTTCTATGAGCAATAAATGCATCTCGTGATTTGGACCTACAGTATAGATTCCTTTCACTAATAATTAAAGGAATCATGTGAAATAACACCCTCCGTGTCTAGACCCTCAATTTGAATGTCCATTATCTTGTTCTTTCTAAAACCAAACAAGGCACGAGTAAACAAAATCGGTCTATAGAGATGGATGCCTTTTCAAACTAGCTAATATTTGTATGTGTCTCCCTTGATGCAATTTCGCAGCTAAACCCCATTTTGCTCATGAAGCAACTTAATTTTTCTTTCTGCGGATGGAAGTTGAAATACTTTACCTTGGTTCATACACCTGGTAGTACTGCATACACTAACCCATCCAAAAAGATCCTTAAGCAACTTTTACTCGAAAAATGAAGAAGGAACAGATCACAATACATATGCATGCAACACAGCTCCGGCACAATCCTCAGAATCGAGCCATGAGAGTTCATCACCAATCAAATTGTATAGAAGAAGCCAACAAGAACAAAAATAGTCAAAATGGAAAATTAAATGCATCCAAAAGCAATACCACTATATTACATTAAATAGTTTTGTTTAAGAGGCGCACTTCCTCAGTGTGACATTAGAGATAATGTAAGCAAAATTAAAAAAACAAAAACGAGCATTTTATTTTCATTCTATCAGAAAAAAGAAAGTAGAGTTGGAAGTACAGATTCAAACAACGCGCCAAACAATTGGAATCAAAAGTTCAGATCAGTGCAAAGAAACTAAAAGCAAAAAGTACCAAACACCTTCAAACTAACGCTAATAACAGCATTACGCCTGAAACCCTGCCTAATTGCCCAAAACAGATCCAAATAACAACAGCACGGGGATAAGGAGTTAAATTGCGCACCAGTTTTGAAGTAGTAGAACCATAAGTAGCGGTAGAACCAGTATATGCGAAAATGAGGAAAATTGAGAGAACAAGGAAGAGAAGGAGAAGTCGTGGGTGAACGAGAAAGGCGATCGCTTTAGGCATTGCTTCAATACCCTCTTTGCTCACTTATGCCCAATCAAAGCAAAATTGAAGCTTTCTTATCCTCCATGGCAGATGGCATACTGGGTTTGTCTCAGACCTCGAAGTGCAAACGAAACTTTGGAAAAACCGAAAGTAGCTGTAGCTGAAGGTGAAGATGATTCAAGCTCGCAACAGAGGGCGGTGCGCAACGCGAACCTACTACAAAAATATGTTTATTAATTATTTAATTTTTAAAATAATAATACTTTTACAGCTTTAAAAATTACCCTCACCCCGTATTTATAAATACAATAAGGTATATTATAATTTTAATTAAAAGTAAAATGAATATATTTGATGTGTTATTATCTTGTATTATTAAATGGAATTTTCGTTTAACATATATTAAAATATCACTATTCTATTTTAATTATGAGGAGCTCGTCGTTCCCAAATTTTTAAATAAGTGGTAATATTTTAATATTCATTTAACAAGTAATGTAGATGTAATGTAACCATTTAAAACGATCATTTTTTAATATAAATGGTCATATTATTTGGACTGTCATTTTTTTAAGGTAGGGTAAAATTATCACTTTAAAAAAAATTGCCAGTCACTCACAAACATAAAAAACGAAATACTAATTTAAGAGTAGAAGAGTTTTTTTAGAAAAATATTTTCTTTATTTTTATTCAATCATCAGGAAATAAATAACTTACATCTTGAAAAAAATTTAATCTATTACGAAAATATTTTCACCGATTTTAGTAAAAATAAAAAAAATTATTTAATAAAACTAACGTAGTTAATTTGTTATCATTAATTAAGCGTGACTCTTTTAATACACTAAAATTTTTTATTAAATACATATTCATTAACTTGAATCTAATTTAAAGAAACCAAAACCATGTCCACATTCAAAATCATAAATCACATCCGTTATCCCAAATAATAATGTTAGTTTGCACCACCACATATATTTATTTCTTTTCAAATTGCACGAAACCTAACTACAATCACCGTATACATCACCAAATCAAAAATTTCCAAATTCCAAATCATAACCCAAATCGTAAAGTGGATTGTTTATAATAAGTTGAAAGAAAAAAAAAATAATGGTTTCCTGTTTTTATTAAAAAAACGAAAGGTTGAAGAAGACGTAGAAAATTGAAATCTCTTCATAAATATTTATTTTTTCGAATGTTAAGTGATTTCTCAATTAGTATAACAAAAGTATTATATGGTTACAAAAAATACCTTATTGATTTAATATAATTTATAAATACGAATTTTATTTGTGACGGGACTATTACGAAGAAAATACATTATAAAGATTAAATATAATGAAAAAAAAAGAATATCATTATTTATGTTATTCTTACCGACGGAGTTTAAGAAGGGCCCTCCCTGTACCTTCAATCTGCCCATACTCATGAAAGAGCTATTATTCAAATGACAGATTCTGGGTATCTTTTCAAATAAATGTTTAATTATTTTATAATATTTTTTGTTCATTTATTTCGAATTATTTTTACTTTTAAATCTTTTTGTCTCTTTTTTTAAGTTATTTTGCCTTTTATGTATCATTAATGCAGATAGCATTTTTGTTTTTATCTTCATAATGCACTATTTATTACATCTATTCTTCTTTTCTCTTTCTCACTCAATAACGTGTTGTCATTCAGCTATCCATTAATTATTTGAAATATTTGTATAGAAGAGAAAAAGCAACAATACTAAAATATTTTCTCTAATTTATTGGGTTAAGAAAAAATAAATAAAGGAGATAGTATTTATATTGTTTTATTTTTTTCACTTCTTAATAATTATTTTTCTTTTGCTTTGGTTTTCTATTATAGGTCTCACAGAGCAAGTAAAGCAAGCATCTTTCTCTTATCATCTTTCATCTCTTTTTCCGTTTCTGCCGTAACAAACACTGAACCGAGTTTCGTCTTATCTTCAACGTTGTCGTTTGATTGGTGATAAGACAAGTCGCTGATGTATGATCTGTGCACCATACAAATTCTCATCTTATCTTTATTTTTCCGGTGGTCGTATTTTCACTCTATTTTTATTTTAGGATTAAATATATTTTTAGTCCGTAAATTATTTATCGTTTCTGGTTTTTGTCTCTCTTTTAAAATAAGGTACAATTTAATTTTCATTCTTTTCGAAAGTTTTAGTCATTGAAACTTTGGTTTTAGTCCTCGTTTTGTTGATTAAATGAGGACCAAATTTTTAAAGGTGTTAGTTTTTGAGGACTAAAACGAACGTTTCGATACCTTATTTTAAAAGAGGGACAAAAACAAAAAACGACCAATAGTTTAGGAACTAAAAATATATTTAACCGTTTATTTTACTATGAAATTAATTATTTTTTTCCTCGAACAAATTACTATGAAAAGAATAAGACAGTCACAAAATTTGATTATATATGTCAAAAAGTTAAAGTTATTAACTTTAATATTAAATAACTTAAAATAACATATAAATATAAGTTTAAAATAAAAAATATATGCAATTGTATTTATTGTGTCATATCTAAACTGTTAACTATTAAATTGATTTTGATTTTCGATCCTTAGAAGATTTTTTATAAAATATAGTGTTAACCTCGATTCTACACTCTCTGTACATTTGATTGTTATTTTTGCTTCAATCAATTTGAGATATTATTGAATGGGCACTCATGTAAAATATATAATTGGAAAAAGAAAAATGAATTTAAATCTTCATTAATGGAAGGTTAACATAATAATAACTGTACGAAACAATGGACAAATTTAATTGATTAAAAAGAAATTGTAGCTTTGTGATGATTATGTGATGAATATGACATATAGGTACGACATCTTATCCTATCAGTTATCAAAAGCCATGAGAAAAATGCAGGCAATGATTGATGAAGAAGCAAAGTGAAGAATAATAAATTATAGGCCTGACCAAAGTAATAATTAAATTTTAGTATAACCTGGTGAACATCTAATTTGAATTTAATATCATAACATTGTAGAAATGATCTGTGGTGAAAATTTCACATTAGATAAAATATTATTTTTCTCTATAGATGTAAACTTTACTATATAAACTTTTTTTATAAAATTAAGTCAAGTTTAGAGTCTCCTTCGCAATAATTTCATTTATCAAATTAACTACAACTTATTAAAATTCAAGTTTGATTTATATTTGGTTATTATCAAATTAATTACAACTTATTAAAGTTAAATGATGATTTATATTCCATTACTTTCTGAAAAATATTTTGTTTTGTTTTAATTTAAATGAATGAATTAAATAAATTATATTTTTCGTAAAATAAAAATGTATATGTAATTTCAATAATTAATTTTATAATAGATAATGATTTTATGTAGTTTATTAATTTAACAAAAAAATTATCATGTGAAAAATAATATTAAAGACATAAAAAAATTTCGTACTATATTTTAGCAAAACTTACTAAAATGATAGTAATTGAATTGGATTACTACACGAGTTTTAAAGATTAAATTTAAACATTTCAACTTTTTTACTTTATGAACTCTACATTCAAAAATTTATTTACGTGCTTTAATTCGTTTACTTTTAAAAGAGCCAATCTTATTAATACCAAACATATTACTAGGGTTTACACTATTAACATTTTTTAAAATTGAATTAGATGTTTTTAAAGTAGTTTTAATATCACGTTAATTACAAAAATTATATTTATTTTTTTAAATTACGTCATTCGTTTTTATTTTTATGAAAAATTCTTTAAGTTACGTGTCTTATTTTGAAAAAATTGATATAGTATATTGTTTCTTTAGTATTGTATTAATAGTATTAAAAAAACATCGTGTTAGCAATGTTTTTTTTAATTTTTCAAAAGTTATATTAAAAAATTACATTATTAATACAGTACTTTAATACATCAATTTTTAATACATCTTGAATATTATTAATACAGTACTTTAATATATCAATTTTTAAAATAAAATTAAAATTAAAACACATAAAAAAGTATAAAGGAATATATAAAATTAAAACACATAAAATTTGAGATTTTCCTTACAATATATAAAGGAATAACAATTTAACTTTTTTTGAAAAACCAAATTATGAAACAGTGGAACTTGTGTTGATTGTTTTCAGCAGGACAAAATCTGACACAACACATGCGCTGTCTTCACAACCATACCGTACCAAGACAGCTGTTTTCTTTTTCTATTTCTTCTACTAAAATTATATAACACATTTTAAAAAAGAGGTGACACGTGGCGACAGTTGCCCCGTGGTAATACCGTGTTTCTTTTCATATTAAAAAGTATTTTAAAAGAATAAAATGTACAATATAGTTAAAAGAATAACAAATATCTTAAAAAATAGTATAAAAATAAATAACTCCTCTTTCAAAAGTCAAGCAAACAAACCAGATTCAATTAGGAAACGTAAGAAGAATAAATACGTGTGACTTGGATCCTTAAATTTAGGACAGGGATTCGATTTTTACGTTAAAATATTATCATTTTATTTTGAATGAACATGTCAGAAAACTTATTGAATCTCATTAAAAGTTTTAGATTCGTTTGTATTAAAGAGAAAAAAAAAATTAAATACATAGTATATTTTAATTTAAAAGAATAATATAATTTAAGAAAAAAGATCACCAATATTCTAATAATTAAAAAAGAAACTTCCGTTGCCAGGACTTGAACCCGGGTCTCTCGGGTGAGAGCCGAGTATCCTAACCAACTAGACTACAACGGATTTCATGCTTCCTTGTGTTCATAATTGTTAATATACTTATAACATTATTAAAAGTCCACAAACACAACATCAACGAAATGAGAAAAATTAAGAATATCTCATCTAGAAAATTTAGACCAAGAAATATGTGGGAAAGGTTTACGTTAAGCAAACATCAGCTAACGTTTCCACGAAAGATGTCTTTCTCACATATCATTACAGGTCATGACTGATTTTTTTTAAGGTTGTGATGAAGATCCGTAACACAGATGATAAAATCTTTGGGGAGGAAACGCTACAAAGAAATTCTTGCTTGCACTTCTGTCAACAAAGGAAGAAAGAAAAAGAAACCGTTGCTTGTACTCTGAAAAACTTGTTTTTCCTAATTGAAGGATTATTTCATTGCTAATTAAACTAAATTTTCTAAACTATACGTGTTTTAATGGTTTAACCTAGAATTGACTTTTTGTAAAATTTTCCAAATTAATAAATATAAATTTTATTGTCTAAAATTCAATTGGTTAAAAAAAACTTTTTAATCAAATGAAAGCCCCATGGGGTCCACTGGTGAAATTGTCGTTTAATGAATATGTCGACTTTGTAAATAAATGCGAAGCTGCACGTCGTTTTGAAACTTTGAAAATGAAAACCCTAATTTCCATAAAAAAGAAAAAGGAAAAACTCACTCACTTTCCCCTCTTTTTCTCCACCAATTTCCGCATCACTTCTTTCCATATACTAGTTGCAGTTAATTGTTGATGAGGATGAAAATTAATATTTGCTTTTATCTAGGATTTGTTAAGATTAATCATTAATTTCTGGAGTATTAATTAATGAAACAGAATCTAGCTTAAAATTTATACGGTTCAATACAAGTACTTGTACAGTACTTAAACAGTACATACACTTATACGGTAGATTAGACGATCAATTACGTTGGACCCACACTCTGATCAAGGTCGTACCTTTCACATGTCATTCAGAACAGAAAGTTAATGTCAAATGTCGAATATAGCCGTTACGACGAACCTTGTAAAACTAGTTGTATAAAGGATAATCCATAAAAATAATCGATCTACTTGTGATCAATCAAGATGATCAACCTAATGGCGATTGATCTAAGAACAATTAACAATAAATAATCAACCTAAAAATAAAAATAAGATGCCAGTTGGTGTGACTTAACTCCACTACACACTTTTAATTTAAATATTAAATTACCATAAAGTGTATTCCTTTTTTATTTATATATTCATGGTAGAAATAAACAACGATCATTCAACATTTACCTACCATTTTTTGGAGAACGAGATTGCTTCTGGATGCCATTACTTATTAAAATACTGATTGTAACTTATGGGGAAATCTCATCACATACTTTCACGACAATTTTAGAGAAAATGTGATAATCACATTATTAACTATTTATCAAATTGTCATTGCCTGACTCGCATGTTAATTATACAAGAATTCCCACATATAGAAAAACTTATCAAGACATAAGGTTTTAACGTATAATAATATATATATACTGTTTTTCAATTTTCAATTTTAAGTTGATTTACTCAAGTAATCCATATTCTTAAAAGTGTTTCTATTGCGGAGAAAACGTGGCTGAAAAGATATAGACAAATTTATTACGAATGAACTTAACAGTGATCACTAATACGTATTATAATGTTTTTTTATCGACGGTTGCTAACAACGAAATTCAGTTATTCTACATTAGATTTTGATACTTGGTAGATGTACCGAGGTTTTAAATTCTTCTATTACTATATTTAAATTGTGTTTTCCATGAAAGGTTATGACGTAAACAGTGATGAAAAAGCAAACAACTTTAATAATAATAAAAAAAACAGCGTTATAGTCTATTCGTGTTCAACATCAGCCGTATACGACGTTGAAATCAAAAGAAAGTCATGTATTTAAAATTAACCAAACAACGCCTGTTTATCTTTTATGGAGGATGAGTGGAGCTTTAGCATTAAGGAAGGAAAATGACGTTTTATTTTTAAAAAAAGTCTATTTTTATTTTTTTGTTTTAAAAATATTAAATTTACGTTTGTACAGAAAGTATTATTTAAAAAACAGAGTTTACGACAAAATAAGAAAAAAGTTAGGTGAGGCTCTGTTGAGGATCAGTTAATCCATGTAATGTTGTTAAATTCTGAGTTTGAAAATATCAACAACTACAAAATGTGTGATCAAGTGGACGAGTTGGTCTCACAGTCTATCTCCACAAAAAACAATGAATGTTAAAGATCTAAATCTGACAAGGATCATGGAAGAGTACATTTTCCCTTTTTCTAATTCACACGTTTATATCCTATATAATATTAATTAAAATATTAATTAAATAGTGAAAAGAAAAACTAAGAAATCCTCTACAGTTCCCGTCCAATTGAAGCTACAGTGGTTGCACCCTCTTCATCGTCAAGGTGGACTGAGAAAACCTGCCCAGACTGGGAACACTGCTATAAATACATCACACGCGTCTTCGGTTTCTCCATATCCAAAAACTCAACACCGTTAATTCTGGTTAATTAGATGGGCACCGCAACCGCCTTTTCGCCTCCCACCGTTTCAACCACCAGTAAATGGCTGGGCTTCGTGGCCGCCGTCTGGATTCAGTGCATCTCCGGCAACAACTACACCTTCTCCAATTACTCCGATGCGCTCAAATCCCTCATGCATCTCACGCAGGTGCAACTCAACAACCTCTCCGTTGCTAAAGACATCGGAAAAGCCTTTGGGCTTCTGGCGGGACTCGCCTCCGACCGCTTCCCGACTTGGGCCATTCTCCTGATAGGCTCCGTTGAAGGCCTGATTGGATACGGAGTTCAATGGCTCGTTGTGAGCCAGAAAATCCAGCCCCTTCCCTATTGGCAGGTATGAAAATTTAAGAGGTTTTCGAGATTTGAATTTGGTACAATTAAAAGTCCCCGTTATTGATTTACTGATAAGTTCGTCGTGTTTGGTAAAACGATGCAGATGTGCGTGTTTCTGTGCATGGGAGGGAACAGCACGACGTGGATGAACACTGCCGTTTTGGTAACGTGCATACGCAACTTCCGTACAAACAGAGGACCCGTTTCGGGGATTTTGAAAGGCTTTGTAGGGTTGAGCACTGCGATATTCACCACGCTCTGTTCTGCGCTTTTCGCCGACGACCCTGCCTACTTCCTCGTCATGCTCTCTCTCGTTCCCCTCGTTGTTTGTCTCACCGGTATCTTTTTCCTCCGAGAGCTTCCTCCCGCCGTCGACGCCGCCGGAAACGCCGAGGAGGTCAAGTATTTCGGCGTCTTCAACGTCGTTGCCGTCCTCGTCGCGCTCTTCCTCTTGGTCTACGGCTTCGTCCCCAGCCCCGGCGTCCTGGTGTCGCGAGTTTTCGTCGCCGTTCTGCTGGTTATGCTGGCTTCGCCGTTGGGGATTCCGGTGTACACGTACTTCAAGGGACGGCTCGGAGAGGGGAATGACGTGGAGGGGCAGAGAGCGAATGAACCGTTGCTTGGTGGTGGGGAAAAGGAAAACGAAAGCGTGGCGGCGGTTGAAGAGGAGGCTTTGGTGGAGAAGAGAGCGCCGATGGTGGGTGAAGAGCACACGATAATGGAGGTGCTGAAGAGCGTGGATTTTTGGATCTTGTTCGTGTCGTTTCTCTGCGGGGTTGGAACTGGTTTGGCTGTGATGAACAATATGGGTCAAATCGGGTTGGCTCTCGGGTACCCTGATGTCTCACTTTTTGTCTCTTTGACCAGTATTTTCGGATTCTTTGGGCGGATCATCTCGGGTACCGTTTCCGAGTTCACAATCAAGTAAGTCTTATCATTCCACTTCAACCAAACCAATTTTCATACATTTTTAAAATGTTTTCATACTATGACCGAAACAAAAGAATTGGTTTTATCTTCAATTGTGAAAAAATCAAATTTAATATGCAAAATGACGGCAGAAAAAGCATATAGCACTTGGAATAAAAATGAATCAAATAATGTAAAACGAATAGCAAGTGGGATATACTAGTCGCAATCATATTGCATATGAAAATAATCTTGTGGATCATTTGTCTAATCATACATTTTACTTTTACTTGTTGGATTCTCAAAATATTATTGGTAATATCGGTGATGTTCTTTTTTATGTTTAATAAAAAATAAAACACAAATATCGAAATAAAATATAAGAATAACATTTTTTTCTTATCTGAGTTATCTATTTGGATTCTAAATATTTCCTTAAATGCTTTTTAAAACTTTTTTACATTGAATTATTATATCTTTTGATAAGCGTAACAATATTTTGTCGATGAAAAAATAAAAAATGTTGAGATGTATAATATAGGCCTAACTTATTCAACAACGAGACAATATTCAGACGATGATACAAGATTTATTTATATGCATACAGTTGCGTTAAAATCAAATTGTTTATTGCTCGAATTAAAGTTGTTTTTGGATAGATCTCAGTCTTAATGAGCTTATTTTGTGCCTAAAGGCAGAAGAAAGTTAGGTAGTAGTTTGATTGATTTGATTTGGAGCATGGTTAGTCTATTATAGTAAGTTTGGTAGTAATTTATGAGAGACTCGATTTTGTGCATGTTTTGTCTATTATGGTAAGAATCAATTTGTCACGGTTTGCAAATTTGTCTTTTGAGTTTTATTATCTATTATAGGCCGTATATTTGCAACCAGAAAAGCACTGTTAAATGTTGGTCATAAGAAAGTGAGTGGAATTGGTATACAGATATTAAATTGAGGTTTGCATTCACATATTATAAATTAGATTAATCTCATTCTTAATTTGGAAATTGATCTGCAGGAGAGCAGCAACACCAAGACCTCTCTGGAATGCAGCATCTCAGCTTCTAATGGCTGTTGGTTACATACTGATGGCCATGGCTATGCCAGGTTCTCTATACATAGGGTCTATTTTGGTTGGCATATGTTATGGAGTTAGGCTTGCAATCACAGTTCCAACAGCCTCGGAGTTATTTGGTCTGAAATACTATGGTCTGATCTACAACATTCTGATTCTCAACCTTCCTCTGGGCTCTTTCCTTTTCTCTGGTTTGCTTGCTGGCATACTGTATGATATGGAAGCAACGACAACCGAGGGAGGAGGCAACACCTGTGTCGGAGGTCACTGTTACAGGCTAGTCTTTATTGTCATGACCGGAGCATGTATCGTTGGCTTCTTCTTAGACATTCTCTTGTCATTCAGAACCAAAACTGTTTACACAAAGATTTCCATGAGCAAGAAACCCAAGAAATCCTTATCAGCATCAAGCAGCCGTTGATTCGTTATGAATCACATTCCTGGGATTGATGAACTCTATGCTCAAATGATATCTCAATATGCTCAATTACTTAACTCATTTTTTAGAAAAAGGAGGCTGATTGTTTTTTATTCCATTTTTGCCTCCGTGGTGTGCTGTTATTTCCTTTACAATGTGTTTTTAGAACTGTTAAATAGAGAGAGGTGTCTTTAGTATCGATGTGATGGGTTTTTTGGTAGATCAAAACACTACATATGTTGTTTGTTCTATGAATAGGAATGGCGGTATCAGTTCTTTTTATCATATTCATTAAACCAGTGTTGTTTGGTTACTAAAAGTATGAAAGTCACTGTATTAAGGTTGCAACTTTTGGCATTGTATCATGTGTTATATCTTTGAATCTATTTACAGCTAGAAGATATTTCATTCCAAAAACCTGCCATCGTCCTTTTCCTTTGTCTTCTTTTGTTGCAAAAACAAATAAAACCAAACAAAACCTGCCACAGATCTCAGACATTAATTGCAAATCTACAGATGCTTTCAACATATCTAGGAACAGTAAGATCAGTGAAGTTCTGGTTTTAAAATTTTACATGAAAATAAGATCAGTGATGTCTGGGTGATTTTAGTTAATAGTACCACTATATTTAGTTTCTTAAAAATTAATTTAATAGTTCAATGATCAAATATATGATGCAAATTTTTTAATTACATACCTAATATACAACTTTCAGATTTGTTATAATAATTTTAATGTCAGTTAAAAAATATATAGTTATTTCACAGGCATAATAAAGAACATCGTATGACTCTCATTCATACATTTATTTAGAAAATTAAATAACAACAACAACAAAAGATAGCTCAAACGCAATATTAAGTCTTCAACTTAAAACTAAGACTCGTGCACATTCATACCTTATTAGATTTTCAGTAGTGAAATTAATACAAAATTTAATGAAAATAATCTAAGGTGTATCGTTAATTATATGAAAAGAAGGATGAGTCAGAATTTATGTGAAAAGGAAGAATGGTTTGACATAATTCTTAAAAAAGTAAAAGGAAAATAAACTTTACCTTAGAAGGTGGGTAATTACTTCCTGCACCTCATTAAATTTTCACTCCCACCCCATTAAAATACTATCAAAAAATGCTTTTCGTAAAAGAAGGGATCCATTGGCTTCAGAAAAAAAAATTCAAACTTGTTCATTGTATTCTAAAAAATAAATTTCCAAAATGACAGAGTTCATGAAAAAAAAAAACTGTCTAAAAGGTTTAGATTTGAAATGGTAAAAACCCATTTCCATTTCGGGACCCGAGTCTCTCATGCGAGAGTCTGAGTGTCCTTACTTACCAACTAGACTACACCGGAATTCCTATTATTACCAATAAAATAATTCTCCATAAAGTAAAAAACAAGAAAGAGAGATAAATAAATTAATTTCTCGTTTCAAAATAATGATACTTTTAGTTATATATAAAACATCTAAGATGACGGAAGTTTCTACCCTATTACTTTTTCTTCTAATATTTCCTTAAAACAATTACTATTTTGGAATATAAGATTGAAGTTAACCGGTTCAATCTCCAATAGATCCTCTAAAGATTCAAAAATTGTCTTTAACTTTAAGTATTTTAGTAACTATTCATCTAAAAAATTGAAATAGTACATACAAAAGAGATTTTGATATCAAAGTGAGTTTAACATTTGATATTTTAGATGACAATAGTATAATAAATGTATCCTACTTATCTTTTTATTTTAAACTTGTATTTATAGATTTTAGAGTAAACTTTTGATTAGCAAACCTAAGTATGATTCAATTATTATTAATTCTACTTTACTTTTCGGTTATTCCACAGTAAAATTAATTACTTTAACCATTAATAGATTAGTCTAACTTATTGATCGTTCGACATTAATGGTAGTTTGTTTATACATTTGACTGTTTGTCCTATGACTGACCAAAATATCATACATTAAAATTACTTTTTACTTATAGATTTTAGAGTAAACTTTTGATTAGCAAACCTAATTACGATTCAATTGTTATTAATTCCACTTTATTTTTAAGTTGTTTCATAGTAAAATTAATTACTTTAACCATTAATCGATTAGTCTAGCTTCTTGACCATCTGATCTTAATGGTAATTTGTTTATATATTTGACTGTTTGTCCTATGACTGACCAAACCATCATGCATTAAAATTACTTTCTATTTATATATTTTGGAGTAAACTTTTGTTTAACAAACCTAATTACTATTCAATTGTTATTAATTCCACTTTACTTTTCAATTGTTTCACATTAAAATTAATTACTTTAACCATTAATTGATTAGTCTAACTTCTTGACCGTCCAATCTTAAAGGTAGTTTGTTTATACATTTGAGTGTTTGTCCTATGATTGACCAAACGATCATACATTAAAATTACTTTTTATTTTGTATCTAAAATAACCCATCGATGGTCAGAAAGATATTATTTTAACACAAATATTTAAAAATAGTATATTTATTATTTTTTTATTATGCATACAATAATCTTAAACTATCGAATAATATTAGTATCGTAATAAAAAAATTAAGTGAGTTAAATATATTTTTAATTTCTAAATTTTTAAGTGAAGATAAAATTTGTTCTTTTTCTAAAATTTTAATACATTTTACTAATTATTTAATCTAATTACGTATCAAACACGTTTCATACAAACAATTGAGTTGTTTATATCATTCAATATATTTTTAATTCCATGTTTATTGAAAAACGTGTTTGAAAAGTAAAAGAATTAACATAATTATATTAAAAAATTATATATATTTATTTTGAAAACTTAGAAACAAAAATAGGTAAATATTTTTAACATAAACTAATTTAGTTTTGTGTCAAGAAAACTAATACTTTAAATTTGAATACTGCTAGGTTTTTATCTGTTGTTTCTCTGCTTTGATTGAAAATACACTCATGACAACTAATGATAATGTTTCAAAATATATTATTATTTTCTTAGAATATCAATATTAAAGTATTTGTAATGCCCAATAAAAAAACAACACAAAAAGTGCAGCACAGAATCTGACTCCTAAAAACATACTTGACCCAAAAATATACTTGTCCATTTACCTCCTCATCACTGTTCTTCAAAGAAATCCTGATAATGTGGCTTCGCCATTATTTTGGAGGGAAAATGAACAAGATGAGAGCTCAAACGCGGGCTTCATTTTCGTCCCTGAAAATATCTGACAAAATATTTTTAGTCAAGGAAAACATCATAATATTAATTGAAAATTATATATATTTATTTCACAAGCATAATAAAGAACATTCCATCGTCCTCATACATTTATTTAGAAAAAGAAATAAAAACAACAACAAAGATCGCTCAAATGCAATATTAAAATTTAAAATACAGACTAATACTCAATCATACAATATTAAGTTTTAAGTGAATTTATTAAAAAGAAGTTAAGATGTATGGTTAATCAATAGATTTTCCTCCCATCATTGCAGTACAGATAATTTTTGTCCTTTATTGTCAGATATTTCCATTTTAAATAATAGTAAAAAACTAAAGAAAAAGGAAAATTCCGTTGCCGGGATTTGAACCCGGGTCTTTCGGGTGAGAGCCGAATATCCTGACCAACTAGACTACAACGGATTTTACATTTAAATATGAAATTAATTTATCTAAAATATAGTCAAATACTGGTGTCATTTTTAGATGTTCATTTGTTTTTAACTTAATTGAACTACTTAGCGTATGATGAAGTTAAAACAAATTTATTTCTTACCTGTAAAAATATAAATTCAAAATTTCAAACATCAAACGAAAAACATACTAAAATTAAGTTTTTTTAGGACTGATTATTCGTGTTGGGTTCCAAAACGATGGTCGTAAATGGGAAACAACGCATCACACACCATAATCACCATTAGCTCGATTTAACAAAAAGGTAAAATACAAACACCAAGTTCCCAACTCACATGATGAAATGGTAATCAAATGCCACAAGAACTTAAATTATTCTTGCAGTCACTATATGTTCGAAACTGTCTTTGTGGTGGGTCCCCAAAACGGCAGCATTTGGACGATATGATCATCTTTTTGAAAAATGCACAGAAAAAGTTCATTAGATTAGTTGCAACGCCAAATCAAAGGCATGCCACTCAATGCACTTTCCATAAGATATGATCTTGTTCAACATTATTCTCGTTCTTGATGACAGATAGATAAAAAAATTAAACGACACTTGCAGTGTACCATTTTAATAATTGAACCCAGTCTTGTGCTATATTCCATAATTAACCTTTTATTTACTTTGATAAAACCAGAAAAACGCATTTCAGACAGAACTCCCTCGTACCAGACAAACAAAAAATTAAAAGCCAAACAAATTACTTGTAATAGCCGCAAAGTGAACCTTGTTAAGCAGAAAGATCTGTTTTTTCTCTTATGTCGTCCGTCGGTGAGAAACCCAATTGAAAGGCTTTCGCTCACAGCATGAAGATAGAACCTCAGAAAAGCTTGGATGAGGAAGATAAATGCTCCAGAGATTAATTAACAATATAAAAACCAGAACTTTAACGAATGAAACACGGAATATTTTTTTTGCCGAATCTTTTGGCGGGTGGTTTACAATCAAGGAGAATCTGCCAGCTTTACTGGCAAAGCCAAAATTCTTGAACCCACCACGAAAAACCCCAAATTCTAAGACCCATTTACATTTAACAAACAAACAAAAGCCACGATGCTGGTTCGGCTAAAGCAAGGTGAAAATAAGCAAAAAGCTAGCTGAGGACACAAACGCCATGGAAACTGATCTTCTGGGGGAGGACTCTCCCATCGCCAACCCAGCTAAATATGACCCATCTGCCAGCATTGTTTCTCCTCCGGATCCTGTACTTGACCCGGAATCCGTAACGGAGTTATACACAACTCCATTGTCCGCACCCGTGTACACCACCGCTCCTCCTTCGGATCCCATTCCTGTTCCTGTTTCTGTTCCTGTCACTGTCCCTTGTGATGATGATGATGATGTTGAGGGCATGGGGTTGGTGGTGGTATCTCGTGACGATTTCTGACTGCAAAATCAAATCATGCACACATTGAGACCATCATCAATTTCTCAAACAACCTCAAATTCTTGTTCAATGCTAACATTCTATAGTCAATGCAACATCAACAAGGGATTGTTGCATATATGAATTTTATTGGATAGTATTAGGTAATGGAAGTAGCACCAAGCACCAACCATCATCAATGCTCACTTAACCATCATCTACTATTTATTTATTAGTAACATGAACATTAAAAAGTTCTGCTTTGGCCATACCAAAACCCACCTAACGCACTGATGCTGGAAATAGTGAAATCTTCCTACTATAACAAGAAAGTGTTAAATAAAAAAACTTGAGAATGTGAAACAAATTTAACCTTAACCTACAAAAGAATATAAGAATATCATAGAATAATTTAGAATTATACTGCAAAAATTCTCAGATCAGAATAAAATAAACATAGTACGAATATATTGCATGATGTTTGTGACAGTAAACTAAAACAATAGTAAATCAGCAGAGACAGATTTGTTTGATATCGATAAAAAAAAGACTAAATACGATGTTTATGTGACATTAAACTATACAAATGTCTTGCATCAGACAATATATACAAATACACGACCTTCACACTCGACTAAAGTAGGGTTAACTATTTTTTTTTTCAGGAAAATACTATGATATTTACCCTTCTCGAGATAACAAGTTAATAGGAATACCAACTAAATAATGTGCATAAAAGTAGTCTGCAAAAAATAGTAGCAGGTTGCAGTTTCAAAGATGCGATTTTAAGGGCAGAGAAACAAGGCAAATGAAACAATTAGAATCAGTAAAATACAGCACTGCATAAGGAAAAAAGTTAGGTGGTAAATTGAGATGGAGTGAGTAAGCATGAAACAGAAACAGAAACAGAGGTGAGCAATGAATGAACGGAAGGGCAAAGCAGAGGAAAAGAGAGAGAACGGGGAAGAATGTTAACCTTGGAGAGGATGGACAGAAGGTAACGGTGTAATCAGCGCCGGTACACGTAAAAGTACTGGTAGCGTCGTCGTAAGCGTAGCTATACGATTTTGGGCAAGCTGCCTTGAACATCTCCGAGTAAATGGAGGGCCTACAGGTTGCGGGTGAGCCATACGCGCCGTTGCAGCAGTACTCGGGGCTACCAAAAGCCTCACACGCGCTCTTGCACGCGCTTCCCTCGGAGGCTCTCAGCTCCGCCGGGCATTGCTGGTTCAGATCCGACGTGCACCCCGTAGTGGCGCATAGACCCGACCCGCCAGTACCCTCCACGATCATGGGAAGGTTGTAGCCGTCGACGAGGCTGACGTCGTAGAAGTCTTGGCCTCCGGTGCCCAGCGTGAACTCGGCGAGAGTGGCCGGCGGGGCGGCTCCCGCGCCGTTGCATTCGACTTGGCCGGAGCCACAGTCGCCAGTGAGGCAGGAACCGGATCCGGATCCGTCAAAGGTGCAACCGGTTCGGGCCCAGAAGCGACCGGACCAGCCGGTGGAAGCTTGGAAGGTGCGAGAAGTGTCCTTGGGAAGCTCGAAGCCGGTGCTCTGGAGTGGTGGGCTACCAGCATTTGCGAGAATGCCTGGCCACACCGTGTAATCGCATCGGTTAACGAATGTGAAGGTGGCAGCCATAACCCCTGAAGAACGTGAAGAAGAAGAAGAAGCGACAGTTAGTAAAAAAAAAAAGTGTTGTTTTTGTAGTTTAACAATGAAAAACATGATGTGAGGATATAAAGATGGCGTTTTTACCTGGGGTAGTGAAGAACAGGAGAACAATGAAAGTGAGACATGAGAGTTGTGTGAGATCCATAAGTTGGTGTCTGGTTTTTTCTTGGTTGGGTATGGTTTGTGAGTGTTTGTTATGTTATGATCACCAACAGTTCCTCCTCTGAGTGTTGGTGAATGAGTAGCAGAAGAGCAGGGTCTGGGAAGAAGAGGGGTAGTGTTTGTTTGTATGGAGGAGGCAGAAAACGACAAGTGACTTAGGGGTAAAAGTGGAAGAGTGAGTTTTACCAAGGACAGTGTGTGTCAAAAACACAGTCTTTTAGGGGGTGCATAATAAATAAATAAAATATAGCATGTTGGTCACAATAATTTCATCTCTAATTAATCGGGCTGATTTAACAACGGGACCTCTCTTTTGCTGCCAATTGCACATCCAAGTAAATAATTTCATTTGTATATTTTTTTAAATCTCAAATAATTGTTTTTATTTTTATATGTCTCATTTTAATCCTTATTTTGACAAATGTAAAACAATCAGATTATTTTAGTTATTATTGCACTGACATATAATTAAAAGATGGTATTTGTGTTTATGTTTTTTATTTAGATATTTTTTAATTAATTTAATTTTAAAGAATATATATTTGTTATTTGTAAAATTGTGTCACGTGCTAATCATTTATAACAATATCATATGTCATTTTTATATTAGGTATAGTTGCTTTAATTTTAATTTAGTTCTTTTATTTTTATTTTATCTCAATTCTTTTAATTTTTTAAAAATGAAATTATTTTGTTTTTTCTAAATTAAAATGAAATTTATTTTTTATATAAATATTATATTAATATATTTTATTAAATATTTTTAAAAATATTAAATTTATTTATATTTATATCTATATTTATACTTTATTTGAAAATATTTTTAAATTTTAAATTTTAATTTTTTTTCTAATTTGTTATAAAATTGTTTAAAATTATTTTAAATTTTAAAATTTATCATTTTTAAATTAACTCAGATTTGTGTAAAATTGTTTAAATTTTAAATATTTAATAAATATATAGTGATTTAAAAGAATTGAAAAAGTTGATAATAATTTATTTTATGAAATGCAATTGATAAACAAGTTTAACATGTTTAAATTGATTATTATTTTTTATTAACAATTTTAAATAGAGTTCATTATAAAATATAAATATTTCTTTAAAAAATATTTAATAAAAATATCAGTTTTAATAAAAATATATGTATAATATTTATATAAAAATTAAATTCATCTTTTAAAGAAAAAATTGTTTAATTTAAAAAAAATAAAACTGAATTGAGAGAAAATAAAGATAGATATAATAACACTTTACGTAATACGTAACTCTGTCAACGCAATATTAGTTTAATATGTGGTATTTTCTTTCCTAATTTAAAAAAGTTAAATAAAAATCAATTTAAAGAAACACTTATACATAACATGTTTTAATCATGTTAGTACAATACTAATAAAATTAATTTGATAGCACCAAAATTTTTAAAATAGAAACCAAATTAAAACGAATGAAAATAAAATCATCTATTTAAGATTCTTTTAGAAAAGTGGAGGCAAATAAAAATATTTAACCTTTAATTAATAACATTTACATTCTCTAAATTCTATTCAAGCATAATACACACATTGTTAACTGTTTTCATTCGTGTACAATAATTCTCTTTTAAATTTCAATCCATTTTTATTTAAATGGATACAATTTATTATATTTTTTAAGTCAAAATTTGATTCAAATTAAAATAAATTTTTATTCTTAACTAAGTGTGTAATTCAAGTTATAAATGTTTCACAAAGATGTCTTGTTCAATATAAACAACAAATATCCTGATCCTGCTATAGGTTGATTGAAATATGTCTTACTTAAAACTAATTTAACGATGTTTTAAATTGTTCTTTTTATATTGATATATATCCACAATCACATGTATTTACTTATCTGTTGATATGCCTTAGGTGAGACGTTCTTTATTATATATGTTCCTTTACCTTTTAAAATAAAAATTAGAAAGCTTTTTTCACAACGATGTGTCCAATCATTGTGAAATTCTTCATTAATCAACTTGCATATAAGGGTTACAATAAATGAATGTTCTTCATGCAAGATTTAACACAATATCAAAATGTTGATACTTGTTAGGAACGGAAGGAAAACCAAGGGTTTGCATCGAGCGTCACAGCCGAACGGTATGAGTGTCGTATGCGACTGAAGAACGAGAGTCTGAAGAACGAATGTTCCTAGCCGAACACTACGAACACACAGTACTGCAACGTAAATGATCGAACGACCTAGTAAAAACATGAACAGCACCGATCGGTTTAAGACTTTTACACCGAACGATCAAGGAGATGAACAGAGAAAGAAAGAGTAAAACTCAAACGCACAAAAAATATATTATTCACACTGATCTCAAAAAGATACACTTTATAATAACAGAGATTCAGTATTTATAAAATGAAAAACAACTGGACAATTAATCAACAACTGTCCTGACCAACTAACAAACTCGACTTAATTCCAACAAATATTTCATATAATTTTCATCTCATAGTGAGTAAAAGTCAGAACAATGTAAAGGTAACAACCAATCCTTGATATATGCTCGGATCTACCATACGTTGAACAAATATTTAATGATAGTATAAGCTTAATTTCAAAGATTAAATTCCTCTAATCTAGGAAAAAAGCACAAAGTATCTTTTCTGAGGTTCACTTTTCATTTTTTTTTTCGTTTCTTTTAACCGTCTCCTCTTATTTTGATACTCGTGCTTGATTTCATTGTTTCATAATTTAGTTTATGAAAGTATTGAAACTTTAACTTTTTCAGAAATACGTAAAAACTGTGTAGGAAACTAATTTTCAACCATTATTATTGCGACATCAGAATTCAAACGGTATGCTCCTGTTTCAAATCGTTTAAAATTTGCGGAATTCACACATAATTTTTTTTTATATTTGTTTGATATTATTTTTTTTATTTTTTTAAACATACATTTTTACAACTATTTTACAATAAATATAAAAGTGTGTTATTTTTTTGCCGAATATATCACTTTGGTCAAATCCCATTCATCCTACCACCTTCTTCTACATGCACATGTTCCCATGACAACTAATTGCGTTTTCCATGTTTTACCATTCTGTTTTAAGGATAAATTAAGGTAAGATGAGAACTAATGAAGTGTTTGAAAGCTGGTTGTTATTGTTGTTATTGTCTATACAGTACTTACCAGAGTGGCAGTAGCAATTATGTGAGAAGCATTGGATTCCACTCTCTTCTCTCTTCTTTTTATGCCACACACTGTAAACTGCAAAATGTTGACTTTCAAACCTTCATCGACCCAATAAAGGAAAAGGTGGAAAAAATAATATATCTCTCACACACACATATATATAAAAGTATAATTTTCAAAATAAAATTTATTAAGGTGGAAAATTTACATACATGGTGAATGTAAAAACCCTCCTCCACCAAACGATCAAAGTATAGATAACTAAAAAACAGATATTAGAAAAGTTGTGATTGAGATCTGTGGGTTTATATTTGCCACCAATGACAGCGACATAAAAGGAATTGAAACATTGGAAACTCTAAAACACATGATTTTAATGGCCATTTAAGCAATCTTTCCTTGACAAAAGCATGATGGATTTATGGCCCGTTTGGCTAAAATGGAAAACAGACAGAATAATTATAAAAAATAAAAAGTTGCTTCATGGTTATAAGTTTTCACGTTCAAGATATGAAAAGAGTCCCCACTTTGTTCTCAATTTTAATTGTGTAAAGTTAACTTTTTTTTTTAACATAAAGAAGTATTTAGCTGATGGAGAATATAATTACTTAACGAAAGATAAGGTTGCAACGGTTCAGGATTAAAATCATAGTTATAGATAAGTTTTGGAGAATAATACAGATTCCCATAATTTAATATAGTTATCACGTCTCTTTACTAAAACAAGTTCATTTATTTATATTGTAACCTTGAATTCATACTTAATTTCAATTTATCGATCATGGAGTTTAACACGAGTAATTGATATATCCGTCTTAAAATTTAATCGTATATGATATAAATTCAGTATTTCATAAAAAATAACCTTTTGTCATACTTTATTTATCATTAAGTATACTTTTGTAAGACAAAACTTTTATGATATCAATTAAAAAACTTAATTTTAAAAAATATAATTAAAACAAGTGTCTATACATATTAGTTCAAGTGACCACGTATCATCATAAATATTTAACTTTAAATAATCACAAACACTTTATTCTATTTTTGAATTATGCATGGAGTTAAATTCATGTTTGACATTTATTACAAGATCTTTCGCTCCCAAATTACATGTTGGGAATTAAGTCATTTTTATATAATAGGATAAGTTTTTTTTTTTTATCTAGAAAATATTATTCTTTTCCACAGTGCACCTAAAAATTATAGAAACATCCGTCAAAATATTTTTCTTTTGAGTCTAATATTAGTAAACTCACATAACTTCATTATTAAAAATTTTATTTAATAGACATTCTACAACAAACTCAATATAGTATTTTTTTTCCTATTGAAAATAACTATATTGTAAAACATAACATCCTATAATAAAAAATGACAAATATTTAGAGTCTAATTTATCTTACACACATCATTAGTAGATTTTGGAAAATACTTTAGTTTTATTCATGCACACCCACACATTTTTATTTTAAAAGCTTAAAATAATTTATTCCTATTTTCAAAGTTTTTTATTTCTCTTAACGCGTACACCAACTCATCCAGCAAGATAAAACTTAGAGTTTTAGAAAAGTAAAAATTATTTAAAGACCATAATATTTTAACAACTTTTTTTAACAATTTTTTAACAGACAATGTATCATTATTTTATTGGTTTGTATATTTAAAACGAACCAATCACACGCTACCACATAGGTTATTGTTAAAAAGTTGTCAAAAAATAGTTGTTAAAGAAACATTTTTCATTATTCAATGAACATTCTTACTCACTCAACGAGACACTTCTAAAGATATACTTATTTAACTAATACTTGACTTATCCCGTTCTCTATGAATTTATTAGATTTTAAATTTTCAAAATTTTCTAAATAAAAATTTTATATTTAGTTTATAAAGTCCTTACTACTCTTAACTATTTTCAATCCATTAAATGTTTTCTTTATTTATTAGATTATTAATGTTTGGAATAGAGGATAAAATTATTCTTATTATTAAAATATTTTTTTAGTTCACATCTTTCCCGTCTCCAGTAACCACAACCAATAATGTATAATTATTAAAAATATAACATTATAATAATATAATTTAGCATCTCTCGTACAATAAGATGAATAAATGAATTGAATAATTTAAATACTCTCAAGTCACGACTGATGTTCAAATGCATTTTAAAAAATCATAAATAAGTAAACAAGTCATTTGTATTAAATGATTATGATAAATTTGATCAATACTTTCTTAGTAATACGAATTGTTATACATCTAAAGTCATTACCAGTGTTGGAACCTTATCCTATTTGGTTAAGTTATTCTATCAAATACTATTTTATAACATATTTTGAATAAAGGTAAGTTTATCATTATTTGTGTAGAATAATAATGACGGTCCCATGCAATTATTTTCTTCTTATTTCTTCACAAATATCAAGCAGCAAACTTGTCCTATCTCTTTTCTCTTCATTCTTTCTTTGTTGGTTATCAGTATCCTGATTCAAACAAAATCTTAGAGATTAATTTCAAGTTTTTAACTCAAAAAAAAAATATATGTTTTCACCTTTTCTTCTTATAGCTATATTTATCAAAACTTTATCTTTACATTATTAGTACTTTTTAAGTTTCTTGATAGAAAAAGAAAATACAACCCAACAGAAAGGCCAAGTTTGGTGAGCCCATTATTCCTTTGGGTGCTTCTTCTTGCATTTCCAACTTTTCAAAAAATACTAAAATTAACCTTGGTTAAGATGCTTTTAACCTTGGTAAATTTTTTTTTGTTTTTTCTTTGACTTAATAAACTTACACACTCAACCACTATGACACAGACGTTCCAGCAATTTCACTCATGAAAATTGCAATATTAGTTGAATCTTAACCGAATTTTAAAATCCTTTTAAAAATTTAAATCGATTTCAAAATTCATTTAAGAGTTGAAGTGATTTCAAATTCGTTTAATCTTTAAATCTTGAATTTCAAAATTTGTTTAACATTAAACGAATTTTGAAATTCATCGACCTCTTAAACTACGAGTGAATTTATTATATTAGGTCAGAGAAAAAGTTAATTTTTTTTACCTAAGTTAACAATATTTTAACCAAGGTTAGTTTTGATATTTTCTGAAAAGTTGAAAGTGCAGATAAATCCTTTGGAGGTGCAGGAAGAAGCATCTTGTTCAGTTTATGAATGAGCCCATTCCTGTAATTCGGGGGAGGGAATTGAAATCCAGAACCAAAATTTAAAAAATTTAAATAATTCAGTTGGGCAGAACAAAACCAAAATTGTGCACGAAGCTTCATAGCGATTGCTTGATATGCCTATTCTCATGTACACACTGTTGCACTCGTTACAATCTATCTATCGCAGAGTACTTTGCAAATTGGTAATGCCTCCATGTTCATAAAATAAGAAGTGAAGGATCGCCGAGATCAACTACTGCAGTGTTGATGTATTAAAAGTGAGAAAAAAGAGACAATATAAACAAAAAGAACAAGGATTTACAGTGTTTTCCTATATGATATCTATCTGAAATGTCCATAAATGGTGTTAGAGAGGGCAGAACAGGAACAGAGCCACTAAAACAGAGGCAACATAAGCTATGCTCTGCGTTTGAACCACAACTAATGGCGAAGAACCACTTGACTGAAGCCTTGATAAGTACATCATAGTTTTGTTTACCAGAGGAAGTTGTGCTCCATCTTTTCGTGCTCCCAAAACTTTCTGGCTGTTCAACATACATGCACATGTTATTAACAATTATATAATACTCAAAAGCAGTACAAACTCAACCCCTACAAAAAACCTAGAAGACGACAACATGTACCGATAAAAGAATGTCAAAAAGATGAAACAATCTACATCGTCCATCTGTTTCTGTCTTGTTACGGGATTTAAGGGTGAGATGTCGGGCATGAAAGAAAAAACACCGAGGAAAATCCAAACTCAAAAAGGAAAAGCGAGGGTTTTGTGGAAATTAAGAAGCTCACTTTTACATAAATACGTGCATTGATTGGGACATGGCTACAAAAATGTAGTCCAGTGATCACTATTTTCTGCAGGTGTGGTTAAATTTCAGCAACAGCTTCTTATAACAATTCATAAAAAAATGTCTTGAAAAGTTAAAAATATTATCTTTATTTAATGGGTATGATAGAAGCTCATGAAAATCATATGGACCACATAAGATGGACAGCTCAAGAGCAAAAGAAAAAGACAGAACATAGATAAAGTCATAATTACCCTTGCTTTAGAGATAAAAGAAGCTGAAAGTAAGGTTGCCGGGTGATGGTGAAATAGTAACTGTACCTGGTGTAGGGCAAGGGGCAGAAAATGATCAAATAGTTCGCGGAGGCACATGTGTAGGTGCTCGTCTTGTCATCATACGCGTAGCTATACGCGCGTGGGCATGCGTGCTTGAAGAACAGCGAATAAGGAGAGGGACCACACGTGTCAGGCGTCGCGTACGCGCCGCTGCAGCAAAAACTAGGATCACCGAAGGCCTCGCACGCGCTCCGGCACGCCACGCTCTTGTGGCTGCCGTTCACGCGTGACACCCTTAGCTCCGCCGGACACCCGCCGTTGAGGTCGACGAGACACCCCGTGGGGCTGCACCCGCCCCTGGTGCCGTCCTTCGCCACGATCAGCATCGGAAGGTTGTAACCGTCGACCAAACTCACGTCGTAGAAGTCCAGCCCGTCTGCGCCGTTCAGGGTGAGCTCTGCCAATGTCGCCGGCGGCTTGGCACCGCCGACGCACTCTACTTTGCCGGAGCCGCAGTCGGCGGTGCCGCAAGAGAACTTTCCGTCCGAGTCTTGACCGCAGAGGGTCCGTGCCCATATCCGACCAGACCAAGATTTCGGGATTTTTAACGTCTTCGATTCTCCGCTCAGGAGGGCGAATCCGGTGGTGGGAAGCGGAGGCGAGGTGGCGCCGGAGAGTAATCCCGGCCATATCGTGTGGCGACACTTGTTGACAATCTTGAAGGATGCCGATTGTACCTCTGGAAGTTTCAGCAACCGGAAAAGTGGTCAAAGAGATTTATATTTAAAATTTGTGGTTTTCTATAAATCTGTGATTTTGGAAATTACCTGAGAGGAAAGTTAATGCGACAAGGCTGAGAATGATGAGAAAGAGAAGCCAGCGACCCATGTGGATGACTGAGAATAACCAGAGAACAGAGATTGATTCAGTTTTATTGTGAAGCTGAGTGCGTGATTGTGTTCTTCTTTTGCTTTGCTTTTCTTTTTCTTCGCCACCTCTTTCACTTCACTGTTTCTTAAGCCATCAATGAAAAAGCTTTCCTTTCCTTTTTCTTTTTTAATATACAGTTTCCCTCTTAACTTTGGGACATAGCAGGAATTCATGCACTTGTGGAATACAACTCATGTGAAACACAATTCCACTATACTGATATAACATCATCATATTAGGCAAAACAAGCCACCAATATAGAGGAAAATCTCAAGCAGACAAGATGTATCATTGTATTAAGGTATTCTCTTTTAGGTGGTGAAAGTCTAGAGTTGCTAGTTTGGAGGTTCCTTAAAAAATATCAAATTCACTGTATTATTACTCTTTTTTCTTAATTATTTGATAACTATCCTATACAATTATAAACCAAATGATTATATTTTACGTAAATGAACTCTTTTGAGTTGGCTAACCGTTCTTTTAGACATAAAATAGTAACTGAAGTTGAGTTTACTCACTTTTTAACTTTTTAGCAAGGTGACTAAATCAAGAATTCTGATAACTTTTACATTAAATTATGTCAATCGTCTTTGTTTTTAATTTTGAATTCTCAAATTGTTTTTTTAGGTATCTCAATTTAATTTTTATTTTGAAAAATTTGATGTAATTAGATTATTTTATTAGTACTGTATTAATAATATTAAAGAGGTATTACTTGTTATTTTGTGAGTTTTTTGAATTTTGTTCTTTTTTTTAAAAGCAAAATTTTGACATGTGCATGTAACCGTGGCAGTGTGATGTGGAAATGGTAGCATCACATGTCCGTGTATTTTAGTTTCAATTTAATTCTTATATTTAATTTCATTTGGTCTTAATTTTTTTAAAATTAAAATTTATATTTTTAATAAGATTAAATTTATTTATATTTATATTTAATATTAAAAGAAAATAACTTATTTGTATAAAAAAATTTAAAATAGAAACTAAATTTGAGATGCATAAAATTAGGACTCATTTATTACATCAAATTTCTTAAAATAAAAATTAAATTGAGATGGATTAAAAAAAATAGAAACCCATTTAAATTTTCATAAAAAAATGAGACGAATAATATGATTTAACTTAACTTATACGAGCTAATGGTAAGTTTGGGCTTGCAAAGTTTGGGCTTATAAGTATATTATTGGACAAAGAAGGGTCACACTGGTGAAGGCCCAGGTCGAAATGACACCTGATAACATATGGGTTGTTTCTTCCTGTGCCCATCAAATTTCTTCCTGCGGCCCCATCAAAAGCTTCTGGAAACTTTTTTCCGGATGAGTGTCTTCTAGAAAATAAATCCCTGAACCACTGTTCCGGAAATCAAAATAGGTTTGATAGGGTGCATGAAGAAATTTGATTGGTACAGAAAAAAACACAGTAACGTTTGTCCAAAAACCAGTCTCATTTTTGTACTCAAATGTTGATCTGTTCTTTTGCTCATTTCTTCCACAGTGAACAACACAAAAATGAACAAAAAGTAATGAGATTGTCAATAAAAGAGCTTATGAACAAATATCAATTCAACCATTGATCCTAGATTACTGTGACGTTATACAATTGATTGCAGAAAAAAATTGGTTTTTAAACAGTGATTTTTATTCAGATGATTGTTATTAGTTGTTGTAAAGTTATCATGGTCCTAAAGAAAAATGGTTACGAAATTCAGAGATGGGCCATTTCAACAGTGAACTGAAAAACTATGTTCTTTTAAAACGAATACTATTCTCATTCAGCCGTAAAAAGCACAACTTTAATTAGGAAATAATATCAAAGGACAAGGCCCTGTAACATGTATTCAACAAAGTTGAAAAATGTATCAATTACTGTAACAATTTAGCTGGCAAACATAGCAGAATATTTGTTCGATCTCCACAAAGGAAGGCACTAAAGTGAAGCAAAAGCTCTATTTGATGATGGGATTCTTTTGGTGACAGGAGAGGCCCAGCTCCAGCATGGATGCAAAAAAGATGAGCTACCATGATGGTGTCTGTGGATAAATTACATCACACCGATTATATTGCATATGCAAACATAGACATGCATCTTTGCTACCAAGGTTGACCACCATTGCATCAACAATTACTCATGCACTGATGGTGCAATAGTAAGTAGCCACGTTATGCAGTGGAATCACAAGTCAATGCAGGCTTCAAAAAGTGCTAACGTCAATCTTCCATGATCAAAAATACCACACCGAGAAAGGAGATATAGATGCCAAAAAGGATCTAGCATTGACCTACACGAGGAGTTTTAATCATTGCAGTGCCTAATCATCTTTAGAAGTAAAGATAAAGAAAGTAATTTTTTTCTCGCCAAGTTAAGATAAATTAAGTATAACATCAGATTTCATAGCTATAGCTATAGCTGCTTGCTTGAAATTCATACATGATTATGGTATGATCATGTTCTACTCTAATATAAGTAAGCTAAGTGGTTAAACTTAAACATCAGCATGTACTCTTTTCCAGACAAACCAAATTCAGTCATAGATTTTGATTTCTCTTTATAGGTTTGACTTCCCAAAATCTCCAGCAAGTTCACCACTAAATGGTGTAGCATGCTACCACCTTTAGCAGGCACACCAGATATCGTTAGTTTTTTGTTGACTCCGCAGTACAAGCATTCAGTTAAAACTTCAAATTCTGTTTCTGTTTCAACATTATCATTGGAATGAAAAATGCAACTTTTCATCCATGGTCCCCAACCACAGTATTGGACCGTGATATGATTCAACTAAAAGAACTGTCTCTAGCATGACATGCCCTGTCTTCAATGTTATAATCCAAGCATCATAAAAACTGTATTTGTTGAGATCGTTCATGATTCCCTCTCTGGTTTCTGCTGAGTCACTTTGACTGATTTTTGCAGACATGTCTATAGTATTTGCAATTTAGCATCCCAATTCGTCACATGGCCAATTAAGTTGTAGAAGCAGCCGTAGCGTAAAAATGAAGCAAAAGTTTCATGACAAATACTACAGTTAGAGAAGAATCATAATTGAAGCAGAAAATGGAATCGTTCCTTAACATCATTTTGCTTGGAAATTGCTTGAAAACGTGCAGAACAGGCTGAATGTGCTAATTATGCAGACACCCACGTTAACCACCAATTCAGCTGACAATGAAGGTCACTAGAAATCTTGGTTGATCCAACGTTGGAAACAACAGAACAAAGGTAAAATTTAATAAAATGAAGAGTTGATGGTAATAAAAGGCGCAAAGGTTTTGATTATGCTAAGAATATATTTGAAGAAACTAGAAGGTAGGCATTAGAATGAGGGTGGTCAAGGAGACACTAGCCACAGAGAATGTTTCTGGTCCCAGTGAGTTGAAAGTGTGACTAAACAAGGAGTGGGAAGTGGGCTTCCAACATTCTTCATGAATATGTTTGGTTGCCACTAAACCATATGCTTTTTGGACCCTCAAGTCGTGCATGCTTCCCTTTTTATTTTAATTTCTACCCTCAGTATGATCAGCAGCACCACTGGGTAAATGATGTTCTTATCTTAATTCATAAAAAAGACAAACTCATCATGGTTTATCATCATGAGCGGAAGGAGAATAATCAGTGAGCTCTTTGGCCAACGCATTCAAATTTAAAAAAGACAAATATGAAGGCTGGTAACTTTTCCCTGCACACTGTTTGGACCACTGTCAGAAAATTTCATGACAGTGAAAACGAAACGAACCATTTTACCCCACCATGAAATATAATGTATTTCATAAAGGTTCGACATTGTTGAATAAATATTTGACAGAACTGAAGAAACTTGGCTCTATTTGTTTGTTTTACTCCAAGGTAAAAAGTGCTGGTGTACTAGAAAAGAATGAGAAATTCTTAATGATAGCAGTTAGACCAAAAAATTCCATCTTTCGGAGGAGGGTAAAAAACAAAGAGAATCTATAGGATGAAGATAACATATAGAGAATACTTTTTTTTTTCTTTCAAGGAGACACATGAGAATATTAGAGTACTACAGAAAATCAAGATAAACATTAACAATTTAGAGGTGCAGCTGGGCAAGGGCACATGATCTAACAGTTCTACCAATGTTTTGTCTATGTATTTATCCCATATGGCATTATATTATTGTGCATTTGGAAATGTAAGCAAATAAGCTGCATGTGGAATATGTTCTAGTTGGGGTTTGAGCATGGAATTTGGTGGAAGGGATTCTCGAGTCTACAAAGAGTTGGCCATGTGATAAAAGCAGCTTTCTTCGACTTGCAAAGCGACCACGCCCGTTTGGCTGCAATCATGTGGTCTACAATGCTATTATTTCCTACATCCTTCGTTTGCTTATTTCTTTTTTCATCCTCCAAAATTGACGTTGTTCTCCAACAAACGTACTTTTTAGCCTCCACATTCAAACACCATAACCAAAGGGATTAATATGTGAGCCAAAGATTAAGGTTAAGGCAAAGGTGTGGACAAGGTTGGTCACACTTTTGTTTGTGTCTGCTATAAAACCATCAACTGAGCATGCTGTGCTAGATTCAACTTTGGCCAATGTAAATAAAAACGTTCGGATTAAAGGGTCAAAACTTTGGTTCATGAACATTGGAGTAAAATTACAAATAACTGCACAACCATAGTGTCGAGTGAGCTCTCTCTGATCTTACGTGCAATTAAAAAATGATCTCAAATTGGCAAATTGATGAACATTCAAAGAACAGTGAAGTTGGGTAAAGGAAAATTGCAATTATCATTAGCTCGGGAATCGAGAGGCCCGCTCGTGCGGACAAGCCATCACGCTTGCTAAGTAGCTAGTAAAATATGTCATTTCAGAGCAATTTACTCATTTTTATATGAATTTTGTTCATAACTCATGCTCCAATCCAAACCAAAACGTGAGCATTAAGGTAAATAACAAAAGTTGTAATTACAAAAAGGGACTCCAGAACAGAAGAACCAAGGGATTTTTCGTCAAAGCACCTCGGGAGCTTTTACTTTTTGTTCTTCAAAAAGTGGATTCACTCGCTTCCCAAAACCACTCTCTACAATAACTTTCATACACTCTCTCTCTCTCTCTCTCTCTCTCTCTCTCTTTCAACCTTCGAGAACCCTTTTGTGTTCTGTCCTGTATATATACCACCACCTCGACCCTCTTCTCCTTCCATCTTCTCTTCCATTTTCCAACCTCAACTCACCCCAGAAACCTACTTTTATTCTAAGTCTCAAACCCCATCACCGCAAACAACAAGTCACCACATCAAGGAGGTAGAGTCTGTCAATACAGTAAGAGTTTCAGACTTGAGAGAGTGGAAAGAAAGTGAAAGTGATCCAGAAGCCAAGAAAATGGCATCGGATAAGGTGGTGGAAACTGTAATAGCAGGGAACTACGTGGAAATGGAAACCGAAGGACAATCGAAGGACGTAAAATCAAGGTTGTCTAGCTTCTTGTGGCACGGTGGTTCTGTTTATGATGCTTGGTTCAGCTGTGCTTCCAACCAGGTTGGTGGCTGGTTTTAAGAACATACTCCTTTCCATATTCTGCTCTTGACATGGCTCATTGTCTTTCGTTCTATTCCAACACCATGAGCTTCCTTGTTTGTATGTTGTTGTTAATGTTGTTTATGTGATAACCATGTTTACGTTCTATATATCCTTAACGTGTCAGGTGGCTCAAGTGCTGCTTACGCTGCCATACTCATTTTCCCAGCTGGGAATGCTTTCTGGCATTCTTTTTCAACTCTTCTACGGTATACTTGGTAGCTGGACGGCTTACCTTATTAGCATACTCTACGTTGAATACAGAACAAGAAAAGAGAGAGAAAAAGTTAACTTCAGAAACCATGTCATCCAGGTTCAACTCACCAACATTGACACAGCTTATTTTAATACAAGTTCAAAGTACATTCTCTTAATTAAGTTTTAAACCTGATTGTCGTTTTAATGACAGTGGTTTGAAGTTCTTGACGGGCTCCTCGGGAAGCACTGGAGAAACGTGGGTTTGGCCTTTAACTGCACATTTCTTCTGTTTGGATCTGTCATACAACTGATAGCTTGTGCAAGGTACCTACTCCAACTTAATCTGAGTCTTCTGACCCTTCCTTTAACTCCTTCTTCATTGTTTATTAGTTAAGGCTAATTAGATAAATTCTTTATTATAGTAATATATTTTTTATCTATATTAAGCCAAGGAACCAGCATCACATGCATGTCTCATAATAACCTTACCTGCTGCAACTTCATCGGGGTCTGAATATTGTTTTAATGTTGTTTTTGTTCAGCAACATATATTACATAAATGACAACCTGGACAAGAGGACTTGGACTTACATCTTCGGAGCTTGCTGTGCCACCACTGTCTTTATTCCTTCCTTTCACAACTACAGAATCTGGTCCTTTTTGGGCCTCCTTATGACCACTTACACTGCTTGGTACCTCACAGCTGCCTCTCTCCTTCACGGTCAGGTAACAATGTTCACAAAGTTACCATTATGTTTATTAAAATCCAAAAGTACTATTTTTTATGACACTAAACTATTAATTTCATCATTATTGTAGTTGTAATTGTTTGCTTCTCCAATTGTTTTTTGGTTAATTAGATGGAAGGAGTTAAGCATTCGGGTCCGACCAGATTGGTTCTATATTTTACGGGGGCCACAAACATTCTCTACACATTCGGGGGACATGCTGTTACTGTGTAAGACAATCTCAGACATATATTCGTGTCATTTACGTTTTCGCAAATTTGCCCATGCTGATTTCTTCCACTTGGCCTTGCCTTTGGACGAATCACTGGCTGCTACTGTCTAATTAAGATGATTCCAAATTGGAAAGCGAAATAACAATGCAACAACTGAGCCTTAACGTCATTTGCTAGTGACTCAACCTTCACTTCTGTCGACATAATCTGAACATAGATCTAATTAATGACCCATCTTAAGGTCTCTTTCTTTTTCTCTCTATTTTCATTTGAGAATACCCAGAAGCTTTATTTTCGAGTTATCTACACTTCATTTTCTTAAAAAATTGATCTTTCCTATGACAAGAATACACAATATTCTAATACAAAATATATTTATTTTGCACACAAGTTTTTGGGGTGAAGGAAATTGTGGAAAGTAGAGGGCTTTATGTTGTTTTAAAAAACAAAAGATATCTTGCATTGCTCATCATAAGAAGCACTTTTTTCCCTAAAATACCCTTGGAAGGCGTGGGAGGCAAAAACAAAAGTGCCTTGTTTCTTTGTTATCCTTGAGTTTTGGAGAAAGCCTAGACTCTTTCTCTTAAATGTTTGGATGCTTTATTGCTTTATATCATGAAAAGGGCCCTCCCTTATAGATCCAGCTTTCCTCAGAGAACGCTACTTCTTAGCTTTCAGGTCTCTTCTCACAAGTCAGCAAAATCAAACCTTGCCCCAACAAATTATTCCCTTTTCTTTTTACCTTGGGAAAAATGGTATCTTTATCAGCACCTTTATTCCCTATATGAAGAATTTTTCCTCATTGTTCTTCATTCACATTTTAGCACATTCTTTTCATTCCTCATTTCACCCTTATAGTTAATCAGTGTGTGTGTACTTTTCAACATTCGAGAAAGACATTAATTGTGTCTCACAAAAAGCGAATGCAGAGAATGCATGATTCAGTTAAAGATAAAACAAGAACAACAAATAATGTAACTTTGATTGCAGAATTGTATAGGTTCTGATGAGTATGAGGATGATATGATATAGTACTGTGTTAATGAGAGAGTATATTAATGAAAGTTGTACTACTGATACAGGGAGATAATGCACGCGATGTGGAAACCTCAAAAGTTCAAGGCTATATATTTATTGGCAACCCTGTATGTGCTGACACTGACGCTTCCATCTGCAGCAGCAGTGTATTGGGCATTCGGAGACATGCTTCTAAATCACTCCAATGCTTTTGCTCTTCTTCCAAAATCACCCTTCCGTGACATGGCTGTCATTTTAATGCTCATCCACCAGGCAAGCATATCATATCATAGCAGTCATTTTTACATTTTCATTCTTAATCTATCAGTATAATACTTATGCTATGTACCATTGTAATTGAATCGAACGGTTAAATATTGTGACTTGCAGTTTATAACATTCGGGTTTGCATGCACCCCATTGTACTTTGTTTGGGAGAAAGCAATAGGTATGCATGAGTGCAAGAGCTTATGCAAACGTGCTTTGGTGAGATTGCCAGTGGTGATCCCTATATGGTTTTTGGCCATCATCTTCCCCTTCTTTGGTCCCATCAACTCCACCGTTGGCTCTCTCCTTGTCAGCTTCACCGTTTACATCATCCCCGCCCTCGCCCACATCTTCACCTTCAAATCATCCTCTGCCAGACAGGTACCATATTTTTCATCTTCATATATCATAGTTCGTAGTTAAACCAAACAAGAAAAAGGTTTTATTTTTATAGTAAACTCAAGAAGGGTAAGAGAGAAAGATAGTCATGACTCATGTGGGTCATCCAATCTCCGAAACATCACTGTCAGAACCCAGTGGTTTTGACTTTGTGAGCACCGCAGCATTGTTAGAATTTATTCCATTCATTGTTTTTGTTCTAAGTAATTTGTTAGTTACTGTTTCCTTTCACTGTGTCTAAAACAAACACAAAGAATAGGGATGAGGAAAGGAAAATCATGATTATGAAGAGTTAGCGTATGGTCACCGTCCAGCAGACAGAACCCGGGATTTTCTCGATAACCAATCACTTTTCTATATTCTTTATCGCCATTATTTTTGATGAACTATCTTCATATACTAAGGCGTAACGTAAAGACAAGTGCATAAATATTGGAGTGCGCAGAGAATATTGTGTTTGTAACACTGGTTAATTTTTTAACGTGGTGTGTGTGATGCAGAATGCGGTGGAACAACCTCCCAAGTTTGTTGGAAGATGGGTTGGAACCTTTATCATCAACTCGTTTGTAGTGGTATGGGTGCTTGTGGTAGGGTTTGGATTTGGTGGGTGGGCCAGCATGGTTAACTTCATACACCAGATCGACACGTTTGGACTCTTCACAAAGTGTTACCAATGCCCTCCACCGCTTCTGCCACCTATGCCGCCGCAGCAGCTCAATGCCACCGCGCCTTCGCCGCTTCACCACCCTCATCTCGGCCACTGAGCTCTGCAAGTTGAAACTCAAAGCCATGCTGCGACTTGGATCACATTCTGCAGAAATGATTGACTGTGATTGTTGATGTGAAGAATTATAAAATGAGAGTTGGATCACATTCTGAATTTAGTAATGTACTTGCCATGCCATAACCATATAATGTATTCTTCTTCCATTTTGCTTCCCTTCGTAGCCATTAAGGTAGTTTTCATCACTCTGTTACCAACAATTATCATAAGAACAAAAACGTTAAATAAAACGAAAAGCTTTTTGAATTTCCACGGACACAGAATGCAGATTCAGATTCCATCGACCATAACGTAAAATAAAAATCCTTTTGGAAAAATTTAGACTTGGATAGATGAAATCTTTGCAAAAACGATAAATGAAAAATCCATTATATAATGTTAATTGTTATATTATTACGTGTCATATTTTCATTAGGTTGATTCATGTATCTTAAATTATAATAAATTGTTCTTGTTCGAAGAGGGTAAAGCACTGATCGAATAAGTATTTTAAAAAGTCTGCTTTCAAAATACACCACAAACTATTGAAATAATTTATTTGAAAGAACTGTTTATAATGTTAACACTTTCTTGAATAGATTTCGAAAAAAAGTGATTTAACGAGGTTTTGAAAGTAAATATTTTGTTATTTATTTGAATGAATTTTGAGGTAAGTGAGAGTTGATTTCAAAGTAAAATTTTTTAATCTGTTACATTAATCAAATTCTATACTAATTCTCACATATTTTATTTCCAAATTCACTCTCACTTACTTCCAAATCTACTCAAATAAATAATAAAAAATTTACCTTCAAATCATCTCAAATTTATTCAATCACTTTCTTCTAAATTTATTTAAGTGAACAAAGTCTAAAAGAAACTGTTCAAAAATTTACTTTATTTGTCTTTCCATTGTTGCGTATTTGTTTATCTTCTTCGTACTTTTTTTTTCTTAAAAAATTTATGTAAGACAAATTTTGATAAAAGCTCTAAATTTACAACATTCATATTTGTTTCCCTCCTTCCTTTATAATTATTTTTTAGGTGTGGATTAAATCGTTCCCAATTAAAAACTACAATTACTAAGTTGCATTTTAATAAGTACATGCAAGAAATAATATAAAATAAACTAAGTTTTATATATATGAAAAAACATTATGGATATGAAAAAATTGATTGGACTTCTATATTTAAAGAGTCAAAGTTTTTAGCTGTGAAAAATAATGGTCCGAAACAAAAAATTCACTTAAAATTTAATTTTTGAAAAGTCAAAATTTCAATTCTTAGAAGTTTGTGATTTAGAAATGAAGTCAATTTATATAAATATTAATCTTATAAATCAATTTTATATTATTAAATTTAATTTGTAATTATTTTTTAACATGACATCAAATTAATATATTAAAATATATTTAGTTTATTGTTTCATATACTCTCAAATAGTTATTATACCACTTGTTAATGTTTAAATATTTATGTCTTGATATAAGAGTGTATATTGTTTAAATATTTCATATACGCTTTTCGATATATCTTTTTTCATTTACAATTAACTAGAAAGAAATAAAAGAAGTAGCAAAATCAATCTTCTGAAAGGAAGAAAGCAACGAAAGAGCATAAAAGTAATTCAGATGACAGTAATGTCATTATGTAACTTAGATAATAATTGTCCTTCTAAAACACTGATATGGCGTTTTATCAAACAAGAACACACTTCATATAACGCAAATGAGAATGATAAATGAGCATCTTTTGTTCCAAAACACAACCCCAGTTTCCATTTCTCTTCATCACTTAGCCTATAAATTTTTCCTAACATGAAATTCAAGCAAATTTTATGCTGTTGTTTTATCTTATAATAAAATCTGAATTTCCCTAGTCTGAAAAGTTTCCAGAATTGAAGTGACAAAAGCAAAAGAAGCTCTCATGTTCCATGTCCTCGGAAATGCAAACTCAGAATGAAAACCAGCACCCTTTTTCTTGTACAACAATGAGTGAGCAGGGTTGAAAATGATTAGAGATGAAATAAAGGTCGTTTGATGGGAGAAGAGAAGAGAAGAGAAGAATAGTTCCAAAATCCACAGCATCTATCTTTTCCTTTCCACCTAGTTTCCCAGACGTTTTCAATGAGCAGCAGAAAATTGCAGACATGAGTTTATGAAAGAAAAAGCAGAACCCAAATCAAACAAAAGCAAAGCAAGCAGTATACGCTAGCTGGCGTATCTTCTGTTACACGTACATTAACATTATACTGAACAACTTTGCCAAAAAATAAGGCTGCTACACTCTGTAGTAATTGACACAACACATACATGTATTCATGTAATATAATGTCACACATTTATTATATAGATGCATGCAGAAATGAATTTGGGTGGGGAATCTAATAATTGTGTATATCCTTCCCTCGAAATGGTAGTGGAATAAACAGTGACTATGCAATGTATAATCTATCTAAAGTAAACAGACCTTTCATTTGAGTTCTGAGATGAGATGCAGCTTTTCATTTATACAAACAGCAGGCATGCAAAGAACCAAAAGAGAAGAACAAGTTAGAACCATAATCACAAAGCCATGAGACTTTTCAGTTAAAGGTCATCATCCTCTCTAATGCCTCTCCTTTTTTCTCCCAAACAGAACAAGATGATGATGCTGTCAACTTTGGAGACATTCTGCTTCATTCGTTTTTAGTTTCGTTTTAGCACATTTTCCTGCTTCTTTTCTCCTTGATCAATGTGAATTTTGCCTTTCTTCTTCAAAAGAAAAGTGAACTTTATCTACTTTTCATTGAATGGAATAAGACAAGAGTAACCAAACCAACCCTTTCATTCTTCTTGGAACTCGGAACCTTTTTTTCTATTTAGATTCCATCCAACCATTATTTGCAAGCTTGCAAAATTCTCACAGCTTTTCATTCCAATACTTTCCTCTGTTTTCGTTAACAAGCATGCTTAACGGTTAAACAGCACAATCTGTATCAGAGAACTGGAAAAAAACACAATTCAAATCAGGAGACAGAAATAAAAGCTTGTTAAGAAGATACAAATCAAGAATAATAACTTCTGATGACAGAAATCCCACCTTGTTGAATTTTACTTCTTCATTATTTTTAATATTTATATGTAGAAAAAATTTGTATAATAACCAGATGATAACACAAAGATGAAAATAAGATGATGATCTGTAATTATTAACAAAAAAATTGGTAACCTGCATTGCTCGGACGTGTTTTTTTCTGAGATTTGAAATTGGATTCTTTCTATATTATGATAATGAATTGCACTATATACACTCAATATATTTTTTATATGATATTTTTATACACACAAAATTTTTATATTCATTTCACATTAATTTTTTTTATTTTTTATTTTTTATTCATGAAAAATATATAAAAATTTATCATTTTATTTTTATATTATATGTCAAATAAATATAGAAGTGTCATTATTTTATATTTTTCTTTATTTTTTTTTACTACTTTGAAATAATTTTATTGCTCCTAAAAAGTGGCTTTTGGAACGGTTGATGGGTGAAAAAAAATAATCATAACCTACATATTTTAAAATTCATGAAAATTTATTTTAAAAAAAGTTTCAAAATTTCAATTGAAGTATAAAAAAACATTAATTTTCTTTTAAAAACACTGAAATGTTGAAACTTCAGTTGTCCAAACGAATTCAATACATGGGTTATATATTTTTCGTGATTTATTTTCTTTAAAATGAGGGATTAATCACTCTTGCTACTCCTTTTTTTCTCCTTTTTTACTTTATTTTATTCTTTTAGCATATCACTTTCTTTCCATTTTCTTGAAATTTTTATTTAAAAGCATTGTGACCAGAGAAAATTTGCTTGATGAATAAATGAAGTGGGAAATTGTGGAACATCCAAAATGGGCTTACAAAGTGGTGAAGCCCAACTTTGCAACACTTTAACCTGAGACTAGAGACGGCCCATGTGTAAGGCCTGGATACCCATATTATATCTTATACACCTGTATTTACAACCAAAAACAGCTTCTTCTTTTCTTGTGTCATTGATTTTATCTTCAATAATCAATAAACATTTTCTTCAAAGGGTGCAAAAAATTATATTTTTCATTTAAATTTGTGATGTTATTTTCGTCCTTCCAAACCACCTACATCTTTTAGTTGAAAAACGTGACACAATCTGAAATGTTGAAAAATTGTATTATTTAATCTTAGAACAATGAAGTATGAATTAGTTTTAGAGTTTAATTTATGTATCATGTTAGTATCAAACTTTTCATACATAAAATTTATGATAAAACTTTACTATTTGTCACATCGTTCTATTTTATATGATGGCATAACAGTTTTAATTTATACGTTTGCAAAATAAACACAATAAAATTAATATAAATTAAAATATTGTTTATTGATTACAATACTTTTATTTTTATTTTTTTTATAAAAGGGAAGATCTTTATACCATTATACATAATATATACAGACTGAGGAGAGGGGGAGGGGGAAAGAGAGAGATATTAAAAAATATGATAAATAATATTATATATCATTAAAGCTTAATTAATTTTAAGTTTATCATAAATTTCTGTATTTTTAATTTTTTAATTAAATTGTGTAATATATTCATAAAATTATGACGGTGGAGACTCAATTATATAATATTTAAAAGAAACTTAATTAAGTTCAGTTTGTATTTTAAGTTCTGGACATTGAGAGTACTTACAATACATTATACTTAAGAAAAAAATATACTAAAAACTATAATGCATAACAGTACCAAAATTAAATAAAGTAAGATCACCAGTATTTTGTGATCACGACATATTATGTAAAATCAATATTTCTTATAATTTTAATATTTTAAGATTCTTAAATTTAAAAACACAAAAAGTGTAATATAATTTTACCAGATTATAAGCAAAATTGTTAGCAAATAAATATTAATATAAAAGCAAGGGGACAATTTACAAAACTGACTACAGTAACCTTAACAAAAAAATCATAACAATAATTTTGTAAAGGATAAAGAGACTTAAGTGAATCCTTAAAATGACAGCATTTAAAAATTTAAGAAATTTGATTCTACTTTAGTCGATAAAGAAACCAAATTAAAGGAAATTAAAAAATATGAAAAAAATCGAAACCTTTTCTGATTCTCCTACCTTTTCATTTCTTCGTCAAAAGAAAACACCTGCCTTATCCATAGGCTGACCTCAACCACCTTTGTACTGTTAATAACATTTTAACGGGGTTCAATGATGTTTATTTGGGTACTACGGAAGATGTTTATTTGATCACAAGCAACAGAAAACGGTGTCTGATTCAATTAACTAGAGTTTAAATATAGGTGATGCAAGGAAGACGTTTAATGAAATATTTTTGTGTAGATTCACGAAGTTACAGCAAGAACAATACCAAAGCTGTATGTAAAAGGAATAACGTCTCATCAAAACAAGTTCATGACATTCAAAAACCCATCAGATAATACCACTATGGCAACAATTTTCAAATGTTATAATTTCATTCATAACTGGTTAGCACAGACTACACACTCAACATGTCATCCTATCATGACAATGGTTTGAGCCACAACCTGCACTTCAAAAGAATATTTGTGAACCCAATTGCATTAATGTTAACCTAAATTATGTTTTGAACAGAACATTTTCCCCAAAACATTTTTGCAATCGTTTGTTTATTTGTTGTATTTGATACCAATTAAAACTAAGAAAAAATAATGTTAAAAAACTGAAAAGAAAGACAAATGCCACTGCTACAACCATTTCCCAAAGAGATATCAGTCATAATATTGTCAGGACTCATAGCTGTGTTTTTCTTGTGAAATGCGATACATATTAAATGTTCATCCAAAATTATTAAACGCATTACCTGAAAACAAATGACTATCACAAGATACAAGACAAAGAACCTGTAAAAACATACATGCAAACATAAATCGCCTGATTATAATATTCAATCTTCATAACAAGACTCCCAAAGAATCATATTAAACCAGCAATAATTCACCATGCAACACAACAAAATTTAAGTCCATAACAAAATATAAATCCAGCCAGATCTGATCTTGCTTGCAGATTTGTAGTAAGACCGCATGAACATCTGATTGCCAAAAGAGAAACAAAATCCCACACACCTATTCTACTAATGAAAATTCATAACACATGCCACTGAAATCCTAAACATCTTCAAGTAAAAACTTAAAACCAAATCATAAACATAAAACCCTAAAACAGACTTCAACGAGCATTAGTTGGGCATTCTCTGGCAAAGTGCCCTGACTCTCCACAGTTGTAGCAGCTTCCACCGCCGCCGCCACCGCCGCCTCCGCCATACCTTCCACCGCCGCCACCTCCTCCGCCGTACCTTCCTCCACCACTGCCTCCTCCTCCGTACCTGTCTCCACCGCCTCCGCCTCCCTGGAAGCAATCCCTAGCAAGGTGACCGGATTCGCCGCAGTTGTAGCATGCACCACCGCCGCCGCCTCCACCTCGTCCACCACCACCATAGCCACCGCCACCTCCACCATATCCACCTCCATATCCACCGCCTCCTCCGCCACCACGTCCACCGCCATATCCACGGCCACCGTCACCACCGCGACGGGTTCCCTGGACACTGGCACCGTCAGGACCAGTGACATCAACAGCCTTAGCACGTCCATCAGAGTCAGATTCGATGGCAAACTCAACGGATTCTCCCTCAGCGAGGCTTCGGAAACCGTCAGATTTGATCTGCGATTGATGAACGAAAAGATCCTCGGAACCATCGTCGGGGGTTATGAACCCAAACCCCTTCTGATCGTTGAACCATTTCACCTTTCCACTCACTTTCCCACTCATCTTGTGTTCCTTCGTCACAAACCCTCAGCACACAAACCCACTCTATTCAGGGTTTCGTCCAAGGGAAAGAGTGCCTTATATAATTACTTTTTTATTGGGCTTTTTCATTGTGGGCCACGCCTTTTCTACCCTTTTAATTATTTCAAACTCACTATTACAATTCCATTGACCAAAAACAATTACAATTCTGCTAATCGTGTGGTTGGGGGACGCTGGTTTTCTCTATTCTCAATATCCACCGTTGGATCTCTCTCACTGTAAGTTGACTGGTCAACATCTTTTCTCTTCTCCTCTCATTTTGTATGATTATTTTTTTTATTTTTATTCATTTATTAGTTTCTTTTTTTTTTCACCTTTCCCTAAAATATCTTCTATGCCGTTACCACTAGCCAATGCAAAATTCTTGAAAATGAAGATGCAGTGTCCATTTTTACTGGTCAGTCAATTGAATTCTCAAAACTCAAAAACCCTTCACTAACTTTATTTACTTTCCATTATTCTTCCTCTCTTAATGTAATTGTTACCGTTACACTTTTATTATAAAAATTCAAATACATTATTTTATCAAACAATGTCTTTAAATTATATTTTTTTTCTCATTCAAAATAATACTTTTGTAGAAAAAAGTGTCACGCTTCCCACAAATGCTCTCCCAACAAAATTACTGTATTTATTAATATTTGTTATACATAAGTAATCATTTTAACTGGTGTGTTCATGATAAAAATTATTATTATTATAATTATAGAATTAAATATAAATAATTTTTTTAAAAATTTAAAAATTATAAAATAATAATTAAACTTAAAAAATTAAAAAGATTAAATTTAAATAAATGAATGGTTGAAAAATAATATTCATAAATTAATTGTTTTAATTTTTTTTAAAATTATTTAAAGATAAAATTAGAAAATAAATATATATATACTATAAGTTAGATAATTAGATGTATAAAAGAATCTTCAACGGAAATAATTGTATATGATAACAGACATTACTACTGGTATTCAAAATATATACTTTATAGCAATAGTTACAACTAATTGAAATTAATTAATTAAATTTTTAATTCTTTTATAAAATAATAAATGCACTTTAAACTTTTGAAAAATAATAAATGTTTCTTTAAAGTAATTTCTCTCTCTGTTAACTATATTTTAGTAAAATTATTTCAAAATATGATATATATTATTGTCGTATTATTCTTTGAAAAATATTAACAGGTTTTAAAATTTAACAAATAATTAATTAAATTATATTAATAATATTTGTTAAAGACGTTAAAATGGGTTATAATATGTTAGTCTAATCTATCCAATTCAATATAAAGTGTTGTAAAAAATAAGTTTGAAAACTGAAAGTATTTAACTCTAGAATTAATAACGTTTTTATTAAATATAATTTATCCGCTATAATTCAAAAATTGAGCTGTTGAATGTATAATTCTCTTACCAAAATCAATACATATAACGTAATATTAAATAAAGTTTAATTATTTAAACTGCACACATGTCCTATTATAATAATAATAATAATTTATACGGATTTCTTTTTTTGTGTCCAAGATTGTTTCTAGATTTATCTTTCAAATATATTTTTTTAATTCAAATAAGTATTTTATAGTAACGGATTTTTTTCACATTTATTTTCTAAATTTATCTTTTAAATATTTTTTAAAATTAAAATCATTATTTTATTAATTTTTTGTTTCTGTAAATTTATTTGATTTTTTTAATTCCACTGTTATAATAATAAAATTACCTATAAAATAAATAAAATTATTTACAATAAAATTATAAAATGACTTGTATTTGATTTTACTATTATAAAAAAATAATAATATTTTTATTATATTTTAATATAATTAAAAAGTGAACATATACGCGTAGTACTAATATTATATATATATATATATATATATATATATATATATATATATATATATATATATGTATATATATGTATATATGTATATATATATATATATATATATATATATATATATATATATATATATATATATATATATATATATATATATATATATATATATATATATTCAATTATGTCAACAGGAAAGTTTCTTTATTTTAACATTTTATATTATCATTATGTTTTTTGTGTTTATGATTTATTTTAACATTAAATAATATGTTTTAAAAAAAACTAAACATATATTTTTATTGACACTAACAAATATTACCTTAAATTGTTATCCAACAAAAATTTAAGTAACCTCAATCAAAACGTATATCTAAGTTACCTATTAGTTAAAGTTATAATAATTGGCATTCATAAGATTATTTTTCAGATTAATTACATGTAGCCTTTAACGAGTGAATTCATAGTAAAATAAATTATTTATAACTAAATGTATCAATTTTCATTTTTAATTTACTTTTGTAAATTCTTATTTTATCCTAATGTTAATGAGAAAATTGGATAAAATTTTTGTTTTTTCTAAAAGATAGATTTAACTCAGTGAGTAAGAGGTGCTATTAATTAGGTTAGATTGTCATGTCTTATATTTCTTTTGAGAAGTGAAATGGGTTGCAAATATTTTACATGATGAAAATAACAATTATGTTTTTTTAAATAACCAGTTTCTACAATTGTTTTTTGGGGGGAAATTAGTTATTTCAAAACGAATTATTAAATGTATGTATTATTTTCAAAATACTGAAAACTTTAATAATAATAAATAATATAACAACAGCATTAAATATTATTTCAATCATAGCATTTATTTTTTATTTTAAATGTAATAATAATAATAATAGCAGAGGCAGCATTTATTATAGAGTAAATATGCGTGTTAATTTTTATTAAAATGAAAACAAAAAATCTGAGTTTTATTAATTTTTATGTCTTGTCTCTTCACCTTTTCCTAAAATATCTCTTATGTTTTTAGGAGATGAGCACAACATTATTGAAAGAGAAAATAGTGTGTATGTATCTTTTACTGGATCACTTAATTAATCTACTACACTACACATGATATAAGCTCAACTATCGAGTAACTATTTTCTTTAATTTTTTTAAATTAAATGTTTTTAGAGTCAGTTAGCAGTTGAGTGACTTTTTATTCAACCTTTTGAATTTTACAAAATGTGAGAAAAGAAAAATTAAATTATTCATTTATTATAATTTTGTAATTTGTTTAAATTGCATTGTTTTGTTATAAAGATTGTACCTAAAATTAGTAAGTTTGGTAGATGTTTATATATCGTCGGTGTTTTAAATTTAATTTTAAATTTAACGATGACATATTGATGGATATTTAATTATTTTACATTATTTGAAAACTTAAATTATGATAAAGCAACTAATAAATTTAACTTTAGAGATAAAAATTTAATCATTAGTCATTTAAAATATTTAAATAATACAAATTTATGACAAAAATATGATGACAATATTTAAAAGATAATAATTATTAGTAAAGTTTAGACTTGTTTATAAAAAATTATGATTTGTTAAATAATTATGTGAATACTAAAATACGAATTATAATTATATTTTTTAATATTTTTATATTAAACTAGATCAACAAATTCAATTTGGTGAAATTTTTATCATATATTTCATTTAATCATTTTCATTGATTTTAAAAATTAAATTTATTTTATTCTTACATGTATAATTTTCATTTTCTCAAAAGTTTTTTACCTAAATTAATAAATAATTATGATAGAATGTTTTAGACTTATGTGAGTGATAGTTTCTAACATGATAACTGACCTATTTTAGATTTAGAGTATAAGATATTAGAGTCATTAATGAAAAATGGTGACCAAAATTCACTTTTAAATGGCTTATATGAATATTGCTTATATACATGAAAAAAATAAAACTACCCTGACTGTATAATGATAGATTGAGATAAAATTTATCTGGATGTGTGTTTTAACACGTGAAAGTTTTAAATTTCTAATATGTTTTTTACAAACATTATCTACTAACTTAATTTTATGTCTTTAATATGTTGTAATTATGATGACTATTTGTTAACAAATGAACATATATTAACAAATATTATCTTTAAAAACAATAAGATGTTTTATTTAATATTATTATCATATTTATAAAAAAATAAATATATTTACATTTTAGTTTCCAAATAAAATATTATTAAACAAAATTTTACCATCTCAATTATACTGACATTCAAAGCTCATTGTTCATTTTAAAAGAATACAAAATATGAAAACGACATGAATAAAATTACATTCTATAAAACATAAACAAACTATATCTATTATAAAAAAATATAAATAAATACATTAAGATAAAATATTAAAATATTTATACTACTTTATAAATCAAAGTCAAATTAATAACTTATTAACACAATTATATTCTTGCGGAAAACATTTAAAAAACCAGTAAAACGTTAAAAAAAGAAAGACTCTTTAACCCAAACATTTGAAAGTTGTCCTTCCAACCATATAAGCTATTTGTTTAGATATTTATACTCAAATGTTCTCTCGCTTGTAATAATAATTATATAATTATATATCTTTCCGTCGGGTTTGGTGGAACCATGCTAAAACACTCTTGATCAAGCCTTGTTCAAAGCGCTTCAGGATGAAGATCAGGCAGGCCTTTCTCCAAGCGGGCGACCGTTGGGAGCTGGACGAACGTTGAAGCTGGCGGACGGGTGTTGAGGCCTGCTCGGACGTATCTTGCTATCCCTCCTTCTCCATGCTGGGTGGGGGTGTACTTGTTAAAAGTGTTCCGACGCTCAAGTCAGTAAAATGACTGAACGGTTATGAAGGATGCAAGTAATGCATAATATGCAGCGTGTGCAATATGTGCAAAAATCATATCTGAGACTCTTATTTATACTGATTGTAATGGACTTTTACCTTTCATCGGCCTAATGACGGCCCAATCACGCCTTAATCTTCATTAGGGGTTTTAATGAGTTATTACTATTTATAATCCAACCATACGGTCGGCTTGGTGATTGGTCGGCCGGGATGGTCGGTCGGGTGGTAGGTCGACCTGGGTGGTCGGTTTGGGCGTTTGATGGGATGTTAATGATGCATCAAGGAACTGTCAACCCCCCAAGCCCGAGCATGATGTTAATGATGCGAAGGGGTTTTTGTGCATGGCCTTCCTGACGCGGACGGGATTTCCTGTTTTGCTAATGAAATAGAGCTGAGGCCTTAAAAGGCCGAGAGTTGAGGCCTGTGGAGGCCAATGAAATGGAGGCCGAATGGCCGAGGGTGGAGGCCCAAGAAATGGCCGAACGGGTGAGGCCTATTGAGGCCGAGTGGGTGAGGCCTATTGAGGCCGAGTTGTTGAGGCCTGTGGACACCGATAAGTTGAGGCCGAGGAGGCCGAAAAGTTGAGGCCAATAAGTTGAGGCCGAGGAAACTGAAAAGTTTAGGCCTATGGAGGTCGATAAGTTGAGGTCAAGAAGGCCGAGAAGTTGAGGCCTATGGAGGCCGATAAGTTGAGGCCGAGAAGGCCAAAAAGTTGAGGCCAATGGAGGCCGATAAGTTAAGGCCTAGAAGACCGAGAAGTTGAGGCCTATGGAGGCCGATAAGTTAAGGCCTATAGAGGCTGAATGACTTGAAGCCAAGCGGTGGCCGAATGGTTGAGGTCATATGAAGGCTGAGAAATAGACCTTTTGAAACGCCTCGAACGGCAGGGTGTCCGGCCAAGCTGAAAGGAGTGAAACTTCGTTCATCAACTTGGGTTTTAATGTGTTCCGAGGGGTAGGGGTTTCTCTCGGGAACTTGTCGTTCATCGCCCAGCCAAGCTGAGAGGAGTGAAACTCCGTTCATCAACTTGGGTTTTGATGCGTTCCGGGGGGTAGGGATTCGTCTCGTGAACTTGTCGTTCACCGCCCGGCCAAGCTGACAGAAGTGAAACTTCGTTCATCAACTTGGGTTTTGATGCGTTCTGGCTGACAGAAGTGAAACTCCGTTCATCAACTTGGGTTTTGATGCGTTCTGTGGGGTAGGGGTTCCTCTCGGGAACTTGCCGTTCACCGCCCGGCCAAGCTGACAAGAGTGAGACTCCGTTCATCAACTTGGGTTTTGATGCATTCCGGGGCCTAGGGGTTCCTCTCGGGAACTTGTCGTTCACTGCCTGGCCAAGTTGATAGGAGTGAAACTCCGTTCATCAACTTGGGTTTTGATGAGTTCCGGGAGGTAGGGTTCCTCTCGGGAACTTGTCGTTCAACGCCCGGCCAAGCTGACAGGAGTGAAACTATGTTCATCAACTTGGGTTTTGATGCGTTCCGGGGGGTAGGGGTTCCTCTCTAGAACTTGTCGTTCACCGCCTGGCGGCCAAGCTGACAAGAATGAAACTCCGTTCATCAACTTCGGTTTTGATGCGTTTCGGGGGGTAGGGGTTCCCTACGGGAACTTGCCGTTCACCACCCGGCCAAGCTAACAGGAGTGAAACTTCGTTCATCAACTTGGGTTTTGATGCATTCCGGGGGGTAGGGGTTCCTTCGAGAACTTGCCTTTCACCGCCCGACCAAGCTAACAGGAGTGAAACTCTGTTCATCAACTTTGGTTTTGATTCGTTCCGGGGGGTAGGGGTTCCTCTTGGGAACTTGCCGTTCACCGCCCGATCAAGCTGACAGGAGCAAAACTCCGTTCAGCAACTTGGATTTTGATACGTTTCGACCAAGATTCCTCGTAGTATGGTCGATCGGTCGGGGGTGAATACTATGGACCAAATGGTTGGTTGAATACTTGTGAGGTCAGGTTTTAGAGAGTACCTGAAAGGTCAAGATATGACCGAACGGTTGAGGCCAACGTGTGGCCGAGTACCTGAGACAGTTTAGGAAAGTACCCGAGCGGTAAAGATGTAACCGAGTGATTGAGTCCAGCAGAGGCCGAGTTACGGCCGAAATGACCGGATGGTAGATGATGAGAATGTTGGAGGCCAAGTTTGGCTAAAAGGTTGAGGCTTGATGGCCGAGGCCGAGCGGCTGAGGATGTTCACCTGAGGTTCCTGATAGCACTGTTCATCCTTTCCTTATGGCTATGAATGAGGATGCACGCTCGGCCCCACGGTGTGCACCAAAATGTTTCGGTCGGATTTGGTGGGACCTCGCTAAAACACTCCTGATTATGTTGACGGCCGGACGGATCTCAAAGACTAGGGTGAAGCTTGCAAACCGAACGGATCAAGCCTTGTTCAAAGCGCTTCAGGATGAACCGGGCGAGCTTTTCTCCAAGCGGGCGACCGTTGGAAGCTGGATGAACGTTGAAGTCGATGGACGGGTGTTGAGGCCTGGTCGGACGTATCTCGCTCTCCCTCCTTCTCCAATCCGGGTAGGGGCATACCTATTAAAGGTGCTCCGACGCTCAAGTCAGTAAAATGGCCAAACGATTATGAAGGATGCAAGTAATGCATAATATGCAGCGTGTGCAATCTGCGCAGAAATCATACCTGAGACTTTTATTTATACTGGTTGTAATGAACTTTTACCTTTCGTCGGCCTAATGATGACCCAATCACGTCTTAATCTTCATTAGGGATTTTAATGAGTTATTATTGTTTATAATCCAACCATACGGTCAGCCTGGTGATTGGTCGGCCGGGATGGTTGATCGGATGATAGATCGACCTGAAAGATCGATCTGGACATTTGACGAGATATTAATGATGCATCAGGAGTGTACGGTAATAAGGGACTGTACAATAAATATATATATATATATATATATATATATATATATATATATATATATATATATATATATATATATATATATATATATATATATATATATATATATATATATATGCGCGCGCGCACTTACGGTGACATCATAAATTAATGGTATTTGTTACAATTTCTTTTTGGTAATATTTTTTTACTTGATCAAGACATTGAATTTTGAAAGGAAGTTAATCAACAACTATATAATTGATTTAAAATATATGAAGCATAAATCCCTGTAAGTGGGCCTTTAACATTTGGGCCGTGATGATAACCTATCCATAGTAAGGATTACAAGTTTAATTACAGTCTCTTAACCCTAAAACCTGAAATTGCCTGCAAAATGGATAAGGAGGACATATTTATCGTATATAACAAAAAATAAAAACTTTATATTTAATTGAAAACAACAACAATTGTACTTAAAGTATGTTCAAGTTTTTTCCCAAGGATAATGATTTCAGCTTTGCCAAGTGCAATTAAGAGCAACCCTACTTATATGTACGACTACGATAACTTTAACACAGAGGAATAAACAAGTATCAAATAAACCATTACTATAAAACATGTAAAAACAAAACAAGAATAAAAAAAAAGATGATGGTGATGATATAAAAAGAATGTACGAGTTACGTGAGGAAGTGTTATATGAAACGAACATTTCTCACAACAGTTTACCTTGTCATACAAAACTGTCCATGTTTTTGTCTTCTTTTTTATAGATAGCCTCACCCTAATTTTGTTTTTCAGAAAATAGTGCATGATGATGATCATGTCCCACTCCCTTGAAAAGAAAATTATACCACTGTGTATGTCGTTATCCTCTGCTTCAATTCTCACCTTTCACAAATTCCAATTCCTCTGTTTTCTTAGGCAAGATCATAGCAGCAAGTGTTTTTGTTTGAACACGGGCAGACCTAAGAAACCTACCTATAGCTACTTCATTTTTATCTTAACTGTACTTAAAAATTTGCAGGTCATACAGGTATACAACTATTATATTTAATGAGTTTTTTTTTTAAGTTTTTTATTTCTCGTACATGTATTTTTAAAATATTTTTATTTTAAAATACAAATACTAAATATGAACACTTGCAATAAAGCATATCTTTTCAAATCTCTTTCTGACTGCTGGAAAAGAAAGATGCGTGAGAGAAATGTTGTTGCTTCCTATCTTTTCTTTAGAATGAGTTGATTAGACCAGACATTTCTTATATTTTCGTATTTTTTTTCCTTAAAAAATGAATATTTTAGGATGTGCTAACAACAGCTGACAGATTTTCATACACGAAAACAAACTATTATAAACAAATGGATCATCTTCCAGAGTCCAAGAGCATCAATTCTACAAAAGTAAGTTTTCCTGAATGCGACTGCTTAAAGAAGAAGAAGGACAGAATGTTCAATAATATAATCTTGACATGACTACCAACACTGGTCGGTTTCCCATTTCCTGCCACTTCCTCCAGCGCAGGAAAATGTGTGATTTCTTGCTGCCATGGAAGCCATAGCCGATGATCTTCTGTATCTGTTATCTCTATCATATTGTGCTCTCTTTTCTGGGTCAGACAAAGTTGAGTAAGCCGATTGGATTATCATGAATTGGTGAGCCGAGCTTTCCTTCTGATTCATGGCTACAACATCAGGATGGTAAGTTCTAGCCAGCTTTCTGTAAGCAGCCTTTATTTCCACGCAACTTGCGCCAATTGAAATTCCAAGCACATCATAGAGGGAAGCCATTTGTGCAGCACAATAACAGGGTACTCTGTTTTCAGGATCCTCTGTTTTCAGTTCTAAAGTGGAAACAATTTTTTTACAAAAATTGGAACTTTGAGTTTTAGAGGCTAAGATATCAGTGGATAAAAACCAGGATTGGATCAAGGCTTCAACAGAAAAAAATGTGAAACTGTGGGGTAGGAAAAAGATTAAAGGCAGTTAAGGGTTGAGTTAAGAAGACTGATATGGTGAATGTGTTTATATAGAACACGTGAAGAGAAGAACAGTAGTGTTGTGTATCCAAATGAAAAAGGAAAGTTTTTGTGATAACAATAGTGTACGTATACCTGTGAACGAGGTTGTAAGAGTCAATGTTGTGAAAAGTTTGTTTATACGTTGGATCCTGTTCTTTGCTGACTCATCAAACTGTTCAAAGGGATAGACTTACCATTTTGCTATGTGGTCCTAACTGATTTTACATTGTTCTTAACTTTGTGTTGAATATTTGCAGTTTCAAACTTGCCTTGATACCAAAGTGAGGGAAAAAAGGGTTAACAAATAAACTTTCTGGTGTATATTTGTTAAACATTCAGTGGAGAGTGGAGATGGTAAGTTTTCAATGTCATTCAATGCATTTTGTGGATAAACTTAAGTCTCTCAAATATAGATATACACATACATAACTTTCAGCTAAACTGTTCCAATTTTATTATTTAATGTAGATTGTTTCTTGTTCAAACTAAACTTGATTGATTTTTTTTTAATTTTAATATACAATTTATGTTGCCTGTTTATATATTATGATGAACGCCTTACTAAATTAATGACATCACCTTCAAATTTCAGTCCAAAATTACAGAGAATCTAAAATCTTTAGAATCACTTTTTCTACAGTAATCGTCCACGCATTTATGCTGTTCTTGAATGCTGCAATGGACCCAAAACCTAAAATCAATGTTCCCAACCGCAATTTCTTTAATCTGCCTAATTTCATCTATACTTTTAATTTATTCCATATACAAAATTCATAAGGCACGTCATAAATTAAGATGACACGTGTCCATCGAATAAAAAACTCTTAAAAGTTATATGTTTTAATTTGTGATATAAACATGATATTCTTGTATATAGAGTGAAAGTTTTTATAAGAATAATGTAATTTATATTTACATATGGTGAAATTGACGCATCATTCATTTTCCTTCCCGAGAACAGTCAGATGACACTTATGCTACATTGCTACATTTAAAAGGGTCACAGTAACAGACAAACAGAGATAATGATCTAACAGAAAATTAAAAGATTCCTACACCACAAAAACCATCACCAACAATTATTTTTCTAAAATCTCACTATTATTATTATCAGAAAATAATATATATGTGTCATACTTATACTTACATGTTTATATTAATATACAACTCAATTTTCATATTTATACTCGTGTTCTTCAAAAGTTTAGATATGTTTATTAGCCTTTATGAAGTATAATAACAAATGTATCAAATAAATATAAACATGTCTCACATTATTATTACTTATTATTAAATTGTTTTTCTTGTAACTCGAATATGAAAATATAATTCGCTATAATATTAATAGATAATATTTTTTTTAGTTAAATATAAAACTTCGATTAACTTTAAAGTATTGAATTGATTAGATTTGACCTAATCACAATAAAATAACTATAATTAAGTCTATTTATCATGTTGGAAGCATTAAGGTGTCTCATGTTACAGGAAGAAGATAATATAACTTGTGGGATAACTCGTCGTTTAATTCATTGTTTGTAACATAATATTTTTTTGATACAAATAAAAAATATATTTATATATATATATATATATATATATATATATATATATATATATATATATATTTAAATTGATTAATATGTTAACTTATTGCTTATGTCATCAACTGATCACAATAATTATAACTTCACCTATGAGGAAGTGAATCTTCAAACACATTCCTGGACGCATCCATTAGGTTTAATTTCAAGTTTTTCTTTTTAATTGAACGAGTCAGCAAATCAACGTTTATCCTTATCCCTTTGGCTTGCTAATCTTCGTATTTTCTTTATTAATTACTCTCTCTTTTTAAACTCTCGAAAGATTTAAAATTTAAAGATAATGTTAGTTGTTTTATTATTGTTATATAGATTTTAATTAATTTACATATACAAACTTATTCAAATAATAAAATATAGAATCTTATAAATATTTTATTATTATCTTTTTGCATTTTTTAGTTTCTTAAAAAAGGTAACACGACACTTCAAAAATCTATTGAACTAAATCAATCTTAAAGTTTTAGCGGCATAAATTCTCGCAGCCCTGTTAAGTATGTTTTTGTTAAATAAAGGTTACACTACAATAATATATATATATATATATATATATATATATATATATATATATATATATATATATATATAATATTTAAAACTAGTTATTATTAAAATAATTACTTATCAAACAACTATTTATATTAGCCCATTACCAGGGCAGCCCAACACTTGCTTTTGTTGGGTTTTTCTGTGATCCATCGTCACAACAAATATTCATTTTATCATTCGTTTTATTAATTATTCGATATTCATTTAAAATATATTATTAGAATATTTTTTTTTATATTTTTTTTCTTCTCGCTCAATAAATAAATCATTAGAGATTTAATACCGTCGAATTATTTCACTCATAATTCTGTGGTATCGTTCCAATATGTGATATTTTTATTTCATAAGTTGTGTTGTTATTTATATTTTTTTTTCTTTTTTTCTGTATTGAACACACTAAACATATGAACTCCTTTTGGGGTTGTGCAGTTTGTCTTTTGTGCTAATTTTAGTCTATTACATGATGAAAATGAAGACAAATCTCATATATGAGATATCGAAGAGGAAAATGTGTATAACATTTTTTACTTCCAATTTCCTTACATACATCATTACTATTGAGAGAGAAAACGAAACGTAAACTCATTTCTTCTAATAAACATCTCAAATTTATACTTTATTTTTTAATATTAAATATACTTTATATCTCAAAATTTGATTTGTTTTGATATTTAATTTTTAAAAATTAATAAATATACTTCTTTAATCTAATTGTGTTAAATTTGATTGACAATTATTTACATGAGACTAACACGGAACAATATATAACAAACCTCATCCAAAGTGTTAGATTAAAAACATTCATGTTTGAAATTTAGAAACCAAAATAAATATAAATTTAAAATCAAATCTAATTTTAATTTCACATCGAAATATTAAAACAAAGTTATATTTAACAGTGTCTTTTCTTAGTTCTACCTTCTTTGTTTCGAATAGAAAACCTCGAAAAAAAAATGGAAAAGAAGACTTAGTTTTGTTCTGTTTTGTTTTAAAAAACAGAGGAAAATAAGTGTTTTTAATCACTAGAAAATGTTTATACCTCTTCCTAGATCAGAATGAAATACCAGCTAGGGAAACAATGCCTTTCTTTTTCTTTCATCTTTTTTGTATAGTTTCAAATTTATAGTATAAATACTTAAACCTTCACAAAAACTACATTATTATTTTTTAATTGTTATAAAAATATATCTTTATTTCTTTCACTTTTGTTATTTGGCTCATTAAAAAGCTAAAACTAAAGAATGAATAATTGTTCTTATTTATATCAATTTAACCAACATATATTTTTTTTTATTTTTCTAAATTTTCATCATTTCTAATTTTGTCCTCCATTTCAGTACGGACGCGGTTAATCGTCAGACTCTAACCATAAATTTGTTGGAAAACAGTGGTATTTGTTCCTTTCTTTGCTAACCCAAAATGGGCACTATGCGGAAGCGTAAAAATAAAAGTGTATGCGTAGGAAAAAATAACACCAGAAATTTTAACGTGGAAAATCCTCTCGGGAAAAACCACGGAACCTAGTCCAGAAAATTATCTTCATTATGAAAGTAGGATTATAGTGTTTCTCTCACTCTCTGAGGATCTCTCAATAAATCTCACCCTCTCGAATGGTATAAAAAAAACTCTCTTTTACACACTCACAGTTTCTATTACACAGTGTCTTTTACCTCTCGGTGATGTTTCTCTCTTCACGGTAGTACCCGTGGCTTTCTCTCTTTCTCCCCTTGAATTCTTTCTTCACCGTTTGATTCTTGGTGAGTTGTTTTGCTGCACATTTTGCATTCATTTTATAATGAATGAAGGAAGAAAGGACAAAAAAAACATGATTGGTGCATTGTAGCAATTTACAGAGCTTTAGCGAAGGTGGAAGACATTCTTCCTTAATATATGGTATATGAAAACATTGACCCTTCTTTTCAACATGTGGATGGGTCCCATTTTTGTTTTTATCCAACAAAATCTGATGCCATATTAAAAATTAAACTTTAAATCTAACTCAACCACGCAAGATGTGAGTGTAAGATAAGATTTGTACCAAATTATATACTTTAGATTGATCTCACAGATGTGAGACTTCCAACATGCAAACAACACATAACAGTGAATAAGAAACAATTCAAATAATTTCACCTGCAAAAAAAATTATTGATAATGATTCCTAAATTTGATCGAAGAACCGTTTTAAGCTGTAAATTTGACTTGTCGCAGCTTATTTTGTTGAATTCGTGGACCAAAACGAACCAAACAAGACACGGAGGTCGCAAGCATTTGAGTGCACGTCTAGAATTTTTTCAATGACAAAATCCAATAGAACAAACTTTTCATCTTGTAATTTCCATTCTCTGTCTTCTAATTTCATCGTAATGAGGTACAGATTCAATGACAGCACAGCCCAAGCCAATGCTTCTTTCCATACCAGAAATTTTCATCAAACACCCACTTCAAGAAAAGCAAAAATATTCTAACTTTACGTGATCCAGCTAAAAACCATGAACAAGAAAAGGAAACAACAAACTGAGTTATCAAGACGAGGTGGATGATTTCATCTTTTCATGCTTGACCCTCTACCCTCGCACGTGTGAGTCCAACGCATGCATCAACGAAATCGTGGTCGATGAAATCCGTGGAAAATACCTGCAATCTATCTGCATACCCTTTGGAAAAGCACTGACTGATGAAGAGTCTTGCAAAGCCATGAATGCGTTCCGTGACAGGCTTCACACACACAACGGGGTTATCCGCCACAGGAGTGACGGTGTTCTCCACTCTGTAGAAGTATTTTCTGGACGTGACAGATTGCTGTTCGCTGAGATGCTTCATGTTGCTATCAAACTTGGTTGACGGCATGTCAGTGTTGATCCAGTTATCCCTCAGATACCCTGCACTCCACAGAGGACTTCCTGCTGGAGGCTGTGGCGATTTGCTTGGCTTCCAAACGCAAATAACTCTCTTTGGTAACACCTCAGCTATGGTCTTTTCAAAAACATTATCATCCTGGAGAACTAGGTAATCCCCCAGTTGTTCCTCAAGGTACTTGTCGAATTCGGGAGGATCCTCGTGCCCAAACTCGGTTCTAATCTGTGCAAAGATAAGACATGCATGTCAGATACAAATACAATCATATAACGTTGACGATGTATCTGATACATGTTAAACGATGATTCCAAAAATGCGTATAATATGATGTGTGATTTTGTCTAAGGCCTTATACTTCTCATATACAATAATATCAATGTTGGATATGCATGATGCAGATCAACGATAGTTCTAACCTCAAGGATGATGATTTCCGATTGGGTCTCTGATAAGAACTTCTTGACATCTTTGATGACAACGTCGATGCTGTATGTAACGAGGATTCCGTGGCATACTCTGCGATCCTCTTGCACCCGAATGTCAACGACCCTTGTCCCCATCAAAAGCTGATGGTAGATGGACAAGGATTGACATTGAGCAAAAGGGCGAGTGATGCATGGGATGCCAATCTTGTTGGTTGCAGAATCATGGGTTCCAGGCCAAACAATTTGTTTTATGACAAGTTTCTCTGGGTTGAGTTCGGACATCCAATTTTTTCTGTCAGATGGATGGTAAGTTGAGCCAGGGTAGTCTTCCCCAGAGTTTTTGAGATCAGAGAGAGTTTTTCCCTCTCTTTCGATTGCTTTTCTTTTCTCAACCTGTTTGGAGACCTCGGAACCCATCAAAGATTAGGAGAGGGACAACAACAGCAAAAGGAAGACGAATTCCTAGCTCTTCTTCCTCTTTCTTTCGCTGTTGCTGGAGTCAGCTCTTGCTGTTGCAGGTTATGACTTTGTTGGTGGTAGTGGAATTTAATATAAGGCATGGTGGCGTAAGAATGGATTGTTTTTTTAATGAATGAGAGTTAAGTTGCTGAATTGGACAAAGGTTGAGAAATATGAAATGATTCTTGTGCTTTCTTCACTCAATTGTTTTTGGTTGTCTCGAAGAAATTTGGCTTTGGATTAGGAAGGACTCCTCTATTAGTATTAGCCTATTGTTGTCTTAACGTGGTGGGAACCTTCGCTCTAATTATTGGTAAGGAGTTATGATCGAGATATATTCTGGTCCACTTGGGTGGCTCATGAAGCTTCTCTCACTAAGTATTTGCTTTTTTATTCGCTTAGTATGACCAATTCTAAACGATCACGAGTAAAAAAAAAATGACCAATTTTAATTCTTGATCAGCCATTCATAAACAAATCATTCACACCTTTTTTTTATAAACAAACTATCATGTAAAATATATATTGAGTGTAAGTCTATATCACAAATTAAATAGAAATGAGAAAATAAAACTCAATGAAAATTCATTAATTTAAAATTTTAAGTTAAAAATAATGTCAATTCTTCATGTTTTTAAAGTTTTAGATTAAAAGTGGAGTAATTTTGTTTTCTTTTTTTATTCAGGGGAAAATACAAATGAAACAATGGGCCAAAAAAAATCTTTCATAAAAAATTCTTACCAGTGTTCTCATACCTCCTCGGTATTTATGGAGGCAACATCTAATAAGTATAACACCGTGGAAGTTCAACTGGGCAAAATCTGGTGTCAGCAAAAAAGAAAGTGAAAATGAAAAAGAATAGTGACTTAGTCAATGGAATATATATTCCTGCTCTCTACAAAAATTGATCCACTGGAAAAAATCCCTAACTTTCACATTCTCAAGTTAGGCACTGGTACATGGTCTTCCAATGTTTTTACCTAATTAAGTGCCACAGAGGTGAGCACATTGATTTGTTCAGAGGGTGACACATCCAATACAGTGAAGTGTGAGCCTTATTATCAATGTCAATTCAACTAATGGCCTGCTCTTTTCTCCCCTGTCTCTCACGACAAATGTGTCTTATTTTCTCAACCAAATCCCATTTCCCAAGTGCAGCATAAATACTTGAAAGTAATTTGTAGGTTTCAAAGGATTGTGGCTGCAATTTGATAAGGAGTACAGCCACTTCTCTCCCATGATCTATATTCCCACGCAATCGACATACAACATGGTCATCTGGCTTAGAATCCATCATCTGCAGATCCTTCACTGATTCATTAAAACACCCAGCTTCATAAAAAAGATTAGTTAAGCCTGCGTAGTGCTGTTGGTCAGGGACGACACCATGCTCACTAGGCATGGACTTGAAGAACTGAAACCCTTCCTGTACAAGACCTGAATGACTAGAAGCATTCAAAATGACGGCAAAAGTGGTCCTATTTGGCTTCACTCCTGATCTTAGCATATTATAAAGCATCATAATTGCTTCTGTGACATAGCCATAGTGAGCCAGTGTTGATAAAATCGTGTTCCACAACTCTAGATCCTGCTTATTTCCAGTGGAATTAAAGACTCGCCTGGCAGTTTCCAACCTTCCACACTTCAAATACATGCCAACAATAGCACTAATTACAACAGTATTAGGTTTGATGCTATTTCGCACCAAATTTGCATGTATTTGTTTACCATGCTTCAGTGAAGCAATAGTAGCACAAGCTAATAGGCAAGTGCTGAACGTAAATTGATCGGGTCTAACTCGGTGCTTGATCATCTCTCTAAACACACCAAGTGCTTCGTGACCCATACCATTTCTAGAGTAACCTCTAATCAAAGATGTCCACGAACAGGGGTTGCTTTTAGGCATCTGACTAAACAACTCGGCGCTCGATTCGATGTCGCCCCATGCGGCATTAGCGGAAACTAGTGTTGTCCATGCACGAACGTCCCTCGCAGGCATGTCATGAAATAATCTTCTTGCATCTTCCATCTTTCCACATTTTGCATAAGCATCAATAATTAAGCTGGATATAACCACATTGGACAAAAACCCAACTACTAAAACCTGCCCATGGATCTGCCTACAAAGTTCAAATTCCTTCAACTTTACAGAAACAATCAAGACACTGGCAAAACTAAACTCGTTATACCCCACATCCAATCTTCTAAACCGTCGATAAAATCTCAAAGCCTCGTCAAATCTGCCACGATGCGCATACCCAGACACCATTGAATTCCAAGACACATAATCCTTGTGAGGCATTCTATAGAAGATGCTCCTAGCCTGCTTCATCATACCCAATTTAGCATACCCAGAAAGCATGTTGTTCCAAGTAAACAAATTTCTATCGTCCATTTTGTCGAACACCTGGCGTGCTTGAACGAAATCGCCGCAGCTGAAATACATAGCGATCAAGTGGTTGGCTAGAAGCGTAGGGGGGCGTTTGAAACCGGTGAGCTTCAAGTGGAGGTGAATCAACTTGCCCTGTCGAAAAGACCTAGTTTTGGAGCAGTGGCGCAAGAGGGTGGCGAGAATGTGAGAGGGTAAGCGAATGCCCTTGAGGCGCAATAGGTCGAGAGAAGAAACGGCGTCGGATAGAGAAGTGTTGGAGAAAAGGGGTTTGACGATGCAGATGTTAGGGGGGGATTTCCGGGTTGGGAACAAGGGAGATGGCATTGGCATTGTAGAGAAAGACCTCGTGAATTTGAAGGGTGAAAGTTAGACTTGAACAACTTCATCATCTATGCCAACGACGATGAATGGGAATATGAGAAGAAATTGGAGGAAGACTTCGATGGTGGATTCGTTGAACCAGCTCCGGCCACCATGGACGGCAGATTTTGTCCAAACCAATATGGTTCAGCGGCACATTGGCCGAACCGTGCTTTAACAAAACCAAATTAACACTCTTTTACTTTGATTTTTCTTTTCTTCTTTCTTAATCACACAGTTATTTTCAAATTAAAAATTAAAATAAATAAATGAATAACAATAATTCAAATTAATTTTCAATAATGTCAGATTTTCAGGTGTGAATAAGTTGCTTAATTAAAAATTAAAATTTAGAGAAGTGATTTTTTAATTATATATACCATTGATTCAAGAAATTTAATTAGTGATTGCAGAATATAAATATTTTAAAATTTCCATTTGTCGTTCAATTTGTTCCTGTAATATATAATAACTTATCAATGAACATCTTAACGTTTATTTAGCAAACAGTCCAAAATATGTTTAAAATATATATTGTTGTGATTGATAATTCAAAAACTTAACTACAAATAAAATATAAAAAGCTAAAATATAAATTAAACTTAAAGAACAAAAAATTATAAATACTTGAAATAAAAAAAGTAATATTTATTTACCCATTTTAGAATTCTTTGTTTCTTTAAATATGTTCAAAAATATTTAACAAATAATCACAAATAACTTTTATAAATATATTCGTATGATTAAGAATTCCAAAACTTAACTAAAATATAATATTGAGAACAGAATCATATCAAGATGCAATGTTTACAATTTGACATAAATTTTTATGTGTAAAATTTTAAAGAAACTAAAACTATTATTTATATTTGACAAAATGTATGTGTATATTGTAACATCCCAAAATTTCACAATTGATAATTCATAATTTATATATTGTAACATTACATTTATGGTAACATCCCGTAATCTCACTCTTAAAAATTCATAGTTGATATATGTCTATACATGTTTTAAACTGAGATTTCAACTAGAAAATTATAACTTGAGTTCTTCTACTTTATTCTTCTATCTTTCTCTTCATTGGCACTGAGTCAGACGACATTCCTTCATCTCCTCCCGTATAACGAATTATACGATCATCGCATATATTCAAACACAAACACAAACAAGTAGGGTGAGCTAACATGTAATCAATCATTTATAAAACATGCATAATTACTTTGATGCACTCAACAAACCTCATATAATAATTATGTCAGACACCCTCATACCATCATACAACAATCGCATCATAGATACTCATTCATTACTCAACAAACCTCATAATAATTATGTCAGACACCCTCCTACCATCATACAACAATCGCATCATAGATACTCATACCATCATACAACAATCGCATCATAGATACTCATACCATCATACAACAATCGCATCATAGATACTTATATCATCATACAACAATCGCATCATAGATACTCATACCATCATACAACAATCGCATCATAGATACTTATACCATCGTACCACAATCGCATCATAGATACTCATCCCACCATACCACAATTACTAATAGACATTCGTCCCACAATACTCAATGGACACTCGTCCCACAATACTCAATAGACAATGATTCCACAATGCCCAATAAACACTCATCCCGATGATATGTTAATGAGCGGTCAACGGGAGGTTACGCATTTGTGATGCCTTCTTAGTCCTCAACACTATGTCCAAAACTGGCACATAGACCAGGACCTCCTGCCCTCCATACCATCCACAAGGTTAGTCCCCGACGATATGTTGATGAGCGGTCAACGGGAGGTTCCGCACTTGTGATGCCTTCTTAGTCCTCAACACTATGTCCAAAACTGGCACATAGACCAGGACCTCTTGCCTTCCATACTATCCACAAGGTTAGTCCTCAACACTATGTCCAAAATCGGCACATAGATCAGGACCTCCTGCCCCTCTCACCACATAATTCATCCTTCTCTATTTGAGACTGGATGATTATTAGAGTATCAGGATAACCTCCAATTTCAGGATCATCAACATCAACATATACACACATACCATGGCATTACAGAATCTCTGCGAGACTCATACCATGCTTACATTCCTCAACTCATATTATACCCTTATGATATCTCCCCATAATACTCATATCATGTTCAGACGCGTAAATTCAAATCCAATATAATAAAATTCAATCATCACAGAAATCATACAAAATGAATATATCACAAAGTAAATTAACAATACTAAAATATCACCATAAATGGTCACCGGAGAAGAATCAAATGTTTGACGAATCAAACTCACCATAAACGCTGATACATATGACTAGTCACAACTTACTGGATTGGACCAGGGCTGCTCTATGATCAAGGATGTATTAACTCCGGTTTTTAAGATTCCTCTATCCCACCATCACAATTATAATTCATAATTCGATATCTACCACAATAACATGAATTCATCAGAAATTTTTATTCCAACAAGATATATTGCACAATAATTTAACAGTACTCAATCTGTTCAACAAGATTTAAGTTAAAAACTTGTCGAGTAGACTTCCAGGAAAGAGAGGTGTCTCACAATGGACAACTTAAGTACCAAGTCTTTCCTTAGTCAAAGTGTTCCTCAACTATTTTTAACAAATTTCTTATTTACAGATTCAAAACAACATCATATAATATTAGCACAGAAATTCACTATATATAAGATATACAGTAAGCACCTATGTTTTTCATTAACAATATTCACACGGAAGTTCAAGACATGAATAGTAATAAAACAATACTAAATCATAATATAAAAGCTTAGAAATGTTAGCTCCCCTACCTCTATTTCAGACTTCTCTTGCTTCGAATTTGTTTTCCCCGAAAACCCTCCAGAGCCTTTACTCTTCTTGCAACTAAAAATTTCTTCCTAATTCTTTTTTCTCTATTTCTAAAGGTTTCTCACTTGATTCTTCCTCTCTTTGTGCAAAATAGCCTCCCCTCTCATGACTATTTATAGTCCAAAAATTTTACTATTTATCAAATTTTTAATATTATTTATTATTTTAATATTATTTTATTATATTAATATCCTAATCACCACTTACATAATGGATTCCTCAATAATGCCTTCAAATCTGAAGTGCTTTATCCACTATCAATATTAATTTTTTTTTAATTTTTTTTAAATTTGTCTTTTTTTTACAAGAAGGTAGAAAAGAGCTTGAACCCATGTTCTTGAAATCACTACAATTTTCTACCATTTAAGCTACCAAAATTTTTATATTTAACTTATTAATTATATTTTCCATTCACAAAGAAATTTATTACTACTAGTAATAAAATTGTTACAATTAAGATAAATATTTTTCATAGATCTTACATATATAAACAAAAATAATATATATATATATATATATATATATATATATATATATATATATATATATATATATATATATATATATATATAAAAGAAAACATTAAAAATATGATATATACGAAAATATTACATGTAAAAAAATAAAACTTTTTTTCATTCTTAAGGTATTATAAAAAATTGTTTATATATTAAATATATACATATTTTATGTATATAAAACATTCTCCTAACATTATTGTAGTGTGTTGTATAATTTTATTTCTTACATAAAAAACATTTCGTATTAAAGGTGAAACGCATACTTTTAAAATAGTTTGAGAGCAAAGAAATATATTAACTCATAAAAAAAAATAGATATTTAAAAAATAATATTTATATTAGTAAAAAAAATATTATTATTTTCTGGTTCTAGTTTAATGTTCTCATTTATTGTTTAAGTAAATATAAATGTACATTCGATAAAAATTAATAAGTAATGATTAAAAATGTTTTCAACTTTTAAGGATTTATTGTTACTTTCTATTTATCGACATTATATTTTAATTTATTTATACGGCTTATTAATAATTTGAATTTTCATTAATTATAAATTAATAGTAGATTAATGTTTCAATTTAGTAATTAATATATGTGTAATAATTATACCTTTTTTAATATAAAGTGAGAAATATTTTGCCAACCAATTTTTCATACATAACTTCGTTTATATAATTAATATATTGAATTAAATTATAGTCATTCAAGTATTATACTAAGATTCAGTGGTGGCAGAAGACGATGAAAGATATAAAAATGTATTAACTTGAGCCTCCTTATATTAATTAAGATTTTAATTTAAATCTTATAGATGAAAAAACATGGTTAAAAAACAATCAATAAAGATTTTAGTAGAGATCTTCAATGAAATTAATCATTGACATAGCTGTCGAATGCTTGTTACCACCAATAGTGTTATATAAATAATAATAATAATAATAATAATAATAATAATAATAATAATAATAATAATAATAATAATAATAATAATAATAATTCCACGAAAGTACCTAAATTAACTCAAAGTATTCATAAAGTTTTCTACTAAACATAAATATTTCACGTATATTTTAAATAAATTCAAATTTCAATTTTACAATAAAATTAAAAAACTAAAATCATATTTAACTGTTACAACTTTAAACTACGTTTTATCTCTGTCTATCGTACTATAAATACAAACACACAATCCAAACATGCAAACAAACATAGAAAAAAAAACTTATTTTAAACATTTCAACCAAAGTTTTTATTCTCTGCTTTATTCACTCCGCCAAAACTAATTTAAACATTAAAAAATAAAAGTAATTAACTCGCATTTAAAGAGGAAACAAAAGAGATAATAATTTTTATGAAATAAAGTTTAAATAATTCACTTTTCTGTTTATAATTTTTAATTTAAATAATCAAATATTCATTCTTCATCTCATTTAACAATTAATATTTTTTAACAATTAAATCAGTTATAATAACGATAAAAAATAAAAAAATAACAAACATATTTATAAATAACAGATAAAAATATAAACAACAAAATAATATAATATCATTTTTCTTATTTTATCTCCCTTCATCCAACTAATACATGTGTTTCAGTCCTTTTCTTTCTCCATTTGGTATCCTCTCCCTTTCTTTTATACCTTCCAAGCATTCAAAAAACTCACGCATCGAAAAAATCACACACACACACACACACACACACACACACACACACACACACATATATATATATATATATATATATATATATATATATATATATATATATATATATATATATATATATACACACACACACACATATAAGTATACAATATAATCCGAATAGAAGTTTCCAAACGTATATACATGTAAAATCAGCTCAATAAAATATTTCTTAAAAATGATTTATTCTATTACTCATTATAATTCAACAATTTTTAAAATCATTAAAAAAAATTCGCGTACCTTATTGACCCACCAGTTTACTTTAACTCCATATAAATGTCAATCATACCATTTACTTTTTTTATACAACTTAAAATAATTTAATCACCCTTATTTATAGAATGATTGTGTAATTACCTTATTTGATCCAAATCATCATAGTATATCTATATATATACTGTGATTTTCACCAGTAAAATAAAAATATTTCAGTGACATTCAATGATCACATTTAACGAAAATTTATAGTACATGATAATTGCAAATAATGCCTACTTTAATTACATTAGTGAGAAAAAGCACACTAATAGTAGTTAAAAATAAGAGATTAGTCGAAATAATTAAATAATAATAATAATAGTGTTGGGATGTTTATTGCCGAAAATCAAAGTTGCGAGTGTCGACATCTAGGGACGGTAAAGGTCCGCGGTCACCCACGTGAAACGCAAGCCACATGATCAAATCAAATCTATAACAGGAAACCCCTATTCCACTTTTCATCCACGTCACCGTGATTTTCGTATTTGACGACGATCCCTATGCGTCCTTCTCCACCCTCCGATCCATATCCCTCACTCTAATCTCTCACCGTTCATCTATCCTTATCTCTACATTTCACTCCACCTCTTTACTACTACTCTGTTGCAATTGCAATTGCTACATCGCTAACCCAAAACTAAACAACGCAACACAACACTCTCATCTCATTTTATGAAACACGCTACACTTTCTTCTCTCCGTTTCGTTTCACCCCAACTCATCACAAACTCACTCACTCTCTTCCTCTTTCACTCGCCCTCTCTCTAATCCAACCCTCACGCGCAGGTTAGCGTTTCTCCTTTTCTATTCGCTCTTTCCTCTCTTTGCTTTGTTATTTTAATGTTAAACCCTAATCCAATGCTTCTCATTACTTCATTCGATCCCTTATCTTATCACTCTCCATTCTCCACATTCTTCTTTTTTTATTCTAAAGGTTTTACTTTTAATTCCTTTTTATTGTTGTTGAAACCTGTAAATTCTAACACGAATTACAAATGTTAACGATTCGGTGCGTGCGTTCGTCTGTGTCTGCTTGCTTTGTTCCCCGCCGCCTGTATATTTTCGTACCGGTTATGTCGGTTATGTGGCTTTCTGATTCCCCGTTTTTTGATGAATCTAGGGTTTTCGAGTGACGTTGAGAATTTGTAATGGATTATGAGGCTGATGGTTTTGGTGCCAATGGCGAGGGAGAGAGCAAGAGAGTGGGTGAAGGCGTTTCTGAGGAGATTGTGGTGGGGTCCGACAGTTTGAAGAGTTTAGATGTAGAGGTGGATTTTCAGGAGGCAATGGAGCCACGGGAGCAGGTTCGTGATCAAGGATCGGAACTCCGTCCGGAGGAGGCCGTAGTTGATAAACTGGATGATACCAACGCTGGTAGTTCATTGACTTCAGCTTTGGTGGATGAACAAAGTTCAGATGTCGTTCAGGAGCCTGATTCCTCTAAGGAGGCCATTGGGGCTGATTCTGAGTATGGGAAGCTGGGTGAAACTGATTTAATTGCTAATCAGGATTCGAAATGGGATGGGCCGGGAAATGATACTGTTCATCTGGATGGTGTTGATTCTGGAGTGTCTGGAGATGATGATTTTTTTTATGGTTCTAATGGTGTGGAGGAGGATAATTTGGAGCATAATGATGAGATAGGTGGAAAGGAAGAGTCTGGGTTAAATTCTGACGTAGAGGTGTCTGATAAGGAAAATGGTTTTGTGGTGGATGAAAACTCTGGTTTGACGAGTGATAAGGCTGAATTTGATGATACTGAATTCAAAACTCCTAGAGAAAATGGTGGTACAACGTTGGATGATGTAAACACAGACAAGGAGGACGGTTTGGACACTGAAGTTATTATGGAATCTGAATCCGGTGTCGTGATTCCAGCTGAAGGTACTGACGATGGGGATTTGAAGGAGTGTGACGCAGATCCTGAAATTGGAGATGGCAATACAGAGGTGAAGTTAAATGATTCAGCTGATTCTTCGGGTGAGATTCACGATGATACATATGAAGAAGTACATGCCACTTCAGCTGACACGACTTTAGAACAACAGGATGAAGTTACTAGGGATGTGAAGGATGCTACTCTGGGCACTGATATAAGCCATGAGGATAAAAATGAAGAAGAAACGAGTGCCCCTAGCATTCAGAATGCTGAATTAACTGGTTATGGAAATGGTGATGCCGAAGATGAAATCTCATCCTCTTTGGAAATTCCCTCAACTAAGGAGACATTGCCTATTCAGGAGGGTAGTGCGGCTGATCCAAACGACGGAAGTAATAAGGATGATCAAGCTCAGATTTCAGATGAAAATCATAGAGATGATGAGAACTCTTGTGTGGTTGAAGAGCCTGAAAGGATACATGAGAAGATTATTAAAGAGATAGGAACCACACAAGAGACTGGAGAGCAACCTGTTCAACCTTCCACAGTTGTTTCTTCGACCGAAAGGTCTGCTGATGCTGGGCCTCTTCCTGTTCATCCTTCATCTGAAAATTCTGTGGGTGCTGGACCCATTCCTGTTCGTCCCGCCGGCCTTGGTCGTGCAGCTCCATTGCTGGAACCTGCATCTCGGGTGGTGCAGCAGCCTCGTGCTAATGGTACTGTGTCTAACGCTCAAGCCCAGCAAATGGATGACTCCTCGAGTGGGGAGGCTGAGGAGTATGACGAGACACGGGAGAAACTTCAGATGATCAGGGTGAAGTTTTTACGGTTGGCTCATAGGCTTGGGCAAACTCCCCATAATGTTGTTGTAGCTCAAGTTTTATATAGATTAGGACTAGCTGAGCAACTAAGAGGAAGGAATGGGGGCCGTGTTGGTGCTTTTAGCTTTGACCGTGCAAGTGCAATGGCGGAGCAGCTTGAAGCTGCAGGTCAGGAGCCACTTGATTTCTCTTGTACAATAATGGTCCTTGGAAAGACTGGAGTTGGTAAAAGTGCTACCATCAATTCTATTTTTGACGAGGTTAAGTTTAATACCAGTGCTTTTAGTATGGGAACCAAGAAGGTTCAGGATGTCGTGGGAACAGTCCAGGGTATTAAGGTACGGGTCATTGATACACCAGGACTTCTACCTTCCTGGTCAGACCAGCGAAGCAACGAGAAGATCCTCCTCTCTGTTAAGAACTTCATAAAGAAAACTCCTCCTGATATTGTGTTGTATCTTGATAGGTTAGATATGCAAAGCAGGGATTTTAGTGACATGCCACTCTTACGCACAATTACGGAAATTTTTGGGCCATCCATTTGGTTCAATGCCATTGTGGTTCTGACTCATGCAGCATCTGCCCCTCCTGAAGGTCCCAATGGCACTGCTTCCAGTTACGACATGTTTGTTACTCAGCGTTCTCATGTCGTGCAGCAAGCCATTCGCCAAGCAGCTGGTGACATGCGTCTCATGAATCCTGTATCCTTGGTAGAGAACCACTCTGCTTGCCGAACAAACAGGGCTGGCCAGAGAGTATTGCCAAATGGCCAGGTTTGGAAGCCTCATTTGTTACTTCTATCTTTTGCCTCTAAAATTCTGGCCGAAGCAAATGCTCTTCTTAAGTTACAAGATAGTCCACCTGGGAAGCCTTATATAGCTCGAGCACGAGCGCCTCCATTACCTTTTCTTTTGTCAACCCTTCTCCAATCACGACCACAGTTAAAGTTGCCGGAGGAGCAGTTTGGTGACGAGGACAGTCTTGATGATGACCTTGATGAGGCATCAGAGTCTGATGATGAGAATGAACATGATGACCTGCCGCCATTTAAACCTTTAACAAAGGCTCAGGTGGAAAAGCTGTCTAAGGCTCATAAAAAAGCATATTTTGATGAGTTAGAGTATAGGGAAAAGCTTTTGATGAAGAAACAATTGAAGGAAGAAAGAAAGCGACGGAAATTGATGAAGAAAATGGCAGAAGCAGCAAAAGATCTACCTAGTGATTACAGTGAAAATGCGGAAGAAGAAGGTGGTGGTGCAGCTTCTGTTCCTGTTCCGATGCCAGATTTGGCCCTTCCTGCATCTTTTGATTCTGATAACCCCACTCACCGGTATCGTTATCTTGATTCATCAAACCAGTGGCTTGTTAGACCTGTTCTAGAAACTCATGGATGGGATCATGATGTGGGTTATGAAGGCCTGAATGTAGAAAGGTTGTTCGTTGTCAAGGACAGGATACCTTTGTCTTTCACGGGTCAGGTTACTAAAGATAAAAAGGATGCTAATGTTCAGATGGAAATAGCCGGCTCAGTTAAGCACGGGGAAGGGAAAGCAACTTCATTAGGATTTGATATGCAGACTGTGGGCAAGGACTTGGCTTATACATTACGCAGTGAGACAAGATTTACTAATTTTAGAAGAAATAAGGCAACCGCTGGTCTTTCATTTACTTTGCTTGGTGATGCCTTATCAGGTGGAGTTAAGATTGAAGACAAATTGGTTGCCAGTAAGCGGTTCAGGGTGGTTATCAGTGGTGGTGCAATGGCAGGGCGCAACGACATTGCATATGGTGGCAGTTTGGAGGCCCAGTTAAGAGATAAAGATTATCCTTTGGGTCGTTTCCTATCTACTCTCGGGCTCTCTGTTATGGATTGGCATGGGGATCTTGCTGTTGGGTGCAATGTGCAATCTCAAATCCCAGTTGGACGACATACGAACCTGGTTGCCCGGGCGAATTTGAACAATCGAGGGGCAGGACAAATAAGTGTTCGATTAAACAGTTCGGAACAGCTTCAAATTGCTTTGGTTGCTCTCATTCCTCTCGTAAAGAAGCTAGTTGGTTATCCTCAACAATTGCAGTATGGGCAATATTAACGATGATAGTGTTAGTTTACTTCAGCTGCAACACCTGCATGGTAATAGGGAATGACTTCAAGTTGGCATCTTTCATGAATTGAGGTGATACTGAAATTCGCTATGTTTTTTCATACTCAAGTTTGTCTTATTTGATCATATAGTACTTTTCTTCGTTAGCTATTCTCTTTCGGTGTTTTTGTTAAATTATGCTGCTGAACTCCAAGAATTACATCATTTTTATTCTTGTCTTCTGCGGATATACTTGATGCCTTGTAAATTCTTTTCTTATTTATTTCTTAGAATGTTAGTCATTTGTACTTTTCGGTTTCTCCATACTCTAATAGCAGATAGCAGTTTGTGCTCTCGGTGCTATTCCCTTAAAATTTTCTTGTTGGTCTTTGCCCCATTGCAGTACCTTTTTAAGTATGTGTCTATCATCCATCTAAATCAACATAACTGCTATTTAAATTATTAGAAAGTGTCATTGGGACTCTGCCAACGAAGTTTCAATTGGGGTCATACATTTTTGCCCCTTCCATGATATAATGCTTTAGTTATTTTTTATTTAATTTTCATGAATTATTGATTGTGTTGGGCCATTTTTTTCCTCGGCCTTTTGTGGCGGTTCTTGCTGCAAAATAGTTCAAAACTTTGAAAACTGTGATACAAGAACTACATGACAAGTTGGATAGCAAAAAGCCCTAGACGACAATGGCAATTCCATTGATTTTAAACCATCGGCTGGTGCTTGTATTTTTTATATTTCATTTGACCAGGGGCAGCGGCTAAAAAGTAATTTTATTATTTTTTAAAATATTCATGCAGCATGCAAATCTCCATGAATAAAGCACATTTACCGATATAACTTTGGGGAAAAGAAAAGTTGTACCCTTTTAATTTTACTTATCAACTACGCATATGCCATGGGATTTGTGAAACATGTCGATGTGAAATTTCAATCCTCTAAAATGACTTATCATCGCCCCTGCCATACTTTATCAAAAACACCTTTCCTACTCCATTGTTATATAGCCTTGTATTTTTCAGGTCAAACGACAGAAAGTATACAGACATTTATACACTCTGTCGAAAAAAAAAGAAGCCAATCGGTACTTCAAAACTTTTGTGATAATTGCTCCACCGATCCTCTTCGAAGTCTCTGTAATTCAATTTACTCAATTTTAAATTAAATATCAATCGAATTAAAATTTAAAAGTAATGTGTGCCTAAATTCATTTTAAGAATTGTGCTTGTTTTTCGTACACTGATAAATTGCAATTGCTTTGATTTTTTCGACATTTGATACGATGAGTATGCTAGAATCTAATTTATGTAGAAGTCATACTTGAGGACGAAATTGCATAAATAGAAAATTATTAAAAGTAAACTAATAAGGAATGCAAAAAACAAATTGGAGTATAGTGCAAATTTCAACTAAGAAACGTGTTTGACCCAAAAACAGAGTACATTGAAATAAAAAAATAAACACAGGTTATGCAATTCATTACTTGTCTCTTTTTAATGAATAAATTTCTGTTGTATAATTGGCCTACGAAGACGATGAAGTGGACGTAAGGTTCGTACTAATATTAATCTGAAAGCGACACTCTATACATACTAATACTAAACGAGGGTGATTAAGATCAGTCTCAAAGATGGAAAGCGACATTGTATAACAATTTAAAGGTACTTTCTTCCTGCACCTATCAAATTTTGGATTTCATTTTCCGAACCGACTTAATTAATTTTGGAAAATTTATCCCGAATAAGAGTAGTGAGTGTATTTTGAAAGTTATTTCTCTAATTAATTTAGTGTGTTCTGAAAAATAAAATTCGGAATGAAGGAGTGTAGAAAGAAATGTGATAGGGTGTAGAAAGAAAATGTCCAACTTAAAAATGGATTCCCTGGCAATACCTAACTTCTTTCCCCAAGCCCATCTGTTTGAAGCCCACTACTAAGTATATCATTTGGGTCGAACCCAACTACCACATTAACTGCATCTGAAACCATCCTGAATATTGGCCTGTGAAAAATACTATACATATTAATATACATATTTCACATTAACAATACTACAGATTAGCAGTTGCATATACTGCATGCTTAAATACTGTTTGGTTGTGAGAAAAGAATGTCAAAGATGTCACATTGACTGATATATATATATACAATCTCATATCAACGTGGGAATAGTTTCTGAAATATCTCACATCCTCCAATAATATAATTAAAATAATATATTACGGAATTTGACTTAGAAAATATTTTAGGAATAAAAATATTTTTTAAAAGATAACCTTAACTATTTTATACTTTAAAATATTATACTGTAAATAAAATTTATATTTATAGAGTTTATTTTTATAGAAAATCATCATTTTTATATAACTTTTTTCTAAAAGAATTATTTCCTTTTTTTCTAATTTTTTTATTTCATAATTCTTAATTTGAAATAATAGAGACTGCAAAAAGTTATCATGACGGGAAATTTCACACATTTACCCGACTAAAAATTAAAGATAAAATAAGTTCACTTTTTATTTTTTTATTATTAAGTTACATGTAATCATAGTTTAACACATAAGATTAAAATAGCTTAAAGGTCATAAAAATGTGTTTAGATTTCTAACTCAGATTTGTAACATCCCAAAAATACAGTATAAAAACTATATAAGGAAATAATCACATATTAATAATATTTCAAATCAGTCTTACAAAAGATGAGAAGTACGTTTATGACCGAACGGTCTTACAAGATAACGGGGAAATTAAAACTGTACAAATATGCAATCTAGACCGAACGGTTTACAGAAGACGTACCGAACGGTCATACAAAAGAAGAAAACAACAGATGACTGAACGATTATCACACAGAGAAACTAACTACTGACCGAACGGCTCTACTGTTCGGTCTTAACTTCTACCTCGACCAAACTTTCTTCTTCCAGCGCCTCTTCCAGCAAAGCTTCTCCTTCTGCTCACATCCACACGGATGATCATTGCAACAGAAGGACAACCACCGAACGTACAAAACGGGCAAGACAGGAAATAGGGTAAGCTTATGTAATTTAATTCAATTATCAACATATATCTCACTCAATCAATTTAAACAAGATAACTCATTAACTCTTTCATGCAAAGCCTAATACTAGACTCTGACCGTCCGGACTGTATGAATTATGTGTAGCTACGACGTTCGTTCACCCGGGTGATGTAGTAACTGGGATACCCTCAACAGCTGCCACCTGAGGTTAGTCCGTTCCGTCCAAATTAACCATAAGGACGAGGACCTCCTGCCATTCCCACACATGACTTACCCTTCTTTACGTGAGAAACGAGTAATCACGGAATATCAGGATGAACCGCCAGCTTAGCGTGCCCACATTCATACTTTACCATTCCAATATCAAATCATGAGATATTCCTCCTCGGAACACTCTTCCATAACCAAAGTAATTTCATCCATATCGTATTCTATCCACTTTCATTATTAAAACCTCAACTGAACCAATTTGAATAATGATCCCTTAGGATACCAAATATCGCACGTTAGTTTTTAATCCAGAACAAGACCGAACACTTGAAGTGAGACCGAGATGTCTCCAACTCAAACATAATCAAATTGAGAGAGTTACTCACTAGTTGTGAAAAGGACCGAATATAATAATACTTCTCAGAGACTAATATAATTGAATGTTGTTTACCAAGTGAGCCAATTTAATGAACTGACTCTTGAGAGTTCAAACCGAACACCGTAAAGCCTAGGCCGAGTACTAGGACTCTAGGCCGAAACCAATTGAGACAGGTACTATAGGACACCAAATAATAGTACTTGACAGAATCATATGAAGAAATCGATCGCCAATAAATACTTAGCTTCTTAATGAGCTAAACCTCAAGGAAACCGAATGTCAGTTGAAGACTGAGCATTGTAGAGAGCGAACTCTATGGAGTTTGGACGAACGCTCTTATTATAAAGATAGATTACGGAAACGAGAACGAGCGCCTGGTGTAAGACCGAACACTTACTTAGTACGAGCGCTTGGTGTAAGACCGATCACTACTTAGTACGAGCGCTTGGTGTAAGACCGAGCACTACTAAACTTATAGAAGAAAGGCTTGATAAATATAATAAGATACAATTTAAATAGTGTTCACGAACGAACAAAATATACAAATACATATAGATATACTTAAGTTTACCATCAAACACCAAGGAACGAATATCCTTGGTTGAACGCTTATATACAGATATTACAGAACGAAGATGCTCGGTCCTCAACTGGAATTCTTTCCAAATGAAAGAATCCAGTTCCAACCGAGTCCACAGGAAAACCCAACGGTCAAAGATCTTCAGTGACGAACATAAATTTTCACATAAAACTCTAGACTTAGAATTCATAATCTTATCAATACATTTCTCAACATCTATCTTCATACATTCATACATCCATATCATAGTAAATATTCACACTTCATACAGTCAAAACATATCAACAATCATACTTCATATTCATTCAGAAATCAACGAACATTCATCCATTCAAACAAGAATCTTAATCAAATTATATAAGCTTTCCTTACCTCTAAGCGTGACCGAACGTTCACAGTTCAGAATACGGGTTCACCTTTGCAAGAGACCTTAGCGTTCTACAGTCACGCCTTAAGAAACTAAACCAAACAGAAATCCAGAAACTCTCAGAACAAGATGATTGACTCATGCAACCCTTAAACTAGGTTTGCATGTACCAAGAAGCTAACCGACTGAATGAAGAGAGAACTTACCAACTTAGAACCCGGAACTGATCGGTTCAAACGAACGTCCTCGACGCCGGAAATGTTCAGGTGTGGTCTGTTTGATGATCGGAAGAAGAAAAGAGTGAGATTTTGTAGAGAGAAGTAAGAGTTTTTTAGAGAGAAGGAGGAGAAAAATAGAGTTTCAGAAGATTGAAGAAGATGACTGCATGCAGAGAGTGGCATGAATTTTGAAAAACTAAGTTTTACTTCTACCTTCCAAAACTGAATGGCCACTCGACTGCTCACACCTGTCTTCCACTTTTTGATTTCCAGCTCCCCTTTCTCGACATTTGTCTTCCACTCAAATGGAGTTTTTAGTGTGTTTTTAATGGTTCTGACATCATGCATGTCAGGAAAGTGAATAATATTTTTACATTTGATTAAACTTTTAATCTGTGTGTGTTTTTATATTTGATGAAATGATTTGATTGTTTGATTTTAAATTGATTGACTTAATTCAAAAATACGCTGAACGTTGTTTAGTAAAATTGATTGTGAAGTGTTGAAAAATATAAAGGATGAGTTGAATTATATCTGATTTGAGAAATATTGGGAGTGGTATATGATTTTGTATATACAGTTTGAATAGGGAATTACAATTTGAATCTTATAAATTTATAGATATGGTAACACAATTTTATTTTTTATTGTTGTTGTCTGGTTTATTTCTACTATGATTACGCATGAGCAAGTGATAGATAGTTGAAATGACTTATAGAAGATGTAGTACCTTTTAGTAATTTTATATGTATATAAATGTTTTGTGCAGTATAAGTTCTCTTTGATATAGTTTTATCTTTATTTTAAATAACCTTTATATTCAATATGACTGTATATATGTGTATAACTTCACTTTATATTCTTTAAATTGGGATGTTAAGTTTTATTTAAAGCATGAGAAAATCTAAGTTTTTGAACTTAAATTTCACAGAAAATTTTAAATCTAAAGCATGGTTTCTGTATTGGATTGACTTAATCACCAGTATTTGACCAATGATTTTCCAACTACATTTGAAAAGTTTTATCCTAATCAAATGAACTTGTTGAAATTGGATCAGCGCTCATGATTAGGGTTATAATTTATTAATAAAGATGCACTTTGGTAAACTTGCTGAAACGTTTAAAACACAGAATAATGAAATTTGTTGAAATGTTAAGTTTAAAACACTTTTTCTATACCCTGCTGCTAATGAAATAACCGAATAAAACGTTAGAACTTATTGGAATAGGACAGATTTTAAGCATAAGTTGTGTTGAATAAAAATCTAGGTAACGTGCAGGCAGAGAACGGTGCCATCTGTAACAATTAACATTACGGCTCTCTAATATCCAAATGGCATACGTGTGTGTGTGTGTCTATATATATATATATATATATTGAGTTGAACAAAAACATCATTTGATAAAACGTTTTAAAGCAATGCAAAATCCCAAATTCACCACCAAGCTTATATAGATTACGGCAACATTTTCTGACAAACATTTCATAAAAACGACTGCCTAAGCTACCAACACTTCTATCAAAAATGTCACTTGACTGTTCCAGTATTAATTTCACAATAAAACATAAAATGATAGGAGGACGGACAAAACTTCAATGGGAAACAAAAAAATAAGTTTTTTGATATCCAACTCTCGTCGATCAATCTGCAGAGACCTAAAGTAATTGATAGATCTTCAATTTTCTTCTACGGCTTTATCTTCAACTTTTTCAGCACTGCGATCAACAACAACCAGCTCAACAGCAGTAGCAGTATAAATAGAACAAATCATATACATGTAACAAACAGACTCCACATAGGAGAAAATATAAATGTTGGCATGCTCTAAGCACTAAGCAGGATTGTGTTCAGTTCCATTCAAATCATGATATTTCAAGCTTGATTAACTACTGATGGGGTCCACCAGTTTATCATCTTTTTAATAAAAATAATGCTTAGATGATAAGTACATCAGGAAATGAGTAGATTCCAACAGAAATTAAGAACATGGAACAATTTCTGCTTGCAGATCTTCCGACAATCAAGAATTAAGCCAGCTAAATGACTCAAAGCCTAATAGCATTCATGTAATCCAGGAGAAACAGCACTACTATATGCTTCAAAATCATATTGGCATGGAAAATACAGAAAAGTCGGCAATACAAAGTGTTACCTAATATTTACAAAAGACAGTACTAAAGATTTACAAAAGACCAGAAAAATAGTACATAGCATTAGACATGGACCGCATTAGATAGAGTACCACGATACACACAAAAATAAACTCTTGAGAACAGATATGAAAGTGTAAATTAACATTCCTAAGCATATCTTAACCAGACTAATTAACAATTCTGAGCCCTTGGTTCATTTTTTTTTTCACACTTAAGCATCAGCTAAGAATACACATTGAATCAATCGGTATCTAAAGAAGCTAATTCTAGCAAGAAACATCCAATATGATAAAAGACACAGCACAATCTCAACCATGAAAACAAGGAGCCAAGAAGAAATAGTATCAGTGACAAACCTTGTAGGACTTTCATCATCAGAAATGGGCTTCCTCCAACTCCTCTCAGTGCGACTTTCAGGCAAAGCAGCTCGTCCTCCTCCATTGGAAGACCCAAAACCCCTCTTCACAAAGGCTTCACCTCCACCTGTCTCCTTAATCTTCATGCTCTCAAGCTGTTCATCAATCTTTTTCCAATCTTGCCCTTTCTCCGCCAAAACCTGCTCCCTTGGCCTCGCTTCTCCGAATGGATTAACCCCTTTAGGTTTCCCCACATTCCCATCCCCCCCTTCATTGGACACCGACAGAGACCGAGGTTGCAGAACAAGCCTTGGTCTCCCTCCACCAGCACCAACACTCTCGCTACCAACGTTGGATTCGCCCTTCTTCTTGTTCCAGTCATTTGAATCAGCGCCGCCGCTGGAGCCAAACCCAATAACCTTCCTCTCTCTCTCAAACCCTCCACCGTTGGAGGCGAATCGCCGCTCCGACGGCACAAAGCTCTTATTCGAAACCCAGCTCTCCGATTCGTCAGCGCGCGACTGCGAATCGAAGAACCCTCCTCTATCCCTCTCCCTCCTCTCAAACCCTCCCGAAGGTTTCTTTGCCGCTGCCCAATTATCAGTCTCGTCAGCGCGAGAAGGGGGAAGCTCGCGATTGGAATCCCTAGCCCCAAAGGAACCGTTTCTCCTGGGCTCGTCAGAAACCCTAGATGAACCCCAACGGGAATTCGACGAGTCGTCCCCCGAGGAATTCCTGTTAGGGCGGTCACCGTAGGAGCGGAAGCCGCCACCTAGACGGGTGCGGTCGAGCTCCTCGGCGGTGCGCTGGCGTGGGCCGGTGGGGAGGACGACGGGATCTTGGTCGGCGAAGGCGGTGTCGGGCTTGGCAGTGAACTCCGCGAGGGAGTAGGTCTGGGCCTTCTTCTTCTTGGGCTTGGTGGCGGCGGCGACAGCGAGGGAAGGGAAGTCGGCAAGAGGTTTGACAGTGTCGCTGGTGGGGTTCTGTTGAAGGAGTTCAGCCTCGTGTTCCTCGGAATCGATGGCCCACGCGCCGGGCTTTGACCACGCAGACACAGTAGCCGCCATTCTCTGATTTGCTTCACCACCGCACTTTCTTTTCTTTTCTCTCTCTTTTCTTTGTTCTCTGTTTGAGCACCTTGCGTTTTTCTTCAGCCACCCACTGTCACACGGTGGACATTTATATAGCCACACTCCACCATTGTGATGCTCCTTACCTTATTCTTTTCATAATATCATTATTATCTTTTAATCAAAACTAACTATTTCAAATTAATTTCTAATATCCACAGACCTGATTATTTTCTTTACTACTGTCATATAATGATATTTTTTTAATAAGATTTCTACTATTATTTGTTATATCTAACAAGTGAGATTATGGCCAATAAATTAAATAAAAAATCTTATCTATTTATTTATTCATTTATTAGTAAGATTTTTTTATCATTATTTTTATCTCTAATTTTTTTATATTATAATTTGTATTATGATAGTCTAGAGTTTTCATTATTTCTGTGCAAGTTATATTTTTATTTGCATATGAAATAACACTAAAATGGATAAGTCATATTTTAAAACACTAGGGGTTATTTAGATCGGACTAAAAGTGTGCAAATAAGAACAATTAAATATTTTTAAAATAAATTAATTATTTATGATAAAAAGGGAAACGCGATTGTCTTTTGGAAGATTAAAATAATTAAAAACAAATAAATCAACGAGATTAAACATGTATTTTAAGTAAAAGATAAAAATAATTTAATAATTATTTAAAAAACATGGTTAAATATTATGAGATATCATTAAATATTGTTGTATATTATATTAACGTATTGTATATGTTGAGAGATATTTTTAAAGAGTTAATTACGTGTGTATAATATGGGTTTGTGTTTTAATGGCAGTGAGAAAAATGCACTAGTAAACACTGAACTAGAAAGATAGGAAAAGAGAAAAAAAATTATGCAGTACTTTATTCTATTTTTTAACTATTCGTATGTAATCTTTTAACTAACAAAATTGTTGATTCTAACATTATTTTATACAATTTTCAAAAGTGACTCCGATGAAATAATGTTTTATAAAATGACTTTAGCTTTTGTTTCAAAATAAGTCATAATATAAAATAAGACTTTTACGTCTAAAAGTCATCCAACTTGTCCATTTACATAATTTGTTTGAAACTCACCAATTTTCTCCAATTCGTAAATTTGTGTTTTATAAGAAAACATATTTTTCTACTTACTTCAAGGACATTAAGATTTACACCAAGTTGGCGTTGAATTGAAGCAACCATTTAAGAATCATTGTATCTAAACCGCAATAAGTGAGAAATGGAGATAGGAGGAAGTTTTTCGAAGATAGATGCGAAGCAAAAGCACCCCAAACTCGCAACCAGTAGCAGATTCTTTGATGCGAATAACTGTATTCAAAATCTTCTATATTTGATAGAGCCCTCAAGCATTGAGAAAGAAAATAAAACAAGGTAAAAAGAAATAATAAACAAAATAATCCACTTTTGCATCAGAAGTTCGGAAGAATAAATATCTTCACCATTAACAAACCAATAGATTTTTCCTTTACCTAATTCAAGAAATAAAACGATAAATCTAATAATTAATTAAATGAGAAAATATAGACGGAACTATATAAACAATTGCTGACTTCCTAGTAACATATCAATGTGTGTGTGTGAAGAAATATTACACTGGCTAAGACGCAGAATAGAACAATGGCATATGATCGCTCCAAAAATTTCGTTGTAATGAGACAGCAATCCCATTTCAGTTAGAAATGGTTCGGCACTTCAATCACGATTATAGTATTTCGCAAGTTCTGAGTGGCCCCAGTCAACAGCATGGAAAGCAATGGTTATAGAACTATAGCACCATGGATGCTTGAATTCATTAAACTCCAGGACAAGCTATCCACACTGCAGAAGCACCACACCATATGGCCATGGGCAGCTCACGTCATTGTATCGGCTCCATCAACCTAACATCGTAGGAAAACTCAACGTTCGGGATAGTCTGAATCGTGAATGAAAATGAGGTGTTCATCCTCCACACCCTTCATCGAATCCTCACGAGTGAACCATCTGGAGGTCTCTGCATCAAATAGAGAACATACCATCATTTAAGTTTAATTGCAATAGCCAAATTCTTATGAGTTGTAACAGTCTATCAATGCATCAACAAACAAATGGAAACTGGCATGAAAAAGACTAAAAGGAATATGTTATTATGTATGTACTTTGCATATTAGAATCTTCCTGTTCTCTAGTCATGTGCAATATGATTGTTCCTGAAAGAACGGTGATGAATCCGCATATCTCAGAGGTTATGCTGCTGACATCCTGACCAGACCAATCCTGAAAGTAAATAATCAAGCTTATCACATCCTATTGTTCAACAAAAAAGAAAAGTTGAGATATAACCAAAGCAATCAAAGAAAAATGAATCCATTATCATACCTTAAACATTATAGCACTGGCAATTATTGTAAGAGTTGTGAACATTACATAATATACAGGAGAAACAATTGTAGCATTGAATGTGTCCAGAGCCTGAAATGGTTTAATAGTGAAATAAGCTCAAGACTTGATAAAAGCATTTGGGCTATACTAATACAGATATATCATACATTGATGATAAGAAAAGTTTATATCAATGGGAACCTAAAGAACTGTATCAATGGAGAAAAGATTAGTGGAATTCTGTTGCAAGTAGCATAAAAAGAATGTTTGAATCAGGATGTGGAAAGCAAAGCTCGCGAGATTAAGTACAATTACATATATAGAGGATAGAATTGGTCACGACATTGTGTTTTATACTTCTATGTATAAATTTTAGTGGGTCTTATTTCAAGATCTGTCCAGTTCAAACTTCAAAATTTTCCCAGTTCATATTCAAATATGAAATTTCAGAATGCTTGACCCACAACCAAGTAAATCAATTCTTTCCTGAACTCCTAACAATTGCAATGCATCATTGAGCAATATGAATTACTTCACACCACATTTAAGCTGAAATGTATCAAAATATTTATTTTACGCATAAATTACTTTTTAGAAGTTCTATCGTATCAGCAGCATCTTTAGACGAAAATTTTTAATTTGCACATAAACTAAGTTTAGCATGCAGAAAAACTCATTTCATTTCTTCTAATTTTAAAAGTGCTTATGGAGAGTTAATCTAAATATACCTTTAATCTAATTACCAGAACTAGAAGATCGGCCTTTTTAATTGGTTTTCCTAAATAAGAAACAATGTACTATGCATCAAATGCAGTCCAAGAGCCTTTGCCCCCAGGGAACAACATAAAAATAAGAAACCATAAATCATGCATCAAATGCAGGCCAAAGAAGAAAAATTCCCCTTCAATATATGTAAACAAAGCTTATAATCTTGGTCATAAGTTCCATCACTCACCCTATTAAGGTAATTCAACTGTGTAATAACACAGATTGTTGCCACGCTAAGAAAAAACCAAGTCTGAGGATAAGCTACTTGACTGATTCCATCAAGTGTAAGCTTTATTGCAATTCCAATGGCTTTTATGCTCACAACCTGAAAATGTAACAAAATTAACGTACAAAGTAGCAAACAGTTATCTAACCACTGCAATATTGATATGAAACTTCATCACAAAGAGATTCAATTACCGTAAGTGAGCCCACTAATGAACAAATTCCCAGGTAAACCAGCATATTATTCTGTCCATAGCGAGGTTCAAAGTGTATGATCAAGACCAAAACTACTGAAACTGTTGCCATCACGTAAATCAGAAATGCTGCAGGAAAGAAATTGGGGGACAGAGAACATCGGTTAGGATACCAGAATATAGGTATGCAACGAAGTGAAATTAAAACAGGATAAAATCCAACCTGGTTGAGTAGCCAGATCCCATATTTCTTGGACAGAACTTGGAGTCTGCTCCTGTGGAGCATGGATGACAATAACAATTGAACCCACAATGCAGGATACACATCCCATCACGCCCATCTTAGGAAGCCGCTCCTTCAACAAGAAGTGCGACAAAACAGCGCTAGCGACCGACACTTCATATGTTAGTTCCACCATACTAATACAAAATTCACCAGAACTATCAAAATTGCATTGAAAGCTAAGAGTACCTAACTATAATACTAAGTGCACCAAGGGGAGTCACCAGAACTGCCGGAGCATAGATATAAGCCACAAAATTTGCAATTTCCCCAATAATCACTGCAAGCACATAGTTCAAGATCCAATTAAATTTCATTTCAAAACAGTAGATAACCTGAGTACAACCTCAGAGAAAGAAATAAAGTTGCCACACTCACTCGTTACCATGCCAGCCCACCAAAGCGGCTCTAGCAGATAAGTATAACCACCAACTCCTGCAATTTTCAAAAATCAAAACATCAAAACCTGGATCGCAAGCCAAGAAACATGCATGGATCTGATCTAAAACACCATATACTACATAATGTCAATACTTGATTACACAAGGAAGAAAATCAGAAAACAGCAACTTGTAAAAACAGAGCTGAGCGATTTGACAATGAAGAAAGAGAATTTACCTGCACGAGTACCGCGTGCAGCAGCACGCTTAAGACCCTTTTTCTTCAAGATGAAGCTTGAACCGATGAATGCACTGGAACTCATCGCCAGTATTAACCCCTTGCAATTATCCGAAACCCCCATCTCTGTCATTCTCTCCAATCGCTGCAACGCTACAAGAAGAAACCCTTCGTTTCCCCTTCAAAGAAGAAGAGAGATCAAATTCGATTAAACGCTGCGTTCTGTTGGTTATCTTTTCAGAGGAGCAAGCTTGCTTAACGCGGCGTCGCTGAACACTCTATCAAAGTCGCGAGACCCTTTAATTTTAATTAATAATAAATAATAACAATATCAAGAGTCCTTGACTAAGCAGAAGTTTCCGCGCGGAGTAATCCCGTGCTTCGCGAGAAACTAGCCCTTACATGCGCCCGCTGCTGATCCGTGCGATGAGATATTTACATCTAATCGAGCTGCAACGTGTCAGATAAGTATTGGTTCTACTCTTTCGCTCTAACTTGCTTACATCACTAGTGATGACGTGGCCGATTCCTTTCACACGCTACACGGATTGAGAAAGTGGGATATTTTCACTCTTCTGCCATTGGCTATTGGTTTTTTGGTTTTCTCTGCAATTGGGTGTGATATTCTTGTCTTTTATCCGTTGCTGATAACTGATAATTATCTAATTATCTAATGAAAGTAAACACTTCCACTAACTGTTATAATTGTTATTTAATATTTTTTTTATTGTCATTATTATTATTTAATAAAATGTGTCTTTTTCACCTTAAATTCTTGATAACATTATATTTGTTTTTTGCTATTAGTTTATAAATATTAGAGAATATCAGTGCAAATAAAGATATACACGTTACTAGGCACAAATGAGAAAAATACAAGATATTTTACGTTAAAAACAAGTGTATTTAAACTCTCGTGTGTTGTCATCATTATTACATATATATTCAAGCTATAAATTTAAGTAATACCATTTAAAATAAATAAAAAACAATAATAAATAATATACGTAGTAGAAGTCAAGTAAATAACGAAAAATGTAAAATTGAGAGTGAGTATTTAGGATCAATATGATATCAATATTATATGCTCTAATCATCATTGAGTAATCACATATGAACATGGCAAGTTAAAATTTAATCAGGAATTAATTAAAGTTAATTCATGCAATTTAACTTAAGGTACCAGTGTTTTAGCTGCTTTTAATTATAATTAAACATTACTTATTAAACTCTTGGAGTATTTGAGAAATCAATTAAAAAATATAATGAAAGCTTGTAAACTTGGTCGAATAATTTAATGAAGAAAATCTTAGCTTGCATTATAGTATTTGGTGTCCAAGGAAGCTTCCTTGCGTCTCTCTTACGTGGCATGCACGTGTAACATCGTGCACGCTTAAAATGACACTATTATTTACTATTTTATTTTCGTTTTTATTTTATCTGGGCTGAAATAATTCAGAAACAAAAGATCCAAGGCCCAATATCTATTAAGCAATCCCAAATGGCCCACTATATAAAATGCTGACAATCTGGCACACTCTGGATCAAACACCATGACAATAAAATCATGATTTCAATTTTTAAAGAAAAATATTCAAAACGGTTAATATATTTCCACCATTTATTATTTAGTAAAATACATTTCTTACTTCTTTGAACAATTGTAATATATTTTAATTTCAAATTTTATGAAATAGCTTTTTTATTAGATGTTGTAAAAGTTTATGGTAAAACTTTTTTTTTCTTTTAAAAAAATCATAAAATGATAAAAGATTATGGTAAAACTTAACTCATACTTGACTAAGAAACTAGTATAAATCCAAATATAAATTACTATAAATAAAAAAGGAAAGTAATATATATAGAAAACACATATAGATATAATTTTAAGATTTTAAATTAGAGATGTATCATAATTTTGTATATATATTTACTCATAATTTATAGCTATTGGACTATCTCGATGTATTTCTTTTAAAAAAAATACCACAAAAGAAAAAGAACTTTCAATTTTTTTATGTTTATGTTTATATTTTAAATTTCATGCATATTATCGAGGTTTGTAAGTTTTATTGTGACATATCATAGAACCGGATCGTTGTCTAATATTTATGTCACAATATATAAGTATAATATATATTTTTTATTTTTTATTTAATGTAATTTTTTAATACTTATAAATAAACTGTTTAATATTATATAAATTTTGGAAAAGAATAAATATTTAACCATAATAAAATAGAAAATAAAATTATTCATTACAATATAACACTAGGTGGGGAAATAAGATCGATTACAAGTATCAATCACGAAATTTACAATGAAATTAAAAAATAGATTCAATCGTAAAAATTGTTACTTCCATTGTTTTTAAATATTAACAATTAACATTTGTTAATAAAAATTATTATAAAATATTATTATATAAATTAAAATAATATTATAACAAGTTAAGACAATATTATAGTAACAAAAAATATTTATTTAAATTAAGAATATATATTTTCTAAATAAAATAAAAAAGAAAACTATCAATATCATAATATCATAATGTTATCATCTCAATAATATCAATAAATATATATTAAATTATTATTATGAAGTTTTATTTTTAAAAGACATTGCTTTAAAAAAAATTATTCTCAAGATTGTTCAATGCATGATATTAAAATTGAACAAAATGTTTTGATTGTGTTAATATATGATACGTTTTTAGAATTTTTTCTTGTTCTATAATACTTTTGAACTTTATTAATTTGATTATATATCAGAAAATTTATTTCCTAATCTAGACTTTTTGTATTATTATTGAAAAAGAATTTTTGATAATCTAGTCTAGTCAAAACAATTCAAAAGTAATTTAAAAAGAAAAAAAAATATTTTTACATTAAAATAAAGGAATAAATAAAAATATATTTCATTTTGGGTATAGTAATTTTAAAACCAAATAATACAATTAAGAGAAAAAGATGGTATGATAATAATGACGTAAAAGATGGACGGATTTAATTTAGATATTTGACACTGATGTCTAGGAAACAATTAAGCCCATAACAACATTAAGTTCTCGAACGGAATTTGAGTATAATTTAGATTGAAAATTTGGATTTTTCCGTTTTTAGAATTTTTATAAACAAAATGGAAAATTGATTTAAAAATATTATAAAAATATAGACAAGAAGTTTTAATTTAAAGAAATGAATCTAAAATGGATAAAAAATAGAAGAGTTTTAGCCCAAAGGATCATGATGTGATCATGCTGAAAAGGAAAAGGAAAAGTTTAACCTATTTAAAATATGAATTAAATCACACCAAACATGTCGATCTTTTCCTCAAATGTTCCATTTAACAGCTTTAGATAAGAGTAATTATTTTTTCAAAAAACAGGTTTCAAAAAATTTTGCAGGTTGGAACCAAAACCATGAGTCTCATCTTTCTGCTATGTGTCATCCTTTTGAGAGGTTTATCTTCTTCTTTTACATTTCTATTCTCACACTTTTCTTATGTACCAAAACTATAAAACCATAACACATTTTTTCAATAGTAGTTTAGCACACTGCAATCATTTTGCCATGCAAAAAGGAACACAGTTTGTCTTTTAAAGTTGTTTTGTAAAAAAAAATAGTTTGATTGATACTAAGTTATATTCATCTTTTTTTTAAGGATTTGGTTGCAGAAATGATAATAAATTTCAGTTTTATTTATCACTTTTTTTATATATTTTAATGACATTGTGTTGCTCGGTTCAAAAAGAAAAATCATGATGGAAATTTATTGTGTGAAGAAAACAAGTCCTTCTTTTTTTTAGATTTCTTATAGTGTCTAAAATTTATGTATTTCTTTTATTGATTTGAATACGTTATCTTTATAAATGTTATAAAGAAAACAGTTTTTTTTTTGAAACTTATGCAAAAACGTTACTATATATTTGATTTTATTTGTTTATGTATTTTAATATAAGAAAAATATATATAAAAATATGCATTATTTATAGATATTGATTTTAATATGATATTATATTTTTAAAATTTTATTTTGTATGTTATTTAATAATTATGATTTTGTTGATAGATATTCGATCACAATTCTGGAATATTTGAAATTAGTACATTGCAGTATCAATGCACAATCTGATCTTTTTTTAAAAAGAAAAAAAAAAATACTTTTGAATGTGTCATGTTTTAAAACAAAACCAAAGGAATAAAAAAAAGTTTCTCTAATTTATGTACAATTAGATTAAAGTTCCAGTGATTAATTATACATTAGTTACTATTTTTAAAGGACTAAATTAAAATTCATCAGTAATTAATTATATGGTATTTTCATTTTTTATTTATTTTTTAAATATCTCATTCATATGTAAAAAAATATATTCTCATGATCTAAATTTTTATTTATTTTCAATTATCATCATTCTTAAAAAGAAAATCATGTAATCATTTATCTCAAATACCATTAATGAGTGGTTTTACATGCCAAAATGGTTTATGAAAGAATTCACTTTATTTCTTCTTTTTTATCGACAAACATCTGTCTTATATTTATCTTTCCTTCTTTTTAATTATTTTTGGCGACTTTCTTAAAATTTTTATAGAGAAACCAAAACATGATTCTTTTTTCGAAAACCAACAAAATTAGTTTTAAATGATTTGAAAAAATAAAATAAAAACATCTAATTCTATAAATGGATAATTTTTTTTCCTTTTGCTGGAATGTGAAGACATTAAATGGTAACTTTTGAATTAAAAACAGCCATTTATTAATTTGTGTGCACATTAATTATAGCACTGATAAAACAGTGGTTTTCCTTAAGTTTAAATCCATATTGTTACCATTGAAGCTCTTTCTCTCATTTTCTTCTGTTTCTTTTCATTCTTTGGAATCAAATTATTGAATGTTTAAAACAAAAGACATGAATCTCATATTTCTGGTTTGTGCCTTTCTTCTCGCAGGTTCGTGTATTGACACTTTTTGTCACGGACATTGATGCTACAAACATTAATCTCATATTTTTATTCTTAAAAATCTCATTCATGTTAACGAAAATCTGATAAAATAAGAACTAAAATATATCATTTGCTGCTACCACAGGTTTTGAAGTGGATGCATTATCCTATGATTATTCTGCAAGTATCGAAGTAAATATTTATTTTTTCAAAGGTTTTTTACATTACAAATATTAATATATAGTTTTTTTCCTTACTTTATAATGGGTTATATATGAATTCAATTTCAGTGTCTTACACAACCATTGAAGCCTCAATACAACGGAGGAATAATCCGAAACCCAGATCTAAATAATGGACTTGAAGGATGGAATTCATTTGGGGATGCAAAAATAGAACACAGAGAATCATCAGGCAACAAATATGTGGTAGCACATAGCAGAAAACATGCACATGACAGTGTCTCTCAAAAGATTTCTATCGAAAAGGGAAAACATTATACTTTGTCTGGTAAAATTTGTTCTCAAACTGCATAAATCATGCAATGTTTTTCCCATTTATAAGGTCATTGGTACATGAAACATCAATAACCAGAAAGCATTGTCCTTTACAGCTTGGATACAAGTAAGTACAGGGAATGTCCTTGTAACTGCAATTGTGAAAACAAGCAAAGAATACAACTTTGCTGGTGCCATTTTTGCTGAGAGTAAGTGTTGGTCTATGCTTAAGGGTGGTTTCACAGCTCAAGATTCAGGACCAGCAGAGCTCTATTTTGAGGTACCATGACTTTTGATAAATGTGTTTTTGTAAAATTTTCATAAAACCTTTTACATAAAATTTGATGATGTCTGATACACTCGTTTATGTAATATAAATTAATTTTATTTTTAATCGATGTGAAATTTCCTTCCAATTTTCTAACTGTCAAAATCATGTAGGGCAATAATACCTCTGTCGAAATATGGATAGACAGCGTTTCCTTACAGCCATTCACAGATAAAGAATGGAGTTCTCATCAAGATCAGAGCACTGAGCAGGTAAATATTAATTATTGAATAAATAATAAAATATATATTTTTTCACATTTTTTATCATATTAAAGTAATGAGTATTAAAAGAAAATTTGTTCAGTCTTTGTTTTTTAGTCTAAAGCAATTAGTTACAAAAGAAAATTAAATCTTTCTCTGACATTTAAAGTAAAGGTTTTATCTGTTTGAGTCCTGATTATATGGTATAAATTGATTTCATGTCTCGTTATTGTAAGTTACATATATGGGAAGAATATTACATATGTCTTATTAATTAAAAATTAAAAAATCTATTTTGATACATATATATTTTTTATATTTATTTGATATTATTAATTTTCGTATGACTAGTTACTCTTAAAAAATTATTATAATTAACTTTGATTTGGATTTGGCAGAATCGTAAGAGGAAGGTATTAATCCAAGCACAGGATGAACAAGGAAAGCCATTAGCAAACGCAAAGATATCATTTCAAATGAAGAAGGCAAGTTTTCCGTTTGGGAGTTCGATGAATAAATACATCCTAAACAATGCATTATACCAAAACTGGTTCGCCTCTAGATTCACAGTGACAGCGTTTGAAAACGAAATGAAATGGTACAGCACTGAAAGTGTGCAAGGTAAGGAAGACTACACGACAGCCGATGCTATGTTGCAGTTTGCTAAGAACCACAACATAGATGTTCGAGGCCACAACGTATTCTGGGACGATCCTAGTTTCCAACCTGGTTGGGTTCCTTCACTGTCTCCAACCCAACTAACTTCTGCAACAGAACAGAGGCTCAAATCTGTCGTGTCAAAATACAAGGGCAAGGTTATTGCATGGGATGTTGTCAATGAAAATCTACACTTTTCGTTCTACGAAAGTAAACTTGGACCAGACTTTTCCAGCAAAATTTTCGAGGAGATTCATAATGTTGACGCAGGAACCACTTTGTTTCTGAACGAGTATAACACCATTGAGGACAATAGAGATAGTGTTGCAAGCCCAGGAAGGTACGTCCAGAAGATTAAACAAATTCGGAGTTATAAAAAGAATAGTGCAATCCGTTTGGGAATTGGGTTGGAGTCCCACTTCGGTGATAAGGGTATCAATTTTCCATACCTTAGAGCATCTTTAGATTTTCTTGGTGCCACTCGTTTGCCCATTTGGATTACAGAATTTGATGTTGCAAATCAACCTAGACAGGTATAACTCGACCCTACCAACTTTGCATTTTATTTCAATCAAATTCTTATCTTCATGCAACAAATTCATGTTATATTTTTAAGGTATTTAGGTTAAAGAAAATGTTTTTTTAACATTTTTTTTTACAATTTTTTTATAACAGTATGTGTGGTACTTCATGATTGATATTTACAAACTAATAAACACTGATATATAGTTTATTGTTAAAAAGTTATTAAAAAAAGTTGTTAACATATCATAGTTTTTAGGTTAAATGTGTTTTTAGTCTCTTAACTCTAACAAAAATTTCGAATTAGTATTTTTTCGAAATTTTGAATTCAATTAACCTTATCTATAATCAATGTGGGACTCCAACACAAATCATTTTGATGGTGAGACTATACATTAACGGGTGGTCCAATAACGGTCCGATAGCGAGTAGGATAGGCTCTAACCATAGTTCTGATACCATGTTAAAGAATGAACTTTAAGCCTAATTCAACTCCACAAAATTGACTTGTAAGAGGTTTGCACCTACTTATATATTATAAATTAGTCTTATGTCTAATCAATGTAGGACTTCCACCACTTATATTTATTATCATTTAAGTTTTTATTTACATAATGAATATTTAATATTTAAACCTATGATCTGTGTAGGTACAATACTTTGAGCTTGGTCTTAAAGAGCTACATAGTCACCCTATGGTTAAAGGTATTGTGATGTGGACAGCCTTGTCACCACAAGGTTGCTACAGAATTTGTTTAACAGATAACAATTTCAAAAACTTAGCAGCAGGGAAGGTTGTGGACAGATTTCTTGCTCAGTGGAAACCAAAGAATTTGTCTGGAGTTACAGATAAAAATGGATACCTTGAGCTCTCTCTTTTTCATGGTGATTACGAAATGAAGATAAGTCACTCTGTCAAAAACAATAGCTCTTTCTCACAACTCCTAAACGTATCTCCCCAAAATCAATCAAACACAATAAAACAATTTGTAAAGCTTTCTGTGAAGTAATTATTTTTTCATTTTATATAGTTTTAGTTTACAATGTAACTTAATAAAACTTAATGAAAAGTGAAAAGTTCTCAAATTACTTTTTCTTTGTTGTTTGTTCATTGTCTGACTCTTTCACTTTAAGTTACATTCATATTAACATATTGTCAGTTTTAATAACACAACATTGCCATCAAGAGTATATAGTTGTTATAATAAAAAAGTAGAAATAATTAAAAGTAGTCCTAGGATTGCATAACTTCAATTTTTTTTTATCATTTCGTCGTGACTTTATTCATTTGAATAGATTTGGTAAAAAGTGATTTGGTGGAAAATGAACTAAAACTTAATTAATTGAGATAGGTTTTTTTAGGTTGAATGATTTTAAACATGAAAAGTTCTTAAATAATAAATATAAAATCTAATTTGATTTGAGGTAATTACTTATATAAACATGTAATTACTTATATATATTTTAAATGAGTTAAATGGATTTTTCGTACTCAAATTTTACCCAAAAAAAATTGTATTTCATTTTAAAACTAAATTATACAGTATTTAGTCCTTACCCGTTATGTAAAATATAAACAAGTGAAGTGTTTTCCATGAGTCAAAAAGAGTTTCACAATAAACTATAATATAACCTATATATAATTTTTGTTGAAAGGATATTTTACATAATTTTTGTAAAGTGTATGAACTAAATACTTTATAGTTTAATTTAGAAATGAAGTATAATTTTTTTTATAATAGTTTAGAGAAAAACAAAAGAAACATATTTAATCTTATTTGTAGATAACGTGAGATTTAAAAGGAATATGCTTATTTTTAATAAACCAAATATAATTTTATAAAAAGAAAGATAATTTTAAAAGACAATTTTTTATTGTATATTCTGAATACTAGTTTCTTTATTATATGCATTATAAATATGGTTAAATATTTTTTTAATTTTTAAAGTTTAATGTAAAATTATAATTTGTTTATGGTACTGTTATAGTTTGGTTATCAAATTTTTAAAATAAATAGACTTAATAACCTTAATTCAATTGTGCTAAATTTTTGTATGTGTCACATAATATTTCAGTTTCACGTTTGAATTGTTTTCACCTTTTGATACCTTCTAATTCAATTGATATATATATATATATATATATATATATATATATATATAGGCCCACTTAAAGATTCAGCAATCCGAAGTGAACAAAACAAATGGCCCAAGACCAACCTGTAGATTCAGCAATCCGAAATGGCCCACTACTTAAAACCCTGACAACCTGGCACGCTAAGGATCACACACAACATGACAACAAAATCACGAATATACTTTTTAAAGGCGTATTCATAAAGTGGCTAATTTATACTTTAATAATTATATTACAATTAAATATACATGAATATAATAAATTAAGTAACTATTTAAATCCCAATTGCTAATTACAATTTTTATTTCATTCTTCAAATAAATCCATAGTCTGTTATTTATTAAAATATACTTCTTAATTTCTCTAAGAGTTATTTAATGTAATCACGACTCCCTCGCTACTTCTTATTTTGTTGGGCGATAAGGGTGACAATAGTTAGAGCATGATAGAAAATAAGAGTGATACTTTTATATTATTATTATTAATAATAATAATAATAATAAATTTTATTAAAGATGATAGCCTCAACAGTATTGTTGATAATTTTAATATATATAGGGTGTACTTCACGGATTAAAAAAAACTAAACATTTTTTATAAATTATGTTTTTAGAAATTTCTTTCGATTTTCAAGAATCTAAAATTTGATTGAAGGACATAATACAGTTAGCACGTTAAATAGACACATTTAAGACGACTAGTATAATTAAATAAGTCGTTTATTTAATTGCAATAAATAGCTTTTTGAAAGATTAATTTGCAGTTCAGTTGAGTAATTTGTTTTTTTTATTCTAATATCTTACTTAAGTCAATTTTTTTTAATATCTAAAACCCCAAAATAGAATTAGTATGTGAATTAATTATATGTAAAATATATTTTTAATTAGGTTTTGATTAAAAGACTCTAATAATTTTTTTTATATTTTTTATTTGAGTTACTTTTATTTAATTTTCTTTCTTAATTATATGATTTGAATGTTATTTTGCTCTTTCTTGTTTATCTGTGTATTAAAAAGTATGTTGTTATGTGATTATGGTAAAAATGACAGGTTTAATAAGTTTTTTTTTGTGTTAATATTTGAGATATTTATTTAATGTGATATTTTATCAATTATTTTTATTTATTTAATTTTTTATTTTCTCCTTTTTATTTATTTATTTATTGCACTTTCATGACTATCTCGGGATAGAATAGACTATGTGATAAGTAGAAACGAAGCGGGAAGAATTGAAGAAATCTAAAATCACTAACATAGTCACATTTGAAATGATGTCAACATAAATTCAACGAACAAAAATTTAATAGAATAGTCCATATTAACTTATTTTAAATAAAATAGAAAATTAAATTAAGACAAAAAATAAAGAATCACATTTAATAAACTTCTTAAATATTGAAACTAAAAATATATAAGAATATTACGATTAATATAAAATAGCTCATACTTTTTATTATTTTCTTTAAAAATATATTAGATACATGTTTTCAATGTCAGTATAATGGAGGAATTATCCCAAACCTCGAATGCAAAATAGAACACAGAATCATTAAACAACAAATACGTCGTAGCTAAAAGCAGAAATCAAACAAATGACAGCGTGTCTCAAAAGGATAACCATTACACTTTATACTCAAATATTATAAAATATGGATAGTTTTTCTTTCAATATTATTTTATCATATTTTAAATTAAAAAAAATGAATAACCCACAACCACTATTCTTCATTTGTGACTGTAGGTTGAATTGGTACAAGTGATAAAGGGAAACCTATGTAGTACTGTACTACGATGTTATTCACTTTGAAATTTGAATTTATTTTAATTTCTTTACAAAATATTTAAATTATATTTTATTATATTTTCCTTTTGAAATAGATTGAAAAAAGTGACCACTTATGAAATATAAATATATTCGTCTAAGAAAATCTAATATCATTTTGACCATAAATTCTCAAATTTCATGAGATTTCATGGTGAAATTTCATGACCTTGTTGAGGTAATTTTTTTTTTCACAATCTGTTTTTTTTTAATATGTTGATGAATTGTGGAAGTGAAGGGTGATTTTTATTTTATAGAAGTTATGAGTTTGTATTTTTACTTATGTTTTTCCAAATTCCCGAATGTTGTAGGGTAATAATTCTTCTGTCGATTTTAGGATAGACAGTGTTTCTTTGCAATCATTCACAAACAAGGAATGGAAGTCACATCAATATCAAAGCATTGAAAAGGTATCTATTAGTCATTGAATAAATGGAAGAAAAATATTATCAAAACATTCTAATTTATTTATACACTTTATCCTATTAGGTGGAATCCATGTGAATCTTATAAGTGAATTTCCTATAGAATCACTGAGTCACATGAATTTTAGTTAACAAGAAAAGAAGTTTTCATCTGTACAATTTATGCTGCATTTATTTACCATTGGAGAATTAATCATTCAATAATGACATAAGTTAGATATCTCTTACACAATAAATCCTTAGTAACTCATAGTTACTCTAATTTTAAACTATTAAGTAAAAATTAATAAGACTGAACTCCCTAGTTTTCTTTTTTCTCTTATATTAAACATGACCGAAAGCTTTATGGCATGCCTTGTACTTTAAATTTTTCATTGGATTCATCCTTCCAAATTCAAAGATAATAAATTATATTGCGTATTGTTCTTCCCATTGTTCTTTGTTTATTGTCTTACTCTTACATTTAACTTCAAGCAGGTTTTGCTTCCAATCTCAGTCAAATAATAAAAATTCAGCAAAGGTTGGTCCCACATCGTAATTGAAGTCTTTGCACACTCTTAGAACATGCGTTTTGTTAAGGATAACCTTATTTTATCCTCATACTTGAAACATCAGAGAAAACAAGTTTTTCACAACAAAACGCTTACTTCTGATAAATTGACATTCCTATATCAAAACTCAGTTATTTGGAAATACATGTTTTCGAAAGGCAACATTTAATGTTAATTAAATTAATTTTGATGTAAATTATTATTTTTAATCGAGTGGATGAGCTGACAGAGATGTGAAAATCAGTCCCATTTTGTTATTGTTAACTGTGACCACACATTAATGGATTTTGTTACCATGATTTTCGATGACCACTCATAATCAAAGAACCAATATCTCTACCTACGCTTTCGGCTTGGTCTCTGAGAAACTCAAGACAGCCACAAAATCATGGCCTAATGTGTTCATTCTCAGTCTCCATCTTTCCATTTTTTTCTTCCGATTTCTTAATCCAATGACATAATTTTCTGAGCAAACATGTTAATGTACATTGCTTATATACTACATGATATGATGGAGCAGAAGAAAGGATAAGAGATATAACATACAATATGACAGCTGGCAATAGTCAATGATCAGTAATACACGAGCTCAACTGCACCAGTCCACTTTTTTGCTTTGACTCTTCCAGTGGCCATTTAATTGCAACACGTGGCAGGTGTTGGAGTTTTTTTTAACAATTTTCTGATTTCTGCTTTTTGTGAAATTTCATTTATTGTTCTTCTCTTTAGCCTTCAATTCGTTCACCAATTTCCTGAGAGGAAAGAGGGGCCTTTGCCTTTGGGAGAGGAAGAAGGGGAGCATGTTCTTTTCTGTCATCTCTCTCTCTGATCAGACAGAAACAGTCAGACACACGCATAATACACATAGATGAAGTAGGGAAATTCTCACACACACACTCTCTCTCTCTCTCATTATTGCTCCAAACCCATTCAGAGTACAGATGGATCTTCGATCATAGCGGTTTTAGCAGCTGGAATCTGCACTTGCACCATGTGTGTTTCTACTGCCACCACTGTAGTAAATATATTATTATTTTCGACATAGACATTCAATTCCTGTGAAACAGGAAAAAATTGGAGGAAGTGTTCAAACTTTCTCAGCCACCATCATTCCATTCAAATGGGTGCTGCAATTGCAATGATTCTAAAGAGAAGAGTGCTGGATCCCACCTCCGGCAAGCTCTGAGAATGCTAAATTCCACGAGTGTCAGGAACCCAAGAAAGTAAGTATAAAATTACATGCATGGTTGGTTTTGTTTATGCCAGAACGGATCAAATACAAATATAATAGATTAGATTACAGAGATAAAAAAAGAACAGTACTTGTTTTTGTTTGCTTGCAAAGTTGTTCACTTTTGTTTAATAATGTTGCAGCAGTGTAGCAATATATAAATCATAGAGAGAAGAAAAGAATGGTTATTTGTGGTCTGCGGGTACTGGGATGATTTCACGTGAGAGTTCTGCCACTGTGTCCGTGAGTGTTGCGAGTGTGGAGGAGTTTCGAGAAACCAAGGGCAGCCCCAGCAAAGGCAACCACTTTAACAACGGTAGGTGTCTCCAATTTGATGGATCCCTTGAGTTTCCAAACAGAGCTCTCTCTTCCATTATTGTTTCCACTGCTATGGTTATTGCTTCATACTTCAAACTTCAATCTCATTTCAAGCTTTTGGGTTAGATGAGTGGTTGAGGACTCTACTCTACTCTACTCCACTCTACCACAAGAATGTCATGACACACGAGTGGATCATAGAAAGAGAGGGTTTTGTCAATGTCAATGGTAGATCTGAAGACTTAAAAGTGAGTGAGTGAAACAGCTAAGAAAACCAAAGATCTGTCTCAACTTCAACCGTTTTTCAGCTGTAATTTATGTACGTCAGTTAACTGTTAACCCTCAAATGCATTAAAGTGTTCAATGGCTCTCATAATGGGAAACCAAAACAGTTGAAATTGGAAATCCTCGTTTGTAACTTCAACTGTGGTTGGTTGGTCCCTAACATGGAGAGATCCTATGTTTTTGTTTTTCTCTGTGTCTCCGTGCTTTGTCTCTTCCTGTCCGAACCCACCAGAGCAGAAGACGATTCCCAGCCACTACTCGCTCTCAAATCCTCCATTGACGTTCTCCACAAGCTCCCATGGCGGCAAGGAACCGACGTGTGCACCTGGAAAGGGATCAAAGACTGCTTCAACGGAAGAGTCAGAAAGCTCGTTCTGGAACACTCCAACCTAACCGGTTCTCTCGATGACAAGATCTTGAACCGTTTGGACCAGCTCCGAGTCCTCAGCTTCAAAGGAAACTCACTCTCCGGCCAAGTCCCTGACCTCTCCGCCCTGATCAACCTCAAATCGATTTTCCTCAACGACAACAACTTCTCCGGCGAGTTCCCCTCCTCGGTCGCGCTGCTCCACCGCGTCAAAGTCATTGTCCTGTCGCAAAATCACATCTCCGGCGACATTCCAGCGTCGCTTCTGAATCTCCGGCGACTCTACATCCTCTACCTGGAAGACAACGCGTTCACGGGAAGCATCCCGCCTTTCAACCAAACCAGCCTCAGGTATTTGAATGTCTCCAACAACCGACTCTCCGGCGAGATTCCGGTGACCGCCGCACTGATCCGGTTCAATGCCTCGTCGTTTTTGGGCAACCCGGGGCTCTGCGGGGAGAACATCCTCCAACCGTGCAAAAACGGCAGCGTTCCGTCGGCGCCGCCGATAAGCCCCAGCTATCCGCTGATCCCGGGAGGCACCGCGGCGGCGTCGAAGCGGACGTCATCGAACCGCACCAAACTGATAAAGATAATTGGAGGGTGCGTTGGTGGCGTTGTTTTCATACTGTTGTGCATGGTTGTGGTGTGGGCGATTTGCAGGAAGCGGAAGACAAGGGTGGGTTCCGGAACGAGGAGCAAGGGCGGTGGTGACGTGGCAGAGGGGGAGGCTGGTGCGGCGGGGAGTGCGGGAGGCGGCGGCGGCGGCGGCGAGGGCGGGGACAGTGCTAAACAAGGGGGTTTTGCGTGGGAAGGTGAGGGTCTAGGGAAGTTGGTGTTCTGCGGAGGAGGTGATCGCGAGATGAGTTATAGTTTGGAAGATTTGCTGAAAGCGTCCGCGGAGACTTTGGGGAGGGGTATTATCGGAAGTACGTATAAAGCAGTTATGGAATCAGGGTTCATTGTTACTGTTAAGAGGTTGAAGGATGCAAGATACCCTGGTTTGGAAGAATTCAGAGCTCACATTCATGTTCTTGGAAGGCTCACTCACCCTAATCTGGTCCCACTCAGGGCCTATTTTCAGGCTAAAGAAGAACGTCTTCTCGTTTATGATTACTTCCCCAATGGCAGCCTCTTCTCCCTTATTCACGGTATCTATCTCCCACTTAACTTCCATTACACTCATTCCTCAATAACCAATGCCACTCATTAATGCATATTTCCACTCTCTAACAATAATCTATTTGTCTCACAGGTGTTTGTATAATTGCTCAATTGAAAATAGTGACATGTCTGTATGATTGGTTTAGTGTTTAGTGTGAATGGCTTATTATTTGAATGATAAAACTATTATTATAAGAATGCAGTTTGCTCCTGAAAAGGGGGGCTGAGAGTGACCTAAAAGATGATTATCTTTTAATAATGGGACCTCCAATTATGCCTTGCACTAAACCTTTCCCTCTCCCTCAGATTTAGTTAAATAAAGACAAAGGTTGCTGCTTTCTCTTTCAAACTGTTTGATGTAATTTCAGACTTTATAAATATGTGTGTGCTCTTAAATTGACAACTCATTTATAGCGTGACCCCCATGTTAGTGTTGTCGCCCTCCACCATGGAAAGATTACTACACAGCTATACAGAGTGGAGTTCGTGTTTTACTGTACTGCCATGTACTTCTACAGTGATCTCAAATCCACTTTAATCGGTGTCAAGTATTTTTTTCTATAGGAATTGCTCGGTGTTAAATTAGGTCATACAGATTTTTAAATCTCATAATTCATTTGTAAATTCTCTCCCTTTCTTCCAGAGTCTATCTATCAGGTCAACACTTTCTGCTCTCACCTACCAGCGGGATTCGTAGATTGGAGAAAGTGGTTAGAACGTTCCCATGTTCTGTTCTTTTTAAGATTGTTTTGTTTTTAAAATAAAATAACACAGTTGAATTCCTTTCGTTATGATAGCTGAAATATGCATTTCAGTAATAAGGATTTAGGTTACCCGTCGATCTTGAGCATGGCAAATTAGATCTTTTTGTTTTGGAATTGCCCCTTAAAGAATTTAGGAGCCAGCATTAATCCCCTTTCTAGAAGCCCTAATCCTTTTTATGGGAATTCTATTCAAATACGAAGGAAGATGCTGGATAAACAACAGTGTTTGCAACTGTTTAAACTATAAAAGCGGTTACATTATTCTGTGGATATATGAAGATAAGTTTTATCTTCACTTGATGATGTAAAAAGTTGAGCATTTGTGAGAAAAAGTTTAAGCTTTATTATTCCTAGGGAACAACCCCAATTTCAATTATATAAGAATAAGATAATATGCTTTCTTGCAGAGCATTTAACTAATCAAGAAGTCAGCCTTTCTTTATTGTGGAACCATAGTATCCGAGGGTAGAAAGTAGTCAATCATTCCAAGTTGTCATTTTTCCTGGATCCTCACGTGTATTTCTGCTGTCTTGAAACTATTGTTTTTCTCATCACATGCATTGTGCTGCTTTATTTTCTAAGCAAATCGTTGTGAACCTTAGTCTTCAAGCAATTACAGTGTTCCATCACTGACTTGTGTCTTGGTAATACAAAATTTACATGGTGATAATACTTGCATGAATGTAAAGTAAAGTAAATGGCACAAATGGAGAATCCAAGTGATAATACCAATAAAGTGATGTTATCTTTGAGCTAGCCTCTAGTTATTGAAATTATGCTAGTAAGACTGGCATATATGTTGGATTTAGCTATACTTTATCACCATCGTCATTTTGTTTAAGTGATCTTTCCTAGATATGATTGAAGTTGTTTGTATTTGTTAATTGAGCCTTTTAGAGTTGTCAGAATTTTAAACCAGTAACATTCTAGTGGCATCACATTTCACTGTGCATGGAATTAAAGAACACCACTTATACAATTTCCAAATGCTAAGAACTAAACTGAAACTTTCTGCATATTAACATCACTATCAAACCAATGATTGACAGAAGAGCTGTTGCGATGACTATAATGCAGGATCAAAAACATCCGGTGGGGGAAAACCTCTTCACTGGACATCCTGCCTTAAGATTGCCGAAGATCTAGCAACAGGCCTGCTCTATATCCACCAGAACCCCGGCATGACACATGGAAACCTAAAATCTTCTAATGTGTTGCTTGGTTCTGATTTTGAGTCATGTCTTACTGATTATGGTCTAACTGTTTTCCTAAATCCTGACTCAATGGACGAGCCCAGTGCCACATCTTTATTCTACAGAGCACCTGAATGCCGCAACTTTCAAAGGTCACAAACTCAACCAGCTGATGTATACAGCTTTGGGGTCCTTGTTCTAGAGCTCTTAACTGGCAAAACACCCTTCCAAGACCTTGTTCAGACGTATGGTTCAGACATACCTAGGTGGGTCCGGTCAGTGCGCGAAGAAGAGACAGAGTCCGGTGATGATCCTGCCTCAGGCAATGAAGCATCAGAAGAGAAGCTTCAGGCTCTTCTGAACATTGCCATGGCATGTGTTTCACTGGTGCCAGAGAACAGGCCTACAATGAGAGAGGTTTTAAAGATGATAAGAGATGCAAGAGGGGAGGCGCATGTCTCATCTAACAGTAGTGATCACTCTCCTGGAAGATGGTCAGATACTGTTCAAAGCTTTCCAAGGGAAGAACACCAGAGCATATGATTGGTAACTTTTTTGATAGCTTCATAGTTTGAAACTATGCATTCTGATTTTTCCTGAATTGGTCATTGATTCCATGCATAAACTAGGTGATACGAAAATCATGCGGTAAAGACCTACATTTTAATCTCTTGCTCTGTGAGTAAATGCATTTTAAAGGTAATCAATGGATTCATTTGTAGAGTCATCAAATATTCACCTTGTCTAAGATTTGCACGACAGTTATTTTAGTTTTAGATAAGTTCTTTTTCAAAAGTTAGTCTTGTAAAACAAACTTTCCCATAAAAACATGGGGTTCAGATTAGTTTAGACCCGTAACTAAGTTAATTATTTCAAATTGAACTCTATTAACTTTTTATCTCAAGGACCATTGATGCTAAAATCTAGCTTTGCCTTTTTGTTCAAGCATAAATGTGTCAGTCCCGAATTGATGGTCGTGACTTGTGAGGTTGTCGATAAACGACGTTGGAATTTTTAGAAAACTACCAACCATGGGAGTGTTGCACCAATATTTTCAAATTTGGATAAAGTAGAAAAATTCATATATTAGAAAAACACCCAATATTACAAGGTATGTATTTTCATCAATTAATGGTTTTAAATTGAAGTTAAAATACTTGTACAAAAAATTGTAAGTATAAAGAAAAGAAAAGAAAATAAATTTAACAACACTAAAGACATTAGTATACAGGGGTGAAGCATTATATATATGATTTACTACCCAGTAGATGCAGTTCATCTGATTGGATAACCTTTAAATTTATTACAATATGTGATTATAAATTGGCAAACTTTAAGGAACAGTGAACGATAAAATTTGAAGCTTGTGAAAGAAGGCTCGAGTAGGTACGTGGTGCTCTCAAGTTGGCTTAAGTAATTAAATTGCAAAATATGAATTATAAACGAGAAAATGTAGGGTATGCTTGATTCTTTTCTCATCTTTAAAGATGTATTTTTTAATTATACATTCCATTACATTGTGTTTTAAAAAAATGAATTTTGAAAACTTTGTAACTTAAAGTAATTTATATTTAACTTAAAACAACTCGCGCGTGTGATAATTTTTTATACATGCGAGAAGAAAAGAGAGAAAAAAGCAGTTTTGAGTTTGATGTGAGCATAAAAATAAAGGGTGATTTAGTAGGTGTGTTTATATGATTTATGGATGAATGGATGGCGTGTCTTTGAAGTGGGTCACCTGTCACTAACCTGGAGAATTAATTAAGTCACAACTAATCAAATCAAAACTTTGTCATAATCCATTAATTGCAGTTTGGTGTAAAGCTCAATTACATTCTTTTACTTTCTTCATGTTTTCATTAGTCTGAATCCCATAATCTTATTATTATTATTATTTATTATTATTTCTTCATTCTTATGGGATGCAGTTAACAAGGATGAAGGTTAATTGAATAATTAATGAATTTTTTAAAATTGAATTATACTTTAATTGAAATAAATAAGTCATTTCCAACACACTTTTTTCACTCTCACATATTAAAAAAATGAATTTTAAATTTAATTTAATTTCATAAAATTAGTTTGAAAGATAAAATTTGCACATATTTATATTGTAAATTAACTTTATCTCTAATAATGAGAAACTTTTAACAATTCTTTAGTTAGATATATTTTAAGATTTCAATTTAAATTAGATCCACCACTCTTATAATTACAAATTATCAATTTTTCAGAAAGTAATGAATTATTATGTAAGTAATGAATTATTATGTGATTAAAAATGATTTAAATCTTTTCTAGTAACGTCTATACGAATATTTGTTAATTTTCATTGTTTTTACATTTTCTAACCATTACTTGGAGCTTACAATTACTTTTGTATATATTAGTATTGATATTATAATATTTAATGTCTTATCTTCAACAAATACACAAAATTTAATACATATTTATATATTAATTTAATACGTAAATTTTTTACATTTATTTAATATTGTTTATTTATTTTTTTTTTAAATATAAAAGTTTATTTCTTATGATCATTTTATTTTTATATAATATATCAAATGAGTTAAAAAAAGACTATGCAAAAAAATTTATATAATATTTCAAGTTAATTATTCAATTAAGTAATATATTTAATAAATCTATGAAGAATATAATCACTTATAATATTTTAATATGCTACTGGGTTAAATTAAGTATATAAAATTTTTAATCATCTTATTTTGAAATATTTTTTGTTGTTTTAATTACTTTAATTAATAATTTTATTTATTTATGAATATGACGAAAAATAGAGATAAAAGACGATAGGGATCTAAAACTAACAAATAGCTTTTCATATGACTAAGAAAAAGTAACATTTATAGATACCAATTACATTTCAATTTTTTTTTTAATCTTCAGTGAATTTGACTTTTTTTTATTTGATTTTAATGGTTTTTCAGACAAAATAATTGATAATAAAAATATTTTAAAATAAATTAGTGAGCTTAAGTTGATTATATATATATATATATATATATATATATATATATATATGAAATAATGATTTTAAATAGTGTTAAAAATCTCTGAGGTATAATTTATTTATTTATGTTTAAAAATCATAAATGTCAAATAAAATGAAACAAATGCAATACTAGTCAAAATTGATGTGTTATTTATAACAATTTATACATCCTTATTATGACCATCTATCTCCATCACCTGATTTATTATATTTCACGTCTCTTTCTATTTTTATTCTTAAAAGTTTATGTTTGAATAATATTTCTTTAAAATTTATTAAATTATAAAATCATGAATAAAAATTATTTGGTAAAAATATCTCAAGAGACCATATTTTTTTAAATAATTTTATTGAATGATAGAATGTCAAGATTCAGACATAATATTTCAAGGTTAACTTGTACTGTTTATCAATAATGGAAGTTTCACCTTAATAACTCGTAAGAAATTAAAATAAAAATATCCATAAAGTAAAAATTTTCATTGAAAAATAGTATAGTATACACATATCTATCAAATTTAATATTCTTATTGTTTCTAATATCGATGTTAAATTCAACGAGTTGACATAAAGCATATGATTCATGTTCCTAAAACGAAGAATTTATTGGAGTAAGAATATTAAACTTTGAATAAAAATTATTTTATTTATTATTATAATTTTATTTGTCATCGTTATAAAAAAAAAGAAAATAGCATATAATATCATAATTGAATACATTTATTAAAAAACTTGAAATCCATTTAATTTTAGGAAATCTAAAGCAGCATCATGGTATCATTTATCTTAATTTCCATATTATGTTGCTTTGGATACAAAGGAAGCAAAAGCAAAGCCTTCTAGAATCATCTTCGTGCCATCAACTTTTGCTCTTACCTAAACCCATTCTTCAGTGAACCTTGCGTTTTGCATACGAAATTTATTATTTATTAATATATTTCTGCTATGGATTATATTCACCCACAGCTAGTTTTTATTTTTTAAAAATAGAATTTGTAATTTTCTGATAAAAATCACAATTAATATTAAAATCACTTACACGATAGATAATAAAGAGAGAACGCATATTAAAATATATAAAAAAATACTTTATTTTATATATTTTTAAAACATTTTCACCATTTTTATATATTTTTTTCATCGGTGTTATTAAGATAAATGCCAACACCAAATCTGTTTATTTTTCTATTGTTTAAAATTCTTTATTTTTTAATATTTAATTACTATTTTTGTTTTCCTTTCTAGATTGATTTTCTAATTTTATTTTGTTGAATTAAATTTTATTAGATGATAAATCAATTTAATACAATAACTTTCATTAGATTTGTATAAACGATACTAATGTTACTTTCGTAAATATTGTTAATATTTTTTAATGACATTAATATTACTTTTGTAAATGTTATATTTGTAAATGTTATATTATTTTTATTTTCTTTAAGGTTTTTTCCTATATTTGGAGTAATGTCGTGTCACATTATAATAATAACAATACTAATCTTTGATATGTTAAAAATATTTAAAGAAAAAAAACAAAAATATGACAAAAACACGAGACATTTTTAAATATACATTAACATGTTTATAGAAAAATAAGGAAAAAAAAAGCTAAAGCAAATCTATTTAACACAAAATGACTCTTAATTTAAAAAAAAAAATAGGAACACCGAATAAATACAAAAAAAATCGAGAACAAAACAATAATTAATTTTCTTTTTTCCATTATGACGAGTTAACCAAAATAATAATTTGATTCCTCCATTAATTTTGTACAACAAGCCGAACCAATGATGACGATGAGTTAAACAAAATAGTTAAAAACAAAGTTGTATGAATGATGAAGAAAAAACAGCGACAAGCAGAAGGGTCTCTCGTCCTCTTGGCAGCAACATGGTGCCAAAACGAAGGTTGTCGTGAGTGTGAAGTGTGAAATGTGAAGGAAGATGGTTTGTTAGGTTGGTGTGTGTGTGTGTGTGCACAGAACAGATGATGCTGTCACGTTGCAATAAAGAGGTTCCCAGAAGTTAGGGACCCATTGCCTTTGGACCCAATCGATAAACATCTACCCAGTTCTATTACACCTTCACACTCCAAAACAAACCTATGTTTTCCCGTTTCAAATCAAATCTTAATATCATGTTAGTGTGTTTCATTACATTTCACAACTCACGATACCATTGTCTTGTCATAATCTTTCAGAGCCCGACATAAATCTCATTTTTTTCTTCTTATAAAACTATATAATCTCATGACATCTCCTGAAATCTTGTTTAGAACGTACGTTATCCCCACAAAACAACCGGTTCCTGAAGCAGACAACTTTAAATCTGATAGTTTTAATAATGTTTGCGCTTTCTCAAGGAGTTTACTATACTATAATCACTGTTTATAAACAACTTTTTTTACGAATGCATAAGTTTTAAACTGTTTGTTTCTTCATATGATTTTGCTCTGGTGTGATATATAACAAATAACCGTCACAGTAAAAAAAAGTGAGATTTTTACGTTTTGAAGTTAATGAACAAGGCTTAAAAAACTAAACTTTAGCAAGGAGAAGAATCGATTTGGATGCATGTTCTTTTGGGAAGCAATTAAAGTTGCTGACGTATTTGTTAAGCATGGGCTTCCTCTGCAAATTGAAAGAGTATTTTATTCTTAAACGCCTAAGTATGGACACGGTTTGTGTTGGTTTTCGTAGTTGCTTTTAGTTTTTACTTGTCTTTGTGCTGTGATGGTTAGTTTTGAGATATTCTGTGCAACATGTTTGTGGAAACAAATGAAAACTCAACAAGGATAAAATATGAAGTAAAACAATGAGAATTGCTGTCAAACCTGATGCAGGGTATGTTGTGAAATTTCGTAATCAAATGAGGTTGCTACTGACTGGCTAGTCACTACAGAGAATATATCATTTGAGGCTTGAAAATGTTTTTGAATTCAAGCGTAAGTCTAAGTACTATGTTATAAATATGAAATACTATGATATATTAATAATTTTTTTTAATAATTTTTTGACAATAAACTATGTGTTATTATTTTATTGGTTCGTATATTTGAAATGGATCAATTATAGGTTAGTACATAGACGATTGTAAAAAAATTGTTAAAAAATATTTTTTAAATATAAAAGACTCGTTAATCCATTATTTTAAGATTTTGAATACACAGTAATATCAATCTCTTGTATGATTGGATCCAGATCTCTTTGATATTTGTGTCTCGTGGTAAACCTTCTTCTTATAGACCTAACAAATTTCTACATTTTTTTTTTCGTTTTGTTTTAAATAATTAGAGTGAATTTCTGTTAAATAAAGTATTCGTTCCTTTTGCTGTTACGGAATTCCTTGGCAGAATTTTCAAACTATTCGTAGATGAAAGTGCACATGTGTCTAGCCCAACATGGGAAGTGGGAGGACCTCATTGATAACGATGATTAGTGGTTTGACAATTCTCAACATAGGGATCATAGAAGTTGTAGTTTTTATGTTTTTCTATTTATATTTTAAAAAATATCTCTATTTAAATTCAGGTCTCTATGAGTAATAATTTCAGCACTGTATTCTTATCTGTTAGGATATATATGTATACTTCTGCTTCTATATTTAAATCCATGACTTGTATTTTACTTAAACATTACATTTTATAATGTGTATGACAACTAATAAGATGAGTATTAAAACGTGTTTAGAATTAATAAAATTGATAAATACAGTGCATCTGTAATAATATGATAGAAAATAGTGAGATTAATTAGGAAAAGAGATTAGTATTGTGTTGCATAAATACCCTAGTTGTTGTAGTTAATTTGATGAAGCATGTAATATTAAAATTGAATGGGATTGTGACTGGATGTTGTCTTTGCATAGGATGAATGTACTTAATGGCTGTGCTTTTGTATAAAATAACATTCATACTTTGCATAAGAAAACAAATGATAAAAGATAAATTAGCAGAAAAATTAAGCAGAAAGGAGAGGTGGAGTCCACAATGATCAGCATCAAATGCTTATTGGGATTCGCACTGTTGCTGAATTCCAAGATCCACAACCATCCGTTATTATCTTTCTTTCTTTCTTTTCTTTTTTTTTTTATATAATTTTATGTATAAAACAGAGGAAAATTATTTGAAAAATAAAACTAGATTTTCCTTTTTTTCCCTTTCTCTGCTTCCCTGTTGGCGGAGCTCTAAGCCATCTCTTGTCTCTCTCGAGAGGGAAAGAGAGTGTGTGTGTGTGTCACAACGCAAAGCAGCGTACCCCGCAACCCAGAAAGAAAGTAGCAAATGCCAAATGGTAGTGCAGTGATAGCATTGTAGCGTAGTGTTAGTGAGAGAAAGAGAGAGAGAGAAAAAAAGGCACTACCGTCACCACAACCAACTAGGCTTCGGTCGGAAAGTTGCTACAAAAAAGGTATCACTCTCTCTCTCTCTCTCTATCCACTCCCTGTTGTTCTGTTACGACACGTCTGATTTGCTGTTATTAGGGCTTTTATCGTTTTCCTTTGCTTTGTAGCTCTATAATTGACTCTCTTCGAGATGAACCTTTCTTCTCTTTTCTAAACACTGACTTGGGTTTGTCTGGGATTTCACTTCAGGTCTTGTCTTCTGGGTCACTCTTTACTTTTCTGGGATCTCCATTTCTGAGCTAAAGTCTGATTTTTTGGGGATTTTGATTGTGGGATTTCTGGTTGCTTCTTCTGGGGTGTCACCAAGTCGCCTTCATCAACTAAATATTGAACCTTTTCTGGGTATTTCGCCTCTGATTCCTGTTGGGTATTTCCTTTTTTGCTTTTAATATATATGGAATCTGAATGATTTTGATCTTAGAGGGTGCTCTGAATCGGTGAATTGGCGCTGTTGTTTTGGCTTGAAGATGGCTGTTGGTACTAGTTGTGGCTTAAGGTGATTTTTGGGGAAGTTGTTTGGTAAGAAAGGGGTAAGGATGGCGGCAGAGTCAAACGCTGGATTTCACAGTGAAGATATAGATTCTGTTTTTAACAGGCGGGCCATATCATTCCAGCCTGGTGTTGCTATTAACCGCCTGTCAGAGATGGTTCCAATGGGTAATTATTTTGGGCTAAGTAGTTCATCTGGGATGATATATTCTGGGAATTCAACCATCATTAACAGTAATCCTGTCATGAGTCAAGCCGGTAACCCATCAAGTTCTTCGCTTCTTCTCGATTCGGTTCCAGGATTGAAGCATGACACAGGTTTAGCTGTTGAGTGGTCTGTTGATGAGCAGTACAGATTGGAGGAAGGCCTTGCCAAGTAAGTTGTTTGTTTTGGCCAGGTCAGGTCTTTTTTAGCTTTTTATTTTACCCTGGTCATTATGGCTCCTCTGTGTTGCATTGGTCCACGGTAGCTCATTTTCAATTTACTTTCTCATGATGATAATAATTTCGAATCTTAGATGCCCATGATTTTTTTTTTTTTTTTGTCAGATGAAGCAATTGCTGTTGCCCCCCCTTTTTATCAGTGAAATAATCATGCTGTCTATCCCTAAGCCATTTCATAAAATATAAAGCAAACACGCTGTCTTTCTTTGTATCTGTGAACTACAATCTTTATTTCTCTGATAATGATATTTTCAATCTCCAAATGCTGTTTTTATTTTGTTTGACACTTTAATTCCTAGTTAAAATGATGCTAACTATTTTTTTCTTTGCTAATTGCTTACATTGTCTGGATGGAAGTAGAAATGGAGGGGGAATAAGTGCCCCCCCGTATCCCTGCTCTCCACTAGTACGGAATTTACAAGGGAGGGAAAAATACTAGAAGTTTGTGAATTGTGTTGACTAAATTATTCCAAATTTGACTACTCGGGCTTAATGGTTTTATTTGTTCACTGAAAGGGTATAGTAGTAATCTCATCTTCTAACCATCTATCAAAATCCTACCCCCTTCACTATTGAACCAATAAACCATTTATCTTTTCTCTAGAATTACATGGGTTGTAGTGGCTATGCTGAATTTGTTGTTGTGCGATATATTTTATGTTAAAGAGCTGGTATTCTCATTATGTAGTTTATATGTCCTGAGTTGTTTGTGATTCTTCTTCCGTTTTGCGACCAGATATGCTGATGAACCAAGTATCATGAGGTATATCAAAATTGCTGCCCTGTTGCCTGATAAAACTGTTCGAGATGTTGCTTTGAGGTGTAGATGGTTGACAGTAAGCACTTTTTCTTTCAATAGTTTCTCCAAGCTCCATTTTTTATTGCTGCCAATTATGTTACTTGTTTATACCAAACTATAGAAGAAAAAAAAAATTAATTTGAAATCACTTGAATATGTTGTGATTGATTACTTGAAAGTTGAACATGCATAGTGGAACTTCCTTTTCCCGATGCATTCAAAATTTAGTAATTTACTTGTCTTGTCGGTTCCTCCTACACCTTAGTTTTTGGCATTGTTGTAATGGCTCAAGTTTTCGCATGGTTGTGTAGCTAAAGTGTTGTATAGCGATAATGATATCACTGGTTTAAAAGGCAGGGTTTTAGATTTTGGGTGTTGTCATGGTAGCAGTTCAAGCAATTGCAGGAAAATAAAGCTCTGATGGAACTTTCAATTTGGCCAAAATATGGTTGTTGTGGCTGCAATTGCCACTGGTGGTCACAATTTAGAACCCTATTTAAAGGTTATGTTTCATCTCATGATCAAATGGACTTTTAATAAAATAAACCGAGTTAACTTTCCTTGCCCTTTACCTTTTCATGTAAAAGTTGAAAAGTGATTAGGGTTCTGTATTAAATTTTATACAGAAAATAGGAAGTTGTGCACTTTATGAACATAGTGTTAAGATTGGACTTGGGTATTTCTTTATGTAGCTTGCTCCTTTACACCTGTTATGGAGGCTTAAAGTACAGTTAAAATATTTTGCAGAGAAAGCGAAGGAAATCAGAAGAACACAATCTGGGAAAGAAGGTCCATAACAGAAAGGTACTTGAGATCTGGAAGTTAGTATATACATGCTTTGTTTCTTGTAATTTAGTGTGTTGAAACGTTTTGAAATTAATCTTAAGTAATTTCCCCCGATTCTGTACTGGATATTTTATGTATCATGAAAGTCTTGGATTTCAAATATATTTTTTGTTTAGAAAAAATTCAAACATATTTGACCTCTAAATTTGAAGATGTATGAAAATTCATATTAAACTCAACATTGAAAAATGAAATTTCTATTATGAATCCTCTCATGTCTGCCTACCTTTGCATCATCCCTAGTTTTATCCATGCATAAGATCCCCAATACTTACGTATTATACCAAGTTGCCTCATTTTATATGCAATTTGTTGATTAAAATTCACACACACTTCCCTTTAAATATGTTGAGATTAGCCTAGATTGTAGCTACTGTGGAGATTAGATTAGCTGTTTTATTATTTTCTTATGCACCTTATCTGATTTGGTTAGACTAGAAAACTTGTTTTTAGTTATCTCAACTTAACTAAAAAATGAACATTTATCTTGGGCGGTGCATATGCTAAAACTCTAGTCTGTACCATAGAATCAAAAACTGGAAGTCAATCTCTCTAGATATAATAATTCCATCATATCATATTCAGTTCTCGAGTAAATTTTGGCATTCTCTTGGGTATTGTGGTAAAGTGGTATGTGGGCTAGCTTCTTTGACTAATCCATTGCCCCGATCCAGTCAAAGGCAAGTATTGGGACAAAGAAGGTAAATTGTTTCGGACTCTTGGTTAGGATTCAAACCTGTAGCCCATGTTTGTCCATCCTAAATTATCCCCTTGGTATTAAATTTTGTATTTTTTTCTACCTTTCATATGCAATCAAGGTCATGCTATCCACTGCTGAAGAAGCATTTAATAACATGCAGTAAGTCATCCTAACCTAAGCACTTAAAGAATAAAAATATTAAATATTTTTGGGTACCCAAGATTTAAACATCTGACCATTTAATTTATTATTTTCTATTATCTATTACCAATGCACTCAGGGTAATCATTAGCAAATTCCCTGTTAATGTTGTTTCTGTCCAAACATACTGTAGTGTAAAATAAGTTGCTTTGAGTTCTCTCAACCTGCTTAACTATCTTGTCAAGGATGTTGATAACTCGAAGTAAATAACAAAATATGATTACGTTGCATCCCATAAATGGGATTCCAGTTTTGATATATTGAATCAATAATGTCTTTAGGATCTAATGTTGATTGAAGAACCAGTATTCTAAAGTCCTGCTTCTTCAGGATAAGCCTGTGGAGTTAGCATCAAAGTCAAATTTACATTCGACTCTGCCTCCAACCATGGCTACATATTCTCGCATGTCACACCATATGGACCAAAGTCAACGGATACAATATGATGGTTAGTATATAATTTTCTTACAAAAATCATGTGAAGTATCAATTAATATTTAAGTTGTTATCATTTTCTATTTCTTGTGTGTAACCATATTATTCATCATTTTTAAACATTTTTTTCAGCTAAAACTAAAATTTAGCTCTTGACTGTCAACCCAATAATCTATGTATGTAAACACATTTCATCCCTGAGTTAAAATACATTAACTGTTTTTAATATTTTTAGAGTGAAATGGATCTTTTAAAAGGATTTTATTGTTTTTTAATTATCGAAAATAAGTTTTTGAAAACAGTTCAAACATGGTGTTAAACTCTAATATCTTACATTACTATCCTAATTACTAATCATGAATCCAGAAACTTTGATCACTAATACTTATTGCATCAAATATCAAATACAATAGTTAGAGTCTGACGTGGTCTTAAGTTGTCCCCAAATTGTGGTGAAACCAGTTCAATGCCCTTTATCCCTGTTGGCAAGCCAGCTTTATCTATGCTAATCTAAAGAAGAAAAAAAATTGTACATTTCTTTATTGGTGGCATATCTTTTTGGTAGGCTACTGTGTAACTCTGTTCAGTTAGTGTTCTGTTATATTTTGATGAAGTTGTGGTAGCTTTTAGTTTTGTCATTCTGTTATTCTGTTAGGTAAATGGAATTAAAAGATTTTTGTTTGTCACTGTTCATCTTTGAAAATTTATGTACAAAACCCTATTGATTTATATTGTCAGCATAAAGTAGAATAGTTCCCCCTCGTTAGCTCTTATGGTATCTCTTGTTTTGTCACTAGAATCAGTGTTCCTGTTTTCATAAAATATTTTTTCCTTATGAGCAATCAGGAATTTGTAGTCCTTTGAAGCAACTCATGGAGCAGAATGCTCAAGCTTTTAATCAAATCACTGCCAATTTGTCTACTTACAAGGTAAATAGCTCAATGGTCACATGCTACCTCAATGGTCACGTGTTTTAGTTTTTTATTTGTTTATAAATACTGTTGCAGCTGGTGATTTTATGCACTCCACTAGTAAGGAAAATCTTCGTGTTCAACAAATTGTAGGCCTGAAATATTAACTCTATGTGGCATTTCACCTGCCTCAATTTTATGATGGACGGATAATTTATCAGTAATAGCAGAAAAGCATCACATTCACCTGTGGCATTAAAAAGTCATCGTCAGTCATGTTATTGGAGTCTAGTTTGATACTTCATATAAGATGGTGATATAATTGTTTTTGTCTGTCTCCTTACTTTAATTAAACTTCTTAATGAATGGAATTACTCTCATGCATTTTCCAAATTCCGTAGGCTCTCTGCTTCAATTTGCTAATGACATTCATCGACAACTTTATGACTTCGTTCTCACATTGTCATTATATTTATGGTGCATTTAAATGTGATAATGATAGTTTTCTTTGTCAAACAGTTGCAGGATAACATCGACCTCTTTTGCCACACTAGGCACAATATTAATACCATTCTTAATGAGTATGTGAACATTTACTCACTTTGCTGTTAATGTTTTGTAACTCTTAATTTGGTTTTGATATCTAACAACATTGTGAAGTTCACTTAATTTTGTGCAGTATGAGAGGGATGCCTGGGATTATGAGCCAAATGCCACCACTGCCTGTCGCCATCAACGACGATCTTGCTAGCAGTATTTTGCCTAATAGAACATAGGTAAGCTCTTGCTAAACTTAACTCATTCCTTGTATAAAACTTCACAAAAAAGAAATTAAATTTCTACAATGGCTATCCTAAAATGCAATACTATTTGATGATATGTAGTATTTGTAAATTGAAGTATAGAATATGTGACATGAAAGTTGATTGGTTTATTGTACGTTGACAAAATGAAGCTGGCAGAGTGCTGAGTCCACTCAGATTTGGCAATGAAAGTGCATGATGATGAGTGTAGAGAGTGTTAGCTGCAACAACTGTTTTTGGTGGTACAAAGCATTGAGGATCTCAGAACTTTCCACACTTTCTAATCCATCCATCATTCATCTTATTGCTCCCTCCTTTATTTGTTTCTTTTGAAGGAAGCCTTGCAACTCCTGTTGTATAAACAAAACATTTTCCTTGCAAAGAAAAAGGAGAGAAAATAGGAAAGCAATTAATATAACAATGGTTTGAGATGAATGCACCGTTATGGATTCCAGAGTGCAGGTGTTTTTCTCATGCCATACCAACTATTTGTAGATCTATATTCTAGTTTGCCATCGACTTCAAATTTAAGTAATTATCATATTTAACTCTTGATACCTGTTGTGTAATGTGTGAAACTAAATCATTATTTACACCATTTTCTATCTTCCTTCGCTTCTACATTCATCACCTTATCTTCACTCATCATTCGTTTAACTTAGACAAATATTTATCATACAGATTAAAAAATAAGTCATAAGTGTTTTTGTATTTCATGTCATGTATTTTTAGTACTAGTTCTTAATTAGTGTCCTAGTATCCCAAGCCATATTACAAATCTCACAATGTTACTGCAGAATATTTTTCATTGTAGTAAACAAACTTTAATTTCGTATCTAGCAGATAACTGAATATTTTAACGTAATGGACAAGCATAAAACCTTTGCAACTTTGACACTCAAATGGTGGTTGGAAATTTTCCACAAGAAAGTAAATTTCATATTCTTTCGTAATTTGTGTGATTAATGTTGCTTTTCTTTTTGGTTGTAATAATATAGTATGAAACGGTCGTAATTTTCCTTCATTTTAACTCATCCAACTTCTGAAAAGTTCTTTTGACATCACATGTAGTCTTATCCCAATAGTTGATGTTGGCTACATGGATCACATAAATATATTCATTTATATTAAAAACCAAAGTTTTAAAATTATTTATTATCATAATTACTTTCTCTAAAGTTTTTTTTGTCTCCTCTCATCATTTCTACAAGGCTAAAAATTATACATTCTACTTTTATCATTGGAATCTCCTGTGGCTTTTTTGGTTCTTGTCCAAGTTGTCTTTTTCAGTTTTTTTTCTTCAATCTACACCACTATTTTCACAAATATGACCATTGTGAAATTTGTGTTGTGTTGTATGATAACACACCCATCTCATTTTTGCTACTCACTTTTTCTGTTGTCTCTTTAAAGTTCAACATTCACTACCAGTACTATAAAATTGTCTGAGTTTGATAAGTACTTTGCACTCATAAATAATATGTTCCTTCATTTTAGATATATTACTTGTATTTTCTTGTCTCCTGACAAAGTCCTAAGTTTTTTTTTTTGTTTACGAAGTTTGTCTCCAAAATTCAAATTTAAAATTAGTGGCTTACTCTACTTTTCTTTTTTCAAAAGTATACTATTATCAATAAGTATGTTTTTAGGATCCAAGAATAGATTAAACAAGGACTTAGAAGGCTAAATTTTTAGTCTATTTGACAATAATAATTACCATTTTACATGTCTTGCATAACCCTAGAAAAAATATATTTTTTAAAGTAGATAAAAAACTCAACTTTAAGTAAAAAAAACTATAGTTCCAACAATCCAAGTCGCCACAAATTGATTGTAATTTTCATCATACGATAATTGATGCAACATACAACAATTTTTTAACATATTATAAAAATTAACTTGTAACGTATGTTCTAATATTAATTATTGAATCTAATATTTATCACTAAAAAAAAGTTATAATTGAGTAAAACTCTTTATATATAATGTCACGATCCAATTGTAATTTGACTTATCTAACTTCTATGTTGAGCTATTGTTACAAAAGAATTGATTCACCTCGTACCACAACACTTCTCCCAACACTTGATAGGTCTAGATTGAACGAGTATCATAATAATAAGTTATCATGTTAAATTTAAGTATATAAATGACTTCTATCTCAATGTTATTCAAAGTATTTGTATATATAATATTACAACACCTACTAAATATTATTTATCAGCGAAAAGTCGGGGAAGTAGTAACCAAAACACAAATATGTTATCAATCGTTAATACAATATTGTATATAAACTAAAAATACATCACTCTAATCCATATACAATGTAACGAGTCTTCTTTTTTATATATAATTTTCTTATTTTTATTTAATATGAAACTTAAATTCACTTTATTTGAACCAGAAGCAACCTTAAACATGTCAATAGATGTCACAGAACATTGAGTTTAAGAATGATAAGACTCTTAACTACTAAAGGACAATGCAACTTTCATATTTTTGCACTAGTGTTGGAACATCCTGTTTGTCATTCTTGTTTTCTGTCTATACTCGTTCATAATGGTCAAAAGTGCACATAAACCGCAAGTTTGTGTATGTATATCATCGTTAGTGATTCTAAGTTGAGGCTAATGCTGACTAGAACCATTTATTTTTTGTGTAATGAACAAAGTCAAAAGGTGAAGTTAGGTTTGAACCCTTTTTCGTTGTTATATGGCAACTTCCTTGCCATGAATATTTTAGAGTATCGGTTGAAGCCATGGCCTGTGAGAGAGAGTTCCAAATTGGTGTCCTTCTGACATTTGTCATCATCTGGACACCCATGTTTGTCCTCACTTATTGTCCATTTCAGGACTTTCTAGACCACTCTGTCTCCACTCTCCAATTCAACCATATAAATGCAATCACAATCACAATACAATCACTTCATCTCCTTCACCACCCTCTTTCCCACACAACTACTTTTGCTTCAACAATGATACAATCAAACCCACCACTCATGCACCATTATGGAGCACTTGTCAGAAACTCTGCAGAACCCAAACAGGCTAAAAGTTTTAATCTTCAAAACCCTTCTGCAGTGGATGCATGTGACCTACCTCTTATAGACCTTGGTGCTCTCAAAAGTTCTAATGAGAGAGACAAAAAGGCTTGCACTGCAGCAATATGCAAGGCTGCATCAGAATGGGGATTTTTCCAAGTGGTAAACCATGGTATAAGCCATGACTTGCTCAGAAAAATGAGGAATGAACAAATGAAGTTGTTTGAAGTACCCTTTGAGAAGAAGATCACTTGCGGGCTTCTCAATAACCCGTATAGGTGGGGGACACCAACAGCTACACGTTCAAGTCATTTCTCATGGTCCGAAGCATTCCACATTCCTCTCACAATGATCTCAGAAGCTGCTTCCTGGGGTGAATTCAGTTCTTTGAGGTATCTTGGTCTTAGAATATATATATATATATATATATATATATATTCCACTTTTCACATTGTTTACTTAGTTGAAATCTTTCCTTTTCTGTGATCAATGCATCCTTGATAACAACACTGCAATATTACAATATTACAGAACAATGACAAAAGACTAATGAATGCAGAACAAAGACAAAAGTGTGTCTGTCTTAGGGTGCACCAGTCCACCCTCTTTCGAAGTGTTATATATTTTCACTGTTTAAAGTGCATATACATAATGTGATTTGTAGGCATGGCACTAACAATGAGTTAAATGATTAAACATAGTCATTAATTTCTTTCCTTTTCTTTTTCCTTAAAAAGAAAATCACACTTGGCGGCTCTCCTCAGACTTTTCTAATGCAGATGACACTACTCTTTCTGAATGTCATTGAAATTTTCGCTGCACACATGCTCTGCTACCCTTGTCTTCATATAACTAAACATTTGAAGATGGGTACGCACGCGTAGATTCTTAAACTGGTAAATGCTACTAAGTTCTTTTACTAGTTAAGAAATTCAGGGTATTTTTAGTAAGAAAATATAATAATAATGTCACGATAACATTTTTTTAACTAATATGTTTAAGATATTCATCTGTCAAACCCTTCAAATTATAAAAAATGCTATTATATACATGTTTAAGATTCTATGTATATAATAAACTCTTTAATGCACTTTTCAATACACATCTAGTTATTAATTATTTGATCGAAACTTCAATCATGTCCGAGTCTTTGTTAACTAAAGAGTGGGACTCGTTATTTTGTGAGTCATAATATATTTCAACTCGTAATAAGGAGTAAAAAATATAAACTTTTACATAAAAAAAACAAATATTTAATAATATCAATACATAAATCAATTTGTTTTAACTTCACACAGCGTCCCTTAATATTATTACCTAAACAATAACTCCCTTAAAGAAGTATACATAGTGTAAAGCAAGTATTTCTGAATAACAGAAGTATCATAATATTTCTACACCTTTGTAATATATGTAATAAAAAAATTAATTTTTTATTCATTTTAAAATAAAAGTATTATTTTATTATTGATGGGTAAGTGTTGAGTAGAAAATAGGAGAGTTTATGTTTATGTTTATGTAATGGTAATATTTTAAAAATATGAGAAGAAGAATAGTAATAAGTAATTTAAAGGGAAAAAAAGAAGTTGTCGGGTTATTCCATATCTTGACAGGTTGGCTTGTAAAATTGATGGTGAGACAAGAGCTGATGGTTCTGAGCAATATTTGTCTGGAATGAAGGTTCTGGTTGTGGCATGCATGATTTCAGATTTTCATCCCCACAAACACTGCACGTTAATTTGTTTCTAACTCTGGCTGTCTCTGCAGAGAAGCAATAAATGAGTTTGCACCAGCGATGCTAGAAGTGTCTAGGTTGTTGGCAAGCATTCTAGCACAAAACTTGGGCTACCCAAAAGATGCAGTTGAAAAACTGTGTGATGCAGGCACATGCTTTCTGCGATTAAATCACTATCCATGCTGCCCAAAATCTAAAGAAGAAATTTTTGGATTAGTGCCTCATACTGATAGTGATTTCCTTACAATTCTTTATCAAGATCAGGTCGGTGGACTCCAACTCATGAAAGATTCCAAATGGGTTGCTGTAAAACCAAACCCAGATGCTCTGATTGTTAACATTGGAGACCTTTTTCAGGTAAAAACTTATCAGATATCAGACACATACATACAACAACTCTTTGTTTTTATCTATCCTTTATGATAATGTGCAAGAAAAAATAATACATGTAGCATTTCTGAAAAGGTATTAGTTGGGAATGTACCTTGACTGCCACTTAATGAATTAGGTATTACATACAATGAAACAAGTTAATTATTAGGTGTCATTTGACTAATATGAATAATATGAATATGTATCATTTTTCTAAAGTCTAAACGACAGCCATAGTGGAGAAAAAGAAAATGACCAGTAGTGCCAAAAAGGAATTTCCAAATTCAAGGGTTCTTTCTTAAACTAATGATCATATAATGGAGCATGGCATGCCAACCTCTTTTTTCAAAGGAATATATTCTATTATAAGCAAATGAGTCAACGAAGCAAGATTCCATATAGAAGAGAATAAAAGGGCTATTTGTATCATTCTTCAACTAAACTGTGGCTGTTTCGAAAGCAACAAATGATAATTGTAAGAAAACTACACAAAACAGCTCCGTTGTTTTCTCTTAAGTCTTAAAACCTAGTCTCAGTGACTACTATAATAGAATCAATGGTAGAATGGCCATTGCAGCATCCATTATTGACACAACCCTACTACAGAAGATGCATGCATGATCACAACGATTTTCTACTAAAAACCTTTGGTTTTATGAAGCATTATTAAATTGTCGGTTACATGTCAATGGTTTATCCACTAACAATAGGTCTTTGTATTGGAAAACTCAAATACAGGCTTGGAGTAACGATGAGTACAGAAGCGTGGAGCACAAGGTTGTGGCCAATGACAAAATGGAAAGATACTCCGTAGCATACTTCCTATGCCCTTTTAACAATACTGTCATAAACGGCTGCAAAGGACCTTCTGTATATAGAAAGTTCACTTTCGGAGAATACAGACACCAAATTCAAGAAGATGTCAAGAAAATAGGGCATAAAATTGGACTATCAAGATTTAAACTTTAAGATGCCTACGTACTGAACTGGCACTGATACTATTTTGCATATGTAGTAGTAGAAAAAAGAGGCAGCTCTAATATTCTTTTTTTTACCTAAATAAAGTTTCTGTTCCTATGCAATGTGTACGAATAAATAGAAAACGAGATATTCCCCAAAAAAGGTGGTGGGAGCTTGGAAGCACCAAACTAAAAAAATGGTCCCTCAGTGGGGTTTTTGCCTTTCCCTTTTGATATCATAAACTCTTGAACAATAACACACTTTCTACCAATTAGATATGATCGTATAGTTGTCGACACAATAATGTTGTCAAACACGTGAACTTTTTCATAAGATTCCCCAAAACACAGCTTGTCGAAATGGTGAAGTAAATTGAAGACCTAAAAACATACAAGTAGGTCTCTAAAAATGAAGGTTATGGGACGATTCATTGTGCTCCTCAAGGGATAAGGTGGAAAATATTAAGTACCTGACAAGAAGAAAAAGGATAACTTTGATATTCTCCTTTCAGAAAGCTAGCGAGAACATGCTTAAAAATCCAACAAATGCGTTAAAACAAAAGAGCTAGTTAATCACCCTCGCCACGCAAGTTAATGGAATCTTTGCATAAATACAAATGCCGAAACCATATATAAAGGCTATTAATTCAGTCAAGTCCAAAAGCAAGTATATGGACAAAGATTTTCCATGAAAGAGCAAGCATTTTTTCTGCAGCCAAAAGGCACAAAAGAACAATCTAGGCAGCAACTACCATTACAAATCGCCTTCCTTTCTCTGACCAAACCCCAAAATTTATAAGGGCAACCATTAGGCCTACTTGGAAAACAACAAAACAAACATAAACATCCATATTCCCTAACTATTTCAATTATTATTTTTAAGCATCCTTCCTTCTTCCATCAATCAATATTAAAAATAAAGTCTTCATTGGAGAATACAAAAGCTCAGACATTTTGCTTGCTTGCTTGCTCCTCTTCTACATATGATATAATCGTAATGTTAATGTAACATCCCAAAGGGCAGTGTCAAGATGGGTTTTAAAATCCCCCCGGCATGGTGATTACATTTATAAAGAACTATATACAATAACATCATTACAGAGGACTTTGCCCAACTAGGATAACACTACATTATCAAATGATTCACAGGTGTGAAACTACTGTTATAGGTCATGCAAGAACAATAACTGGTTGCTTTTGCTGTGATATGCATATGCTGGGTTTGACGAATCTACAAATCTTGCTCAAGAAACATTGTCACCTTATCTTTCAAGGTGTATCTTTTCTTCATTAAGGGGACTCTTTCTTCTCCACGAAGTTCATCTTGACTTTGCCTAGTGAACTCATGGGTAATTTTGGCATTTTCAACAATATGTTTGCTCTTCTCCTTCTCAAGAGTTTTACTTAGCAAGGGCCCCAAGAACAGGTTCAGCATGTCTTGGGCAGGATCACCTATTCGAGAGGTGCTCGTATCAATTACTTCACCAGTTTGTGATGCAGAATTAGATAAAACATCCTTTCTAGTGTAGAATGGATTTCTTTTCTCACAAGGGGAATCAAGAGTGGTTCCTGTTTCATGTGTAACTTGAAATTCCCATTTTGATTCACTCTGTCTACTTGATATTTCTTTTCGATCCTTGTTCTCATACTCGTTGACACACTGAATGCACAAGACAAAAAGTTCAAGTCCAAATAGAGGCAAAATGAATATTAAATGCCCCCACCATCAACTTTTACTGGGGAGGTTATATACCATAATCACTGAACTATATGGAAAATATATTGATAGATAGAAGAACAGTACAATATTACCTGTTCTGCTATCACCAACAAATCTTCAACCGTCAGGTCCACAGCATCATCACTAGATGCTTGAACTTGATAAATATCATCACAACCATGGCTCGGATCCTCTAATTTTTTTCTTTTCTTTGTAGAAGATCTCTGATCTCTATCAATAGGTTTAGCACTTTTTTTCTTCTTTTGAGTAGCCTTACTGAGGCTTCCATCATCACACTTGGCTCTTAAGTTTGATTTCCTCCTGGAAGGTCTGCTCTTAGGATCATTCTCGGTTGCATAAGCTGCAATGTCGTCTACTTTTTTCATAGAGCAATTAGATTCAACAGCATTGTCAGAGTCACTCACATGGATGGCAGTGGCACCAACCTTCTGCATCATCCATGATGGTAACTGACGCTTACTTCCCTCAACACATGTATGCATTCCTATAAATAATGTGAACCTTTTCATTTACAATGAAAGCAGAACTAAAGACTTAAAAGTTTAATCATTTTCTATAACACCGCAAGGAAGGCTAAGACGTGTAACAATTGGGATCAAAAGGACAAACATATTCAATCATAAAGTTTGTACAAAATAACATACAAGAACAAGTTCTATTGGGGGTAAAATTAGGGTTTCACTGTAAAGGAGGGTTTTTGTTAATTTCCATAGAGAAAACCAAACCTCATATCTATCGAAAATGCAATTAGCATAAAAACAAGGAAAAGAAGAACCATGGCTCCATACCTAGGATTGTCAGGGTACCGAATTCAGAGTTGTATGAAAGGGATTTTCGAAACCTAAGAGAAGAGATGGAAAGCTAGAAGGTTTCAACTAGTCAAGATCATACACACTCTTTATGATTTTTTTTTTTAAAATTATTTGTTTTAAATTCATTTGCTTTACAGAAGATACAGATAATTTTAAATTGAGTGAAAATGAAAAATGTGTTTACTTTGTGTATGTGTATTTATTATTTTATCAATAATTTATAACATAAATAAAAAAATTGTCTTTAAGTATTTTTTTTAGTTATACAAAAATTCTTCTAATTTTACTTTTCAGGTAATTTCCTTTAAACCGGTGAAAACAAATGGGTCTCTATGTGTGTACATTTCTTTTTCTTATGGAAACAAAAATATAATATAATAGTAATTATTAAAATAAAAATGTTATTAAATTAGAAAGTTCTTTTTATATAATAACTATGACAATAAGTAAATTTTACAATGTTAAATAAAAAATAAATAAAAAACTAATTAAAAGGTAAAACAATAACAACTTCCATACACAAATGTATCTATATGGATAAATAAAGGCGATTGTATAAACAATTTTTTTTTTCCAACTTATTGTTTGAGTAACTGTTGTTTTAAATTAAACTAATTACATTTCCATTTTTTTAAAGATTGTAATCTAAATTTAATTATTTTATAATTTAAAGTAATTATTTTACTATTTTATTTTTTTAAAATATTTTTAAAATTTAATTTCTTATTTATAATAAATATTTAATAATAAAAAATTATACAAATTACTTATTTTTATAATTATTTTTAGTATAAAGTATTTTATAGTTTGATAAATCTTTGTTAGAATAAAAAATATAATCCTCATGTTTTTTACTAGTTAATACTAATGAAAATACATATATAATTAGAATGTATATTTTTTAAGATAATAAACAAATAATGAAATTATTATTAAATAATTATAAAAATGAATACGGATTTTTTTATAATTTCTTTATAGATTAATTTTATCTATTTTGTAAGCAATTTTTTGTATTATAATAATTATTTTTAATTTAAAAAATAGTTAAATTTATGAAAATGATTAAATAAAAAAATAATAGAATAAAATTAGTAAAACTTTGTATACATTATAAAGAGAATCTCTTTATTAATATTATAATATTATTATTAAAATAACCACCTTAATAAAAAAACATCTACACAATAATACAATAAAATTACAAAAAAAAATTATATTGTAATCTACTATTAGTTTTGTAAGCATTTCATTACTATTTTTAAATACGCATTTTGTTATTAATTTTACTTCTATTAATATAAATTATTTTATTATTTTATTATTTTATCTTTTATATTTTATAATTATTCTAATAAATTGGATTAACTATTTACAATAAAAAATTCTATTTAATAAAATCATAAAATTATTTATTTTATATCTTAATATTTTCAATAATGGAGATAAATTTTTTTTATTATTATTAATATAAGTATATACACCTAGTGTAAGAATGTAGAAATTTGAGTATTAGAATTGATAAGTGCTTTAAAATAATGAATGTTTAACTTGATGTTTTTAGTTAGTCTGTTGAATTTGGTTAAAATGTGAAAAGTTTAATTGCTTTAGTAGAAAAATGTGATGAAATGATTTTCTTTGTTGATTCGTGATTGGTATGGATCTTGTTTGTGAATTTGTTGTGATAGTGAAGTTAATAATGATATTTAATTAAGAAATTGAGGAAGAGAAGGTTAAGTTGAGTTGTAAGTCAATTTAAAAGTGAGATTTCACTAGGGGATTCGTTGAAATAATGGTATAGATGAATAGATGGTGTATTATGAACTATTTTATTATTATTTGAAACTTTGTGGGAGTAATGAATGTACAAAGAATTTGTTTAGGAAGGTAAATTAAATAATATACTATGTTTTGAAATGAAGTTTTGGTGCATTTTAGAGGTTTTGTATAATAATATTGTGAATCAGAAATTCTATGTCAAAATGGAATCTTTTTAAAGTATTGAAAGTCATTTCTGACTTGTTAGGGTCCCTAAGTTGATCAAAAATGATTTAGAACTTGTGGAATTAAATTTTGGCCTCTAAAACGAGGAGTTAGTTGTTTTTGAGTTAATACCTTGTAAACATTTGATAATTGATTTAAAATAAGTTATACACATTTGTTTAGGTACATAGTTTAGAATCCAATTTAGGAGTATTAAAAATTAGTAAAAATGATTAGAATATGTCATGGATGGTCTAAGAGTATTTTTTATACCATTTTCGTGCTGTATAATAATGCAAAAGACTATACATATGCAAGAGAAACTCGATGAGCGAGTTGATGTGAATTTCGACAGTAAGTTCCATTGATAACGTAGTTGATGTTTAAAAGTGGATGAATATGAAAGAGTAACTATATAATATACTCAAAGAAACACAAATATAGTTCCGGATTATGCATGGATTGAGTATTTTTCACACAGGCTGAGGCACACATTCTATATACTTGTGTATATGTAAAATAAAATCAAATTAAATTAAAGCCTTATTAATCCATATGAAAGTGGTTAATGCTTATATCTTTAAACGTACATTATCCTTCGTGCTTCGTGTATTTTTGGAGAGGAATACCAAAAGACAATATAGACGGACACATTTACGGTAGACAAAATAAATATTGGGATCAGTAAACTAAACAAATGTACAGTAAACTGAACTTAATTTTCATGTATAACCCAAAATCTCTTTGAGACTACAATAATGAAGTTGAACATACCATTTACCTAAAGTGTTATGGGAGATACAAATAGATTAAATATAAAATAAAATTATAATATATAGGTAGAATCAAACTTTGCTTTACAAAACATTTTTATGAAAATAAATTAGACTTCATTTTTAATATATTATCAAACTCTATTTTAACTAATTCGTTAAGCCACTCGTTATCAAATTATCAACAAACATCTAATCTCACAAAAATGTCCTTATTATATAACCGTGTATCATTAATTAATATTGCATAATGAAAAAAAATACTTTCAAAATTATTCTAAATAGAAGTGAGACGAACAAATAATGAAACTGTATGAATGAGGTTTTTCTTGTAGAAGTATCTTAATGAATATATATCCCTTTGAAATTTAATTTAAGAGATACATGTTAGAGTCTTTTCTATAATAACTGCAACAAATATGGAGCCAAATAAATTAAAAAATCTGAGATTCCTTTCGATGAATCAGGCCTTCAAAAATATGTAATCAAATTTTCTTTACTTAATGAACAACAGCATATCTTCAACACTCATAATATATATATATATCTATATATATATATATATAAATAAATATATACCAGATCCATCTTCTCTAGCATTCAGCAAGCATGATAAATAGCTCTTCGTCAGTTATTGCTCCCATCTCCATTGCTCTTTCAAGTATAGTGAGCCCTCCAGCATCTTTAATTGACGGCCTTGCACCCCTGGGGAAATTATATATTAGTTTATGCTTTCATTGGAAGTTTTGGTTAGAGATGCATGTGTACAAACTTCATACAAATGTTTATCTTTTCAAATAAGTTATAGACATCGTTATCATTGAAGATTTTATTAAAAAATAATAAAAATAAAAAACATGAGAGACCACACTAAATTACATAATACTTACACAGGAAAAATAACCCATGATTTCCTTCACACATACCCTCATTTATATTTGTGTGCATAAAGACACAAACATATATAAATACATACATACATACATATATATATATATATATATATATATATATATATATATATATATATATATATAGCATATAATTGATGCCAAATAGAACACAAAAAGCTTGGCAAATGAAAATTCTTAGCTGTTTGTGCAGTGATGAGTAGTCTAAAACATCTCGTGATACACCCAAAATAGGGAACTGATGAACGATCCAATTAGTGAGGCTTCATAGAAACAATGGAAGGTATTTGTTGGGATAATTAAGTATTACGAGATTTCGAAATGAATATGGGTAGAAAACAAAGAGGAAAGACGTATTCCCACTTCCTTCTTAATTCTTTCCGACACAACTCCTAGAAGAATAAAAAATAGGGAGACAAAGAGGAAGCCTGTATGATTGTTAACTAGTCGCTAAAGCCCAAAGACAACAGTTGGCTTAAGGTAAAAGTATTACCTTCTTAATAGAAACTTTGCCAATTTATTTTTCCCACTTGTAATGCAATGGTGCAAGGGAGTTCTTCCATGATAGTCACACATATTTACATCAGCACCAAATTGGAGCAACAACTCGACCATCAGTGTACTGTCAGTATGACATGCCAAATGTAATAATGACCATCCACGGAAACACCTCTCAGTCTCAATAGTCTCTTCAACCTTCAGACAGGCTTCGGGATCATGCTGCTGCCCTTCCGCCTCAGCAGCATGGGGAACCTCATCACCATATTTTGTGTTTATCATATTTGATTCTGAGGTAACAACAAGCCGATACACTTCTCTTACATTTACAGCCTGAACTGCTTGCCAAATTCGTACGGAAACTGAAGGATTGTTGGGTATATCCTCTTCTCGGATTATTAGTGATTTCTCTACGTACTGGTTAAGAAAAACAAGGATGACAACAATATTTACGTCACAGTAAAAGCTGTCAAGAAAGAAGAGTCTTCCTAAAAGATAATGCCATAATACAGCAATACATAATATTAAATGCCAAAATGTAAAACTGACATAAAATGCAAAACTGACACAGGAGCAGCAGAAACAAAATGTAGAGGGAGAGAGAGAGCATAAAAAATAAGAGAATCCAAAGATGGAAACCTGATAATAAAAGATTATCACATAATTTATTGATTAAAGTGCAGTGATCTGGGTACATGATCTCTCCATAGAAGCAAACATCAACTATCCTATTTCAAATTCTATTAGCAATGAAAGCAAGTAACTCTTAGCCACCAGAAAGGTGAAGTAAGAAAACATTCCTCAATTCCAATTGAAGACCAAACTACATAACTTCTTAAATTGTTTGTTCATAACTAAAACCTGAATATTCCTTACGACTTTCTATAATTTAAAAACATTTCCACGTTCCAACTTATTTAAATGGCAAAATAATTTATAATTAAAGAATATGAACAAATACCTCAATGAACTCATAAATAACAGAATTCTTTTGAGAAATCTGAAGTGAATAGAATATCATTATTTAACAGACATAAATCTAAACTGAAAGAGTTCCGTAAACTGTCGCATGGAAACATGAAGACATAAATTTAACGTGTCAAGCTGCCTTTATAGCAGTAAACCACGAAAGCTTCCATTTATATATAGAGAAATTCAACCAAAACTGTTTACCTTTGCTTGGATGTATTTCTCTTTGATTTGGAAGGTATCTGTTGAACAAGGTTTAATAGGCACACTTAATTCACCTGCCCTGCAAATAATTGTTCCCAAAAGGAAAGGATTACAAGCATAACCACCGATGCTTTTAACAAACTTCTCCATACGAACTTTTAAAAGAGAAAATTAAGAAAAAAATAAAATGAGTTTCTCCATAAGTTAAAAAATAAAAATATAAAGAAGTTATATAAGAGAACTTTTACAAATTAATTTATGCATAAGCTAATTTTAACTTATGAAGAAACTTGTTTCATTATCTTTTCGTATTTTTTTCTCCTAAAACTTTTTGGAGAAGATTCTCCTCGCAGGCTCAATATGCATTGCTACAAGAAATCCGTAATTTACCTTTCATGATCCGGAAGAAGCAAGCCCTCCCATATAGAATTACAGTAGGCATTACCTAAGTTATCAAATAACTCCAAAATGGTATTTTCCCAAACCCTGACATCTAATGTTATAGATCTCACCTGCATGTCACACAAAATATACCTCAAGAAAATGGTAATCAAATTTTAATACCTAATCAGAAATCACATAATTTAAGAAAATTGATTCAGTTATATTATAAACACACACAAAAAAAGTATACGCTTTTTCTCAAATGTCAAAACTAATCAATTCTTAAAATGAATGCCCTTGGCAATAAAGAAAGAGTGGCAAAAACAATGCAAGCACTTCACGGGAAGATTTAGAGAAAAATACACCACCATATGTTAGAGAAAATTTAGTGAACGGGAATGCTTTTCTTATTCACTAGAACGTAATAGATAGCTTATGCAAGGAATCTGTATATATAGGCTCTTAATAGACTTAGTGGAGTGTATTTCTTAAGCTAATATTACTAAGTGCAACTTTCTAGATTACGTACATTCTGAATTGTCGGTAATTATGTTACAGAATCCTATTTATAGAACAGAGAATTGCTAACAAGTAGATGTAACAGATCAATCATGTCAGTTATAACTTACATGATAGAACAACAATTGATAGAACAGCAAAGAGAATCTCTAACGGCCATAGACACAAGTAAATGGTTAGCATTTATATCCGAAAGAATGCACCTTTGAGATATGAACACCAAGATTTCGATGCACTCCAGAGCATTCAATACATAACAATATGCCAAGGTTTAGAGATGCCCATTCTGGTTCAGGAGCACTACACTCAGCACATTTATCATTCCCTGGAATTCCCCTTAAAATCTTAGAGACACTACCCACTTCCGTGGAATATAAGTCATTACTCAATGATTCCTGACCATCCTCCGAATGACATGACAAAGAAGCACCAGTTGCTATGTTTTTACTCTCAGAATTCGCTCCACCATATTGAGGCTGCAGCATTTATAGATGAAATAGTGTTGAGGGAACATCTTATATGGACATCTTGGCACAATGATATATTTCAAAAAGTTTGAATAGATAACCTCTTGAAGAAACTGTGAATTAAAAAGTAATGTTATAGCTCCAGTAATTTTGTTAACCCAGTCCATCCTATCAGCTTCATTTTCGGCCTGATGAAAGTGATAGAAAATCAGCAAACTAAAAACCAATCCAGAACTACATTAAGTACGCACACTGAGTTTGCTAAGATAAAACAAAGAAGCTCAATCTAAAAGATAAAAAACTACAACTTCAACCTAAATGTCTGTTTTCTCCTTAAATAGAAAAACTGCATCACAGACAAGGATCCGTACAAAATAAGAAATGTTTGGTTGTCACCCAGTTAACACAATGTGGTGTCTCATTTTATGAATCAATAAAATATATGTAATAGGTAGATCAGCCACCTGAAGTGTGAACGTTTTTGAGGGAGAAATTATTCGGAAGCAAAGTCGTAGATCTGTATCTTCTGCATCCATCTTTATAGTAGATGTGCATAGATCAATAGTGTAACAACCTAAAATATCATCATTCATTGATGCAGCCCTGTTGTGTTTTAAACGGAATCTACCAAACATTCCACTAGTTTGTTCATAAGAACGAACATAATTATATGACTGAGAGCCCTGGGGATGGAAGTAAACATTAGGAGATTGCTTGATAAGTCGAAACAAATATAAGAAAAAACATAACTACCGTGGGTTTGACACCCTTGACTCTGTAATAATATAAACTCCTTTGGTTATCAAGTACAAAGAACCTCCGTTTCCAATCTCCACGCGAGCCTGATGACCGTTTTAACAGATAACCTTGTTTAACTGTTTGAAGCTGTAAGCAAGGCCAAAAGTTAAAAGAAGACATCAAAATAAAGAAAAAGGGAAAAAACAATAAAGCCTATCTATTTAACATAAAGTCTTATACTGAAGAACTTTCACCAATTAACTGGTAAAAGGCCAATTACTTGCCTCCCCTTTGGTTGCAGACAGCATCCCTGAATCTAAACTCCTGTAGGAATTCAAGCCTACAACATGGATGCCTTCAGAACCTGACATAGTTTCAGTAAAATTGCTAGAAGCTCGTATATTCTCTAACTCTGCCTGTGTTCTGTATTCCTGAATACGTTTTGCAAGCTTATCTTGCTCAACATTAGCAAGTTCTTTAGATTGTTGTGCATAGGTTAACACCTAATTTAACAAAAGTACCAAAAAGAACAACAAAGTCAGAATTTTCATGCAGCAATCTAGGTTTGAGCCATGGAAAGTCACTATTATCAAATATTAAATACATTACTTCACAGTTGATCATTATAAAATAAAACTGTCAAAGATAAAATCTCGAAGTGTCACAATGTATAATTACAAAAACCCATTCTTTATACATATCCCGGGATTCGATCCTTAGATCCGGTATAAGAATCTATAGCGTAACACAAGTGAAACAATGGTAGGGTTATACAATCGAAGTAACAGTATAAGATAGTGCAGGACGTATTTTCTCAAGCTGCGACTAAATCAAATGCAGATAAGATATGCCAGCATAATAATTTTAGTCCTACGCAAATAGCTATTACAAAGTCCCACATTGCCTACCTCAATACTGAGGTGCAGTTTAAATACATGAACAACTTCACTCCATACTTTTAAGATGAAATTTATCACGCTATCAGAGTTTATAGTTCATCTTCATGTATCACCTATTCTGACAGGCATTGCTCTAGTAAGCATATGAGGAAGGTGCATGCTGGAAAGTTCCATGTTACTGCCTAAGATACTGGTGTTTAATTTAAATAACTACTGGAAAACGTCACTTAATGTCAATTGGCTTTTAGATAAATCTAACAAAGACTCCCCACCAGGTGGGCCCACAAGAGGGTAAATGTACACTGTGTTTTGCCCATAAGCAAAGAGGTTTTCTTGGGATATGACTCTGTGATCCCACGTCATAAGGCCACAGACCTCACTGCTATGTCAAGACTCACCCTCAACACTTTTAATTTTTAATCAAATAAACTTTTAAGGTTGATTAATCAAAACTCCTAGCAATCCCAAGCACAGTTGAGAACAAATAAGATATAAGATAACAGAGACAAATGCTCCAAGAAAATTATTTTGTTTGGATGTGGAAATATGATCATTCCTAGTCTTGAGTAGTCAATTTATGAAAAGAAGTTAATGATAATAGAAGTGGTATTGCAACTAGGAGCTAAAGGCTCTTTATGCCATATTTGCACAAGCAGCACTTAGGCACTATCATGGACAGGAGCCTCGCAATAAAGACACAAAGTATCATATTAGATTATTTAATGCTGACTAATCACCAGAATATTAATACACTATACTAAAGAATGAATCAACAAAGAATATGCATTCACTAAAGAGATACATGAAAAGAATCATACAATAGAAATGTAGTTCCCTTTTCCCACATAGAGTGGGCAACATTTAAAGAACTCAAATGCATTCATAACGCACATTGTTTTTGTTAAGAAGTGAACTCTAAACCCAATTCAACCCCACAAAACCGTCTTATAAGGTGAGGTTTGCACTCACTTATATATTGTGAGTTACCTTATTTCTAGTCAATATAAAACTTCCAACACACACCCCTCACGCCGAGGCATATACATCTCGAGTACGGGACTAGACATTAATTGGTGGTTCGATAACAGCTCGATAATAGATGAAACAATAGACCCAACAATATCAAATTTTGCTATGATAGATTTTAACCCATGAATTTGATACCATATTAAAAAGTGAATTTTAAATCTAACTCAACCTCACAAAACCAGCTTGTAAAGTGAAGTTTACATCCACTTATATATTATGAATTGGCCTTATATGTAGTCAATGTGTGACTTGTAACAAATCTTATTTACATTTTATCACAAATAAGTGTCATCCCTATCCTTAGTCAACTCGATTCTCCATGGGCAACAAAATTGCAAATATGACTGAACCATACTTGGAAATTTATTGTTGACACTCAGACAGTGGAGGAAGAGTGCAATTGATACTAATGTTCCAAACACTTATAAAGAACACTTCATATACTTGTTCCTTTCAGTAGCTAAATGGTGTCGTTTGAAATTAGTAAATAAAATGCTCTAGCTTCAACTTGATAAAGTCAGTTTGGCTACTAAAAAAGAGAAAACATGTCAATTGTCATACTTGTAAGAAACAACGAAACTACACATTATACCTGGTGAATATAGGGCTCCATTTGGCTTAGTAAGTCATAACCCTAAAGAAAAAAGGTAACATGTTAAGTGCAAAGTGATAATTGAAAACATAAAACAAAAATTATGCAGAATTGACACCAATTCACATACCAGCTTAAAGTATCTCAAATGAGCATCCATTATTGCACTAATCGACTCCAAGAACTCATACTTCTTTTTCGCTTCAACATTCATGAGTGAGTTTACCTGCACTCCTTAAAACCCAATGGCCAGTTTCGTAATAAAAAAACACTGAGGAGATGTCAGCAAAAAAGATTCATAATTATAGAAGACATACTAGATTGAAGCGACTTTTTTCAAATGTTGATTTGGAATTTTGTAGATCCTGCCATGGATCAGAGTATGAGATTAATAATCAGATAATGACTCACAGCTAGTCATAAAAAAATATGCTAAAAATTAACGAACATAAGATTTAACAATGTTTCTGTAGAAAAATGACTAAATTCATTTTGAAAGAAGTGTTGCTTTTAGTCCTAATAAAAAAATTGTGATTTTAAAATTAAACCTTGTTAGTGTCAGGCATGGTCCATGGCATGTGATGTATTATTAACATGTCTAGATGTATGTCACGTCACTAATTATAAATCATGATACAAACTGTTTTCAAAAGTTTCAAAATTTATGAGGGCCCGAACCACCATTAATGGAGAAGAATTAACATCAATTTTACCTGTATTTATAGGGACCATAAATCATAGTTTTACTCAAAAATAAAATAGAACATAATGTATTTCAAGATCATATTAACAGATATGTAGAATCATTCATGAATCAAGATAAAATAAAATCAAAGGTCGTTCCCACAGACAGCAGACCCTGCAATGTGTGACGACTTTAAATAGGTATCTGAACAACAAGGTGCACATATTGGCCTAACCAAATAGTCCCTTAAATTTATAATTTTAAGTTTGGTACTACAGACTGCATATTATCCCTTCCAAATCAGGCTGGTTATACTATCAGACTCAGAATCAATGGAGATATTACGATACCAAGTGCTAATATATGCACTATTCACACTAAAACTCAATGAATTCATAGGTGCCATAATTATAACAGAGCAGTGTTGAATGCTAACTGTGTTACTGATCCTATCAGACCTGCTCAAATGTGATACAGGACCTGATCGTATGATAACTAGCAGGAAAGAATACAAAGAAAAGGAAAAGGTTCGAGGAAATTAGAGTGCCTAGTCTCTCCCAAAGTCCAGCCTACCCTCTCAATTCTCACTCCCTAGCCTTACACCCTAACAACAAATCACCCCTTTTTTTCACCTTTGCATCTAATTAGTTATATGTAAAAATCCTTCTCGTTCTCTTTCATAAATTTTTTTATCCCCTACAATGCCACTCCTTTTCTTTCTTAACATAAACTTAAGTTATTTTCTTAACATAGACTTTTGTTTGCTTTCAAACTCAGAAAGGAGCTAATTTCAGGATGTGGTGGTATTAGCGCACAACAACAATTTAAAGTCCATGAGTAACGAAATTCCTATGGAAGACTGGGCAGTACCCAAGAAAGTTGGCTATTGCAAGTTTCACATGATATTATATTATATTAGTAGTAGTGTCCTTTTAAAGTTGTATCTTCTGAAGTCAAATGAGAAGATTTTTATCATAATCCGAAATCTGACAAAGTACAAGAAAGTTAAGAAACCTCAGATAAGACTAGAACTTTTGAGAAGCTACTAATCGTATAGAAATTGAAATGGCAAACCTCTTCTAATTCAGATACAATATCTTGTGGTGTATTCTTCTTCAAAGAGACAAACTTCTCTCGTGACTGAATGAAAGAGATAACAAATATGTTAGAGAACATAATTAACATTTGTGTATTTTGGTTTAAATATAACCCAGATATGCATAAAACACAAGATAAATGAAAAACTATGATACTGAAATCAATGATGTAAGCAAATTACTGCTTTCAAAAGCACACATGAAAAATGAGAATGTAATCAAGACTTCATATTATTAGCCATATATGCTTTCAATTCAGCAATAATTATTCCTTGTTCACTAGCCCATCTTTCAAATGTTCTTAGTCAACTCTTCATTTTGTCCCCTAGAAGATGTATTTGGCAGGTCAGACCAATATTGTTACGAGCATCCTCAAAGAATAGAAAAAAGATAGAGAAAAACATAGACTAAGACTCTTCTTTCTGTATTAGTTCAGCAGTTATAAACTCTGAACAAAAACATCAACTTACAAAGGGAATCTCTTCGTTTTACACAGGACATTGTCACTAACAACTTAAAACTCTCCTTCCCCCACACCCTACAAGATAAGACTATATATAGACTTTCTCAAAAACCCTCACCTCAACTAACTTCTTAACTACTTATATTTCTAAATTTCTTTCTATAATACACTTCCCACTCGTTCTCATTATTTCCCTGCCTAACAGATTCCTTAACCCTCCTCATAAATAAAACAGAGAATAATAGTAAGACAACAAAACAGAACAGTGTTATTCTAAACGGTGCTCCTTTCAAAGAAGAGATACGTAACCCAAGGTGAAAGGGAAAAATAGCGTCAAATTTGAAACTACCACCTCTGAGCAACTCCAATGACATAAGTGGCAGCAGAAACAACAGGTGATTGAATCACAAGTTGAGTGCAATTCAAGCAATCGAAATAATCAAAGGAAATGGGTGCACTTCAGGCAACCCTAGAAAAGTACCGTCACTAAAAGAAGCAATGCAGAAGCAAAGCCCCCAAGATTGGGAGCTATTACAAACTAAAAAATGATTAATCTGAATGAGAGAAGATTTTAGTTAATTGATTTTTTGAAACAATGCATCAACCTCTACATATAGAGAATTTTAACCCTAAATTATTGATTACAAAGAGATATCTAGAATCTCCTAACAGCTTCTGACAAGACACTTATCCTACTAACAACAGTCAATTACCTTTAAAGTCTAAAATTATGAACCAATACAAACACAAGTTTAACAATCAAATGACTAAAATCATCCGAACAACTCTCGTAAAAGGAATCCTAAAAGTTAATAAATAACTAACGACTTCAACAGCAGCAACAATGAGTAATATATAGGGTGAATACCCAAATCAGACATCACGAAAAAACATATTCAGGCATCACAAAAAGAAAAGGATTATCACTTAGACACTGTACAACAAAAGCATTGAACAGTAGTAAGAATTTCTAAACATCACAAGGAATGCATAATTGATCATAAGAATGTGAAAACAATACCTGATCATAAGATTGGACAGCTTTGTCATAACGACGACGAGAATCCTGATACAAACAAGCATAAAGTAAATCTATAAATGTAATGTTTGTGTAAAACAGAAATTTTACGAAAGAAACAGTAACCTAGAAAAATAAATACCTTTGTATCTTGCAAATCAATGTTCATAAACTCCGTCAGCCGGTCAATTAACACATGCTCTACCTATACAAGAAATCTGTCACCTAATTACTCAAATAAAAAAATCTATGCCAAAAGACATTTAGTAAGACGGCCTTGGAAATTGCCCACCATGTGTTGCACTTTAATTTTTGTTTCTCTTTCCTTTACTATGCAACCAAACATTCATGAAAAGAAAACCTTAAACAAGGAAAGAATTTCCAACAAAAGTTTGATTTTTATTACACACAAAGATTAAACCTTCAAACTATTCTTCATTGGTGTACTTCCATAGGTTTAGTTGTCATTTACAAACTGTTTCAGTTTTTCAAAATATGGAAACTGTTCTTGGTGTTCCATTTGGTTTTTCTAGAGTTCTAGAGGAATGGACTGCTTAATTTATTAACCTTTTTTTTTCTTAAATTAGCCTGCTTTTGACATGACACAATTCACAGACTGTTAGGAACCAAGAATTGAAAAGAGAAAGAAAAAGAAAGGTTTTTTATTGAATAGAATTCCCCTTCACAAAGAGCTAAAGCTCAATCTACAAAAATTCACCCCTCTTCCCCTTTCCTCTCCTTTCCTATGTATATCTAAATAATACCTCAAAGTAACTAACTCATGGATATTCTAACTATGTTAACTAATTCTCTTCTTTGTGTATCTTAACACAGGCAAAACAATGTAAAAGGGGAAACAGAGAAAAGGTCACATAATTATCATTTTACTACTATATACATGATAAACGTATGATTTATACTATCATTACAAAATCTTTGAACAACATCAGCAAATGGGCACTCAATACATTAAACAAGCTTATATCCTGTCAATTGATTATGATTAACTTCAAAGTGAGATAAAATATGAGATTCTTTTAATGTTTATTTTAGAAAAATTTTAGGACGATAAGAAGAGCAAAAATCCATTGCCTTCAAGATAAAACACCTAAAGTAACAAGTAGCTTCGTCACTATTAACAGAGAAAAATACTGTGGCTGGTTAATGGACTTACCTGTGAACGAAGAAGCTCTTTGAAAGAAGCTAGCTCACGCAATGTGGTAATAAACTTAGTTATGACAGGACCTACAAAAAAAAACAGTTGGAAAGAAAAATACACCTTACACTTAGTAGATGGTCAAAGCTGTCTTCATGATACAAGGTATCCCACTTATTATGTTATCATAAGGCCCCAGACCAGAATATATGGAGCTCCAGCATATGTTCAACACTCCTCAATAAGTATTTTCTTATAAAATCATTGTTTATTAATTCCGACACTTGAGCTTACACATGCACCTCCATACAGATGGACACTTCAAGGACACTAGTTTTTTTACAACATTCAGAAAAAATAGCTTTTGATGTAAAATAAAATATTAAAAAAAAATAAAGTCATGGTGAGGCTTATTATGATAAAAAGATCATTTTATTTTTTTAGTTAAGGTTGTTTATATTTAATTTATTTGACATACACATAGAGTGTTGTTTTCCCAGTGTCCATGTCAAAGTTTGTGCTTCAGAAGCACTTTTTGGGTTGGCTTGTTTGAATATAGAAGTGAAAACAAAACAAAAAATGAATATAAATTTCAACAACCTCCTATCGATACACTAACAGGGTCATCTTGGCCACCACCAAATGCTTCTAATGAATCAGCAAAGGTTATTTCTCCATTATATGCTTCCCCCAAAGCTGTCCTGAGGAATTACAAAATAAAGAATTAATAATGTCCCGCTGATGTGGTTCCAACATATGGTTTTTAGGCAAAAATTGATTAGTGAAATTTTCTATTAAAATGTGGTTGTATGTTTAAAGACACATCTTTTATCTACCACACCACACTCACTAATCAATAACCATCCACAGTTACAATTTGATGAAAAATCATTATTTTAAAAGAACTAACTCTTTTCATTTAATTAAACTCGATGAACATTTATAGTTAGATTTTCAACATATACAAGTTCATGGCCAAGTTTGGTAGTTAACATAAATTTTGGGTTCAAACACATTTGCATTAAATTAGTAAACCAATTAAAAAGTGTCAAACAACTTAAAAGATAATGGTGAGGCAACACAGCTCACATATGCAACGGAGCTATCTAGTTCCTTAGCATATGTGATCAGCAATAGCAATCCCTTAGGAATAACCATGACTAGAGGTGAAAAAGCGTCTCTATATTTTTTTCAGCTGTGCTGAAGAAAGACATTCACAGATAAAAAAAGTAGAATTGACTCGGTAAATAAAAAATAGATCCAACACTCTATATAGGAATGCCCTGGAACACTTACATAAACTTCTTACACCCACTGTATAGCTTCTGGCATCGATCCCGTAACTCATCAGTTGTTTCTTCAAGAGAAAATAACTGTCCCATGGAAGATAAAAATAAATTAAGCAAGAAATCATATTGACAAAAATGGTAATGAACTACTAATTTTCCAAGAGAGTTACTAATCCAAGAATCTTCACCAATATAAATAAATGGAAATGCATATGCACACACTTACTTCGGGGAGAAACGGGAAAAGTTACATAAATTGAAGAGAGTAAAGAAGTACAAAGTAAACATTAAGGAATATACAAGCTGGACACAAAAGGAACAACATCAACAACAGGAAGAATACGTCTTCATATACACACACATATAAGGACATTGGCTGAGCATCTTAAAGCGCCAAGAAGACAAATCTATCCTACAAAAGTGTCAGTGGAAGACATCTACCTTTCAGAGAAATCTCGTATAAATTCCCATTTCCTTGCTCAAATCCAAATCAACAAAAACAGAAATTCCAAAGCAATCCCAAACTAAAGCCTCACTCCACGACTTCCAATCAAATCCCTAAAGTAACTAATCATACAGAGCATAGACAGTATTTTTCAAAAAGGCATATGTAAACTCTGAATCCAAGCTTGTCTTAGCAGCAATTTGAAGATTTAGGAGGGAAAGGAAAGGGAAAACAAATCATCTTGAAAAACCAAGTGCAGAGCATAATGTTGTAGAAGAAAGGAGTGTTGTGAGCACGGCAAATCTGAAGCGAAGCTAAAATTGAAGGACAATAGAAAGCGAAAAGTGTGATTGAAATTGGGAAAAAATACCTGTTTCTGGAACATAGGGGAATCGTCGAGCTTGACGAAGGCCGATGCCATTGTTGCGTTGGTCTGTGTGGCGAGGTGGCTCAAGCTCTGTTACGTTACAGTTGAGATCGCATGTCAATGTTGTGTTATGTTATGCACACACTTCTACAGACGGAGACGGAGATGCAGCTATGTAAAGTGACTATTTTGTCCCTGCTGTTAAACTATGCTTGTTTACTACTTGCAAATTATTTAAATAAATCATTTATTTACTTATTTCATGATTTAATGTAGTCTTAATTAAGTTTTTGGTTAAGTGTTTTTAGTTTATATTTTGTTACAAAATTTGCTATGTTAAGCATTATAAAATTTTATTTTTTAATTTATTTTATGTTATTCAAAGTTTTTTTTTAATTGGTTAATTTCACTTTTATCTAATTCCACCACTTTGTGTTACTTTTCTTTGTATGTTAAAAGTGTGAGGAAATACACACTGATGATAATAATTCTTCTTTTACATATAAACTGAGAATAGTTATTTTATTTAATCTGTTTATTCAATAAAGTAGAATTTCGAGAGGAGTATTTGTAATTTTAAGGGCATTGATACATTAATATTATGTTATGAAGATAATTATAAAATAGTTTTAGATCGTTAAAAATAATTGTAATATTTTTTTTTAATTCTCAAATTATTTTGGGATTCAATGTTTTTAGACTTTTTTTTTCTCTTAATTTATTAAGTGTTTTAAATATCTATGTTTATATATAAGAATACTAAATATATATAAACAGATGATCGTATGAAAAATAATTTTCATTAGGAGGATTTTTCAAATAACTATTATTTTTAATAATGATGAATTTATTTACTGCGAATTTTTTTGACTTATTGATATATTGATTATGAAGTTTGTGAAGTTTCTAAATGTGATTTTTATTATGCTGAATCTTTATTGTTTTATCTATCTGTTAAATTGTGACGTCTTTTATGTACATATTCAGAATGATTTTTTTTTACGATAGTATCTTATCATCTTGCATTCGAATTGTATTATCTACTAAAATAACAAGGTTTTGATTTGAATTTTTTTTATTCTAATTTTTCTGCTATATAAAGAAAACACAGAAAAATGTTTGTATTGTGCATCCTGTTTTGAAATTTTGTTCGATTTTATTTTTCTTAGGACTTTGCAAAAAGTAAAACTCGTGAAGATTTATCAAATTTCTTTGAGTTTTTAAATTTTCGTGTTTTTCGTTTAATTTGTACCTTTCCACTTTTGATTTGAAAAAGTTATTTGTTTTTTATGTTTTTTGTTATTGGATTTTACATGAGTTTTGGTGTTTGAAAAATAATTTGTTTAATTTTTTTGTTGAACTACAAAATTAAAAAAGAAAAAAAAAACAATAATAATGAATCAAAGTAAAAAGAAAACAAATATATATTAAGAGAAAATAAAAGAAAAAAGTAAGGATAAAAACAAATAAAAATAAAATTTTATTTCTTTCGATTTTCATTGATCATGTAATTAGGATAGTGATTTTTTCTACACCTTGTCTGTTTTACCTGCACCTCCAAATTAACCGTTCATTTAATAAAATATAAAAAAGTGTAATGATGATTTAATTGAAAACCATAAAATACAATGAATTAAATTTAAATTAATAAACTAATCAAAAACAAAAAAAATACAATAAATAATTAAATAATAATTCATATTAAAAAATAAAATATTAATAAATAAGTATAGATTCAAACAATTAACAAACGTATTTAAATTTGGAAATTAAAAAAATTTAATTACATTAAAAATAATATTTAAATAAATATCAGATATAAAAAATACAAATTCAAAATATTAAATATTTAAGTAAACTAATAAAAATTTAAAAAACAAATCAAATTGAAAAACGTTATAGTAAATCAAAATAAAAAGAAGGAGCATTAAAAAATTCCTTCGCTGCAGATCGAACTGTGGTTTAAATGAGTCGCACTTCCAAGTGCGGATACCGCAGTTCCAACTGCAGCGCGGTATGAATCGCACTTCTAATTGCGATTATGGTGGATGTTCAACTGCACTTCCAAATGCGGCAACCTCTGCTCGTCGGCGTGCTCTCAACCACTAGGTATTGACTCGATCTTGTCCAATCCAACCTAAAAATGTATCAAATCCAAACCTTCATTCTATCAAACCTAGAAATGCATCCAACCCAGCACGGTGTCCTCTCAACCATTGCGGTTAAGGCCTTGACCTTCATCCCTTCCAATCCAGAAATGCATCCCAGCACATACAAACAGTACATACAAATACCACATACAAACAGCAGTCAAAAGATTTTCTGTGGTTATGTGGTTCTGACAGGAGTACAATTGAAATAATAGAAAAATAGAAAAATGTAGGGTAAGATCAGTGAAGTGCAAGGAGAAGCACTCTTAAGATACTAATGAGTTTCATAATGATAGTTTTCACAATTTGGATCGTGCTAAAATATTTATTTTGGCATGGCATTTCACAATAATATTTTTAAATTGTGTATTATATAATCTAAAATATCTAAATATCATATAATCTAAAACTATAATTACAATCGGACTATAATTAGAATTTTGAAAAATATAAAATGCAGAAAAAAAAAATGAGAATGCAAGAACAAATTTTCTTTTAAAAATCATAACATACTAAAATCGAGAAGAGAAAAAACTCACAGCTGAATGGACCCATAAACAAGACCCGAATTTAACAAATCCGACAGAAAAGTGAGAAGGCAAATTACTTCCTCACCTCATCAAATTTCTTTTCTCACCCTATCAAAACTTTCTGCAAGAAAATGATGGATCGCAGGAAGTAATTTTCAAGTGAAGAAGGCAAGAATCCATGTTACAATTTAATAATTTATTTCCATAAATTGAAAAAAATTAAAATACTTTTGTTATTCTTTTAATATTCAATATAATATAATACAATTAATAATATTAATTTAAATATTCCTCATTTTCCATAATTTTTCCTATTTATTTTTTATTTTATTTTTAAAACATCCTCGTAATACATTAAACAATTTATCTCTAATTCTTTTCTTTTAGTAAAATTGACTTTTACGTACAGAAAACCAGACAAATCCAAAATCTCTTTCGGACATAGTTTGAAAATATTTGGTTACCGCCAATAAAAAGTTCTCACTTTACCTATTTTTTAAAAAATCATAACGTATCACTTTTTTCCCCTTTTTTTTAAATTTTTTTTAATATTTAAAATAAATAAATATAAAAAAGTTCATGAATTTTATAAAACATTTAGTGCAAATTTTTATACTTTTCTAATTCAGTCTTATACTAAAATAAATATACCAGTTTTTCTATAATTCATATTTGGACACATTTGTTTTATCTAATACGAACTAAAATAACATAATTAATTTCCGGAAAATGGATTAAGCCATAATAATTATTGCTAACAAACAACAAAAAATTAAAAATTGTTGTTACAAAAAATAAAAAATTATCGTTAAATGTTTTGTATGTGAGCAAGTTGACACAAAACTTGTAATATATCTAAAACATTTGAATATTGAAAGATGCGTTGCATCGGTCGGAGAGAAACCCGTGATTGATTATTCTATTTTCTTAATTTAATTAATAAATTGTACCATATATTTAAAAGTACTCTGCATTTTCTTTCTTTGCTGCCTAATAGTTTGGCAGGAGGCACCGACGTTTCTAATTCAATTATTCAAAACAAAAGGAAAATAAACCAACCAAAAAGTACTTTTGAAATTTCAATACATGATAATTTTTATATATAAAATTAAATAATTTTGGTAACTTACCATTTTAGTGTATATATATATATATATATTTTTTTTTTCTTTCACATTAGACATGATTTATTTTTCTCATCGTACGTACATGAGTAGACAGCAATTTTATGGGAGGTTTTTCTTATCAAACTTTCTGTATTAAATATCAAAAGAGAATTAATGTTCTTTTTAATATACATTGCCCGTACATACTCAATTCCTATTTATCTTGTTAATTTAAAAAAATAATGTTTTTAAATTTAAGGTTGAAAATGTTAAATATCATTGTAGTAATTTTAAATTTAAAGTAGGCTTAATACCTCTTATGGTCCCTATTTTTGTTAGGTATGTTCGATTTGATCCCAGTTTTTTTTTTCTGTTCAATGTTGTCCTGAAGAATGTAATTTTTGTTCAATTTAGTCCTTTTTGCAAATAGCGTTTAAATCGTTAATGGCAGATAGTCTAGGTATGCACAAGACTAATGAGATGACATTTAACTACTGTCAGGTCACCATCTTCTTCATCCTTTTGCCTAAACAGATACTGAAACCCTACTTTCTCTCTAGTCACCTAACCCTAGCACCGCCACTGAACCCTAACGCCACCGCCACCACAAACCTCATCCAAAGTCATCATGCCGCTGTGAAGTCGCACCTGCAAAGAACCATGGCAGCCATCACGCGCAACCTCCATGGCCACTACCATCAAAGTCGCGATCTCCCCCAAACCACGAAACTCTCCTCAGGCCGCCGCGCTACCCAGATCACCTTCGTGCCTCCGCCATTACAGGATTTTCTCAAGCTGCCACTGTCAGCATCTTGTACTTGCAAATCAAACACAAGCACCCAGAAACAGAGAAAGCTGAATCGCACCACCTAAACCGCTAAGTCTTCATCGTCAATAATGTCGCAAGCCACCCTAATCTTGAACTCCATTCAAATCTTCATTCTCGCACATCAGCCATGAATAATCCAAATCAAGAGCTTTATCGTCAACGCGACAATCCTTGTTGCTGTCGCGCAAAGCTCTAGGGCCATCATCTTCTCCAACCTGCAGAGAACCACAACGAAATCCAGAAAATCCCAAATCAAAGAAACTCGCTGCTTGCCTCCATCGGCCACCATGAGTGCTTTCTTACACAACTAGGTTCGTCTTCTTCATGCTATCATGAGCCGCACAATTCACGAAATCATCCTCATTGAAGCAAAATCGCAAGCAACGTTTTCCTTCTTCTCGCGGCGCAGGAAGATTTCCCCCAAATGTAGAACCCTAATTTTGAGGTGGTAAAGGGGCTGCCACGAAGACTCTACTTTTGACGTGGCAGTAGTTAAATGTCATCTCATTAGTCTTGTGCACACCTGAACTGTCTATCGTTAACGATTTAAACGCCGTTTGCAAAAATGACTAAATTGAACAAAAATTACATTCTTTAGGACAATATTGAATAACAACAAAAAAACTGATATATCTTAAAGATTAAGTAGATTTCAAGATAAATTTGAGAATTTTTAATTAAATTTTGATGGTTCATCTGGCACTAAAAAAAATTAATTAAGTATGTTGAAAGTCTCACATCAACTAGAGATAAATTAATATATAAGTGAGGTGCAAACCTTATCTTATAAGATGGTTTGTGGGGTTGAATTAGGCTTAAGCTCATTTTCTTATATTCACTATTTAATTTTTTATTAACCAAATGGTATGACTATTAAGTGTCCTTAATTTTTAGAAAAAAAAAATTAATCTCTCTTCAAAACGTTTATTTATTCTAGTCTACCAACTTTAGAAATATATTGTTTAATCATTCTAACCAAATTCTGTTAGATTTATTTGACATTTCAAACACATTTATGATAATATTTGATTTATTTACATCATTTAACACATTTTTACTTTAATATTAAGTGAGAAACACATTTAAAACGGTCAAATAAATGATTAAATCCATGTAGTTATAGAAAAGAGAAACTAAATTAATAAAAAAATTTAAAAATTGACTAATTCCAATTTTCTCATAAAGTTAAGAAACCAAAAATATATTTAATCATTTTACAATAAAATAAACTACTCAGTACTCATTAGTTTGTTAATGAGGTTGTTACAATGCTATTTGTTAAAATCCAGTTTTAAACATCTAAGTTGATAGTAAATGCTAATAAACAAAGAAAGAAACTTCTCAATGACATTAAAAAAGTGAGTAAAAGTATGGTAAGATAACATTTTTGTCATTGTAATTGGATATTAGATGTATAGTATCTTTATCATTAACTACCATAATGGTTGTACATGTTCACGTGTTACCAAAGCATGAAGCAGAGAACTCAAATTGCATTATGTGACAAACACAAATGTGAAATACTAAAATATCAGCAAATATACTTTGCTTACCACATCTTCACTTCAAAACACTGTTTTCTGCACCAGACAAAATCTTCACATAAGCTTTTGCTATTCCTTCCACCAACACACATACACCAAAACATTTATGTGATTTTCTTCAATTATTTCACAAGCTACAACAACTTGTTCACTGCATGGAACAATAGGGCAGATTAGGAAAATAAATACATAGGGGTATCAGCTACCTAGCTCCTGTGCCTCCACGTTTACAATAACACCAAAAATTTGTCACAGATGGGGACATGTACATGGGATCTGTCATAAAATAGCCAAAACTAAAACATTATCAATGACACTGTACACTCACGGCACAAAAAGTGTATTTAATAATAAACAAAATCATTATATAAACAATAAAAGAGAGAGAGAGAGAGATGAGGAAGCAAGGTTGAAGTTAATAAGAAGGGTATGAATGATGTTGCAGAGTTGTGGCTGAAACTTGTTCATAGTTTAATTGGGTGAGTTGGGAATGATGCAAGCTTGTGCAGCATATAAAAAATTAAACCACCTATTTGGGTTAGAATATTGAATAATAACATAAAACCAGACCACTGTAGGATGATAACAAGATTTATCTTTCTCTTTTGTCAAAAGGGGTGCATAATCATATCCAAAAGCACAATTTTTTTATCTGTTTTCCTTCAATGCAGAAGTAGCCATGCCGAAGCCTTGTGACTTGCAAATCAACATCGATGGTCAGCAGATATTTCTATTGAAAGAGGTATTCACTTATATGCTTTCTAGTTTGATATACTTCATAGGAAAACTATAAACATTAGTTGTTGTCAACACTCAATCCGAATGAATATACAATTGTGTAAGGTGATCTGACTCTGGTTTATGTATTTTGCAGAAGGTTATTTCAAAATACTGTGGAGGGTTGAAGAAAATCTTGAATCACAGAAAGAGAAGAGGTCATGTGAAGCAGGAGTTGGGGATTAGGATCAATGATTTTCCTGGAGGACCAGAAGGGTTTGAGCTAGTTTCAATGTTCTGTTACAATAATGGAAAAATACAAATCACTGAAGCTAATGTGTGTCTCCTACACTGTTGTGCTGTTTATCTTGGAATGACTGAGGAGGTACTCAGCAACAATCTGTTGCAGCAAACAGAAGCTTTTCTCCAGGGAATCTTCAACTGGAAATGGAGTGAAACACTTGTGATTCTCAAGAGTTGCGAGCGGTTTTATGCATATGCAGATGGTTATGGTCTTTTGGAGAAGATCATCAGTGTCTTAGCCAAGTTTGTGCAGAATTCAGATTCAAACCTCCTCATGTCCTCACCTTCAGCATCATCATCATCTTCTTCACCAGAAACCAATTCTGCTAAAAGATTCTCTTTTTCATCCAAGAAAACTACCCCAGAAAAAATAAAGTCAACTTTGTCACGCAAGGCATGGTGGTTTGATGATTTGGCAACTTTACCACCAAATATCATCGAGAAACTTGTCCAGGCTATAGGAGCATACAAAGCTGATAACAAAGATTTAGTCCTCACAAGATTTCTGCTGCATTATCTGAAACTAGCTACTCAAACCAGAGTAGTTAATAGCAGCAACAACAGTGAATATGCTGCTCTTGCAGAAACTGCAACTTATGGAGTCATATCAGTTGGAAAAGAGATATTTTCTTGCAGAGGCCTTTTTTGGGTTTTAAGGATTGTATCAAAGCTTGGGCTGGGTAGAGATGTTAGAACAGAATTGGAGAAACTGATTGGTGGGGTGATTGAGCAAGCTACACTGGATGATCTTCTGGTTTCTGGGCATGACATGGGAGTTTATTATGATATTAATTTGGTGATAAGATTGGTTAAGGTATTTGTTGATATGAATGGCTCTGATGATGGAATGTGTTTACAGAAACTGAAAAGGGTTGGTAGATTAATTGACAAGTATTTGAGAGAGATATCCCCTGATCAGAACCTCAAGATCTCTAAGTTTCTTGGAGTAGCAGAATGCTTGCCAGACTCAGCAAGGGATTGTTATGATGGAGTCTATAAAGCCATTGACATCTATCTTCAGGTGAATAACACATACCCTTTCCCTTGCTTTTCATATGCATCATCTTCCTCAATGATCATAGGAATGAAAAAGATCAAAGAGATGATTGTTTTACTTGAGAAAGCAAATTTTTGGTTTTTATTTCAGTTTTTCTATAAATAACTACAAAAATGGTACAATATATAGTTTTTATTTTGCTTTCTGACACTAAAATTTGTACAAAAAACAATAAAGATCCCTTATTATTTTATTCTCAATTTGTTTTTTTTTCTTTTTAATTAATTTTATTATACTTACTTGTATACATATTCTTTTTATTATATAAACGTATACACATGACTGTATTATGTGCCATATGCAATCAACCAAAAAAGAAAGAAAGAAAGAAGAAGGAAGGGACCAGGATACATACAATCTTATTTAAACATTTCTCTAGATTCTCAAATTATTTCCCCCATTTTTCTAAGAGCATCAACTGTCATTATCAGGAGCTTCAATTGCAAAAATATATTATATTATATTATATTGGATGCTGTAGTGTAAAAATTTCATGCTAAAAATATTTTAATCCGTATATTGGGCTTTTTTTGTTGTTGTTTTCTGTTACAAAACACGGGGAGTGGGAAAAAATCTAATAAAGTCAAGGCATGCGATCGGGTTTGGAAATTCTTGAACCCCATTTATAATAATAAATCCCCAAATCCATAAGTAATTTAGAACAGGAAATTACTGTGAAAAAAGATTTTAATTTATACAATCTCACCATAAATAAATAAATAAATATGTATATATATTGCCTTACAATAAAAATTTATGGAAAATATACTATTAATAGATGATAATATATATTTCCTTTGCACTGTTAATATACAGAGTGTTCATGATTAAAAAAACTATTATTCATAAGTTTCATTCATCTCAATATTCTGAATTCTTGCTTCCAACTGAACATGACAGCATTAGCTGCTACATAAAATTTTGTTCTTTCTTTTATACTGCCGTATTTGACTAGTACTACTAAGTATTATTTTCTGAACCGATAATGATTTGCAGGCTCATCCAATTATCACATTTGAGGAAAGATCGAGACTGTGTAGATGTCTTAATTACACCAAGCTCACCTTTGAAGCAAGTAAAGATCTGGCCAAGAACCCCAGAATACCTCCCAGGGTTGCAATGCAGGCTCTTATTTCTCAACAATCAAAGGTTCCAACAATTGACTATGTAACTGAGAGTCCAAGAGTGAAACCTTCCCAATTAGTTTTGTACAATGAAAAAACCAGAAACAGCTTCACCAAAGAGAAGAAAGAAATGGAACACAACATAGACAAGATGCAATGGGGAGTAATTGAACTTGCGAAATTACATAAGGAAATGAACGGTCACGTATCGAAGTTGATCTTGCTTGATCCTCCTCGTTCTTCATCCTCACCAAGATTTTGTTGAGTGTCTTTTCTTCATCTTGTGTAACTCTCCACCTCTATCCAAGATATTATAGTGTTTCTGGAATTGTAAAAAGCTGTAATTGTAATTTTATCTTCTATTTGCTTTAGAATTTCAACGCCGTACATGGAATCAAATAGTAGAGATTTCGTTGCATACATCAATATTATTGGATAGTTTTCTGCGAACAAGAGAAATAATGTTATTGTGTATTACGTTCTAAGGGTAGTAAAGTTTTGATTGCTTCGGACTTCGTTGTTTTAATCCATCTGTAAGCTTGGGATATTTTCTGAATAATAGGAATAAAACAATAATGAAAGAGTGCAGGAAGAGATGTTAACAGTTCTGAATGATAATATGTTTCAGAACAAACCCTTTTTAATCCAAAAGTGCTCCAGTTTTAGTCAAACTTCTAGCTTTGCACTCTGTAAAATAGCCCACTACCTTTTAGTTTGTAGAGAAAGAAAATTCATCTGGCTGTCCTTGTTTCCTAAAGTTGTTAGCCTCTGGTTATACCACAAAGGGAAAAAGGAAAGGAAAGAAGATAGACAAAAGTAGAGGAGTTATCACTCACGATTGGTATTGAGTGCTTAAAAAGAAAGGCCTTTCCTAATTTCCTTTGGTTTTACAACGAGAAAGAACGAAACGCAAATAGAATGGTTGGAGTGTATGTAAATATGTGGTGAGTGGAGACCACAAAATTACTTACCCTCCTTCCAAAAGAGTATGAAAAGAAAACCCTTTCCTAATTTCCTTTGGCTTTTACAATGAGAAAGAATGAAAAAATCAATAGAATGAATGAGATGTAAGTATGTGGTGAGTGGTGCCCACCAAACTACTTCCTTTCCTTCCAAAAGAATATAAGAATGGTGGGGCATATGGAAATTCTATCATCACTGCAATCATTTCCCATCTTTTGCAAATATGCTCAAATATGGATGAACTTCAGCCTCTCAATTCAACATTTATCATTTTCTCTATGTCCTAAAAGCACATAACAAACAAAGCCAGGAATAATTGGTACGTATAAAGATTAACAACAATGCAATGATCACATAAAAACACAAAAGTAATTTTATTTAAGGAGTTCACCAAATAACAATAGAAAGATATTCTCCTAAACAAATAATATATTTGCTTCCAAAATACTCATGATATGAATTATGAAGCATCAGAATTTCAACGGTGCAGATGCTGATAAGTAGCGCACATATGAAAAATGTAAGCAAAATAAGCAGGAAAAGGATATGGAAGACAAATGAAGTTCAACTATCAAGCATGAGTTCATGCTATCCAGGAGTACAAATTAGTCACCATCAGCAGAAAACCCTTGAAGCTTCCAGTATTTGGTGTGATTGAACTTTGCACAATAATTATGTTATAGAAAATGTTTGATGTTTGATGTTTGATGAAATATCTTCAGCCAGTGCTTTTGTCCCAGTGCTTTTGTCCCATTGTATAGGTTTGAAAAATGGTCATTCTTTCTGGAATAGCTAAGTAGAACGGAGTTCCTCTTCAGTTTCTCATGCGACATATAAAATTAATCACAGGTAAACTTCACAAAACTTGATTTGATCCCATCTATGTTATAATATTTCCAGTCAAGAAGTCAAACTTTGTTCTTGTAGTGAATCTGTACTACATCAACTATATAACACAAACAATACAAAATTTGAAAGCAAATAAGTATGAGGACTACTAAAGTAATAATGATAGCGATAATATACTTAGAAAGTTCAGAAGATTTGACACGGTAATTTAGTTACCTGCCACTGCAAGGATAATCATTACATAGACATCCTTTCGCAACAAGTACTTATGATTGGACAAAGACACCAGCCTACAAGCTCGACAAATAAAAAAACTAAGTCCAACAAAAAACTCAAGTTTAATTAATAATATTAGAGTTGTTCAAAAACAATGATCCACACATCATGTTCTTACATCTTTCACTACAATCCTGTCTGGAAAACTCAATTTTGGCAATAACCATTCCAACAAGTAGGCTGAGGAGTTTTGATGATTGGTTGTACCAGGATGCTCATCTGAAAGGCAAGAATACGCTGATATCATGGCGGATGACAAAAGCAATTCTCAATTAAAAAAGTAACAATGGAATCCAAACCTGAAGAGTGGACAAGTATTCTGTGTGTAACAAAGGACTGAGACAGTTGAAGAAGCAGTATCAAATTAGAAATCTTAAGACTGAATTTCAAAATTAAGCACACATTAGAAATTAACAAAAAGAAAGCATTAGGGATTAATTTTGGCCCCTTTCCTCCATCCAGGAAAATAAAATGCATTAGAGAAGCCATAACAGCAGCCAGTTCATAAATTTGTTTCACTTTTAATTCATACTCAATATTTAGAAAAGGTTCTTTCTGTAAACAACTGTTATTTCATCAAATAAATAAACATAAAGTACAAGGGAAGATTATTTGAAGCAGCACCTGAAATTTAATAACTAAACAACTGCTTTCACATTTAATGTTGTCATACATAATTAAATTATAATCAAAAGCAGAAACCAGTGATAGTCTCACATCCAGGTCCTGTTAGAATATATTATCTATAGTACGAATAAAGATAATTGTGGGTAGTTATCTATCGTAAACTTTTCCCAGAAATTGTTTAAGAATATCTTTATTTTATATAAGAGGCTTGCCAGATACAAGGCGTCAGGTTATTTATATAATTGTTAAATCAATATCTCGGATAATTACTCTCAATTTCTCCTCCTTTCCCATCTCTCCCACCACTACTATTATTTTCTAGTGTCCTTCCACTTCTATAATTTTTAATTGATATTTCATATATCATTTCATTTTTAGGTCTTCACCTAGAAAATATAAGATCTTAGTAGATTTTTGTAATGGGACACGCATGACAAAAGTAAATGATATACTAGTAGCAAAACTTCTACCTGCCAGACAGATGGCATGTATTCACGATACTGAAAATTTTGATGGTTTCTTGTCATATTTTTTGAACATCTTTCTTCCATGTTCCTGTTATAGGTATCATCATACAAAAATCAAGAAGCACAACTGGGATTAGAACAGATGATACAGCCTACGTTTTATTAGTGGCTGATCAATGAATAGCAAAACAAGGATACAAAAATATTGGGACATTGCAAATGCAAAGAACCGGACAAGTAAACTATGACAGCCGATTGGGTTTCACTAAATTATCTTGGCTTTACAATGTGTTGAAAAATATTAGAGAGAAAATAAGGGAATAGAGGCATGAGAAACATACTTATAAGAGATAAAAGGACACTGTAAAAAGGAAGGAAACTTATGAGACCACAAATACTTTTTTAAAATAAAGATGAGAACGTTCTTGCATCACAATACAGGTTATAATCCTAAGCAGGTTAACATTACAACCTGTACCAATTATATGCAAAATTCTGATATTATTAAAAAAAAGAAAGGGGAATACAAAAGTAAGTAGACCAAAGCAAACCCATTAGGAAAACCTAAAATGTAGAAGACCATGTCTATCTCTATAATACTCATAAGACATGCAAGGAGGAGTAGCACCACCGAATGAATGCTAAACCCCTAATACAATGGTTAACTAAACTATACCACACCTATTACCTGCTCCAAAAATATGAGAAATCCATTCCAACATTTATATTAGAGGATAAAGTACACGGCGGTGTTGTTCTCAATCAGTTACCGGATGACCAGCCTCCTAATAATTAATAGCAGCCAATCAATTACAATGATTCTCCACTAATAACCCTTGAAATGGATAAACTCTTCCTTAACCCACAACTCTACTAATAATTTTTTATGCTTTCCACATATTGCAAGGTGTTATCAAAATCAACCTCCTTGAACCAATCTAAAGATATCTTTCTGATCATACAAGATTTTAGGTGAAATTCAAGAGTTCTTCAAGCTTCTCTCTTCAGAAATTGAAAGGATCATGTTTTAAATTCCACAACCATTATAGAACTCACCCTTTGACCTCATTTGAAGCTGTAGAATATCTATTCCCAAAAATCACTGACTTTGTGGCCATAATAAGCATAGGGTGCACCTGAAGAAGTTTTTTAATATTCTGTACTACAGCTTCTGACACAGTCTGAAGGAAAAGTTTTTTTCTGCATCACATGATATCTGCAAATTAAAATCAACATATATCTGAACCAATGATACACACTTTTTTTCTCCTTGCTTTGTATCTACAAGTTTTCACACCTTAAGAAAGTTAAAGAGGGACAATTTGATCATTTGAGACCGATAATTCAGAATTAAATTGATGCTCTGAGAACTTTAAAACATGAGGCCGAAACACAGCACCACCCACTAGGAAATACCAACATAACTATAACTTACTTGCTGGTTTCTCTTTGAGACAAGAACATTGATGCACGATCCATCCAATGAAAAGCTCCGATGCTGCCAAACACAGTTCACTCAGTCCAAGTTTACTCATTGCATAATTTATTCAGAGCCAATGCCACCATAGTTAAAGCGATGCAGCAACATTGAAAATAACAGTTGGAACCTATGAAACAGCCGCATCATTCCCCACAACTATACACAATATCTCCGGATTTTTAGAGTGAAAAGTTATTCACATGGCATTCCAATATATCAAAGGAGACCACAGAAAAGAAAAGACTTTTATGTTTTACAGTAAATGAGCCAGCCCACCTAAGAATAGTATAAACACTAAAAAAATCGTGTAAGTGGTAACAGTTATGGATGGAAAAAGAGGAGAATTGACTTTGACCAGAATAAAAAAAAATAGATGCAACTAGAAAATCAGAAACCGGAAAAATATGGTTGAATGATAACAAATTCAAAATCATTCTCTGATGTTTACACTTAAGTGTCTAGCTTTTTGCTTAGCGCTTTTCCTCTGCTACACATTTTCCCTTTTCTGTTTTTTCTATATATATCCTCTTTGTATTTGTTTTCAGTGAGTTGAATACCTTTTTGTATCTTGGTATCATTCGCTTCAATAAAGGAGTTTTGTTTCTTTTCTTCCTTTCCTCTCTTTCAACATCATTGAGGTTTTCAGTGTTTGTTTCTACATCGTTCCATCTTCTTTGCACTATGGATCAAGGATACTCTAGTATAAATAATTATTTATCAAAACATGACATTACAAAATGTCATACTTTTCAACAATAGTATAACAATTAAAAAATTGACACTTAAAAATGTCATAATTTACATGAAAAATATGACAGTTCTCTAACAGTTGTGTTATAATGTAAAAGCAACAGTTTTAAATAACTGTCACATTAAAACTCCAACAATATGATTTTTTATAGTGAAAGATCCCAACTATACTCGACAAATAGAAAAGGTACCCAAAAATAAGAGCAGCTTTATTGTACAAATCATAACAAATTCAAGAAAAAAGCAAGAAACCAACCTATCAATCATGAGCACGTGAACACCAACTCCTTGAACTTCTTTCTCCTTCTCTAAACGACAATGCAATGTCTGTTGAAAAACAAGAGGAATAAGATACATTAACAGAAGTAATAATAACACTAGGGTAGTAGTGCAGAAAGAGATGACAGTTATAATAAAATGGTTTAATTACTTTTTAAGAGTTAGACTTTAAACTTAACATAACCCTACAAAACTAGCTTATAAGATTAAGTTTGTATTCACTTATATACTCTAAAATTAACTTTATTTCTAGTCGATATGAGACTTCCAATAGGCCGAAATATATAAAACCGACTTTATCTCTAGTGGATGTGAAACTTTGAATATTACTCATTTGATTTTATACCTCCACAATCTTTAAGAGTAGTCTCTACCTACAAATAAGGGTGAGCAAGAGTTGGGTTCGGCTTATCATTTTCCTAATCTGACCACAAATTTTGAGTATATCATCTATTTAAATTTAAACAAAATTCAATCAAGACCCAAAAATAAATGGAATAAACCGGGTCAACCCAACTTTTTGAATGTAATATATAGATGGTATCAGTATGTATAACTAAATCATAAAATAGAAAGAAGTATAAAACTTAAATTATGGTATAATTTATAATAAATATTGTACGCATCCAAATCAACCTCTGGGCTGGGCTAGCTAGCCAAGTTGGGCAGTGTTCATCCCTGCCTAAGAATTACTTTTGAATTAGATTTAGTCATGTAATTTATAATCTGTTTTAGTTCTACAATTCTGGACTTAAAAAATGCACGTACATCTAAAACCTAAAGTTTATGCCGAGTATCGGGTAAACAAACATATTAGGATACAAGGAAGTACAGGTAATGCAATGCAAAAGTACAATTCAATTGTATGATTTGTATCACAAAAGCATACAAAATGATAAAAGTGAAAAATGGTTTACCCTGAGAGTGTGAAGAAACTCAAAGCTATCGTAACAACGGACATACAAAAAACGGGCCATGCAGAGATGGTACAAGGACTGATCATAAGAATCCGTTCCGTGTTGCGTGATGCGATGAATGAGCAATTGGGAGAAGCGCGTGATGTCGAAGCGGCAATCGAGGTCGAGAAAGAGGACCAAGTGGTCGAGGCCTCCGTAGGGTTTGGGGAGAACGGAAGTGATAGCGGCGTTAATGAGAATTTGGGTTTTGGCGGAGGGCGAGGGTCCCACAAGCTCCAGGACGTTGCCGACGCGGAGAGGAACCCTATGCAGCGGCGGAGGAAACACGAACGGCCGCACGCTGCTCACTCTGCTCAGCATCTCCGCTCCACTCTCATCTCCCTCGATCCACTTTTCAATTTCCTCTCTCTCTTTCTCTTTCATTTCTCTTCTTACTCTTCAAAACTCAATTCACCGTTTCTCAGTCTCACTCAAAGCACACCTCTTCCCGCCTAATAATCCTGCACACAACAATAACGAGAGTTCGCTCGCTATTTTTTCGTTAACAACTTTTTTTTTAATATATTTTGATAATAGACTTTTTTTTACTTCTTATTTTCTAAATGTTTTTCTTTTTTTTTTTTCATTTGATAAAAAAAAGGTTAAATATGATTTTACTTTTCAACTCAATTTTATAAAATAATTTTTTAAAGTAAAATTTTAAATATAACTTAATCTTGTAAAATGGTTGAATAAAATTTACATCTAATTATATAAAAATTTACATCAGTGTAAATTAACACATTTAATATTTAGTGAGGATGATACGTTTATTAAAGAAAATATTAATATTAATATAAAATTGTAAAATTATTTTATCTTTACTTTTTCATATTATTTTTTGTAATAAAGATACACAATAATTACTAAAATATAAAAAAATATTTTAATTGTAGTGAAGTTAAAATAAAATTACCAAAGTTATTATTTCTCATTAAAATTATAATTATGAAATGTATATTATTAAGCTTTTTTTTTATTTTTTTTATAAAGAGTGGCTACGACCAAAATAAACTAAAGTGTCATTTGGTGTCTCTTCTAATTTTGTATATAATTTTTATTCTTTCGTTCTAGTCCTAAAGTTTCCAAAAAATTTCAGTTTTGTTTCTCATTCCTTAACTATTGTGTTGTTTGGTAAGTCGAGGTAACTTATTTATTTAATACGATATCTAAATAATTATACATATAATAAAAACATCACATTTATTATTAAGTAATAATTTAAAGGGTTAAATATGTTTTTAGTCCCTAAACTATTGGCCATTTCTGGTTTTCGTCCCTCTTCCAAAGTAAGGTACACTTTAGTCCTTATACTTTTCGAAACTTTGGTTTTAGTCCTCCAAAACTAACACCGTGAAAAATATGCTGACATGGCTAACGGTAGACTGACACAGTTCTTTTTTTTTTTCAGAGTTTATCAGCTTTTCTTCCTTTCTCTCTCCCTCGTCTCTTCCTTCAATTTCAAAAGGTCAGAGAAAGAGATGCTTAGAAAAGGGATAGAAAGGGAGGAGCAGCATGGACAGCACATACGAAAGAAAGGTCAGAGATGAGAGTTTGCAGTGACACTGATAGAGAAGAGGAACTACAAAATGCTTTTATTTTAGATGTTATTCGTGTGAAACTCTAGGGAAAGAGAAACATTAAGCTGAAACCTTGTGTTTCTAAGCCATCGTAGGTGCTTTATTTATATTGAAAAAAGAGTAATTCAATACAATAAACAGAGGAGCTTTGATATCCTCTAATAACAAAGATATGATTTGTAAATAAATAAAAATATTCCTAATAATACATATATAATCTATATTCCTGATTATATAAGACCAACTCCTTATTTCTATAATTTCCATAATTATAACAATTTGAAATCCCTTCATTTTACTTGAAAATAAAACCTCTTTAAAATTCCCAGCATTATGAATTTTATTTGCATTTGATATCCAAGTAACTCATTTTGATATGCTATATGGTTTTAAATCCATTTAAAACTTGAATGCCTCTTTCAATTCCTCATCCAAATTCACTATAATTTAGCTTAAGGACTAATTATAATTTCTACTGGGTTTGTAGATACGTAGTCATGCACAGAAATACTTTCTCAAAGTTCAGAAGAGTGGAGCAAGTGAACATCTTCCGCCACCCAGACCTAAAAGAAAAGCAGCACATCCATATCCCCAAACTGCTTCACGAATGGGAGACCCGACAGGGACTTCCTCAAATGGAGGTGGAAACCTGACGAATGTGAGCTTCCACTGTTTGATGCCAAAAAGTTTCTGAAGCTTGTTCGCAGAAAGTCCATGGCTTTTGTTGTGTTTTGAAATTGAAGGAAGAGACGAGGGAGAGAGAAAGGAAGAAAAGCTGATAAACTCTGAAAAAAAAAAAGTGTCTCAGTCTACCGTTAGCCACGTCAGCATATTTTTCACGGTGTTAGTTTTGGAGGACTAAAACCAAAGTTTCGAAAAGTATGAGGACTAAAGTGTACCTTACTTTGGAAGAGGGACGAAAACCAGAAATGGCCAATAGTTTAGGGACTAAAAACATATTTAACCCTAATTTAAAATGATTTTTTAATGGATAAATTCATGTATAAAAAAATTATCTGATCCAAACAAAGAACTATTTGACAATTTAATATAGGAGTGGAATTATCATAAAAAAACCGTAAAAGGAAATCACAAGAAAAAAAAAGTTAAATTTAATATTATCATGAAATGAAAAATGTTGACATTATTTTTAATTCAAAATTTTAAGATAATAAATTTATAGATATGATGTTCTACTTTCTTGATTTTTTTTATTTTTATTTAATATGAAATATGAAACTTAAATCATCCTTAAATTCTTAAGGGCTTAATACCCTATTTTGTCTCCAGTTTTGTTCGACAATGTCAAATTAGTCCATCATTTAAAAAGTGCGTCAATTACGTCCTTATTTAATAAAATTTATATCAATGAAATCTCTTCCGTTAAATTCGTACTGAGGTGGAAGTATTGATATAAATAAGTAAGGACGTAATTGACGCATTTTGTAAAGACATAATTGACGCATTTTTTAAAGAATAGACTAATTTAACATTGTCCAGCGAAACTGGAGATAATAATTAAAAACTTACTTTTTGGTGTGAAAATATCATTCGGCAAAATAATATGTTGTGGCGTGGAGGCGCGTGACTGTGAGGAGACGTGGCTCCTTATTAAACGTAAGACATGTTTTTTTCCCGTGCAGTGTTAGGAATGCGTAAGCAACCACGAGGTTTGCACATGGCAACTTGTGGTTGGCTTTGCTTACAACCAAAACGTGAGGTGCTTGTTCTCTTAATTCCAGAACAACCTTCAATATCCACATTATGTTCTTCTTAGTTTATCTCTTTCACACTCTCAGGTCATTAACATTTTTAAGCTTTTGTTAATATTCCATCAACACCAACAAACACAAACCCTTTTAAAAAACATTTCTGTTTTTCTGTCTTTCACGAACACTACCAGGTTTGCTCTCTACATGCACTTTACATGTTCGATAAAGCTATTGATGATTTACCACATGTAGATGTAAAGGAATATAGGTGTTATTTCTGGTTTGTACTACAGAGTTTTTGTAATCTTCCATTGGAAATCTAGTATTGCCTTGTGAAAGGAAAAGACCAAAACATATTAACTTTCCATATCGAACTAGCATTTTCTATTCATATCTGTAATATGACTGTCTTGGTTTTAAAGTAGAATTTGGGAAAAACATAAGATGATCTCTTTAATCGGAGTCAGGATGATGTTAGTTAACTAAATTCCTGCTTATAAGCTGGTCAATTTGATCAGACGAAAAATTGTCTGTCTACTATTATCCCTGCCTTTTGTTGCTATAATCGTCAACTGGTCTTATCAAATTTTGTATCTGCTTCATGATGTTTCTGATCTACTTTTAAATACCCATTTTGTCATTTGTCTAAAAAAAGAAGAAAAAGAAGTTTGTGTAGGGTTTAGATTTGAAAACAAGTATGTCTGTTCTCTTCTTTTTTTGTGTCTGCTGACAGTTTTCCCTCTTTCCATGTATTTTTGAATAACAGCCAGTGCAGGACACGATGAACATTATGTCCACCCACCAGTGTTCTTGGCCCCTTAGAATTCAAGATCATCCTGACAAAACAAGCATTAATAAGGCTCCATTTTGTAGAGGATTGGACTTGCTTAATGTTGGATACCATGCTCAAAAATATGGTCACAGTGCCAGAAAATGCAGACCCATTTTTTCCAGTTCAGGAAGCAACAATATGGATGCCTCTGATTCAGATGAAATTGATAAGAACAAACCCCAGAACAGTGAAATGGGTGGAGTATGTACACTTTTCAGTTTTCTGTTATACATGTAATTCATTACATTCTACTCTATTTCAACATGTTGGCACCTAAAGCATTTGCTCTTCCTTTGCCTCTATCCTTTTCATTCTTTTCCGTTCCTCTAAAGTATCATTACTCATGAAATTATATGTTAGAAATACAGTTTTTCTATCGTTTAATTTGTCAACCTTTCTGTCTTAGTTCCTATATTTCTTACCTCATTCTCCTTTTTCTAGTTTTCTTTATGGAATATAGTTGTATATTTAAGCAAATTCTTTCTCGTATCCTTGATTTTATGTTTTGATGAATTTACATTTATGTAGGAGTTGTTTTCCAATTGATTAAATCCAGACTCAGTCCTAAGAATAATGATTAAGTATTAACTTTCCATTACTGTATCTACATCTGATTCTGGCTCTTTTTGAAATATGCATCAGGTGAACAGTGAAATTCTTAGAGAGAACCTCGAGAAAATAGTTGGAAGAGATGATTCCACTTTTAGTGGATTTGACCTTGCTACTCTCATTAGGAACAAATATGGGAGGTCTTATGATGTTCAGTTGATAAAGAAGGTAAGTTTCTAAACAGGTGGAATTGTGTGTGAGATTTTCATGTCCTGCATGACAAATGCAACATATATAATAGCTTTTTTATTCCGAAGTACAATTATTGAGAAATGAAGAGAATTATCCAGCACACGTAGTTGGTAATAGCATTTTGCTGTTTTTTCTTGCATAGAATTGCCAACAGGAAAAATTCCATTAACGAGCTGATATATCCTCTTGTCAACTCCATCCAGATTGCATTTGTTTATCAGGCATACACTTCGAAATACTGAAACATGCATGGTGGTGTTGTTCATAGACATGCAGATAGGGATCAAATCACAGTGCACATTTCCACCTTTTCTCACTTTACAGCATGTATGTTTCTATTTATCTGTTAAAATGCTTGCGGTTGAAAAAATTCTGATGGTAAAGAGTTGAATCTTGTAATTAATAATTATATCCTGCAGTATGTTTAATTAAAAAGTAGGTTCATTCCATCCCACCTTCCTTTAGAGTGGGAGAAAGGAAATTGTATTGTTAAAAGAGTTGGATATGCTTACCTGCCATGTATGAACCAATTTCAGAAGTTACTGGCATCCTTGTTCTTGAATTTTGTTGCATTATCTGTTTCCTTCAAATTATATCTTTGTCCTTGTTCTTGAAACTTCATATGCGTATTTGATGTTTGTTTCCTACTTTCACATTTTACTTATGAAGTCCTTGGAGCATTATATCAGCTATTTGGTGTTTGCTTGATTCTTTGAAATTGGATAAATTGCTGAACTAAGACATAGTTTGATCTTCTATGCTAGGAATTCATGGGAAGAAATCTCCTTGCAATGAATGTAATGTGGAAGTACATGGAGCAGGTATTTGAACTTTTGTGCTATGTATTATCCAGTGTTTTCTTGGCATAAATACATGACTTGAGTAGATTCCAAAAAATGAAATGTACGATTCATTGGATATTAAGAAGAAAGAAAAAGGAAAATACTAGACACAATTTTTTTCCCTATAATTTTTGTCATAATGAGTTGATGTTGTTATTGACTTCTCTTGCATAAAGAATGGTTCCTGCACTTTTCGCTTACCCAACAGCCACACTAACTAATTCTGAGGGAATTCATTCAAGCTGACCATGTTGCAATAATCAAATGAAAACAGCTTATTATGCCTTATATTAGTTTATAAAGGGGCACAGAAGAAAAAGAGGCAAAAGTTTCTACCATTTCAATTTCATAGATAGTATTGGTATAAAGTAGTTTTAGTACTCAAACCATGCATTTGGTTGTGCTCTAAAGTAAATGGTTATTAAAAGCTTTTTGTATTACTATGGAAGTGGTTGTATACGATGAAGTTATCCACGTAATAATGTATTTCGGTATGTCCAATATCGTTTTTCTATTAGAGATCTTTCCCATTGACTGAAGAAGAGTATATTTTGAGGCTTGACGATGTTGCAAACACCTTGAAATGCTGGGGAGCTGTCTCACATATTCGGAACAGCCTAGAAAAGTCAAAGGAACGACCTCGAATAGGGAAGGTAAAATTATGCTCTTCTTTTTTATACTATTACCTAGATTTTGTATGGTGAAAGGATTATATATATATATATATATATATATATATATACACACACACACACACACCCTTAGAAAAGACAGAAGACACACATAACAAAAACAATAAAACAGTGGCTGCTCGATGCAAAGCTCACTGGTAATGAATAAATAAGAAGATCTATAAAAAAATGAAAAACTCCGAAGGATGTGCAATTTTGAATCGAGATTTTTGTTTTTTTACACTGACAATAATCCTATACATAAGTTTTGGCTGGGAAGACAAGAAAAACTGGTATGTGCATGTTGTAATATATAATTATTTGCTGCAGGCAGTAAGCATTTTTATAGATATGGATGAGTCAGGTGCTCGTGCCAACGAGTGGATCTACAAATAGAATGGAAAGCATTGGTGAGTTTAAGCTAGTCACTGGATTCAGATACAGCTTGGGAAAAGTCCACAGCCGCAGGACCACCACTTTTTGTGAATTTCGTTAGTTTGGAATTTTATTATACTTGGATTTTAACATCTCCAGATGCATTTTCTAACGTTTCTGATGGCAACTTGGCATCAGGGCTAGGCAACAATAATTTTGGTTCTTCCCTTCTTTTTTCAATTGTTCATATTGATGTAAAATTAGTACATATAAGAAAAGCATTCATACTAGTTAATGTAAGAAAAACATTCATATTAAATTTATAACAAACTTGTTTCAAATTACGGGGTATATTGATCTTAATGGTTGTTAATGTTTTGTAAGCACGTTCCTTTGTAGAGTTTGAATAATTTGTCAGTAAGTGAATATAGGCATTGACATTGAACTGATTGATAGAGAATACGCTTTTCAAAGATACTTTTATCGAAAATTTTCCTAAAAGAAAGTTTTCAGCAGCAAAAAAATAAGAGCAGACTACTCTCGATAGATTCCAATCCAAATTATAAAAATTGTCCACGTTAAGTTGCGTGATATAAAATAAGAATTTAGGTATTCACAGCTTCGAGTTCGTAGATATTAAAACACAGAAGACAGAAACAACTCATTCTACAAAAACTGAATTATGGCAACAAAAAATTAAACTTATGATCCATTTCAATAACAGCTACAATTTACATTCTGTCTAATTTATCTTTGCCTGCTTTCTTTACAATACTTATAAGCCGACCTAGCATTACCATCTACACAAATAACCTCGTTGATACATCAAAAGTTACATAAACCTCTATCACGCGCTGTAAGGAGCCGGACCAGTCATATTACCTCTTTACAATCACAGATCAAGACCAGACAAGTCATTCTTTGCTTCAAACACTACAAAAGTTTCTCTCTTTTTTTTTTCTGGTGGAGGAAAAAAGAAAGAAAACCTATAATAATAAATCCATTTTAAGAGCTACTATTTTGAATTGGTTGTGGGGGACACTGGTCCGCTGTTAAGAGCTTCCTAAGAGAACGGTACTGCAGGCGGACATTCTCTCCAGTTTCAATAATCTTGAGCAAATACCTGGTATCAAAGTTCAACATTAAATGAGAATTTTACTTTTCCACTCTTTTCCTGCTCAAATTAATATTGCAAAAAATGAACAGGAAGTAGATAAGATACATGATAGAAATTAAGTATGAAAAGTGTAAAAAACATTATAAATGGCAAAATCCCCCACGCAGAACCTAAATAATATTCTACACGTTCAGAAATAGAACATTATAATTGTCTCAAATGTATACATGTAACGCTACAATGCTATTAAAACTAGATGGGATATCAAGGCCGCTCACATTCGATCATTTAAAACGGCATATCGGAACAGAGTAAAAACTTTCAGAAAAGTAGGAAAATAAAGAGTTGATTCACTTGATTGAGACTGTTTGCTTTCAAACGGGTATACAAAAACTTTATAAGTCAATCTAAGATATCAAGTATATTATTGTAAGGGCTGAAGGGCCCATTCCCCTCACTCCTTCCAGAAGCCCAAACACAGCTGTTACTCCAGCTCCAGCTGTTGAGAAACCGTTAGAGGAGAGAGTCAAAAGAACCATAAAACAGCCACGTTACCTAAAGGATTATATGGTCACGTGTCCAGCAACCAGTAAGAAGGGGAATTCGGTTAGCAAGAAATGATTGGAATTATTTTGTAATTTTTCCTTTATTTGTTATATGCACATGATCAGTACTGCAAGGCAGAGCCAAGCGCATATATAATACAGTATTGTAATAGAGAGGGGAGGACAATAGATAACAGAAAAATTCCCTCTGAAATTTTCTCTCTTCATCTCTGAATATTCTCTTTCCTCTGCCATCACCCTTTTCTATTTCCTGCAGCATCCTTACATTGGTGCTTTCGTTGACCCTTACTCCATGGCAGAATCTTCCCTTCCCCATGATGAGCTCACCAAATTAAATATAAAGCTTGAACAACTTTTACTCTCCCATGCTAACCTTTCCAACACCCTCCACGATATCGCCAACCGCACCACAATACTGGAAACTCAACCTCACCAAACCCACTCCCCCTCTCTTACCCGCCCCTTAAAATTCGACCTCCCTATCTTCAATGGCTCCGATGCCCTTGGTTGGATCTTCAAGGTCAACCAATTCTTCGACTATCACCAAACACCAACAGACCAACGCATCAAGATCACATCCTTTTACCTGGAGGGTCAAGCCTTAGCTTGGTTTCAATGGATGTTTAACAATGAACTGCTTTCATCTTGGGAATCATTCTTACGAGCTCTCGAGTTGCGTTTCGCTCCCTCTAAGTTCGATGACCCCATTGCAGATCTGTGCAAGCTTACCCAGACTCAAAGCCTACAAGATTATCTATCCGAGTTTGAAATTTTGGCCAATCGCATCTCTGATTATCCACCCAGCTTTTACCTAAGTTGTTTCCTCTCTGGCTTGAAACCTTCTCTCCGCCGCGAGGTCACCGCTTTCCAACCCCCTGATCTACCCCATGCTATTGCTTTAGCTAAACTACATGAAGACAAATTTCGTTCCTCCCTTCCACCACCCAACCGTTTCGGCCGCACAACCATACCTCCTCCGCCCTTGACCACAAACCCTCATACACAACCTAAACCTCTCCCTCCTCTACTACCCACACCACCCACCAAACTTCCCATTAAACGCCTCTCTGAGGCAGAGATGCAGGCCCGCAGAGAGAAAAACCTTTGTTTTAATTGCGATGAGCGCTACACACGGGGCCATAAATGCAAACCGCAATTTCTACTCCTCACCGCATTCGACAGTGACAACCAAGAGGACTGTCTCTCTTCTGAGAACTCGATAGCTGTTGAGGACACCTCACAAGAAGCGGGGCTCATCAGTCTTCATGCCTTTTCGGGTCAATGGACTCCTAGAACATTTCGGGTCACAGGATCCATACAAGGTTATGCTGTCCAGATTTTGGTCGATAGTGGGGCAACACATAACTTCATCCAACACAAAGTAGCCCAATTCCTCCGTTTACCATCACAACCCACACCAAGCCCATTACGTGTAATGGTAGGTAATGGTGAGTTTTTGCCATGTTCTACTTTCTGTCCCAGTGTTCTACTCACTTTGGACAAACAGGAATTTCCTATTGATTTGTACCCACTTGAATTGTCTGGCACTGATGTGGTTCTTGGGGTTCATTGGCTTTCATTGATAAGCCCGTTTGTGATGGACTATAACGGCCCATTTATGCGGTTCAATTGGAAAAACAAACTTGTGGAGTTACAAGGGGATCCGGGTCCAAATCCCTCACCCATTTCAGCCAACCAGCTCCGACGTTTACAATCCACTAATAGGGTTGAAGCCCTTTTTCAACTCACCATGGACTCCCACCCTCTTCCATTTCCTCCAATCATCACAACTTCATCCCCTTCAAGTGCACCCATTCCTTCCTCACCTGAACCTACACTACAATCCCTAATCTCCCAATACCACACATTATTCTCCATTCCCACTGCCCTTCCTCCACCACGCGCCACTGACCACTCAATTACATTAAACCCAAACACAGCTCCTATATCAGTGAGACCATACCGCTATCCTTATTTCCAGAAGCAAGAAATTGAAACCCAAGTTCAGAGAATGCTGGATTCCGGTTTCATCAAACCAAGCAACAGTCCATTCTCTTCTCCAGTCCTTCTCGTCAAAAAGAAAGACGGCACGTGGCGTTTTTGCGTGGATTACAGGGCCCTCAATGCGGCTACCGTTAAGGACAAATTCCCAATACCCACCGTCGACGAATTACTCGATGAATTGGGACATGCATCCTGGTTTTCTAAGTTGGATCTTTTCTCGGGTTTTCATCAAATACTCATGGTACCTGCTGATTCTGAGAAAACTGCATTCCGAACTCACAATGGACACTTCGAGTTTCGAGTAATGCCGTTTGGCTTATGTAACGCACCCTCCACTTTTCAAGCTACTATGAACGATTTATTTCGTCCTCATTTACGCCGCTTCATCATAGTGTTCTTCGATGACATCCTTGTGTATAGCGCGACTCTCTCTGAGCATGTCAGCCACTTGGAGACCACTTTCCAGTTACTGTTTTCAAACTGTTTTAGACTCAAGGGAAACAAATGTTTTATAGGGCACCAATCCATCCAGTACCTTGGGCATATGGTTTCCCATGAGGGTGTTAAACCAGACCCGGAAAAGCTCGTCGCAGTAAGGAATTGGCCTACCCCTACTACAGTCAAATCCTTACGTGGCTTTCTTGGCCTTACAGGGTTCTACCGCAAATTTGTTTCAGGCTATGCATCCATTGCCCATCCCCTCACTGAGCTCCTTAAGAAGGATAAATTTTTATGGCATGATATAGCTTCTGAGGCTTTTTTACATCTGAAGAATGCATTACTAGCTGCACCTGTTTTGGCTATTCCAAAATTCGACTCTCTGTTCACTGTTCAAACAGATGCTTCAGGAATAGGCATGGGGGCAGTTCTCTCACAACAGGGTCATCCAATTGCTTATTTTAGTAAGCAATTTTGTCCTAAACTCTGCAATTCCTCCACATATATACGCGAATTGTGTGCCATAACTACTGCCGTTCAGAAATGGCGCCAATACCTCCTAGGTCGCCATTTTGTCATCCAAACAGATCAACGATCCATTAAGGAATTGTTATCTCAGACACTTCTCACACCGGAGCAACAAAAGTATCTTTTCAAATTGTTGGGCTTTGACTTTGAAATTCAATATCGACCTGGAAAAAGCAATGCAGCAGCTGATGCTCTCTCTCGACTTGATGCTTCTACTCATCCAGCCACAAATTCGCTTATGGTGTTGTCTATCCCACATTCAAAATTCTTGTCCGATCTCAAATCATCCTTACAAAGTAATCACGAGTTTATCACTCTAAGAGACAAGATCACGGCTGCCCCACAAGATTTCCCTCTTTTTTCATTAAAGGAGGATCTCATTTTCTTCAAAGACAAAATATGGCTACCTCATACGTGCTCTTTCATTCCACTCTTACTACACGAGTTTCATTCCACTCCAATGGCTGGTCACACGGGGATTTCACGGACCTTGAGTAAGCTAATGACTAATTTCCATTGGCACACCATTCGCAGAGATGTTAAGGCATTTGTTGAACAATGCATCACATGTCAGCAAACTAAACTCCCTACACACGGCCAATCTGGTTTACTTCAACCAATTGCCCCCCCTTCTCGCTGTTGGGCAGATCTCTCACTTGACTTTATCATTGGCCTTCCTCCTTACAAGGGATTCACCACTATCCTGGTTGTCGTGGACAGGTTCTCTAAGGGCGCTCATTTTGGAATGCTCCCAAGATCTTTCACCGCATCCAATGTGGCACAATTATTTGTTGACATAGTTTGCAAACATCACGGTTTACCACACAGCCTCATTTCTGATCGTGATCCCATTTTCCTGAGTCATTTTTGGCAGGAACTGTTTCGCCTAAGTGGCACTAAGTTGCGTATGTCAACTGCCTACCACCCCCAAACGGATGGTCAAACCGAGGTCACCAACAAGGTATTGCAGCAGTACCTTCGCTGCTTTGTCCACCACAAGCCGTCCCTTTGGGGCAAGTTTCTTTCTTGGGCAGAATGGAGTTTCAACACTTCAGTCAATGCGTCAACTGGATTCACACCTTTTGAGGTAATGTTTGGTAGCAAGCCCCCACTCATGCCTCCTTTCCTTCCAGAAGAAACTTCTAATGCAGCGGTGCAACACGAAATCTCCACCCGTGCTGAGATTCTTCAAAAGCTTGCCTCTAATTTGCAAAAGGCTCAAGCGACAATGAAGAAATGGGCAGACCGACACCGACGAGACTTACAGTTTGAGGTAGATGATTGGGTTTATATTCGTCTTCGCCCTCGTCGTCAATCCTCTGTGACAGGCACTACCCATGGGAAACTTACAAAACGGTTTTTTGGCCCTTTCAAAATCACGAGGAAAATTGGCGAGGTTGCGTATGAAGTAGACCTTCCCCCTACTGCCAAGATCCACAACGTCTTCCATGTTAACATCCTTCGTCCTCACAAAGGGCCACTACCTTCTTCCCCCTTGTCACTCCCACCTGACATTGAGGATAATCAGCCTGTGTTAGAACCAGCTGCCATTCTGGATTGGAAATGGGATAATTCTAATTCTCCTCCAAAAATTCAAGTCTTGATTCAGTGGCAAGGCCTACCTCTTGAGGAAGCAAGCTGGGAACCTTGGCTACAGATTCAACAACAATTCGACCTTGAGGACAAGGTGTTTCTCGAACCAGGAGGAGATGTAAGGGCTGAAGGGCCCATTCCCCTCACTCCTTCCAGAAGCCCAAACACAGCTGTTACTCCAGCTCCAGCTGTTGAGAAACCGTTAGAGGAGAGAGTCAAAAGAACCATAAAACAGCCACGTTACCTAAAGGATTATATGGTCACGTGTCCAGCAACCAGTAAGAAGGGGAATTCGGTTAGCAAGAAATGATTGGAATTATTTTGTAATTTTTCCTTTATTTGTTATATGCACATGATCAGTACTGCAAGGCAGAGCCAAGCGCATATATAATACAGTATTGTAATAGAGAGGGGAGGACAATAGATAACAGAAAAATTCCCTCTGAAATTTTCTCTCTTCATCTCTGAATATTCTCTTTCCTCTGCCATCACCCTTTTCTATTTCCTGCAGCATCCTTACAATTATCCATAAACCGAGGAACCTGCGACGGTGATTTTGGTTGGTGACGAAGACAGCATGAGATACAATGAAACCAAGCAAAAACCTCTATACCATTGGACACCTAAATGGGAAAATTCGCCGAGGCATAAAAAGAAGCCTAATAATTATGTAGTTTGCAAGTAAAGCTTTTATTTAAACATTTCAACATTAAGGGTAGCTTATATCACAAATTATATCGAACCTACAGACACTTTAACAAGTTCATTCTTGATAACTCACCAGCCATTGAGACACTGAGATGTAATCAGAGCTTCTTTCCCAACAAATTTTTCTGGTGTTCTTCTGTTACCCTGTGGAAATTGATTGTTCATTATTCTACTGACCCTTGAATATATTAATTGCCAAAAAATTGAAATTATAACACTGAAAACTTTTACCTTAATAATAACTTTCTCGTTTACCGAAAATGGATATTGCACCCCCCGCTGAAGTCCATCAGGAGCACTATAATCTCCATTTTCCTGAAACATTTGAGAGTCAATAAACAATTTTTCTCCTGAAAATATCAGAAACCATATTTAATTATTGCTTCTACACCACACTACTTGTTTGATGGGTTTGAGTCAGTCAATTTATAAGTTATATTATAAATCTAGAAGTATTACAATAGTAATAACTTAATGGCAAGAAGATAGAAATTTGGTAAGCATTAAACTAAATATCAAATAAAGGTTTTAGTTAAGACCACCTACACTCATGCCATAGTGAACCCCAGAATAGGAGCAAGTTGAAGAAAATTATAGGGTCGTCACTTAAGGTACAGACCAAGATAAAGATTAAAGGGCTGAAATTGTAAATGTGCTTATAAGCTATACCCTTATAAAGCTTGTTCACTACCTGCCCTGAATTCTCAGATTACCCGAATAACCAACATCAGATGAACGAATTGCGAAATAAAGGGGCCAAAAAAAAAAAAAACCACTTGCACATCCGATATACAATCTCTCACAATTCCAAGCTTCTGGGTCATAATTGTCCTAAATTTTCTGAGAAAAAAGTGCTTCTGGGTCATAATTGTCCTATACTGATGCCGATAAAAATATAACCCCAACTGTAATCTGATAGAACTTAATATTCAACGTATCACTAAGAAAAATGCACTTCAGCTCCATATACTAGAGATATTCTCTAGAACAAAATCAGAAAAGACAAACAAAGAAGAACACAGAAAACAGGATATCAAACCAGATACACAACCACTCCTCCATGCCAAAAGCCTCTGCTTCCCACTAAAATCCTTATATGATTATTTCCTCAAGTTCCAGTCACACCCCTGCCTTTTTCCTCTTATAGTCCCCCTCACAATTCTCCAATATCCTTTTCCAGTTGTCCAAACTGGTAATTTAGTTATTGTTAAAATATTTACCCTATTTATCATCATTATATTGTGTCTAATATATATATAGCAGTACCTAGGTCTGCAGCTAGGATTATCTTACAGTTTCAATCTCAAGTGTTATTTCACTCCTCCAACCATTTTCTCTGCAAGCTCCTATATTCATAACCACAGGTTGGCTATATGACTGCAAGCTCCTATATTCATAATCCAGTGGCCCAAATTTTGTTTTATCTTACATTTTATTATCTTTTAAATATAAGAAAAACAGTGAGACACTTTTTCCATTCTCTCCGACTGCAGGGAATTCAAAAAGAAATTGCCACTAATAAAGAACATAAGATATGAAAACAAGAAATATCTGCACAAAGATGGCATTATCTAGTCCCTACTGTTAAATTTCAAATCAAACCTTCGATAACCTTAGTGAATAAAAGCACTGTAAAATTTGAATCTCAAATCTGGAATATTTGAATAAAACAAGACATTTCTAAATATCATTTTAAGAAATGGAACTAACAAAAGCTGAATAACATTTTTACAAAGTACATTTCTGGAACAATCGCATTCCAGTCAACCTCATGCTTTCTCTTAGACATTGTTGAAGTAGTATATAAAACATAGCGCACCAACAAAAGAAGCTAAAAAACACTTCATCATTCTAGGCAAATCATACCATACACAGTCAACTTAAGATGTCTCCTAATCACTGTTAAGTAAAAATGGTCGCTGTATATTTGTAAGTTGTCTCACATTTAATGTATAGCTTCTAGGACATAAGAATGTTTTCTTATGACACTACTTTTTATTCTAAGATATAAGAATGTTTTCTTCTGCCACTATTTTTTCTTTGAACATTTGCTAATATTTTGGTTGAAAAGGAAAAAGAATCACATGATCTTAAGTTGTATACCCTGTTTACTCTTCTCATTGAATCCATTTGGTCACCCATTTCTTTCCGCCGCTTTCGAAGAGCAGCATTACGAAATAACCTCCGTTCATCCTCATGCTTGACAGCAGCAGCTGCAGCTCTAAGAGCTGAAAAGGAATTCAAATTACTTTGTCACAAAAACTAAATAAATATATAGCAGTGAGCAAAAAGCACAAAAAAGATATAGCAAACCAGAAATAAGGCTATATATAACATGTGTATTAGTGTATATAGTGCAGATGGATAAGATATAAACTACAAAAGAAAATGGAAAATACCAAGATTAGGGATCAAAGAACCAGTTTCAATTTCTGTATTGCAGAGAGTACATCTGGACTGTGACAGAAACAATAATTGTAAGTATGATTCTTGTCTCTCCCCATCTAAAAGTTTAATTACATAATGAGAATGAAAAGTAATAAAAACGAGACGATGCTAGTACAACCAAAATCAGAATACAAAATGTATGGAGGTACAAATACCGAGAAAACAAGTTTAAATACACAGCATAATCTGGTAGAATTTGATACTGGATTTGATTGCAAAATTGACAGCGTTAATTAGCTTAAAGTAGTTAACATTTTGTTATAAAAATTAAATGTTAACATTTAGAAGACCAATGTAATATTTAAGCTTATTAACTTGGGATGTTCCCGTAACTTTGATATTTGCTGGATGTATCTGTATGCAATTGTGACTACCAATAGATTTGTCAAAGATTCTACAATCTTATATCAGCTCCATAATTTCCACAACTCACAAGGTTTCAGATACTTCAAATCTAAGTATTAACTAGTGATTCTCTTCAGTACACTGAATTCATGACTATTATTCACAATATTGTAAGCAGCTGACCCATCAATTCCAATTTTAGACCAACCTTTTATTCCTAACATCTACAAATTATTATATAGAGAGCATCATAGACTTAATCTTTGCACTCAAGCAAGTATCAAGAAAAACATGTGCAATTGTGTCATTATGCCAGTATCACGTCATGTTCATGCTGCTATTGACTGCTTGCAAGTAAGTCCTACTATGTCCACAGATGGTTCAAATGCATAAATGCGGCTTTCATGGGCAATGGACCATATTTCTTAATGCAGAGATATAACCTATATATGTTTTAGAAGACAGAGATAGGAAAGAGTCCTGCTTACTGTTTCAATAACTCTCCTCAGCATGAGACCACCAAAAGAATGTCCACATGAGACAAACATGGCATCTTCAAGGAATGTGCCACTGGAAAACAAAATTGGAAGAGGAAAGGAAAATAGATATCAGAGTTAGATTAGATCTTAGTACATCCTTAAACATAATCATAATAAATGAAAAGGACGCAAAATGAGGCAATAGCCCAAAATGCAAGTTAAGAGAAGAAAAGCTTAACATATGACCAGAAAATGCTAACAAAAAAACACAAATTTTGCATTAGATATTAAAAGATCCACAATTAAAATTGCTGTAACAAACAAGTCAAGTGACTTAAAAACCAACCCAAAATTTCAAATTCCAACTCTGCAGTTTTTCTTAATCCAGTGTTATCTATAGCTTCATTGTGCAACATAGGAAAGTCAAATATCAAAGACCAATTTCTCTTCTCCATATTATATCGTGAAATTTTGATTGATGCCATTGATAATATCATGTATATTACACCGTTAAATTTATTGCACACAAATCACAATAAACAGAGGAAATGTGCACTACATCAAATTTCAGAATATAAGATTTCAAAAAAAAAAAAAAAAGTAGTCAATGCCAAAGCTTTGGGCATACAATGCTCAAACAGCATGGTGTCACTTTCATGTATTTCTGCAATTACACTACACACGACCATTATAAAACTTAGCATAATGCTTTTATGTATTTGTCAAAGAGTGGATTTATTAACTTTTAAGTTTTAATAAACTTTCATGTTATAGCAACTTTTATTTTATTTTTCAAGAAATTTAGAAAGATCTGTGAGACTATATGTTTGCAAGCAATAAAAGTGGGAGGAACGAAAAAGAGAAAGAAAACATGGATAACGATGTTTTTCCTTTGTTTGGTTTGAGAGAAAGTGAAAGGAAAAAGAGAAAAATAGCTGACTTAAACAGACAAAAACATTATAACTCTTCTTTCCTTTGACTTTCCCTCCAATCTGAATCTCAAACTTTTCTCTCTCATCTCATGCAACAACAGCGTTAATAACAAATCATATAGCAACATAGCATTAATATCATGCCTCTCAAACAAACTGCTAAATCAGTTGGGGAGTTGATATTAATGTGGTAAACTACACTTACGATAAAGGATCTGATAGAACACTTCTTAATGATGGCTCCTTGTTCATACTGTTTTGAGCAGCAACCTGAAAATAGAAGGATTATAAGTGTCCACATACATAAAAAAAAAAGAAAAAAAAAAACAGGGAAATAGTGCTAGAAGTTTTACGAGAAGAATCATTACTTATGCAAGAGCTCTTATAAATGACAGGGACACAAGAACAAGACCATTACAATTTTCTGATTAGCTGGCCTCAATGGTTAACCAGATCTTCCAATGCCAACAAGCTTACAGACAAAAATACTAGACATGTAAACTTCATTTACAAATAAGTGAAACACGAGAACTACACTCAAATTACTTTAAAAGATCAATGCAGTCAGCAACTAGGCATAGGACACAGGACAGCTTACACAAAGGACTAGTGTGTGTGTGTGGGTATACCATCCCATTGCAAGAGCTTAATTTTCAGTTTTGGTCTCACAGAAGAACACTGGCAAACAAACACGGAAGTAGCAACAGCGTAATCCAATGATCTTAATATTCCACATTTTGTGTAGAAAATTGAAATTGAATTGCAAAAAATTTTATTAGGCATATTATAGTAAAATCCAAGCGAAAACAATATTACAAAAGAAAATGAAGTGTAGACATTGTTTTAGATTAATTTGCTGTAAACTGTATTCTGCTTTCTGTTAAGATATTTCATATTAGAAAGAATCTCGGTGGGTCTGGATAGAGAGGAACTCCAGTGGTTTTTGCAGCTTACAGTTGGCAAGAATATGAATGACAAGATTTTGATTAGTTTATAGTTTTACAAATATCTGAAGTATTTGTTTGGGTAAAAAAGAATTCGGTATCTTGAAAGGTACCACTTTACACTTCCATATGTTATGGTTAGAATCTTCTTTTGTTTATCAGATCATGACCCGTGTGGGAGGACTTCCATTATGCATATTAAATAAAATAGTAGGAGAGATAACTTACATCAGCATTATCACATCTGCTGCCTATCAATTCTTCAGCAGCAAGGTCATCCATAAATTGGCTTACAGAAATTCGAACATAACTTTGGGGAATAATATGGCCAGCTGCTGCTATTGGGGAACAATCTAATATAGCATTGCCCAGTGGCATGAGTCTATATGCAAGAGAAGTCCTACACAAAGCGTAAGAAAGTACCTGAATAAGTTCCTTCGAAATCTTATCAACCACAAATACAAAACGTTTAAATATATATATATATATATATATATATATATATATATAGTTATATTTGGTACCTTCCTCCACCATTAGGACTCAGAAAATAATCAGGAGAAGCTCTATATGATGCTGCAGGTCGTAGACCAGCAGTAGCATAACTAAGTGCCTTGCCTGTTATCAGTAAAAGATCTCCAGGCCCAGAACCACTGTCTGCCAGATACCAGCGCCCACTGGGGTCACATATCTAGAGAAGAAAACAGAGATTGTTTATAAAACTGGGAAGATAAATCAACTCATAAACCCACCAATCTTTAACTTGACACCAAACAAAATTGCCCAACGGTTAGAAAATAAATATTGGACAATGGCACGAGAGAGTAAATTTTGTGGGACCTAAAGCTAATTATTTTTTCTTTATCGAACTAAGACACTTGCACTCTCTACTTGTTCATCTATACAAAACAATGTAAAAGACACCTGAAGACCAGGAGTGTCAGAAGAAATCAACGTCAACAATCCCTTTTCAACTTCACCATTCATGGTAGGCTTACCACCTCCAATGGCACCTCTTCCATTTTGCAAAGAAGAATTTGAGTATGTTGCAACAAGAACTGACGATGACACCTCATTAGCAGGCAACGGAGAATCATCAAGCAAATGGTTAAAAACGCTGCACAAAGCAAATCTGTCTTGTGAACAAACACACATGATAAAAAAACTGGAAAGAAATGAACAATAAGCCAATACACAACAACGAAACAATTAAACTAAAAATGGAAGGCAATCCATCAAAATATATGTTCCTTACTCGCTTCTAAGACGTAAATATCTTGCAATGGCACTCAAGGCAGATCGAGACACCTTTCCCATGCATCGATAAATATCAGCCATGCAGGGGGGAGAATAATCCCAATCCTCCAAAGCCCTGAAACCATAAAATAAAGGTAACAAAAAAGGATTAAGCCAAACTCATCTCAAAACAACAATTTTCCATCAAAATACTAAAGCTCCAGACCAATCAAGCAATAACTACTGGTACCCTGTCTGAATAAACTTCTCCATGCACAATCACTGAATAAAAAAATAACTATGCAAGAGACATTTGAGCACAAAATTCATGAATTGAGATTAAAAATTAATTTAAGCTTGTAAGCAGTTATAAAATTAAGCTTACCTGGCATGTCAAAATCAACTTCTCTAGAAGCACCTAACTTTCTCATCAAATCTAAACTAAACAAAAGCTAAAGGATCTATTTAAATAAGGTTCCCCACAAGTACTTTTAGGAGACGGTAAAAAACTAAATATTACTTCTTAAGTTTAAATTAACTTGTGCATAAGTTAAAATTAACTTGTGCATAAGTCAAAATCATCTTTAAGAAAAAACTAATGTGAGAGAACTTCTTCAAGTTAACTTATGTATAAGTAACAAAAAAGGATTAAGCAAAATTCATCTCAAAACAATAATTTTCCGTCAAAATACCAAAGCTCCAGACCAATCAAGCAATAACTACTAGTACCCTGTCTGAATAAACTTCTCCATCACAATCACTGAATAAAAAAAAATAACTATGCAAGAGACATTTGAGCACTAAATTCATGAAGAGATTAAAAATTAATTTAAGCTTGTAAGCACTTATAAAATTAAGCTTCCCTGGTATGTCAAAATCAACTTCTCTAGAAGCACTTAACTTTCGCAGAAACTTTCTCATCAAATCTAAATTAAACAAAAAGCTAGAGGATCTATTTAAATAAGGTTCCCCACAAGTACTTTTAGGAGATGTACTTCTAAAGTTGAAATTAACTTGTGCATAAATTTAAATTAACTTGTACAGAAGTCAAAATCATTTTTAAGAAAAAACTAATGTAAGAGAACTTCTTCAACATAACTTATGTATAAGTAAATCTTACAAAGAAGTGCTTACATAATCTTCCCCTACAAGTACTTCTGGAGTTCACCCAAACAAAGACAGAGTAGATAAGTTCATTTTAGCTTATTTGAGGAACCTCAACTCAATTTATCTCTCTTATGTCCGTCTACTGTAATTGCCAAGGGAGAAATTTATTTATACCTTCCTGCTCTGTACATGTAAACCCCACGGCTACCCTTTCCAACACCAAGTTGGGCCCTACTTCTGAAAAACAACCGTGCACCTTCCAAGCCGCATCGCATCAGAGCAGTGTCCTCGCTCCCCAATTGGATCAACGCGGCATTGTGCCGCAGCAGAGACCCACACAGCGCCTCCATTGCTCTCAGATACGACCCCGCCGGTGCCCCGTCATAGGAGGCAATGTCCGAGAGGCGGACTCTCACCAGCGGACACGTCGGTACCGCCGTCAAAGCAGACTCCACCGCCGTAACCGGCAAGGGATGCGAGGTGAGCGGGGGTTGGCGGAGGGGAGCGACGACGGAGAGCGGCGACTGCGAGGAAGGCGACCTAATGGAAGTGGCGGCGGGGGTTGTGGTGGCGGCGGCGACGGTGGAGGTGGAGGATTGGGGAATTTTTAAGTGCGGCACCAGTGCAGAAGGATTCTGCTGTTGCTGTTGTTGCTGCTGCTGTTGCATGATCACTACCATCAATCATTCTGAACCGTCTTCGGGTATATGACTGATGGATGACTCGGTTAGGGTTTCTGAGTTCGTTGGGCTCTGTGATCCATTTTGTTGGCGCCCCCACTCACACGTTCATGTTTTTTGCTTTGTGTTTTTGCCTTTACCTGTGGAAGTTGCGGAACTCCTCTCTTCTACCAGGGTTTTTTTTTTAGCTCACACCGGAGAGAAGATCTAACTCACTTTCTAAAAAAATATTAAATTAAATTAGGGAAAATTATCCTAAATGAGATTCACGTCATCTCTCCTTTTAAAGTAGGGATTCAGACTGTAGAAGAACTAGCTGAGAAAAAGTAACTGAAAATTAAATATTTCGTTTAAAAGGGTGTATTACTAAATCCATAAATTTTACAAATAAACAAAGTTTGTAAAATGAAATATTTTCTTATTGTTATTTACAAAAATAAGACTGTTATTTAAATCAATTATTTTGAAAGACTGATCATATGAGTGGTTTGCTGAAACAAACAAAGTTCTTAAAAACAATCGCATTTATCAAACGTAAATTAAATTATTTTACAAAAATTCCATTTATAATTTACATTACATGCAATCAAACCTTACTGACCTCTCTCATTCCTCTCAATCCTTTCTCTCATCTCTCTCACTCCAACCTTTTCTCTGTCATACCTACTGTAGCCCCAATTGAAAAAATCAGAAACACTTGCCTTTAAACAATTTGCCTTTGTAAAGAGTTGAGTCATTGATATATTCACCTTCAGGCAAAGGTTCATTCAAGATCTCTTCAATTTCACCATCTTCACTAATTTCTCTAATTTCATCATCTGCATATGTTGAATCATCATCTCTAAAAAAATCCTCCAGGCCAATTACCAATTCTTTCGAATGTCATTATGCTTGTGAAAATTAGATAAAATTATATACGACAAAAATTATAAAATGAAAACTCATTATAAAGTCATTTTTTGTAAGAAATTGTTTAACAACGAGTGTTTCTGGTGTTTTCCAGGCCAATTACCAATTCCTCTGATGTCATTATGCTTGTGAAAATTAGATAAAATTATATAAGACAAAAATTATAAAATAAAAACTCATTATAAAATCATTTTTTGTAAGAAATTGTTTAACAACAAGTATTTCTGATGTTTTCCAGGTCAATTACCAATTCCTTTATGCTTCTGAAAATTGGATAAAATTAGATGAGACAAAAATTATAAGATCAAAACTCATTATAAAATCATTTTTTTGTAAGATTGTTTAAGGGCAAGTGTTTTTTTCAATTGGGGCTACAGTAGGGTGTTTCTGATTTTTTTCAGGGTTTGGGGGGTTTCTTTTTTTTTTTTTTAGTAAATTATTAAAATACCCTTAACCTTAAAACTTAGAATCCATGGTATATAAGGATATTTTTGTTTACTAAAACCCGATACACATTGCTAAAATGTACCAATTGAAAAACAGGCGTAAAACCCCATATATATATATATATATATATATATTATAAATAAAGGGTTTTTTTTTCTATCACATTATTTCCCAATTTTACCTTTTTAATATTTTTTAAACTTAAATAATTATCTTATTAATTTTAGTGATATTTTTAAAAAAAGTTAATCTATTTTTTAATTTGAATGTTTTTAAAAATTTAATATATTTTTTATTATAAAAATATTTACAAAATAAATAAATTATTTAAAATAAAATCATAAAATTATTTATATCTGATTTTAGTGTAATGTTGGTTTCTAATCATATACACTTTTACATTTCTTAACTATTGGGAGAGAAAGAAGACAAGTGGTACTTGATTTTTCTCGTTCTTCGGCTTTTCCTTTCTTAAAACTTCATTCCTCTTTATTCTAGTCTCGATTTCATTTTTCATTTTCATCTATTTCAAAAATTAAACAGCATCATGTTAATGTTTAATTAAATTAAATTATATGTGATGAATTTGGATGGAAAAAAGTTATATGCACGACGATGTGATAATTTAAGACCATACAATAATAATATAATGTATGAAGTGTGTGTAAATATTGTATGTACGTTATAGTGTTTGTATTTCTTTTTCTTTTGGATCGATACAAATGGAATGACTTGAAGAGTAGTCTTTTCTACAAAGGAAAACTATCACTTGTGTCTTAATGTGAGGTATATAAATGATAAAGGTTGTCATAAGATTATTCTGAATTTTTTAGTTATTGAAAGCAAATAGATACAAATTATTACTTGAGAGACTTCACAGGTTCAAATCTAGAGTGTCAATAATAGATTGGAGAGTCACTTGTAGACATTATAAATATAGCTTTTAGGAGGTTAAGTAATCTACATGATTTCATGATACTAGCCTATTCATCTGTTTGTTCCAGGGTTTGACTATGGTTATTAGAATGTGAATAAGTTACAAGAATTTCCATGATGTTAATTGTATGATTTGAAAATACTAAGTGATTATTTTCATAGATTCTTTTTTACTTTGTTATTTTTTATTTAAAACTTAAAGTTTTAAATTATTTTTAGTTTATTTTATCTTATTTATTATAATTTAGAATACAATTATATTTTATATAAAACTAAGTGATTAATGTAATTTATGAGAAATATTACAATACATAGATTATATATTATGTTACGTTTTGTTTGATATCAAGTTTGAAATACTTTAAAGCAGTAGAGTGGTTATACAATTGTGTTGCACATATTTCCTTTGTTTTTGTATACAAATTAATAACATTTTTTTTTAATTTAATTCCAACGAAAGGAAAACCGAGACATTAAATAGATATATTTTGTATCATACATTATAAATAATTGGCTATAAAAAAAATACATTATAAACAATTCAAATCTAAAAAATGTTATACAATAGATAAGAGATTTTTGTTCTATTTCTCTTTAAACTATCACCATAAACGAATGAGACTTATGTGTTGGAGTACAAACAAAGTCCCACATCGATTAAAAAAGAGTTGAATATGAGTTTATATATACATAAATATCTATTGGTAAGATATCTTTTGAAGTGATAACAAATTCGTAAAAGTTAAATATTTAACGCAGAAGTTAACAGTTTTTTTTATTTAGACAACATTTTACCCTCGTTTTTTTTTTCAACCTTAAAAACATGTTCTCAATGCAAGAAAAAGATTTACAACGTTTCATTTTTATCAAACGAAAAAAATAGTGAACATCATTGGAAAATGCAAAAATATGACTAAATATTGTCAAAGTGAATTTTATTTTCCATAATTTTGAATAAAGTTCCATTCAAAGTAATGAGTGGTTGAAATTTATCATACCAAAATTAAGATTTAAATAAAAAACAAAAAAAAAACAAACTATTAAAACTTCAATCTCATTTCTACGCAGTACATAAAAAACTACCTCGTAACGAGAAAATAATACTATGTTAAACGACTCCAACAATGTTTTAACTTTAAAATAATTTTATACTTTTTATGTTTGTATTAAACTGTTATTTATATTTAGTCTATTTAAAACTAGTGAAAATACATAATTAAAGAATATCAAAAAGCATTATAACTCACAAATAAAACTCAATATTTTCAAACATATCGTAAGTACACATATTTAAAGCATATTTAATCAAAAGTTCATATTATATTAAATCGCAATTCAACACGAGCACATATAATTAACCAAATAGATTAATTTAAAATAAGTACAATTAGTTTTTATCACGTGTGAAAATAACTTTTAACAACTTTGGCTGTCTAAAACACCTTCTATTTTACATGGGTTCTATTTACATAAAATGACATCACAAAATGATTAACACCTATCACAAGAATCATTGATAAATAAAAAATTATATCAATGATTCAAAAAACACAAGTAAACAAAAAAACCTCATCTATATAACAAAAACAATTAATCATAAAAGAAAGAAAAAATAACTAATTACTTGATTAACAGAATTAATTGGTCTCGAATATTCAATCAGAAAAATAAAAAAAACAAATAAAAAAACACTAAAAATAATTCGTAAAAAATAATGTATTTTAAATCAATAAAATTTGTTTATAATTTTTTTATTTTCATAAATTATTTTAATATTAAAATAAATAAACTTTATCATTTTTAAATTACCGTGAATTCTAAAATACCATATTCTACTCCTTTACAATCACTAAATAAAGTACGAAAAAATATTTTTTTTTAAATTAATAAAAGCATGAATATTATTTATAAATAGCTACTTTGAACACAATTAATGATAATTTATTAAGCATCGTAGACGAAAGCAAGTTTATTTTTCTTCTATTTTATTTTTAACTTAAAAAATAGATAAATATTACTTTACCCTAAATTTAATACCAAATTTTGTTATTATACGAAATACGAAAAGTAACATAAATAAAAATAAAAATAAAAATAAAGAATTTGGAGTGAGTAAAAAAAGATATTAAGGATTGGCATTGGAGGTGAAGAAGAGGAACAGTGAGAGTGTTGAAGGAGTGAGGAGAAGCGATAAATCGCAGATCTAACCAACAACACAACACAGTGCTGTTTCTTTCCTCCGATTCCGGGTACGAGCATTTCACTTCTCTATCATTCTTCTCTATTCGTTCATTTGCCCATAATTTCATTTTCTTCGACCAAAACCTTTCAATTCTCATTTTTCTTCCACGTTCACCTTTTTCTATCGATTGTTACACCACCGTTTTGTTTTTCAATTGTTATCATGTTACGAGTTTGCGCACTGTACGAATTTTCAGCCTGACGAAACTTCCCTAAGCATGCGTTTCAACTCAACAATCTCTTATCATGCCTTTTGTCCTGTGATTTGCGCCCCTTCGATTACCACGCTGTTTTTTTTTTTTTTGGAAAAACTAGTTTGAAGTTTTTCATCATATTGCTTAATTTCATCCCTTAAATCCGATATCTGTTACTAATTTTAATTTTTTGTTCACTTAATTGTCGAACTTCTCGAATAGTCTTGGTTAGGTTAGGGTTGTGATAGCTTTTGTGTTTTCCTCAGAGGTTAGTCAATTACTGGTCGGGAAACCGTCTTTATTCGTATGTGTGCGTAAGGAAAACTAACTTGGCTTGCTCCTTTTTCAGAGCTCTGGTGGTTCGGTTCTGGTTGCTTCTGTTTCATGAGATTAAGGCCCCATGGCAACCCATCCTGGAAAACAAGCTCCTTCGAATGGGTCTGTCTATGTATGCAACTTGCCCTACGGGACCGACGAAAATATGTTGGCTGAATATTTTGGCACCATTGGATTAGTGAAGGTATGGGGTCTCTGCATCAAGCATGCCAATCATTCAAATTTACGTTATCATGTTTTCAAAACTGTTTTCCTACTCAAAGAAAGATGATAAATATTTTTACCTTGGCTGGGTTGGAATCTTATATTTTTATGTAATGAGTGTTCATTTGAATTCGAATTTTGGTTTTTGTCCTTGCAAAATGAGGTTTACTTGAGAATAGTTTAAAATTTTCAGTTTCATAACTGATTTGCCCTTTTTTCCACTTCTGTCTCGTTCCCTTTCTTCTCCTTTTTTTTTTCTGTGTTGCATTATGTTTTGCAACTTTTAGTCCAATTTCATTTATAATTCATGCTATGCAGAAAGATAAACGTACTGGGAGACCAAAAATATGGTTATATCGAGACAAAGAGACTAATGAACCAAAGGGAGATGCTACTGTGACGTATGAAGATCCACATGCTGCTATAGCGGCTGTTGAATGGTTTAACAACAAAGATTTTCATGGCAATATAATTGGCGTTTTTATAGCAGAGTCAAAAAACAAGGATGATCAAACTTATAATTCAGCAGGAGTAGAACCAGTAGTTGCTGGTACTGTTGTTGGATTAGAGGAAACTACCAAGGATGTTAATGGTGGTAGTGGAAGAGGTAGAGGCCAAAATGATCCTTCAGGCAAAGCATGGCAACAAGATGGCGATTGGTTGTGTCCGAATACAAGGTCTGTGATATGAAATTGGTGAGCAGCTCTTTCTTGCTCTTGTACTCACTTATTCAGCCATTTTAGATGATTTAGTGCAGATAGAATAACATTACTTTCTTGTCATAGCAGTTGCTCCAATGTGAACTTTGCTTTCCGTGGTGCGTGTAACCGCTGTGGAACTGCTCGTCCTGCTGGTGCTTCTGGAATTTCAGGGGCTGGTGGCCGTGGCAAGGGACGTGCTGCTGGACAAGAACCAGGGGGTGTTGGCCGGCCAGTTGGTGGAGGACTATTTGGTCCCAATGATTGGCCCTGTCCAATGTATGATTGTGTTGCATTGGCCTTGTGTGCTTTTTCTTTTGTATCTGATTTCCTTATAAATATTTTGTTTTACTTTTTTGTTTACATTTGAATGTCATTATTTTAGTGGTAACACATACACTTTTCTAATAATTTTACAAAACTTGCTGCTTAGCTACATCAATTGGATTACTTTTGTGTTATGTTATTTTTGAAGAACTGTTAGCAAACAATTTAAAACATCTTCAAATTGATTTTTTATGGTAAAATGTATGTTTATGTGCATGGGGTACACAAACCTAACCTATATGCATGCATTATGAGGGCCCAAACAGAAGTTACCAGTTCCTGTTTAATTGACGCAATAAAAAAATCCTTCTTTTGCACT